>NC_137457.1:166875319-171675319 GCF_964235325.1 Thermobia domestica
GAGTTGGCAGCGAGTTCAGTGTTTTTTCTAGGTGTAGGTTTCTCCTCAAACTTGAAACATCGCCCTGCGCAGGATCTACGATATACAAAATAGTGTCTCACTATGCCCTCAACTCACTTTTATTTCTCTTCAGACATGCTTTTCTATAGGAAAATGTGAAAGATATCTCACTTTTGAACACATCATTTATCTTTAAAAAAAGGATACAACCAGTTTTGCTTAAACAATATCGTAATTCAATGTATGACTTACATCCACAACCTTAAACGTGAGAAAAACGATTTGAAAACAGTAGAGAACATACCTCATCTCCTCTCGTAAAATAATAAGTAAGAATGTTCGGGGTAAGGTGATGAGCAAGGTATTATGTAACTAACTGCATTATTGTGCGATGCAATTGACTTAAACAAGCGGTGATACTATTGAGAGCTACTAAGACTTTTAAGTGAAAAAATGTGAGATCGTCGTGAAAACCTATCTAAAATGGTTCTGATACACCAAGACAACAATAAAGTCCATACTGAGACGAAATAAAACGTTTAACCAAATTTAGTACCCTGAAACCTTTTTTCTATTTACTACCTTACTACTACTACTAGTAGTAGTAGTAATAATATTAGTGGTAGTATTGATACTACTACTACCAATACTAATACTATTACTACTAATAATAATGATAATAATAGATTTTGAGTTTAGCGAACTTTTCAGCAGTGAGGCTATATGAGAAGTAAACCTACAACATAACCTAGACTTCCGCCGGGAATCGAACCCGGGTCTCCCACAACAAAGGTATGTATAATAATAATAATAATAATAATAAGAAGAAGAAGAAGAAGAAGAAGAAGAAGAGATTTTGAGTCTATCGCAACTTTCAGCAGTAAGGCTATATAAGAAATAAACCTACAGCTTATCGTATTTCGCGAACCACATGAACACACGCCGGTAATCGAACCCGGGTCTTCCATGCCAAAGATGCGTATAATAATAATAGTAATAATAATAATAATAATAATAATAATAATAATAATAATAATAGTATATTTGATTTTGAGTTTAGCGCCCCTTTCAGCAGCGAGGCTATATGAGAAGTGAACGTAGAGCTTAACGTAGGTACCGAACCACATGAACTCAAGCCGGGAATCGAACCAGGGTCCCCCATGGCAAAGACATGTATAATAATAATAATAATAATAATAATAATATGAACTGCGTTGTAGTAGTGCGGAAGGAGGTATTAGATCTGATACTAATTTTCCAGACATTTGATCTCACTTACAGGTATTTACTTAGAGGTTTTCAAAAATTTTATGGATCGATGCAAGAATAGTGAAGGGGAGTGGGAATACTCCCGGTGGGAAGGAATTTAAAAAGTGGGAATATTCCCGGGTTTCTTCCTTGGGCTATAAATTCCTGGGAAGGAATTTATTTCCATTTCTTTACTTTATCTTCCAAATTATAAGAACTATATGACTAATTACTTTATTTTTATATATGATGACTTACTTCTATATTTTAAAGAATTTGGAGGTTAAAAACTTTGATATTCTTTGACAGTACTTTATATAAGTAATAATATGTTTTTTTGAAAAAAATTCATTTCCATTTGCACTAAAAAAGAGTAATTCTTTAGAATTGGGGGACCAAAACTAGCAAACAGTAGTTTGCTTTACGGAAGAGATGAGTTGATAGTAGTGATCAAGTAGTCAAGAAAGTATAGAACACTTTTGTTGAGGGCACTAGGGGATTTGTACAAACTGTAAAGGTAAATCGGAGTGATTTATGTGAGAAAAGAAATGTTGGTAACGAAAATGGAAAACAACGTGCCCTGTGCTGCTCTAACCCGCATTCACTCGCTAACGCTCGCTCGGTAATGGCGTCTAAATTTAATGTTGGGAACGTAATTTAAAGTATGAAACCATAAAACAACAATATTGGAATAGAATAACGCAAAAAAGTAGGTGCAAAATCTGACATGCTAAAGCTGAACAATCGTCAAAGGTAGCAAAGTGCCAATTTACAAATGACTGAAAGAAACCATTTTGTAAAGCAATGTAGAATTATGTAGAAACAGAAATGAAGTACTATTAATAAAACCTGAACCACCGTTAGTAATAGGCGTCAGTCAATCTTCTCTCTCTAACCCGAATTTCTGAAGAGGTACTCGAACTTTTTTTACATGTGAATTAACGCATGGAATTTCGAGAGAACGGCAGGAAGAAAATTCGTATGTGCCAATGTTACATGCAAAATTATAAAGACAGGAAGGTATCTTGCAAATATTGTGAACAACATATTTATGCTCAAATGTTGACAAAATAGTGGGACATGTGTGTTCTAGCAGTTAGCGAAAATAATTTGTTTATAACATTTAAAAATTTAATTTGTGTATAATATCAGTAGTAGAAGTTGTAACTAGTCGCCCTTGAGAACACCCCAGACTCTACGAATGGATGGACTCGTCCCATGAGTCTGACGTTGACGTAAGAGAAGCAAGAGATTGTAAAAAAATAAGGAAATAGATATTAACATTATGTATAACTGTGTTGTTAAAAACATGTTAGCTGTTTTAAGAACTCATGTTTAATTTTTGTATTTTTCAGTTAAAAATTTAAAAAAGTAGAAAGAAAGAGTAGGGAGTGCGCGAATACAACTGGAAACTATTCGTGTCAACTTCCGCGTCACGTGGTTGATAGGCTTCGTGTTATGCGGCAGCCTTGTGCCCGCATACTTTATCCTAGTTTTGGATATAGAACGGAACTTCTTGCCGGAGTAGCTTTGTGTAGTGTTGACTATGGAACGGATCGTCTTCCTCGAGTTGCTTTGTGTTGATGTCTGTGTATGTAGTCACAAGTAATTTCAAACATGAGCAATGAGTATATTGCGAATCACGGCCGAAGGAAAGAAAAGTGTTGAATATAGTGATTTGTGCCTTGAAATTAATTCAATTTTTTCAGTGTCAAGCTATTCTGTTAAACTTCTTTTCGTTTTTAAGCTGAAAGATTTCAGGAGGTTAGGACCCGAGGCAGGAGTTGTGCGGGTACCAAAGGAAGTCAATTTTGTGCCCACTTATTTTTGGAATTTATCCAAGTAAATAGTGTAATCGTTTGATTACGGTCACTCCAGAGATATATCTGATTAGTTTGAAAAGCTTTATTGCTCTATGGATAAATTATGTGGTTTTGTGGGACGTTAAATTTGTGGAAGAAAAGAAAAACTAAGAAACGAAATAATTTCTTGCTTTAGTTTTAATGCAGCAAGCCTTTTTGGAGCTAAACTACTATGTGAAGAAGTCGTTTGTGAGCCAAAAATTATTCCTGTTTGAATTTTGGCGAAAATCTTCTAAAAGGTTCTATGCACTAAGTGCCGGCTTTGACCAATATGTTTGTTTGCTTCTTGTGACGTTTCTATGGTCAGACGATGAAGCCCAGACCAATACTATAAGATTGAGAGATAAGGTAACAGAAAGAATAAAACTGGATGAGTGTAACTTCATTGTTTTTAGTAGTAGAGGTGTTCCGTTCTGAATGTTTCCTGTTTGGTCGTTTGTAGACTTTCTGCTTTGCTTAGGTTATTATTTTCATTCGATATAACTTGCCATAGTAGGGAAATGTTCAATGTTTTAGACAAATCCTTCCCAGAAGATTATTTGAGTTTGGTGGAACGGTAATTCGGAAAAACAGCTACTAAGTAGTTTGAAAGATAAGAACAAAGTTTCACGATTATTCCTTGTGGATATGTTTCTATATTATAGATTTAGTAAGACTCGTTGATTCGTGCATAAATTCTTATTTTGCTGAATGGTTTCCAGTAAAATTCTTGCTTTTACACTAAAGAGTAAAATTGTTCGAAAAACATTTAAATTGAAGGTTAATTGCAGAGACGTTTATTTATGTTTAAACGATTAATAATAATAGAAATAATAATTTTCATCTTTTGGAATTTATTATGTCTTGAACATTGTACAGTCGCCTTAAGAGTAATTGGACTAGGTATATTTTCAGTAACAAGTATTGCTTAATATATATTGAAGATTGAATGAAATGTACCACTCAAATTATGCGAGTAGTTGTTTTTTGGTGAAGAATAAAAATACCACATTTAGGATGGTGATAAACTATGCTAAGGAAAATGAACTTATTGTTAACCATCCTTACCCATCTCCTAACATTGAAGAGTGTTTAGCAGGGCTTGCAGACAAGAGAAAAATGAAATGAAATAATATCTTTGAGTTTTACGTCCCACGGTTATGCAGGTTAGGCTAAAGGAGACGGTGATGAAGAGTAATGAATGAAATGGTGGAGTGAAGAAAGTGGGGGAAACGGGAGAACCCCGAGAAATCCCACGCACAAGGTGTTTGTCCACCACAAAGTTCACTTGGCGAGGGCTGGGATCGAACCCGAGACCCCAAGCACCAGAGGTGAACGCTCTACCACTGAGCCACCGTGGCCCCTTGCAGAGAAGAGATTTCACACGAAAATTTATTTAAAGAAAGCTTATAATCAAATATTAATGGATAATAACTCGCGTGACATAACAACTATTCTCACCCCTAAAGAGTTATACAAATATACTAGGGTACTTGTAGGTATTAAGACAGGTAGCAACATCCTATCGCGTGTTATGCATAAAATACTAGGAGATCTTGAGAACGAAGGTGCTGTATCTTTTTCTGATGATGTCTTAGTATCTTCTGATAGTATAGAGAGTCACAAGGGTACTCTCCGAAAGGTATTACAACGCTTTAGGTAACATAATGTTACAGTTTGCCGGATAAGTGTATGTTTTTCTATACCAAAATTTATTACCTATCATATGTAATTTCTGGCGTCCAAATGGAAATTGATCTTGCTAGAGTAGCTGCAATTAAAAATATACGTCCACCTCGTAATAGGAGAGGCCTTTTGAAGATACTTGGTTTCTTTAGCTATTATGCTAAATTTGCATCTGAGATGCAAGAGATAATGGGTCCTCTCAGTGAACTGAAATCAACAAATAGTAAATTTGTCTGGACTCCTGAACATCAAACTATCTTAGATAAGTTGAAAAAGATCTTGATGGAAAATTTGGTTTTCGAGACTCCGAATTTAAATAAGAGGTTCACACTTAACGACGAAGGATCTTGGAAAAGCATAGCGGGCTGTCTGTCTCAGGAGAACAGCAAAGGGGAAATGCAACCGGTCGCTTACTATAGTAAGATATTATCGGAGGTAGACAAGCACCGTAGTATTTACGAGATAGAGTTCATAAGTCTCGTTAAAACCATCTCCAGATTCCGACGCTATTTGGTTCGTGAGTTTGATGTCTTGACCGATAATAAGGCGCTAACTTGGATCTTAAATAATTCCAAACGTTTGTTAAAGTACGGACCACTCGTCGAGACCCTTTGTCATTTTTCCTTTAAGATAAAATATGTAAAATCAAGCGACAATTTAGTTACCGATGTTTTGACAAGGGTTTATGACCCCTTTCAGTTTAACGTTATAGATTGTCCACTGGGTTTGGTAGCCTTAAATAATAATATGGGATTGGCGTATTCATGGAGACTTCCATTAGTGAAGGAGCCGATATTCAACTTCAAGCGGAAGATCCAGAACTAAAAATTTTGATTGATAAAATTAATAGTTGTGATTCTGTTCCAGGATATATTCTTAATAATATTCTCATGAAGAGAACTAATTCTGCCCTCAACCCATATAAGATAGTAATTCCTAAGGACCTGAGAAGTGTCTTAGTGGAGTACTATCACCAAGATAAATTGGTTGGTGGTCACTCCGGGATTTATAAAACTAACAAAGCTGGTGAAACGCTTTACACGGGATAAAGTGAAAGAGGAGATGACAGAATTTCTTAGGACCGCTCACAGGTGACAATTATATAGAGCAAAATCAGTAAAAGACTAAAAGAGTACAGTAAAAGAGTAGGTGCACAGGGAACTTCTTGCCCAGGTTGCTTTGTGTACTGTTGACTATGGAACGGATCGTCTTCCTCGAGTTGCTTTGTGTTGATGTCTGTGTGTGTAGTCACAAGTAATGTCAAAAATGAGCAATGAGTATATTGCGAATCACGGCCGAAGGAAAGAAAAGTGTTGAATATAGTGATTTGTGCCTTGAAATTAATTCAATTTTCTCAGTGGCAAGCTATTCTGTTAAACTTCTTTTCGTTTTTAAGCTGAGAGATTCCAGGAGATTAGGACCCGAGGCAGGAGTTGTGCGGGTACCAAAGGAAGTCAATTTTGTGCCCGCTTATTTTAGGAATTTATCCAAGTAACCAGTGTTATCGTTTGATTACGGTCATTTCAGAGATACATCTGGTGAATTGGAGGAGCTTTATTGCTCTATGGATAAATTCTGTGGTTTTGTGGGACGTTAAACTTGTGGAAGAAAAGAAAAAACTGAGAAACGAATGAATTTGTTGCTTTAGTTTTAATGCAGCAAGCCTGTTTAGAGCTAAACTGCTATGTCAAGAAATCGTTTGTGAGCCAAAAATTATTCCTGTTTGAATTTTGGCGAGAATCTTCTAAAAGGTTCTATGCACTCAATGCCGGCTTTGACCAATATATTTGTTTGCTTCTTGTGACGTTTCTATGGTCAGACGATGAAACCCAGACCAATATTAAAAGATTGAGAGATAAGGTAACAGAAAGAATAAAACTTTTTGTGAGTGTAACTTCATTATTTTTAGTAGTAGAGGTGTCTCGTTGTGAAGGTTTCCTCTTTGGTCGTTTGTAGACTTTCTGTTTTAGACTTTCTTAGGTTATTATTTTCATTCGATATAACTTGCCATAGTAGGGAAATGTTCAATGTTTTAGACAAATCCTCCCCAGAAGATTATTTGAATTTGGTGGAATGGTAATTCGGGAGAACAGCTATTAAGTAGTTTGAAAGATAAGAACGAATTTTCACGATTATCCCTTGTGGATAAGTTTCTATATTATAGATTTAGTAAGACTCGTTGATTCGTGCATAAATTCTTATTTCGCTGAATGGTTTCCAGTAAAATTCTTGCTCGTACACTAAAGAGTAAAATTGTTCGAAAAACATTTAAATTCAAGGTTAATTGCGCAGACATTTATTTATGTTTAAACGATTAGTACTAATAGAAATAATAGTTTTCATCTTTTGGAATTTATTATGTCTTGAACTTTGTACAGTCGCCTTAAAAATAATTGGACTAGGCATAATTTCAGTAACAAGTATTGCTTAATATAAATTGAAGATTGAATGAAATACACTACATGTGATCAACTTTGTTAGTTTCGAGGTAACCAACGAAATTGAGGTACAGTCAGTATCAAAATATTGGTACTATACTTGTTGAGTGAACATCGAGAATTTTACAAGCTATTGAAGGAAGAATTTAATGAATAAAATTTTGGATTGAGGAAATACTCATAAGTTTCAGATTAATTAAATTTAATAAGTCATAATATTTTTCTCAATTATTTCGAGGTTTTTTTTAACACTGAATGTTACATTTGGATGAATTCAGAATAAAAAAAATGGAGTGCCGAAATTGCAGTTTGACTTTGCGATTGAGTTTAAATATCGAACTTTTGAATCGAGATTAATTGAATTGAATAGTTAAATTTAGAAATCAATTCCGAATAATTTTGAGTGTTATTGATATTATTTTTTTATATTCTTTTGTTGTTATTGTTGTTTTGCGTATGTAGACTAATCTAACGTATTAGTGTATATACACAACCACCTTTTTGTTCTAATAAAGTTTGTTATTTAAAATTTGAATTTTGGTTTCTCGTTATTTATTATTATTAATTATTACCTGATTTACATTTGTGCGTTGTGTTAAGCTTATTCACAAGGAATATAAATTCGGACGAGCAAACGTAGCGACTTGAGTTGATTTATCTGTTCCATAAAGACCCTTCTTCCGGATCTCTTGCGCGAGTTTAAATCGATTGTTAACTTAGTTTTTTTCTTTTTCATTTTTTTGTTGTGGCTCTCGATTTGGATTCGTTTTATCTGTTTAGCAGGATAGGATCGTTACAAAGTTTAGAAAATCCACTATCATTTAAATTTAAACTTTTTAGCGGTTTAAAAGTATGTGGACTTATTATACAATTTTGAAACATATTTACTTTTATAGAATATATTGTAAATACATATCCATTTTGTGTACTCTCTAAATATAATAAAATATTAATAAAATAACATAACATGGTTCAGAATATACATTTTAAAAACTTTTCTTGGGACAACAGTAATAATATACTGTGATGTAAAAACGAATTTAACTTTGAAGTCATAATATAGAATACAATGCAATTTTCTTTGTGATTGTACATAAATTCCCGGAAAATTCCCATTTTGGGGAATCTTCTCGAGAATTTACCCATCGCTATGGGAGAAGTTAATTCCACTAAGGAGGACTCACATTGGGATATATAGGAAAGGTTCTTTGCCTGCACACTTATTTTTGGATAAATTAGAGAGTTGTTTAATTCATATACTAAAATATATAATGTACAGTATCGCCTCCGTGTAATACATATGCTATAAAAAAGTACGACAAGAATGACTGAAAAATTACATAATAAAAATACAAATGCATCGTGTGGGATTGGGAAAAATTAAAAAAAAGTCCTGCATCAACTCCAAAACAGACTACTTAACACTCATGTCTATCAGAACCACTAGAAGAAGCTCCTTCAGTTGCATTGATAGATAATATACTCCTTAACTACCCTTGTTTTTTGACTATCTTTGTTTTTCGTTGAGACATGTGTGGGTGTTTTTTTAAAGAAAAATATTTGCTGCATGAATGCTAAGGTACTGTTTTGTACTAGAAGTATCGTTATTAGAAGTAACAAAAGAAGAATTGAGAATTTCAAACAGCAAATTGTGAGCTATATTCATAAGTCTTGTTTCTTTTTTCAATCCCTCCACTTCTCTCACTCAGAATGAGTTGTTGCCAAACTTAGAATCTTAAGGGACTTAGAAAAATTCGGAAATGCAATTATATTTTGGAGTAGTTTACCATGAAGACCTTCTTCCTATATTGTATTTTCTAAATCAATTAAAGATAAGACAGCATTAATTAATGTTCAAAATAAAGACAATAAATATCTGTTATATTCTGTGACAAGTTACTTAAAACCTATAAACTTTAAATCTCGTAGTGAAAGATTTCCAACTATATGCAACGTGTTAAAGAATTAGAACATAAGTATTGTGGTAGGATTGAATTCCCTGTACAATTAAAAGACATATTATAGTTTGAAAAGAGAAGTAACATTTAAATTAACGTTTATACTTATGATAAGAAACATGAAATATGTCCAGTTCATATCACGAAACATAAGCAAGAAAGACATCTTAATCTATTAGATATAGAAAAGAAACAAATAATTATTATTGCCAGATAAAATACTTATCAGGATTCATAAGAAATCAAGTAACAAAACATTAAGAAAGTGGTACTTCTTCTATAGGTGTTTAACAAGTCATTTTACAAGCAAAAACCAGTTACAAGAACATGAGCTATATTGTACAAGACACGAAGCTTTAGAATAGAACTTCCAAAACCGTATGACAATCAAATAGAATCTTAAAACTATAATCGATCTTTTAGAGTAAGATTTGCAGTATATGCTGATTTCTAATGTTTATTATGTAAAATGAAAATATAACATAATTGTTCTAAAACAATATAGTACCAAAAGCATGTTCCAATGAGTTTCTATTACCATATTACGTACTCAAATGGAAATAATAAAACCTCGTTAATTATATAGGTCTAGATGCTGCAAAAGTATTTGCTGAAATGTTACAAAAAGAAGCAATAGAAATGAAGAAAATATATAATCAAAACTTTAAAATGGATTTTCTAACTGAAGAGGTAGAAGAAATATATAACAGCTCAGATACTTGTCATATATGTTCGAGAAATTTAAGTGATTTTTCGCCAGCAGTTGAAAAAGAAATAAGTACATTCAAAAACAAGATACTATTCTACAAAAATAAAGATGATATGAGCGACAAAATAGAGGAATGGAAAAAAGAGTTAAGAAAATATTTGAAAAGATAAATAAAAATAAAGCAAAGGTAAGAGATCATGATCATTTAAGTGGAAAGTTTAGAGATGCAGCTCACTGCTACTATAATTTGAGCTATAGGAATTATAATTTTATTCCAGTATTTATTCACAACTGATCTGGTTATTATATTCATCAGTTTGCTACAGAGCTTGCTTAGGATACCAAACAGATAAAACTAATTGCAAATAACAAGGAGAAATATATTACATACTCGAAATTCAAAAAGGTTGATGAAAAGAATCGGATCCATTTATGATTTCTAGATCCATTTATTTTTATGTCAAAGAGTTTAGCAGAATTAGCGAATAACCCTACAAAAGAACAATACAGAGAAACACCAAAATACTTTCCCAATGATCTAGTTGTTGTAGTAATTTAAAAAGGTGTATATCCGTATGGTTATTGACTCAATTGAAAGATTAGAAGAAACAGAACTACCACCAAAAGAAATCTTCTTTAATAATGCTACTCAAAGTCATACAAGTTATCAAGAGTATGAACATGCAATAAGGGTTTGGGAATAACTCAACATTAAAAATCTTGCAAAATATACTGAACTTTATAACAAAACGGATGTATTAATATTAGCAGACGTGTATGGAAACTTAGTGCAGCTTATGGTTTACACCCTGGTTGGTATTTCACCGCTCCTGGCTTATCGTGGGATTCAATGTTAATGATGACGAAAATTAATCTAGAAATGTTGATAGATTATGATATGATATTAATGATAAAGAAGGGTATAAGAGGTGCAATCTCGCAATGTAGTAGAAGATATGTAAAACTATAACAAGCTATAACAAGAAAATTAACAAGAATGAATGTTAAAGGACCTAGCATATTTGATGCAAATAATTTATATGATTGGGCAATAAGTGAAAAATGGTTTACACCTTATATAGACATAATGAATATTCCAGATGATTCTAAGGTAAGTTATATATTAGAAGTTGATTTAAAATATACAAAGTATCTACATAATAAGCACTCAGATTTACAATTAGATCCGGAAAATATGTGTCCACCAGGATCAAAACAATCAAAATTATTAACCACATTTTATAACAAAGAAAGATACGTTATCCACTATAGAAATTTAAAACTCTATATGTCCCTTGGGATGAGATTTTTAAAAAAAGTTTGTAGAGTATTAGAGTTCAAACAATCAGATTGGTTAAAGAAATATATAGATTTAAATCCTGATATGAGAAAGAAATATAAGAATGATTTCGAGAAGGACTTTTACAAATTAATAAATAATAGCGTATTCTGGAAGACAATGAAACATATTAGAAAGAGATCATGTATTACATTAGAATGTGATGAGGAGAAAGTACAAAAATTAATAGCGAAACCAAACTTTGATTACAGAACAATATTTACTGAAGATTTGTGTGCGATACATATGAAGAAGAAGAAATTAACATCCAATAAACAGGTATATGTTCGAATGAGTGTATTAGAATTATCAAAACTACTAATGTACGATTTCCATTACAACGCTATGAAACCTAAATATGGAATCAATATAGATTTTTGCTACGTGTTATGATACTCAGTATTGCATATGACACAGAAACAGATGACTTCTACAAAGACTTAAAAGGAATGGTTGATCTATTTGATACAAGTGAATACGAAAAGAACAATAAATATGGAATACCAGTAATAAACATAAAATATTAGTCAAAGTGAAAGATGATAACAATGGTAAAATAATTACTCAATTTATTGAACTACGATCTAAGATGTATGCCTTTAGAATAGAAAATAAAGAAAAGAAAAAAGCGAAGGGAATAACTAAATCTGTAGTAGAGAAAGAGTTAATTATACTAGAGGATGTTGTAAATACCTTAGGTTGATGGCATTATGGGATAGAAGGTAAGTAGATATAAGTTAGTTATAGTTCTTAGATATAAGTTTAGTTATAGTTCATAGATGTAATTCTTTATGGATATTCTAAAGCCTATGCGTAGTGCGTTATACATAGACACTCTGAAAAATGTTTCAGTAATTGATCAATGGTATTATAAAGAAACTTTCTGGATATGTTGATACTGAAAAGTTACTAAATCTGGTTTCAAAAAAGTTCTAAATTGCGCTATTTTTGAAAAGTCACTAAATTTGGCTACTTCTTGTTATTTCTGTTGAAAAGTGACTAAATCTGATCTTTTTTGTAGGCAGCTAGGGGAGGAGAGGAGGGGTTTCTTCAGAACCTACATTTACCCTCAACTTTAGTTTTTAAACGTCACGTCAAATCAAGAATAATCCAGGCAACGCAAGACACAGGCTTCCGCTTCTTTCTGACCCCTCCCATGGACGTCACGTGATCAACTTACACTAATGCTATCATTTTACAAACACGAGTGAAATCGTGTGGTTAACTTTTATATCAAGAGGTGTCAAAATTTCATCGGCCGATTCTAAAATTCATTTCACCAGTAGGAAGACGATATCAAAAATAGATTACGATATATGATACTTTATCCCGAAAATGTGCCCTTGGGCGCTGGGCGCGTCATTTTTTGATTGATTATATATAAGAAATACCGAGAAACTACTGAGCCGATTTCAAAAATTCTTTCTCTGGCTGAAGCTTTACTAATGTCACTAAAGATATGCTATATTATATTAAAGAAAATTGGCCTTGGGCGCTGGTGAAGTTATTTTTTGAATCATTATATTTAAGAATACTGAAACTACTGAACCAATTTCAAAAATTCTTTATCTGTTGAAAAGCTTGTCTAATGCCAGTGATGATACTTTATATTTTATCCAATAAAATGGGCCCCTGGCACTACGGGAGTTATTTTTAAATATATTTAATAAAAATTTTAACAAAGTACTGAACAGGTTTCAAAATTGTTTCTGCTGAAAAGCACGCTACATTTTATCCCGGAAAGTAGACCCTCTGAAGTTAGGTAGTCATTTTTGCTTCATTATAAGAAATTTTCAGAAAATTCTCAATCGATTTCAGAAATTCTTTCCTTGATATAAAGCTCGGCTAATGTCAGTGATGTTACGCTATATTTTATCTTAGAAAAGTATAGCGTTGGACTCTGGGGAATCATTTCTTCCTTCATTCTAGATACAAAAGAATTCAGAATCTACTGAACCGATTTCAGTGATTCGTTGTTGGAAACCCTTTCCAGTGCTCATAATGCTACACTATATTTTATCCCGAAAAAATGGCCTTCAGGCGCTGTGAGCGTCATTTCTGATTTATTATATATAAAAAGATTTTAGAAACTACTGAACAGATTTTGTAACATCTTTTGTTGTTCGTAAAGATTATTTAATGCTACGATAATACGTTATGTTTTATCCCGGTAAATGCGATTTCCGCCGCAAGGGGGTCACTTTTTGTTTCGTCATGTATAAGAGATTTTCAGAAACTATTCTGAATCGATTTTAGAGAACGTTCGCTATTGGAAAGCTTATTTAATGTAGGAACGAACATTTTCGAAAAATGTTTTTTAATTTTCGGAAATTTAATTTTTCTATTTTTCGTTTATCGTGAATTTTTCGTTTCCGAAAAGTTTTCTGAATTGCTGGAATGATAATGTGGGATTAAATGAGAGTATCCGGGAAAATGCACGGACACGATGTTGCCTGTAACGAATTACTTGACTGGGAATCCAATGCACAAGAGGTAAGCGTTCTACCACTAGGCTACCGTGCCCACTTGGGTTTGGATTTAAAGAAAGTATATATTTTATTTTAATATTTTATAACGCATACTTTTGACGAAACTCATCCAATCACGACCAAAACGAGAATTGTTGTTGTCTATCGCGAAGTGTTTAGTGCGCACGTTAAAGATTATGGGCTGTGCGATTTATGTTTCAGAGTTATTGCTAATCAAATTTGCATTTTAACTTAGTGATATTTAGGAATTTCATCAAGACGCATTTGATTAAACTCAGAAATTGATCAAAGTTTGTACGATCGTAAATATTGACGAGCTTGGTTTGCATGGAAGCTGAGTATAAAATATTAGTGAGTACAGTAGGCCACAGAAATTCTTGACGTACAAAGTCCGTGAGTTAGGCAACCCAATTAACGCCTGTTCCGTGATTAATTACGCCTGGTAGCAGCTAGCAAGCAGCGTGAATTTGCCTCACCTGCTAAAAGCACAAATTGTAAAGAGTATTTTTGTGCAGATATGGAGCGAAACGCTGGCCGACGAAATGAAAAAAGGGAGTATTACGATACTTGTACTCACAGTATTACTTGTTTGTATGTTGCACATATAAAACTATACACAGACACTTGAAAAAATATACGGATACCAGAGGCGCTGATGAGAAGTTAACCATTGGGGGACTCAGTTAATCTTATAATTAAATCAAATAAGGATTATAGAAACAAGTTTACTTAGGTGATATAACTATAAATATCTAAGTATCAAATAATATACCGATAGATTATGCGGTACATATGGTAGGATATTTTCTCTTAACTAACCCTAAGCTTTGCGCCGAGTTTCGCGCTAGTCCTACCTGCAAATCAATTAAAAGCATGTATGGATAATTTGGGAGGACGAATCCAACCACCAATGAAAATTTTGGGAGTTTAACAGGGCGTGAACTCCTAGATTCCGGCAGGACTGATTCATACGTATTACTACTTCGAAAGAAGAAATTGTTGATTTCATTATTCGTTAAATATTTTTGAAAATACTAACTATTGACAATTTATTTGCAAATATTAAAAAAGCACAATTTGAAAACACTCAAACGTGTTGGAGAACTCATTCCTTATTAACCTATTTCCGTTAGGCTACAAATATAACTGAGGGCTCATGATTTGTATAACATTTGTGAAATTTTACACATTGAGACACAAAGAGAAAAGGGGAGAATGTGGTGTCAATACGAAACTTAAAAATGTACGAAATTAACGGATAATATCAAATATAGAACCACTCACAGAATTAACTCTTTAACTAATTTTCTGCATTCATTTTCTTTCCTTTATTTTCATGATTACATCATCACTAAATTTCTTCACTGGAGATTATCTTTCAATTAGCAGTGTCCAACTGGAGCTCAGCCTTGTAAATGAAACATTTTAAAAGTTTAAACGGTGAAGGCGGAAATCGAACCCGGGACACCGGATTAGAAAAAAATACAATTCTAACCACTCATCTAAAACGTTACTTCTTCCGGCTCTTTTAAATAAAGAGCGTTTTCTGTTCGCTCAAAACAGTAGCTTCTTAATAGTCAGATGGATTTGCAAAACAGAATCGGAAGGCATTATATCACTGTATTCACTAAATTATCAACATTACAAATTTTTTAAAAAAACAAAATACAAAACTCCTTTATATTGAATCAAATAGGGCGCGTATATTATACTGGTAAACGAACTAAAGACAAATGAATTACTGCGTAGTAATCGTAGTTAAGTGGTCAAGGCGGTCCATCAGTAGTCTGAACACTGGAGATACTTTCGGAGAATCAGAAAAGAAAGTGGTCTTAGGCACTATATGTATATTTTTTTAATTTAAACTTGACGTTTCTCGAGTATAGTATTTTATCATGACAGAAATCAGAGTGTTTCGTCGTTATAGTCAGCGTATGCAATATGCTTCATAAAAGAATGTTTTCACTCTTACTTAACAGAGAAGTCTTAGCGTAGTGGCGTGAGCATTCGTTTCGTAATTCAAGGGCCCCAAGTTCGATTCTCGGTGCGGTAAGTTGTTTTTATGAACTACAATATGCATATGTCTTATGTGTAATAAATGAAAAATAATCAATTTCTTTCGGTCTGACAAGTTAGAGTAGAGACAGCTTCTCAACAAGGGAAATCTAGCAATATGACGTCACATGTTTGTCTACAACCTTGATTCTTACTGTGGTGGAAAACGTAACGTGTCTAGCAAACAATTCATGAATACGAACCAGAAGGGTCATGCTTAGGGCCTAGTGTTGTATCAACATATATTTACTGTTTTTGTCTTTTCTTTTTCTTATTTTGTTTTTCACCTTCGATGCACCTCCCCTCTTAGCACCTGCGATGTACTTACCTGGAATGTCACTGTATATAGTGTATATAAAGGTTCGGGGTTCGATTATAAGTTAGTGTATTTTATAGTTATAAAATTTTTGAAGTGAATGTTAATATTGTATAAAAGACGAATCTTTAGTCTTTAAGCTATTGATAATGTGCCAGCCAAGAACAACAGGATGTAGGGTCACTGAAGGGTCACACGTATGTGATGATAGTGTATGTACTTTCAAAATAGTCACTTTTGTAATGGTTTATTTTTTAAGGAACGCGCGGTTTATGATAATGTACGCGCGTGTACATCACGCAGTGAGAGCGTGGATTACTAAGTTCAATTTCAAAGTCTGTATGATAGGTCTCCATGTGCGTCCACGTGTTGACCTAAACTCATGTGATGATCTGATCTTTGTGCTTACGATAGTTTTATATACTAGTTGCTATACAAGGTTTGGCACATTCCGGGAAAGCACTTACTTATTATTATTCGCTCTGCAGTCTGTATCTTGGCTTACTGTATCTTAGTTTATAGTAACTTGGCTTATAACATTTTGTCTTATAACATCTATCTTAGTAACAAGCATCTTTGGTACTTAATATATCGTATATTATTGTATTTCATCGTATCCGGTGATTCTATTTTTTACCTGAAGTGGAACTTTAATAATTTTACTGAAAGAACAGTCAGTAACATTTTGTAATCGTTTGTTGTGGAACTTGTAAACCTTTATTTTTCTTATTAACTTCAATAAACTATTCACGCCTACCAAAGAGAGATCCTATTTTATTAGAAGAAAAAGAAGAACCTGCGCGAGACGAAAACGTCAATCATGCAACACTCGTAGGAGTCATAAATGTGTCTGAAACAATATTGTTTCCTAGCAATTATTCCGAACGTCTTTCACTATTACTCCTAGTGCTAGAAATAATAATATTTTCGTTCGTCATTTTCAACACGTCCCATATATCCGTTCAAACAAAATTCGTAAATAGGAACTATTCTTTTTATATTGGTATGTTTATTTTGTTAGAATATCAATGTAACGCATACATAATCCAAAGTCTTTTAGCCAAAGAAAGCGTGTTACTATGTATCGTCTTCTTTCTCACCTTTCGTTTCGTTTCTGACACTAATAGCTCTTATCCTTTCTCTATCACTATCTGTTATCCTTTCCTTTTCTTTTACTATCTACTTTAGTATGCTTATTTACTTTCAATCGGACCTAATACTGAGGTCTTAAATTTTCAGTAATAAAAATAATAATACTAATAATAATAATAATAATAATATTGGTATTAAAATTTATAAAATTGCTTATAACTAGACAAAATTTACAGATTAGTCGGGATTTCGGGAGGATGTCTAGACCTCCAGGACACACCTCTGCGACTCCCAAAATTTTAAACCAAAGCGTTGTTTCGTTTCAGAAACGAGAAGAAACTCCTCTTCTCGTAAGCAACACTAAAAAAAAACTTAATATTCTTGCTAAATGTTACATTTCTGGTAGTAATGTTATGCCCTGAATGATAATAAGCTCCTAACTTTTAATCTTCTATGAGATTATTGTTATTATTATTATTATTAAAATTATTATTATTATTATTATTATTATTATTATTATTCGTGAAGATTTGATAGTTAAAGTATTGAAACATCCGAGTATTCAAATATCGGAAGAAAATATAACGTGTGTCATCGCCGATCAATCGCCACCAAAAATTCTAAATCTAAAAAAATGTACTGGTCGTTCGTGAATCCGTTTCGATTCGACTACCCTCGGATCACGGGCGTCGTTAGCGAGAGGATTGGGGGTCACGTCCCCCCAATTCTTTAGTTAAGAATATTTAAAGAAACTATACTACTTTGTATCTGTAACTTTCGTCGGAAAGAGGATTTTGATTTTGATTCATTCAATCCCCAAAATTTAAAAAGCTAACAACGCCAGTGTTCAGGTTACTGATGGACCGCCTTGACCACTAAACCACGATTTCTACGCAGTAATTGATTTGTCTTTAGTTTGTTTACAAGTATAATACACACGCCGTATTTGATTCAAAATAAACGAGTTTTGTATTTTATCTTTATAAAATCTGTAATATTGATAATTTAGTGAATACAGTGATATAATGCCCTCCGATCATATGTTTTGCCAATCAGTATGACTATTAGCAAGATACTGTTATGAGCAAACAGGAAGCGCTCTTTATTTAACGAGCCGGAAGAAGTAACGCTTTAGATGAGTGGTTAGAATTGTAGTTTTTCTAACCTAGTGTCCCGGATTCGATTCCCGCCTTCGCCGTTTAACATTTTTATAATGTTTCATTTAGAAGGCTGAAGTCTAGTTCGATGTAGCTAAATGAAAGATAATCTCCAGTGGAGAAATTCAGTGATGATGTAATCCTGAAAGTATAGGAAAGAAAATGAATGCAGAAAACGAGTTACAGAGTTAATTCTGTGAATGGTTCTATATTTGATATTATCCGTTAATTTCGTACATTTTTAAGTTGTTTATTGACACTATATTCGCCTCTTTTCTCTTTGTGTCTCAATGTGTAAAATTTCACAAATGTTATACAAATCATGAACCCTCAGTTATATTTGTAACCTAGTGTTATCGAATTATGCTTTTTTAAAATTTACAAATAAATTGTCAATAGTTAGTATTTTCAAAATTTATTTATCGAATAATGAAATCAACTATTTCTTCTTTCGAAGTAGTATTACGTATGAATCAGTATTGCTGGAACCTAGGAGTCCACGACCTGTTAGAGCCCAAAAATTTTCATTGGGGGTTGAATTCCTCCCACGAAAGGATCCATTCATACTTTTAATTGATTTGCGGGCAGAACTAGCGCAAAACTCGGCGTAAAACTTTGGGTTAGTTAAAAGAAAATAACCTACCATATATACCGCATAATCTATCCTTATATTACTTGACACTCGGATATGTATCGTTATATGACCTAAGTAAACTTGTTTGTATAATCCTCATTGGAATTAATTATAAGATTAACTAAGTCCCCGACTGTTATTTTCTCTTCGCCATTTCTGGCATCCGTATCTTTTTTCAAGTGGTCGTGTATAATTTTATGCATGTATCATACAAACACGAAGTACTGTGTATCAAAAAGTATCTAAAAACCCCCTTTTTCATTTGGTCAGTCAGCGTTTAACTCTACTTCTGCACGAAAATACTCTTTATATATTTGTTCTTTTAACAGGAGGGGCAACTTCACACTGCTATTGTAGATACTGTACCAGGCGTAAATTATCTAGGAGCAGGAGTTAGTTAGTTTGCCTATGTCACGCATTTTATACATCAAGAATTTTCGTGGCCCGCTGTACAAACTTTTGGTTTCCGAGTTACTAGCCACCAATATTAGTCTTTATCTCAGCGAAATCAGGAAATTTTATTAAAGCACAAATTGTGGAAATCATGCAATTTTTACCAAACTTTAAATGGTGGTAGATCATGTGCTAGGAACTGTATGTAATATTGTTTAGCAAACTTTTGATTCCCGTGTTATTGACAATCAAAGTTAGGTTCGGACTTGACGAAAGGATGTTGTATAAGACATGTTATCGCTTGAAACGTTTGATAATGACTAAAACTAGTACGGTTATGGACTTCAACATATTTAGTATACACGGTTAATATTATAAAGTACCTGCTTTTGGTTCTCAGAATATTGTGCAAGAAATTTGAGCTTAAACATAATAATAATAAGGAAATGTTATTAAAACGTGTTAAACTCAACCGTTATTGACCAAAGTTAATATGGCCATTTATGTTGACGAGACTGGTGCGTGTGCAAGCTCAGCATGAAACATTGTGATGTACAGACGTTTGGTTCTCGAGTTCTTGACTATAAAAATTGGGTTTCACTCAGTGAAGCAAAGAAATTTCACCAAAACACAAAAGATGATTCATCCGATTTTTATCAAAGTTGACATGCTGGTAGACTATTGACAAGCTTAGTAATCATATACAATTTTATGATGTGCAGGTCGATGATTCCTGGGTAATTTGCCATGGCAATTAAATTTGGACTTCACAAATGAGTATTGTTTAATGTATACTATCAGCGGAAATCGTCTGAGTTTGACCAAAAATTGTATGTAGTTAAATGTTGACGTAATAGCTACGCATGTTAAATTTCAAATTGCATGGGTTGTTGGTTCCCGAATTAGTGACTTCGAATTTGGTTTAAACAGCTAAATCAATAAATTAGACTAAAACATATTCAATTAAATTCAACCAATTTTGATGAAAATTGATATTGAGGCAGACTTCGTGCTCAGTATATATGTAAATTATTATGGTGTTATTACTTTTGGCCTTCAGAATAATTTTACAAATTTGGTATTGACTAAATTGTGATTGATGTAACTCATCTAATCATTACAAAACTTTTACTAAACTTGTATAGTTGGTAGACTTTTACGAGTTTAGTTCGTATGCGAGTTTAGTATAAAATATTATGGTGTAGTTCTTGGTTCCCAATCTATTGGCCATAAAAATTAGGTTCAGATTCAGTGAAATCATGAAATGTTATTGAACCGCGAGAGGAGAAATTCATTCAATGGTAGCTTGATGTTCATGTGAGCTTTTATAGTGTGTTTTGTTTTCTGAATTATTGGCCATTAAATTTGGAGTTTTGACTTCAGTTTGAAATTAGGAAGTATAATTAAAACGCAATTCAAAGTATCCCATCTTGAGTAAACTCAACATAGTTGTAGATCTGGAACTGCTTAGTTCACTGTGCTATCTGTAATTCAATGAAAGTCATTCAATGAAATAATTGGGATACATAACGTACGTAATGCGCAAAGATGATTCAAATGATGGGAAAGCATATTGTGCTGGATTAAACTTCAATTTCATCTAAACGTATCTCAAAGTAAAAAACAGTAGAAATTCACACTCGCGGCATAAATACCGTTAATCGTTATAAACTCCTAAACAAACTCCTAAATTAATATATATCAATTTAAGTGTCACATTATGGTCCGAGGTTATTGAAGACTGTGATCATAGTGATGAACAAAATCGTAGTAGAAGTCGTAGGAAACTTGAAAAGCCCGAAAAAACATATGCACATAGTGTTTCTGCATCACAAAGCCCACTTGATGAAAGCAAAGACTTCATGCACTAGAAATGAGCTCTCTACACTGACCGAAAGGCGCGCACACTAACCGCTTAGCGACAAAGGAGATTCTGTAACCGGATATTATAGTAAGTATTATCACTTCCGGTTGCAATAAAATTCGAGATGGAAACTACCATTGTATTACAGAATCCAGATCAAGAACTGTTTCCGGCTATCATTTATTTTTCTTTGAACGTGTAAAGGGTGGTGTCTCACCATTTCCGGTTTACATAAACATCGAGATGAAAATCTTAGAATCCAAGATTCATATAAAAATATATCTTGTTATATCTTACCATTTTTGCTCTCTGATGATCAGTATTGAAATTAGAAGTGGTAGTAAATTTGTACAAGAAGATAAAACTTAGAGATTGCCTATTCCCAATTTCAGTAGTGGTAATAAATTTCTACAAGAAGATAAAACTTAGAGATAGTCGATTCCCAATGTACTGAATTCATGTTTCTTGCTAACTATTATCATGCTTGCTCACTGCGCTAGCAGTACTGAAATTGGGAGTTGTAATACATTTATTACACTTACTGTTAGTAGAGAAGCAAGTGAGTTTCATTTCATAGCGTAAAACTACCCTAGACTTCCAATGTATGCCAATTGAATACTCAAACGTCCAGTACGATAAGTAGTGCAACTATAACTCATGGTTGCAATTGATTTAGAAGATCAAAGATGAAACTTGTTCTTCCGATGCTGAACCCGTATCAAAAAGCCATTTTAGCTGTCTGTTATGGCTTTTGTTCTACAGGGAAAAGGATTGAAACCAGCAATGGTTAATTAGAACCACTTTCGGGTTGAATAGAGGGTTAAGGGAAGAGGTGGAATCTATTCTTAGAATACTGAATCGATTGCAGAAATTTTTTGATGTATTTTATAGTTTTTGCTCTGTAGACATAAGTATTGAACATAAGTAGTAATAACTTCCAAGCATTTCTGTTTGAGAAGAGTGTTTATGACGATATGTTCCCTTAAAACCCTGAATCGATTGCAGTAAACTTATTGCCGCTATCTATTACAATTTTGGTTTTATGGCGATAACTGTTAAAACTGAAAATGGTTAATTTGAGCAATTTCAGTTCAAACAGGAATGAAAAAGTAGGTGGAATCTATTCTTGGGACGCTGGATTGAATGTAAAAATCTGCATCTCAATATCTATCACCGTTTTTGCTTTATGGAAATTAGTATTACATATAAAATCAAAAATAGTAAGCTTCAAACACTTCCGCCTTTGTGGAGTATTACGGATTGCTGTGATATTTTCTCTAGATACCCTGAATCGATTGTAAGAGTACCATTTGTCGCTATTACATATTTTTACTGTGTTGATAAATGTTAAAAGGTGTATTCGTTAATTAGAACCACTTCTGGTACGAATAAAAGTCAAGGGAGAAGATAGAATCAATTCTTTGTAACGTGCCCGTTACATGTCACAGGAAAAAAAAGAAATTATCAATAAAAATGTAAAATTACGATAAGGAAAATGGTAAAATTACTATTAATGTATTTAATATTATGTGTTACAGAAGGAGACATAAGCCTACATATATAAAAAATCATCTTCGAATTTTTTTAAAAATAGGAGAGAAAGATTTGAATGTAAAAATAACGTTTGTGAGAAGATTTCCTTTGCCTTTCGTAAACAAGAACTACTAGGTCTTGGCTTATGCGCTGGTCGTAGACTGCGCATGGTCAGCTTTGCGGCCGCAAGCAACTGGCTTCGGCTAGCTGACTTGGGCTGTGTTTTGCGAACGGGCAACATCTAGATGGTTTTGGTTGTTCGAATGCATTACGAATCTAAATGGACGTTTCGTGTTGGTTCAGTTTCTTGTATTGAAGTCTTCGTTGTAGAAGTGTGTGTTGTTGAAGGAAATAAGAATATCCATTATAAGTGAGGATTATGAATATAGTGATATTATATTTAGTGCAATATTTCGTGTATTTGCGTTTTCCTGCAAAAATAGTGAAAATAGTGTTGCTTGAAAAATCGATAAAAGTGTTGGAAGGGAGGCTTGGTTTAGCTCTCTCTGATTCTGTTAGCAAGCAAATTACAGTAAAGTGCGTTAGTAATACTCAGAATCACATAATTCTAATTGTTTCTGCAGTTTTTCTCGAATTTGTGAATGTGAGAAATTGTGGATCTACGTCCCATTTTCTAATTTGAGTTTCTAATTGAATTGGGATCATTTAAATTGAATCCTGAGCATAACCTCAATTTACAGTGGATTATTCTTGTTTTGATAAGAGAGTCAGAGGCTATTGAGGGCAGAAAAACTACAAAAAGTTGAGGTAAACACGTGGATTTACAGAGGTGAGTGATTTTTCAATTTTTCTATTATTTTGTCTGTCTACGTCCATTCTGTGTATTCTGTGGGTTGTCTTGTTGGATTCCATTTGGCTAGATTTTCAGCGGAATATATATAATTATCTTGAGTAAGCTCGTGAAATCCAGGGGAACAAAGGTGGAGGGATTGTACCCGAAACCTTTGAAATGTGCTATTTACCCTATGTTCATTACAGGTCTGAATTTCATGTTTTTGATTCAAGGAGTAAAATGCAAACATCTTATTAATGCTGATTTGAATACTAAAAAACTGAAAGTAAAATTTAATCTTTTTTCTAAAAGTAAAACTTCGTTTGACTTGTTCGTGCTGTTTGGAGTATGTTTGACCGGTTTATGTTTGAAATGTTTCGATGTTGCAACGCATTCAACTGGATTTAGTAAAGTTATTTGCGGTTGTTTTTCGTCGGGAAATTTCAATTTTCAAACTAAATTGCGATAATTTAATAAAAATAATTTCTTTAATGATAAGTATTTATGTAAGCTTTTTCTTCGGTTTGAAAGAAAGGGAAATCTTCACTTGATTAAAGGTACGAATTTATTTCTTATTTTTAAAGAAAGGAATATATTAGTACTAGACAAGAGAGGTCCTAGACTGGCCTTGAGTATTCATACTAGGGTTAAGTGTGAGAGGTCCTTGACTGGCCTAAAATATTTACGTCAAACTTCAGAGGTTTCTGACTTGACTGGAGAATATAGTTATTATTCAATCTTTGAATATTTACGATTCAGCGGACGATTCTTTTGGAATTATATTAATTTTTCTCTTTTCTCAAACTGAGAAATAAAATAATTGTTGAAACCAGATTTTGACTTGGCAACGAGAAGACAGATTATTGTAATTTACTTGTAATAAACATTTATTCCTGAATTGGTTGTGTTGTTATTTGTTTATATAATTACTGTTAATTTATGAACTATTACTCCTGTGGATTTCCGAATTGAAATAACAGCCTGAACTTTCCGGGTGTCTGTCCATGTGAAGCCCCTTCTGCTGCTAGGCTGGATTGTTTTTTCCCACCTTGTCCGCTAGGCTACGGATGGGGGCGTTACAAATTGGAAGCACAGCCCAAGTCAGTTGCTAATTTTTTTGTTGTAAGTATCCCAAGTCCGAATATTTTTTTTGTTGTAAGTATTCCAAGTCGGTTAATTTTTTTGTTGTAAGTATTTCATGTCCGCTATTAATTTTGTTGTTGTAAGTTTTTCAAGTCCGTTTGTTATTACTTTTGATATACTTATTAAACTCATAGTTATTTTTGGATTTTCGCATTTGCTTTTGTATTTCAGAGTTAAATTCGTGATCGCTACTTGAAAATTATTGTTCATTTATAAATTACTAGTATGATTGATAAATTGAATTAAGGTGAAGCAAGGAATTATTTGGATTATTTCCATTTGCTCAAAAAAAATTCTGGGTCGCTGTAGTGTTCGTAGTTAGTATTGTATTTTGTATGTATTATAATTTTATTATTTACGTTGTATTTATATTTGTATTGTTCTATAATATTACTTATGTGTGATCCGGTGGAGTATGTCAGTATTGATATTCCGGAGCAATATTCCGAATTGATAACGGTTGATAGAACCGGTAATCTTGAAACAGATACTAGATCTGAATTTGGACAATTGAATGTCACTGACTCCGCCAACTCAATTGAGTTTTCATATTAGACATCCAGCTATGAGAGCTAATAATTTTGAATGTGGAGGTAGTTCGCAGTCACCTACGGATGAATACAATTTTAGTAGATTTGTTAATATTGGGAGTTTGAATGAATCTTTTCGAGATCAGAGGCAAATTACTTTTAATGAGCCTTTAATGAGTTCTGGTTTAAATAATGATAGGAATTAGATAAATTTTGGAAATTCAGGTCTTGATAAGAATGAGGTTCCTTCTAGGTATTTGAATCTTAGAGATTATTACCGAAGGGTTTCTCAAATAAGAAATTCCACTCCCAAGACTTCGTTACATCCGCGGTATGGTGCTCCACCTAGGGGAACTCAAATGGGTGAAAATATGTTAACAGGGTTGCCAACTTTGCCTAGTACTAATAAATCTTCAAATGTTGAGCATAATCTCTTGATGAAGTATACATTTAAAAGAACTAGTGGTTTTCTAGAGTCAAAGTTTAAGGAATTTAAAACAACTGATGGCAGTAATAGTTTGCTAGTTTTTGAGATATTAGCCAAAATGAGGAAACTCTAATGGATACTAGCTACTCTTTGAGTATGATTCTTTCTGTTCTTGTCGGGAAATGTGAAGGTTTGCTATTAAAAGAAATTATGTTGGCATTAAATCATCAAATAGCTTGGAATGAGTTAAAATCTAGGCTTGTTAACAATTTTATTACGCCTGTTGCATTGCATTCACTTATTTCTGAAAGAATTTATAGACGTCAACGCCTATCTGAATCAGTTACTCAGTATGTAAGATCTATAGTAATTGCCATGAATGTATTAAATTTTATGGATAGTGAGTCAGACATGGTAAATATCATAGTATATGGCATGAATCCAAATCATAGAAATAAAATGCTGAATTATTACATCCCAGCTACCCGATCCGAGTTAATGGATATTGCTGATGAACATGAATTAAATTTTCGAAATCAATTGGAATATAATAGGGAGGTGGGTTCTTTTCGGAAAAAGACCAATTTAGTAGTGTTAAATCCTGATCAAGGTTTTAAAAATCGAGGATTTCCAGTGGGTGATAAAAATTTTTCTTTGAATAAAGGATTAAATAATTCTTACCTTACTAATGTAAAGAATGGTTTGAAAGTAGAATCTCAGGTTCATAGAAAAAACAAGATTCCGAATGAACGGTCTGATCAATCTAAAGCATCTAATGCTTCAGTTAACGCTATTCCTAGTGAAATGGATAATACCGTCGCTTCATTTGTGGTTGGTAAAATACATAATTATTTAACAGACATTTGTGTGGTTGGAGGTTCAAGTTTTAACATCGTTCGACTGGACTTAGTGCGGTTTTGTGGATTAGAAAAATTTATTAGATTGACTCCTGAAAAGGTGGTTAATGCTCCGTCCGGGTTAAATTTTTCAACGAACCGGAAGATGATATTGACTTTGAACCTCTCAGATCATTTTGAGAGAATATCATTTAAGATAGTGGAACAGTTGCCTTGCATGTGTCTTCTGGGAACGCCTTTCTTACGATCAACAAACTCAGTTATAGATTATGCTAAAAACTGTTTGATTCTATGCGGTGGAAAGAAACGGGTTAGATTAAATTATAAGAAGATGATTCAACATAACAAACATCTTTTAAATCTGGTGATGAGTCTGGCCAAAGGGATGAAATGTTAACTGATCATCACTCTAATAAACAAGATAGTTTTCTGTTACGAGCTTTATGGTATCAATTTTTATTTGTGAAGATGGATTTAATTTTCGGAAAAAAGATGCGAGTATTCAGTGTGATTTGGATTATTTAGATCTTGAATCCAAATTATTAGAAATTCCAGCGCCTAGTGCTATCCAGCTGAATCATCTGAGATCTATAATTGATTCAGAAGTTGGAGACGTTCGAAAAATCGAAGATTCCATTGAATCCATGTGGAAGGATGAAAGTCGTACGAATTTTGGGAAAACACTGGGTGGTGCGATTGAAAGGTCCGAATACAAATCCAGTTGGGACTCAGTATAATAATTCATCTTCAAGGGGCAGTTGTGTCTCAGTGATTGTTCGTTTTCATGGAAATCAGAGTGGTGGAAATGAAATATCCGAAATTAACTTGGAGAATTCGGGACAGTGCATTGCGAATTCTCGGTAATTGGACAAATTAGGAAATAAAAGTAGTTCAAAAGAAAATTCTAGTCAACCTTTGGTGTCGATTTAACATCTGCAGTTCTGAATGTTGAACTTGGTCAAGGGGAACATTCAGCGAACAATGCTAGGTTGCCAGATAAGGATCAAGATAGTGTTGTGAAACCCGATGCGAATACTAGTGGAAAGAAAAGCAAGCGTAGGAATCGTAGGAAGAAATTCCAAAGAATAAGACTTTAGTGGTAGCTCAGGATACAAACTTAGCTGAAAAGAAAGTGGAGCTTAGACATAGCAGTGGTCCAGTGAATAAAGTGGATAAGCTGAATTCTTTAGATGGTAGCAGCGGCTCCGAGGTATCGGATATTGATATCGATCAAGCTGAAAACTTTCACAAGTTGATTCAGAGAAATAAAAAGTTTATTTCGGACGAGCATCGTACATCAGATAGTTTACATGATCAGACTACCATGCAGGTAAAAAATCCGTAATGCACACAGTTGAAAAACCAAAATGATAATCGGGATTCTTGGAGATTCAATGAACCAGAGGTGATCACTTTCATTGATTCTATAAAGGATAAATATAAAGATGATATATCAGATAGAGTAGGGTGTATTAAAAATTTTATTGGTAGATTATATCTTAAGGACAATAAACCATTTAAGGACACACCATTTCCTATTCCAAAAAATAAAGAAAAGATTTTTTATGATCAAATTCGAGAGTTATTGGATCAAGGTATTCTAGAGGAAGTTGATCACTTTAATTTTGCCAGTAGCTGTTTTCTAGTTCGGAATAAGAATAACACTCATCGTATCGTTGGGAACTACATTAAGGCTAATTCACTTATTGTGAACGACGTATATCCGTCTCCTAATTTAGAAGAATGCCTTACAGGTTTAACTGATAAGCGCGTGTACACGAAAATAGATTTACGCCCTGCGTACTTCCAAATCCAGTTGGATAAAGGTTCCCGAGACATTACAACTACTGTAACTCCAAAAGGGTGCTATCAGTATACTCGTCTTCTAGTAAAAATTAAAACTGGAAGTGATATTTTGTCTCGAGCAATGGAAAAGGTCTTAGGAGATATGAGAGACGAGGGTGTTAAATTATTTTTCGATGATGTCCTGATAGCTTCCAATTCCATCGAAGAACATATGAAAACGGTTGAAAGGGTATTCGAACGATTTAAAGATTATGGTATTACTGTATCCCCAGACAAATGTATTTTATTTTATAGACGTATTAATTATTTAGGATATGTGATAGGACGGGATCAATTGGAAATCGATCCTAGTAGGGTGTCAGCCATTAAAAATATTCCTCCTCCTAGAAATCGACGTGGCCTTATGAAAATACTAGGTTTATTTAATTATTACTCAAGATTCGCTTCTGAATTTCAAGAATTAATGGGACCTTTGAGTGCCTTAAAGTCACCTAAGGTGAAATTTGAATGGACGAAAAAGCACCAAATGTTGCTAGATAGATTAAAGAACATTTTAATTGAAAATGTCGTTTTAAAAACGCCGGATTTGAACAAGAGGTTCATTGTCAACGTGAACGGCTCTGGGAGAGTGTGGCTGGGTGCGTCTCTCAGGAGAATGAAAATGGCAATCTTCAACCTGTTGCCTACTTCAGCAAACGGCTTTCGTAGGCTGATAAGCACCGAAGCATATATGAAATAGAGTTTATCAGCCTGGTTAAAACTATTTCACGTTATAAACATTATCTGATAAATGAGTTTGACGTACTCACCGACAACAAGGCGTTAACTTGGATTTTGAATAATAGCAAGAGACTCCTAAAATATGGTCCATTGGTAGAAATACTTTGTCAGTTTAATTTTAAGATAAAACATGTCAGGTCAGCAGATAATACCGTTGCGGACTTTCTGACCAGAATGTACGATCCTTTTGAGTTCGACATTATGGAAGGACCTGTAGGACTAGCTGCTTTCAAGAAGAACATGTAAATAGCCAATAAGTGTAAACTTCCTTTAGTAGAAGATTCGATCGATAAATTACAGCGAGAAGACCTCGAGCTAAAGGAAATTATAGAGAAATTAGTGCGTGGGGAAAGTATTTCAGGATACCTTCTTAATAATAAAATACTCATGAAGAAGACTAAATCTGTTATGAATCCATTTAAGGTAGTAATTCCTAAAAAATTACGGAAGGTTATGATAGAATATCATCATGGCGACAGGATAGTCGGAGGACATTCTGGTACTTATAAGAAATTAAAAAAGCTGATGCGGAAATTTACTTGGGAAAAAATGAAAGAGGATGTTAGAGACTATGTTTCTACATGTTATATTTGTCAGAAATCAAAAGAAGTTAATCAGAAGATAGGTCATCTATCTTCCGAATTCAGTAAACGAATAAATGCTCATTGGATGTTTGATATTGTAGGTGTCCTCCCTAATTCTCAGGGATATAAGTTTATTTTGATTGGAGTTGATAACGCCAGTCGCTTCGTTGTGTTGGAAAAATTGAGGACCATCAATTCAACTGTGGTGGCAAATAAAATGGAGATTTTCAGTAGAATAGGTTTTCCGGAGGCAATATTGACTGACAATGCTTCCATCTTTGTGTCTGAGAAATTTAGAACCTTCTTGTTTGGACTAGGGATTCGTCATATCCGAATCAGCCCTTTCACCCGGGAGGAAATGCAGCGGAGAGATTCATAAAAACCTTAAAGGCGGCGTTTCGTGCCTATATATCGAAGAGGCTACATTTATGGAGCAATCTTATTCCTCAATTACAGTTTACACTGAATATTAGCGAGCACGAGGGACTGAAGATGTGTCCTATCGAATTGTTCTACGGACGTCCATATTCTACACCATTAGAGAATCGATGGAACATCGTCAGTTCAGACTATGGTGGCAAGTCATCGGCTGAATTGTGGAATAACGCCATTGAAAAAATGGAAAAGAGCTGGAGTAAACGACGGAAGCTGATGACGAGAAGAAGAAACCCTGTAAATTTCAGTATTGGCGATAAGGTTTTATTAAAAACTCACGTTAAATTTTCGTTGAAGGATAAAATAGCTAAGTCCTTAGCAGATAAGTGGTTTGGTCCGTTTGTAGTGAGGAGTTTCTTAACTACAAATACGATACTTGTTTCTGACGAAAATGATACTCCAAATTCTTATCGCCGATCCCATGTTTCAGAAGTAAACGTATATAGAGATAGAAGAAACCTAGATAGAGTGGGGGACGAAAATTAGAATTCCTTGAAAGACCTTGCTTTATCCTTAAAAGTTTAAGTCTAGCTTATGTTTAATGAAATTGCAATTGCATTAATTTTGTTAGTATATATATAACAATTCATCAGTATTATTGCTATTTTTATTAAAATTGTAAATTATGTAAATTATTAATTATTACTAGTAAATAGATTTTACTATGACCATAGTGAAATAAAATTGTAAATACAGTAAATAATTTTATATATTAACAACCTTCCACCGTCGTGCCTAGTTTGCATTGGGATGAAATGATAATTGACGGTCGAAGATCGCTGCTACTCACCATCTAGAATGAGTAGGTCGAGCATGACAGAAGTAAACAACATTAAATTAACTTTGAATTAAATCTTTGTATTTTCATAATATCGTGTAATACTGTTGTAGATCGTGGACTGTGTATAAACGCCAGATCACATATTTTTAAGCATCTAAGAAGTTAACCACGAATAACTCGAACATAGCTGAGATACACGTACCTTTGAGTAAATGATGCCTGGAACTGATGTCGATGTTCTGGATGATAAGTATCTCGCTGCCAATAGTCTGTAGTGGCTGACTATTGTGAAACCATAATCCACTTCAATGGTTTACTGGAACTATTAGATCTCCTGATCTAATCGTTGACTAGAATCACAGCTAAATGACAACTGTGATATACGTATCAGTGGTTCTCGATGTTGCTGCTCAACGTACGATGCTCGTTATCTGATCACCGTATTCTGATGATGCGATCACCATATTCTGATCCCAATCTTTTAGAACCATGAGTTTTTATACTTGGATTCCAGACATCCTGGAATTCATCGTCGTTGATTTTCTGTATATCTCAGCTATTGGTAAAACATTGGTTTCACCCGAATTACATCGTGATCAAATTCTCAGACCAACAAATTTCTGCAAACTCAACGATTATGCCACAGTCAAATGTGTGTCAATGTTATAATATTACAACTTGATGAAAATTCATTCCTGAATCAAAACATTACAAATTACAAATTACAATAGCATACGAACTGACGACTTAGCGTCTAGCCGTAGCAAAAACATAACATTCATCACATATACAAAACATTGATGTAAACACATAAACACACACACTTGTTTACATTCTATGACAACATTGAGTTTCTTTATTCTGACATAACATTCAATAATTAAATATGCTTCCTTTCCCAAAATAATATATTCCTAAATAATATCAATCGTATGTATCGACATGCCCCTCCTTCAAAATGAGGGAACTCCGTTCTCGACTCAATTTCTTCTTTGAAATTGACTATAAAAATAATTGTGTATATTTATCCATCACAATGTATATATCTTTATATTCCTTTAACTATTTATCACATTTAAAAACAAATTTTTAAAACATCATTTATTTACATTCATTGTTGTTCTTTAAAAAAAATACTTGTCAAGAGTCCTCATAAAAGTATCGGCTCCTGCCATCTGTTGAGTTATATACATAACTACTTGTAATTGTCTTGCATTTCCTGTGCTCGGAACTGCACATACATATACTTTTTTTTGTTCTCGTTCTCGGAAACTTTCCGCTACATTCAGTCGCAAAGTCTAAACCAGTGTTTGTTATCTCTGCACTTATTTCACTAGTCTTAGTGTCCATATCACTGATGCTTCCAATAAATATACCACACTTCATTATACACTATTTATCTTGTTATAGTACACGAACATACTAATAAACAACGTCTCTTGTCTTGCAAGATTTTAGAACAAAAAAAATAGAATTTGAAAAATATTAATCACTTCACTAATGGTAAGTTTCTTATCCGTAGAGTTAGCAACTCTGATTCACTTCCTTCCGTAAAATGTTGTATCAGCAACGTTTTTGACACTGACATTGAAAAGTTCCACGTCTCATCCTATTTGCCGCGTCGCTTCGATAGTTCTAGTTGACTTTGAAGACGTGCTCCGCACTTTTCGTTAAAATTTCGAAAAATTGTTCACAGGATTACCACATCACATGGACGAACGTACAATTTTTCGCTTTTCGAGTCTGTGAATAAGTGTCTATCCGTGTTTTTCCGTTTCGAAATTGGATGATTCCGTGATTTTTGGTGCATCCCTCTTAGTTTTGGTGCGGTTGAGTAAGTTTTGTGTATACCAACAGTGTCTGAGTTATTTTGTGCTACTTCTGTATGCTTGTGATTGTGATCTGCATTATTTTTAGTGCTAATTGTGTGCTTTTCAGTGTGATTTTTATCTACTTCTGCATAGATTGGAAATAATCCGCAGTTATCTATGTTACTAATATCATCATATACCTTTTTATTTTCTACACTTTCTTCCTTTTCTTTCTTCCCACTAAATCTACGTAATTTAATAACTATATTTATTATAATCATAGACGTCGCTAGTACTAATACTGTTAAAGATGTTAACGCATTAGTAAGTACCATAAACTTCTTCTCCATATTGCCTGTAAATATAAATAACTAAGTCTGAAATCCCGTTTTTATTTCCTTAAAAACTAATAATCCTAAATCTCGGTCTATGATTCTCTTCTGTAATAATTACAAACTTTGTGCATAGGCCTAGTCTTAATGTTCAAAAATCGTTCATTATTCTCTATAAAATGCATAATCGATGCATATTCTAAATAATGACTAGAGTTCTAATCGTTATGTAACCTATTCGGATACAAAAATGCTATCCTCGTTACATTTTCATTCGTTTGACGCTGTCTTTGTCATTTTTTTAAAGTCGTAAAGCCCTACATTTTCGTGCATATTTATGTTCTTAAATACACTTTACTGCTAGTTTTAACGTTGTCTGTAGGTACTATTATCTTTATTGATGTTTAATCTATCATACTTTAACATTCCAATATTCTATGTACTGAGAAATCATTCATAACGCATCAAAATCATTGTGAATGAGAGGGACTCGTCATAAGTGGGAGTGGCCTGTTGCTATACAGCGGCCATGTTCTTATAAGCTCCGCCTCCTAGCAACCGATCCATCTCTCACGCGAAAGTGGCGAGCGCGAGGATTCAGTCGTCCAGCAAGAACTTGTAGTCGACTGAAACGCTCTAAAACTGCTTCTTGTATCCACATGAATATTGAAGATATTCATGAACTGAATACTTTTCCTTATTATTATACAAATAATCCATATGCCAATTGATCATTCTATAATAATAATAAATCAATAATTCTCCTCTCATTTTTTTTAAAAAAAACGTGAATTTAGAAAATGAATTTTGACAAAAATAATGTGTTTACATACAACTTAATAATGATTATAGACATGATGCATTATGATTGTATTCTATTTTTGACCATTTCTCGTCTATTATCTATGATTTTCTTACTTTTCTATCCAAACTATTTGCTTGTTTTAACGACTTTTTCGTACTTTTTAACGACTTCTTTTTCTTGATTCGTAAGCTTACTATACTAGATTATATCACTAGCATCTACATTATCTATTATTTATCTATTTGTCTACCTTTACTAATAGACAATTTTTTCTATTTTTCTTCTTTTCGCTTTTGTTTTCCATAGCTTGGAGCTACTGATTTCACTAATATTATGTTGTTATTTAACCTAGCTATTATCTATTTACACGCTTGTATCTATTTTCATCTATGATGATCTATTAACTATGCTTATTTTCTATTGCTTCTTTTTCTACCAAAACAAAGAGTTTTGCCGTATTAGTACTACGTAACCATTTTTATTCAATAACTTAATCGTTTCAACAAATCAAATAGACCAATCCTAGTTTTATCTAGGATGACATAACCAAAGGCTTTTCAACTCACAACTACCTCATGCTGGAGGTAAGTATCTCTACCTATTACCAATTGTTTTAAATGTTAATCCGATATTCCTTTTCAGGTTTTCATTGCAACTTAGATTTTTTTAAATAAACTTCATTCTTCTTCATATCCAAAAATGTAAAACTTTTTTTTCATAACCCAAGGCACATACAATATTGATTTACATACTATGTTTACTTCATTATTACTTGTTGATGATTATTATTATGATTATTATTATTATTATTATTATTATTATTATTATTATTATTATTCTTGATTTCGAATTTTATACTTCCGTATTGCTCTGTAAAGCTTATAATATAGTACTAATAACAATATTGTCGTCAAAATTAATGATATTATTACTCCAAAAATTACATACATGATATAATCTGTTTTTAGATGTAGTTCTGGGATTGACGTATCGACTTTCAAATTTAACAATTTCTCAGTTAAACTATTTAACTCTTGCGTATGCAAGGTGAAATTTACTTGTCTCTCAGTCCAATTACCAATCAATTTAATATGTTTATTCTGAATTTGAATTATCCGTCTGGTTGGAATGACCAGCTCTCCTATTATTATGTTATCAAATTTATCATAGTTTATGAAATTTGATTTAGATTTAGTTTGATCAAGTTTTGTTGAAGTCACTTCTTGATGTACACCCACTTTTGTCATGTACCCTTCTTTTTCAACAGAAGAATACATCACACCAGCGTGTGTATATCTGAATATCACATTCCCCAAAAATTTCTCAGAATTCTGCTGGCATCCTTCCAGAGAATTATTTAAAACGATATTATTCAAACATTTTGATTCACGATCCATAGTTATGCTTTCACAAAAATATAGAAAACTTTTAAATTCGCATTTACTTTTATCTAAAGAATGAAATTTACCTTCCGCCAAATAAACTGCTTCCGGTAATTCATAAAATATTCTAGTATTATTTATTAAGTAGCCCATTGACAAATTGGGAGGGTAATAAATTTACTATATTTTGTCTAAATTCTTTCTCTTTTACTGCATAGTCGTTTAGAATTTCGTATGCGTCAGTACATTTATCATGTACTGGCACCGATTCTTGGAAATTCAAATGCATTTTTACAGTAGTAAACACCATATTCGTAGCATGAACAGCATATGCATTCTGCGTCAAAGCTAATCCAATCTCTGATAATGTTATTTGTTGATGTTCTTCCTCTGCTACCCCAATACTAATCAATAGTATTTGAAAAATGAAAATCTTGAACATGATGTTAACTGCAAACAATTAAAACTTAGAATTACTATATGAATTTAAATTATTTAATTTAATTATTTCTATATCTCTTATTTATTTAATACTTATGTTTTAATTTATTTGTATGTGTACCTTGGATTATTCAACAATTTAAACAAATTTATTACGTATCTCTAATTTAAAAAAAATCTCTAATTTCCTAATCACTTTACCCTCTGTAAACAATATATTTTTACCAGTTAAGGAATTTTTGGATGGAAATCAACATTTCCTTTGATTTCGGGACACGGACTTTTGTTGATAAACAGCGGTCCATCTCGCTGTTTCACTGATCAAAACATGTTGTTTACAGATCCCTAACAAAAAAAATAAACTTGTATACAAAAACTTATTCGTGTTTTGTCGTTGCAAATACTTTTTTTAACTTTTCGTGATGTAGTCCTTTGAGTCTTAAAAACTTCTTGGTTTTTCCACGCGTTGTTTTTTTTTCTGTTTAGACGTCACTGTCTAAATCCGACTCCTCATCTCGCTTATCCGAATCTTCCTCATTCGCGCTGACAAATGGTTTTAAACGTCTTATATCAATTGAATCCGTCTTTTCTTGTCCTTTCTTTGTCTCATATTTCACCTTATATGAATTATTATTCATCTTTTGCACTATTACTCCACGAGTATTGAATCTCTTCCCAAAACAAGCTGGAATGCCTGCTCTTGGCATTTCACGAATCCAAACTTTTTGACCTACGTCGAAGTTAGGTTGAGAAAACTTCTTCTCAATCTGCTTCTTTTGAGATTTAAACCGCTTCTGCAAATTCTGATACGCTAATTTCCTTGCCTCTTTTACAGTTCTTATTCGCTCTTCGTTTTCTACATACTCACAAGGTATGTCCAGATCCTGTTCCAAGAACGTTCTGGGTTCACGCCCTGTAAGCAAATAATATGGCGAGTGTTTGGTTCCGTCATGAATCTGTGTATTCATGGTAAAAACAATGCAAGGTAATATCTCGTCCCAGTTTGTGAATTCACGGTCTATATAGTGCTTCATAATCTGTTGGATTGACCCTATAGCTCTTTCCGATGTTCCGATATTATAGTGGGCATCTGTGTTGACAAAGTTTAACCTCATACCAAAACGCTCAGCCATCTCTTCCATTACTCGGCTTCGATGTGTACTATGCCGGTCCATGGCTAAAATCTCAGGAATCCCATGCTTTGTAATCAATTCTTCAAAAATTACTTCTGCTATAATTTCGGAATTATAGCGGGAACTGCCCTAGCAATTACGTAACGAGTGGCACTGTCTACGAATACAATTACGTATTTATTCCTATGATTTTTAGATCTTTTAAACGGTCCAATCTCATCCATAGTTACATGCTGGAATGGCATATAACTCGGGTATGTTTGCGGATGCAGTGGTGTCCTACCAGCTTTACGTTTCTGAATTTGGCAACTAATGCACTGGCTGACCTTCTCTTGGAAAAATCTTTTCATATTCGGGAAATAAATGGATTTTAAGGCTCGATTATAACACTTCGTGTAGCAATAGTGTCCTCCTCCATATATCGAACAATGCAAGTTCTTGAAAACTTGTTCCCTTAAAGAAAAAGGAATGCATAATAGAAATTTCTTTCCATTAGCCATCTTTTGAGTTCTGAAAAGTTTTCCGTCCTTAATTTCATACCAGCGGGCTTGCTTTTCCGATTTTTCGTCGGCTTCTTCTGGATGTTCTATAGCCTTCATTATTGACCCGAAGAAAGAATCTTTCCTCTGCAACTCAGCTACGTCCACATCTTCGTCGAACGTGATGTTGACTTCGAGATCTTCTGTCTTTACTGGTGACGCATCTAGATCAATGTCTTCATCGGTTGGTTGAATATCCGTGTTCCTTGATAATACATCGCTCGGGTTTTTCTCACCTGGACAATGCACTGGCGTATACTGGTATTGTGCCATCTCTAAACTGTACCGTAACAATTTCGGTGATAATTTTGGCGTTGTCTGTAAATATTTTATACATCTGCAATCAGTGTATAACTCGAATTCTTTATTATACAAATAGTAGTTTAATGCTTTAAAGGCACTCACCACGGCCAAAATTTCTCACTCCACTATATGTCTTCTCGTTTCATTTGGTCTTAACACTCTGCTATAATATGCTATAGGTGTCCACTCTCCATTCACTTGCTTTTGCATAAATACAGCACCAATTGATTTTGTAGACGCATCGGTATACACTCTCGTTTCCAAATTTTCTCGGAAAGGTGCTAATAACGGTGCATTCATCAACGCATTTTTAATTTTTCAAAACTAAGTTGGTGTTCCTCGGTCCATACGAATTTATGGTTTTTCCTCAATAATTGCTGAAAATTAGCTGACATTTCTGCATAGTTTTTACAAAATTTTCGTACGTAGTTAGTCAACCCAAGGAATGACTTAAGTTCTTTCGCGCTTGTGGGTGGTTTACAAGCTTTTATTGCCTGAATCACTTTAGGATTATTTCATAACCAGCTTCGCTCACAATGTGACCTAATGCCATTACTTTTTCCTCCATGAAGTGACATTTTTCTACCGACAACTTTAAGCCATATTTTCTTAGTCTTTGAAAAACTGAATCTAATACCGATACCATCTTCTCCTGATTGTTTACGTATAGGAATACGTCATCCATGTAATATGACACCGCTTCCGGATGAACGTTAGCTAATGTCATTGCCATGATTTTCGTATATATGGCGGGCGATTGGATGTATCCCATAGGCAATTTAGAGTATTGGTAAGCACCGACGCCAGGAATGTTAAACGCCGTGTACTTTCTTGAATCCTTAGAAATTGATACCGTATGATAAGCACTTTTAATGTCCAACACGCTAAAGAATTTGTGACCACCCATACATGTTAAAATCTGATGTATAGGCGGCAACGCCACGGAATGGAACTTTACATGCCGATTAAGGACCCTACAATCCAAACAAGCTCTGATCGTTCCATTAGGCTTCTTTACAAATAGCATGGGTGAGTTATAAGAGCTATTACTCTCCTCGATGATGTTCTGTTCGAGTAGGATGTTTATCTGTTCTTTAACTTTATCTCTCATAGCTATAGGTATTGGATACTGTTGACGTCTGAACGGGACTTCCGTTTCCAACTCTATCTTATGTTCTACTCCTTTAACTCTTGCTAATTCATTCTCTCTCCACGCAAAAACATCTGCGTAATCATAACATAATTTTTCTAATTTCTTTTTAATTTCTGGTTTAGTTTTATCGCCAAATTTTAACCGTGCTTTTTCGTAGTTTTTCCTCGCATCTAAAACCTCTTCAATTTCATCTTCTGTTAATCCTTCCTGCCGTGTAACGTGGGTTCCTGTCACCACGGCATGGCGCGTCCTCAGGTTGCGGATCGAGGAGAAGGCCTCTAGATATAGAGGTTAGCTGCGAATATACTGAATAAGCAGTCGCGGACAGACGACTAGGAGTGGTCCTCCAGCTTGGGGGTTTGGGTAAGGCTAACACCCTCATCCTGTAAAAAAAGGTACTTGTTCAGAAACATTCACAAAAGCCTCGGACAAGGACTGATAACTTGGCACGACATCAGCAAAAGAAAATGGACATGAGATTTGGAACATGGAATATTAGGAGTCTTTATAGGGCAGGCGCGTTAAAATCTGTAACGAGTGAGTTAGAGAAATACAGGATGGACTTAGTAAGAGTTCAGGAAGTTAGGTGGGAAGGAAATGGATCTGAGAATTCCGGAAATTTTACGTTCTTTTACGGGGAAGGAAATAAAAATCACCAGTTAGGAACAGGGTTTTTCGTTCACAAACGAATATTACCAGCAATTAAACGGGTTGAATTTGTTACTGACAGACTTTCTTTTATTACTCTTCAGGGACGGTGGTGTGATATTATTGTTTTAAATGTACATGCTCCAACTGAAGATAAGGGTGACGATATAAAAGATAGTTTTTACGAAGAAGTGGAACGGATATTTGACCAACTCCCGCGATACCACATGAAGATTCTATTAGGGGATTTCAATGCGAAGGTAGGACGAGAAGATATTTTCAAACCGATTATAGGGAACGAAAGTTTGCATAAGGAAAGTAATGACAACGGTGTTAGACTCGTGAACTTTGCAACATCCAAAAACCTAATCGTGAAGAGTACAAAATTCCCACATCGCGACGTTCATAAATACACTTGGACATCACCAGACGGAAAAACATAATCAAATTGATCACGTTTTAGTAGATAGAAGATGACAATCTAGCATAATTGACGTCCGGTCGTTTAGAGGGGCTGATTGTGACACTGATCACTACCTGGTAGTAGCGATAATACGGGAGAGATTATCGTTGAATATAGATAATATTCAATGTCCGAAAACGGAGAGATTTAATTTAAAGAAATTAGAAGAGATCCAGGTAAGAGAGGAATACCAGATTGAAGTTTCGAATAGATTCGCGGTTTTAGAAGACTCGGAGTGCACTAGTGTTGAGGATACTTGGATTGAAATTAGAGATAGCATTAAAAGTTCAGCAATAGAAAAATTGGGACATGCGGAAATACGTAGGAACAAACCATGGTTCGACCAAGAATGCATTAAACTAGCAGAAAAGAGAAAACAGGCAAAATTACGGTGGCTACAAAATCCGAATGAAATAACTACACAAAATTTCGCAGATATCAGGCGGGAAACTTCCAAAACTTTTAGAACAAAGAAACGGGATTTTTTGAAAGCTAAAATTAAGGAACTTGAAGATAATAGTAAAAATAAAAATATTCGGGACATGTATAAGGGGATCAGCGAATTTAAGAAGGGCTATCAACCTCGTGCTTATATATTAAAGAAATCTGACGGAACAGTTCTCACCGATACGGATAGCCTCTTAAATAGATGGAAAGATTTCTTTGACGATTTGCTGAACACACAGCCAAAAACTAATGTGCGTGGAGAAAAGGAGATACACACCGCAGAACCGTATATTCCAGAACCCAATCGAATAGAAGTGGAAGCCGCTATAAAGAAATTGAGGAAACACAAATCTCCGGGTGTAGATGAAATTCCGGCTGAGTTAATTTTAGCTGGAGGCGAAAAATTGTGGAACAAGATACACAAACTCATTCTCCTTATCTGGAACAAGGAAGAATTGCCACAAGAGTGGAAAGAATCAATCATTGTTCCAATTCACAAGAAAGGCGACAAAACTGACTGTAATAATTATCGAGGCATTTCTCTTCTGTCAACATCCTATAAAATCCTTTCAAATATTCTGTTAGTAAGATTGACCCCATACGCAGATGAAATTATTGGAGATTATCAGTGCGGATTTAGACGAAATCGATCAACTATCGACCAAATATTTACCATTTGCCAAATACTCGAAAAGAAGTGGGAATACAATACCCCGGTACATCAACTATTTATTGATTTTAGAAAGGCTTACGACTCGGTTAGGAGAGAAACATTATACAACGTTCTTACAGAACTTGGAATACCGAGAAAGCTAATTAGATTAATTAAGATATGTTTAAGTGAATCCCAAAGTTAAGTCCGGGTAGGAAAATTTTTGTCCACGAGCTTCCACGTCGAAAATGGCCTGAAACAAGGAGATGCGTTGTCGCCATTATTATTTAACTTTGTGCTGGAATACGCCATAAGGAAAATCAAAGATAGCAACCAGGGCCTAGAGTTGAACGGCATTCACCAGGTTATGGTATATGCTGATGATGTAAATTTAATAGGGGATGATAGGAGAACAGTAGAAATAAATGCAGAGATCTTATTAAACGCTTGCAGGGACATGGGTTTAGAAGTAAATGCAGAGAAAACTAAATACATGGAAGTGCGTCGGGACCGTAATACGGCAAATTGTGGAGGCGTTAAAATATTAAATAATACTTTTGATAAAGTGGATACTTTCAAATATTTGGGATCAATATTAACAGACGAAAATCATATTCACGAAGAAATTAAATGTCGACTAAAAGCAGGGAATTCGTGTTACTATTCGGTTCAAAATCTCTTGTCGTCGCGAATTCTGTCGAGGAATTTGAAGCTTAAAATATATAAAACGATAATCATGCCTGTTGTTCTGTATGGTTGTGAAACATGGTCGCTTACTCTGAGGGAAGAACATAGACTGAAAGTATTTGAGAACAGGATCCTGAGAAGAATATTCGGACCCAAGAGGAACGAGAATGGGGAATGGCGGAAGCTTCATAACGAGGAATTACATAGTTTATACGGTTTACCCAACATTGTTAGGGTCGTCAAGTCTAGGAGGCTTAGGTGGGCAGGTCATGTAGCTAGAATGGAAGAAAGTAGAAACGCTTTCAAAGTCTTGACTGGTAGACCCATAGGAAAACGACCATTAGGAAGACCTAGGTGCAGATGGGAGGACAATATTAAGATGGATCTCGCAGAGATAGGAATACAAAGTAGAAACTGGATGCAATTAGCTAAGGATAGAAGTCAATGGAGAGCTTTTGTGAACGCGGCACTGAACCTCCGGGTTCCATAGGCCATAGAGTTAGTTAGTTAGTTAGTTAGTTAATCCTTCCTGTCTTAATTCTGATTCACTAATACATGCTTCTGCATCTCCAATTTTCAAATTTTCCGTTAACATGATTGTCTTATTTGATGGATTGATTACTTCTAAACACCGATTTTCTTTCGACAATATCGCTCTAGGTACAAATATGTTATATTGAGTCTCTAATAATTTATCTGGCTCTAATAAATATTCATTGTTTGCCCAAGAATTGACTAGGTTAACTTCAACAGTTGTCCTAGTTCTTGGTAACAACTTCACTTTATGTCCAAGGACCCATTTCGGCTTTAAACTTGTTTTTATACTTATCGCGATGTTATCGGAAACTGTTCTGGTTTCCTGATCATTTCTACAGTGTTTAATCGGTTTCTCAAACCTTTGAACTATGATTTTAATAGTTCCATAATCTATTCGACAATTCTGTGTCTGCAAAAAATCATTCCCGATTAACATTTGATATGGAAAATCTTTTATTATCCTAAATTCTTGGTGAAAAGTTTGATTTGAAATTTTGAACTTGATTATTGCTAATTTATTAATTACAAGAGTGTTTTGCGTGATACCTTTGATCTTTGTTTGTCGTGGAATTATTTTCGCACTCGGTGGCACTAATTTCTCATTAATAATCGAAATTTGTGACCCACTATCGAGTAACGCTTTAATCTGTCTACGATCGATCTCTAATGGTAAATATACCATATTGTTTTCTAAATTAACTGAGGCAATTATTTCTCTTGTTCGTACATTTCGATTCCCTGTAAATGCGCCTCGCCCATTTACAGATGTGTTCCGTTTAAATTACTCGGACCTGCTGCTTGATAGTAAGTAGTACCATTTACTTGTGCTGGTACCACTTGCACAAATCTCTGCTGATTCGGATTTTCAAAATTATAGGGTTGGTGACAACACAAATTCTGACAATTTCCTTGCCAGTTTCCCTGTTGACCACGTCCTCTATTATTTCTCCAATAACCACCTCGATTACCACGCTTATTGCAATAACCATTATTTCCTCTATTTCCGTTTTGACTTCTGTTACCATTATTATACCAATTCTCATTCTTATTTCCTCGGAAATTATTTCGGTTATTTCCTCCATTCTGCCTATTATTCCTATAATACTGATTTTTCCCTTGTTTTTTAACATTATTTTCGTGTTTCTCTTCGTCTTGTGATTTCGCCGATAATGTAAGTTGCAATTTGTCTATCTTTTTCTCTAACTCCGCGATTTGTGTAATACTCTGCGGTTCTTGTTTGATCTTACTCTCTTCCTTATTTTTCCTTACGACCACGTGATCTAACTCAGATTCACCTTCGTCATCTTCTACTTGCTCCCTAATCTTTTTGACAAGGTCTTTAATCGTGACTTTACCGGATTCTTTTTTCACGCGTTTTGCAATCTTACATTTATTCTTTTCTATCTTTTGTAAATCTTCAACAAATTTATCTAGGCTAGAATATGCTATCGTTCCCACTTTTTCCATATAGTATGGATGTAATCCTCCAACTATAATACCTATTTTCTTAATGTCAGTCATGTTCGAATCTAATCGTTCACAAAGAACGAGCATGTCATATACGTAATTGATGACAGCCTCGTCTTCATGCTGTAAACGTTCCTTAATTTTATCCTCGATATCTATTGTCACATTAGATTTGGTAAACTCTTCCACGATTTCTGACTGCAAATCCTTGTATTGGACTTCTGCCGTATTTTTCCGTTTCAGGAACAATTTAATCCATTGACTCCCTACTCCTTTGAAAATATTAGGCAGTAATTCCTTTCTTTTGCTTTCGGCGATACCTGCCATTTGACAAGCATCGTCGAACTCATCGAAGAACGACACGATGTCATTATCGTTCTTCAGATCGAATTTAGGTAGTTTGTTAATATCTGCATAAAACGTAATGTTAGACGCCATTTTAAAATTCTTATTCTCACTATTTATTAATTTCGAATCTAAATTTATGATTGAAGGAAAGTCTTCTGATACGGATTTAGTTACCGGACTACTTGGGAAATTGAAAACCGGTTCCCTACTCAAAATAATTTTAGGACTCGCGACCTTGTCCTGACTACAAGAAGTATTTCGTCTTTCCGGTGTCCTCACACCAAATAAATTATGCACATCAATATTTATTCCCTTACTCGCTTTCTGTGCTCTAATTAAAACAGTATTTTCATTCATTTATCACTATACTTAATTCAACTTTAATTACGAAGTGAGGATGGGCGGTGAGGGTTAACGTATTTACTTAATCTACTTGAGTCAATGCCTTAGTCATTCGAGATCCGAACCAAATCTCGTATTCAATTGGTGAACGATGATCTTACAAAATATTAACATACTAAATTACTTACACTATAAATATTTAAACCGGACTTAAACCATAACCACATTGAAACCTATTCTTAAAACTAAAATTATTCTGTTTCGGGATTTGAACCATAGCTATTCTCACCCTAACAATGATGAGAGCTACCCTAGAACCGTTACAAAACCAGCAAATCTCCACCATAACAATGGTGGCAATATAATCTTATGACAACCTAGTTCCGCCTGGAATCAAACCCTAAGCATACTCCACCATAACAACCTTCCACCGTCGTGCCTAGTTTGCATGGGGATGAAATGATAATTGACGGTCGAAGATCGCTGCTACTCACCATCTAGAATGAGTAGGTCGAGGATGACAGAAGTAAACAACATTAAATTAACTTTGAATTAAATCTTTGTATTTTCATAATATCGTGTAATACTGTTGTAGATTGTCGACTGTGTATAAATGCCAGATCACATATTTTTAAGCATCTAAGAAGTTAACCACGAATAACTCGAACATAGCTGAGATACACGTACCTTTGAGTAAATTATGCCTGGAACTGATGTCGATGTTCTGGATGATAAGTATCTCGCTGCCAATAGTCTGTAGTGGCTGACTATTGTGAAACCATAATCCACTTCAATGGTTTACTGGAACTATTAGATCTCCTGATCTAATCGTTGACTAGAATCACAGCTAAATGACAACTGTGATATACGTATCAGTGGTTCTCGATGTTGCTGCTCAACGTACGATGCTCGTTGTCTGATCACCGTATTCTGATGATGCGATCACCATATTCTGATCCCAATCTTTTAGAACCATGAGTTTTTATACTTGGATTCCAGACATCCTGGAATTCATCGTCGTTGATTTTCTGTATATCTCAGCTATTGGTAAAACATTGGTTTCACCCGAATTACATCGTGATCAAATTCTCAGACCAACAAATTTCTGCAAACTCAACGATTATGCCACAGTCAAATGTGTGTCAATGTTATAATATTACAACTTGATGACAATTCATTCCTGAATCAAAACATTACAAATTACAAATTACAATAGCATACGAACTGACGACTTAGCGTCTAGCCGTAGCAAAAACATAACATTCATCACATATAGAAAACATTGATGTAAACACATAAACACACACACTTGTTTACATTCTATGACAACATTGAGTTTCTTTATTCTGACATAACATTCAATAATTAAATATGCTTCCTTTCCCAAAATAATATATTCCTAAATAATATCAATCGTATGTATCAACAATATATATTGAAGTAAAATTTTTGAGTCGTAGTTAAATACAAATTTGTAAATAATAGTAAAATAACTTTATATATATATTAAAGTAAAAGTTTTTTTTAAAAAAAAATTTCAAAATAGTTTAGAATATTTAACGTTGTTTGTTATATATAATATTGTAGTCAGTTGATTTTTGTTTATATATGTTTGTTTAAAATTTTCTATCTCATAATCTTTTTATATTCCGTAGCTTGCCAAGAAGATGTCGAAAAATTCTTGGTTTGAGAATTTTTCTTTTCCAGGGCGGCTAGTTTGTAACGTGCCCGTTACAAGTCACAGGAAAAAAAGAAATTATAAAATAAAAATGTAAAATTACGATAAGGAAATGGTATAGTTACTATTAATGTATTTAATATCATGTGTTACAGAAGGAGACATAAGCCTACATATATAAAAAAATCATCTTCGAATTTTTTTAAAAATAGGAGAGAAAGATTTGAATGTAAAAATAACGTTTGTGAGAAGATTTCCTTTGCCTTTCGTAACCAAGAACTACTAGGTCTTGGCTTATGCGCTGGTCGTAGACTGCGCATGGTCAGCTTTGCGGCCGCAAGCAGCTGGCTTCGGCTAGCTGACTTGGGCTGTGTTTTGCGAACGGGCAACATCTGGATTGTTTTGGTTGTTCGAATGCATTACGAATCTAAATGGACGTTTCGTGTTGGTTCAGTTTCTTGTATTGAAGTCTTCGTTGTAGAAGAGTGTGTTGTTGAAGGAAATAAGAATATCCATTATAAGTGAGGATTATGAATATTGTGATATTATATTTAGTGCAATATTTCGTGTATTTGCGTTTTCCTGCAAAAATAGTGAAAATAGTGTTGCTTGAAAAATCGATAAAAGTGTTGGAAGGGAGGCTTGGTTTAGCTCTCTCTGATTCTGTTAGCAAGCAAATTACAGAAAAGTGCGTTAGTAATACTCAGAATCACATAATTCTAATTGTTTCTGCAGTTTTTCTCGAATTTGTGAATGTGAGAAATTGTGGATCTACGTCCTATTTTCTAATTTGAGTTTCTAATTGAATTGGGATCATTTAAATTGAATCCTGAGCATAACCTCACTTTACAGTGGATTATTCTTGTTTTGATAAGAGAGTCAGAGGCAATTGAGGGCAGAAAAACTACAAAAAGTTGAGGTAAAGACGTGGATTTTTCAATTTTTCTATTATTTTGTCTGTCTACTTCCATTCTGTGTATTCTGTGGGTTCGTCTTGTTGGATTCCATTTGGCTAGATTTTCAGCGGAATATATATAATTATCTTGAGTAAGCTCGTGAAATCCAGGGGAACAAAGGTGGAGGGATTGTACCCGAAACCTTTGAAATGTGCTATTTACCCTATGTTTATTACAGGTCTGAATTTCATGTTTTTGATTCAAGGAGTAAAATGCAAACAGCTGATTTGAATACTGAAAAACTGAAAGTAAAATTTAATCTTTTTTCTAAAAAGTAAAACTTCGTTTGACTTGTTCGTGCTGTTTGGAGTATGTTTGACCGGTTTATGTTTGAAATGTTTCGATGTTGCAACGCATTCAACTGGATTTAGTAAAGTTATTATTCAATCTTTGAATATTTACGATTCAGCGGACGATTCTTTTGGAATTATATTAATTTTTCTCTTTTCTCAAACTGAGAAATAAAATAATTGTTGAAACCAGATTTTGACTTGGCAGCGAGAAGACAGATTATTGTAATTATTTGTAATAAACATTTATTCCTGAATTGGTTGTGTTGTTATTTGTTTATATAATTACTGTTAATTTATGAACTATTACTCCTGTGGATTTCCGAATTGAAATAACAGCCTGAGCTTTCCGGGTGTCTGTCCGTGTGAAGCCCCTTCTGCGGCCAGGCTGGATTGTTTTTTCCCACCTTGTCCGCTAGGCTACGGATGGGGGTGTTACGTCTTCTAATACTTGTTCGCTCGTGGAAAACCGCATCACGATTTCTCTTAGTTCTTATTTTAGAAAAATCAGTATTGGGATAAAAGTACTGGTAAATTCACCATTTCTTCCACTTTTAATTTTGATAGAGTGTTGTGGGTTGTTATTTTATATAATATTGAGACGTTGTATCGATAAAAAACCAACTATGGCTCTCTATTACTATTTTTCTTCTATCGATTAATGTTCAAACTGAATATTATTAATTTGAACAACTTCCGACTTGAACAGCTGGTTATATCGCTTCTCGTTATATATTACCGTTTTCGTTCTATATCAATAAATGTTAAAACCGGAAAAGGCAATTCTAAACAATTCTGGCTTGAATGCAGGATTGACAGTAGAGATAGAATCTATTTTTAGAAAGCTGAATACAATACAAAAATCTATATCTCGATAGCTATTACTATTTTTGGTATATGTAATTCAGTTTTGTAAGCGGAAATAATAGAAAATATAAATAATTTTCAGTTTTGATAGAATATTGTGGCTTGTTATGATATGTTGACTTACGATGCTAAATTGTTTGCATTATATCGCTTCTCGTTATATATTACCGTTTTCGTTCTATATCAATAAATGTTAAAACCGGAAAAGGCAATTCTAAACAATTCTGGCTTGAATGCAGGATTGACAGTAGAGATAGAATCTATTCTTTGGGCTCTGAATTGACTGCATAAGCTAGTAGTGTGAAAAGGTTGAAAGATGAATATTTTATTGGGATATTGAATTGGTTCTGGAAAATCATGTCTCGTTATATACTACCTTTTATGTTCTGTGGTGATCAACAATGTAACAGAAGGCGATCTCTACCGCTTCTGAATTAAATAAAAGTCAAATAGGCATGATGAATCTAATTGCAATATTGCGCTTCTCGTTATTTCTTACGCTCTTGCTCTGACGCTTCAAAGTGGAGTATTTGGCCTTGAAAACCGGTCCAAAATGCCATTGAGTATCATATAATAATCAATTAAATTAAATTAGTTTGTGTTTACCCACAGTTTGAAAGACACATTATAGCCAAAACCTGGTTCTGTAGTTTTGAGCATTCGGCAAAATCAGGGAAATTATGCTATCTTCTGAATTAATTATTTTTATTGCTTTAAACTGTCTATGGTAAACGCTTTGAAACATTTTGAGAGATAATTCTTAGTTTTACTGTTAATTACCATTTGCTACTTCAAATAATGGATAGAGAGTAACATATACATAAAATACAAACAGCAATACACTCTTTAGATATAGTGTACAGGGTGTGGCCAAAAGTCTGGACCGGGCTAAATGTTTGAGAAACTATAAATGCAGTCAATCGAAAGTCAATTGGGATTAATGTTGGTGGTAAGGAGAAACATTATGACGTGGTTAAAGTTGACGTCCGACATCGTAGTTGCCACCATATTGGAAACAGCTTGTTTAATTTAAATAACAATATGGTCATGTGGCATATTAAACATCATCCTCATTCGAAGAGAAATAAAACGGTAAAGTTTTATGCATAACCTATCGTAAATCAATTTCAAGTTACGAATGGATTTAGGCTAGGTTATGTAATATTTCAGACATAAATTTTGTTATGTCTGGAGCATTGTATGGACGGGAAATGAATGTATATTTTTTGTAAGTAGGATGGGATTGTAATGAAATATTAATTGCTCACTAAGAATTTTGAACAGCGGCAGGCTCTTGGAATGCCACAAGTGTTGTTTAGGAAACTGAACTCTCTTCTACTCACGCGTATTTGCGTACTTGTTTACATATGTGAAGAAGAGACTAGGGTTGTACATACTTGAAAAGTGAATCAAGGATATTTGTTTGACTAATTTGTCTTGAAAATATCTGACAACAGAATAATAATTCAATTATGCTAACTGTTCGAGTTTAGATGACCCAATTGTTGCAAATTTAAGTAATTTATCTCAACCTCCTTAAATATCTAATAAGTCATAAGAAAAAAATGTGTTTGACTGAAAAGATTTTTGTAGGGGGAGTTCAGGACATTAGATTGCCATCTTCGAGTGAGAATTTTGTTACACAGACATATTGAGAATGACCTAATAATTTAAATCATTTAGATGAAAACACCTCAAATATTGGTTTTCACTTAATTCAATTTACATAATGAAGTTTCCCAACCTATCGGTCAGGCTAGGGTTCTCGGTAAATATCGGCGACATTGCTAAATCTATAGGAATAATTAATGCATAAAAAATCCATCCTATTAATTTGTTAGCAGGATAAATTCCATTCATATTAGTAGAGTCGGGATTTTTATGTAATATCAACCCCCTAAATATGTACATAAATATGTAAAAAAAATCGCTTAAAAATGTGAGAAATATGTGATATTATATAAGTATATATAATATTACATATGTTACATTTTTACGAAAACGTAATATTAACACGCGTATGAGTATGAAATATTTAAACAAATTATGAAGTTAAGGAGGAAAATCTACTACACTTTATCCTGCTTAATGCAGGTACCCAATTAAGGGAAATGCTTGAACAGCTGAGACAGACATACGTGAATGACGTGACTGATTGCAGGATAATAAAAATCAGATTCGAATGATGGAAGATGTGAATCGGCTAGAGAGAAGCAGGAAAGCAATGCAATGCATTTCTACGTCAGAAATCTCATATGGTGAAGTGTGGTCCCGTATGTAGAACCTTTTACACTAAATGCGCATCCGTCACCACGGCTCAATCTGGAAATGAATTATACACAATACACAAATTTAAATACTGAAAGAAACTTAAGACGAATTATACTGTTTTATATATATATTTATTTAATGCAGGGAAATGCAGTCCTATATATTTTAAACACTACAAGCTGAACTAAGATTGAAGAATATTTCCACTAATGAACATTTTTAATTTGAAATAGAGTATTTACAAAAGATATGTTTGCAGTTCAACTGTGTGTTGGTGCACAATGGGTTACAAGGTACATTTCCTAATGATCAGAAGGTAAATTTTGTCGGCGATCGGATATGCAGAGAATGATCTCCCCACATCACATGAGGTAACATGAGCGTACTTTAAAAGGGGGATATAGTTGGGAGAAATATCTTCACGGGAGTTCCTGTTTCACCACTGAGAATCTCAAACCCTGCCAATAGGCTGTCGTAACCGGGGTTTCTTTCCAGCTCTGCATTTAATTTCTTTCGACCTTTTTCTCCTACTTCCTCACATACACCTTGGAGCAGTCTCTGCGCATCTTCTATGATTTCCATGGATTCCGGAAGAGGCCGCCCAACAGTCTCTAACTTTTTAATGCTTGTATTTAGCCAACCAAAATTGATGTCTATGGGTGCAATATCACATATCATAGGATTTAGTATCATAGGAGAATTACATAAATATCGTACAAATAAGTTAATTTTAGATCCTTATTTACGAAAATATGCCTAGCCTGTAGCTCAGTCGGTAGGGTGGCCGACTGCCAACCCATCGACCCCATTTTAATTTCCGGTGGACGTAGTGGTGGGACCATTCACCTCAAGCCTTAAGTCCCAGAGTAGTGCTCTCAAACGGGTCGGGTCAGGTCTGAGCAGCTCGAGTCACTTGTCGTGTCAAGTCAAAGCTACTCGGGTCCCAGGCCTGGTCAGGTTGGACCTTGACCCGGCCCGTTCAGTGCACTATCCTAGAGTTTCACTCACCCTCAGAAAATGAGTGCCAAAGAAAACTTGAATCAAACCAGTCGAGTAAGCGGCTGGGAATAGCGACACACTGACCACGTGTATCACGCAGAAAAGCCGCTTAGCTGGCCCTGGTCCTAACAGGCTGTTGCACTGTATGTTCATTTTATTTACACTAATGTTGTTCAGGAATCTAGTAGAAACATACAAATTTACTAGCACAACCGGAAGTGTGATTGCTCAACGGATTGTGTCCCAAACTCTCCCATTGGGTACCTTGCTGCTCGCGCCAATAAAACACCTGAAGGTATTAATGGGTGCATTATTGGCGCGACCAGCATGGGAAGATTGATCATCAGATACTGTTCCGAACATTACGTATTTACTTTGACTTGATTACGGTATCTATTTTTTTCGATTATTTCCAAATATACATTCTGTTTTATAAAAAAATCATGTAGACGAATGCCCCTAAACCCCTGTCAACATACGCTACTGCTTGCATCTGAGTCAGATATATCTATGCTTCATTCATTCAAAGAAGTTGCAAACCCATTTCACATTACATGGAGAATTTTACTCAATTCTCCTATAAAAATCACAAAAAACAAGTAAAATTAGCCATAGTAAGATTATTCATGGCTTTGGATTAATTGTTTTAACAAAAGAGACACTGACCAAAGCTTAAAACTTTATTTTAAATTATAATTTGTAACTGTTTCGGATATCTAGCATATCCTTCTTCAGACACGATCGAAATTAATGAAAATACAGACCTTCAGTCTTGGAGTCACTTCGATAGTAAGATTATTCATGGCTTTGGATTAATTGTTTTAACAAAAGAGACACTAACCAAAGCTTAAAACTTTATTTTAAATTATAATTTGTAACTGTTTCGGATATCTAGCATATCCTTCTTCAGACACGATCGAAATTAATGAAAATACAGACCTTCAGTCTTGGAGTCACTTCGATAGTAAGATTATTCATGGCTTTGGATTAATTGTTTTAACAAAAGAGACACTAACCAAAGCTTAAAACTTTATTTTAAATTATAATTTGTAACTGTTTCGGATATCTAGCATATCCTTCTTCAGACACGATCGAAATTAATGAAAATACAGACCTTTCAGTCTTGGAGTTACTTCGATAGTAAGATTATTCATGGCTTTGGATTAATTGTTTTAACAAAAGAGACACTGACCAAAGCTTAAAACTTTATTTTAAATTATAATTTGTAACTTTTTCGGATATCTAGCATATCCTTCTTCAGACACGATCGAAATTAATGAAAATACGAAACAGTTACAAATTATAATTTAAAATAAAGTTTTAAGCTTTGGTCAGTGTCTCTTTTGTTAAAAAAATTAGCCAATAATCAATCTTTCCAGCCCGGACAGTACTTCAAACGCAAGAAACAACAATTGGCTTTCTCGCACACAACAATCAAAGGATTCCGAAACTGAACAATGAATACATGAATACCGAGTACGTTCATAAAAATAAAAAATATCTGAGCACCTACCTGTTTTAGTTATCTCTCCAGGACCTTTCAAATCCTTGGTAGCCAAAAGTGCGTGACACACTTTCTGAATTGCTGAAACAAAATGGCTTTGGCGGGGAAAATATTTCATGTACATCGTTCAGCCAGTTGTTGGACGTTTTGCAAAACAGAGTGAAGCGTTACCAAGAAGTACCGTTCGAACACAACGTACGAATGGTGTTCTATAACGTTTGCTTTCTGCATGTACTTAAAAGTACGGACAGTAAAAAAAGGGTTAAAACCGTTTTATGTAAACGAATGTGTAGAAACCAAAAATATGTAATATTGGTCAACATATGTAAAAATATGTAATATGAAACTTGAGTTGAAGCACCCTTCAGGTGTGAATCAAAAACATTTAGGGATTTGAAGAACCTACATATGAAGGAAAAAAATATGTAATTATATACAAACTAGTTAGCGTTATTCGAAAAGAAAGGAATACACATGAGAATTAACTGTTACACATTTCTTTTTTCTATTATTGTGAGCTATTTATATTTCAAACGTTTCCTGAATTGTTAGACGAAAAAAATTATAATTTCAAGAGAATTGATTGTAATAATTGCTAAATTATTGTTGACGTGTTAAATAAAATCTATCTCAAATTAGAGAAAATTCTAGCTTCTGTTTGAGTGCTATTCATTGCTATCGAAAAGTGAATTGGTACTTTAAAACTGGAATTCAGCGCAGCGCTTTATTTGAATCCCCCTTCGGTTCTTTTAAAATAAGATTTTTTAGAAATATATCACAAGCCCAAGCAAGTATAATTTAATCTCTGAAAGGTTTGCCGAAAGGAAAAATTGCATGAAACATTCTATCATTAAATAATTGATGCTTGTTATAGATCTTAAATTTCAATTGTAGTGTTAATGAGTATAAATTAATACATATCGTAGTTGATGAGATGAACCAAGCAGTGCCGTTTAAAATGTATCGTTTATATATCCAGCTAAACTTAGAAGAGCATAGGGAAATTTCTATTGAATTTTCAAAAATGTCCCCAGATTAAGCAAATTATAAGAAGAGGTTGTGGTTAAAACTAATTCCGTGAATAGCTCAATAACTTTGTTAAATAAACAAGATAAGAATACTCAATTGCGAGGTAGTGGTCATTTTAGAAATTCTGAAAGTAAACAGTCAGCTGTTAATTAAAATTAACGTAACATGCGCGAATCATCAATGAACTTCTTAGCACTTTACAAAAATAAGGATCTAAATTATGTTATTCTTTCACAATTAAACGAAGCGCTAGGAACATTTATGGGGCCGGGATGTAAACTAGTATAAGTCATAAAATATCAATTTCGCAGGAGATGTGAAAAAGTTCTTACAAGACAATATTTTGTTTAATTGCGACGATTACTTATTGACGGAAAGATTATTCAGTTATAGCGTTCCAGTTGTCACATCTCAGAACATTTATAGTGTCCCTCGTGTTAATGTAAGTAAAGAAAAATATGATAACTCAGTTTCGGACAAAAAGTGACTTGGCCTAATTTACCTCTCTGCCACAGATATGTGAATGTTTTGATAGAAAAACATTGAGTTGGCTTTTGGTTTATAGAGGATTAATAGAACATTATGGGGTGGCCCATAATCTTAAGGAAACAAATCACATTTCTATCCATGCATCTTTGGGAGTTCTGTAAGACAATAAAACTTAATATTAATATTCTATAATGATTCGAAAGAGCCAGTTTTCTACTGATTAATGATTTATTGTACGATTGTGTGCTTGGCACTCCCTTTTTTAACTTGGATATCGAATAAAACTGAATTTCCACAAAACCGTAGATTAGTGATATTATATTTTATTGAAAATGTTTCAAATTCAACTCCATCTTACCGGATGTCTCAATCTGAGCTTATGTCAGTTGATCTTACTGGCAGAAAGCTATTAAAATTGGAACGAAATCATGGTGAACATCAGAAATAAACTGCTTTGTTCTTTCGAGATATTTCATCATGGAGTAACTGCTTTAAAAAGGTGGCTCCGGCGGCCAGTTGAGTGTATGGAATTTTGGAAATGGTGCAATTACTAAAGCAGAATAAAGGTATATCTAATGTTGGAATTCAATGTGAAAGTAAACTCTCTGCTGTTGAATGACAATTATTTTAAATATCATCTTGGGATCAAATTAATAATATCCGGATCGTCTTTAGACGGAATAAGTATAATCAACAGATAGCGTTAAATGAGGAATTAGTGAATTTAAATCAATTCCTTTCTGTAAAAGCGGATAATAATTCATAATTTAAAAACATCAGTTTTTATCTAGTTCCTTTGAATATAAATTACCGAATCTCCCAGAAAGATTTTAGCCCGAAGTGTGATAAGTGCATATATATAAAACTTTCCCTGCTCCTGTTCTTCAGGAAGAACTTAAGTAAATTGCTACAATTCCATGAGAATTCCTATGGTAATCAATAAGATCAATGCTTTGAAGAACAAAAACTTTATGATCTGTTGCAGCCGTTCAGAGATGTTTTACCGATAGTGGATCGGAAGCATCAGAAATTGATATTCAACAATTAAGCAAGTTGTACGACCTTCTGAAGAAGAACACTAAGCAGTATACAGATCCAGAAATGACATGCAATTAAATTTGTTTTCTAACGATGATATTAGAAAAAATAATGAAGGAATTTCGAGGTCAGATTGTCAGAATACTGTTAAAAATATTGGAGATCATTGATGTCTTGAATTCTGACTCTTCTTATCTTTTTAATTGCGGAAAATAGGGTGTTGGAAAACTTTTGAGCGAAAGATCATTTAAAAGCGGAAAAGATTTAAGCATCATACAATCGCAATTCATAAAAATAAAGAGAAAATCTTTGGAGATTGGGTTAAGGACTTAGTGTTTCAAGGAACTTTAAGGGAAGTCGATCATTCGGATTACGGGAGTAATTAGGTTTTGGTTCGCAAGAAAAATTCACAGTTTCAAAAAGTATAACATGTATGTTTATCCAAATTCGGAAGAATATCTGACCAGTTTTTCGGGACAGAAAATGTTTACGAGTCTAAATCTTATCAAAGCTTATTTTCAATAAATATTCGAAAAAGTATTACGAGAAACAAGCACTTTTTTTAAACAACGCGGACGCTTTCAATATACGAAGGTATACGTAGCAACAAAAACAGGAAGTTAAATTTCACCAAGAATTTTGGAAACATTTCCTGGTGACACGAAGAAAGTTCGGTAAAATCGTACTTCGATGACATCTATATATATTTGAAGACATTGAAACATAAGCACGTTCTTAAATTAGTATTCGAAAGATTAGGAAAAACAGCATAGCTCTTTTCCTGATAACTGTCCCTTTTTTCCAAAACGATTAAGTATTTACGGTTTATATCGGATGGAGATACTATAGGTATTGATCCGTTCAGCATTGCAAAAAATGAAAGAAAGCAAACTCCCATATTGAAATGGACGCCGTGTCTACAAGTTTTGCCGTCTGTTTTCTTCTTTTGCTAGGTTTCCTAGTAGACTTTAGAAATGAATTGGCCCAATAAGTGAATGAAAACGAAAAAAGAAAAATTTGAATCGACTTTACTTTACAGGATCAGAAAATTTTAAATGAAATGAAGCAGCTGGTGATCGATAATATAGTCAAGTTTATCGAAAAAGTCAAGTTTACAGACGTTCATGTCGATGGAGGAGGATAGGACATTTTAGACTGTATTTCTCAATGGACGAGAATAAAAATTATCTGAAGCAGACAGACATGACTATTTACACAATAGAGTTCCTAAGTCTTCTAGAAACTAGTTATCGGTGTGTTTTTATAGACAATAAAGGTTTATTCCGGATTTTTAAGAAATTATAAACCTCAGTTAAAATACGGACCTCTAGTTGACCAATTATCCCAGTTTTCATTTAATATTAAGCACATTAAACATAATATGATAACGTAGTGGCACATTGTTTCCTAAGGTGTACGATCCTTATACATTTCTACAAATAGAAAGACCATTGGGCTTGGCCATTATGTAGAAATACCTTAAAATGGCGATTTCTTTTAATTTGCACATCATTAAGTAATCTTTACCAGAATTACAACGAGAGAATATTGTATTGAGAAATAATATGAAAAGTCTTGAATTTTGCATAAATATTCGTAATTATATTTTGAATAATTCCATTGCAACGAAAACAGTAAAGTTTTGGCATGTCCTTATAAGATTGTAATTCCAGAAAGTTTACGAAAATTGATGGTTAAGTTTTGATGGTCATAAACTGACATGATGACAGTAACAGGAAGAGAGTTGGTTCGTGCTTGTCTTTTGGCTTTCTACGCCTGCACTTGAGACGCATGCTTTCGTACAACCTGCCTTTCCTTGTATTTGCAAGCGATGCATTAGACCATTGGTAGATCGTCATAACATCACTGCCTATTCACTTGACTTAGGTTTTAAAAACCACTCGCGTTACGCTTGAATTGAACATTGAATGCAAGATTGCCTCCATGTAACTTCGTCATTTGAGTTCAGCTTACCAGATGCTAGCGAGCTTTGCTATCAAACTTGATACAACCTTGGCCGACTTGCAATTCGAGCCTATAGCAAGTAGTTTACAATTTGGTGCTGCAACTAGGGAATGAAGTTATCACACGTTAAGAAAGTATAATGATATATACATTGAGCTCTGTAGTGGACGATGTAAAAGAATGTAATCGATCTTGTAAAACTTGTCAATTGGACAAGAAAAATACTGGAAAAAACAAGATGGGTTTATTTATTTCTACCGTTACAACCAAACAGGGAGAATATTTAATGCTGGTCATTATTGGTCGCTTCAGAAAGTGTATAAAATTTTAAGATTATTTTTAAAAGAAAACATTGAGCTGAAAATCATCAACAAATTTTGGGTCAGCATTGACGTATGCTTTAAATATAAGTGAGTATTATGGCCTCAAATTAATCCTTTTTACCGTTATTGTTCACGTCCTATAAACACCTCTTTAGGGTTTCAATGGAAGAGTTGCGATCAAGAATTGTCGAATTATAAAATTCCTATTATACGGCGTAATGCACTTCTGAATATGGAAAGAGCTTTTCAAAGAAGTAAAACCATTTTGCCACAAATTGATAGTGCAGTGGTACTGTTAGTCCATGATAAAATTTTAATGAAATCTTACCTTAAATCTTTAATGTCAGAAAAATTGCATATTCATTAAGCTATAGTTTGGAAAGGACCATTTGTAATAATTAGATATTTAGCTCCTAAAACTGTTCTGATTTCTTATCTCAAACATATTCGGGCCTCTTAAAGAAGATTCCATGCGTCTAAAATGAAGACTTTCTTCTAGACACGGAAGGCAGGTACCTTCATTAAAACAACATACAGTGAATAAAGTTTATTCTCGCCCGTTAAAAGAAATTTGTCTATAAATTTTATAAGATATCTAGTGTAAAATATGAGGTAAGTCAAATTAAATATTTTCATTAGAAGGAAAAAATAGATTTTTGTTTAATAGTTTTCATAAAAATTTTACTGGTATTTATTTACATACCAAATTTTAATTTGCTGAAAAAATACTAATTTGTGTTACAGATCATGATCTAAAGAATTTAATTCAATCATTTTATTTTTATTTTTTTAAATTACGAGAATTTTGATATTCAATTTATTTACTTACACAATCGAAATAAATTAAAGAAAGAATTAAACCGAATAGTTCTAGAAAAAAATTAAAGGTGTTATTAGAAAAGAATTTGGTAAACAATAAATATTTGATTTAAATATAATGTACAAAAGTACAGTTGCGAATTTGATGACATTAGTTTATTAAAAATTTTGAATGATATAAAATTAGTAAGAATAATGGTTGATTTTTGTATAAACGCAAAACTTTCTTTTTCATTTTTATGAGTTTCCAGCCTTTTCAGCTACTTTTAGTTGCGTAAGTATTTTTTGGTACTGAAATATCTTATGTTCACAAATCTTTTTTCAAGAGTGGGAGATTTGTACCAATCTCAAGGTAACTACGACACATGAAAGAAGAGATATTCTTTTCATCTAACTTCTAAATCACCCTATTGTATACTTGGCATGAAGAAAGAAAAATATGTTATGTACGTATTAATGCAAAAAAAAGTTAGAACTTTGGTTACTCGGTTAAAAAATTCTCGTGACAAAACTTTAGTGTTTTTGTGTCAGTTCACTCATGTGTTACCTTTTAAAAACAGAAGAAATGAAAAAGAAAAGCTGTTGTTAATAAGCAATTTCAAGTTCATAACACAAAGGTGTCACGTTTGAGCTTTTGTTTTGGCCTCTGACTGAACCGTTCTTAAATTGTCGCAACAATATAATACTTCAAATGTTAGAGGGTTACTTTAATTTACATGGGACGTGGAATTCAACAGCGATTCGCAACACCTGTTTTGCGTATAAATTGGAGTTAGTATCTTATAAGGTTTCTTTTACTTTTATGAATTCAGTTCATATCATTCTTTTTGAAAATAACATCTAGAGTTTAGTTTCCTGAATCCTATACTATTAACGTGGCTTATAGAGTGAAACAACTAGATTTAATAGAGGCGAATTGAAGACAAATTCCAAAATCAAGAGTGGGTAAGTTAATTGAGATGATTACAGTAATAGTTTCTATACTTAATTAAGGCATTATAACTTTAAATTTCCTGGTAAAGATAATTCAATTAATAATCTTCCTCTTGAACAAAATTGTGATGCGTAATAAATTATATCACTTACTCGTAATTTAAGGCTTCCCATAAGTAATCAAAGAAATAAGGCATTTTTCTGTATGTTGGTTAGATTTTTCTAAAGTTTTACTCTAAATATGTTTAATACGTCCGAACATCTCCGATCTTTGTGCTTTATTGTTGTCATTTCCGAGCCTTTCCTTTAGTCTTTAATTTACGTGTTATTTGACGTTTACTACTTTTATTTTTGAGATTTTGATTAACATTAGAAATTTGATCTTGCTTCACTATGGTTTAATTGCTAGGTATGTAAATAGGAGAGTTTGACGTATTATTCCGAATGCTTTTGGCAAATATTTGAAATAGTTTATACGCTACAGAGTAAAATTGACGTCCGATTGAATGAGTATAACTAATATTTATGAATTATACATTTGTTATTATTATTGATTCAATAAAATTTCATATTTTTTTCAATTATATAAACAGAGCGCACCATTTATAATATCCAACGTTGATAACACAGAAACCAAAAAAGGGAGGTAAGCGAAACATTGCACTAAGGAACTAACGGAAAGGGTACAGCATCAATAGATGAACAATATTACCAACTCATTATAAATTTATGATTTTTAAAATGGGATGACTTGATTTTCATATCATAATTCGAATCAACAATGAAAAGAAAGACAAAAGAGATGACACACTTAGACCAGTGTTGCATAATTTTTGAGAAGTAACGTTAAACATATGTCAAATTCAAACGCCTTTTACACGCAAAATAATGAAGTACTGACTATTTGTGTACATTAATTAAGTACTGCTAAGGACTCCTTAAAATGACATCAAGTTTAGAACGCTTAGTTAAGCAGCGTTGCCAGAACAGACAAGAGAAAATTTGAGTTTTGAAATTGTGCTATAAAATGAAAAATCTCTAGTTCAGTATAGTTTAAAATTTATAGAGCAAGCACTATATAATAAGAAGCACTATCACGTATATTTGAGATTGATAAGTCAAGTACTTACCGAGATATTCGGTATCTTGTAAAAACTGAGAATTTTGTGTTGTACAAGATGGCAACGCTGTCTCAAAATCCTTTCTTTTCCTTACCGCAGGAGAAATATTAAGGTAATAATCCAATAGAGTGGTCGTATTCAGTGATATTTCGAACAAATGCGAAATATTTAAAGAAAGAAGCCCAATATTTTCTTTGCATTTAACAAATTTTTTAATGTATGCTATGAGTGATTGTTTCCTGATAATCATAAACCCATTTTTATGTTAATTAATTTCTGCTTAATATAAGTAGAGAAGGCAGTAAAACATAGATATTAATAGTTCTCAAATTTTAATTGGAAGTTGATAATCTAAATCCTGTTAAATGATAGCAAAATTTTGAACATCATCCAATATTTATACGTAGTGTCGTATTTTATGGGTGCATACGCTACGTTCTTTTGCATTTTGTTCATTACAAAATTAACTCCGATTAACCTACAAATTGATTTTTGAGAAATGAGTTGCATTGAGAAATGAGTTGCAACAGTTGATTTCCTTGTTGTCTCTATCGTTATGGGTATAAATGCAGCACGCAAATATATACTATAAAAACTACAATAGAGCAAACACAAGAAAACCTGTGTTCGGTGGCAACGAAAAGCAAGAGATGTATTTTATCTGTCATGGAACGAGGAACCTGATGGGTCCATGAAGTGTTGCATCCGAAGTAAGCTTGCTGGTAAACGAGTATAGTGTAAAAACACCATCTAATCTGTGCTAGATAGTCACAGAAAACAAGAAAATATTTAACCAAGTCTGGCAGGAAGTAACTAGTAGAACCTCGCGAGGTCTTTGTAGGGAAGGTTAGCGCGTTACCGAAGGTGGGAATGCTTGTAAACAAATTTAGTGTAAACATAGTGTGTGAAATAATATTCCTTAGCTCTCCTGTAAATACACGACATCGTATTCCTTAGCGCAGCTTAACTTTCAGTATAACGTCTCACGTTATGCCCTTTAGGCTAAGGCGGACAACGATTAAGACAAGTAAGTGATGACGGAAGAATTGATGGCATGAGAATGTCAGAGGTAGCGAGAGTACCTGAAACACACAGACACGATGTTATCTTCGACAAACTACTTGACCAGGAATTTTACCAGGAAAATCACGCACAAGTGGGAAGAGCTCTACCACTGAGCCACCGTGGCCTCGCAGCATAACTTTAGGAAGGTATAACCACACAATTCTCCTATTTTAGTTCAGGCTAAACCATCAAACAATTCTTAAACATCTTTTGTTTTTCTGTATTGCTTCACAATATTTGAATACAGATTTATGATATGCATTAACATGAAATGTCGCAAAAGTGGTTATTCTTAGAAAAAATTCATACATATCCCTGCAAGATGGTCACTACAAACTAACATGTCTTCCACTTGAACACAAAGAAATTGCAAGCTCACACGAGGTTCTGTCCGTACGGAAGAGACGTGACAGCGACTGTGTGTATGCTTGTGAAGGAAGAAAAGGGCAAAAAACGCGCACCAACCTGTGCTATGTGATAATTGCAATTTATCACATTCTTGTAGTTCAGGATAAACTAACGTCAGATTGCGTCCGTAGGAAACAGACGCGTCAGTTAGTGTGAGTATGGTATGCTCGTCAAAGTAATTGTGAGAAAAACCCTGCATCTCTGTCAAATAGTCATTACCTGTGAATAGTTTATTGTATACAGATTCAGGGCAGGATGAAGGTGACGCCCCGTTTTCTGCAAGAAGCGCGCACGCCAGTGACGGTAAGTATGCGTGTAAACGAAGAAAAGTGAGAAAATACGCAACAAGTTGCGGAAGGTGAACATTAAAATCTAAATTTGTAGTATTCTTTATGGTTGTATTTGTATGTTTTCATTAGACGCATGCTATAGTTAATGAATAACCTCCGATAACACTACTGTTCTTTAATTGTCATGCTGTACCTAGGTACTTGTATTTTAAAAACAAATGTGACAACAATGATGTAAAATAATCTGCAATAATATCCTTATATAAGATTGTATTGTACATCCTTTCGTTTATATTGTATCTTGTGTATCAATTACCCTATCGCTAGGTCGTTGCATAAGTTACCTGCTCATGGAATGTTGTTCCGTTGTGATCTTCAGTGATGCTGTATTCTTCATCGTTGCCTACTTCACCTCTGGTGCACGGGTCCCTGGTTCGGTCCCATCTCGCCCCAAGTAAACCTTGTTATCGACAAACACCGTACGCGTCCATTTTCTCGGGATCCTTCCGTTTCTTCCCAGTTTTTTCATTCCACCAATTCAATCATTTCTCATCATCATCGTCTCCCTTATGTTTGCTGGCCTCAGTGTGTGATATAAAACAAAGATTTCATATGTAATTTTTCCGTCGTTGCTAATTGTTCACAGCAACAATTACTGTAATAATTCAAAGTTTAAATCTACTTTTAAAGAGAAAATTTATAGTTTGAATATATCATTTCATCAGCTTACATGGAGATTGAAACGCATGAAGTTAGGAAACTTGAGACACTTCAGTTAGATAGATCGTATAATTATTCTGGAAAATTAATCTGAAGTCTCCCTGTAGTATTTACTGATTAGACGAAACAAAAGCGACGTAACAATATGTCAATCATATGAAATGGAACGTTCACCTTTTCCATAGAATCTTGTTCTTCACCGGGAATTTTAAAAATAAAATGTATTCAATCTGATATATCATTGAAAATAGGTTCCGGAATGTTAGGTCTTTCATGTTTGACCTCTTCAAACTCAAATTTTCTTGGTAACCACCCTGAGCCCAGTGGGGCACATTGCAGGCTCCATTCCATTATGCGAAATTATATTTCCTCTCTTTTAGTTTCCCCTTTTCATGTATAACAGTTTGCTTTACGATTTATACTCACTCGACATGTTATCTGAAACACGTGGTACATTATACAAGGATCTGATACAAATGCTTCAACCCAGAGAAGAGGATCACTCTCCACACAAAATACGTCTGTAACTAAAACTGTTTTACCTGCATAGTTCGAATTTCCTGCAACAATTCCAAAAAGAAAAGGTACACATCGTATAGTTTTAAATTATATAGATGAAACCTAAATGTAAGCTAGTTTTTGCTGTGAAAACTCAGCGAGAGAGACAGCCGAGATTAAGCTCGGATTTCTAGCTTCCGCGTTATTGCAGCAACTACAACATTAGTTTAAAACTAAAAACTTAACTGCAGAAGACATTCAGTTTCTATTTCATTCTTCCTAATTCTCTTCTACATTTTCAATTTCTACGAATCTCGGCAAGGACACGAACACAGAACCAAAAAATTAATTTTGAAAAGCCGATGCCCTTCAGTGGAACCCAAACCGTGGTGCATACAAGTCTGTTAACTCAAAAACACACAGTATTCACTGTTCCGGCCAATGCCATTATCTACCAAGAACTGCAGTTTTTCAATGAATGTACACTTATGGAGAATACAATTGAAAGCTAGTTGATTCCTTCCATCATTTTCTGATTCGTTTCAATCTACCTTTTGTTACATCACTTCATTGTAACCCATCGCAAACCTATTGCGAAATTGAGAAGGCCCTGATATAAGAACGAGGGTCATTTCAAAAGTCTTGTACACAGCGCATGCGCGACTGTTTAAGTGGTGTAATTTAATTTTATGTCACTTGTGAGAATTTTGACTCGACGTTTGTGTCTGCGTTTGCTGGTTTGCGTGGCTGTGTTGCGCGAAACTCCGTTTTAAAATAGAAATTGAACCCAACTCAGGTCGGATTACACATAGGACCAGCTTTCCTATATCAAAATCAAAATTCTACATGGAAAGAATGCAACTGAAAATGATAGTGCTTTCCGGGAGGTTTGTGGAAATAGCATTGGGAATCGTAGCACTGTAGCATTGTGCTCATGTAATTTCCCTGAAATTCATGTAAGCACCGCGGACAATCCAAGAAGTGGAAGACCATCAACTGCAACAGACTGCACTTCCGATATCATTGTGTATGACATTTTGACAGAGGATCGTCGAGAAACATGTGAGAGAATTGCATATGAGGCCAAAATGTCTGTCACTTCAGTTTACAGAATCATTGCTGAAAAGTTAAAGATGAGAAAAATCACTGCCAGATGGGTTCCACATGAACTGAGTGAAGAGCAGAAGCCATGTCGCACAGAAAACACAAAACATTGCTTCAACGGTATCCAAGAGAAGATGAGTTTCTACGAATGTCTAGTCCAATTGATGAAACCTGGATACGGAATTTTGAACCAGAATTGAAGTCTCAGTCGTCACAATAGAAAAGTTCCGATTCTCGACACCTGAAAAACTTTCACCGAGAACAATCAATTTTCATGATGATATGAATGGAGTGATAACTCCAAATAGAGTGACAGAGGGAAGTCTGTAAAAGGCGCATTCTGCAAGCTGTACATGTATAATATATCGAATCTAAAAATTCGTCTAAGGACTGACAGACTTGGAGTTGTTACTCTCCTTTTGTACGATAATGTAAGACCACATACAACCCTAAAAGTGAGGTAAACACTCGACAATTATTGGTTGAAAGTAATTCGCCACCCATCATATAGCCCTGATTTGAGCCACAAAATTGAAGAAATAACTTGGTGGAAAACGTTGCGATAAAATCGACGAAGCTTTCCGTAGGGTGACCTGAGGGTCATTCAGCTGAAGAACGAAAGTGTCCTATTCGGAATAAATTATTGTACACTTCGCATCCAAAAATTGCGACAGTTAACACCGTTCAGCTAGGCCACAAAATATACACCTTGTTATCCCATAATCGTGTCTGGTAAAGAGACTCCAACCCTCTCCTCCTTTCTTCTCTTCCATCTAAAATTAGCTACCAACATGAATACAATTCTAATTTCAAACTACACATGTATTAGTATCGATAAAATGAAATAACAAAACCGAGACGAAACAAGATTCATAAGTTAATTTAGGGAAAAACTGAAACACATAATGTAAAATTCAAACCATAGGATGTCTATTAAAGCGAGGTTCAGAAATGAGGCAGAGTGAGAGAGAGAGAGACAGAAGGCGAGAGAAGAAGAAAAAGGAAAGGGAGAAGAGATAAAAATGTGGAATTTTAAACTTAGTAAGAAAAGAATCTAACATTGTAAAGTTCCGTTACCAGAAATCCAACAGTAATATAGAAATAACGTTTGTTTTCATATATTTTTCCAGGACTTTTCACATATATAGAGGGTGCTTGAAACATTCATTAAGTCACTTTCAAAAAGGATAGCATACTCAATTTACAGTAGAACTGTAGATCTCACAGACACATCTAAGATAATGTCAAAAGTTTAACTCATGCTTTGTTTTCGCGTGGTTCGGTTGTAAATTCGGTAGTGTTCATTGGACGTACTAATTCAAACTACATTCTAATAAACCTAATTGGTAGCGTACGTCATATCTTCCATTTCAGACTACTAATGCAAAGTGAACAAAAGAAAAAAGAAAGAGAAGAAAGAAAGAAAGATAAAATTGAATGGGTCCTATTTTACTGGTACATTTTTATCAGACATATGCTATATTAAAAGCCCAAACCGTATCATAATGAAACGTTACAAATACCCAAATGGAAAATTGGATGTTCCTTATAAATGTAGCAGACCTTCCATGTTTCAAATTTCAACGTGAATATATCACATTGAATTATAAGATGGAAACAAATTTGTGTCAAACTAGTATAAATAAAATTTTCTTTCCAAATAACCAAAGAGGTTGCCATTGTCTAGTCTTTTCCGAAGATTTATCTATACCGAACATCCAGCATCACTTTCCTCTTGCGAATATAACATTGCAATTCACACAGAGAGAATGAACGCGTTAGAGCTAAAACAGATCATAGTGTAAGTCGGATTATGTTGGTTAGTTTATGGGCCACCACTGGGTCGTGGATTCAAACCCGTAGTGACCCGAGAATTCGACTGAGACTTGGTAACCCAGATGGTAAAAAATATATTTTGCTTATTCCCTTGCGTTTAAACAGTATTTCTTACAGAGATCACCAGGACTGGAGATATTATGTCTAGAGCACGAAAAACTCCACACTGAAGTTGCCAGTTAATTACATTCTCCAGACCAGGTCTATCGGTCTCTTGCTCCGTTTTAACTTTGGAACACGAACACGCACATGAAGTGCGTGTATACGTGAGAGAGAGGGGAAGAAGTGAAAGATGCAATGATAGGGTAAGGAAATGTCAAGAAAGGAAGAGACAGAGAGAGGGAGAGGCGAATATAAATATGAAATATACTAATCATTACAATATATGATGCAGAACGCACACACTGTTTATTCGAATTCTCGCTAGTGATGCTTTGTAAGTTCTCCAACAGAAGATAAATCTCTGTTTGCAGCCATTATTTTATGCGAAAAAGTTATACTACCTGGTTGGGAATCAAACCAAGATTTTCCGTTTGGAAGTCCGGTACTTTACCACTACACCACCGATTGCTTTACGGAAACTTTGTTCAAGAAATGCTGTAATACTTATTTCCGAGAACGATAACACTAAAAGTGTTTGCTGCAGATCAATGAACCGTTGCCCTTTCCCAACCAACATTCGTAAATTGTCTCTATCATGATAAAGTTGTTTGCTTCCACATTCTTAAGCATTCCACGTATAATATGAGAAATCGATTCTTCACTTTCTAAAAAATGCAAGCTTGGCGTGAACAGGATTCGAACCTATGCTGAACAGCTGTATTAGTAATAATTCCATTACGCTACCATGCCACCTGTAGCTACACGCTTAACATTACTTACTTTAGTCTTGATTATCTAAACGATCAAGCTTCTTCCTGTAATGTTATTTGCACCTAAGTGCACAACGAAATTCATTTATTCGACGACCTAGAGAGAAATTAGTGCCCACTAATAAGGGAAACCGCATTCAATCCAGAGAAAACACAGAAATGAAAACATATTATGCAGTAATTTCGTTGTGCAAGTTCATATTAGCCCAGCAAAACGGCCAATTTATGCTAATAATAATAATAATAATAATAATAATAATAATAATTATTATTATTATTATTATTATTATTATTATTATTATTATTATTTGCAACTTTTGAACTTGCACAACTAAATTAACTCATAATATATGTTTATTTCTGCAATTTCTCCTGGATTATATGTAGTTTCCCTTATTAGTGGGCACTCTAGGTCGTATAAATGAATTTCGTTGTGCACTTAGGTGCAAATAAACTTACAAGAAGAAGCTTTATCGTTTCAAAGATCAAGGCTAAAGTAAGTAATATTTAACTTTTAGTTACAGGTGGCCTGATAGTGTAGCGGTAACGTAATGGAGTTACGATTAATACAACTATCCAGCATAGGATCAAATCCTGTTCATGCCAAACTTCCAGTTTTTACAAAGTGACTATGAAGAATCGACTTCTCATATTATACGTGCAATGCTTAAGAATATGGAAGCATACACCTTTATCATGATAGAGACAATTTACGAATGTTGGTTGAGAAAGGGCAAGGGATTTACAAGGATATTCGAAACAATTTCATTGATCTGCAGTAAACACTTTTAGTGTTATCGTGCTCGGAAAGAAATATTACAACATTTGTTGAAGAAAGTTCGGGTAAAGCAATCGACGGTATAGTGGTAAAGTACCAGACTTCCCAGCGGAAAATATTGGTTCGATTCCCAACCAGGTAGTATCAATTTTTCGCATAAAATAATGGCTGCAAACAGAGATTTATCTTCTGTTGGAGAGCTTACAAAGCATCACTGGCGAGAATTCGAATAAACAGTGTGTGCGTTCTTCACCATATATCGTAATGATTAGTATGTTTCATATTTATATTCGCCTCTCTCTCTCTCTTTCTCTCGCTCTCTTTCTTGACGTTTCCCTATCCTATCTTTGCATCTTTCACTTCTTCCCCTCTCTCTCACGTATACACGCACTTCATGTGCGTGTTCGTGTTCCAAAGTTAGAACGGAGCAAGAGACCGATAGACCTGGTCTGGAGAATGTATTTAACTGGCAACTTCAGCGTGGAGTTTTTCGTGCTCTGGACATAACATCTCCAGTCCTTGATATCTTTGAAAGAAATACTGTTTAAACGCAAGGGAATAACCAAAATATCTTTTTTATTATGTGGGTTACCGAGTCTTAGTCGAATTATCGGTTCATTACTGGTTTGAATCCTCGACCCAGTGGTGGCCCGTAAGTTAACCAATCATCCGACTGACACTATGATCGTTTTGAGCTCTAGCGAGTTCATTCTCTCTGTGCAAGTTACAACGATGTATTCGCAAGAGAGGAAAGTGATGCTGTATGTTCGGTATAGATAAATCTTCGGAAAAGACTAGACAATAGCAACCTCTTTGGTTATTTGGAAACAAAATTTTATTTATACTAGTTTGACACAAATTTCTTTCCATCTTATAATTCAATGTGATTTATTCATGTTGAAATTTGAAGTATGCAAGGTCTGCTACATCTATAAAAAACATCCAATTTTCCATTTGAACATTTGTAACTTTTCATTATGATACGGTTTGGACTTTTAATATAGAATATGTCTGATAAAAATTTACCAGTAAAATAGGACCCATTCAATTTTATCTTTCTTTCTTTCTTCTTTTTTCTTTTCTTTTTTTTCTTTTCGTTTTTTTAGTTCACTTCTCATTAGTAGTCTGGAATGGAAGATATCACCTACGCTACCTATTGAGTTTATTAGAATCTAGTATGTCCAGTGAACACTACCGAATTTACAACTGAACCACGCGAGAACAAAGCATGTTTTAAACTTTTGACATTATCTTAGATGTGTCTGTGAGATCTACAGTTCTACTGTAAATTGAGTGTGCTATCGTTTATGAAATTGACTTAATGAATGTTTCAAGCATGCTCTATATATTCGACCAGTCCTGTGAAAAAATGTACAAAAACAAACGTTATTTCTATATTACTGTTGGATGTTTGGTAACGGAACTTCATAATGTTAGGTTCTTTTCTTAGTCAGTTTAAAATTCAACATTTTTATCTGTTCTCCCTTTTCTTTTTCTTCTTCTGTCGCCTTCTCTCTCTGTTTCTCTGCCTCGTTTCTGAACCTCTGGGATATAGACATCCATTGGTTTGAATTTTACATATTATGTTTCAGTTTCTCCCTAAATTAACTTATGAATCTTGTTTCGTCTCGGTTTTGTTATTTCATTTTATCGATACTAAGACATGTGTAGTTTGAAATTAGAATTGCGTTCATGTTGTTAGGTAATGTTAGTATGGGATATAAGAAAGGAGGAGAGAAGAAAGGAGTCTCTCTACCAGACACGATTATGGGATAAGAAGGTGTATGTTGGGTGGCCTAGTTGCACGGAGTTAGCTGTCGCAATTTTTTAATGCGGAGTGTACAATAAATAATATATTCTATTGAATTATTGTACAATAAATTATTGCACTAGAATATATTTTTAAAATAAGTTAATTACTTACATAATATTTTTAGTGTACGTAACTTCTGAAATGACCCTCATACATTGCAAAAGGTATTCGAACTGTTGCAAGAAAAAACATTGTACCAAAGGACACACATAAACAGCAATGCAAACATTAGATACTATTGATACCATAAAAAATAACCGTCTATGAGTCTCACTAAATAACAATATATGGGCCAAATTCCGTAATAGTCTTCGCAAAATTTGCGGATCACAGAAGAAAGCTAATAATGCAATAAGTAATTATAAATGCTCACCACCAATAGCAAACAAAAATGCAAATATTTACATTTCAATAACGCAATGCATTTCAGAATGAAGCCCTATAAAACATTATAAGACATTCATGAATTATGACCTAGCTACTGCGTATGTAAAAGAGAATTTTACGCTATGATTTATGTATATTGACGCATAAATCTCATGCATTGTTTACGGTTGATGAAGTACTGTATCACAGGAGTCTACCATCCCCAGAATAAGACTGTCATAACACAAAATTAATTTTAATTGTTATCAATTTTTAACGTGTAATAATTGAAATTTGTATGTATTTAAGAATGGTTTTGTCTTCGATACTTATTACTATAACATTGAAACAACGTTACAATTCTCAAAAACAGACGAGATAATCGAATTTCTTTAGATAGAACGATTTTGTTTGACTTGCTTGTAAAATTAACATCTCAGAGTTACGACACTTTTATCCAGGAGGTGAGCATGAGCTAAACAAACAAACTTCTTACGTTCAAGGACAGAAATAAGGAAATAAACACTTTATTCATTTTGTCTGAACCCCATCAGCACTATATTATATAAGTTAAACGTATCACGCATTGTTGTGCGTATGCCTGTGTAGAGTACATTACGTCAGTCGTATAATTCCCATCACTACTTGCATTTCGGACAATTTATTTATCTTTCAATTCATGAGAAATATTACTAAATATGTGTTTAACACATTATTCGAGGAGCACATGAAATGCAATGGTGCATTTCAAATTTATTAAGTGAATTGTAACTAAAGATTCAGTCAATGAGCTGACGAAATGAAGAAGATAACGTGTAGTTTGACAAGGTGCCGGCAAACCAGAAATGTATAAAATACACGAATTTAATGAAAACATAATTATGTATTTCTAGAATAACGCCTATACAACACGTACACCTAAGCTTTGCAGAGGTTTATAATATTATAGCAAAATGATAATAAATTTTAAAAAGCTTAGTTAGGGCCAATCACTATATGTTTCAAAGTGAGAGTTCAACCGTGCTGCTTATGCCACACAGAGAACTATGTTTCGTGACCTACCGGCTAATGCAAAACACTTGTGGATACATTCAGTAATGGTTAGCGTCAACTCTATGCAATATTTAACATCTTATTAGAATAATCCTTCCAACTGGCACCCTTAGACGTGGGTTAGCAAGTGAAAAAAGTGAGTAATTTTCTTTTTTACACTAGCCTGGCTACACCTATCACCTACCACTCTACCCAACCCCAAACGAAAACTTGCAAACAAGCTCTTGGATTGCTTCTCTTGCCACAACTCATTTTTTCTTGCAACAACTCAAAGAATTGATAAGTTCGTAATACTTACTGATAGTATTGAATTGTTTCGAAATTCCTCCCCTAGAGTTGCAAGACAATAAGAATATTCACATCACAAAAGTAGCTATTAGGAAACGCTTGTAAACGTTTTTGTATATTTTTGTTGTAATACGAATTCGAAAAACTAACTCAAGAAAAATTTATATCCACATTACGTTTAATTAGCCCTTTCACGAACTCAAAATATTAATATCATTGAATGTCTAATCATCGATGTATCATTTCGTTTTAAACATTTCTTTACTATTTCACCAACGCCGAGGGAAAATAGGGAATTTTGAGACAGCGTTTCTATCCTGTATAACACAAAATTATCAGCTTTTAATAGATACCGAATATCTCGGTAAGTATTTGACTTATCCATCTCAAATAAACGTGATATTGCTTCTTACGATATACCAAGTGATCTTTTCCAAGTTATAGCACCATTTCCAAACTCAACTTTGCTCTCTTCTTTTTGTGACAACACTGCATAACTAAGCCTCCCAAACTTGCAGACATTTTAAAGAACACTTATCAGAATTTAAACTAATATGCACAAATAGTTAGTTTGAAAAGAAAGACAATAGCGAGACTTATCAGAATATTCTTACATATTTTTAACGGTATCAAGAGATACGTAATTATTTATCTGAGGCTTCACTCTTGCAGGAAATTACGTTTCTCCGTGTTTTCTCCCCAAAATATTTCGGAGAAAACAAGAATGATCAATAAAATATAGAACGATTTCTTGGCTTTGTTTGTTTGAGTTAATAATTTGAGAGCGGTTTATATTAGAAAACGAAACTACAGTTAGATTCCTGCACCCGCCAATCTTTACTAGCGTGTAGAGATACATATATATATATATATATATATATATATATATATATATATATATATATATATATATATATATATATATCATATTACTTACCTTCGATATATATCACGAAGAAAATAAATGTCGAATAAAAGCAGGGAATTCGTGTTACTATTCGGTTCAAAATCTCTGGTCGTCGGGTTAAAATTCTGACGAGGAATCTGAAGCTTTAAATATACAGAACGATAATCATGCCTGTTGTTTTGTATGGTTGCGAAACAGTCGCTTAGTCTGAGGGAAGAACATAGACTGAAAGTATTTGAGAACAAGATACTGAGACGAATATTCGGATCCAAGAGGAACGGAAATGGGAAATGGCGAAAATTCATAACGAGGAACTACGTAATTTATACGGTTTACCCAACATTGTTAGGTCGTCAAGTCAGGTATGCAATGGGAGAAAGTAGAAAAGCTTTCAAAGTCTTGACTGGAAGACCAATCGGGAAATGACCATTAGGAAATCCTAGGTTGAGATGGGAGAAACATATAAAGATGCAACATATAAAGATGCATATAAAGATGGCAGAGGTTCATATACAAAGTAGAAGCTGGATGCAACTAAGGATAGAAGTCAGTGGAGAGCATTTGTGAACGCGGCATTAAACCTCCGGGTTGCATAGGCCATAGAGCTAGTTATATATATATATATATATATATATATATATATATATATATATATATATATATAAGTTAAACAATATGATCTTTCTATAGGAGATCGATGCCCAACGTTATGTTCAACCCAGGGCATGAACTCTTACAAGTGGGCAACATCTTGGAGGCCACAATGAAACACAATACAAGAGATCTCTTTTGAAAAACCATTTTTGACAATTTTTCACTGTTATAATAATAAAAGTTGAATGAGAAACATAAGGGTTTGGAGTTTTACATATACTCTACGTCTTGAAATCTGTTAATACTGTTAATACTGATTTAAAGCTTCACTCCTTTTCGATATCTGTGGAAAAGTGGCAATTTTGAAAATATCTTTTAACGTTTATTTCATCCTACGATAGACCTTATTACTACTCAAATCTATTTTTGATTTTATTGGGACAGTAAAACAAATTTACACAGCATCAGATTGTTTGCATTATAAAATTATTGAACATTGCACTGAACATTCCGTTCAAAATGCTTAATTAACAGAAGATATATATGAAAATACGTTTAACCCTGCAATACGCGCGCGGGCTACTATTGTAACCCAATGTTTTTGTTTTCCTTGCCGCAAAGTAGTTTCAGGTGCTAGCACAAAGGGTGTCTGTGTACCTTTCTATCACGTATCATTCTGCGTGTTTAATGTGTGGTCGAACGTAAAATCGAAACGAGCTCATTGTTATTCTGCCTTGAAAGTATTATGGGCTACATCGATAGCTCGCGCGACTATTGGTGTCGTAAGTGTTCCAAAACATCGAAAGTTGTTTCATCATAGTTTGAGTGTTGATCAGATGGTAATTGACTTTGAAAAATGCCAAGAGTGTCAGAAAGGGATTATTTGTACATGACCATGATGCAAAGCTTACAGACGAGACTAAAATATGTGCCCTTCTTGGCATTTTGATGCTTTTGATGAGTGGTCAATGCTTGAAGGAAAATGTGCATCGACCACTCAATCACTTGTGTGCAGAACATATATGTCGAGGAACTTGAATAGAAAACAGAAAAAGAAAAATATATGAAAGTAAATAGCATATGTATAATTATGCAAAATCATAATCAAACGTTTGAGAGCAAGAAATGTTAAAAAATATTTCGTGAAAAGATATATGTTTTGTCTATAATATGTTTATCTGTAAGCTTTGTTTGTAAAATTTTTGTAAAATAATGCGTATTTTTAAAGCAATTTCGACATATATGTTTACGATGAAGAAAGGTTCGAAATGCGCCAGATTGGTGTATTTATTGCTAAATACAAATAACTCCTACAATCCTATTCGTGTCTTACTTTTGAAAAATGAGTGGCGTTGATCTTCTTTGTATATACATTGCTTTCAAAATAAACATATTTCTCAAATTGGGTATAAGACCCTTAAAAGAATTTATAAATACATTTCTCTACAAGAAAGATAAAAATATTAACAAATTAGCTAATATAATAAAATAAAAACAAATGAGCTACAGTGGTAGCCCGCGCGACTCTCCATGTCACAAAAATCCGTGCGTCTGTTGCAGGGTTAACAACGCAGACATAACATCACGGCTTCGCATGCGAACCCGTTAGACATGCCTCCCCTAAAGATTTTGATTCCCTCATTAACAAGGATGTAATTGCTATAAATAGTACCTAAATTCATTTTTCACTCAAACGCAAATTTTGCGTTTAGTGCTCTATGGTGATGATAGTCCAAATCCATTAAGATCACCATGTGTGTAACGTTCTTCGATTATGCTGCCACCAGGTAGTAGTAAAGAAAACATTGGTAGAAGATACAACGGTATGTTGTATATTTTTACTTGTAATCATTATTGTATATTTTTTTATATTAACCATTATTATTTACTTGTAATTTTGGCTACAATATATTTCAAATATATACTAGGTAGATTTTACTAATAGAAAAAGAGAAAGAATCATACTTATAGTTTTAATATACAAAAAAAATTATTAAAATGTTTTTATTTAATTTGATCTCGGTGTCGTCGTCATGACGACCGGAAATAAATAGAATTGTGGAGAGTTAGTAAAGTAAACATCTTAGAAGATTTGTGTATAAAGTAATTGTACACTTCTGCATCATATTTATTAAACCGTGTGTGCAACAAAAAGGTAAATTGGTGTTTTTATGGCTCAATATTTAATGTTAAAGAACCAGAGAGAAGACTTATCGTTATAAATTGGTGGCGAAACGCCGAGAGAGGAAAAATTGTATCGTTCAGAAGAGTAGTAAAACAAGCAAGATTGAGCCCAACATCAATCTTACTATTTTGAGAAGTGGCAAGATAATATATAGAAATATCATGAGTGCTACGGATAATCAAACTATACACACTGACATTTATTCTTCAGAAAACATGATGGACGTATAAAGGGAAATATCACAACAAATCAAGGATCAAGCTCGACGAAATGATGAACAGTTTGAAAAAAAACGAATCGGCAATTTGAGAAATTAGACCAAAAGATGAATCAACAAATTAGGGAGCAAGCTGAACATCTTGATGAAAGGTTAGAGCAATTGCAGCAATTTAACGATGACAAATGGGATCAAGTACAAAAACAATTAAGTCAAATCAATGAACACATTGCAGTTAAGTTCGAGCGCTATAACTAAGAAATGGGCGAGATGGTACAGAGGTTCACCGAAGTTCAGGACTCTTTAGATATTATAGAGACAGCGGTAAATGAACATGCCAATCAAATCAAGCAGTTGCAAGATAAAGTGAAATTCATTAAAGAAAAGTATATTCACGAAAGTACAGTGCAAGATGGTGGGCACATGAATGATGTACGTCCCACATCTATCGGTTGGGAATCTACACGTCATCCCAGAACAACTCTTGAAGATAATCAATCCTCGAGCTGTAATGAAGATAGTACCGAAGGAGAAAGAAGAGTGAGGTGATCATCTTATCAGAAGCGTAACCATTATAGGTATTTAAATGCTAATACAGGTAAATCATTACGGTTTAGTGAAGTGGAACCACTTACAAAAATTTAGTGGTGTACCGGAAGACATAACACCGAGGGAGGTCCTCAAAAAATTTGAGGACGAGTGCGAATTAATGGGCGTAGACGAATCTCAATATTTAAAGTTACTAGCACATATATTACTGCCATCTTGTCTAACATGGTTCAAGGCAATAAAGAATACCCAACGTACTTATTCAGACTTTAAGAACGCCTTACTAGCCAATTACGAGAAAGATTTTATGTATGAAGAATGCTCATAGAATTAAATCAATAGAGAAATATAATAAAAATGCACTCCTTCCAGTATGTACTCCTTCCTCTCCTTGCACTCCTTCATACACTCCTTTCTTCATGCACTCCTTCATAATAATGCACTCCTTGCATTCCTTCCAGTAATAGTTATGCACTCCTTCCAATTTGACAGACTGTTTTTGTAAATCTTGATAAGAATTTAGTTTATTTGGTACAGTGGGATGATTTCTTTTAGTCTGATTAAGAAGAGGTGAAAGAGTTTTGTTAAAGTAGTGTAACTTTATATGCCGCTGTCGAAATTAATGTAAAAATTACGAATGCAAACTTTCACGCTCTATGCGATTCAGGTGCTTCATCTAGTCTATTGAGCTACAATATATAAAAGAAAATTTCTAGTATAGTATCTAATGCAGTATTACAGCCCGCACCTCAAATTGTTCTAACGGATTATAGTAGAGTACAACAAAATCTGTTAACGGTGAGGTTACCCACTTGGTAGAACTTGGTTATGTAGCTTGTGATATTAGATTTATTGTAGACAATCACCTCAATTATAATTGTCTGCTAGGGAGATATTTTTTATTGCTAGCTTATGAGAAAGTTAGAATTTGGCGAGAAATCTCTTTGAGGAGGTTACGAACCTAACATTAATAAGGTACAAATGAAAGAGTATGAACGCAGATCTGGCTGCTAAACCATTCAAAGTAATGAAAAGGAGATAAAATGAAAATACTTACTAGAGAAAATATTAATGAGGTTATTTGCCATGTGAGTAACAAAATTTTGCGGTTAGTGCTCGATGGTGGTGAAAGTCCAAATTCATTTAGTTCACCTTGTGTGTACCGTTGTTCGGATATGCTGCAACCTAGTTGTACTAAAGAAGACATTGTTAGAAGAAAACGAAGAAAAAAGAACTGAACAGAGTGGAATATTCGTGAAATTTGTGCATGTGCGAGTGTAAAACGTGACGTAGCAAACAATCAAAATACATTTGAATTATTGATCTTGTCCCCAAAGAGTTATCCAATGTTAGCTCTGCACAAACTTTAAAATTAAAGTTGATATTTTACGAACAGTTTGTGAAATTAACAAATAATATTTTAGTGTATTTTCCTATCACACAAGTAATTAATGCCAATGTAAAGATATACAACACCCAGTCTCGGGATCAAAAAAGCGGTGAGAAAGAGGTACATCAAACAATCCTGAGACAATCAATATATTCGATTATTCGTGTATCAATCCCGCGAATCAATAATATTATTGGGTTGAATGTTGTACAAGTGTTATGTGTTATATAACAGGTATATTTAATGTTAACAATAAATAGGTACCGAAAGTATATGTGTTGTTATTCTGTTTTCAGAGAAACGTGAAAAAATATGATGTAAGTGCATGACGTTGTTGTAAGAAGTATATGGGAGTAGATGATATTTTTACCTGTTCTCGACACTACATATTAGATCTTCTAACAGATACTACGTCCCGAATATGGACCCTAGACAGTTAGGTTGGCAATCGGAGGGAGACATTGTATACCCCTAACCTACAGGCAACATAGTGCAAGGCTTTATTGCCTTGGGTGAGGAACCGGGGATGCTCTCCTCATGTTGGTGAATGATGGTATTATCCGTGATGCGCGAAATTGTACTGTTGGAAAATGTCGTTCATTCAGAGGAAAGAAGATTCATAAGGAGACTATATAAAGCACCAAACAATAGAATCTACAATGTATACTAATGTTTTCTGAAAAAATACAATTATAAAGAAATGCCCGGAAAAATATTATTAAGCTGTAGTTTCGCAAATCATATAGCCTTGATTCTCAAGCAGAACCTTCAATTTCTACTACTTTAACACTGCATCATCATCAACCAATATTATTGCTACCGCACACATTTAAGCAACATCAGTACCACCGCCAAAAAACTAATTCTGCAACTAATACCAGAATTATCTGTAATAATAATAATAATAATAATAATAATTATAAGGATAGGAGAATGAAAGGCAACTTTTCTTATATGTAACTTTTTTCATTGTGGAATTCTATTAGTTATTTACAATATTTATATTGGAACATTTTCTTCTGATCATTCTACTACAAAATATATTTATTTATGCTCCCTCCTTTGCCATGTAAAAGTACTTCAGTTATCTTTCAAGTTCAATTCCCGGTGAGAGAGCCTTTGGAATTTTGAAGTTCAAAACCATCAAAAGGTCATTTTCTCTTTCATCTCCTTTTATGTTTGTATGCCTATTTTAACTAAAATTGCAAATCGCAGGACCATTGTTTCTACATAACACTTTAGTGTTTTATCGTGACTGAAATAAGAAGGTTTCGTCGTTATTAGAACATTGCAATGGTTAAGGTGTCTCATTTGCTAAGTACAATTTTCATTGAAAAGTTTTTCCTCTTACTTAACAATGACGTCTAAGAGTAGTGACTTTAGCGTCGGTTTCAAAAGTTGAGGATCCTGGGTTCTATTCCACGTAAATGAATTAAAGAAATTTATATCATTTGCATGATTGATACTTCCGATATATAATAACATTTAAAATATCCAGTTTGTATGGGTCTTAGAGTTGACAAAATTTCTTTAAAGATCAATACCGAAGTGATGACAGTCGTATGAACCTCGTTTAGTACTCTCTCTCAGTTTAACGTGCCTAGCAAACAAATGATGAATATCTAAAATACATATTCAGTATGTGTAAAAACTATGACTGATCAAGGACAAATACTATTGTTTCCAAGCATATGTATAATTGTTCATAATTTTCTAGTTTTTTTCTTTTGCTGCTACTACTATTGCTATTCTTCTTCTCCCTGTAAAGTTCTATAAGTAAAATAAACTTTTAATTTCTGATATCGAATACGTTTCATATATCATTTCTACCAAATATTGTAAACTGGATTTTTTTATTATATTCAAATACATATTTGCTAAAATATAAACATAACACCTAAATAATCCTATTCCTTTTTCTCAATGAACTATGTGTCGTGATGACAACAAATCCTACGTATTTTATTATGAGCATCACCATCAATTTACTATCATAATCAGTATCATGGCGCACTGACAGGTCTTTACAAGAAACCCATCTTTCATTTCTATTTTCAACCATGGTTTTGGTAATGCATGAAGATTTTAGATCTTCATATCATCCAGTAGATTACACCGCCCCAGCTTCTACTTCTTATTTTTTTAAAAATATCTCTCACAACATTCATCCTTAGATAATCTCCTATCCAATTTCCATTTTCTTCTTGCTATCAAGTTCAGTATTGTTCATTCTTTATTCATTTTTCTCAGAACATATTTTTTTTCTTTCCAGGTGATTATTCCATCATTCTGCATATGTACATTTCGTTCCTTACTATAATGTCCAGCTCTATATCATAACACTCGGTGAAGGACTCAGACTCCGTTTTTACAGCCACTTTTGAGAAAGTTGGTAATTATTAAATATGAAGTGATAACGGTTCGTGTTAATATTTTCTTATTTTTTATATAATTAATTACGATAATTGCATTTACAATAGCTAAGCGAGACATTTGCTTTGGGGTTTGTTTCTGTATTAGTTGTCATCCTGAGACGAAGAAAGCTATATATAAACTAGACTGATATCATCTAATATTTACAATTTACGAAAAGTGAAGGTTATTGTTCCGTATCTTTACGCATAACAACAACAGACAGGTAGCATTCCGATACTTTAAGGATGCTTACTAGAAATATTTAATAAAATAAATGCACAACTTTATTCCTCTAACTCTCAATTCGAGAGTTCTTCAATTTCCTCTAACTGTCTCCTAGAAGGAATAAGTGACAATTCAGGACCTCAACATGAAGGACCTGGGATGCTATCTTCCTGGCAGACGTTCCTTTCGAAAAGACCGCAGCTTATAATTACCGGCTGGATGTCGAATGATGTGGTTTTCTTCTTACTTTCATACTTTTGTTCATAAGTTACGCCACAGCGTTAATCAATTGTTTCCTATGTGTGGAAATTCGATACCTCTTTTTATTAAATCATGACCAAATATTTTACTACTCCATAGCAGACAAGTGACTATGAAAATGTCAAAATTATATAATTTTTTTTCATAAAACAAAAATCTTCGTTTTAAAGTATATGACAGACATCCATATTCGTGTTAGCAGAGAAAATAATTTTAGCTTTATTGCAGTGAGTTCAAATTTATTGAAAATCCTTTTGTTTAATTTTATCATATTATAGATTTAATTGGTTATCAACTATGTTTACAATAGAAGCGTATTTTATCAGATACATAATTACTTTTAAGTATAAATTTTTAATTACATTCTTATTTTCGTTTATTTCAGTCTAATTTCACTCTCATCTAACTGTCACTGACTATTTTAAATATTTCAAACAAACATAACTGAGTCTTAACTTGGACCCTGAGATAATCCTTGAAAATAAAAAATATCCAATATAGAAAATACAACAATTGTGTAGTGGAAATGGAAAAGGCTGAAAGTGCCAAAAAATAAAAAATCAATTTTTTGCATGGAATGTGTTGTAAACGACATCGCCAATAACCTAGAGAAGGTCCAAAGTGCCAGAAAAATTCCTACTAGTTTCTAGAGCACTCGCAAGGAGCAGCACCTTAAAGGATAAAGTACAGTTTTAGGAAGTTTTTATTGAATATTGGAAATTTTACTTTGTGGCACTTTCAGCCTTTTCCATTTCCATTACACAATTATAGCATTATTAAATTTAAAATTTAAATGTTTTAATGATTATTTTTAATTATTTAATTTCATCATATTCAATTTGAAATTACTTGAGCATACCCTCATGTTTAAAACTTAATAAAATAATAGCTCAGGCCGAGTTTCGAATTTCGATTTTCAAGTTTCATGAGTTGCATATGGAGTCTCGTTCTCTCATTACGCCATCGTCAGTTTAAGTGCTTCTTACAGCTAGTATCTATATAGAAACTCGTTCTGTATAGATCTGTGAGAATTGTGCTGAGTGTAGCCTCACATTTTCTGACTTAGTCTCTGCAAGAGTTTCTTGGTGTGGGTGAATATTACTGTACAAGCGTAAACAGAAAGAAAAGGCGTCAATTATATTAAGTGTGGATAAACTATTTCCTTTTTGGATGATCAAAGCATGGCAACGGTAGAAGACTTGCTTACACTCAATAAATCAACGAAAACAGAAACGAACAGAGTCCATTGTAGTATGTCTACGTGTACAAAACATACAAGACGGAAACGTTAAATCAACTCTGCAACTATTGGTATTTTCTTTAAAAAATATGAAAAAGAATTGCGGTAGGAGGAGGAACTAGCATCAGAGTTGCTATCCCAAAAAGAAACAATGAACAAATCCGCTGCAGTTTATTTGGTTCCTTAATTAATGAAAATTAGGCAGAATTTTAACAAATTTCACAATAGAGTTACCGTAGGGTCTTAAAAATTCTGTTATATTATGTAAAAGTGTTATCCTCAAAAACAGTGACATTAACGATAATTGAATAATAACTGTATGTACTATGGAAGTATGGGATCGTGTTTGCTCGTCTGAGAGAGCAAAACTTTAGTGACGTCATATTTCAAAGGTCAATGCAATGGGTGCAAGATTAATGCCGTAGGGGTACTTATGACTATCCCTCTACAACCTGGCAGAGGTACTGCGGTCCAGCCCCTAAACTTTGGTCATTGGTGGGTAGTTAGGACCACCCCCTAACAAAAGGTCGTGTTGAGTTGATTTTGACTTTAACGTCTCGTGCAGCACCGAGGCTATATGTGACGTGGACCTACTGATTAACGGGGAATCCGAACCACATGAGCTCCCGCCGAGAATCGAACTCGGGTCTCCCACGCCATAGGCGCGCACGCTAACCGCGTAGGCACGAAGGTGCCCTAGAAAAGGTCGAATTATCGAAAATTAGTACCACCTCAAATTTTAGAAATTGTCAAATCTAAAAATTTCGCTTGGTGGTCTAGGAACAGGTATGTACCTCTACAAGTCTTGAGCGTTCATCATGTTCCTTTCATTGGTAAAGAAAATGCTGAAAATTCAAGTTTTGGAGGTTGTCGGTGTAATTTATCCTTCTTGATGAGATCTTCTTACCTTGTATGGTTATATGGACATGAACAGCAGTCTATTCTCTGTTTTAGGGCATAGGTACACTGGTGCAATCCTTTGAAAACAGGCGAGGAGTACATTGACTCACCTCCTTAAATCTTGGAAATTGCCAAATTAAAAATTATGTATACTAGTGTAGGACCTAATATGAACAAACATGATTTGGTTTTTTTTTCTCGTTATCTTCTGTCGGTAAAAAATCCAAAAAATTAGTACCACAACATATGACACTATTTATTTAATTTGATGAGGTAACTGCACCTTATATGACAATATGAACGTTTAATGGAGTCTATTGCCTTCTATAAGATATAGGTATATTGATGCACCCTTTAACAATTCGAGCGGGATACATTGGCACGCATCTTAAATTTTCAATATAGTCAATTTCAAAATTTGGGGATATTACTTTAAGAACCTAATATGTATAATTAGAAATTTGGGTGGTCCATCTCGTTCTCTTTCATGGTTAAAAATTGCTAAAATATAAGCCTCACCAGTATGTTGTACAGTGGAACACAGAAATTCTTAATGCAGAAAGTCCGTGACTTAGGCAACCCAACTAACGCCCGCTCCAACAATAATTACGCCTGGTAGTAGCTATCTCAGCAGTGTGAAGTTGCCAACACCTGTTAAAAGCAATAATCGTAAAAAGTATTTTTGTGCAGAACTGGAGCGAAACGCTGGCTGACGAATTGACAAAAAGGAGTCTTTGGATGTTTGTACTCACAACAAACAGCACAATACCAGTAAAAAATATACGGACACCAGAGGCGCCGATGAGAAGATAATAGTCAGGGGACTTAAAAATCTTATAACGAACTCAAGTGACGGATAATGTAAACAATTTACTTCAAATGACAACACATATATAGATATCAAATAATATACGGATAGATTATGCGGTGTATGATTAGGTTATTCTTTTAAGTCAACACAAAGCCTTGCACTGAGTTTTGAAACTATTAACAGTAGTCCTACCTGCAAATCAATTAAAGTATGAACGGATCATTCATTGAAAGAACCCAGCCTGTAATGAAAATTTTGGGTGTCTAACACGGCCTGAGCTTTTAGGTACTGGCGCCACTGATTGATATGTAATATTATTTCGAGAGAAGAACTTGTCCGATTTCATCATTCGTTAAATAACTTTTGAAACTGCTAAATATTGGTATGCAGTAATTTATTGGTAAATATTAAAAATGCAAAATTCGATAGCACTCCAACGAGTTGGAGAACCTATCCGTACTAAGCGTATTTCCCCTTAGGTTGTAAATATAACTGAAGGTTCTTGATTTGAATAATATTTGTGAAAATTTACACATTCTGACACTTGGGGAAAAGAGGAGAATATAGTGTCACTAAACAACAATTTGAAAATGCACGATATTAACGGTTAATATCAAATATAGAACCATTAACAGAATTAAGTCTGTAACTCTTTTTCTCCATTTAGTTTTCTTACTTTATTTTCAGGATTACATCATCACTGAATTTCTCCACTGGAGATTATCTCTCATTTAGCAACATACAACTGGAGCTCAGTCTTTTCAATAAAACATTTTAAAAGTTGTAAGTAGAATAGGGGAGACTCGAACTCGGATCAGCAGTTTAGAAAACCACAAGGCTAACCACTCACCTAAAGCGTTACTTATTTGGACGAGATTAAATAAAGAGTATTTAATGTTCGCTCAAAGCAGTAGCTTTTTAATAGTCCAATACAAAACACAGGAATACGTAATTGAGAATTCGGAGTGTATTATATTACTGTATTCACTAAATTATTAACATTTGAAATTAAAAAAATACAAAACTCTTTTATTTTGAATGAAATTTGACGCTTATATTATACTCGTAAACAAACTAAAGAGGAATCAATTACTGCGTAATAATTAGGGTTTAGTGGTCAAGGCGCACCACTTCATGATTTACGTCTAATGATTTTATTATTGCCACATTTAGCTCATTATGAAAATATTTTACTTTGTTGATTCGTGTTCCCATTCTTAAAAGTTCAATTTTATAACAAACTGTTTGCATTGCCCAATCGAATAAGAGGTTCAAACGTTGTAGCACTGTGTAATGTACCATTACAGTTGAAAGTAATGGCAACTATTTTTTCTCACCCTATACCAAGTGAAATTTTTAAAAATTGGATTTCGGTTTAATTGCACGATGTATTTGTCCTCTTTACTTCAAATTAAATATAATGCATCGAAAGGTCTCATTAGGAATCATATTTTCACGGAATAAAACATATTTATTTATATTTTGATTAATGTAAATTCTATTTTCGCATATACAAGTTGAATAGTTACTTGGTTTACCATTCTGATGTCATACCGAAACATACTTCCGCCATTGGATATAAATTTTCCTAATTCCAGACCAATGTAGAATTTAGCCAGGTAACTAAACCTTCCCTCACCCCTCTCACTAGTCCATAGTCACTTTCAGATCCGGTTATATCTGGATTTCACAAATTTCTATTTGCTTTGTAATTTCCGCGGCTGAAAGACTCCGCCCTGATTGGTGGAATCCTCCTATCCCTGTCGTTTTCGGCTCAAAGTTTTGATTCTCCCCGAAACTACCTCAGGAGCCGCATAATTGCGATGGTTACTGCCAAATTTCCTCTAGAAAGGACTGAGATTTTTATTAAATCAAGGTAAAATTTAATTTAATTTCCTACTTAAACACTGAAGACTGCTTAGGAGCCCAAAAATCTGCATTTTTTAAATTAAAGAATGAAAAGGGAAAAAAAGAAAAGAGAAAAAGAAAAAAGAATACTCTGCAACAAATGTGATGCATGGAATAAATCGTGAGTGGGAACCCTTCACCCCTGGTGGGGATATTCATGAAGCTATAGGCTTATGTCTAATTATATTCGAATATATTATCCATTTCTTAATTTCGAACATACTAGGTTCGATCGAAATGAGAAAACTCTTTATCGGACTTCTGGAGAAAATAAAATATAATAAATAAATACATGACCGTGTTTATTATATATGGAATTCCCAGTCACGACCCCCTTTTCAGTTTTATTAAAATAGAAGAAGAAGTAAAAAAGAGAAGAGAAAGTTGGGATAAAAAGAAAAGAAAAATAGGGAAAGTAAGAAGATGAAAAAGGAACTCTTACTGGATATTTTTGAGAAATATGGTAAAGGAAAGTGAATAATTATCGAATTTGGATCATTTCCAATAGCTATTGGGTGAGTATTTGGTATTAAGGTGGTCCAAGGTAGACACATGTTAACCCATACCTCTCAGACCTAGCTCCATTTAACTTCAACTACCGAATTATCTCAATCTAGCTCTGAGATAGATGAGAAAGTTTAACTTAACAGTTTATTAAATATTTCCAAAATTATTGACGAGTATCCAGTACTTGAAGTATAAACGATGAAGCGGACGGCATGTTAGAATTGACCACAGAGAAGAATAAAAAAAATCAAAGTAATACATATATTTGTCGAAGATTTTGACTTTCAAAGTTCTCTCATGATGATCATTTGTTCAGGCTACTTCGGTCCTTTTTGCTTCCTTTATAGAGCCAACTTAAATTAAGTTAGTATTGACTTTCAACGACTTTAATTGCCAACTACCATTAATTATATTAAGTCACACGTATATGTCAAAAGAATTGGTGCACTTAATACTAAACCTACATTTCACTCACATACACATTCATGCAGGACAATGTATACTTCAGGTAGCTCCTTTTCCAACTCACTTTATTCACTGTGATTGGTGTTCACGAGAGTATTAAATCGTTTGTCTTAACGACAGACAAAAAATTTAGTTTCTTCATATTATATATAAAATTTTCATTTCATCACTTGACGCACTTGATATAAAATTTCAAAGTATATTCAGATTTACAAAAAAAAAAAATATCGAATCCAGTCACAGACATTGGGAACATATTTCCAAAATACTATATAATATTTAAATGGAATTAGGTCTTTGGACCTATCTAGGTCCCGTATTCACATTACTAAATTATTAACCAAAATCAGTTCCACTTAAGATCACTGAATTTCTATTTCTAGTATAGATCGTGGGGTCAAGAGATTTTAGTCACTGAACTGACGAACGACAAATGGTTATGTTTCCGATCGTAGGGGAGAATTTGCTTCATAGTTTACTGATACATGGATTTGTTGGCGGGGCGCACTGTTTCGTAGTTTACTGATTTCATTATGATCTCGCACAATAAATTTGGATAAGGATAAGGGTTATTTTTGCTTTTCTTACGACCTGCTACTTGTTCTACTTACATGCAATATTTAACATGGTATTAAAAATTTAATAGTTACTAACGTTATCAAGAAATCAGTAAGGTGTCATTAATTATAACTTACGCGGTAATACTTTACATCACAAATAATTGGTCAATGTGTCAAAAATATATGGCAACCTAAAACAACCAGGGTAAATACCGAGCCCTTTACATACATACTCGCATATATATATATATATATTCATATTACTCAATATAATAAATTTCACTTTAATATCCATCTTAGTATTTCGTCGACATTTAATTTCTACATAACCTTTTTATATTCAACAAGTATTCACGCTTGTTTGGCTCAAAATAAACAAAAACCCTGACTAACAAAATTCTCTTTTTTTCATAAGGTTGCAACAATGAACTTTATATGTAAACCCGATAATCAATAATAATTCTCAATTTACTAAAATCCGCGTATAAAGAAATAGTTGGTGTTATTTAATAAGTTGACATAAGAGGTGGAAATACAACAAATAGAGCAGGCACGTAACTTTTCAAATTATGTAAGTACATATATATATATATCTTGATTTTTTCTTTCTCTGTATATATATATATATATATATATATATATATATATATATATATATATATATATACACACAGAGAAAGAAAAAATCAAGATTATTTGAAACTAGTGGGCCCAAACTACTTATACATACATACCATATAACCAATGAATAGAAAGAAAACCAGAAATCAGTTGTCAATTGATATAATTTGTACGATCCATGAATAACAAGTAAGTTTCTAGGAATCTGAAACCATGGTGTACCTTCTCGTCAGCCCCTCCCATGGTGGGTTGAGTACTGTGAAAACGGTCCTGAGTAGTGCTGAAATATCTCCACGAATTGTATTCCTCGATGTCTCAGTACATACGATCGAAATAAGTGACATGAATATTGTATGTGTTCATGAGTTTCAAAACCGGGGGGGGAGGTTGAAAAAATAAAAAAATAAACTTTAGAGAAGGAATAGAAGAAGGATAGGTAAAAAGAAGAGACAGAACACTACAACTACGAAAGATAAGTGGTCGAATTTACGTATACAATATACTATAACCAAATATTCTCTTTTATGCCAAAAGGGGTTCGGCTTACTCAAATACGTAACCTAGGGGGCGCCCTGCTGCCAAGGATGCAAGTCTTTGTCTATCAGATCACAATCCCACAAGAGTTTGCTTGTAAGATTGAAATCTGAGCCCCGTATCCGGCCCAGACCAGCAGGATAAAAGGAGAGGGGGAAGGGACGTAACTGCATCCCCAATTTTGAAATCTTTAAGTAAGTAAAAAAATATTCGACCCCACAGAAGAACTAAGGAAGTTCAAGGACAGTAATGAAACTAGAGTAAAAGTAATAGCTAAGATATCCCTAACTACTGATTTGCCAAAATTTAAAAAAAAATAAACTGAATTTTGGATTTTTGATTTCAATGACCAAACATCACCGATGGCTACCCTGCGCAGACATGCCAAAGTCTGGGACGTCGTTAATTTCTATCAACTAATTAAACTAAGAAAAGAAACGAAAATGCTTAAGAGGGTCATGGGTCGATGTCCGGGTACGCGATGGACATAAATATTAATTTAGGAGCGGTTGATTTGACCAGATAGTTCGATCTAAGTTGTTAGCTATGTGAACACTGCACGATAAATACGGTAAGCAACGAGAAGAAGAAAAAAATCTCGGAGAGTCAATGAATGTTAAAGGTACAAATGACCAAACCTGTACTTTTCGTTGATCACCGGATATAGCAGTTATTTTTCTTAATTATCATTTCTGTCGACCTTTAAATGTAATTCCCACATGATGCTACCATATCTGATGAAAGGCTTAAGATCCGGGGCTGTTAGTATTAGGTACTTAAATGCGAAGTAACATACAATTCCCAACTATACTTTACTATCCAATAGCAAACTCGGTTGGATGAATGAACTGGTGTAGAAGCCAAAACGCGAGAGATTTTCAGTAAAACATATTCATATTCTCCATATAGAATATACACTGGGCCTATTTATTTAAGTACGGGTGTCCTACCATCTCATTCATATTTTATATCGTATTATTACTATATCATTATTACTATATCACGATCCGTCACTCTTCAACTACTACACGATAACATTCATCGAACGACGGACTCTTTGTTTCGCAGCACCCAAATTATATTTACTTCGCAGTTTTGTTAAAAAAAGTCAGGCGTGCACACACTGAAAGTTAAATTGTCAACGATGATTTTATTTCTGATGTGCTGATAAAACTAAAGCCACAATGGACTTTTTCTACAGCCACGGGAAAAGAGAATTTAATACTACATTTTGAAACAAACAGTAACATCATGTGGGCTATTAAGAAAATAGGCGTTCTTGATGTCAGTAGATCTTTCGATTACTACTTGACCTAACGAGCTGTAATTTTCAGAACTACGAGATCTCATGCTATTTCGTCAAAACGTAAACTTATTTGAACCGAAAACCATGTCCACGGGATGTAATTCAGAAATAAGGGGCCAAAATCAAACAATCTAGATCACTAACTTGGGCGATGACGTAATGTCAACAAACAATTGATTAGCGAAAACGGACACGATGGCGCTGTAGTGGAGACATAATTTACCTTGTACTGAAATATATAGTTGTACTTATTAATCAGAAATCTAATATTTACTCTCGTTTAGCATACTTCGAGCTAGACAAATGGTACTAAATTGACGCCGCACTCACACAGAACTACGAACTACACACCAGTATAAATACTACACATAAATACTAACTAAGCAAGCACCATTTAATTACATGCTTATTGAGGGAAAGTACTCCTGTGTTGGTATATCGAGTTTTCTCTATTGAACTTTAGGGGGGGCAAAATGAGAAGAGTTAACCCTAGGTCCAATTGACCTGACCAATTATTTAAAACATATTTACTAGAATTTTAAGCCCTAGGGGCACTTTAACAAAGTTTATTGAGGGACCTTTCCCCTGAGAGGGGAAAAGGCCCGAAATCAAACAATAACTAACCCATTCCCCCGCTAGAAATGGTTCAATTTGGAAAGAGAAATAGGAGCCCCTTTTTGTTAGTTTAAGCTGCCATTCTGCTGATTAATATTACAGTTATGAAACCTACTAAGTACATGCACTTACTTAAAAAAATCACATTTACCAAGTACAAGAAAAATACGCACAAAACAGGTCGTATGTCCCTAATCCCTAACTGAATTTTACTGTTTGAAAGAAAAGGAAAGTAAAATAACTCTTATAAACTGTCTATGCTTCGGCTTGGATGACGAGCAATATGGCGTCTGAAAAGCTGGTTCCTATTTCTCCTTTATTTTTACAGTTCACTTAACACAGTATAGGCTTGTATGCTTCTAATTCATCATACGGCGTCTCCTATGACAAATGAAACTAAAATTTTACCTGACTTTCGTCGAAATCCTGGTTTTTTAAGCAGATATGTAGAAAGAGAAATCACGAGCGTTTTGATGAGAGTGAGAACATTGCGCCGAAAACGAGAGGGATTGGAAAATTCCACCAACGAGGTCGGAGTCTTCCAGCTGCTGAAATTACAATGCGAATAGAAATTTGGCAAATCCAGATATAACCGGATCTCAAAGTGACTATGGATTAGTGAGAGGGGGTGAGGGAAAGTTTAGGTACCTCGCCAAAATCTACATTGGTCTGAAATTAAGAAAATTTATACCCAATGACGGAACTATGTTTCGGTATGACGCCAGAATGGTAAACCTTGTAACTATTCAACTTGTATATGCGAAAATGGGATTTATAATTAATCAAAATATAAATAAATGTATTATTCAGTTAAAATATGATTACTAACGAAACCTTTCGATTCATTACATTTAATTTGAAGTAAGGAGAATAAATAAATTGTGTAATTAAACCGAAGTGGAAGTAAAACATTACTAGGTACAGGGTGCGTAAAAAAAGTTACCATTACTTTCAACTGTAATGGTACATTACAAGAAACAGTTCATAGTTAAGTGAAATACAGGATTTCGGTTTACAGGACGCCATGATGCTGCCAAGTTAGAATAGACAGAATGAAAGCGTGATTTTATTTTCCTTTTCTTTCAAACCAACGCGTTCAATTAGGGGTTTGGGAAAATACGACCAGTTTTGTATGTTTCGTTCGTGTAATTGGTAAACGTGATTTTTTTTATTAATCAGTAAGTGCATGTACACAGTAGGTTTCATAGTTGTAATGTAACTATCAGAATGGCAGCTTAATCTAACAAAAAGGGCTCCTATTAACTTTCCAAATTGAACTATTTCTAGCGGGGGAATGGGTTAGTTATGGTTTCTTTTAGGGCCTTTTCCCCTCTCAGGGGAAAGGTCCCTCAATAACCCTTGTTAAAGTGCCCCCCGGGGCTTCAAAGTCTAGTAAACATGTTTTAAATAATTGGCCAGGTCAATTGAACCTAGGGTTACTCTTCTCATTTTGTCCCCCTAAAATTCAATAGAGCCAACTTTATATACCGACATGGGAGTAATGTGATTGAAGGTACTTGCCTTTAATATGCCTATAATAAATGGTGCTTGTTTAGTTAGTAGTTTTTATGTGTAGTATTTATAGTGGTGTATGTAGTTAGTAGTTCTGTGTGAAAGCGTGATTTTTACTGCGAGGACAGTGTATTCAACGTGCGTTAATTTAGTACCATTTGTCTAACTCGAAGTATACTAAACAAGAGTAAATATTAGAGTTCTGATTAATAAGTGTAAGGGTATATTTTAGTACACAGTAAATTATGTCTCTACTGCAGCGCCATCGTGTTCGTTTTCGGTAATCAATTGTTTGCTGACATCACGTCATTGCATGAGTTAGTGATTTAGGTTGTTTGATTTCGGCCCCTTATTTCTAAATTACATCCAGCAGACATGGTTTTCGGTTCATATGAGTATACATTCATATGAAATAGCATGAGATCTTACTGTTCTGAAAATTGCATTTTGCTATGTCAATTAGAAACTGAAATATCCACTAAAATCAAGAATACCTACTTTCTTAATAGAATTAAGCCTACATGATGTTACTGTTTGTTCCAAATGCAATATTAAATAAATCATGAGAATCAAACTCATGGCCTTCGGAAACTAAATCTAGCGTGTGCATGCCTATAACGTATTAAAGAAAATACATGAGGTTAGAAACCTTCCGAAATTATATCTTTAGCAATTTTAAGTGATCAAATACTAAAATTAGTTCTCGAGACCATGGCTTTGGTTCTGCCAAATTAATCCACCAATCATGAAATTTCAGTGTTCGTTCATGTACCCATGCCCTACCAAACCTATACTCATGACGCCATTATTATTTATCCACTAACGGAAATGAAAGGTAGTAACTAGGTTCAGCTCATCACTTCCCTCTTTTATCTTCTCTAGTACAACGTAAACCATTACACATATATGTTCTTGTTTTGTCATAAGAAATAACTCCTCAATGTTATCTCGTTATAGTAGTATGATTAATCGTTATTACAATGATCCAATCAGTTTTAACCAAAACGTAAATGTGGCGTCACAGGGGAAAACAAGAGGTACTAAGTAGGTCCAAAATAACCTCATCTCATCCCTTTTCTAATTCCCAAAGAATGAATATATCTTTTCAAAGTAAACCATTACACACTATTTGACAATTAAACACCGTACTTGTTCAAACAAACAATGCCAACAATACTGTGACAACGAAAACGTAAGCATTTGTAACACGACATAATTGACGATTCTTTTTCAACATATGATTATAAGTCAATATACAAAGAAGCTTAAAAATCATTCCAACAGTTTCATTTAATCCACAAACGAATACAATGTAAATTATTATTGTTAACCAAGTCCGGGATCGCCCCTCCCCCTCTTTTATGCGTCTCAAATAAATGTCTGCTTTCCTGGACACACTTTGTGACAATTGAATATCGTGGTTCTAGTAACATAAATCCCGTGAATGAAAACTATACCTTAATCAAACATCAAGTATTCCTCCCAAAGTTTTCGAGTTAAGTTGATTTTGAGTTTAACGTCCCGTCCAGCAAGGATAATAGATCCTACTAATTAAGGTGAAATACAAACCGCATGAGCTCCTTCCGGGAATCGAACCCTGGTGTCCCACGTTAAAGGCGCATATTCTAACCGGTTAGCCACGGCTGAACTCCAAAGTTTTCGAGTTTCATATTAATACTAATACTAATTTATACTATTACTGAGTCTACTAATTCATAATGTAATAGATTATCAAGAAGGAGGTCAATCCTTGTTTTAGTAATTTTATACCCATAAAAAGGAACGAAACAAGCCATCATAACCTCCAAGCTATACATCCCAGTTCAGTGACATCATACGAACACATTAGCTCGAACCAAATACCCCTACTTCATTCGCACCAGTAGAAAGCGCGGTGGCTCAGTGGTAGAGCGTTCACATCTGCTGTATGGGGTCCCTGGTTCAAACTCCGCGAAAATAGTTTTGTGGTGGGCAACATTATGCTCGGGATACTCCAATTTTGTCCCACACCTTCATTCCTTTCTCATCGCCACAATCTCCTTTAGCCTAACCGGCATATCCGTGGGACGTAAAACTAAAGATTTCATTTGCACCAGTGTTAGTCCACCTCATTAAAGGGATAACAATCTCCAAAGTTTATGCATAAAAGGAAACGAAAAATAAAAGCATTCATAAACCTGTACTAATTCATAACGTAATAAATCATCAAGACCATATTTTTAATAATTTTAAAGAATCATCATAACCTCTAATTCAGAAACCTCAATTTAATTACGTCATAGCCGGGCCGAGGTACCTCTGACTCATTCGCACCAGCGTGCATGGCCCCTGAACAAGCATAAGCAAAATGTCAATAGGTGACGCATTCCCGTGCCAAAGCATCCTTTATTCATTCGCTATGGTTCATGGGGGCCCCAATTTGGATAATCAAAAGTTCGATTAGGTTATGCCCTTCGAACTCCGTCAATTTCTTGGGTCGTCCGTGTCGTTTAGGGGTGACTTTTCCATTTCAGGGTTACATCACCCACCATTGATTTTGGGTAGCGTAATTTAACACTAATGACACAAATCTAAAACCCGCAATATGATACCCGATGATAACTCTCCTCTTCAACTTACTAAGTTCTTGTCTGTGCGCCATTATCAGTCAAACTGACTCCTCGGCTAGCGCACCATCTCTGATAATGCCTTCTGCACCGAAAGAAATGACTGGCGTCGTGCATATTGCTCTGAAGTCCTTATAGCGATGTCCTAGCAGACTAACGGTGACCTTTTAGTAGATAGTGTACATATTAGTTCTTGTCGGTAGATGTATCGAATTAATAAATCTTTGATTTATAACAGATGTCATATCACATTAATGTGTGTGTGTGTGTGTGTTGAGAGTAGGTATTATTATCTCATTTTGAATTATTGCACCTTCAGATTCTACGTCCTGCCGGCCTAATTTTAATCCCCCTCTAAATAAATGATCTAATTCGCACACTGGGCGATAAACTATATTTTTAACTTGGGCTCTGGGCGGGCGTCATTTTTCCTAACTGAATAGCTTTCTAAACTTCTTTCCCTGATGGAAAATCTGTTTAAAACAGGGACAATGGGCTCTAGTTATTTATTCCAGAAAATTGGCCCTTGGGTGCTGGGGACGTCATTTTTTATTTAGTATATAAATAATAAAAAAATGTTAGAAAGTGCTGAACGGATTGCAATTATTTTCAGCATTGGTAAACGTTTCTAAAACTTGTGATGATATCCAGAAAAATGTTTGCAATATTGTATCCAGAAAAAAGGGCCCCGTACGAAAAAGTATAAATATGCTTCAAAAAATTTTATGGAAACTTTCATTAACCGGTTTCACTAATTCTTCCGTTGCTGGGTAGCATATCTAATGTAAGTGATGATGCGCTACATTTTATTCAGGAAAATGGACCCACGTGTGCTGGAGGCCTATGTTTCTGATTCGTCATTTATAAGATATTATCAGAAACTACACACACACATTTCAAAACTTCTTTCGCTTTTGGAAAGCTTGATAATGCCCGTGAGGACACGCTATACATGATTCCGGACAATGGGCCCTCGGGCGCTTGGTGCGCCATTTTTGTTTCCTTATTATATCATGCATTTTGAAAACTACTCAACCGAATTCAAAAAAAAATATTTCCCTGTAAGATAGTTTTTAATGTCAGTAGTTAGACTTAATAACTTATGCCGAAAAATGGGCCCTCGGAATCTGGAGACGTAGTTCTTGCTTTATTATATAAGAAATTTTAAGAATATACTCAAGCAATTTCCAAATTCCTTCGCAGTTGGAAGCTTATCTCATCCCATATGATGATATGGTACATTTTATCCCGGGATAAAGATTCCTGGGCGTTGGGGGCGTATGTTTTAGATTCATTATAAATATGAAGTTTCCAGAAACTACTAAACCGATTTTAAAAGTTTTTTTTAACATTGGAATGCTTCATTTCTTTCTTCATTATATGCAAGAAATTTATAAAATCTACTGAACCGATTTCAAAAATTAGTTCCCGGTTTGGTGAGCGTATCCCATAAAATGTGCTCTTGGATGCTGGGGAGTAGGTTTCTGATTCAGCATAAATAAAAAAATTTCAGAAAATACTGCAATTGTTTCAGATGCAATATTCGGTGCAAAGAATTGCAATATTTTAGGTGTTGGGAAACGTATCTAATGACTATAATGATACTACATACTTTAGTTATTGGATACTTAGAGGTTGTATTCAAAATTATTGTAAAATGTCTGATGAGTTAAGAATTACTATATTTATTATATCCAAGTGAGTTATGTTTATTATACAAAAAATTGAAGTGGAAATGTAAGGAGAGGTTAAATTAATGGTCAGATAGTAATATTATTAATTGAATATATCCTATCGTTGTTGAGCCATATTTAGAGTTAATATACATATACGTATATCTTGAATTCTATTTATATATTGATTTCAGTCAATTCACATATTGTCAAAATTATTATTATCAACTTCGGCTATATCTATAAAGGATATGCTATATCTTTCCTCTATCCCAGATTTCCTTTATTTTGTTACTAAATATTTGCGTATTCAATTAATTACCATTACAATACTTTTAGATGGGTTACAATCCGTATCGTTTGCCGGAATTTAAATGTGAGGGATGTTATACATTCCTGGCCGGTGACAGTGGGGCTATTCTTATTATTGGAAGCTTCATGTTACATTCATGTGAATTATATATATATATAATATATATATATATTGTTACACAGTTGTGCCTCGAAGTCCTAAGCCGGACTCAAATTATGGGGCGAGACGCCCGCGCTTTTCAAATTGTGTGTGCAGCAAGGAAAAGAGAGATAAGGAGAACGGAGTCAGTTGAGGTTCAGATTGAATTAGCTACCTGATGCCTCATTTTCACCAACCCACACGCATGTATTAGTGGCATGTCCCTGGCTCTGATTTACTCAGATCACAGTGCCCAGTCCTAGATGCAATATTTAGGGAATACCACGAAAGCAATAAATACATGAAATCTATTATGTAGTTAGAGCTAGGTGTGAAATAAAAAAACTGTAAAAATAAATGTAAAATAGGAATTCCAATCCCGGCGTGATAGAGAAAAATCATAGAAAAACTAGAAGTCTTAACCACTATTGAGCATGCGCGTGAAAAAGTTTCTCCCAAGCTCGATGAGGCTCGTGACGTCGCCTTCGAGCAACGTCAGAACTGGCAGAAATGCGTGGGACGAAACGCCTTTATAAGCGAGGCCTGTTCGCCGGGCCGGTTGATTTCTGCAATAGACCGACGACGAGTGTGTGTGCTCCCCAGCCACGGCCGCTCTGTATAACACCATGTATGTGATTATTTTTTCTAAGTTCCCCCTTCAACTCGGGATGAGCACTTGGAGATTTGTAGTCGCACCTTGAGAATGTTTAGTGACGAATATGAAGTTTTTATAACTCGAAATCAAATTCCCTCTTCGAGAATTAACACTTTTCCCTTTAGGCCAATGCAAGTTGCGATGTACGAAGTTCACATTTCACTATTTTCAATAAATCGCGGTTTAGCAAAAAAAAAAAAAAAAAAACCTTCTAGCACCCATTGAGTATTATAGGGGTTGTGCTCCCACTTAAGTGTTGTAGTAAAACTTCCAAGTCGTAATTCCAAGTAACCGATTTTGTTAAATTCATCTGTATTCTTATTTTTATTTTTTTAATAAAACGTAGAGTGGAATGGTCTCTTTCATTTAGTCAAGCTAACCCTCCAATATAGATTCAGCTCACAGTCTTCATATGTTACCTGGGTTTCGATTCCAGTACCAAGCTCTACCACTGTTAGTGCACTTTCTCATCATCTTCGAACCAGTAAGCCAAAGACGTTTTCGAGACCGAGGCTAAAAGGGAGTTGGACTCCGAACCAACTTTGTAATACTGGGTGGAGAGTGAAGAAGTGATCTCAATTACGATTTCACAAAAGAAAGTGTACACAATTGCTACGCCAATCTCAGAACAAGACATCATATAACAGTTTTATGGTGTTCGGTGTTCGCCGGGTAACCAACTGTGTGTTCTTGAATCTCTAAACAAATCTCTGGTGCTCATTCACTTTATAGGAAAACCAACTATCTCAGTTGTCCTAAAACGCGATTTTAGCAAATCGGGAGTGATTTTTTTTTTACCGAAGAGCTTTCAATAAATAAAAGTACACAGTGTACGCGAAGTTTTTCTTTTGACTAGTCAAGTGGTGTATTGGTACTATGTAAAGTCAGTAAAGTTCAGTGGCGTACTTGGCCTAGGCGGTGTTCAGCCTGTGACTCTGATATACAAATAAAATTTTTTCTGCTCTAAATAGTGCGTTTCACAAGTAGTGAAGTGGCGACGAAAAAAAAATTTTTTATTCTCAACTTCTCTCGCTTTAAGTTGTTATAAGTCAGCGGAATAGTTGCTAGGTTCCGCAGAGCAAAACTCAGTTTACCTCACGACGTTTTCTTGTGTAGTGATGGAAATGAAAAATCGGGACGCGAGTGTTAAGACAGAATTCAGCTCTTGTCTCATGTACTTGCAAACCCTAAGTCTGCTTATGCTTCTGCTCGCTTTGGTAGGGCCACAGTCAGTTTTATCTTTGGGCAACAGAACCTCCCGTTTTACGGGATGAAAGTTCGACTAGTTTGTCCGGCGATAAGTGGCTAATACCCTTACCACTTATTTGGGAAGGATCACAGGCAGTTTTATGTCTAGACAGCAGAACCGCCCGTTTTAAGGGATGAAAGTTCGACTAGTCTGTCCGGCGATAAGTGTCTAAAATCCTTTCCCATGCAACGCTTGGGGGTCACAGGTATCTTATTCTTTAGGTCCAGCAGGGCCCCTCTGTAATAGGGGTGCATGCCCGACGGCTGCCTGGGAATAACTGCCTAAAACTCACCTTTATGCAAATGCAATACCTGAAATCAAAATGCAGGTACATGAACCAATGGTTGGATGATCGAAGTCCCCCTTGTGAATTTAAAAGCAAAATAGTTTAAAACAATGTTGTTTTGTGCGTTAAAAAAACAAGTTAAAGAATAGAAGTAAAAAGTAAAATCGTCATATGTGAGCAAATAAGCATTATCTGTTATAGACAGCTGTCTAGTCACTTTCCGGTTCCCGTTCTAAAAAAGTAAAGCAAAATTTAGAAAGAAAGGGAAGTTGAGTATTTCAAGTTCAAAGGAAGTTAAATGAAGATATTGAAGTAATAATAAGTCTCATAATACGTAAAAATTTGACGTAGTATTTCCGAAGGAAGTAGCTATCAGTGATTAAATTCTTACTATATCAGAGGAAATAGGTTGATTACCCACTGGCCTGGTTTAAGAGGCCACTGACTTGAAAGAAAAACAGATTTATTCATCAAAAATGAGTTTCGCGCAGAAAATAAAAGAAAAGCTATTAGATTTAGGGCAATCTCACTGTCCTAAGACACCCACGGGCAAACACCGTTATATTTTAGATCGGTGGAATAACTATTATTGTATCGAATGCAATAAAATAAAAGTACATGGGCATTCTCCTCCTGAATTTGGCCGTTGGAAAAAGAATCCATTACCGAGATACTTGGATACCTGGAGTCAGCCCAGATATCGTGAACCAACGACCGTTAGCCCGCAAACTCCTGACGCTCCGGCGAGTGGCTGCGATCTAACGCCGCTGGCCGCGTCTAGCCCTATTCCGACTAGAAATGATACAGAAATACAAAGTGCTGGTTCAAATGAAAAACCAGCGCCAGCTCCTAGGACGATATATGTAAATTCAGATACTGACGAGACCCCACCGGGGGTAGATCCAAAAACTCTAGTGAATGAAGTAAATTTAAAAGATGAACTAGAGATAGCCGAACTAATAACTGCGGGTCAGGAATGCCCTCAGGCAACAATTGAGATAGAAACAACAACCGGTGTAATGCTTGATGTTCCCTCGAGCCAAAGTCCCTTAGATAATAATAAGTTAGCTGATAAGGAGAATAGACTAAGTGACTTAGTGTTAAGTTCAGAAAATAAAAACATTGGTGTATCAAAAGGACCAGATAGCCCAGTAGCGCTATATTTTCCTATAAAATACGAACCATCAGATCATACAACGCCGTTAGCAATGCAAAGACCGACCTTTCAATCTTTTTATGCTGGTAGTAGTGCTGAAACTGTCTATGCTGAGATCGGTCCTAGAACTATGTATGCTAACTTAGATACTGAATCACGAATTTCAGCTAGTAAAGAACCAATTTATGAAAATATTGGTCCCGAACCCAAGGCTTTCACGAATAAAGAGCCTATTTATGCAAATATACGAACCGAACCAAGGGAAACGAAAATTGAGAACCCTCACGAAAATAATGAGAATGAATGGCGCTCTCTGACACAACCTAACGATGAAGAGTTATTAGACCAGATTAAGCATTCATTACAAACAGAACTGTCCCCGGAAGTAGGAAACTTAATTCAACCCTTAACTAAACAACTACGGAACAAGAAAGTGCAGGTCACCATTGTTCGTCGCCAAGGAGACGACGAAGAGAAATTAGGTATTTTATTTCAAGCTGACCCCTCAGCCCCCTTTGAAGAGTTATTACCTGAGAAAAATGTAGTTGGAAAGTTTGATATGGAAATACAGACCGACGTTTTTCAAAAGAAAGATGTTAGCGTTCAAACCGAATATAAGTTTCCTAAAATGATCCGGATTGACACAGACCGTGAACTTACGGTTCTTCGGACAACAGCTACCCAAACCAACCCTGTTATGTTTGAAGATAGCCTTACCCTCCAAGAGAAACTGCAATATTTGGACAGTATAGATAACATCCTCAGTGTAGTTAGTAAAGTTAGGTGGTCAAGCGGAGATATTAGTAGTGCCGATTCAGATGGGGGTGAATCTTTGAAAGACGATTGGTTAGGATACGAACTACAGAAATTACAAAACGAAGTAATAGCGCAAATACAAAACGACAAACCGGAGTCTCCTCCTGCGTCATCCATGGAGGAAGAGTCAAAACCTTCACGGAACTCCGAAGAAGAACTCCGATATGACCATTGGGATCCTCCTACGGTCTCTACTCCCCGAGCAGCAAACCAAGACCCTCCCCCAGAGGACGCTGACCAGAGAAATGACCTCGTCGCCCCTGCTCCAATTGAGAGGAGGTTAGGCGAAGAGAAGAAAAGTGATGATGCTTTTCCCTCAGTTTGCTCTGACCACCAGAAGCAAATTGAAGAGGAAGAAAAAGAAAATAACGATTCCTGGTCTGAAAGTAGAATAAACGAAAACATTGGTAAAATCTTTGATTATGCGGAATCTGGTGCGTCTGTAATTTGTTTAGATGAAGTAGAAAATAGAGACGATCCCTCAACCTCTCCAACCCAAAGTGAATCTAACAAACAAACTGATAGTGATAAGAATATTGGTTTACAACCTTCAGCTAGTGCTAGTTCTAAATTTAGTTCCTATAATGAAACTGGTGAATCACCTGCGACCAAAGAAATGAAAAAGTACCAACAAGAGGAAAAGTTAGATCCCTTACAAATAGTGTTTGTTTCGCCACCTAGTAGCGTAATTATACCCACGACCCCAGTGGAGAAATTAGAGTTTAGCGAAGGGGAAAAGACAGAAAAATCAGTATTTAGCGAACATGATAGATTTTATACATCAGAATTTAGTTCAGAACAAAGCTCCGAGTTAGAAAATAGAAGCGTAACTGATACCGACTATAGGTCCGTCACTGAAAATTTCAACACCTCGGCTTCTTTAGACAGGTCCTTAGATCTGAAAGATGAGCCCGTTTCACATTCATCAAGTGAAGATAAGAACTCTGATAGGCAAAAATCAAATTTTTCCCCCTTTTTAAAAGTAGAACCTGAGGATAAGCCTCGTATAAATTTAAAATCTGAGCAAGAAATAAAAACTAGTCCGGTTACCGAGCCATCATACCATATAGTTTTGAGAAACCTAAAGTTACGGATACAGTAGTACCAGGCAAAGTTAGCAATCCTCCTCCCGAGGGTGACAATCAAAATTCTACTATTGGTGCTAAACCACAAGCATTCAAGATCTATCCAAATGTTGAAATTCCCTCCTTCTCTGGTAATAGACATGAGTGTGTGGAACTTATCCTGCAAGAGTATGAATTAGTGGCTAGCATATACGAATGGTCAACCATAGAGATAGTAAATTACCTTCCTTACTGTTTGAAAGGGGAAGCTTTCTCCTTCTATTTAGTAGACCTAGCAAACCTTTTACCTTTAAACTATAACGAGATGAAGGAAAAACTTAAAAAGGCTTTTCCTAGTATTGAGTATACTGCAAGATTAGAATACGACGTTGATACAAGAAAACAACAACCCAATGAATGTACCTTAGCTTTCGTTTACAAGTTAATAAAGGATTTGAAATTCTTACGAGGTTGGGTTAATGAACGTGAATTGATGAGTAAACTTAGAATGAGTTTGTTAGCTGACATCCTAAATAAGCTGATGCTTGAGGTGGATGATTGCGATAATCTCGAACAGTGCCTACAATATCTTAGAAAATTTCACACAGCGCAAAGATTAGTTAGTCAGAGAATTAGCCATGACGTAATATGGGAAAATGACCGCTTGGACTGGTCGAGCATTAAAGAACAACACCAACCTGGATTTGTACAGATTAGTTCTTGCTACTCAGACGAAGTAGTAGCAGAACCGGGTTACAAAGTGTATAGGAACGATCACCAAAATACCTATGGCCTTGGCCATGGGCAGGCGCAGCTTTGTACAGTCAAGATAAAAATAGGAGACCGCTGGGCGCAAGCTCTTATAGACAGTGGCTCTGAAATTTCGCTAGCTTCGAAAACCCTCTTACCCCCAAGATTTCCACTAACGGAAAGACTGAAGGGTTATGTTAAGCTTCGTGGTGTAGGTGCCCAGCCCACAGATTACATTCCTGTGGTGAGAATAGCGTGTTGCTTCAAGGATCACTTGAAAACAACCAAACGAAGATTTCTAGACGTAGCTATAGTTGACCCACAGTTTTGCGCCTATGACGTTATTTTGGGGATAGATTTTTTGCATAAGTATGTTACAACCATTGATTCCAAATACATGGAACTAAAAGATAAAGACGGGAATCATGTCGAAGATCTATGGTTTACAATCCCAAAAAGTACATATGGGTATCGTCAAGGTGTGATTCATACCTTAGATTTAAAGCATGTTGAACGATACCCACCATCAGTAGGAAAAAGATCGTTTAACGATTCCCAATCAAGACAGAACGATAATGCTAGACAAACGGCTTTCTCTATCCCCCCTCATACAAATAAACCAATTTATAGGAAACGGAACCTCCCACTTAGGAGTAAGGATCCGTATCCAAAATTGGTCACCGGCAATCACATAAATCCCGTCGCTTGTGTAGCCGATAAGAGACAAAAACTCCCTGTTAAGGAAATTACATCTCGTGTATTCGTGTGTTCCAGGGAAACTACAAAATTTCCGTCGGAGCCTACGAATACAACGAATGGGAAAGTCAATAGACGTCGAAAGGCAAGACGTAAACGAACTAAGACAAGCAAGGTGTCTTCCAGTGCTCCTGAGCTGGAACTTACCAATTCGCCTGATTTAGAGAAAGAGGAAAAGAACCTATCCAACTTTGACCCTCAGCCAGGCCCTAGTGGAATTTTGGTAGCTAGTTCTACAGAAAGTTCGAGTACAGAAATTATTTCGAGAAAGAAAAAGAAAGTAGTCCATGCAACAAAGTATAGCAAAACAAGCCAACACTCTGTAAAGCCACCCCTGGCCTCACAGTCGCCAGATGAGCCTGTAGAGGACCAATCAAATAGCGGACATTTAGAAACATTAGAAAAACAATTGATAACGCAAGGAAGTGTAAATGACCCCGCAATCCTCCCTGATCTAGAGAGTTCTGCTCAGGATCATAGTAAGAAAGAGGTCGTGCCCGACCCCTTGGAATTAAGCGACGAACTTTTTGATATTTATCCGGACACTACCTACAAAGTACACGTTCCAACAAATGTCCGCGTGCCGTCCAAAGCTTCATATGACATAGAAATTACCGCACCAACCGGGAACGTGCATATTTGGGAATTCTTACCGTCCAAGGGAATTCGATATTGGCACTGCTGTTTAATCCCAAGAGGTCCAGTTTTTACTGACAATGGAAATATTACTCTGACTATTTTTAATAGTTCAGATCGAACCAGATCCTTGTCTAAAAACCTTTATTTAGGGAAACTTGTTCCCAGGTCGAGTCCTTAAATGACGAAACGGACAATGACGAACAGGCCGTTAATCTGATCATATAGGAACATCATAAACAACTCAATTTAATCCGTAAGTCAGCCCAGCAGGCTATGACAAATGCACAGCAGCAGACTAAATTACGCGTTGATCGCACTAGACAACCTATTAAACTAAAGGTTGGTGATTTAGTATTGTGTAGAGATTATCTACCTAAGAAGGATATTTCTCCCAAGGTGACACCCAAGTTCATGTTGCCGTATTACTTAAGGAGTATTTCTCCCACAAATGCCTGTAAAATTGAATTAGTAGCAAACCCTAACCACACTCAGATTGTAACTATTGAAAGGTTAAAGAAGTATTTCCCCCGAGATAACTCACGCGAGCTGGAAGTTTCTAGCGATAGTGAGGAAGAGGAATGTTAAGCGTAACATATGGGTCGCTCATGAGACCTAGTCGCATCAATTTCGACAAATTAATAAAAAAAACACTGGAGTACATGTAGTCACACATGACCTCTGGCATACCGGAACACTTGCATACACGGCTATAGATAGAGCCTGAAAGGAATACATTGTAAAAAAAAGTTATACTATACTCTTTATCAATCTGAAAACAAAAAGTTACTTCCTGGAATCCATTCTCCTCTCCCTTCGATGCTGTAGACGGCATTAGACACCCATGGCCTACTATGGGAATAGGAAGTCATCTTAGTGGGCGGCGCCAAAAAGTGATCTGGGGAGCAAATAAATCATCTTTAGAATCAGGGCCCTTCCATAACTACAATACCAAAGAAAAGTTAGACGCGTCACAGAAAAAGTTATGTCGAATTGATACCAAAATGAATGTTTTGCCAACATATTGGGATGAATATTTTTTTGTTCTTTGTGTGAATGTGCCCGGGCACGAATGAGTTACCCTTCTTCTTCTCCTATAGGACTCCCAATATGCTGCCAAACACAGAAAACCTATAAGAACAATAAGTGTTGACATAACTGAAAAGTAAAATATTATTAGTAGCTACTAACATTAATACGTACAGATGTAATTTTTTTTCCTTGTATACTTAACTCCGACTTTAAGTATACGTCATTGCAGCTGCAGACTCCTCATTCGCAGTATAGGATTCCATCCGTTGCCGCCGCCTGATTATTTCATTTCTCTCTTTCGTGAACCTCGCCGCTCTCCCTCTTCGTGTCTAGGAAAGCATTAACCTGGAAATTAAAGCAGAGTCAATATTGCTGTTTTCGGTTGATCCGTTACTAACTTATGCCTACTTATGATACACGCGTGCTTACGTGTCGCTTTCTTGTGACCCAGGTTATCTACCTGTTTTTCTTAAAAAAAAAGAGAAAAGGGAAGCTGGATTCCCCCCACCAGATATTTACATAGGTTACTCCACACTATGCCTACCCCATTTGTTTTTTCCTTGAGAAATTACTATTTTTATTTTATTTTTTTTCCGTGTAGTTCGGGCGGGAAGAACATTGATTAAATTTTTAAAAAAATAAAATAAAATAGAAAACGAAATAAGGAGAAATACACCTTCGTCTTTGACATGTTGTTTTCTGCTGCTGCTGTGGACTCCATATCCATAGATATGTGTGAAACTTTTCGTGCGACCCCTTCTGGGTGAACACAAGTGACCTTATGCTGTTGTAAAAATGGCCAATCTCTTAGCAATGACCAATCTATTGGCAAACTACGGCAATGTACTAGCATAATGCGCATATTGTACATAATGCATTTACAATTATATATGTACCGGCTATTCATTTCTTTAAAGAATGTAAATAGCTCCTTGTGTACTATACCTTGCTACATTTAGTCAGTAAGATTACATTACCTTTAGTTATATTCATGTTGAATTAAGATCAAGTATCAATAGTGATGCTCATTTTGAAATAATGTTTTCAATTATAAGGGCGTCATTAATATTTATCAAAATACTAGATAGTATCATATTGTATCATTATTTCATTGTGGCAAGATAAACTTAGGTTAGATTAAGGCTACCATATGTATTTCGTAAGAATAATGGGGGTAGATCGAGCCCCCTCCATTTTTTTCTGTCCTCCCATCATTGGGTAAGGGGCAAGAACCCGCTTATTGTCACTAACTTGATTATATTACTATCGCCATGTTATGTACAGTAACGGTTACAAAATTGGCATCGTTATGGGCTACAGTAACTTCCCAGATGTTGTCCTACCACTACACCCCTATACTCGTGTGTTTTCAATCATCCCTGTGTAACTGCCTTCATACAAGTTAAAATCTTAGTTTGGTTTGAATTAAAAGGCACACAACGCTGATAATACAACGCAGAGTGGTATTAAATCACGCTATCACTGGTACAGTAGAATAATAATAATAATAATAATAATAATAATAATAATAATAATAATAATAATAATAATAATAATAATAATAATAATAATAATAATAATAATAAAAATAATAAAACATTGGAAGCAAATCAGTACGTGTACATCATTTCATAATTAGGTTCGATACTCGAATAATAGAGATTTCCATAAATTAAAGGACACATATTAAGGATACACGAGCTCTGTCAACTTGTTTTAAATAAATTTAGTATAAAATAACTTGATTCCGTTCAGAATTACACTTATGATTATGCCCGCCAAAAGACTTAAAACTACAAGTCAGGAGACTTTCAAAATTAGGGGGCCCCCTCAATAAGCGGCCCTGTTTAATAGGTGGAAAAACGCTGCTTCACAACAGCGCATGGTGCACCCGACTTTTAGGATATATGAATATAAAGACGTGACGGTAATTATATTTTTAAGTGAAATAAATTGTCCAAATAAACAAACAAAAGTAGTACTCTTTCAAACTTAAAATTAATCAAATAGCATTTTGTTTGATGCAACTTCTTAAATTGTTTGCGGATACTTCCTCAACACTCGTCTTTCATTCAGCGTTAAAACTAAAAGCAAATCACCTCTTATCGGGTGACGGAAGTGGGTCCAGCTGTTAACAAGGACTCAGGATGTTGCTGCGTGTAGCTTCTATACATACCAACATTTATAACGGGAAAATAGATGAATAAAACCAAAAAAATAGGGAAATGACATCACAATGAAATGAATAATAATAATAATGTTGTCCCACAAATCATCACGATTGGAGTACACCATAGTCTCAGATAAGCAATTGATCCATAACGACCTTTGGTTCGATCCCCCGATGAATCATTTCTTCTATCTCTATATCTTAATTAGCGCCCCTCACGAGCGCAAGTTTGTATTTGAATTGGTTATGTAAAAGTAGGTTAGAATCAAATACTTTCAATAGACATTTAGTCTACCACATATCATCACTACCTACAATAGGGGTCCCGAGTTCGAGACCCGGAGTATTCCTGTCAAAATTAGTTTCATTTAAAAAATGATCTCAATTATCAGTGATTATTGGCATTTACGCAATTGTATCCAGCTTTGAAAGGGAACAGATAAGTCGGAGATCGAATCCCGACTCTCGCACTTTTTGTAAACCTGAGTCTGGACTCCTCTGAGGGTCTTAGTTATATTAATTATCTGTATAGAGCTCAAAACCCTACAATATTATTTGAAGACATTTGCAACAATTGAGATAACATATTGCCATGGATTTAGTGAGACACTATTTGTAAAAAAAATGCACGTTAACTGAGAATTTCTCAAGTGCTGGATTGCCCTATTGTGAGATACGTCTTATCTTGAACACTATGGGTACACAAGGTGTAATAAGGTTTAAAAATAGAAATGACTACCAATTAGAAAATAATACACGATTCAAATTCATATCAGTCTGATTGATATAATTGAAAATTTTCAATAAAGTGTAAAAAATGTAATAAAGTGTATAACTAGCCATGAATTTCAATTATGAAACAATTATAAAAATTTATACTCGTTGCTTGAAAATCGACATGAGTAACACACACTAAACAAAGTTTTTTTTCCTTAGGGAAACACTTACTAAAATCACAGGTAATGCAAAACGCACTTCTTATAATCACTGTTACACTGTAACTTTGATCACTCTCTTTCATGGTGGCTTTCACTTAATTCAGTAGTAATAAAAATCGGTATGGGATACTCCCAGGATATGAACTGTGATTTCGTTGCACTCGAGTTAGCACTCAACTATGCCTAGTAAAACCAATTGGTAGCTTGACGTGAAGAAATTGAAATGCATGCTTCAAAAATAACACACTAACAATTCAAGGAGATAGTACTTACCCTGTAACAAGAAACTTCCCCTTATTGTCTCGGGAGACGTAAGTCTTCCCTTTTCCTTCCTTTGCGTTCTCCGAGCAACAGATGATACGTATACTCCGACAAGCTGAAAAAATATGAACCACAATGTTAAGTTCTTATTTAAACTCGTTGGCTATCATACTTAATAATTAGCACAGTGCAATAATTAGCATCATACTTAATAATTAGAAATTAGATAAATCTAACTATTACTTAAATCCAGTCACGCCTTAACTACCAAGTTCGTTAATTTTCGGCTAGAAAGTAGTCGGAACACTACATTCAACTTCAGGTCCCCGCGTCCAACCTATAATGCTATGTGTGTGTGTGAGCATTTTTCGTTTCAGGTTCTTCCTTTCAGAAGCCTAAAAGCCGAACCTGCCCAGGTAAAAGCAGTGAAAGGACCTACGCCTTGGAAATAACTGAGTATTCGTTTTCCTTTTTATACTTCTGTTAAAAGTTATAAGTTTTTAATCTCTTGAATATCAGTTTACTTGTAAAAAAAAGGGAATTTGACATTTTTCTTGGTTATTCTTACTAAGCTACCTACAAAGGGTTGCAAATATAATGAACAAATCACATTGTGCGCAAGATAAGACTGCCTCCTCTGAGGGTCTTAGTTATATTAATTATCTGTATAGAGCTCAAAACCCTACAATATTATTTGAAGACATTTGCAACAATTGAGATAACATATTGCCATGGATTTAGTGAGACACTATTTGTAAAAAAATTGCACGTTAACTGAGAATTTCTCAAGTGCTGGATTGCCCTATTGTGACATACGTCTTATCTTGAACACTATGGGTATACAAGGTGTAATAAGGTGTAAAAATAGAAATGACTACCAATTAGAAAATAATACACGATCCAAATTCATATCAGTCTGATTGATATAATTGAAAATTTTCAATAAAGTGTAAAAAATGTAATAAAGTGTATAACTAGCCATGAATTTCAATTATGAAACAATTATAAAAATTTATACTCGTTGCTTGAAAATCGATTGATATAAATTTTGAAGATACTTTGGAAATAATTAGTCTAACTGGCATATTTGTAAAAATATAATTAGATTTAATTAAATCTTGTTGAATCTCAACTCTGTTTAATAGTTCTGTGGTTTACGAAGTAACCTAAATTCAAATCTCACAATCTTTGTTAAAGTTTAATTAAAAAAAAGGGGGTAGATAATATTAACATTTCAAGGTATAAAAGATTGTATACAATAGACTTCCTGTACTCATGCATAGAAATTCGAACGACTGACCACTTCTTATTCTCTAAATTAGTAAAACAATGCAAAATTACTTATCTGACAATGTTAAGAAGTCCATGGTCGGAAGCCGGCGTCTGTAACAGTATACTAGATGAATTCTCTCAAATGCGATGCAAAACCCCCTTTTTCCCCTCTCTCTCCGAACATTCGTCAGCTGAGCTGATAATTTACAAGCCACTTATCATTATACCAAGCTGTATAATTAGCTCATTTCCGCCACGCTGGCTAAATTCAAACTTCCTTTTAACACTCTAGTCCTCAACCTGACTACATCTGAAAACAAAATATACGGCAAATGTATGTCAATATGGCAATTACGTCCTGACGTTTTCATAACAAACCAGGTATTGCCCATCTTGTAAAGTACCTTGGACTTACTCACCATATGATTCATCACCCATTAATCATTACAGTAAAGGAAAAGAATATTTAATAATTCAGTTTCCTCCATCATTATCATTCCACTCACAATGAAACAAACCGAGTTAGGTACATCAATCAATTTGAGAAGAACTTGTCTTACCGTGACGTTGTTTTGATCTTCAACCACAGTCACGGCTTGAACACAAGAGGCATCCAAACAATAATGTGTGATCAGCGCACATACACTTAATTCTAGGCCTCCGGTTTAGTTGTTCAATGGTACAAAATTGATTCTTGTGATATTACTACAATAACATACATTAGTTAAATAAGTTTCTATACCTAGACTTTGACGATGTGTGGACAGCACCCCCAAGACATCTGAATGAGCAACATTGGGTATTCAATTCTCATTTTCGAATAGCCTCACTTCTGGGTAACCCTTGCAGGTCCCATCGATCACTATACCCTTCTTAGAGTTGATGTGTGGTCAGCCCCGTTAAAAATATATATAATGAACCATTACAAGAAGGATTCAGTGGACTTCTTATATAAACAAATACTTCGAATAAGCCAAGGTTATTATGTAACGTATTAATGATTATGTAGTCTAATAGCCTCTTTGATTGCAGATCTCTATCCATTGCCTTCCCAGTGTGATGTCTAGAGTAAGGCCCCCCCTCTGGTATCGGGAGGTATCCAAGGATCCAGATCGCCGCCTGTCGGCCCCATCCAGGGCTGATCCAGAGGGTCGACATGGAAATTTATTATTATTATTGTCAATCCATCACTGTTTATTAGTGGACAACAGTGATCTAAAACCTAAACTTCCATCCGGATACAGAACTTTCTCTGTGCCTTAAGAATTTTAAACTGCTACTGTGACAAAAACAAAAATCGCTTTTATCTACGGACAGACTCCCATTGACTTACCTCAGTTCAATGCTTACAGGTGAAAAACTCTTCTCATATCAGTACAAACACAAAAAAATAGACAAGTGATAAGATTCAAAATAAAAGGAATATAAACTCTTTCCAAATCAGCGTTGTGACAAATCATAAGAAGATTGTAAGAAATGTCAAGAGACTTTAAAACTTGCTCAATATATGAAACAACTCAATTTCATTGTAATATCCACGATCTAACGGACCGAAAACCATGGATAGTTATTATCTAAATGTAAAAATTCAATTTCTATTGTTTGGTCAAGTCAAAGCACCAGTCTGTTGTTAGACATTTAAAGAAGCCTATATGTGAGTATGGTAATCGAGTTTACACATTTTCATTCCCCCATGTTAAAGACCGTAAGTTTCGGAACCCTCTGTATAGTTGTCTTTTGGCAAACACCGAAGCGAAAAAAAAACAAGGAAGTAATTTATTAAATTATCCATTGCACATGGTAGTTAACTGTTGCTCAACAACAGGTCACCGTGTCGTCTCTATATAGAATTATTCTCCGCATAACTAAATCACTTACACTATGTATTTAAGAATTTAAAAAAAAACAGAAAAGTTCACCACAACGGAAATCGAAGTCCTGTTATCAGTCAAGGCTAGTAGACCTAAAAAGAAAGAACGGGACATACTTCCGGTGTGTTTCAAAAAACATACCAACCGTAGCTTATGTTGTGGTTAACTTTTGCGTTTAAAATCTATCCTATAAATCAACAAGATCCACTAACATGATGAAACATGATGTAACTTCGTCAAATTTCCTTTGTAACCTCAAAGAAATCCCTCTCGATTTCGGTGTGTATTTTTTTTAAAAAAAGAGACATAAAATACGTTAATATTAGTATTAATAATAATAAGAATAGGAATACTAACAATACTAACCTATAAACCCCCCTAACATTTCCCCCTAATTATAAAGAAATGTTACGTAATCCCCTGCAAGAAACATGTCCTCTAGTATAGCAAATGTAACTGCATCCCTGATTATTAGATTTTGTATCTGTTATCACCATAGGCCATTAGGGCATAAGCTAACACACTAACCATAGGGTTAGTATGTTAACCATTCAGTCTCCCTCTTGATAACAGAACCACTCATGGAAAAAGAAATCTAAAGTAATGGTATATAAATCCCTAGGTGCGCTAAAATGCACCAATCAGTTGTAATGTCAGTATATTGTCAGTATACGTAAATATCAATGTGTGTAGCGTAATGCATACCACACAGGATGAGCGAAACTAAATCGAGGTCGCAATAGCAATCAAACTGAGTAAAAGTTTATAAAAACACATGCACATACTATGATTACCCTGTGTAGGACAGAGCTATACAGTAAGTTTGTAATATATTACATTTATTGCATGATCAATGTAGAAAGCAATAGCTAATAATGTGAGATTCATTCTTCGATAACATTAGAATGAGTTTTAATATAAAATGCGTATAGACGCACTTAAAACATTTATTAAGCATTAAGCGACTGTTTTAATCGCTAGTTGTTAACTATTCAAGTCCTTTTACATATGCGATTTAATCATTTAGTATGCAATCGCTTCTATGTTACAAATAAATATATTACCAGATATGTAATGGAGTAATCAAATACTTTCAAAGTTAGATTTTCCCTACAGGACATACATTATTCACTTGATTCTGGAAAATAGAGTATAGCTTATGATTTATGAAGTTTAACTGGTATATTGAAACAACATAAGAAATTTTGTTCACAAACTGTAAGGCACAACCCCGCAATAATTTAAAAAAAAATTTAAGGTAACACAATCGAGTGTACTAGTCTAGATCCTTGCATGTTATTCCCATTTGGTTTATACTATAACCAATGAAAACTACTCATGTAATTTTATCGTCCATCTCAATCAAACGTTAAAGCGCTTCACGCTACTTTGTTTGAGTGTATTTAATGTTAAAATTTCTTTCATTTATAGTTGAATAAAATTAGTAGCCTGAGACAAGCACATTTAACACGTATAACTATAATTGTACTCAGTACAGTAAATACAATTGTAATTAGCAAATCAGTGGACTCACAAAATCTTAATTTTCTCTATAATACTAGAAGTTGTACTCATAATCGGCTCGAAGGCATGCTTAATAATATGGTTAGGAATTGGTTAAAAAAAAATAGACTATTGTGAGTTCACACGAAACCTTTTGATAGTTATAAGCTAGAAGGATTCCATGATTGTAAGGTTTCATCCTACATAGTTTAAATCTACTAGTTTGTTAATGGAATTGAGTAACATTTAAACGTACTATAGTTAGTTAAGGCACATGAAATCTTACAATCCCGCTCTCTTGCAGTTTATTCGTGCATAATCTCCAAATCCCTCAGGAAAGTTTTGTTTTCATTTTCCTAGCGCCCTATGTAAGGCCAGTTCTATATTAACCCTTTAACTCCCAGCAACTTGCCTTGGACAACCGTTTCTGAAATTGAATATAAATGCCAGAAAGAAAACTTTCGACATTTTGTTTGTTTATTTTTTTTACCGAGGTCGGCGGATAACTGTTACACAGTTGTGCCTCGAAGTCCTAAGCCGGACTGAAATTATGGGGCGAGACGCCCGCGCTTTTCAAATTGTGTGTGCAGCAAGGAAAAGAGAGATAAGGAGAACGGAGTCAGTTGAGGTTCAGATTGAATTAGCGACCTGATGCCTCATTGACACCAACCCACACGCATGTGTTAGTGGTATGACCCTGGCTCTGATTTACTCAGATCACAGTGCCGGGTCCTAGATGCAATATTTAGGGAATACCACGAAAGCAATAAATACATGAAATCTATTATGTAGTTAGAGCTAGGTGTGAAATAAAAAAACTGTAAAAATAAATGTAAAATAGGAATTCCAATCCCGGCGTGATAGAGAAAAATCATAGAAAAACTAGAAGTCTTAACCACTATTGAGCATGCGCGTGAAAAAGTTTCTCCCAAGCTCGATGAGGCTAGTTACGTCGCCTTCGAGCAACGTCAGAACTGGCAGAAATGCGTGGGACGAAACGCCTTTATAAGCGAGGCCTGTTCGCCGGGCCGGTTGATTTCTGCAGTAGACCGACGACGAGTGTGTGTGCTCCCCAGCCACGGCCGCTCTGTATAACACCATGTATGTGATTATTTTTTCTAAGTTCCCCCTTCAACTCGGGATGAGCACTTGGAGATTTGTAGTCGCACCTTGAGAATGTTTAGTGACGAATATGAAGTTTTTATAACTCGAAATCAAATTCCCTCTTCGAGAATTAACACTTTTCCCTTTAGGCCAATGCAAGTTGCGATGTACGAAGTTCACATTTCACTATTTTCAATAAATCGCGGTTTAGCAAAAAAAAAAAAAAAACCTTCTAGCACCCATTGAGTATTATAGGGGTTGTGCTCCCACTTAAGTGTTGTAGTAAAACTTCCAAGTCGTAATTCCAAGTAACCGATTTTGTTAAATTCATATGTACTCTTGTATTTATTTTTTTTTAATAAAACGTAGAGTGGAATGGTCTCTTTCATTTAGTCAAGCTAACCCTCCAATATAGATTCAGCTCACAGTCTTCATATGTTACCTGGGTTTCGATTCCAGTACCAAGCTCTACCACTGTTAGTGCACTTTCTCATCATCTTCGAACCAGTAAGCCAAAGACGTTTTCGAGACCGAGGCTAAAAGGGAGTTGGACTCCGAACCAACTTTGTAATACTGGGTGGAGAGTGAAGAAGTGATCTCAATTACGATTTCACAAAAGAAAGTGTACACAATTGCTACGCCAATCTCAGAACAAAACATCATATAACAATATATATATATATATATATATATATATATATATATATATATATATATATATATATATATGTGTGTGTGTGTGTGTGTGTATGTATGTATGTGTGGGTGTATATTATATATTTAGTAGTAAAACGTTTAGTATTGCGTTCATGTGAACGATTGAAAGTCACTGTTATTTGAAGTGGTTCGGTGCTATTCTTTGGCTCGATTTCATAAATGAAATTTAGAAATATATTTAATAATATTATTCTTATTTATTAAGTCCCATTATAAAATTAATTCGTTTTTTTAAGGTTTATTCAGTTTTTTTGTAAGTTGTTTTTTATTGTGTATTTGTGTGTAGTTGTGTATTTGAATACAACGATTTAGTTACGAACAAAGTACTGTTACTCTTGTTTCAACGACACGCACACAACTTTAAGAGCTCTGCAAGAAAATAGGTGCTACAAACAGCAAACATTTCTAAGGGGTTGAAGCTATCATCTTATTTCCTACCATGGGGGAAACGTAAAGTAGATAAATTCTTACTGTAAAGATAATATAGTTGGATGCAAGTGTCAGAAGAGCATTCAAAAATGAAATGACTGACTGTGTGTGTAATCCTAGAATCTTACAGTGTGTAATATTTTAAATGGAAGTGTGGAAAAAAATACATAGAGAATATTTTACGTAAGCCAACGTCATTTAGGTTGCATAATATGTAATAGCAATGTCTTGCTTTTGAGAAAGGTAAGAAAGATATAAGTAGACGAGTGTTGATGCAACCTTGAAATTAAAAAAAAAACATTCTTGATGTGTTCAATCTCTTCGATGACGAAGACATGATGGATATCATGTGAAAATACACGAATGAGGAAGCCGTCCGAACAATCAACACATTTACAAAACATGTGCTCCAGGAAAAGCTAGAGTTTGGAAAAATTAGGATTGAGTTGAACTTGGATCTTTCTTTGGTGTTTTAGTGACAGCAGTGTTTTAGTGGAGGTCTGCGCTGCACAAAATAAAACATTTCCCAAATGTGGAGCATACGCGAAAGCATTCGACGTGCTATTTTCACATATACAATGTCAAGGGATAGATTTGCACATATAACTCATTTCAAACGATTTGATGATAAAACAAAATGGTGAAAAATGAGTGACAAGCTTCCAGCTGACAGGGGGGTCTGTGACCACCTCGTTGACAACTGCAAGAACTCCTATGAACCGTTCAATAAATTACAGTAGATGAACATCTTATGGTATTTCCCGGACGCTGTTCCTTCAAACAGTACGTGAATTCAATGCCAACGAAGTGTGACATCAAACCCTAGCCTATACCTGATGTAAAGACCTCATATCTATACTCGTACAATTTACAAGTGTATACAGGGAAACATCCCGGAAATGTTGCAGAGAAAATCTTGGCACATCACGTTATATGCGACATGATATAACCTTTGTACTGAACAGCAAGAGGTGTCACAACAGACATTTTTTAAACACGTCTGTACCACGACTGCATAATTTCTGTTGACAAAGGATATTACTATTATTGGGCAATTCAAATCGAAAAGAAACAGACACACCTCTGATCATTCCACAAAAGAGGGAGATTTTATCACCAATATTTCTCTTCTCTGATCATATTACCATGGTCAGCTACGTCCTCATTAAAAATAAACTTCTTCGTGTGCTATTAACACAAACCATTAATGACTCTTAGTCCGATTATGGAAAACGAAAGCCAATGATGATTCTTCATTACAACCAACCTTAAGGTGGAGTCGACAACGCAAAAAAAAAATGATTCAGGAATATACATGTTCTACAAGAACATCTGGGATGGCTTTTATACTCTTTATGAACATAATTGACATTGCAGCATTAAATACATTGGTTTTTTCGCTCCTGAAAAACCGAGACTGGAAGAAGAAAGAGCATTATAAAAGATACCACTTCTTGTTTATCGAAGTTCGAAAAATAACTAAAAAATCAAACATTGCCCGAAGTGCTGCTGCTCCTGTTGGATTACATGTTCATGTCTTGAACAAAATAGAAGCAACAGGAGTACAAGCATTCCAAAGTCAGATCTAAATTAACAAAAAATTACAGAAGCAGAAGAAAAAAGACGATGTTGTGTGTGTGTGTCTAGAAATCCGGATCGAAAGGTAAATACAAAGTGTGATAATGACAATTGATTTATGTGCAAAAATCACAGGAAAGTCCAAACACGCAGTGTTTGCTCGGAATGTCATTCCAACTCGTAAAATACAAGCTTCATGTGTGTATAGGATGAAGAACAGTTTATATTATTGTAGAGTAGAAATTAGTAAATATGTCCCATAATTGTAAAATATAGTGTTGTTTAGTATTGCATTTACAAACCGTGTAATCAATTTCATAAACACAACAGTAAAGCATCGATATATAAGAATGTAGCACAGATTATCATTCTTTGCATAAGAAACGCTAATATGTACAATAAAGAAACGATTAAAAAGATCAAAATTTATATAGTAACTTTTTAAGCTGTAAATGTGTTTCTTGAAGGACGTTTTTACGCACTACGTATATACGCACTTATCAACTATTTACATATGTTAAAAGTAGCAGGGTAATCTAAGTGTTGATGTAAAACAATTTACAAATGGCGATCAATATTGATGAAGCAATATTGTTGATTATGTAATTATTATGCTTACACATTTATCGAAACACTATATACATATTCGAGATTTATAACATTGAAGATCTTACGAAGCATAAAATTGAAAATGTGAGAAGAAGCATCAAAATGACACTGATGAAAAAATATAGAGTCTAAAAGTAATGGGGTTCTTTAGAGACCTGTTGGTTACGAACGTTGATAAACTTACCTTGGTATGATAAGGGTTAAACGTTACGAAAGAATAAATTAAAAGTAATCCACATTCAATTTTTGAGACTTGCAAAACATAGTTCAGTGCAGATTTTCATAAATTAAAACGAAACATTAAAAACGGGGTTTGAAACATACCTTTGACAAAAATTGAAGAGAATACACTGTTGACGTGAAGCTTTCTTCAAAATATTACAGCAGATCACTCTAATAACCGCGCTAGTTTTCCACTGAGATTGCTGTTATTCTGCAAAATATAGTATAATATACGTATATTCGATAATAAATAAATGTATTTCGTTGACGTTTACTTAAAATATAGAATATTTAGTTGTTATACACTTAGCAAATCCTATGTATTCACTCATGTGCAAAACTTACCAATAATGCTATTTGCATGATTTATGTACTCAAAGAATAGGGAATCAGGCATATATTATTGGAATGTTGAATTGCAAATGGATTAAGTCCAAAAAACACTGGAAGAGAATGTACAGAATGGGCAACAGAGACAAAAATGCATGGGCATAGGAAAATTCGGAAATAGGACATACTAGATTACGCGTATGATAGAGGACATCTATATGTGTGAGATCGCCTGGCACTACAACACATCCACCGCAACGTGATTGCATGCTGAAAATGAGATTATCAGGAAGTTGCTGGCGTATGTTTTGCCATTTTTGTACAAGTGTCTCCCGAAGCTCATTAGTGGATCTTGGAGCTATTTGACGACATGCAATGCGCCTGCCAAGCATGTCCCACGCATGATCGATGGGGTTCAAGTCCGGTGAGCAACTGAGCTAATTGAATCTCCTGATATCCTGATGCTCAAATTACTCACCCACTTCATCAGCGCGATAAGGACGTGCGATATAATCAATTAGAATGAAATCAGGACGCACTGCGCCCCGAAACAGACGAACGTATTAGATCATGATGACATCCCGATACATTGCACCAGTGAATTAACCTTGTGGGAAGACATCTAGAGGTGTTCGGGACCGCAGGATGATTCCGCCTCCCCTGTACTGGTTTACAGCAGTCATGTTAGCTGGAAGAAACCGTGTTTTTGCTTCTCTTCAGATGAGCACACGTTGAGAATCACTGGTGAGGCTTAACGTGAAATTATCTGTGAACAGGACATGACGTCATTCGTATAGGGATTACAGGTGATTTTCTCTGGATGAATTCAACCGACTTCTTTTCTGTGGGGTCAATGTAACACACCTTGCTGGTTTCCTAACATACAAGTGCCCCTCAGCTAACCGTCTGTACACTATAAATCTTGACACTGACGTTCCTGTAGCAGCTGGAAGGTCCTAAAAAGATCTGAGGCGGTGCTGTGTCTGTTGAGCCTGGCAGCTAGACGTAAGAAACGGTATTCCTGGTCACAGGTACTCCTTATACGACCTCCGCCGAATCTCCGAAAAACGTTTGCATCCGTTTGGAATCGTCGCCAGATCATCGAGATCAGAGCTTCCCACTCCACTGTTGTCTGTTCAAGGTCGACCTTGAACAGGTATTATATAATGTGCAGACTTCTATGCCTATTTGGAATATCTGGAATCGCTTTAACGTGATTTTCGTTGTTTCATCTTTCTCTTCTCTCTTTTTTCTGATTTTCATTCTTTTCCTCGACTTTGAATAGAAGTTAAGAGAATAATGGAAACGAGGACGTATATAAGAACTTAGTCGTTTCAAATAGCGAAGAGTCAATATTAGAGTTGGAATGGCTCAACTAAGTAGTCAGGACCTTTGTAAGAATTTAGTGTTTATTTCATTTTGTTTCCTCTCTTGTAGTCGTTCTGTATACTATGCTACCTTTGTAGTAAGCTTTACTATTCTGAAATTGCTCTCTTCATTGAACTTTTCCTAAAGTAGAAAAGATACTGGGTAGATCCAGGTACCAACAACGAATTAACTGAGCTACATCTTCGATACATTTTCTCTTTCAGCCTTACTTCATATCAGCGTATCTATGAGGATAGGACTATACATCACGTATTAAATACGGGATGTTATTTATTTAAATCCCCGTCTGCCTGGGCGAAGAAAGAGAGAAATAGAGAGCGGTTTCTAACTCCGTGTAAGGCAAAGCCTGTGATGAAAATTGTTTTAAGTGGAATAGTGTGTGTTCACGCTTAGTCATCAACACACACTGTGTGGTTTCTGTCACACGTCGTATTTATGGTGGAGCCCCGAAGGGTTAGTGTTCGAACTCAGGTTCACAACCTGCAGCTCGCGCTAACCAATAACCATACACGAAACCGTAAAAGTTTTGGAGTTTCGTCGGATATGAACGATAGAACTTTGTCGCTAACTCCCCACCGTAACCGTAATAATATATTTGTGAAATAAAACAGGAACAATAATAAAAATATAAAAGGTGCAACAAAATATTATAGCTAAGTGTATACAAGCGGTCAAGAAAAACAATTTAAATATAATATAGGTGCTATATAATTATTGGATGCTTAGAGGTTATATTCAAAATTACTGCAAAATGTCTGGTGAGTTAAGAATTACTATATTTATTATATCCAAGTGAGTTATGTTTATTATACAATAAATTGAAGTGGAAATGTAAGGAGAGTTAAATTAATGGTCAAATGGTAATATTATTAATTGAACACATCCTATCGTTGTTGAGCCATACATAGTTAGAGTTAATATACATATACGTATGTATTGAATTCTATTTATATATTGATTTCAATCAATTCACATATTGTCAAAATTATTATTATCAACTTCGGCTATTTCTATAAAGGATATGTGTGGAACTTTCCTTTATCCCAGATTTCCTTTATTTTGTTACTAAATATTTGCGTATTCAATTAATTACCATTACAATACTTTTAAATGGGTTCAATAATCCGTATTTCGTTTACCGGAATTTAAATGTGGAGGATTTTATGCATTCCTGGCCCGTGACAGTAAGGCTGTTCTTATTAAGGGCAGCTTCATGTTACATTGCATATTCATGTGAATTGTATATATACATATATATATGTATATATATATATATATATATATATATATATATATATATATATATATGTGTGTATGTATGTGTGTGTGTGTGTGTGTGTGTGTATGTATGTGTGGGTGTATATTATATATTTAGTAGTAAAACTTTTAGTATTGCGTTCATGTGGACGATTGGAAGTCACCGTTATTTGAAGTGGTTCTGTGCTATTGTTTGGCGCGATTTCATATATGAAATTTAAAAATATATTTAATAATTATATTTTTATTTCTTAAGTTCCAATACAAAATTAATTTGGTATTTTAAAGTTTATTCAGGTTTTTTTGTAAGTTGTTTCTTATTGCGTATTGGAAGTGTGGAAAAGATAAATAGGGAATGTTTTACGTAAGCCAACGACGTTTTCGTCGCACAATTTGTAATATCAATGTTTTGCTTTTGAGAAAGGTAAAAAGGATATAAGTACACGAGTGTCGATTCTCGGCTATTATGACAGATCATGACATTCTAGACAGTACCAGGATTCTAGACAGTAGGAAATCATATTGAAGTCATGCATATTATAATTAGTTGTTATGAATATTTCAATTGTAATAGAACCATAAAAGTTTGTATTATTACTTGAATTCTATTTGTTAGATTTCTGCAACCCATTTTACTTATTGGGGCAAACATTTCCAAAGTGTTCCGAGACCATTCTCCACCACAGAAATTATTAATTACCATGAAAGATTAATTTTTGCCAGCCGGATTAACTATTGTTCCATAGAGAATGGGAGCTACTTGCGAAATAACTATCACGCTTGAGAGTTAGTTAGAGATTGAACATGATGTCCAATCAAGGAAACCACCCGTCACGTTGATTAGGAATGCCATACAATACGAGATAAATCCCAGGGAATGTCTTATGATTAACCTTGGGAAAATGATATGACATATCTCGTAGAAAACGATTTTTTCAAATGTCGTTTTACAATTTTTTCAAATAGTTCTGTTTAACAAAACTATCAAATTAATGAATCCCTATGCTAACTACGCTATACATCCTCCCTACTTGATATAATGATAAATTGGATACCTCTAAAGAAGTAACAGAAGACGGAAGCGTGCTGGTATAGGTTTGGAGGACCACATTTCAGAATATTTATAGGTAAAATTGAATGTTTGGCATGAAAATAAATTTGTGGTAGCAATTGAATTAAATACAAAGTAATACTCATTATTTTGTGTATATAAGTACAGGCTTACTAGGGTAGAATCATTATAAGTGTTTTATAACTGAAAAAATAAGTGAGGGGTAACGCTTAGCAAGAACTTTTTTTCTAAGAAATGTTACAATTTCGTTACTTTGTGTTCACATTATCTAGGTAGTTTACTTACGGTTAGTTACGGTTATTTTATGTAAGGTTATGTTAAATTATATTTGTATATTTGTCCAGCATAATTTCCCAAAAAAGATGATAGAACGTCACTTATATCTGCAATATAGTTCTCATACTATACATAAGAACACTTTATTCATACGCAAATTAGTAAAAGAATTGTAGTTTTTACCAATTGCTTTTGATGGTCCCTTTGAATGTTATCTATACCGCTAAGCGCAGATATATTCATGTCGCTAAGCGGAAATCATTTAAGAAACAATAAGAAGGTAATTGGTTACAAATTATAATTTTTCAACAGTTATTTCGAGTGTTGCGCTAAAAGGAAACCTACACGATCGAAAGATAAAATAGCAAAGCCTACCTCAACAGTTGTATGTTTTCGTTTGTTTTGTTTTCTCTTTCTCTCACTTGATGTTTAAATCGAAATATTTACCAATTTTGTTTCTAAAATACGGCGTGTTCTAAACAGGAATATCATAGGATTGTTCAGAACACAGTAAGTGACATGCGACCTGATGCCATACACATTGAGAATTTGATTAGAACAAATCGTAAGAGATTTCTTAGGATCTATCCTATAGTGTATAGCCCAACGATGTTATAAATAGAGGATCTGCCCATATATATCTTCATCCGATTAAATCAATGAAGCAAAAAACAACCGATCATCTTCACGTCTGATTGGCTACTCTCCTTTCTGCCATCGTCTGATTGACTACTTTCGTTTCCGCTATGATTGTTGGCTCAAAACACTACAGTCCTATTGGGCGGAGTGGGCAGTGTAGGAGTCGCGAAACTGTGACGTATGGCTTCAAGATTTTGTTGTAACGGCAGATCTTCTATTATATAAGATCCTTGGTATAGCCAGTCTTATAGTGTACTTTTTTTTTAAAAAAAAAAGGAATCAAAGTGTTCTTCAGATAATAAGAATTCTCATTTTCTTATATAAGCTACTATTTGTTCTATTTTTTACTGTCTGTCTTGCACTGTCTTTTATTGTGTACTTTGTACTTCTTATTACAATTAGAAAATTAAATTAATTAGTAATAGCGTAATACTACAAAAAAACGCAAAGAAAACGTGTTAGAGAATTACTGTTAGTCTTTATGCCACGTTTATTTTATGTACACTTTTAGAAAACGTTTGCATATTATTTTTAATTTTTGGTAATGATACTATTATTACCATTAACCTAAAACCAAGTTTGTTTAGGTTTTTATGAGTTCACTTGGTGTATTACTAAGTTCTCGTACCGTGTACAAAAGCTTACGAATTGATAGTAAGAGAATAAATATTTAGTTTGTTTTCAAAGAAAAAGTAGGTCCTTAATAAAACAATAACTAGAGAGAGATATTTTACTTGACCTCTTTTTAAAGCGCAACAAATGGCTTAGAGTTCCACCTATCTGATTTTGCTCTTATTAAACTAACTTTAAGATCTTTCTCTAAAGGTGTGACTATCTTTAAATGGCTTAAATGTGACCAGGAAATCAAAATAAGAATTGGGATGTTAAACATTTTTAACAAAATAACAAGTTTTATATATATATTCCGGAACTATGAGGGACCATGTAAGAAAAAGAGTTGCTAGAATGTTTAGTATGCAGTATGGAACAGCGTGCCTAAAAAACCTGAGCTGTTCACCAAAGTGATATGAAACCTTTGGAAAACATCGAAATGTGGATATAGAGAAAAATCAAGAAATCAACTGAAAATAAAAAGCAATGAAGAAGTTTTGAGAAGGGTGGAAGATAAAGGATATCAGCTCCTGGATGATATAAAGATGTGAGATTCTTACTCTTTGGGAACCACTAATGCTAAGAATTGAAATACATGACGGAATGTAGATTTGGTTTGTAAATCTGCAAATGTGGCAGAACATTGATGATGATGATATTCTGACTACGATCGATGCAGCATTAAGGTGTTATTCTCTTGAAATAAATAATTAAATTCCGTTGGTACGTATGTATTGAATATTTTAGCTGTATACTCATACGAAACAAAATATACAGGAACATTAGGTTAGAGAATGCAAATACGACCATTAACAGATACACTTGATATTTAAAATGACACCATACCAACAACCCACTCGAAGGAATGAGTTAAAAGTTGAACACTGTGGTACGAATAAAAATTATAATTATACATATTTGGTACCTTATCTCAGAAAAGATGCTACACGAGACAAGATTCTTAACTTGCATGCAAAAAAAGTTCTTATATTCAAGGTGATAGTTTTGTAGGGCATTGTATCACTGCGATCGTATTCATTTGTTTCATTGGGTACTGTATACAAGTATAATATTCGTTTGTTCATTATCAATGTAATGTTTTTCAAATGCATTATATGGATAACTAACACGAACGTCCGACTCAGATGTCGAAATCTAACCACAAAGATATCGTCCTTACTCTGGATACTATATACATTAGACCAGGGCACTCCCTTCCGTATCTATTTGTGCAATACATCTCGAATACCTATCGTTTGTATCTCATCATGGCCGATTTAAATATGTACAGTCGTACCAATCAGGAAAGAGCAAATCTTTAGAACTTCATCACAGCTAAAACCACAAACATTATTGTTCATCACCCTCAAGCTACTCGCCCAATTTCCGACACCACGCACGACATTGTTATAGTTTCTAATAATCTCATAACTCACTGCACCGTCGAAGTTCTTCAGCTTCTCGGAAGTGACCACGCATTTATCAAATTAACATACAATCTCGTTCACTACTACCACCACATACAAGTTTAGATTTGATAAAGCTAATTGGGAACAATATTGCTATCCCATTTCCCGTCACACCATACATCTCAGGGGCCCTACTAGTGAAGTTGAGTTAGATGATACAGTCGACAGAATCACCACTGTCATTCAAGATGCAAGTAACTCCTGCATCCCAACTTCTACAACTACGTCATTTACACTCCAACTTCCTCCACAATATCTCACTCTGATCAAGTGATCACGCCAGTCTTACAGTGACTTTCTCCAAACACGCAATCCAGAAGCATCATACACAACTCCAGCGTATGGTCCATAATTATATTAAGGTCTACAAGCTTCGGTGCTGGATAAAGGCATGCAATAATCTCTCTGACACTACTTATCCCAGCAAATATTGAAAGGAGTCAATATACTATGTAGAAAGTCTTCCACACCAAAGTATCCCTTCTTACTAGGTGACACTCCCGCGTCTACTGATACTGCAAAAGCAAACGCTTTCGCCAACCATTTACAGACTATATTCACACCTACAATAACAGACAACGCTCCCCATGTGGTCGACAGGCTTAACACTTCAACACCACAACAACAGCCGAATATTCACCATGCACTACCTGCCAATTCACCCATAACAATGCCGATTACCATACAAGGAATCACTCAAGTCGTTGACAACAAACATAATTCAGCACCTGGCTTAGAGAATATAACGTATCGATACATTAAAGAATGTCGTGGCAGCCTGTTAGTGTTACTTGCAGAAATCTATACTTTCATATTCCGCACTGCATACTTTTCAATATCTTGGAAGACATCGAAAACGCTAATGTTCCTTAAACCTAATAAACCGCCACAGGATGTAGCTTATTACCGTCCCATACAATTAACTTTTACATTTAGTCAAATCCTGGAACGCATATTAGTTAAACGTTTACATCTGTATTTGACCAATCGCAATCTTATTCCTTTCACACAAGCAGGCTTCCGACCATCGTTCTCTATAAACGATCAGCTCCTCCGACTTACGTCACTCATCACTCAGCAATATAATTCAGTTCAACCTTCCTGTCTGGTGCTATTCGATCAAGAAAAAACCTTTGATAATGTGTGGCACACGGGGCTCATATATAAACTCCATGCACTACAGCTGCCAATAATATATATTCGTGTCATTTACAGTTTCATCTCCAAACGCCTCGCATACATCTCTGTGAACAACAGCCTGTCACACCCTATTTTTCTACTCTCAGGTGTACCACAAGGTTCGGCTTTGTCCCCATTACTTTACTTTATGTTGCCGACATGCCTAGGCTTCCCGATAGGATCCATCTGTTTTAGTATGCCGACGATACCGCCTTCCTTGCTTTATGTTAGACCATTCAACAAATAAACCACCTCTTACAGATTGCAATTTAGCGCTTTACCTCCTGGTGTACTCTTTGGAAAGTTACCATAAATGCGGCTAAAACCAATCGGTCATACTCAGAGTTCTTGTTATGCTACACCCAGATGTGCGAAATGCGAAGATAACCATCTTACCTATAAATGTAACTGTACATCGCAGGAAAATTTTCAAATTGTTCAAACTGTGTGCGGGGGCCATCCTTCAAGTTATAAGCGATTCCCACAATTCATAACATTTTGTTGCGTTGAACTTCTCAACCACCGACATATAAATCTCATGATTTTCCACCACTAACAAATGATACACCTCTAGAAGCTACTAAAGACTTGAATTCTCAAGAATCTTTTGCTAAGAACACTGATTCTCGTATTCGTACAGAGAAACAAGTCTCTATTTCAGAAGATAACTCAACTAGTAATAGCGACACCTTGAGAGAATTTATCAACATTTTCACGATCTTCATTTAAATAAACTTCTTGCTGCGGTGCGAACTAGACTTCCTGCCCTCAAAGCAGCTCCGGACATTTTGACTAAACTTACAATAACAAACAATACATGACCACACCCTTATGAGGGCCACTCCTTTGAAAGCTTATTAGCTATTTCATCGGCCAACCAGCACTTTACTTGTTTGTAACCATCATCTGCCTTTATGAAGTTACCAGAATATTTTCCACAGGCTGCGTTTCCATCTCTTCCACATTCTAGCACAAGTCATCAACAATTACGTCAATGAAGGTGCGACAGTTGTCCTTTAATATCAGCTCATATGTGTTAACTACATAAGCTCATCTAGCTCATATAGGAGGCAGGGGTTCCAAACTAAAACCCGGTACTCCCCCATGGAAGCAGTCAGATAGAAATGAGAGAGAGAGAAAGAGAGACGTCTGTGCACACTGGATTGATCCATGCTCAAGTTACTGAAGTCTGTTGGGTTTTGATAGCGTATATGAGTAGAAAAAGGACCAGGAACTCAGTGAATTATCTTGACGAAAGTTTCACAAGAGCAGTAAATGAATGGTTGGAAGAAGAGTATGAAAGTGTTCTGGACTCCAATATGATAGTTCTACTAATAGTGTGAATGCACGTGATGACAGTACCTTTCAGTCTTAAAGTGAAAACAGTGATTCTGATCTATACTCAGACAGAGAATATGAATCAGATAATATAGGTGGCACAGATGATATATCGGGAGTATATATTTCCACCAGAAGTATACTAGCGACACTTTCGTTAGCCGTGATAATTCTGAGTTTGGAAAACGACCACCGACACTTTGTCTAACTCCTGCCCACAACATCCTCAGAATCTTTCTGGTTCTATTCGTGGCACCAAAACCATTTTACCGAAAGATTCTTTGAATTACTTCATCACTTCGGATATGATTGAAAAAGTATTAGGTGCACTGACAAAGAAGGAAGGAGAAAAGCTAAAATAAACCAGAAGAGCAAGGTGTTAGGGTGAGCGAAAACGAATCATGTACAGATAATGATTACAAAAATGGAAACACCAGATTAAAATGGTGTCGGGCGATCTATTGCCTTCAGAACAGCCTTGATGCGACGTGTGATGGAGGCATAGAATTCGTGAATGGTAGCAAGTGGAATTTTACACCATTCCTCGTGTAGGACATCGGCCAGTTCTGTGAGAGAGGATGGATGTGGTAATCGTCGCCGGAGTCGTGTTTTCAAGACGGACCACAGATGTTCAATTATGTTGAGATCTCGGGATTGGGCGGCCCAGCGGAGGTGTTGAACTTCATCCCAATGTTCCTCAAACCACGCTGCAACAACGCCAGCTGTGTGAATGGGTGCATTATCATCCGCGAAGATTTCGTCATTGTCCGGGAACAACATACGGACCATAGGATGCAAGTGGTCTCCTAAAATTGCGACATAATCGTTGGCTCTGATTCGTCCGCTCAGTGTGATCACAGGACCCAATGAAAACCATGATATGGCGGCACACTGCATCACCGAGTCGCCGCCATGTTTCACAGTTAGGCGGAAACACTGCAGATCTTAAGCTTCTTTAAGCGTTCTTCACACATAAACACGACCCGTGGTTGGGAATAGGTAGAAGGATTACTCATCCGACCATATCTACGTTTCCAATCCTCAAAGGTCCAAGTTGCAATGCCGCGGCACCATTTGCGGCGTGCGAAAGAGTTATGGTCCCTGATGAGCGGTTTGACCCGTGCTACACGACCCCGTGAGTTCATGTCATGTAATTCGCGGCGGACTGTGATTGTCGAAACAGGGTGGGAGAGGTGCTGATTAAGTTCCTCCGTCACTTGCTCTGCAGTGACACGACAGTTCTGCGGGACAATGCGCTTTAATACCCGGCGTGACCTGTCAATCATGATTTTCTTCTGCCCACTGTTCCGCTTCCCCAATGTGGTTTTCCCGTGTGTGGTGTTGGCGGTCATCACCTTCGACACTGTCCCACGCAACACAATTAACACAGTAGCTACTGCCGTCACACTCACTCAACATAACCGCCCACCAACAATTTGCCAAATTTGAAAATCTGAGAGGTCTCCCATTTTACACTACCTCCGTTTTCTGCAGCCACTGGAAACTGCTGTTCCACTGCGCCTGACGTAGTATGGAGACAGTCCTAACACACCACCACCAGCGGTCCGGTGCTGCGGGCGCCACGACATCACTGCCAACTCATGCATCTGACGTGTTGCCAACTACAGGTGTTTCCATTTTTCTGATCACCATCTGTACCAATAAGGGAGTTGTTTTTAGGTAAACAGGCCAGTCCCATGTTCCGGGCCTCATTCTCTGTTATGAGATTCGAAAATTTACGGCGAGATATTCGTTTCGACGACAAACGAACAGGAGCTACTCGAGACAAAGACGACAATTAAGCGGCTTTCAGATACATCTGGGAACAGTTCATTCAGAATTGCTGGCGAAGACTCAATCCGAATGAATCAAGAACAATTGACAAACAGCTCTTGCCCTCCAGAGGAGGTTGGAAGTTCATTCAATAGAATCAGCGAAAGACAGCGAAGTACGCCATTAAAATATTTTGACTCTGTGATTCGTTGACATCTTATGCCATAGATGGAATAAACTATTGTGGAAAACAGTAAGTAATCCTGTGAAGAAAAATCTCACTGCTAATGTTGTTTTCGAGTTGTCAAGTTCTGTTCGGGTTACTGGTGTTATCAACACAATGGAGAATTATTTTACAACTGTGTCATTATTTGAAGAGCCTCTGAAAACACATTACTGTTGTTGGAACAACGAGACTCAACAACAGAGTAATACCACATGACTTGTTACATAACAAGAGCAGATACGTCACCTACTCTATCTTTGCGTTCAGAAAATACTTGACAATCGTAAGTTATGATCCAAAGAAAAACAAATCTGTTATTTTACTTAGTACTTTGCATCTTGATAAGAAGGTAGATGAAACTAGCAGTAAGAAAAAAACAGAAATTATGCTTTCTTTTACAATAAAACTAAAGCACAAACGTCATGGACGTTGCTGGAGTCAATGCATTCATTTTGCTTATGCAGCAATACCCAGAATATCAGAAGCGATCATCCAATGCACGAAAGTTTTTTTTACAGCAGCTTGAAGGGCAATTCATGCTTCCTCACTTGCAAGAAAGGATGATGAATCCTAAGCTAAAGGCAGTAACTTTTGGAGGAAATGGGGCGCAGTGGAGTGAAAAGACCTGTACAAGAGAAATGCAATGAATCAAGTGCGAAGTAATGAAAGTTCTCAGGATGTCCTCGCTATCGTGAAAGGAAAATTTCCCAAGTGTGTTACAAATGCAACAGAATCATTTGCAAGGAGCACAGCATCGTTCAGAATAAAAACTGTGCTTCGTAGACACACGTAAAGAAACATACACAGGCTACTTACAGCACAACAGTCGAGAAGTTAACAAAAATACCATTCATTCGCCATAATACTGTATATAATTATTACTGGAAAACGAGTGATTAAATTTTAATTATATTTGTGAAAAATTATTTTTTATGCTCGTGTGTGTGAATGACAGACTGGAGTGATCGAGTGCGTTATGTGTATACATTGAAATTGTTGAGTTTCAGATTGGGGTCTGATGGACTCCTGTCATTTATTAATGTAAGTTCTTCCTTTCATAAATCTAAGGCTTCAAGTATCAATACAAAATCATTAAAAGAAAATCCCGTGATTGGTAGACATTTAGTAATACTTCTACATATTTTCTGACCAATACATTGAGTGAGTATGTACAATAAATTTGTTTCTGAAGTAAAAATTATAATTTTATTCAAGGAAAGTGTTTAAAGCCGCCACATTTCTTCACTGAATCAAGGGCAATGGTTTCACAATTGTCCATAATGCATATAATTCTAAATTCAAGAATAGGTATGAAGGTCACGGACCTTGAGAACTTTTCAAGGAAGTCATAAGCCGGCTGATGTAAAAAGTTATAGCTCCATTCTATACTTCACAGAAATAGGTCCATCGATAAGGCCGATTATGCTGAAAGTATGAGTCTGACAAGATGCGGTAATATGGCTACAGCTCAATCTCTAGTAACCTTGAGCAGTAGTATCACGCCTTCTTTGTTTTCTGACAAAGAAAAAGTGCTATTATCTACCAGAAAACAGAGAAAAAGAAAAATTAACTTGATTTACTTGTAGTTTTGTCTAAGCTTGGACTCTTGACGTGTAGTGCTTTATAATAGCAATAATAATAATAATAATAATATAAATATATCGTATATATAAATCTCTTTGTTTAAATCTAAGGCAAGATCCCCAGAAGATAATATAAGGATACGAAGAAATCCAATGCAAGAAAAATTGCCACTAGGCCAAAGTCCTCCTATATAAACAACCACTTCATAAAAAAATGAAATCTTTGAGTTTTACGTCCCACGGTTATGCCGGTTAGGCTACAGGAGACGGTGATGATGAGTAATGAATGAAATGGTGGAATGAAGAAAGTGGGAGGAAACGGGAGAACCCCGAGAAAACCCACGCACACGGTGTTTGTCCACCACAAAGTTCACTTGGCGGGGGCTGGGATCGAACCCGGGACCCCAAGCACCAGAGGTGAACGCTCTACCACTTCATAAAGTTTAATAGGAAAGTGAAGCATGTACTGCCAAGTAAAAGTGAATGCTTAAACCTTGACAGAATTAATAAATGTTCTGATAATGTTATAAATAATATTCAAGTAATGGAAAAGTGTTCTTATGAAATCAGAGTTTAAATGAATCATTCAGTAAGACCATGATTTCTGAAAAACAATTTTTAGAAAGAAGCATGGTGCCCAAATATATTTATTTACTATAATACATTTAATTTAACACATAAGCGATTTTTAAACATAAGTAATAGCACTTGAAATTAAGATTTAGCACATAAGTAATTTCAATATTAACAAACAGCAGGTTAATAGATTCATATAAACCAAAGTATATCTAAAATCCTCACGAATAAAGACCCAAGTTACAGGATTAAAAATGAATCTTTAATGTTTGAATAATAAGCTGTTCTGTAATAATAGTAGTAGTTTTATTTTACAGGAAAATTTCTTTTACTGTTCAAAATATAATGAAAACAGTTGTATTGGCCTGACCTGATCGCACTTTTGATTATCCAATTTGGAGCCTCATGGACCATAGCGTTAATTCGAATGAGTTAGGAATTCTTTGGCCCGGGATTGCGTCACCTATAAAAATTTTGCTTATGCATATCAGGGGCCATGCACGCTGGTGCGAATGAGTCAGAGGTACCCTGGCTCGGCTATGACGTCATTGAATTGTGATTTTTGGATTAGAAGTTATTATGATTCTTAAAATTATTAAAACATATTCTTGATGATTTATTACGTTATGAGTTAGTACAGCTTTATGAATGCTTTTTATTTTCTTTCCCTTTTATGGCAAAAAAATTGGAGATTGTTTTCTCTTTGATGAGGTGATATATAATTGAAATCTTTAGTTTTACGTCCCACTGTTATGCTGGTTAGGCTAAAGGAGACGGCAACGTTGAGAAATGAATGAATTGGTGAAATGAAAGTGTTTGAGAAAATTGTAGAATCCTGAGTATAATGTTGTCCACCACAATTCTACTTTCGTGGAGTTTGAGCCAGGGACCCCTTACAGCAGAGGTGAACGCTCTACCACTGAGTTACCCGTCCCTCACTGGTGCGAATGAATTAGAGGTATTTGGTTTGAGCTAATGTGTTTGTTTGATGTCGGGATGACCCTATTTCACTTTTAATTATCCAAGTAGGGACCCTTGCCCCATAGTGTTAACGTGAATGAGTTAGGGATGCTTCGGTACGGGATTGCATTACCTATTGAAATTTTGCTTATGCCTACTCAGGGGCCAGGGAATGCATAGGATCACTGAGGACACATATGATCACCTTGATCCACATGACGAGAGGGGCCTCGTTCCCTTTCATGAGTATAAAATATTAAAATTTGGAAGTTTTTTTTAACTTATAGTATTATTTTTGATGAGACATTTTCGTAATATAAGAGAGTACAATGGTTTATTTTTAAATTTGGGAGTCATCGTTCCCTTTGATGGGTTCCCTAAGGATTTTGGAGCCTTATTACGTTATATGATTATATGGAGTCGTATTTAAAATTATTCCCTTAAATTTGATAAGTACTTTGTGATCCACTTTTCCGCTTCAGAGGTGAACATGGATACCTTACACTTGTTGATTACTACGTTATGGAAATTGCAATCGTCCCGAGTTTCATTCTTGTTGCTAGTTTCAGGAAATTTTAACGTCCCCTAGAAGCTAATCGAAGGATGATGATGAGAAATGGTGAAATGAGAAAACATCATAAACTTACTTGGTTGTGGATTGAAGCAGAGACATCAGAAATAAGCACTGACCCAAACTTCCCCCTTGAGAAGTTTTTAATATTCTGTGCGTGCACTTTTGCGTATGAAAAGAAGACGTGCAGATTAAAACAGATTCTGTTAAATTACACATTTCTGCTCGTTGTTACTCATAGAAGTTTGTTATTGTGAAATTGCAGAATGTGCTTTTACGAAGAATTCTACATCAGCATTTTTCTCAGCTGTTAGTGCAACGACGGACTTTTATAGCTCAACTTTATATTTATGTCAAAGAGAGTATCATAACATATCGATAAGTGCTACATTTTTAATCAAGTTTAAGAAAAATGAATCACATTTAGATGTGGTAATTTGAATGTCGTAATAAACAAATGAGTCAACGGTATGATGTCATGATCAGAATCGCGATACTAGATGTAACGATTGATGTGTAAGGAGAAACGTGAATAACGTTACGATCGATTGTTACTCCATGTTTCGGCTCATGATACATGATGAATGCTGTGTTTTCATTGGTTATACGTGATGTCACTTTATAGTTGAACTCGTTTCTGACCTAAATAAAAATCCATTTCACTTTTCAAGTCCTATTTCCGCGAAGATCGTGAATGAACGAAGGTGTACCTTTTGTGAGAGCGTGACTTTACTCCTTTCCTTGAATTTGGAGTACGTTATTAACAGTTTATCAACAGCGTTACTTAATATCCGTGCAGTATTTCTTAAAAGGTATTACGCATGAGAATGAAATTGTTATCACTGTTTTATTTTAGCATAAAATATTTAACCTATGGGAGAGCAAATGGTGGAATTACTGGGAGTACCCTCACTTTCTTGACCGGGGATCGAAATAGGAATCCCACACATTAGACTTAAGAACGAGAAATAACATATTTGGTTGATTTTGGTTTCATGTTCGCCAACGTTTTAAAGTTCAGTGTCAAGGGAGAAAATGCTTACTACAATGATTCTCTCAGCATAGTTAGAAAAACAATTTCATTCATTCTTTTTATCACTGGAGAATCGTAGGTCAGTTACATGTTAGTGTTGGTCCTAATAATAACTAATAAAACGTACTAATAAAACGTTTCAGCAGTATGACAATTTGAGTTATGATAATTCTTTTAGGACTGATGGTGTAGTCATTTTGATACCGTTAAACGTTTCTCTCTCTCTCTCTCTCTCTCTCTCTCTGGTAAACATGCAAGCGAATTCTGATCTGGGCATTCAATGAATAATTCGTGCTTTTTTCTTTTCTCGTTTTAGATATTTGTTTTTCGCCTACTCCTGTTTGTTTTACCTTACCTTTTCCTATCTGAATATGGCTACTTCTGGCTTTACTGTTTTGCGAGATATCAATAGATACTATCGGCGTTTTAATCTTGAAGGACGAATGCTTGAAATTCAAATCAATGCTCCGACCAGTGACACCGATATTGTTGAGTGGGTTCAGACTTCCTTTAAACGTATGTTGGATTACTTATTGGAAAATGTCGACGAATCATCGATGGTTGGATTATCAATTTTACCTCATGATGAGAAGAACAAGCCGTTTTATTTATCTTTCAGGCGTGCAAGTAATATGACACTGGAAACTTTATAGGCTTCCTTCGACCGCATCCTTCAAAGTAACGATAGTTTTCTCATGAAAGAACCGTTCATTGTACATTTCCATCATGCGGATTTGTCCCGTGGATTTGGATTAGTGCGTCAAGATCTTTTATCAAATAACGAGTTACTAAAACGCAAGAATGGCATTTTACGAGTAAAAAACACCGACAAGAAATGTTTAGCTTATGCGATTGTGTTTGTTATAGACCTCAAGAAATATAAGGATACAAATAAGAAACTGTACAGACAATATGAGGATCAGAGGAAGTGTGTTGTCGTCCCAGACGTACATGAACTTCTGTCTAGATCATCAGTGAATTTAGAGCATGGGTGATCTGTGGAAGAATTGCGACAATTGCAACGCTACTTGACCGATTATAAACTTACCGTGTACACTAGCTTTTCCGGAGAAAAATATTCTGTATGAAGGGCGTGGTGGCGAAGAAATGATTCCAATCAATTTAATGTGCATCTATTCTCAATATGACATCATCACATCATTAACGTTCGTTTTTTCTACCAACTACTACTGTGTTGCATGCCACAACAAATATGATCATCTTAATAGACACGTAAAGAACTATTCGGCCATGTGTGAGAAATGTTTGCAGAAACCGCCATGAAGTAAGACCAATACGGAGAAGCAGTTTCCAGAATGCAATCGTGAATTTTATGGTGAAATATGTTATACAAATCATCTGATTATACCATACCATAAAAAACAATATGCAAGATGGTGAAACAGTGGTCCAAATGTTTAAGCATTTATTCGATTATCCATACAGGGGAAAGGGAACACAAATGTACAGATATTTTTAGTAATGTGTGTCATAAAGACGTTATGTCTACCTACCAATGCTACATGAAGCCTGATACGACTCAATTAAAGCCTGGAGTTCAATCAGTGTTACATGCCAAAAAGGCTATGATTGTCTTTTATGATATTGAAGCCACACAAGATATTTTCTTTGTTGGAGACACGTTTATTCATAAGCCCAATTTACTGGTGGTCCAACAAATATGTTATAACTGTGTTCAAGATGAAGTTTGTGGACAGCGGGAACATATTTTTCAAGATGATCCGATCATATCTTTTCTTAACCACGACCCAACATCAAACTTATTGTAACTTTGGCACATAACTCTAAGGGATATGATGATCATTTTATTCTTAAGTCTTGAGTGAAAGAACATGAATTGAAACCTACTTTCATCTTGAAGGCAGCAAAAATTTTAAACATGAAAGTGGATCACTTCTCGTTTATTGACTCCTTAAATTTCATGCCAATGGCTTTAAGTAAATTATCCAAGGCCTTTCATTTACCAGCGACCAAAGGATATTTCCCACACTTTTTTAATACTGCTGCAAATCAATCGTATGTGGGAAAATTACCGGACATCAATTATTATGGTGGAAATGAAATGAAAGTGGATGAACGAGAGAAATTCATGGCACGGTACAACGAACACCAGAACGATAGTTTATTTTAGAAGAAGAATTGATAAAATATTGTGTCCAGGACGTTTACGTACTTCGAATTTCTCTTGTATATCTTTCATGACCACTTTTGAACAAGAAACCCACGTCAATCCCTTCTTTGAGGCTATCACATTAGCGAGTGCGTGCAATTTAGTATTTCGACGAAATTTCTTAAAACTCAATACTATCAGCATTCTTCCTGCACGAGGATACCGTCACAGAAACAATTAGTCACGGATTGCTTTGCAGTGGCTTGCCTATATTGAAGAAAAGGATGGACTATAATTCTACATGCAGCAAGAGGAAAAGAAGATTTTACGGCTGGTTTTCATCTGGACGGCCACTATAAACATCACAACACTGAAGAGGAACTGGTGTATGAATTTTAAGGTTGTAGGGTCCACGCTTGTTCTCTCCGTGTCCCTACAGGCAGTGATGAGCCCATTTCGGAGAACTCCAATGAAACTATGAACTATCGTAACACAGCGTAAAATGAAATTATTACGATCCATGGGATATAAAGTACACGAAATGTGTCTTATACTAATAAAACACCGTTAAATCCAAGAGACAGCCTCTATTGTGGCCTTGTTAATGGAATTAAATTGTATCACGTCGCAAATGAAAATGAAGACGAAGAAATTAAATTTTTGGATATTGTTTCACTGTATACATATGTCAATAAATGTGGACGGTATGCAATAGAACACCCACAAATTTACCTACAGGGAGATATAAAAACGACCGCCATTCAAGATGGCAACGGCTTAATCAAGTAAAGATTTTGCTTAGCAAAAATGTCTTTCATCCAGTACTGCCATTTCACTCAAATAAGAAGTTATTGTTTCCACTTTGTGCTGCCTGTGCCACAGCATTAAATAAAGGTTCTAAATGTACACATTCCGACAGTGAACGAAGTCTAACAGGGACGTGGGTGTCCTATGAAATTCAAAAAGCCATTGAACTTGGGTATCAAGTAATTGAAATTTACGAAATTTGGGATTACGACATCCCCGTATATGATCCTGAAACCAAGAGTGGCGAATTATTCAACGAATACACTAACATATTTTTGAATTCTAAGCTAGAAGCTACTGGATGTCCGGCCAATTGCATCACCGGAGAAGAAAAGCAGCAGTATATTCAAATAGTACAAAGCGTGAAGGCATAACTTTAAAAGGAGCAAATATAATGACAAATTTATTACGTCGTATCTTGCAAAAAACTGTTTGAATGCCTTCTGGGGACGTCTCGCTCTAAGAGACACTTTCTGCCAAACGACCATCATTAACGACCCCAAAGAACACTATCAGAAAATAAATGTTCCAGATATACAGGTAACCAAATTTTACCTGCTAATGATTCGTTGTTATATCTTTATTGGGTGTATGAAGATGATGTTCCAGTAGAAAATCACAATGCTAATGTTGTCCTTGGAGCATTTACAGCGTGTCAAGCTCCTCTGAAACTCTACAAATATTTAGAATTGCTGCAAGAAAGAGTACTATATTTAGATACAGATACCGTGATATTCACGCAGTGACCATCAGAGTCCACGATAGAACCAGAAGTATTTCTTGGTTCAATGATAAATGAACTGGAATCAATTGGACCAAAAGCATACATTTAAAAAATCCTGTCTTGTGGCGCAAAACAATACGCTTTAGAAATCTACAACCCCGACACGAAATCAACCAGTTATGTATGCAAATTTCGTAGATTCATACTCAATTATACAGCAAGCCAAAAGTTAAATGTCAATAGTCTGGAGCAAATGATCGTTAATGAATCCAGTGAAAAATCTCCATTAGCACATCACACAAAATTTACAGAAGCCAGTATAATAATCTTATAACAAAACCTGAAGAAAAGAAGTACAGTTTCAATTATAAAAAACGCCGATTAATAACAGGTACATACGAAACATTGCCCTATGGATATAAAAAGCTAAAACAGAATAACAGCCATATTTTTCCTTAATCTCACCAACATCACCTCCCAAAAACGGGCAAAGAGTCAACAGCAACGCGAGACATGCTTCATCGATGCACGAGTTCCTTTTGACTCCATAGCGGAAACAAACTCAGGTGCAGAATATAACGTTACTTTGCAGAAACCAGTGGAGAAAGACAGTAATTCAGGTACGTCGCATTTGCTTTTCTTTCTCACCTCACTCTCTCTGGATCAGTTAATTTATGTTCTTGTTATATGTTAATGATCTGTTTTTTCTTCTTTTACATGAAACAAAATAAATATTACCACGTATATTCATATGTTTTATTTTCTCTTTACACAATTTGTACCCGTAACGGACACGTCTTTCTTTGAAGAAAACTAAATGTATACAAAGATGGAGAAAAAGAAATTCTGTATCCTATTTCAGATGCTAAAAAACAAATGTATTGAAACGTGAAGAAAAAGTAATTCTGTATTTTATTTCACATCCAAAAATCAATTTTTTTTTTGTACTGCGATTTCAATTTCTTTTTTGAATCAGTTTACCGGTAAAATAAAATTTCTGAAAATAATATTTTGAAATTCTCTGTCTTGCCCATGAATTAACTAAGAAAAGTAAATGATGAAGAAAATTAACAAGTAAAAACGAATAGTGCAGTCAAGTCCTTTACTTGGTTAAGAACTTTCATCGCAAAATGTTCGAATTATCTGGATAAATTTTGACTCTTCATGGATGCAAAAATATGCGAGGGATTGCTCTACTATCTATTGCCAAGTATCAAGAGTCAAAAAAACACATTAACATTAAGATTATCTCAGTGAAAATAAACCTGAAGGTAGAAAGTTCCAACAGCAAGCTGAAATTTGTTGTCTTGGTTCCACTTTAGCGATGTATAAATGTAGTAAAATTCCCAAGGTAGTGTACTTGATGAAGTAGAGAAATGGCGTCATCCATCAGCTGACAACAGATATCCTTCAAGTTTCAAACGGTTATAACTGTTAGATATTTGATAATGACTAATTTCTTCCTGCGTCATTTTATGAGAAAAGATTAGGAATTGCATTATAGGTTGAAATGGTATCATATCCTGCTGTCGTTATCAAATATAGCTCACAAATTAAGGAAGTTTAATATTCATACTTCTCTTTTGATATATATTCTCCAAGAATAAAAATCGTTGTAACCGTTATGAATTCAAAGAACATAATTTCAAGCAATCACTTTTGGACAATTCCATGTTTTCCAAATGAAGTATGCATTATTGCTGCATTTTAAAAATCAATATAGGCAATAGATTATTTGTAGTTGTAGTTTTATTATTTGTAGTATAATTTTCCATGACTTTATTTATGAGTAAAATTGATTTAGTAATTTAGAAACTTCATTGAATAGATTCCACTATGCATGAATTACGACAAAGTAGTTAATTACATTTTTATTTAATCGGCAATTGCAATTTAATTACACTGATAATACTCCATTTTCTAATTTAAACTATTCGGTAGGCATATTTCTTTAAATACATGCACATCAAAAAGACCACATAACTGTTGTCATTATATTTTCCGACCTTCAAAGTAGTTTACCATTCGTACTGCGTGATGGACGAGAGTACTATGTACATGTTTGATCGTTCTGTTTACAATCCATAAAAAGTATCAATAAAAATTACTTTAAAAATAGATTGACATGTGAAAATTAAAATGTTTTCTATTTAATATATGAATTAAATTTTATCCCGAAAAATATATTAAGCTTCAAAGTTAAAAGAAGAAAGAATCAAGAACAGTTACAGGAAGAGATATTTCAGAGTCATATGCTTTTCCTTCATTCGATTACTAGTTGTGAAAAGAAAACATTTCAAGGAATTGAATCAGTTAGATTTTAAAATAATGAATAACTGAATTTGGGTCCTCCGAGGACCCCTCATGATATTTTTTTTCTTTTCCAATATGCTGTTAATTAAAATGTCTTAGCCAGGACACCGTGGTCTGTTTGTCATATGTGATTTCGAACAACAGAATACATTTTATATACACACCTAAATAATTCTCATATTGTTCTGTTAATTTATTAACAAACAAGATCGGTAATTTGCATAAAAAGTGTGCATTTACTGTGCGTTCTTACAAACTTGCAGGAACTCGGACGGAAAAGCGGGCCAAATTTGATATATCATTTTATCACTCTAGTTTGTGGATAAATGGTCGACAGCTGTGTAAGGGCAATATTGTACAAGAACATTTGTGAAAGATGATATAATTTCTGACTTGTTAGAAGTGCTTCAAATTAGTGATGAAGAGGATACGTTGTGTGATTCAGATGATTAATTTATACCTGGTCGACGGAATGACGCAGAACTGAAAACAATTTAGAAGTAAATATAGAACAAGATAGTGCTGTTGGTGGCAACGATACAATTCCAGATAATGATGAGAAATCTGTAGTAAAATGCGTGAGAATTTGGAAATTTTCAGGTTCACCCTGATCCGTGGTGCAGGATGCAATATTGTAAAAGGGGCTCCAGCATCTACAAGAGTCATTTGAAATACAAATAATATTCTTTATGTATTCAAGCTTTTCGATGACGAAGACATGATGGATATCATTTGAAAGTACACGAATGAGGAAGCCGTCCAAACAAACCACAAATTTAACAAAACATGTGTTCCAGGAAAAGCTAAAGTTTGGAAAAATTAGGATCGAGTTGAACTTCTAGCTTTCTCTGTTGTTTTACTGACAGCAGTGTTTTAGTGAATCTCTGCGCTGCACAAAATAAAACATTATCCAAGTGTAGAGCATAGACGAAAGCATTCGACGTGCTGTTTTCACATCAACAATGTCAAGGGCTAGATTTTCACATATGTGAAAATTCATTCGATTTTGTGATAAAACTAAACGTGCTAATCGAAAAATGAGTGAGAAGCGTCCAGCTAACAGGGAGGTCTGACACCACTTCGTTGAAAACTGCAAGAACTCCTATGAACCGTTCAATATGTTACAGTTGATGAACATCTTATGGCGTTTCCTGGACGTTGTTCCTTCAAACAGTACATGAATTCAATGCCAACGAAGTATGGCATCAAACTCTGGCCTATAGCTGATGTAAAGTCATCGTATCTATACAATTAACAAGTGCATACAGGGAAATCTCCAGAGAAAAATTTGGCACATCAAGTTATATTCGACTTGATATAGCATTGGCACTGAACAGGAAGAGGTGTCACAACGGACATTTTTTTACAATACGTCTGTATCACTGCAGAATTTCTGTTGAGGAAGGATGTTACTATTACTGGGCCCCTCAGGTCAATAAAAAAAAAACAGACACAGTTCTGATCATGTACATTCCAAAGGAACAGGGAGATTTTATCACCAATATTTCTCTTCTCTGATCATATGATCACGATCGGCTACGTCCTCATGAAAAATAAAGTGGTTCGTGTGCTATTAACACAAGCCATTGATGATTATTAGTCCGATTATGAAAAACGAAATCCAATGATGATTCTTTATTACAAGCAACCTAAAGGAGGAGTCGACAACGCAGACAAATTGATTCAGGAATATACATGTTCTAGAAGCACATCCAGATGCTTGTAGACAATTTATGAACATAATTGACATTGCAGCACTAAATACATTTGTCATTTGGCTCTTGAAAAACCCAGACTGGAAGCAATAAATGGCATTATAAAAGATACCACTTCTTGTTAAGTTCAGAAAACAACTAATAAATCCAAACATTGCCCGAAGAGCTGCTGATCCCCTTGGATTACATATTTATGTGTTGAAGGCCATAGAAGCAACAGGAGTACAAGCATCCCAAAAGTCAGATTTCAACTAACCAAAAATTACAGAGGCAGAAGAAAGGACGACGATAAATAGAAAGTAAACACAAAGTGTAATAATTGCAATTGATTTATGTACAAAAATTACAGGAAAGTCCAAACTTGCAGTGTTTGCTCGGAATGTTGTTCAAACTCGTAAAATGCAAGCTTCATGTTGTATAGGATCAAGAACAGTTTATTTCACTGTAGAGTAGAAATTGCTAAATACGTACCATAATTGTAAAATGTAGTGTTGTATAGTATTGCAATTACAAACATTGTAATCTATTTCGTAAATTCAACAGTAAAGCATGGATATATAAGAATGTAGCACAGGTTATCATTATCTGCATAAGAAACACTAATATGTACAACAAAGGAACGATGAAAAAGATCAAAATTTATATAGTAACACTTTCAACTGTAAATGTGTTTTTTGAAGTACGTTTTTACACATTCCGTATATACGTACTTAACCATTATTTACGTATGTTAAAAGTAACAGAGTAATCTAAGTGTTGATGTAAAACAATTTACAAACAGCGATCGATATCGATGAAGTAATATTTCTGTTCATGTAATTATTAGGCTTACACATTTATCGAAACACTATATATATATATATATATATATATATATATATATATATATTCGAGATTTATAACATTGAAGATCTTACGAAGCATAAAATTGAAAATGTGAGAAGAAGCATCAAAATGGCACTGATGAAAAAAATATAGTCTAAAAGTAATGGGGTTCTTTAGAGACCTGTTGGTTACGTACGTTGATAAACTTACCTTGGTATGATAAGGGTTAAACGGTTACGAAAGAATAGTTCAGTGCAGATTTTCATAAATTAAAACGAAACATTAAAAACGGGATTTGAAACATACCTTTGACAAAAATTGAAGAGAATACACTGTTGACGTGAAGCTTTCTTCAAAATATTACAGCAGATCACTCTAATAACCGCGCTAGTTTTCCACTGAGATTGCTGTTATTCTGCAAAATATAGTATAATATACGTATATTAGATAATAAATAAATGTATTTCGTTGACGTTTACTTAAAATATAGAATATTTAGTTGTTATACACTTAGCATATCCTATGTATACACTCATGTGCAAAACTTACCAATAATGCTATTTGCATGATTTATGTACTCAAAGAATAGGGAATCAGGCATATATTATTGGAATGTTGAATTGCAAATGGATTAAGTCCAAAAAACACTGGAAGAGAATGTACAGAATGGGCAACAGAGACAAAAATGCATGGGCATAGGAAAATTCGGAAATAGGACATACTAGATTACGCGTATGATAGAGGACATCTATATGTGTGAGATCGCCTGGCACTACAACACATCCACCGCAACGTGATTGCATGCTGAAAATGAGATTATCAGGAAGTTGCTGGCGTATGTTTTGCCATTTTTGTACAAGTGTCTCCCGAAGCTCATTAGTGGATCTTGGAGCTATTTGACGACATGCAATGCGCCTGCCAAGCATGTCCCACGCATGATCGATGGGGTTCAAGTCCGGTGAGCAACTGAGCTAATTGAATCGCCTGATATCCTGGTGCTCAAATTACTCATCCACTCCATCAGCATGATAAGGACGTGCGATATAATCAATTACAATGAAATCAGGACGCACTGCGCCCCGAAACAGACGAACGTATTGGATCATGATGACATCCCGATACATTGCACCAGTGAATTAACCTTGTGGGAAGACATCTAGAGGTGTTCGGGACCGCAGGATGATTCCGCCTCCCCTGTACTGGTTTACAGCAGTCATGTTAGCTGGAAGAAACCGTGTTTTTGCTTCTCTTCAGATGAGCACACGTTGAGAATCACTGGTGAGGCTTAACGTGAAATTATCTGTGAACAGGACATGACGTCATTCTTATAGGGATTACAGGTGATTTTCTCTGGATGAATTCAACCGACTTCTTTTCTGTGGGGTCAATGTAACACACCTTGCTGGTTTCGTAACATACAAGTGTCCCTCAGCTAACCGTCTGTACACTATAAATCTTGACACTGACGTTCCTGTAGCAGCTGGAAGGTCCTAAGGAGATCTGAGGCGGTGCTGTGTCTGTTGAGCCTGGCAGCTAGACGTAAGAAACGGTATTCCTGGTCACAGGTACTCCTTATACGACCTCCGCCGAACCTCCGAAAAGCGTTTGCATCCGTTTAGAATCGTCGCCAGATCCTCGAGATCAGAGCTTCCCACTCCACTGTTGTCTGTTCAAGGTCGACCTTGAACAGGTATTATATAATGTGTCAGAAACGTCCATGGTCGGTTCTGGTCATCACTTCTTCTTCAACTTTCAAGACGAACAGACGTGCTCTGGTAGGCTCCGATACCACTCAGGCATGTGTCGACTTAGCCGCTGCGCTGAGTTTTTCTGTAACATGTTGTTTTCGAAATAAGAAATGGCGACCGGCCTCGCCCTGCAAATAGCCTGGGTCAAGCAGACTTCTATGCCTATTTGGAATATCTGGAATCGGTTTAACGTGATTTTCGTTGTTTCATCTTTCTCTTCTCTCTTTTTTTCTGATTTTCATTCTTTTCCTCGACTTTGAATAGAAGTTAAGAGAATAATGGAAACGAGGACGTATATAAGAACTTAGTCGTTTCAAATAGCGAAGAGTCAATATTAGAGTTGGAATGGCTCAACTAAGTAGTCAGGACCTTTGTAAGAATTTAGTGTTTATTTCATTTTGTTTCCTCTCTTGTAGTCGTTCTGTATACTATGCTACCTTTGTAGTAAGCTTTACTATTCTGAAATTGCTCTCTTCATTGAACTTTTCCTAAAGTAGAAAAGATACTGGGTAGATCCAGGTACCAACAACGAATTAACTGAGCTACATCTTCGATACATTTTCTCTTTCAGCCTTACTTCATATCAGCGTATCTATGAGGATAGGACTATACATCACGTATTAAATACGGGATGTTATTTATTTAAATCCCCGTCTGCCTGGGCGAAGAAAGAGAGAAATAGAGAGCGGTTTCTAACTCCGTGTAAGGCAAAGCCCGTGATGAAAATTGTTTTAAGTGGAATAGTGTGTGTTCACGCTTAGTCATCAACACACACTGTGTGGTTTCTGTCACACGTCGTATTTATGGTGGAGCCCCGAAGGGTTAGTGTTCGAACTCAGGTTCACAACCTGCAGCTCGCGCTAACCAATAACCATACACGAAACCGTAAAAGTTTTGGAGTTTCGTCGGATATGAACGATAGAACTTTGTCGCTAACTCCCCACCGTAACCGTAATAATATATTTGTGAAATAAAACAGGAACAATAATAAAGTATAAAAGGTGCAACAAAATATTATAGCTAAGTGTATACAAGCGGTCAAGAAAAACAATTTAAATATAATATAGGTGCTATATAATTATTGGATGCTTAGAGGTTATATTCAAAATTACTGCAAAATGTCTGGTGAGTTAAGAATTACTATATTTATTATATCCAAGTGAGTTATGTTTATTATACAATAAATTGAAGTGGAAATGTAAGGAGAGCTAAATTAATGGTCAAATGGTAATATTATTAATTGAACACATCCTATCGTTGTTGAGCCATACATAGTTAGAGTTAATATACATATACGTATGTATTGAATTCTATTTATATATTGATTTCAATCAATTCACATATTGTCAAAATTATTATTATCAACTTCGGCTATTTCTATAAAGGATATGTGTGGAACTTTCCTTTATCCCAGATTTCCTTTATTTTGTTACTAAATATTTGCGTATTCAATTAATTACCATTACAATACTTTTAAATGGGTTCAATAATCCGTATTTCGTTTACCGGAATTTAAATGTGGAGGATTTTATGCATTCCTGGCCCGTGACAGTAAGGCTGTTCTTATTAAGGGCAGCTTCATGTTACATAGCATATTCATGTGAATTGTATATATACATATATATATATATATATATATATATATATATATATATATATATATATATGTATGTATGTGTGTGTGTGTGTGTGTGTGTATGTATGTGTGGGTGTATATTATATATTTAGTAGTAAAACTTTTAGTATTGCGTTCATGTGGACGATTGGAAGTCACCGTTATTTGAAGTGGTTCTGTGCTATTGTTTGGCGCGATTTCATATATGAAATTTAGAAATATATTTAATAATTATATTTTTATTTCTTAAGTTCCAATACAAAATTAATTTGGTATTTTAAAGTTTATTCAGGTTTTTTTGTAAGTTGTTTCTTATTGCGTATTGGAAGTGTGGAAAAGATAAATAGGGAATGTTTTACGTAAGCCAACGACGTTTACGTCGCACAGTTTGTAATATCAATGTTTTGCTTTTGAGAAAGGTAAAAAGGATATAAGTACACGAGTGTCGATTCTCGGCTATTATGACAGATCATGACATTCTAGACAGTACCAGGATTCTAGACAGTAGGAAATCATATTGAAGTCATGCATATTATAATTAGTTGTTATGAATATTTCAATTGTAATAGAACCATTAAAGTTTGTATTATTACTTGAATTCTATTTGTTAGATTTCTGCAACCCATTTTACTTATTGGGGCAAACATTTCCAAAGTGTTCCGAGACCATTCTCCACCACAGAAATTATTAATTACCATGAAAGATTAATTTTTGCCAGCCGTATTAACTATTGTTCCATAGAGAATGGGAGCTACTTGCGAAATATCTATCACGCTTGAGAGTTAGTTAGAGATTGAACATGATGTCCAATCAAGGAAACCACCCGTCACGTTGATTAGGAATGCCATACAATACGAGATAAATCCCAGGGAATGTCTTATGATTAACCTTGGGAAAATGATATGACATATCTCGTAGAAAACGATTTTTTCAAATGTCGTTTTACAATTTTTTCAAATAGTTCTGTTTAACAAAACTATCAAATTAATGAATCCCTATGCTAACTACGCTATACATTCTCCCTACTTGATATAATGATAAATTGGATACCTCTAAAGAAGTAACAGAAGTCGGAAGCGTGCTGGTATAGGTTTGGAGGACCACATTTCAGAATATTTACAGGTAAAATTGAATATTTGGCATGAAAATAAATTTGTGGTAGCAATTGAATTAAATACAAAGTAATACTCATTATTTTGTGTATATAAGTACAGGCTTACTAGGGTAGAATCATTATAAGTGTTTTATAACTGATAAAATAAGTGAGGGGTAACGCTTAGCAAGAACTTTTTTTCTAAGAAATGTTACAATTTCGTTACTTTGTGTTCACATTATCTAGGTAGTTTACTTACGGTTAGTTACGGTTATTTTATGTAAGGTTATGTTAAATTATATTTGTATATTTGTCCAGCATAATTTCCCAAAAAAGATGATAGAACGTCACTTATATCTGCAATATAGTTCTCATACTATACATAAGAACACTTTATTCATACGCAAATTAGTAAAAGAATTGTAGTTTTTACCAATTGCTTTTGATGGTCCCTTTGAATGTTATCTATACCGCTAAGCGCAGATATATTCATGTCGCTAAGCGGAAATCATTTAAGAAACAATAAGAAGGAAATTGGTCGCAAATTATAATTTTTCAACAGTTATTTCGAGTGTTGCGCTAAAAGGAAACCTACACGATCGAAAGATAAAATAGCAAAGCCTACCTCAACAGTTGTATGTTTTCGTTTGTTTTGTTTTCTCTTTCTCTCACTTGATGTTTAAATCGAAATATTTACCAATTTTGTTTCTAAAATACGGCGTGTTCTAAACAGGAATATCATAGGATTGTTCAGAACACAGTAAGTGACATGCGACCTGATGCCATACACATTGAGAATTTGATTAGAACAAATCGTAAGAGATTTCTTAGGATCTATCCTATAGTGTATAGCCCAACGATGTTATAAATAGAGGATCTGCCCATATATATCTTCATCCGATTAAATCAATGAAGCAAAAAACAACCGATCATCTTCACGTCTGATTGGCTACTCTCCTTTCTGCCATCGTCTGATTGACTACTTTCGTTTCCGCTATGATTGTTGGCTCAAAACACTACAGTCCTATTGGGCGGAGTGGGCAGTGTAGGAGTCGCGAAACTGTGACGTATGGCTTCAAGATTTTGTTGTAACGGCAGATCTTCTATTATATAAGATCCTTGGTATAGCCAGTCTTATAGTGTACTTTTTTTTTAAAAAAAAAGGAATCAAAGTGTTCTTCAGATAATAAGAATTCTCATTTTCTTATATAAGCTACTATTTGTTCTATTTTTTACTGTCTGTCTTGCACTGTCTTTTATTGTGTACTTTGTACTTCTTATTACAATTAGAAAATTAAATTAATTAGTAATAGCGTAATACTACAAAAAAACGCAAAGAAAACGTGTTAGGGAATTACTGTTAGTCTTTATGCCACGTTTATTTTATGTACACTTTTAGAAAACGTTTGCATATTATTTTTAATTTTTGGTAATGATACTATTATTACCATTAACCTAAAACCAAGTTTGTTTAGGTTTTTATGAGTTCACTTGGTGTATTACTAAGTTCTCGTACCGTGTACAAAAGCTTACGAATTGATAGTAAGAGAATAAATATTTAGTTTGTTTTCAAAGAAAAAGTAGGTCCTTAATAAAACAATAACTAGAGAGAGATATTTTACTTGACCTCTTTTTAAAGCGCAACAAATGGCTTAGAGTTCCACCTATCTGATTTTGCTCTTATTAAACTAACTTTAAGATCTTTCTCTAAAGGTGTGACTATCTTTAAATGGCTTAAATGTGACCAGGAAATCAAAATAAGAATTGGGATGTTAAACATTTTTAACAAAATAACAAGTTTTATATATATATTCCGGAACTATGAGGGACCATGTAAGAAAAAGAGTTGCTAGAATGTTTAGTATGCAGTATGGAACAGCGTGCCTAAAAAACCTGAGCTGTTCACCAAAGTGATATGAAACCTTTGGAAAACATCGAAATGTGGATATAGAGAAAAATCAAGAAATCAACTGAAAATAAAAAGCAATGAAGAAGTTTTGAGAAGGGTGGAAGATAAAGGATATCAGCTCCTGGATGATATAAAGATGTGAGATTCTTACTCTTTGGGAACCACTAATGCTAAGAATTGAAATACATGACGGAATGTAGATTTGGTTTGTAAATCTGCAAATGTGGCAGAACATTGATGATGATGATATTCTGACTACGATCGATGCAGCATTAAGGTGTTATTCTCTTGAAATTAATAATTAAATTCCGTTGGTACGTATGTATTGAATATTTTAGCTGTATACTCATACGAAACAAAATATACAGGAACATTAGGTTAGAGAATGCAAATATGACCATTAACAGATACACTTGATATTTAAAACGACACCATACCAACAACCCACTCGAAGGAATGAGTTAAAAGTTGAACACTGTGGTACGAATAAAAATTATAATTATACATATTTTGTACCTTATCTCAGAAAAGATGCTACACGAGACAAGATTCTTAACTTGCATCCCAAAAAAGTTCTTATATTCAAGGTAATAGTTTTGTGGGGCATTGCATCACTGCGATCGTATTCATTTGTTTCATTGGGTACTGTATACAAGTATAATATTCGTTTGTTCATTATCAATGTAATGTTTTTCAAATGCATTATATGGATAACTAACACGAACGTCCGACTCAGATGTCGAAATCTAACCACAAAGCCCAGACGCCTATACCAAAAGCTTAAATAAACTATATCCCTGTCATATAGTGCAAACGTAGTACAGATCCTTTACATCTTATCTATAATGAACCTACTTGGTACTAGATGAGGAGGCTCTTATATTTTTTTTTAATTTTGCTATACGCAAAAAGAATTTAACTTAGTCTAATTATGTCTCATGAAGAATTGTACAATAGGAGCACGCAAATACTAAGTTTCACCTTATTAAGTCCAGGACACCAGCAATTTTACCATTTTCTTCGACATTCAATTCTCAAAAGTATCTCTGCCACAGAACACTAATTGTCCTGCATTCAATGATATTGTTCCACTTTAACATGTTATCGATAATAATAATAATAATAATAATAATAATAATAATAATAATAATAATAATAATAATAATAATAATAATAATAATAATAATAATAATAATAATAATAAATCTTTCAGTTCATTGTGTTTAAATGTCATTCGACTGAATCACAATTTACATAAATTCAAATTTCTTGACACTTCGACCTAAATATTTCCCTACGAAACAACAATCGTTTATAACATTTTTTGTTTCCTGATAAGTAACTTGTTATTAACTAATTATTTCATTAACATAACACGCTGCGATAAAATTAATGCCGCTGACAATATGACCTCTATATCGTTTTGAGCCTAAAAATGTTTTGGCAGCTTCTGTACAAAAGGATAACAAATATAATTAAAATGTGAGAAAAATTTATCATATAAACAGTGTTTAACAGAAAGACTTTACATAAAATTCGAATGTTATTTACGTTAGTTTTTTAACCCGTTGATGCATGGCAGGGGCCGTTTGGAGTCCAGTACCACTAAATTTCTTCGTAGGATTTATAATATTTGGGTTCGAACGACAATATGCTATTAATTTTTTTCAAAGTTCATTTACAATTAAATATGCCCCGTTTTATTTTTGCATAGCTTAATATCTCACAAATAATCAATAATTCCTCTTTGTACCCCTTCAATGCATTACAGGAGTCCTAAGGACCGCAATCATCTATCAAGCTTTATGTTATATTACCCTTGGATATAATCAATTAGTAATATGTGCAATTTATGTTTTAATGTTTCACTGTGGTTAATAGATGGTTCGCAAGTAGTGCTGTATTTGTAATTTCTGCCAGCAGCACAATATCACGTATTTTTTGATTATTATCCTATGAGATTTGTACAGTTTACATTTCATCTACAAATATATATATATGTGTGAGCTTCTATTTTCACTCTAAACTAATTCGTTACGAGTTGTTCACCAGAACTTACTTGCATGTTTGTAGGGTAAGTTGGCATATAGTTGGCTCTCCGAAGAACGCCCATATCATACTTTCCAAAGCTTTGTGTCTACAAGGCTCTGAAGCTTTACCTGATAAGAAGTGACGAGTTTGGTTCTTTTCCTTCCGTTTCCTTATCCTCGGCTTGTTGTTATGTCATCCGTGGCGTACCGTTTCGTCAGACTGATCTAGCCAAGGACGACCGATATAACAGGATTGTCAAATGAACTGCTGCATCTTGACTACTATTCGAACGGGTAGTCTAACCTAATATATCATATCATCACATCACTTGACACCTCGACGGAAGCAACCTCAGCCTCCACGACGCCCAGTCTTCCTTTCAGAAGTCATTCGCGGAGTAGATCCATCATATACAGATAAGGAGATACAACAAGAACTGACCCTGAACGGACACACGCTCACCGAAGTAATTAGGATTTGCAACGCCCGGGGCCCTACTTACATGGTTCATGTGCTCAACTCACTCCAAGAGACTATTGACGAACTGTTAGTATCCGGAGCATCCATCTTTAACCACACGCACCGAGTAGAGCCTTCACGGTCTACCCTTCCTATGTCAGTACGCTGCGAACGCTGCCAGCTATATAATTCACACCAGATGGTAAACTGCAAGAATACAAGTAAGTGTGGATACTGTGCCGGACCTCACAATACCAGAGCCTGTACTAATCTTCAACAACATCCGAATGTGCTACTTGTAATGAGCAACACCCAACGTATAGCTACAGATGTAAAGCGAAACCAGAACCTGCTCAGGAACATCCTGAATTGATCGTTCCATTTAGGCCTCCGGCCCAGCCACATAACACTCCGCATCCGCTCACTACTCCTGTTAATCTAGATCAACTTCTTACATTCTTAACACTAGCGTTACAAAACATCCATCCGTTTATTAGACCTTGCATCTTACAACAAATTATACTTGCGGCAAAAACTACATTCCATGTTACTTTCACTGCTACTTATTCTGGTAATACTGTGCATTTTCATAAATCATATGCTTCATGCATCGATTAAATTACTTTGTGTTATGGCTCTAGTCTTCATGTTTCTCAATACACGCTTCCTTCCAAAAAACAAACTTTTACTTGAGCATCTTCTCCTAGAACACCACGTCACGGCCTTCTTACTTAGTGAAACCTTTCTGACTTCGTCTCATTTATGCCGTTTACCAGATTATACAATGATACATGCCGAAAACACTGTTCCGGTACTACGAGCTAACGGAGGAGTAGCCATTGATTTCTCGCCTTCTTTACAATTTCGGCAGCACTACTAAAACACAACGCCATTGGCAAAATACCTTCTTACCCCAGTTTACTTTAAAGATATCGTCCTTGCTCTGGATACTATATACATTAGACCAGGGCACTCCCTTCCGTATCAATTTGTGCAATACATCTCGAATACCTATCGTTCGTATCTCATCATGGCCGATTTAAATATGCACAGTCGCACCAATCAGGAAAGAGCAAATCTTTAGAACTTCATCACAGCTAAAACCACAAACATTATTGTTCATCACCCTCAAGCTACTCGCCCAATTTCCGACACCACGCACGACATCGTTATAGTTCCTAATAATCTCATAACTCACTGCACCGTCGAAGTTCTTCAGCTTCTCGGAAATGACCACGCACCTATCAAATTGACATACAATATTGTTCACTACTACCACCACATACAAGTTTAGATTTGATAAAGCTAATTGGGAACAATATCGCTATCCCATTTCCGGCACACCATACATCTCAGGGACCCTACTACTGAAGAAGAGTTAGATGATACAGTCGACAGAATCACCACTGTCATTCAAGATGCAAGTAACTCCTGCATCCCAACTTCTACAACTACGTCATTTACACCCCAACTTCCTCCACAATATCGCACTCTGATCAAGTGATCACGCCAGTCTTACAGTGACTTTCTCCAAACACGCAATCCAGAAGCATCATACACAACTCCAGCGTATGGTCCATAATTATATTAAGGTCTATAAGCTTCGGTGCTGGATAAAGGCATGCAATAATCTCTCTGACACTACTCATCCCAGCAAATATTGGAAAGGAGTCAATATACTATGTAGAAAGTCTTCCACACCAAAGTATCCCTTCTTACTAGGTGACACTCCCGCGTCTACTGATACTGCAAAAGCAAACGCTTTCGCCAACCATTTACAGACTATATTCACACTTACAATAACAGACAACGCTCCCCATGTGGTCGACAGGCTTAACACTTCAACATCACAACAACAGCCGAATATTCACCATGCACTACCTGCCAATTCACCCATAACAATGCCGATTACCATGCAAGGAATCACTCAAGTCGTTCACAACAAACGTAATTCAGCAACTGGCTTAGAGAATATAACGTATCGATACATTAAAGAATGTCGTGGCAGCCTGTTAGTGTTACTTGCAGAAATCTATACTTTCATATTCCGCACTGCATACTTTTCAATATCTTGGAAGACATCGAAAACGCTAATGTTCCTTAAATCTAATAAAACGCCACAGGATGTATTTTAATACCGTCCCATACAATTAACTTTTACATTTAGTCAAATCCTGGAACGCATATTAGTTAAACGTTTACATCTGTATTTGACCAATCGCAATCTTATTCCTTTCACACAAGCAGGCTTCCAACCATCGTTCTCTATAAACGATCAGCTCCTCCGACTTACGTCACTCATCACTCAGCAATATAATTCAGTTCAACCTTCCTGTCTGGTGCTATTCGATCAAGAAAAAGCCTTTGATAATGTGTGGCACACGGGGCTCATATATAAACTCCATGCACTACAGCTGCCAATAATATATATTCGTGTCATTTACAGTTTCATCTCCAAACGCCTCGCATACCTCTCTGTGAACAACAGGCTGTCACACCCTATTTTTCTACTCTCAGGCGTACCACAAGGTTCGGCTTTGTCCCCATTACTTTACTTTATGTTGCCGACATGCCTAGGCTTCCCGATAGGATTCATCTATTTTAGTATGCCGACGATACCGCCTTCCTTGCTTTATGTAAGACCATTCAACAAATAAACCACCTCTTACAGATTGCAATTTAGCGCTTTATCTCCTGGTGTACTCTTTGGAAACTTACCATAAATCCGGCTAAAACCAATCGGCCATACTCAGAGTTCTTGTTATGCTACACCCAGATGTGCGAAATGCGCCGATAACCATCTTACCTATAAATGTAACCGTACATCGCAGGAAAATTTTCAAATTGTCCAAATTGTGGCGGGGGCCATCCTGCAAGTTATAAGCGATCCCCACAATTCATAAAGTTTTGTTGCGTTGAACTTCTCAACCACCGGCATATAAATCTCATGATTTTCCACCACTAACAAATGATACACCTCTAGAAGCTACTAAAGAATTGAATTCTCAAAAATCTTTTGCCAAGAACACTGGTTCTCGTGTTCATACAGAGAAACAAGTCTCTATTTCAGAAGATAACTCAACTAGTAATAGCGACACCTTGAGAGAATTTATCAACATTTTTCACGATCTTCATTTAAATAAACTTCTTGCTGCGGTGCGAACTAGACTTCCTGCCCTCAAAGCAGCTCCGGACATTTTGACTAAACTTACAATAACAAACAATACATGACCACACCCTTATGAGGGCCACTCCTTTGAAAGCTTATTAGCTATTTCATCGGCCAACCAGCACTTGACTTGTTTGTAACCATCATCTGCCTTTATGAAGTTACCAGAATATTTTCCACAGCCTGCGTTTCCATCTCTTTCACATTCTAACACAAGTCATCAACAGTTACGTCAATGAAGGTGCGACAGTTGTCCTTTAATATCAGCTTATATGTGTTAACTACATAAGCTCATCTAGCTCATATAGGAGGCAGGGGTTCCAAACTAAAACCCGGTACTCCCCCATGGAAACAGTCAGATAGAAATGAGAGAGAGAGAAAGAGAGACGTCTGTGCACACTGGATTGATCCATGCTCAAGTTACTGAAGTCTGTTGGGTTCTGATAGCGTATATGAGTAGGAAAAGGACCAGGTACTCAGTGAATTCTCTTGACGAAAGTTTCACAAGAGCAGTAAATGAATGGTTGGAATCAGATAATATAGGTGGCACAGATGATATATCGGGAGTATATATTTCCACTAAAAGCTACACTAACGACACTTTCGTTAGCCGTGATAATTCTGAGTTTGGAAAACAACCACCAACTCTTTGTCTAACTCCTGCCCACAAAATCCTCAGAATCTTTCTGGTTCTATTCGTGGCACCAAGACCATTTAACCGAAAGATTCTTGGAATTACTTCATCACTTCGGATATGATTGAAAAAGTATTAGGTGCACTGACAAAGAAGGAAGGAGAAAAGCTAAAATAAACCAGAAGAGCAAGGTGTTAGGGTGAGCGAAAACGAATCATGTACAGATAGTGATTAGAAAAATGGAAACACCAGATTAAAATGGTGTCGGGCGATCTATCGCCGTCAAAACAGCCTTGATGCGACGTGGGATGGAGGCATAGAATTCGTGAATGGTAGCAAGTGGAATTTTACACCATTCCTCGTGTAGGACATCGGCCAGTTCTGTGAGAGAGGATGGATGTGGAAATCGTCGCCGGAGTCGTGTTTCCAAGACGGACCACAGATGTTCAATTATGTTGAGATCTCGGGATTGGGCGGCCCAGCGGAGGTGTTGAACTTCATCCCAATGTTCCTCAAACCACGCTGCAACAACGCCAGTTGTGTGAATGGGTGCATGATCATCCTGGAAGATGGCGTCATTGTCCGGGAACAACATACTGACCATAGGATGCAAGTGGTCTCCTAAAATTGCGACATAATCGTTGGCAGTGATTCGTCCGCTCAGTGTGATCACAGGACCCAATGAAAACCATGATATGGTGGCACACTGCATCACCGAGCCGCCGCCATGTTTCACAGTTAGGCGGAGACACTGCAGATCTTAAGCTTCTTTAAGCGTTCTTCACACATAAACACGGCCCGTGGTTGGGAATAGGTAGAAGGATTACTCATCCGACCATATTTACGTTTCCAATCCTCAAAGGTCCAAGTTGCAATGTCGCGGCACCATTTGCGGCGTGCGAAAGAGTTATGGTCCCTGATGAGCGGTTTCACCCGTGCGACACGACCCCGTAAGTTCATGTCATGTCATTCGCGGCGGACTGTGATTGTCGAAACAGGGTGGGAGAGGTGCTGATTAAGTTCCTCCGTCACTTGCTCTGCAGTGACACGACAGTTCTGCGTGACAATGCGCTTTAATACCCGGCGTGACCTGTCAATCATGATTTTCTTCTGCCCACTGTTCCGCTTCCCCAATGTGGTTTTCCCGTGTGTGGTGTAGGCGGTCATCACCTTTGACACTGTCCCACGCGACACAATTAACACAGTAGCTACTGCCGTCACACTCACTCCACATAACCGCCCACCAACAATTTGCCAAATTTGAAAATCTGAGAGGTCTCCCATTTTACACTACCTCCGTTTTCTGCAGCCACTGGACACTGCTGTTCCACTGCGCCTGATAGTATGGAGACCGTCCTAACACACCACCACCAGCGGTCCGGTGCTGCGGGCGCCACGACATCACTGCCAACTCATACATCTGACGTGTTGCCAACTACACGTGTTTCCATTTTTCTGATCACCATCTGTACCAATAATGGAGTTGTTTTTAGGTAAACAGGCCAGTCCCATGTTCCGGACATCATTCTCTGTTATCAGATTCGAAAATTTACGGCGAGATATTCGTTTCGACGACAAGCGAACAGGAGCTACTCGAGACAAAGACGACAATTAAGCGGCTTTCAGATACATCTGGGAACAGTTCATTCAGAATTGCTGGCGAAGACTCAATCCGAGTGAATCAAGTACAATTGACAAACATCTCTTGCTCTCCAGAGGATGTTGGAAGTTCATTCAGTAGAATCAGCGAAAGACAGCGAAGTACGCCATTAAAATATTTTGACTCTGTGATTCGTTGACATCTTATGCCATAGATGGAATAAAGTATTGTGGAAAACAGTAAGTAATCCTGTGAAGAAAAATCTCACTGCTAATGTTGTTTTCGAGTTGTCAAGTTCTGTTCGGGTTACTGGTGTTATCAACACAATGGAGAATTATTTTACAACTGTGTCATTATTTGAAGAGCCTCTGAAAACACATTACTGTTGTTGGAACAACGAGACTCAACAAGAGAGTAATACCACATGACTTGTTACATAACAAAAGCAGATACGTCACCTACTCTATCTTTGCGTTCAGAAAATACTTGACAATCGTAAGTTATGATCCAAAGAAAAACAAATCTGTTATTTTACTTAGTACTTTGCATCTTGATAAGAAGGTAGATGAAACTAGCAGTAAGAACAAAACAGAAACTATGCTTTCTTTTACAATAAAACTAAAGCACAAACGTCAAGGACGTTGCTTTACTCAATGCATTCATTTTGCTTATGCAGCAATACCCAGAATATCAGAAGGGATCATCCAATACACGAAAGTTTTTTTTACAGAAGCTTGAAGGGCATTTCATGCTTCCTCACTTGCAAGAAAGGATTATGAATCCTAAGCTAAAGGCAGTAACTTTTGGAGGAAATGGGGCGCAGTGGAGTGAAAAGACCTGTACAAGAGAAATGCAATGAATCAAGTGCGAAGTAATGAAAGTTCTCAGGATGTCCTCGCTATTGTGAAAGGAAAATTTCCCAAGTGTGTTACAAATGCAACAGAAACATTTGCAAGGAGCACTGCATTGTTCAGAATAAAACCTGTGCTTCGTAGACACACGTAAAGAAACATACACAGCCTACTTACAGCACAACAGTCGAGAAGTTAACAAAAATACCATTCATTCGCCATAATACTGTATATAATTATTACTGGAAACCGAGTGATTAAATTTTAACTAGATTTGTGAAAAATTGTTTTTTATACTCGTGTGTGTGAATGATAGACTGGAGTGATGGAGTGCGTTATGTGTATACATTGAAATTGTTGAGTTTCAGATTGGGGTCTGATGGACCCCTTTCATTTATTAATGTAAGTTCTTCCTCTCATACATCTAATTCTTCAAGTATCAATACAAAATCTATCATTAAAAGAAAATCCCGTGATTGGTAGACATTTAGTAATACTTCTACATATTTTATCACCAAAACATTGAGTCAGTATATACAATAAATTTGTTTCTGAAGTAAAAATTATAATTTTATTCAAGGAAAGTGTTTAAAGCCGCCACATTGCTTCACTGAATCAAGGGCAATGGTTTCACAATTGCCCATAATGCATATAATTCTAAATTCAAGGATAAGTATGAAAGTCACGGACCTTGAGAACTTTTCAAGGAAGTCATAAGCCGGCCGATGTGGAAAGTTATAGCTCCATTTCTGTACTTCACAGAAATAGGTCCATCGATAAGGCCGATTATGCTGAAAGTATGAGTCTGACAAGATGCGGTAATATGGCTATAGCTCAATCTATAGTAACCTTGAGCAGTATTATCACGCCTTCTTTATTTTCTGACAAAGAAAAAGTGCTATTATCTACCAGAAAAGAGAGGAAAAGAAAAATTAACTTGATTTACCTGTAGTTTTGTCTAAGCTTGGACTCTTAACATGTAGTGCTTTATAATAGCAATAATAATAATAATATAAATATATCGTATATATAAATCTCTTTGTTTAAATCTAAGGCAAGATCCCCAGAAGATAATATAAGGATACGAAGAAATCCAATGCAAGAAAAAATTGCCACTACGTCAAAGTCCTCCTATATAAACTACCACTTCATAAAGTTTAATAGGAAAGTGAAGCATGTACTGCCAAGTAAAAGTGAATGCTTAAACCTTGACAGAATTAATAAATGTTCTGATAATGTTATAAATAATATTCAAGTAATGGAAAAGTGTTCTTATGTAATCAGAGTTTAAATGAATCATTCAGTAAGACCATGATTTCTGCAAAACAATTTTTAGAAAGAAGTGTGGTGCCCAAATATATTTATTTACTATAATACATTTAATTTTAGCACATAAGCGATTTTTAAACTTAAGTAATAGCACTTGAAATTAAGATTTAGCACATAAGTAATTTCAATATTAACAAACAGCAGGTTAATAGATTCATACAAACCAAAGTATATCTAAAATTCTCACGAATAAAGACCCAAGTTACAGGATTAAAAATGAATCTTTAATGTTTGAATAATAAGCTGTTCTGTAATAATGGTAGTAGTTTTATTTTACAGGAAAATTTCTTTTACTGTTCAAAATATAATGAAAACAGTTGTATTGGCCTGACCTGATCGCGCTTTTGATTATCCAATTAGGAGCCTTATGGACCATAGCGTTAATTCGAATGAGTTAGGGATTCTTTTGCCCGGGATTGCGACACCTATTAAAATTTTGCTTATGCATATCAGGGACCATGCACGCTGGTGCGAATGAGTCAGAGGTACCCTGGCTCGGCTATGACGTCATTGAATTGTGATTTTTGGATTAGAAGTTATTATGATTCTTAAAATTTTTAAAACATATTCTTGATTTATTACGTTATGAGTTAGTACAGCTTTATGAATGTTTTTTATTTTCTTTCCCTTTTATGGCAAAACAAATTGGAGATTGTTTTCTCTTTGATGAGGTGGTATATAATTGGACTATCACTGGTGAAAATGAAATCTTTAGTTTTGCGTCAAACGATTATGCTGGTTAGGCTAAAGGAGACGGCAACGTTGAGAAATGAATGAATTGGTGAAATGAAAGTGTGGGAGAAAATTGTAGAATCCTGAGTATAATGTTGTCCACCACAAATCTACTTTCGTGGGGTTTGAGCCAGGGACCCCATACAGCAGAGGTGAACGCTCTACAACTGAGTTACCACGTCCCTCACTGGTGCGAATGAATTAGAGGTATTTGGTTTGAGCTAATGTGTTTCTTTGACGTCGGGATGACCCTATTTCACTTTTGATTGTCCAATTAGGGACCCATGCCCCATAGTGATAACGTGAATGAGTTAGGGATGCTTTGGTACGGGATTGCATTACCTATTGAAATTTTGCTTATGCCTACTCAGGGGCCAGGGAATGCATAGGATCACTGAGGACACATATGATCACCTTGATCCACATGACGAGAGGGGCCTCGTTCCCTTTCATGTGAGTATAAAATATTACAATTTGGAAGTGTTTTAACTTGTTCTATTATTTTTGATGAGACATTTTCGTTATATAATAAAGTACAATGGTTTATTTTTAAATTTGGGAGTCATCGTTCCCTCTGATGGGTATTGATTTTGGAGCCTTATTACGTTATATGATTATATGGAGTCGTATTTAAAATTATTCCCTTAAATTTGATAAGTACTTTGTGATCCACTTTTCCGCCTCAGAGGTGAACATGGATACCTTACACTTGTTGATTACTACGTTATGGAAATTGCAATCGTCCCGAGTTTCATTCTTGTTGCTAGTTTCAGGAAATTTTAACGTCCCCTAGAAGCTAATCGAAGGATGATGATGAGAAATGGTGAAATGAGAAAACATCATAAATTTACTTGGTTGTGGATTGAAGCAGAGACATCAGAAATAAGCGCTGAGCCAAAGTGTCCCGTTGAGAATTTGTTAATATTCTGTGCGTGCACTTTCGCGTATGAAAAGAAGACGTGCAGATTTAAACAGATTGTGTTAAATTACACATTTCTCCTTGATGTTACGCATAGAAGTTTGTTATTTGTGAAATTGCAGAATGTGCTTTTACGAAGAATTCTACATCAGCATTTTTCTCAGCTGTTAGTGCAACGACAGACTTTTATAGCTCAACTTTATATTTATGTCAGAGACAGTATCATAACATATCGATAAGTGCTACATTTTTAATCAAGTTTAAGAAAAATGAATCACATTTAGATGTGGTAATTTGAATTTCGTAATAAACAAATGAGCCAACGGTATGATATCATGATCAGAATCGCGATACTAGATGTCGTAACGATTGATGTGTAAGGAGAAAAACGTGAATAACGTTACGATCGCTTGTTACTCCACGTTTCGGCTCATGATACATGATGAATGCTGTGTTTACATTGGTTATACGTGATGTCACTTTATAGTTGAACTCGTTTCTGACCTAAATAAAAATCAATTTCACTTTTCAAGTCCTATTTCCACGAAGATCGTGAATGAACGAAGGTGTACCTTTTGTGAGAGCGTGACTTTACTCCTTTCCTTGAATTTGGGGTAAGTTATTAAGAGTTTATCAACAGCGTTACTTAATATTCGTGGAGTATTACTTAAAAGGTATTAGAGAATAAAATTGTTATCACTGTTTTATTTTAGCATGAAATATTTAGCCTATGGGAGAGCAAATGGTGGAATTACTGGGAGTACCCTCACTTTCTTGACCGGGGATCGAATTAGGAATCCCACACATTAGACGTAAGAACGAGAAATAACATATTTGGTTGATTTTGGTTTCATGTTCGCCAACGTTTTAAAGTTCAGTGTCAAGGGAGAAAATGCTTACTACAATGATTCTCTCAGCATAGTTAGAAAAACAATTTCATTCATTCTTTTTATCACTAGAGAATCGTAGGTCAGTTACATGTTGATGTTGGTCCTAATAATAACTAATAAAACGTATTAATAAAACGTTTCAGCAGTATGACAATTCGAGTTATGATCATTCTTTTAGGACTGATGGTGTAGTCATTTTGATACCGTTAAACGTTTCTCTCTCTCTCTCTCTCTCTCTCTCTCTCTCTGTCTCTCTCTCTGGTAAACATGCAAGCGAATTCTGATCCGGGAATTCAATTTTAATTCGTGCTTTTTTTCTTTTCTCGTTTAAATATTTGTTTTTCGCCTACTCCTTTTTGTTTTACCTTACCTTTTCCTATCTGAATATGGCTACTTCTGGCTTTACTGTTTTGCGAGATATCAATAGATATTATCGGCGTTTTAATCTTGAAGGACGAATGCTTGAAATTCAAATCAATGCTCCGACCAGTGACACCGATATTGTTGAGTGGGTTCAGACTTCCTTTAAACATATGTTGGATTACTTATTAGTCTAGCAGCTAGGAGAGTCCTGTTGGGAGTTTGAGAGCCAGAAGGTTTGTTTGTTTTACCGAGTTCTACTATCTTTAGTGTTTTAAAAAAAATTGGTCACATGTTCTGAATCATAGTCATTATTGCGCAATGGCCGCCATCTTGAATATTCCTTTCGTATTCACTACATTTTTCTTAAATACATCTAGCTCAAGCTGTAATTGTTACAAAGTTATCAGTTATACCTCGTTCGATTTGCAATAGTATAGACTTTTAGGTGACGTTATTCATTTGTCAGTAATACACACAAGAGGGAAGTAAAGAAGGAAAATTTTGAAAATTTCCCTCAAAATTTTCCATTTTACCGATTTTTTGCTATTGTTATATGGCAATGCTGGGTTCTGGGCTAGAAAGAAAAATTACATATATTTCCTGTAATGTGATAAATATATGCTGAAAGTTTTGTCTTGATTGGTTCACTAGCAGAGGAGTAATAAAATATTTTGTTAGAGCGACCAAAATCATAAAATACAATCTTTGGATTTAATGAAAGTACTTTTGTCACATAGAAAGACCTCCAGCTCAGACTGTAATTGCCGCAGAGGTACAAATAATATTTCCTTTTATAATTTGTTTGATTAGAGTAATAAATGGTGGGATTAATCTAACATATGTGCCATTATAACTTATGACAAGGAAGTATAAGGGAAATAAATATAAAATTCATACGAAATATTTTCCTTTAATGATGTGGAAACATTAAAAGATAGAAGTGGAACTACTAGAAATTCACTAAACATTAATACCCAATATTTAATTCAAAAGTGAAGACAGATTTTTTTTTAAAAAAAATCGTAACATTTCATGTTTCGTAATTAAGAAATGTGTTCCAAATTTGATATCAAGTGATATTTTCAAACAGCAATTTATTAATCTTTTTACATAACAGTCCACAAATGTCTGATAAACTGACACTTTCATCCCACATTTACACACATATTCTTCACTTTACATTTACAGAATGGACAACACGGTATTTCTTTCACTCTTCAAGGACAAACATTAACTTTTGCACATGTCTTGCACATACAAGGAGAGAGAAATTCAGGAGGTCTGAAATATCCAGTCGTTATTATTGGCTTAAGATATCCTGCTTCTTCTATGTAACCATACTCTAGTGGATTCAGTGGTTGGGCTTCATCCAGCACAGTCATCCATATGTAGCACTGAAGATATGCACGCTGTATATGAAAGACTATCGTTGATGATGGTGGACATAGTTGAGAAAAGTTGATAGCTTTTGCTTTGTGGTATTGTTCAAATCGTACCATATCACAGTTTGTTTTTGATGAACCAAGTACTTTGGCGATAGAAAGCTCGGCATTTTGTATCATTCCTTCATCCAAGGGAGCAACCCCAAAATTGTTCAACAGGGTTCCTGGTGTCATTGCTGTTTTAAGTGCCATAAGTTTTGTCCCAACCTTACTTGTGGCATCGCAACCAGTTAAACTGTGAACAGCAGGAAGAACATATAAAAGTGCGTCGTCCATTTTCTCCGTCATTTTGTGAAGTGGTATGTACCTCATAGATGGTCGGGGTCGTGTGTCTTTGACAACTCACAGTTCTTTCAGGCCACATTTTTTATAACTCTTTTTGAAATGATATAGTGCGGAAATCTTAACATCTGTATCTACTGAGGCAATCATAACTCTTTCAATGGAATCAGTTTCGACCATGTGTTGGATGTGTTTCATGATTCTATCATCAGCTTCCTCACATTCACAGTAAAGATCTGGTACCAAACGAACAGATCATTCGGTCAATTTCAGGCATAGCTTTGGGTTATGTTTGTGACCTCCTCCCAAATACAAAGATTTTATAGAATTTCCTTGATCGACAATCCACTCAATGAAGAGTTCTTGGAAACGTGCTTTGTTCTGGCTTGAGCCCAAAAAGTATCCATGTTGACAGGAAGGGGTGCATTTGGGTTACTAGGAATCACATCAATAGTATAAACATTTTTTTGTCGCCTCAGTCGCTTCCAGTTTTTGATACTTTTATCTTGATACAAGTCAAACACTATGTCAGTGCGCAAACAACCTTCGGTGAGTTTTAAAAATATTTTCCAAATAGTCAAAGTAGTCTCCAAACGTCTTACACATAAGTCGTTTGACATAGACTTTTCGCGCGTATACCATAAAGTCAATCACCATTGCTGCTCTCGTTTCCTGCGTTGGTAGATGACTAACTACATCATTCTTATTTAAAAAGTGTTTTTCAAGTTCTTTGCTGAGTTGTGCTTTATCTGCTTTCTTTAAGAACCCATCATCTGTTAAATAATACGATGTAGATGTAAGCTCATATTCTAGTACTGTTCTCAATATCGACATTTCTTGAACATGCTATTTCTATGAACCGAATAGCATTATTTGTTTCTTGGAGTGCCGTCTTGGTTGCAGATATGTGTTTCTTTGTCTTTGGAAATTGTTTATGTATGGGATCTAGAATACCTTTGGATTTGTCAGTAAGCCTTTCTTGAACGAAGTTTTTGTAGCTAGTATCTCCTTTTCCTTGCATAGAGAGTAAGTACTCAGCTATTACTTGATCAATCTTTGTTCCACTTATAATGTTAGAAATTCCACAACTATCAACTTTCGAAAAGGGATTTCCTGTCTCAAGCACAAGAGTTATCATCTCTGAAATATTTTGCTGCTCTTGAATTGTTAAAGACTTCGAAAACTCATAATGAAGAGCATATTCATCGTCTTCATTAAGGCCACAAAACCGTTTCAAAAAGTATGTTATATTTTCTTTCTCATGTTTGATAAGATCGTGTTTTGTCACGGCTTCTTTTCGTCTGGTTACTCCGATTATGCCTCCAGATCCCTTGGCTGGCTTATTGTAGTGTTGCTCTAGTGTTTGATCCAATGCAACGCTGCTAAATCTATTGTTACTTTGTTGAACTGTGAAATGGCCGTTCTTAAACTCATTATAGATCAGAGGATGTTCTTGTTCTAGTTTTAAGCAATCGTGGTAATATAGAGTACACCACCGTGCATAATTTGTTCTGTCAAATGAGAAGAAAAGTGGCAAACACTCTCTTAGGCTGCACACATGCAAGTCCCAGTTCGTGAAGTGACACCATTGCCAAACGTTCCCAGGTATCTCTCTGGATTATTAGGTTTTTCTAACGAGAAGTTAAGTTTATCACTGAGATGATGGTCTTGAAACAAGACAAGTGCTGTGTCGTGTGTTCCATGCATTCCTAAAAATGTAGCTTCTTCTCTGTCGAAATTGTCCATAGCACCTCGAACCAAAATGTTGGGTTTTATTGATGGAGGTATGGGAAAATGGTGTCCTTTAGCCCTAATAATAGTTCTGTTTGCTAGCATTTGATCTTGACGTAGTACATCATCATAACTGCAGCATAGTACATCATCATAACTGCAGCATAGGAAGAAAATCTTGAATCACTTACCTTTAAATCATCAATCTTCGCTTTATTGACGGCTTCGACGTTAACCTCGACTTTTGGTCATAGTAAGACTCCAACAGTGCTGCCAACCTACACACAACCTGCTACAGAGAAAAATAAAAACTTTTAAGCGTATTTTCCTCATTTTTTGATCCTTCCCATACGCACTTCTGCCAAGCCACCTAAAGGCCTATATCATTAAAAGTAGATCTTGATATTATTTGTATCTCTGCGGCAATTACAGTCTGAGCTGGAGGTCTTTCTATGTGACAAAAGTACTTTCATTAAATCCAAAGATTGTTAGAGCGACCAAAATCATAAAATACAAAATATTTTATTACTCCTCTGCTAGTGAACCAATCAAGACAAAACTTTCAGTACATATTTACCACATTACAGGAAAAGTATGTAATTTTTCTTTCTCGCCTAGAACTCAGCATTGCCATATAACAATAGCAAAAAATCGATAAAAGGGAAAATTTTGAGGGAAATTTTCAAAATTTTCCTCATTTACTTCCCTCTTGTTTGTATTACTGACAAGTGAATAACGTCACCTAAAAGTCTATACTATTGCAAATCGAACGAGGTATAACTGATAACTTTGTGACAATTATAGCTTGAGCTAGATGTATTTAAGAAAAATGTAGTGAATACGAAAGGAATATTCAAGATGGCGGCCATTGCGCAATAATGACCATGATTCAGAACATGTGACCATTTTTTTTAAACACTAAAGATAGTAGAACTCGATAAAACAAACAAACCTTCTGGCTCTCAAATTCCCAACAGGACTTTCCTAGCTGCTGGATTATTATTGGAAAATGTCGACGAATCATCGATGGTTGGATTATCAATTTTACCTCATGATGAGAAGAACAAGCCGTTTTATTTATCTTTCAGGCGTGCAAGTAATATGACACTGGAAACTTTATAGGCTTCCTTCGACCGCATCCTTCAAAGTAACGATAGTTTTCTCATGAAAGAACCGTTCACTGCACATTTCCATCATGTGGATTTGTCCCGTGGATGTGGATTAGTGCGTCAAGATCTTTTATCAAATAACGAGTTACTAAAACGCAGGAATGGCATTTTACGAGTAAAAAACACCGACAAGAAATGTTTAGCTTACGCGATTGTGTTTGTTACGGGCCTGAAGAAATATAAGGATACAAATAAGAAACTGTACAGACAATATCAGGATCAGAGGAAGTGTGTTGTCATCCCAGACGTACATGAACTTTTGTCTAGATCATCAGTGAATTTAGAGCATGGGTGATCTGTGGAAGAATTGCGACAGTTGCAACGCTACTTGACCGATTATAAACTTACCGTATACACAAGCATTTCCGGAGAAAATATTCTGTATGAAGGGCCTGGTGGCGAAGAAATGATTCCAATCAATTTAATGTGCATCTATTCTCATTACGACATCATCACATCATTAACGTTCGTTTTTTCTACCAACTACTACTGTGTTGGATGCCACAACAAATATGATCATCTTAATAGACACGTAATGAACTGTTCGGCCATGTGTGAGAAATGTTTGCAGAAACCGCCATGAAGTAAGTCCAATACGGAGAAGCAGTATCGAGAATGCAATCGTGAATTTTATGGTGAAATACGAGGGTTGGGGCAAAAGTCATGGCAACTATTTTTTTTCTTGCAGATATGTGAGCGGATCACAAACTTCTATGTGTCGTGTGGAAGTTCTGCAGGCATAGCGTGTATGCAGAACAACAGATGGCTTTGTGATAGCTGGTAGTAGCACAGCGAGGTCTGTGAAATCAGTCAGTTGGTGAGTGTCGTGCGAGATGGAAGTAACCCGTGTTGAGCATCGCGCTTACATCAAAATAGCCGTTCTCCGAGGGTGAAATGCGATGGAATGTCACAGTGAATTAGTGGAAACGCTTGGTAATTATGCCCTACCATATCGGACAGTAGCACAGTGGGTAGGAAAGTTTCAGCAAGCACGTGTGTCAATCAGTGATGAGCAACGTTCGGGACGACCGGTCAATGTGCGGACCGACATGGCACGTGTCGTCATCCACCCACCGTACTCTCCTGACATATCGTCCCGTGACTTTGATCTCATTCGAAAGATTAAGGAACCACTTTGTGGTAGGCGGTTTACAACACGCGAGGACATTGCTAATGCTGTGCGCGAACAGGTGACCCGATTCACACATGGTGTGGCAAAAGCTGAGGCGGATGGTATTCAACGCCTCAAACATCGTTGGCAGCGCGTGGTGCAAGTAGCAGGGGACTACTTTGAAGATCTCTATGCTCAGGTTTGTCATGTCAACTGTATGCGTACTGTGTTGTGATTCTTTTGCACCGTGAAGGCCATATAGCCCTGTATACTACCGTAATAAATTAGTGTGTTACGATATTTCAGTGGTATTCATTGTCCACACATGTAGGTAACACCTTGTCCTTTCGTATGTATATGTCAGATTTTCCAACCGGACTGGTATCTTCAAGAAAAAAAATAGTTGCCATGACTTTTGCCCCAACCCTCGTATGTTATACAAATCATCTGACTATACCATGTCATAAAAAACAGGCAATATGCAAGATGGTGAAACAGTGGTAAAAATGTTTACGCATTTATTCGATTATCCATACAGGTGAAAGGGAACACCAATGTACAGATATTTTTTGTAATGTGTGTCATAAAGACGTGGGTAAACGTGTGTCTACCCACCAATGTTACATGAAGCCTGATACGACTCAATTAAAGCCTGGAGTTCAATCAGTGTTACATGATAAAAAGGCTATGATTGTCTTTTATGATATTGAAGCCACACAATATATTTCCTTTGATGGAGACACGTTTATTCAAAAGCCCAATTTACTGGTGGTCCAACAAATATGTTACAACTGTGTTCAAGATGAAGATATACACCACTCGTATGAAGTTTGTGGACAGCGGGAACACATTTTTCAAGATGATCCGATCAATGCTTTTCTTACGTCAACCACGACCCAACATCAAACTTATTGTAACTTTGGCACATAACTCTAAGGGATGTGATGGTCATTTTATTCTTAAATCTTGAGTGAAAGAACATGAATTGAAACCTACCATGAAATCTTGAAGGCAGCAAAAATTTTAAACATAAAGTGAATCACTTCTCGTTTATCGACTCCTAAAATTTCATGCCAATGGCTTTAAGTAAATTATCCAAGGCCATTCATTCACCAGCGACCAAAGGATATTTCCCACACTTTTTTAATACTGCTGCAAATCAATCGTATGTGGGAAAATTACCGGACACTCATTATTATGGTGCAAATGAAATGAAAGTGGATGAACAAGAGAAATTCATGATACGGTACAACGAACACCAGAACGATAGTTTATTTTAGAAGAAGAATTGATAAAATATTGTGTCCAGGACGTTTACGTACTTCGAATTTCTCTTGTATATCTTTCATGACCACTTTTGAACAAAAAACCCACGTCCATCCATTCTTTGAGGCTATCACTTTAGCGAGTGCGTGCAATTCAGTATTTCGACGAAATTTCTTAAAACCCAATACTATTAGCATTCTTCCTGCACGAGGATACCATCACAGAAACAATTAGTCACGGATTGCTTTGCAGTGGCTTGCCTACATTGAAGAAAAGGATGGACATCCAATTCTACATGCAGCAAGAGGAAAAAAAGATTTTACGGCTGGTTTTCATCTGGACGGCTACTATAAACATCACAACACTGAAGAGGAACACGTGTATGAATTTTAAGGTTGTAGGGTCAACGCTTGTTCTCTCTGTGTCCCTACAGGTAATGATCAGCCCATTTCTGAGAACTCCAATGAAACTATGAACTATCGATACGAGAGAACACAGCGTAAAATGAAATTATTACGATCCATGGCATATATAGTACACAAAATGTGTCTTATACTAATAAAACACCGTTAAATCCAAGAGACAGCCTCTATTATGGCCTCGTTAATGGAATTAAATTGTATCACGTCGCAAATGAAAATGAAGACGAAGAAATTAAATTTTTGAATATGACTGTATACATATGTCAATAAATGTGGACGGTATGCAATAGAACACCCACAAATTTACCTACAGGGAGATATAAAAACGACCGCCATTCAAGATGGCAACGGCTTAATCAAGTTAAAGATTTTGCCTAGCAAAAATGTCTTTCATCCAGTACTACCATTTCGCTCAAATAAGAAGTTATTGTTTCCACTTTGTGCTGCCTGTGCCACACCATTAAATAAAGGTTCTGAATGTACACATTCCGACAGTGAACGAAGTCTAACAGGAACGTGGGTGTCCTATGAAATTCAAAAAGCCATTGAACTTGGGTATCAAGTAATTGAAATTTACGAAATTTGGGATTACGACATCCCCGTATATGATCCTGAAACCAAGAGTGGCGAATTATTCAACGAATACACTAACATATTTTTGAATTCTAAGCTAGAAGCTACTGGATGTCCGGCCAGTTGCGTCACCGGAGAAGAAAAGCAGCAGTATATTCAAATAGTACAAAGCCTGAAGGCATAACTTTAAATGGAGCAAACATAATGACAAATTCTTCACGTAGTATCTTGCAAAACTCTGTTTGAATGCCTTCTGGGGACGTCTCGCTCTAAGAGACACTTTCTGCCAAACGACCATCATTAACGACCCCAAAGAACACTATCAGAAAATAAGTGTTCCAGATATACAAGTAACCAAATTTTACCTGCTAATGATTCGTTGTTATATCTTTATTGGGTGTATGAAGATGATGTTCCAGTACAAAATCACAATGCTAATGTTATCCTTGGAGCATTTACGGCGTTTCAAGCTCCTCTGAAACTCTACAAATATTTAGAATTGCTGCAAGAAAGAGTACTATATTTAGATACAGATACCGTGATATTCACACAGCGACCATCAAAGCTCACAATAGATCCAGAAGTATTTCTTTGTTCAATGATAAATGAACTGGAATCAATTGGACCAATAGCATACATTTAAAAAATCATGTCTTGTGGCGCAAAACAATACGCTTTAGAAATCTACGACCCCGACACGAAATCAACCAGTTATATATGCAAATTTCGTAGATTCATACTCAATTATACAGCAAGCCAAAAGTTAAATTTCAATAGTCTGGAGCCATTGATCCTTAATGAATCCAGTGAAAAATCTCCATTAGCACACCACACAAAATTTACAGAAGCCAGGATCATAATCTTATCACAAAACCTGAAGAAAAGAAGTACAGTTTCAATTATAAAAAACGCCGATTAATAACAGGTACATACGAAACATTGCCCTATGGATATAAAAAGCTAAAACAGAATAACAGCCATATTTTTCCTTAATCTCACCACCATCATCTCCCAAAAACAGGCAAAGAGTCAACAGCAACACGAGACATGCTTCATCGATGCCCGAGTTCCTTTTGACTTCACAGCGGAAACAAACTCAGGTGCAGAAGATAACGTTACTTTGCAGAAACCAGTGGAGAAAAACAGTAATTCAGGTACGCCACATTTGCTTTTTTTTTCTCACCTCACTCTCTCTGGATCAGTTAATTTATGTTCTTGTTATATGTTAATGATCTGTTTTTTCTTCTTTTACATGAAACAAAATAAATATTACCACGTATATTCATATGTTTTATTTTCTCTTTACACAATTTGTACCGGTAACGGACACGTCTTTCTTTGAAGAAAACTAAATGTATACAAAAATGGAGAAAAAGAAATTCTGTATCCTATTTCACATGCTAAAAAATAAATGTATTGAAACGTGAAGAAAAAGTAATTCTGTATTTTATTTCACATCCAAAAATCAATTTTTTTTTTGTACTGCGATTTCAATTTCTTTTTTGAATCAGTTTACCGGTAAAATAAAATTTCTGAAAATAATATTTTGAAATTCTCTGTCTTGCCCATGAATTAACTAAGAAAAGTAAATGATGAAGAAAATTAACAAGTAAAAACGAATAGTGCAGTCAAGTCCTTTACTTGGTTAAGAACTTTCATCGCAAAATGTTCGAATTATCTGGATAAATTTTGACTCTTCATGGATGCAAAAATATGCGAGGGATTGCTCTACTATCTATTGCCAAGTATCAAGAGTCAAAAAACACATTAACATTAAGATTATCTCAGTAAAAATAAACCTGAAGGTAGAAAGTTACACCAGCAAGCTGAAATTTGTTGTCTTGGTTCCACTTTAGCGATGTATAAATGTAGTAAAATTTCCAAGGTAGTGTACTTGATGAAGTAGAGAAATGGCGTCATCCATCAGCTGCCAACAGATATCCTTCAAGTTTCAAATGGTTATAACTGTTAGATATTTGATAATGACTAATATGTTCCTGCGTCATTTTTAAGAGAATAGATTAGGAATTGCATTATAGGTTGAACTGGTATCATATCTTGCTGTCGTTATCAAATATAGCTCACAAATTAAGGAAGTTTAATATTCATACTTCTCTTTTGATATATATTCTCCAAGAATAAAAATCGTTGTAACCGTTATGAATTCAAAGAACATAATTTCAAGCAATCACTTTTGGACAATTCCATGTTTTCCAAATGAAGTATGCATTATTGCTGCATTTTAAAAATTAATATAGGCAATAGATTATTTGTAGTTGTAGTTTTATTATTTGTAGTATAATTTTCCATGACCCTATTTATGAGTGAAATTGATTTAGTAATTTAGAAACTTCATTGAATAGATTCTACTATGCATGACGACAAAGTAGTTAATTACATTTTTATTTAATCGGCAATTGCAATTTAATTACAGTGATAATACTCAATTTTCTAATTTAAACTATTCCGTAGGGATATTTCTTTAAATACATGCACATCAAAAAGACCACATAACTGTTGTCATTATATTTTCCGACCTTCAAAGTAGTTTACCATTCGTACCGCGTGATGGACGAGAGTACTATGTACGTGTTTGATCGTTCTGTTTACCCTCCATAAAAAGTATCAATAAAAATTACTTTAAAAATAGATTGACGTGTGAAAATTAAAATGTTTTCTATTTAATACATGAATCAAATTTTATCCCGAAAAATATATTAAGCTTCAAAGTTAAAAGAAGAAAGAATCAAGAACAGTTACAGAAAGAGATATTTCAAACTCATATGCTTTTCTTCATTCGATCACTAGCTGTGAAAAGAAAACATTTCAAGGAATTGAATCAGTTAGATTTTAAAATAATGAATAACTGAATTTGGGTCCTCCGAGGACCCCTCATGATATTTTATGTTCTTTTCCAATATGCTGTTAATTAAAATGTCTTAGGCAGGACACCGTGGTCTGTTTGTCATATGTGATTTCGGACAACAGAATATATTTTATATACACACCTAAATTTATTAACAAACAAGATCGGTAATTTGCATAAAAAGTGTGCATTTACTGTGCGTTCTTACAAACTTGCAGAAACTCTGAGGAAAAGCGGGCCAAATTTGATATATCATTTTATCACTCTAGTTTGTAGATAAATGGTCGACAGCTGTGTAAGGGCAATATTGTACAGAGAACATTTGTTAAAGATGATAGAATTTCTGACTTGTTAGAAATGCTTCAAATTAGTAATGCAGAGGATACGTTGTGTGATTCAGATGATTAATTTATACCGGTCGGCGGAATGACGCAGAACTGAAAACAATTTAGAAGTAAATATAGAACAAGATAGTGCTGTTGGTGGCAACGATACAATTCCAGATAATGATGAGAAATCTGTAGTAAAATGCGTGAGAATTTGGAAAATTTCAGGTTCACCCTGATCCGTGGACCACGATGCAATATTGTAAAAGGGGCTCCAGCATCTACAAGAGTCGTTTGAAATACAAATGATATTCTTTATGTATTCAAACTCTTAGATGACGAAGACATGATGGATATCATTTGAAAGTACACGAATGAGGAAGCCGTCCAAACAAACAACAAATTTAACAAAACATTGTTCCAGGAAAAGCTAAAGTTTGGAAAAATTAGGATCGAGTTGAACTTCTAGCTTTCTTTGTTGTTTTACTGACAGCAGTGTTTTAGTGGAGCTCTGCGCTGCACAAAATAAAACATTATCCAAGTGTAGAGCATAGACGAAAGCATTCGACGTGCTGTTTTCACATCAACAATGTCAAGGGCTAGATTTTCACATATGTGGAAATTCATTGGATTTTGTGATAAAACTAAACGTGCTAATCGAAAAATGAGTGAGAAGCTTCCAGCTAACAGGGAGGTCTGAGACCACTTCGTTGAAAACTGCAAGAACTCCTATGAACCGTTCAATATGTTACAGTTGATGAACATCTTATGGCGTTTTCTGGACTTGTTCCTTCAAACAGTTCATGAATTCAATGCCAACGAAGTATGGCATCAAACTCTGGCCTATAGCTGATTTAAAGTCATTGTATCTATACAATTTATAAGTGCATACAGGGAAATCTCCCCCAAATGTTCCAGAGAAAAATTTGGCACATCAAGTTATATTCGACTTGATATAGTCTTGGCACTGAACAGGAAGAGGTGTCACAACGGACATTTTTTTACAATACGTCTATATCACTGCAGAATTTCTGTTGATATTACTGGGCCCCTCAGGTTAATAAAAAAACAGACACAGTTCAGATCATGTACATTCCAAAGGACAGGGAGATTTTATCACCAATATTTCTCTTCTCCGATCATATGATCACGATCGGCTACGTCCTCACGAAAAATAAAGTGGTTCGTGTGCTATTAACACAAACCATTGATGATTATTAGTCCGATTATGAAAAACGAAATCCAATGATGATTCTTTATTACAAGCAACCTAAAGGAGGAGTCGACAACGCAGACAAATTGATTCAGGAATATACATGTTCTAGAAGCACATCCAGATGCTTGTAGACAATTTATGAAATAATTGACATTGCAGCACTAAATACATTTGTCATTTGGCTCTTGAAAAACCCAGACTGGAAGCAAAAAATGGCATTATAAAAGATACCACTTCTTGTTAAGTTCAGAAATCAACTAATAAATACAAATATTGCCCGAAGAGCTGCTGATCCCCTTGGATTACATATTTATGTGTTGAAGGCCATAGAAGCAACAGGAGTACAAGCATCCCAAAGTTAGATCTCAACTAACCAAAAATTACAGAAGCAGAAGAAAGGACGACGATAAATAGAAGGTAAACACAAAGTGTAATAATTGCAATTGATTTATGTACAAAAATCACAGGAAAGTCCAAACTTGCAGTGTTTGCTCGGAATGTTGTTCCAACTCGTAAAATGCAAGCTTCATATTTGTATAGGATCAAGAACAGTTTATTTCACTGTAGAGTAGAAATTGCTAAATATGTACCATAATTGTAAAATGTAGTGTTGTATAGTATTGCAATTACAAATATTGTAATCTATTTCGTAAATTCAACAGTAAAGCACGGATATATAAGAATGTAGCACAGGTTATCATTCTCTGCATAAGAAACACTAATATGTACAATAAAGGAACGATGAAAAAATCAAAATTTATATAGTAACACTTTAAACTGTAAATGTGTTTTTTGAAGTACGTTTTTACACATTCCGTATATACGTACTTAACCACTATTTACGTATGTTAAAAGTAACAGGGTAATCTAAGTGTTGATGTAAAACAATTTACAAACAGCGGTCGATATCGATGAAGTAATATTGGTGTTCATGTAATTATTAGGCTTACACATTTATCGAAACACTATATATATATTCGAGATTTATAACATTGAGGATCTTACGAAGCCTAAGATTGAAAATGTGAGAAGAAGCATCAAAATGACACTGATGAAAAAATATAGAGTCTAAAAGTAATGGGGTTCTTTAGAGCCCTCTTGGTTACGTACGTTGATAAAGTTACCTTGGTATGATAAGGGTTAAACGTTACAAAAGAATAATTTAAAAGTAATGCACATTCAATTTTTGAGACTTGCAAAACATAGTTCAGTGCAGATTTTTATAAATTAAAACGAAACATGAAAAACAGGAATTGAAACATACCTTTCGCAAGAATCGAAGAGAATACACTGTTGACGTGAAGTTTTCTTCAAAACACTACAGCAGATCACTATAATAGCCGTGCTAGTTTTCCAGCGAGAGTGCTGTTATTCTGCAAAATATAGTATGATATATGTATTAGATACTAAATAATGTACTTCGTCCACGTCTACTTAAACTATAGAATATTTAGTTGTTATACACTTAGTATACCCTATATATACACTCATCTGCAAAACTTAACAATAATGCTATTTGCATGATTTATGCACTCAGAGAAAAGCGAATCAGCCGTATATTATTGGAATGTTCATTTGCAAAGATATATAGTCCGAAAACACTGGAAGAGAATGCAGAGGATGGGCAACAGAGACGAAAATGCATGAGCATAGGAAAATTCAGTAATAGACCATACTAGGTTACGAGTATGATAGAGGACATCTATTCTGTGTGTGATCGCCCGGCACTGCTACACATGCACCACAACATGATTGCATGCTGAGAATGAGATTATCAGGACGTTGCTGGGGTATGTTTTGCCATTCTTGTACAAGTGTCCCTGAAGCTAAGGAGTGTATCTTGGTGCCATTTGACCACGTACAATTCGCCTGCCAAGCATGTACCAGGCATGCTGGATGGGGTTCAAATCCAGTGAGCAACTGATCCAGTTGAATCGCCTGATATCCTGGTGCTCAAGGTACTCATCCACTCCGTCAGCGCGATGAGGACGTGCGTTATAATCAATTAGAATGAAATCAGGACCCACTGTGCCCCGAAAAAGACAAACGTATTGGAACAAGATGTCATCCCGCTACATTGCACCTTTGACGGTACCCCGTGGAATGATATAAAGATGTGTACAGGGCCACGGGATGATTCAGTCTCCCCTGTACTAATTTACAGTAGTCATGTTAGCTGGAAGAAACAGTGTTCTTGCTTCTCTTCAGATGAACTCACGTTAGAATCACTGGTGAGAATTAACGTGGATTTTTCTGTGAACAGGACATGACGCCATTCTTATAGTGTTCATAAATGGTGTCCTCTGGATCAATTCAACCGACCTCTTCTTTTCCTCAACACCTTGCTGGTTTTATGGCATACAAGTGTCCCTCAGCTAACCGTCTGTACACTATAAATCTTGACACGTTCTATAATCTGACGTTCCTGTAGCAGCTGGAAGGTCCTAGAGAGATCTAAGGCGGTGCAGTGTCTGTTGAGCCTGGCGTAAGAAACGGTCTTCCTAGTGACTGGTGCTTCTTGGACGACCTCCGCCGAACCTCCGAGAGAAGTTTTCGCCCCTTTGGAATCTTCGTCAAATCCTCGAGATGGCACTTTGTGGGACATCAATTCACAAGAGACATACGTCTTTTTTCTGACCCCTCTCGAGTTGTCCGATGATTCTTAAACGCATTATATCATCAATAATGTCTTTTTGCACCATTCTCCTACACGTACACTGCCACTATATCAGGTAATTCAGCATTGATTCACGAGTCTCTAACGTCTCGAACACAAGTGCGTGCGTGTTTAATCAGCGCTCATCACCAACAACCGTTCAATGGGTGTATACAGCATCACCAAGCGGCATCATAGGGAGTTACGCGTGTCAAGTAGCCATTTATGTTTAACAGGATAAATTATATCATGCATTTACCATACTCTCAAAAACTGTTGTCTATGTATTTTCTCATTATTCTCAAATTTTCCACATGAGTGTAGTATGTATACTTTGCTATAGATTATGTAAATTGGAACTGTAGCATTTATTGATGTTATACGCTATGTATATTAAACCATATTTAAATATGTTGTCAATATGGAAAATTCAAAATCCAATCACGACTTATATTAAAATAGTATACCACCCTTGAAAGAATTAAATATTTAGTTCATACTACCGAGAAAGCTCATACTACCCATAGGAATATAATTTTAAATAGCCTCGATAGTGAGAGAAGAGAAACAACAAAGAAAAATTGGAAAGGTTGGTAAAGGAGCAGTTGTTAGAAGAGGAAGAAGAAGAAAAGAACGAAGAAAGGAAAAGTGACCAACCAGATTAGCAAAAGTAGAGAAGAGAAGTATTGGCAGGTAAAGTAAAAGAAAACCAACGTTAACAAAGTGCCACGCCAAGCAATGATAAAAGACAAAGTATAGAAAAGGAAAAGAGAAAGAAGGGAAAATGAAGAAGAGAAAAAGAGGAGGAAGTATTAATAAAACCAAAGATCAGAAGACAAAGGAGGAAAGGAGCATCTGTAGTTGTAGTAGGAGGTTGGAGAAGGAAATGAAACATTATATTACAAAACAATGTCAGAAACAAAGAAAGAAGTTGGATAAGAAAAAGAAGACTCAACTTACAAGACCATAGTCAGAGACAAAGAGAGAAATTCGTAAGAAAAGAAAAAATAGTCAGGGGCGGACTAGCAACCATAGGGTCCACGTTGCTAAACTGAAATGAGGGCCCACTGTAAATAATTAAAAAAATGTACTTGGCATTCTTCATATGTATTACATATAAAAGTCTATCTTCGAACCAATAATTCGTATCCCATATATTCATACAAAAGCAAAACGTTAACTACAAAATATGTGAAGTAGGAAGATTTTAAGAGTAACTCATCTTGTGTGTAATTGGCATTATCATTTTTATTATAATCATACATAATACCGGAATTGGTGCTTTCAGTTATTTAATAGTGCTATTCTTTTTTATGTAAGTATTTTAAACCATTTATTTAAAAAAATGAGTGTCATGTTTTAGAAAACCCAAAATATATACATGTGCAATAAGTAAAAACTAATCTCAAGTCAACTGTGAAACCCTAAATAATTAAAGCACTGGCAGATATAATGTAAGTTTCTATCCCCATAAATCAGTTCTAAAATTAAATTGGTTGAAAGTTTCTACTGAATTGCATACTGTAACCCAATATAATATAATATTAATATGAATGCCAGAAATCTTTTTACTTAACGAAGATCCGTATTTTGTCATAGCTGATCTGTGGCTCCCTTTGATACGTAAAAAATACCACTTACTTCAGTCGGGAGCCTGCTTGCGAATGTGCCGTAATCTCTCTCTGTACCTGTCTCTTTGGCGAGAAGAAAATGTTGTATCCGACATACACATACTCGTCTAAATATTGCTGTATAATCTCGAGGAAGTACGCCTCGCTCTTAGCAGACAACTCCCCTCACCAAGCGTGGCAGGTGAGACAAGAGACATGACTTCAGTGTTGGAAACTTGAAAAAAAACGTAATTTTGTGGCCTCAATGCAACACAAAGAATGCTATTGGAGGTAAATTTGCGATTGATTTCGAAACGCAAGATTTTCCTTGACATACGTAAGTCATAATATCATTTCTTAATGGCGCAGAAAGATTAGATATCGTCTATCGTCCAGTGCAGTCCGCCCAATCCTCGGCTGGCCCCAACTTCTCTTTTCATATGAATATCTACTTTGTACATCACAAATCATTTTTTACATTTTACTACGCTTTTATTTTAAATTAACTTTAAATAACTAAAGGGAAGTTAATATTTACACGATATACACACTGATTTGGCTGACAGCATAAGTGTTCAGCACTTTTAGAAGCTACACCAACGTTTACTGAGCCCAGTGCCGGCAGCTAGTGCTCTCAAACGGATCAGGTCAGGCTTCATCGGGTCAGGGCTCGAGTCGAACCTTCTTGAGTCACAGGTAAGGTCAGCGCTGCTCTAGCCACGGGTCGGCTCGGGTCAACTTTCTTATGCGTTCAACTCGACCCGATCCTCTCGACCGGAGAAGGATGTAGCCGAAACGGCGTATAAGAATGTTGACCCGGGCCGACCCGTGGCTACAGCAGTCCTGACCTTAGCGTTGGTGACCTGACCCGACCCGTGTCTCAAGCAGGCTCGACTCGACCCCTGACCCATGAAAGCCTGATCTGACCCGTTTGAAAGCACTACGCGAAGCAAACAGTTCAGCTAATTTCATGTTCGTCTGTTAAAGTTGTGTAATTTCGAGTTGTTTAAAGTTGTGTAATATTAAAAGATAAACTACAATTGACTGAAATCATCCAAAGACGTGGTGTATACATTATAATTTATAAACACCTTAGGCAGAAAAACAAAAAAGTACCTGACAACTGTCCCGCACTACTCGAATGAGTCACTACATCGGAAGTAAAGGGATCATTGTTGTTGGGACGGGGTAGACGTTATGACGTGCTTAAGGTTGTATTTCGCCATGTTGATGGCCGGAATCTTGGGATTAACTTGTTTGTTTTAAGTGGCGGCCAAGTCATGTGAAATATTAAACATCCTCGTTCGAAGAGCAACCCTACGGTAAAGTTATTTTTCCAAAATCTGAAAACGGTTCTGAAGTTGTGCGTAGGTTTATTATATCTTATGTGTGAAATGTGAAATGTGCACTGTCATGTTTCGAATATTTCGAAGTAAATCATAAAGGTAGAATGAAAAATAAGCTTTGTAATATTTCACACTACGTGTTATTTATTGATCAGGAAGAGATAGAGCTAACACACATGAGGCAATTACAGTCACATGACATATCCACCCTTCTGTTGTATGCACATGCTTAATCGTACGACCTAGTGTTTGTGCAGTCTGCGAAGCATAGTAGGTGATATTTGTTCATAGCCCGTAAAGATTCTCCTTTACAGGTGGCCAATGTCTTTAATTTTACAGTGTTAGAAAATGGATAATGGTGCCCCCAAAGATAAAAATCCTGCGGAGTTAGGTAGAGGGACGGTGCTGGCAACTCAATTTCCATGCGTACCTTTTCAGCAACCGGAAAGCTGTTCATTGCGCCATCGATTACATTACGACCCACTGACCCATAAATTACATTTCAGACCATAGTGCGGCAGTGCCCCATCTTGTTTTCAATATTGTGGAAATCTTCTCTCCTCGTTCAACAAAAGTGGCATAACAGTGTTTTCATGTTCATCCCCATATTCTGTAGAAGCAACCTCCCATCAACGAAAACAGGTCCAATAAGTTTCTCATCCCATATTCCGTACCACACAATTACCTTACCTGCACCCTGTATCTTTGGTGCATACATCCAATTAGGATTATTATTAGCCTAGTAGCGAACGTTTTGGTTGTTACGTAGAAATTTACGTCATCACTAAAAACTTTGCTATTGCGAAACACTGGGAGATGAGCTGTCTGGGTCAAAGCAAACTCACAAAACTCCATTTGTCTATCAGGATCAACTTCTGACAGCTTTTGTTTCAATTGCAATTTGTAATGGTGATACTTATACCTTCTTAATATTCTTTGAACAATTTTGACACTAACATTATGTTCACTTGATAGACGTAGCACACTCTTCGCAGGACCTTTCACCAATACACCCAACATAGCTAATGATGTGTCATGATCATTTGCAGTTCGTGGTTGTAGTGATTGTGGTTAATCATCAATATTTACCGTTGCCCTGAATTTGAGGATTGATTTTCGTACAGCACTCTCTCTCACCGGGTCGCGATTAGGATGTCGTTCATTTAAGATGGCTGCTTTCCTTGCAGAACTGCAACCTCCAGCCAAAGGCAAAATTTCAATCTTTTTTCTGGAAAGTTAGCATCCAGTCCTACCTTCAAGAAAGAAATAGAGACAGTTTCCTTCAATACATTGCTTCACACATAAAACATAAGTCTAAAAGAAAACATAACATCCTGAATCCATTCACAGCTTCAAAACGGTTGCGATTGTTGTTTAACAAAGGATTTCTTTACCGCAGAAGTGCTCGGTACTGGGCAGAATGTTTTGTACTGGGCTAATACGAATCTTAATTGGATAGATGCAAGAGAGATGCAGGGTACAGGTAAGATAATGGTGTGATGTGGAAATGGGGTAAAAAATGTATCGAACCTGTTTTCATTGATGGGAGGTGTTCAGTCCTAACTTGTTTATTTAAATTGTTTAGTTTTGTTTAAAGATGTTTGTTCAATGTAACTTGTTAGCTGTAGAAGAAGAAGAAGAAGCAAGGTATAGTTGCTTGTTGAAACTGTGCATAGCAGCAGTGTGTATGTGAGCGCGTAGCCTATAGCTGCATCATCGTTGTGTTCAATGTGCATTTTAGTTTAACTCGGGAATTGTAAGAAATATTAACAATATTATTAAACCGAATTATTAAAGAACGAACCAGCGTTTGTGTGATACAGTCCATCATAAAGATTTGGTCCTCCGACCTAGATGCTAATACGTGTTTATGTGTTTTATGTGACCTACGTGCTAAGACTCGTGTGTTAACAAGAAAGAAAAAACTGTGTGGGTGACAATGGAAGCTTACAATTCCCGAAAGCGTGTTTTAAAAGGCAGGGTCAGTCGTGCTGAAAACTGCATAAACAATATCACAGAACAGGAAGATATTAGTGTAATTCAGGTCTACAAAAACAAAGTGAGTGAACTGTCACGTGAAACAAATGAGCTTTTGTTGCTAGCCAGTAACTTGTGTGCCGAAGAAGAAATTTATTTGGTGCAAGAAGAAGAGCTTGCTGCTATTGAAGATAGACTTACAAAGCTTAACGTGAAATTAGTGGAAGTGCAGGGTAAATTATCTCACACTTCTTCTAGTGATGTGAATAATCAAAGAAACACAACAGAAATTCGACTTCCAAAATTGCAGTTGCCATGCTTTAGCGGGAACTTAAATGATTGGCTTTCGTTTCGTGATTTGTTTATCGCAGCAGTGCATAATAATGAAAAATTGACGGGTGCACAAAAACTTCAGTACTTAAAAGCTAGTCTGCAAGGTGAAGCAGCAACACTTATTCAATCTATACAAATAACTGACGATAACTATAAAGAAGCTTGGGACCTGCTAAATTTAAGGTATCAAAATAAACGAGAATTAGTCACGTCCATCTTGCGGCGCTTTGTGAGTCAAGGTCAAGTGCAGCAAGAATCAGCTGGCGCGTTACGTCGGTTGTTGGATACAAGTGTTGAGTGTGTGCGATCGTTATCAGTGTTGGACATAAAAGTAAACGAATGGGATCCTTTGCTTATATTTCATATAACAGAGAAGCTAGACAGTGAAACAAAAAGACAGTGGGAACTTTCATTGTCAGACAGTAAACTACCAACATTTGACCGATTGGTGAAATTCATAGATCATAGGTGTCGCGCATTAGCAAGTAGCACTTCCAATGCAAAATCAACCCCACCCAGTGAGCCAAACAAGAGTAATAAAAAATCAACAATAGCGCACCATACTTCAGCTCAATTTTCGTGTTGCCAGTGCAAAAGCAAAAATCATCCTTTGCATAAATGTGATGACTTTCTTTCGCTGTCAGTTGACGAACGTCATTCTTTAGTGAAAAACAAAGCATTGTGCTTCAATTGTTTACAATCTAATCATAAACTATCCAGTTGCAAATCAGCATCGTGTCGTGAGTGTGGCAAACGTCATCATACTTTACTTCATTTTCCAAATAAACAGAACTCAGGTGTTTCAGTGGGGACTCATTTTTCAAGTGAAACTAATGTGCAACATGCAGTGTTATTACAAACTGCAGTAGTGATGGTGAAGGATTCATATGGTAATTTACAACCTGTGAGAGCCTTGTTCGATTCAGCCAGTGAAAAAAGCTTCGTGTCAGAAAACTGCATACAACGACTCGGTTTACAAAAACAGCCGGTGTATGTACATGTTTCGGGATTGAGTTCCAGTAATGTTGCTCGGGCAAAAGGTGTTGTTAATATTGTGTTTACATCAAGTTATGATGTTAAATCAGAATTTTCTATAGAAGCGTTAGTGTTGCCAAAGGTAACAGGTATGCTACCAAAACGGTATATTCATAAAAGCAAGCAGTGGTCGCATGTTAACAAGTTAACATTAGCAGATCCGAATTTTAATGTTCCTGACAGAATCGATCTGTTATTGGGTGCAGATATTTACCCTCAATTGCTATTGGCGGGTGTGTGTAGTGGTGTTAATGGTTCTCCCGTAGCAGTGAATACCAAATTAGGATGGGTGTTATTTGGTTCTATTGGCGACTACGAAATGCGACGTAAAGAATTCACAGCGTCAACATATCATATCCAGTGCAACAGTGAAAGAATTTTGCAACAATTTTGGGAATTGGAAGATATTCCTACACAAAAAATAATGTCGTCAGAAGAAAAGCAGTGTGAAATTTATTTCGAGAAGACCCATCAAAGAGATGAGACAGGTAGGTTTCATGTGCAGTTACCATTTCGCGACAACAGTGCAAGACTTGGTGAGTCACGTGAAGTGGCAATTAAACGCCTTAAGCAAGTAGAAAGTCGGTTGAAGAAGAGGCCTAAGATGCGTCAATTATATGTAGATTTTATGCATGAGTATGAGGTACTTGGACATATGGAGATTATTCCAGAAAGTGAAATACTGAAACCAAACAGTGAAGTGTGTTATTTACCTCATCACGCAGTGTTGAAAGATTCCAGTTCTACGACAAAATTGAGAGTAGTTTTTGATGGTAGTTGTAAAACTTCATCTAATGTGTCATTGAATGATAAGTTACTTGTCGGACCTAGGTTGCAGTGTGACTTAATTCCATTACTTGTGCGTCTTAGACAACATAATGTGGCATTGACGGCTGATATTGAGAAAATGTATAGACAGGTGAGAATCCAACCAGAACATAGAGACTTCCAGCGAATTGTGTGGCGTGAGAAACCTAATCTTCCGATCAAAGATTACAGGCTTGTGACGGTAACTTATGGTACAGCTTCAGCACCATATTTAGCTGTGAAAAGTTTGCAGCAATTAGCGAAATATGAAGAAGAATCATTTCCTCTTGCAGCAGCTGTAGTAATGCAAGACTTTTTTGTTGATGACTTAATCGGTGGTGCCAACTCAGTTAGTGAAGCAATTCAGTTACAAGAACAACTTAGTGCATTATTGCAGAAAGGAGGTTTTGAACTGAGAAAATGGGCATCCAACAGTCCCAACGTTTTGGACTCTGTACCCTCTCATTTGAAACAAGCGACGAGTAGTTTAGACTTTGATAGTAGTAATTCAGTAAAAACGTTAGGAATTCTGTGGTATCCATCAAATGATGTATTTTCGTATAATGTCAATCTTGTGTCAGTTAAGTCAGTTGTAACTAAGCGTAATATTTTATCAGAAAGTGCAAAAGTGTTCGATCCATTAGGTTTGATTTCTCCAACTACTATTATTGCGAAAATATTATTGCAAGAAATTTGGAAACTAAATTTAGAATGGGACAGTCCAGTTCCTGAATGGATTTTGAGAAAATGGAGGAATTACTACTCAGAGCTTTCTTTATTGAAAAACATCAAAATCAACAGGTGTATCAGTGTCACTCAGGCTACGAGAAGAGAGTTAATAGGATTTTGTGATTCTTCCGAAAAGGCCTATTGTGGAGTGGTATATATGAGGTCTGTATCTCAAGACGGCCAAGTGAGTGTGAACATTGTTATGGGAAAAACGAAGGTTGCTCCAATCAAACAAGTGTCCTTGCCCCGATTAGAGCTCTGTGGTGCCTTGCTATTAGCTAAAATGATTAATATCATATTAAATTCATTACGTTTGGAAGTGCATGATGTAATTGCCTATTCTGACTCTACTGTTGTGTTATCGTGGCTGAATTCGGATTCAAGCAGATGGAAAGTATTTGTCGCGAATCGTGTAGCAAAGATTCAAACTCTTTTGCCATCAGTGAAGTGGCTCAAAGTGGATTCAAAGAGTAATCCAGCAGACTGTGGTTCTCGAGGTTTATTACCTTCTGCTTTACTTGCACATCACTTATGGTTCTCAGGCCCAGAGTGGCTCAGAAACCCCATTCTCCCAGAGTGCAATGAATATACAGTGGATTCAAAGTTAGTCAACCAAGAGGAAAGAAAACATATAGTTTCTATGCATGTTCATGTTGATACCTCCATTATTGACAATTGTTCATCGTTGTTGAAACTTGAGCGAACTATTGCATATTGTAAGCGCTTTATTAATAATTATCGTGTGTCGCAAGGAAACAAGCATACAGGTCTACTTACAGTAACAGAATTTTTCCATTTACATATTGTTTCAATTTTATAGTTCCTTCAAATATTGTATCAATTCATCTTTTGTGTGTATCTTGAACTAGATCGTTCAAGGGTGGGGGCTATGTTCAGTCCTAACTTGTTTATTTAAATTGTTTAGTTTTGTTTAAAGATGTTTGTTCAATGTAACTTGTTAGCTGTAGAAGAAGAAGAAGAAGCAAGGTATAGTTGCTTGTTGAAACTGTGCATAGCAGCAGTGTGTATGTGAGCGCGTAGCCTATAGCTGCATCATCGTTGTGTTCAATGTGCATTTTAGTTTAACTCGGGAATTGTAAGAAATATTAACAATATTATTAAACCGAATTATTAAAGAACGAACCAGCGTTTGTGTGATACAGTCCATCAGGAGGTTAGATGCCGCGTTATATGGATATATGCTTGAAAACACTGTTATGGCACTTTTGTTGTACAAGAAAAGAAGGCTTGCTTAATGTTGACAACAAAATGGAGCACCGCCGCACTATGGTCTTAAATGTAGTTTATGGGTCAATCGACAGTTTTCTGGTTGCTAGATACGTCGACATGTACCAGTTGAGAGGCCAGAAAAGTTCCCCGACCTAACTCTGTAGGATTTGTTAGTCTTTGGGGCGACTTAAAGCCATTTTCTACAAGTGTAAAATTAAAGACACTGGCTAGCTGGAAAGGAGAATCATTACGGCTTGCGAACAAATACCCCAACTATGCTTCGCAGAGTGTACAAACACTGAATCGTACGGGTAAAGATGTGCATACGACAGAAGGGTGGGTATGTAACGTGATTGTAATTATTCCATATGTGTTACCTCTATCTTTTTCTGATCATTAAAGAATACGTAATTTGAGATGTTAGCAATCTTAGTTTTCATTGTATCTTTATCATTCAATTTGAAATATTTGAAACATGGCTCATCAGATTTCAAATTTAACACATAAGACATCCTAAATTTATGCACAACTTCAAAACCGTTTTCAGATTTTGGAAAAATAACTTCACTATAGGATTTCTCTTCGAACGAGGATGTTGTTTAATATTTCATATGACCATGCCGCCATTCCAAACAAAACAAGTTCATTTCAAGATGGCGGAAAACAACCTTAACCACGTCATAACGTCTACTCCTTCCGAACAACATTGATCCCTATCGACTGCATTTAAATTTTCTCAAATATTTAGCCCGGTCTAGACTTTGTATTTCACTTTTTTTAAAAAAAATATTCTTTCAATTAGCAATTAGACATTTACCAATTTGGACGACGAAAACTGTGGGATATTTGTATGCCATTTAAATATTCTTTACCTACATCTATGTCAAATTTCAACTTAGTAATAATTACTTCCTTAGTTCAATAAAAATTTTAAGTCAGTTTGATGGTATCTTAGGAAATATTAGAATTTAGTAATAAACATTTCTAAAAATATTCGTTTGTGAAATATTGTTTCTTATGAAAAATATTGTGTTATGTATGTTCTGTAAAACGACACAAAAATTTATGTCTTTATGTTTAACTACAACGAACATATTGCTATTTTATCTCGGTATTGTTCATTTGATACTTCCAGGGGCCAAATTTACAATATGGCTGCGAATGTGAAGTTGGATTTGAGAGGACTTTTAATATGTTGTTTAGAACATCATTCCCGACACATGTACCAATTTTCAGCTTGTTACTAATTTCTTCCTAATTTTTGGTAATTTGACACTCCCAGGATCTTCTTCAACTATGCCTGCCGACGGTTTAGACATCGTTTAGAGTCTGCTATTGCGGCAGACGGCGGGTTCCTAGAATATTCTGTATTGGATCTGTCTTCACGTGTACATAATACTGAGTGGCCATGAAATGCTCTATAATACGTCTCTGCTCCTTTTTCCACGGATGTTTTTTTCTTTGTTTTCAAATAGCTACTGCACTGTTGTACAGTTCAATTTTTTTACTGCCTGCAGCTTTAATAAACCAACAATGCAGTTAAAATTGGCTGACTAAAATTAAGTAAAGTGTTCTACATGTGCTCTGTGTTGTTCGAAAGAGGTCAGTGTAGCGAACGGCGGAAAACAGAAAATTACGTATCCATATGCAAAAAAAAAAGGAAGAAAAGAAAGAAAAAGAAAATCGCCTAGAACATACCGTTTAGTATCTACAGAGCGAGTGATAACATGAGAAGTAACCAATAAATTTTATTTAACCTTACAAGGAAAAATCAGTGTTGGTCAATTGTTTTTGTTTCAAAGGTTGCAGTATTTTGTAAAATCTATGAATATGTTACATTAATCGTTTCAAAGTTACCTTAGCTTTTATTAGTCTTCACATTTAATATATCTACTAAACTTTTCTAAAAAATATCACGTCATCCCTGTGACTTGACAATTATCTTTGCTCTTAAAGAATTTGTTTTATAAGCAAAACCATTATAGTTTTTATTATCTTTTAAAAATGTATTATAATTATCTCGCATTTACATATTAAAGATAATATTATTTTCCGGTGTTATGTTATTGGTTTCAAGTGGGTTTCAAACCGCAATAGAAACAACAAAAGGACAATCTGATTAATTAAAAATAATGTGTCAATATTGTGAACTTTAATAGTGAAAACTATTTCATCAATCGATAACATTCATACGTTACAAATACGACAAGAAATAGAATTGTTTATCATTTATATGCCTTGCTGTGCAATAATAAATCGATAACTGTACTTTTGTAAAGAAGAATAATCATAAATGTAAGGAAACATTAACAAATTATAATGGATGAATGTTCCCCTTAATATTATGATAAAATCTATTCCAGCTCCCTCTTTCTCTTGGCTAATATTGGAAGCTTCTTGTATCTCATTTCTAGATGTAGAAGGTTCGACATTGATAATATATCATTCAGATTCTAAGAACAAATTAAAAAAATATATTGTATTGTAGTAGAGTAGATTTGAACCGAAAATATTAAGATTAGTAGATAAACGAGTATACAAATCGACTATTCTTCCACTACTGGAAATGTCACCTACTCTGATAATTTACTTCATAAAATGAATGTCCCAGAGAGAAAGAGCTTAACAAAAAGTTTGAATAAAAAGTAGAAAGAAACACGGTAACTTTCTTCGTTCTGAAATAAGGCTAAAATAGCAAAATCTTCACTAGAACAAAAATATTGAATACATTTTACGGGGTACTACTAGAAGAGTAGAAGTCAGTTAAATCATATTCCGTGCTTTTAATCTACTTCAGAAGAGAAAATTGGCAAGAAATGCTTTCACCAAGTTAGTGGGTTACTTTCGTCAAGAAGGTTCATTAATGTACATTTTGAATGCTTGGTTGCAAGATATTTTCTCATCCACAAGTAGATTCTTTTCATGTAGTGTTCAATTGCTTGCTATGAATTTCTACAATAATGATTGAGTCTTCTATGGATGTGAAATTATTTTGTAGAAAACGCAAATAAACTAGTTATTAGAAATTTGTAAGGCAAAAAAAAATTAAATGTTATAAAATACATTTCTACAGGAAACACATGTAACCAAGTAATCTCACTGTATTGAAGAGAAATACTTTTAAATAATCATCTGAAGATGGGAATGAATTTGAAAGTAAATGCCACTGAAAGCATCACTTTTCATCTGAACGACTCAGAAAACTATGGATAACATATTAAGATCAGTGGTTTTACATTGTTTTTACATGTCACTTCTCCCACCTTCCATCCCTTGGGGTATCTCTTACCACAATATATTTTTCCTGGATTGAAACTAATACGTGTCACACATTTTTTAAAAATTGCTCCAATTATTCCGGAGTTACGCTGAAATATAAATTTATACACCTACACTAAGATATTTTAGCTCTGTGAGCAACGCCTTGGATGCTGCCCTGTAAATTCAAAATTTAGTTGATGTGCTGGCAGCGTTTGTTTCAGCCACATTTAGTATTTTGGGGGTATTGCTGGAACTATTCTCTTCACTATATGTAAGACGTATTAATTTGGTCTTCTCTGGTGGCACTCTCAGAGCTCCAGTAATTCAGTGCCCCACAAATCTGGTCTGGATGAAACACTGTGTGCTGATTCATGCCTAAGCGTAGCATTGAATGTCCATACGATTGTAATGTAATATATTGAAGAACAAAAATTTATAAATTCGACACTACCTTCAGCCAATTGATACATTTCATTTTTCATCTTTTTTTCACCCAACACCAATATAGTCGTTTCTGATTCAATTTAAATTTCACCTTCTTCCCAACAACCACGGGTGCTAATGGTAGCTTAACTTAGGGACTTTAATCGTATATTGAGTGTCGACAATCAATTTAAGGACACCTTAAACTGTCATTGGATATTAATGTCAGTTGTTTTTTATTATTTTTTTCATGTCACCATTCATCCCAACATAGGAATACTGATAGGGTGATCTTGGACACAAACTTAACCAGAGGTTGTATTGACTTTAATCTAAAATCAGTTGTTTCAATCATTGTCTATGTTACACACTTCCACTCTCCCTAGATGTGCTCGTGGGTCTTACACATACGGTGACCTATATTTAATCTTAACTGTGCAATAGGAGCGCGGATATTTTTGACATGGATAGTCGCGCGGGCTACCACTGTAGCCCATTTGTTTTTATTTTATTATATTGGCTAGTTTGTTAATATTTTTATCTTTCTTGTAGAGAAATGTATTTATAAACTGTTTTAAGGGTCTTATACCCAATTTGAGAAATATGTTTATTTTGAAAGCTATATATATGCAAAGAAGATCAACGCCATTCATTTTTCAAAAGTAATACATGAATAGGATTGTAAAAGCAATTTGTATTTACCAAGAAATGCACCAATCTAGCGTATTTGGAATTTTTCTTCATCGTAAACATATATGCCAGAATTCTTTAAAAAATATGCATTATTTTACAAACAATTTACAAACAAACCTTACAGATAAACGTATTGTCGACAAAACATATATATTTTCAGCGAAATACTTTTTATGATTTCTTGCTATCAAAAGTTTGATTACGATCTTGCATAGTTTTGCATATGCTTTTTACTCTCATGTATTTTTTTCTGTTATACTATTGAAGTTCCTCGAAGCATGTTCTGCACACAAGTGATTGAGTGGTCAATGTACACTTTCCTTCAAGCATTGGCCACGCATCAAAAGCATCAAAATGCCAAGAAAGGCAGGTATTTCAGCCTCGTCTCCAAGTTTTTCATTACGGTCACGTGCAAATCTCTTTCTAACACTGTCAATATAAATATTGCTACAATCAACTATAAGTCTGATAATGTTTGCATCTAGAAACAAATCTAGAAACAATTCAGGTTACGACAACGCAGACCTTGCCTCAACTTTAGGTCTAGGAAAACGAAGCAAAATATTATGGGCACGGGAACAAATATTACGAGTAGGAGTTTTTTTTCATCTGGAATTGTGTTTTGCAACATAATAATTTACAACTGTCTTTACTACCATTATCATCAACAGGTACCAGTGATTCCTGCCACCCGGAATTCTCAGTAACATCATCTGAATTTTCACTATTCCTGTGTCCAAAAAATGCAGTTCGTCCGTCTCAAATTATTCTTCACCACCACTATCGCAATCTAGAAAAAAATCCTCATCAGAACTGGCATTTTGCAAACTCATTGACCATCTGATCAACACTCAAACTATGATGAAAAAACTTTCTACGTTTTAGAACACTTGTGACAAGAATAGTCCCGTGGGCTACAGATTTAGAACATGGAAATTTCAAGCAAATAACAATAAGCTCGTGTCGATTTTACGTTCGGTCACACATTAAACACGCAGAACGATAGTTGATAGAAAGGTACACAGACACTCTTTGCGTTAGCGTCACAAAGTACTTTGCGGCAAGGAAAACAAAAACGCTACAATAGTAGCCCGCGGGCGTATTGCAGGGTTAAAGGTCATGTGAACTGCTCCCGCTGAACTTGCAGATCCCGAAAGGAAAGGATTCAACACTAACATTGCTGATTTTCTATTAGTTTTACATGTCACAATGTCATACAACCTTCAAGTTACTAACGCACATAAATTGTATCTCGAATGCCATGCTTTATCTCAACGACCCTATAAATTATATATTATATATTAATATTGTTTTTTTATTATTTTATGTCTGCCACTCTCATTCCTCCTAGAAGTATTAAAATGGTATTGCTAAAGCTGAGGCTTAATTTGAAATTAAATCACATTACAGATAGTATCATTAACTTAGCGGCGCTGAAAAATTACGAATTGAAAATAATATCGGTCGATTCCTATATATGTATTTACGTCACTACGTAATCCCCTAAAAGATGTGATTCGTGACATCAGAAGACAAAAAGTGATGTTGCATATTGTCGAATTTAGCGTAGTGTAAGAGTTACAGGGGGTCACGACAATTGGAGTGGAACAGAAGTATGTGCACATAATTCGGAGGTGATTCGTGACATCTAAAGAATAAAAAAAATGTGTATTTTGTCGATTTCCGCGTCGTGTACTAATGACAGGAATAGAACTTGGAATTGGTACTCGAATTCTAACAATTTTAGTAGAACAGAAAGCTGTACACAGCGTATTTGACGCAGAATTCTACAACGTGTAAGATGACTTTCTGTTTTTTAATGTTACCAATTCCCTTCCGTACATCTTTGTTTACATCTTTTAGGTTCACCCTGTATACTGTTTCTTACTATCAAGCCTGAGACCAATACGGTCGAATTCTTGTGCCCCATCAGAAGCCCGTGTAGTTGTATCAACCGCCTTGGTTTGGTTCAAATGAGCAAAGAGCTCAAGTCCGGTCTTTTGGAATGAGGAATAGGCTAGGCTCTATTGAGCAGGCGGCTTCAGCCTGCTCAGTTTGGATAATGCAGCGACTCAGTTCGACTCGGCTCAGACAAGCCATTGGTAGAAACGAATTGATCGACTCGGTTCGACTCGGTTCAGCTGAGACGATGGCTTGAGCCGGTTTGGTTGGTGTGAGGCATCGGCGGGGTTCGGTTCTGCTTAGATGAGCTATCAAGTCGAACTCGCCTGACTTCTCGGTTTGCCTCGATAGTAAATAAGCCTGTTGTGTAGCCATAAGATTCGTTGACAACTAAACACCGTAAGAGCAATTTTTAACATGTTTGGTCAGCGTCTTACAACTTCTAACAATTATTGTTTCGTTCCCGAACACTTGCTCCTATGGAACTCAAACTCAGATCCTCTACCATGCATTAGACGTCTTCAATATTTAGTGGCCCACTTGTCGGTAAATGTAGATAATCGATGTTCCGACACATTAAAGGAATATCGTTGTTGTGCCATTTGTGGTAGAGTGTCGTCGAATGAAAATAAGATATCCAGAGAAAGTGTGTTGAAGTTACCACTGCATGCTAGAAAGATTGATTCTGGATTCGCTCTTATTCGATTCAGCGAGAAGAATCACTAAGGGATCAACACGAACTATAGCCAGTTATATGCACGCGTTCATTATTATGTATGACTTTTTCATGTCTAATTCTTCTTAAAGTGAGATCCATTTACCAAGAATAACCCCTGTCTCTCTACAAGATCAAATGAAAAATCTTGAGATGAGTGCGTATATCACTATGAATTTAGAGGGCAAATCTTGCCGATTGTTAGATAATAAATATGGGAGAACTATAAAATAAATTAAATAGACGCTCGTCCTCTTGTTAGGAAATTACATGGTATTTTATATGATCGCAAACGGTTCTCGTCGAATATACACAGTTAAAGAAGTACTCTGATTTAAAAGATTTAAAGGACCTCAATGATTTATGCCCTACAAGCAAGTTTTACCCATCGAAGTCCCAAAAAAACATGTCTCGTAATCATAAGGTTAGTGTTTCCTCGACCATCAAGTAGTACTTTTCTCTTAGTGCTTCCTCCACTCTCCCTAAAATAAACTAATCACGCATATAGGCAACTTAATATATTTTACGGAAGTAATTTTGTGGTTCATTATCGTTTCATCGAGTCGTTGAAGCTGGTGGTATAAATTTAAAAGAAGATATGCAGCCACAGCCGATCTTCTTGAGTTTTTGACGAGATCTCGCAAGTTGTCCATCGGTGGTCCATCGAGGATTGCGGAATGGGGTCGCGAACAATACCCCTCCCTAATAGACTTCCGAGCGACTTCCGATCGGTGGTCGACTAATTTTTAATATTCCAATATAAACCTCCTATGCTCATGTTTATATAGGTGCAGTTATAATAATAATAATAATAATAATAATAATAATAAATAAGTTGTAGCAGTAATAGTAGTATAATTGATAATGAAGTTATTATATTCTCTATGTAAAACACTTTAAGAACGTATTTTAAATTACTCACAGCATATGATTTCATTTGGCTCAATTAGGCTCGAAACTCGACCAAAATCCAGTCAAGTTGGAGGAATTTTTCGAGTATATTTCTCGAGACGAGATCAAAAATATCTGTCTCGAGTCGAATCGAGTTTCAAAGAAAAATCACTTCCGCCCATTCTTACTAGCGTAAGCTTAATCGGAGTTTAACGCAATCGAAAGTGACACTATTGGCCTAATCAACACCGAAGCTATTTAGACGACAATAATATTGATCATTTACCCCGAAAACTAAAGATTCGACAATAATATTGATCGTTTTCTACCATTCTTTTTTTATAACGCTCCCAATCTACACAGCAAACCCGAGTCTTCTTTACCAGATTGTAAAAAATGGCTAAAATTACTCTAGGCGTACATGAGTTATGTTGCAACACACACATACACATACCTATATATGTGTATGTGTGTGTTACAACATAACTCATGCCCGCCACTTGCGGAAAGGGGAGAAAGTGATATATAAAATGATCGATAATGGCTACTATCAGTGTCAATTTTATAGTTTTCTGGGTCGCTTAGATGAACAGTGGTACTTTCGATCCCGTTTAAATTCAAATTCAACCCCACAACTTGGGGGAGAGGAAGGAAGAGATATTTAAAAATAATGGAAAATGACCGATAATTAGTGCTGAATCCACATTTGTGGGTGATCGCTGAAATTAACAGTGACACTTTCGATGGCTTGCCCCGCAACATGTGGGAGGAGGAAATATGCATATAAATGACCGAAAATGACCATTATTGGTGTCGAATCCATGATTTTTGGGGTCGCTGAGATGATCAATGATCTTTCCGATGCTGTTTAAATCGATGCCACTAAAAACGAAAACAGCATATTTCACGGGTACTAAACACATGAAATACGGAGTTGTGCTTTTAAATTTTCATTTCAACTTAGCAAAGCGTTTAATATATGTTAGTAATACTAATAAAGCTCAGGTTTTGTCCTTTCTCTATTTCAAATCCGACTATTTCTTAAATCTCTTTCCCATAATATCTATTACTGGAGCTATCAGTATATTTTTGTTTTTCGTCCTTATACAACACCAAGGTTATAAAGGAAGGTCTTTTTAATGTGGGTTCGGAACTTGGATCTGATTGGCAGTTCCCAACCATACTATCTCGCCTCCAAAAAAACTGGATTACAGGGCAGAGTCTAAAGCAAGAAATTTCTCTTTTTTGCTAAAAAAAACTTTAGTTCGCATACGTCATAGCACATGTTTAGAGGTTTTTCAACTAATTTGTATGAAACGAGACATGCAAATGACACAGGACTGAAAGTTGAGCTTACACCAGGAGTCGAATCTAGTATCATCCTAAAACAAAAAGAAAAAAATCTTAATGACTGACTACTTTAATGCTCATAAATCATTCTCATGTAAAAATTTAGGGTGAGCCCTCCCCCCTAAACTCCCCATGGATACGGGCCTGTGTGACCCCCCACCCTCGAACACAATTTCCTGGAAGAAAGCCTCTATTCTTCCTTTTGTCTGTCTAGTTTACTGAAAACATGAAAAGCAAACTAGGTCACAGAGCATAGAGTTGGAAATGATTGACATCTTGCATTGCAGACATATTTCGTACCGTTGATGATTTTGGGAGGCTTTCCAGGGACAAAATTCCCCTCGGAGTTATATCTCCTACGGTGCTGAATATGAGTTGAGTTGATTTTGTCGTCCCTTTCAGCAGCGAGGCTATATGAGACGGAACCTGCTGATTAATCGTGAAATCCGAACTACATGAGCTCTCACCGAAATCGAACCCGGGTCTCTCACGCCAAAGGCGCGTAAGCTAACCACTTAGCCACGAAGAAGCTCGGAGCTCATATTAGAAAAAAAGAAAGCACATTATGGGAATTTCAGTGCAGACAACTAAGTACGACGACTGTTCAATGAATATTTTTCATCTTGAATATATTGTAATATTGGTCAATCTTATTCGATAATGTGATTAAAAAAAATAGCATTCTCTTTCCTGTAACTTACTAAAGTATACAAGTTAAATTTCACACAGTGTGCAAAAGAGGGGAAGGGATTACAACGTACGATGGGCTTCGCTTCCTACCAGATGAACAAAACCTTTCTTCTAATATTCAGCGTTGCAAAGAACCTGTGTGACTGACTGATAGCTGCATATAAATTGACAGAATGAAAGTCTTAATTTTAGTACTGAAGCTGCCTGAGGGAAAAAAGCAAGCACACCGCAGGCGTGGTGGTTTCTGTGCCTTGTAACATTGTGTTTTAAAAAAAACAGACAAGGTCAGTTGTGGGTTTGTAATACAACTGATAAGCCTTTTTTTCTTTTATTCAAGTCACATTGTTGTTTAAAGCCTCTTTATTCCTTACAAAAACAATATAACCAGATTCACGGAACAGACAGCAATTGTAATAAAAGTTGAAAAAAATATATTTATCATTCAGATACTTTATTATTATTATTATTATTATTATTATTATTATTATTATTATTATTATTATTATTATTATTATTATCACATAATATTTTTGGTTAGTCTTCACAGCAATTAATACTTAGCAGCAGGGGTAAAAGTGAGTGGGAGCGCCCTATTCCCACGTCCAAAACACTGGTCATGGCGAACCCTCACTTCCTAAGCATTTACAATGGACACATATAGGCATGGGGTACGGCGTGGGGTATGGGCTACCTACCGTCCCCCTACATTCTCAGATGATTCCATCCCACCTAGCCTAATCCCACTTAGCCTAACGATTTATCAGCCACTTATATCTCCAAGATAAGAATGTCTATCATTTTAGGCGAGATGGGAATTCCCATCTTACTTAATCCCCTCTCACCTAAACTTGCGGTAGGATTCAAGGAGGGAATTTCTGTACTGAAGAGGGAATTCCTCTACTAGCATTTTAACCAGATATTTCAATCAGTATTGGCAATCTCTGTCAACTACAATATAAATATATAATAAGTACTATACAAGAAGAAAGCATAGGGGGTAGGCGATTTAGTGAACTTAGTTCACTTTTGGTTTGTTTTGGGAATACTGGAAATTGATTGACAAAGAGAAGCTAATCAGAAACAGGATAGAAATATAGAGCGTGTTTCAAAACAACACTGACAACGTTTGGGAGGTGATTCCTGACACCATGATAAGACAACTTGCGTGCACAAATGCTTCCTTTTGGCGCTATGACCAGCCAAAACCAGTAGCAAAAATGCCGAAAACAGCGATAACTCGAGAACAAAATGTCGGATCGAAGTCGGGGAAAAGGAAATGTATATTATTTTTAGCCATGGCTTCCATTAATGCACAACTCGATATGATACAGGAGCAGCACAAAGGTCGCCTCAAAGAAATTGAAGAATTATGGAGATATTTTATGAAACGTTGACCGAGGCAAGTTAACTACAATTAAATACGATATTCAACTCACAGGAATCTTAGAACACGCTCAAAGTTACAAGAACATCATTAAAATTATAAAAAAGGGAAGATGGACACATTTGATTGATCTACTTTGTCTCAGTATAGAATTGGCTATCAAGGAAGAACTGAAATTATATGAAGCCCATAAAGTTTAAATGTTATGCCTTCTAGGCTAATGAAGACAGAGAGATCACGCATGAATATTGGGTAGCGTCTGCGACTTTCGCAAAGGAGACCCGGCTCCGATTCGCGGCGGGAGCGCAAGCATTTCGGATCTCACGTTAATCCGTAGCTCCATATCTCATGTAATTTTGTTACCCAAGGGATGCTAAACTGAAATCCGATCCAATAATAAAGAGAGGTAATGGATGGAAGCTAATTTTTGGGAAATAATTCGTGAAATGAGAATGTAGGAGAAAACAGGATAATTCCTAGAAATCTCACGGGTACGATGGTATCCACTACAAACTTTAAGTCTGGGATCGAACGAGGTCCATCCCGCACCAGAAGTAAGCGCTCTATCACTAAGTCACCTGCTCCTACTTTGAAGAAACACTATTATTCTGACAGATGTATCGATATGCTAAATATTGTTTGTGATAAACCAACATACAAGAAGTACAAACGGTCAGAATGTGGAATTCGTGGAGTTTCCTTTGTGAGAAAATGGTAAGTACGTTTTTTTATGTCAGTTATTCTTAACTGGATGCCCAAGTCTCTTAGGGATTGGGGGTGGACACGGTGAAGGAGGTGGAAACACTTGTTTCTGAGACGTGGGGCCTCTGGTTCGATCCTCAGCCAAGAAACTCTGTGGTGGACACCATCGTATTCTGTGTGGGTATTCTCGGGATACTTTAATTTATTTCCACATTCTCATTCCATCATATCTTCCATCAACATTCACTTGCCTTAATCATTGTCTTCCTTAGCCTAAAGAGCATAATCGTGGTTCGTTAAAATGAAATACTTCATTTAATTTTACAGGGGTTGCTTACAGTTTGTCGGTGGGTTACCGTTAAGATAATTTTTCAATAGGTTATATTATTGATACTAATATTTGTAAGAAAGAAGTAGTCTATGAGGCTCATAAGTTTGAAAGGCCAAGAACTACAATTGAACGTTGATTGTAAGAAATGCTGAAGGTACGAACTAAATTTGATTTGTGAGTCTTTTAGCATTATTAGTCGTATTATGGACAAAAAATAACTCACATATCTACAAACCAAGAAAACTAACAGTGAAATTTGATATTCAACAGTGAAATATAATAATATACAACTTGGATATCAAATTTCGAGGTTGCTTTCTTGGCTTTAGACATGTTCAACTTACATGTGTTTTCGTGATAGTCCAAACTTTCAACACACGAGTATCAGTCTGCTAGATTTTCGTAAATAACTAGTTTTTCGAGTATGATGATTATCCTAAATCTAACAACTAAGTACAGATACCGTTCACTAAAGTTCATAATTGACTTTTGAGAATATGCTGGCCCTAACTGATATATCACATCACTACCTTTCCATTTCCAAAATTATCACAGATTTCAAAATGGCGGATTTGAAGGTGCCGCCAGAAGTTAGCGATCTACTCTGACCATTTTTCTTTTGTCAATATGAGAAACTATCACCGTTTGCATTGTCTATCTTTCACTATTTTCATGATTCAATAGTTTATTTGATGTATTTCAATAACATAGCATAGCCCTCCTCCCATCAATTTTGACCCCCCTCCGTTTCTTATGGCGTTCAGCCCTTATAACTTTGCTCATATACATATTTCAATATCCTGTATCAGTCGCACTAAGTGTCATCCCGCAACTCGAGTCATCCATTTGGACCCTTTACTTGTCAGGCAATTTCTTATTGATTGAAAAACAAGGAAAATAATTCTACAATGACTGACAAGTAACACTTCACAAGTGTAACACTCCAATTTTGATAAAATTTGGTAGGTAGATACTACACATAAAATAAACTAATACGTGTATTTTTATTTTCTGTGGAAAAATTGTTTCAGGGGGGAAAAACCAGACCCAAAATTTTGAGAAATGACGCCCGAAAGGTAATAACAAGTGGATAGGCGGCTGAAAATACGGTTTAACCCTCAAAAAATTCCTACAAAAGGTTTCTCAACGATTTTCTGTTGTATCAAATGTGCTGAATAACATATTAAAAGTTTACCAAAATTTGACCACCCGAAAGACCCAATTTTCAAGATAGCGTTCAAAATGGTTGTTAACTCTTTTACAATCTTAGACTTTCATTCAAGTAGCTACTGGGTCATCTCTATTTATCCTAGGAATATAGTTCGTGCATCATTCTCTTCGGAATAAAACAAGCTTTCGGGTGGTGCCATCCAAATGTGTGCATGACCTACGTGGAAAGGGAAATTGAGAATAATTTGAGAAATTTCCCTCTTAAAAATCCATTTTCTAAAGTTTTGCGCCCTCTGAAGCGGCCCCGCGTAAGAATAGAGAAGTACTATGAGATATAGACTATGTACGTGCCAAATTACATTGTGAAATCTTTATTAGTTACGACAGAATAAAAAATTTACCAATATCCTACTCTTTGAATGTATCTAACCAAATATATAAGTAGGCAATAAATAGGACAGAACATAAAAGATTCTAACACAGTACTATTAATCCGGATATTATCATTCGTAACTCATTGTTTTTAGAATGAAGCAAGCTTTCCTATGGTATCATTCCCATGCGTCCATGATAATGGTTCGTGCATCATTCTCTTCGGAATAAAACAAGCTTTCGGGTGGTGCCATCCAAATGTGTCCATGACCTACGTGAAAAGGGAAATTGTGGATAATTCGAAAAAAATTCCCCTAAAAATTCCCTTTTCAGAAGTTTTGCGTCTTCTGTAGCGGCTCCAGTTAAAAGTACACTACCTTAATGTTTCTAGAAAATTACTATGATGAATAGACTATATGTGAGAGAAATTAAATTCTGAAGTCTTCAATAGTTACGAGAAAACAAAGCATTTACCAATATCCTTCTCTGTGAATATACCTAATCGAACCTATAAGTAGGCAATAAATAGCACATCCTACAGTTTTCATCGTACAAAAGTTATGCTAGTGTCTACTCATAATTTTATGGACTTAACACACATCTGCTACACCGAAATTCTAAACAGTACTATCTTTATTCTTATTTTACCAAAAATTAACAGAATTTTTCTTTGACATATTTACAAACAATCATTGTAAGATTTTTTTGCTCCCATACTATTTCATTCAAAATATTTTGTTTCCTCAGATTTCATTCTAATGTTTTTGAAGTGTATTTTTTATAGTCTTAAAATACATTTGTTACATCTAAATGGTAAAGAATAGTTTCTTTGTCCTTAGTTTACACAAAATTAATATACGTTTTATTAAACATTAACGTATTTACGAATAGTCCTTGTTACATTCTTCATCCCAAACAGATTCATTGAAATTATTTTCACAGTTTTCTGTTTGGCAAGGTCTGCAAACAGATGTGCATGGTAGTCCATACCTCTTGTAACTGCACCGTTTTGTTAGGCAGGCAGTTGAACAGTTACAGTGAAGCATATGAAGAAGACTTTCTGGTGCAACAGGTGTATCTGTCATAACATTTATATACTGATTGTGCCATAGTTTCCACCTCCTACCAACTGCATTCATATCACTGTCATTTCTGATCTAAACCTTGATTTGGTAATAAACTTTAAAGCTGTGGTATTTTGTAAGAGGACTCAGTAGGAGGAAGGCACTCTGGAGTGATGAGTGACATGGAAGAAACAGTTTTTCTATTACTGAAGAGTTGGTAGCGCAAAGAGGTCAGTACTTCTGCGTATAAACAAGATACCCATTACCTTTACCCCTAACGATGCTACAACATATTTTGTTTGATGTGGCAGCAGGAACACATTTCCACAGTTCTGATTTTTTTTCACTGCTTATGAATCTTTGGAATACTGACTTCTTGCCTACACCAAATATGTGCGAAGTTGAGTCACATCCTGTTTAAGCATAATGAACAACAGTTGCGAATATACATTACCACCCAGAACACGTTTCATTTCATTGATGTCATATATCTTATGAAGTGTAGACTTGTCCGAACGAAAATATAAGCCTTTATTATCAAACTGAGCACAATAAAGAAGGAGGATGAGTAAATCTGTACCCTCCCCAATCAATGTTGTTGAATGTTGCTCTGATGACTTGACAGATGCTTTGACGATGTCTACGTCTGCATCTCCTGATGCATTGATAACATTGCAGCCACTTTTCTGCAGTTCTTCTGTCACCATGCAAAAAGTTCCTGTTTGTTGCTAGTTGTAGCAGGAAAATCATCTTTTTCCCCCTAGAAACTCTGTTGCTTCATTGAAGCTGATAGTGAAATGGGTGATTTGGCCTCCTCGATGATGTGTATTATCCTTGATGGAAGGACCAGCTTCGTAAATGTCAAAAATAACATTTGCTTTACCATTATGTTTTATGGTAAATTCTACGTATGAACGTGCAAAGCCACCATAACTCTTGCTCTTTATCCAAGGCAGCCGATGAAAAAGTGAACTACCATCTAACATATAATGTTCAGTTGCTGAAACCGAATCCATAATAGCTTGTTTAGTAATATACACCTCAATCGTATGAGCCAGTTGAGCTTTGTCACTTTTACGAAATTTATTTGGCGTCAAACATGGCTACTGCAAATGGACTGAGTTCATAGCTCAATACACGTTCTAAAGAAAGTTCTCAAGTTTTTGACAACCAAAAATCGTTGATAGAGAAGAGCAGGATCAATGGTTCTGTCTTTGTCAATTTTAATGCTGGACTCGTTGGCAAGGGTTTTTGCTTGGTCTTTTGTTTTAAATGATACATTAAAATTGGTTTTCTAATTATATTTTGTACAATATTTTTCCTGATCATCTGTGAATTATGCACATTGACATCCTTTTTGGCAATTACACCCGTAACAATATTTTTCAAAGAGTCTGGTGAGAATGGCATAAAGGTTACAAGTTTTTATTTAATCTTCTCCAAGTCTCAGTGATCTCTTTTCATCCTTGACAATGTTGTTTCTCGATGCTGATGACTGGTTGTATATGTAAGACCATTGAATTCCTGCATGGCATTCCTGCATGATATTGAGATGAGATAGGTGTGGACATTGTCCACAAAGTAAGCATTTCTTCAGTCATGCCACTTCCGTAGATCAACCTGTCACTGCTCTTTAAGGATCTCATTAATGTCTGCTCGATTACTAGATCTGGACTAAGGCCTGCCCAGAACTGGTTACTGCGGCGAATCACATAGAATCCCTTGGCAAATGCAGTATATACGTGTACATCAAGATGCGGCTCTGCAGTTGACTCATTTCTTGCACATAGATATATGCAGATTTTAGGTAGTTATAGTGTCCAGCAGCAGCAAATATTGGCAGACAGTCTAACACAGCTTGCAGGCGCATCATGCAGGACCCTTTGCGATCTGCTTTGACGAGTGATTGGGCAAACTGCAACATTTTCTGATAGTTTGCCCAAAGTAAACCTGTTTCTGACCTGTGGCCAAATTCTGTCTTTCTTGTGACCATAATTTTCTTTATTTCGATCAGCGTATCCGACTTTGTCACTTTCGATTGTAATCTGTTTCAATATCATTGATGAATATAGGGTTTCTGCTACATTCACTAGTGACAAATTGTGCGCTGTTTTTTCTAGATCTGAGACAATTAGAAAGTTGAGACATCTGTCTAACAAGAGATGTCCACGTAAAGCCCTCTGTACTGGTTTCCCGGCCATCATACTTTATATTTTACCTACAAAATATAATTTAACAATCTTTACAGGAAATCAGGTATGAAAGAAACGGTTCATCGTCATTATTTTCTAGATAAGATCAAACTTTGAAGAATGTTTGCTCTTAATCTTTGTTTTTGGGTCGGCCAGATCTACTGCGTTTCGCCTCTTAGTATTTATGGAACTGTAGCAGTATGCAAAGCTCAGAACGAAAATTACTGCTACAAGAGTGATGGTAAACACAGCCAGCGGCGTGCAGGTAATGTCCATAATATTCTATTATTCCTTTCACGATACTCACCCGTTCATCTGAACGGCTATTACAACACTCAATAATACTGTTCACAATTACTTCCGTTTTCACATAACTAATACCAGCACTTCCTGGTGTGACTGTAATACCGCAGAAGAGACAATTTATTTGGCTGTTAGAAGGACCTTAAGAGATCCTAGCACTTCTCTTTGGTGGTTTGTCTTTTTTGTTGTTTACTTTTAATGTCTTTTGTGTTGCTCTAGCAGTGTAATCTTATCCAGGGGCGCTTCAAAGGGCGTAAAACTTTAGAAAAGGGAATTTTATTGGGAATTTTTCCGAATTATCCACAATTTCCCTTTCCACGTGCATCATGGACGCATGGGAATGATACCATAGGAAAGCCTGTTTCATTCTAAAAACAATAAGTCACGAATGATAATACCCAGATTAATAGTACTGTGTTACAAACTTTTATGTTCTGTCCTATTTATTGTCTACTTATAGATTTGGTTAGATATATTCACAGAGTAGGATATTGGTAAATATTTTATTCTGTCGTAACTACTAAAGATTTCACAATGTAATTTGGCACGTACATAGTCTATATCTCATAGTACTTCTCTAGGAAGGTTTGGGCTATGTATTCTTATCTGGAGCCGCTTCAGAGGGCGGAAAACTTTAGAAAATGGATTTTTAAGAGGGAAATTTCTCAAATTATTCTCAATTTCCCTTTCCACGTAGGCCACGCACACATTTGGATGGCACCACCCGAAAGCTTGTTTTATTCTGAAGAGAATGATGTACGAATCATAATCCTAGAATAAATAGTGATGATTCAGTAGCTACTTGAATGAAAGCCTAAAATTGTAAAAGAGTTAACAACCATTTTGGACGCCATCTTGAAAATTGGGCCTTTCCCGTGGTCAAATTTTGGTAAACTTTTAATATGTTATTCAGCACATTTGATACAACAAAAAACCGTTGAGAAACCTTTTGTAGGAATTTTTTGAGGGTTAGGTAGGTTTTTTTCATATCTGCAGCCGCCTAGGACCAAAGTGAATGAAATTGTGCACATATATTGTAGAAATAAAATGAGGGAATACGGGTTTCGTATTTTCCTGGAAAAACGGTTAGGTGGGCCAGAGACCCCTCCAAATCTTTGATCACGAAATATCAAGTGCTAATGATAGTATGCCAGAAGTGCCTACAGAACATGAAGAATTGCAACGAAATTTTGTGTAGTGACAATATGCGAATAAAAACTAATTCGTTTTTTATTTTCTGTGGAAAAAAGGTAAAGGGGAAAAGGCCCTCACACAAAATTTGGAAAATTGACGCTTAAAAGGCAAAAGCAAGTTAATCGAAGTAAATGAAACTGTTCTAAATATTGTAGAGGTAAGATGAAGGAATACGTGTTTCGTATTTTCCTGCAAAGAAAAAAAAATTGGTGGACCGAGGCGTCTGGTGGCGGAAGGAGTGGACAGAAGCGAAAGAAATTGAGTGTAGATATTGGATATGTAAAATAAGACCTTTCGTGTTTCACATGTGTATCCATCTGATTTTTCAAATTTGGAAGATCAACAGTAAGCACAAACAGTATATATAGTATTTTATAATATTTCGGGAGGCACCTTAAACGCTTACAATGTTTTCGTGATGAAATGTTTGGAGGACTCCGTGCCCCACCCAACCATCTTTTTTTCCAGGGAAATACGAAATTCGTATTCCCTTATTTTGTGTGTAAAATATCTGTGCATAATTTCATTCAATTCGGTTCACTTTTTCTTGCCTTTCGGGCGTAAACTTTCAAACTTTTCGGTGATAGTTTTGCCCTCTAAAACCGTTTTTCCACAGAAAATAAAAACCAGTATTCATTTATTTCTTGCGTATTGTCAACACGTAAAATTTCTCTGCATTTCTTCATGTCCTTTACACATTTGACGTAGTGTTACTAACACTTTTCATATTTCGTGGTAAAAGGTTTGGAGGGGTCCGTGCACCACCCAACCGTTTTTCTTTATGAAAATACGAAACCAGTACCCTCATTTTACGTCTGCAATCTCTGTTCACAATTTCAATCACTTCGGTTCACTTCTTCTTGCCTTTCGGGCGTCAGCTTTAAAAATTTTATCCCTGTGTATTATTAATAATTTATATCTTGCATTTATTAATAACTAGCTGAAATACCCACTTTTCGCAAGGGTCAGATAAAATATCTATGTAAACATACTGAACAACGAAACGATAAAATATCTTTAATTTTCTACTACTTTTACATATCACTGTAAACGCACCCTGAGACACCCCTGTTTGAAATTTAAAAAGAACGTCTCTGGTCCCCAGGTGATGGGAGTTGTATTTAGAAATCAACGCCTCTGGAAGAATCAGCATTCATCTCAGCGACCGTGAAAACTAAAGATTTGACACTAATATAGGTCATTTTGGATTATTTTTACATGTTTCGGTATATCCCGGTGACTCCGGACCGCATATAATGATAGCTGATTTTGAGTAATCGCTAATGGAAATGTCACCATTGACTTCAGCGACCGTGAAAACTATGGATTTCACACTAATATCGGTCATTTTGGATTACTTTTACGTGTCTCGGTGTAGCCCCCTCGTGACTTCCGGCCCTTAGCCGAATTGGGTGAATGCGCTCGGAGTTTCACCATTGAGCTCAGAGACCACGAAAGCTATGGATTTGAAACTTATATCGGTCATTTTAGATAATTGTTACATGTCTCGGTAACCTTCCCCACATGTCACCCGGGCCCGCATACAATTTCACCTGAATTTTCAAGTCATCGCTAATGAAAGTGTCACCATTGATCTCAGCGACCGCGAAAACTATGGATTTGATACTCATATCTGTCATTTTGTATTATTTTTACATCTTGGTAACCCCCCTTCCACATGTGACCCTCGGTCCGCATACAATGGTAGCTAAATTTGCAAGTCATCGCTAATAAAATTGTCAGCATTGATCTTAGTGACCGCGAATATTTTGAATTTGACACTAATATCGGTCATTTTGGGCTATTTTAACATGTCTCGGTATCCCCTACCCGCTGACCCGCGGCCCGCATACAATAGTAGCTGAATTTGCAAGTCATCGCTAATGGAAGTGTCACCATTGATTTCAGCGAGCGCAAAAACTATGGAATTGTCACTAATATCGGACATTTTCGGCTATTTTTTACATGTCTCGGTATTTCTTCCCCCCCCCCATTGCCGCTGAGTCCCGGTCCGCATACATTTGTTATTAAATTTGCAATTCATTGCTAATGGAAGTGTCAAAATTGATTTCAGCCACCGCGAAAACTATGTATTTGACACTAATATTGGTCATTTTGGACTACTTTTATATGGTTCGATATTTCGCCCCCCCCCTGCGGAGACCCCTGGCAAGGAGCCGAATAGCGTGAATTTGAAGGTTTATTGCGAGAGGAGCTTCATTATTGATTTCAGCGACCGCGAGAACTATGAATTCCACACTAATATTGAAAATTTTCTACTACTTTTATATGTCCCGATAAACGCTCCCCTGAGACCCCCTAATTCGAATTTTGAGAAAAACGTTTAACTCTGATCTGGAGCGTGGATCAAGGTATTTTTGGCTAAAATTTGGTAACTCTCGGTCTATTTGTCTGGTTCCCAAGCCGGTTCCGGTAAAAGCCCCACTGAGACCCCTCTGGTTCGAAATTTGAAAAGAAAACGGCTTCGTCTTGACCTGGGGCCTAGGTCAAGGTACCCCTGACCAAAATTTGGTAACTCTCGGTCCACTCGTCTGGTTCCCAGGCCGCACACAGACAGACAGACAGACATACAGACAAACACACAAACAATCGCTTTATATTATTTATATTAGATAAAGAATTAATATACTGAATATCAGCTCTCCAACTTGAACGGCTTGTGAGATACTAAAATTTTCGCAAAAATTCGGACCCTCTGAGAATATGTAATATAATGAAACCGATACATGTATGATAACTTCCTAGTTGAGATTGAGGCCTAAGTATATACCAAAAATCATTTCATTTGACTTTGCAATAAAGATATGATGATCATGCAGACATAGTTACATTCAATTTTTTATATAATAATTCATATATTGCACATGATTCAAACATTTTTCACAGTAGTTACCTCCTCTAAGAAATCACAGGCTGCGTCTCAAATAAGTTCTATTGCTATTATTAAAGTTGCAAATATCAATATTTAAAATTGCCTGAAGTTCTTTTGCCAATAGAAACAAATGAAAAGAAAAAGGATGCCTTGAAAGGAGACAAATTCACCAGTGTTCAGAAGCTGTCTACAATGCACTGAGCAGAATGAGTCTGTGGGTCGTAATTGGTTGTTAAGACAGAGTGGGTCCTGGTGGGTGGGGGGTTCCAGTGGGTTACGTTCTGTTGACCCGTGGCCCCCGACCCGCTCCATCTGTGGACTGTACATACGGATAAAACAATCATATATATGTATTTTAACCTTCTTGAGTTTACTGAACCTTCACTAATTTAAGATAATTTACAAAAAATGCAAGAAAGCAATTATTGGTAACATATATAAAAATATAGAAATGTATTTTGAAGGAAAAAGTAACTGGTGTATTCGAGACTCGAACTCGAGTTGCCTATTCAACAAGCAGACACCTTACCGACTTATCCACGGCACAACGTGCAACTAATCGTTTCGAAGCTTTATTTCTAATGTGTGTGTTACCTAACACGGCTACCAGATGTCAGTAGTGGTGCGATCACTGTCTTGAAGACCCATCTCGAGGTTACGAAACCACTCTTTTAACCCCCATTAATCCGATTTTTATATACCTCTCTCTCTCTCTCTCTCTATATATATATATATATATATATATATATATATATATATATATATATATATATATATATATATATATAGACAACAGTAAGTAAGAGTATAGATTAAGTTATTCTTGATTTTAATCTACAGAACAAATGCGTTTAATGAAAACATGGGGCCTGTTGCCGTAGATGGCTAGAGGCCGTAAATAAAATTCAAACTTCAAGTGTAACTGGGGTAACTCCCGACATTGGCTGATTTAAGACGTATGATAGCAGCGCGGGTAATGGCTGGTTTATAAACGCACGGAGTTGACAGCGTGAGTAGGTAACGAAATATTAACAAAAAATGATGAAAACTGTAATATACCTTTGTCACATCAGCTCCTGATAATGTAGGAATAACTCCTGGTAAAACTACTACTGATAATGTAACTTGTCTGCCCCGTGCAGACATCTCTGTACATGTACATTGTTTTTGTTCATTATGTTATTTTTTTGTTTTTTGTTTTGTCTTGTTTTGTTTAATTTTACCATATACTTTTTTTACAAAATGTATGGATTATATATATATATATATATATATATATATATATATATATATATATATATATATATATATTCTTTTTCAAAAAAAATTCTTAATATGTTCATGTATTTTGTTTGTTGATTCTCAATAAAGAAGATTATAAAAAGTAGGTAAGTGGTTACAGCGTCTGACTGTCATTCTAAGGGTCTGGGGTTCGAGTCTCGGCCTGGATGGAGTTAACTTTTTTCAAGAAATTAAACACAATAAATAATGTTCGCGTTTGATGCTGAATGAGATTTATCCTATGGAGGGAGAAAAACCAGGACGGATACAGCGGGCAGGAGGAAAGACGGACACTGTTTATCCCTAAGTGTTAAAATTTAATTTATTCCCATGTCTTTTGCGCTTTCCTTTCCCTCTTTCCTTCTTTTCTCATTTTGTTTAGCTTTCCATACTTTTTCGGTCTCTGCATGATGTGTATTATTCTTTTCGTTTCCTTTGCATTAATTTCTATCTCTTTGATCTTAAAGTGAATGGATTTTCTGCAGATTTATCTCGTGGTTGTTTCTCTAAGTGATGCTCTCAGATAGTAATACTTTTTCCTCCAAATGGAGGAATATCCTGGCATGTTATGTTTTCGGGCACGTATTTGCTGTCATGTTGGTTGTCCAACTATCAGACATCGAGTGAAACTATCCTGCTACTGGAAAAAGCTATCATTTCTTATGTATCCAACCTACAGTTTCTACTGTCACTGACTGTACATTTGCACTTAAACATATGAGTTTGTACTTTAAAAAGCATTTCTCTTATTTCAAAAAGAGTGCATTGTAAATATAAACATATGTGGTTTCAAAATCTTGTAAATTTTCCGAACAAATTCACATTAAAAAGGGATCACACTAATTTCCTTTTTGTGTAATCTTAATTTCTAAACCTCTTGAGTAATATTCCTGCACATAAGGCGCCAAACAAATGCTCAAAAGTTTCCATTTGTTCTAGCAGTATTGCCGTAAGTTTTACAGGTTACTCACTGAATAATGGCAAAGGCAACAGTTTCATTATTTGTAAGATAATGAAGAGTATTGCTTACAAAATAGACCTCATCAAGCGCAGTATATGTAAACAAGACAGGTTCGTGATATCAACATACACAGATAAACACAAAAAAGGAAGTATTGTAGCTATGAAAAATTATGCGGTCAAAACTAACCTATGAAAGAGTGGTAATTAAGATATGGAAATTTACAGAGATCAGTTTGATGATCTGTCAAAACCGTTTGACGCGAAAAATCTAGTAACTTAAAAATCAGAGTGCGTCAGAAATTAAGTTTATGCTCTGTATTAGGGTGGAGCGAAAAAACTTTTTTTCAACAAGCAAAACGCCTGGGGTCCAAAAAGTTGCGTAGTGGCCTGGTGTCAACGGATGTAAAATATTTCCTTGATCGGTTGATATCTTCAGGTTGCGCATGCGCACTGAAGTTTGGCGAAAATGAGGAAAATTTGAAAAAATAGGATATTTTAATTTCTTTTCTTTTCTTTTTTTTTCACCAAGCAAAACACCTGGGGTCCAAAAGGTTGCGTAGTGGCCTGGTGACAACGGGTGTAAAATATTTCGTTGATAGGTTGATATCTTCAGGTTGCGCATGCGCACTGAAGTTTGGCGAAAATTTGGAAAATTTGAAAAAAAAAGAATATTTTAATTTATTTTTAATTTTTCTTTTGTCACCAAGCAAAACGCCGGGGGTCCAAAAAGTTGACAACGGGTGTAAAATATTTCCTTGATCGGTTGATATTTTCAGGTTGCGCATGCGCACTGAAGTTACATCCTTTTTTGATTTACCAATAAATGCTATTAGTCCATTAAGCCCAATTCGTTCACTGAAGTTCTGTTAGCAACATTCATGTATTGTTTGTAAGAGTAAGTTAAGAAGCAATTAGTTGATTATTCATTAATTAATTAATGATTAACAGGTGCGAAAGTCTTTCTTAGTTTCAAACTTCGGCATCACGAGCCGATTCAGAAGACGTGCCCGGATGAAACCATCGCGCCTGTCCTGTCCACAGACTTGAGTTGCAGCTTTTCACCACACGAATGCATCGTTCGACTGCTTGCGTATGGCACGGTAGATCCTTCCACCACAGATTTTGGAGTTGATCTTGATCCAGGCTATCTTCTGGCAGTCCAATAACGAGTGGCGGTTCGGTGACAGCGAGGTCTTGCCAAAAGATGATGTCTGTGTAATCCTTGGCGCTGAAGTTCAACGGCGGAACTTCGAAGGTTCGAATCGAGCCGGCAGGACCAGGAGGAGTCTCTCTTGCCTTCAGGATTCGTTTCTTGGCCAAAGTACGAATATGAGGTCTCTCGTCATGCAGCATCGCCAGTAGGAGGTTTTCGTAATGTGCGGCGAATGCGTTTCTCTGCATGGTGTCGTAAACGAACTTCTTCAGTTCCGGATCGAGGTACTGCGACAACTGCATGGAATGCCATAGATTCTTTGGTGCATCCGTGATCTTCCAATGGCGCTTGATATTGAACCACATTGGAGCGTACACGCGGACCACGAACGTGGACAGGATAACTAGGTTTTCAGATGGGATTTCACTCGCCACATACAGCCGCAAGATTCGATTTGCAGTAGTCAACCATCGTGAATGGGACAACATGCCAGGACTTCTTCCTCCCAGCCCTTGCGGGAATTGCCCGGTTGCGACAGCCCGACAGATGTCGAGTAGATACTGCTGTGCGGTGCTGAGGTCTAGGACGACGTCGGGAAAACTACCTTGGATAGGCTGGAACTCCAGGACAGGAAGGTTCTCGCAAATATGAAGGCTCTTTGCGAGTGGTCCCGCATACCCTCGTGGGCTACTCGTAGGTCCCTCTAGATACTCGATTAGATGACGTAGGGTAAGCTCATTGAAGTGGAGTTGACAGACTATCCACTGCAATGGCTTGCCCAGCTGAACTTCCAGGCAATGGATAACCCCATTTCGCTTTCCTGTGTTGACAGCAGTACCGTCGCTGCCGATCGCCTGCAGTCCCGACAACTCCATGTTCACGACGGTTGCGTATTCCAGGATTGCATTCGTAATTGCTATAGCAGATCCGGATTTTGGTGTCACGTGTCCAAAGTATGTAGACCCTGGTTCACTGATTAGGGACACGTGTTCCTCCACAATCTCCCTGCGATGTAATTTTCCATCAGCCATCATTTCAACAGACATCGTTTTGTCCTTTCTCCCGTCGAAGTAGAGTGCCCGCAGTCGTTGGAGCTGGACAGGCGGATCTTTTAAACCCTTCCTCATCTTCTCTCGCTCTCGCATGACTTTGCTTCTGTCGATGAACGTACTCTCAGCTGACGGATGGGCTGTGTCGTGCAGAATAGCAGAAGCAATCGCTGCGGCAGGCCTGTCAGCAATCCCATATCTGTCTAACACCTGGGCAAACGTGGGGAGTTTGAGACTGGTACTGGGCGACTGCTTTGTGGATTTCCGGGTATCGAAGGTTACTGATTGGTCAGTTGTCTCAGCACTAGCAGACTCCGCGCAATCGACGCCATCGTTGGAATCCGAATAGTCAGCTTCCGTGTCAAATTGGGAACTTGGACCGGGGTCTTCCTTCCGCTTTTTGAAAGATCTTGCTCTGGCTGCTTCGGACTCCTTCCTACTTAATCGTTTCTGAATGGCCTTGGTGACTTTGACGTCCAGTCTCCCAATGAACATCTGCCGAGCTGTTCTCTGGTCGACAATGAATTCTTGCTCCTGTCTGGGGACCTTCTTCCCTTTCTCGCAATGGCAGAGGGAAAAATTCTGACATTTGCAAGCTGCGATGTCAAACAACTTGCCATTTTCATTTAGAAATGAGTCCAGCGATTTCTTGAAAGCGTCGACGTTCCTTCGATTTAAGGAACACTTCTTCAGCTTCTGTACTTTCTCCACATCCTTCTTAATTAGTTCCACGACTCTCTGGTGACTCACTGTCGGAATCGATGCCTTAGTCCATACCTCCTCTACCTGACAGGCCACTTCGTCTGCGATGAAAAACAGAGGCGGGTCTTTCTTGCTCAGCTGCTTCTTTTCTTCACGCTTAAATTCCACGTACTTCAGGACATCTAGATGTGTGGGAAGAACTGCATCCGGTAGGCGGGAGGCACTCCCTACAACCGGGCAGTCAACCTGACGTCTTGTTTTCGAAAGATTATAAGTTTTCTCAGTCATTTTTTTACTGTGTAATTGTCCGTTTACCCTTCTACCTGTCTCGGAACATAACTGCGACTGTTGCGCGTGGACTCTTTGTTCATTTCACTTCCTCAGCTAACTATACGGCAACAATCGCTCTCTGCAACAAAGAAAAAATGCGTATTAGGTTAAATATTTAAATAAGAAATAAATTAAAAATAGTAAATACACATATTTCGATAATGAATAAGAAAGGACAAAAATATGGTGTAACAGTTTTATTTCATTTCACATTTGGTGACAAAAAAATTAAATATCCCATTTTTTCAAATTTTCCTCATTTTCGACAAACTTCAGTGCGCATGCGCAACCTGAAGATATCAACCGATCAAGGAAATATTTTACACCCGTTGTCACCAGGCCGCTGCGCATATTTTTATACCCCAGGCGTTTTGCTTGGTGAGAAAAAAAATTTTAAAAAATAAATTAAAATATCCCATTTTTTCAAATTTTCCTCATTTTCGCCCAAACATCAGTGCGCATGCGCAAACTGAAGATATCAACCAATCAAGGAAATATTTTACACCCGTTGTTACCAGGCCACTACGCAACTTTTTGGACCCCAGGCATTTTGCTTGGTGAAAAAAACGTTTTTTCACTCCACCCTACTCTGTATATACAGGTTGTTTCTAAACAACACCAACAGCGTTAAGGAAGTGATTCCTTACACCAAGAAAATGCAAAAAATATACAGCAACCTGGAAACATAAATGCTTCCTTTCGGAGTTATACTTTGCCAAAAACATGAAAAAATGAATTTTAATTCTTACTCTATGACGTCCAAACTGCCGAAATGCTTCACGGTACGACGAGATATTTAAATACTTTTAGTAGTATGTAGCATATGAAACAAAAGCATCACTCTTATTGTGCGCAGAGACATGAAGTACAGAAGTATTTTGTAGCCCAGGTTATCTACTATAATTTCTGGTGCCATTTAAGATACTTTGTCCGAAATCAGTTCTGACAAGGGGAGAAAGGAAAAAATTATAGGAGAATCATAAATTTGGAGGAAACTCCCCAAACCATTAGTTTTCGATCTGCTTTGTGGAACATTGTCACTAGAAATGTAACTAAAATCTTCCCAATGCAAAACCTGTTTGTGTCAGGCGAAATTTGAAATACTATTTTTACTATATTTTTTGACAATTTTTAATTTAAAAAAAATGTGTTCAATTTCATCTTCTGTTACTCGCGGTTGCCATTTTTCACTTGGACCAACCACTATACAACACTCAAACCACACACAAACACTGTCGTTGAAAGAATGATTTCTTCCTGTTACAAATCTTGACTACCCACCAACAACGGCAGTTCAACGAAGGGAAGTCAGAAATTCCCGCATGTAAAATATCAGAATGGTCTTTCTATCTATCTATCTCTCTCTCTCTCTCTCTCTCTCTCTCTCTCTCTCTCTCTCTGATACACACACAAAGAAATATATATAACAGATATTTTGTATTAGAGATTGCGATAAAAGACGAAGAGGTAGAAAGAGAGAGACAAAAGAGCACAGGAATCTTTGTATTATATTGCAGCACGATAAAAACAGGTTTGGCTGAGAACTCATATTGCTTATTCTACAGGCGAAAGTAGGTCACCACCTCCCGCCCACTAACATTGGGTGACCGAATTATATTATGGGTTTCCTTCTACTGCCTGCACATATGCTTGATGCTAAAATAATCTCAAAAGATTAAAACACCCAAGATTTCTTTCAGCTTTTTAATTTTTAAAGTCAATACCAAACCCTTTTTATCATATGGAACCGCAAATTGATAATTGACAATTATTTTGTAGGCATGGGTGTTTCGAAGCATGAAGAACACTTGTTCTACGAAACTAAGCAAAACCAGCAGTTCTGAAACGAAGAAAAATGAGTTTGAACTACCAAGATGGCGAAAGGTCGTATCACGTCAGCCGTGTCGTGGGATGATCGTTTTTGTGTGCTAAAAGGATTCTAGGTCCTTAACTCAAGAACTATGGGACCTACCGTAGTAGCGTCAAGATTTCACTTAGGTACTAGTATGTTTTCTATCCAAATATACAAGTTTCAAAATCCTGCGGCACTTCCGCTATAATTTTTGTAGAGATAGTTGATGAGTAGTTCAAATTACATGCCCATAGCGAAACTCCCTGTATAAAATTGTTGTGTATCTTACAATTCTAAACCATGGATGTTTCGATATGGCACATTTTAATTTCTTAATGAAGTCTTAGTCCGACTAATGTAGATCCCATATAATTGGAGTTGCAAACATTTGAACACGTTAACATTTCATGTTTTGGCCAGCCTAGAACTCCGAAAGGAAGCATTTGTGCAGCCAGGCTGGTCCTTACTTTTTTCTTATCTTGGTGTGAGGTATTACTTCCCAAACGTTGTTTGTGTTGTTTTGAAACACCTTTCTTATATATATAATATGGAAGACTTGAAGGGAAAAAGTGATGTATCTTCTAATATGAAGTGCACAATAGCAGTTTATCTCACGGGACAGTAGAAGGACGAACAACTCAAACCGGGAAATACTTTTTATATTTTTAATTACATTTAATAGCTAACATGTCCTTTCTTTTCCAGTTGAAATAGGTGTTTATCACTTCAGTTTTTAATAATAAAAACTATTTTGAATTTCGATAATTTTTATTTTAATTGATACAAGTTCCTAAGGGAAAAGTATTTTAATGTTTTAGTTATCCGCATATACAGTGCAGATATATTTGTGAGTGAATATATGACGTACAATTATACCAGATCAAAAGTGTCGTACTTGCCAAATCAGATCTTCCGAAAATTAAGGAGATTATATTGTCCAGTTGGCACTTGTTGAATAAAATTTGCTAATTTAAAACGAATTGTTGTCTTGTCTTTCAACCATTGCAATTGTATTCGATGAAAATACTGAACTCATTATTTCATTGAAAAATTCTTAGTTACTCTTTCATTCGTTTTCATTGATTTGGAAAGATTGTGTTTAAATTTGAATTTGAAAAATTACTATTGGTTGTAACTAGAAAATATTTCTATTAGGAGGTGTGGACCTCCTTTTCACGCAGATGAGAAGTAGAGTGTGTGTGTTGAAGATAGCATTACCAAACTAAATGTTTACACAAAGAATAGAATTACATTTGCTCACATTAAAATTAATTTAAACTCTACTTGTTAATTTCGATTAATAGGTAAATAGTTATGTATATTTTCAGCTGGTGTTGAGGAGAGTTTATTTCATATTAGCTTATCCAATACATGTTTGGATAGATTCTTAATTTTATGTTTATATTACAACAAGGTTATAAAGAACTTTATAATAACAGTATTATGAGTTCCGCTATGCTATAGCAATAACTCCAACGAAGTTGGTTGGTATATTATGTTTTATATAAAATTAATTTTCATAGTATATAGCATTTCTTTTATATTTTCGTAGCTGTTATATAAGGTCACGAGAGTTTTATGAATAATTATCTGACATAATGCAGTACGTGTCAGTTTTTCGGGCAGAGTAAGGTATTGATTTAGTTACCTCTGCTTTAGACTACTATTGTAGATGACAATTTAATGAAACATCTAGCTAGCTGTTTGAAGAACACGCCAGAGTATATAATTTCGTAACTGAGCAATTCAGTTATTTGCAAGTTTTCAGCGATGAAATAGTAGTTTTACTCTGTTATATGTTTAAAATCGGTTGTAAGTTCATTGTAAACAACTGTAAGTTCTATTAGTTCGATTACATTGATATTTACATGGGAAACTATTTAAAATTTTTTAGGTTATTATTTATACAGGTAAATGTTTCTATCATACTATTCAAAATGTATTCATAATAACTTTTAATGTAAACAAAAGGTTATCCCAAAAGTTGAAAACAATATGTACTATAATTTCTACTACAAAAAACTTTCTGAAATTTGGTTTTCCAAAATATGTTGGTAACAAAATATTGTAGTAAATGAAATTAATGCAAATTTACTTTTTATATTGCTGTAGCAAAACAGTTTCTGCGTTTAGTGCACCAGGAAATTTAATATAGAAATGTGTAATACTATTCCAGCTAGAAACAAAGTGTTTGGAATTCAACTCCGCTTGCAGACCTAATCTGATGCGATGAATCAACGTGATATTATCATTGTAGAATATGGTATCATTACTCGAAAGCAACATATGGATCAGTAGACGGATATGTCCTACTAAAATGGACATAACCACATTCACTGACGTAACCAGTAAGCATTAGCGCAGGATTTACTGAAAATCATTCTATTATTAAGCACAAAATGACATAGGTGATGCCATATTTTATGTTTGGACGGCGACAATTGTATTTTTTGGGAGTCTACTATTTATAAAGAAGACTTTGAAATAAGGTGAGCAATGAATTCCCCGATTATATTACAGAATTTTACTCACAATTAGCGGTCCATTTTTGTATGTCAGCAGCAGTATTCGAGCTTAGCTAAAGCGAAGTCATTCCCTATTAACGGGTTTCACTGTAATGTAAATCCTAATATTCATGTCACGTAATAAACATAGATACGAAAATGTGTGGGAGGTAACACGTGAGTTGATTTCATTTTCTTTCACCAAGTTGCAGGCTCGATTTAGTCACAATTCACAGAAGAGACTATAACTGATGGTTTTCTTCCGACCACTCTTTCTTTTCACTGATATCGTTCTGTTGTGAACGTTTTAAACCACCATAACCTTCTACACCTTGGCATTTTGGAAATAAAATTTACCTATTTTAGCTTGCACACTATCGTTCTACTGCTTCTCATATACGACACGGATTATTCAATACATAACAACCCGGGTGATACACTTATCGACTGAGGGTTTTCAAAGTCGACATTTCATGTATTTCTAACTCTAGGTGTTTTCATTAAACTGATAAAGGCTTGTATGTTTGTTGAATTGTTTTCTGACACTACATTTGATTAGACTAGATTCAATCCGTTAAAAGTTGTTATCTATTTGGCCTAAGAGTATTATTTGATATATAACGCAGTCACGATTTGTAGTATTACGATCTCAAGGAACTTCCATGTAGTTTGTTTCCTTGCATATCGAGTAATACAAATGTCCTTGCAATCATTTAATAAGATGTGACTACCTTTGAAATACAATTCTATCTTTGAAATACCAATATTCGATTATTTGATGAATTCAATATTACGCATTTTGTTCGTTATTTCTTTTCAGACTTTCGAACATAACATATGTTAGTCACTAAATAATACATATTGAGGTTTCAGGTATAGTTTTATGATTTCTTCTGGTAACAATAAAAAATTTACTTCAGGTCGATTGATGACAATAGCAGGAAATGAGAGAATCCTGAGAATACTAACACGCATACTGTAAATTACTCGAATATCATCTGGTGAGAGTTGTGATCAAACCAGAAAGTCTCTACGTGTGAGAAGTGGACGGATTTTGAACGCAAAGAAGTATGTTTTATAATACTACAATAGTATGAATATCGGTTTGAGATTCTTAGTATAGTACGATACACAGGCCAAATTAATTTTATTTTGTTCTTTTCGGACTAATGTTTGAAAGCACTAGAAAGATAAATTTGAAGAACTACCTATGGTCCACGGACCACAGTTTTAAAATCATAGCTTTATACAATTACATTCCAGTTATAGGGCTCTTAAAGGGGTGTAAAAGACTCTTCTTCGCTTAAGTGCTTTTGCTGTATTCCACCTTGGAACTTTTTTTAAAAAAATAGTTGCCCACAAAATATCACGCTGTATATAGACAAGTCGAGACAATTTACGAGTGGACAACATAAAGTTAAACATCAATCCAAACTTGTAGTCAATAACCTGATACGAATAAATCTTTTCAAAACCAGTTGAAAATATAACTAACCAATTTATTTATGAATCCAAATTCCGAATTAGAGTTAAAGTGAATTTTAATTCAGCTTATGTAATTCAATTCCTTGTGCAAACATTCGTTTTCGTAATATTATCTTGAACACAGTCTATTTCTCATCTGCGTGACAGGAAGTCCACACTTCCCAACAGAAATACCTAATTGTTACAACCAAAATAATGGTTCAAATTCCACTTTAAGCAACAACTTTTGGTCCATGAGAAACACTTTACCATTTCGTACTAGCTGTTATGCCCGTTCTTCGCATTGATCAGATAAAGTATCAATGTAAACAAACTGAACAACGGAAGAACAATTAAGAAACAGTTCTAAAATTGGATATATTTTGTGTGAATATATACCCAACAACTTACATGTGTTTTCAATGGGAAGGCCGATGGGGGCTGAATTTGAACGTAAACACTATCGGGGATGTCACTATACATCTGAGAAATTCCGATAAATATGGATTCGACACAAATGTTGGTCATTTTCTACTACTTTTTCATGTCCCGGTAAACGCCCCCTGAGAACCCCTTGGTTCCAATTGTGAAAAAATCCTCTCTGGCCTCCAGCCGATACCGCGAAAACTATGAATGTAACACTAACATCTGCCATTTTCTACTACTTTTACATATCCCGGTAAAAGCCCCTATGATCCTCTGGTTCCAATTTTGAAAAAAACAACGCCTCTGGCCCGCAGCCGATGGCGGCTGTATTTGGAAGTCAACGCCTGTGTGAGTATCGCCATTTATCTCAGCGACCGCGAAAACTATGGATTTTACACTAATATCGGTCATTTTAGATTTCTTTTACGTTTCGGTATCCCTTCCCATCAGTTGACCCCCGGCCCGCAGCCGAATAGGGTGAATTTGGAAGTTAATGCGATCGGAGTTTCACCATTGCTCTCAGCGAATGCGAAAACTATCAAATCGACACTCATTTCGGTCATTTTCTACTATTTTTACTTGTCCCGGTAAACGCACCCTGAGACCCCCTGGTTCGAATTTAGTCAACACGCTTCGTCTTGGTCTGGTTCCTAGACCAAGCTACCCATGATCAAATTTATAAAACTTTCGTCCACTCGTCTGGTTCACAGGCCGCACAGAGATAGACAGACAGACAGACACTCAAACAAACTCTATTTTATTTATATTAGAAAGGTCATATCCACCGTTATTGTAATAGAGCGGTGCTTGAGTGATTGATCGTAGAAATTCAAACTCCAATGAGTGATAATTTCATAGCGTTGTTTTATTACAAGTTTAAACTCTTTAGTTAGTAGAGAAGAGGGCATGAATTATGGGTCAGAGTTCATGATAATGGGATTCTACGGGTCTGTGGGTCAAAGTGGGTGAGAGTGGTTCATGGTGGGTGGTGGGTCAGAGTGGGTCAGAGTGGGTCACGATGGGTGGTAGGTCAACTGGTCGTGGCTAAAGTTTACATTTCCCCACACCCTCTCTGAACTACAGTGTTGAAAATTAATCAGTGAAAAACAATTGCAATTCATCAATCAATTGAAAGTAATTGCTGTGGAAATCAACTGCAGTTGAATTAATTGCCTATTAATTTCAATTGCAATTGAATGACTGAATTCAATTGCAATTACTTTCCACTGCAATTACTTTCAATCGATTGATTAATTTTAATTGATTCTCCTTTATTAATGGCCAACTGCAATTAACAATTAACCATTACTTACTTCAGTTGTTAATTGCAATTAACAATTAAATTTATAGATTAATTGTTAATTGTTAATTCAATTGAAATTTGCCTAACACTGTGAATCTTCTCTTCCCCTAGCCCGATCCGGCCCTTCAAACTCTTTTTTCCTTCTATCGAAGTCAGTACTGCCTATTTGGGAAAAGTTTCAATGTAGAGGATTGCTAGTGGTAAAAGCGATGCATGCGCCGTTCTGTTGGAAGGGGGAGGGGCTGGTGGAAAGTGCCGTATAATTTTACCTTTCCCCATAGGAAAATATTTAGATTCGACACTACTAATATATATATATTTCAGCAACCGCGAAAACTATGGATTTTACACTAATATCGAAAACTATGGATTCTGCACTAATTTCAAGAAAAACACTGTTTTTGACTCTAAATCTCCCGAACCGCATAACAGATTTTGAACAAATTTCACGGCTGCGCTGGTTAGGCTATTCACTTTGATGGTAGAACTGAGAGGGAGGAAGTAAAAATAAATAAAACTCAATAACTCCTGAACCACTTGACCGATCTAGATCAAATTTTCCACATAGATGAGCCTCAGACCTGGGATCGTTTTTGCAATTTAAGTTTTACGGAGCAACGTGAGGGTGGAGAAGGAGGGGAGATGTATAAATACTAATTTAGATAAGACTGAAAGGGACTATTTTTGTAACTTAATAACTATTGAACTATCTGACCGATCGCAATCAAATTTTCAAGATATATGAGGTTCGAATCTGAAAACGATTTCCTAATTTTACTTTAACGGTACATCCTAGGAAGAGGGGAGGGGGACTATAAATAAAAACTATATAGTAAAACCTAATAACTTTTAACCACTCAACCAATCTCGATCTAATTTTTTTGTATGCATGAAGGTCGGGCCTTGAGTGTTTTTTTACCGTTTCATTTTGACGAGCCAACGTAGGTGAGGGGTAGGTGGAAATATATGTAAAAAAATAAAATATAAATAACTGCCTTTCTGACTTCAGTCTTGAACCACCTGACCGATCTAAATCAAATTTTCAGCATACGTGAGTTTAGGGGCAGGGATTACTTTAGGCTATTCACTTTGACGAAGCAACGTAGGGGAGGAGGACGGAGAGAAATTTAAAAATGATCAAAAATGACCGATATTATTGTAGAATCTCCATAGTTTTCATTGTCAATGAGGCAAACAGTGACACTTCTGATGCTGTTTCAATCTACGTTCAGCCCTAATAATTGGGGAGGAGAAGAGTGCAATGGAGGAGAGAGGATAAACATTTAAAAATGATCGAAAATGACTACCATTAGTGTCGAATCAATAGTTTTAGGAGTAGCAAAGATTAACAGTGAATATTCTGATACCGTGTGCCGCAGCAAGGGGGTAGGGGAGCTATATATAATAATAATCGAAAATGACCAATATCAGTGTGTAATTCATAGTTTTCGGGATCATTCTGATGAACTGTGACATTTTCGCTCCGGTTTAAATGCAAGATCAGCTCCGCCACTTGCGGGAAGGCGAGAAAGTGATATATATAAAATGATCGATAATGGCCGCTATCAGTGTCGAATTTATAGTTTTCTGGGTCGTTTAAATGAACAGTGGTACTTTCTATCTCGTTTAAATTCAAATTCAACCCCACAATTTGGGGGAGAGGGAGAAAGAGATATTTAAAAATGATGGAAAATGACCGAGTGCTGAATCCACATTTGTGGGGGGTCGCTGAGATAAACAGTGACACTTTCGATGCCATGGCCCGCAAAATGGGGGTGGAGGAAATATACAATTAAATGACCGAAAATGACCATTATTGGGGTCGAATCCATGGTTTTTGGGGTCGTCGAGATGATTAATGATCTTTCCGATGCTGTTTAAGTCAATGCCATTAAAAACGAAAACAGCATATTTCACGGGTACTAAACACATGAAATACGGAGTTGTGCATTTAAATTATCATTTCAACTCAGCAAAGCGGGTAATATATATGCCAGTAATATTAATAAAGCTCAGGCACTGTCCTTTCTCTATTTCAAAACCAGCTACAAATCTCTTTCCTAGAATATCTATTACTGAAACTATCGTTATATTTTTGTTTTTCGTCCTTATACAACACCAAGGTTATAAAGGAAGGTCTTTTTGGTGTGGGTTCCCAACTTGAATCTGATCGACCCTTTCCCAACCATACTATCTTGCCTCCAGAAAAACTGGATTACAGGGCAGAGTCGAAAGCAAGAAATGTATACCTCTTTTGCTAAAAAAAACGTTAGTTCGCATACTAGTCACAGCACATGTTTAGAGGTTTTTCAACGAATCTGTATGAGACGAGACCTGCAAATGACACAGGGCTGAAAGTCGAGCTTACACCAGAAGTCGAATCTAGTATCATTCTAAGACAAAAAAATCCTAATGGCTGACTACTTTAATGCTCATATTTCAATCTCATGTAAAAATTTAGGGTGAGCTCGGCCCCCTAAACTGCCCGTGGATTCGGGCCTGTGTGACTCCCCACCATCGAACACAATTTTCTGGGAGAAAGTCTCTATTCTTCCTTTTGTCTGTCTAGTTTACTGAAAACATGAAAAGCAAATAAGGTCACAGAGCATAGAGTTAGAAATGATTGACATGTTGCATTGCAGACATATTTCGTACCATTGATGATTTTGGGAGGTTTTCCAGGGACAAAATTCCCCTCGGAGATATACCTCCTATGGTGCTCAATATGCGTTGAGTTGACTTTATCGTCCCTTTTAGCAGCGAGGCTATATGAGACGAGACCTACTGATTAATCGTCAAATCCGAACTACATGAGCTCTCGTCGGAATCGAACCCGGGTTTCTCACGCCAAAGGCGCGTGTGCTAACCACTTAGCCACGAAGAAGCTCGGTGCTCATATTAGAAAAGAAGAAAGCACATTATGGGAATTTCAGTGCAGACAACTGTTAAATGAATATTTTTCATCTGGAATATATTGTGATAATGGTCAATCTTATTCGATAATGTCATTCTCTCTTTAAAAAATAGTATTCTCTTTTCTGTACCTTGCTACAGTATACAAGTTAAATTTCACACAGTGTGCAAAAGAGGGAAGTGATTACAACGTATGATGGACTTCGCTTCCTATCCGATGAACAAAACCTTTCTTGTAAAATTCAGCGTTGCAAAGAACCTGTGTGATTGACTGATAGCTACACATAAATTGACAGAATGAAAGTCTTAATTTTAGTACTGAATCTGCTCTCAGGGAAAAACCAAGCTGCTCGCACTCGTGGCTTCTGTGTCTTGTAACATTGTGTTTTAAAAAAACAGACACAAGGTCAACAAGCGATAAGGCTTGTGAAACAACTGATAAGGCTTTTTTTTATACAAATGATATTTGTTGTTTGAAGCCTCTTTATTCCTTATAAAAGCAACATAACCAGATTCACGGAAACCCACAGGAATTGTAAAGAAATTTTAAAAAAATACCTTTGTCATTCAGATTATTTATTATTATTATTATTATTATTATGAATATTTTTCGTTAGTCCTCACAGCAATTAATACTTAGCAGCAAGGGTAAAAGTGCGTGGGAACGCGGGGGACCCCATCCTCACCTCCAGAAAACTGTGTATGGCGTCCCCCCATTTCCTAAGTAATTACAATGGTCAAAGATAGGCATGGTAGACATCGTGACTCATGCTGCTACCTACCGTCCCCCTACCTTTTCAGATGATTCCATCCCATCTAGCCTAATCCCACTTCGCCTAACGATTTATCAGCCACTTACATCTCCAAGATAAGAATGTTCACAAATTTCGGATCTCACGTTAACCGTAGTTCCATATCTCGTGTAATTATGCTACCGAAGGGATGCCAAACTGAAATCCGATCCAATAATAAAGAGAGATAATAGATGGAATCTAATTTTGGGGAAATAAGAATGGAGAATGTAGAATAGTTCGTGAAAGGAGAATGTAGGATAAAACAGGATAATCCCGAGAAATCTCACGGGTACGATGGTATCCACTACAAACTTTTATAGTCTGGAATCGGACGAGGTCCACCCCGCACCAGAAGTAAGCGCTCTATCACTAAGTCACCCTGCCCCTACTTTGGAGGAAATAGTATGATTCTGACAGATGTATCGATATACTATTTGGTCTAGGAATTAATTCGTGCGGTTTTTAATAAAAATTGAAGCTTTATTTCAAAAACAAAGTAAATGAATACGTTAACAAAAATATTGTCCATCGCTAGCCACTACTTTCTCCCATCTTTCAGGCAATTTACGGATTCCGTGTCGAAAGAATTCCTCATCTTTTGACGCAATCTAATCAAAGATCCATTTTTCTATATTTTCTGAAGAAGTGAACCGCTGTCCAATCAAATCGTTATTCATGCAATCGATCAAGTAGTAGTCAGACGGAGCAGTGTCTGGTGAATATCGCGGGTGGAGTAACACTTTCCATCCGACATTTTCCAAATAGGTTTTGACCGGTTTTGCGACATGTGGTCGAGCGTTATCATCTTGATAAATAAGTTTATTATGCCTGTTATTCCATTCTGGTCGTTTTCAGGCCAGAGCTTGCTTCAAACGCATTAATTGTTGTCGATAGCGGTGTCCATTAATAGTTTCACCAAGTTTCAGAAGTTCATAGTACACCACACGTTTCAAATCCCACCATATATACAGCATAACCTTTGCACAATGAATATCTCGTTTCGGTTGTGAAGGACCTGGTTCACCTTGCTTCACCCAGGCCTTTTTTCGTTTAGGATTCTCGTAATGAATCCACTTCTCATCACCAGTTACAATTCGATGCAAAAATCCCTTCCTTTTCTGTCTTTGAAGCAGCAATTCGCAAACGGTTTTTCTTCTTTCAACGTCTTTCTTTTCAATTCATGTGAAACCCAATAAGACATCTTTTGAATCATTCCTATGGCTTTGAGACGTTTGGAAACTGTTGTTTGCTCAACTCCAAATGCTTCTGCAAGTTCGTCCTGCGTTTGACACGAATCCTGATCAAGCAATGCTCTCAATTCTTCATCTTCAAATTCTTTTGGCTGTCCAAATTGCTTTTGGTCTTCCAAGCTGAAATCACCACCTTTAAACCGTGCAAACCACTTCTGACACGTTCGCTCAGCTAGAGCATGGTCACCAAACACTTCCACTAAAATATGATGACTTGCGGTAGCACTTTTCTTCATGTTAAAGCAATGAAGAATAACTCCCCGCAAAAACACTTTATCAGGCACAAAATGCGCTATTTTCAGTTGAAGAAAAAATGTTGTTGTTTCCGCTTCAAGCAACTGACATATACTAAACAAGATGCTCAATGACAGTAGTTTTCAACGCATGTTTGGATCAACGAAACTATGGAACAATAAGCTAGTTACGCCATCTTTTGTAAAACCGCACGAATTAATTCCTAGACCAAATAAATATTGCTTATGGTAAACCAACCTACAAGAAGTACAAACGATCAGAATGTGGGATTCGTGGAGTTTCCTTCGTGCGAAAATGGTAAGCACGTTTTTCTGTTAGTTATTCTTAACTAGATGCCCGCGTCTCTTAGGGATTGGGGAGGACACGGTGACTCAGTGGAAAACAGCTTGTCTCTGCAACGTGGGGTCTATGGTTCGATCCTAAGCCAAGAAACTTTGTCGTGGACACCATCGTATCGTGTGTCGGTTTTCTCGGGATACTCCAATTTCCTTCCACATTCTCATTCCATCATATCTTCCATCAACATTTACGTGCCTTAATCATTGTCTCCCTTAGTCTAAAGAGCATAATCGTGTTCCTTAAAATGAAATACTTCATTTCATTTTACAGGGGTTGCTTACAGTTTATCAGTGGTTACCGTTAAGATACTAATACTTGATACTAATATTTGTAAGAAAGAAGGAGTCTATGAGGCTCATAATTATCGAAAGGCTGATAACTACAATTGTATGTTGATTGTAAGAAATGCTAAAGGTACGAACTGAATTTGATCTGTGAGTCTTTTAGCGTTATTAGTCGTATTATGGACAAGAAATAAATCACATATCTACAAACCAAGAAAACTAACACTGAAATTTGATATTCGACAGTGAAATATAATAATATACAACTTAGATATCAAATATCGAGGTTAGTTTCCTTGGCTTTGAACATGTTCAATTTACATGTGTTTTCGTGATAGTCCAAACTTTCAACGTACGAGTATTAGTCTCCTAAATTTTCGGAAATAACTATGAAGATCATCCTAAATCTAACAAATAAGTACAGATAACGATCAATAAAGTTCATAATTGACTTTCGAGAACATGCTGGCCCTAACTGATATATCACATCACTACTTTTAAATTTCCAAAATTATCACAGATTTCAAAATGGCGGGTTTCAAGTTCAGCCGGAAGCTCCTGATTTACTCTGCCCATTGTAGATCACATTTTGTCAATATGTGAAACTACCAATGTTTGCATTGTCTATCTTTCACTATTTTCACGATTCAACACTTTATTTGATGTATTTCAATAACATAGCATAGCCCTTCTCCCATCAATTTTGAAACCTCCGTTTCTTATGACGTTTAGCCCTTATAACTTTGCACATTTACATATTTCCACATCATCTATCAGTCACACTACGTCTCATTCCGCAACTCGATTCATCCATTTGGTCCCTTTACTTGTCAGACAATTTCTTCTTGATGGAGAAACAGGTAAAATAATTCTACAATGACTGACAAATAACACTTCCCCAGTGTAACACTTCGATTTTGAAAAAATTTGGTAAGTAGATACTACATATAAAATAAACGAATACCGGTACGTGTATTTTTATTTTCCCCGTTAAAGCTGTTTCAGGGGTCAAAAACCCACACCCAAAATTTTGATATTTGACACCCGAAAGGCAAAAACAAGTGGATCGAAGTAAACGAAATTCGAAGTTTGGGGTAAGAGGTTTTGCCCTCTAAAACCATTTTTCCGCAGAAAATAAAAAAAACGTATTCCTTTGTTTTTTGTGTATTGTATATACGTAAAATTTCGTTGCAACTCTTCATGTCCTATACACACATTTGACATAGTGTTACAACTTTTCATATTTCGTGATCAAATGTTTGGAGGGGTTCGTGCCCCACCTAGCCGTCTTTTCCAGGTAAATACGAAACCCGTAAACCAATATTTTATGTCTACAATATCTGTACAAAATTCCATTCACTTCGGTTCCCTTCTTCTTATCTTTCGGGCGTCAACTTTCAAAAGTTTGGGGTGGGTTCTCTTGCACCCGAAAACCGTTTTGGATGATGGATGGCGGGATGGATCCAGACTATAAAAGTTTGTAGTGGATACCATCGTACCCGTGAGATTTCTCGGAATTATCCTGTTTTCTACGACATTCTCCTATCACGAATTATTTCCCAAAAAATAGCTTCCATCTATTATATCTCTCTATTATTGGATCGGATTTCAGTTTAACATCCTTTCGGTTGCAAAATTACATGAGTCATGGAGCTACGGATTAACGTGAGATCCGGACTGCTTGTGCTCCCGCTGATAGTTGGAGCCGGGTCTCCTATGCGAAAGTCGCACACGCTACCCCATAGCCATGCGTGATCTCTCTGTCATCCTTAGCCTAGAAGGCATAACATGTAAACTTTATGGACTTCAAATAACTTCAGTTCTTTCTCGATAGTCAATTCCATACTGAGACAAAGTAGTTCAATCGAATATGTGCATCTTCCCTTTTTATAATTTTAACGATGTTCTTGTAACTTCGACCGTGTTCTAAGATTCCTGTGATTTGAAATATCGTATTTAATTGTAGTTAACTTGCCTCAGTCAACATTTCATAAAATATCCCAATAGTTCTTTAATTTCTTTGGGGTGATCTTTGTGCTGCCCCTGTACCATAACGAGTTGTGCATTAATGTTAGCTATGGCTAAAATAATATACATTTCCTTTATCCCGACTTCGATCCGACATTCTGTTCTCGAGTTACATTTTGGGCTTTTTCCCGACAGGTTTTTGGCTGGTCATAGCGCCAAAAGGAAGTATTTGTGCAACCAGGTTTTTATCTTGGTATCAGAAATCAGCTCCCAAAGGTTCTCAGTGTTGCTTTGAAGCACCCTGTATATTTCTATCCTCTTTCTGATTAGCTGCTGTTCTCCAATAATTTCCAGTATTCCCAAAACAAATCAAAAGTGAACTAAATTAACTAAATCGCCTTCCGCTATGCTTTCTTCTTGTATAGTAATTATTACATATTTATATTGTAGTTTACAGAGATTGCCAATATTGATTGAAATATATGGTTATAATGCTAGTAGAGGAATTCCCCCTTTAGTACAGAAATTTCCTTCTTGCATCCTACCGCGATATTAGGCGAGATGGGATTAGGCAAGATGGGAATTCCCTTTTCGCCTAAAATGGTGGACATTCTTTTCTTGGAGATATAAGTGGCTGATAAATCGTTAGACGAGGTAGGATTAGGCGAGATGGGATGGAATCATTAGACGGTAGGTAGTGGCATGACGTCACGCCGTCCCCAATGGCTATGTTTGGCCATTGTAATTGCTTAGGAACTCGGGGGACGCCGTACACATTTTTTGGAGATGGGGGGCCGGGTTCACCCGCGTTCCCACGCACTTTTACCCCTGCTGCTAAAAGTCAATTGCTGTGAGGACTAGCGAAAAATATTATGCGGTAATAATAATAATAATAATAATAATAATAATCATAATAATAATACCAATTCTACTACTACTACTACTAATAATAATAATAATAAAGGACCTGAACTATAAATATATTTTCATGATAAATATAAATCTGGATATGTTGTTTTTTATAAGGAATAAAGAGGCTTCAAACAACAAATTGGGAAATATAATTTTGTATAACAGAAAACTAGCCTTATCGGTTGTTTTATCTTGTGTCTTTGTCTGTTTTTTAGACACAATGTTACAAGGCACAAAACAACGCCTGAAGGCAGGTTGCTTTTAGCCTGAGGCAGCTTCAGTACTCAAATTAAGACTTTCGTTCTGTCAGTTTATGTGTAGCTATCAGTCAACCACACAGGTTCTTTGCAACGCTGAATTTTACAAGAAAGGTTTTGATCATCGGTTTACAAGAATGGTTTACAAGAAGTCCATCTTACATCGTAGTCACTTCCCTTCTTTTGCACACTGTCTGAAATTTAACTTGTATACTGTAGGGAGTTACAGAAAAGATAATGCTATTATTTAAAAAATGACATTATCAAATAAGATTGTCCTTTATCACAATATATTCAAGATGAAAAATATTCATTTAACAGCCGTCGTATTTAGTTATCTGCACTAAAAGACCTATAATTTGCTTTCTTCTTTACTAATATGAGCATCGAGCTTCTTCGTGTCTAAGTGGTTAGCGTACGCGCCTTTAACGTGAGAGACCCGGGTTCGATTTATTTACAATTCCTGTGGGTTTCCGTGAATCTGGTTATGTTGCTTTTATAAGGAATAAAGAGGCTTCAAACAACAAATATGATTTGTATAAAAGAAAAAAAAGCCTTATCAGTTGTTTCACAACTGACCTTGTGTCTGTTTTTTTAAAACACAATGATACAAGACACAGAAGCCACGAGTGCGAGCAGCTTCCTTTTTTCCCTCAGGGCAGATTCAGTACTAAAATTAAAACTTTCATTCTGTCAATTTATGTGTAGCTATCAGTCAATCACACAGGTTCTTTGCAACGCTGAATTTTACAAGAAAGGTTTTGTTCATCGGAGAGGAAGCGCAGTCCATCATACGTTGTAATCACTTCCTCTCTTTTGCATACTGTGTGAAATTTAACTTGTATACTGTAGCAAGGTACAGAAAAGAGAATACTATTTTTTAAAGAGAAAATGACATTATGGAAAAGATTGACCATTATCACAATATATTCAAGATGAAAAATATTCATTTTTACAGCCGTCGTATTTAGTTATCTGCACTGAAAGTCCTATAATTTGCTTTCTTCTTTACCAATATGTGCCCCGAGCCTCTTCGTGTTTAAGTGGTTAGCGTACGCGCCTTTGACGTGAGAGACCCGGGTTCGATTCCCGCCGAGAGCTCATGTGGTTCGGATTTGACGATTAATCCGTAGGTGTCGTCTCATATAGCCTCGCTGCTGAAAGGGACGATAAAATCAACTCAACGCATATTGAGCACCATAGGAGATATAACTCCGAGGGGAATTTTGTCCCTGGGAAACCTCCCAAAATCATCAATGGTACGAAATATGTCTGCAATGCAACATGTCAATCATTTCCAACTCTATGCTCTGTGACCTTATTTGCTTTTCATGTTTTCAGTAAACTAGACAGACAAAAGGAAGAATAGAGGCTTTCTTCCAGGAAATTGTGTTCGAGGGTGGGGGTCGCACAGGCCCGAACCCACAGTGAGTCTAGGGAGCCGGGCTCACCCTAAATTTTTACATGAGAATGAAATATGAGCATTAAAGTAGTCAGCCATTAGGATTTTTTGTCATAGAATGATACTAGATTCGACTTCTGGTGTAAACTCAACTTTCAGTCCTGTGTCATTTGCAGGTCTTGCCTCATACAGATTCGTTGAAAAACCTCTAAACATGTGCTGTGATTAGTACGCGAACCAAAGTTTTTTTTCTAGCAAAAGAGATATACATTTCTTGCTTTAGACTCTGCCCTGTAATCCAGTTTTTCTGGAGGCGAGATAGTATGGTTGGGAACGGTCGAACAGATTCAAGCTGGGAACCCACACCAAAAAGACCTTTCTTTATAACCTTGGTGTTGTATAAAACAAAAATATAACGATAGTTCCAGTAATAGATATTCTAGGAAAGAGATTTGTAGCTGGTTTTGAAATAGAGAAAGTACAGTGCCTGAGCTTTATTAATATTACTAGCATATATTACCCGCTTTGCTGAGTTGAAATGAAAATTTAAATGCACAACTGCGTATTTCATGTGTTTAGTACCCGTGAAATATGCTGTTTTCGTTTTTAAAGGCATCCATTTAAACAGCATCGGAAAGATCATTGATCATCTCGGCGACCCCAAAAATCATGGATTCGACACCAATAATGGTCATTTTCGGTCATTTATATGTATATTTCCTCTTGTAAAATGTATATAATCGTCATTTTCGGTCATTTTGCGGGCCATGGCATCGAAAGTAACACTGTTCATCTCAGCGACTCCCAAGATTGTGGATTCAGCACTAATATTGGTCATTTTCCATCATTTTTAAATATCTCTTTCTGCACCTCCCCCAAGTTGTGTGAGTGAATTTGAAATTAAACGGGAATGAAAGTACCACTATTCATCTAAGCGAACGAGAAAACTATAAATTCGACACTGATAGTGGCCATTATCGTCCATTTATTATATATCTTTCTCCTCTTCCCGCAAGTGGTGGAGCTGATCTTGCATTTAAACCGGATCGAAAATGTCACAGTTCGTCATAATGATGCCGAAAATTGTGGATTAGACACTAATATTGGTCATTTTCGATTATTATTATTATTATTATTATATAGCTCCACTACCCCTCCTCCGTGCTGCGGCACACGGCCATAGAATTGTCACTGTTAATCTCTGCTACTCTTAAAACTATAGATTCGACACTAATATTAATCATTTTCGATCATTTTTAAATGTTTATCCTCTCTCTTCCATTGCACCCTCCCCCTCTAAAACTATTAGGGCTGAACTTTGATTGAAACAACAGCAGAAGTGTCACTGTTTCTCTCATTGACCCCGAAAACTATCGATTCAACTCTAATATCGTTCATGTTTGATCATTTTCAAATTTTTCTCCGCCTCCCCCTATCTACTTTACATCGCCAAAGTGAATTATCTAAAGCAAACGCTGTCCCTAAACTCATGTATGTTGGAAATTTGATTGAAATCGGTCATGTGGTTCAAGAGTGATGTAGTCACAAAGGTAGTCATTTTTGTTTTTATTTTTTACATATATTTTTCCCTCCACCTATTCTACGTTGGCTCGTCAAAATGAAACGATAAAAACACCCAAGGCCCGACATTCATATATGTTGAAAATTTGATCGAGATTGATTGAGTGGTTCAAAAGATATGATATTTTATTAGTTTTTACTTATTCGTCCCCCTCCCCCTCTCCTAGAATCTACCGTTAAAGTGAAATTAGAAAATGTTTCCAGATCCAAACCTCATATATCTTGAAAATTTGATTGAGATCGGTCAGATAGTTCAATAGGTATTAAGTTACAAAATAGTCGCTTTCTTTCTTATATAAATTTATTTTATATATCTCCCACTCCTTCTGCTCCCTCACGGTGCTGCGTCAAATTTAAATCATAAAAGTGATCCCAGGCTTGAACCTCATCTATGTTGAAAATTTTATTGAGATCGTTCGAGTGGTTCAGGAGTTATTAAGTTTTATTTATTTTTACACCCCCTCTTCCACCCTCAGTTCTACCATCAAGGTGAAAAGCCTAAAACCAGCCCAGCCTTGAAGCTAATCCATGTTGAGAATTTGATCGATATCGGTTGGGCGGTTCAGGAGATTTACTCACAGTTATTTTCAATTTTATATATATAGATTGGTAGTGTAGAATCTAGATATTTTCCCATTGGGCAACGTAGAATTTTGCGGGACTTTCCCCACTCCGCCACCCTTTCCAACAGAACGGCGGATGCATCGCTTTTATAACTAGCAATCGTCAACGTTGAGACTTTTCCCAAATAGATAGTCCTGGTTCCGATAGAAGAAAAAAAGTTTGAAGGGCCGAATCAGGGCAGTGGAGAAGAGTCATCTTTTATTAGCTACACAACACGACTAGCCGACATGACGGGCACCATGGCCTCGCATCATGTAGTCCATTTTTTTAAATTTTCAATGGAGACCTGCCTACGTATTTTGAATTGCAGAGGAAGGTATGTTGTATGCATTAACATTAAAATATATGAGCATACTGGTATTGAAATTTGAAAGACGTTTATGCCAAATTGAATTGAATAGGTAATTGTATTTCCTTTGTAGGAGCTTTTACTTTTTACTATTGCAGCTTGTCGTCCCCTAAATTGCCACTCGGAGCGTTTGTCCCTCTTCCCCACATCTGGCACTGATTATTGGAGACGACTGTGATCTGCAGAGGTCATGGCTTAGTTATAAACAATAATATAGTAAGAAACTAAAACGTAAATATAGTGAGAATAATAACAACCCGCTGATTGTGCGAGCTGTTTTTCTCTTTTTTTCCTTAGCTGATCTAATAGTGACTGTGCCGGACTCAGAACACGTACAGGAGAATTGACAACACCACACGCGAGCCCGAGCTGAAACAAACTCGAGCTGAAATTTCTGAATGATTCTTCCAACCTACATTCAAGGTTTCTTTATAATGTCAAAAATTATATTGTATATTTTATGTTGAACTTCGCTTACATAAGTTTGTTCTTCTCTCCAAGGTTTTAAGTTCAATCCCCCTCTTTCTCTTCGTTGATAAAACCTAATTACCTTTTTACTTATTCGTGGCATGTTTTCTTTCCCTACAAGTATTAAACTTTGAATTTAGCGCTTGAGAGTAGCAGAAACATACGAGCTTGATATTCCTCCGCGAGACCAATATCCACTCATCACTGAGTTCTGTTGCTTGCCACTAGATGGCAATATAAGATGCAGCTACGAAAAGGAGCAATTAATGATTTGAATCAATACAATCATAACCTTGAAATTCACTCTCGTTTCAGCTCAAAAAGTGGAATAGTTTCCCGTATGAATCAATGGGGATCATTTTAAAAATTCCGGCGGCATTCAGTCCTCTTAAATGGAAATTGTCGCCGATCAATAGAAAGTTATTATGGGAGAACTATGAAATAAAACAAACAGACACGCGTCATTTTGTAATAAAATTACATGGCGAGTGCATTTTATCTGATTCAAAGCTGTTATCGTATACACAATTAAAGGTGCCCTGATTGGCCAAATTAAAAAACCTCAGCAAATTATCCCTCTACAGGCGAATTTTTTTTTCGTCACCACCGGTGGGAATACGGGTTTCTTATCCTGATAAAAACCGTTTAGGTGGGACCCTGACCGCTCCAAAACTATGATCGTGAAATATCAAAAGTGCTAATAATAGAATGCCAGAAGTGCTTGAAGGGCATGAAGAATTGAAATGACACATTGTGTAGGGACAATACGCAAAAAATAAACGAAATACGTTTTTTTATTTTCTGTGGAGTAAAGGTTTTAGGGGGAAAATACCCACCCAAAATTTTGAAATTTGAGGTCCAAAAGGCAAGAAGGAATGCACCGAATTGAATGATATTGTGGGCAGATAGTGTAGACATAAAATGAGATAATTCGGTTTCGTATTTTCCTGGAAAAAAATGGTTGAGTGAGGAACTGACCTTGTAACCCGTTGATTACGAAATATAGAAAGTGCAAATAAGCATACGTGAAAACCTCGTAAAGACTGGAAAATTGCAACGAAACTTCGTATAGGGACAATTTGCAAAACAATAAATGAAACGTGTTTTAATATTTGAGGAAAAACAGTGCTTTGGCCTAGGCCCCTCCGACAAAAAAGTAAATATTACCGTAATAGCACAGGAAGGAGTGGACTGAAGTAAATGAAATTGTGTGTAGATATTATATAGACCCAATGTAAAATAAGGCCTTTCGTCTTTCTCAAGTGTCCCAATTCGTTTTGCTTTAAATTTGGCAGATCAACAGGTAACTGGAAATAAATTGACACGTTTTTTATGCGCTAAAACATTGTAAGGGTTAAGCATTCCTCCTGAAATACTATAAAATACGTTATACTGTTTGTGCTTGTAGTTGATATGCCAAATTTGAAATACACGACACTTGTAAAACACAAAAGGCCTTATTTTACATACCCAATATCTATATACAATTTCATTCGCTTCGGTTCACTCCTCCCGAAACTCAACAAATCGTTCCACTCAACAGTTTTTTTTCTTTCAGGAAAATACGAAACACGTACTTCCTCATCTTACCTCTACACTATTTGTGCACATTTCATTCACTTCGCTTTACTTCTTCTTGCCTTTTTGGGTCAAATTCCATAAAGTTGATGTAGGCTCTTGCCCCCAAAATCCCGTTTTCCCCTCGAAAATAAAAACGTATTCGTTTATTTTTTGCCTATTGTTCATACACAAAATTGCGTAGCAATTCTTCATCTCTTTTATACACATCTGACATACTGTTACTGGCACTTTTGATATTTCGTGATCAAAGGTTTGGAGGAGTGCGTTCTCCATTCAACCATTTTTTCCATGAAAATATGATACCCGTATTCCCTTATTTCGTGTGTACAATACAAACCTTATTCCTTTATTTTTTCGTACTGTCCATATACAAAGTTTCTTTGCAATTCTTCATGTCTTACACACTTCTGAAATACTGTTATCGCCACTTTTGATATTTCGTGATCAAATGTTCGGAGGGTTCGGTGCCCCACCTAACCCTTTTTTCAAGGAAAATACGAAACCCGTATTTACTCATTTTATGTCTACTATGTCTGCCTACAATTTTATTCACTTCGGCTCACTTCCTTATGTTTTTCGATCGTCAACTTTCAAAATTTAGGTGGGGGCTTTTGCCCCCTAAATCCGTTTCTTTGCAGAAAATGAAAAACATTATTCGTTTATTTTTTTGCGTATTGTCCATACACAAGGCTTAGTTTCAATTCTTCATATCCTTTATACACATCTGATATACTGTTACTATCTCTTTTGATATTCCGTGATCAAAGATTTGTAGGTGTCCGTTCCATATTCAACCATTTTTTCCATGAAAATTTGATACCCGTATTCCCTTATTTCATGTGTACAATATCTGTGCACAATTTCATTCACTTCGGTACACCTATTTTGATTTTCGGGCGTCAATATCAGAAATTTTGGATGGGGGCTTTTGTCCCCGAAAACAGTTTTCCGCAGAAAATAAAAACCGTATTCTTTTGGGGTATTGTCCATGCACAAAGTTTCGTTCCAATTCTTCCTGTTCTTTAAGCACTTCTGACATACTGTTTGGAGGAGTCCGTGCTCCATCTTACCGTCTTTTCCAGACAATACGATACTCGTATACCCTCATATTATGTTTACAATATCTGTGCCAAATTTTATTCATTTCGGTTCACTTCTTCTTACCTTTCGGGAGTCAAATTTCTAAATTTTCGGGTGGGTTGTTATGCCTCCTTAAACTGTTTTTCCGAAGAAAATAAATAAAACGTATACCTTCCTTTTTTTGCACATCGTCCATGCGCATAGTTTCGTGCAGTTCGTCATGTCCTTTACACACATCTGACATATTGTTACTAGCACTTTTGCTATTTCGTGATCAAATGTTAGGTGGGTACCCTGCCCCACCCAACCCCCTTTTAAATTAAAATACGAAACCCGTATTCCCTAATTTTATGTCTACAATATCTGTGTACAATTTCATTCACTTTGGCTAACTTCTTTTTGCCTTTCGGGCCACAAATTTCAAACTTTCGGTGGGGGCTTTTGTCCCTAAAATCGTTTTCTCCTAGAAAATAAAAATGACCGTATTGGTTTACTTTTTGCATGTTGCCCACACGTAAAGTTTCGTTGCAGTTCGTCATGTCCTTTACACACATCTGACATATTGTTACAAGCACTTTTGATATTTCGTGATCAAATGTTTGGTGGGTACCCTGCCCCACCCAACCCCCTTTTCAATTAAAATACGAACCTCGTATTCCCTAATTTTACATATACAATATCTGTGTACAATTTCATTCACTTCGGTTCACTTCTTTTTGCCTTTCGGACTTCAAATTTCAAAACTTTCGGCGGGGCTTTTGCCTCCTTAAACTGTTTTTCCGAAGAAAATAAATAAAATGTATACCTTCCTTTTTTGCAAATCGTTCATGCGCATAGCTTCGTTGCAATCCGTCATGTCCTTTACACACAGCTGACATACGGTTACTAGCACTTTTGATATTTCCTGATCTAAGGTTTGGAGGGGTCCGTTATCGACCTAACAGTCTTTTCCAGGAAAATACGAAACCAACAGTCCCTCATCTTGTGACTACAATACCTGTACAAAATTTCATTCACTTTAATTCACTTCTTGTTACTTTTCGGGCGTCAAATTTTGAAATTTTGGACCGCGTTTTTTTGCCGCTGAAACCCATTTTCCGCAGAATAGAAAACAAACCGTATTCCTTTTTTCCTGCGCTATTATCCATACACAAAGTTTCTTTGCAATCCTTCATGTCCTTTACACACATCTGACATAGTGTTACTATCACTTTTGATATTTCGTGATCTAAGGTTTGTAGGGTACCCTGGCCCACCCAACCGTTTTATCCAGGAAAATACGGAACCCGTATCCTTATTTTGCGTCTGCAATATCTGTGAACAGTTTCATTCACTTCGGTTCACTTCTTTATGTCTATCGGGCTTCAACTTTATAAAACTTTAGGTGGGGCTTTTGCCCCGTAAAACCGTTTTCTCCTGGAAAATAAAAATGTCCGTATTGGTTTATTTTTTGTGTGTTTCCCACACGTAAAGTTTCGTTGCAATGTCCTTTCCTTTACACACATCTCACGTACTGTTACTAGCACTATTGATATTACGTGATCAAGTATTTGGAGGGGTCCGTGCCCCTCCATTTTTTTAAGAAAATACGAAACCCGTGTCCCTCATTTTATGTTTTAAATATCTGTGAACAATTTCGTTCACTGCGGTTCAGTAGTTCTTGCCTTTCGGGTGTCAACTTTTTAAATGTTTGTGCAGGTTTTATATTAAAACTTTACATTATGTAAATTTTTCGTTTTATGAGATTATTTTTTGGGAAAAAGAGAAATGCTTTCCTCTGGTATCTGTTTGTTGTCATTCATTTTGTTTGAACTGCTTAAGTAAGATCATTTTATAACTTTTGATGACATCCAACTCCGTCATGATAATAAAATTGCCATTCTTAACAATTTGTTTATACTCTTATTTGGAGTTTGTCACACTTATATATTTGTTACAAAATTCAGGTTTGGTCCAACGCCTTTCGAATTCGCAACCAACCTAACCGCCGAGCTTTCTGGGTTGCCTGCTATTGCAGGAAAAGGAGGAGAGCAAACGGTAATGCACTTTTGGAGTCGTGTATACATTTTTATAGGAAGTGTGGATCACGGCCATTATTGTGAACCTGGTTTCTAAGGGAGTTTGGATCCTTTTCTAAATCTATGTGCTAACCTTCAATGCCAACATCGTTTTCTTGTTACCACATGTTCTCTCTTAACACTTCAGACATAAAGTCATAATAATATGTGAAAAAATAAAATTCTTCATACATTTTTCTTCTAAGAATAGATTTACGAATTATTTTAAAAATCTAATTTTTAAACGTATAACAATAACTATTTCCTCTATTATTGGTTGAATGGATAATTGATGATTAGAATAATCCAATGGACTTAAAATCCCCATCATAACGAATACGTGAAGTGGTCTAGAAATATTGTAAGTTTCCACACGTCAGCATATCATGCAAAAAATGTGTGTAGTATATGTGTTGACAGTAAACAAACACAAAACAAACAACAGAACCGAAGAAGAGACGCCCCCAGTCGTCAGCACTAGTCAAGACGATCACCAAATATAGCCGACATTTTAAGAAAAAAAAAACAGTAGCACGCCTTAACAAGCATCAATCTATCCAGGTTGATCAAACCACATAAAGCCCTAAGGCGGCCGGCCATTTTATTTACCTTACACTTTCACGACGCTTGGTCAATTGAGATGTACCTATCCTTAAGTCTTAAGACGCTCGGTCATCTGGTTTCCTTTCTCTCTCTCACCACGCCTGGTCACAGAGAGACACCTAATCACGCAGTCATATCCTCTCTCACGATGCCTGGTCAAAGAATGTAGCCTCACCTCCAAAAGCCCTTAGACGCTCGGTCATTGCCTTCCTTCCAATATTTTACCTAAAATATTAGAGGAACTACTTATTGTAATATATTTCTGTATTTAAGATCTTTTTATAATTAAAGGTGATGGGAAAGTCAAAATTCCCGTGTACGATAGTTGCTCTACCTGACATAACTGGAAAGAATTTTACATCGTAGATGTGTTGGGGTCTATTTAGAGAAAATTCTTAAGGACCTTCCTACGGGAAGCTCTTTTTATTAACTGGACAACGACCTTAGAACTTTTAAAGTACAGTGTATTAGTGTTGGTGTTACTAATTCAGGATTATATAAAATTAATAACCCTCTTGTTATAGTACTCTCATTACTCTTAGCGGTAAATTGATCATTTTTACGCTGGCAGGTATTTATACCGACAACTCGATCTACAAAGAATACATATAGAGAAAGCGGTAGTAATATTGCAGAATCAGGCTAACGAATACCTGTTAAGTTTCCTCATCTATCAAAGATACTCAGGTCACAGTACAGAGTACCCGGATCGATTTTTCATGTTATTCGGTCATTTGGCTTTACTCAAGGCATGGACCCCCTAAAAGAAAAAATAAATTCTCCCGATGTACTTACAGAATGTAGCTCTCGATTTTGTGTTTTAACTATAAAATCAGAATCAACTTATCACTCTAGATTACGATCAACTTAAAACTAAATTATTTCGATTGTCTCGTCCAAATTTACCACCTTTAAAAACAGAATTAGAAATTTTTCAAATACAGCAGAACGAAAATCAGTCGGTCGATTCATATTTCTTAAGGAAATTAAGGACCATTAGATAGCTAATGCCAGCGGCTTCAGAGGAACAGAAGATCCTTTTCCTCTCATTGGGATTACAAAGAAATTTTTACAGAGGATAGCGTTGGAATCCTTTCAAACAGTCCAGCAGTTGCAGGATCGACTCAACGAATTAGAAAAGGCTGAAGTCATCTTGCAGAAGAGGAACTACGTGAATTTGTCACAGGCAATTCATTCTTTAATCGGCCAACCTAACAGTCCGACAACACTTCCTTTAAATGACTTTCATAACCAAACGAATCCTAGTTCGTTAATGTCAACCTATGCACAATAGCCAACTTCTACTCTACAACACATCCAACCTGCTTCTTGTTATTCTCAATCATCACCTTCTGCACCACACTTTCAGAATATTTCCCATCCACAGTCGACTTCCATTCAACCTTAAGTTTTAAGTCCGCACCCCCACTAAAGTCAAAACCCAACCTCACAGTCCCCTCACACGGACCTCACTAAACTAGCTAATCAATGGTTATCATTAATGGCAGCACAGACTGCCATGAAGACTAATTTCAGGCGTAATAACGGAAAACAGAAACCAAAAGCCGGGCGCAAATAATGCCAACAAAGGAAATAACTGTGGTAGGAAAAACTGTAAAATATCAGTATGCTCAATATGTTATAAGCAGAACAACGGCGCTTCTTCATGTTGGAATAATCCCAAAAATTCCAACCAGGGAAATGTACGGTGGGCTTGCAGGTCAAAGTCAAGCCCCACGGGCCATTCCAGAAAGATCTGGCGGGCCATACAGAAACACCAGAATTAGAAAACCATCACATTCAAAAAGAACAGGCAATAGCGCAAACTTTTAGTGATACAATAGGACAATTTATTTACTCAGGCGACCTACAACGATTACCGGGAACATGTCAAGGTGGGAACCGAAAATAATAAATTATTACTTAATTTTAGAGTAAATTCGAGCAATGTGCAAACAATAATAGACACAGGATCCAGTCTTAGTTTATGGTCCAGACGAGACGTACCATCAAATAGTAAAATAATACCATTTCATACTCGTATCTATGGCATTGCTAACAAAGTTCTGACATTAAATTAAATAAACTCTAATTACATTTAAAATTGGCAACACTACATTCACATCATAGACTTCAGTCAGATTTTTGGGAATGACATTCACACTGGAGATTTTTCTCAAATAGACCTAAACCATTATTCTATATCATTATATAGAAATTCTAGGAAGACCAAGGAAAAAATTAGACGGAGGAAATCTCGCAAGCAACTACTCGTTCATTGTACTTGTAGAGAAACACAAATGTATTCACAGCTAGTAAAATTACGATCCCAGCAAAATCACATTTCTACTTTCCTTTTTGGATTCCGAAGAAAAATGATCACGCAGCATTTTACATGATTACTCCACTGCAATCATTGTTAAATCAATACGTATTGGAGGCAATGAAAATGCAAAAAGCAAGTTACAACATTAAGTTATTAATCTAAAACCCTACTTAACGCATAATAACTTTATGTAAAGGGACACAAGTGGTGCATACAGAGGAAGTCATGGAATAATTTTCTTTCAAAATAGAAGAAGAGTAACTGAAAAAAAACACCAATTTAGAACTCAAGAAGAGATACAGGAAAGATTAAGACAGACCGCTTAAACTTTTAACATTGATCTTGTCAATATAAATCACGACTTACCGGAATATCAGAGAATAGCTAGGAGCAATTTATTATATAAATACAGAGATCTTTTTTCATACAGTCCGGAGGATATAGGCTATTTGAGGGTATACGAACATAAAATACGCATAGATAAAAGTGCGTCATTCAGCAAATTTCTTCACCTATTCCATAAGGAAACAGGTAACAAATTGATAAGCAGATACAACAACTAATAGATGGCAATATCATAACTGAGACACAAACGAGTAGCTACTGTTCGCCTATAATTGGGATAAAAAACAAACAATTAAGATTAAATGCTTGTGTTGAATCTACAGGTATGTAATAGTTATAGAGAATATTTAAGCATTCCGTTTCAGTCTACAGAAGAAGCTTGGAAGGTTTTAAAGGGAAAACCCTAATTTCGACCCTGGACATATCTCAATCGTACTTTTAAATCTTATTGCCCCCAAAAAGTAATAAATACATGACTTTTGAGGTGAATCATAAACGAAAAAGTTATAAATTTCTCAGGTGCATAATGGGTCTTTGCTCAAGTTGCCAATCTTTGACTATTGTGTTTAAAATGATATTAGATGCCTTACCAAAGCGCATTATCAATTTCGCAAATGACCTCTTCATCCGCTCGTATACCTGGGAACTACGACTCTCAAATTTTGAGCTTTTATTCTGAAAATTACGAAAGCATGACTTTAGAGAAAATCCCAAGAAGACACACTTGCTATATAGATAACTCCCAGTTTTAGGGTTTCTTGTATCCGGAGAAGGGATTAAAGTCTCGCCGAAAATAGGAAAAAAGATCATGTATTTTAAGTTACCAACTATTAATAAAATACTCAAGAGCTTTACAGGTCTTTGCTCTTATCTTGGAAGTCATATTAAGGACGTCACGGCCAAAGTTGAACCGTTTCAACAGCTCCCTAGTAAAAATGCTAAATTGAAATGAACGGAACAACCTGATGAATTATTTTAAAAGCTGAAAGAAGGCATTTTGAATGCGCCATCTCTCTACCATTTTGACGAAAAGCTTGAGATAAGGCTCTATACTGACGCGCGCTCACCATAACTGGGGAATAATAGCTTGTTATAACCAACAAACAGACGAAGAAAGAATTGTATCATATTGCAGATCTCGTCTTACAACTACCGAATCTATAACTTCAGTCTGGCAAAAGAACTATACGCTATTACATATGCTCTACGCAAATTAAGATACTTCCTACTTTATCGTAACTATAAATTGTTTACAAACGCTAAATGCCTTACATCTCTATAAAAGCATCCTGATAAAGTAGGAAAGTACACACGTTCTAGACTTTTCTTAGCCGACTATAATTTTGACATTTGCCATATTGAAGGAAAGAAGCACTTGGCCGACATCATCAGCAGCTATGAAGAAAACAGCAATGATACTCCAGAACTAGGAATCTACATCAGGCAACCAACGATACGCATGCATACGGTTCCAATTCTTTAGAAGAACCAATTCTTCAAATGCATCAACCAGGATATTTGAAGAACTTGAAGAACTTGAAATTTGGCAAGACTATGGTTTTAATATATTCTCAAGAATCCGCAGCCCCCATTTTAGGCTTCCGCTTATAAGACCGTACTCAATACATAATACATGACAAACATGAACTCATACTTAGCGTTTAGAATAACGAACTGCAGAAATTGTCAACTATCAAAGAAACTCCCAATAAAGTCACAAGGAGTGGCCATTCCTTGTATGAAAACGATGGATGTTTGACGGCTTAGGTCCATATCAACAGAAACAAGGGAAACCAAAATACGTTTTAGTTGCCACCGAAACAAGCACTCGTTATTTAGTGTCGAAAGCTGTTAATAGCATCACGGCAGATACAATTGAACAATTCTTATTGGAGGAAATTATTTTAAAATCCGTCGCCTTTCGTTTTCTTCATCTGGACAAACACCCAGTACACAGAGCAGACTTCAAAAACTAGCAGAAATATACAATTTTGAAGGTTCTGCCCCGCTTTAATTACCAAGATATAGGATTAGTGGTGGTCATGAACAAAACTCTACAGAATCCCTTAAAGCTTTTCGTCCAACAAAATCATGAAACATGACCAAAAACTGTTCCCTCACATCACATTTGGTTTAGACAGTTTCGTCCAATTAGGAACGAAGAAATTAAGTTTCTTTTCGTAGATATATAGTATTAATTTATTTTCCTTTTCCACGGATCAGTGAATCATCACAATGGGCCGACAGGTACTGAGGACTGGGCACAATACTTTCAAAATTAAATAATCTGTACCAAGTTCGCATGATCACACTTTCAGGGAGAGAGAACAGAATCTAGTACGTACCTTAGTATTCACATTGCAACAAGACCCTTGTCTGTTTTTCTCTCATAATTCCTCACCTCAATGCATTCTGGCATTTAGAGTGTCTGCATACTTACAATTTCCCTCAAAGCACAAAATTCAAAACCAGCATTTTCCTTCCGTCTCGAGCGAATGAACTTGACAAGGCCAGCAAGAACAGTTTTTGCTTCTCTGCCGAGCATCATATAACTGTCACTAACATATTAATCTATATAAAGAGTTTTCAGAGAATCAGGATTTTCAGTTTACAAACTTTCTTCTGGCGTGGCTTCGTTTATCATAGTAGTGACTTTAACGTGTGTTCTGTCATTCATTTGCTACGACTAGTAAGAACTCGACCGATATGGGATATTTTATTATAGAACACTATGACTACGAACATTACTATCAGTGATGTAGTTATAACTTCTAACTATAACCACCTTAGCGTTGAAGGAGAATAAGTAATGTATGCGGATCCTGCTTAGGCTAGAGGTCAAACTGTGAGTACTTCAACTTTCATTTTTTGTATCATATTGTGTTATACAGTATTATATAAGTGAACAGTGCTTTTAACTTTGATTTTGTGTACAAGTGTTTCAGTACATTCCAGTGTATACTGCGACCAATCTGCAGATTCCCAATAATGGAAAAAAAATCCTCTGCTCTTTCTTTTTTTACGCCGCGGAGGTGTAAGTTTCCGCATGTCTTCATATAATGCGATAACCATATGTGCACTACACGTGCTGACAATAAACAAATACAACACAGACGACACAACCGAAGAGGAGTCGCCCTCAATCACCAGCAGTCGGAAAGACGAAGATCACAAAAGGTAGCCGACATGTTAGGATAAAAGACAGAAGCACGTCTTAACAAGCATCAATGTATCCAGATTTATCAAACCACATAAAGCCCTAAGGCATCCGGCAATTGGGTTTACCTTATCCTCTCACGACGCTTGGCTAATTGAAAGGTATCTATCCTTTAGCCCTAAGATGCTCAGTCATTGGGTTTCCTTTCTCTCTCACGACGCCTGGACAAAGAGAGTAAAGGTGATGATATATTCCAAATTTCCGTGTACGATAATTGCTCTATCTTATATAAACTGAGAGAATTTTACAATATAGTCCACTGAGCATAGAGCACTATTCCACAGGTCATAATGAAGCAAAATGCTACACGATGATACCCTCCGAGCAATCCTTCAGCCTGTATGGGGAATACAAGATTTCAGTATGTAGCAAGTAGGGTGCTGGCATCTAGTATCTCTCATTTAAGGAAGCAAATTTATGCAATGATAGATTGAAACTTAAAAGCCGCTGTATTTGTACTCTATATTGATGGATTATAATATTATATGTTAAAATAACTTTTCGATTAGGGTGTCACATTTGAAAGCGAAACGAGAGAAGAGGTTCTGTTTGAAACATTGAGTTATAATGACAGGTTGTAATAAAAGTATGTTTGCTGTATTAAATACAATACTCAAATTGTTTCGATCTTAATATAGAAAAGATCTTCATTTCCATAGTTGTCAATATGTGGCTATTAGTTAGAAGTAATTGCAAGTTGAATTAATCATTTTACTTTCTTTTTATAATGTCTATTTGATAAAAAATTGCTCTTGACATTTAAAAAAAATGTTTTGAGAAATGAGATATATATATACACATGAAACATATAAGAAAAATGTTAATGTATTTTGTGTCGATCCGTTTGAAAAGGCGAGTTTTTTAATGTGATATCACGTGGTGGAATCGGCACATTAAATACCTGGTGCTTCAGAGTAAAAAGGGGATAAGTATAGATTGTTTTATAAAATGGACTCAGCAAAACGTTTGAATCTTAATACAAGGAGTGAAAGTGATCTTACAGGAGTAGTTATAGCTCCACTTGACCCCATTTTGTGATGAATTTTCCACTTCTCTCAGGTCCCGCCTCATCTGAAAGACTCGCTTTTCTTGTCTCGAACGATATGTCGTGTCACGCGTATAGCCCAACTATGGAAAATTGAACACCCAGAAAACTCTATCTCTCTTATAACCCTTTTCTGCGTTGTATTCGTTCTCTTTTACGGAAGTTTTTTGGGTGACAACGTGACCTAATTCTGACTCAACTCTTCTCATAAACTTTCTCTATCCTACAATTGTTGACATGGTTTACCAATTATATTATGCATTGTCTTCTACAATTGTACACCTAAACATTAATATAAAGAAAACTTTATAGATACTGAAATCAATAAATGTTTAAATGTTGTATAACTACCTGTGAACAAATACATTTTTTCTTTCATAATTTGGCTGAATAACGCTGAGGAGCATGCTTCAACCATATTTGGATCTGACCTTTAATGTGTTTTGCTAAAAGGCGAGAATCCGTCTTCCTTGCAGAACCTGTTGCCCAAAGAAGAGATAAGTACCTAACTAACTAGTTCTATGGCCTATGGAACCCGGAGATTCAATGCCTCGTTCAGAAAAGCTCTCCACTGACACCTATCCTTAGCAAAATGCATCCCGTTTCTACTTCGTATTCCAATCTCTGCGAGATCCAACTTAATATTGCCCTCCCATCTGCGACTAGGTCTTTCTGATGGTCTTTTTCCAATCGGTCTTCCAGTCAAGACTTTGAAAGCGTTTCTACTTTCTTCCATTCTAGCTACATGACCCGCCCACCTAAGTCTCCTAGACTTGACGACCCTAACAATGTTGGGTAAACCATATAAATTATGTAGTTCCTCGTTATGAGGTACTTGCCATTCCCCATTCCCGTTCCCCCTGGGTCCGAATATTTGTCTAGGGATCTTGTTCTCAAATACTTTCAGTCTATGTTCTTCCATCAGAGTAAGTGACCATGTTTCGCAACCATACAAAACAACAACCATGGTTGTAGTTTTATATATTTTAAGCTTCAAATTCTTCGACAAAATTCGCGACGGCAAGAGATTTTGAACCGAATAGTAACACGAATTCCCTGCTTTAATCGACATTTAATTTCTTCGTGTATATGATATTCCTCTGTGAACATTGATCCTAGATATTTGAAACTTTCTCACTTAATTTAAAGTGTGATTTAATATTTTAACGCATCTATAATTTGCTGTATTACGGCCCCGACGCACTCCCATGTATTTAGTTTTCTCTTCATTTACATCTCTGCATTTTCTCTATTGTTCTCATATCATCCCCTATTAAATTTATATCTTCAGCATATTGTTGTGTGATAAAATTTATTTGTTCAGAAAAGAAGCCCTTTTCATATTGCGATACATAGATGAGAGTAGTTGGCTACTCTTGTCATATGATTTATGCCTGACAGGTGGTGCCACCTACGAAGCTTCGTGGTTGTGCATCGGCCTGCTATGCGTCATTCACAGGACAATGGTAAGGGGAATACATACTCCTTCTATGTTTAATGGAGTTATTTATATATAAGGGGCATGTTTTGCAGTTATTATGAGTTTTGAAAGTGTCAAAAGAAATCAACATGAAGTGTTCAATCTATTTAGTTGAAGTGAAAGTATGTTAAATTAATAATTGTGTTCAAAAATTGGAAAAAAATTGCAACAGGAAATTGACTCTAAGATGACAGATGAAGGCTTTGTTATGTATTATTTTCTTTCTTGTATTTGCCAGGACTTTGAAGCATGTTAATTGGGCAAGTAATTTTAAACTTTATGCATGCTCCTATATACATCATCATCATCATCATCATCATAGTTATTCTGCCTTTATTGGCAGGTCACTTGCCGCAGCTGAGAAGCTTCCATGCTCCACGGTCCTCCGTTAACTTATTCGTCTTCGCGAATGATCTTTCTCTTTTTGTAACATCCATTAATTGCAATCTCCTTCGCCCCCTCCCTCTCCTTCCTACCACCATATCCTCTAGGACGTCACTCATGATACAATCTCTTCTTAGGCAATGCCCCAACCAGTTTCTCTTCCTCTTCCTAATAATATCTAATAACCTATATACAAATCAGTTCATATTCTATACAATTGCGGATAGTGATTTCAAAATTGTTGAAATTGAGAAAGATTTTCCATTTATGTTTGAAGCCTATTTCTTTTGGATTAATATTATTATTATTTAATAAAATTTGTTATATTTGTTTAGTTAAATTCAAAATTTTCAATTCTATATTTAAACTATTTTTGAAAAAACACCGCAAAAATATTATATCCGAGTTGCTTCCCTTATTTCTTGAGGAATGCAACTTAACAATATGCCATAACCTGGTGAATACCGTTCAACTCTAGGCCCTGGTTGCTATCTTTAATTTTTCTTATAGCGTATTCCAGCACAAACTTAAATAGTGTGTGACTAGTGAACGCTGTTTTTGTGCCTCCGACAAGTTACCGTGTAATGTGAAAATATAATAATCTAAGTGGGTTTTGGTGAATGTATTAAACGCAGTAAGTACTGTAGATAATAGTGCTATATGTATAACTGCAATAAATCATATATAAAATGCCTTATTCGTTAATTTTCCTTCCTGTGTGTTAGGCTGTAATGTAAACAAACAGTATTGCCAACCCACATTAATCTGCAAGTTGGGCACAGACTATTGCGTTCTGTTGGTTTCGATACATCGAATCACGATGAGTTCCTGCATCGAATGTAGTAAGACTATTGCGAGACAGGAAACAGCTTCTAACTTACAGTGCTCGGACTGTTTGAAGTTATGTCATCTCAAATGTGCTAAATTAGAAGAGACGGATTTAGAATTCATGAAACCAGCGAAACAACCCTGGCGCTGCAAGTTGTGTGATAAGACAAGAAGACGTAGCTTGCATTTAGAATCAGCTTCTTTACCAGAGACAGAATTACCAACTCTTTCTGATGTGTTTAAGTTGTTACAAGAGCTAAAACAGGAAGTGTCAGATCTAAAGAGATCGAACATTGAAACTGAACGGGAACTTGGAAACTCGTTAGAACTGTCGCATAAAAAATTAGATGAAAACGCCGATTTAATCAGGAAACAGGCGGAAACAATACAAACTTGTTTAGCGACAGTAGAACAATTAAAACAGGAAAATGTGACATTAAAGAAAAAAATCACGGACATTGAACTGCGAATTGATGAAGTAGATCAATATAACAGACGAAATACGTTAGAAATTTATGGTATTAACAAACAAATTAATGAAAATGTATTAGATATTGTAAAGTCTGTGGGGCGAGCATTAGATATGACTGTTACAGATGAAATGATCGATGCTTGCCACAGATTGCCTGATTCATCTTCTGGCACTAGTGGTGGTATTATTGTAAAATTTGTAAGGCGTACAGATAAAGAAATGTTCATCAAACAAAGGAAAGTAAAAAGAAATTTAAACACAGTACATTTGGGTTATACCTACAATCAGATGATTTATGTTAATCACTCTCTCACGTCATACAGAAGACGTATCTTTGGTCAAGCTAGAAAGAAGCAACGCGAAAATAACTTTGCTTACTTATGGGTTGATTATTCAGGGAATATAAAACTGAGAAAGAAAAAGGAAGATACGTTCGTGTACGCCTTAAGAACACTCGAGGATGTTAACAACCTAGTTACAACCTAATGGATACTGTAAGGATTGGTAATTTAACCTTTACTATCAAAATGTTAGGGGTTTAAATACAAAGTCTCAGGAATTTTATTTAAATACATTAAGCAATAATTTTGATGTGATTGTTATTACCGAAAGTTGGTTGCATGGTAACTTTTATAATAATGAATTATTTGATGATAATTACAAGGTATATCGATGCAATAGAAATGGAAATAAACGTGGTGGTGGGGTGTTGATTGCAATAAGGGATAACTACGATTCCAAGCTAATTGACTTAAAAAGCGAAACACAATCTTTAGTTGAAAAAGTAGTTGTACATAGTGTATCATTGTATATTGTAACTGCATACTTTACACCTGCTTCTTCTATTGATAAGTATATGTCTTTTTATAACATGTTTGAGTCGCATCTGGATTTTCAATATCATAATATACTAGAGTAGGAAAAAAGTGATCGATCTGGCTCAACATTCTTCATAAGAGAACAACTCACAAGCCCCTGGGAAATTGAGCATCGTACACCGTGAGCCCACGGTCTTTTATGACCTCAAATTTAGGGGTGAATTTAATCCCTTTTATGAGTACTTTTTAGGGGGTGTATTCGTTCTCTTTTACGACCACTTTTTAAGGGGTGAACTCGTTCCCTTTTACGAGCCCCCCTGGGAATTGACCACCGTACAACGTGAGCCCATGGTCTTTTACGACCTCCATTTTAGGGGTGTATTCGTTCTCTTTTATGAGCACTTTTAAGGGGTGAACTCCTTCCCTTTTTCAACCCCTATTTTAACATAGCAGAAATTACATAGCACAGCTAATAAAAGAACATGGTTTATTTCAGAAATTACACTGAGACTACGTAACACACAACATCCTCCATTTTAAGGGGTGTACTCGTTTTCAACCCCTACGAACACAGAGAAGAGAAGATAACACATAACACTACGTAACACACAGCAGAGCAGATAACACATAAGAGTACCTAACATAGCAAGGGTGAATTTATTCCCTTTTATGAGCATATTTTCCAACCCTTATTTTAACATAGCAGAAATTACACTGAGACTATGAACATACAGCAGAACAGATAATACATAGCACAGCTAATAAAAGAGCATGGCATATTTTTCAACCCTTATTTTAACATAGCAGGCCTCCATTTTAAGGGTGAACTCGTTCTCTTTTATGAGCATATTTTTTACCCCTATTTTAACATAACAGAAATGACATAAGAATACGTAACATAGCAGGGTGAACTCGTTCTCTTTTATGAGCACTGTTTAGGGGTGTACTCGTTTTCCAACCCTTATTTTAACATAGCATAGAATACACTGAGACTATGAACATACAGCAGAACAGATAATACATAGCACAGCTAATAAAAGAACATGGCTTATTTTCCAACAACACATAGCAGACATAAGACTACGGGGGGTGTACTCGTTCTCATTTTTCAACCCTTATTTGAACATAACAGATAATACATTCGAACTCTACAGCAAAGATTCTTTTAAGGAGTGAACTTGTTCTAACCTATATTTGAACATAGCAGAGATGATTATTTAAAGAATGCGAAACTTTCGTGTTTTGTTATCAGTTACATAATAACTTCCGCCATATTTAGATAATTCTCATTACGTCATTCATCCGGATTTTTAAAAACATTGACCTAGTTTTCTCTTTAACAGACAATAACTTGTCATTCAACGATAGGAATCCCTGAACGTAATGTAATCAATCACAAATGTATAAAAAAAGAGGGGAATTCCCGAGGATGACTCATACTATTGCGCAATATTACGTAATGCTGTCAGACAGGTATAAAAGACTGACCGACATGTTTTTTTGTAATCACTTCATGTTTACCGTGTGAAGCGTAAAGTTCAGATATTTTTTTTGTGTGTGCGTTTATATTATTAGTGTGGTTTATTAATAGTGTGGTTTTGTTTTATTTTGTAAGTAAGACATTTTATAATAATAATATTAATATTATATTATAAAAACTCAGTTCAAAATTATTATAGTAACTTTGAAGAGTTAGTTAAAAAAATGGCAACAAAAAAGGTTAAATCAAATACTATTAATTCTGATACTCTATTTAATAATAATTTTAAAAAAATTATTTTAAAATGTGATACTGATTTAAATGAGGATAGTGGATGTTTTTTAAAGAATAAAAGAAAAGAATGTTTAGATATATTAAAACAGGAGCAAGATAATTCAGCATTTAAAGTAAATTTTTCTTTGGCTACAACTTTTGTAAAACCAGTAGATTTAGAAACATGTCGATTCTTTGTAAATAGTGGTAACGAAATTATTTTGCCGAGTACAGATGTGAATTCTATAATAGAAAAACTATTTAATAAAATTTTAGTTGAACAAGAAAATAGAGCAATTAAGAAATCAGGGTGGTCTTTATGTTCTGAACCAAACCATCACTTAGAAATTAAAATCAGTAAATATGATCCTCTATCCGCTTCTTCTTTTATAAAATTACCTCAATGGATTTTATGTATAGTATTCTAGCTGCGTTGCATCCCACAAAAGATAATCCACATCGTGTGAATAATTACATACAATATATTAATACTTTATACCATTATTTGAAAAAACCAATATAAAGTTTCCCGTTGAAATAGAACACATAAGCAAATTTGAACATATGTATAATTCTGTATTTACTAAGGAACAAATTTCCATTAATATATATGGCATTAGCTATGATCATGAAACTATTTTCCCGTTACGTATAAGCGAAAACAGAGCTGTAGGTAAACGTATAGATTTACTGTATTGTGAAGAAAATTGCAACAGTCATTATTGTCTTATAAAAATCTCAATGCGTTATTGAAGAGTCATAAAGAGAAAACTTATGTAAAATTACCTCAATGGATTTTATCCAAAAAGAATTGTGTTTTAAATATTGAAAATAACGATAATAGATGTTTTATGTACTGCATTCTAGCTGCGTTGCATCCCACAAAAGATAATCCACATCGTGTGAATAATTGCATACAATATATTAATACTTTATTACCATTATTTGAAAAAAAACAATATAAAGTTTCCCGTTGAAATAGAACACATAAGCAAATTTGAACATGTGTATAATTCTGTATTTCCTAAGGAACAAATTTCCATTAATATATATGGCATTAACTATGATCATGAAACTATTTTCCCGTTACGTATAAGCGAAAACACAGCTGTAGGTAAACATATTGATTTATTATATTTAAACTCTCATTATTGTCTAATAAAAAATATCAATGCGTTATTGAAGAGTCATAATGAGAAAACTTATGTAAAATTGCCTCAATGGATTTTATCCACAAATTGTGTTTTAAATATTCAAAATAACGATAATAGATGTTTTATGTATAGTATTCTAGCTGCGTTGCATCCCACAAAAGATAATCCATATCGTGTGAATAATTACATACAATATATTAATACTTTATTACCATTATTTGAAAAAACAATATAAATTTTCCCGTTGAAATAGAACACATAAGCAAATTTGAACATATGTATAATTCTGTATTTCCTAAGGAACAAATTTCCATTAATATATATGGCATTAACTATGATCATGAAACTATTTTCCCGTTACGTATAAGCGAAAACACAGCTGTAGGTAAACATATTGATTTATTATATTTAAACTCTCATTATTGTTTAATTACAAATTTAAATGGTTTAGTCAGACATCAGTTAGGTAGTCATGAAATATTTATTTGTAGACGATGTTTAATATCTTTTTATAACAAATCAAAATTAGATGAACATGACAAATTATGTAAAGAACACACTCCAACCAAAATTAACATGCCGAAACAAGGAGAAGTTTTAAAATTTCGAAAATTGAAATTGTTATTACAGAATGATGTGATAATAATTGCAGATATGGAAAGTATATTAAAACCTATAAATAAACAAAGTGGATCTCATACAATACAAATTCACCAACATATACCATGCAGTTTTGGTTATATTGTATGTTGGAGTAACAACTATATGAAATCAGATTTAGTTATTTATCGGGGAGAAAATGTATCGATGAAGTTTATGTCTGCTATGGAGAATGAATTAAGAAAAATCATAAACATATTAGATCAAGAAAAACCATTAATACCATTAAATAGTTCTCAGTTACAGAAGTTTAACCTATCCACTGAATGCTCAGTGATAGTAAATATACGAGTAACAATAGAAAATTTAAACATCATAACCATTTAACTGGTCAATTTATTGCCACGGTGTGCAACAAGTGTAATTTACAAATTAAGCGTCAAAGTAATTTTATACCTGTCTTCTTCCATAATTTGTCTGGGTATGATGCACATTTATTTGTGAAAGAATTAGGTTGCACCCCTGGAAATATTTTTGTAATCGCTGAAAGCACTGAGAAATACATAACATTCTCTAAGCACTTTAATTTTAATGGTAGACCTATCGAGTTACGTTTTGTAGACTTATTTAAATTCTTACCGTATAGTCTCGAAAATTTGGTGTCAAAATTAAAACCTGAGCAATTTGTCTATACAAAGCAATATTTTTCTGATGAAAAGTTTCCTTTAATTCTCCGTAAGGGAATTTATTTTTATGAATACATAACAAATTTAGATACATTTAAAGAAACTGAATTTCCTGGAAGAGAGGCGTTTAGTAGCAAATTGAATGGAACACAAATTTCCGAGACTGATTATCAATATGCAAAACTGATTTGGCGTGTGTTTAAATGTGAAATTTTAGGGGACTACCACGATCTATATTTAAAATGTGATGTACTTCTCACAGCAGATGTGTTGGAGAATTTTAGAAAGACATGTTTAAATGCTTTTTGTATTGATCCGATTAATTGTTTTACTGCACCCGGGTTGGCATGGCAAGCCATTTTATATAGAACAAAAATTGAACTTGAATTTTTATCAGATATCAATATGTATATGTTTGTAGAAAAATCGATTCGCGGAGGTATTACTCAAGCTGTGTTAAGATACGCCAAAGCTAATAATCCTTACGTACATGATTTTGATGCGGAAAAAGAAAAATCTTATTTACTGTATATTGACATGAACAATCTGTACGGACTATCAATGATTGACTATTTACCATATGGTGGTTTTCGGTGGGAGGATAAAATTGACAATTGGCAAGACAAACATAAAATTATCAATTGGCCCACGGATAGTGAATGGGGATTTTTTCTAGAAGTGGATTTAGAGTATCCAAATTATTTACACGAATACCATTCTGATTTTCCGTGTGCTCCAACTAATGAAGTTCCACCGAATGGTAAATATTCAAAATTACTATTGACACTTAAATCGAAATCGAATTATATCTTGCATTATAGAGTATTACAATTTTATCTAAAATAAGGTTTAATATTGGTAAAAGTACATAAAATATTATGGTTTCGTCAATCTAAATGGCTTGCATCTTATATTCAAGAAAATACTCAACGCCGTGCAAATGCTACAATTGAATTTGAAAAAGATTTCTCTAAGTTATTAAATAATTCTGTATACGGAAAGACAATGGAGAATGTACGAAAACGAATTGATATAAAATTAATTAACAATGAAAAAAAAGTGTAAAAAATTAGTAGCGCAAAATCTGTTTCAAAATTGGGTAAAATTGGCTGATAATTTGGCATTGTTTCATATGGTAAAAAAATTGGTATCCCTTAATAAACAAATTTACGTAGCAGCGACAGTTTTAGAATTATCAAAATTAGCTATATATAACTTCCATTATAATATAATGAAACCGCGATATGGAGATAAAATTAGAATTGCATATATGGATACTGACTCTTTCATTTACCAAATTAAAACTAACAATATTTATAACGATATAAAAGATATGATTGAGTATTTTGACACCTCAAATTATCCTGAAAATAATTCTTTATATAGCACACAAAATAAACACGTTTTGGGTAAAATGAAAGACGAATAAGGTGGAGTTCCTATGATTGAATATGTTGGGTTACGAGCAAAAAATTATGCAATAAAAACTGGTGAAAATAAAGAATTGAAAAAATGTAAAGGGATCAAGAAAAATATAGTTAAAGAACAAATTACGTTTAACGATTATAAATCATGTATATTTAAAAACGAAACGATCTATAAAACACAATTTGAAATTAAAAGTAAATACCATAATTTAACAACAAATCAGGTAAGAAAATCGGTAAGTAGATCCGTATGATGACAAAAGAAAAATTTTAAATTGTAATATACACACTGTTCCTTGGGGGTATTATAATAAAGATGTAAAATGTACGATTTGTATATTGTAAATACGATATAATTTTTTTTGGATATATTAGTATTAAAAAAAATATGTCACAATCAGTTCGAGAACAAATAGTTGCAGAATTACATAAAAGTGCAAGACGAAACTATCCTCGAATACCCGTTATAACGAAAGGGATTCATGATTTATGGTAAGCTGATTTAGTTGAAATGAATAGTGGAAAATTAAAAGGTCTAGCAAAAATTAATCGAAATTACAAATATTTATTAACTGTGATAGATACATTCTCTAAATATGCTTGGGCTATTCCTATGAAAAATAAAACTGGAAAAGAAATTACACAAGCATTTATAACAGTACTGAGAAAAGCAAACAAAAACCCTAAATTTTTAGAAACTGACAGGGGTCGAGAATTTTATAACTCAGAGTTTCAGAAGGCGATGAACCAAAATAACGTTAAACATTATTCCACGTACAGTGATGTGAAAGCAAGTATTATTGAAAGATTTAATAGATCATTACGTAATTTAATGTGGAGAAAATTTACACTGCAGGGAAATTATAAATGGATTGGCATTCTACCGTAATTACTACATAATTATAATAATACTATTCATTCCACTATTAAAATGAAACCTATCGACGCTATTAAAAAAGAGAATGAAAAACATCTATTGACAAACATCTATTGCAAAAAGTTTTCTGTGATAAAAACAAAAAGTAAATTTAAGATAGGTGAATATGTAAGAATTAGTAAACTTAAGCGTCCTGGTTTTGATAGAGGTTTTACACGCAATTGGAGTACAGAATTTTTTCGAATTGCTAAAGTTTTCTTCACTAATCTTCCGACATATCACTTAGTAGACTCAAATAATAAACCTATTGAAGGAAGATTTTACGGACACGAATTACAATTAACGAAATTTCCAAAAACATATTTAATTGAAAAAGTGTTGCGAAAGAAAAATAATAAGGCCTATGTGAAATGGTTAGGTCTGCCAAAAAGTGAAAATTCTTGGATCGATTTAAAACATACTATATTGTAAAAAAAGAGAAGTCAACAATTTATAGGTGAAGCATGTCGTCACAAGTATTTTAAATTCTAGCAATGGAATGGAAAATTCCTTTTACATGTATGGTAGCAGGTCCTACAGGTTGTGGAAAATCATATTTTGTTAAAACATTTCTTGACCATTATAGTAAGTCATTTAAAAATATTGTATGGTGTTATGGTGAATGGCAACCGTTGTATGATACTCTTTCAAACTGTACGTTTAAAGAAAGTTTACCTCAAAATAATGAATTTCAAGCACATGAGGGTCCACATCTTGTCATTATAGATGATTTAATGCGTGAGTGTGACCATCGGATTGTAGATATTTTTACTAAGGGTAGCCATCATAGAAATATAAGTGTAATATTTATCACACAGAATATTTTCCATCAACAAAAAGGAATGCGGGATATTTCGTTAAATTGTCATTATATTTTTTGTTTTAAAAATCCTAGAGACCAAGCTCAAATTAATTATCTCGCATGACAATTGTATCCAGGTAATACAAAATTTATTCAAGAAGCATATCAAGATGCAACTCGAATTGCACATGGTTATTTACTCTTTGATTTAAAACAAAATACTCCTGATGAGCAGCGAGTTCGAACAAATATCTTTCCAACAGATTCTTTTAATTATGTTTATGTACCTGTAAAAAATAATAATTGTAATATGGTTTATATTCTAACAACTATTTGTGCTTTAATAGCCGTAAAAAATGATTAGTAAGGAAAATGCACATTTGTTAAAACTCTTAGCAAAGTCAAAACCGAAAGCACGTAAGGCAATTTTACAAAATGCAGATCTCTATTTGTGAATGTTCCTATAACGTATTACAGGGAAATGTTCCATTAAATAAAACAGAGATAAATAAGCTAAAAATATAAAAAGGAACTGAGATATTTGGTGAAAAAAGGTCCGTCATTAAAACAAAAGAAAAAACGAATAATTATAAAAAAAAGGTGGTTTTCTTACTGCTTTGCTTGCACCTATTATTGGAGGTATACTACCTAGTTTAATGAAATAATTATGCAAAACGCACAAAAACTTATTTTAATCGCACCAGAAAAATTACATCATTATCAAAAGATATCTAATCTTGATGATGAAATGAAAGAAATTTTAAATAATAAAAGCTTAAATGCAGAAGAAAAATGGACAAAATATAGAGAAGTCTTACAAAAATATTTAAATATAATTCAAAAACCGGCAGCAGTTACAACAACAGCAACAACTACTACGGAGGAAGAAGAACAAGAGGACGAGGAGGAGGAAGAGGAGGATGATGAAATAATATCTACTCTCCCTGAAATTTGTAAACGTAAAGCGAGACCTTTATTACGTAAATTGAAACAAAATCCAAATATTCAATGGGACGATAATGGAAATGTGAATATTAATAATAAATTAATTCCAGGTGCAAATATAGTGGATTTGATATCCGATTTTGTTAGATGTCGTAAGAAAAATATTTCAGTTGCCGGCTGGAAACCTTTTGCTACATTATTAGCAAAAGCCAATATGCCCTTAGAGTACATTGGTAATCCTCAACGAATAGATTATATTAGAAAACTAACAGAAGACGAAGAGGACGAAGAGGATGGTCCTCCACCCCGTAAACGCAAATGGTGTACTTATAAGCAATAATAATAATATTCTATTGTAATCTATTGATATTTTTAAGTATATAGAAAGAAAGAAAGATGAATGAGCCCTACCTCAATTATTACATATATCAAGCAAGACTTACATATATCAAGCAGTAATTATAACGTGTATAGAGGTACAGCATATCAAGAAGCTTATGGCATTGGTAGTTTTCTAGGAGGTTTATTTCGTACTGTATTTCCTTTATTAAAACAAGGTGCAAAAACTGTTGGTAAAGAATTGATACGTACAGGAATTAATGTAGCAGGAGATGTACTAGATAATAATAGACCTATTGAAGAGTCTTTGCATGATCGATGGCAAGAAGCTAAAACAAATTTAAAAAATAAAGCTCAAAATAAATTAAATCAAGTGTTGGAAGGATCTGGAAGAAGAAAAAGAAAGAAAGTTCATTTTAGTGGTGGTGGTGTGAAACGGATAAAAAGATCCAAAGATATTTTTGATTAATTAATTATGGAGCAAAGTGATAGTTTTTATCTCACACTTCCTAGCAATAGTTCTATGGAATATTTTCCTCAAAATACTCTTGCTTGTTATACTACTAAATTATATCAACCTATTGTACTGGAGAAGGGAGTGTGGGAAACAGCTGTTGTTGAAGTGCATTATACAAGTTCATTTCAGAATGTTTCCAAATATACAAATATTTATTATCGTCTCATTACTACAAAAAACTGGAACATAACTCAAATCTTACCAGGTCACTATTATCATGTTGATGATATTCTATCTAAAATTAATCATAAAAGTGATATATTAAATTTACAATTAAAAGTCAAAACATCAGTGAAACGAATTGAGGTTAATAGAGTAATAAAAGATCAAGAGAAGCATATAGAAGTACGCCTATTTCCTGAACTAGCCCGAATACTAGGTTTTGATCATATTCAACAAGAAGATATTGCACTTGTTCATCATGCTCGTTATCCACCTGATTTACAAAAAGCGCTACCTACACTTATGTATATTTACAGTGATATTGTAGAACCACAAATGGTGGGTGACACCGTAGCTCCGTTGTTACGTATTATAAATACAAATATTACAGAGCATGGTATTAATAATGTACATATTTTTGATAATCCTCATTATGTCACTGTGCAACGTAAACAATTTGATCAAATTATTATTGATTTAAGAGATAGTACAGGTAATCCACTTCCTTTCCAATATGGCAGTGTATATGTAAAATTACATTTTCGTAGACGTAATATGGTATTGTAAATTTTACCATGTGTGAATATTAATAGTAAGAGAAAAATGCAGTGTGAGTGTATGAAATCAGAATTAGATTTATTTGCTGGTTTACCCACTCAAACCAGTATTATAGGTAATAAAATAGTTCCATATAAACCTGTGGCTTCAATAGCTCATAATGCACCAATAGAATTTGTAGTCCCCGGTCATGGGGATGACTATATTGACTTACCGCACACAATGTTATATGTTAAAGGTAAAATTACTTAATCAGATGGTTCTAATTTAACTTCTGCCGATAAGAAAATCGGCCCTGTAAATGATTTTCTCAATGCAATGTTCAGTGAAGTGCAATTATATTTAAATAATCAAATTATTTCCTACTCTTCACATACATATCCATATCGATCGTATATTGAAAAACTACTAAATTATAATACTGAAGCTAAAACAACGCATCTTCAAACATCAATGTGGTTTAAAGATACTGCAGGGCATATGGACAGTGTGGCCGATGCTAATGTAGGATTTAAACAACGTTTTCTTCTCACTGCTTTAAGTCTGTCATTTGAATTATTGGGTTATATTCATGCTGATATTTTCAATCAGGAGAAATTTTTACTGAATGGTGTACAACTGCGCATTAAACTAATTCCAGCTAAACCTACATTTTGTCTAATGGGTGACGCAGATGCTGATGGAAAAGTTGTAATTACAGATGCAACATTGCTTGTGAAAAAGGTTGATGTATCACCAGCAGTTAAAATAGCACAAAATAAAGTATTACAAAATCCTAAATTTAGAATAAAATATCCTATAACAAAAGTGCAGGTGAAGACAGAAACTCTGCCACAAGGGATTATGGATAGTACACTTCCAGATCTGTTTTCAGGCATAGTGCCTAAACGTATTATTATTGGTTTTGTTACTAATGCTGCTTTCAATGGTACTTATTAAACAAACCCATTCAATTTTCAACATTTTAGTATGTCATTTTTTACATTGTATGTTGATGGAAATCCAATGCCCTTCAAACCTTTACAACCAGATTTTGATAATACGCTATATGTACAAGCATATTCTACGTTATTTACAGGTTCAGGTATTTATTATTCTAATCAAGGTAATAATATTTCACTCGCTAAATATCCTAATGGTTATACTCTACTGGTGTTTGATTTAACTCCTGATTCAAGCGCAAGTGCTGCATTTCATACTAGTCCACAACGGCAAGGAAGTGTACGTTTAGAGGTTCATTTTAAAGAAGCACTGCCATCTCCTGTAACAACAATTATTTATGGTAAATTCTCTTCAGAATTAGAAATTGATTTCCAGAGAAAAATATATATTAATTAAAGATGTTAAATACAATTGAGCTTTATGAAGCATTACAACAAAATTTGCCTAAAGATCATTTTATTGGTGTATATGCTGCTGATGAGTTACCTTTGTATATTCATACATTTCCAGCCGCCATAATTATAAACACTGATTCTAGTGATAAGCCTGGTGAACATTGGGTTGCTGTTTATATATCTAATATGTGTGTGGGAGAGTATTTCGATAGCTATGGTATACCTCCCTATATACAACATCATATAAGGTTTTTAAAACGAAACTGTCTGTATTATACATGGAATAATAGACGTATTCAAGGTGATTTATCTCAATTTTGTGGACATTACTCTTTCCTATATTTAGCATGTCGTGCATCTGGTTATTCGATGCAGGATTTTTTAAACAAATTCTCACTCACTACTATTGATGCTAATGATATTATGCTTTATTCATTTATGAGAGTATGATGATGTTATTTTTTAAACTCCGCCATTGCCGGTCCCAAGCCCTGGATGAGAAAGGAGGAGGGTTGGGGGTGTTGCTACCCCCGTAAAAGAAAATAATGTTGGGTTGGAAACGAGTACACTTCTATTCTCTGCTATGTTAAAATAAAGGTTGGAAAACGAGTACACCCCTAAAATGCTGTGTGTTCATTGTCTCAGTGTAATTTCTGCTATGTTAAAATAGGGGTTGGAAAAGGGAACGAGTTCACCCTTGAAATGTTACGTAGTCTTATGTATTATCTGATCTTCTGTGTGTTCGTAATTTCTGCTATGTGTTCGTAAGCGTTGGAGAAAATGAATACACCCCTTAAAATGGAGGTTGTAGTTTTATGTGCTCTTCTATCTGTTCGTAATTAACATACATAGGGGTTGGAATGAATACACCCTTGCTATGTTACGTATTCTTATGTCATTTCTGTTATGTTAAAATAGGGGTTGAAAAATATGCTCATAAAAGAGAACGAGTTCACCCTTAAAATGGAGGCCTGCTATGTTAAAATAAGGGTTGAAAAATATGCCATGCTCTTTTATTAGCTGTGCTATCTGCTATGTTAAAATAGGGGTTGGAAAAGGGAACGAGTTCACCCTTGAAATGTTACGTAGTCTTATGTATTATCTGATCTTCTGTGTGTTCGTAATTTCTGCTATGTGTTCGTAAGGGTTGGAGAAAATGAATACAGGAATAAATGCTAGTGTTCTATTTGGTTGTAGTGCATGATTTTGTACTATTTTAGATATTTTGTGTCAACCAGAGAAATTACCATTTTAAAGTTTAGAGACCTATTCTTGTGATTCATATTTGTAATTCAAAATTTTATGGTATTTTTGTATAAGGAGAGCATATTAGTATGTTCACTTAATATTATTAACCTAAAAATTAAGACATTCAAATAAATGAAGAAGGGCCATTTACTTATGATGCTAGATTTTTAAATTCGAGTTATTTGTACCAATAATAAAAAGTTTATTATGTTAAAATAAGCAACGCATTGTTGTGATACTTCGGGGGCAAAACTCTAGGTTCATGAGCAAAGTTTGATATGAGCAAAATGCTAAACCACTTAAAAAGAGAACTATTTTAAATTTTAAGTGCCTGTCCAAGTCACTAAATGCGGATAGTAAATGGACAGGCGTTTTGCGACTTAAGTCTTATGTTTAGTTATATTTTGTACAAAATACTAACTCGGACCCAAATTCCAAACTTCCTTGGGCATTAACTAAATATTTGAACATAAAATAAATATACTATATAATTAATTATTTAGGTTGATGATTTTATTAATTTGAATTAAGCAGGTTTCGCCTAATAACATTACACTAAAACAAAGAAGGAAGAAAATAACGTTAATTGATTTTTGCCTCCCACACTAGTAAGTTGTCCTACTTTATATATAAAACGAATTTGCCCACAATAGACTGTACTTTAGGGCCTTCACTACTAACAATACGAATGTTAGGCAATGCAATCGAAGACTTAGGATTTCCTCGCATAACAATATATATTTGCCTTTATTGGAAACGTTGTTCTTTATTTTATTTAAAGAGCATGAACACTGAGAAACCTAAATAACTGCAGCAATTGAACGTTAATACACGTAAAATAACACAAAAGATAACAGTTTTGAGAGCTGAAAAAGAACTGTTGAGAGCTATTCCATCAGTATTTTTATAGCAAATTTCCCTTTTTGCTCAGCTCAACCATAAGTGGTGGGCAACATCTAAATTTGAAAACTCTCTCTTCCTTGGAGAGCAATTTCATACAAAATAAAATTCTCTATTTCGTAGCTGCATCTAAATATTCTGTCCTAGTTTCCCTTTTACCTTTTTCTTTATCAGCACGATAATCCAATCGGAGTGCCAAGTAAAATTTATGCTGCTTCTTTGTTTCCTATTTTCTCCATAATTTGCCGTCGTTTATTAGTTTCCTTTAGTATGTCTTCATTCCTTAATAAGGCTAATTGCTATGGAGTTTGTTATACAGAATTATGTGGACAATTGAATTTATGACGTTACTCACTTTTATTTGAATATTTTTCCGCTTCTAAACGAAATGTTTGAAAGGCAGCTAAAGTGAATTAAATCTTCCGTTTAGTTATATATTGGTGAATTAATCATGAATTTAATTGGACTAGTATATTCCTATATAAGATCTTAACATCATATACTATTAAACCATCCAAGAATGGAATTAATAAGTGACTCCCCTTTTTCTTCTTCTTCTTTTACAACTTCTTTCATCATCTGTTCTATTTTCTTCTTCTATTTGAATTTCATTAACTGCATCGCTATATTCTTCATTTCTTCTTCTTCTTCTTCTTCGGCAATTACATCTGTTCGTAATCTTACTTCATTATTTTTCCCTTATTCCTACATATGTGTTCCTTTATTCTTTCTCTCGCCATGATCATCATCATCATCATCTTTTTCCATGTGTGTTCCTTGCTCTCATCATTGTCTTCTATCTCAGTTACTTAATCTATATCCATTTCATCTTGCGTCCATTTATTTCGTATGTACTCCTCTTATTCTACTTGAGCGTCCCCAATATTTTTAAATATCTTTTTTATACCTTTTGCGAACTCTTTATCTTCTTATCCGTTCTATTTTCCTATATGTATGAAAGTATCTTACAAACGAGTAATGATATGAACAAGAATAAGGAAAAAGGAGAATACACTTTTCTTTGTATTCTACTGAAAAAAAGTAAATTCATCTTGCTACCACTGAACACGTTCCTATAGTTACAATTATGCACTGTATAAGGTATACTGTATTCATACAAGATCATTTTCAGTTGTCACTTTAGATTTGTCTTTCTTTTTCTCTCTATATGTTAAGTGAAGTTTATTATTTCGAGGAAACGGTGGTATATCGGGAAATTTATTTATTATTTGGGAACTTTTAGTATTACACATGTACTATTTTTTTTCTTTCTGTGATGCTGATGAAACTTTTTTGAATTCATGCAATAAAAACGTGAAAGAGAAAGAAGAGTATGTTCAGTTTCCTTCAATTGAATTTTCTGGAGGACAAACACTATGTTCGCGATTTTTCTACCTATTTCTCCATTTTCACAATTTCCGTTTAGACCCTATTATCTGTGTTAATGCTACATCACCTCTGGAATGATTAACATAGCTACATTAATCATTCGAGGATACGCGGTGACTTGATGATACAGCGCTAACCTTTGCTGAGTGAAATCCCTTATCCAATCCCAGGATGAATCATATGGATTTTGTAGTGAGCAAATACTATATGCATGGAATTCTTCACGTCACCATTTCGTTCGTCAATATTATTACCGTTTTTCATATGTTCGTAGCATAATCGTAAACACGCCTTTTAAGCAGTATCCTCAAGATAAACATGAAGTCAATGACCCTTGGCGTATCACAATACATCATCTCAACAACCACCAAAACTATGGATTTAAAACTGATATCGGCCATTTTAAATTATTTTTACATGTCTTGATGACACTTCTATTATTTGCACCGTTTCTTTGCTAAGGAGGACTACAGTTTAAAGAAAACTTGAGCTTGAGTTGCAACATTCAGCTCATCGACAAGAAACTATGGATTTAACACTAGTATCGACCATTTTGGATTATTTTGCACGTCTCCATGCTCCCAATTTCACGAGTTCGTCTTCTTCTGGGCCTGACTCAACGTAATCGTGACAAAACTTGGTAACTCTCGGTTCACTCGTCAGTCCTTAGATCCCTTCTCACATTTTGACATCCCACCTATTGTTCCAATGTCATTCCCCTGCCTTACTCATTTGCATCCCTTAGCGTAAATGACACAATTGTTGGACTTGAAACTAAATATCTGATTTTATTTGTAACCACATTATCTCCCAATGAGAATTATACTTCGTTCTCCCACATCAAAGCTACGAATACTATCGGTTTAATCACTCAATTGTATCATGCAACAAACAAATTTACCTTGATGAGTATTATCAGTATTTCTGTTCATATACTAACGATCAATGTGATACCTTTAAACTTATATGTATCACTCCAGACTCGTCCAGGCAACCCCCCACCTTGATAAAACCCCTGTTCTACTTTTAGAAAAAGCGTTTCGTTCTTGTCTGAGATCTGGACCAAGTATTAAAAGAATTTCTGTTCAATAAAATCAATCAATGTGAAAATAAATTGAAATGAAATATTTAAAGCTTATGTCTCACATAGGCTCACGCATGAAACACCAAACTTCTGAAGCCCCCTGGTTTTAATTAAAGAAAACGCTTCATCTAGGTCTGGGCCTGGATCAAAGTACACGTGACCAACATTTGATTACCCTCGGTTCTGTTTGCTGGTCTCCAAATCTCTTCTTATATTTTGCATTCCACCCATTATTACATTCCACCTATTATTACACCTGTTATTCACTTGCATTATTCATTTGTCTCCATTAACGTAAATGGCATATTTGTGGGATGTTAAAGTTAAGATCTCATATCATTTCCGAAACAAATAATCTCCAACTGAGTATTATACTTTGGTTCACCACATCAAAGGTATGAATAGTATGGCTTTCATTTTTCAGTTGTATCATGCAACAGACAAAGTTATCTTAATGAATATTATAAGAGTTTCTGTCCATATAATATCAATTAATGTGAAAATAAAAAAATGAAATCTTTAAAGCTTTACGTGTATAGGTAAAGCTTTTCACTAGGCTTTCAGCTTAATAAGATCAATAGTTTGATATGAAATAGAAACTATTATCACAGATAAAACATTCATCATTATTGTCTACATTCGTAATTATAGTAATGATTGTTTTTATTAGGATACGGCCACTGATTCGCGTATTTTTATTTCTTCACCTGTGCTACGGTAATGCATCCCTCTCCCCTCCTCATAATAACTCCATGCATATATATGTTCACATGGAAGTTAATATAAATTGCATATATCAATGTATTATGGTACCAGCAACCCGACCTCGAACAAATGTTAACCTTGTTTTCATTTGTATGTATGCGTGTCTAATTCTATGTAATTTTCGAAGTACGAGAAGACTATTCGTAAATACACTTTACTCTGTGGCCATGTGGAGCAATGCATAGATGTAGCATAAGTTCCAAATGCTTCGGATATAATGTGACGTAAAACGAAAACCAACATTATTATTTATTCACTTTATACATAAATATTTTAATAAACAATAAGAGATCTAACTTTCCAACAAAACCGGTTGATTTTAATCACAGGGAGACAAAGGTAGAATCACAATCACACTGCATCAATTATTAATCACATTTAATTCTACATATTCCTATACACACACTTCATGTGATACCTGCGACAAAGAATTTGACTTTGACAAAAAAATCTAATAGCAACATACAGGGCAACTTAATTAGATGGAATTTCCCATATTATGCTATGATACATATCAACGAATTACTTTCACTGGAATCAAGAACAAGGTTTAATTCGATGCAGTCCGGTAAATACATAACCTCACAAAATACTTCCGGAAAAAGTGATTTAAAAAAATATCATAGTAATATCACATTTTCCTACGGATAACTTCGTTCGATATGTATCTCTTCATCAGCTCAGAACAACGTTTTCCAAATAGTCAACATCGTTGTTGTCAGAAATTCAACATAAGCAAACAACGCTATACCACATTGCAACTCAACAGCCGAAAACAAAGGCCAAGTTCAACGGAAGTTGGCAACAAAACCAGATCACATAAGAACTTCCTGACATTGACGTTTAAAGGAGCAACACGCGCCCCTCTATATTGTGTCGAGTCAAGAAATTTTTTTCGATTCCGATTCGCTAATACAGATCACATGACATTAGGCCCCGACCATGCGGGATATTCAAATTTTAGATGACGTGGTATAGCATCATGAGTCACCATGCTAGGAAATCCCTTACTCTGGATTTTTGAAATTTGTTCCCTTCTCACGTACGATGAGTGCTTTGGATTTTTTAAATTCATTCCCTCTACGAGTATACTTTTTGACGAGTACTTTGATACCTCGATTCTGATTGGCTGATAGAAATCACATGATGTTAGCCCCACCCACGCGAGGAATTCAAGTTTCTAGGTCACATGGTATTATGTCATGACTCACCCTTATAGTAAATAACTCACTCTCTTTTATGACCGGGATTTTTGAAATTTGTTCCCTGTTATGTTTAAGATGAGTGCTGTGGTACCTCGATTCTGATTGGCTCACAGAAGTGACATGATCTTATTAACTGTCCATACGGGAGATTCAAAATTTGAGGTCACGTGGAATGCCGCCATCGGTCACCCTGGAGAGGAAATCTCCCACTTTGTTTATGATATGGATTTTACAATTTCTTTCCCTTTAATAATTACCCTCTTTGGTACAATGATGGTGTACTGAAGTCTCCATCGTGGACGACTCGGACATCAGTTAAATATTATCGTTTACTTTTATGGGTAACATGGGTCTTACCTTGATGGCGAAGGAGCAAACCTTATAAGTTCACGTGTAGAGATAGATTTCAGAACCATGTTCTTCAGCTGGTAATTCTATTTTGAGCGACTTTTTTTTAAAAAATCTCAGCGTTTTGTTGCTCATTAAGGGCTTTGTTCATGGAAACAGTGTTGCCAGATTTTTAAAATATAAACTGCTCCGTATCTTTTCGAAACGGTTCGGCTGAGTGCAAGAATTTTCAAAGTAAAAACTTTTTAAAAACAACATTTTTCGAACCAAAAAATGAAACTAAATTTTTCAAACCCTAAAATTTGAACAAACTTTTTCGAACCAAGAAAAATTAAAATGTTCAAAACAAAATTTTTCAAATTAATATTCAAACCAAAATGTTTCGAACTAAATAATTTCGAACTAAAAGATTTAAATCAAATTTTGGAAGCTACAATTCTTGAAAATCAAATCTTTTTCGACTTTAAAATTTTAAATTCAACATTTTCGAACTAAAAATTTAAAACCAAATTTTGAAGATTTAAATCCAGTTTTGGAAAACTAAAAAAATGTTAATGTTTTTTAATTTTAAAATTTCAAAAATTTGAAACTTTTTAAATTATTCGATACTTTTTAAAAATATTTCAACAAAAAGTTTATAACCAAATTTTGAAAACATAAAATTTTTCGAAATAAAAGATTTATATCAAATGATTGAAACCTGAAACTCTTCAACCAAAATTTTCTCGAACGTTAAATTTTAAAATTCGGGGTTTTCAAACTAAAAATTTAAAACCAAATTTTGATAATTTAAATCGTTTTGGAAAACTAAAATTTTTTAAATCAAAGTTTACTCGTACTAAATTTTCAAAAAATTATTTGTTACTAAAACAACTCAAACTAAAAGATTTAAATCAAATTTTTCAAGTCTAAAATTCTTAAATCAAACCTTTCACTAACTCTAATTTTAAAATTCAATAGTTTCAAACTAAAAATTTAAAGTAAATTTTCAAAATTTAAACCTTTTTGGAAAACCAAAAAGAAAAAATTAACTTTTTTCTCCGGGAAGGAAACTCAGGTCTTTTAAGCAAAAGACGTTTGTGCTAATCGTTTAGCAACGCGTATGTCCCTAACAGGATGCACTCATACTTTAAGATGTGAAAAAGAAAATAATTACAACAGTATAACTTTCTGTTCGTGGAAAAAATAGAATGTTTGTTGAAAGACTTGTTTTTTGTTGACATACAATAATACATGATTTAAGAAGCAAACATCAGTGGATGTTGTACTACCATGAGCAAAATAAATGACGCGTCTCTTTATTTTGAAGGTTTTTGAAAATATCTCAGTTTTTTTATATGTTCGAAATTTCGGAAGGTTTCCTCAGTAGAAAACGTTAATAACAAACACGTTTTTAATATTTGTGTTAGATATTAGCTTAAAATTAATAAATTAGAATCAAAAAACATTAAATTGTCCGAAATTACGAGAATTACCAACTCTGCTAAAGTGGGGAAATTTTCAAGAACTCGAGGAAATTCTGCAGTTCAACACGAAGCAGCGACATAAATGTCATTGAGAGAAATGTGGATTAAATCTATAAACAAAAATTTTAACTAAACATTTCTAGTATGTCTTGTTACGTGCAGTATATGTAAGCTCCAAATATATGAATCTGTACTAAATATTAACGTAGAGATAGAGCAAATAGTTGAAATTTTCTACGGAAAAGGGCGAATTGTTAGTAGAATCGTAATGAAAAATCGTCTTTACCGTAGAACAGGATTTGTTCCCGTAAGAAACCAAATAGAACAGTTAATTGAAGCAACGAGTCTATATGCCGCAGGTAGCTGGTTTTAAGGCAATAGATGTGCAACTGGTCATTTTTATTCCAATGGTTATTTTATTTATTTTTATGTGGGAAAGAATGAAATTGTAACATACGTGTAAAACTCATGACGATACCAAAAAAAGAAAAAAAATGTCGTTGTCGCACTTGCATTAGTGTCCCTAATTTTTGTTTGCAAACAGTTCCGTAATTATTTCCCCTGTGCTCACTGCTCACAATATGCTCGCTGGCGCATAACGAATTTTTTCCAGTAAACGTTAATTCTAATTTGAAGAATTTTATAAAGTTTTAAGCAACTTATTGTAGAATGATGATGCTTCTTACCTTCAGCACATAATCTTTATAATTGAGAGTCAGATAGAGAAAAATCTTGGATTTTCCTTCCCTATGAGCACCCATATTAAACATCTACATACCATGGTTCGTCTTACACAATTTCGGTGCTCCAAAGACATTCATATATTATTATTATTATTATTATTATTATTATTATTATTATTATTATTATTATTATTATTATTATTATTATTATTATTAACTTCATTGTAAGTGCTATGAACAGCTCATAAGCAAAAATACAGCACTATGTTAACATCGTTATATAATCATTTAAACAGACCAGAAATTATATAACATATAATGACTATTAGAGCAGATTAAAGCCTTTGTCAAAAGATTAATATATTAAAATTGTAAGGTTCAAACTGATATATAAAACAAAAAATAAAAGAAAGCTGTCAGTCTCAAAATATACGATTAAAAGAACTATGCAAATTAAAGTCTAATTTAAATACCATTTAAAATAATGAAACAACTTTAATTAAAATTTGACCTTGATATGCAAAAATCTCTTTCACTTATTGTCATATTTTAACGTGAAAGACTGGTCTTCTGAGTAAAAGATTATAACATAAACATACACTGAATATACACAATAACAATAAAATAAACATAAGCAGCTAGAACCCTTGTCATAAAGTTAAAACAGGTTAATTTTGTAAGAAATGCTCTGATATTTATCCTAACATTTGTTCATTTTAAATTGTAAGACATTGTGATCCTTCTTAGTATTTCACGTTTTAAGTTTAATGCAACCAATGTCGATTTATTCCTAACACTATAAGTCGGCACTCTTATTCCTATATTTTCTAAGCAATATTCGCTAATAAAGTTACTTTCCAACACCATTTGAAACATAATTTATCAGTAACTTTCCTCCTTTCCGATAGTTCTTGAAGCCCCCAAAATGTTAACAAATATCCATATTCATGTGCATAGTATCTTTTTCATTTTATAACACAGTAGCCTTACGAAACATTTCTATACAGCTACGATTTTCTAAACAAGTGTGTTGGATAGACTATTCTAGACAACTGAACCAAATTCCAATTTAGATCTAACAAATGTCTTATACAAGTATACATACGAACTACTATTTATAAAATCAGGCCATTGATAAAATATAAAACCTACTTTTTTCTTGCTGATTGCACAACGTCATTTATGTGATTAGCTAATTTTAATGCAATTTTTATTGTGATTTTCTTGCAATTTATCGTTCGATTATAATTTTTTTAAGAGTATAATAATCTTTATTTATTTATTCAATTCCATGTGAATATGGCCTAACATGCATTGAACAAAACAGGACGTACAATAAAAACAGATGTAATGAGCACACAAGATGTAAACGATTAAATCAACCAAAAAAGTCAGCATTAGTTCAACATGCACTGGAAGAACAGCATAAAATTATGTTTGAAAATGCATCGGTTATATGCAGGTCTACTCATGGATATAAAACGTTATTAAGAGAAGAAATGGAAATAAAATTACGTGGTAGCACATTAAACAAAGAGGAAGATTTGAAATTAAGTTTGTAAATATTATCTTAATCAACACTATCAAATTATATAAATGTATTGTAACAACAAAGCAATTTTTGCCTAATTATTTACATTAAAATTTAACAATGAAATATTGTTAAAACCGACAGCCTCATTCAAATTTGTAACATTCAAAGTTAATTAAAATTAGAAATTAGACAACAATAAGATCCCACTTTGCATTAAGTCCGCTAATTTTAATTATATATTTAAATTAAAATATATTTATTTATTAGGATGGCATATAATAATAATAATAAGAAGAAGAAGACGAAGAAGAAGAATAAAAAGAATAAGAATAAGAATAATAATCCTGAATATGCCACACTTACCTAATGTAGTAATCTTAGACATCTTAGTTTAAAATGCCTTCTTTAGTAATAATTTGAGCAAGCATGTGGGAGACGGCACGACGTTTTATTTTGCCCCTCTCATTTCAGTACCTTCCCATCAGAAAGTAATTTCCGATAAACAAGGCAGACAAATTGAATAAGAAATATATTTATAGCATCCTTTCCTCGGTGAATGGGAAATCAATTAGCATTTTTTATTCTACCGAAGATGGGCCTGTGCTGTCAGGGGTAGGTAACTAAAGAAATACCTAATATAGAGCTCCCCTTGATTGTAATATTAACGTTTCTATACAGCAAGAATAAAAAGAATAAGAATAAGAATAATAATCCTGAATATGCCACACTTACCTAATGTAGTAATCTTAGACATCTTAGTTTAAAATGCTTTCTTTAGTAATAATTTGAGCAAGCATGTGGGAGACGGCACGACGTTTTATTTTGCTCCTCTCATTTCAGTACCTTCCCATCACAAAGTAATTTCCGATAAACAAGGCAGACAAATTGAATAAGAAATATATTTATAGCATCCTTTCCTCGGTGAATGGGAAATCACGTAGCATTTTTTATTCTACCGAAGATGGGCCTGTGCTGTCAGGGGTAGGTAACTAAAGAAATACCTAATATAGAGCTCCCCTTGATTGTAATATTAACGTTTCTTTATTTGTTCAGGGAGCTCCTACAACAAACAAGAATGATGAAAAGAATAGGAAAAGTGTCTACTGATTCTAGTGGCGGATCCAGCACGGACTCCAGTGGGGGACATAATAGTGGGGTTACCCGGAACCCGGTCAGTTCAAATTGATGTAAAAGTTTAGTTTTTGACTTCATATTAAAGTTTTGGTTCGAAAGGAGAATTTCAGTCCGAGTGATTAATGATCAAATCCCGGGGGGCTCTTCGGTGTAGAGGCTATGACCCCCTTATGGTAAAAGGCAAAAATATTAAAGTTCTTAAAACTTTCAAAGTTTTCATCTATTTTAAATGAATTTTTGACTTCATATTAAAATGTTTGTTCCAAATGACAATTTAAATTCGAGTAGACCACAATCAGATCTCGGGGTGCTCTTGCAATGTACGAAAAATAATGATGTTTATATCGTGACCCTTTGGTGACCACGAGTCATGACCGAAATATTGCACAAAGTAAATACCAGATGCTATCGCCTCTCGTTGCCTTGTGACCTAACGAAACCTGCTAGTAAGGACAATTGGTTATGGCGTGAGTCCAAACCTTGCGTAAGAAGACTTATTTAAAAAAAATATTATAACACATATTACAATTATAAAAAATTATAATCTTTCGCTAAAAATATTAAAAATAATATTCAAAAAGTGATTTCACAATTATTTTTTAAAATTTTCATTAAACTTCTTTCATTAAAATAAGTTTGCTCTTGTATTATACAGATCCATAGCAAAAGAAGTGGTAGTAGTAAAAATAGTTGTAGCAATAATAGTAGCAATGGGTTGGAATACAATGCAGCATAAATTTGTTTCCGTGCGATATTGCCAAACGCAACTACCTTACAATGCATTGACTAGGAGTGTTTGCTATTAATATTCCTTCTCACAATATTGGAAGTGGGCAAAAGTTAGCTCGTGTTGAAGCTTTTTGCTCGTAATATAGTTATTTTATTTAATTATTATTTTATTTTATTTTATTTTATTTTATTCTATATAACGAACATATAGAAAATATTTGTCAGCAGGCACGTATGCAAGAATTTGTTTCGGGAGCGGTCCAAAGCTATTTGGGGGCTCCGAGTTAAATATTAGGATAATTTATAATAATTTTTTTAAAAATAACCCCCAAAATTAGGTTTAATTTACAGAAAGTTTGGTATTTCAGAGGTCATATCACCTAGAAATGCGTCCTTGTTTGTCAGTAATGTTTCCTCATTTTGAAACCCTCAGAAACTTCGAATATATAAAGGAAAACGAGTTGTTTTCGATAAAGTATCACTTCAAGGAGACTCGAAATTTTTATTAAACGTGGTGGTACCCACCTTAACAAAAGCAAGAATTCCTTCCTTGGTTCTCTGCAATTGCGCTCTATCAAAAGGTTAAGTTTGTAAAAGCGTGTTTTCCAACCAACATAGGAACAGACAATCAGGGCAAGTCATAGCGTACAATACATTTAAGCAAATATATTTGTCGCGAAATTATTACACACATTACCCAAAGACTGTATATATATATATATATATATATATATATATATATATATATATATATATATATATATATATATGTCTGTATATTTATTTATATAGGTCAAAAAACAGTAGAAATTACCTATCGAAAGAATGACTTAAGAGCACGATCATAATGAAAAACATGCCTCGTAATATAACAGACTTCTTTCGCGTAAGAAATCGGAACTCAGTTGGTCAGAGCAACTAGTCGGTACGAATTAAGTTTTAGTTCGAGCACAATACGAGTAAGGAATTTTATTACTATTGTTTTTCTCTCTTTTTATTTGAGGAAAAATCAAATTATGACATCGCGACATCAAATGTATTTGGTTACGTAATTTTATCTTAGCTAAACTTTAAATATCAGTAACCGTCGAAATTATTTCACTAACACTCACGTTCAGTTACTGAACATTTCAAATACGTCAATCCAGTGGCATAATATGAAGGATAACCTCTTTCCCGCAGCCCTTAGTTATGCGTCCGTACTTTCAGGGGCGGACCAAGAGCCGGGAAACCCAGGTGACTGTCCAGGGCGCCTGTCAGATGGGCGCGAAAACGATCCTGAAAAAGTAAATTTTATAATGTGTTTTCTACTAACGTTTTTGGTTTATATTCTTTTAAATAGCGGCAATTACATAATCTTTTTCCATTTCACTTTGGAAGAAGAGAGTTTCATACTACTAAGGGAACTGTATCGACAAATGGAGAGATGGCATGTAGAATAAAGAGTGGAGCGGGAGTAAGTATTGTTTGTTTGCTTGCTTCAGTTTAGCGTTCCATGGTTATGCCTTAATGACCAAAGGAGATGTAGATACTGATTATAGTGGAATCCGAACCACGTTTATCGTTCAACAGTAATCCACCGTTGCGGGACCCTGGACCACTGAAGGCATTTGTGCTAGCCACTAGACCAAGCGGGGTGGCCGAGTTCGTATTGATTATAGCGGGCCATGTTCTTTGTGAAGTTTTTTTTTAGGTAATGAACGTCTTTTTCAAAAATGGGTTTAAACTGTTAAAACACTATGATAATTTGTAAAATATAGGCTAGTACTATGGAGAGGGCACGAAAAGGTCACTCTGCTCGGGTGAAAATTTGGCCTCCTCCAACCCTGCGTACTTTCTATATATTTTTTGACTTAGCACCTTGTGCGGTCCCCACGCCACAGGGTTGTGGGGCCGCTATATACGCCAATGCTTCGAGCGTCTACCATCAGCGTGGAAACGGGAATTATTATTTCTCTAGTAGTCCCATAGAACCTTCACCCAGAACAACAGATACAATTTTTCAGAATGCGCTCTGGCTAAGTATAAGGAGGATCTGATGCTTCCTAAGTATGTTCCTCAGAAAGTATGCTATTTCTTTATCGTGATGTATACCCATCCTTATTAGCCAGACACGAAACCATCCTGGACAACGATCGGCAAAAGTGTATTCTATCTTATTTTATAAGCGACTCAAGGGTGAGACACTTGTTAACGAAAGCAATGCTGTGTATACATTGCCATGCTCCTGACAAAATATAAACTGTTTTGTAATCTTTAGACACTTTTCCTATTCTTTTTGGCACCCTTGGTTGTGTAGGGCACCCTCGAACAAATAAGGAAGCAGTAATATTACATTCAAGGGCCCTATAAATATATTACGTATTTCTTTTGTTACCTAACCATACGGCCTAGGGTAATCTTTGGTAGAATAAAAAATGCTACGTGACATTCCATTCACGGAGAAAAGGAAGCTCTAAATATATTTCTTTTTCATTTTGTCTGCCCTGCTTGTCAGAAATTAAATACTTTCTTTTGGGAGGGTACTGAAAAGAGAGGGGCAAAATAAAACGTCGTGCCCCTCCTACATTTTAAAATTTGTTACGAGGTTGCTCAAATTATTATTAAAGAAAGCACTTTAAACAATGATAATAATTACTAATATTATTATTGTTAAATATGAATGTCTTTGGAGAGCCGAAATTATGTGACACGAAACTTTACATGTAGAGCTTTAAGATGAGTGGCCATAGGGGGAGAAAAACATGATTTTTCGGTCTGACTCTCTAACGCAAAGATTATGTGCTGAAGGTAAGAAGCATCATTAATATACGATTGGTTGTTTATACGTAGAATATCAGTTACTTAAGTTCTCCTCCTTCGGGCTACTTACCTCATGTGGTAAATTCAAAACAATTTCAATTTAAAAAAATGCATTGTAAAATTTCCCGTAATTAAATATATATAAAAAAGTAAACATTTAATTTGGAAATCTGTTATCAAAGTGTTAAAAAAGTAGATAGAAGACTATCTGGTGATAAACATTGTGAAACTTTACAAAATTCTCCAAATTAGAAATAACATATACTAGAAAACATTCGCTATGCACCAGTGAGCATGTAGTGAGCAGTGAGCACAGGGGAAATAATTACGAAACTGTTTGCATACAAAAATTAGGGACACTAATGCAAGTGCGACAACGTCATTTTTTTCTACTTTTTGTTACCATCATGAGTTTTAGACATACGTTACAATCTGATTCTTTCCCACATCAAAAAATAAATAAAATTACCATTGAAAAATAACAGTTGCACTTCTATGCGCCTACAACCGCCTACCTCCGGCATACAAACTCGTTGCTTTAACTAACTGAGCTATTTGCTTTCTTACGTGAGACGAACCTGTTCTTCGGTAAACACGATTTTTCATTGCTACCAATTCGTCCTTTTCCATATTATAAACGGGTTTGTTATTTACCTGCCCTGCTGGGGAAACCTTCCGAAATTTCGAACATATAACGAAAACGGAGATGTTTTCAAAAAACTTCAAAATAAAGAGACTCGTCATTTATTTTGCTCACAGTTTTACATTAATCCTGCTTTACTACAAACGTGTCAGCATGATTGATGAAAAGCAAACATTGACATTCTCTTATTGAATATGCGGTGTTTGAAATAATGCACTGTTTTGTGGTCGCGGTTACGAAAGTTGGTGACATGATCCTGGCTGAAGGCATTCGGGATGATGTCATGACCAGAATTGCGATATTATATGGTTTAATATATTGACCAATAATAGGATTTCATAACTATTGGGAAACGTGAATTTACAATTCAATGATGTCATGGTCGATTGTTACACACCGTTTTCGTTCGTGATTCATGGCGATCTCAATATTGAAAACTGCGTTTTGATTGGTTCGTCGTGACTTCATTTCTCAATTTCCTTGTTTCAGATTGGATTATAGTGATATCATTTCAAGGTTATCACGTTTCCAATCTAAATGAAAATCCATTTTTAATTTTCAATTCATACACAGCTCTCAGCTGTAAAGTGAAGAAGGTGTGCTTTTTATAGTAGTTTCTTTATTTCAAACTTTACTTCAGCGAGTTTTCATTCATTGGATTTAAGGTAAGTTCCCAAAATATTTTGAATATTAATATTTGATATGTTATCCTCAAACAAGTTTCGAAAAACGTGTTATTCAGTATCAACGGAGTGATCAGAATCATAAACTACGCATGAGGATAATATTGCTATCACAAACACACTGTTATCCATTCCTTTTTAGAATGAAATATCGTTCCCTTTTGATTATGAAGGAAAATGAATGAATGGGGGAACTATATTGTTCATCATAAGCCAGGAACCGTAACAGAGACTTAACACATCAGTAAATCGTACCGTTTAACTTATTGTTTCTATATCAGCCGTATGTACACTAACCACTTAGCTTAGTTTTGAAACGAATGCATGAGAAATTAAGGGCGAAATGTACAAAATTTATTAAATTTCTGAAAAGGCTTGACAGCGACCCCATTTATCAACGAGACGTCGAAAGGAAACCCACCAAAGATTAAACCAAGGTCTTCCACGTTAGAAGCACGTTCAGTAACCACTTAACTATGTGGAACAAAGAGTGCATGAACATTTAGTTCAAAGTTTTACACTATACAGATTTTGTTTTCTTTTACAATTACATATGTGTACTGTTATTGATTGATTTAGATCGTAAGCACCATTTTAAATCTTATTGTGAGCGGAAAAATTTTACGCGTAACCTTTCGCACTTAACAACAGTTGGAAGACATTTTTTATTCATTCATATATTCTTTTTATCACTCCAGAATCGTATGTTAGTTACATCATCACTTATATTACTTGGTCTCAGGTTTCATTTCCAGTATGACAACAATAAAACGTTCATTTCAGTAAAAATATTTAGTACATGGTATCCTGTTTTTGCATTTGATTTCTAGTACATGTACTTTAATAATGGGACTCTGAGGAATCAAACTCAAGACCTCCACACGAATTGCTTTGTTATGAATTTATTACAGACGTTATGATTGCTGTTTACCACGAGATCAGTTCACTAAAATTTTTCTTTCTTCTTTCTTTGTAGCAAAAGATTCAATTTACTCAATTCCTTTCCATCATTACACATTTTTACCGTAATTGTACATGTTCGTATCTTTTCTTTTCCAACCAACCTCGAATCGGGATTTACAATTTTCAATGAAGTCAGTCGTTAATATAGACGATCTAATATTGAGTGCAGAACGATGGAAGTGCAATTTAACGAACCACCCGCAGCATATTATTCAATATCTTCACAACAGTTTTCATGCAATGCTGGATCAGTTATTAGCCAATATCGAAGATGAAGCCATGATTGGTTTATCTGTAATATCTCCACGAAATACCAACAAACCGTTTTGGGTTACCTTTCGCCAAACACGAAATCTAATACTCGAGATGATATGGGCGTCGTTCGAAAGAGTTTTGCAAAGGAACAATTCGTTTCTCCTTTACGAAATATTCAGAGAAAATGTGTTATGGATGAAGAAGTCGATTCTTTACGTACAAATGCAGCAGTCAATTTGGCCAATTAATTTATTACAGTTTAATACAGTTTCCGGAGGTGAGGTGTTTTCAACGATTGCACACGTACCACATATATATCAAACAACTTATCTTCATGAAGGAAAGCAATGCAAGAGTTAGTCACTTCTGGTGATCCACTTCAATCCATTTTAATAATTACCATATAGCCTTTCAAGTCTACAATATATTCCGAAAAATGAGCAAAATACGTCTTCGAGAAAAGCAATATAACTCTAAGTGCCAGGTTAAAATATAACAAAATAAGAATTTTATATTCATCTAGAGTGTCCCTACTTTCAGTTAAATTCATACAAATGTGAGAGGTTCACTATGTGTTTACCATATGAATATCGAACCATAACATTTATACGAAAGAATGAGAAAAATACTCCCTCCAATAAAAGTTATATAACTCTAAGTGTCAACTTAAAATCTAACAAAATAAGAATTTTATATTCATCTACGGGATACTTACTTTCAGTTGAAATTGATATGATGTGGACCATGTACTATATAAATACCAAATGGACTTCAAAAATAACATTCTTCCAAACAAAATGAGCTAAATACTCCGTTCAAAAAGCTATATAACACTAACGAGGAAGGTCCATAAACCGTGAGAGTTGAATTTTGATGAAAATTTGTGACAAGATTCAGTTCGAGTTGCTAAGTAACGTAGTAATAGTCACTCGATGCGCAAATGCTTCGTTGAGCTGCTACACCGACGCCATCTTGAAATCCTGTAGGCAATGTCCAAGAATATCCTTTTAGCACAAAAATGAAAAAGCTTTTGATATATCTGACTTAGGAATTGTAAACCAAGGTAGATCATCTATATGCGAGAGTACTTCTAGTGCATGACCGCCATCTTGAAAGGCGCCATATTGAATTGTCGTCAAATATGATAAATAGCAAGGGGGTCATGTGGGGTATCAAATAGAACTGGAATTTACTCCTGAATTCATTTCCGTAACCAAAGTTTAGATATCTGTTTTCACTTCATAGTTAAGAGCCCTCTTACCCACAGGAACATATAAAAACTGTGCGAGTTAAACTTGTGTCATGAAACACGGTCGTGCGAGCACTTGCATGATTTTAATTAATGCAGTAGTTAATGCAGTACAATAGCAATTATACCAATCAGATCTTGAGACTAGTAAGAGAAATCGTTAATTAAATTCAAATTTCTGTAGTGAAAAATGGAATATCAGCATGCTAGAAGTTATACCTATTCAAAATGCGATGGAATAAACTGTTAGTCGATGAAACACATGCCTAATAGTACTGACAAGCAGTGAATACCAAAGGGATTGTTTGGATATATATTAGAAAAATTATATAAACTGGTACATATTAGTTGAACGACCAAAATGGTTCGGAATCCACTATAATCAGTAGGTCCACGTCTCCTTTAGTGTAGCAGGCGTGTGGGACGTTGAATTGTATCAAACCAAAAATCTCTTTTAGGCAATTTTACGTGGTCCGTTATAATGTGTTAAGTTTTATTCTCCAATCTAGAAACCTTACGCAAAGACCATCATTGTTGCAGAATATTGCGTTCCTTTCCAATACTCATATTTGACGACCTATAATTTACCGTGCATATTACGAAGTTAAAATACTTTAATGTATTTATTGACAATTTCTCTAAATACAATCGATTTATTGCTGCCACATTGAACAATGAAGGAGATTTAAATTATCAGTTCACAGCCAATTCTTAGAAGATACACCTGGAAACTTAGAATTCACTTTTCTTGTGTCTGTTCTGCTATTAGTGATACGAGAATGCATGCACAACTGCTAAGAATATGTGGCAGTAAAGATTATTACAAGATTCAATTCCAAGTTGCAACTCATGAAACAAGCCTCTTTCTTCCTTTTCCCTTCAATATAAAATAATTAAATATCTGCAGCTTTCCACCTTTAACGATAAAACACTTGCTTATAATAAGGGCAAGACTAGTTTTCATATCAAAACTGTGATAAATAACTGATTGTAGCAGGTGTTCACTTGTTCGGTGTACAAGTTATATGGCAGAATTTTCATAAAGAAAATGCATTCTGTTGTGTATCATCAATTTTGTGCGCCAGTCCTAAAGGACATGCTTGCATGTGCATGGCAGAAATGGAGTACGTAACAGGAGCAATAGTTGGTTCATTTACAAATGTTCTGAAGACTAGTAGAAAATAGTGTCTGTGGTCATGAAGATTGTGACGAAAGTGCATTTGTTAAGTGTTTGCAGTGCTCCATAATGCTGTGTGCTAATCACTACGTTTTGGATCTCTATCATCATAATTGAAGAGCAAAAGGTTAGTAGGTTAATATTTGCTTATGTGCAATAGTTTATATTATTTTTCTAATATTTTTTCTGTTAATTTTCTTATAACTTCAAGACAGATTCTTTAAAACCATATGTGCCGTTCCACCTAACTTATATTACAGCATTTAAATGCCATGCATAATCGCAACACAACAGACTCATATATATAGCGATTTTGAAATAGGTATAATTTGTTACAGTGCTGCTATTCCATTTTTCACTACAGGCATTTCAATTTAATTAACGATATCTCTCACTAGTCTCAACATCTGATCGGTATAGTGGCTATTGTAGATCAAATAACTACTATTGCATTATTTAAAATCATGCAAGTGTTTGCACAATAGCATTTCATATCACAAATTTTACTTGTTGAGTTTTTGTATGTTCCTGTGAGCGAGAGAGCTCTTAACTCTGAAGTGAAAACAGATATCTAAACTTTGGTTACGGAAATGAATTCAGGAGTAAATTCCAGTTCTATTTGATACCCCACATGACCCCCTTGCCATTTATGATATTTGACGACAATTCAATATGACGCCTTTCAAGATGGCGGTCATGCACTAGAAGTACTCTCACATATAGATGATTTACCTTGGTTTACAATACTGAAGTCAGATATATCAAAAGCTTTTTCATTTTTGTGCTAAAAGGGTATTCTTGGACATTGCCTACAGAATTTCAAGATGGCGTCGGTGAAGCATTTGCGCATCGAGTGACTATTACTATGTTACTTAGCAACTCGAACTGAATCTTGTCACAAATTTTCATCAAAATTCAACTCTCACGGTTTATGGACCTTCCTCGTAAGTGATATGTTAAAATCTCACAAAATAAAATTTTATATTCATGTAGATTGTCCTTACTTTAATTTAATATTCATATAATAGTGGGCGATGTAACATCTAATTACCGTATGGACTTGGAAAAATACCACTTTTTACGCAAAAATGAGAAAATACTCCCTAAAAAAGCTATATAACTCTAAGTGGCATTTTAAAATCTAGGAAAATAAGAATTTTGTAATCATCTAGAGGGTAATTTCTTTTGGTTAAAATTAACATAAATGTGGGCCATATATCATCTAATTACGATATTGACTTGAAATACTACCATTTTTTACTCCTTACAAATAGGAAAATACTCCATCCAAAAGCGCTATATAATTCTAAGTGGCAAGTAAAAAAACAAAAAATAAGAAATTTATATTCATATTCAGGGCCTCCACTTTCAGTTAATAACCATATAAATGTGTCCCATGTAAAATCTAATTACCATATGGACTTGTAAAAATACCAAGTTGTAAGAAAAAAATGAGCAAAATACGCCCTCCAAAAAAGCTATAAAGCTCTAAGAGCAAAGACAAGATCTAATAAAGTGAGAATTTTATATTCATCTAGGGGGGCCCTACTTTCACATAAAGTTCATATAAATTGTTCAACATGTTCCATAAAATTACCAGATGCACTTCGAAAAATACCATTTTTTTCGAAAAAAATTAGCAAAGTATTCCCAATAAAATCTATTTAACTCTAAGTGCAAAGTTAAAATTTAAGAAGATAAGAATTTTATATTCGCGTACGGGGTCCTTAATTTCAGATAATATTTATATGAATGTGGGCCATGTACTATATAATTACCACATGGATTTGGAAATATGCCATTTTTCCGAAAAAAAAAATAGAAAAATGCTACAGAAAAACGCTATATAACTCTAAATGCCAATTTAAAATCTAACATAATATGAATTTTATATTAATCTACTTGGACTCTTCTTTGAGCTAAAATTCATATAAATGTGGCCAATGTATTATCTTATTACCATATATCGTTGCAAAAATTTCCATTCCTTAGGGAAAAAGTGAGAAAAATACTGCCTCCAAAAAGCTATATAACTCTAATTGTCAAGTTGAAATTTAACAAAATAAGAATTTTATACTCATCTATGGGGAGCCTAGTTTCAGTTAGTAGTCCTACAATGTGGGCCATTTACAATCTAATAACTATTTGAAGTTAGAAATATACAATTTGTTGCGAAAAAGTGCAAAATACCACCTCCAGAAAAGCTATATAACTCCAAGTGCCAAATTAACATATAAGAAATTAAGAATTTTACATTCATGTAGGGGGTCTCTACTTTCAGTTAATATACCTATAAATGTGGGCAGTGTACTATCTAATTACAATATGGACGTGGAAAATTACATTTTCTCCGAAAAGAGGGGAAAATATTCCCTCCAAAAAAAACTATATAACTCTAAGTGCATTGTTAAAATGTAACAAAATAAGAATTTTATATTCATCGACAGTGTAACTACTTTAAGTTAATATTCATATGAATATGGGCCATGTAAAATCTTATTACTATCTGGGCTTGGAAATACCCAGTTTGTTCCAAAAAATGCGCACAAGAATGACTCCGAAAAATCTAAATAACTCTAAAATTCAAGTTAAAATATAATAAAATAAGGATTACATACTCATTTAGAGTCCCTACTCTCCATTAACATTCATATAAATGTGGGTCATGGAACATCTAATTATCATATGGCCTTCGAAATATTCAATTTATTCCGAAAAAAATGAGTAATATATTTTCTCCAGAGAGCCATATAACTTTACGTGTGAAGTTGAAATCAATCAAAATAATACTTTTATATTCATCTAACGTTTCCCTACTCTCAGCTAACATCCACATAGATGTAGCCACTTACAATATAATTATCATATGGACTTGGAAAATAAAAATTTTCCATGAAAAAAATGGCAAAATACTCCGTCCAAAACAGCTGTATTACACTAAGTGCTAGGTTAAAATCTAACAATATAAGAATTTCATATTCATCTAGTGGGTCCCTACTTTAGTAAATATTCATATTAATGTGGTCCATGTGCTATCTAATTACTGTATGGCCTTGGAAAAATACAATTTATTGAGAAACAATAAGTAAAATATTACCTCTAAAAGCTATATAACTCTAAGTGCCAATTTAAAAACTGAGAATTTTATATTCATTTACAATATCTCTACCTTCTGCTAAATTCATACAAGTGTGGGCCATGCACTATCTTATTACCATATGAAGCTTGAAAAATACATTTTGTTCTAAAAAAATAGCAAAGTACACCCTCAAATAAAGCTATATAACACTAAGTGCAAAGTTAAAAAAATAAGAATTTTATATTCATCTATGAGGTCCTTACGTTCAGTCAATAAGCATATAGACGAAGACTATGTACTCTCTAATTAGCATATAGACCTTGAAAAATACAATTTGTTCGAAACAAAATAGGAATGTACTCACTCTAAAAAAAGCCTTATATCTCTGGGTTCAAAGTTAAAATTTAAGAAAATAATTATTTTACAATCTTTTAGGAGGCCTCTACTTTCAGTTCATATAAATGTGAACATGTCCAATCTAATTACCACATATACATAGATGTATATCATTATTGCGAAAAAAATAGAAAAATGCTCCATCCTGAAGCGCTATATAACTCTAAACGCAAACTAAAATCTAACAAAATAGGAATTTTATATTAATCTAGAGGGTCTATGATTAGTGCGAATATTCATATAAATGCGGGCCATGTACTAACTAATTACCATTTGGGACTTTTGAAATACATTTTTTCCGAAATAAATAAGAAAAAAGCTCACTCCAAGATAGCTAATGGCTCTAAGTCCCAAGTTAAAATTTAACAAAATAAGAACTTCTTACTCATCTAGAGGGTTCCTAGTTTCAGTTAATATTCATGTGAATTCTCATCCATTTGCTATTCGATAACCATATGACCATGGAAAAATAAATTTTGTTTTCACACAAAATGTAAGGAATATTGCTTCTAAGAAAATTAATTAACTGTAATTCATATAAATGTGCGACATATACTATGTGATTACGATATGGAACTTGTAAAATACATTTTTTCAGATATAAATAGCCAACTTTTTTGCTCCAGAAAAGCTATGTACCTCTAAGTGTAAAGTTAAAATATAACAAAATAAGAAATTTATATTAATCTATGTATTCCATATTTCAGTTAATATACATATAAGAGACGGCCATGTACTATCTAATTACGATATGGACTTGGAAAATGCCATTTTTTTCGAAAGAAGTAAGCAAAATACTCCTTCAATAAAGCTATATAACTCTACGTTCCAAATTAAAATTTAACCAATTAAGAATATTATATTCATCTAGAGGGGCCCCATACTCAGTTAATATACATATAAATGTGAGTGGTGACAATCTAATTACCATATTTACTTGGATAATACTTTTTTTCGAAAAAGATGAGAAAATAGTCCCCCTAAGAGAACTATATAACTCTCACTGACATGTTAAAATCTAACAAAAGTAGAACTATATATTCATACAGAGGAAACCTACTTTCAGTTAATATACATACAAATGTGGACGATGTACTATCTAATTTCCATATGTACCTTATAAAACACACCTTTTTCGAAATAAACAAGGAAAAGCTCACTCCAAAATTGATATATGACACTACGTCCCAAGTAAAAATCTAACAAAATAAGAATTTTATATTCATCTAGAGGGTGCCCAGTATCAGTTAATATTCATGTGAATGAGATCCATTTGCTATTCGATAACCATATTACAATGGAAAAATATTTTTTTTTTAAAAAATGTAAGGAATATTGCCTCTAAGACAGTTAATTAACTGCAAGTGCCAATTAAAAATCTAATAAATTAAGAATGTTATATTCATCTAGAGGGTCCCTATTATATAAATGTAAGCGGTGTATTATCTAATTACCATATTTATTTTGAAAATACATTTTTTCCGAAAAACACGAGAAAATAGTACCTGCAAAAAAAACTATTTAACTCTAACTGTCATGTTAAAATCTAACAAAATAAGAATTCTACATTCATCTAGAGGACTCCTACTTCCAGCTAATATACATATAAATGTGGAGGATGTACGAGCTAATTACCTTTTGGGCTTGTAAAAATTCATTTTTTTTGAAACAATGAACAAAATATTGGCTCTAAAGAAGCTAAATATCTCTAAGAAGCAAGCCATTTCGTATTCATTTTGAGGGGAGCTACTTTCAGGAAATATTCATATAAATGTGGCCTATTCATAATCTAATTATGATATGGATTTGGAAATACATAATTTCTCCGAGCAACATGAGAAAAATACTCACTCAAAAAAGCTATATACCATGGAAATACTACCTCAAAATAAGATCACAGAGATGAACTTAGGGTGACTGACTCCTACCTGTGTGGTGAGATACCTCAGCCTGGATTTGCATCTATGCACCCCTGCGTCTCGAACCACTAAGTCACAAACGAGGGAATTCAAACAAAAGTCAACAAGAAATTTTTGATGTGATTTGGTCAAAGATGAAGCATAAGTGTCTATTGTAAGCAACGGTAATTCCACATATTCTGTGTTAATATTTCGTTTATTACGGAAAACACTGTAAGTTAAGTATGAAGCTTAGAAGCAAAGTTTCCTCCCTCGAGTTTTGGCTTTAATTATATCATTTAACGCTTCTGCGACGCAATTTTCTTATTTGTCCCCTCTATATTATTTTGATTTAGTAACCTTATTGTATGTCTTGTCCATTTTGTTTCGGAGATATAAACATCAATGAATCATTGGGGTAGGGTCTACTATATTTTACGCAGGCGGTATATTCTTATATACTTCGAGTTTGACAACCTCACCTAAGCATAGTTTTATTTCATTTTAGGTAAAATAAATATTATTTCTTATAATGTTATGTTTACTTACATATGTTGTAATTTGAAATTTTCATGAATGTTAGAATAAATGTATTTATATTATGTGTTATGTTTTCGTTGTCTTCAATTATATTGAATATTTTTATCAAATATATTTTGCTAAATATGAAGGAATATGTTATCTTGAATCCTTTTTAATAGCCGGAAAATTTTTAAATATTTTGTTAGTATTAAGTGTTATAAGTATTTCTTCGTGTACAAAAAAAATAAGACGAATACTTATTTTCATAAAATGTAAGCGGATAATATTTTTGAAATATTTATTAATGGTTGTTATGACAACTGAAACCATTGAGCACTTACTTGCTAACGAATAATAATAATAATAAATCAATGGGTACACTCATATATATTTTACTTTAGAAAAGGTAACTATGTCTTTTATATAATAAAATGTTGTTATCTATTGTCCCACTTAAAATTTCAATAATATGTCTGATCTATATTACATGTTATTGTATATTCTTTGTTGTAAAATGGTATTGAATGTAGTACTTACATTGAATGTAATATTTACACTGAATATGCTTATGCGCCTATTAAACCTAGATAAAGTTTTGAACCATAATAATGAATATAATGTTTATATTAAATTTTTCATGTGTGTTGAATAATATATCAGATATAACAACTAGTTTGTATTTGAATATTATTGTATTTTGTTTACTTGTACACATTATGAAGTATTTAAAAAAGGAAAATGCAAATAATAAAAATTGGACTCAAAGACATTAATAAAATGGCCTTCCCGTTACCGTAAATGCTCCAGGCGTTTACTATCGTTCGAATTTTCGTGACTTCGTGTTTTCGAGTGTACATATGGTTTGGTATACTTCCGTGCACATAAACCTTAAACAATTTTAACCCTTTGCTGACCACTTGAATAGGCAACTGAATAATACTGTGAATATGTTATTATAAAAATGTTTTGATCTTGAAGAAATGGACTACCAATGTTCTTTTCCATCTTGTAAATCGCGTCAATGGACAATCCCCTCGTGCACCGTATCTAACGTTATCGTTATATATCATTTTAATCATCCTTCGAGTATGGAGAGGATTTGTTGGAATTGGTGCGGAACAAAATTGTTAGAAATCGAAATGTTGCGAACTTCTTTGCTCATACATTTCTATGTATGTGTGCGTCTGCCCACCTACTCTTCTCTTCGTACCACCAAATATGGAAAAAAATTCAACGCAGCTTAACTCTCTTCTCCCTCCTACCCAAAGCTGAATTCCGAAGCTAAAAGGCAGTGTTGGACTATATGTCATCATGTCCGTTTTTCATAATAACAACTCATTACTTATATCATTATGTGTTTAAATGTGATTAATCTGTTCCCAATAAGACAACATTCCACTAATCTACTTTTATGAGGGAAGAAATTACTTAAAAAACGAGGTGCTGTGTGGGAAATCTTTTTTATTTCACAAGTGTATCCATAAGCTTTCAAAGCGATTATGAGTTGTAACGCACAGAAGAGGCACTAAGAGTCACCCTTCGGAAACAAACGACGTTACATGTGATTCTTTGACTGTCACACTAGATCGTTAATATGCTATGTTGCGGCATATAAATTAATAAAATTTTAGAATCTTGAAACTACATGTGTAAGGTGTGGAAATATGTACTCCAAGTAAAAATTTCAAACATTTTATAACAAGTGCACATACAACATAGGATGGTGAAATTATCAGTACCCAAAAGAAATAGAGGATAAATTATCCTCCCTGAGATGCCACGAGCAATGGACAAGGAAAGAGCATCCAAGGATACTCCTGAAATAATTAATTCTCCAAATGGTTTCGGTGGACGAATATAAGTTTTGCCATCAAGAATCATAGCGTATTTCAATAAATTACTAAAACCGTAATATATGCGTTCTTATCGGTGTCGTTTCGTGTTCGTTTAAACTGGAATCTTGGGCCACTATTTCCTTTATAAAATATATTGTATGTGTTAAACAAATGTGCTTATGATTTCTTAAAGGTTAAAATATATACTTTGAAAATATTTTTGTTGAGTGTTTTCGTGTCAAGTGGTGTGTGTGATCGTGCGAATATCATAGTGATATTTTCCTTTTTTTAACAGGATAAGTGTCGTCGTATATTGCATGCATATTTTAATATTTTATTAATGCTATAATGATAATGTGTTTCACGTAGCACAGTGCAAGGGCACATTAGTTCATCTCTGCAACTATCTGGTGCTCATTTTATCTCATGTTTCCTTTTCTGAGGCTAGAAGAAATGTTCAGAAATGTAATTTATATGAAACTGTTAAAAGGCAAAGTCCCTCAAGAGGACTCATAACCTCTTACCGTAATGGAATGGCTTAACCCAAACTGGGACATATTGTAATTGAACCACATCCTCTTATAATATCTAATAACAACATGACCGTGGAAAAATACATTTATTTCCGAGATAATGAACAAAATATTCCCCTCCAATAAAACTATAGAACTCTGAGTGAAAAGTTGAAAAATAACAAAATAAAATTTCATATTTATTTAGATGGTCCCTGGCTTCAGTTAACATTCATATAAATGTGAGACATGTACTATCTAATTACCGTAAAGCCTTGGAGAAATACAGTCTATTCACTCTATTCTGAAAAAGATGAGTAATATCGGATCTATCAAATCTATATAACTCTAAGTGTCAAGTTAAAATCTAACAAGATAAGACTTTTACATTCATCTATACAGTCCTAACTTTCAGTTAGAATCCATATGAATGTGGGCCATGTATTATCGTATTAGAATATGGACTTGGAAAAATACAATCTTATCCAAAAAATGAGGAAAATTCTCCACAGAAGTTATATAACTGTAAGTGTCAACTTAAAATCTAACAAAATAAGAATTTTATATTCATCTATAGGAAAACTACTTTCAGTTAAATTCATATAAATGTGAACCACGCACTATCTAATTACCATCTGGATTATTCATCTATACTATCTAATTAGAAAATGCCCCTATAAAGCTATATAACTCTAACTACTAAGTTAAAATTAAATAAAATAAGAATTTTATGTTTATCTACAGTGTCACTCCTTTCACTTAGTATCCATATATATTTATTCCATGTATAATCTAATTAAAATAGGGACGTGAAAATACATTTTTTCAGAAGAAAATGACCACAATAATTCCTCAGAAATAACTATGTAAAACTTAGTGCCAAGTTAAAATATAACAAAAGAAAAATGTTATGTTCATCTAGAAGTTCCTTACTTCTGAAAAATTTTTACTGAAAAATTACCAAGATACCAATTCCAAAAGAGCTATATAATTTTAATTGCGAAGTTAACATGTAACGAAATAAGATTTTTATATTCATCTAGAAAGAAACTATGTTAAGCTATTATTCGTATAAGTGTGGGTCTTTCAAAATCTAATTACCTTACGGCCTTGGAAATATACAATTTTTCCGAAATAATGAAAAAATATATTACCTCAAGAAAGCTATATTACCCTAAGCGTCAAATTAATATCTAATAAAATACGAACTTTATATTGATTTAGAGCATTCATAATTTCAGTTAAATTTCATATAATTGTTGGAGAAGAAAATCTATTACCATATGGACCTTGAAAACTACCATTTAAAAATAGCAAAATACTCCTTCCAAGCAGCTATATAACTATGTCAATATAAAATAAGAAAGAATTTTATATTCATCTAGAGTGTCCGTCTTATCAGTTAAAATTCATTTAAATGTGAATCGTTTAATACACAATTACCATATGGACTTAAAATCTAACATTTTCACCAAAAAATGAGCAAAATATTCCCTCCAAGTTGCAAATTAAAAACTAACAAAATAAAACTTTTATATTAATCTAGAGGGTCAGTAGTTTCAGTTAATATCCCTGTAAACGTGGGTCATGAAATATTACCATATACCTTAGAAAACTACATTTTTCTTCGAAAAAAATATAAAAAACTAACTCCAAAAAATCTACATATCTCTAAGTGGCAAGTTAAAATCTAACAAAATAAGACATTTCTGTGCATATTTCTAGCAGGACGCTACTTTCAGTTAATATTCATACAAATGTGGCACATGTACAACCTAATTAATTGGAATTGCAAAAATACCATTTCTGCAGAAAAAGTAGGAAATAGTACGGCAAAAACCCTATATAAGTCAAACTGTCAAGTTAAAATCTAATAAAATGATAATTTTATATTCATCTGGAGTGTTGCTACTTTGAGTTAACATCCATATAATTGTGTTCAAGTATAATCTACTTACCATATGGGCATGAAAAATATCATATTTGCGAACAAAATGAACTGAATAGTACCTCTGAAATATTTATATAACTCTATGTGTCAAGTTAACATCTAACAAATGATGATCGTTATATTCATTTAGAGGGCCCCTACTGTCAGTTAATATTCATATAGATGTGGGCCATTTGATACTTAATTGCCATATGGCCTTTTAAAATACAATTTATTCCGAAAATGATGAGTAAAATATTATCTCTAAAAAGATATATAACTTTAAGTGCCAAGTTAAAAATTAACAAAATAAGAATTTTATACTCATCTAGAGGATCGTTACCTTCAGTAGATATTCATATAAATGTGGGCCACGTAAAATTTAATTACCATATGTACGTTGAAAAATACCATTAAAAAGTAGCAAAATACAACCTATAAGAAAGCTATATAACTATAAGTACCAAGTTAAAATGTAAAAAAAATAAGAATTTTATATTCATCTACTGCCCCTACTTTCAATTAATATCTATACAAATGTTTACCATGTAAAATATAATTACCATATGGACATGGAACAATAAAACTTTTTTCTGAAAAAATTATCAAAATAGTCCATGCAAAAAAGCTATATAACTCTAAGTGCCATGTTAAAATCTTAACAAAATAAGATCTCTCTATTCGTCTTGAAAATCCTTACTTCCTATTTGAAGTCACATAAATGCTTGCAGTGTAGTATCTAATTCCCATATGGACTTCGAAAAATACCATTTAAAAAATTAGCAAAGTACAGTCTAAAAATTCTATATAACTGTAAGTGCCAAGTGAAAATCTAACAATGAAAGCGATATGATAACATCCCAGTTTATATTAAGAGCTAACTATATGCCAAATGCCATTTCATTTGACTTTGTAATTTGGCCGTGATGATCAAGCACACATAGTTACATATATTTTTTATCTAAGAATATGTATATTATAGTGATTCAAAAATGATTTTTTCAGTAGTTAGCTTCTCTAAAACCTAATACGCTTTGAGTTGTGAAACAGACATGTTGACAGGATTTCGTGAAGGACGGTCCGTGACATGAAATACTACGGCCACCACACCAGAGGCTCGATCATACTACACTATTTTACTGGAAAAAATATTGGTTCGTTTACCCATGATTTCGTAACGGTTGCGGGTTGTGACATCAAATTCTGATGGCCCGGGATCTCCATGAATCTAAACTATTTTACTATCAACGTTTATTAGTTTGTTAGGACAATAAAATGAGGATATGTTAGTAAGTATTTTAATTACAAACTAAGAAGATATCTGGAGTAGAATAATAAAAAAAGGCATTGAAAAAGATTTTACAATATTTACGTCCTTCCTCTATTCATTCAAATATAAAACTTTTCCTTTCGTTAAATCCTCAACTATTATAAAAACTACATATTAACTATTATAAAAGGTACACACTTAATCATATCTTGTAAAAAATTTACCTGTCTGTGTTCCTTTCTCTGTTGAATAAAATGATAACAGAAATTTCTTTCACATAAATTTCTGTGAAAGCTACTGTCTGTTCAAATGACAAGTTAGAGGAACAGTAGAAAATTGGTTTTGAAATAACGTGCTTGATACTGCAATGATGCGATGACCAAAAATTATGATGAAAAATGTCCACGCTGTTACACAAGGGCACCATGCTTTCGGAAGCTTGAAATCTCCCTGACTAGTAGCAGAAATTCTGAGAACTCCGTATCTTTTCTAGAAATTTCAAATTTCCTGAATTTTCCAGAGTATCTCGCTCACCTCGTCAACATGTATTGCAAGTAATACAAATCTTCTCATATGAAAGAGTAGCCAAAACTTCTTGAAGTTCTTTTCATTTTTAACCATGATCCTTCTTTTTATAATTTTAATTTGTTTCATCCTTCCTTATTTTTTTCATTTTTTGTTTCGAAGGGGGAGGGGCCCCGTGCGTGCTTGAAAGACAAGGGTAGTAAAATTCCTATTGTTATTATTGCAATTATAAATATCTCTATTCAAAAGATGCCTGCAGTTCTATTTTCACTTATGGATACTCATCCGAGCTAAGTAAACCGAGACAAATGAAAATGGAAGGGTAATAGAGGTCTCGAAAGTAAAACGTAGACAAATTCGCCAGTGTTCAGAAGGATATTTTTAAATCACGGATACTCATAGGATCTAAATACACAGTTTTGGTAAGTTATCTTTTTCTCCCCAGTGCGAGATATATAGCAGAAATCCCGGCAGTCTTCGTCGTCGACTGTACTAGAGCAACAGGCAAGTAATTATAATTGCTTTTGGTGAAGGTTCAAACCCAGGCCAAGGATTTTTTTTTACTGTCATATTTTATTTTTTAAATATTCGTAACACTTTTTCATTATAATAAGATAAATAATATTCAAAATAGTGATTTACTTAGGTTACGCGTGCAATTTTGATACACGAATTCATAGTATAAGCAGTAATAGTACTAGTAATAAGAGTAGTAGTAGGAGGAGGAGAAGGATCAGTAGTAGGTTAGAAACTCGCAGGGCTCGTTTTGTTCCACTTTGACTGCCATGATATTAATTTAACCTCAGCTGCTTCTTCAATTTCATTTTTTAATTCCAACAAAGTGACATTTTTTTTCTATTACCATAATTCACAATACATATACCAGAAGGTTTGGACAATCGCAAACTGCAAAAAATCAAAAACGTGTATTTAGTTCCTATATGCAAAAGGGGAACGAATATTGGTTTTTCATTTTTTATTTTCCGCGAAAAACTGTTTTAGATTGCAAAAGTCCTCACCAAAAATTGTGAAAGTTGATGCCCTAAAGACAAGAAGAAGTTGACTGAAAAGAATGTAATTGTTCACAGATACTTCATATCTAAGATGAGGGGAATATGTGTTTCGTATTTTCCCTTAAAAAGTTAAGTGGGGCACAAACCCTTCCAAACCTCTGAGTACGACTTTTCAAAATACTAATAACTATACGTCTGAAGTGCCTAAAGGATATGGAGAATTGCAACGAAACTTTTGTAGGGACAATACGCAGAAATTAAGTGTATGCTTTTAGTTTATGTAGAGAAGCAGTGTTAGGGCCAAGACCTCCTCCGAAAATAAGTAAATATAATTGTAGGAGTACAGGAAGGCGTGGATCGAAGCGAATGAAATTGTATGTAGATATTGTATATGTAAAATAAGGCAAATTGTGTTCCCCAATTGTCCCCTTCTGATTTGCTTCAAATTTGACACATCAAGACTAAACAGAAATCTACACGTGTTTTTGTTTATCAGGAGAAATGTTGTAAGGTTTAAAGGCGCCCCATAAAATACTATAAAATACGCCATATGTTGGAAACGACTAGTGTTAAAACAGTGAACTTTTACCAATAGATAGATGACCTAAAACTTAGAATCAATGCAGTGAATTTTGTATGTGTCCTGCTCCTACCCATAATTGTTCAAGTTCAAAGACTGAACATTGCTCACTGTAGCGTGTTACAAACTGTCAGAGAAACGAGCAATTGTCACATAAACAGAAAGATGTGTTGATTTATATTCCGTTTATTTTGATGTGCCAAATTTGAAGCAAATCGCACGGGCAAAATTAAAAAAAAGAAAAACAAATTGCATTAATTTTACATATGCAATATATATACACAATTTCATTCGTTTCTATCCCTCCGTGATACACTTCTACGATAATACTTGCTTTTTTGGACGAGGCATTGGCCTCAACACTGCTTCTCTACACAAGCTAAAAATATATGTTCGCTTACTTTTTGCTTATTGCCCCTACCAATGTTCCTTCATATCCTTTAGGCACCTCTGACGTATCTAGCACTTTTGATAATTTGTAATCAAAGGTTCGGAAGGATTTGCGCTCCATCCAACTGTTTTAAGGGCAATACGAAACATATATCCCTCATTTTAGTATACAATATCTTTGCAGAATTACAATTACTTCAGGCCATTTCTTCTTGTCTTTAGGGCGAGGACTTTCACAATTTTTGGTGGGCGCTTTTGCATTCTAAAACAGTTTTCTGGCGAAAATTGAAAAAGAAACAATATTCGTTTCCTGTTTCCGTATCTCTTCGTGACCGTAAGGCACTTCTGACATACTGTTATTAGCAATTTTAATATTTGATGATGAAAGGTTTTGAGGAGTCCGTGCCCACCCGAACTCTTTTTCCAGGAAAATATGCAACACATATTCTAATTTTTAGTCTAGATAATGTATGCACAGTTTCGTTTGCTTCAATCCCTTTTCGATTTTTGGACGTCAAATTTCAAACTTTTTGGTGTTTCCCCTAAAACCGATTTTTCCCCTGAAAGTAAAGAAAAACACGTATTCCTTTATTTTTTGAGTATTATCCCTACACAAAGTTTCGTTGCAACTCTTCATGTCTTTAGGCACTTCTTACATACTCTTATTAGCATTTCTGATATTTCGTGATCTTTGCGTTTAATTCCCACGATTATGACTGTTAGTTTAAGGGAGACCATGATTAAAGCAAGTGAACTAAGATGGACGAATTAGTGGAAGGAGAAAGTGTTAGGAAGTTCGAGTGTCCCGAGGACAATGTTGTCCACCTCAAGTTTACTTGCCTTGGGAACGACCACGACTACGAGGACCGCCAGTAACAGTGCCTGTATTTCAGCTATATTGCTAGTACGTGACAGAAACGGATAACTAATCAGAACAGCGTATTTAGCTCCTATGGGTATGGTCGAGCGTGATTTAAAAATTACCGTCTGAAGACTGGTGAAATTATCTACTTTTTACTTTAAAGTCCTCCATTACCCTTCCTTTTTCATTTGTTTCTGGTCTCTTACCTGAGATGAGTATATGTAATTGAAGTAAGAAGTACAGGCATTTTTGGACATTGACATTTTTGATTGGAATAAAACAATACGACTTATACTACTACTTGACTTGGCCTTTTAAGTTGTTAGAGGAGCTAAATAATGGAAACAATAGATTTTTGAATCACTATAATATATATATATATATATATATATATATATATATATATATATATATATATATATATATATATATATATATATATATATTGTATAAAAATGGATGTAACTATTTCTGCCTGATCATCACGGCCAAATTGCAAGGTCAAATGAAATGACTTTTGGTATAGAGTTAGTAACTAATCCAAAGTGGGATGTTATCGTATTACTTTCATTGTAATATGTTAACAGGTAGTGGGGATCCAAATTTTTGCGAAAAAAACTGATTATCTGACAAGCCGTTAAACTTACAGAGCTGGAATTCAGTATATTAACTATTTATTGATATTGAACAGAACGTCACATGGCATCTTTTAAAATTATTCTTTATGATGGGGGTGGAACTATCTATATATGCAAAATTGATAGTGGGTTAGTTTGGAAACTAACTGAATTCAAAGTCAAATTCAAATTCTGATTAGTTAGAAATTAAGAACATGATTTTATTACAAGTATAAACGCTTTACTCAGTAAAGAAAATGCCGTGGATCATGTGTCTGAGTTGATGACCATGTGCTTTGGTTTGAGGTGGGTCGATGGGTGGTGGGTCAGAGTGTGTCATGTTGGGTGGTGGGTCAGAGTGGGTCACGGTTGCTAGTGGGTCGTGGTGGGTCATAGTCGGCCATATTGGGTAGTGAGTCAGGTGGGTCACTGTAAGTGGTGGGTCATAATGGATGGTTGGTAAAGTTGTTCATTGACCCACGTTGTCACTGCCTCAGATAGTTCAGTACTCGCAGTACCGTGTTCGATTCCTGGTAGGTGATCCCTGAAATGGTGTCCTCGATGTATCTATGTTCGTGTCCCTGTCGTTCAAGTTTACTGAAAAAAACTCTAAAACAAGTGTTACTAAGAGTAATAGAGAAACGTTACTGAGATACTTTTCGTGAATCTGACAAGAAAATGGCCTGAGGCATCAGACTCCAGTTAAAAGGTAGAATTACTCTTAAAAGCTGTTTCTCTTTCATGTCCTCGAACGTTTGTATGTCCATTTTCGTTTTCTTTAATTTAAATTTAAAGTCTATAGTCTTTTATCATGACCGAAATCACTGTGTTTCCTCGTTATAGTAAACGTGTGGAATTTTCTACATACACGAATGTTTTTGACTCTTACTTAGCAAAGCAGTCTTATCGTAGTGGCGTGAGCATTCGTTTCGTTATGCAGGGGTCCCGTGGTCGATTCCCGCTGCGGTGAGTTGTTTTTATCAAACTACAATATTCATACTTCAGATCTGTAATAAAAAGAAAAATACTCAATTTCTTTCTGTCTACAACCTTGATTCATGCTGTAGGAGATCGTAACGTGGTTAGCAAACAATTCATGAATATATAAGGATCATGCTTACGGCCTAGTATGCGTCATGAATGTGTCTGTAACGATATACTTTCCTACCAATTATTCCGAACGTCTTCCACTATTACTCCTAATGCTAGAAACAATAATATTTTCGTTCGCCATCTCCAACATGTTCCATATATTAGAAACGTGAATAGAAATTCCTCTTCTCGTGGGCAACACTAAAATGAACTGAAATATTCTTGCCAAATATTACGTTTCTGGTTGTAATATTACGCCTTGACTGATAATATTCTTCTAACTTTTAAACTTCTAGGAGATAATTATTATTATTAGTTTATTATTATTATTATTATTATTATTATTATTATTATTATTATTATTATTATTATTATTAATAGTAATAACAGTATTGTTATTCCTAAAGATTTGGTAGTTCAAGTGTTGACACATCCGAGTATTCAAATATCTGAAGGTAATAGAACATGTGTTATCGCTGATCAATCACCACCCAAAATTCGAAAGTAAAGGAAAAATGTACTGGTCGTTCGGGGATCCGAGTTGAGTATTGGTCAAGCGCCCTGACGACTGAACCACAATTACTACGAAGAAATTCATTTGTCTTTAGTTTATTTTCCAGAATAATATACGCTCTGCATTTCATTCAAAATAAAGGAGTTTTGTATTTGTGTTTTTAAAAATTTGAAATGTTAATAATTTAGTGAATACAATGATATAAAACCCTCTAAGTTCTCAATTACATAATCCTGTGTTCTGAATTTGACTATTAACAAGCTACTGTTTTGAGCAAGCAAAAGAAATCTCTTTATTTAATCCCGCCGAAATAAGTAGCATTTTAGGTGTGTGGTTAACATAGTGGTTTTCTAAACTAGTGATACGAGTTAGAGTTTCTCCTCGCCGTTTACAACTTTTTAAAATGTTTTATTTACAAGGTTGAACTCCTGTCGGATGTTGCTAAATGAAAGACAATCTCCACTGGAGAATTTCCGTGATGATGTAATATATAAAATAAAGGAAGAAAAATGAATGGGGTAAACGAGATACAGTTGATTATGTTACTGGTTCTATATTTGGAATTAACCGTTAATTTCGGGCATATTTAAGTTGTTGTTTATATACACTATATTCTCATCTTCTCTTCTTTTCTCCTTGTGTCTCAATGTGTAAATGTTTACAAATATTATTCAAATCAAGAACCTCCAACTCGTTTGAGTGTTTTCGAATCTTACATTTTTTATATTTACAAATAAATTACTGCCTACAAATATTTAGCAGTTTCAAAAGTCTTTTAACGAATAACGAAATCGTACAAGTTCTTCTTTCTAAGTAATATTACCTATTAATCAGTGGCGCCGGAACGTAAGAGCTCAGGCCCTGCTAGACAGCCAAAATTTTCATTAGAGGATGGGTTCTTCTCCCTTTATGGTTGACCCAAGTATTAATAATTTGCAGGTAGAACTATTGTTAATTGTTTCAAAACTCAGCGCAGGGCTTTGTGTTTACTTAAAAGAATAACCTACTAAATATACAGCATAATCTATCCCTATATATTATTTGATAAGCATATTTGTATAGTCATTTGAAGTAAGTTAACTTGTTTATATAATCCCTCACTTGAGTTAATTATAAGATTATTCAAGTCCCTCAACTGTTATCTTCTCATCGGCGCCTCTGGCGTCCGTATATTTTTTTTGTGAGTACAGACATCCAAAGAGTACTTTATGTCATCTCGTCAGCCGGTGTTTCGCTCCACTCTTGCACAAAAATACTCTTTCCGATTTGTGTTTTGTGCCAATCTTAACAGGTGGGGCCAAATTTTCACTGCTGTGCTAGCTACTACGAGGCGTAATTAATCTTGCAAGGGACTTTAGTTAAGTTGCCTAAGTGACTGTCTTTGTACATCAAGAATTTCTGTGGCCCAGTGTACAGTAAGGGACACTTCTGGATGGTACATCCATATGGAAATTTACGGCTAAAATTCTCCACCAGTTGAGTCCGAAGCATTTGCCTGGAAGTATTTTAACTGAATTGACTTTAATAGAAGGCGGGTCGCATATTCGCTGGGCACTGAAAATTTCCGTACACTTGGGGAAAGTTACCCCTACCGTCTACAACATCAATTCTCCAAAACGAGATGAATATCACACGTATTTCCTAGGGCAAACATATTGATATTTGTGCTATTCATGAAGATAAATTAAAACCAAACAATAAAGTCCAATCTTGTTGCTGTTGAAATGAACACTCTTTCAGTCGTTTGATCTGAAATTACCTTGCAAATTATAAATAAATATTTTGTCACTTCAGGAGGATAGGAAGAGCGAATACACCACCTTCTGTATGAAAACACATACATTTAATCAAATGCTTAGTGAGTGTGAGCCTATTGGTATATCGCTTTTATGATTTGAAGTTTTGCCCCAAGCCATCTTATGTCATAGCTGACGGCATTAGAGAAGGAGAGATGCAAATATGATGAAAGAGAAATACAGTCACATGCGCAAATTTATAACTTGAGACAAAATGATCGGAAAGCAGTAGCATTTTGACGCAAATTTTGACTTTGTAAGTAGACATGTAAAAGCTCACCCACAACCTCCCACTACCATTTGCTGAATTAAAGTGGAGTACTTAGTTGAGAGCACCAGATGGTTACGGTGGGAGAGAAACTTTTTCAGATATGGGAAACAAAAGCTTTAAGTTGCGATCGCACCCTCGATACTGCCAAAAACACTTGGATTCAAATGGGCATGCTCATGCCGAAGATGTACGCTACATCGCGATCTAAAGGTCGACCGCGAGGATAAATTAGTGGTCACGATGAAAAACAACCGAGTATGTTTTTACATCGATGTTCAGCGGAATCATCGCTGTGCGTCATGTCCTCTTTGGTTCTCCCTGGAGCGCTGCACGGAATAAAATATTTATTTGTTTAAAATTTCGTCTGCAAAGGATTCTGTATGTCTATACTCGAGAGGACTTGCTGTAGTGTTAAATTTGATTATGAAAAACATATTAATAGAGCTAGTGAGGAATGTGCCAGCAATATTGGATACGAAACACAAACAACATAATAATACACAGGTTTTAAACAGAGAATGAAAGAAAATGGCAACTGAAATGTGAATGTCAAGTAAGTTATTCATATTTATTTGAGAATTATGCTGAGGCTTATTATTATATAAAAGAGTGGCGGTTACAGAAAGGGATCTTTTGACTTGAGGTCTGTAAAGGGTGGGTTTTCTGAAGAAAAAGGAAGCTACTGTTAATTATATCTATGTTTAAAAACTCCACTCCTCTCCCCCAGTTCCGAGATTAAAAAAGAGGGTTTCTTTTATATTTGTTACGGATATAAGTTAAAGAAATATCCTAAAGACAGGCACATATCCATAGGGAGAAAATGTTGTATAATGGAATTTCTGTGACGAAACTTCATTTGCTCCAGTTAATAACACTTCCAAACCGAAACCTGAAGATATACCTGTTCTTTTTTATTTTATTTTACTGGAAAATGATTTCCCGCCTGAGTGCTGAATGAGGGCATTTCTTTACACAAAATTGAACAAAAACGTAAAAGTCTTTGATTTATTGATAAACTTGGACAAGAGATGAGACTCAAATATTTTTGCGAAACAAGAGAAGAGACTTTAGCATTTCACATATCTCGTCTCGCGTCCATCCCTATCTATAAACTGCTTGTTATTTTCAATTTCTGTTTGTTGTTTTGAATGTCTTTTATGGACTAATTTCAGACCTGTTACAGTTTTGTTTCTCCTCAAACTGAGGACTTATAGCGGCGCTGCGACCTCCTCGTTATGTGCGCCCTTTATCCATCTAGAAGTAGCATCGAGGTAGCGACCACTACTTGAACCTGGACCTCGATCGCGAGGTTTCGATGTATGTCTTTACCCTAAAATAGCGGTTTTATTCAAAATTTATCCTGTCGTATACCCCGGACTCCCCAAAATGAACGTTTAGCCAGCAACCCCCAAAAATTAAATCCTTCTATATATGAGGCATGCAAATCAGTGTGAAATTCATTAAGGGAGTTGAGATATCTCGTTAACAATTTAGGCACTCCTTTTCTGTTGGGGAAAAGGAGAATGATAAATGTGGGAGAAATTTCGTCCAAACACCTTGAGGGGTGGTCGCCCCCAGACCAGGAGAAGAGCTGCAATCTTTAAGTGTCCAAGAGCTAGCTAAGCGTCTAAGTTCTTTCCCGTCCAGAATATGAGTAAACAAAACATTGGTTACCACTGTGTTAGTTAAGTTTTATTTGAAAGAACCGTGTGTTAAAACTGCTTCCAAATAATCAGACATAAAGCATAGCTAATATTCAAAAATGTCCGAAACATGTTATATTTGTGAAACATAAGAGAGAGAGAAAAAAAGAGAGAATTAGATGTGAACATAATAGAGCCCCTCGGTTATAATTATTAACGAAGTATCATTTTCTGTTAGGTTTCTTAGATGAGTGGTTAGCATACTGGACTTCTACATAGAGGGTCACGGGTTCAGGTCCACGCAAAGGACATTGCTTTTAGCAACATTTAATCTGAGCATTCCACAAGTACTGTTAAGACTTATATGTTGTCTCAGAGAGTTTGAGCCGAATTTATTTTCACGTGGTGAAATTTTATGGTGAAATTTTGCACAGCCACGGCAGTCGGATGGTACTATATTTGATTCTTACTGTGATGCGTTTAAATATAGTGCGAAAACGTAACTAAGAAAAAAAGTTTGTTAACTCGTAGATACACCATACCTCTGGAGGAATTTCATACAACTTTAGCATAAGTATATATTGCCAATGGAGAAATTATTGCAGGGCTAGAGCACTAAAATTATCTCTGGGAGCAGGGGATAACCAGGCGAAGGGTTCGGGGTGTGTGGACCTCAAACATTGTAAAAATATTTTTAAGAATTGATGTGAGATTTTGTTGCACTTTCTGTCGTGAAAATAGTTCTGAGACAAATAGATCCACAAATTCCGAGGGTGAGCGTTTATAGCAAATACCTCAAAATCCGAAATTGTTATTTAATCAATGTTATAATGAACAATAAGGATCTGTGAAGCAACAACGTTTGAATAGCTTAGGCCTGGCTACGGAATGAGCGTAAATGAAGGGGGAAAGTGGGACCATGGCTTCTCGCAACGGGGGCAAGCTGTCGAAGTTGTCCCACTATGGATTTGCAAAACAATTTCGGTTATTTCCAGATACGTGTCAAAACACATTAGATTTACTTACATACTATACTAGTATTGAAATATTTACTGTAGTTACGCAACGTGCATAAATAATAGCTGTTTTTCATTAAGTATAGCGGAGCGGATATGACAGGAAGAGTCATCACCTCTTGTAAGTGTAGTTGCTAGTTCGATCCCATCCCGCCCCAAGTTGCCTCTGTAATAGACAAACACAGCGTGGTGGGTATTCTTAGGATTCCCCCGATTCCTTCCACCCTTTTGATTCCACTATTTCATTACTTTCATCATTACTGTTTCCCATAGCCTACTCGGTATAATCATGGAACGAAAACCTGCAAAATTTCGTTTTACATTAAGTATTATGTCATTCAATGTCTGTCTATTCAATGTCTGTCATGTCTCCATTGACTTTCACGTTACAGAAATGTGCATCACAGCTACACCAAATGAAATTTCACCACTCATTTGCAAAAGGATAAAATATTAGAAAGAAACTCGAAGGTGGCACTGCTGCGTGGAAAGCAAGAAGTTTTCCAATGCGCAATTACGACACTCTGCGATATATTTAATTTATAATTGTTTTAATTTGACAAAACTAGCATACTACTTTACCACAAACATTACACAGCTCGTTGCCTCCAAATTGCAATTCATGTCGAAACGTATAAAATCTTTTCTCATGAACATGAACAAAGTCAGAAAAAAGCAGAAAAACCCATACCTAGAATCGAACCTAGCAAATTCGGAACTGGAGACAGCCACCCTGACCACAAGAATACGAAACAACTACTTTGTAGCCTCCTTACTCAATTATTTCTAGCAATTATTTCCAACCACAAAACTATCTATCACACGTAAAAACAGCGAGGGATCATTTTGTTTATTGGGCACTTACACAAATAAGATATAATGAAATCACTTTGAAAGCAATTTTCTGTTAGCTATTTTATCACACTATACACGCGTTCTGTTGAAACACATTGACTGTGCTACGAGAGGAAAAAACGAAACAGTAGTAAATAAACAAAATTGTCATAAGTCACAATATACAAATCACAATGAAAAATCTTCGTAAGTTGATAGTATTAAGAACGAAGCTTCCCGCGTCTCAAGTCAACATGTATATTCCGTAATGGTTAAACCACAAGACTCCTATTCGACGGACTCGGTTTTGCATCCACGTTACTGTAGCTTGAATTTTTCGCTCAGTAAAAATATATCATTCTTGAAAATAGCTGCAACGTAACGTAGAAATCCGTCAGTTCCATGCAGAAAAATAACAATGCAGGATTAAGAAGTGTCCTATTCAACAAGGATAGTGTGCAACCCGAGTTCAATTACCTGGCATTTAAGACATCCTACCAACATATTTGAGTGATTTATTTCTGGCCCTTCCTTCCAATGATCTTACGAATAAAGTGAAAATGACATAACATTAGCAGAGACAATCAGTACTTCCATAACATTTATTTATCCATGTTTTCTTTGTCTGAAAAGTTATTGGGCAGTTTTCTGTACACAATATTACCCATATAGTTTAAAATAATTTGATCAGTCCGTGATTGAAGTAAATTTGAATTATGAACGTGTAAGGGGTGGCGGTACTTTTAGTATTAAGAAATTGGTTTCGAACATTCATCAATGTTCGCATTATGCAAGTATGTAAGTACAGTAGCCGTTTTCAGACTAGGCTCCCGGATTTTTATTTGGGTAACGTCGGATTTCTAAAAGATACTCACCCTCTATCTCTCTCACACACACACTCACACGCTCTTACTGCCGAGTACTTGGTTATATCGCTTTTTTGCTTGATTTATATGGAGTCTGAAAATATAGCAAATGTTAGAAATACTTGATTAAATGTTTTATTTGTGAAAATGAATACACATTCTTCGCACTGTCAGTGACGTAGAGATTTCCGTCCTACGCTGAATTACAGAAGTGTTCCTCATTCTAGAAAAATACTCTTTTCAATAAAGTTGATAATTTTCGCAATGCTGGCCAAATTACAGTTTTTCTTATAATTCATTTATTTTAAGATAATATTGAATATAAATATTACAAATGTGTTTGTCTTTAACCTTTGCTACTTTGGAAGCATTCGAAACTTTCGAACATATAAAGGAAATGTAGATATTTTTAAACAACGTTAGCTTGTAGGGAAACATCAATAATTTGGCTCATACCTGTATATTTGAGCACTCTTCCTACCCTTAGGATACGTTTATAATAAATCTATATATATATAAAAGAGAACGTACAAAATCCTTTGTCCGCTCATCACGCTAATACGGCTGAACCAATTTCTTTCATTTTTGGGGGGTTATTAGGATTTGGACCCTAGATGGTTTTTATCATATCACTTTAATTTTTAATTACCAGTGTCTTGAGATAATTGACCATTCAAGTGTCCATAACGTACAAATCCTTTGTTATTAGTTCATCATAGGTAAAAATAAACGTATTTATATGCAACCCGCATGACCGTGTCACTCGGCGGGTTAACATAAATGACAGGCGATATACAGCGGAAAATAGCTTGAATCTTCTGTTTAAAATTTTTTAATTGATTTGCTTATTTTTACAGACACTTTTACAATATGCCAGCACCGGGATGACCGCAGCGAAGCGGGGCGGGTTAACATAAATGACAGGCGATATAATGTTAAGATTTACTGCAATCTTCTATGGTTTTTATCATATCACTTGAAAGCGAAAAAGTAAAAATTATCTAAGTAACAAAGTTTATTGCGTTCCGGGGTGACCGCAGCGAAGCGGGGTGAACGCTGCTAGTCAAACTTAAATGAGAAAAGCCAAAGACCGCTTAAGTCACAAATTAATTCTAAACGATTAAACTATTATGTGAATTTGGCTATTTTATAAATAGATAATGGGTATTTAAAATATAGTAGAATTTGATCTTTTTCTTCTCAAAATCAAAATTTTTGAAGGTGATAGGTCTAGTATCAATTTATTCATATCCAGAATTTGATCTGTATCTCTTGAATGGGTTCTAAAATAAATTTTGATATTGTGATCAGTGTTGTTAGGTAGATTTCCCAAACTTTCGGTTGCCATATAGATATAAAAGTCGAAAAAATATTTTTGGGACGTTTCACTGATTCCGACTCACCGATTCTCGATGTCTCTTAACATTTCTGCTCTATGGTTAGCAATATCTATACCGCGAGTACTAGTAAAGTTTACCACTTCCGGTTTCAGTGGAGTAATAATGACGAGATGACTCATTTACTTGAAATATTAAATCGAAACCTGCTTGTCTCTTCTATTAGTCTTTGGTTCTATGACGATCAACAATGTAACAAAAAAAAACTCTTTATTACTAGCAGTTTTGGTTTGAACAGAGGTTGACGGAATAGATGGAATTTATACTTAAAACGCTGAATCAGTTCTAAAAATATCTCTTCTCGATATCTTAATATTTTTGTTCTGATAGGTGTTGGAGCTTTCGATATTTAAGCATAGCATAGTTTGCAAGTCTAAATTACTGCAGGGTCTAAGTTATAAGTTGTCCTGAGGCAAACAACTTCAGAGTTCATATTCATATCATGCATAATGAGTTATAAAATTATATATTTTATTTTTGCTTTAGGTTTAATGTCCCACGATTATACTCTGAGGCTAAGGGAGACGGCGATAATGAGGTGTATGATAATGATGGAATGCAAAAATGGAGAAAACAGATAAACCCTGGACGATCCACGCTTTTTATAAAATTCTTGATCATTATAATGTTGTTTAAAGATATAATTTTGAATTATTTGAAAATATTTGTAAAAAACTTGAATGAAGAGGAAAATACTCGGAAACACTATCAGAACAAAACATTATTGTTTAACGAATTGACAGAATCTAGTTTTTCTTTTAAAAAAAATAACTACAGTGGGGTATGGGATTTGAACTCGCGATAGTAGAAGAGTTTAAACCCCAAACGAACACGCCTTAAACAACTACTCTACGAAAGCAATTTAATAGCCACTCACTTCGTACATGGTAGTAACACTCACTCAATTATAAGGAAACCACTGAGTTAAAATGTCTTATCGTTTCGCATATTTTGTATCTTATTTCTATTTAATAATTTGTTTAAGTGTAGAATCTTTAATACCTCTCATTGTTAGAACTGAGCAATACGTTTAGCAACTAACATAAAAAATACGTTAAATTTCTAATACAGCATAAAAATCTTTCTCTTTGCAAATTTCGCTGTGCGTAAACCACGTTATGAATATGGAACTTAAAATTTAGTGATCAAAGTTTCGGAGATTTCTTTTTTAATTATAAATTCCTTATTTCTTAATTTTTATTGAAATATTTTTGGAAACCTCCCAGAAATTAGCAAAAAGTGTTATCAGTCATCTTCTTATACAACAATTACATCTCAATTACATTATTATCTATTACAATCTGTTATGGCTCAGGAAGATATAGCCAGGCTCCTTGCTGCCTCACCTCCCAAAGCAGGTGCATGGCTGATGGCAATATCTTCTCCGACTTTAGGCCTTCATTTGTCAAATGAAAGCTTTCGAATTGCTGTTGCTTTACTTTTAGGTTTGGCTGCTTTTGAGCCTCATAGCTGTCCAGCTTGTGGAGATGACGTTAAGCAACGTGGCCTGCACGGCCTTTCATGCATGAAGAGCGCTGGTAGATTTGCCCTATACTCCTCCGTTAATAATGTAATACTACGAGTTCTTAACACAGCTGGAATTCCTCCAATACGGTAACCTTCTTTTTGTTGTAGTTCTGATGGAAAGCGACCAGATGGAATGACACTGTTTCCACCGATGAGAGGTAAATGTTTATTGTGGGACTTCACATGCGCTGATACATACGCTTATTCAAGTCTCCCTCTGAAAGTAATGAGCGCTGTAGCTGTTGCTAATAGCAGTGAAGCTGTAAAGCAAAGAAAATACAACAGCCTTCTCGAAAGTTTTTTTCATTCCAATCGCTATTGAAACCAGTGGTGCTTGTGGTGCAAGAAGTCTTTAATTCATTAGGGAAGTAGGAAGACGCTTTTCTTGTGTTTCCGGCGAATTTCGCTTCACATCTTATCTAATACAGCGCATATCAGTTTCTATCCAACGTGGTAACGTGTCGTCGGTCCTAGGCACTTTACTTCCTGGAAATAACTGGATGAGATGTTTACACTCTGATAACAATAATTTTATATAGAGGGTGCGGAAAAGTCCCGGAACGGTGCAATATCTCTCGAAATATACAAATCGGCAAAACAAAACAAAATACGTTTTACATATCTTTAAAAAAAGTTATTCAATGGTACCAGAATCAACCTCCTATCGCCACCCCCTTAGGAGGTACGGGGGTACCTTTAAAACTTTAAATAGAAACCCCCATTTTTAAATGCATATTTTGATTTTTCAGACAAAGTGACGGAGATTTAAAACAGAATTAAAAACAGTGGCATCAGGAATGGGTCTTGAATCGACAAAGAAGAAAGAACGGCTATCAATACACGAAAACGCAATCTGTTAGTCCCGTAGTTCGTGGACATATGATTAGCATACTTAACTGCGTATGTAGAGGATGTGAATTCGATTCCCGCGGAGAGGAAAATTTTATTGCATTTTTTGTACTGAAATAAATAATTCATACATTTTAACTTCGCTAAAAATAATGTATTTCTTCCGAATTGATTAACTTGTAAAAAATACAAATTGCTACAAAAATAGTGATTTTGTTGTAAATAATCGTATGAACTCTAATCTTTATAACACTACTATTAAGAACCACTTCATAAATCTTGTTTGCAAAACAATTATCAAAATTAGTATTGAATGTAACTTAAATAAAGTACAAATTGAAGTTAAAACATATCGAATTATTATTTGGGAAGTAACAAAAATTTTTTGCTTGAGCGAGGATCGAACTTCGGACATTAAAGGGAAGGACGCTGACCGTGTGTGGTCACAGGCAATAACACTATCAATTTCAGTTCTTACGTTGATAGCGAGCAACATGTGCGACCTATGTATGTAGTAGAAGAGAGTCCAATTGGTCAGACTTCAGTTTACTTGCAGAGTTTAAATTCCATAGATCTTTTGTTGGGAATAAATCTTAGATTTGTAATTTGCTGTCAAGTCCTTAGGTAAATACACCGTTATCAATTTATTAGGTCTGTTTTGAATTATTATTAGGGATATTAGGAATATTAGGAGTCTTTATAAAGCAGGCGCGTTAAAATCCGTAATGAGTGGGTTAGAGAAATACAGTATGGACGTAGTAGAATTTCAGGAAATTACGTGGGATGGAAATGGATCTGTGAATTCCGGAAATTTTACTTTCTTTTACGGGGAAGGAAATAAAACTCACCAGTTAGGAACAGGGTTTTTCGTTCATAAACGTATTTTACCAGCAATTAAACGGGTTGAATTTGTTACTGACAGACTTTCTTTTATTACTCTTAAGCGACGGTGGTGTGATATTATTGTTTTAAATGTACATGCCCCAACTGAAGATAAGGATGACGATATAAAAGACAGTTTTTACGAAGAAGTGGAACGGATATTTGACCAACTCCATCGATACCACATGAAAATTCTATAAGGGGATTTCAATGCGAAGGTAGGACGAGAGGATATTTTCAAACCGATTATAGGGAACGAAAGCATAAGGAAAGTAATGACAACAGTGTTAGACTCGTGAACTTTGCAACATCCAAAAACCTAATCGTGAAGAGTACCAAATTCCCACATCGCGACATTCATAAATACACTTGGACATCACCAGACGGGAAAACATAATCAAATTGATCACGTTTTAGTAGATAGAAGAAGGCAATCTAGTATAATTGATGTCCGGTTGTTTAGAGGGGCTGATTGTGACACTGACCACTATCTGGTAGCAGGGATAATACGAGAGAGGTTATCGTTGAATAAAGGTAATATTCATTGTCCGAAAACGGAGAGATTCAATTTAAAGAAATTAGAAGAGAGCCAGGTAACAGAGAAATACCAGATTGAAGTTTCGAATAGATTCTCGGCTTTAGAAGATTTGGAGTGCACTAGTGTTGAGGATACCGGATTGAAATTAGAGATAGCATTAAAATTTGAGCAAAAGAAAACTTGGGGCACGCGGAAATACGTAGGAACAAACCATGGTTCGACCAGGAATGCATTAAACTAGCAGAGAACAGAAATCAGGCAAAATTACGCTGGCTACAAAATCCGAATAAAACAACTACACAAATTTCGCAGATATTAGGCAGGAAACTTCCAAAACTTTTAGAACAAAGAAACGCGATTTTCTGGAAGCTAAAATTAAGGTACTTGAAGATAATAGTAAAAATAAAAACATACGGGACATGTATAAGGGAATCAACGAATTTAAGAAAGGCTATCAACCTCGTGCTTACATATTAATGAAATCTGACGGTACAGTGCTCACTGACACGGATAGCATCTTGAATAGATGGAAAGATTTCTTTGACAATTTGCTTAACACGCAACCAAAAACTAGTGGGCATGGAGAAAAAGAGAAACACACCGCAGAACTGTATATTCCAGAACCCAACCGAATAGAAGTAGAAACCGCTATGAAGTAATTAAAGAAACACAAATCTCGGGGTGTAGATGAAATTCCGGCTGAGTTAATTTTAGCTGGAGGCGAAAAATTGTGGAACAAGATACACAAAGTCATCCTCCTTATCTGGAACAAGGAAGAACTGCCACAAGAGCGGAAAGAATCAATCATTGTTTCAATTCTCAAGAAAGGCGACAAAACTGACTATAATAATTATCCAGGCATTTCTCTTCTGTCAACATCCTATAAAATACTTTCAAATATTCTATTAGCAAGACTGACCCCAAATGAAATTATTGGAGATTATCAGTGCGGATTTAGACGAAATCGATCAACTATCGACCAAATATTTACCATTCGTCAAATACTCGAAAAAAGTGGGAATACAATACCCCGGTGCGTCAACTATTTCTTGATTTTAGAAAGGCGTACGACTCGATTACTAGAGAAACATTATACAACGTTCTCACAGAACTTGGAATACCGAGAAAGCTAATTAGATTAATTAAGATATGCTTAAATGCATCCCAAAGTAAAGTCCGGGTAGGAAAATTTTTGTCCACCAGCTATCACGTCGAAAATGGCCTGAAACAAGGAGATGCGTTGTCTCCATTATTATTTAACTTTGCTTGGAATACGCTATAAGGAAAATCAAAGATAGCAACCAGGGCCTAGAGTTAGCTAAGGATAGCAGTCAGTGGAGAGCTTTTGTCAGCGCGGCATTGAACCTCTGGGTCCCATAGGCCATAGAGTTAGTTAGTTAGTTTAGTTAGGTCTGTTTTGAGTTGTATGTTTACCTCCACCGCTAATTATTCGGCAATATCTCTTTCGGAAAGAGAAAGAATAATTATACTTATGATTAGGGATATGGAGATAGACTACGATCCTACCAGGAAGTTACAGATGTATTCAATGGCACTCATACAGAACGACAACGTATCTCAAAATCAACTGTATTTCGGTCAGTGGCCCGTTTTGAAGGAACGGGTTCCGTTAAAGACGAACCAAGATCTCGAAGACCTCAAACTGCGACAAATGATGAAAAGTCATTGGAAGTACTACTACAGTTTCAATGCAATTGTGATACATCTACCAGGAAAGTATCTCAACATGTAGAAATAACTGGACGTTCAGTTCATAATGTTCTCAAGTTGCAAAAATAATATCCTTATACAATTAAATTAGTAACAGAACTTGGAGAGGATGACTTTCATCGTACACTTGAATTTTGCGACATAATGATTCAACGGTATGTTAATGATGATAATGTTTTCTGTTCTTGTTTCACTGACGAAGCTACGTTTGAGGTAAATGGTTATGTCAATAGGAACAATATGATGTATTTGTCTGATATAAATCCTCACTGGATGAGAGATTCTCATATCTAGTGTCCGCAGAATCTCAAAGTTTGGACAGGACTTTTGTGCAATCGTATTATTGGACCAGTTTTTATTGACGGAAATTTAAATGGTGTAAGGTGTTTCAATATTACAGGACACAATACCTAAATACAAAAAATCGTTGGAAATGGATTTGACCGTGTATGGTTTCAACATGATGGAGCTCCACCACACTATACACTTGATGTACAAATTTCCTAAATATTATTTTCCCGCGAATATGTATTGGTCGAAGAGGTGCAAAAGAGTGGCCACCAGGATCACTTGATTTAATCCCTTTTGACTTCATTTATTGCGGGTTTTTAAAAACTAAGGTTTGCAAGACTAAACCGGAAAATATTGCCGAGCAGAAGGAGAGAATACGTAATCTTGCAAGGTCAATAACACCAGAGGTATTAGAAACTTTTTCGCAAGAGGTGTATTTTCTGTTAGCACATTGCTAAGAGCGGTCAGCTGGCGAATTTAAACATTTTCGGACATAATTCCTTTCATGTTTCATTGTTTGTGGGATGCAAGTGGACTCACGTTAATCAAGCATCCTAAGGTAGCAGATAGCTACTACATTCAAGTTCTCGGACAAATAGATTCTTTTTTATCGGTTAAAATGTATGAACTCATTATTTGGGTGCAAAAAAATACAAATAAAACTGTTTACTCTGCGCGGAACTCTAACTCACGACCTCTGACGCCGAAGTCCATGCCGCTAACTGTATGGCCAAGGAGTAAGCATGTTTATAATGTACTGGTACCACTCTTTTCTTGTGTGTAGATTCAAGCCCCATCCGAGAAGCCACTGTTTTCAATTCTGGGTGAAATCTCCGTCATTTTGCCTGAAGAATCAAAATATACAATAAAAAATGGTTACTGTTTAAAATTTTAAAGTTACTCCCCGTACCCCCAATGAGGTCACGATAGAAAGTTGATTCTGGTATCATTATATAGCTTTATTAAAATATATATAAAACGTACTTTGTTTTGTTTTGTTGATCTGTACGTTTCGAGAGATATTGGATCGTTCCCGGACTTTTACCGCATCCTGTTTGCTAATCTTTGGACAAAAATTAACGGAAAGCATTCCTTTGTTTAAATTTATAACCGTGAGACACTGTTATGTGCAGCTCTAATTCTCTCTCTCTCTTATGTTTACAAATATCATATGTTTCGGACATTTTTGGATATTAGCTATGCTTTATGTCTTATCTTTTTGGCAGTAGTTTTTAATAGATGGTTCGTCCAAATACAACTCAACTAAAACAGCAGTAACCAACGTTTTGCTTATTAATTTTGTACAGGGGTAGGATCTTAGACTCTTGGCTAGCTCTTGGCAACTTAACAATTGCACCCCTCTTCTAGGTGAAGAGTGACTATCACACCAATGTGCTTGGGCGAAATTTCTCCCACATTTATCACTTACCTTCTCATCACCAGAAAACGGGGTGGCAGGGGTGTAACCAGGATTTGATTTCGAGGGTCGCTGCCTAAACGTTCATTTGAAGGGGACCCGGGGTTCACCCCGGGAAAATTTTGAATAAAACCGCAATATTAGGTATTATTTTAACAACTTATACAAATGTCGCAGCGTCTTTATTCTTTTAAGCCGAAGATAATACATTTTTTTCATTCCATTTGGCGTTCTTAAAAGTAAAATCATGGTTAACTAAACATGCGATTTTACCATTCTGAACGTAACTTTATGTCGTTTCCTCCGCAAAACAAATCTCATGGGCCCAAACTGTTACCTAAACCTCACATGTATGCTCTCCCCTCTTCCAAATAGAAACATTGAATTTGGATATTTTCTGCAATATTATTCGCGAGATATAGAATTTTATATCTGGTACTTCTGTTTACTTCGCACTGGAATTAATATAATTTGAAGTAATTGCTTTGTGCAAGTATAATGATGCACAACAGCCACGGATAAATGATCGTGTTGCTAAAAATGTATGAAAAATGTTAGTAAAACTTCTAGACAGGTGGAAAATATTCTTATCAGACTGGGACAACAGTAATTAAGTTAGTGCCAGGGAAAGAAAAACTAGAGACGCGGAATTTACTTAGCTTTCACCCTTACAAATAAACGTTTTATAAGTAACAAACATTCTGTGTCTCACATATGACTGCCAACAGGATTGAGATTTAATATTTTGTTGTACTTTATCTTTACGATTAGGAGAAATATCGAGTAATATGTTTGCCAAAAGAACTACACGTCTGAGATTCATCTCATTTTGGAGAAAAGATGCTTTAGACGTAGTGGGAATTTCGCCCAAATGTACAAGAATGTTCAGTGGCTGACGATTATGCAACCCGCCTTCCTTGGGTTGCATACTTCCAAATGCTTCGGGCTCAGCTGGTGGAGCATTTTAGCTGTAAATTTACATATGGCTGTGCCATCCAGAAGTGTCCCTTACTGTACAGTAAAAAGGGAGGAAACACATGGAATTTTAGGTTTTCTGAAACTTACAAGAAAGTACTGTTAATGTTGTACTGTTAATTTTTTGTAGTGGAAAAGTAATGAATAAAACTTATTTTTAGTTCTTATATGATCGCGAGAGTAAAGAAAATACGTTTTGCCGGTAAATAAAGTACAATACTAACTTTTCTGACAGCATGCAGTTTCTGCAGGTAGGCACTTATATCTTTCTATTTTCTGCACTGCAAGGAAAGCGGTACCACACACCACTGACAAATGAATATATTTGCTTTCCGCTTAGAACTCAGTGGAAAGAAAACTGTGTTTTAATCTCCAACTCTTTGTGCGATGCTGGGAAACTCACTTTCAAGCTGTAGTATGCTCTTGATTGAAAAACTCAGCTCTCGTGGCAGATATCCGATGAACAAACTACGTTCTGTGTGAGGCCTAACAAGTAATTTTCCCAACGCTTCATGAAATCAAGTCTTGTCATCACTGCGGACTTAGCGTAGACTTGATGCATGACATACGCATTGACGCCACACGCAACATCCACCAGCATAAAGAAAATTCCCAATGGCTATCGTCTTGTTCGACGACTTGATGTGTAATCTGTACATTTTTGTCTACAGTATCCAATCCACCTTTATTCATGTTATAAAATATGATTATTTCAGGTTTTCCAGTGTCTGGGTCATTATTTGTTGTGTGGTGCAAGACGTGCAACACGATAAGACTCAAAACTGCTAATAATCAGTAGATAACGAAATACAAATGAACAGCAAAATATTCACATAACTACTATAGTATGTCTGTGAGACCACTCGACCCCTCCAGCGTCTTGCACAGGGGATCAATTATAACACGAACTTCACAATACGTAACTCTTTGCTAGACAGGAAGGTAGACGAAAGGATCCACTTGTAGTAGTGAGACTTTGGAAAATATAATGATACAAAAAGTAGCAGCGGTCGCAGAGACGGTCCATAGTACTTACGGATTAAGGAGAAAGAGGCACAAATCCAAGAAGAATTTAACAAAATTCCTAATACTTACCGGTAAAAGAAGAGGAACCAGCACAAAAGAAACGAAAAAAAGATGCACCAAATAAATCTGCACTTCTTTGTTTCAATTATAAGCTGTATCTAATAATACAACTTCATTAGATTTTTATTTTCGCTAAATGCAAGATCAACATTTTTTCTCTTTCTTTTTTAATTTCAAATGTCATTGGTCCTTGCAAGGTCGAAATACAACATTTTCTTGTTTGTAACATCTTCAATACCAACACATGAATCCTTAATACGACACTTTTTTCTCCTTATACAGAATGTTCAAAAAATCAGGCTCTTCATAACATTTTACAGAGACCAGAAATTCCTATTCTCGACTTTTCTTTTCTAAAAGAAAAGTTTACCAATTCCAAAACCAATTATTCTCTTTTCATTCGTTCTAATAATAATTAATTTGTGCCTCGCCTTTCATAAGTCCCGTTACAAAACAAAGCTTAACCAATTTGGTAAAGATATCTTAACCATTAAGAAAACCCAATTCACTGGCGCCTACTAATACAAGGAAAGAGACTCCACCGATATGGACTTCCCATACCGGATGTGAAAGATTCTTATGGAAGTGATATAATTATTAATTACAGCGATATCACTTCTACCCACTTTGACGGAAATGCCAAACTGTTTTTGATCCTACTTAGTTGGGACGGAGCTACAGTGTTATTACCATTATATGTATTTTTCACAACAAGTTTTGCATAGTGATCTTGGTGTGAAGTGTTTTCTAGTGTTTATACATCCCCACAGATTTAAGAGCTGTACTGCCGACAAATATGTATCATTACAGTTATGTATTTTTTAAAAAATAACCTTCCAGATTATTTTCCCAGTGTGGGTAGTCTAAGGATCCCCACATCACGGCATACGCACGTGTCAACTCAACACGTGGTATTGATTTAAACAACCTAGCAGACAAGAAGCCGACACGAAAGACACCGAGGAACGCCGAAAGAAGACGGATCTCAATCAAGAATCCAAAGAGCACAAATAAAAGGAGGGCCACCAAGTGACCCAGCATCAGTCGTCCAACTGATCAAATCACCTACACTGCTCTGAGGTCGCACTGGACTATGGGCACACCTATTCTTCCTCAGGTCTCAATGGACTAGGGGTCCTTTCTTCAATCAAGCATCGCGAAGCTGCCTTCAATTGCGGGGGCTACCTTTCAAGACTCACCAGATTTGTCAGGTGCCTTGGAGGCTACCTTGAGAGAAGGGGCACCGTGGAAACAACTATTTTTCTCTCATCTGCATATAACGAGATAGACACTATTTTACTCTTTGCAATCACAGACGTTTTCTGTCTAACAAATTTTATAATAAATTGATGAAAGCGATAAATCTCGGTCCATTATGGGCTCTAACAAAGTCATTACAACATTCAGAAATGTCCGAAACATGTGATATTTCTGAAATATACGAGAGAGAGAGAGAGAGAGAGAAATAAAGAGAGAGAATGAGAACTGCACCAAATAGCGTCCCTCGGTTACAATTTTAAACAAAGGAATTGTTTCCATTAGGTTTCTTAGATGAGTGGTTAGCCTACTGGACTTCTACACATAGGGCGACGGGTTTGAGTCCACGCAAAGCAAATTGTTTTAGTAACATTTATTCTGAGCATTCCACAAGTTCTGTCAAGAATTATATGTAGTCTCAGCTGGTTTGAGCCGAATTTATTTTCAAATATGAGACTTCTTATTATATGTTTTTCTTTTACTTGCAATATTGCAAATTTGATTTCAAATCTTACAACGTTAATTCAACTCATTGTCCTAGGTCAGATTGTGATGAAATTTTGCAGAGCGACGGCAGTCGGGTGGTACAATATTTGATTCTTATTGTCATACGTTTAAATACAATGTGGAAATGTATCTAAAAAGTTTGTTAGCTCGTACGATACACCTCTGGAGGAATTTCGTACAAATTTAACATAAGTATATATTACCAAGGAAAAAATTGCTGAAGTGGTAAGACACTAAAAGCATCTCTGGGAGCAAGGGATAACCAGAGGAAGTGTTTGACCTGTGTGGACCTCAAACTTTTTATAACTATCTATGAGAATGGAGTTAAGCTTTGTTACCTTTTCTGTTTTAAGAATGGGTCGGAGAGAAATGGATTAAAAATCCACAAATTTCAAGGGATCATATTTATATCAAATACCTCAAAGTGCCAAAGTGGTATTGAGTTAATATTACAATATTACAATCTGTGAAGTAAGAATACTTGAACAGCTTAGGCTTGCCCACGGAATTAGCATAAATAAAAGGGGAAAAGTGGGACCATGGCCTCCCACAGCGGCAGTCAAAGTTACCCTCATTCTGGATTTGCAAAACAATTTCGATCTTTCTAGATACGTGTCAAAATACATTAGATTTAATTACATACTATAGTTATGCAATGTGCTTAAATTATAGTATTCACTGTAGCTATGCTACATGCTTAAAAATTGCTGTTTCACATTAAGTATTGCGCGCCGCTATGGCACAATGATAAAGCGATCACCTCTTGAAAGTGCCATCCATAGTTTGCGCCAAGTAGTCTGTAGTAGACAAACACTGTGTGTTGGGTTTCCTTAATATGCTCCCGTTTCCTTTAACCCTTTTGTTTCCATCATTTCATTATTTTCATCTTCACTGTCTTCCTTAGCCTACTCGGCATAATCCCTGGACGTAAGTATTATGTGTTTCAAGGTCTGTGTATTTGCAACTAGGGATACGTCATGTTTCTCAAAATGGACTTTCAGTGACCCTACTTCTTAATCAATGTCTCCATTTAATTTCCTGAGAGAGGAATGTGTATCACAATAAAAGCAAGTGAAATTTCGCCACTCATTGGAAAATTGATAAAATAATAGAAACTTGAACGTGGGGCTGCTGCGTGGAAATCAATTACTTTCCAGATCGCTACCACTACACTCCGCCACACATATAATTTATATTTGTTATATTTGTTTAAAAATAACGTACTCCTTTCCCACAATCATATTCGCATGACTTTTCGCCTCCAAATTGCAATTCACGTGGAGACGTAAAATACATTTTTTTGCGAACACCCTATCCTGCTCAGAAACAATTAGAAAGAAAAACAGAAAACCCACACCCATCCAAAATCGAGATTAGCACCTTCGGAACTTAAGACAGCCACTTTAACGACACGACTACGAAACAACTACTTCGTAGCGTCCTTATTCAATTATTTCCAGCAATTATTTTCAACCACAAAATTAGCTATTAAACGTAACAAAACAGCAAGTGATCATTTTGTTTACTGGGAACTTATAACATGTAATACAATCACCTTGTTAGCTATTTTATCATACTCTACACGTGTTCTGTTAGAACATACTGAATTCTGCCAGTGGAGAAAAATACGAAACAGTAGTAAAGAAACAGAATTATCATCAATTACAATATACAAATCACGGTGAAAAAGCTCGTGAGTTCATAATATAGCAAGGAAGCTTCTCGCAACATAACAAAACATGTATGTAGTTTAGTGGTTAAACCATGTGACTTCAGTTGGGCGCACTCAGCTTCGAATCCGCATGGTCTAACTGGAATCTTTTTCCTCAACAAAAACACATCATTCTTGAAAATAGCTGCAACGTAATATAGAAATCCATCAGTTCCATGCAGAAAAATAACAATTCAGGATTCAGAAGTGTTCTATTCAACAACGATAGTGTACAAGCCGAGTTCAATTACCTGGCATTTCAAGCATCTTACTACCATATCTGACTTAGCTATTACTGGCCTCCTGTTCAGTGATCTCACCAATAAAGTGAAAATGACATAAAATGAGCAGAGGCAAACAGTACTTTCACGTCATTTATTAGTCCGTTTACTTAGTGGAAAAGTTATTGAACAGTTGCCACAAAACAATATTGCCAACATAGTTTGAAATAATTTGATCCATCCGTCTTTGTCGTAAAGGGCCTAGCTGAATAAGCAAGTGAAAACTGCCACCAAGCATATCTGCAGCAAATTTACAGTATCGATTAACATTTATGACAAACTCAGTTTCCAAAATTTTCAAAACACTCAAGCGCTTTTGGAGGGCTGTTAGAAGGGGGAAGGAAAATTGAAATTGTTCTCAACAAATTTTCATGAACAAAGTATGTTAGGTGTTCTCAACAAGAGAAATGTCGGAAAATATTTTTGGGAATGGGTTGAAAATTGAAGTCGAAAAAGCAGTGGAAGATTAACTGGGACACCGACCATTTTTTTTAGTTTTGTTTTCAGAGGGTCCCTAATAACATTTTTTTTTGTTTGCAAGTGTACCTCATAGTGAAAAAATTGCAAATGTGTCTTGGCGGACATAAATCTTTGAGCAGGTAATGGCGATTGCTTTGAAACAAATGCAGAGTATGAGAATTACATGTGTCATATCTGTAGTTTCGTATGCATATGAAACAAACTTGTGATCGAAGGTTTATATTATAAACAACTAATGTTATTAATATAAACTTTGCCGAAGATTATTAATTTATATCATCATAAAAGAAATACGAGAGACTTTTTCAAAGGAAGAAAAATAAAATACAACTTTGCAAGCGGAGGTAAATGAAGTAACACAACCAGACGAAAGACGATTAAATTGCTGCGTAGTAATCGTGGTTCAGTGGTCAAGGCACATGAACAGTAAACTGGAGGTTCTTGGATCGAATTAAGGTATTTTGATTGTGATTGAGTGGCGATGACACATGTTTTATTATATTCAGACATTTGAATACTCGGATGTTCAATACTTGAACCATCAAATCTTCACAAATAATGATAATAATAATAATAATGATAATAATAATAATGATAATGATAATAATAATAATAATAATAATAATAATAATAATAATAATAATAATAATAATAATAATAATAGTTATCTCGTAGAAGATTAAAAAATAAAAACGTATTATCACTCAGTTCATAACATTAAACAGAAAGGTGATATTGGGCAAAAATATTTCGGTTTTGTTTAATGTTGGCCATGAGAAGAGCAAATTTGTCATCTCGATTCTAAAACAAACTAAACAAAATCGGAATGAGACTTAACATCTTACATTCAAGACGGGACAAGCCTAACCAAAATTATCGTCTGGGTTTGGAAATGAGAATCGCGACGAGGTGAAAAGTATCGGAAATGTTTCTCGTCTTATCCCAATTCTCGAAATAGTAAATGCCACTCTTTAAGCAACAATTGCTCTGTAGACTGAATCTCATTCGTTATTTTGTTACTTGGTATTTCAGAGTTCACTGAATTATGGCCTGTGTATATATTTTTGTAGCAAACTTTTATAATTACATCTGCATAATCTCTACAAGTTAGATTATTATTAATTCAAAACTTTATTATTATTATTATTATTATTATTATTATTATTATTATTATTATTATTATTATTATTATTATTATTATTATTATTATTATTATTGCTGAAATATTGTTAATTTAATGGTTCACCCTGTTCCACCCAGCTCCCCCCTTGTGGGAATTGTGCTGAACAAACACCGTGTGTCCATGTTTTCTCCGGGTTCCGCTTGCTCCCACTTTCTTCATTGAAAAAATGTTTTTCATTCTCATCATCGAAGTCTTCTGTAGCTTAGCCGGTGTAGCAGGAAAATCAGACCCCAGGAAACTTGCCACCCCGGGGTGCTATTTTTTCCAGGAAAATAAGACCACAGGAATCACCTTTACACGGGGTGATACTTTTTCTAGGAAAATTATCACCCGGGGTGCTAATTTTCTAGGAAAATTGCCACCCCGGGGGCATAAATTTCCCGAATATCAATTAAAAATGTACAGATGGGAGTATAATTTTCCTGGCCAAGAAAAACGGACCCCCACCTAACGAACAGAAAAATACTACCAAAAAATTCAATCCTTTGTCATTTCATTAGTCTTTACAAAGTTGATTTGTCCACACAGTAGGGTGGGGGTATAATTTTTCTCGCCAGGAAAAATGGACCCCACCTAAAAAAAAGCTGAAAATAAGCACCAAAAAATTAAAACTTTTGTCATTACATGTGTCTTTAGAAACGAGATTTGTCCACACAGTAGGGTGGGGTATAATTTTCCTGGCCAGGAAAAATGGACTCCACCTAAACTAACGCTGAAAATCAGCACTAAAAAATCAAAACTTTTGTCATTTCATGTGTCTTTAGAAACGAGGTTTGTCCACACAGTAGGGTAGGGGTATAATTTTCCTGGCCAGGAAAAATGGACCCCACCTTAAAAAAAGCTGAAAATAAGCACCAAAAATTAAAACTTTTGTCATTTCATGTGTCTTTAGAAACGAGATTTGTCCACACAGTAGGGTGGGGGTATAATTTTCCTGGCTAGGAAAAATGGACCCCACCTAAAAAAACGCTGAAAATAAGCACGAAAAAATTAAAACTTTTGTCATATCATGTGTCTTTAGAAACGAGATTTGTCCACACAGTAGGGTGGGGATATAATTTTCCTGGACAAATGGACTCCACCTAAACTAACGCTGAAAATCAGCACCAAAAAATCAAAACTTTTGTCATTTCATGTGTCTTTAGAGAAGAGATATGTCCACACAGTAGGGTGGAGGTATAATTTTCCTGGTCAGGAAAAATGGACCCCACCTAAAAAAACGCTGAAAATAAGCACCAAAAAATTAAAACTTTTGTCATTTCATGTGTCTTTAGAAACGAGATTTGTCCACACAGTAGGGTGGGGGTATAATTTTCCTGGCTAGGAAAAATGGACCCCACCTAAAAAAACGCTGAAAATAAGCACCAAAAAATTAAAACTTTTGTCATATCATGTGTCTTTAGAAACGAGATTTGTCCACACAGTAGGGTGGGGATATAATTTTCCTGGACAAATGGACTCCACCTAAACTAACGCTGAAAATCAGCACCAAAAAATCAAAACTTTTGTCATTTCATGTGTCTTTAGAGAAGAGATATGTCCACACAGTAGGGTGGAGGTATAATTTTCCTGGTCAGGAAAAATGGACCCCACCTAAAAAAACGCTGAAAATAAGCACCAAAAAATTAAAACTTTTGTCATTTCATGTGTCTTTAGAAACGAGATTTGTCCACACAGTAGGGTGGGGGTATAATTTTCCTGGCTAGGAAAATTGGACCCCCCTAAAAAAACGCTGAAAATAAGCACCAAAAAATTAAAACTTTTGTCATATCATGTGTCTTTAGAAACGAGATTTGTCCACACAGTAGGGTGGGGGTATAATTTTCCTGGCTAGGAAAAATGGACCCCACCTAAAAAAACGCTGAAAATAAGCACCAAAAAATTAAAACATTTGTCATATCATGTGTCTTTAGAAACGAGATTTGTCCACACAGTAGGGTGGGAGTATAATTTTCCTGGCTAGGAAAAATGGACCCCACCTAAAAAAACGCTGAAAATAAGCACCAAAAAATTAAAACTTTTGTCATTTCATGTGTCTTTAGAAACGAGATTTGTCCACACAGTAGGGTGGGGGTATAATTTTCCTGGCTAGGAAAAATGGACCCCACCTAAAAAAACGCTGAAAATAAGCACCAAAAAATTAAAACTTTTGTCATATCATGTGTCTTTAGAAACGAGATTTGTCCACACAGTAGGGTGGGGATATAATTTTCTTGGACAAATGGACTCCACCTAAACTAACGCTGAAAATCAGCACCAAAAAATCAAAACTTTTGTCATTTCATGTGTCTTTAGAGAAGAGATATGTCCACACAGTAGGGTGGAGGTATAATTTTCCTGGTCAGGAAAAATGGACCCCACCTAAAAAAACGCTGAAAATAAGCACCAAAAAATTAAAACTTTTGTCATTTCATGTGTCTTTAGAAACGAGATTTGTCCACACAGTAGGGTGGGGGTATAATTTTTCTCGCCAGGAAAAATGGACCCCACCTAAAAAACTCTGAAAATAAGCACCAAAAAATTAAAACTTTTGTCATTTCATGTGTCTTTAGAAACGAGATTTGTCCACACAGTAGGGTGGGGTTATAATTTTTCTAGCCAGGAAAAATGGACCCCACCTAAAAAAACGCTGAAAATAAGCACCAAAAAATTAAAACTTTTGTCATTTCATGTGTCTTTAGAAACGAGATTTGTCCACACAGTAGGGTGGGGGTATAATTTTCCTGGCCAAGAAAAATGGACCCCACCTAAAAAAAACGCTGAAAATGAGCACCAAAAAATTAAAACTTTTGTCATTTCATGTGTCTTTCGAAACGAGATTTGTCCACACAGTAGGGTGGGGGTATAATTTTCCTCGCCAGGAAAAATGGACCCCACCTAAAAAAATGCTGAAAATAACCACCAAAAAATTAAAACTTTTGATATTTCATGTGTCTTTAGAAACGAGATTTGCCCACACAGTAGGGTGGGGGTTTAATTTTCCTGGCCAGGAAAAATGGACTCCACTTAAAAAAACGCTGAAAATAAGCACCAAAAAATTAAAACTTTTGATATTTCATGTGTCTTTAGAAACGAGATTTGTCCACACAGTAGGGTGGGGGTTTAATTTTCCTGGCCAGGAAAAATGGACTCCACCTAAACTAACGCTGAAAATCAGCACCAAAAAATCAAAACTTTTGTCATTTCATGTGTCTTTAGAAACGAGATTTGTCCACACTGTAGGGTGGGGGTACAATTTTCCTGGCTAGGAAAAATGGACCCCACCTAAAAAAAACGCTGAAAATAAGCACCAAAAAATTAAAACTTTTGTCATATCATGTGTCTTTAGAAACGAGATTTGTCCACACAGTAGGGTGCGGATATAATTTTCCTGGTCATTAAGAATGGACCCGAAATAACAAACAGTAAATAACCACCAAGAAATCAGACTTTTGTCATTTTGTTAGTGTTTAGAAAAAAGATTTGTCCATACAGTAGGGAGGGGGCCAATTTTTCCTGGCAAGAAAAACTATACCCCCATCGTAGTGAGTGAACAAATCTCCTTTCAAAAGATCTACGAAATGAAAAAAATTGAATTTTTTGGTCTTTATTTACTATGTTATTTAGATTTGGTCCTTTTTTCCTTGCAAGGAATATACCCGCACAGTACTGTGTGAACAAATCTCCTTTCAAAAGACGAATGGAATAACAAAAGTCTGAATTATTTGGTGGTTATTTACTGTTTTTATTAGGTTGGAGTCCATTTTTCCTGGCCTGAAAAATTATACCCACGCCCTAGTATTTGAATAAATGTTCTTTAAGAAGACCAATGAAATGATGAAATATTTAATTTTTCGATGGTTATTTATTGTGTTTGTTACGTGGGGTCCATTTCTCCAGGCCAGGAGAATTATACGCCATCCTACTGTATGGACAAATCTCCTTTCTAAAGACTAATGAAGTGACTAAGTTTTAATTTTTTGGTGGTTATTTACTGCGTTTTTTAGGTGAGGGTCCATTTCTCGTGGCCAGAAAAATTATACCCCCACCCCAGTGTATGAACAAGTCTCCTTTATAAAGGCTGACAAATTGACAAAAGTTTTAATTTTTTGGTGCTTATTTACTGTTTGTTAGGTGGGGTGATCTTTTCCTCGCCTAAACAATTATATCCCTATTCTACTGCATGGAAACATCTGCTTTCTAAACACTACTGAAATGACAAATGATTGAATTTTTCGGTTTTTTAGCGTTTTTTTGGTGGGGGTCCATTTTTTCTGGCCAGGAATATTATACCCCACCCCACTGTATGGACAAATCTCTTTTCTAAAGACTAATAAAATGACAAATGATTGAAATATTTGGTGGTTATTTTCAGTGTTTTTGTAGGTGGGAGTCCATTTTTATTGTCCTGCAAAATTATACCCCCACCCTAGTATGTGAACAAATCTCATTTAAGAAAACCAATGAAATGACAAAAGATGTAATTTTTGGTGGTTATTTATTGTGTTTGTTACGTGGGGTCCATTTCTAATGGCCAGGAAAATTATACGCCATCCTACTGTATGGACAAATCTCCTTGCTAAAGACTAAAGAAGTGACAAAAGTTATATTTTTTTGGTGGTTATTTTCAGTATTTTTGTAGGTGGGGGTCCATTTTTCCTGGCCAGGAAAATTATACCCACACCCTACTATGTGGACAAATCTCGTTTCTAAAGATACATGAAATGGCAAAAGTTTTAATTTTTTGGTGCTTATTTTCAGCGTTTTTTTAGGTGGGGTCCATTTTTCGTGGCGAGAAAATTTATACCCCCACCCTACTGTGTGGACAAATCGGCTTTCTAAAGACTAATGAAATGACAAAGGATTGAATTTTTTGGTAGTATTTTTCTGTTCGTTAGGTGGGGGTCCATTTTTCCTGGCCAGGAAAATTATACTCCCACCCTACGGTGTGGACAAATCGGCTTTCTAAAGACTAATGAAATGACAAAGGATTGAATTTTTTGGTAGTATTTTTCTGTGTTTGTTAGGTGGGGGTCCATTTTTCCTGACCAGTAAAATTATACCTCAATATGTACATTTTTAATTGATATTCGAGAAATTTATGCCCCCGGGGTGACAATGTTCCTGGGAAAAATAACACACCGGGTTGATAATTTTCCTAGGAAAAGTATCATCCCGTGTAAAGGTGATTCCTGGGATCTTATTTTCCTGGGAAAAATAGCACCCGGGGTGACAATTTTCCTGGCGTCTGATTTTCCTGCTACACCGGCATAACAATTACTTAAAAACAAATTTTCTTAGGGCTCTTGTGAGTTCAGTATCCCTACTTTCTACATGAAATTGGCCTAGAAACTTTCCGTTTAACGTTAGGTAGTTTTAGGGACGTGTGCAGAAAGTCCGGAAGTATGATTGTCCTGACACGTCTCACCAATCCCGATTATTTTGTAACTTTTGCCTAAGGCTAGTTGCGATTTTACAGATTTTAATACCATTTGTGCTCATATGGAATTTGTTTTCTATATTATTATTATAGTAGAATACAGGCTGGATAGACGGCCGAGTCATCGAAATTTGATCTTGTTTTCCTAGAAATCGATATCATTTCCTGGAATTGGGAGGCATGTTTCGACAAGCCTTTAGTTGTTATACTCATAGCCTTTTACAGCCACGAAAATTTTGGTGATGGGAACCCGCTGTTGTTATGCTCATAGTCTTGGACGCCTAACATAAGTGTTCTCAACTTATATTGTCTAGTTATTTGAACCTCCGTCACCCCCTACTTTTCCTGTAAAGCCAAAGAGCATAAGCGATTTAACCCCTTGGTCCTATTCCCCCGAAATGTCTGTAGGTTATGAACTAAAAGCATGATATTCAAATGATCGAAGCTTCTCAGCAGATTGTATGAAGTTGGTCTTAGTTACTAAGGTAAATATTATATTTCATGATTTTTTTTAAAACGTGGGACAAGAAACAATATATGAGTCTCATAACGAAACACATACCTATACACTCCTCCCCCCAGACCTCCTACTAAAGGATTCCAATGATTGAGAATATTCTAATAGCGGAAGCTTCTCATAGCATATCATATTCTTTAAAAACGTAGGATGTGAAATGTGTTATATGGATATTCACATGATGATGTCTGTTATGACAAGTAAATCAATATCATTTCCTGGAATTGGGAGGCAAGTTTCGACAAGCCTTTAGATGTTATGTTGATAGCCTTTTACGGCTACCACAGGAGCGCGTGGGAAGATGTTGATTTGTGAGAACAGCCTGTTGCTAGAAACAAGATGAAACATGCCTTTTTCGGCCTTTTAGGGTTTACCATCAGCTATAGGTTCATGAAAAAGCATGCCTTTTCTCTTCGTCTTGTATTGGTTAGCTAATTTGGATTCCCAAGCCCCGGCTTCTCCCGCAAAGACTCTTGGACGGCTACCGGATCTTCATCAGAGTCCTTTCAGTTATCGCGATTGAAGCCTACCAATTGATTGTGTTTTCAGCCTAAAACTGTAGTGTGTGTTTTGTGCTTTCAGTTATCACGATTGAAGCCTACCAATTGATTGTGTTTTCAGCCTAAAACTGTAGTGTGTGTTTTGTGATAGCGGTCATTCTTATTGAAATAGGTAAGTAAAAATATATATATGTTCTTTCTTCATTTAGTTATAAATTCAGTTGAAAGAACAAGTGTATTTATTCATAGTTCCGTTCAAGTTCTAACATTAAAAAAAACACAGACACATACATACATATATGTGAATGTCTGTTTTGCTAGTGTCTTTCCTTCTCTGTTTGCTAGCACATTGAACTCCATCTTAAAATGGTTTAGTTTCAAGAGCAACAGATAAGATAACATTATCAAATGTTTTGATGATTCGTATTGCAACTAGTTAACAGACTGACCTATAGCCCTGCTAAACGAATGATAAAAGGTACAGTACATTCAATTGTATGTTCAATCGAATTATGTCTAAAAATGTTATATATGTCTCTAGTATGTGCTTTTAAGTAATGATAATAGAATAAAAAATGTGGAACGAGAGAAAAAAATAAATGAAATCTATGAGTTTTAGTCCTATAGTTGACTACTAGACTAGTGGAGAGGGAAAGTGATGATGAGAAATGATGAAGTGAAGAAAGTGGGAGGAAACGGGAGAACTCCCAAGGAAATCCATTCATACGGTGTTTGTCCACCATAAAGTTCATTTGTTTGGAGCATGTTTTGAACACCGTGCCTCACGCATCACAAGTGAACGCTCCGGGAGAACCCAGAGAAAATCCACGTACACTGTGTTTGTCCATCATAAAGTTCATCTGGTGGGAACAGGATATTGAACCTGGGGCCCCCCATGCACCAGAAGTGAACGCTTTATCAGTGAGCCACCGAGGAAACTGATGAAAAAGTATAAAAATTTGGTAAGAAACACGTCCACCGAGCTAAGATGCACTCCAGACAGTGTATTTTCTTTGCGTTTCCGTGTTTCATAGAGATGAAATTCTAACGTTAAAAACACATACATATAAGCGAGTTTGGATGATGCTTCTGTTCGCTGTACGTTGATTTCTAAATAATGATAAGATGGAATTCTTGAATGTTTTCTGTCTCGCATTGCAATTAGATATCAACTGATGCAAGAAATGTCTGTAGACTTGGTGTGTTAATTTTGATAATATGATGCATACCTGTCTGTCTTTCTGCCTGTAAATGAAATCTTTGAAAAATGAAATGAAATCTTTGAGTTTTACGTTCTACAATTATGCCAACAAAGTTAATGGAAAATCTTTGAGTTTTACGTTCCACGGTTGGAAATCTTTGAGTTTTACGTCCCACATTTATGTCGGCTATGCTAATGAAGACGGTGATGATGAGAAATGAATGAATGAAATGTTGGAACGGAGAAAATGGAAGGAAATTCACGTGCAAGGTGTTTGTCCACCAGAAAGTTCATTTGATTGGAACAGGATTTTGAACCTGCGACCTTTCATGTATACGGTGTTTGTCCACCACAAAGTTCACTTGATGGGAACAGGATTTTGAACCTGTGACCCCATACACCAGAGGTGAACGCTCTATCAGTGAACCACCGTCACCCCCAAACCCCCCGAGCTAAGATCTAACGAGAGAAACAATGAAATGAAATCTGAGTTTTACGTCCCACTCTTATGACGATTAGGCTAATAGGAAATCTTTAAGTTTTACGTCCCACAGTTATGTCGGCTACGTAGTTGGAGACGGTGATGATGAGAAATGAATGAATGAAATGTTGGAACGGAGAAAATGGAAGGAAATTCACGTACACGGTGTTTGTCCACCAGAAAGTTCATTTGATTGGAACACGATTTTGAACCTGCGACCTTTCATGTATACGGTGTTTGTCCAGCACATAGTTCACTTCATGGGAACAGGATTTTGAACCTGTGACCCCATACACCAGAGGTGAACGCTCTATCAGTGAACCACCGTCACCCCCAAACCCCCCGAGCTAAGATCTAACGAGAGAAACAATGAAATGAAATCTGAGTTTTACGTCCCACTCTTATGACGATTAGGCTAATGGGAAATCTTTAAGTTTTACGTCCCACAGATATGTCGGCTATGCTAATGGAGACGGCGATAATGAGAAATGAATGAAATGTTGGAAAGGAGATAGTGGGAGGAAATTCACGTACACGATGTTTGTCCCCATAGTTTTCGGGGTCGCTGTGTTCAATGATGATACTCTGAACTCAATAACACATCATCTAAGGGGGGTTGATGTTGGGGGTCTTCAGGGTTGATATCCAGACACGTAAAAATAATTTAAAATTAACAATATTAGTGTCAAATACATAGTTTTCGGGGTCGCTGTGTTCAATGATGATACTCTGAACTCAATAACACATCATCTGAGGGGGTTGATGTTGGGGGTCTTCAGGGTTGTATCGAGACACGTAAAAATAATTTTAAATGAACAATATTAGTGTCAAATACATAGTTTTCGGGGTCGCTGTGTTGAATAATGATACTCTGAACTCAATAACACATCATCTAAGAGGTTAAAGTTGGGGGGAGTCTCCAGGGGAATAAATATAAAATTCACGTACAGAACGTTTATACATTAGACAATACACTTGAGGCAAACTGTGAACATACATTTGTTTCACTCCCATGGAATACGAAAAAAAGTTACAATTCATTTTAACTACTTAAAAGATTTGCTATTTTTTCCCTTGAATTTTCTGCGTTTTCCGTGTAATGAATTGAAATTTATGTGTACATATACTGTTTATATTTATTTGAAATACTGTTATAAGTAACCAGTTCATTTCTTTTTTATTTTAGGTTGAATGCAAATAAAGATAAGTGTATCAGACTTTCCTTATCCTTACCGATATTATTATTCCATTGTTAATAACCTATATATAGCCCTTTCTTTATTCATATATTCTTTTAAAACGATTTTATTTATATTCTATTTGAAATAATACTTATATATCCACTATTTACATATACATATTGGAAAATTTTTGTTTTTCATTACGTATATATATCCGGGTAGAAAAATGGAAAACAAGTGTACGCAAGAGTTATTAAAAGAGATTACAGCATTTATTAACGACATAGAAGAAGAAGAAGAAGAGGAGTTTGTAGTAAATAAAGAGACGCAAGTTCTTCTAAAAGAAATAGATACGTAATCGGAATAGAAGAAGAAGATCATGATCATGAAAGGAAGGAAGAAGAAGATGAAATGAAGAAAGGTACACAAAAGGAGGAAGAACTCATAAAAGAAGAAGAAAAAGAAAAGATGATCATCAATACCGAAGAAGAAAGAGATGCAGCTAGTGAAATTCAAATTGCAGAAGAAAAAGAAGAATATGAAGAACAAGTATTAGAAATACTGGAAAGTGCAGGTAATAGAATGATATCAGAAGAAGAAGAAGAGAAAGCATCCGAACGTATTGCCCAAATTAAAAAAAATGGTTACAAGAAGGAGCAAGAGAAGAAGAAAACATCGAAGAAAGGACAAAAGAAGAAGAAGAAGAATTGCTAAATCTAACGTTTTCCCAAGTAATAGGAGAGACTTACAATGAGGAAGAGAAGAAGAAGACAGAAGAAGAAGAGTTCTACGAAACTGAGCTAGAAAAATGGATTACCAATTTATTTCCCAATCCTGAAGAAGATGATCAGCAAGAAATAATATATCCATCAATTATGGAAATATTAGCTGAGGCTAATACAGAACATAGAAATAGAAATCGAATTTGACGAAATAGAAAAAAGAATGGACGAGTTGCTATCCGTATTTGAAGCAGAACGAAACTCAAATGTACAAGTAGGATTTGGAAATAACAGCCGTAATGATGAAAACAATAGATTTCATATAATAGAAGAACGCAGAAGACAATACAGAAGATACAATATGGTTGGTACAATGCTAAGATTCCATCTAGCCCCCGTGCGTGCAGGTGAAAATCCTTTTACTGCAATTGAAACAAGTCTACATGCTTTAATAGATTATATGCTACGTGATGTGGACCAGCATGATTACGTAGGAATAACAATCACAAATGAGAGAGAAGGACACCACCCTTTTTGGTTATCGTTCACAGAAGCAAGAAATCTCTCAGCAGAAGTTCTGTGGACAAGTTATGAGAAAGTACTGCAAAGTAATGAAGCTTTTCTTATAAATGAAGATTGCATCGTGAATTTTCATCATGTACGCATGACGAGAGGACAAGGGAGACTAAAACAACATGTTATGAATACTGAAGAATATGTAAAGGCAAAACGTGGTATTATCACAATTAAGAATAAAGGCACAAGATGTTTAGCACGTGCAATCGTAGTTGCCATAGGACTGAAAAAAATACAAGGGAAGAAATCAAACTGAGTACAATAGATATATAAAACATCAAAGTAAATATATCATAGAAAAAGAAGCAGAAGATTTGTGTGAAGCTGCCGATGTAGATCTTAGTCATGGTGGTGGAATTCCTGAAATTCGTAAATTTCTGGAATATTTAAAGGATTATAAAATCACAGTGTATAGGGGCTTTTCAGGAAGTGATGTTATGTTTGAAGCACCACCAAGTGATAATGAAAGAGCTGCTTTAAGTTTACTCTTCATAAATAACCACTACAACGTCATTGAAAGCTTGACAGCATGTTTTAGCTGTAAGTTTTATTGCGAAAGCTGTCATAAGAAATATGAAAAGAAGCATGCACATTTGAAACATTGTACAGCTGTATGTTTTCGTTGTCATCAGAAGCCACCATGTGACTTTAAAGAAACCCATATTACATGCAATGATTGTAATCGAGAATTTTATGGCCAGTCATGCTATGCTTATCACAAGTCAGCGCCGTATCAAAATCGAAAGCCTTTATGTTCCATTGTGAAATGTTGTGCCCAGTGTTTGAAAATTTATGTAGTAAAAAAAACGTTCTCACGTATGTGGAGAAACTTATTGCAACATTTGCTATGCTATACTACCACCCAATCGTGAATGTTACATGAAAGTGAATGAAAGAAGAAAATCAAAAAAAGCCAATAAAAAATTATCGTGGAGAAGAAAGCTATGATTGTGTTTTATGATATTGAATGCACACAAGATACGAAAATAGAAGAGGAGGACGCAACCATATATGAGCTTATACCTAATGTCTTGCTTAGTCAGCATACATGTTACAGATGTTATGAAGACAACGACATCAAAAATAATTGTATCGTTTGTGGAAAACGAGAAAATATATTTGATGGAGAAAATGTAATAAAAAAACTTTCTAAAACACCTTCAACAACGTCGTCCAAACATTAAATCAGTAACATGTGTAGCCCATAATTCTAAGGGCTATGATGCACATTTCATGGTTGAGAAGATGAATTGGACACCAGAAGTAATCATGAATGGAGCGAAAATTCTATCTCTTAAAATAGGGAACGTTACATTCATTGATTCACTAAGCTTTCTTCCTATGCCCTTAAGTAAATTAGGTGGTGCATTTAGTCTTGAATCGTACAAAGGATATTTCTCACACTTTTTCAATCGACGTGACAACCAAACATATGAAGTACACTTCCAGACATTAGATATTATGGAGCAGATAGCATGAAAGTAGACGAAAGACTCAAGTTTCTCCAATGGTATACTGAACATCGAAACGATACCTTTAAAATGAAAGAAGAACTCATCAAATATTGTGTACAGGATGTTGAAGTATTACGCCAAGCATGTGTTAACTTTATGAATACATTTGAATCTGAAACAAATGTAAATCCCTTACTTGAATGCATTACAACCGCCAGTGCATGTAATTTGGTATATCGTAGAAATTTCTTAAAGGAAAATACAATTGATATCATACCAGAGAACGGGTATCGATGGAGTGATGTCCAATCAGTTGAAGCAGTACAATGGAAAGCTTGGGAAGAAAAAACTAGAAACATACAAATTACCAATGCTGCTCGTAGTAAGGAAAAACGAATTCCATCAATGAATGTAGATGGTGTATTGACAGATCCCAACACAGGAAGAATACACGTGTGGGAATATAAAGGTGATTTCACACATGGATGTATCTACTTTTACCCTAACGACAGAGATAAACCCATCTATAACAATGCTACAGATACCATGGAATTTTGATATGAAGCAACAAAGAGGAAAATTCAAAAATTAAAAGATTTTGGGTGTAAAGTGCATGAAATATGGGGTTGTGAATTTAAAAAACAATTGGCAGGAAATGATGAGATGAAGAAGTATGTTAGTAATCATCCGTATACAAAGAGATCACCATTAAATCCTTGTGACGCTTTTTATGGAGGACGTGTGAATGCCATACGTTTGTATCATAAAGCAGAAGAATCTAAAGGAGAAACAATTTAATATAAACATGTTATTTCGTTGTACCCTCATATTTGTAAGACTAAGAAGTTTCCAATCCGTCTATCTGCCTGGAGATTCAAATATTCCCACGATTGAAGAAGTTGAAGGATTAGTTAAACTAAGTATTCTACCTCCAAAAAATCTGTTACACGCAGTTCTTCCTTACAAATCAAATGATAGATTGATGTTTCCACTTTGTCGTACATGTTGTGATGAATTAAACCAGTCATCTTGTAATCACAGCGATGAAGACCGAGTTCTACATGGTACATTGGTAGCAGATGAAGTAAGAAATGCATTTGATAAAGGATACAAAATAATAGATATTCATGAAATTTGGGCATATGATGTTGTTCAGTATGATGAAAAAAAAGTGGCGGCTTATTTGCAGAGTACATAAACACATTCCTGAGAGCAAAAACGGAAGCTAGTGGATACCCATCATGGTGTGAAACAGATGATCTAAAGCAGAAGTACATTCAGCAATTTTATGAAAATGAAGGAATACGTCTCGATGAAAATAAAATTCAACATAATCCAGCACTTAGAAGTTTAGCTAAGTTAATGCCAAATTCACTTTGGGGAAAATTTGGACAACGTGAGAACATGGGTCACGTAAGCATTATTAATGATCCAAAGGAATTATATGAGAAATTAACATCTCATGATATAGACGTTTATGAAATATTTCCAGTAAACCATGATATGATATATGTATATTGGCAATACACAGATGAAATTCCTGTTTCACTACCAACAGTAAACGTCGTCATAGCCGCATACACAACAGCTCAAGCAAGATTAGAATTGTACAAGTATTTAGAAAAACTGAAAGAAAGAGTATTGTATTTTGATACAGATTCAGTCATTTATACGCAAAAACCTGGTGAAACTACAATTCCAACTGGTGACTTTTTAGGCGATTTAACAAATGAAGTACTTGAGTATGGTGAAGAGGCCTATAATTCAGAATACGTCTCGGCTGGACCCAAGAACTATGGATTACGTATTTTTGATCCCGGTACGAAAAAGGAGTCTCAAGTATGCAAGATACGGGGTTTTTCATTAAACTATGAATCTTCAAAACACCTAAATTTTGATGTAATGAAGAAAATGATAGTAGCTAATGAAGAGGATGCGGAAGAAGAAGAAGAAGAATCTCGTCCCACTGAAGTCAAAATTACCAATGAGAAAAAAATTGCCGTAGGAAAGACCATACTATCGTCAGCATGACCGAAACAAAAATTTATAAGATCAATTATATTAAACGACGTAGAATACCAAATTCATATGATACTCTTCCATATGGCTTCTCTACTTCCAACAAAAGAAGAAGAGAAATGAAATAAGGCCCTTATAAATATACGTATGAAGAAAGAATGATCATACTCTTTAACATGGACACGACGTGGAAACATCCCCTTTCATGTATTGTTGCCGGGCCAAGTGGTTGTGGAAAAACTTCCTTTGTAACGCGATTCCTGTTCAATTTATCACGTATGGTTAATACATCGTTTCGTCATATTTATTGGTACTATGCAGAATATCAAAATGCATACAGAGAAATTTCGACAAAAGTACAATTTATTGAAGGATTACCTCGAACAAAAGACTTTTTACCTGAAACTGGACCACATCTTATTATTATTGATGATCAAATGTGTGAAGTGAACCGCAATATAGTTGATTTCTTTACAAACGGTTCTCATCATAGAAATCTTAGTGTACTATTTATTACACAAAACATATTTTATCAGGGAAAAGGAAGCAGAGATATGAGCTTGAATTGTTCTTATCTCGTATTATTTAAAAAAACCAAGAGATAAATCATAAATTAAACATTTGAGTTATCAACTAACTCCTGAGAATCCAAAATTTCTTCAAGAAAGTTTCAACGATGCAACAAAGACCATATGGATATTTGTTTATTGATTTAAAACAGGATAGGAGAAACCATACAGTTATTGGCACTTTAAGGATTTGTTTTCATTCATATCTTTATAACAGACTTATTTTATAACATATACTGGCGATTTTTTAATATATACTTTCTGGGAATCTCTAATTGAATAGTATGTTGAGAAATTACAATACAAATGTAAAGTTTGGCAATAAAAATATATTTTGTAATGTGACAATGATCTTACAGTTATTGGCACTCAAAAAACAGTTATTGGCACCCATTGAAGACAGTTATTGGCACCATTATAAAGCATACAGTAGAAGATACGATTGGCAGAAATAAGGCTTGTAGGCCTGACTGGAAGTAATATCAATTATTATATGTATTAATAGACAAGAAATAGACATTTTAGACCTTGAACATTATGAAGTAAAAACAAATTGAAACCGGGAATGCACAATATATTTTTAAAATTAAATAAACGAGAAATGCACAAACAAAATTGTATGTTTCAATGATTTATGTCAATCCGTTTCATTAATCTTGTCCTCATCTGAGACCACATTCACTGTCATCCTGTAGAACGTAGCATCCGTGACACACAACTCCATCTTCTATGTCTTCTGGTATGTGTTCCTTATGGTACTATGGAATGCAACGACTGTGATACTTGCTGTGGCACAACTCGCATTCAAGATCCATCCTTCCCGAAAAGAATAGATGAAAACAGTGTGTGAAGGATATTACGTTGCTTCTCGCAGCTGATGACGAATCGAAGTTCAGCATCCTTGTAAGCGTTCGATTTTGTAATGATTCAGTCAGTCCTTTGTGTTTTCCGAGGTTAGAAGTTGAAGGACCGCTTATCTCCGTTGAACAATCGAGATAGACCTCTGCTTTGATTTCTTTGCAGATGCTTTTCCTCTGCGTTTTAACTCTTGTTCCTTTCTCTCAGACATCTTCCTTGTTTGCTTTCTGATCTTTTTCTTGTTCAGCTAATTGCTTCTTCATTTTTGTCGTGCAAAATAGCTTGATATTTATGAGACGTTATTATAAACGGGAGTCTTTCTACATTTCGTTTCCCCTTTCTCTTAGGAGTTTCTGGCCATATTAAAACATCTTGCAGCAACGGGTGTTCGGTCTATAACTTTTTTGAAGTTGAGCCGGAACCTTTTTGTAAAGCATTTGCATCTGTAGTACTGCCATTGATAGGTGTACTAGGGTTTACTTCACAAAGAGTATGAGCATCACTAGCAGTATCTGAGTGGTTGAAATCATTGAGTTGGATACATACAGGTGATACAGGTGAACCTTGCTGATTGTTCGTTTGCCCCGACTGAAGATTAACACATCTCTCTACCGAAGACTTAGGCCTACTATTATCTATAAAATGTTGAAATAAGCGATACAGTACATGGAATTCTTCGTTCTTATTTACAAGGACTTGTTCATTGTCAACTTCCTGAAGTCTTCTCATTACATCAGTTCCTACTATACTTTCAAACTCGGTTCTGGTTAATACTACATCCTTAGTTTGCTCATTACCACCGCGTATTTCTTGAACTGTTTGTATTGGTTTCGCAACGCATTTAGTGTAATCTATGTCGTTGGAATCAAATGGGTGTAAACCGCATGCCCTAAATCCATTTTGTATAATAATAGATGGCGAAATGTAAGTGTCAACTGCTTGTTTCAACAGAGGAGCAAATTTAGCTTCCGTCAGAGACTGCAATTGATTATAAATTTGCCACTCTCGTACCACTTGCTTCCACCCATACTTCAATGGTGTAAATACGGCAACGTCAGCAGGTTGCAATATTCTTGTAGAATTGGGGTACAGAGCAATGAGTTCAATTTGAAGCTTGCAGCAAACTTCACTAAGTTGGTAAGTAAGATGAGTTTTATGACCGTCCACAAAATATATAATCGGGAACTTGACATTTTTCGATTTTAATTACGGATACAACACATTACCTATATATCCATAAAATAATTCGGCTTTCATTCACCCGTTCTCACTGCGACCGATACCCTATCCTGTAGGCACAGATAGAGCCACATCATTAGGCACACGAACATAAGGGAAAATTATCATTGGGGGTGTTGCGTCACCTGCAGCACTGAAAGTAAACATAACTGTTAAAGACTCCTTTGCATTTTCGCGTGTCTACATCGTACACGTTACTTACTTCTTTTTTACGCTAACATCTTTACCAGTTTTCGGGCAAAGCTAAAAGTTAGTATCATCACCATTGTAAGCACGTGTTTCATCCTGCAGAACATCTGTAAGGTTATTGGCTTCAAAATACTTCTGTATATTATGAAACCATGATCTTATGTCGTTTTCTGTTACACAAGCACTCGCACTTGTAACAGATTCGCACGTTCTTTCCGCAACCTTACGATTTCTTTGAAACAACGATTTATACCATCCATCTCCCGGCATGTTATTTGGAAACGGATTAGGACGAGGATGTTTCACGAGAAAGTCCTGAACACTTTTAAGAATATCCTGTTTCTTTCTGGGAAAACTCTTTTCAGCACATTTTATTAACAATTCCACCAACAATGGTTCTTCCTATTCTAAAATGGGTCGTGGTCCGGAAGATGATTTCACATCTTGATTTCTCAGATGGATTTGTAATGTAGACCGAGGAACGCCACACTGCTTCGATGCTGTCTTTATTCCTACACCTCTTGATATTGCTTCAAGGGAAGCACTTCTCTGTTATAGTGAATATCTTTTTCTTCCAATCTTTGGCATTGTGTGCCGATTTCTGCAACAATAAGAAAACGTTTTGTAATTAATTTTATATGAAATAATTTAAGTTTGACATTGATCTAGGCCCTACCATTTTAAAAAAGTAGAAACTAAATGCCCATGTTGCTAACACCAACAATGTCCATAACCGTCCAGACGTTTGGGACTAACGTTTTGAATCTCACAGCAGACTTTTCTTTACCGGAGTTTCTTTACACCGTTATTCACATTGACTTAGGCTAGCTCGCCATTGTTAATAACTATTCTTGTGTCTGACCACGCGCACTTCATGGCCGACTAGCTGAGTTTCGAAAAACATTTTCTTGCTGTAACTCAGCCTATTATAATAAACTATTATAATAAATTTTGATGGTGGGCTAACTCTGTAACTCAGCCGGGTGGGCGAAACTTTGCCAGTCCGCCCCTGGACTAGACTACATGAACAAATAATTTCAATAGGCATATTAGACATATTTCATTACCAGAAACTATTCTGCTGCAAATCCCTACAGTCATTGGCATGGTCATTTATACAGTTCTTGGCACTGTGCCAATAACTGTTACTTATTAGAGTAGGAAACCAAAATTTTGACCAAGAATACATGTGGAGATGGAAAGCATTATCGGACAGTTTTCAAGCTGTTTTATTCTTCAGCATCAGAGACAGTGATTGGCACTCTAGTGCCAATAACTGACATTTTATATTTTCATTCGTACAGTTATTGGCACCCCATGCATTCACTCGAAGGACAAACAAATCGCTTGAAAATGTACCATTGGAATGATTAGTAGACCCAATTCTTCTCGTGCAAAAAATATTAAAAGATTTTAAACAATAGCAAACTAATAACATTTCTCTTAAGCTGATACATATCCTTAACAAAAAGTTTAAGAATTACCTGCAAAATTGAAAAATCCAAATAGCTTCCACTGTCGACGAGAGTTTGCCTCCAACTGAAAGGTTCCCGGCAAAACAAACAAAGGGAACGCGGGCAGAGAGGATTAGAGCTGCCAGCTGCAGGAAATTTTTACCAACACGTATTCATTTTTCCTTAGAAAAGAGAAAAAACTAAGGAAAGTGCCAATAATTGTCAGAGTGCCAACGACTATATTGTTTCCCCTACGCCAGATGAACTTCGTTTTCAAACAAATATCTTTCCGTATGATATTTATCATTACGTGTATGTTCCAACGAAATAGAAGAAGATGTGTTTATAATGTTTGTTTTAAACTGTGTTTCTTCAATCTGACAATATGTCTCCAAGAGTAAAACACGTAGATCTTCTTCGTACGCTGAGTAAAGCAAATTCGAAATTACGTAAATTATACTGACCAATGCAGACTCTTCAGTGATTCGAAGTATTTGCTAATGTTGTTATAATGTATTAAAAGGGAATCTACCTCTTACAAAGACACAGAAAGCAAGATTAAAGAGATACAAGAGGACGCTTCGATATCTTGTGAAGAATGGAAACTCCACCCAAAAGAAGAAGAAGCATTCATTAGTGCAACAGTAGGGTGGATTCCTACCGGCATTATTAGCTCCTATTTTATCTGGTGTATTATATGTTTAATATTCCGTTAGTGCAATGGAACACGCAAAGAAGATGATTTTAGTTCCACCTGAAGTTCTTAATCGTATACAAACACCAGCATCATCATCGTCTTCAGCCCTGGAGAAACATGAATCTAATTTGGATCAAGAAATGCAAGAGATTTTACAGTTATCATCGATTAGTGATGAAGAAGGGTGGAATCAATATAATAATATTCTTCAAAAATACTTACATTTAATACGAAAACAAGAAGAACCTGTGACACTTTCGATTTCGTCAACTAAATCAGAGAAGCCTGAAGTAGAAGAAATATTATTATCTTTACCCAAAATGTCTCGTAAAGAGCTGAATTACTACTACATAGAATGAAATATGATGATAATATCACGTGGGATAATAAAGGATCTGTTTACATCAGAGGTGATAAACAAGAAGGATCTCACATTGTAGACTTAATTTCTAATGTGTCCCGACCATGGAAACACACAAATCCACCGGGATGGGAGAAATTTTGTAATTATTTATCATCTAATAACACACCTCAAGAACTTATTGGAAATCAAAAACGTTTGTCATATATTTTACGACGAACTAAAGCATTACCAACAGCATCATTGTCAAGGGAAAAAATACCTCTGAAACGACGAAGAAGCAGAAGAAGAAGAAGAAAAGGAAAAAGTAGTATCTCCTATAAGGAAAAGGAAACGTGCCTGTAAACGTCCAGTGTGGTCAAGGTGGATACCGTAAATAAACAGTTAAGCAAGATTCACTACAACCCTTCACATCCTGCCTCGATTTCAACTGTTAAAAATTGTGGATAGCTACAAAGAAAATTCCTATACATTGTATAAGAAGATGGTTACTGGAACAAACAACATATAGTTACACAAACCTTTACGTCGTCGTTTTAAAAGAGATTTCAATGTAGTGAATAACATTGATGATGAGTGGGAAAGGAATATTAATGATTTTCAATCTCTTCATAAATTTAATGATGGATATCGTTATATTCTTACAGTGATAGATGTATTCAGTCGATATGCATGGGCTATACCATTAAAATCTAAAAGTGCAAATGATGTCTTAAAAGCATTGCAAATTGTGTTCAAAGACAGAAAACCAATTACATTCCGAACAGATAAAGGAAGTGAATTTACTAATAAAACAATACAGAAGTACTTAGAGGACAACAAAATAAAGCATATTACATCTAAAAATCCTGATATAAAAGCTAGTATTGTAGAACGTTTTAACAGAACTCTAAAAGAAAAAATGTGGAAGTATTTTACAAAGTATCAAACGTATAATTATTTAAATGTATTACCTCTTCTTGTGAAATCATACAATGAAGGTTATCATTCAAGCATAAAGATGTCACCTGCAAATGTTTCTCAAAATAACCTATTACAAGTATGGCATAATCAATATGATAATAAAATAAAAAAAGAAGAAGAAGAATCCAAATTTCTCATAACATCTCAAGATTGGTGATAGAGTACGAATTAGTAAAACTAAACGTACATTTGATAAAGGATATATCCCAAATTGGACTTGAGAAATATTTAAAGTGAAGAAGATAATACCAAAAGATCCACCTGTTTATGAAATTGAAGATTTAAACACGGAACCACTGGATGGATTATTTTACAGAGAGGAATTACAAGCTGTGACGTTATCAGAGACATTTTACATAGATAAAATCATACGTACAAGAAGAAAAGGCAGCAGAAAATAATATCTTGTTGATTGGAAAGGATATCCTTCTTCTTTCGATTCCTGGATACCTGCATGATCCGCAAAGAAGATCGAGAAGTACAATGGAACCTGATGGAGATTTTTACGTTACGCTTCCCAGTAATAGTTCTATGGAATATTTTCCTGACAACACCTTAACATCATACACTACGAAACTTCATCAAAGAATGGAATTCAATGAAAAGTGGGAAGTGGCTATTGTTGAAATTCATTATCCTCATTCACTATTAAACATTAATGAAGAAAATAATATTTTTTTACAAACCTGCAAAAAGTGATGATGGAAATTTATAACTATTCCTGTACGTTATTACACTGACATATCAGAATTGATAACGGTAATAAATACCTACAACAGATTCACAAATTTGCATGTTTCTTATACTCGTGAGAGTAATGCCTGTTTTATACGACGTCTTCATAAAGACATAGATGTCGACGTTGCATTATCACCAAGAGTTAGTGCGATGTTGGGGTTTGATCCAAACGTTGATTTAAAGGATATGCAGCAAGGTCAAAGCATTCCAAATTTACATTTAGGACTTCCACCTACAATGTATGTGTATTGTGATATAATTCAATCTGTATTTGTTGGAGCTAAAGTAGCACCATTATTACGTATCATAAATATGAATCCTGTGAATCATACATTTGGAAGTAGTGTTATAGAAATTTTTAATCCTCCACATCATGTGCCTATAAAGAAGATGCATTTTGAAAACATCAAAATAGATATAAGAAATAGTACAGGCTCTCCAGTGGCATTCACTTTAGGAACTGTATGCGTTAAACTACATTTTCGACCAGCGCGACAACATCGACAAATATGAATAATCCATATTTACAATATTATCAAAAACAAGCTCTTTCTGGAACTGGAAACATTTATGTTGGATCCCCTTATCAAGTTGGACATGGTATTGCAAGTTTCCTTGGAGGATTATTTCGTTCTGTCATGCCACTAGTAAAACAAGGAGCTAAAACAGTAGGAAAGGAATTATTAAAATCTGGATGAAACGTTATTACCTATTAATGACTTTTTAAATTCTATGTTCAGTGAAGTGGAAGTGTATTTCAATAACAAACTGATTTCATTTCCATCTCATAATCATCCATATCGATCATACATTGAAAAACTTTTAAATTATGATGATTCTGCTAAAAATACTCATCTTCAATGTGCATTCTGGTTTGAAGATACTGCTGGACTAATGAATGCAACAATTAGTGGTAATAGAGGATTTAAACAAAGTTATGAATTAACAAAAAAGTGCAAAATTCGACATGCTAGGACATCTTCATTGTGTTATTTTTAATCAAGATAAATTTTTAATCCAAGGAATAGAATTACGTCTCAAGTTAATTCCTGCAAAACCAACTTTAGTCTCATCGCTAGTGATTCGTCAGTTGAGGCTAAAGTGAATATTTTAGCCGCTGCTTTACATGTTAAAAAGATTAATGTTAGTCCTACAATAAAACTAGCACATAACAAGCTTCTACAATCAACAACAGCCAAATATTCTCTCACAAGAGTGGAAATGAAGTCATTCGTCATTCCAAAGGATATCCAATCAAAAACAATTGATAATTTATTTATGGGAGTATTACCAACTCAAGTGATTGTGGCGTTTACACAAAATAATGCCTATACAGGAACAATAACTTCAAATCCATTTCATTTCAAACATTTTGACATCAATTTCTTCTCTCTATACATTGATGGAAAACCTGTACCTTCAAAACCATTACAACCAAATTTCGAAAACAACCTCTAAATTTCCTAATATTATACCTTATTCTGTGGATTAGGTATTCACTTTTCCAATCATGGCAACAATATTCCTCGCCTTGACTTCCGTCAAGTATACACTACGTTTGTTTTCGACATTACTGAAGATGGAGAAGCCAGCGCTGTGCAGCATTGGAACCTTATACGTCACGGCTGTGTTCGACTGGAAGTTCATTTTACGAAACCTCTACCAGCACCTATCTCCTGCATAACGTATGGAAAATTCAATCTCTCTTAGAAGTGGATCATCAGAGGAACATCATCATGGATTTTTAAAGGTACTTTTTTATACATGATGTCCTCTACAATAGATTTATTGAATGCTTTGCAAACAAATTCTTTATTTCACAATCATTTCGTTGGCTTATATGCAGCTAATGATTTACCAACAAATGTTCCAGTACCTGCAGCTATCATCATAAATACAGATCCCTCGAACAAACTTGCCCAACACTGGATTTCCGTATATATTCATACTGATGGACGTGCCCACTACTTCGATACATTTGGATTTCCTCCATATGTAATACGACATATTCAATTTCTACGTAGAAATTCCATTTCTTATACATTTAATAATAAACAAATTCAAAGTGTGAAATCGTCCCTATGTCTGCATTATTCATATCTTTTCCTATGCTTCAAACCTAAAAAAAAGTCCTTAAATGATTTTCATTACACTTTCTCATCAACTCTAGAAAAAATGATCGTCGCTTGCTGTATTTACTTTTACAGGTAATCACGTCTTCATTCTTCTTCTTCGTTTGTTTTGATTGATTTTTTCATATTATTGCAGGTAATCATTTCTTCTTCTTCTTTATTATAACGTGTTTGTATATATTATCATTTGTTGTTTTATTTGTTCTTGATTATAGATAAAATATATTTTAAGTTATATTTTTAAATTTTTTCATTCCAGAGAGTAAAAGTTCGTCATCGTGTGTATGGACATCATCATTGTATAGTATGACTTCTATCTACGTTTCATCACCATCATCAACAGCAGTAGTATCATTAATTGAACTGTATATAGATAGCACCAGTAAACAGTATATGGCAGCTGTGAAGTTATCATTACAGGAACAATGAAAAAATGTAACTTTTTTAGATGTACTATACTTACCGTCGTTTTAATTGTGTAAATAGTTTCATCATCAATAAATACTTTGTATTATGTTTTCTCTTTGAAAACAAATGTTTTATTTCCTATTTTCTCCGTTTCCTAATAAATAAATATGTTTTATGATGAATTATGTAATTAAATACACATATCATAAAACATATTTTTAAGTCATTGAATTAAAGAATTTCATAGTGTTTTTTTAAAAAGATTCTAAAACTGATTTTTTAATTCAATGATGTAATCTCATAACTACATAATGATAATGAATTCAAATACTTAACCAGTTATTCTTTCGTAAACTAAACCAAGTATGTAAATTCAATATTATTGTTATGATAGGACTTTTGTTTTTAAAAAATTAATATTATTTATTTTAGTTCCTTTTTAAAAAAATAAAAAAGTCCTATCATATTTAAGACAAAGTTGTATAATAATAATAAAATAATAATAATAATAATAACAATTTCAAATACTAATTTTTATTTTAACATTCATTTCAAGAATTTGGATTCATTATGATTATTATTATTATTATTATACGTATCACTTATAATATACGAGGAAAAATATATTAGGATTCTTTCTTATAAAAAAATAAAAATCCTATCATATTGAGGTGTATGAAACAAACACAAAACACACAAATAAAACATTTCACTTTCACTATATATATATATTTATTACATTTGATATTAAGTTGTTTTGTATACATGAAAAAACAAATCATTTTTTTATTCTTTATGAAGAGACGTTCACTTCATTGATACCCTCCGAAGGATGAGTATCGGTTTCTCCCTACCATGGCTGTGTCGATACACTATCAAATAAATCAGTCATAACTGAATCTATGACTTTTTTTGCAAAATACTTTCATTTCCAATTTTAATCGTTCACCATCAATGTTCACATCACTGTTCTTATCAAGAGAGACACTTGGAAAACTGATGTTCATACCATTAATAATACTCTGTTCATCTACACAGGTATGTATTCCGGCAAGTCCTCTGCATGTAAGACACTGCAATTGTACATGATTACGAATAGTATCTGTACACAAGTCAAAATATTCAAGTAGCAAAACACTACAAATTTTACTGTTTTTCACAGCATGTTCAATACACGGTAATATTTCCAAGATATAAAGCCAATCACTTGATTTAAGTACACAGTTTTTCGAGGAGCATGAAGTGTTCCTTTCTTCTCTAACATCACTAATTTTTAACCCATTAGTTTTCGCACCAGCAGTTCGTTTTTTCGACCAAGAGATTTTATAAATGTAATTTCCACTTGAGAATTACCAAATGGGGTCCGCAACAAATGGGGTCAAATGTACAAGTTTCTCCCACTCTGCCAAATTTAACTCCAATCTAAACACAAGTCCTTTGCCAACACGAATCACTGGCTCATATGTATCACTATCCAGTCCAATACAAATTAATTTCCTTTTCATTGAATTAAGTCCATATTCAACATTTAACAAGTACTCTTTCTTGGTATCCATAGTTGATGCACAAGCACTCAAAGACATGTTACGTCAGTCGCTGCCTAGCACAGAAAAACGACACTATGCATACAGATGACTGTGTATGCATGAAGAGGAGGGGCGAAGAGGAAAATTCATTTTTCATCTTGTTTGTACATGCCACCATACACTTACGATGAGTAAACCAGTTCAGTAGATTGAAGATCGTGCATGTTACGTCCAGATACATTAATCTTGATTCCTTTATATCTTAAACAGACATTCCCACTTTGTAAATACGTTAATAATACACCATTATCTGCTTCCAATTTTTCAGTACAACGTCCTGGTAAAATCACTTTTTCGCCTCCTTCAAATGTCACACATGCCTTCCTACCATATACCGTTGTAATTATTCACAGTTTACAATACAAAATGGTACTCCAATCTCCAAATCTCGCATTTTTGTAAAGGGTACCATTGATGGCTTAAAAGCTTATCTAATAAACTCATTGACGATGACATCTTTAAATTTTGACGTTTCTTCCTTTGCAACAGCTGCTAACAGAATGATCTACACAAGCATATACGTTCCGCTTACGCTCTTCGCAGGAGGAGGGTTGGGGATTCAAATTATTAGCCAATACACGACAAGAACACGAAAAAGGCATGTTTCATCTTGTTTCTACATGAACATAGGCGTCCAAGACTATGAGCATAGCAACAGGCTGTTCTCACAAATCAACATTTTCCCACGCGTTCCTGTGGTAGCCGTAAAAGGCTACGAACATAACAACTAAAGGCTAGTCGAAACTTGCCTCCCAATTCCAGGAAATGTTATCGATTTCTAGGAAAACAAGATAAAATTTCGCTGACTCGGCCTTCTATCCAGTCTGTATTCTACTATTATTATTATTGTTATTATTATTATTATTACGACGTATTATTATTATTATTATTATTATTATTATTATTATATTATTATTATTATTATTATTATTATATTATTATTATTATTATTATTATTATTATTATTATTATTATTATTATTATTATTATTATTATTATTATTATTATTATTATTACTGAATATTGGACACCTCAATATTAAGACCTATTCCATTGCAAATAAGCATACTAAAGTTAGGAAAACTGAAAAGAAATTTTTGAACCCTCTATAAGGATGAATTGCCTTATAAGAGATACTTTGGTCGGAAAAGAGGGAGATAAAGATGTCAGCTACTGGTCAATATGAAAATCGAACCTTTGGAAACTAAGTATGATTTGTCTTCATCACGACACATAGTAACACTCTTTCGAAGTCATATACATCGAGAACATTTAATATTACAAAAACTCTCCCCCCGGGAACAGAAACTGAGACCCCGTGTATTAAACTATCTGATGGGTGGGTTGCTTGGCTCGTTAACAAGGCTAGTAAGTTTGAGACGGATAACATCGTGTTCGTGAGTTTTCTCGGGACACTCCCAGTTTTTCATTCCACCAATTCGTCCATTATAATTCAATTGCTTCAATCATAGTCTTTCTCAACCTAACAAGCATTATCGTTGGACGAATCGAAAACAATTGTATTTTCGTTTGCTCATTAACGTGTTTTCACAAGAAATATATAGAGAATAAACATGGTTAATCATAATTCCATTCAAAAGTGAAAAATCAGACTCATAATACCTTAACCTAAAACGAAACAATTATATATCTATTCTATTATATAAAAGAGAACGCACAAATCCTTTGTTACCTCATCACGCTAATACGGCTGAACCAATTTCTTTTATTTTTGGGGGGTTATTAGGATTTGGACCCTAGATGGTTTTTATCATATCACTTTAATTTTTAATTACCAGTGTCTTGAGATAATTGACCATTCAAGTGTCCATAACGTACAAATCCTTTGTTAGTTCATCATAGGTATAAAAATAAACGTATTTATATGCAACCCGCATGACCGTGTCACTCGGCGGGTTAACATAAATGACAGGCGATATAATGTTAACATTTACTGCAATCTACTATGGTTTTTATCATATCACTTGAAAGCGAAAACTTCCGGGGTGACCGCAGCGAAGCGGGGCGGTTTAACATAAATGACAGGCGATATAATGTTAAGATTTACTGCAATCTTCTATGGTTTTTATCATATCACTTGAAAGCGAAAAAGTAAAAATTATCTAAGTAACAAAGTTTATTGCGTTCCGGGGTGACCGCAGCGAAGCGGGGTGAACGCTGCTAGTCGTTAATAAATATATCGTTAATTACATTAATCTTCTACAAGATAATTATTATTAATACTATTATTCCTGAAGATTTGATAGTCCAAGTATTGAAACATCCGTGTATAAAATATATGAATATAATGAAACGTGTGCCATCACCAATCAATCACCATCAAAATTCCATAAGTAAAAAAATGCCCGACGTTTATTCGATACAAGAACCCCTAGATTACTTGTCAAGCACCTTGATTTCTGAGCCACGAGCACTAAGTTGTTAATAAACCGTCTTTAGTCTGGTTACGTTATTTTCCCTGCCTACGCTTGCAAAGTTGTATGTTATTTTTCTTCCTTTCCAAATGTCTCTCGTATTTCTTTTACGACGATATAAGTTATTAATCTTCGGTAAAGTTTATATTAATAATATTATTTGTTTATAAACCTTTGGTTCACAAGTTTGCTTCTTCTGCATACGAAACTATAGATATGACAGATTTAATTCTCATACTCTGCACTTCTTCCAAAGCAGTCGCCATTACCTACTCAAAGATTTATGTCCGCCACGACACATTTGCAATTTTTTCACTATACGGAAAACTAGCAAACAAAATGAAAGCAATATCTAATTAGGGACCCTCTGAGAACAAAACTGGGAAAAAATCGTCTGTGTCCCAATTAGTATTCCACTATTTCTTGAAAATTTCAAAAAAAAAAACTTTGGCTTCAATTTTCAACTCCAAAAAATCCGACTTCTCTTTTGTTGAGACCACCTAACATATTTTTTTAAAATGAAAATCGGTTGAGTCGTCCAGGGGAAAAAGTACAATTTTCCTTGCCCCTTTCTAACATCCCTCCAAAAGCACTTGAGGGGCAGAAAATTTTGGAAACTGAGTTTCTCATAAATGTTAATCTATACTGTAAATTTGGTGTAGATATGATGGGGGTAGTTATCACTTGCTTATTGCGCTAGGCCCTTTACTACAATGACGGACTGATCAAATTATTTGAAACTATGTGGGTAATATTGTTTACAGCCAACTATCCAATAACTTTTCTAAAAAGAAAACATGGACAAATAAATGACGTTAAAGTATTGTTTGCCTCTGCTCATTTTATGTCATTTTCAGTATCATTGTTGAATAGAACACTTCTGAACTCTCCATTCTTATTTTCTGCATGGAACGGACGAATTTCTACATTACGTTGCATTGCACATATTTACAAGAATGATGCATTTTTGTTGAGGAAAAAGATTCCAGTTAGACCATGCGGATTCGAAGCTGAGTGGGCCGAACTGCAGTCACGTGGTTTAACACTAAACTACATAAATGTTCTGTCATGTCGCGAGAAGCTTCCTTGCTATATTATGAACTTACGAAGCTTTTCCACCGTGATTTGTATATTGTAATTGATGATAATCCTGTTTCTCTACTACCGTTTCGTCTCTTTCTCCCCTGGCAGAATTCAGTATGTTCTAACAGAACACGTGTAGAGTATGATAAAATAGCTAACAAGGTGATTGTATTACATGTTATAAGTTCCCAGTAAACAAAATGATCACTTGCTGTTTTGTTACGTTTAATAGCTAATTTTGTGGTTGAAAATAATTGCTAGAAATAATTGAATAAGGACGCTACGAAGTAGTTGTTTCGTAGTCGTGTCGTTAAAGTGGCTGTCTTAAGTTCCGAAGGTGCTAGGTTCGATTTTCGATTGGTGTGGGTTTTTCTTTCTAATTGTTTCTGAACTTGTTCGTGTTCGCAAAAAAAAAAAAAAAAAAAAAAATTACGTCTCCACGTGAATTGCAATTTGGAGGCAAAAAGTCATGTGATTATGATCGTGGGAAAGGAGTACGCTATTTTTTTAAATATAACAAATATAAATTATATGTGTGGAGGAGTGTCGTGATGGCGATCTGGAAACGTAATTGATTTCCACACAGCGCTCCCATGTTCGAGTTTCTATTATTTTATCCTTTTTGCAATTGAGTGGTGAAATTTCACTTGGTTTTACAGAGATGCACATTTCTCTCTCATGAAATTCAATGGAGACATAAATTAGAAAGTACGATCTCCGAAAAGGCTTTTCTCAGAAACGTCACGTAACCCAAGTTGCAAATACACAGACCTTGAAGCACATGATACGTAATGTAAAATTAAATCTTTCAGGTTTACTTCACGCGATTATACCGAGTAGGCTAAGGGAGACAGTGATGATGAAAATAATGAAATGATTGAGCCAAAGGGGTGAGATAAAACGAGAGAACCCCATGAAAATACACCACACTTCCTTTGTCTACTACAGACCAGATGGAGCGAGAGGAATCGAACTAAAGACCTTCTATACAAGAGGTGATCGCTCTCTTATTGTGCCATAGCGACCGGTAATACTTAATGTAAAACAGCTACTGTTAAAGCACATTGCATAAGTACAGTGAATACGTTCAATACTATTACATGTAAGTAAATCTTGGTGCTTTTTACACGTGTCTAGAAAGAACAGAAATTCTTTTGCAAATCCAGAGTAGAGGTAACTTTGACCCCCGTTGTGGGACAACTTAGTCCCACTTTTTAACCTTCATTTATGCTAATTCGCTAGGGGGGCCTGAGCTAATCAAGTGTTCACAGATTCTTATTATTGATTATAATATTAACTCAATACCACTTTATCACTTTGAGGTATTTGTTATAAACGTGCCCCCTCGGAATTTGTGGATTATTTACCATTTGTTTTGGAACTATTCTCAAGACAGAATGTGCAACTAAACCTCACATCAAATCTTATAAATATTTCCACAAAGTTTAAGGTCCATTCACGCCGCCCCCTACACTGGTTATCCACTACTTCCAGAGATGCTTCTATTGACTTAACATTTCAGTAAATTTTTCCTTGGTAATATATATGTATGCCAAATTTGTATGAAATTCCTCAAGTGGTCTGTGATACAGCGTACCAGCTGACAAGCTTTATTTTAGTTATGCTCCCAAACTATATTTAAACGTATGACAGTAAGAATCAAATATAGTATCACCCGTCTGTCGTTGATGAGCAGACTTTCATCATAATCTGACGTAGGACAATGAGTGGAATTAACGTTGTAAGATTTGAAATCAAATTAGCAATATTGCAAGTAAAAGAAAAACATAGAATAAGAAGTCTCTTTTGAGAATTCAAAAATGGCGGCGGGACGTTAGACTTGTGTTGATCGTGCTCCCAGGAAAATCACAGTATTTTATAAAATGCAGAACGAGATTTTCATGTAAACTTACAACCCTTTGTGTGATAGTGTGTGGGTGCTGTGCTTCCAAATTCGTGAGTTCTAAATATTCTAAGTGAGGACATTTGTCTTGATAAATATATTTCGAAAGCATGGCTCCACAGAAGAAAGTCAGCAGCCCATCTTGTCTCCCGGAGAAGCCCTCTCACGGCGAACTGGCAAAACAAATTTGTGCGGAGGTAAAATCAGTGATACAATCCCCCGAAGTAATGAAAATCATGGTGGACAATATCATTGAAACTGTGACAAATCTTGTAGTGCAACGTATTGAAGACCTTTTGAAATTCAATACAGAAGTGGTGCATGACTTTGAAGAAAAGCTAAAGAAAAAGGAAGATACTATCAACGATCTTTCTGGAGAAATTTCCAATCTTCACGAGAGAGTAGTTCATCTAGAACAATATTCACGAAGAAATAGTGTACGCATTTTTGGTGTACCACACAAGGCAGATGAAGATACTACAGAATCAGTGATCTCACTGTTTAAGGAAAAAATGGGTGTGGAAGTTACACCAAGTGAAGTGTGTCGCAGCCATCGTGTTGGTCCCCATGTCTCAGGCAAACTTAGACCTATCATAGTTAAATTCACCAATTATCAGACCAGGGCCAAGGTGTTTGCAAATAAGAACAAACTTAAAGGAACGAAAATAACAATTCGTGAAGACCTGTGTTCTCAGCGCTTGCAGCTCTACAAAGCAGCATCAGCTCGGTTCGGCTTTAAGAACACTTGGACTTACGATGGACAAATTGTAGTGAAACATGGAAATATTAAGCATTATATTAACAGCTTTGCTCAGATGGATAACATATAGGTGCTCTCCTGGTAGCACGTTTCTGTGAATAATTATGAACACTTTCTTGAAATATGTTTCTATTCAACATATTTTTTTATTTTCTGTTAGTTTCGTGACTTATTTTTATAGTTCAGTGTATTTAATGTATCTGTCAATAACTATTTCAATTCGTATTTGTACTCCACTTCATATTGCAAAGCTAGGGATGTCTAAGAGACATATATTTTTTTTGTGCAGTGCCTACAAAATCCTTCTCATGTGCCGGATATCTTGTGTGTGTGTAGTTGTGTTGTTTATGTATACAGTGTCGGCAGGAGACGCTTTGTTCTCTCTCTGTGTGTTCATGTTATTATTTTGGTGTTATGTCGGTGTTTTCGTCTTGTTTTTCTTTTTGATGAATATTCTGGTAAGTAGAACTACCGATTATCTTGTACGTATGTATAGTAGAGAAGGGATTCTTGTTAACATTTCAAGTATATTACAATACATTGCATTTGATTATCTTCTCAAGATAGGACAATGAATGACACATTCGCAGATTTAAATATGGCAACCTTGATTTCTAACTGTTTCAGTGGGCTTGACACTTCCACCCTCATAGAAAGTGACAATGACCTTCCTCCCTCCCCTTTGGAAACTACCTCTCATGACCAGAAACCAGAATTTGCCGAAGGGAACTTCAACGCTATTCATTTCAACGCGCAAAGCCTTCTTTCAAATTTCGTGGAAATTGAAAGCATTGTATCCTCTTTTAAACATGTGCATGCAGTACTTATTTCTGAGTCTTGGCTACAGGATTCCCTCTCAAACAACCTCGTCCATTTATCAGGTTTTCATCTCTTTACAAACAATAGAAAGGGTAAACGCGGCGGGGGTGTGGCAATATACTTACGAGACAACTTCCAGGTCAAACTTCTGTCTCAGTCAGCTGGTGTATATAACAGTAGTTCAGAATATATTATACTCGAAGTCACTGTAGGTCACCAGACATTGCTTTTGAGTGTTGTGTATCGTCCCCCCCGTACATCTTTCATAAACTTTGTTGACGATATTGCAAAACATTTACCCAATTACCAACATTCCATAATAATGGGTGATACAAATTGGGATCTTTTAACAACGAAAGACGAAGTCTTGCAATATCGGGATACGATCTCGGGCCTTAACCTTGCTATCTGTCCTCTTGGTCCAACCCATCACATAAGGAACTCAGAATCATGGATAGATGTGATACTGGTATCCAAGGAAGAACACGTAATTAGCCACGGTCAAATCCACACACCCGGCATCTCGTACCATGATATGTTATATATATCCTACAAACTTCGAGTTCCGCAATATAAAACTAAATTCACATCATACAGAGACTTTAGATACATGAATGAAGTAGACCTGAACATCGACGCTGCCTGCTTGCCGTGGCACTCAATAAACTGCCTCCCTACAGTTGACGAGCAGGTAAATACTCTAAATTCTTTAATAATAAATTTGTATGATAGACACGCCCCTGTAGTTAAGAAACGCGTTTCGCGACCTCCATCACCATGGTTAACCGATGAATTACGTTCGTTAATGGCGCGGAGAGATAAAGCTTATAGAGCATACAGGAGACATGTGAAAAATAGTGATCCTTCCAGTGATAGCACAATAAGTCCCAATACAAAATTTGAAAACTATAGAATATTAAGAAACCGTTGCACTCAAGAAGTAAGGAAGGCAAAACGGCGCTTTGCCTATGAAATACTTGAATTTGAAAATAATGGAGCAGTTCTTTGGAAACGGCTAAAAGTATTAGGTGTTGGGAAAAACATAGCCAAGAACGCAGTTAACTATACGCCAGATGAATTGAACACTTTTTTCTGTCAAAGCCGTATGATACCAGCCTCCATGAAACTGCAAACAATGAATAATATTGTAGCTTCAGAAATTAACTCTCTGTTCTCGTTTTCTCACGTACAGCCTGCACATGTATTAAAAGCGATCCAAAGAATTAAATCTCAAGCCACTGGTACAGATGATATTTCAATAACCATGATCAGGAAAATCCTACCGCATGTACTTAATCCTATCACTGACATATTTAATTACTCTCTTGTCACAGGTACTTTTCCCACAGTATGGAAACTCGCTAAGGTCCGCCCACTTCCAAAAAAGAACAACGCTGTCAATATCTCAGACTATCGTCCTATTAGTGTCCTTCCCGTGCTTTCAAAAGTTTTTGAATATATTGTAAATGATCAAATTCGGGAATACTTAACAACAAATAATTTATTGGATACATTTCAATCTGGTTTTCGAAGTAATCACAGCACATGCACTGCACTAGTAAACGTAACTGAGGATATAAGATGGGCTATTGATAATAGAAAACTAACGCTTCTGACTCTACTTGACTATAGTAAAGCATTTCAAACGATTGATTTTGACATATTACTTCAGAAATTATCATTATTGTTTAATTTTTCTGAACCAGTGGTTAAATGGTTTCATTCTTACCTTCATGAACGTAAACAAAGAGTAGTGATCAATCAGGATCACATATCGACATGGCATTGTATCAACAGTGGAGTGCCGCAGGGTAGCGTACTAGGTCCCCTTCTCTTTGCCCTTTACATTAATGATCTCCCTAAAATTCTCACCTATTGTAAATACCATATTTACGCTGATGATTTTCAGTTATATGCTTCTTTCCCCCCACAAGATATTAATAATGCGATTGAAAAAATAAATACTGAGTTAAACAAAATCAGCGAGTGGTCTACGGCTCATGGGTTAAAATTAAATGCAACAAAATCGCAGTGCATCTTAATTGGCTCTCCAAGAATTCTCTCTTCTATTAATATCTATCAGCTCCCGAATATAAAATTATCCAATACTGTTATTCCATTCTCCACAACTGTCAAAAATTTGGGAGTCATACTAAATCAAAATCTCTCCTGGTCAGATCAAATAAATGGAGTTTGTAAGAGAGCATTTGGTGCCCTGCATACGTTAAACCGACTAAGAAATTTCTTACCAATATCTCTGAAGATCAAACTTGTCAAGGTACTGGTGTTTCCACATCTTGACTATTGCGACTCAGTCTATTCTGATCTAACAGAAAATCAATCAAAGCGCTTGCAAAGAGTGCAAAATGCATGCGTTAGATTTATTTTCAATATAACTTACAGGGAACATCTCACATCCTTTTATAAAAAACTGTCATGGCTGACGTTAGTTGGAAGAAGAAATTTACATAATCTTACCCTATTGTACAAAATACTTACTACGTCAGAACCATCGTATCTTGCCCGTAGATTTTTATATTTATCAGACTTTCATACTAGAAGCACAAGATCACAAGATAATTTCTTACTCTCCATACCCAGTCACAATTCTGATTCATGCTCAAAATCCTTCACAGTAAGTACTACACGCCTCTGGAACAGTTTACCTCAATTAATACACAACGTTTCCACAGTTGCCAAATTTAAAAAATCTGTAAATTCCCTTCTCTTAAGTAAAGATAAGGATACTGGTAGCTCATGAGTCATCTTCGTTTTACGAGATTATTAATAACCCACATATGAACACACAACCAATAGGTAACCTATGCTAATTTGTACAGCTTATATATTCATAGTTCTGGTACCGCTACATGATATATGCATTTTAAGTTTCTCCATGTTATTTTGTTTCCTATATTGTATATTATTTTCCATTTTTGTTTTTGAAGTGTTTAACTATTTTTTTTACTTCAGTGGTATATTCTTTCTTTATGTGGTTAATACTTTTCTTTTGTAATTGTTAATATTTTCTATATATTGGTGCTTTTTTTTTTTTAAAAAAAAAGAAAAGAATGTATGCACGTGGTTAAGTGCTCGGAGAAGGCTGCAGAGCCTTAACTTCGCCACGTAAAAGAAGTCATAAATAAATAAATAAATAAATAAAAAATAAATTCGCCTCAAACTACCTGAGATTACATATAAGTCTTAACAGAACTTGTTGAATGCTCGGAATAAGTGTTCCTAAGAAACAATCCTTTATGCGTGGACAGGAATCCGTGACCCTATATGTGGAAGTCCTGTACGTTAACCACTCATCTAAGAAACCTAACGAAAGTGTTCCCTCTTTTAAAATTATTACCGAAGTCCACTATCATGTGCAGGTCTAATTCTCTCTCTTTCTTTCTTACGTTTTACAAATATTACAGATTTCAGACATTTTTTGACATTAGCTGCGCTTTGTTTCTGATAATTTGGTAATAGTTTTAGCATATGCTTCTTCCAAATAAAACTTAATTAACACAGTGGTAACGAATGTTTAGTTTACTGATTTTCTGGACGGGAAAGAAATTAGACTTTTGGCTAGCTCTTGGAAACTTGAAAATTGCAGCTCCCCTCCTGGGATAGGGGTAACCATCGCTCCAGGTGCTTGGGCGAAATTTCTCCCACATTTATCATTCTCCTTTTCTCTACTAGAAAAAGTGTGCCTAAATTATTAGCAAGATTTCTCCCCTCTTCTAATGAATTCCATACTGATTTACATGTCTCATACATAGTAGTATTTGATTTCGTGGGGTCGCTGGCTAATAGTTGATTTGGGGGAGTTCGGTGTCACCCCCGGATAAATGTTGAATAAAACCGCAATTTTAGGGTAAATCGCGGACCTAAGGGACCTCGTGATTGAGGTTGAAATTTAAGTAGTGGTGCCTAGCGGGATATGTAGGTTTTGGTGGATGTAGGGCGCGCATAACGAGAAGGTCACACCCGCTCTGTAAGTCCTCACTTTGTGGAGAAACATTACTGTAACACGTCTGAAATTATTACAACATTTTGAAGATGAAATAACAAAGCAGTTTATAGATAGGAATAGGCGCGAGACGAGGCATGTGAAATGGTAAAGTCTTGTCTCTTGTTTCGCAAAAATATTTGAGTCTCATCTCTTGTCCATCTCTATCAACAGATCAACTCTATCAACAAATCAACGACTTTTACATTTTTGCATTTAGTATCCAGGCAGGAAATCATTTCGCAGTAAAATATAACTAAAAAAAGGCATGTCTTCAGGTGTTGGTTTGGAGGCGGTATTAACTGGAGCAAATGAAGTTTAGTCACAGCAATTTCATTATCCGACATTTTCTCCCTATGGATATGTGCCTGTCTTTACGGGTATTTCTTCAACTTATATCAGTAACAAATTTAGAAGAAACCCTCTTTTTTTTTTAAATCTAGGAATTGAGGGAGAGGAGTGGAGTTTTTAAACATAGATATAATTAACAGTATTTTTTTTTCAAAAATACCACCATTTACGAACTTCAGCCCAAAAGCACCCTCCCTGTAACCGCCACTGTCTTATATAATAATAAACTATAGTATAATTTTCAAATGAATATGAATAACTTACCTGTAGGGATGGGCACGAGCGAATTCGAGCGAGTTTTCCTTAAAACTAGACTCTTCTCGAAGCAGATATCTTTTAGCTTGACTCGAGAACTCGACTTCAAAACGTAGAGCTTCTTCGTGGCAAAGCGGTTAGCGTACGCGCCTTTGGCGTAGGAGACCCGGTTTCGATTTCAGGCGGGATCTCATGTGGTTTGGATTCCACGTTAATCAGTAGTTCCACGTCTCATTTAGCCTCACTGCTGAAAGAGACGCTAAACTAAAATCAACTCAAATCGACTACAAAACGAGCCAAATCGAGCAGAATCCCATGTTTAGTTTCAAGTTCACTTTTCTCTTATTCTACATAGACAATATAATTATTATCAATGTTGTTACTTCCACTAGAATTTATTATTATTATTATTATTATTATTATTATTATTATTATTATTATTATTATTAGTGCTATTATTAATATTAAATTCTATATATAAACTTGAAAGATAGTCGGTTTGCGTCTGAAAACTAAAAACTAGATAACTGCCGACTTCGGTAGTCGTGAAATCACTTAGGCAAGCATAACTCACGAGGTTCTGCGTTTGAGTTTCAGAGGAGCAAATATTCGTGCTTAGCCAAAATTTGTTAAAAGTTGTAGCGTGCCAGGCACACATGTTTAAAATTGCTCTACCTGGTTCTATGGTTGTCAACTATTTGAGTGGCTTGGCTCCCAGCTTATACCTGAGTTTAAAGGGAGCTATAGCTCCCCTTGAATCCAGACCTATATATATAGTTTATATATGGACTTCAATCCTACTTTACACTGGATATCGCGGCAAACTGTGATTTAGCCCCTCCCTTGTTCATATCCTGGATCCGCGGTTTTAAAGGTCCATAGCTATAAAACTATGTGACTTGCCGCACTCGGTTTAAGACTTCACTTAGAAGCTAATATGTGTGCTATCCAAAAATACAATGTTTCAGAATCCTAAAGTACGATAGGATTCTGAATCCTGGATTTTTGGATAGCGCACATACTAGTTTATAAACAAAGCCTGGATCCCACTACGGTAGGTCGCATTGTTTTGGAGCTATGGACCTTTAAAATTCATTTGTTCATGTTTTCGGCAGCCATAACTTCGAAATTAAGCATTTGTGCACCTAGGTTGGTCTATACCTTTTGTCTTATCTTAGTGTCACGAACAGTAATTTTTTCCAGATAGGTTTTTGGATGGCACTGCCCCCCGGAGCTCTGAGAGTGTCCCCCTGAGACCAAAATAATATGTCAATAATAAATAGAATAATACCAGCAGTGCCCATGGATACTAAGTGTGAACCCCTGGAACATCTTTTTCTGAAACAACGACTTGTCAGATGTTGCTTTTAAACACCCTATATATATAAGAATTTTTATAAGCATTATCTCATCGCAGTTTACAGTGCAAATGGGAATGCAATGCAATGCAAACATGAAAATGCAATGCAAATTGAAAAATATATCGCAAATTGCGATGCATCTTTGTGCCTTACATTACCACGTAAACTAAAATAAATAGCAATCTAAAAATATATTACTATTATTTCAAGAAACTTTCCCCGACTTAAAGAGTCGGTTATTAAAGAAATAATGCCTCGACATTGGATTACAATACAGTTTTCCACTCTTGTCTTTCCTAGCCTTTTGTGAGTTTATTACAAGTGTGTCCGAAAATATAGGAAAATACCTTCATCTATCTCTCTTTTCTTTTTGCTTTTCAGTTGAAGCACTGATAGAAAGGATACCCATTTAAGTCCCTTGCCAAAACAACCTACGGGTTAGCAATATTTCTTCTTGGAAGATGTCACGAACCTAACTCGAAAAAACATCCCGCACAATTGGACTCTCTCTTTGTGTGTGTGTGTTTGAACCAGTGCCTTGTTTTTCCTAAACCTAATTGTTGATTTTCCCGCTGTGGCAAAACTCTCATTTCTCTCAACTTGACAAATAATAATATAATATAATATAATGCTTATCCAACAATGAGCGCGTATTACAAAGAAAAGCAGTGAACTCTAAACTACCCCTGTAGCAGGGTCGGATCCAGGACGGACTTCTGGAGAGGGGTGTGGATTGTAATACTGCTACTTAGCTAGTTTCAAGAGCTCCAAACTCTGGGACGGGGTTTATTTATATATAAAATAAGAAGGGTGCGCGATTGCCCTGATCGTTCCCTGGATCCGTCCCTGCCCTATAACCTCTCACGGAAATTAAATTCATAGATCTATTATTTCCACTTCGAAGTCATTTTCGATTCGATGTTAATAGTGACTTCTTTTATCTCTACCTTCGAGAAAATAATAATAATAATAATAATAATAATAATAATAATAATAATAATAATAATAATAATAATAATAATAAATTAATAGAAGAAATCCAATAAATACAGAAGTAATTTACAATTACATTCATAATGAATAGAACTGTGAAGTACTTTCGTATTTATTGGACTTCTTTTATGAACATATAAATACTCATTATAGCATATAAAATGTGTTAAAATTTAAATTGCGACACAAATTGAAATTTGAATTGTAATTTGCTGCACAAAATATAAATAATTAAACACACACACACACACACACACACACACATATATATATATATATATATATATATATATATATATATATATATATATATATATATATATATATATATATATATAACCTCGTACATTTTGCCTCCTGCCTCGAATTTCGAGTCGATACTGAAATATATTTTAATATGAAGGCAGCGTTTTCTCCAGACGGGTGGAAACAGTCTTAAATCTCGTCTCGTCTAGACTCGTGCGAATCTCTTTCGAGAAGTGAGGTGAGCTAACAGCTCATCTCAACCAAGCCTGCTAGAGCCGATGGCTCATCCCAAAGCGAGTCGGCTTGAGAAGGTGGAGCCTTACCCAGTCCAAAGGAGCCATCTGCTCAGTTGAGTGAAGTCGTCCCGAAGCCGTTGGACTCTTTCCAACCGATCTCACTTTAACCACAGGCTCACCTGAGGATAGTCAAACTTAGTTAGTGGCTCATCTTAACCAAGCCGTCTCGAGCTATGGGCTCAGTTGAGAAAAGTCGGTGCCTCATCTCAACCGAACCAGCTCATGCCATCTACTAAAGTGGGTCGATTATCCCAAAGGAGCTGGCTATAGGTGTTCACTCAGTAAACCCGAGTTGAGCCGGTTGACATGATTACTCGGGGTGTGCTTATGATTGGGTTCAAAATTTCGACGGTGCAGGTCTCAGCCTTGATAGTAAGAACTACAGTATATAGTTATATTGTGCTAAGGACATTTGATGATGTCTCGTTATGAAAATGTATTGTCGTCTTTTTATCGAGACGAGACGAGATGCAAGCAGTCTCGTGAGCAACACTATAAGTATTCTACATTACTGTTTACATTTGTCATAGCTTTTGCTTTCCAGTCTAATCACTTAATCAAGCCTTGATTTCAGAACGAGCTAAAACGAGCTGAGTGATGAAGCCAATTATCAAACCCGACTCTACTTGAAATTTGACCTCAAAAACAGTGACTCGGCTCGGAACTCGACATGAGAAAGCTCGACTCGTGCCCATCACTACTTACCTGACATTCACATTTCAGTTGCTATTTTCTTTCATTCTCTAAAACGTGTCTATTATGATGTTCTTCCTGTTTCCTGCAGCAAAACCTCTCGAGTATAGGCATAGGGAATCCTTGGCAGGCGAAATTTTAATGAAATGAAGACTTTCTTCTGTGCAGCGCTTCAGGGAGAACCAAAAAGAACATGAGCCACAGCGATGCTTCCGTTGAATATCGATGTAAAAACATACTCGGTTGTTTATCATCGCGACCACTAATTCACCCTAGCGGTCGACATCTAGTTCGCGATATAGCATACATCTTTGGTATGAGCATGCCCATCTGAATCCATATGTTTGTGCCAGTATCGAGGGTGCGAGAGCGAATTAAACCTCGACCTCGATCGCGAGGTCTCTTCGGTATCTTTGTTTATACCCTTAGACCTAATTTTTACAACTTATGCAAATGTCGGATGTTGCAGACCTCCTGGCTACGCCACTGCTTGGTCGCTTGCATACTTCCTAAATATCAACAGTCTTTGTTCACTTCGACCTTCAACCATAATTTGATTATTTTAAGTCAAACAGAATAGATTCGTTCTCCGCATTTGGCGTTATTAAAATTAAAAATATGGTATAACTAAACCTGTGATTTTGCCATTTTCAATGTAAATTCTGCCATTTTCAATGTAAATTCTGCCCGTCCTCCGCAAAAGAAATTTCATGTACGCAACCTGAGTGTATGCTGCCCCCTTTCCAAATAGAAAATTTGAATTTGAATATTTTCTGCAAGACTATTGGCGAGATATAGGCCTTCGTATATAGCATTTCTGTTTACTTGGTACTGGAATTAACAGATTCCAAAGAAATCTTTTGTGTAAGTATAATTGTAAAGAACAGCCATAATAATTGTAGAAGTGTTTTGTGCTGCTATATATAAATGTATGAGAATTGTTACGAACGTCTCTAGAGGGGTGGAAAATATTGTCCTAGAAACTAAGTGCCAAGTTGAAATCTAACATTTTATATTCACCTAGAGGGTGTCGAGTTTCAGTTAATATTCATATAAATGTGAGTCATTTACTATCTAATAACCATAAGACTTTCAAAAACTTCATTTTGTTTCAGAAAAAGTCAGCAAAATACTACCTCAAAACTCTCTTTCCGAACAACTGTGCAAAATATCCCCTCCAAAAAAGCTAAATAACTCTAAGAGGGAAGCTAAAATCTAAAAAACAACAATTTTGTACTCATCTAGATTTTCCTTCCTTTCAGCTAACATCCATAAACGTGTGACCACATACTATCTAATTAGCATATGGACTTGGAAAAACAACGATTTTTCGTGAAAAAGATTAGCACAATTCTTCCCCCTAAAAAGCAATATAAGTCTAAGTGCCAAGTTAAAATCTAAAGAAAATGGGAATTTCATATTCATCTAGAGGGTATCTACATTCATTTAGTTTCATATAAATGATGGACATGTGCTATTTAATTACCGTATGGACTTGGAAAAATACAACTTATTCCGAAAATGATTAGAAAATTATTGCCTAAAAAAGCGAATTAACTCTACGTCCTTAACACAAATTAATAAAATAAGTTTTTTTCATCTAGATAGTCACTACTTCCAGCTAATATCTACATAATTGAGGGCCATATACAATCCAACTCCCACACGGATTTTGAAAAATATCATTTTTAAAAATTATTAGCAAAATACAATCTTAAAAATGCTATATAACTTTAAGTGTCAAGATAAAATCTAAGAAAAGAAGAATTTTTTTCATGTAGAAGGTCGCTTTTCTTAGTTAATATCCATATATATATATATATATATATATATGGGCCATGCACAATCTAATTACCATATAGATTTGGCAGTAAACTATTTTCTCCGAAAAGATTGAGCAAAATACTTACTCCAAAAATACTATATAACTCTAAGAGTCAAATTAAAATCTAACAAAATAGGAATTTTATATTCATTTAGAGTATTTGTACTTTCAGTTCAAATTCATATAAATGTGAGTCATGTACTATATAATTACGATATAGACTTTAAAAAAATACCATTTGTTTTCGTAAAAAAATGAGCAAAATAAACCCTGCAAAAACACTTAACACTATGTGCTAAATTATCATGTGGATTTGGAAATATCCCATAGGCTATTTTCCGAAAAAAAATAGCAAAATACTCCCGCCAAGAAAGCTATATAACTCTAAGTGCCGAATTAAAATGTAACTAAATAAGAACTTTATATTCAGCTAGATGATCACACCTTTTATAAAGTGGGTCAAGTACTACCTAATTACAATATGGATTGGGAAAAATAAAATTTATTCCGAAGAAGATAAGTAAGATATGGACTTCAGAAAGCCTTATAACTCTAGGTGTAAAGTTGAAATCTAACAAAATAAGACTTTTATATGAATATTATACATTAGTAAATATTAATATAAATCTGGGCGGTGTCCTATCTAATTAGTTGGAAAAATACAATTTATTCCCAAAATGGTGAGTAATATATTGGCTCCAAAATCAATATAACTCTACGTGTCAAGTTGAAATCTAACAAAGTAAGAATTTTATATTCATCAAGTGGGGAACTACTCTGAGTTAATATTAATATAAATGTGAGTCACATAAAATCTCATTTCCAGATGGGCATGAAAAAATACAATTTTTTTTCAAAAATAATAAGAAAATATATTACCTCCGAAAAGCTAAATAACTCGAATAGGCAAGGTAAAATCTAATAAAATAACAATTTCATATTCATTTAGAGGCTTCGTACTTTCAGTTAATGTTCATACAAATGTGCCAAGAAAAAATTAGCAAAATAATCACACGAAAAGAGCTATGTAACTCCAAGTCCCAATTAAAAGCTAACAAAATGAGAATTTTATATTCTTCTAGAGAGTTTCAACTTTCATTTCAAATTCATATAAAAGTGAGCCATGTACATCATAATTACACTATGGACTTCGAAATATACATTTTTATCAAAAGGATGGGAAAACAGTCCCTTCAAAAAACTATATAACTCTAAATAATATTTTAAATTCTAATAAAATATAAATTCAATATTCACCTAGACGGTCTTGCCTTGCTATATAAATTTGAGCCGTACAGTAGCAAAACAACTACCTCTAAAAGGCAACGTAACTTTTAGTTCAAGTTAAAAGCTAACAAAATAAGTTTTTTATATTCATCTAGAGTGCCCCTACTTTCAGTTAATATCCATATGAATGCGTATCATATGATATTTAAATACAATATTGCGTGGCAAAAATATACTTTTCCCGAAAAATAAGAGAAAAATTATCAACGAATTGGTTATATAACTCTAAGTGCCAAGTAAAAATCTAACAATATAAGAATTTTATATTCATACAGTGTGTTCCTACTTTTGGTTATTATTCAAATAAATGTGGGAAATGTACTAATTAATTACTGTATGAATATTGTATTTGTTTTTCGAAAACAATGAACAAAATACCGCCTTTGAAAACCTTTATAACTCAAAGTGGCAAGTTTAAATCGGACAAACTAAGAATTTTATATTCATTTAGAATGTTTCTACTTTTAGTTAATATCCGTATAAATATGAAACATGTAATATGTAAACACCATATGGCGTTCGCAAAATACATTTTTTTCTGAAAAATCATCACAATACTCCCTTTAAAAGGTTAATTACCTTTCAGTGCGAAGTTCAATTCTAACAAAATGAGAATGTTATATTTATCTAGAGGACCCCTGCTTTTAATTAATAGCAATATGAATGCGTGCCATGTAATATCTAATTACCATATGAAGTTGCTAAAACACTTTTTTTTTCGAAAATATGAGAAAGGACTCACTGCAGAAAAGCTATATAACTCTAAATGCCAAGTTAAAATCTAAAAAAATAAGAATTTTTTTCATCTGGTTGGTCCGTAATTTCAGTTAATATCCACATAAGTTTGGGCTATGTAACGTTTAATTACCGTATGAACTTAGAAAAATAAATTGGAATTGGAGCGTTAATATTCATATAAATGAGGGCCACGTACTATCAAATTACTATATGGGTGTGGAAAAATACCATTCTTTCCTAATAATAGATATGACCAGTCTATGCTATCCTATAATGCTCCTGTTATTCCACGTTTTAATTTAGATGGAAAATTATTTATTTGGTTGCGTATAAATAACAGTTCTATGTTCAACCACTAACTAACAGTTTGTATTTAGAAACCTCGGAACATTTCCAGAATACACTTAAAATCAAATGAAAATTTATAGAGGAAAACATTAAGATATCTTTTAACACAATTACTTAGTAGAGATACATTTTTAACAAACAATGTCTTGAAATAACTATTTTAGAAAATTAATATCATCAGGTATAAGAGGAAAAAAGAAAAATGTATTACCATACACGTACACTGTGCTAGACTAGCTTACGTGACTGATTAGCTTTCTTGTTCTTGGTTATGTGGCACGCATTCATGATGCAACATATACAATTTAATTGTTCTTTGAACATATAAACATGAATGCAGAATACAATAATATTTTCATAACATGTTTATAAAATCCGTAACAAAACCTCAATTCTGTTTTATGTTTAACATGAGTCGTACTATAAACTTTTATGCTACAAAAGGAAATATTTAAAAACTTAATAAATGAAGAAGTTCGCTACTCGTAATGAATTTTAAAAATTCCAAGAAATTTCTAGAAATGCAAATATAAGACGCAATTAATATAAAACATGTCATAATAAAACGAAAGCAGAAAAATATAACGATAATTAAATTGAAGAACTAGATCATGATTTTCAGCTTAGGATGATGAAAAATATTTTCTTACGAAAAAAGAGTTCCAATTATTAAAAGAACTTCCAAATATTCCTAAGAAAGAACCAGATGATGTATCTCTCTTTTAATGTAAAACTTTTACGAATAATATAGGATTAAAATGTATAAAGAATTTTTAAATCCAAACAGCTACAGAATCTCTTTCAGTACATTTTAGACATAATTTTCCTTTTCATCAGTATATATATTTAATTTGTCGAGAGATAAGTCTCACTAAAATTGCTGCTAATAATTTTTAAAGTTACTGACAATGAGATTTTATTAATGACAATGCTTGGTTTAAAGCATACAGTAGATAATAATATTATTTTCTTTGTACTGTTCTCGCTTTTAGGATTTCTCAGGGATCAATTCCAACTACGAGCGCACTTTAAGCTTTATATCTAACCAATGATCTGAAAAAAGAGTGCTGCAGCATTTTTGCGCATCATTCCCAGCAATTATATTATTGCTTAATACCTTTTTTTAAATACATCAGAATCGTGCGCAAGTAACCCATATATTGCTGATTTAAGTGGTTGTAAATAATGAGTTTAATATTCCAGCATCAAAACCTCATTGAACTGAATGAATGCAAGTCAGAATACACATCATAACTTTATTTGAAAACCAAATAAAATAGCCCTATCCTCTTTTTCAGAGTAGATTCGCGAATTGCTCATAAAATGTTGGTTTAGATTGCTAAAAATTAAAATATAACCATTCTAAGAGCAGAACTCTAAACTACTTACGAGTATTATTTAGAACTCTCATCAAAACTTTATTTCATTACGAAAAAATTAGTTCTGTCACATTGTTCGCAGTCGGTTACCCAGTGGCCTATAAATTGTTGATTTACATTTTTAGAAATAATGAGTTAAACAATCCACGATCAGAACTTCATAGAACTGAACGAATACTACTCAGAACACCCATCAGATTTAAATACAAAAAAAAGGAGTTCTACCACCATGTTCACAGTAGGTTCGCGAGTAACCCACTAATTGTTGATTTTAGTTGTAATAAATAATGAGTTAAATATTCCGCAATCAGTGCTTCACACAACTGAACAAATGCCACCCAGCACAAACATCACAACTCAATTTAAATATAAAACAAAACAGTTCTATCACTTGTTGACAGTCGATTTGCGAATACCCCTTAAATTGTTCATTTAAATTGTCACAAACAAAAATATAGAAAAACCTAGGAACATAGCCTTAATAAAAACTTGACGAGTATTATTTAGAAATCTCATCAAAACTCTACTTTATTATGAAATAAAAGTGTTCTATCACCTTGTTCACAGTAAGCTGGCGAGCGGGTCATAAACTGTTAATTAAATTTGCTATAAATAAGATTTACCCAATCTACGAACAGAACTTTATATAAATTAATGAATGCTACTAAGAACTCTGATTAGAACTCTATTTCATTGTGAAATAAAACAATTCTATCACCTGGTTTACAGTCTCTTAGCGAGCTGCCAAAAAATTGTTAATTTCAAATGCAATGAATAAAGATTTAATCATTCTACGAACAGAACTTTATAGAACTTGACGAATGCTACCCAAAACTCTCATCAGAACTCTATTTCGCTGCCAAAGAAAACAGTTCTATCAACAGTTCAGAGTCGGTTCGGGAGCGGCCCATTAATTCTTAATTTAAATTGTTCTAAATAAAGTATTAACCTTTCTACGAAACGAACATTATAGAACTTCCCGAGTAGTAATCAGAAGTCTCATCACAGGTCTATTTCATTTCGAAATTATTCACTTTCATCTTCACATTTTGTTAGCGAGTAGCCAATAAAACTGTTAATTTAAATTGTTACTAATCAAGAATTAAACTTTGTACTAACAAAAGTTTATTGAGCTTCATGAGTGCTAGTCAGAACTCTAATCTGAACTCTATCTCGTCGCGGCAAAAAGGAGTTATATCATCTTGTTCAATTAGTTTCGCAAATGGCTCATAAATTGTTAATTTAGATTGTCATAAATTACGATTTGAACATTATACGAACAGAATGGTATAGAATTTCACAATTGGAAATCAGAACTCTCTTTCATTGTGAAATAAAAGAGTTGTGTCACCTTTTTGACAGTCGGATCGTAAATGGTATTGTTGTTGTGAATTTAAATTATTATAAATATAGATTTAACCATTGCACAAACCGAACTTTATAGAATTTAAGGAGAGCAAAACAGAACTCTTATCAGTAACTATATTTCATTGCGAAATAAAAGTTCCATCAGCTTGTTCAGAGTTGTTTCGCTAGTTGTCCATAAATTGTTAATTTAAGTTGTAACAAATAAAAACTTACATATTTAATGAACAGAACTTTATAGAGCTTGACGAGTGCTACTCACTACTCTCATCAGAACTCTATTTCATTTCTAGAAAAAGTGTTGTGTCACCTTGTTCACAGTCGGTTTGCGAGCGGCACTTAAATTCTTGATTTGAATTGTTATAAATATAGATATAACCATAATGCGAACAGAAGCTTAAACACCTTGGCTGGGGCTAATCAGAACTCTCATCAGAACTTAATTTCATTCTTAAAGAAAAGAGTTGTATCACCATGATCACAGCCAGTTCCCGAGGAGAGCATTAATCGTGTATTTAAATTGTTATAAATAAAGATTTAACCATTATACGAACAGAGCTTTATAGAACTTGACAGAACTACTCGTAACTCCCATCTAGGTAATAAAAGAGTACTAACACCTGGTTCACAGTCGGACAGCAAGTGGCAAAAAATTTGTTAATTTCAATTATAATAAATGAAAATTGAACCATTCTATGAAGAGCTACATTACCTTGGGCACAATTGGTTTGGACTAACAGATAAATTGCACATTTTTCTTCTTATAAATATTAAGTTAAGTATTCCACGATAAGAACTTCATAGAGCTTAAAGAATGCTACTACGAATACACAAGAGAACTCTATTTAAATACAAAATAAAAGATTTCTATCATTTTGTTCACAGTCGGGGCTCGAAAATCCCATAAATTATTGATTTATGTTGTTATAAATAGCAAGTTCAACATTCAGCAATAAGTGCTCCATACAACTTAACAAATGCTACTCAGGAAACAGATAAGAACTCTATTAAATACCAAATAAAAGAGTTCTATAACTTTTTTCACTGCCGATTCGCGAATAACCCCTTAAATTGTTGATTTAATTTCTCATAAATAACAATATAACCATTCTACTATCAGAATTTTAAAAGGCTTGACGGGTATTATTAAAACTTCATCAAAAATTCATTTAATTACGAAATAATAGTTATATCACCTTGTTCAGAGTGGTCTTCGAACGACCCTTAAACTGTTGACTAAAATTGTTATAAATAGAGATATAACCATTCAACGATTAATACTATATAGACCTTGACAGGTGCTTCTCAGAATTCTCATCATAACCCTATTTCCATATTAAATAAACAATTTCTATCATTTTGTTCACAGTCGATTCGAGAGTGTCCCATAATTTCGTAATTTAAATTCTTATAATTAAACATTTGACCATTCAACGAACTGAACTTTATGGAATTTGAGGAATATAGCTTAGACATTTCATCAAGAAATCTATTTCGTTGCGAAAGAAAAGAGCTTTATCACCTTGTTCACAGTCGGTTTGCGAGCGCCCTATGAATTTTTGATTTAAATTGTTATAAATAAAGATATAACCATTCTATAAAATGAAGCTTAAAGAACTTGACTGCTGCCACTCAGACGGCTCATCAAAACTGAATTTCATTGTTTAAAAAAAGAGTTGTTTTACCATGTCCATAGTCGGTTCCGGAGTGGATAAAAAATCTGTTTTTTAAATTGTTGTAAATAAATATTTTACCATTTCTACGAACAGAACATAATAGAAGGTGATAAATGCTACTCAGAACTCTATTTCATTGCGAAATAAAACATTACTCTGAAGTTGTTCATAGTCGGTTACCGATTGGTCCATCATTTGTTAATTTGAAATTTTATTAATCACGATTTAAACATTCTACGAACTGAAGTTTATAGAACTTTAGGAGAAGTAATCACAACTCGTCAGACATGTAATTCATTGCGAAATAGAATAGTTTTATTACCTTGTTCACCGTCGGTTTGCGATTGGCCAAAAATTATTCATTTTTTATAAAAGATGAGTTAAATTTTCCAAGATCAGAACTATATAGAGCTGAACGAACGTTACTCAGAACACCCAATACAACTCTATTTAAATACAAAATAAAAGAGTTCTATGACTTTGTTCACAATCGGTTTTCGAATAGTCTATAAATTGTTCATTTCATTTGTTATAAATAACGAGCTGAACATTCTACGATAAGTGCTTCAGAAAACTGAACGAATGCGACTCAGAGAATACATCAGAACTCGATTTAAATTCAAAATGAACCACCTTGTTCACAGTACTTTCTCGAGTAACCCTTACCATTGTTGATTTAAGTTGTTATAAATAACGAGTTCAACATTCCGCTATCAGAACTTCATAGCACTGTACGAATGCTACTCAGAACAAACATCTGTACTATATTTGAGTGCAAAGTGAAAGAGTTGTATCACCATGTTCACAGTCGGATGTCGACCGGCAAATAACTTGTTAATTTAATTAGTTATCAATAAAGATATAGCCACTCTGTAAGGGTCTGGTTCGTATCTAAGTTAATCTTCAAAACAATTCAACGCGTTTAACACTTTCTTAACTGGTTTTTAATATTTGACCATGAGAAGTGTACATTATTAACTTTTCTGCACACCAAACAAAATATCTAGACCTTTATACACACACTTATTTACTCGTCAAGATGTCTACGTACATGTACATTTTTTATTTGCGTCGTTGCTATAGTAACAACAACTCTTATTTTAGTTACCGATTACACAAATAGTATCCCAGAATCTCTATATGTCTTTCTTTTCTTTATACATAATATTGCTCACATAATTCGCCTCTGATCCCTTTCTGTAAGCTGGCACAGATTGCTAATGTTACACGCAACGTTATCGTTGTAGATGTCGCCTCGAACGGGACTTCCAAAATAGTCTTACTATGAAGGAAAGAACCCTGGGTTAGATATCATGAAACATTTATCTTTTGAATAGCCCTCATATATATAATATCACCTTTAATACACATATTCTACTTTTCCATTTATATATAATATATTATAACATTACACATTTTTATATTTGTCAATATATCTCAATACTAATAACGACGAATTACAATTATCATAAGTAAGGCTATTCAAAAAGTAAACCTAACTAGTAGTTTCCTTCTAGGGTACTAAATTAACTATTCCTTCATATATAAACAACACTATTTACAAAGATCTTCATAATATTAAATATTGATAGGATCAGAAGTCTACAAAGTTGGAACATATAAACGCATTAATGGTCATGATTTAATACATTAATAAACTTTTGAAAAATTAAGAGATTCGATACTCATTATTCTTATTCTTTCCATATAATAAATTGCATCTATTTTATATATATCTGTCATTACTTTCATAAGTTTACATTAGAATTATGATCTTTTATTTTTAAATATTCATAATATCCAAATAAGTAATTATGAGATAACTTTGCAAAAGACATGAATCACAAACATAATTACATTATTTAACATACATTATAACAATAAATTGAATAAAGAACATAATTACCATGGACGTAAGCAAAGGTCAAATCAATACAAATCCATCGAACGCCTTTTTGTCAGTTCAACTTATACGTTCGAAAGGTTCATTTAAGGAACATTGTATAGAACAATCTTGTGTACGTGCTTGTCTTTCATAGGATGATACCATATTTTAATTCCTGTTTACAAAATTCCTGCCATCTACAAATTGATTTTGTGAAGATCGGCGGTAACTATTACTCCTACAGAAATTCCCGTTGTTGTTTCTGAAATTCCTAGCTCCATTTCTATAATTAGGTTGCTTTTGATTTCCGGTACCATTATAACTACTCATTCTATTATTGAAACTACGAAGATTAGAATCATTTTCAGGTTGTATATCTACATTACGAACAGATGCATATTGTGTCTGATTACGTGCATAATTACCCTGACCTCTATCCTGCATCTTATTGTTATTCTGAATTGCAGATTGACTCTCATAACTCTGAATGAGCTTAATTAAATGGTTGAAGTTAATGCACTGACCCGACATTAACAACTGTTGTAGTCTAAATGGCAATAAGATCCTAATGGAAGCTATAATTCGAGATTCCGGATGGTTCGGTTTTAATGATCTTAGCTCATGATATGTCGATACTACAAATTCAGTAATACTACGGTGTAACTTTGGATTGTAGTGTTTCGTTCGCAAAACAGCATCTCTATTTGCTACCATAAAATCGTTTTCATAATTTGATAAGTGAGCATTCTTAAAATATGAATACGTAAGAAGACTAGCCCTAATAGCTTTAAACCATGTTAAGCAAGGTGGCAACCAGATATGCGGTAATAGTTTTAAGAATTGAGACTCATTTACACCAATGAGCTCGCATTCATTACGAAATTTTTCGAGAAATGACCTAGCGGGTATATCTCCTGCCACGCCACTAAACTTTGTGAGCGACTTTACTTCGCTAAACCGCAATTGTTTACCTGTGGATGTCTTCATACCTCTACTGGAAACGTGTTTGCGTCTGGATATTTGTCTCACTCGTTCTTCTTTGTCACTACTCAAAGATCCATCGAATTCCAAATTTGTTCTGTGAGGATGATCAGGTACCCAACCTGTGGCTATAGGATGATTCGTGCCTTCGGTATCCTGGAATGAAGTTCCGGAAATACATCTTTCTTTGATGAAATTTACTTCATCTCGCAGTACTTTAATATGGTTTTCATGGGCATTAATTGTTGATTCTAAAACATCCATGGATTCTTGCATTTCTGTGCTCCTTTGTACAACTTTCTCTATTTTCTCTTCGTACTTCTCGAATCATATGTAGGTTCATCTGATTTAACTGATGTTGCACATGCTCCCATCTGTCTTCATTACATTGATTCAGCTTCACTATTTTTTCGTCAAAGTCCTTGGCTAACTGAGTTAATTTCTGGTCCAATTTTTCATCCACGTGTTGAATTTGCTGGTCCAATTTTTCTTGAATTTGCTCGGATTGGTTTTTCATGTGCTCGGACTGGTTTCTTATCTGTTGAGCCAAATCTTTTAGAATACCAGCCAAATTGTCACTCGGAGTCAATTCAGGATACACACTTTGTTCACCAATCATGTTATTACTTTCCGTACTCGTGGCCATATTTCGCTTAATTACTTTTCCACTTAACAATATAGTAATATTAAGGTCGCGTTCAAACCTTGCCGTTTTTACTAACCTTCGAAACGACAATTATATAAATCCCGTGGTGAGGCACCAATTTTTGTAAGGGCCTGGTTCGTATCTAAGTTAATCTTCAAAATAATTCAACGCGTTTAACACTTTCTTAACTGGCTTTTATTATTTGATCATGAGAAGTGTACATAATTAACTTTTCTGCACAACCAACAAAATATCTAGACCTTTATACACACAGTTATTTACTCGTCAAGATGTCTACGTACATGTACATTTTTTATTTACGTCGTTGCTATAGTAACAACAACTCTTATTTTAGTTACCGATTACACAAATAATATCCCAGAATCTCTATATGTCTTTATTTTCTTTATACATAATATTGCTCACATAATTCGCCTCTGATCCTTTTCTGTAAGCTGGCACAGATTGCTAATGTTACATACAACGTTATCGTTGTAACTCTTTGAACATAATATTTAGACATTGGCAAGTGCAACTCTCAGTTCTCATCAGAACTCTATTTCACTGCTTGACAAAGAGTTCTATCACCATGTTCGCGAGTGGACCATAAATTTGTTATTAAAATTGTTATAAATACAGATTTAATAATTCTACAAACATAACTGTATAGAAGTTCATGAGTGCTACTCCGAACTCTCATCAGAATTCAATTTGATTGCGAAATAAAGTCTTCTATCATCTAGTTCAAAGTCAGTTCGCGATTGGTCCATAAATTGTTAATTGAGATTGATATACATAAAGATTTAATCATTTTACGAACAGTACTTTCAAGAGCTTGACGAGTATTATTTATAACTCTAATCAAAACTCTATTTACTACGAAATAAGAGTTGAATCACCTTGTTCACTTAGTTGTCGAGCGGCCCATAAAATATTCATTTAAAATAATATAAATAAAAACATATAAATTCTACGATCAGAACATTATATACCTTGACAAGTGCTCCTCACAACTCTCATCAGAACTCTATTTCATTTCTTCACAAAGAGTTCTCTTACAAGGTTCAGAGTCGGTTCGCAAGTAATCATAAATTGGTTATTTAAATTGTTATAAATAAAAATTTAACCATTCTACAAACATAAATTTATAGCGCTTCATTAGTGCTACTTAGAACTCTCATCGGTAGTCTATTACACTCGGAAATAAAAGAGTTCTCTCACTACGTTCACAGTCGGTTCGGGAGTGGAATATAAATTATAAGTAAAGATTTAACCGTTCTTCGAAGAGAGCTTCATTGAACTTGCAGAATTCTAATCAGAACTCTCATCAGAAATCTATTACATCGCTAAAAAAGGGTTTTTATCAATTTGTTCACACTCTGTACGCGAGTAGCCTATAAAGTGTTGAATTTATAGTGACATAAATAACAAATGCCACTATTCTACGAAAGGAACTTTAAAGAACTTGACGAGTGTTATTAATAACTGACCTCAAAACTCTACTTGAATACAAAATGAAAGAGTTTTATCACCTTTTCACCGTCGGTTTGCGAGCGGCCCATAAATTTTTTACTTTATTTGTTATAAATAAAGATATAACCATTCTACGATCAGGACTTTAAAGACGTTGACCGCTGCCACTCAGAACTCAAATCAGTACAAGATTTCATTGTTTAAGAAAATAGTTGTATAACCATAATAACAGTCGGTTCGCGAGTGTCCCATAAATCCGTTCTTTAAATTGCTTTATATAACAATTTAACCATTCTACGAACACAACTTTACAAAAGTTAATGAGAGCTACTCGGAACTCTAATCAGAACATTATTTCATTGCGGAATAAATTATTACTGTGACCTTGTTCGTAGCCCGTTCGCGATTGGCCCTGAAATTGTTAACGTATAATGTTATAAATAATGATTTTACTATACTAGGAACACAACTTTATAGAACATGACGAGTACTACTCAGAACTCTCATCAGAACTCTATTACACTGCGAAATAAAATAGTTCTAAAACCCAGTTTGGTGAGTGTCATATATTTTGATAATTTAAATTGTAATAAATAAAGATTTAATAAATCTACGAAAAGTTCTGTTACCTTGTACACAGCTGGTTCGGAGTAGCACATAAATTGTAGATTTTTGTTCTTATACATAATGAGTTAAGCATTCCACGATAACAATTTCACAAAACTCAACGAATGTTACTCAGAACAAACATCAGAACTCTATTACTTTCCGGAATAAAATTCTACTATGGCTGTTTTCAGAGTTGACTAGCCATTGGCCTATAAATTGTTAACTTGAATTTTTATTAACCCTTGAGATGTCACGTCACTGCCTTAAAGACCATGCTGAAGAATTATGTTTCATATATTACAGGTCACTGCGCGATCTGTACCTTCTATACCTTCATGTGAACTCGTCCAATACATGTATACATTTATTTATATTCTTTAGCTCTAATAAGTTCCACGTAATAAAGCTTTTGTTCACTAACTTATCTTTTCAACCGTGCACGACTCCTCATGGCAAAGTAACCCGGTAGAAAGGATTCTGAGGGCCCCCTTGCACTAGGTATAAGTAGTACTGTTCTGTAACAATCTTATCTAACTTTGTTCGTTTATTTTAATGTGTTGCTGCCGCCTCTGTGAATTTAATTGTATTTCTGAATGATTAATGAACTTTATACATTTGTGGCAAAGACGGAAAAGTATACATACCACTCAGGTAGTGTTGACAAATACATTTTATGCCGTAAATATGCTGGTTCAAGTGAACGAAATTTCTGTAAGGTATATAGAAGGGCGACTGATTTCAAGGATATTATTATTATTTGGTCTAGGAATTAATTCGTGCGGGTGGACAAGAGATGGCGCAACGAACGGAGAGTCCCACAGTTCCGTGTATCCACACATGTGTTGCAAACCCCTGTCATCGCGTATCGTTCGTAGTATAGGGCAGTGGATTAAAGCGTCAACAACACCAGTTTGTAGTTAAGTGGACATGGCGCAATTTGTGCCTGATAAAGTGTTTTTGCGGGGTGTCCTGCTGCATTACTTTAACATGCAGAAAAGAGCGACTGAAAGTCATCGTATTTTGGTGGAAGTGTATGGTGACCATGCTCTAGCTGAGCGAACGTGTCAGAAGTGGTTTGCACGGTTTAGAAGTGGTGATTTCGGCTTGGCAGACCAAGAGCGACCTGGACAGCCAAAAAAATTTCAAGACGAAGAATTGATAGCATTGCTCGAGCAGGATTCGTGTCAAACGCAGGAACAACTTCCAGCAGCATTAGGCGTTGATCAAACAACAGTCTCCAAACGCTTGAAAGCCATGGGAATGATTCAAAAGATGTCACATTGGGTTCCACATGAATTGAAAGACAGAGACGTTGAAAGACGAAAAACCATTTGCGAATTGTTGCTTCGAAAGGGGTTTCTGCATCGAATTATTACGGGTGATGAGAAGTGGATCCATTACGAGAACCCTAAACGAAAAAATGCCTGGGTGAAACCAGGTGAACCAGGTCCATCACAACCAAAACGAGATATTCGCTGTGCAAAGGTTATGCTGTGCATATGGTGGGATATGAAAGGTGTGGTGTACTATGAGCTGCTGCAACCGGGTGAAACTATGAATGGAGAACGTTATCGACGACAATTAATGCGTTTGAAGCAAGCTCTGGCCAGAACACGACCAGAATGGGAGAACAGACATGATAAACTTATTGTTCAACATGATAACGCTCGCCCACATGTCGCAAAACCGGTCAAAACCTATTTAGAAAATGTCGGATGGGAAGTTTTACCCCACCCGCCGTATTCACCAGACGTTGCTCCTTCGGACTACTACTTGCTCGATTGCATGAACAACGATTTGATTTTACAGCGGTTTACAGCGGTTCAGAAGATATCGAAACATGGGTCTCTGACTGCATCGCTTCCAAGGATGAGGACTTCTTTCGCCACGGAACCCGTACATTGCCTGACAGATGGGCGAAAGGGGTGGCTAGCGATGGACAATATTTTTCTTAAGGTATTTGTGTATTTTGTGTTTGTACTACAGCTTCAATGTGTGCGTACCAACCGCACGAATTAATTCCTAGAGCAAATTTTCTTCTTCTTCTTCTTCTTCTTCTTCTTCTTCTTATTATTATTATTATTATTATTATTATTATTATTATTATTATTATTATTATTATTTAAATGATGTGTCTGAAATAGAACTCAATTCAATGTTGGATTCTGAGGATGGACAAGATAGTGTAGAAGAAGATATCATGATTGAATTACTTGTAAACAACACAAATATTGAAATAGGTTGAAAAAGTTTACCGGTTCTGATATAAAGGAAAAGATGACAAGACATTATGGAACGTACGCTGTCCTACTCTAACCCATAGGACGAGAGAATGTAATTTAACATGTCGTTTATCTGTTTTGAAACAGAAACAAGATGCAGCAAATATTTTATTTGGGGCATATACTGTATTTCTTGCGAACTCTATGCTGAATGAAATAGATCCATATGCTAATCAAAGGATTTATAAAATATAATTGCTGTTGTCTACCGGAAACATCGATCAACACTCAGAAGAGAAGAGAAAACACTTTGTGCTTACATTTTGTAATTGTACTAAAGAAGACGTGGGCATTGCTCAGTGAACATCGAAACCATGGACAATACTATTTTTTGAAACATTGGACAGTGAATAGTTTTATTGCGCTTGGAGAGAATATTGAACTGTAATATAAATAGTTCGTGTAAAAGCTTGAAAAAAATGATGGTGAATATTTGGGACATCTAAATAAAATACATCATCTGAACACAGAACATAAGCTTCAGAAAATAACAGAGAATTCAGAAATTAAGAGAGCTCTACCACCCACTAATGACAGAAAAGCTTCCGAAAACTGGTACCATTCTGACTGGAAGAAAAACAGGAAACGGAAGAAAAATTGTCATCACTATGAATATCTATATAGAGCACACGACCTAAACGTGCAACTGTAATTTCAAAATATTTAATCACTTAGTAACTTTGAATAAACTAGGGATGAAATAGCACTACAGAAGTATTGGAATACTACTTCCAATCCAAACGTAAACATATCTCGATGTTTCAATCCAAACATAAACATCTCTGGGATATAACCATTCTACGTACAGAACCTTAAAGACTTTGATAGGTGCCACCAAGAACTCTCTTCACAACTGATTATCATTGTCTAGGAAAAGGGTTGTATTACCATGTAGCAGTCGGTTCCCGGGAAGACCGTAAGTCGGGTCTTTAAATTCTTACAAATAAAGATTTAAAAATTCTACGAACAGAACATAATAGAAGTTGATGATTGCTACTCAGAACTTTCATCAGCACTCTATTTCATAGAGAAATTAAATGGTACTATGACCTTGTTCACATTTGGTTCCTTAGTTTCTGATAAATTTTTAATGTAAAATGTTATAAATAATGATTTAACTATTATACTTACAGAACTTTATAGAACTTGACGAGTGGTATGCAAAACTCTAATTAGAACTCTATTTCATTGAGAAATAAAAATGTTCTATTACCTTGCTCAGAGTCTGTTCGCGTGTCCCGTGTAAATTGTTAATTTAAATTGTTATAAATAAAGATTTAACCATTCTACGAAGAGTTGTGAAGAGTTGTATTACCTTGTACGCAGTTAGTTCGGAGTAACACATTAACTGTAGATTTAAGTTCTTATAAATAATGAGTTAAGCATACCAGGATAAGAACTTCATAGAACTAGACGAATGATACTCAGAACGCAGGTCAAAACACCATTCCAATCCGAAATAAAATGGTACTATTGCTATGCTATGAATACGCTAGCCATTCGCCCATAAATTTTTAACTTACATTTTTATTAATTAAGATTTAAATATGTAACGAACAGAAGTTTATACAACCTTACGAGTGCACTCAGGACTCTCGTCAGAAATTTATATCACTGAAAAATAGTAGGGTTCTATCACGTTGTTCACAGCCGGTTTGTGATTGGACCATAAATTGTTGATATATTTTTTTATAAATAATGAGTTAAACATCCTACGATGAGAACTTCAAAGAACTGAACAAATGCTACTCAGAACACCCAACATGAATCTAATTAAATAGAAGGAATATCTATCACTTTTTTCACAGTCGGAAATAGCGCATAAACGGTTGATTTGTTATAAACAATGAGTTAATAATTCAATGTTAAGCGCTTCACATAACGGAGCTACTTACTACTCAATACTACTTAGAACACAATGCTACTTAGAACACACATGAGAACTCTATTCAAAACCAAAATAAAAGAGATCAATTACCTTCTTCAGCGTCGGATCGTGAATAGCTCATAAATTGTTCATTTAAATTGTCAGAAATAAAAATATAACTCTTGAACAAACACAACATTAAAGAGCTACACGAATATTATTAAAATTTTCATTAAGACTATTTTATTACTCAATAAAAGAGTTTTATCACCTTGTTCAGAGTCAGTTGGCGAATGGTCCAGAAATTGTAATTGAGATTGTTATAAATAAACATTTTACCATTCTACGAACTGGAATTTAAAGAGCTTGACGAGTATTATTTTGAACTCTCATCAAAACTCTATTTTATCACGAAATAAAAGAGTTAAATAACCTTGTTCACAGTCAGTGACGAGAGGCCAATAATTTGTTGAATCAAGTTGTTATAATTAAAGATATAGCCATTCTTCGAACAGAACTTCTTAGATCCTGACATGTGCTACTCAGAACTCTCATGAACCTCCATTTCATTGCTGTAAAAGGAGTTGTATCAACATGTTCACAGTCGGTTCGCGAGTGGCCTATAAGTTGGTCATTTAAATTGTTATAATGAAAGATTTAAACATTCTTCGAACAGAATATTTTGACCTTGATAAGTGTTACTCAGATCTCTCATGAGACCTCTATTTCATTATTTAAGAAAAGAGTTGTATCGCGATGTTCACAGTCGGTTCGCAAGTGGCCTATAAGTTGGTTATTTAAATTGTTATAATGAAAGGTTTAAAAATTCTTTGAACTAAACTTTATAGAAATTCACTACTGCTACTCACACTTTGCATCATCACGCAATTACATTACGAAAAAATTGTTCTATCACTTTGTTCAGAGACGGTTCGAGATTAGTCCAAGAATTGTTGAGTTTAAAGTGTTATAAATAAGGATATAACTATTCAACGAAGAGAAACTTAAAGACCTCGACTTGTGCCACTAATAATTTTTATGAGAACTCAATTTCATTTTCTAAGAAAGAAGATGTATAAAAATGTTCACAGACGGTTCCCGAGTGTAACATATATCGATTCATTAATTTGTTATAAATAATGATTTAACCATTCTACGAAAAAGCTTAATGAAGTTGATGTGTACTACTGAGAACTCTCATTACAACTCTATTTTATTGGGAAGTAAAATTGTACCCTGACATTGTTCACAGTCGGATCACGATTCGCCCATAAATTGTTAAAGTAAAATGTTATAAATAAAGATTTAACTATTCTACGAACAGAACTTTATAGAATTCGACGAATGCTACTACGAACTCTCATCAAAACTCTATTACATTATGAAATAAAAGAGTTCTATCACCCCGTTTACAGTCGGTTCGCAAGTGGCATATAAATTGTTAATTTAAATTGTTAGAAATAAATTTTTAACCATTCTAAGAAGTGTTCTATCACTTTGTACACAGATAGTTCGGAGTAACACATAAATTGTAGATTTAAGGTCTTATAAATAAGGAGTAAAACATCGCACGATAAGAACTTTATAGAACTGAACGAATGCTACAGATAATGCACAACATAACTCTATTTAGATAGAAAATAAAAGAGTTATATCATTTTGTTCACAGTCCGTCCGCGAATAGCCCATAAATTTTTGGTTTAAGTTGTTATAAATAACGAGGTAAATATTCTACGATAAGTGCTTCTAAAACGGAACGAATGGTACTCAGAACACACATCACAATTCTGTTTAAATACAAAAAGGCTTCTATCACCTTGCTCACAGTCTGATCGCGAAGTGCCCATAAATTGTTGATATAATTGTCATAAATAAAAATATAACCATTCTAAGAACATTACTTTACGAGGGTTGTGGAGAATTATTTAGAAATCTCGTGGATAATAAATTTTATTACGAAATAAAATTTATATCAGCATGTTCACAGTGAGTTCGCGATTGGCCCAAAACCGCTGGATGTAAACCTGCTAGACTTAATTTCAGTATTATGTGCTTCAAGGTCTGTGTATTCGCAACTGGTTACGTCATGTTTCTCAAAAAGCAATTCATGTCTCCATTGAATTTCCTGAGCGAGAAATGTGTATCACAGTAAAACCAAATGAAATTTCGCAAATCATCAAGAAAATAGATAAAATAATAGAAACTCGTACTTAAGACAGCCACTTTAACCACACGACTACGAAACAATTACTTCGTAGCATCCTTATTCAATTATTTCCAGCAATTATTTTCAACCACAAAATTATCTATTAAACGCAACATAACAGCAAGGGATCATTTTGTTTATTGGGCACTTATAACATGTAATACAATCACCTTGTCAGCTTTTATCGCACTATAAACGCTTTCTGTTAGAACAATCTGAATTCCTACGGAAGAAAAATACGATACAGTAGTAAAAAAACAGAATTATCATCAATTACAATATACAAATCACGGTGAAAAAATTCGTGAGTTCATAATATAGCAAGGAAGTTTCTCGCAACATAACAAATCATGTATCTGGTTTCGTGGTTAAACCACGTGACTTCAGTTGGGCGCACTCAGCTTCGAATCCACAGTAGTGTAGCTTGATTTTTTTTCCTCAACAAAAATACATCATTCTTGAAAATAGCTGCATATAAATCCGTCCGTTCCATGTAGAAAAATAACAATTCAGGATTCAGAAGTGTTCTATTCAACAACGATAGTGTGCAAGCCGAGTTCAATTACATGGCATTTCAAGCATCTTACCACCATATTTGACTTAGCTATTACTAGCCTCCTGTCAAGTAATCTCACCAATAAAGTGAAAATGACATACAATGAGCAGAGGGAAACAGTCTTTTCACGTCATTTATTTGTCCGTTTTCTTAGTGGAAAAGTTATTGAACAGTTTGCACAAAACAATATTGCCAACATAGTTTGAAATAATTTGATCAGTCCATCCTTGCGTAAAGGGCCTAGCTGAATAAGCATTTGAAAACTGCGCTAAGCATATCTGCAGCTAATTTACAGTATCGATTAACATTTATGAGAAACTTAGTTTCCAAAATTTTCAAAACATGCAAGCGCTTTTGGAGGGCTGTTAGGAGGGGGAAGGAAAATTGAAATTATGATTTTCTCCTAAACGGCTAAACCGATTTTCATGAAAAAAGTATGTTAGGCGTTCTCAACAAGGGAAAAATCGGAAAATATTTTTGGGGGTGGGTTGAAAATTGAAGTCGAAAAAGTAGTGGAAGACTAACTGGGACACCGACCATTTGTTGTCAGTTTCCTTTTCAGAGGTTCCCTAATAACATAAGTAGAAGGGGGACACCTGACACCCGGTAGCTTAAAAATCGCCTTTTTTCCAGGGTCTCCCTAGATCAAGGACTCAATTTTCCACTGTCTCACGATACGCTATGTCCCACGCACCGTCCACCCATGGTCTTTCACGACCTCCATTTTAGGGGTGAATTTGTTCCCTTCTATGAGCACTTTTTAGAAGGTGAACTCGTTCCCTTTTATGAGCATATTTTCCACCCCTATTTTAACGTAGCAGTAACACATAAGTTTACGAACACATAGAAGAGAAGATAACACATGGAGACTACGAACACATAGCAGAGCGGATCACCCATATTTGAACATATAAGGGGTGTACTCGTTCTCTTTTATGAGCACTTTTAGGGGGTGAACTCGTTCCCTTTTTTGAGCATATTTTTGAACCCCTACTTTAATTACGAACACATAGAAGAGCAGATAACACATAAGACTATGTAACATAGCAGAGCTAATGCAAGAGTATGGCTTACTTTCCAACCCCTATTTTAACATAGCAGAAATTACATAAGATTACGAACACATAGAAGAGCAGATAACACATAAAACTACGAAACATAACAAGGGTGTATTCATTCCCTTTTATGAGCATATTTTCCAAACCTTATTTTAGCATAGTAGAAATTACACATAGCAGAGCAGAGAATACATAAGACTACGAACACACAACTGTATTCTTTCCACCCCTATTTAAACATAACATAACTAGTAAAAGAGTATGGCTTATTTTTCAACCTCTATTTAACATAGCAGAAATTACATAAGACTACGAAACAAAGCAAGGGTGTATTCGTTCCCTTTTCAACCCCTATTTTAACTATAAACATAGCAGACAATGAATACATATGTAACATAGCAAAGAAGGTGAACATAAGGTTACGAAAACACTACTGTATTCGTTCCACCCCTATTTGAGCATAGCAGATAATACATAAGACTACGTAACAATGCAGTTGTGTACTCGTTCCAAACCCTATTTTAACATAACAGAAATATCAGACAATGAGCACATTATAGCAAAGATTACAATCGAACACCCTGAACCGTCCAACCACGGTCTACAGATAGTCATTTTAAGGGGTGTATTCATTCTCTTTGATGACCACTTTTTCACCCCTAAGAAAACACTACGAACATAGCAAATTCGTTCCACCCCTAATTGAACATAGCAGAGATGTATTCGTTTCCTTTTATGAGCACTTTTAAGGAGTGTACTCGTTCTCTTTTATGAGCTTATTTTCCAACCCCTATTTTAACATAGCAGAAATTACATAGCAGAGCAGAGAATACATAAGATTTATTCCCCTTTATGAGCATTTTTTCAACATAGCGGACAATGAATACACATGTAAGATAGCAAAGTCAAATGTCACAGAGAGTACATAAGATCACGAACACACCCCTATTTAAACATAGCAGAAATTATACAGAGACTACGAACACATAACTATGTAACATAGCAAAGACTACTATAAAAATAATGAGGGTGTACTCGTTAACTTAGCAAATAGCAGGAGTGTATTCGTTCCATCCCTATTTTAATTCGTTCCACTGATTTCGTTCCCAACCCCTAATTTAACAAAGCAGAAATGACATAAGAATGTCCCCAAACTACTGACCAATGAAAACACAGGTCAAACTCAAAAACGGAGCCACATTTAGTAATTGGTCATCAACCACTCCAAGTTCCAAAATTAGTGGTTATCAAGGTCAAGGGGCAAAATACTCAAAACCTAATAACCCGAAAACGGAGCCATATATTGAGATGATGTTCCCAAATATAGTAATGGGTCATCAACTACTACAAGCTCCAAAAATAATGGCCTTCAAGGTCAAATGTAAAAATACTTAAAACCTAATAACTCGAAAACGGAGCCAAATAATGAGGTGGAGTTTCCACATTTAGTAATTGGCCATCAACTACTACAAGCTCCAAAAATAATGTCCTTTAAGGTCAATGGTAAAAATACTTAAAACCTAATAACTCGAAGACGGAGCCACATATTGAGATGGTGTTTCCAAATATAGTAATAGGTCATCAACTACCACAAGTTCCAAAATAATGACTATCGATGTCAAAGGTAAAAATACCTAAAATTTAATAAGTCGAAAACGGATCGACATATTGAGGTTCTGTTTCCAAATCTAGTAATTGGTCATCAGCTACTGCAAGTTCCAAAATTAGTGGTCATGCATGGTCAAAGGTCAAAATACTTAAAACCTAATAACTCGAAAACAGAGCCAAAACTTGAGGTGCTGTTTCCAAATCTAGTGATTGATCATCAACTACTGAAAGTTCCAAAATTAATGGTCATCAAGGTCAAAGGTCAAAATACTTAAAACATAATAACTCGAAAACGGAGCCACATATTGAGATGATGTTTCCAAATATAGTAATAGGTCATCAACTACTACAAGCTCCAAAAATAATGGCCTTCAAGGTCAAAGGTAAAAATACTTAAACCGAATAACTCGAAAACGGAGATAAAAATTGAGGTGATGTTTCAAAATCTGGCAATTGGTCATCAACCACTGCAAGTTCCCAAATTAATGGTCATGAAGGACAAAGGTCAAAATACTTAAAACCTAATAACTCTAAAACGGAGCCACATATTGAGATGGTGTGTCCAAATATAGTAATAGTTCATCAACTACTACAAGTTTCAAAATAATGACCATCAAGGTCAAAGGTCAAAATACTTAAAACCTAATAACTCGAAAACGAAGCTAAATATTGAGGTGCTATTTCCTCATTTAGTAATTGGTCATCAAAAACTGCAAGTGCCAAAATTAGTGGTCATCAAGGTCAAACGTCAAAATACTTAAATCTAATAACTAGAAAACGGAGCCACATATTGAGATTTTGTTTCCTAATATAGTAATAGGTCATCAACTACCACAAGCCCCAAAATAATTACTATCGATGTCAAAGGTCAAAATACTTAAAACCTAATAACTTGAGAGCGGATCGACATATTGAGGTGCTGTTTCCAAATCTAGTAATTGGTCATCAACCACTGCAATTTGCAAAATTAGTGGTCATTAAGGTCAAAGGTCAAAATAATTAAAATTTAAGAACTCGAAAACTGAGCCACACGTTGAGATGGTGTTTCCAAATATTGGTCATCAACTACTACAAGTTCCAAAATAATGACCGTCGAGGTCAAAGGTGAATCTCGTAAACGAAGTCACATATTGAGATGACTTTTCCTCATTTAGTATATTTGTGTGATCTATTCAATTTTGTACCAAGCAGAAAAAAGTAAAAAAGGAATAATTTTGAGTGAGTTTTGTATTAATGAGAAAGAAATCAAAGGAACAGAATTTTAACTATCGCAGAATTTTTGCACTTTTTGGGCTATTCAAAAAACGCAAAAATTAATTTGGATGGAATAACAAGAAAGAAAACAAAGGTATGCCATATTAACTAGCTGAGAATTATATGTCATCTTGTATTATTTAAACAAAACAAAGGGCTAAATTTGAGAAAGAGAACTTGGATAATTTTACTCAAATTTGGATGGAGTATTTAGCTTTCTATGCAACAGGTAGAAAACCGAAGAAGGCACATTTTAATTAGTTTAATATTTCTGTACAATTTTGTACTACCCAAATAAACGAAATTTTATTTTTGTACCAATCAGAAGAAAATCAAAGAAGGGTCATTTTAACTAGCTCATCATTTTATACCTTTCTTTGCTATTCAAATAATATCGGGAACAATTTCAAGTGGTCTATTTTGTATTTGTACCTATCAGAAGAAAAGCAAAGATATGCCATTTTAAGTATTTAAACAAACGAAAGGATAAATTTGAATGACCTATTCAATTTTGTGCTAACGAGAAATGCTATTTTATCTAGCTCAGAATTTTATATCATTTTGTACTACTCAAATAAACAAGAAACCGAAGAAGGATCATTTTAACTAACTCAGACGTTTATACCATTTTTACTACTACAATAAATAGAGTATTTAGTTTTGTACCAACCAGAAAAAAAAGAAGTTAAGATTAGGTAGATTATTTTCTTTTGTACCAAGTTGAAAAGAGAAGAAGAGCTTCTTTAACTAGCTTGGAATTTTATATCATTATGTACTGTTTAAACCCTTTAAACTAGCTCAGAATTTATGTAACTTCTGAACTACTGAAATGTTCTATATTTGTATAAATCAGAAAAAGCGAAAAAAGACCATTTTAACAAGCTCAGAATTTATATATATTTTGTACTAATCATATACGAAACAATATATTAAAGTGACCTATTCAATTTTGTACCAATGAGAAATGCCATTTTAACTAGCTCAGAATTTTACAACTCAAATAAACAATGGACTATTTAGTTTTATACGCCGGAGAAAAACAAAAGAATTTTATATCATTTTGTAGTACTCAAATCTGGATGGATTATTTAGTTTTGTACCAAGCAGAAAAAGGAATAAATTTGTACTGATCAGAAAACCAAAGACATTTTTTAAAAAATAATAAATTTATTGGGGTGTCACATTTTCTTTTATACCAACGAGAAACATTTTTAACTGGCTTAGAACTTTATACCTTTTTGTAAAATTTGTACCAAACCGAAAAAAGCAAGGAAATACCATTTTAACTAGCTCAGCATGTTATAACTTTTTGTGCTACACATTTGAATGGTCTACCCAATTTCTTGACCATGTACTTTTTAAACCAACAAAGGATGAAATTTGTATTAACCAGACTCAAAATTTTATATCATTTTGTGAAGGAATAAATTTGTGTGACCTATTCACTTTTGTACAAAGCAGAAAAATGAAAGAAGTAACATTTTGTACTAACTCGAACAAACGAAAGAATAAATTTGAGTGGTTTAACCCCTTCCGGACCCTATGGTACAATTTGTACCATTCGCATTTTTCATGGTACATTGCGTTATTTTTCTTATACTTGAGCTTTCTCGCCCGGTTTTTTTGTTTTCCAAGTCCAGAGGCCTTGTAGAACACATTACGTATGGTTTCGGACCGTCCTGCGTCCAGACATAGGAGGTGATGACGTCGTAAATCAAAAATTTCTTTTCTCATTTTCTAAGCGTATGTTCAATATTTTTGGCGGGCTTATTTTTCTACGTAGAAGATTGAAATTTTGCACAAACATTTAGTCCACCAAGTAGTATTTACCAGATTTTTTGTTCCGATATCAGTGCTAAAACAGAGGGGAACCAGAGAGGCAAAGGGGTGAAAAAGGAATATTTTACCCCAAAATCCCGTTTTTCGTCAATTTTCTGACTTCGTTTCGTCAATTCTGATTGTTACAAAATGAAATAGACCACTCAAATTTATTAGAGTAAAACAGAATGGTATAAAAATACCAAGGTTGTTACAATGGACCTTCGTGGTTGGTATAAAACTGGAAGGGGCTTTTTCACTTTGCTATAAAAGTGAATAGGGCACAAAAATTTATACCTTCGTTTATTTGAATAGCACAAAAAGTATAGAAATTCCTTCGTTTGTTTGAGTAGCAGAATATTTTCTTTCTTTGTTTTTCTCTGGTTGGTTCAGAAAGCACATAAATACTGAGCGATTTAAAAGTAGCCCTTCTCCGCTTTTTTAGTTGCAAACAAAATTTATTCATTCTTCAATAGGTCACTCAAATTTAACACTTCGTTCATTTTAATAATACAAAAAGCCTAGTTACCATTCACCTTCTTTGCTTAAACCACTCAAATTTATTCTTTCGTTTGTTCGTGTTAGTACAAAATGTTAGTTGTTTCATTTTTCTGCTTGCTACAAAAGTGAATAGGTCACACAAATGTATTCCTTCACAAAATGATATAAAATTTTGAGTCTGGTTAGTACAAATTTATCCTTTGTTTGTTTAAAAAGTACAACATGGTCAAGAAATTGGGTAGACCATTCAATTGTGTAGCACAAAAAGTTATAACATGCTGAGCTAGTTGAAATGGTATTTCCTAGCTTTTTTCGGTTTGGTACAAATTTTACAAAAAGTTATAAAATTCTAAGCCAGTTAAAAATGTTTCTCGTTGGTATAAAAGGAAATATGACACACGAATAAATTTATTACTTTTAACAAATATCTTTGATTTTCTGATCAGTACAAATTTATTCCTTATTCTGCTTGGTACAAAACTAAATAATCCATCCAATTTGAGTATTACAAAATGATATAAAATTCTGAGTCCATGTTCGCTTTCTCAAATTTATCCCTTCGTTTGTTTAAATATTAAAACATGTTCTGTAAATGAGATTTCTCGTTGCTATAAAATTCAATAGGCCACTCAAATAGTCTTTCTTCTCTTTTTGTGGTTGTTACAAATTTATTCCTTTCTTTATTTGTGTAGCTTTTTTCTGTTTGGTACAAATATTACAAAAGGCATAAAAATCTAAGCCTCTTATAAATGGTTAGATCACCAATATTTAAATGGCAACATTAGGTATGAAAAAGCTGAGCTAGTTAAAATGTATCATCTTTACTTTTCTTCGAATGAGTACAAAAACTTAGATTACTCAAGTTATCCTCATTTTTTAAATGGTATAAAAAGTATAAAATGGCCCTTCTTTCGTTTATTTGGGCAGTACGAAATTGTACAGAAATATTGAACTAGTTAAAATGGGCCTTCTTCGGTTTTCTCTCTGGTCTCACTCATGTATATGCCTTCGTTTATTAGACTAGTTTAAAGTGGTCCTTTTTTGCTTTTTCCTTTTGTTTGTTGAAATAATACAGAATGCCCCTTTTGAGAGTTGACACAAAATATAAGTTCTTTCTTTGTTTTTCTCGGGGGTATAAAACTAAATAATCCATTGTTTATTTGAGTAGTAAAATTCTGAGCTAGTTAAAATAGCATTTCTCATTATTACAAAATTGAATAGGTAACTTAAATTTATTCTTTCGTATATTTGATTAGTACAAAATGTATATAAATTCTGAGCTTGTTAAAATGTTTTTTTTTTCGCTTTTTCTGATTGATGCAAAAATAGAACATTTCAGTAGTTCAAAAGTTACATAAATTCTGAGCTAGTTAAAAGGGTTTAAATAGTACATAATGATATAAAATTCCAAGCTAGTTAAAGAAGATATTCTTCTCTTTTCAACTTGGTACAAAAAAAAATAATCCACCTAATCTTCTCTTCTTTTTTTTCTGGTTGGTATAAAACTAAATACTCTATTCCTTCGTTTATTGGGGTAGTACAAAAGGAATGAAAGTCTGAGTTAGTTGAAGTGATTTTTCTTCGGTTTTTTGTTTATTTGAGTAGTACAAACGATATAACATTCTGAGCTAGATAAAATGGCATTTTTCGTTGGTACAATCCGCGGCAAAAAACCTGCAACATGAGCATATAATTTTATTGTGAAATGACGAAATCTTTTGCCCCAAAATAAGTGTGCACTGGAGGAGGCCGATGTTTATCCTGGAGTGAATCGTTCCACTTAGACGTTATGTTCATTCCCTTTGCTGTTAGGCGTAGTTTCACAATAGACTTACATCCTCATGTTGCAGGATTTTTGCCGCGGATTGTACAAAATTGAATAGGTCATTCTAAATTATCTTCTTGTTTGTTTAAATAGTGAAAATGGTATATCTTTGCTTGTCTTCTTATTGGTACAAGAATAAAATTTTTGTAGTACAAAATTGTACAGAACTATTGAAGTAGTTAAAATGGGCCTTCTTCGGTTTTCTACCTGGTTCATACAAAGCTAAGTATCCATCCAAACTTGAGTAAAATTGGCAATGTTCGTTTTCTCAAATTTAGCCCCTCGTTTTGTTTAAATAATACAAGATGACAAATAATTCTCAGCTAGTTAATATGGCATATCTTTGCTTTCTTTCTCGTTAGTCCATGCAAATTATTTTTGCGTTTATTTGAATAGCCCAAAAACGTACAGAAATTTTGCGCTAGTTAAAATTGTGCTCTTAGATTTCTTTCTCATTAATACAAAAGTAAAAAAGCCACTCAAATTTGTTCCTTCTTCACTTTTTTCTGCTTGGTACAAAATTGAATAGATCACACAAATTTACTAAATTAGGAAACGTCATCTCAATATGTGATTTCGTTTACGAGATTGACCTTTGACCTCGATGGTCATTATTTTGGAAATTGCAGTGGTTGATGAACTATAACTAAATGTGGAAACAGCACCTCAATTTTTGGCTCCATTTTAAAGTAATTAGGTTTTAAGAATTTTCACCTTTGACCTCGATGGTCATTATTTTGGAACTTCTAGTAGTTGATGACCAATTCCTAGATTTGGAAACACCATTTCAATATGATGGATCCGTTTCCGAGTTATTAGGTTTTAAGTACTTTGACCTTTGACCTCGATGGTCATTATTTTGGAACTTGTAGTAGTTGATGACCATTTACTAGATTTGGAAACACCACCTCAATATGTCGATCCGTTTTCTAGTTATTAGGTTTTAAGTATTTTGACCTTTGACCTCGATGGTCATTATTTTGGAACTTGTAGTAGTTGATGACCTATTACTATATTTGGAAACAGCACCTCAATTTTTGGCTCCGTTTTCGAGTTATTAGGTTTTAAGTATTTAGACCTTTAACCTTGATGACCACTAATTTTCGAACTTGCAATGGTTGATGACCAATTACTAAATGTGGTAACAGTACCTCAATATTTAGCTCCGTTTTCATGTTATTAGTTTTTAAGTATTTTGACCTTTGACCTCGATGGTCAGTACCTTTTTAACATGTACTAGTTATTGACCAATTACTAAATGTGGAAACAGCACTTCGATATGTTGTTTCGTTTTTGAGTTTGACTTTTGTTCACGATGGTCAGTAGTTTCGGGACATGCTTGTGTCACTTGTGCTATGTTAAATTATTGGTTGAGAACGAAATCAGTGCTACGCTAAAATAGGGGTGGAGAATGTGTTCATAAATTTCTGCTAGGTTAAAATGTTCAAATAGGGGTTGAAAAAAGTAATCATAAAAGAGAAGGAATACACCCCTAAAAGTGTCTATAAAAGAAAACGAATCTTATGATTATCTGCTCTCCTATTTAATTTGAATTAGGGGTGGAAAAATGATCATCAAAGAGAATGAATGAATACACCCTCTAAAATGACTATCTGTAGACCGTGGGTGTTCGATTGTAATCTTCGCTCATTGTCTGCTATTTCTGTTATGTTAAAATAAGAGTTGGGATGAGTACACTCCTTCTATGTTACATAGTCTTATAAAGGTTTAAAAATAAGCCATAGTCTTTTATTAGCTCTGCTATGCTACGTATTCTTATATCATTTCTGTTATGTTGAAGTAGGGAGTGAAAAATATGCTCATTAAAGAGAACGAGTACACCCCTGCTATGTTACATAGTCTTATGTTTATCTGCTATGTTCAATTAGTGGTGGAAAATATGCTCATAAAAGGGAACGAATTCACCCCTAAAATGGAGGTCATAAAAGGGAACGAGTACACTCCCTATATGATCAAATATGGGTGATCCGCTCTGATATGTGTTCGTAGTCTCCATGTGTTATCTGCTCTTCTATGTGTTCGTAATCTTATGTGTTATCTGCTATGTTCAATTAGGGGTTAAAAATATGCTCATAAAAGAGAACGAGTTCACCTCTAAAATGGAGGTCACAAAAGAGAACGAGCACACCCGATAAAATGTGCTCATAAAAGGGAACAAATACACCCCTAAAATAGAGGTCGTAAAAGATCGTGGGTTGACGGTGCGTGGGTGATAGCGTATCGTGAGACAGTGGAAAATTGAGTAATTGCTCTCAGGAGACCCTGGAAAAAAGGTGATTTTTCAGCTACCGGGTGTCAGGTGTCCCCCTTCTACTAACATATGTTTTTTTTTGTTTGCAACTGTACCTCATACTGAAAAAATGCAAATGTGTAGTGGCGGACATAAACCTTTGAGCAGGTAATGGCGACTGCTTTGAAACAAATGCAGAGTATGAGAATTACATGTGTCATATCTGTAGTTTCGTATGCAGAAGAAACAAACTTGTGATCGAAGGTTTATATTATAAACAACTAATGTTATTAATATAAGCTTTGCCGAAGATTATTAATTTATATCATCATAAAAGAAATACGAGATACTTTTTCAAAGGAAGAAAAATAAAATACAACTTTGCAAGCGGAGGTAAATGAAGTAACACAACCAGACGAAAGACGATTAAATTACAGCGTAGTAATCGTGGTTCAGTGGTCAAGGGTAAAATGGAGGTCCTTGGATCGAACCCACGTCGAGCACGTATTTTTATTTCCTTAAGGAATTTTGATGGTGATTGATTGGCGATGACACACGTTTTATTATATTAAGACAATTTAATACTCGGATGTTCAATACTTGAACCATCAAATCTTCACAAATAATGATAGTAATAATAATAATAATAATAATAATAATAATAATAATAATAATAATAATAATAATAATAATAATAATATCTCATAGAAGATTAAAAATTAAAAATTTATTATCACTCAGTTCATACCATTACAACAGAAACGTGATATTAGGAAAAAAATAGTTCGGCCTTTGTTTAATGGCCATGAGAAGAGGAATTTGTCATTTCGATTCTAAAACAAACCAAACAAAATCGGGATGAGATTCAACGTTTTACTTTCAAGACGGGACAAGCCTAACCCAAATTATCGTCTGGGTTTGGAGATGAGAATCACGATGAGACGAAAAGTAGTGTAAATATTTCTCGTCTTGTCCCAATTCTCGAAATAGTGAATGCCACTCCTTAAGTTACAATTGCTGAGTAGACTGAATCTCATACGTTATTTTGTTACTTGGTATATCAGAGTTCACTGAATTATGGCCTGTGTATATATTTTTATAGCAAACTTTTATAATTACATCAGCATACTCTACAAGTTAGCTTATTATTAATTTAAAACTTTATTATTATTATTATTATTATTATTATTATTATTATTATTATTATTATTATTATTATTATTATTATTACTGAAGTATTGTTAATTTAATGGTTCAGCCTGTTCCACCAAGCTCCCGCCTTGTGGGCATTCTGCTGAACAAACATCTTGTGTCCATGTTTTCTCCGGGTTTCGCTTGCTCCCACTTTCTTCATTGAAAAAAAGTTTTTCATTCTCATCATCGAAGTCTTCTGTAGCTTAGCTGGCATACTAAAAAACAAATTTTCTTAGGGCTCTTGTGTGTTCAGTATCCCTACTTATTACATGAAATTATCCTAGAAACTTTCAGTTTAACATTAGGTAGTTGTACGGACGTATGCAGAGGGTCCTGAAGTCTGATTGTCCTGACACTTCTCACCAATCCCGACTATTTTGTAACTTTTGCCTAAAGCTAGGGGCGATTTTACAGATTTTAATACCATTTGTGCTCATATGGAATTTGTCTTCTATGTTATTATTATTATTATTATTATTATTATTATTATTATTATTATTATTATTACGACGTATTATTGTTATTGTTAGTAGTAATATGATTATTACTGAATATTGGACACCTCAATATTAAGACCTATTCCATTGCAAATAAACATACTGAAGTTAGGAAAACTGAAAAGTAATTTTGGACCCTCTATAAGGATGAATTGCCTTATAAGAGATACTTTGGTTGGAAAAGAGGGAGATAAAGATGTCAGCTACTGGTCAATATGAAAATCGAACCTTTGGAAACTAAGTATGATTTGTCTTCATCACGACACATAGTAACACTCTTTCGAAGTCATATACATCGAGAACATTTACTATTTCAAAGATTCTCCCCCCGGGAACAGAAACTGAGACCCCGTCTATTAAACTATCTGATGGGTGGGTTGCTTGGCTCGTTAACAAGGCTAGTAAGTTTGAGACGGATAAAATCGTGTTCGTGGGTTTTCTCGGGACACTCCCAGTTTTTCATTCCACCAATTCGTCCATTATAATTCAATTGCTTCAATCATAGTCTTTCTCAACCTAACAAGCATTATCGTTGGACGAATCGAAAACAATTGTATTTTCGTTTGCTCATTAACGTGTTTTCACAAGAAATATATAGAGAATAAACATGGGGAATCGTAATTTCATACAAAAGTGAAACATCAGACTCATAATACCTTAACCTAAAACAAAACAATTATATATCGTTAATTTCATTAATCTTCTACAACATAATTATTATTATTATTACTATTATTATTCCTCAAGATTCGATAGTTCAAGTATCGAAACATCCGTTTATTCAAATATCTGAATATAATGAAAATGAAATTAAATGAAATCTTTGAGTTTTACGGCCCACGGTTACGCCGGTTAGGCTAAAGGAGACGGTGATGATGAGAGATGAATGAAGCGGTGGAATGAAGAAAGTGGGAGGAAACGGGAGAACCCCGAGAAAACCCACGAACACGGTGTTTGTCCACCACAAAGTGAATATAATGAAACGTGTGTCATCGACAATCAATCACCATCAAAATTCCTTAAGTAAAAAAATTACGACGTTTATTCGATACAAGAACCTCTAGATTACTGGTCAAGACTCGACGTGGGTTCGATCCAAGAACATCCAGTTTACTCTTCATGTGCCTTCACCTCTGAACCACGAGCACTACCTTGTTAATAAACCGTCTTTAGTCTGGTTACGTTATTTTCCCTGCTTCCGCTTGCAAAGTTGTATGTTATTTTTCTTTCTTTCAAAATGTCTCTCGTATTTCTTTTATGACGATATAAGTTAGTAATCTTCGGTAAAGTTTATATTAATAATATTATTTGTTTATAAAACTTTAGTTCACAAGTTTGTTTCTTCTGCATACGAAACTATAGATATAACAGATGTAATTCTCATTTGTTTCAAAGCAGTTTCTATTACCTGCTCAAAGATTTATGTCCGCCACGACACATTTGCATTTTTTCACTATGAGGAAAACTAGCAAACAAAATGAAAACAATATCCTATTAGGGACCCTCTGGAAACAAAACTGAGAAAAACATGGTCGGTGTCCCAATTAGTATCCACTATTTTTGAAAATTTCAAAAAAAAAAATAATTGGCTTCAATTTTCAACTCCAAAAAATTTCCAAAAAAAATCCGACTTTTCTTTTGATGAGACCACCTAAAATATTTTTTAAAAATGAAAGCCGTCCAGGAGAAAAAAGAACAGTTTTCCATGTCCCCTTCTGACATCCTTCCAAAAGTGCTTGGGGGCTGAAAATTTTGGAAACTGAATTTTTCATAAATGTTAATCGATACTGTAAATTTGGTGAAGATATGATGGGGGCAGTTACTACAAGCTTATTCCGATAGGCCCTTTATTACGATGACTGACTGATCAAATTATTTGAAACTATGTGAGTAATATAGTTTACAGCCAACTATCCAATAACTTTTCTAAAAAGAAAACATGGACAAATAAATGACGTTAAAGTATTGTTTGCATCTGATCATTTTATGTCATTTTCACTATCATTGTTGAATAGAACACTTCTGAGCTCTGCATTGTTATTTTTTCTGCATGGAACGGACGGATTTCTACATTACGTTGCATGCAGATATTTAAGAGAATGATGCCTTTTTGTTGAGGAAAAAGATTCAAGGTAGACCACTGCGGATTCGAAGCTGAGTGGGCCGAACTGAGTCACGTGGTTTAAACACTATACTACATACATGTTGCATCATGTTTCGAGAAGCTTCCTTGCTGTATTATGAACTTACGAAGCTTTTTCACCGTGATTTGTATATTGTAATTGATGATAATTCTGTTTCTTTACTACCGTTTGGTAATTTTCTCCCGCGGCAGAATTCAGTATGTTCTAACAGAACGCGTGTAGAGAATGATAAAATGGTTAACAAGGTGATTGTATTACATGTTATAAGTGCCCAATGAACAAAATGATCCGTCCCTGTTTTCTTACGTTTAATAGATAATTTTGTGGTTGAAAATAATTGCTGGAAATAATTGAATAAGGACGCTACAAAGTAGTTGTTTCGTAGTCGTGTGATTAAAGTGGCTGTCTTAAGTTCCGAAGGTGCTATGTTTGATTTTCGATTGGTGTGGGTTTTCTGTTTTTCTTTCTAATTGTTTCTGAACTTGTTCGTGTTCGCAAAAAAAATATTTTACGTCTACACGTGAATTGCAATTTGGAATCAAAACGTCATGTGATTATGATTGTGGGAAAGGAGTACGATATTTTTTTTTAACATAACGAATATAAATTATATGTGTGGAGGAGTGTCGTGATGGCGATGTGGAAAAGTAATTTATTTCCACACAGCGCTCCCATGTTCGAGTTTATATTATTTTATCCTTTTTGCAATTGGGTGGTGAAATTTCACTTGGTTTTACAGAGATGCACATTTCTCTCTCATGAAATTCATTGGAGACATAAATTAGAAAGTACGATCTCTGAAAAGGCTTTTCTCAGAAACGTCACGTAACCCAAGTTGCAAATACACAGACCTTGAAGCACATAATACTTAATGTAAAATTAAATCTTGCAGGTTTACGTCCCGCGATTATAGAGTAGGCTAGGGAGACAGTGATGATAAAATAATAAAATGATGGAGTCAAAGGGGTGAGATAAAACGAGAGAACTTCTTGAAAATACACCACACTTTATTTGTCTACTACAGATCAGTTGGAGCGAGAGGAATCGAACTAAAGACCTTCTATACAAGAGGTGATCGCTCTCTCATTGTGCCATAGCGAACGGCAATACTTAATGTAAAACAGCTATTATTAAAGCACATTGCGTAAGTACAGTGAATATGTTCAATACTATTACAGGTAAATAAATTTAAGTGTGTTTTGACACGTATCTAGAAAGAACAGAAATTCTTTTGCAAATCCACAGTAAGGGCAACTTTCACCCCTTCACGCCTTAGTCCCACTTTTTAACCTCCATTTATGCTAATTCCGTAGGGGGGCCTGAGCTATTCAAGTGTTGTTGCTTCACAGATTCTTATTGTTGATTATAATATTAACTCAATACCAATTTGTCACTTTAAAGTATTTGTTATAAACGTGCTCCTTCGGAATTTCTGAATGATTTATACATTTGTTTCGGAACTATTCACAAGACAGAATGTGCAACTAAACTTTACCTCAATTTTCATAAATATTTCTACAAAGTTTAAAGTCCACTCACGCCGCCCCTACACTGGTTATGCACTGCTTCCAGAGATGCTTCTATTGATTTAACACTTCAGTAAATTTTTCCTTGGTAATATATATGTATGCCAAATTTGTATGAAATTTTTCAAGTGGTGTGTGGTACAGCGTACGAGCTGACAAGCTTTATTTTAGTTATGCTCCCAAACTATATTTAAATGTATGACAGTAAGAATCAAATATAGTATCACCCGTCTGTCGTTGATGAGCAGACTTTCATCATAATCTGACGTAGGACAATGAGTGGAATTAACGTTGTAAGATTTGAAATCAAATTAGCAATATTGCAAGTAAAAGAAAAACATAGAATAAGAAGTCTTTTGAAAATAAATTCGCCTCAAACTACCTGAGATTACATATAAGTCTTAACAGAACTTGTTGAATGCTCGGAATAAGTGTTCCTAAGAAACAATCCTTTATGCGTGGACAGGAATCCATGACCCTATATGTGGAAGTCCTGTACGTTAACCACTCATCTAAGAAACCTAACGAAAGTGTTCCCTCTTTTAAAATTATTACCGAAGTTCACTATTATGTGCAGGTCTAATTCTCTCTCTTTCTTTCTTACGTTTTACAAATATTACAGATTTCGGACATTTTTTGACATTAGCTGCGCTTTGTTTCTGATAATTTGGTAATAGTTTTAGCATACGCTTCTTCGAAATAAAACTTAACTAACAGAGTGGTAACGAATGTTTAGTTTACTGATTTTCTGGACGGGAAAGAAATTAGACTTTTGGATAGCTCTTGGAAACTTGAAAATTGCAGCTCCCCTCCTGGGATAGGTGCTTGGGCGAAATTTCTCCCACATTTATCATTCTCCTTTTCTCTACTAGAAAAAGTGTGCCTAAATTATTAGCAAGATTTCTCCCCTCTTCTAATGAATTCCATACTGATTTACATGTCTCATACATAGTAGTATTTGATTTCGTGGGGTCGCTGACTAATAGTTGATTTGGGGGAGTTCGGTGTCACCCCCGGATAAATGTTGAATAAAACCGCAATTTTAGGGTAAATCGCGGACCTAAGAGACCTCGTGATTGAGGTCGAAATTTAAGTAGTGGTGCCTACCTGGATGTGTAGGTCTTGGTAGATGTAGGGCGCACATAACGAGGAGGTCACACCCCCTCTGTAAGTCTTCAGTTTGTAGAGAAACATTACTGTAACACGTCTGAAGTTATTGCATAAAAACCACTGCAAAACATCATTTTGAAATTGAAATAACAAAGCAGTTTATAGATAGGGAAGGGAGCGAGAGGAAACATGTGAAATACTAAAGTCTTGTCTCTTGTTTGAGTCTCATCTCTTGTCCATCTCTATCAACAAATCAAAGACTTTTACATTTTTTTTTATTTTCTAAAAAGACATGCACTCGTTTAGCACTCAGGCTTGAAATCATTTCCCAGTGAAATATAACTAAAAAAAAGACATGTCTTCAGGTTTTGGTTTGGAGGCAGTATTAACTGGAGCAAATGAAGTTTAGTCACAGCAATTCCATTATCCGACATTTTCTCCGTATGGATATGTGCCTGTCTTTAAGGGTATTTCTTTACCTTATATCAGTAACGAATTTAGAAGAAACTCTCTCATTTAATCTCGGAATTGAGGGAGAGGAGTAGAGTTTTTAACATAGATATAATTAAGAGTAGCTTTTTTTTCTTCAGAAATTCCACCATTTACGGACTACAGACCAGAAGCACCCACCCTGTAACCGTCACTGTCTTATATAATAATAACCTACAGTTCCCTTTTCTCTTATTCTACATAGACAATATAATTATTATCAATGTTGTTACTTCCACTAGAATTTATTATTATTATTATTATTATTATTATTATTATTATTATTATTATTATTATTATTATTATTATTATTATTATTATTATTATTAAATTCTGTAGTTAAACTTGAAAGATAGGCGGTTTGCGTCTGAATACTAACAAACTAGATGACTGCCAACTTCGGTAGTCGTGAAATCTATTAGGGAAGCATATCTCACGAGGATGCGGGTTTGAGTTCCGGAGGAGCAAGTATTCGTGCTTAGGCCAAAATTTGTTAAAAGTTTTAGCGTGCCAGCACAAATCTTTAAAATTGCTCTGCCTGTTTCTATGGTTGTCAACTATTTGATGGGCTTGGCTCCCAGCTTATACCTGAGTTTAAAGGGGGCTATAGCTCCTTTTGAATCCAGACCTATATATATAGTTTATATATGGGCTTCAATCCTACTTTAGACTGGATATCGCTGCAAACTGTGATTTGGCCCCTCCCTTGTTCATATCCTGGATCCGCGGCTTTAAAGGTCCATAGCTCCAAAACTATGTGACCTACCGTAGTCGGTTTAAGACTTCACTTAGAAGCTAATATGTGTGCTATCCAAAAATACAATGTTTCAGAATCCTAAAATAAGGCAGGATTCTGAATCATGGATATTTGGATAGCGCACATATTAGTTTTTAAACAAAGCCTGGATCCTACTACGGTGGGTCGCATTGTTTTGGAGCTATGGACCTTTAAAATTTATTTCTTCATGTTTTCGACAGCCTATAACTTCGAAATTAAGCATTTGTGCACCCAGGTTGGTCTATATCTTTGGTCTTATCTTAGTGTCACGAACAGTAATTTTGTCCAGATAGGTTTTTGGATGGCACTGCTCCCCGGAGCTCTGAGAGTGCCCACCCTAAGACCAAAATAATACGTCAATAATAAATAGAATAGTACCAGCAGTTCCCCCGAATACTAAGTGTGAACCCCCGGAACATTTTTTTCTGAAAGAACGACTGGTCAGATGTTGTTTTTAAACACCCTCTATATATAAGCATTTTTATAAGCAGTATCGCATAGCAGTTTACAGTGCAAATGGAAATGCAATGCAACACAAACAAGAAAATACAATGCAAATTGAAAAATATATCGCTAATTGCGATGCATCTTTCTGCCTTACATTACCACGTAAGATAAAATATAGAGCAATCAAAATATATTGCTATTATTTCAAGAAACTTCCTCACACTTAAAGAGTCGGTTATTACAAGAAAAAGTACCTCGACTTTGGATTACAATACAGTTTTCCACTCTTCTCTTTTCTTGCCTTTGTCAGTTTATTGCAAGTTGGTCATTCTCCAGATCAGGTTATTTATCATTATCCTTGTTTATGAGTGTGTATAAAAAAGGTTCCTTGAAGAAAAGGCTCATTGGCACCAGATTGGACATAGCCGATATATGGTGTAGCATAAATGGGTCTTGGTTACTAAAACGCAGAAGTGTGTACACTAGATCAGTGAAACAGTAATGGTATTTTTAGTGCCGAAAATATAGGAAAATACCTTCATCTCTCTCTCTTCTCTTTTTGCTTTTCGATTAAAGTAATGATAGAAAGGATACCCATTTAAGTCCCTTGCCAAAACAACCTACGGGTTAGCAATATTTCTTCTTGGAAGATGTCACGAACCTAACTCGAAAAAACATCCCGCACAATTGGACTCTCTCTTTGTGTGTGTGTGCTTGAACCAATGCGTTGTTTTTCCTAAACCTAGTTGTTGATTTTGCCGCTGTGGCAAAACTCTCATTTCGCTCAACTTGACAAATAATATAATATAATATAATGCTTATCCAACAATGAGCGCGGATTGCAAAGAAAAGCAGTGAACTCTAAACTACCCCTATAGCAGGGTCGGATCCAGGACGGACTTCTGTGGAGGGGCGTGGATTGTAATACTGCTACTTAGCTACTTTTAAGAGCTCCAAACTCTGTGATGGAGTTTACTTATATATAAAATAAGAAAGATTCCTCTTCCGGGGGAGGGTGGGCGATTGCCCCGATCGTTCTCTGGATCCGCCCCTGCCCTATAACCTCTCCCCGAAATTAAATGCATAGATCTATTATTTCCAGTTCGAAGTCATTTTCGCTTCGATGTTAATAGTGACTTCTTTTTATCTCTGCGCTCAAAATAATAATAATAATAATTATAATAATAATAATAATAATAATAATAATAATAATAATAATAATAATAATAATAATAATAATAATAATAATAATAATAATAATAAATTCATATAAGAAATCCAATAAATACGAAGTCATTTACAATTACATTCATAATGAATAGAACTGTGAAGTACTTTCGTATTTATTACACTTCCTTTATGAACATATAATTACTAATTGTAGCAGACAAAATGTGTTAAAATTTAAATTGCGACACAAATTGAAATTTGAATTGCAACTTGCTGCACAAAGTATAAATAATTAAACACACACACACACACACACACACACATATATATATATATATATATATATATATATATATATATATATATATATATATATATATATATATATATATATATATATAATTTGTCTCGTGTCTCGAATTTCGAGTCGAGACAGGAATATATATTAATATGGAGGCAGCGTTTTTCCCAGACGCGTCGAAACAGTCTTACATCTCGACTCGTCTAGACACGTGCGCATCCCTATCGAGAAGTGATCTGAGCTAACAGCTCATCTCAACCAAGCCTGCTCGAGCCGATGGCTCATCCCAATCAAGTAGGCTTGAGCAGCTGGCTCACCTGAGTTGATGACCGAACCAAATTTTTGACTTACCAAGTCCAAAGGAGCCATCTGCTCAGTTGAGTGAAGTCATGCCGATGGACTCGTTTCAACCGTTCTGGAAACTCAGGCTTACTTGAGGATAGTCAAACTTAGTTAGTGGCTGATCTTAACCAAGCCGTCTCGCGCTATGCGCTCAGTTGAGACAAGTCGGTGGCCCATCTCAACCGAAGCAGCTCATGCCATCTACTAAATTGGGTCGAGTCGATTCCTTATCCCAAAGGAGCTGGCTAGAGATGTTCACTCAGTAAAACCGAGTTGAGACGGTTGACATCATTACTCGGGGTGTGCTTCTGCTTGGGTTCAAAATTATGACCGTGCAGTCTCAGTCTTGATAGTAAGAAGTACAGTATATAGTTATTTGGTGCTAAGGACATTTGATGCTGTCTCGTTATAAAAATCTATTGTCGTCTTGCTATCGAGACGAGACGAGATGCAAGCAGTGTACCCTCTCGTGAGCAACACTAAAAGTATTCCATATTGCTGCTTACATTTGTCATAGCTTTCGCTTCCCAGTCTAATCACTTAATCAAGCCATAATTTCAGAACGAGCTAAAACGAGCTGAGTGAACAAGCCAATTATCAAAACCCTACTCTACTTGAAATTTGACCTCAAAAACAGTGACTCAGCTCGGAACTCGACACGAAAAAGTTACCTTCGGCTCGACTCGTGCTCATCCCTACTTACCTGACATTCACATTTCATTTGCTATTTTCTTTCATTCTCTAAAACGTGTCTATTATGATGTTCCTCGTGTTTCTTATCCAATAGTACTGGAACATTCCTCATTAGTTCTATTAATACGTCTTTCATAATCGAAGTTAACAGTGCAGCAAAATCTCTCGATTATAGACATAGAGAATCCTTTGCAGGCGAAATTTTAAAGAAATGAACACTTGATTCTGTGCAGCGCTTCAGGAAGTACCAAAGAGAACATGAGCCACAACGATGCTTCCGTTGAACATCGATGTAAAAACATACTCGGTTGTTTATCATCGCGGCCACTAATTCACTCTAGCGGTCCACTTCTAGGTCGCGATATAGCATACATCTTCGGTATGAGCATACCCATCTGAATCCATGTGTCTGGGCCAGTATCGAGGATACGACCGCGAATTAAACCTCGACCTCAATTGCGAGGTCTCTTCGGTATGTTTGTTTATACCCTTAGACCTTATTTTAACAATATATGCAAATGTGGGATGTTGCAGACCTCCTGGCTACGCCACTGCTTGGTAGTATGCATACTTCCTAAACATCATCAGTCTTTGTTCACTTCCACTTTCAACCATAATTTTATTATTTCAAGTCAAACAGAATAGATTCGTTCTCCTTCGTATTTGACATTATTAAAATTAAAATTATGGTGTAAGTAAACCTGTGATTTTGCCATTTTAAATGTAAAATTCTGCCCCTCCTCCGCAAAAGAAATCTCATGTACGCTACCTGAGTGTATGCTCCCCCCGGGATATTTCTGTTTTAGATATTTTGGATATCTTCTGCAAGACTATTGGTAAGATATAGACTTTCATATATAGTATTTCTATTTACTTGGTACTGGAATTAATAGATTTGAAAGTAATCTTTTGTGTAAGTATAATTGTGCAGAACAGCCCTGGATAAATGTTTTGTGCTGCTATATATAAATGTACGTGAATTGTTACGAACGTTTCTAGAGGGGTGGAAAATAGTGTCCTAGAAACTAAGTGCCAAGTTGAAATCTAACAAAATAAGAATTTTATATTCACCTAGAGGGTGCCGAGTTTCAGTTAATATTCATATAAATGTGGGTCATTTACTATCTAATAACCATAAGACCTTGAAAAACTACATGTTTTTTCAGAAAGAGTCAGCAAAATACTCCCTCAAAACTCTTTTTCCGAAAAACTGTGCAAAATATCCCCTCCAAAAAAGCTAAATAACTCTAAGAGGGGAAGCTAAAATCTAAAAAACAAGAATTTTGTACTCATCTAGATTTTCTTTCCTTTCAGCTAACATCCATAAACGTGTGACCACATACTATCTAATTCGCATATGGACTTGGAAAAACAACGATTTTTCCTGAAAAAGATTGGCACAATTCTTCCCCCTAAAAAGCAATATAAGTCTAAGTGCCAAGTTAAAATCTGAAAAAATAGGAATTTCATATTCATCTAGAGGGTATCTACATTCATTTAGTTTCATATAAATGATGGGCATGCACTATTTAATTACCATGTGGACTTTGAAAAACACAATTTATTCCGAAAAAGATTAGAAAATTATTGTCTAAGAAAGCGAAATAACTCTACGTCTTCAGTTAAAAATTAATAAAAAATTTTTTTTCTCGTCTAGATGGTCACTAATTCCAGCTAATATCTACATAAATGAGGGCCATATACAATACAATTACCATATGAACTTAGAAAAATATCATTTTAAAAAATTATTAGCAAAATAAAATCTTAAAAATGCTATATAACTTTAAGTGCCAAGATAAAATCTAAGAAAAGAAGAATTTTGGGGAATAATTTAGTTTCCGTGGTGGGGTATAATCAGCAACGAAACATATATAATCTATATATCAATCGATTCAGCTTGACAAAACAAATCGATCGATACCAAATTTAACTACTTCCGTTTTACTGAGCCTAATTTAGTTTCCGTGTTGGGGTATAATCAGCAACGAAACATATATAATCTATATATCAATCGATTCAGCTTGACAAAACAAATCGATCGATATCAAATTCAACTACTTCCGGTTAATCAGTTCCCGTTTACTAAGCCTAATTTAGTTTCCGAAGTCGGGTTATGGAAATGTCAAAATTCAAAGATTTTTTTCAATAAAGTGGATACTTTCAAATATCTACCATAACAGCACAAGATGTGCTAGGCATGTGACATTTAGGTGTCTCAGCTACTTTGTAGGTACACGACACTTAGTACATATGGTAATCATTGTTAAGTATGTACTTAAGCTAGCTAAAGTTTTAGGTGCTTGTTACACCTAATTGATATTTGCGACTATGTACCACAGATGTAGCATTTATATACCTGGCCCAGTTTAGCACTGTGATAATCATTTGTTTTTATATCATCACTTGGGACATATATCTTTCATCTTCGAGGTACTTACTTTAGGTGCATACTTTTTCAGATACTTATGATATAATTGATATCTGCAGCGACACACGAATGACAGTCAGCCCTTTGCATTTGCTAATGCGCAGTAACATGCAACGGTTTCTCCCGCTTTTTGCTCCACTTTCTGCCCTAGTACACAATCGCTTAGAAAAAAGTAGCAACAAATGCATGAAATTTGAAACTGGTCGCTTACTCTGAGAGAAGAACACAGACTGAGAGTATTGGAGAATAAAATTCCTAGGTGAATATTCGGTCCCAAGAACGACAGGAATGGGAAATGGCGGAAATTTCATAACGAGGAACTGCATAACTTATATTGTTTACCAAACATTGTTAAGGTTATGAAATCTAGGTAGCTCAAGTTGGCAGGTCTTGTAGGAGTGTTTCGAAAGTTTTAACTGGAAATCCAATTGGAGAAAGACCAATAGGAAGATCCTAGGTGAAGATAGGAGGACAATATTAAGACGGATCTCGCAAAATTGGAGTATAAAGTTGAAACTGGATCTTGTTGCCTAAGGAGAGAAGTGAATGGAGAGTTTTTGTGAATGCGGCATTCAACTTTCATCCTCTATAGTTCATAGAGTTAGTTAGTTAGCAGGCCTTTTTGCTTAAGAACAAAACAGAAACATGAGAAAGCATTACATGAACAGAGAACATTAAGAATTTCGATATTTTTATTTCGGTTATGTAGTTGCATCTACATGAAGTTAGCCCTTGCTTTAAAATTGCGATCCGATAGCAAAATCTTTTGTTATTGATTGTTTTAAAGAAAAACTCGTTTGTTTCGAAAAATGTAATGAGATATTTATCTAATAATCAAGGGAGTTCCGAGGCAACTTAACACTGGCCTCTCCAATACTTTCAAATTTTGCTTTAAAAGTAATGCCATTCATTTGTTTTTTGTTTCATACTAATTGATTTGAAGAAAAAAATAGCGTGTTTCGGAAATAGTAAGAGGATATTTACAAAATAAAGTTGAGATGTGGCCAAATTTAACCAGGTCGCTATACTTACAAATTTCGATTGAAAATCAAAATCAATTGTCTGATGTTCGATTGTTGATTATTTTGAAGAAAAAATTGTTTTCGAAAAACATAAAAAGTGTTTACAAAAGAAATGGGTGATGAAACTTCACACTGTAAAAAATTGTTGTGTTATTTCAACGACATGCCTATGTGTTAACACAATTGTGTTAAAATATAACACAAACAAATGGATAGAACAACTCACTCTCCATTTGGAGTTGTGTGGCAAATGCCGTTAGTTAAAATGACACTAGGGCCTGTGTGTTAAATTAACACAAGTGTAGAATCTTCGGTGTAGTTTTCTGCGTGATTGTCAAATATGTTGGGCATGTAATTATAAAGGTTTATGAATTGAAGCTACAGACAAACACAGTAGAAAGAAATACTTAAACAAATGAAGGTATATGCAAAATTTCAAAATGCAAACCAAGCGATGTTTTAATTGTTATACGTAATGTTTCGGGAAAAACCCTAACAGCACAAGATGTGCTAGACATGTGCAATTTAGGTGTTCTAAATTCATCTCCCACATTTGATGCATTTATTGTTTCTTTTTCTAAGCGATTGTGTACTAGAAGCAACAAACGTATCAACTTTATTAGATGGCAACTGGGGCCGATCATTTGAAAGTGAATATGGAATAACTATAAAATAAAGTAAATAGACAGTCATCATTTTGTTATAGAATTAGGTCTACATGGCGAGCAGATTTTATCTTATCCCGTACGGTTATCGTCGAATATACGCGACTTAATTGAGCAATCTGATTAGCCAAATTCAAAAGACCTCAACAATTTATCCCTCTACAAGCGACGTTTTCTTCATTGCCTTCGTGGCCAAGTGGGAAGAGCATGCGGCTACTAATTGAAAGGTAGGTGGTTCGTGCCGCCCCTGGAGTGCATTTTTTTACTTGTTTAAAGTGTTTTTGTTAGACTCAGCATAATGTAAACACATTACGCATATAGGCGATTTAACATATTTTGAGGGCGTAATTTTGTGGTTCATTAATGCTTACGGCACGGTTCAACACCGGTTTTGTGTTAAAGACGTAACACTCACCCTGTGTTAAACGCCGACACTGCGGTGCATGTGTTGAATTAACATTGCATAGTGGCAGTCACGCTGGAACCACTGCCCTGTGTGAAAAGTGAGTTGAATTAACACAACCCATTTTTACTGTGCTCACTGGCAACACCGTCATATTTCGAATCAAAGCAAAAGGTAATTATTTGTTTTTGGTTATTTTGAAGAGATTTTTTTGTTTGTTTGGAAATAAAGAAACAGAGACTTATCTGTTGTTGATTGTTTTGAAGATAAAAATCCCTTTTTAAAACACAAAAAATACGTTTGAAGATATATCTGGAGGTCAACATCGTACTGGTCTTCACACTACTTTTTTCTGCTTTTAGATTTCGACTCGCTAAAGCTCGCTGGGAGCTCTGCCCCCAGACCCCCGGTCATGCCTTTTCCATGAGGTGTCATGTTCTAGAAAACTATTCCTTCAGGAATTCACTTCCCTTGACAGCAGGCACCTGTTACCAACACATACTTCAATTCAACCGGTATTATTCCTTCGATGTAACTTTGAAAAAAAGCACACAATTTATTAGAAAGAACTCTATTACTACCTCTACTCTGGCAATCATGTACATGGCTTATTATGTACACTTTGCGCACATCTATACATGTTAGAGACAATAACAGAATTTATTTTCTGAAACATAAACAGCAGACACTGTCTTCCAATAGCCTACCTATTAAACCTTGCATTTTGCGAAAACACTCACTGTTTACAAATCTGATTTTTGCAGCCTTTTAAATATTTATTTGTAGCATTTTTTTAATACTATGTTTTGCAGTGTAATTTAGTACAATTTATTATAATAGTGTCGTTGTAGTTAATTGTACATATTACCTGCAGGAAAAGTAATTCATATCTGTGATATAAGGGTGGGAAAATATTTCAGGCTTCCTGCACATTTATTCTTGTATTTACAATGAAGATACAATTTACTAGATAATTTACAAATACGAATATTGTTGGAAATGGTTTAATTTTTTTTTCATAGCATTTGAGTGAACACTACTTTTGTACTATAATGTAGTACAGTGGATTATAATGGAAACCTTGGGCATAGTAATACATATTACCTCAGCAAGACTTCTTGAAAAGTGTCATATATACTGCACAAATTCTTGCAGTATCCCTGTATATTTATTCTCGTATTTTCAATGAAGATTACAATTTGTAGGTGATTTACAACTATGAATATTGTTGGAGGCTTTTTAAACATTTGTTGGTAACATTTGAGAGAACACTACTTTCGCACTGTAATATAGAAGAGTCAGTTATAATGGAATCTTTCGGCATAGTAGTACACATTACGTGCAGCAATACTTTTTGAAATATTTCATATTTACTGGACAATCTCCTGCAGTCTACCTGTATCTCTCGTCTTGTATTTGTAATGAAGACTAAATATGTTAGTAATTTACAAATATGAATTATGTTAAGGATTTTTAAACATTAGTTCACATTTGATTGAACACCAGTTTTTGCACAGTAACGTAGTACACTGTATTATAATGCTGTCCTTTGGTACAAAAGTAATTATTGGGCAGCAAGACTAGTAGAAATTTTTATTTATACTGGACAATTACATAAAGTCTTCCTGTATCTTTACTCTTATATTTTTAATGAAGACGAATATTTACTGGGCAATTTAAAATATGAATATTATTGGAGGCTTTTAAAAATTTGTTTATAGCATCTCAAACAACACCACTCTCTCCATTGTAGTACAACAGCGTATTAGAACCGTGTCTTTCTCATATTTATTATTATCAAATAACAAGACATCATTTTCTTAATCATCCTAAAAAAACACATATATAAAACGATTACTATTCCGATTTTAGAGGTGTAACTCGCTAAAGCTCGCTGGGGGCTCCGCCCCCAGACCCCTGGTCATGGCTTTGCCACAAGGTGTCAAGGTCTAGAAAACTTCCTTGAGGAATTCACTTCAATTTACAGCACACACCTGTTACCAACACATACTTCAATTGAACCGGTATTATTTCTTCCATTTAACTTTGGACAGCAAACACAATTTATAAGAAGAACTCTATTACTACTTCTATTCTGGCAACCATGTATGATCTGTCAGGAAAGTAAATGTACACATATTTTTCGAGTCTGGCATTCCTGCGCTCCATCCGTGGAGAGTATGAGAATTAAATCAATCAAATGCTTACTGAGGGACAAAAAGAAAAGCTTAATCTGAATAAGACATTGCAGAGGGGCACAAGCTGTGAATACGAATAGTGCATTGTGTAAATAAAGGACGACACCGAAAGAGTAAGCCAGAAACAGCTGTTAAACTTACAAAAAAAGACTAAAAATTGTCGAAGTGGGAACATAAAACACATATACAACAAATACGCCGACAACTAAACGGTCACCAGGCCATGATCTTGGTGTAGTGGTTAAGGTGCTGGCTTACAAATGCGAAGGAAGCAAGTTCGAATCTTATGCGAGGACATTTTTAAAAATTTTTGATAATAATACATACAACTCATGAGAGATGGTAAAAGAGGTCGTATTTAGTTTTTCGTAGCAATTATTATTGGCAATGTTTAGTACTGATAATACTTTTTGTCTTTGCGTATTGCTTTTGTTCTTGTCTTCATTTCGAAAGAGAAGAATATCCGAACAAATGCCACCAAAATTCCTCATATTTTGAATGTAAACGCCATTTGCAATTAGTAAAGAATAAAAATTGAACGTTCCGAAGTAGCTGCAAAAAGTAAAAGGAAAAACATGGAAGTGGACCATACTCATGGTTATTAAAAATACAATTTCTACATGCCTTACACCTCCCGACCACGTTTCTACGTTAGCAAGTAAGAGGTTTGTGTTTAGGTTAGGCTAGTCAATACGTTTTGCAAAGGGGCCCGGTTTAGCTCTGACGCACCACAGGTGCGAGAAGGGAGAAAATAACTTTTTCTCTCTCCCTCTGTGTGTCTATTTATCTATCTATTTGTATATATATAACGCTATTTGTGAATGCCATAACCACCCTAATTTTCAGCGGATTGAGACGAAACTTGGCACAAACATTAATTGTTGAAATATCTTGATGAGTTCGTTAACCAGAATAATCAGATGAAAATGTTCAAAATGGTGGCCCTTCAAACTCTTAAAAAGTTCCAAGGGAACCAAATTTCGCCCATAAATAGGTATTCAGAAAGTTTGAATAAATTTTCCTCTTTTACTGAAATATTTGTGTGCAGAAACTTATTGAAATATTGGACCCGATTAATCGCCTAAAGAAGGTTCACACCCTTTCGCTACGGTCAGTTTTTTTTTAGGAGGGGGTTATCTTCCTATTGGAACAAGATGATTGTTAGTGATGATATGAAATTACACATTGAAAGTGAAGTAACTTGTGTAACGTGTGCATTGCAAATAAAGGTAGGCAACATTAGTGGTAAGTAAAACAATAATAATAATAATAATAATAATAATAATAATAATAATAATAATAATAATAATAATAATAATAATAATAATAATAATAATAATAATAATAATAATAATAATAATAACAATAGGTGTTGTTTGTGGCAAGGCAATATCTTCCTCAGTTCTTCTTCAAACGTAATGATTGTAATGCCATATCTCCCTTACAAACAAAATATTAGCAATTTATATCGAGAGAACGAGAAACTGTAGAGCGATGGGACCAACGTTGGACAGTATGCACTCATAGCACTCAGAAAAGTAAGCGATTTCAATGCAAAATGAACGAGGAGTCATTGTCATGGGTACTCATGTGGCCACGGCAGAGATCTCTTTAGGCAAAATGTCGATAACTTATATCGAGAAAACAGGAGGTGATACTGGGATGGGATCAACGTTGGACACTTGGACCCATAAGGCGCATCCAAAAAATTAGGGAGGCGGGCGCCAGCCAGCCTTACTTATTTCCACATAATAATATAAAATTATATTGTCGAAATACACACACGAGTTAGCTACTAATATTTCATATTATTATTATTATTACTATTATTATTATTATTATTATTATTATTATTATTATTATTATTATTATTATTATTATTATTATCTACAGCGTCTTTTCATTACGTGAGCATGTTTGACATGAAACCAAAGAGAAAATCCATCCTGTAGCGAAAAGAAACAATACTTTCTCTCAAATGGATAAAATATCAAGCCGAGATTGATTCGAACTCGCATGGACGGCGCGAAAAGCCAGTGCTTTGTCCACTATTTTTTTAACTGACTCACCGAACGCGTTTCAGTAACTTACTTATTGCTAATTTTACATGCTTCACTCGTTTAACTTGCTTTTTCTAATAACTTATAACGACAGGGACACGAACACAGAAACATCGAGAACAGTTAAAAATCATAGATGCTCTCCCGCCGAGAATCGAACCCGAGACTCCATCTCCCCAAGGCTCACGTGCTAGCCTCTAGACCAGCGGCGATGGCAACGCTCACTTCCTGTGTCGTTAGGGATTACGACCACTGTATTGCCAGCTATCACTTCTGTGGGTTGTATACTATGATCACATGTTTCTTCTTTGCTGGAAGAGTAAAACCTACATGAGGTATTTAGACCTACATGCTCTTCATATAATGTAATAAAAGGGTCATGGTGTCGGATTTTTATACATGACGTATTGCAGTATACAACATGCTTTGCATTACTTGTTTGTTTGTAGACAGCTACTAGCTTAGTGTTCTGAAAGGTTGTGTATAAACTAGGGATAGCCCGTTCCGGAATTATTAGTTTTCGGACTCGCGAAAGTAAAGCCGGACAAATTCCGGAATTCGGAAAATTCCAATTTTGTAATAATTTCGGAATTCGGAAAAATCCGGAATTTAGAAATTTCTGATTTCGTTAACATTCCGGAATTCGGAAAATTCGGATTTTTTCGAAAGTCGGAGTTTTTCTCAATTGCGGAATTTTCTAAATTAGGGATTCTTTCCGAGTTCCGAAATTCTTCTGAATTCCGGAGTATAACTGAATTCCATATTTTTGCGAAATCCGGAAAGTGAAAGTTCTGCTTCCGAAAAATGAATTTATTTTGGTTAATATGAATCGTGGCGGAAATAAGTCTTTGACCAGGTAATGGCGACTGCTTTGAAAGAAATGGGGAGTATGAGAATTCAATCTGTCATATTTGTAGTTTCGTGTGGAGAAAGAACGAACTTGTGAACCAGTGGTTTAAGAAAAACTCAAGTTATTAATATAAACTTTGCCGACTTCATAAAAGAAATACGAAAGACATTTTGAATCGAAAAATATAACATACAAGTTTGCAAGCGGAGACAAAGAAACCTAACGTAACCATACTAAAGGCGGATCGTTTACCGCGTAGCGATCGCGGTTCAGTGGTCAAGGTGCTTCTGCGAATGCACGTTGCAATTTTTTTTTCTTACTTTAGAACTTTTGATGGCGATTGATCAGCGACAACATACGTTTTATTATATTCAGATATTTGAATACTCGGATGTTTCAATACTTGAACTATCAAATCTTCAGGAATAATAATAGTAATAATAATTATTATTATTATCTCGTAGAAGATTAAAAGCTAGAAGATAAATTATCGCTTAGGTCATACCATTACAAGGAGAAACGTGACATTTGGAAAGAATATTTCGGTTTGGTTTAATGTTGCTCACGAGAAGAGGTATTTCTCATCTCGTTTCTAAAACAAATAAAATAACATGAGAATTAACATTTTACATTCGAGACGGGTCAGGGCTAAATCAAAATTTTCGTCTCTCTTTGGAGATGAGAATTGAGACGAGACGAAAAGTATCGTAAACATTTCCCGTCTTGTCTCGATTCTCGAAATAGTGTATGTCCATTCTTTAAGTAACAGTTGCTCTGTAGACTGAATCTCATAGGCTATTTCGTTACATTGTATTTCAGAGCTCATTGAATTATGCTCTGTGTAGGTATTTTTGTAGCAAAGCTTTTATATTTACCTCTGGATATTCTAAAAATTAGTTTATTATATGCCTTACTGTCGCGTGATATTCAGTTATATTTATTACAGTTATTTTCCTCAAAACATACTTTCTACATGAAACTTCAATAAAAGATTCTAGTTTAAAATGTTGGTAGTTGCAGAGGTGAGTCTTGAAGGTACGGAACCCTTTCCCCGAAATCTCTACTTTTAAGTAAGTTTTGCCAAATTTGAGGGCAAGTTTAAAACTATTATTATTATTAATATTATTATTATTATTATTATTATTATTATTATTATTATTATTATTATTATTATTATTATTATTATTATATCAACTCCATGTATAATCTTTAAAAGATATACGGTTTGTATCTGAATAGTAAAAGCTAATTGACTGTCGATCTCGGTCGTCTGGAAGTCTTCAGGAGGCAAGGACATCGGTCACGTTCTGGGTTTGAGTTCCGAAGGGGCAAGTATTCGGGCTCGAGCAAAAAATTGTTAAAAGTTATAGGCTTCATCCAAACATATTCAAAACAGCTGGGACCGGGTTTGGGCTTCTCAACGGCTCGAGCGGCTCGGCTTACAGCTCATTCAATATCGAACCGAATCGAGAAGTGAGCCGAGCCAACAGCTCACCACACCGAGCCGATTTGAGCCATCGGCTTAGTTGAGCTGAGTCGAAACGTGCTGATGAACTAGTTTCAACTTAGCTGGCTCAAACCGGTTCACATGACCCGAGTAGGTGACCCATCCCAACCGAGAAAGCTCGAGCCATCGGCTCAATTGAGCTGAGTCGATGGCTTGTTCCAACTAAGCCGGCTCGGGTCATCGGCTCATCCCAACCGAGCCGACTCGAGCTATTCGCTCAGTTGATACGAGCCGAACCGGTTGATATCGCTACCCGAGTTGGTCTTCTGCTTGGGCTCAAGAATTCGACCGTGCAGATCTCAGCCTTGATTTTAAGAACTACAGTATATACTTATATTGTTGATTACGACATCTGAGGCTGTCTCGTAATAATAATAATAATAATAATAATAAACTCTTGTCTTCTCGTTATCTAGACGAGACGAGATACACTAAAATTGCCCCACGAGATGCACTAAAATTACGAGATGAGACGTACCTCTGTCGTGAGCAACACTAAAAGTATTCCACATTATTGCTTACATTTCTCATGGCTTTTGCTTTCCAGTCTGATCAGGCCAATATTTCAAAACGAGTTAAAACGAGCTGAACGAGCGAGAGAGCCATTATCAAACTCAACTCAACTCAAAACTAGACCTCGAAAACAGCGACTTGGCTCGGAACTCAATTCAAGAAAATTACCTTTGACTCGACTCAAATTGTACTCGAGTTGAATTGAATTTTGGCTCGACTTGTGCTCATCCCTATTCGTGTTTGTATTTTATGTTTCCACTTCAACAATGTCTACTCTTTTTTCTCCTTTTACCTGCTGTTTCTGGATTTCTCTTTCGGTGTCGTCCTTTATTTACACCGTGCACTATTCTTATTCCCAGCTTGTGACCCGCTTCAATGTCTTATTCAGTTTAGGCTTTTCTTCTTACATTGACTTCACATGTGATTGATTTAATTCTCACTTTCCGCGCACGACCGATGAAAATGTTTTATTATTATTATTATTATTATTATTATTATTATTATTATTATTATTATTATTATTATTATTATTATTATTATTATTATTATTATTATTATTATTATTATACTATTGAACTTTCACGGCGAAATTACTGTATAATACGATATCATTTCTGTAATTTTACTCCATTGTATGTTATTTAGTTTATTAATGGGCACTAAATTGTCTCCTGATCAACGAATAAATTAACTACGGCATGCACTTTGGTGGAAATATCATTGCAATAAGATTATTGGTTCGTTCCAAACATGTTTATGTAATGATATTTCCACCAAAGTGCATGCCGTAGTTAATTTATTCGTTGATCTGGAGACAATTTAGTGCCCATTAATAAATTAAATAACATACAATGGAATAAAATTACTGAAATGATATCGTATTATACAGTAATTTCGCCGTGCAAGTTCAATAGTATAATAATAATAATAATAATAATAATAATAATAATAATAATAATAATAATAATAATAATAATAATAATAAAACATTTTCATCGGTCGTGCGCGGAAAGTGAGAATTAAATCAATCACATGTGAAGTCAATGTAAGAAGAAAAGCCTAAACTGAATAAGACATTGAAGCGGGTCACAAGCTGGGAATAAGAATAGTGCATGGTGTTAATAAAGGACGACACCGACAGAGAAATCCAGAAGCAAGAGGTAAACGAAGAAAAAAAGAGTAAAAATTGTTGAAGTGGAAACAAAATACAAATACGAGTAGGAATGAGCAGGAATCGAGCCAAAATTCGACTCGACTCGAGTTCAATCCGAGTCGAGTCAAAGGTATTTTTCTTGTAATACTTAAAATTATACTGTAGTTCTTAAAATTAAGGCTGAGACCTGCACGGTCGAATTCTTGAGCCCAAGCAGAAGACCAACTCGGGTAGTGATATCAACCGGCTCGGCTCGTTTCAACTGAGCGAAGTTGTTGTATTACTATACATCTGCTTCCGCCCCTGTCAAATCTGGTCGATCTCGTTGACGCGACATATTTGCTTTTTTATACCCCTTTCTTCGTTTACTGAACAAAACAGTAACTATTCTGAAATATACTACTGCGCATGCCTCGTAGATAAATATTTCTGATGCCAATAGTTTCCGTTTTGTCCAAGGAATGTTCTTTTTCTTATTCCCAGCATGACCATTTTATTACATTATATGAAGAGCATGTAGGTCTAAATACCTCATGTATTACATATAATGTAGGTTTAACTCTTCCAGCAAAGAAGAAACATGTGATCATAGTATACAACACACAGAAGTGATAGCTGGCAAGACAGTGGTCGTAATCCCTAACGACACAGGGAGAGAGTGGTGCCCTTCCCGCTGGCCTAGTCGCTAGCACGTGCGCCTTTGGTATATGGAGTTCCGGGTTCGAATCCCGGCGGGAGAGCATCTATGATTTTTAACTGTTCTCGATGTTTCTGTGTTCGTGTCTCTGTCGTTATAAGTTATTAGAAAAAGCAAGTTAAACGAGTGAAGCAAGTAAAATTAACAATAAGTAAGTTACTGAAACACGTTCAGTGTGTCAGTTAAAAAAAAGTGGACAAAGCACTGGCTTTTCGCGCCGTCCATGCGAGTTCGAATTAATCTCGGCTTGATTTTTTATCCATTTGAGAGAAAATATTGCTTCTTTACGCTACAGATAGTCCACTCTTTTCGTATTTTTCGCTGTCGTTCACAGTTAAAATAACTGACTATTATTCTTTCTACGAATGATGGATCTTCTCTTTGGCTTCATGTCAAACACGCACACGTAATGAAAAGACGCAGTCGATACTACTACTAATAATAATAATATGAAATATTAGTAGCTAACTCGTGTGTGTATTTCGACAACATAATTTTATATTATTATGTGGAAATAAGTAAGGCTGGCTGGCGCCCCCCCCCCTATTTTTTCGATGCCCTTTATGGGTCCACGGTGTCCAAAGTTGGTCCCATCCCACTATCACCTCTCGATATAATTTATTGACACTTTGCCTAAAGAGGGCTCTGCCGTGGCCCCATGACTACCCATCACAATGACTCTTCGTTCCTTTTGCATTGAAATCGCTTACTTTTCTGAGTACTATGAGTGCATACTGTCCAACGTTGGTCCCATCGCTCTACAGTTTCTCGTTCTCTCGATATAAATTGCTAATATTTTGTTTGTAAGGGAGATATGGCATTACAATCATTACGTTTGAAGAAGAATTGATTAAGATATTACCTTGCCACAAACAACACCTATTATTATTATTATTATTATTATTATTATTATTATTATTATTATTATTATTATTATTATTATTATTATTATTATTATTTTACTTACCATTAATGTTGCCTACCTTTATTTGCAATACAATGTGTTACTAAAAAGCAAATCAAAGAACACTCCTCGCCATTCAGGCTCCCGAACTCGAAATACATGATTTTCAGTTCTCTGTGTTAGAGGAATGCACATTTATTATATTATTCTTTCAAATAACACGTTACACAAGTTACTTCACTTTCAATGTGTAATTTCATATCATCACTAACAATCATCTTGTTCCAATAGGAAGATAACCCCCTCCTGCAAAAAAAAAAAAAAAAAAAAACTGACCGTAGTGAAAGGGCGTGAACCTTCTTTAGGCGATTAATCGGGTCCAATATTTCAATAAGTTTCTGCACACAAATATTTCAGTAAAAGAGGAAAATTTATTCAAACTTTCTGAATACCTATTTATGGGCGAAATTTGGTTCCCTTGGAACTTTTTAAGAGTTTGAAGGGCCACCATTTTGAACATTTTCATCTGATTATTCTGGTTAACGAACTCATCAAGATATTTCAACAATTAATGTTTGTGCCAAGTTTCGTCTCAATCCGCTGAAAATTAGGGTGGTTATGGCATTCACAAATAGCGTTATATATATACAAATAGATAGATAAGTAGACACACAGAGGGAGAGAGAAAAAGTGTTTTTCTCCCTTCTCGCACCTGTGGTGCGTCAGAGCTAAACCGGGCCCCTTTGCAAAACGTATTGACCAACCTAACCTAAACACAAACCTCTTACTTGCTAACATAGAAACGTGGTCGGGAGGTGTAAGGCATGTAGAAATTGTATTTTTAATAACCATGAGTATGGTCCACTTCCATGTTTTTCTTTTTACTTTTTGCAGCTACATTGGAACGTTCAATTTTTATTCTTCACTAATTTCAAATGGCGTTTACATTCAAAATTTGAGGAATTTTGTGGCATTTGTTCGGATATTCTTCTCTTTGGAAATGAAGAAAAGAATAAAGGCAATACGCAAAGACAAAAAGTATTAACAGTACTAAACATTACCAATAATAATTGCCACGAAAGGCTAAATACGACCTCTTTTACCATCTCTCATGAGTTGTATGTATTATTAACAAAAATTTTTAAAAATATCCTCGCATAAGATTCGAACTTGCTTCCTTCGCATTTGTAAGCCAGCACCTTAACCACTACACCAAGATCATGGCATGGTGATCGTTTAGTTGTCGGCGTATTTGTTGTATTTGTGTTTTATGTTCCCACTTCGACAATTTTTACTCTTTTTTTGTAAGTTTAACAGCTGTTTCTGGCTTACTCTTTCGGTGTTGTCCTTTATTTACACAATGCACTATTCGTATTCACAGCTTGTGCCCCTCTGCAATGTCTTATTCAGATTAAGCTTTTCTTTTTGCCCCTCAGTAAACATTTGATTGATTTAATTCTCATACTCTCCACGGATGGAGCGCAGGAATGCCAGACTCGAAAAATAGGTGTACATTTACTTTCCTGACAGATCATACATGGCTAATTATGTACACTTTGCGCACATCTATACATGTTAGAGACAATAACAGAATTTATTTTCTGAAACATAAACAGCGGAAACTGTCTTGCAATAGCCTACCAATTAAACCTTTCATTTTCCGAAAACACTCACTGTTTACAAATGTGAACTTTTCCACCCTTTTAAATATTATGTCTTGCAGTGTAATTTAGTACGTACAATGTATTATAATAGTGTTCCTGTTGTTAATTGTATTAACTGTCAGGAAAGTAAATGTACACCTATTTTTCGAGTCTGGCATACCTGCGCTCCATCCGTGGAGAGTATGAGAATTAAATCAATCAAATGTTTACTGAGGGGCAAAAAGAAAAATTTAATTTGAATAAGACATTGCAGAGGGGCACAAGCTGTGAATACGAATAGTGCATAGTGTAAATAAAGAACGACACCGAAGGAGAAAGCCACAAACAGCTGTTAAACTTAGAGAAAAGACTAAAAATTGTCGAAGTGGGAACATAAAACACAAATACAACAAATACGCCGACAACTATAAGTAAAAAAGTTTGTAAACAGAACGCTGCAGCCTAGCTGTTGCGCACCTAATCCTACATTTCCCCACTCCCTTCTCCGCGACGATGATGTTTTGCAGTGTTGCAATCTGCAAGGAGAGGAATGGTCTGAGGATTTTCTACGACATTTGAAAAAATGAAATCTTTGAGTTTTACGTCCCACGGTTATGCCGGTTAGGCTAAAGGAGACTGTGATGATGAATAATGAATGAAATGGTGGAATGAAGAAAGTGGGAGGAAACGGGAGAACCCCGAGAAAACCCACGCACACGGTGTTTGTCCACCAGAAGGTTCACTTGGCGGGGGCTGGGATCGAACCCGGGACCCTAAGCACCAGAGGTGAACGCTCTACCACTGAGCCACCGCGGCCCCCTCTACGACATTCGAGTGTAAATGCTGTATATTGACTGTGCCAGTTCGTACCAATGAAAAAATAATAACAAAAAGAGAAATTTTCCTTTCAGAAGGCGTGAAGGGATCGCCCCGTCGGAAAGCGTCACTGCTTACAGTGTATCCATGAGGTAGTCTGCACGGGCCCGGCCCGTGAATTAATAATATGAGGCCCGACCCGAGTAACAAATATGTTTTAGCATTTAGGCCCGAACCTATGTGATAATCAAATGAGCCCAAAATGAGCCCGAATTACAAAAACTTAACAATTAAGGCAAAATTGTATTTTTTATTTGCAACAATTAGATGTTTAATTTTGCAGTTTAAAAGCTTTCATGATTCAGAGAGAACAAGGAAATAAAGGTTATCCTTTACATTTAGTTAACTATGAATTCTCTCTATATATAAAAAAAGTCATTATATAAATTCTCATTTAATATAAACTGACATTGTTTTCAAGAAAAAACCAAGACACGTTGTTCCCAATGCTCTTGTTCCTTTAATTCAGTGTAAGAAGCAGTATTTTCACTCAGACAAGTTAAGCATATTTATTTCTGTTACTTTTAGTTTTTTTTCTCTATTACACAGCTTTTCTCCCAATCGCACAGTGATTTTAAGTGTGGGCGTCTTAAGTTACAAATTTTGGTGTGCGTTAAAAGTTCTCCAGAAAATATCGTTGTATTATGCCCGAAAAGTTCCCGAGAAATATGATTGTTTATTTAAAAATTTACGGCCCGGACCCGGCCCGAGCTCGTGCAGACCTCTACCATGAGGTTGCTCACCTACTAAAAAAAGTAAGATTCGGACTTTAAACATTTTAGCAGGTGATATTTGTTGTAACATAAGTTTGCTGAGTTAATATCACTGGAACTTTCAAAGCCAGACAAGTGGATGGAAGAGTAGTGGGGAGGATGGCGGAATACGAAGTGCTCCGCAGCGATCTGCGCATCTTGGTTTGAAACTTGTCGAGTTATAAACGTTCAGCATGCCATCATCATGGTGTAGTGGTTAAGGTGCTGGCTTACGAAAGCAAAGGTCACCGGTTCGAAACTTCGGTGAAGACATTCTTAAATTTTTTTGTTAATAATACATGCAGCTCATGAGAGATGGGAAAAGAGGTCGTATTTATTTTTTCGTAGAAATTATTATTGGTAATGTTTAGTACTCATAATACTTTTTGTATTTGCGTATTCCTTTTATTCTTTTCTTCATTTCCAAAGAGAAGAATATCCGAACAAATGCCACCAAAATTCCTCATATTTTGAATGTAAACGCCATTTGCAATTAGTAAAGAATAAAAATTGAACGTTCCGATGTAGCTGCAAAAAGGAAAAAAGAAAATCAATGGAAGTGGATCATACTCATGGTTATTAAAAATACAATTTCTACATGCCTTACACCTCCCTACCACGTTTCTACGTTAGCAAGTAAGAGGTTTGTGTTTAGGGTAGTCTGGTCAATACGTATTGCAAAGAGGCCCGGTTTAGCTCTGACGCACAACAGGTGCGAGCAGGGAGCAAAACACTTTTCCTCTCTCCCTCTGTGAGTCTATTTATACATCTATCTGTATATATATATATATATATATATATATATATATATATATATATATATATATATATATATATATAACGCTATCTGTGAATGCCATAACCACCCTAATTTTCAGCGGATTGAGACGAAACTTGGCACAAACATTAATTGTTGAAATTTCTTGAGTTCGTTAACCAGAATAATCAGACGAAAATGTTCAAAATGGCGTCCCTTCAAACTCTTAAAAACTTCCAAGGGAACCAAATTTCTCCCATAAATAGGTATTCAGAAAGTTTGAATAACTTCTCCTCTTTTACTGAGATATTTGTGTGCATGGACTTATTGAAATATTGGACCCGATTAATCGCATAAAGAAGGTTCACGCCCTTTTGCTACGGTCAGGCTTTTTTTTTTTTTTTTTTTTTGCAGGAGAGGATTATTTTCGTATCGGAACAAGATTATTGTTAGTGATGATATAAAATTACACATTGAAAGTGAAATTACTTGTGAAACGTGTTTTTTGAAAGAATATTATAATAAATGTGCTTTCCCCTAACACAGAGAACTGTAAATCATGTACTTAGAGTTCGCGAGGGTGAATGACGAGGAGTGTTAATTGATTTGGTTTTTAGTAACACATTGCATTGCAAATAAAAGTAGGCAACTTTAGTGGTAAGGAAAACAACAGCAATAATAATAATAATAATAATAATAATAATAATAATAATAATAATAATAATAATAATAATAATAATAATAATAATAATGATAGGTGATGTTTGTGGCAAGGCAATATCTTCCTCAATTCTTCTTCAAACGTAATGATTGATTGTAACGCCATATCTCCCTTACAAACAAAATATTAGCAATTTATATCGAGAGAACGGGAAACTGTTGAGTGATGGGAACAACGTTGGACAGTATGCACTCATAGTACTCAGAAAAATAAGAGATTTCAATGCAAAATGAACGAAGAGTTATTATCATGGGTAGTCTTGGAGCCACGGCAGAGCCCTCTTTAGGCAAAATGTCGATAACTTATATCGAGAGAACAGGAGGTGATAGTGGGATGGGACCAACGTTGGACACCGTGGACCCATAAGGTGCATCGAAAAAATTAGGAAGGCGGACGCCAGCCAGCCTTACTTATTTCCACATAATAATATAAAATCATATTGTCGAAATACACACACGAGTTAGCTACTAATATTTCATATTATTATTATTATTATTATTATTATTATTATTATTATTATTATTATTATTATTATCGACAGCATCTTTTCATTACGTGTGCATGTTTGACATGAAGCCAAAGAAAAGATCCATCATTCGTAGAAAGAATAAGAATGGCCAGTCACTTTAATTGTGAACGACAGCGAAAAATACAAAAAGAGTGATTACCTGTAGCGAAAACATACAATACTTTCTCTCAAATGGATAAAAAATCAAGCCGAGATAGATTCGCACTCGCATGGACGGCGCGAAAAGCCAGTGCTTTGTCCATTTTTTCTTAACTGACTCACCAAACGTGTTTTAGTAACTTACTTATTGCTAATTTTACTTGCTTCACTCGTTTAACTTGCTTTTTCTAATAACTTATAACAACAGGGACACGAACACAGAAACATCGAGGACAGTTAAAAATCATAGATGCTCTCCCGCCGGGAATCGAACCCGGGACACCAGACACCAAAGGCGCACGTGCTAGCCACTAGACCAGAGGGGAGGGCACCGCTCACTTCCTGTGTCGTTAGGGATTACGACCACTGTATTGCCAGCTATCACTTCTGTGGGTTGTATACTATGATCACATGTTTCTTCTTTGCTGGAAGAGTTAAACCTACATTCTATGTAATACATGAGGTATTTAGACCTACATGCTCTTCATATAATGTAATAAAAGGGTCATGGTGGGAATAAGAAAAACAACATTCCTTGGACAAAACGGAAACTATTGGCATCAGAAATATTTATCTACGAGGCATGCGCAGTAGTATATTTCAGAATAGTTACTGTTTAGTTCAGTAAACGAAGAAAGGGGTATAAAAAAGCAAATATGTCGCGTCAACGAGATCGACCAGAGATGACAGAGCGGAAGCAGATGTGTAGTAATACAAGAACTTGGTTAAATTGATAATTGGTTCTTTATTCTGTAGTAGATCGTATCACAACTTTATGGGAGAGCAGAGAAAGAGTTACTAACGCTGTCATATAATAAGCTTTAGTAATACGATCATATAGACAAAAATGGATGTAACTGTGAGTATTACAACTTGGATTTAACGAAAGCCGTCTAGATATTCAGTGGTTTGCAGGGTTGTATAAGTCACACAAAGATAAGACACAATACAATTCTTCATACCTCAGCTTCCAGTAACTAGATACATGCAATTTCTGGTTAGATACTGAAACTGCTGTCGGATTTTAATACATGACGTATTGCAGGATATAAAATGGTTTGCATTACTTGTTTGTTTGTAGACAGCTACTAGCTTATTGTTCTGAAAGGTTGTGTACAAATTAGAAATAGCCAATTCAGGAATTGTTACTTTCCGGACTCCCGAAGGTAAAACCGGATAAATTCCGGAATTCGGAAAATTCCGATTTGGAATAATTCCAGAATTCGGAAAAATCCGGAATTTAGAAATTTCTGATTTCGTTAACGTTCCGGAATTCGGAACAATCCGGATTTTTTCGAAATCCGGAGTTTTTTCAATTCCGAAATTTTCTAAATTCCGGATTCTTCCCGAGATTCGGAACTTTTCTGAATTATGGAATTTAACTTAATTCCATAATTTTACGAAATCCGGAAAGTGAAAGTTCCGCTTCCGAAAAATGAATTTATTTTGGTTAATATGAATCGTGGCGGAAATAAGTCTTTGACTAGGTAATGGGGACTGCTTTGAAAGAAATAGAGAGTATGAGAATTCAATCTGTCATATTTGTAGTTTCGCGTGGAGAAAAAACAAACTTGTGAACCAAGGGTTTAAGAAAAACTCAAGTTATTAATGTAAACTTTGACGACATCATAAAAGAAATACGAAAGACATTTTGAATCGAAGAAATATAGCATACAAGTTTGCAAGTGGAGACCAAGAAACCTAACGTAACCAGACTAAAAACGAATCGTTTACCGCGTAGCGATCAAGGTCAAGCTGTTTTTGAGGGCGAGTTTCGAGTTGTGTCGAGTTTGATAATTTCTCGCTCGCTCGTTCAGTTCGTTTTAACTCGTTTTGAAATAATGGCCTGATTAGACTGGAAAGCGAAAGCCATGAGAAATATAAGCAGTAATGTGGAATACTTTTAGTGTTGCTCACGACAGGGGTGCGTCTCGTCTCGTAATTTTAGTGCATCTCGTGGGGCAATTTTAGTGTATCTCACCGCGTCTAGATAACGAGAAGAGAAGATTTTTTTTTTACGAGACAGCCTCAAATGTCGTAATCACCAATATAAGTATATACTGTAGTTCTTAAAATCAAGGCTGAGACCTGCACTGTCGAATTCTTGAGCCCAAGCAGAAGACCAACTCGGGTAGTGATATCAACCGGCTCGGCTCATATCAACTGAGCGAACAGCTCGAGTCGGCTCGGTTGGGATGAGCCGACGACCCGAGCCGGCTCAGTTAGAACGAGCCATCGACTCAGCTGAATTGAGCCGATGGCTCGAACTTTCTCGGTTGGGATGGGTCCCCTACTCGGCTCATGTGAACCGGTTCAAGAAAGCTAAGTTGAAACTAGTCCATTGGCACATTTCGATTCAGCTCAACTAAGCCGATGGCTCAAATCGGCTCGGTTGGGTGAGCTGCTGGCTCGGCTCACTTCTCGGTTCGGTTCGATAGTGAATGAGCTGTAACCCGAGCCGCACAAGCCGTTGAGAAGCCTAAACCCGGTCCCAGCTGTTTTGAACATGTTTGGCTGAAGCCTATAACTTTTAACAATTTTTGGCTCGAGCCCGAATACTTGCCCCTTCGGAACTCAAACCCAGAACGTGACCAATGTCCTTCCCTCCTGAAGACTTCTCGACGACCGAGATCGACAGTAAACTAGCTTTTACTATTCAGATACAAACCGTATATCTTTTAAAGATTATACACGGTGTTGATATAATAATAATAATAATAATAATAATAATAATAATAATAATAATAATAATAATAATAATAATAATAAAAGTTTTAAACTTGCATTTGAAATTTGCCAAAACTTACTTAAAATTAGAGATTTCGGGGAAAGGGTTCCGTACCTTCAAGACACACCTCTGCAACTACCAACATTTTAAACTACAATGTTACGTTGAAGTTTCATGTAGAAAGTATTCTACTGTATGTATTAAGGAAAATAACTGTAATAAATATAACTGAATATCACGCTACAGTAAGGCATATAATAAACTCATTTTTAGGATATGCAGAGGTAAATATAAAAGCTTTGCTACGAAATACCTACACAGAGCATAATTTAATGAGCTCTGAAATATAATGTAACGAAATAGCCTGTGAGATTCAGTCTACAGAGGAATTGTTACTTAAAGAATGGACATACACTATTTCGAGAATCGAGACAAGACGGGAAATGTTTACGATACTTTTGGTCTCGTCTCGATTCTCATCTCCAAAGAGAGACGAAAATTTTGAGTTAGCCTTGACCCGTCTCGAATGTAAAATGTTAATTCTCATGTTATTTTATTTGTTTTAAAAACGAGATGAGAAACTTCTCTTCTCGTGAGCAACATTAAACCAAACCGAAATATTCTTTCCAAATGTCACGTTTCTGCTTGTAATGGTGTGACCTGAGCGATAATTAGCTCCTAGCTTTTAATCTTCTACGAGATAATAATAATTATTATTAGTTTATTATTATTACTATTATTATTCCTGAAGATTTGATAGTTCAAGTATTGAAACATCCTATTATTCAAATATCTGAATATAATAAAACGTATGTTATCGCCGATCAATCGCCATCAAAAATCCTAAAGTAAAGAAAAAAGATTACAATGTGCATTCGCACAAGCACCTTGGGCACTGAACCGCGATCGCTACGCGGTAAAAGATTCGTTTTTAGTCTGGTTATGTTAGGTTTTTTTGTCTCCGCTTGCAAACTTGTATATTATATTTCTTCGATTCAAAATGTATTTCGTATTCTTTTATGAAGTCGGAAAATTTTACATTAATAACTTGAGTTTTTCTTAAACCGCTGGTTCACAACTTTGTATTTTCTTCACACGAAACTACAAATATGATAGATTGAATTCTCATACATCCCATTTCTTTCAAAGCAGTCGCCATTACCTGCTCAAAGACTTATTTCCGCCACGATTCATATTAACCACAATAAATTCATTTTTCTGAAGCGGAACTTTCACTTTCCGGATTTCGGAAAATTATGGAATTCAGTTAAACTCCGGAATTCAGAATTCCGGAACTCGGAAACAATCCGGAATTTAGAAAATTCCGGAATTGAGAAAAACTCCGGATTTCGAAAAAATAGGATTTTTCCGAATTCCGGAATGCGGAATTTTCCGAATTCCGGAATTTATCCGATTTTACCTTCGGGAGTCCGAAAAGCAATAATTCAGGAATTGGCTATCCCTAGTTTATACACAACCTTTCAGAACAATAAGCTAGTAGCTGTCTACAAACAAACGAGTAATGCAAACCACTTTGTATCCTGCAATACGTCATGTATTAAAATCCGACAGCAGTTTCAGTATCTATCCAGAAATTTCAGGTATCTACTTACTGGAAGCTGAGGTATGGAGAATTGTATTGTGTGCTATCTTTTTGTGACTTATACAACCCTGCAAACCACTGAATATCTAGACGGCTTTCGTTAAATCCAAGTTGTAATACTCACAGTTACATCCATTTTTGTCTATACGATCGTGTTACTAAAGCTTATTATATGACAGCGTTAGTAACTCTTTCTCTGCTCTCCCGTAAAGTTGTGATACGATCTACTACAGAATAAAGAACCAATTATCAATTTAACCAAGTTCTTGTATTACTACACATCTGCTTCCGCTCTGTCATCTCTGGTCGATCTCGTTGACGCGACATATTTGCTTTTTTATACCCCTTTCTTCGTTTACTGAACTAAACAGTAACTATTCTGAAATATACTACTGCGCATGCCTCGTAGATAAATATTTCTGATGCCAATAGTTTCCGTTTTGTCCAAGGAATGTTGTTTTTCTTATTCCCACCATGACCCTTTTATTACATTATATGAAGAGCATGTAGGTCTAAATACCTCATGTATTACATAGAATGTAGGTCTAAATCTTCCAGCAAAGAAGAAACATGTGATCATAGTATACAACCCACAGAAGTGATAGCTGGCAATACAGTGGTCGTAATCCCTAACGACACAGGAAGTGAGCGGTGCCCTCCCCTCTGGTCTAGTGGCTAGCACGTGCGTCTTTGGTGTCTGGCGTTCCGGGTTCGATTCCCGGCGGGAGAGCATCTATGATTTTTAACTGTCGATGTTTCTGTGTTCGTGTCCCTGTTGTTATAAGTTAATAGAAAAAGCAAGTTAAACGAGTGAAGCAAGTAAAATTAGCAATAAGTAAGTTACTAAAACACGTTCGGTGAGTCTGTTAAGAAAAAATGGACAAAGCACTGACTTTTCACGCCGTCCATGCGAGTGCGAATCTATCTCGGCTTGATTTTTTATCCATTTGAGAGAAAGTATTGTTTGTTTTCGCTACAGGTAATCACTCTTTTCGTATTTTTCGCTGTCGTTCACAATTAAAGTGACTGGCTATTCTTATTCTTTCTACGAATGATGGATCTTTTCTTTGGCTTCATGTCAAACATGCACACGTAATGAAAAGATGCTGTCGATAATAATAATAATAATAATAATAATAATATGAAATATTAGTAGCTAACTCGTGTGTGTATTTCGACAATATGATTTTTATTATTATGTGGAAATAAGTAAGGCTGGCTGGCGTCCGCCTTCCTAATTTTTTCGATGCGCCTTATGGGTTCACGGTGTCCAACGTTGGTCCCATCCCACTATCACCTCCTGTTCTCTCGATATAAGTTATCGACATTTTGCCTAAAGAGGGCTCTGCCGTGGCTCCAAGACTACCCATGACAAAAACTCTTCGTTCATTTTGCATTGAAATCTCTTATTTTTCTGAGTACTATGAGTGCATACTGTCCAACGTTGTTCCCATCACTCAACAGTTTCCCGTTCTCTCGATATAAATTGCTAATATTTGGTTTGTAAGGGAGATATGGCGTTACAATCAATCATTACGTTTGAAGAAGAATTGAGGAAGATATTGCCTTGCCACAAACATCACCTATTATTATTATTATTATTATTATTATTATTATTATTATTATTATTATTATTATTATTATTATTATTATTATTATTATTATTATTATTATTATTATTGCTGTTGTTTTCCTTACCACTAAAGTTGCCTACTTTTATTTGCAATGCAATGTGTTACTAAAATCCAAATCAAATATCACTCCTCGTCATTCACCCTCGCGAACTCTAAATACATGATTTACAGTTCTCTGTGTTAGGGGAAAGCACATTTATTATAATATTCTTTCAAAAAACACGTTTCACAAGTTACTTCACTTTCAATGTGTAATTTCATATCATCACTAACAATCACCTTGTTCCGATACGAAAATAATCCCCTTCTGCAAAAAAAAAAAAAAAAAAAAGCCGGACCGTAACAAAAGGGCGTGAACCTTCTTTATGCGATTAATCGGGTCTAATATTTCACCTGTTTATCGGAGAAATTTGGTTCCCTTGGAAGTTTTTAAGAGTTTGAAGGGCCGCCATTTTGAACATTTTCATCTGATTATTCTGGTTAACAAACTCATCAAGATATTTTAACAATTAATGTTTGTGCCAAGTTTCGTCTCAATCCGCTGAAAATTAGGGTGGTTATGACATTCACAAATAGCGTTATATTTATATACAGATAGACATAAATAGACACACGGAGGGAGCGAGAAAAAGTGTTTTGCTCCCTGCTCGCACCTGTGGTGCGTCAGAGCTAAACCGGGCCTCTTTGCAAAACGTATTGACCAGACTACCCTAAACACAAACCTCTTACTTGCTAACGTAGAAACGTGGTAGGGAGGTGTAAGGCATGTAGAAATTGTATTTTTAATAACCATGAGTATGATCCACTTCCATGTTTTTCTTTTTTCCTTTTTGCAGCTACATCGGAACGTTCAATTTTTATTCTTTACTAATTGCAAATGGCGTTTACATTCAAAATATGAGGAATTTTGGTGGCATTTGTTCGGATATTCTTCTCTTTTGAAATGAAGAAAAGAATAAAAGGAATACGCAAAGACAAAAAGTATTATGAGTACTAAACATTACCAATAATAATTGCTACGAAAAACTGAATACGACCTCTTTTCTCATCTCTCATGAGCTGCATGTATTATTAACCAAAAATTTTAAGAATGTCTTCACCAAAGACTCGAACTGGTGACCTTTGCATTTGTAAGCCAGCACCTTAACCACTACACCAAGATCGTGGCATGGTGAACGTTTAGTTGTCGGCGTATTTGTTGTATTTGTGTTTTATGTTCCCACTTCGACAATTTTTAGTCTTTTTTCTAAGTTTAACAGCTGTTTGTGGCTTTCCCTTTCGGTGTCGTTCTTTATTTACACTATGCACTATTCTTATTCTCAGCTTGTGCCCCTCTGCAATGTCTTAATCAGATTAAATTTTTCTTTTTGCCCCTCAGTAAATATTTGATTGATTTAATTCTCATACTCTCCACGGATGGAGCGCAGGAATGCCAGACTGGAAAAATAGGTGTACATTTACTTTCCTGACAGATAATACATATTACCTGCACTAAAGGTAATTCACATCTTTGATATAAGAGTGCGAAAATATTTCAGGCTCCCTGCATATTTATTCTTGTATTTACAATGAAGACTACAATTTACTAGGTAATTTACAAATATGAATATTGTTGGAAATTCTTTAAATTTTTTTTCATAGCATTTGAGTGAACACTACTTTTGTACTGTAATGTAGTACAGGGGAATATAAAGGAAACCTTGCGCGTAGTTGTACATATTACCTGCAGCAAGACTTTTTCAAATATTTCATATTTACTGGACAATTTCTTGCAGTCAACCTGTATCTCTCGTCTTGTATTTTCAATAAAGACTACAATTTGTAGGTAATTTATAAAAATGAATTTAGTTAAGGCTTTTTAAACATTAGTTCATAACATTTGATTCAACACTAGTTTTTGCAGTGTAACGTAGTACATCTTATTATAATGGTGTCCTTTGGTAAAAAATGTACTTACTGGGCAGCAAGACCTCTTGAATTGTTTATATACACTGGACAATTACATAGAGTCTTCGTGTATCTTTACTCTCATATCTTCAATGAAGACGATTATTAAATAAGTTATTTAGAATATGAATATTATTGGAGGCTTTTGAAAATTTGTTTATAGCATCTTAAACAAACCACTTTTTGCATAGTAGTATAACAGTGTATTAGAATGGTGTCTTTCTCATTTCTTAATACAATTAAATAACAGGATAACATTTCCTTAATGATACTAAAAAACGCATATATAACCCGATTATTATTCCGATTTTAGAGGTGTAACTCGCTAAAGCTCGCTGGGGGCTCCGCCCCCGGCCCCCGGTCGGGCCTTTGCCATGAGGTGTCATGTTCTACAAAACTATTCCTTCAGGAATTCACTTCCCTTTACAGCAGTCACCTGTTACCAACACATACTTCAATTCAACCGGTATTATTCCTTCCATGTAACTTTGAAAAGCAAACACACAATTTATTAGAAAGAACTATATTACTACTTCTACTCTGGCAATCATGTGCATGGCTTATTATGTACACTTTGCGCACATCTATACATGTTAGAGACAATAACAGAATTTATATTCTCAAACATAAACAGTGTCTTCCAATAGCCTACCTATTAAACCTTGCATTTTGCGAGAACACTCCCTGTTTACAAATATGATTTTTGCAACCTTTCAAATATTTATTCGTAGCATTTTTTAATAATATGTTTTGCAGTGTAATTTAGTACAAGGTATTATAATAGTGTCCTTGTATTTAATTGTACATATTACCTGCAGGAAAAGTAATTCATATATGTGATATAAGGGTGGGAATATATTTCAGTCTTCCTGCACATTTATTCTTGTATTTACAATGAAGACTACAATTTACTAGATAATTTACAAATATGAATATTGTTGGAGATTGTTTAAATTTTTTTCATAGCATTTGAGTGAAGACTACTTTTGTACTATAATGTTGAACAGTGGATTATAATGGAACCTTTCGGCATAGTAGTACATATTACCTGCAGCAAAACTTTTTGAAATATTTCATATTTACTGGACAATTTTTTGCAGTCTACCTGTATCTCTCGTCTTGTATTTTTATGAAAATAAATTTGTTCGGATTTACAAATATGAATTTTGTTAAGGCTTTTTAAACATTAGTTCATAACATTTGATTGAACACCAGTTTTTGCACAGTAACGTAGTACACTGTATTACAATGCTGTCCTTTGGTACAAAAGTAATTATTGGGCAGCAGGACTTGTTGAAATGATTATTTATACATCACAATTGCATACAGTCTTCCTGTTTCTTTACTCTTATATTTTCAATGAAGACGTTTATTTACTAGATAATTTAGAATATGAATGTTATTGGAGGCTTTTAAAAAATTTGTTTATAGCAACTTAAACAACACCACTTTCTACATTGTAGTAGAACATTGTACTAGAATCGTGTCTTTCTAATTTCTTATTACAATCAAATAACAAGACATCATTTCCATAATCATCCTAAAAATACACATATACATAACACGATTACTATTCCGATTTTAGAGGTGTAATTCCACAGACGCGGGCCCGCTACATACCAGTACTATGTGAGCAGTAAGTAGGAAGTCCAAAATCTAAGAAATTGAGTAGTGTAGGGGAACGACGTGAGACTACTGTGCAAAAGGCCTGGGCTCAATTCCCAGCAAGTTTTTCTCACTTTTTCCTTCTTTGAAAGTTTATTTTTATAGCATAGGTGATTGAAAATAAGCTTGACTTTATTATATACGGCATTTCATTCCAACCGGACCCGCAACTAAAACTATTAAATCGAAAGGGCACTTTTCCACGTATCTTATATATTAAAATTATGTACGCTGCCGACGAGACAATTTTCAAAAGGTGTCCATTTGTGTGTGTGTATGAGCGTGTGTGCGAAGTAGCGTACGCAGGAATTTATTTCGGGAGGGGCCAAACACAATATCAGTGTATTTTATATTGAAATTCCTAAACTTGTCCCAAAAATTAGGCTAAATTTACTCAAAAGTTGGAATTTTGGGGTTGGTCCGAACCCCCAGGACCCACCCCCTGCGTACGTCCATGTGTGTGTGTGTATTTCCTTAAAATTAATATTTTATACTTTCCATTTGTGGTATTCACTTCAAATTTGGTATACGCATGTATCTTAACTAGGAACATAAAAGGGGAGAGATATATTTTGCAATCGTTTCCAGTTTGAAGCAGACACTGTTGTTGCGAGACAAAGTGTATTGTTGTCTTGTATTGGACACTATATCGTGAAAATGATGCCCAATGTTTCTTTCAGACTCTTTTTGGGGGACACTGCCTCCTCAGAGCGCCCCTGGCGAGATCAAAATAATATGTTTATAATACAATAACAAAAAGAATGTTATCAGCAGTGCCCCCGGGGTAATACTCCTCTCCCCCTAACATTGCTTCCGATAGAAACACTGGGGATCTCCATTTCCAAAGCTACATATGTTTGATTTTAAATACTTCAGTATCGTCTCGAAACTGTACACGAACATACTGCTAGTTTCGAGATCATCTCAACAGTTAGCGTATAAATATATCCTTTCCGTCTATGTCTGTAATAACGAAAATATTTTGTTCACGCAATGCCAACAGAAACTATTTGGTAAAATGAAGCAAAGTGATAAGAAAAAAAACGCAAGATAAAACAATGTCTGCGGGGGTTCGAACCCAGACCTGCTACTCAGAAAGCAGACGCTTTACCGCGGCGCTAACTTACTACGTTGAAATCTGTTTGTTCTATTCTCCTCAATATACCACATAAGAGTCCAAATGAAGGCAATTCAAAAATATGGCAATTTTGAATTCAAGATGGCGACTTCTCCAATGATTTGTTTCTTCACTTAAACTGAACTACGTCCTTAATAACATAGCGAAACCTGGCTTACCTACCAAGAGCACAACTTACAATTTTCATGGTTACAAATTTTTGAGACGCCATTTTGAATCGAAGATGACGACTTTTCCAACATGTCGGATTTTTCCCCTCAAATGAGCTGTACTCTACACACTTGAACGCAATTTCGTGATTCCACCATATCTACAAGTTGTGTAGAATTAGACGCACCCTTATAACATTCCTAGCACTTTCTGACATCGAACTTGACTATTGTTTTCAAGTTTAAGGGCGGATTCGCAAACTACGCATCAGAATAAACATCACCTCGAAATTTCAACATCCTAGATACAGCCATTACAAATTTCACATTTTTCGATTTGCGCCGCGAAACGAAAACGAATTTTTGTGCTCTTTTTTCTATCATAAACTATGTTCGTAGCTTCACTGCCTGACAAAATATGACGTTTCTATGGTGTGCGGAACTACTCTAAAAACCAGCATTTCGAAACGACGAAAAATTTCGACACTTTATTTACATGGAAAATGTCGCCGTTTTCGTGATATCGAAATTTTCCCATTACTCACATCCCATGACGAACAAGTATGCAAAATTTGGTGTTTGTATGTTTTGTGGAAGTATGCAAACAATTAAGTGTGTTTCCGACTTTAGATGTATATAATTCCACGGACGCGGGCCCGCTACGTACCAGTATAATGTGAGCATTAAGTAGGAAATCCAAAATCTAAGGAATTGAGTGGTGTAGGGGAACGACGTGAGCCTACTGTGCAAAAGACCTGGGTTCGAACCCCAACAAGTTTTTCTCTCACTTTTTCTTTCTTTGAGTTTATTTTTATAGCATAGGTGATCGAAAATAAGCTCGACTTTATTATATACGGGATTTCATTCCAACCACACCCGCAACTAAAACTATTAAATCGAAAGGGGCACTTTTCCACGTATCTTATATATTAAAATTATGTACGCTGCCGACGAGACAATTTTCAAAGGTGCACATTTGTGTGTGTGTGTGTGCGTGTATGAGCGTGTGTGCGCAGTTGTGTACGCAGGAATTTATTTCGGGAAGGGCCAAACTCAATATCAGTGTATTTTATATCGAAATTCCTAAACTTGTCCCAAAAATTAGGCTAAACTTACTCAAAAGTTGGAATTTCGGTGGTGGTCCGGACCCCCAGGACCCACCCCCTGCGTACGTTCCTGTGTGTGTGTGTATTTCCTTAAAACTAATATTTTATACTTTCCATTTGGGGTATTCACTTCAAATTTGGTATACGCATGTATCTTAACGAGGAACATAAAAGGGGAGAGAGATATTTTGCAATCGTTTCCGGTTTGAAGCAGACACTGTTGTCGCGAGACAAAATGTATTGTTGTCTTGTATGGACACTATATCGTGGGAATGATGCCCAATGTTTCTTTCAGACTCTTTTTGGGGGACACTGCCTCCTTAGAGCGCCCCTGGCGAGATCAAAATAATACGTTTATAATACAATAACAAATAGAATGTTATCAGCAGTGCCCCCGGGGTAATACTCCCCCCCGAACATTGCTTCCGATAGAGACACTGGTGATGCTCCATTTCCAAAGCTACATATGTTTGATTTTAAATACTTCAGTATCGTCTCGAAACTTTACACGAAAATACTGCCTACTTTCGAGACCATCTCAACAGTTAGCGTATAAATATATCTTTTCCGTCTGTCTGTAATAACGAAAATATTTTGTTCACGCAATGCCAACAGAAACTATTTGGTAAAATGAAGCAACGTGATAAGAAAAAAATGCACGATAAAACATGGTCTGCGGGGATTCGAACCCAGATCTGCTACTCAGAAAGGAAACACTTTACCGCGGCGCTAACTTACTACGTTGAATCTGTTTGTTCTATTCTCCTCAATATACCACATAAGAGTCCAAATGAAGGCAATTCAAAAATATGACAATTTTGAATTCAAGATGGCGACTTCTCCAATGATTTGTTTCTTCACTTAAACTAAACTACGTCCTTAATAACATAGCGAAACCTGGCTTACCTACCAAGAGCACAACTTACAATTTTCATCGTTACAAATTTTAGAGCCGCCATTTTGAATCGAAGATGACGACTTTTCCAACATGTCGGATTTTTCCCCACACATGCGTTGTATTCTACACACTTGAACGCAATTTCGTGATTCCACCATATGTACAAGTTGTGTAGAATTAGACGCCCCCTTATGACATTCCTAGCACTTTCTTACACCGAACATGACTATTTTTTTCAAGTTTAAGGGCGGATTCGCAAACTATGCATCAGAATAAACATAACCTCGAAATTTCAACATCCTAGATACAGCCATTACAAATTTCACTTTATTTCGTTTTGCGCCGCGAAACGAAAACTAATTTTAATGCTCTTTTTTTCTATCATAAACTATGTGCCTAGCTTCACTGCCTGACAAAATATGACGTTTCTATGGTGTGCGGAACTACCCTAAAAACCAGGATTTCGAAACGACGAAAAATTTCGACACTTTATTTACATGGAAAATGTCGCGTTTTTCGTGATATCGGAATTTTCCCATTACTCACATCCCATGACGAACAAGTATGCAAAATTTGGTGTTTGTATGTTTTGTGGAAGTATGCAAACAATTAAGTGTGTTTCCGACTTTAGAGGTATATAATAATTCCACAGACGCGGGCCCGCTACATACCAGTACTATGTGAGCAGTAAGTAGGAAGTCCAAAATCTAAGAAATTGAGTAGTGTAGGGGAACGACGTGAAACTACTGTGCAAAAGACCTGGGTTCGATTCCCAGCAAATTTTTCTCTCACTTTTTCCTTCTTTGAAAGTTTATTTTGATAGCATATGTGATTGAAAATAAGCTTGACTTTATTATATACGGCATTTCATTGCAACCGGACCCGCAACTAAAACTATTAAATCGAAAGGGCACTTTTCCACGTATCTTATATATTAAAATTATGTACGCTGCCGACGAGACAATTTTCAAAAGTGCCCATTTGTGTGTGTTGACAACAATACATACGAGACAAAATGTATTGTTGTCTTGTATGGACACTATATCGTGAAAATGATGCCCAATGTTTCTTTCAGACTCTTTTTGAGGGACATTGCCTCCTCAGAGCGCCCCTGGCGAGATCAAGATAATACGTTTATAATACAATAACAAATAGAATGTTATCAGCAGTGCCCCCGGGGTTATACTTCCCCCGCGAACATTGCTTCCGATAGAGACACTGGTGATGCTCCATTTCCAAAGCTACATATGTTTGATTTTATATACTTCAGTATCGTCTCGAAACTTTACACGAACATACTGCGAGTTTCGAGACCATCTCAACAGTTAGCGTATAAATATATCCTTTCCGTCTATGTCTGTAATAACGAAAATATTTTGTTCACGTAATGCCAACAGAAACTAGTTGGTAAAATGAAGCAACGTGATAAAAAAAAACGCAAGACAAAACAACGTCTGCGGGGATTCGAACCCAGTCCTGCTACTCAGAAAGCAGACACTTTACCGCGGAGCTAACTCACTACGTTGAAATCTATTTGTTCTATTCTCCTGAATATAACACATAAGAGGCCAAATGAAGGCAATTAAAAAATATGGCAATTTTGAATTCAAGATGGCGACTTCTCCAATGATTTGTTTCTTCACTTAAACTGAACTACGTCCTTAATAACATAGCGAAACCAGGCTTACCTACCAAGAGCACAACTTACATTTTTCATGGTTACAAATTTTTGAGCCGCCATTTTGAATCGAAGATGACGACTTTTCCAACATGTCGGAATTTTCCCCTCACATGCGCTGTACTCTACACATTTGAACGCAATTTCGTGATTCCACCATATCTACAAGTTGTGTAGAATTAGACGCACCCTTAAAACATTCCTAGCACTTCCTTACACCAAACAAGTTTCAAGTTTAAGGGCTGATTCGCAAACTACGCATCAGAATAAACATCACCTCGAAATTTCAACGTCCTACATACAGGCATTACAAATTTCACATTTTTTCGATTTGCGCCGCGAAACGAAAACGAATTTTAATGCTCTTTTTTCTATCATAAACTATGTTTCTAGCTACACTGCCTGACAAAATATGACGTTTCTCTGGTGTGCGGAACTATTCTAAAAACCAGCATTTCGAAACGACGAAAAATTTCGACACTTTATTTACATGGAAAATGTCGCGTTTTTCGTGATATCGGAATTTTCCCATTACTCACATCCCATGACGAGCAAGTATGCAAAATTTGGTGTTTGTATGTTTTGTGGAAGTATGCGAACAATTAAGTGTGTTTCCGATTAAAGAGGTAGATAATTCCCCACAGATGCCGGCCGCAACGTACCAGTATTATGTGAGCAGTAAGAACGAATTCGAAAATCTAAGGAAGTCGGTAGTGTAGGGGATAGACGTGAGCCTACTGGGTAGGAGACCTGGGTTCGATTCCTAACAATCTTTTCTCACTTGTTTTTCTTTGAAAGTTTATTTTCATACCATATATTGTTTGCCTATAAGGTTGAGTCTATTATAAAACGCATTTCACTCCAACCGGTCCTGTAAACAAACTACTGAACAGAAAAGGCACTTTTCCACGTATCCCGTATATTATAACTATATACGCTGCCAACGAGAAAATTGTCAAAAGGTGCGTATATATATATATATATATATATATATATATATATATATATATATATATATATATATATATATATATATATATATATCTGTGTATGTGTGCGTGTGTGTGTGTGTGTGTGTGTATTTCCTTAAAAGTTATAATCTTATACTTTTTCAGTTGTGGTATAGATTTCAAACTTGGTATACGCATCTATCTAAACGACCAGTATAAAAAGGGAGAGTGTTTGCAAATATTTCCGGTTCGAAGCACAGACTATTCTCGCGAGACAAAATGTATTTTTGTCTCGTCTCTATACTATATCGTGGAAATGATGCTCAATGTTTTTTTCCAAAATGTTTTTGGGGAGTACACTGCCTCCTTGGGGCTCTTAGAGTGCCCCCGCAGGAGACCAAATAATACGTGTATAATAGAATAATAAATAGAATACTATGAGCAGTGCCCCTGGGAATACTAACTGTTATCCTCAGGAACATTTTTTTGAAACAAACACTGGTGTTGCCCCATCTCTAAAGCTACATATGTTTCTTTCTAAATAGTTGAGTATCGTCTCGAAGCTTCACACGAACAAACTGCCTAGTTTCGAGACGATATCAACAGTTAGTGTATAAATATATTCTTTTCGTCTGTGTCTGTAATAACGAAAATATTTTGTTCACGCAATGCCAACAGAAACTTTTTTGATAAAACGAAGCAATGTGATAAGAAAAAAAACATTAGAAAAAAGAAGGTTCGGCGGGGAATCGAACCCAGACCTCCTACTCAGAAAGCAGACGCTTTACCGCGGAGGTAACTTACTACGTTGAATTCTGTTTGTTTTATTCTCCTCAATATACCACATAAGAGCCCAAATGAAGGCAATTCAAAAATATGGCAATTTTGCATTCAAGATGGCGACTTCTCCAATGATTTGTTTCTTCACTTAAACTGAACTACGTCCTTAATAACATAGCGAAACCTGGCTTACCTACCAAGAGCACAACTTACAATTTTCATGGTTACAAATTTTTGAGCCGCCATTTTGAATCGAAGATGACGACTTTTCCAACATGTCGGATTTTTCCCCACACATGCGTTGTACTCTACACACTTCAACGCAATTTCGTGATTCTACCATATCTAGAAGTTGTGTAGAATTAGACGCCCCCTTATAACATTCCTAGCACTTTCCTACACCCAACATGACTATTTTTTCAAGTTTAAGGGCGGATTCGCAAACTACGCATCAGAGTAAACATCACCTCGAAATTTCAACGTCCTACATACAGCCATTACAAATTTCACATTTTTTCGATTTGCGCCGCGAAACGAAAACGAATTTTAATGCTCTTTTTTCTATCATAAACTATGTTCGTAGCTTCACTGCCTGACAAAATATAACGTTTCTATGGTGTGCGGAACTACTCTAAAAACCAGCATTTCGAAACGACGAAAAATTTCGACACTTCATTTACATGGAAAATGTCGCCTTTTACGTGATATCGGAATTTTCCCATTACTCACATCCCATGACGAACAAGTATGCAAAATTTGGTGTTTGTATGTTTTGTGGAAGTATGCAAACAATTAAGTGTGTTTCCGAGTATAGAGGTATATAATTCCCCACAGATGCCGGCCGCAACGTACCAGTACTATGTGAGCAGTAAGAACGAAATCGAAAATCTAAGGAAGTCGGTAGCATATTGTGTTTGGTTGTTGAAGTGTATAGACGTGTCTTCGCTCTGTGCTAGAAGCCTTGACGTGTTTACCTTCAGCGTTGCTTTCCTTAGCAATCAAGTTTGTTGTCTTTTTTTTCTTTTCTTGTGTTTGTCTTCGTGACTGATTTAGTTGAATACATCATGTCGTTAAAAAGGGTAAATACCTTAAAATATGATTTTGGTGGTGTTTCGGAGCGACCAAGTAGCTTGACCTTGCATCAGTGGCTCAGTGATAATTTCCGATTTTCTGTTGATGATGTATTAAGCATAGAAATGGACGTTTATCGTAAATTTTTGTTTGTGAAACTTCGTACGGAAGATTTATGTGAAAATGTTTTGCGTGATTCTGATGGAACTGTGTATTATAGTGATACAAATGGAAAACACACAATCCCAGTTTCGTGGGCCGATGTTCAAATTGTGACTGTTAAGTTGTTATGTACTCCAATGGAACTTGCAGATTCAGACATTCGTAAAGTACTTAGTGACTATGGTGTCATATCTAACATCTCTGATGAAATGTATTCTGTCGAACATGTGTACCCAATACGAACGGGACGTAAGCTAATACGTATGGAAGTTAAAAAACCTATTCCATCTTTTGTAGTTATTCAAGGGCAAAAGTTTTGTGTAACCTACCCTAATCAGATACGGACCTGTCTCAGGTGTAATGGTGCACATATGTACTCCAATTGTCCTCTTCGCGTACCCAGTGATCCTAACAGTTATGCTGGAAAAGTGGCTCCTACAATTAAAACTAGTGATCCTTCAGCTACTCTTATGCCTAAATTTGATAGCATTCCAGTTCCATCTCGCAACAGGAAGAAGGCATCAAATATAGTTTCTTGCCCACCTGACCCCAGTATGCCTACCTTTGACGAAAATAATTTTCCAGTACTATCAAGTTCCGTGTGTGAGACAAACAATACGAATTCTCTTTCGTCAGGAGTTCAAATAAATACATCTAATGGTATTCTTACTGAGGAGCCAGTTAAATGTGATCATGATCCTCAGCTACCGTTATCTCCCGTACCACAGGTACACATTTCAACGGAAGTCCCTCCATCTCATTCTGCACATGACATGGCGACTATACCTAGTGAGCAAGAAGTTTCTTCTGATAAGTTGTATTCTACAGAAAGTGATGGTAAGGTTTGCAGTTTCCCTGGTTCCCAAGAGCGGAATGACTTGCCTGATAACAATGCAACTGATCACACCATGTCTACTCAGTCTAGTGACAAACAGGTTGATTCTCCTCTCACAGCCTTAAGTGCAATTACCGAAGGAACCCGTACTCGTCGCAAACGTACAAAAAAACGAATTGAGTCACAAGTTGTTCAAAAAGTCTGAAAGTGACGCAAATATTTCTAGCATGTCTAAAGGAGGTGCTGCTATGCTGTAATTCTTTCTCTTGTAAGTTGTATTTTTATTGGGTTAAGTTTACACTGGGTTCAGCTATGTTAGTTTCTTTTTTAATTAATTAGGTCAAGTTTACTCTATGCTATTTATATGTTCTAAATTTTGTTTAATTACTTCCTATGTTAGTTGCTATGCTATTTTTGCTATTTTATTTCAAGAACTTTATTTTTTATTGGTCTTTGTGTGTATTTGCCAATGTGATGTTGCTTAAACTAGCTACAATTAATATTAACAATTTACAAAGCCCCGTCAAGAAATTTGCACTCTGTGATTTTCTACGAAGTGAAGGAATTGATCTTGCTTTTTTCCAAGAAGTTGGTGTACCGGACCTGAATCTAAGTCCATCATACATAGTCGAAAATAATTTTAACAATAGTGGTACAGGTACAGCAATTGCTTTCAGATCTTCCACTCGTTTCTCTTCTCCTGTGTGTCACCCGTCTGGTCGCATACTAAGTGGTAAACTAGGAGATATCAATCTTGTCAACCTTTATGCTCCGAGTGGCTCACATGCTCGAACCGATCGAAATGCCTTCTTTTCCCAGGATGTAGCTCTTACACTAGGACCTAATGTTGATAGGTTAATTATGGCAGGGGATTATAATTGCGTTTTACGGCCTGAAGATCAAACCCCAGGCTTTAATTTCAGTCATGCTCTCCAGGAATTAGTGACTGGACTTCATTTACAAGATACATGGATATGTCTGAGGCCACAGGCTCGTGATTATACGTACCTATCGTATCAAAGTGCATCACGCCTTGACCGTATATATGTCTCCCCACCAATGGTGCCGTGTATTAAACAAGTTGAAATTGTGCATACTTCCTTTTCTGATCACTCTGCTTATGTTGTAACTTTTTCTTTAAATAATCTAACTGTTGAACGAGGTAGAGGTTACTGGCAGTTAAATATATCGTTATTGGAAGACGAACACTTTTGTGCTGAATTTCAATCAAAATGGCAATACTGGCTTAGGCAGAGGAAATATTTTCCCACTGTTACAGAGTGGTGGCATACTTACTTCAAACCACGATTTGCGAGTTTCTGCCGTTGGTACTCCTCCGAAAAGTCTCGCGATCTTCACAAATTGCTTTACTTTTATAACAGATGCTTACGAGAAGCTCGATGTGCTGCTGTTTCTGATTTGTCCATGTTACCTCAGGTTAAACGTTATCAAGCATTGCTTTTAAATTTGAATCGCCGACGTGTAGGTGGACTCAAGATTAGAAGTAAGGTTCCCTTAGTAGATGCTGATGAAGAACCATCATTATATCATGTACTTCGTGAAATGAAACGAGGCCAAGGCAAATGGATCCATCACATTCGTGATGAGGAACGGCAACTTCATGAAGATCTTGCCTCCATTAAAAGTGCATTTTTGTTGTATTACAAGAACCTTTATGGTCTTTCTGAAGTTAATACAATGCCTGAGGAATCTTTCACACCACCGTCTTGTGTTCTTGATGATACAGCACGACAATTTCTAGTGCGCCCATTTACTATTGAAGATGTACAACAAGCAGTCATGGCAGCTCCTAAAGGAAAATCTCCAGGACTAGATGGAATACCTGCAGAATGGTATATTAAATTTTTTCCCCTCGTTGGTGAGTTACTAACTTCTCTAGTTAACGAATATTTCAGCGACAATCCACAGAAACTGTATCGTACTCCTGGTGTTACAGTGTTTATACCCAAACAAGCACATCCTACAAATGTTACTCACTATCGACCCATAACTCTTCTCAATTGCGATTACAAATTACTTGCTCGTTGTCTGAACAATAGACTCCTTCCATTTATTGAAATTCTTGCTGGACCATTTCAGTATGCCCGAGGAGGTGATACGAAAATTTACCACGTGCTACAAACTCTGCGTGATGTTATTGCGAATTACCAGTCTCACAATACTAGTCATGCCTTGCTTGCCTTAGATTTCAACCAGGCATTTGATCGTGTAAATCACAATTATTTGTGGTCTTTGTTGCACCATATGGGAGTAGACGACTTATTTGTCCGTTGGATTCGAGTTTTGTATGATGCTGCACAGTCAAAACTAAAAGTCAACGGGTTTCTGACCACTCCTATTGCCATAAAACGTAGTGTCAGGCAAGGCTGTCCATTAAGTATGAGTCTCTTCATAATTTCTATATGTCCTTTACTATACAGCATCAATCAACGTATCCAGGGTCTTCATATCTGCACTGTTTCTGTCAAAGTGTGTAGTTTTGCTGATGAAGTAACTGTATTTCTTCGGGACCCACAGGATTTAGAACTAGTTGAAGATTGTGTTCAAAAGTACTGTGATCATTCAGGCGCACTTCTTAATCGAGCGAAAACTAAACTCATGCCCTTAGGGAATGGTTCTACAAATTCATATGACCATTTCCCGAAAGTGGTGCCAGTTCTCAAAGTATTGGGCATTTATTTTTCCTGCAACTTGCATGAGAGCATTTCTAAAAATTTTGAAGATGTTTTCTTGAGGGTCAGATCTGTTTTACATCAGCACCAATATCGTCAACTTTCGTTGATATCTCGTGTGTATTTTGTGAACACTTATGCCTTTTCTAAGCTGTGGTACACATGTCAAATTTTGCCTATGCCTAAACTTTATATTCACAAATTTACAAGCATCGGTAACTGGTTTTTGTGGGCAGGTATGATTTTTCGAGTGCGCTATCCAGCTACCTGTTTGCCCTATCATGCAGGAGGACTGAACTTGATACATGTTGAAAGTAAAATAAAAGCTTTATTCTACTACAGAGGATTCCAAAATATACAAGGTATTGGAGACCAACTCAGCAGTACATTACTTTCATCTCTAGTTGATACCAATGATGGAACATTACCTGTGTGTTTGCCTCTCATTCCTCCCGACTTTTGGTATTTTACGGGCGTTATATGTACTTACTTTTACTTGTCTGCCAGTGGCACCCAACATATTCCTAAAAGTGTCAAACTTCTGTATACGTTGCTATTACAACCACAAAACAGCCATTGTCATCGCATAACTTTCAACTTACCTAATACGAATTGGACGCAGATATGGAGGAACATTTCCTTGAATTTTCTATCAACCTCAGCTCGTTCGTTATGGTACAGGGTTGTTAACAACATCATAGACACTAAGGGAAAACGACATCATCTACAGATTACAGACGACAATCGATGTGATCTCTGCGGAAAAGTGGATACGTTGGAACATCGTCTCACGCTTTGCAACAGATCAAAACCAGTTTGTAAAATGTATTGTGAAATGATTCAATATCTGTGTAAAATCAGCTCTGACTGTATCACTGTTGAAATACTTACGTTACCTGCTTTTAAACACTTTCCACAACAGAAACATCATTCTGCCGTTTGGCTTAGTGCAAACACCATTGAATATATTCTGTCTCCTCGTTCTCCTCAAGCACATCACACGTACAAGGACTTCCTGTGTCTAAAATATGGTAAATTTCCCCCACCAAGGAAGAAAACACTATTTGCCAATTACCTTCATTATCTCTTCTATGGTCACTCTGTGTAATTATAATGTAACGGTTTTCCTTATACACATTTTTCTGTGCAAGTAATTACAATTGAAAATTATGTAACTTTCTCACTGTAACTCGAAGATAATGTAAATAAAAAGTAATTTAAAAAAAAGGTAGTGTAGGGGATAGACGTGAGCCTATTGGACAGGAGACCTGGGTTCGATTCCTAACAATCTTTTTCTCACTTTTTCTTTCTTTGAAAGTTTATTTTCATAGCATATATTGTTTGCTTATAAGGTTGAGTCTATTATAAAACGCATTTCACTCCAACCGGTCCTGTAAACAAACTACTGAACCGAAAAAGGCACTTTTCCACGTATCCCGTATATTATAACTATATACGCTGCCAACGAGAAAATTGTCAAAAGGTGCGTATATATATATATATATATATATATATATATATATATATATATATATATATATATATATATATATATCTGTGTGTGTGTGTGTGTGTGTGTCTGTGTGTATTTCCTTAAAAGTTATAATCTTATACTTTTTCAGTTGTGGTATAGACTTCAAACTTGGTATACGCATCTATCTAAACGACCAGTATAAAAAGGGAGAGTGTTTGCAAATACTTCCGGTTCGAAGCACAGACTATTCTCGCGAGACAAAATGTATTTTTGTCTCGTCTGTATACTATATCGTGGAAATGATGCTCAGTGTTTTTTTCCAAAATGTTTTTGGGGAGTACACTGTCTCCTTGGGGCTCTTAGAGTGCCCCCGCAGGAGACCAAATAATACGTGTATAATAGAATAATAAATAGAATACTATGAGCAGTGCCCCTGGGAATACTAACTGTGATCCTCAGGAACATTTTTTTGAAACAAACACTGGTGTTGCCCCATCTCTAAAGCTACATATGTTTCTTTCTAAATAGTTGAGTATCGTCTCGAAGCTTCACACGAACATACTGCCTAGTTTCGAGACTGTGTGTGTGTGTGTGTGTGTGTGTCTGTGTGTATTTCCTTAAAAGTTATAATCTTATACTTTTTCAGTTGTGGTATAGACTTCAAACTTCGTATACGCATCTATCTAAACGACCAGTATAAAAAGGGAGAGTGTTTGCAAATATTTCCGGTTCGAAGCACACACTATTCTCGCGAGACAAAATGTATTTTTGTATCGTCTGTATACTATATCGTGGAAATGATGCTCAATGTTTTTTTCCAAAATGTTTTTTGGGGAGTACACTGCCTCCTTGGGGCTCTTAGGGTGCCCCCGCAGGAGACCAAATAATACGTGTATAATAGAATAAAAAATAGAATACTATGAGCAGTGCCCCTGGGAATACTTACTGTAATCCTCAGGAACATTTTTTTGAAACAAACACTGGTGTTGCCCCATCTCTAAAGCTACATATGTTTCTTTCTAAATAGTTGAGTATCGTCTCGAAGCTTCACACGAACACACTGCCTAGTTTCGAAACGATATCAACAGTTAGTGTATAAATATATTCTTTTCGTCTGTGTCTGTAATAACGAAAATATTTTGTTCACGCAATGCCAACAGAAACTTTTTTGATAAAACGAAGCAATGTTATAAGAAGAAAACATAAGAAAAAAGAAGGTTCGGCGGGGAATCGAACCCAGACCTGCTACTCAGAAAGCAGACACTTTACCGCGGAGCTAACTTACTACGTTGAATTCTGTTTGTTTTATTCTCCTCAATATACCACATAAGAGCCCAAATGAAGGCAATTAAAAAATATGGCAATTTTGCATTCAAGATGGCGACTTTCCCAATGATTTGTTTCTTCACTTAAACAGAACTACGTCCTTAATAACACAGCGAAACCTGGCTTACCTACCAAGAGCACAACTTACAATTTTCATGGTTACAAATTTTTAAGCCGCCATTTTGAATCGAAGATGACGACTTTTCTAACATGTCGGATTTTTCCCCACACATGCGTTGTACTCTACACACTTGAACGCAATTTCGTGATTCTACCATATCTAGAAGTTGTGTAGAATTAGACGCACCCTTATAACATTCCTAGCACTTTCTTACACCCAACATGACCATTTTTTCAAGTTTAAAGGCGGATTCTCAAACTACGCATCAGAAGAAACATCACCTCAAAATTCAAACGTCCTACATACAGCCATTACAAATTTCACATTTTTTCGATTTGCGCCGCGAAAGGAAAACGAATTTTAATGCTCTTTATTCTATCATAAACTATGTTCTTAGCTTCACTGCCTGACAAAATATGACGTTTCTATGGTGTGCGGAACTACTCTAAAAACCAGCATTTCGAAACGACGAAAAATTTCGACACTTCATTTACATGGAAAATGTCGCCTTTTTCGTGATATCGGAATTTTCCCATTACTCACATCCCATGACGAACAAGTATGCAAAATTTGGTGTTTGTATGTTTTGTGGAAGTATGCAAACAATTAAGTGTGTTTCCGATTATAGAGGTATATAATTCCCTACAGATGCCGGCCGCAACGTACCAGTATTATGTGAGCAGTAAGAACGAAGTCGAAAATCTAAGGAAGTCGGTAGTGTAGGGGATAGACGTGAGCCTACTGGATAGGAGACCTGGGTTCGATTCCTAACAATCTTTTTCTCTCTTGTTTTTCTTTCAAAGTTTATTTTCATAGCATATATTGTTTGCCTATAAGGTTGAGTCTATTATAAAACGCATTTCACTCCAACCGGTCCTGTAAACAAACTACTGAACAGAAAAGGCACTTTTCCACGTATCCCGTATATTATAACTATATACGCTGCCAACGAGAAAATTGTCAAAAGGTGCGTATATATATATATATATATCTGTGTGTGTGTGTGTGTGTCTGTGTGTATTTCCTTAAAAGTTATAATCTTATACTTTTTCAGTTGTGGTATAGACTTCAAACTTGGTATCTAAACAACCAGAATAAAAAGGGAGAGTGTTTGCAAATATTTCCGGTTCGAAGCACACACTATTCTCGCGAGACAAAATGTATTTTTGTCTCGTCTGTATACTATATCGTGGAAATGATGCTCAATGTTTTTTTCCAAAATGTTTTTGGGGGGTACACTGCCTCCTTGGGGCTCTTAGAGTGCCCTCGCAGAAGACCAAATAATACGTGTATAATAGAATAAAAAAATAGAATACTATGAGCCGTGCCCCTTGGAATACTAACTGTGATCCTCAGGAACATATTTTTGAAACAAACAGTGGTGTTGCCCCATCTCTAAAGCTACATATGTTTCTTTCTAAATAGTAGAGTATCGTCTCGAAGCTTCACACGAACATATTGCCTAGTTTCGAGACGATATCAACAGTTAGTGTATAAATATATTCTTTTCGTCTGTGTCTGTAATAACGAAAATATTTTGTTCACGCAATGCCAACAGAAACTTTTTTGATAAAACGAAGCAATGTGATAAGAAGAAAACATAAGAAAAAGAAGGTTCGGCGGGGAATCGAACCCAGACCTGCTACTCAGAAAGCAGACACTTTACCGCGAAGCTAACTTACTACGTTGAATTCTGTTTGTTTTATTCTTCTCAATATACCACATAAGAGCCCAAATGAAGGCAATTCAAAAATATGGCAATTTTGCATTCAAGATGGCGACTTTCCCAATGATTTGTTTCTTCACTTAAACAGAACTACGTCCTTAATAACACAGCGAAGCCTGGCTTACCTACCAAGAGCACAACTTACAATTTTCATGGTTACAAATTTTTAAGCCGCCATTTTGAATCGAAGATGACGACTTTCCAAACATGTCGGATTTTTCCCCACACATGCGTTGTACTCTACACACTTGAACGCAATTTCGTGATTCTACCATATCTAGAAGTTGTGTAGAATTAGACGCCCCCTTATAACATTTCTAGCACTTTCTTACACCCAACATGACTATTTTTTCAAGTTTAAGGGCGGATTCTCAAACTACGCATCAGAATAAACATCACCTCAAAATTCAAACGTCCTACATACAGCCATTACAAATTTCACATTTTTTCGACTTGCGCCGCGAAACGAAAACGAATTTTAATGCTCTTTTTTCTATCATAAACTATGTTCTTAGCTTCACTGCCTGACAAAATATGACGTTTCTATGGTGTGCGGAACTACTCTAAAAACCAGCATTTCGAAACGACGAAAAATTTCGACACTTCATTTACATGGAAAATGTCGCGTTTTTCGTGATATCGGAATTTTCCCATTACTCACATCCCATGACGAACAAGTATGCAAAATTTGGTGTTTGTATGTTTTGTGGAAGTAAGCAAACAATTAAGTGTGTTTCCGATTATAGAGGTATATAATAAATAATAATTCCCCACAGATGCCGGCCGCAACGTACCTGTACTATGTGAGCAGTAAGAACGAAGTCAAAAATCTAAGGAAGTCGGTAGTGTAGGGGATAGACGTGAGCCTACTGGACAGGAGACCTGGGTTCGATTCCTAACAATCTTTTTCTCACTATTTCTTTCTTTGAAAGTTTATTTCCATAGCATATATTGTTTGCCTATAAGGTTGAGTCTATTATAAAACGCATTTCACTCCAACCGGTCCTGTAAACAAACTACTGAACCGAAAAAGGCACTTTTCCACGTATCCCGTATATTATAACTATATACGTTGCCAACGAGAAAATTGTCAAAAGGTGCGTATATATATATATATATATATATATATATATATATATGTATATATATATATATATATATATATATATATATATCTGTGTGTGTGTGTGTGTGTGTGTCTGTGTATATTTCCTTAAAAGTTATAATCTTATACTTTTTCAGTTGTGGTATATACTTCAAACTTGGTATCTAAACGACCAGAGTAAAAAGGGAGAGTGTTTGCAAATATTTCCGGTTCGAAGCACAGACTATTCTCGCGAGACAAAATGTATTTTTGTCTCGTCTCTATACTATATCGTGGAAATGATGCTCAATGTTTTTTTCCAAAATGTTTTTGGGGAGTACACTGCCTCCTTGGGGCTCTTAGAGTGCCCCCGTAGGAGACCAAATAATACGTGTATAATAGAATAATAAATAGAATACTATGAGCAGTGCCGCTGGGAATACTAACTGTGATCCTCAGGAACATTTTTTTGAAACAAACACTGGTGTTGCCCCATCTCTAAAGCTACATATGTTTCTTTCTAAATAGTTGAGTATCGTCTCGAAGCTTCACACGAACATACTGCCTAGTTTCGAGACGATATCAACAGTTAGTGTATAAATATATTCTTTTCGTCTGTGTCTGTAATAACGAAAATATTTTGTTCACGCAATGCCAACAGAAACTTTTTTGATAAAACGAAGTAATGTGATAAGAAAAAAAAACATAAGAAAAAGAAGGTTCAGTGGGGAATCGAACCCAGACCTGCTACTCAGAAAGCAGACACTTTACCGCGGAGCTAAATTACTACGTTGAATTCTATTTGTTTTATTCTCCTCAATATACCACATAAGAGCCCAAATGAAGGCAATTCAAAAATATGGGAATTTTGCATTCAAGATGGCAACTTCTCCAATGATTTTTTTCTTCACTTAAACTGAACTACGTCCTTAATAACATAGCGAGACCTGGCTTACCTACCAAGAGCACAACTTACAATTTTCATGGTTACAAATTTTTGAGCCGCCATTTTGAATCGAAGATGACGACTTTTCCAACATGTCGGATTTTTCCCCACACATGCGATGTACTCTGCACACTTGAACGCAATTTCGTGATTCTACCATATCTAGAAGTTGTGTAGAATTAGACGCCCCTTATAACATTCCTAGTACTTTCTTACACGCAACATGACTATTTTTTCAAGTTTAAGGGCGGATTCGCAAACTACGCATCAGAGTAAACATCACCTCGAAATTTCAACATCCTACATACAGCCATTACAAATTTCACATTTCTTCGATTTGCGCCGCGAAACGAAAACGAATTTTAATGCTCTTTATTCTATCATAAACTATGTTCCTAGCTTCACTGCCTGACAAAATATGACGTTTCTATGGTGTGCGGAACTACTCTAAAAACCAGCATTTCGAAACGACGAAAAATTTCGACACTTCATTTACATGGAAAATGTCGCCTTTTTCGTGATATCGGAATTTTCCCATTACTCACATCCCATGACGAACAAGTATGCAAAATTTGGTGTTTGTATGTTTTGTGGAAGTATGCAAACAATTAAGTGTGTTTCCGATTATAGAGGTATATAATTCCCTACAGATGCCGGCCGCAACGTACCAGTATTATGTGAGCAGTAAGAACGAAGTCGAAAATCTAAGGAAGTCGGTAGTGTAGGGGATAGACGTGAGCCTACTGGATAGGAGACCTGGGTTCGATTCCTAACAATCTTTTTCTCACTTGTTTTTCTTTGAAAGTTTATTTTCATACCATATATTGTTTGCCTATAAGGTTGAGTCTATTATAAAACGCATTTCACTCCAACCGGTCCTGTAAACAAACTACTGAACAGAAAAGGCACTTTTCCACGTATCCCGTATATTATAACTATATACGCTGCCAACGAGAAAATTGTCAAAAGGTGCGTATATATATATATATATATATATATATATATATATATATATATATATATATATATATATATATATATATATATCTGTGTGTGTGTGTGTGTGTGTGTCTGTGTGTATTTCCTTAAAAGTTATAATCTTATACTTTTTCAGTTGTGGTATAGACTTCAAACTTGGTATCTAAACGACCAGAATAAAAAGGGAGAGTGTTTGCAAATATTTCCGGTTCGAAGCACACACTATTCTCGCGAGACAAAATGTATTTTTGTCTCGTCTGTATACTATATCGTGGAAATGATGCTCAATGTTTTTTTCCAAAATGTTTTTGGGGGGTACACTGCCTCCTTGGGGCTCTTAGAGTGCCCCCGCAGAAGACCAAATAATACGTGTATAATAGAATAAAAAATAGAATACTATGAGCCGTGCCCCTTGGAATATATCAATTTCCTGTACGAGATGAGAATAACGGTTTCTCCGCAAGATGGAAAGAAAAAAATAAATTTTTCTCATAAGGATTCAGTTCACGTAAGAAATAATGAATAAGATTATAATAAGAGCCGAGTTTAATAAACTAACTCAGCAATAATGATTGTAAGTATAAATATAAATATAAAAAAACAAAAAAAACATTTAATTCCATCATCGTTAGGATAAGATCAATATAGTGAATCACACGATAGTGTGAACATACCAAACCACACAATAGTGTGAACAAAGTCCTGTTAGAAAAATACTCCATAAATGTGACAAATACTCCATATATATATTTACATCACCTAATGCTTATGGCAACAAATACTATTCGAAGCTTTCTTGCACCCACTGGAAAACGTGAAGTATATTAATATTTATTTGCATATATTGTTATTGTAGACTGTTCCCATAATGCCCACCGACTTCGATTTTACAAAATTTGAGAAATAAATTTCAATTTTTATTTAGTGGTCAATTTGAAGGCATTTTGTTATACTACCATTAAGAAACCCATATACATCATATTACGAATCAATCATTATGGAACAATCTCATGTGTGACACGCAGCAGTGGTACCAATCTTTGAAAGTTTCATTTACAACTTTTTTTCATTTTTCTTTTTTAACTGATTTTGTGAGTAATGGTGCATTCAGTATAAAGGTACAACAAGATATTCTCTCTCTCTCTCTCTCTCTCTCTCTGTGTGTGTGTGTGTGTTTGTGTGTGTGTGTGTGTTTGTTTGTTTCTAGTTTCCGGCGTAAGCGTGTGGATACTACCAGGTATACTTTCGTGTGTACAAATGCTAGTGTGTGCGGGTGTGGCGCGGGGATCGCGTATTGGAACTTATCAATATTAGTACGTACATACAAACGGCTGTTACTTTACACGATAACTTTGGACGAATGCGAATTTTTAAATTCTGCTTTTTGCAATAAGTAAGTAGAGTGATTCCTCTCGAGGGAGTTCCCCTAAATGGTAGCCCCTACCATGTCCAACTGAATCACAAATTGCCGCAATCTTTTGTACATTGTTTGTACAGAAATGTGCAGGCCAAATTTTCGTTTGTACACTATTAGGGGCGCAGCCAGAACGAAAACAAGTTGGGGCTGTTTAACTGGTAGCCCCCCACCAACATGTTCTATTCAATCACTAATTATCGCAATCGTTTGTACTTCGTTTGTACAGAAAAGTGCAGGCGAAATTTTCGTTTGTACACAATTAGGGGCGCCGCCAGAACAGAAAAAAATGGGGGCTAAGTGGTAGCCCCCCCATGTCCAATTGAATCACAAATTGTCGCAATTGTTTGTACTTCGTTTGTACAGAAATGTGCAGGCGAAATGTATGTTCGCACGCAATTAGGGGCGCCGCCAGAACGAAAACAAATTGGGGGCTGTCTAAGTGGTAGCCCCCGACCATGTCCTATTCAATCACAAATTGTCGCAATCGTTTGTACTTCGTTCGTTCAGAAATGTGCACGCGAAATTTTCGTTTGTACATAATTAAGGGCGCCGCTAGAACAGAAAAAATGGGGGCTGTCTAAGTGGTAGCCCCCCACCATGTCCAATTCAATCACAAGTTGTCGCATTCGTTTGTGCATCGTTTGTACAGAAATGTGCAGGCAAAATTATCGTTTGCTTGAACAAACTTAGGGGCGCCGCCAGAACGAAAACAAAGTGGGGAGCTGTCTGAGTGGTAGCTCCCCCCACGATGTCCAATTGAATCACAAAGTATCGCAATCGTTTCTACTTCGTGTGTACAGAAATGTGCAGGCAAAATTTTCGTTTGTACACAATTAGGGGCGCCGCCAGAACAGAAAAAAGGGGTCTGTCTAAGTGGTAGCCCCCCAACCATGTCCAATTCAATCACAAATTATCACAATCGTTTGTACTTCGTTTGTACAGAAACGGGCAGGCAAAATGTTTGTTTGTACACAATTAGGGGCGCCGCCAGAACGAAAACAAAGTGGTGGCTGTCTAAGTGGTAGCACCCCACCATGTCAAATTCAATCACAAATAGTCGCATTCGTCTGTACGTCGTTTGCACATAAATGTGCAGGCGAAATGTTTGTTTGTACACAATTAGGGACGCCGCCAGAACGAAAACAAAGTAGGGTGCTTTCTAAGTAATTCCTACCCACCATGTCCAATTGAATCACAAATTGTCGGAATCGTTTGTACTTCGTTTGTACAGAAACGAGCAGGCGAAATGTTTGTTTGTACACAATTAGGGGCACCGCCAGAACGAAAACTAAGTGGGGCTGTCTAAGTGGTAGCCCCCGACCATGTCCAATTCAATCACAAATTGTCGCAATCGTTTGTACGTCGTTTTTACAGAAATGTTCAGGCAAAATTGTCGTTTGTACACAATTAGGGGCGCCGCCAGGGCGAAAACAAACTGGGGGCTCTCTAAGTGGTAGCTTCCCACCAACATGTTCAATTGAATCACAAATTGTCGCAATCGTTTGTACTTCGTTTGTATAGAAATGTGCAGGCGAAATGTTTGTTTGTACACAATTAAAGGCGCCGCCAGAACAAACAAAGTGGGGGCTGTCTAAGTGGCAGCCCCCGACAATGTCCAATTCAATCACAAATTGTCGCAATCGTTTGTACGTAGTTTGTACAGAAATGTGCAGGCGAAATTTTCTTTTGTACACAATTAGAGGCGACGGCAGAAAGAAATTAATGTGTGGTCTGTCTAAATGGTAGCCCCTCCATCATGTCCAATTCAATCACAAATTTTCGTAATCGTTTGTACATCGTTTGTACAGAAATACACATGCGTAAGTTTCGTTTGTACACAAATAATGGCGCCGCCCGAAGGAAAACAAAGTGGCGCTGTCTAAATGGTACCCCCACCATATCCAATTCAATCACAAATTATATCAATCGCTTGTACATCATTTCCACAGAAATGTGCAGGCGAAATTTTCGTTTGTACTCTATTAGGGGCGCCGCCAGAACGAAAACAATGTGCGGGACTGTATAAATGTTAGAAGCATTAAAAAAATGCGTCACATTTATGGAGTATTTTTCTAACAGGACTTTGTTCACACTATTGTGTGGTTTGGTATGTTCACACTATCGTGTGATTCACTATATTGATCTTATCCTAACGATGATGGAATTAAATGTTTTTTTTGTTTTTTTATATTTATATTTATACTTACAATCATTATTGCTGAGTTAGTTTATTAAACTCGGCTCTTATTATAATCTTATTCATTATTTCTTACGTGAACTGAATCCTTATGAGAAAAATTTATTTTTTTCTTTCCATCTTGCGGAGAAACCGTTATTCTCATCTCGTACAGGAAATTGATAAGTGGAAGATATAACAAATTCACAAAGTAGACTGTTAAAGGGAAAATTATAACACAGTATTTTGTTTTATTTGATCATCTTCATTAAACTCATTTTGCAGAAACTATAGAATGCATGGCGAAGTATTTTGGTGCATTCAGCATTCTGATTTACGAGTAGAGTTGCTAACTGGCCGGTATTTGCTGTGATTTTGATTAAGGCCGGTGACCGGTACAAACTTCTTATTAGACCCCTACTGACCGGTATTTTGGAATCTGCAATTAAAAATATAACATTGAACATCGAAATGTTTCAACAGTGCCTTTACAAACACAAATTTCCGTTGTATTATACATTATCGATATTTTTTTAATGTATGGCAGTTTTTTATTTATTTAACATAACAAATTTGATAACACTTATATTTTATTGTAAAAGAATTTTATTCATTTATTGAGAGTAGAAAATGACTTTTTAAAGCAATTTCCTTTGTTTGAAGTGAAGTTTATAGAGTAAATTTCATAAAATAACAGACAAATTCTGACCAAAGCATATATTAACTAATAAATAATACTATTTATTAGTTAATATATGCTTTGGTCAGAATTTGTCTGTTATTTTATAAAATAAGTTCCAAAGCTAGAATGAGTGGCATTCAGTAAATTTCATTTTATGAATCAGCTATTGTTACATAAAGATTGATATCCAGTATTATTCATCTGTTTCGATAATTTTAAACAAGTGGCAATTGCTGGTAAATACAATAACGATCAATACAGTCTTCAGTTTCTCATTTGTACAGAGAATTTTGAGGGTGTGCCGGTAAATTTGTTTTCCTGAGTTGGCAACCTATTTACGAGGTTTTGTTTCAACTCTGCTACATAGTGGCTCCGTACTGACACTCCGCATGCAAATAAGTATGTAAGGCTACCATACGCCCCGATTTCTTAAAATTTGTCCCGGTGTGCAGAAATTTTCCTTCTTGTCCTGTTTTTTTCTTTATTATTATTATTAATTACATATCAAAATTTCTGAAAAGATAATAAAATCGACTTATTCCTTTTGCTTTCAATTCCGACAATACTATAGGAACAATTTCATTCTAATCTTTATGATTATTCCAATCCCTGCTTCCCCGGATATAACATGCTATGTTTAAATCCTCCTAAGTAGCACTCTTATCACTAAAAGTAAGAATGTATACCCCGAGGTGGCAACAAATTCTTGTGACGTTGCAGACCAGCCCCGAAAACACATTTTTTTCTGCTTCAGAAAAACAATTATGCAAATTGCTTTCTTTTAGTTCGCATTTTAGGTTAACAAAAATAAATCAGCCTATTGAAATTTTGAAACAACTTCATAAATCTGGATATTTTTCTTTATAGACATGTAGAGCATGTAAAGGTGGTATTCGTAATAATATTGAAAATATAATTTTTGCCTAAATATTGTATGTTCACTGATTGCGTTTATATTGTATAACAGCTTCTAGCTTCTATAATAATTTTTAGTACTGTTGATTAAGTATGGACTATATTAATACATTATTTTAAGTTGTATAACTAGTGCGATACTGTAGTAAAATTCGAAAGATAAAATTAATACAAAATGCAATATTTACTACTAATTTGTAAGATGTCCCGTTTTTTCTGTTTTCAAAAAGTATGGTAGACTTAAAGTATGCTAAACCATACAAAATAAATTGTACTGTAAATTGTACCCCTCTGATAGTGCTCTCAAACTTGTCGGGTTACGGGTCGGGTAGTCGGGTCGGGTCGTCACATTCTTCACTTCTTTTCTATACGGAATACTATAAAGAGCTTTGTTGTAGAATTCAATTCGAAGTTGGTGAATGAATGATAAATGTGACTAATTGAAGGTGAAATAGTAATAAAATTTTAATTTTACCCTATATTAACTAATTGGCATTGTAATTGTAATTAATATTAATACTGACTTTTTTCCTATCTGCGTTTCTATGTCAAGTTAAATGTCACATTAAGTGAAATTGAAAGGAAATATCTGGTTAACGTCCCACGTTATGCACCAACGCTAAGAGAGACAGTGATGATGAGAAATAATTGAAGTGGTTGAATGCAGAAAGTGGGAGGAAATGGGAGAACACCGAGAAAACCCATGCACATGGTGTTTGTCCACCAGAAAACTTACTTGGTACGAGCTGGAATCAATGCCCATGGACCTTCGGGTCAAACATCTGCCTTTGGGCAGGACACATTATTATTATTATTATTATTATTATTATTATTATTATTATTATTATTATTATTATTATTATTATTATTATTATTATTATAGCTTTAAGAGTGCCCAAGAAAGTTCCGCCGCATTTTCACCAACACCATCGAACATTGGTATGTAACCTAAGACGTACCTGGAATATCAAAAATCGTCTCCATCAGCCTCGACGGCCTTCTGAAAACGTTCTGGAAGGCCATGGATTCCATCGCAGTCGAACTTGGTGGGACGAAGGTATCAAGTGAAGAAGGTATCAAGTGCATATTGAACCTCTACTAGCGATTTGAATTGGCGTTCTCTAAGGTGATTGTCCAAGGAATGGAACAGGTGATAATCGGACGGTACAATGTCTGTGGAGTATGGCGGATCCAATAGTGTTTTCCATCCAAGGCGTAGAATGATGTACTGGGTCATTTTAGCCACGTGGGGCTTAGCGTTGCCTTGTAACAAGAGGACCCCTTTGCTATTCAGAACTGCTGGATCCAGACAGTGCACAGTGACAGTACACAGTTGCATTGATGATCTGACCAGCTGGTAGTAGTTCCCGATGGACGATGCCTCGAGCAGTCCACAAAATGCACAGGAGAACCTTATTCTGGCGTAGTGCTGGCTGGCTTGGGCTGTTTTTGAACCGGTTCATGGGATGATAACCAACAATGACGGCGCCGTGGAGCTTCGTACAGGACCCACTTCCCATCACATGTCAACACCCTGTCCAGAAATTGCTCCTTCCTCAGACGAGACACCAAAGAAACATAGGTGTCTGCTCGCGTTGCTTTCTGGCTCCAAGTCAAATCATGTAGGACCTATCAACCCAACTTGCAGTGCTTCCCAAGTTGATGGTGGTAGTGCCGAATGGTTTCTCCACTTACACTGAAATGTAGTACCAGTTCCTCACATGTCTGTCTTCGCCTCAATTGCTGCCTGAAGATCTTTATTTTGAACATCTGTTTGTCTTCCGGCACGTGGTGCGTCTTCGAGTGTTTTGTCACCGTCCTTAAACCGTCATACCACTACACTCTCCGCGTAGTCACGACACCCTCACCAAAGGCCTGTCATATCTTCCGCCCCGCGGAGCAGCAATTTGAACTCGTACAGCAAACAAGCCCTTATGACGCTCTGTGAAGGCTCCATGTTCACTCAGTCCTTACGCACGTTCACGGTGTATCTGAACAGCCACAACCAAGTAGTATGTTGGATATACTTACTAGTGTTGCTCACGAGACCTGGTTTGGGGCATTCTCGTTTCGAAAATGTGTCGTGAAGGTAGTCTCGTCTGGAAAAGTGCATATGTTTCTATTGAAAGAGCTCTGTCTCATCTCGTACCCCTTCATGAAAATTCTGTCTCGTCTCGTCTCGTCCAACAACTGACCTTCACTTTATATCCATTCGCATTCAACTCACGGTGTGAGGGCCAATTGAACACAGACTTCCACAAAGAGACAGAACTTTCTTGGTCACCTTCAGATTATTATTATTATTATTATTATTATTATTATTATTATTATTATTATTATTATTATTATTATTATTATTATTATTATTATTATTGCTGGGGTAGTGATTTGACTTTCTCCGCAATAAAATACTTGCTAATTTTATATAACGTTGCAAATATCTTCTAGATAAATTAATCAAGAAAAAATAAAAGGTAATTTCCTACAGAATGATATTTCAGTGCAATTAGTTCCTTATGATTCTATCAGACAGCAACGCTGTTTTTAAATAGAAAAATCGGAATGTTAACGTGATGAAATTGTTGTTTGTTACAAAGCAAAAAATATTAAAAGAAGTTCTATATACATTCCTTACTAGGAAATAATGTTGTCTTCAGAACTTTTATTCTTTTAGTCTTCAGAACTTGTCTTCAGAACTCAGTCAAATTTTATTTTGACTTTCGAACTTGATTGCCTAAATTTTAACCTTGGAAATTTGGATGTGGAGTAAAATAAAGAAGGTTAGCAGGGTAGAGAGGAAAACGAATTAGGAAATGCTGAAAAAATGCAAGAGACGAGAGCAATATTAGACGATATAAAGAAGCGAAAAATGGACGGATCACAAGTTTCGATCTTGCTAAGGGATTGCATTCTGAGAGATGTAGTAAAGGGGGTGATATCAGGAGAGCGAGAGTGTGTAAGAAGGTTGGAATTGATAGATTGTAATAAGGAGGGTGGTACTTTATGTTGGGTTGCGAGGCAGATATTAGCGGGAAATCGCAAAAATGGAAGCTTCTTACCTAGTTCACGGAAACTGGCCTGTCATTAATGGCAGAACACTGAGGAGGAGGATAATTATACTACAAATAAAAAAAGCCGAAACAATGGTTTATTCATAAGAATTGGTCAGCATTTTTTTCTGGTGGCAGTTTTGTAAGGTTCTAGCTCTCTCAAACTGGTTAGATTGTAAGGTCAAGTCACTCGGGTCGGTTGTCGGGTTAGGTCACCTCGGGTTGGTTCACTCGGGTCACTTTGGTTCGGGCCAATCGGGTCAGCTCGGGTCGGGTCAGTCAATTTGGGTCACGGGTGGGGTCGGGTCGGTCTTCAACACATATAATTTCCACGAAAATTACAATATACCACGGTTTATACCTCATTGGACTTCCAATAAAACATTTTCAATGATGTGTACACCATGTCACCATTTTTGTATGAGGGAATGTCTAGAGGGAATTTGTGGGAATTTGATGGAGTGTAAATTCCTGTGTGTGTGTGTGTGTGTGTGTGTGTGTGTGTGTGTGTGTGTGTGTGTGTGTGTGTGTGTGTGATACCTTACAGGATACAAGATGTCGAGGAAGTGTGTAAATAAACCGGACAATTTCTGTTATGTATGTGGGGAGCTGATATTTAAATCACAACGTCGATGTTTTACTCCACTTGTGAGGAAGTGTTATCAGTTATATTTTGGTTGCTGTGTAGGAGACCAGGATAAGAACTGGGTTCCTCACTACATTTGTTGTACTTGCGTGAAACGTCTGACTGGGTGGGCAAATGGTGGACGAAACATGAACTTCGCAGTACCGATGATCTGGAGGGAACCAAAAGATCATTCTTCAGACTGCTACTTTTGTATGACACAGATAAAAGAAATAAGCAGTAAATCTAACCACACAGTACAGTACCCTAATTTGCATCAGCAATTAGGCCAGTTCCACACAGTGCAGAATTACCTGTACCAGTACCTCCTCCTCATCTTACGGTAAATGAGGATTACGTACTTGAGGCAACTATTGAAGTTCCAAATGAAGATGATGATCCTACTTATGTAGGAAGCACATCTACATTGGATTCCCATCTGATAACTCCGAGTGAACTAAATGATCTCGTACGGGATTTAAAACTCTCCAAGACACAGACAGAACTTCTTGATTCTAAACTTAAGGCTGGAATCTGCTCCATCGTGACACTAAAGTGTGTATTTTCCGAAACCTTCATACAGAGTTTCAAAATTATTATTCTCTAGAAAATGATTTAGTGTATTGTAATAATGTCTGTGCTGTGATGGATACACTTGGACATGCACATATAAGTACAGAGTGGAGATTGCTTATTGACTCTTCGAAAACTAGTTTTAAGGCTGTCCTTTTGCACAATAGCAACAAATTTCCTTCAGTGCCTTTGGCTTATGCAACTAATATGAAGGAAACCTATGAAAACATCGAAATAGTGTTAGAAAAAAAACAGTATGAGAAATACAAGTGGACCGTTTGCTGTGATTTACAAGTCATTTCTTTGTTAATGGGTTTGCAGCTTGGTTATACGAAATATTGTTGTTTTCTCTGCGAATGGGACAGCAGGAACAAAGCGGAACATTACATCAAGAAGGAATGGCCAACGCATGTATTAACTGCTGGACAGAAAAATGCTGTTTATTCCTCACTGGTGAGCCCTGATTAGATAATTCTACTTCCTCTTCACATAAAGTTGGGGCTCTTCAAAAACTTTGTTAGGGCAATGGACAAAAGTAATGCAGGATCTTGTTACATCAAGGAAAAATTCCTCGAGTTAGTGACGCTAGGGATTTTTGTAGACCTCCAAATAAGATGATTGATTCGTGACCAAAAATTTGAGGATCTCTTAACTCTGGTTGAGAAAGCAGCTTGCTATCCATTTAAATGTTTAACAGAGAATTTTTTAGGAAACAAGAAAGCCCCAAATTACCGTGAAATTGTGAGTGATTTCCGGCAATCATTCAATGAAATGGGTTGCAACATGTCCCTTAAAGTTCACTTTCTAGACTCCCACCTGCATTTCTTTCCTGAAAAGCTTGGTGCTGTTAGTGATGAGTATGGGGAACATTTTCATCAGGACATTTCCTCCATGGAGAAGAGGTACCATTGACAGTGAAGTTCAAAAATGCTAGCTGATTACTGTTGGATACTTAAAAGAGATGTTCCAGAAACCAAACACAGAAGAAAGTCGACAACTAAAACATATTAGTTGAGGTAAGTAAGCAGTGGCGGCGATTGGATGTTAAAAGTGGGGGGGCAAGATATGATCTGAATATTTGTATATCAGTGTTAGTTTTTCTGGTTGTTTCTAACAATTTGTCTGGCGAAAGGTTGTATAACTTATAGGATACTATCTTTTTCAGTCAAAATACCGTATATCGTATTTCATATTTAATAAAGTAAATTCACAAGAGCAACGCGCATTAGGTACTAAACCTTCATTCCTTGCTCATGAACATCATTAAATTCTGTCTGGAAAATTGTGTGATCAGATTACCTAATAACATATTTGCAAAACACATAAATAGAAAGGATAATATTAATCATACTAAGGAATAATGAGGCTTGTTTTGTAGAAGTTATATTGAAACTGGGGATTAATAAACAACTTACATTTTTTGTTCCACACTTGCCATTAAATGTGTCATTACTTTTAGAAAATGAAAGACAGTAAATACTACAAGCATATGCTACGACACAATTGTAATATTAATTTCTTTGAATTGCAATTAAAACGCAATTCCTGCAGCTGTCTTAACTCCACGGGAAGACAAATAACCAATACCCACTTACGCAACGACAAATATTATATGGTACAACTTTTTCTATGAACCAGTAATATATGCAAAAACTTTCCATTTCCAAATTAAACTATATACATTAACCAGTTTAGATTATGGCTCTATAAAGGTAAATTATTGAATTTCAGTCAATCAGCTACAGCATCATCCCTATTTATCCTAGGATCATGGTTAGTACCTCATTCTCTTCAGAATAGAACAACCTTTCAAACGGTTCCATTTACGTTTTCCTATCATGTCCCTAAGGCGGGAAATTTTCAGGGAAACATGAATTTTTCTTATTTTTTTCAAACTTTGATCCCCTCTGAACCCACTATGTTAACACACAGATCTCAAAATCAACTGAAAAATAAGAAAGGGGTGTACTAAATGTGTATATATAAAAAAGTTTCTATCTTGAAACTTAAGTGCGGGAAAATGTTTACCAATGAGCTAAGAACATTCCCACAATGCCCCAGATGTAATATAAAATTTTCCTGAGACATCCCTATTTATCCTAGGATCATTGTACGTACATCATTCCCTTCAAAATAGAACATACTTTTAAACGGTACCACTCACATGTCTCCATCTTGTACCTGAGGTTGGAAAATCATGAAAAAATGGATTATTTGTTTAAAAAATATTTCTTCTTTGTACTTTTTTGCCCCTCTCTACCCCCTGTTTTAACGCAGAGATCTAAAACAAATCTGAAAAATACTAAAGGGTGTAGTAAATGTGTGTGCAAAATTTCAATCTTCTAGGTAGAAAAGTAAGCCCGCAAAAAGTAATAAAATAATCATAACAAAAAATGTTTTTTTAAGTTTTGACGTAATCACACTACATCTCGACGCAGAAAGGCGTGAAAACGTATGTAAGGTGTTCTACAATGCCTCCAGTCTATATATCTCTATAATACTCCAGATTTTAGTATAAGAAAAGATCTCAGGTAAAAATTCCCTGAGACATCTCTATTTATAGCAGGATCATGTTTCGTACATCATTCTTTTTAGAACAGAACATTCTTTCAAACGGTACCACTTACATGTCTCCATCATGTATCTGAGGAGGGAAAATCACGAAAAAAGGGATCTTTGTTAAATTACTTTTTTACCTTTTTGCCCCTCTTGACCACCCCGTTTTATCGCAGAAATCTGAAAAGGATGTGGAAAATATTAAGAGGTGCACTGAATGTGTGTGCAAAATTTCAATCTTCTAGGTGCAAAAGTAAGCCCTGCAAAAAGTAATAAAAAAGTCATAACAATTTTTTTTAAAGTTTTGACGTAGTCACACTACATCTCGACGCAGAAAGGCGTGAAAGCATATGTAACGTGTTCTACAATGCCTCCAGTCTTGAGAAAGAAACAGAAGTAGAAAGCTTTTTTGGTACTTTTTAAATCGAATAATGAAGATTCTAGCCTATCACAGAAAAATAGATTATATAATTTAAAAGAGTTAAGTGGTCACTTTTAAAAAGTGGGGGGGGGCAACTTCCCCCTCTTGCCCCCCCTAATCGCCGCCCATGTAAGTAATTGTCCATTCGTTAAGAAGATACCACTCACTTCTTTTGTATTATTTATTAAGTAGATATAAAATGGTGACACGGTGTATACATCATTGAAAATATGTTTTATTTCAAATCCAATAAGATATAAACCGTGCTTATATTGTAATTTTCGTGGAAGTTATATGTGATTTTATCTGCACTAATGAATATTGTAAAATGAACAGTACACATAGCAAATTTTTTATATAAATATGTTTATTTCTCTAGATAGAATAATGCTATTCTTATGAAACTTAGAGGGCTTACTAAGTATAAATCAGGCTAACATACAATATAATTTGTGCGTTTATATACCTAAGGTACCCAAGCTACAAGTATGAAAATGGTTTAAAAAAAGAAAAAAGAAAAAGAAAAGAAATTTGAGGGGAAATTTTCCGAAAACACTTCTGTCACGGGAAAACTGAGGGCGATGGAGAAAAACTGATTGCAGATTCGAATTCTACGTGAAAAGTTATATTAGAATCAGGCATTTTCTTCCGTGTGCCAGAGAAAAAGAATTTTTTTTTCGACTAGTGCAATAGGTACCATTTTCAAACTCATCAACCGTTATTCAAACCGGTTAATGTTGATCGCAGATATTAAAAATACTCACATCTGTATATTATTTAATACAAACGAAAATTTTACCTGCACATTTCTGCACAAACGATGTATAAACGATCGCGACAATTTGTGGTTCAATCGAACATGCTGGGGCTAGCACTTAGACAACTCCCCTTTTTTTCGTTCTGTCCACGCATCTGATAGCTTAGAAAAAAAATTTTCGCCTGCGCATTACTTCTCAAACGATGTGTAGAAAATTGAGATAATTTTCTTTTGAATCGGACGTAGGGAGGTGCAACCAATTAGGTAGCCTATACTTTGTTACCGTTTTGGCGCGCCCGCAATTGTGTACAAACGAAAATTTCGCCTTCAAATTTCTGTACAAAACCGTAACAAACAAGTGCGACAGTTTGTGGTTGAATTCGACATGGTGAGAGGCCTATCAATTAGAGAGCCCATAGTTTGTTATCGTTTTGGCGAGGCCACATTTATGTGCAAACGAAAATTTCAGATGCACATTTATGTACAAAGGCGTACAAACAAGTGCGACAGTTTGTGGTTGAATTGAACATGGTGGGAGGGCTAACATTTAGACAGCCCCCCACTTTATTTTCGTTCTGGCGGCGCCCCTAATTGTGTACAAACGAAAATCTCGCCTGCACATTTCTTTATAACTATATTCAAACGATTGCGACAATTTGTGATTCAATTGCGCATGGTGGGGGGCTACCATTTAGACAGCCCCCCACTTTGTTTTCGTTCCGAGGTCGCCCCTAATTGTCTACAAACGAAAATTTCGCCTGCATATTTCTGTACAAACGATGTACAAACGATTGCGACAATTTGTGATTGAATTGAACATGGTGATTGGGCTATCACTTAGAAAGCCCCCACTTTGTTTTCGCCCTGGCGGCGCCCCTAATTATGTACAAACGAAAATTTTGCATGCATATTTTTGTACAAACGATGTAGAAACGATTGCGACAATTTGTGATTGAATTGGACATTGGGGGGGGGGGCTATCACTTAAACAGCCCCCGCTTTGTTTTCGTTCTGGCGGCGCCCTTAATTATGTACAAACAATAATTTAGCCTGCACATTTCTGTACAAACGATATAGAAACGATTGTGACACTTTGTGATTGAATTGGACATTTGGGGGGGGGCTAACACTTAGACAGCCCCCAATTTGATTCAGTTTTGACGGTGCTCCTAATTATGTACAAACAAAAATTTCGCTTGCACATTTTTGTACAAACGATGTAGAAATGATTGCCACAATTTTTGCTTGAATTGGACATTGTGGGCGGCTACCTTTTAGACAGCCCCCACTTTGTTTGTTCTGACGGCGCCGATAATAGTGTACAAACGAAAATTTCGCCTGCACATTTGTGTACAAACGATTGAGACCATTTCCGATTGAGTCTGATAAGGGGGGGGGGCCTGTCTAAATGGACGTCTCCTTTTCACCTCTACTGTAATTAAATTCTTCCTCGAGAAAATCTGTAATCAACACTGTCAGTAGCTACGTCCGCGACTAATATATCTTAACAAGTACAGCTTTATTTTCGTATATTTTTCAACAGTTAACCAATTTAAAACTATCGCAAACAATAATATGTAGTCAACTTCTTAAATACTTCGCTCGCCGAAACCCGTTCAGCGCGTGCAACAAGCAAAAACATGTTTGGCGACACAAATGGAAAAGGGGAAAAAAGAGAAGGAAAAGCAGCACGGCAGTGCCTTATCGCAGTCAGAGCTGACAACATAGTTTCGGTCGTCACTAACGCGAATAGACATACTAGCGGTGTACAAGAGTTATACAGTTACAATATACGTTGTGCCACAGTAGCGCTACAGGCGGAATGTGCACGAACTACAAATGAATATGTTCCCTTACAAGCATCAGTCACTGTTGCACCCTCTTTACATTCTACACATCCTCTTTTCTCCCACTTTTGGACCTTGACAAGCAGAAGTACCAGGCTTTCCGAGTTCACAACCATAAACTGTTTGTGTACAGAGTACGTTTTCAGTTCTTCGAATGACTGTGTGCGCGAAGAACAAGGGTGATGATCGGGCTACCGTATACGGAAGTCAGAGACACCCGGTTGCAATAATAAATGTAAAATACAAATATAGAGCCTTGACAATCCCGTGAGGATGAATATATATATATATATATATATATATATATATATATATATATATATATATATATATATATATATATATATATATATATCTGTGTGTGTGTGTGTGTGTGTCTGTGTGTATTTCCTTAAAAGTTATAATCTTATACTTCTTCAGTTGTGGTATAGACTTCAAACTTGGTATCTACACGACCAGAATAAAAAGGGAGAGTGTTCGCAAATATTTCCGGTTCGAAGCACACACTATTCTCGCGAGACAAAATGTATTTTTATCTCGTCTGTATACTATATCGTGGAAATGATGCTCAATGTTTTTTTTTCCAAAATGTTTTTGGGGGGTACACTGCCTCCTTGGGGCTCTTAGAGTGCCCCCGCAGGAGACCAAATAATACGTGTATAATAGAATAATAAATAGAATACTATGAGCAGTGCCCCTGGGAATACTAACTGTGATCCTCAGGAACATTCTTTTGAAACAAACACTGGTGTTGCCCCATCTCTAAAGCTACATATGTTTCTTTCTAAATAGTTGAGTATCGTCTCGAAGCTTCACACGAACATACTGCCTAGTTTCGAGACGATATCAACAGTTAGTGTATAAATATATTCTTTTCGTCTGTGTCTGTAATAACGAAAATATTTTGTTCACGCAATGCCAACAGAAACTTTTTTGATAAAACGAAGCAATGTGATAAGAAAAAAAGATAAGAAAAAAGAAGGTTCGGCGGGGAATCGAACCCAGAACTGCTACTGAGAAAGTAGACACTTTACCGCGGAGCTAACTTACTACGTTGAATTGTATTTGTTTTATTCTCCTCAATATACCACATAAGAGCCCAAATGAAGGCAATTCAAAAATATGGCAATTTTGCATTCAAGATGGCGACTTCTCCAATGATTTGTTTCTTCACTTAAACTGAACTACGTCCTTAATAACATAGCGAAACCTGGCTTACCTACCAAGAGCACAACTTACAATTTTCATGATTACAAATTTTTGAGCCGCCATTTTGAATCGAAGATGACGACTTTTCCAACATGTCGGATTTTTCCCCACACATGCGTTGTAATCTACACACTTGAACGCAATTTCGTGATTCTACCATATCTACAAGTTGTGTAGAATTAGACGCCCCCTTATAACATTCCTAGCACTTTCTTACACCCAACATGACTATTTTTTCAAGTTTAAGGGGGGATTCTCAAACTACGCATCAGAATAAACATCACCTCAAAATTTAAACGTCCTACATACAGCCATTACAAATTTCACATTTTTTCGATTTGCGCCGCGAAACGAAAACGAATTTTAATGCTCTTTATTCTATCATAAACTATGTTCTTAGCTTCACTGCCTGACAAAATATGGCGTTTCTATGGTGTGCGGAACTACTCTAAAAACCAACATTTCGAAACGACGAAAAATTTCGACACTTCATTTACATGGAAAATGTCGCCTTTTTCGTGATATCGGAATTTTCCCATTACTCACATCCAATGACGAACAAGTATGCAAAATTTGGTGTTTGTATGTTTTGTGGAAGTATGCAAACAATTAAGTGTGTTTCCGATTATAGAGGTATATAATTCCCCACAGATGCCGGCCGCAACGTACCAGTACTATGTGAGCAGTAAGAACGAAGTCGAAAATCTAAGGAAGTCGGTAGTGTAGGGGATAGACGTGAGCCTACTGGACAGGAGACCTGGGTTCGATTCCTAACAATCTTTTTCTCACTTTTTCTTTCTTTCAAAGTTTATTTTCATAGCATATATTGTTTGCCTATAAGGTTGAGTCTATTATAAAACGCATTTCATTCCAACCGGTCCTGTAAACAAACTACTGAACCGAAAAAGGCACTTTTCCACGTATCATGTATATTATAACTATATACGCTGCCCACGAGAAAATTGTCAAAAGGTGCGTATATATATATATATATATATATATATATATATATATATATATATATATATATATCTGTGTGTGTGTGTGTGTGTGTCTGTGTGTATTTCCTTAAAAGTTATAATCTTATACTTTTTCAGTTGTGGTATAGACTTCAAACTTGGTATCTAAACGACCAGAATAAAAAGGGAGATTGTTTGCAATTATTTCCGGTTCGAAGCACACACTATCCTCGCGAGACAAAATGTATTTTTGTCTCGTCTGTATACTATATCGTGGAAATGATGCTCAATGTTTTTTGAAAAATGTTTTTGGGGGGTACACTGCCTCCTTGGGGCTCTTAGAGTGCCCCCGCAGGAGACCAAATAATACGTGTATAATAGAATAATAAATAGAATACTATGAGCAGCGCCCCTGGGAATACTAACTGTGATACTCAGGAACATTGTTTCTGAAAGAAACACTGGTGTTGCCCCATCTCTGAAGCTACATATGTTTCTTTCTAAATAGTTGAGTATCGTCTCGAAGCTTCACACGAACATACTGCCTAGTTTCGAGACGATATCAACGGTTAGTGTATAAATATATTCTTTTCGTCTGTGTCTGTAATATCGAAAATATTTTGTTCACGCAATGCCAACAGAAACTATTTTGATAAAACGAAGCAACGTGATAAGAAAAAAAACGTATGAAAAAAGAAGATTCGGCGGGGAATCGAACCCAGGCCTGCTACTCAGAAATCAGACACCTGACCGCGGAGCTACCTTACTACGTTAAATTCGGTTTGTTTTATTCTCGTCAATATACCACATAAGAGTCCAAATGAAGGCAATTCAAAAATATGGCAATTTTGCATTCAAGATGGCGACTTCTCCAATGATTTGTTTCTTCACTTAAACTTAACTACGTCCTTAATAACACAGCGAAACCTGGCTTACCTACCAAGAGCACAACTTACAATTTTCATGGTTACAAATTTTTGGGCTTGCATTTTGAATCGAAGATGGCGACTTTTCCAACATGTCGGATATTTCCCCTCACAAGCCCTATAATCTACACACTTGAACGCAATTTCGTGATTCTACCATATCTACAAGTTGTGTAGAATTAGACGCCCCCTTATAACATTCCTAGCACTTTCTTACACCGAACGTGACTATTTTTTCAAGTTTAAGGGCGGATTCGCAAACTACGCATCAGAGTAGACATCACCTCGTAATTTCAACTTCCTACATACAGCAATTACAAATTTCACATTTTTTCGATTTGCGCCGCGAAACGAAAACGAATTTTAATGCTCTTTTTTCTATTATAATCTATGTTCCTAGCTTCACTGCCTGACAAAATATGACGTTTCTATGGTGTGCGGAACTACTCTAAAAACCAGCATTTCGAAACGATGAAAAATTTCGACACTTCATTTACATGGAAAATGTCGCCTTTTTCGTGATATCGAAATTTTCCCATTACTCACATCACATGACGAAAGAGTATGCAAAATTTGGTGTTTGTATGTTTTGTGGAAGTATGCAAACAATTAAGTGTGTTTCCGATTATAGAGGTATATAATTCCCCACAGATGCCGGCCGCAACGTACCAGTATTATGTGAGCAGTAAGAACGAAGTCGAAAATCTAAGGAAATCGGTAGTGTAGGGAATGATTTCCGCGCTGTGAACGTTGTCGAGTAAACACGTTCTCTGTGCTCTCTGCTGCTGCGCTTGTGTTGTGTGAGCTGAGTCAAACTCACCCATTAAGTGAAGCATTTTTTTTCTTTTTTTCGTGTTATTTTCACTGTCATTTTTGTGGATCTTTCGGCGACAGTTTTGGTGTTTTTTTTTCCTGGTTCGTGACTGCGAATAACTTGAATATGTCTACACGTCGAGTGAATACATTGAAATTTGATTTCGGAGCGGTTAGCCAGCGGCCTACCTCTCTGACAATTCATGAATGGTTATATGATCGTTCTGCCTTTCCTGTTGAACAGGTTTTGAGTCTCGAACTGGATATTTACCGTAAGTGTGTGTTCCTCAAACTTTCGTCTCTCGCGTTATGTGAACAAGTTATGAATGACACTAGTGGTGTAGTTCAATTTACTGATCCCTCAGGCACATATGACATAAGGATTTCTTGGGCTGATACTCAGGTTGTTACTGTGCGCTTACATGTAATTCCTATGGAACTCTCCAATGACACCATTAAGGATGTAATGAGTCAGTATGGTACTATTTATAATATCAATGATGAACTATATTCTAGTGACTATGTTTACCAAATTCGAACTGGGAGGAAATTATTACGAATGGAATTAAAGAAATCGATTCCATCATTCGTACTGATTCAACAGCACCGTTACTGGGTCACTTATCCTGGACAGGAGAAAACTTGCATACGGTGTCACAGTACCCAGCATTTACATTCAAAGTGTCCCCAACGTCCCAATAACGCACCTCGCAGTTCTAATAGTTATGCGGGTAAATTGGTCCCTTCTACTACTAGTTTGGATGCTGCAGTGAATTATTTTGTTGCTCAAATCTCCAGCCTACCAGTGACGTCTCAGAATCGGGTTCCCAACCTATTGCAATCTGAGGCACCTCAGTCCCATCAGATCTCCATCGACATTAATGTTCCTAAAACATCAGATAATCTTCATGAGCACCATGCACCTCGTCTTCAGGATAGCGACTACCCCCTCTCCCCTCTGTTGCCATCCTTCCGGATGATGTTTCTTCAGTTCCGTCTGTCGCACAGCGCAGCTTATCAACCTCTGTCGATGATCGTCCACCGATAGTCTCCTCACCCTTGCCATCTTTGGTCGTTAGTGATTCTCCGCATACTTGTGCTACAGCGGCGTCAACTCCCGACGTCCGATTGGCCCCTGCGATTTCTTCGGCTTTACCCACCACAGGTATGACGATCAGCGATAGTGCGTTCAGTGCTTGAACTCTCCCTTCTGTGAATGTTTTGCCAATTTCTACCAGCTCTATGGCGCCGGCGGTCTCTGTGGTTTCCTGCGTGCTCGGACCTGGCAACCCAGAAAGTGTCGATGGTGAGAACGATTTTTCACCTTCCACTGTTACTACTGTTCCTTCTCCTCTCGTTGTGGAACCTCCAGTTGTGGGCGCTAGTGTGAACTCTGCTACTTCTGCCTCTGGTACTGGCGAACGGTCTCGAATTAAACGTTCGAGGCGCCAAGACCTCAGTGACAAACTGTTCAAGAAAAATAAAGAAGAGGCTGAGATCCTTCCTGACGTTGATATTCCAATTGTCACTGCTGCTGTTGACTCTCAACCAGATGATTCCTCGCAGGATCAACTCTGATGCTATAATATTTATAGGTAATCCTGTTTTCCTTTGGCACATTTCTTGATCCTGATGTTTGCTTTTTGTGTGTGTGTATTGCAGTGCTGGTGCTAAGTGCGAATTGTGACAAATGTGTTATTGTTTGCCTCCTTTTTTTTTAATCTCTGTGCTCCGCCCTTGTTTTTAGTGCCTATTTGAAAGTTCTGTGATATGAGCGTGCCTGTCATGCACACTTCTCATTTCTATGTATGGTTCCTTCTTTTTTCAATGACATTGAAGATTGCCACTATTAATATTAATAATTTACATAGTAATACCAAGCTATTCTCGCTGCGTGACTTTTTACAACAAGCACATATTGATATAGCATTATTGCAAGAAGTTGGATTGGAAGTGTTAGACCTTGGTCCTAATTTTACTGTTTACAATAATTTTACTGTCACTGGCACTGGAACGGCAATTGTTGCTCAGCATCATGTTCAGTTTTCCCCTATATTACTACACCCAACTGGCCGTATTATCAGTGGTCGGCTCGGTAATATTCACCTTCTCAATCTGTATGCTCCTAGTGGCTCTCAGGCACGTGTGGCTCGTAACAGTTTCTTTGCATCTGATGTAGCTTCCTGCATTCTCCCCAACAGTGACATGGTTCTTCTTGCTGGTGATTTTAACCCTTAACGAGTTTTCGTAACCATTTGGTTACACATTTTTTGATTTTGCCTATTGGGTTGAAGAGTGTTATATTTCGGTATTGTTCGTTGTAGTTATTTGTGTACATACTTTCTGCGATGGGAGAGCAGCTATTGCCCCCTTGTGACAACTCTGGTGAATTTTATGCGGGAAGTAGTGTGTGGATATGTTGTTTTGCAAGCAGTGATGGAAGCAGACAGAAAATATTAAACACTGAGGGTAAGCAGTTTATGTTTTTATTTTTCTCGATATGTTCTTGTTTGTAGGTCATTGCCCAACAATGTGCAAGTATGAAAACGGCATAGTGTCAAAAATTGATTACTATTTACGATAAAAATATACTACGTAACCATTTGGTTACATTGTTCAGTAACGGATCAAACGGATACTTTGTACAGGAAAAAATACAAAATATTGGACTAGCTTATATTGATGTATCTTTTGATATTTTTATAGAAAATCTAACGTGAAAAATAAACATAGTACTCTGTTTGTTAGTCAAATTTTAAATTTCATACAGACGCTCAGTATGGTATAGATATATATGTAATTGTATATGTGTGTATAAATAAGTTTTATTGTGAAATCTCATGTCAGATGCAAAGGAGAAATATTGTGATAGGCTATTTATATTTTTGCACGTGACTGTGTTTCGTCAAAAATGGATGAAGAACTTACCTCCGTTGATATATCCTATGGAAGGAAACTAAGCATAAGGCCAACAGTAGTGATTTCTTTCTCTTCTAATCTATCGAATTTCGGAAACTCGGATTCAGAACCTGATCTTACTTTCAGTGATTCAGATCCAGATTATATACCTGAGATATAGTGCAGAGCAAGGCATCACTCACTTAAGACTCCTGTAGCACAGGAACATCTTGGCATTCATTTCATTTTATTTATCCTCCATTCTGTACAAACTTGGAAATAATTTTCCGATAGTACATGGGATTTGTCATGGTTAATTGATGCAGTACATATATTAGACACATTTGTTAAACATAATTCATACTTTTATACATTACAGTAATTTGAAATACCATTATACCAATACTACAGCATACCTTATACATAAATGAACCTATCTTGTTACTTTGCTACTACTATTTACATTGTGACTATTTAATTGATTATATTCATCTATTGTATAGAAGCAATGTGACAATAGGTGTTCTTTTAATTTTCTTTTGAATGTAACATTAGACTTGATTACCTTTAATTTGTTTGGTAACTTATTGTATAGCATAATACCAGCATATTTTACTCCTTTTTCGTACATTGCTGTTCTATGGTTTGGTGGATGAAAATTAGTCTTTTTTCTTGTGTTGCATCCATGCACGTCACCGTTTGTTGTGTACTCATTTATATTGGATCTTACAAATTCTATTAAGCAATATATATACAAACATGGTAAAGGTAGTATAGCTAGTTCTTTAATATATTTCCTACAGGACTCTCGGGGTCCTACACCAGCTAGGATTCGTACAACTCTTTTTTTGAAGAACAAAAATATGTTTTTCGGGTGAGTAATGGACCATATTTTTTGACATGGTTGCCCTGGCGGCCATCTTGGAAGCCGTAATCTTGGATCCAACTTTGGATTTTTAAATGGAAGGCTATATGTGGGGTATCATTTAACACGACCTCAATTTCAGGGAAACAGTGATACAGACTATTTCACCTACCGTTATAGGTTCAGAAGTTATTTTGCCACTACAGCATTACAGCATTATTTGCTCTATGTGCTATCCTTGAGTAAGACAAACTGCAAAGCGCCTCTGCCAATCCGCATGGATTCGCAACAGCATGTCAACGATTTCACAACATTGCAAAATTCTCTGCATCAGATGGTGAATATCATGGATGGATTCTTGATAAATAAGGTTCCTCAGATGATAGCAGAGGAAGAGCTCTAGTGGCGTAAAATCTAGCCCAATCCATCCGTCTTCGTCGCCCATTCCAATGTCCCGGAAATGGTCTATCGAGCCATTGGCGTGAACATAAGGCATAGTGAGTATGAGTTCTATCTTGCTGAAAAATTATGGGAAATCACCGCCCTCATTCAAGAGAGGGGAGTCTGAGTTTTTAGTCGTGTACATGGATAACTTTTTACAAGTGGGAAATTAATGCAATATTTGAAGGATGTAATGAAAATCTCAACTCTACCAACAATGAGACAAAATCGTTTAGGAGGCAGAAGATGATATTTTTTTTTCTTATCTTCTGAGGCACACACATGAGAAGTGTAGACAAGTCGAACATGTTCATAGAACTCTGCCGTACAACAATGAAATCAAAACAATGGTGTCTTAGAATTTTTGGGTACATGCTAGATTTAGTTGTTGTAAACAGCTGGTTACCTTACAAAAGAGAGTGTAACGTACTTGGGAAATCATCCAGACATCTTAAAATGTTTCAGGCTGATACTGCATCTGCACTAGTATCATGCAGAAAGCCTAAACGAGGGAGATTGTCTTTAGAAAGCTTAGGCGAACCTAAAGTGAAAATATGTCGACCTGTTGCTACGTAACCATGTGATGATACAAGGAAAGATTTTGTTACTCACTGGTCAGCCTACACATCTAAGGGAAGATGTCGTTTTTGTAAGTCGGGAGTAACAAGCTCAGTAAAGAATTCCTTTATGCAGTTCCATCTTTTAAGTATATGTATCACGATAAGGAATGTTTTAGTCACTTGGTAATTGATATCCTTTCTAGACCCCTAAGTCACTCTTACACTACGATGATATATTCAAATTTAAAAATATAAAAAATGAAATAAAAAAAGAAGAATATTCTATAAAACTACGCATATATTTGAATATCATATTTATTCAATCTATATTTTCAGCGAAATGTAAATATTATTATTTTGTCTATGTGAACTCTTAGATAGTACCTTACATTTGCTTATAAATTAATATTCGAGATTAGATATTAAATCCTATAAAGTAAACAACTCTTACCATGTTTCATTTATTTCTCCTTTCTTATGCTACTACTTTTCTTTATTACTATAGGACTACAAGTACTCAAAAGTCACTTTGCGGAAAACTGTGCAGTGTAACCATTTGGACACAACTCAGTTCTCGAAAACTATTGGCGGGAAAATTTAGAAAACTACTTTCAAATGATATACAAACCAAATAGACGACATACTGCAAATATAATTTTTTGATAATTTTTAAAGGTAGTGAACTGTTAAGGGTTAACTGTGTTTTAAATCCTGGAGACCAGTCTCCGGGGTTTAATTATAGTCCGACCCTGCAGGAGTTAACACAAGGTCTTGATCTCCAAGATAGTTAGCCGTAATAGTGCTTCTCGCATCGACCGCATGTACATGTGTCCCATGCTCATTCGCAACATCTTTGACGCTGAAATTGTGCCAAACATATTTACTGATCATTGTGCTTATATTGTTACCTTGCGTATACCTGATGTCAAGGTTGAACGCGGGCCTGGTTATTAGCATTTTAATACTTCTCTTCTTGAGGATAACGAATTTTGCGAATCTTTTATGACCAAGTGGACGAAGTGGTTAACCCAGCAGAGACATTTTCGGACTGTGACTGATTGGTGGTATCAATATCTCAAACCACGTGTTGCCAGCTTTTGTCGCTGGTATTGTGCTGAGCGGGAGCGTGATCACCGAACTCTTTTCCATTTCTACTATCGTTGTTTGGCTGATGCTAAAAGTGCTGTTCTACATAACCCTTCTGCCTTACCTCTCATGAAGCAGTATCAAGCTAAATTGTTGTGTCTGACCCGCCGTCGCATGGAAGGAACGAAAATCCGCAGCAAATCTACAGTCATCGACCCTCAAGAAGAACCGTCGCTTTACCATGTCTTGGCAGAATATAAACGAGGTACACGCAAATATATTGAGAAGATCAAGGATGACGAAGGCAACATCCACCATACTTTTGCAGGTATTAAGCGAACTTTTTACACCTATTACTCCACCTTATATGGCACGTCGGACACCGTTGACATACCATCTTCCTTCTTAGATCGCCTCCCATGTGTGCTCGATCAACGTGAAGCGCAATCACTGGAAACTCCATTCACCAAAGAAGAGGTGCAAACCGCAATTATGAGTGCTTCGTCTGGAAAATCTCCTGGAATTGATGGCATTCCGGTTGAGTGGTACAAACGTTTCTTTCCACTTATTGATGATACCTTAACTGCTATAGTGAACGAACATTTTGCTCCTGCTGCAAGGACCCCGTATAAAGCGGCTGGCGTGACTATCTTTTTACCGAAGCAATCACATCCTACTACCGTTTCCCATTACAGGCCAATCACCTTGCTGAACTTTGACTACAAGATTCTCGCTCGCTGCTTGAACAATCGCTTACGCCCCTATTTAGCCAAGTTAGTGGGTCCTCACCAATATGCGTGTGTTGAAAACAAGAAGATCTACCATCTTTTACAGTGCATTCGTGACGTTATTGCTACCCTTGAAGACTCTTCTGCCTGTCATGCTCTCCTGTCACTTGATTTCCATCAAGCCTTTGACCACGTACGTCATGATTACTTGTGGCGTATACTCTCCACCTTAGGTCTCGGGGAGCAGTTCATTCGCTGGATTCGTATCTTGTACGACAATACTCAAAGTAAACTTAAAATCAATGGATTTCTCACTGAACCTGTGCGTATCAAACGAAGTGTGCGTCAAGGGTGCCCATTGAGTATGAGCTTGTTTGCCATTTCTCTTTGCCCTCTTCTTTATAGTATTCATGCTTGTCTCTCCGGCCTTTCCCTTCATGCTCATACCTTACGAGTCTGCAGTTATGCTGTTGATGTGACAGTTTTCATCCACGATTGCAGTGATATTCGCATCCTTGATACCTGTTTGATGGAATACACCGCCTTATCTGGCGCTCAGATCAATCAGTCGAAAACTAAGCTGTTGGTTCTTGGCATACAAGCTTCTTCTGATTATCCACCTATCACTAACGTAGTGCCTGAGTTAAAAATCTTGGGCATCACATTTTCCTCTACCATTTCTGAAACAGTCCATGTGAACTCGTAAACAGCATCCGGCATATTCTCCAGTCTCATCGTTCACGCCAGCTGTGCTTATTGTCTCGGATATACTTTGTGAATACTTATGCTCTATCCAAATTGTGGTATGTGTGTCAGCTGCTTCCTATGCCCAGTGATATTGCTCAACGCATTACGAGTGTTGTTAATTGGTTTCTTTGGCATGGTCACGTCTTTAGAGTTAAGTATCCCTTCACATGCCTCTCACCAAAAGCTGGTGGTCTCATCCTTATCCACGTCGGTCTAAAAGCTCGGGCTTTGTTTCTTCTCCGAGGCTTCCAGAGCCTTACAACCAGCCTTACGGGAATCAGCCATGCCCTTCTTTCTTACTGTCATGACACTGTCTCATATACATTTCCACTTAATGTCTGCCATATTCCTGATATTTATTGGTATTATAGTGATGTTATTTGTTCCTATGCTTATATGACTGCCGGTCTGCCGGCTGCGTTGCCTAGTTCAGTGAAAGACTTGTATCAGTATTTACTTAGCCAACTTTCTCTCCCTCCTCATCGCCTCTACGAAAAGCACCCCGCACGACAATGGACGAGAGTATGAAGTAATATCTTTGCCTCTCACCTTTCTGGACCGACAATCTCGAGTTGGTACGCTGTGGTGAACGACCTTGTGGACACTCGTGCTAAACGACATCGCTTACATTTAAGTGACAGTGCCCTTTGTATCAAGTGTGGTCGTGTCGATGATTTTGAACATCGATTAACAATTTGATGTAATGCAGCTCATATTTGGGCGAAGTTTAAACGACTGATCAGTACTATTTGCCGTACAGTGCCAGCTTCTGTTACCAGTGATCTCGTCTTATTTCCTGATTTCCATCTCTTTTCCAGCACTAAACACAACTCAGTGCTGTGGTTAATATCGAGTACTGTTCATTATATCTTTACTCCTGAGTTACGCCGTATCACCGAATATCAGGATTACTTGTATACCAGATATAGACATTTTCCACCAACCAGAAGAAAAACCCTATTTGCACATTTCCTCGATGTAGCTCTTTCAAGCTTATAACTAACGCCCTAACCTTGGACGTTCTACCACTATGTAATCGTGCATTCTGATCTCTGTCACTCTACTAATAGAAAACAAGGAATTGTTCTCTGATACTCATGTAATCTGACTGTACTTTATGATTTATATGTAAATCTCCTGTAATAAAGAAAATGAAAAAAAAAGGGGATTGACGTGAGCCTACTGGACAGGAGACCTGGGTTCGATTCCTAACAATCTTTTTCTCACTTTTTCTTTCTTTGAAAGTTTATTTTCATAGCATATATTGTTTGCCTATAAGGTTGAGTCTATTATAAAACGCATTTCACTCCAACGGGTCCTGTAAACAAACTACTGAACCGAAAGAGGCACTTTTCTACGTATCCCGTATATTATAACTATGTACGCTGCCAACGAAAAATTTGTCAAAAGGTGTATATATATATATATATATATATATATATATATATATATATATATATATATATATATATATGTGTGTGTGTGTGTGTGTGTGTGTATTTCCTTAAAAGTTATAATCTTATACATTTTCAGTTGTGGTATAGACTTCAAACTTGGTATACGCATCTATCTAAACGACCAGTATAAAAAGGGAGATTGTTTCCAATTATTTCCAGTTCGAAGCACACACTATCCTCGCGAGACAAAATGTATTTTTGTCTCGTCTGTATACTATATCGTGGAAATGATGCTCAATGTTTTTTTCCAAAATTTTTTTTGGGGGTACGATGCCTCCTTGGGGCTCTTAGAGTGCCCCTGCAGGGGACCAAATAGTACGTGTCTAATAGAATAATAATTAGAATACTATGAGCAGTGCCCCTGGGAATACTAACTGTGATCCTCAGGAACATTGTTTCTGAAAGAAACACTGGTGTTGCCCCATCTCTAAAGCTACATATGTTTCTTTCTAAATAGTTGAGTATCGTCTCGAAGCTTCACACGAACATACTGCCTAGTTTCGAGACGATATCAACAGTTAGTGTACAAATATATTCTTTTCGTCTGTGTCTGTAATATCGAAAATATTTTGTTCACGCAATGCCAACAGAAACTATTTTGATAAAACGAAGCAACGTGATAAGAAAAAAAAGTATGAAAAAAGAAGGTTCGGCGGGGAATCGAACCCTGACCTGCTACTCAGAAATCAGACACTTTACCGCGGAGCTAACTTACTACATTGAATTCAGTTTGTTTTATTCTCCTCAATATACCACATAAGAGTCCAAATGAAGGCAATTCAAAAATATGGCAATTTTGCATTCAAGAAGGCGACTTCCCCAATAATTTGTTTCTTCACTTAAACTAAACAACGGCCTTAATAAAATAGCTAAACATGGCTTACCTACCAAAAGCACAACTTACAATTTTCATGGTTACAAATTTTTGAGCCGTCATTTTGAATCAAAGATGGCGACTTTTCCAACATGTCGGATTTTTCCCCTCACATGCCCTGTAATCTACACACTTGAACGCAATTTCGTGATTCCACCATATCTACAAGTTGTGTAGAATTGAACGCCCCCTTATAACATTCCTAGTACTTTCTTACACCGAACATGACTATTTTTTTTCAAGTTTAAGGGCGGATTCGCAAACTACGCATCAGAATAAACATCACCACGAAATTTCAACGTCCTACATACAGCCATTACAAGTTTCACATTTTTTCGATTTGCACCGCGAAACGAAAACGAATTTTAATGCTCTTTTTTCTATCATAAACTATGTTCCTACCTTCACGGCCTGACAAAATATGACGTTTCTATGATGTGCGGAACTACTCTAAAAACCAGCATTTCGAAACGACGAAAAGTTTCGATACTTCATTTACATGGAAAATGTCGATTTTTTCGTGATATTGGAATTTTCCCATTACTCACATCCCATGACGAACAAGTATGCAAAATTTGGTGTTTGTATGTTTTGTGGAAGTATGCAAACAATTAAGTGTGTTTCCGATTATAGAGGTATATAAATTCCCCACAGATGCCGGCCGCAACGTACCAGTATTATGTGAGCAGTAAGAACGAAGTCGAAAATCTAAGGAAATTGGTAGTGTAGGGGATCGACGTGAGCCTACTGGACAGGAGATCTGGGTTCGATTCCTAACAATCTTTTTCTCACTTTTTCTTTCTTTGAAAGTTTATTTTCATAGCATATATTGTTTGCCTATAAGGTTGAGTCTATTATAAAACGCATTTCACTCCAACCGGTCCTGTAAACAAACTACTGAACCGAAAGAGGAACTTTTCCACGTATCCCGGTATCCCGTATATTATAACTGTGTACGCTGGCAACGAAAAAATTGTCAAAAGTGCGTATATATATATATATATACTAGCAGCGTTCACCCCGCTTCGCTGCGGTCACCCCGGAACGCAATAAACTTTGTTACTTAGATAATTTTTACTTTTTCGCTTTCAAATTGCAGTAAATGTTAACATTATAGCGCCTGTCATTTATGTTAACCCGCCGAGTGACACGCTCATGCGGGTTGCATATAAATACGTTTATTTTTATACCTATGATGAACTAACAAAGGATTTGTACGTTATGGACACTTGAATGGTCAATTATCTCAAGACACTGGTAATTAAAAATTAAAGTGATATGATAAAAACCATCTAGGGTCCAAATCCTAATAACCCCCCAAAAATGAAAGAAATTGGTTCAGCCGTGTTAGCGTGATGAGCTAACAAAGGATTTGTGCGTTCTCTTTTATATAATAGATATGTGTGTGTGTGTGTGTGTATTTCCTTAAAAGTTATAATCTTATACTTTTTCAGTTGTGGTATAGACTTCAAACTTGGTATACGCATCTATCTAAACGACCAGTATAAAAAGGGAGATTGTTTGCAATTATTTCCGGTTCGAAGCACACACTATCCTCGCGAGACAAAATGTATTTTTGTCTCGTCTGTATACTATATCGTGGAAATGATGCTCAATGTTTTTTTCCAAAATGTTTTTGGTGGGTACGCTGCCGCCTTGGGGCTCTTAGAGTGCCCCTGCAGGAGACCAAATAGTACGTGTCTATTAGAATAATAAATAGAATACTATGAGCAGTGCCCCTGGGAATACTAACTGTGATCCTCAGGAACATTGTTTCTGAAAGAAACACTGGTGTTTCCCCATCTCTAAAGCTACATATGTTTCTTTCTAAATAGGTGAGTATCGTCTCGAAGCTTCACACGAACATACTGCCTAGTTTCGAGACGATATCAACAGTTAGCGTATAAATATATTCTTTTCGTCTGTGTCTGTAATAACGAAAATATTTTGTTCACGCAATGCCAACAGAAACTATTTTGATAAAACGAAGCAACGTGATAAGAAAAAAAACGTATGAAAAAAGATGGTTCGGCGGGGAATTGAACCCAGACCTGCTACTCAGAAAGCAGACACTTTACCGCGGAGCTAACTTACTACGTTGAATTCTGTTTGTTTTATTGTCCTCAATACACCACATAACAGTCCAAATGAAGGCAATTCAAAAATATGGGAATTTTGCATTCAAGATGGCGACTTCTCCAATGATTTGTTTCTTCACTTAAACTGAACTACGTCCTTAATAACATGGCGAAACATGGCTTACCTACCAAGAGCACAACTTACAATTTTCATGGTTACAAATTTTTGAGCCGCCATTTTGAATCGAAGATGGCGACTTTTCCAACATGTCGGATTTTTTCACTCACATGCCCTGTAATCTACACACTTGAACGCAATTTCGTGACTCCACCATATCTACAAGTTGTGTAGAATTAGACGCCCCCTTATAACATTCCTAGCACTTTCTTACACCGAACATGACTATTTTTTCAAGTTTAAGGGCGGATTCGCAAACTGCGCATCAGAATAAACATCACCTCGAAATTTCAACGTCCTACATACAGCCATTACAAATTTCACATTTTTTCGATTTGCGCCGCGAAACGAACACGAATTTTAATGCTCTTTTTTCTATCATAAACTATGTTCCTAGCTTCACTGCCTGACAAAATATGACGTTTCTATGGTGTGCGGAACTACTCTAAAAACCAGCATTTCGAAACGACGAAAAATTTCGACACTCCATTTACATGGAAAATGTGGATTTTTTCGTGATATTGGAATTTTCCCATTACTCACATCCCATGACGAACAAGTATGTAAAATTTGGTGTTTGTATGTTTTGTGGAAGTATGCAAACAATTAAGTGTGTTTCCGATTATAGAGGTATATAATTCCCCACAGATGCCGGCCGCAACGTACCAGTATTATGTGAGCAGTAAGAACGAAGTCGAAAATCTAAGGAAATCGGTAGTGTAGGGGATTGACGTGAGCCTACTGGACAGGAGGCCTGGGTTCCATTCCTAACAATCTTTTTCTCACTTTTTCTTTCTTTGAAAGTTTATTTTCATAGCATATATTGTTTGCCTATAAGGTTGAGTCTATTATAAAACGCATTTCACTCCAACCGGTCATGTAAACAAACTACTGAACCGATAGAGGCACTTTTCCACGTATCCCGTATATTATAACTATGTACGCTGCCAACGAAAAAATTGTCAAAAAGTGCGTATATATATATATATATATATATATATATATATATATATATATATATATATGTGTGTGTGTGTGTGTGTGTGTGTATTTCCTTAAAAGTTATAATCTTATACTTTTTCAGCTGTGGTATAGACTTCAAACTTGGTGTACGCATCTATCTAAACGACCAGTATAAAAAGGGAGATTGTTGCTTACCAGTGTGATGATGCTTAAAATTGCTACGATTAACATTAATAATTGGCAAAGTTCCGCCAAGCAGTTTGCTCTTTGTGACTTTTTGCGCATAGAGGGCATTGACGTTGCCCTTTTACAAGAGGTTGGTATTTCTGAATTAAATCTTAGTCCATCCTATGCTATAGAAATTAACTTCGACAATAGTGGCACAGTTACAGCTATTGCTTACCGACATTCAACAAATTTTTCTTCACCTGTGTTCCATCCCTCTGCTCGAATAATACGTGGTAATCTAGGAGACATCAATCTTGTCAATATTTATTCTCCGAGTGGTTCACAAGCTCGCACCAGGCGAAATGCTTTCTTTTCTCAGGACGTTGCTCTGTCGCTTGGACCCAATGTTGAAAGGTTAATTTTGGCTGGAGATTATAATTGCGTTTTAAGGCCTGAAGATCAAACGCCGGGATTTAACTACTGCCATACCCTCCACGAGTTAATCAATGGACTTCATTTACGAGTCACATGAATCTGTCTGAAGCCACAAGCACGGGATTACACTTATTTATCACACCAGAGTGCCTCTCGACTTGATCGCATATATGTATCTCCTGTGTTGGTACCATGCATTAAGCACGTTGAAATTGCCCCCACCTCCTTTTCTGATCACTCAGCCTATATCGTATCTTTCAGCTTTCCTGATCTACGAGTTGAACGAGGTAGGGGTTCATGGCAATTCAATACATCGTTATTGGAAGACGATCAATTTTGTGCTGAGTTTCAGTCCAAATGGCGTTACTGGCTTAGGCAACGTCAATACTTTCCCACAGTAGGCGACTGGTGGAATACTTATTTCAAACCACGGTTTGCAAGTTTCTGTCGGTGGTACTCATCTGAAAAATCAAGAGATCTTCGTAATCTGCATTACTTTTATACCAGGTGTTTGCGAGAAGCTCGCTGTGCTGCTGTTTCTGACTTATCTATGTTCTCTCAGGTTAAGCGCTATCAAGCTTTGCTTCTCAATTTGCATCGCCGCCGTGTAGCTGGCATCAAGGTCAGAAGCAAGGTTCCCATAATAGATGCTGATGAAGAACCATCATTACATCATGTCCTCAAAGATATCAAACGAGGCCAAGGAAAATGGATCCATCAAATCATAGATGACGACGGACATCTTCATAAGGATGTTGCTTCCATCAAACATGTGTTTTGGATGCACTACTCAGAACTCTATAGTATTGCAGACACTACAACAACTGGGGAATTATCTGCTTCACTTTCTGGTATTCTTGATGATGCAGCGCAGCAATCTCTTGTTCGAGCTTTTAGTATTGAAGATGTACATCACGCTGTTCTCGCAGCTCCGAAAGGTAAATCTCCAGGACTAGACGGCACATCTGCAGAATGGTATGTTAAGTTTCTCCCTCTAATTGGTGAAACACTGACCTGTCTCGTTAATGAATATTTCAGTAACAACCCACAGAGACTGTATAGAAGTCCTGGTGTCACAGTATTTATACCTAAGCAAGCACACCCTACAAGTGTTACTCATTATCGACCCATCACTCTCCTGAATTGTTATTACAAGTTGCTTGCTCGTTGTTTGAACAACAGACTCTCCCACTATATTGATATTCTCGCTGGACCATTTCAATATGCACGAGTCGGAGTGAAAAAATATATCACGTACTTCAAACTGTTCGAGATGTTATTGCAAATTTTCAGACTAACACTACTAGTCATGCTTTGCTATCTTTAGATTTTAACCAAGCCTTTGATCGTGTAGATCACAATTATTTGTGGTCAGTATTGAACCATATGGGCGTTGGAGACTTATTTGTCCGTTGGATTCGCGTCCTGTATGGTGACGCTCAATCGAAATTAAAAATCAATGGGTTCCTGACTACACCTCTTAAACTCAAACGCAGCGTTAGGCAAGGATGTCCATTAAGCATGACTCTTTTTATAATTTCCATCTGTCCTTTCCTACACAGCATTGCGCAACGTATCCAAGGCCTTACTATCTGCAATGTTCCTGTTAAGGTGTATAGTTTTGCTGATGACGTACATGTTTTCCTTCGTGATCCCCAGGATTTAGAAGTAGTTGAAGATTGCGTTCACAAGTACTCTGAACAGTCAGGAGCACGTCTTAATTGCTTGAAAACTAAACTTATGCCATTAGGAAATGGTTCTACGAATGAATATACCAAATTTCCTCAGGTAGTGAAGATTATGAAAGTACTTGGTATTTATTTTTCCTGCAACTTGAATGAGAGTATAGCAAAAAATTTTGAAGATGTTTTTTCTGAAGGTTCGCTCTGTTTTACATCAACATACATCTCGTCACCTGTCGTTGATATCTCGTGTCTACTTTGTGAATACATATGCATTTTCCAAGTTGTGGCACGTCAGTCAAATTTTGCCTATGCCTACATCTTACATTCAGAAGTTTATGAGCATTGGTAACTGGTTTGTGTGGACAGGTATAATTTTTCGAGTACGATATCCAACTCCATGTTTACCATATGGTGCAGGAGGGCTCAACTAGATCCATGTTGCAAGTAAAACGAAAGCTTTATTCTCCTACCGAGGATTCCAAAACATTCAAGGTATTGGAGATCAACTAAGCACGACCGTTCTTTCGTCTCTCGTAGCTACTAATGATGGAGTACTACCTGTGAACTTATCTCAAATCCCTCCCGACTTTTGGTATTTTAAAGATGTAATATGTAATTATTTCTACCTGTCTGCGCGTGGCCTTCACACCTTACCTCACAGAGTGAAACTTCTCTATAACTTGTTTCTACAAGAACAACGAAGCCAATGTCCTCACATAGTTACAAAATTCCCATCTGCGCATTGGCAACGTATTTGGAGAACAATTTCATCTACTGTTGTGTCAACCTCAGCCCGCTCCTTATGGTAAAGAACTGTTAATAACATTATAGATACTAAGGCTAAACGACATCACCTTCATATAACAGATGACAACCAGTGTTCTCTTTGTGGACAAGTTGATACTTTAGAACACCGTCTCACCACCTGCAACGGATCGATCTCAGTTTGGAAAACCTATAGAGAAATGGTTCAATATTTGTGTAAAATAAGCATGGATTCCATTACTGTTCACATGCTTTTGTTTCCTGATTTTAAGTTTTTTTCCTAATGAGAAGCAAAACTCTGTTGTATGGCTCACTGCTAATACCATTGAATTTATTCTGTCCCCTAGTTCTCCTCAAGCACATCACACCTACAAAGATTTCCTGTGTTTACGATACGGTAAATTACCACCACCAAGAAAGAAAAAACTCTTTGCGCATTACCTGAATTACCTCTTGTATGGGTATGCACTATAATTGACTTGTAAATTTCTTGCTACTTGCTCTACTATATATATTCACTTTGTAACTACAAACTGTACCAATGTGTAGTCTTATTTTTTGTTTCTGAATTTTGCGCTGATATGTAATATGAATTATTAAAAATAAACAAGTGAAGGAAAAAAAACTGGTCGAGCTGTTTGGGTCAATAGTCTATCAGTCTTAAGTTTATGTGTTCAAATCATGTAGGAAGTATTCGTTTTTTTTTCTTAAAAGTGTGTTCCTTATTTTCATCAGAGGACTGAAAACATTTCTTTGAATAAATCTTTGGCAACTAAAAAAAAAAAGGTAGTGTATGGGATTGACGTGAGGCTACTGGACAGGAGACCTGGGTTCGATTCCTAACAATCTTTTTCTCACTTATTCTTTCTTTGAAAGTTTATTCTCATAGCATATATTGTTTGCCTATCAGGTTGAGTCTATTATAAAACGCATTTAACTCCAACCGGTCCTGTAAACAAACTACTGAACCGAAAGAGGCACTTTTCCACGTATCCCATATATTATAACTATGTACGCTGCCAACGAAAAAATTGTCAAAAGGTGCGTATATATATATATATATGTATATATATATATATATATATATATATATATATATATATATATATATATATATATATATATATGTGTGTGTGTGTGTGTGTGTATTTCCTCAAAAGTTATAATCTTATACTTTTTCAGTTGTGGTATAGACTTCAAACTTGGTATACGCATCTATCTAAACGACCAGTATAAAAAGGGAGATTGTTTCCAATTATTTCCATTTCGAAGCACACACTATCCTCGCGAGACAAAATGCATTTTTGTCTCGTCTGTATACTATATCGTGGAAATGATGCTCAATGTTTTTTTTCCAAAATGTTTTTGCGGGGTACGCTGCCTCCTTGGGGCTCTTAGAGTGCCCCTGCAGGAGACCCAATAGTACGTGTTTAATAGAATAATAAATAGAATACTATGAGCAGTGCCCCTGGGAATACTAACTGTGATTCTCAGGAACATTGTTTCTGAAAGAAACACTGGTGTTGCCCCATCTCTAAAGCTACATATGTTTCTTTCTAAATAGTTGAGTATCGTCTCGAAGCTTCACACGAACATACTGCCTAGTTTCGAGACGATATCAAGAGTTAGTGTATAAATACATTCTTTTCGTCTGTGTCTGTAATAACGAAAATATTTTGTTCACGCAATGCCAACAGAAACTATTTTGATAAAACGAAGCAACGTGATAAGAAAAATAAACGTAAGAAAAAAGAAGGTTCGGCGGGGAATCGAACCCAGACCTGCTACTCAGAAAGCAGACACTTTACCGCGGAGCTTTTTTTTAACATCTTTATTTCCCAAGGTCACTTACATACCTGAAAGAAATTGGTCGTTTAGACATAAGAGATAGACGGTAAATACAGGTAGAAAGTTGGAATATATACAGTGCTATAAGAACAATACAAATCACATCATCATATTACATTTTTTTGTGCTTATCAAGGTAGACAAGAACTTGTAAAATATTGACAGTATATTAAGAAATTTAGAGGTACTACACATATGATCTTACAGTTATTACACTAGTCGTATCATGTTAAAGTGAGGCAGTCAAAAAGTTTGCGAAATTCTTGTGGAAAGGTACCATACCAAAAGTTTTCCATCTGGTGCGTTTTAAGAATTCAGGATAATCCGTGACACTTATGTGACTGTGACTGCAATCAATATAGTATAAGGTGTGTCCTATTAGCCAAGTAATAGCATTATTGCGGGTTGGAGGGAACCAATGGTAATCGGGTAAGGTAATAATATCAGGTGTAAAATGGTGGGGAGATGTCCGACATACGATAGCAAGGAGAGCACATAGTTTTAACCACACAGACATTACTAGCTGGCAAGAGGTGTATCTGTGGATAATGGTGTCGGGGTGTCCACAATGGGAACACGCATTATGTGGTAGGCGATGAATGTCGTACAAACGTTGATTAGTAGCATGAATATCATGCACAACACTATACCATAAACTACGTACACAAGTCGGAAGAAACTTTCTATGAATATTAAACCATATGCGATTCCAGTTACAACTATTATTGTTCTACTGTACTCGTATCGTAGTTGGAGTAAAGGTCATTTTTAAAAAATACAGATAAAAATCACGAGAACAGATTTCTCTTATCTCATCATGTTTAGACAGATAACTCCAGGCTAGGACGAATTTATATACATATAAGGGTGCGTGTTGAAGGAAAGGAAGATTGGGTGGATTTGGAGCAGGTAAGGTGGGCGTCCAACATTGTAGGCATTGTTGTGTATGACTATGGTCCAAATGATACAATTGATAGCTACGTAATAAAAATAATATTTTACACTTCAGTCGTACATTGATTAAAGCAAGGCCACCATTGTCTACTGGTAACACCTTTACTACCTGTGGAACTCGGAAGAAAAAGCCGCACCAAATAAACCAGCCAATGATCGATTGCACTTTTTTGGCACAGATGTCCGGAAGTGGCCATACCTGTGCTGTATACCATAATTGAGAACATATATAAGTATTCACATACCAGACTCTCTGGATTAAATTCAGCTGTCGATGACGATTTTGGAGAACAACTGTCCTGATTTTATGGATTATTGGCGTCCAGACTGTCTCAGAGTCTGGATCAAGATTACTCGTAAAATTAACACCTAAAACTTTTAATTTCGTCACAATTTCTGAATGACAGATAGTTAACCCTTTATTGACCGTTGCCCAATTATTAAAGGTTAAACTCTTCGTTTTATTGACATTAATAGTTGCTCCACTAGCATTATAATAACTATTTAAGCACTGGTGCACATAGTTTACCTGAGCAACAGTGGTACAACTGATTGAGACATCGTCAGCGAAAGCAAAACAAACAATATTTTGAAAATCATGTAAATGTGAGACTGGAAAACAGGACAAATTTTGCAATAAAGGTTCAAGAACTAAGCCAAATAACAACATTGACAATGGACATCTTTGGCGGATACCTCGCTTGATAGATATGGGTGAGCTAAAGTAACCATTGATGTGAAGCTGGGATTTTGCATTGTGATATAAATTTTTAATATTAGCAATAAAACGTGAATCAAAACCAAATGCTTGTAGTACAGCATAAAGATAGTTATGCTTTACAAAATCAAAAGCATGTTTGAAATCTATAGAAGTGACACAGGCAGGGAGCTGTTGCACTTGAAAATATCCCATGATGTCTCGTAGACTACACAGGGCATAGTAAATATTACGTTCTTTTGATAGCGCTGCCTGCTTACCACTTAAAAGTTTCTCGATAACTTTTTCCATCGTTACTTTATATACCTTAGACAATAATTTGACATCAGTATTTAACAGCGTAATGGGTCTAAAATTAGAAATATGAGCTTGGGCTCCTTTTTTCGGAACTAAACTAATGATACCATCATTTTGCATAACATTTCCAGATTGAAACATATCATTAAGTACAGCAGTGAAAGTATCTCCTACCACATCCCAAAACTGTTTATAGAAGAGAAAAATGAGTCCATCCTTGCCAGGACTGCTACAATGCTTTGTAGTATTTAACACATCATAAATCTCTTGTTTAGTAATCGGGGCTAACAATTGTGCATTGTCAGCCGCTGTTAATTTACAAGATATATTGGAAAAGAAAGTGGGCCATATCTGAGTAGCAACTGGATGCGATTCAAATAGTTGTTCATAATGCTGTGTTAAACTGGACATAATATCAGGTAATGCAGTAACAACTTGGCCATTTTCTAATACAAGATGTTCCATAAAATTAGTTCTCCTTCTATTATGTTGCCGCATGATGTGGAAAAATGTAACTCGTTCACTAGACAACAATAATTTGGAATCGAATGATTTAGTGATAGTCTGTAAAGAGTCGTTTTCTAATCGAATTAATTTTGCTCTGATTTTATTAATATGCATATACGTGTGCGCAGAGGGAGGCTGTTGCCACAACTCATGTAACACTTTGTAAAGGTAGTCAATGGTATTTTTGCTGTTCTGACGGTATTCAGAATGCATCCATTGGAAAAAAGATTTAATTTTATGCTTAGCATAATGAACCCACCACAAATTTAAACTGCCAAAATATATCTGTTGTCGACACCAGTAAGCCCATTTCTCTCGAAACAGTTCTTTAATATCATCAGATTTCAGAAGCTGTGGATTAAGTTTCCAGTTAGAGGGACCGAAAGTTGGGCTCAAACCAAGGAGAGGGGGAGGAAATTTGAGTAACATACACACAGCACTATGATCACTAAACGGAGCAATAAGAATACTGATGTCACACACACGAGGTACGAGATCGAAGGAGGTATAGATCCTGTCTATGCGTGACTTCACTGATGGAGTGACATGCGTATAAATGATATCAGTTCGTTTGGACCGCCAGGTATCAACTAATCGGAATCCGTGGACCAGTCTTTCTAATGCTAAGCATTTATTAAAATAGCCAGTAGAATCGTCACAAAACAAAATGGAATTGAAATCTCCAGCAAGGATAATACTCGTATGTGGAATAGAAAACAGAGGCACGATATCAGCATTAAAAAAATTTTCACGGTCAGTTTTGTGTAGAAAACCTGACATGCAATACACATTTACATATAGAATGTTATCGCATACAAGGCTGAGCCCATTGCCAGACGGTAAACGAGTAACGTGTTGCACATGGATTCCTTTCTTCACTAATATTGCAGTACCTCTACCACTATATCCAAGATTAACAAAACAATTATACCGATCTATGAAACTTAAATCGGCAATTTTGAGTTCTTGCAAATTGAGTATATCAAAGTCATGTAATCGTATAAAGTTATGTAACAAGCGTTGTTTCGTAGGACTAGTTATACCATTTAAATTTAAAGTACCCACTTTACGAACAGTGACAATAGGGTAAGACATACAAAGCTGATAGAAAGATAATAGAGTTATTAGAGCTGCAAAATAAACAAACTGCATTGTGAGACCTGACAAACAGAAAAAAGAAAACAACAACACTATTCAGGTTGATTCTTTACACTGTCTGTTTGTAGCGAATCGTCAAGGACAGTCGAGAAGCTAGGTTGCGATGATGTAATCGAAGCACCAACAACAGGCTCACGTGAGTCACGTGTCACGACAGCCTTCCCTTTCCCTGTGTTTGTTTTGATTTTCTTGTGTGTTGACAAGGCAATCTTACCTGCTTTTTCACTTATATAAACCGTTCGCACAGTTTTGCTGCTTTCCGCATCAACTGAGTCAGATAAAGGAGGCGGAAGGTCGTGAAGTACCTTAGTAGGCGGTATCTGCGAAGCACTGGTGTTGGAAGCCTCGTCCATTGCCGACACACTTATTAACGAACACTGGTCATTGACATCAGGCACCATGGGCGGATCTCCTATATCTTCGGGGGGCGCACTAGTTATTGAATCCTGTATCCCGGTATCCGTGGGTCGATCCAGGGAAGTAGGCACAGTCAGCACTGGAAACTCATTCAGGTCCTGTAGCGATGGAGCACTGTGGGCACTGGGTAATGAGTCAGATAAGGCCGTTGTTAACGTACCAGGTTGAAAGCTCTGATCGGTTGAGTAACGAGGAGTTTGAGGAAGAGTTTTTCCAGATAACTGGGACATATTGAGCGTCAGAGGAGCTGTACTCAAATGTTTGGCTCGCTGTAGGCGTCGGGGACAAGAACTAAACGTGTGATCGACCTGGTGGCACGCGAAGCAAGTTGGGGGTTGTCCAGAGTATATAACGCTTGTTCGATAACCTTGGATGAGTAATTTCGAAGGAATATGCTTCTTGAGTTCCATATACGCTATACGTACGACATTAAACACAGGAAAGCGGTACTTCTGGGACCACTGCTCATTTTCTATCTTTATCACACTTCCGTAATTACTGAGGGCAGAATTGAGAAAACTAACATCTAGTTCAAGGGGGAGATCTGTGATACGTACACGTGTAAGAGTATCTGAAGCATTTTGCACTGAAACAAGGCTCCGCGAGCCATCTTGATGCAAAAAGGGAAGTTCACTAGGTGTATTGACGAGAAATTGTTCAAATTTTTCCGGAGAACTAAATTTCAAAAACACGCAATATTCCTCACTGTGTAATTGAATACCATCAATCTGATCCAAATTCACATGTACCTGTTCATCCAGCCAAATATGGATATCCAAAGCAGTTGGGCGTATATGTCGTGTACTTTTATCGAATGCAAGTTTCACTGTGTTCTGACGTAAACCACGAAACATGATGCTCACCAATTCAAACAAAAAACAACAAATACTTTTCAAACAATTACTATATACTCGAAAAGTATCAAAGCTGTTCACTATACCAAGATAGCACTAATCACAGTCACTTGAAACAACACTTAGCTAGCCCCACTTAACTGGCTATTCGGTAGTCACAACGAGCAGGAGCAAACGTCCGCACTCCTTCACGTCTACCGGTGAACTGACCACTGGGCTAACTTACTACGTTGAATTCTGTTTGTTTTATTCTCCTCAATATACCACATAAGAGTCCAAATGAAGGCAATTCAAGAATATGACAATTTTGCGTTCAAGATGGCGACTTCTCAAATGATTTGTTTCTTCACTTAAACTGAACTACGTCCTTAATAACATAGCGAAACCTGGCTTACCTACCAAGAGCACAACTTACAATTTTCATGGTTACAAATTTTTGAGCCGCCATTTTGAATTGAAGATGGCGACTTTTCCAACATGTCGGATTTTTCCACTCACATGCCCTGTAATCTACACACTTGAACGCAATTTCGTGATTCCACCATATTCGAAACATCACCTCGAAATTTCAACGTCCTACATACAGCCATTACAAAAATTTCACATTTTTTTCGATTTGCGCCGCGAAACGAAAACGAATTTTAATGCTCTTTTTCTATCATAAACTATGTTCCTAGCTTCACTGCCTGACAAAATACGACGTTTCTATGGTGTGCGGAACTACTCTAAAAACCAGCATTTAGAAACGACGAAAAATTTCGACACTTCATTTACATGGAAAATGTCGATTTTTTCGTGATATTGGAATTTTCCCATTACTCACATCCCATGACGAACAAGTATGCAAAATTTGGTGTTTGTATGTTTTGTGGAAGTATGCAAACAATTAAGTGTGTTTCCGATTATAGAGGTATATAATTCCCCACAGATGCCGGCCGCAACGTACCAGTATTATGTGAGCAGTAAGAACGAAGTCGAAAATCTAAGGAAATCGGTAGTGTAGGGGATTGACGTGAGCCTACTGGACAGGAGACCTGGGTTCGATTCCTAACAATCTTTTTCTTTCTTTGAAAGTTTATTTTCATAGCATATATTATTTGCCTATAAGGTTGTGTCTATTATAAAACGCATTTCACTCCAACCGGTCCTGTAAACAAACTATTGAACCGAAAGAGGCACTTTTCCACGTATCCCGTATATTATAACTATATACGCTGCCAACGAAAAAATTGTCAAAAGGTGCGTATATATATATATATATATATATATGTGTGTGTGTGTGTGTGTGTGTGTGTGTGTGTGTCTGTGTATTTCCTTAAAAGTTATAATCTTATACTTTTTCAGTTGTGGTGTAGACTTCAAACTTGGTATACGCATCTATCTAAACGACCAGTATAAAAAGGGAGATTGTTTGCAATTATTTCCGGTTCGAAGCACACACTATCCTCGCAAGACAAAATGTATTTTTGTCTCCTCTGTATACTATATCGTGGAAATGACGCTCAATGTTTTTTTCCAAAATGTTTTTGGGGGGACAGTGCCTCCTTGGGGCTCTTACACTGAGAAAAAAAAATGTAGGTGGCATACTTAAAAACGTAGGTTACATTCGTAATTCCTTTAGTTTCTGGACTTAACGTACAACCGTATATAATATCCTGCAGCAAACGTATAGCTGAAGAAGTATGTATTATACAAACTGTCTGCAATGACGTCATTCGTATCACGTCATCTTCAGTAACAAGTATATACGGAGGTGATATCTAGCTTTGTGACGTCAGGATCGTATGTAGCATGTGAGTTAATAATGACGACACACACTGACTATCAGGACGGAGCATAGTTTCAAGAAGTATGCAATATACGTTCTGTACGTGTGTTTCTTGCGTTCAACCCCGAGACAGCATCTATATTGTACTTGTGCCCCGTACGTACGACTAGATACAGTATACGTATTGTACGTATGTATTATACAGATTTTCCTTATGTCGCACACAGTTTGTCCCGATACAGCATACAGAATATCCGTATGCACCATACAGAGTGCACATATGTAGCTTACAGACTGTCTGCATGCAGCATATAGATTATACGTATGTCGCGTACAGGTTGGCCATATGTAATGTATGGATTGGATGTATGTAGCTTATAGATTGTCCATATGAAATATACGGATTTTACCTGTATCGCATACGTATTGCCTTATTGTAATATATGGATTGGACATATTCAGGATCTAGATTGTACGTATAGTGCACCATTATTGAAGTGCTGCAACCTACTGAGAAATGCATTATACATTCTTACTGTAATGTTGTCACATATTGTTTTTCTCTGTATGGAAACAAAAATAGCTTAAAATATGGTTGATCTCCATTGTGCCAATAATAATAAAATTAACAATGCTACACTTTTCAAATCTTAGTTTAGAGCAGTGAAACTGTCCAAAGAAATGTATTTACCTGCAGGATGTCCTGTAAGTTTGGGCTTCCTGCTAATTCGTTGGAAAGCTGCTGCAAAGCCAAGTGTTGAAAAGTGACACAAGCGTTAATTTTAAAATTATGGGCACAAAGAAGGTTAACCATATGTTAAACTATTTTCGTTTTCATACAGAGTAAATCAATATGTGACATATTACTGTAAGAATTTATCATATGGTTTGAGTTAGTTGCAGCACTTCAATAATAATGCAAAATGCACAGTCATATACAATCCTATATTCAAACTCAAACAAGATTTACGTACAATCATTTATTAAGCTGTTATCTTCCATTGCTTGTACGATATAAAGATTATTTTACCTCATTTTTTTCCTTAATAGTATCTTCTTCTAAAGTGCAGTTGTTACCACAAGAGGCCTGAATAGAATTTTCCAGAAATAACTTCTGTGTACATTTTAATTAACAGGTATGTTTTTTTTAAATGTCGCAATAATTAAAAGTATGCTGACAGCCGAAAACGTGTTCGCTCACAAGATGATTCCTACTCAGTACTCGCCATTAAAAATGCAACACCAGGAAGGAGACTGGGTAGCTGCACCAAAGTTCCCAGGCAGATACCTAATAGTAAGTGCAGAATATACTTAAACGTCCGCTATATTCGCTGTGTGACAACGTGGTGACAGCGGAGGCGTTGTGCAGCCAACGACTAAACATATTTATCCTTCCCTGCTCTAGACATTCTGCAAATTTGGACTTTCCTGGATGCATCCTTCTTAGTGCAACATTTTAAGCAACGAACAGTTTAACAGTCTCATACATTGCTTAAAGAAAAAGCAATGGTTCTCAGAATTACTCGGAAGATATATATATATATATACATATATATATATATATATATATATATATATATATATATATATATATATATATAATTTAAAACGGTTATTTCAATTTTTGCAATTCAGAGCACGAAAAGAAGTATAGCTAAAGGAACACTGATTTTAGCCAGATAGTAACTAGTAAACTCAATCACACTCAGTACCATTAGTTGCTTGGTGTTATCCGTAAGTCAGAGATCACGGTATCTCATTTCGTGTAGATTTTTGCATTTGTTTAATGCTAAAAGTGTATTTTATCGCTAATTGAACCCAGTACCATATATATGCCGACAGGACCTACCTTAGTCACAAGGTGACATGAGTGATACACTAAACTATTCGATTAACACCTGCGGCCTTGTCAACACTAGATAAAGTTACAAAGTGATCAAGTAAATACGGAACATAGTTCATACAAAGTATAGCGACGTATGAAGTCTCTGTTTCATATGACTTGGATAAAGGATACATCTGAAATAGCAACAAAGAAATATATATGTTTTCTCTGGATAATTTGGATTAGTCCAGAATTCGAACACGTATACGTTGGTAAGTCCAAGTTTTTTTTTCTTTCTTTCTTCGGATTCCCAATAAAACAACATCTTCGCTAGACATGTTCAGTATACACATTGCCTTACATACAGAACAATACATTAGTTATTAATGCATGTCTGAAATAATAGTGCTTCGTATAGAATTTTACTTCATCCAATCGTAATAGCACAAAGATAAAAAATATTGCGAGGCATAATATTCTTATTACAGAGAAAAAGAGTTGAAATGACTTAACACTAACAAACATTTTCTTTAAACAGAGATAATATTTTATTCTAATTTATGGGAGAAAGAAATAATTTGCAGTACAGTATTTTTATTAGGGTTATATATTCGTACAAAAGAATGTAAATACAATTGGGTCTGTCTTCAGAAAGGACGTACTTTTAGCCACAACCTACACTGCTTCTTTTCACTGTCTTCCAAGCAGAATCCTGGTTTTGTTTTGATGCACAAAATACCTGAAAAAAATCAGAAAATATTTATAATATTAAATTCAGTGTGCTTAACTTGGTTGTACTTAACAATACAAAGTATCATAACATTTTTGAGATTAAATGGACAAAATCTATACGGTCAGGTATGGACTTTTGGGTTGCATGTAGAAAAACTATGAAGTGTTTATTGATGCTGAACAACTCAAAATGTATTACTATTCGAAAGTAAGTGGGTACCCCAATGATGTTTGGGGTACCATGGGGTACCTAATGTCTGTATTTTTTTAGATATGTGGAAATGTATGTCTCTAAAATGTAAGGAACTGACATTTGTTTACCTAAAACATCAACTCGGTAAGCCTTAGGGATATTGAGATATGGGAAAATAAAGAGCGACACCATAGAAGTGTGGGGTTTTCGTACTAGGTGGTGCAGTTTCGGAAACGTAATTACGAGGGCTTACAACACCTCAAAAGTAGTTTCAATTAAATACACTACACACACGCCCTCATGGGGGTTTTCGGGTACCATGATATTCGCAGAACTCTCATTTCTAAATATTCTAAAATATGTCTTAATAACGTTTTAAAGAACGTTAGAGGTGTGTGTTTACCGAAACCGCAAGTCGGTACGCCTAACAGTTACCGAAATATGGTGAAATAAAAAGCGACAACATAGGTACGTGGAGCTTGCATATTAGACAGTACAATTTAGAAAATTAATTAAAATATGACTATCAAGATATTGTCAAATAAAGGGAGGACCCACACAGTTATGGGGTTTTCGTGTTAGGTGGTAAAATTTCCGAAACCGGTCATGGAAAGTTAATAAGCATCAGTAGCAATTTCATCTTAAAATAATTAGGTATTTCCATGGAGTTTAAGAACATCATGGGGTCTACCGAGGTTAAATTTTAAAAGCTTTGTAAAATATATTTTGACATTTGTAAAGAGTATTAGAAATATGTATTTACCTAAAACTTCCAGCTAGTACATCTTGCAGCTAGAGAGATACCATACAATAAAAGCGTATTAGATCTTGAAATTTCAGAAAACAATTATTAATCCTAACAAAAGTTAAATAAGATGGTACTTATATGGGTTAAGTGAGTACCTCAGACTCGTCAGTACAATTTCGATCGAAAGATCTAAATTTTCTTTGGACAATTTCAAGCGTTCATCGGGCTCTGAAATAAAGTGAATATTTTTGTCAATATCTAATATAGCAAGCGAGATATAAAGAATTATGCATTTTATGACGTCGTAAAAATAGTGACCCATGGATTTGTACTTTTGAGTATTTGCTGTAAGAAGAAGAAATTTCAGAAAACAACCGTATATACCTTAATAGACAATTAAATGGGCGAGGGCACGGTGGCTTAGTGGTAGAGTGCTTACTTCTGGTGTATTGGGTTCTTGGTTCGATCCACGGTCAAGTCAGTTTGTAGTGCACATCGTATCCGTGGGTTTTCTCGGGGTACTCTCTTTCCTCCCACCTTTGCATTCCATCAATTCTGTCAACAACATTCACTTGCTTTAATCATAATCTCCCTGAGACTAAAATGCATAATCGTGGGTCGCTACACTGAAATATTTCCTTTTATTTAATTTTAAAATTAAATAGGGAGTTAAGTATGATCGTATCTCTACGGGTTAAGTGAATACTCCAATAGTTTCTGCAAAAAAGATTAGTTAAATACTCTACCACTAAGCTACTGTGTCCCCGCCCACTGAATTCTCTATTAAGGTATATACAGTAGTTTTCTGAATTTTTTTCTTTTAGGAAAGACCCAAAAGTACAAATCCGTAAAGGTCTCTATTTTTACGTCATAAAATATATAATTCCTTATATCTTGGTTACCATCTTAGATATTGACAGCGAATTTTCATTCTTTTGCACAGCTCGATGAACCCTTGGAATTGCCTGAAGAAAACCAAGGACTGAACTAATCTTTCGATCGAAATTGTACTGAGGTACTCATTTAACCCATAGAAGTACCATCTTATTTAATTTTGTTGCCACCAATAATTGTTTCCGAAATTTCAAGATCTCGTACGCTTTTATTTCACAGTGTTTCTCCAGATGTTAGATGTACTAGATGGAAGTTTTGGGTAAACACATGTTTCAAATACTATTTACAAATATCAGATTATATTTTCAAAAGCTTTTAAAATTTAATTTTGGTAGACTCCATGATGATCTAACACTCCATGAAGATATCTAATTACTTTAAGATGAAATTGCTACTAGTGTTTATTAACTTTCCATGACCGTTTCGGAAATTTTAGCATCTAACACGAAGACGCCTTAATTGTGTTTGTCCTCCCTTTATTTGACAACATCTTGATAGCCGTTAGTCATATTTTAATTCAATTTCCGAATTGTAGCGTCAAGTATGCAAGCCCCACATACCTATAGTTTATTTTCCCATACCTCGGCTTACCGAGTTCATAAGGCTAACCGAGTTGCAGTTTTCAGTATTTAAAAAAAAATCTGTTCTTTACATTTTAGAGACATGTATTTCCATATATCTAAAACGCAGAAATTAAGTACCGCATTGGAACCCCATTAAAGTACTCACTTACTTTTGCATAGCAGGGTAAAAACGCCAGTGGTTCTCACTTTAAGGTTGAAAACATACTATTTTGTCTCTTCTCTGAGCTGTCGGAGCTGTACCATAGTTGGAAAGACTCACTGATCCTTCCTATAATGACCATGTAGTTAGAATTAAAAAAGGAGTAGCCGTTGGAGGAAAAACAATATTTTAAAATCCTTGCACCAGTAGTCGTCACCTTAAAATCAAAATGTTCCAGTAGTAGTCAGGATTTTCTACCAGTGTTCGTCACTCAAATAACTTGATATAATTTTTTCAAAAACGCACTGTGTATCAGTTTATGGTTAAGAATACAATATAAAGTAGTAAGCTTAATAACTTTGCATCACTTTTAACACTCAAGAAATAAAATAAAAACGTTTTTACATACTTTCTAAAGCAATTTCAGAGAGAAAAATGTTAACTGAATTCAAAAGTTAACTGTATATCACTTCCACGTTAAGAGTACAATATTAAATACTATGTTTAATAACTATACCTCACTTTAAACTCTCAAGAATGAAAATAAACGTTTGTACATACATTTTAAAAACAATCTGAGAAACAAAATAAGTTAACTGAATTCAAAATTTAATTATACATCACCTTAAGCTTGAGAATACACTATAAAATACAGAGATTAATAAAAAATGAAATCTTTAAGTTTAACGTCCCACGCTTATGCCGGTTAGGCTAAAGGAGACGGTGATAATGAGAAATGAGTGAAATGGTGGAATGAAGAAAGTGGGAGGAAACGGGAGAACCCCGAGAAAACCCACGAGCACGGTGTTTGTCCACTACAAAGTCCACTTGGCGCGAGTTGGGATCGAACCAGGGACCCCAAGCACCGGAGGTGAACGCTCTACCACTGAGCCACCGCGCCCCCTGAGATTAATAACAATGCATTACTGAAGAATGAAAACAAAAATGTTTTAGCTACCTATATTGTATTTACATGTTATCGGTATTTCTCATTAACTTTTTTTTTTTATATATACCTCATGATCAAGTGTAGCGCAAGAGAAAAGATTTGAGATTGTCTCCTCTCGAAAAGGTGCCGCGAAAGTTATGTCTCGTCTCGAAAACTGGATCCGTTTATATTGGAAGAGCTCTATCTCGTCTCGAATTTCGTAACAAAAATTCTGTCTCGTCTCATGCGCATCCCTAATCAGGTCCATAGTCAAAAATTTCATTTCGGAGGGGGTTCGATAGGGCTTTGGGATATGCGAATTTAGATATAGATAATCGATATCGACAAACTATCGAAACTTGTTCGAAATATCGAAAAATACAGCAATATCGAAATATAAACAATATCAAAAATCGAAAATATAGAAATATGAAAGAGATCAAAAATATGGATATATCGATCAAAAATGGATATATGATCTTGGAATACGATTTGGTTTAATAATGAGGGAGAAAAATAATCATTGATTAAATATTAAATTGAAAAGAAATGAGAGCCTGACGCTCAAATACTTATCTATCCGGCACCCATCTTGATCCCCATAAAATATCATGAAGTGCTTGATTGATTCTAAACCCAATAATAGTAATAGTAATTTAACAATAAACACATAATATATAATTTACGCACCTTGAAATGTAGAAATTAATGATTGTTATCGCCAGCTTTCCAATAGACCTTTGATTTCTCCAAATGAAGATTCGGATATCTTGTTTCTTCTCAAGCAATAATGGGTTACAATAATCAGTTGCAGTCCAAAGCCAAGTCACTAAGTTAAGCATGAAAATAAAAGAAAGAAGACATCTATTTTATCTCACGTTCCTTTGCAGCAATCGGACAAAAATAATCAAATTTCTCCCAAAAAACACATTTCAAATCGGATTATTGGGGAGAAGTCCCCCCTCAGTTCCACATGTATCCGTCATCTTCCCCCCCAGATTTGCGCCACTGAGTAGAACATATTGTTTAGTTTCAGCAAGGCTGTATGAGACGTGGACCTACAGATTAACGTGGAATCCGAACCACATAAGCTCCGGCCGGGAATCGAAGAAATGAAATGAAATCTTTGAGTTTATGTCCCACGGTTATGCCGGTTAGGCTAATGGAGACGGTGATGAGTAATGAATTAAATGGTGGAATGAAGAAAGTGGGAGGAAACGGGAGAACCCCGAGAAAACCCACGCACACGGTGTTTGTCCACCACAAGGTTCACTTGGTGGGGCTGGGACCGAACCCGGGACCCCAAGCACCAGAGGTGAACCTTCTACCACTGAACCACCGCGGCCCCCGGCCGGGAATCGAACCCGGGTGTCCCACGCCAAAGGCGTGTTCACTAACCACTTAGCTACGAGGGAGCTCATCTCTAAGGCAGTGTAAGCAAACAAAAAAACGCACACAGGATGTTTGCGCAACTGAGGATCAAAACATTCTCAATGGAGTATGAGAAATAGTTAACGTCAGTCAAAGTGTGCTTTTGCTTATTCATTACTTCGTTAATACTTAATTCCTTCTAGAAATAGTGAAACTATACTATGAAGAAACACTAATAAACTAATAACAATTACGTTGTAGTTCTTACTACACCACGAAAGTAATATACCATTTTTACCTCCCATAGAATTTGAACCTAGTACTATACTGCATTAGTCACGCCGTAACGAAAGCTGAAATTCAAACACCTGGCACTCGTAGCTGTTGAAGCTGTGTTGTAGCTACCTGTATATCACGCGGCCTGCGTTGGTACTCCTCAACATAAATACCTCACAGCCCAAAGCCAGGAAACATCACAGACAGAAGACAGGGGCACAAGCAGTGCCTGACACTTCACGAACTCAAACCCGCCAAGATTCAACTCAACATGACCTTCAATTACGTTTTAGAAACCAAACCAATGCTAAGGCACAAACTTACCAACTTCCTATATGAAAACACAAGAAAAAAATCTAACTTTTTTGGTTCCAAAGTGATGGCATAACAATAATACTAAAAAGGTTTTAATTTTCATTAACCCAAACATTAATTAACTAGAGAACATAACAAAGCAAAAATAAATAAAAATAAAAATAAATTAAATTAAAAAATAAAAATCTGACAAGTAAACTCTCCCTGACAACTTTTTTTTTTTTAAATTTCAGTGAGGCTGTAAAATATGTCAATATCTTCGTAAAATATATATATTTCAATGTCAACAAGTTCTTTAAACAAAAGAAAGCTTTGTAGTAGAGCGCTTACCTCTGACGCGTTAGGTCCCTGGTTCGATTCCTGCTCCCGACAAATAGGCTTTTGGTGAACACTGTAGGTGTGGTTATTCTTAAGACTTTCCAGTTTCCTTACATTTTCTTGATTCCACCATTATCATGTATCTCATCGTCACCTTCTCTCTTACATTGATGTACAATCATGGGGCGTTAAACTAAAAGCCAAAAAAAAATCTAGCAAATATCCTAGTAAAAATGAGTTTTCTAGACTACACAAATGGCCCCGCGTAGGGTAGTCGCTAGCGCTCTCGCCTTCGGTGCGAACGGTCCCGGGTTCGATCCCGGGGGAGAACTCGGTCGAAAAAGTATCAAAAGATTTTAAGTCCAGCCATCCTGAATGAGGTTTCCTTGGGTTTTCCTCATTCACAGCAGGCAAATACCGGAATGGTACCTAACATATAGGTCCCAGGCCGTTTTCTTCCTTCCCCAATCCTTTCTTCCCTTCCTTTCCCCTTGTACTCACCGAGGAAAGTCATTCCTCATATGTGACGGAATAACAAGGCCATTGATGTCGAAAGCCCAGAAATCTAAATCCTAAATCTTCTGAAAACGGTTTATTAGCAATTATGTTACGCAGTCCTGTAGTAAATCTGCACCAAGTAATAAATCGTCACATATAAAACGGAATGAATAAACGCATAACATTCATTTTGCTACCTTGAAACGTAAAATGTTTCAAAACATTAATATTCAAAGATTTCTCAAAATTCAGATTCACCCATTCCATTCTCCTCAATCATTAACGAGTTGCAATAGTAAAAATTGTCAGAAACTACATTACTTAGTTAGTACTATATTAAAGCAAGTTACACTAAAAGAATATATAATTAATGGAATATTTAACTAAAATAATAGTTAACTATTGTACTTACCCAGGCTTTTGTTTAGTTTCTCTCTTCTTTTCCGTTTGTAAACAACCTCGTTTCGCAAGCAAAAGACGGTAGTTCAATGACGTCAGCCATGGCGAAAGAAAGAGTATCTATAGGCGGTCAGGATCTCACACACAGATGGACGTATATAATATATAGCTGACGTATGAAACTTACGTATACGTATGTAATATAAAGAAGATTGTTAGATGTCAGATATCCTGCAGCAGCATAATGTAACATCTAAGCGGGTAAAAGGCAATACCTGTGTAGCATATGGATAAAGTACGCTCCGTACAGATTTCCTTAGTAAACATAACGAATCCTTGTATTTGTACAATATACCGCTGTCCGGATAATGGATTTTTCTCAGTGTAAAGTGCCCCCGCAGGAGAACAAATAATACGTGTCTAATAGAATAATAAATAGAATACTATGAGCAGTGCCCCTGGGAATACTAACTGTGAACCTCAGGAACATTGTTTCTGAAAGAAACACTGGTGTTGCCCCATCTCTAAATCTACATATGTTTCTTTCTAAATAGTTGAGTATCGTCTCGAAGCTTCACACGAACATACTGCCTAGTTTCGAGACGATATCAACAGTTAGTGTATAAATATATTCTTTTCCTCTGTGTCTGTAATAACGAAAATATTTTGTTCACGCAATGCCAACAGAAACTATTTTGATAAAACGAAGCAACGTGATAAGAAAAAAAAAGTATGAAAAAAGAATGTTCGCCGGGGAATCGAACCCAGACCTGCCACTCAGAAAGCAGACACTTTACCGCGGAGCTAACTTACTACGTTGAATTCTGTTTGTTTTATTCTCCTCAATATAGCACATAAGAGTCCAAATGAAGGCAATTCAAAAATATGGCAATTTTGCATTCAAGATGGCGACTTCTCCAACGATTTGTTTCTTCACTTAAACTGTACTACGTCCTTAATAAAATAGCGAAACATGGCTTACCTACCAAGAGCACAACTTACAATTTTCATGGTTACAAATTTTTGAGCCGCCATTTTGAATCGAAGATGGCGACTTTTCCAACATTTCGGATTTTTCCACTCACATGCCCTGTAATCTACACACTTCAACGCAATTTCGTGATTCCACCATATCTACAAGTTGTGTAGAATTAGACGCCCCCTTATAACATTCCTAGCACTTTCTTACACCGAACCTGACTATTTTTTCAAGTTTAAGGGCGGATTCGCAAACTGCGCATCAGAATAAACATCACCTCGAAATTTCAACGTCCTACATGGAGCCATTACAAATTTCACATTTTTTCGATTTGCGCCGCGAAACGAACACGAATTTTAATGCTCTTTTTTCTATCATAAACTATGTTCCTAGCTTCACTGCCTGACAAAATATGACGTTTCTATGGTGTGCGGAACTACTCTAAAAACCAGCATTTCGAAACATCAAAAAATTTCGACACTTCATTTACATGGAAAATGTCGATTTTTTCGTGATATCGGAATTTTCCCATTACTCACATCCCATGACGAACAAGTATGCAAAATTTGGTGTTTGTATGTTTTGTGGACGTATGCAAACAATTAAGTGTGTTTCCGATTATAGAGGCATATAAATTCCCCACAGATGCCGGCCGCAACGTACCAGTATTATGTGAGCAATAAGAACGAAGTCGGTAGTGTAGGGGATTGACGTGAGCCTACTGGACAGGAGACCTGGGTTCGATTCCTAACAATCTTTTTCTCACTTTTTCTTTCTTTGAAAGTTTATTTTTATAGCATAGGTGATTGAAAATAAGCTTGACTCTATTATACACGGAATTTCATTGCAACCAGATCCGCAACTAAAACTATTAAATCGAAAGGGGCACTTTTCCACGTATCTTATATATTATAACTATGTACGCTGCCGACGAGACATATTTCAAGAAGTGCTCATTTGTGTGAGTGTGTGTGTGTATGAGCGTGTGTGTGCAGTAGCGTACGCAGGAATTTATTTCGGAGGGGTCCAAACTCAATATCAGGGTATTTTACATTGAAATTCCTAAACTTGTCCCTAAAATTAAGCTAAATTTACACAAAAGTTGGAATTTCGGGGGAGGTCCGGACCCCCAGGACCCACCCCCTGCGTACGTCCCTGTGTGTGTGTGTATTTCCTTAAAATTAATATTTTATATTTTCCACTTGTGGTATTCACTTCAAAATTGGGTATACGATGTATGTTAACCAGGGACATAAAAGGGGAGAGAGATATTTTGTAATCATTTCCGGTTTCACGCAGACACTGTTGTCGCGAGACAAAATGTATTGTTGTCTTGTATGGACACTATATCGTGAAAATGATGCCCAGTGTTTCTTTTAGACTCTTTTTCGGGGACACTGCCTCCTCAGAGGGCCCCTGGCGAGACCAAAATAATACGTTTATAATACAGTAACAAATAGAATGTTATCAGCAGTGCCCCCGGGCTAAAATCTTCACCCCCCCCCCGAACATTGCTTCCGAAAGAGACACTGGTGATTCTCCATTTTCAAAGCTACATATGTTTGATTTTAAATACTTGAGTATCGTCTCGAAACTTTACACGAACATACTGCCTCGTTTCGGGACCATCTCAAAAGTTGCCGTGTAAATATTTCTTTTTCCTCTACGTATGTAATAATGAAAATATTTTGTTCCCGCAAAACGAACAGAAAGTACTTAGCTAATAAGAGGAAATGGAAATAAGAAAAAATAGAAACCCGTTTAGTCAGGGATAGAACCCAGACCTGCTAATTAGAAAGCTCACACGTTACCTCTTTTTTTTTTTAAAAAAAAAAAACATCTTTATTTCCCAAGGTCACTTACATACCTGAAAGAAATTGGTCGTTTAGACATAAGACATAGACGGTAAATACAAGTAGAAAGTTGAAATATATACAGTGCTATAAGAACAATACAAATCACAATATCATATTACATTTTTTTGTGCTTATCAAGGTAGACAAGAACTTGTAAAATATTGACAGTATTATAAGAAATTTAGAGGTACTACAAATATGATCTTACAGATATTACACTAGTCGTATCATGTTAAAATGAGGCAGTCAAAAAGTTTGCGAAATTCTTGTGGAAAGGTACCATACCAAAAGTTTTCCATCTGGTGCGTTTTAAGAATTCATGATAATCCGTGACACTTATGTGACTGCGACTGGAATCAATATAGTATAAGGTGTGTCCTATTAGCCAAGTAATAGCATTATTGCGGGTTGGAGGGAACCAATGGTAATCGGGTAAGGTAATAATATGTAAAATGGTGGGGAGATGTCCGACATACAATAGCAAGGAGAGCACATAGTTTTAACCACACAGACATTACTAGCTGGCAAGAGGTGTATCTGTGGATAATGGTGTCGGGGTGTCCACAATGGGAACACGCATTATGTGGTAGGCGATGAATGTCGAACAAACGTTGATTAGTAGCATGAATATCATGCACAACACTATACCATAAACTACGTACACAAGTCGGAAGAAACTTTCTATGAATATTAAACCATATGCGATTCCAGTTACAACTATTATTGTTCTGCTGTACTCGTATCATAGTTGGAGTAAAGGTCATTTTTAAAAAATACAGATAAAAATCACGAGAACAGATTTCTCTTATCTCATCATGTTTAGACAGATAACTCCAGGCTAGGACGAATTTATATACATATAAGGGTGCGTGTTGAAGGAAAGGAAGATTGGGTGGATTTGGAGCAGGTAAGGTGGGCGTCCAACATTGTAGCCATTGTTGTGTATGACTATGGTCCAAATGATACAATTTATAGCTACGTAATAAAAATAATATTTTACACTTGAGTCGTACATTGATTAAAGCAAGGCCACCATTGTCTACTGGTAACACCATTACTACCTGTGGAACTCGGAAGAAAAAGCCGCACCAAATAAACCAGCCAATGATCGATTGCACTTTTTTGGCACAGATGTCCGGAAGTGGCCATACCTGTGCTGTATACCATAATTGAGAACATATATAAGTATTCACATACCAGACTCTCTGAATTAAATTCAGCTGTCGATGACGATTTTGGAGAACAACTGTCCTGATTTTATTGATTATTGGCGTCCAGACTGTCTCAGAGTCTGGATCAAGATTACTCGTAAAATTAACACCTAAAATTTTTAATTTCGTCACAATTTCTGAATGACAGATAGTTAACCCTTTATTGACCGTTGCCCAATTATTAAAGGTTAAACTCTTCGTTTTATTGACATTAATAGTTGCTCCACTAGCATTACAATAACTATTTAAGCACTGGTGCACATAGTTTACCTGAGCAACAGTGGTACAACTGATTGAGACATCGTCAGCGAAAGCAAAACAAACAATATTTTGAAAATCATGTAAATGTGAGACTGGAAAACAGGACAAATTTTGCAATAAAGGTTCAAGAACTAAGCCAAATAACAACATTGACAATGGACATCCTTGGCGGATACCTCGCTTGATAGATATGGGTGAGCTAAAGTAACCATTGATGTGAAGCTGGGATTTTGCATTGTGATATAAATTTTTAATATTAGCAATAAAACGTGAATCAAAACCAAATGCTTGTAGTACAGCATAAAGATAGTTATGCTCGACAAAATCAAAAGCATGTTTGAAATCTATAGAAGTGACACAGGCAGGGAGCTGTTGCACTTGAAAATATCCCATGATGTCTCGTAGGCTACACAGGGCATAGTAAATATTACGTTCTTTTGATAGCGCTGCCTGCTTACCACTTAAAAGTTTCTCGATAACTTTTTCCATGCGTACTTTATATACCTTAGACAATAATTTGACATCAGTATTTAACAGCGTAATGGGTCTAAAATTAGAAATATGAGCTTGGGCTCCTTTTTTCGGAACTAAAATAATGATACCATCATTTTGCATAACATTTCCAGATTGAAACATATCATTAAGTACAGCAGTGAAAGTATCTCCTACCACATCCCAATACTGTTTATAGAAGAGAAAAATGAGTCCATCCTTGCCAGGACTGCTACAATGCTTTGTAGTATTTAACACATCATAAATCTCTTGTTTAGTAATCGGGGCTAACAATTGTGCATTGTCAGCCGCTGTTAATTTACAAGATATATTGGAAAAGAAAGTGGGCCATATCTGAGTAGCAACTGGATGCGATTCAAATAGTTGTTCATAATGCTGTGTTAAACTGGACATAATATCAGGTAATGCAGTAACAACTTGGCCATTTTCTAATACAAGATGTTCCATAAAATTAGTTCTCCTTCTATTATGTTGCCGCATGATGTGGAAAAATGTAACTCGTTCATTAGACAACAATAATTTGGAATCGAATGATTTAGTGATAGTCTGTAAAGAGTCGTTTTCTAATCGAATTAATTTTGCTCTGATTTTATTAATATGCATATACGTGTGCGCAGAGGGAGGCTGTTGCCACAACTCATGTAACACTTTGTAAAGGTAGTCAATGGTATTTTTGCTGTTCTGACGGTATTCAGAATGCATCCATTGGAAAAAAGATTTAATTTTATGCTTAGCATAATGAACCCACCACAAATTTAAACTGCCAAAATATATCTGTTGTCGACACCAGTAAGCCCATTTCTCTCGAAACAGTTCTTTAATATCATCAGATTTCAGAAGCTGTGGATTAAGTTTCCAGTTAGAGGGAACGAACGTTGGGCTCAAACCAAGGAGAGGGGGAGGAAATTTGAGCAACATACACACAGCACTATGATCACTAAACGGAGCCATAAGAACATTAATGTCACACACACGAGGTACGAGATCGAAGGAGGTATAGATCCTGTCTATGCGTGACTTCACTGATGGAGTGACATGCGTATAAATGATATCAGTTCGTTTGGACCGCCAGGTATCAACTAATCGGAATCCGTGGACCAGTCTTTCTAACGCTAAGCATTTATTAAAATAGCCAGTAGAATTGTCACAAAACAAAATGGAATTGAAATCTCCAGCAAGGATAATACTCGTATGCGGAATAGAAAACAGAGGCACGATATCAGCATTAAAAAAATTTTCACGGTCAGTTTTGTGTAGAAAACCTGACATGCAATACACATTTACATATAGAATGTTATCGCATACAAGGCTGAGCCCATTGCCAGACGGTAAACGAGTAACGTGTTGCACATGGATTCCTTTCTTCACTAATATTGCAGTACCTCTACCACTATATCCAAGATTAACAAAACAATTATACCGATCAATGAAACTTAAATCGGCAATTTTGAGTTCTTGCAAATTGAGTATATCAAAGTCATGTAATCGTATAAAGTTATGTAACAAGCGTTGTTTCGTAGGACTAGTTATACCATTTAAATTTAAAGTACCCACTTTACGAACAGTGACAATAGGGTAAGACATACACAGCGGATAGAAAGTAAATAGAATTATTAGAGCTGCAAAATAAACAAACTGCATGCTGAGACCTGACAAACAGGAAAAAGAAAACAACAACACTATTCAGGTTGATTCTTTACACTGTCTGTTTGTAGTGAATCGTCAAGGACAGTCGAGAAGCTAGGTTGCGATGATGTAATCGAAGCACCAACAACAGGCTCACGTGAGTCACGTGTCACGACAGCCTTCCCTTTCCCTGTGTTTGTTTTGATTTTCTTGTGTGTTGACAAGGCAATCTTACCTGCTTTTTCACTTATATAAACCGTTCGCACAGTTTTGCTGCTTTCCGCATCAACTGAGTCAGATAAAGGAGGCGGAAGGTCGTGAAGTACCTTAGTAGGCGGTATCTGCGAAGCACTGGTGTTGGAAGCCTCGTCCATTGCCGACACACTTATTAACGAACACTTTTCATTGACATCAGGCACCATGGGCGGATCTCCTATATCTTCGGGGGGCGCACTAGTTATTGAATCCTGTATCCCGGTATCCGTGGGTCGATCCAGGGAAGTAGGCACAGTCAGCACTGGAAACTCATTGAGGTCCTGTAGCGATGGAGCACTGTGGGCACTGGGTAATGAGTCAGATAAGGCCGTTGTTAACGTACTGTTACCAGGTTGAAAGCTCTGATCGGTTGAGTAACGAGGAGTTTGAGGAAGAGTTTTTCCAGATAACTGGGACATATTGAGCGTCAGAGGAGCTGTACTCAAATGTTTGGCTCGCTGTATGCGTCGGGGACAAGAACTAAACGTGTGATCGACCTGGTGGCACGCGAAGCAAGTTGGGGGTTGCCCAGAGTATATAACGCTTGTTCGATAACCTTGGATGAGTAATTTCGAAGGAATATGCTTCTTGAGTTCCATATACGCTATACGTACGCCATTAAACACAGGAAAGCGGTACTTCTGGGACCACTGCTCATTTCACACTTTTCACTTCACATCTTTTTCACACTTCCGTAATTACTGAGGGCAGAATTGAGAAAACTAACATCTAGTTCAAGGGGGAGATCTGTGATACGTACACGTGTAAGAGTATCTGAAGCATTTTGCACTGAAACAAGGCTCCGCGAGCCATCTTGATGCAAAAAGGGAAGTTCACTAGGTGTATTGACGAGAAATTTTTCAAATTTTTCCGGAGAACTAAATTTCAAGAACACGCAATATTCCTCACTGTTTAATTGAATACCATCAATCTGATCCAAATTCACATGTACCTGTTCATCCAGCCAAATATGGATATCCAAAGCAGTTGGGCGTATATGTCGTGTACTTTTATCGAATGCAAGTTTCACTGTGTTCTGACGTAAACCACGAAACATGATGCTCACCAATTCAAACAAAAAACAACAAATACTTTTCAAACAATAACTATATACTCGAAAAGTATCAAAGCTGTTCACTATAGCAAGATAGCACTAATCACAGTCACTTGAAATAACACTTAGCTAGCCGCACTTAACTGGCTATTCGGTAGTCACAACGAGCAGGAGCAAACGTCCGCACTCCTTCACGTCTACCGGTGAACTGACTCTGGGCCATTCTCATATGTTGATTTATGCTTGTTCTATTATGCTTAACATAGCTCATAACAAGGCAGATCAAGCCAATTCACAAACATGGCAACTTTGCATTCAAGATGACGACTTCTCCAATGATTTGAATCTCCGTTGAAACTGCCCTTCATCCCTAAGAGTATAGCAAAACATGACTGTCCTATCGTCAGAGCAACTTACAATCTTCATGGCTACAAACTTTTGAACCGCCATCTTGAATCGAAGATGACAACTTTTCCAACATGTCCGAATTTTCCCCTAACTTAGGGTGTAGGCTACGCACTTGAACGCAATTTCGTGATTCCACCATATCTACAAGTTGTCTAGAATTAGACGCCCCTTTATAACATTCCTAGCACTTTCTTACACCGAAAATGACAATTTTTTTCAAGTATAAGAGCGGAATCGCAAACTACGCATCAGAATAAACATCACCTCGGAATTTCAACGTCCTAGACACAGCCATTACAAATTTCACATTTTTTCGATTTGCGCCGCCAAACCAATACGAATTTTAATGCTCTTTTTTCTAGCATAAACTATGTTCCTCTCTTCACAGTCTGACAAAGTATTACCTTTCTATGATGTGTGCAACTACTCTAAAAACCAGCATTTCGAAACGACGAAAAATTTCGACACTTCATTTACATAGAAAATGACGCCTTTTTCATGATATCAGAATTTTCCCATTACTCACATCACATGACGAACAGGTATGCAAAATTTGGTGTTTGTATGTTTTGTGGAAGAATGCAAACAATTAAGTGTGTTTCCGACTTTAGAGGTATATAATTCAAAACTCAACCAAATTGTTTACTTTTCCTTTGTTATTGAGTGGCTTCAAAGGAAAATATTTTATTTCGAAAAAATCTTCAAGATTATATAAAAATAAAAGTTGGGTGAGCCAATTCTCACCGATCTTTCATTTTTTTTAATTTCAATAAAAACAATGGATAAAATAATTCTTAAATATTGACGTTGACAAGAACGTGCTCATATTATTGTCTATCAGTTGTCCCCAAAACATGTCTCTTTGAAGGCGCACGAACATGTTAGTTAAGTTTAAAAGATTTAAATATATTTAAAAAAGTTTGACAAAAAGTGAAAATGAGATAAAACACAAAAAGAAAAGGGCGAAAGAAATAATGCTAACCCGAAGAAGTTAAAATCTGTATCTATCGATTTGCTTGGTCAAGCTGAAGCAATTGATATACAGATTGTTCGTTGCTGATTATGCCCCACCCCCGGAAACTAAATTAGGCTCAGTAAGCCGAAAATGGTTAACCGGAAGGAGTAAAATTTGGTATCGATCGATTTGTTTTGTCAAGCTGGATCGATTGATATATAGCTTATATATATTTCGTTGCTGATTATACCACACCCCCGGAAACTAAATTAGGCTCAGTAAACCGGAAGTGGTTAAAAGGAAGTTGTTAAATTTGGTATCGATCGATTTGTTTTGTCAAGCTGGATCGATTGATATATAGATTATATATGTTTCGTTGCTGATTATACCCCACCCCAGGAAACAAAATTAGGCTCAGTAAACCGGAAGTGGTGAACCGGAAGTAGTTAAATTTGGTATCGATCGATTTGTTTTGTCAAGCTGAATTGATTGGTATATAGATTGTATATGTTTCGTTGCTGATTATACCCCACCCGCTCAAACTAAATTATTTCCGAATTTTTTATTCATGTAGAAGGTCGCTACTTTTAGTTAATATCCATATATATATATGGGCCATGCACAATCCAATTACCATATAGATTTGGCAGTAAACTATTTTCTCCGACAAGATTGAGCAAAATACTTACACCAAAAATACTATATAACTCTAAGAGTCAAATTAAAATCTAACAAAATAGGAATCTTATATTCATTTAGAGTATTTGTACTTTCAGTTCAAATTCATATAAATGTGAGTCATGTACTATATAATTACGATGTAGACTTTAAAAAAAATACCATTTGTTTTCGTAAAAAAATGAGCAAAATAAACCCTGCAAAAACACTTAACACTATGTGATAAATTACCATGTGGATTTTGAAATATCCCATATTTTTTGAAAAAAAAAAATTAGCAAAATACTCCCGCCAATAAAGCTATATAACTTTAAGTGCCGAATTAAAATGTGACGAAATAAGAACTGTATACTCATCTAGATGATGACACCTTCCATAAAGTGGGTCATGTACTACCTAATTACAATATGGAATGGGAAAAATAAAATTTATTCCGAAGAAGATAAGTAAGATATGGACTTCAGAAAGCCTTATAACTCTAGGTGTCAAGTTGAAATCTAACAAAATAAGACTTTCATATGAATATTATACTTTAGTAAATATTCATATAAATCTGGGCGGTGTACTATCTAATTACTTGGAAAAATACAATTTATTCCAAAAAACGTGAGTAATATATTGCCTCCAAAAATCAATATAACTCTACGTGTCAAGTTGAAATCTAACAAAGTAAGAATTTTATATTCATCTAGAAGGGAACTACTCTGAGTTAATATTAATATAAATGTGAGTCATATAAAATCTCATTTCCATATGAGCATATAAAGACAATTTCTCAAAAATAATAAGAAACATATTTCCTCTAAAAAGCTAAATAACTCTAATAGGCAAGTTAAAATCTAATCAAATAAGAAATTCATATTCATTTAGAGGCTCCGTACTTTCAGTTAATATTCATACAAATGTGAGACATGAACTACCTGATTACAATATCGTCTTGAAAGATATATTTTACTCGACAAAAATGAACAAATTATTGCCTGCACAAAGGTAGATAACTCTGTTTTAAAATTAAAATCTAACAAAACAAGGATTTTACATTCGTCTAGAGATTCCCTAATTTCAGCTACTATCTATAAAAATGTGAGTGACGTACCATCTAATTACCATATGGAAATGGGAAAACACGAATTTTTCCAGAACTAAAATGGCCAAATACTTCCTCTAAAAAAGCTATAGTTCAAATTCATATAATGTGAGCCATGTACTATATAATTACCGTATGGATTTCGAAAAATACCATTTCTTTCGAAAAATGAGCAAAACACTCCCTCCAAAAAACATTTAACTTTAAGAGCTAAGTTGAAATGTAACAAAATGAGATTTTTTATAATTATCTAGATGGTTTGTTCTTTCAGTTAATATACATATAAACGTGCACGGTACACTATCTAATTATCATATGAGCTTTTAAAAGTACATTTCTGCCGAACTAATGAGCAAAGTATTTGCTCGAGAAAAGCTAAATAACACTAAGATTCAAGTTAAAAATTAAAATAAAACGATTTTGTATTCATTTAGAGGGTCTATTATTTCGGTGAATAGCAATATAAATGGTGGCTATTCACAATCTAATTACGATATGGATTTGGAAATACACATTTTTTTCCGAAGAAAAAGTGAGCAAAATAATCACACGAAAAGAGCTAAGTAACTCTAAGTCCCAAATTAAAAGCTAACAAAATGAGAAATTCATATTCACCTAGAGGGTCTTGCCTTGCTATATAAATTTGAGCCATAAAGTAGCAAAACAACTCCCTCTAAAAGGCTACTTAGCTTTTATTTCGAAGTTAAAACCTAACAAAATAAGAATTTTATATTCATCTAGAGTGCCCCTACTTTTAGTTAATATCCATATGAATGCGTATCATATCATATTTAAATACAATATTGCATGGTAAAAATACACTTTTCCCGATAAATAAGAGAAAAACTCACAACGAATGATTTATATAACTCTAAGTGCCAAGTAAAAATTTAACAAAATAAGAATTTTATATGCATACAGTGTGTGGTTATTATTCAAAATATGTGGGCCATGTACTAAATAATTACACTATGGACTTGGAATATTGTATTTGTTTTTCGAAAACAATAAAGAAAGTACTCCCTTTAAAAACCTATATAACTCAAAGTGGCAAGTTTAAATCTGACAAACTAAATTTTTATATTCATTTAGAATGTTTCTACTTTCAGTTAATATCCATATAAATATGGGCCATATAATATGTAAACACCATATGGAGTCCGCAAAATGCAATTCTTTCCGGAAAATCATCCCAATACTGCCTTTAAAAGGTTATTGATCTTTCAGTGCAAAGTTAAAATCTAGCAAAATAAGATTGTTATATACATCTAGAGGACCCTTGCTTTTAATTAATAGCCATATGAATGCGTGCCTTGTAATATCTAATTACCATATAAAACTGCTAAAACTTTTCTTTCGAAAATATGAGAAAGGCCTCACTGCAGAAAAGCTATATAACTCTAAATGTCAAGTTAAAATCTAAAAAAAAAAAAAAAAAAAGAATTTTTTGTTCATCTGGTTGGTCCGTAATTTCAGTTAATATCCAGATAAGTTTGGGCTATGTAACGTTTAATTACCGTATGAACTTGGAAAAATAAATTGGAATTGGAGCGTTAATATTCATATAAATGAGGGCCACGTACTATCAAATTACTATATGGGTGTGGAAAAATACCATTCTTTCCTAAAAATAGATATGACCAGTCTATGCTATCCTATAATGCTCCTGTTCTTCCACGTTTTAATTTAGATGGAAAATTATTTATTTGGTTGCGTATAAATAACAGTTCTATGTTCAACCACTAACTAACAGTTTGTATTTAGAAACCTCGGAACATTTCCAGAATACACTTAAAATCAAATGAAAATTTATAGAGGAAAACATTAAGATATCTTTTAACACAATTACTTAGTATAGATACATTTTTAACAAACAAAGTCTTGAAATAACTATTTTAAAAACTTTAAATAATTAGGTATAAGAGGAAAAGAAGAAAAATGTATTACCATACACGTACACTGCGCTAGACTAGCTTACGTGACTGATTAGCTTTCTCATTGATGGTTATCTGCCACGCATTCATGATGCAACATATACAATTTAGTTGTTCTTTGAACATATAAACATGAATGCAGAATACAATAATATTTTCATAACGTTTATAAAATTCGTAACAAAACCTCAATTCTGTTATATGTTTAACATGAGTCGTACTATAAACTTTTATGCTACAAAAGTAAATATTTAAAAACTTAATAAATGAAGAAGTTCGCTACTCGTAATGAATTTAAAAAATTCCAAGAATTTTCTAGAAATGCAGATATAAGACGAAGTTAATGTAAAACATGTCATAATAAAACGAAACCAGAAAAATATAACAATAATTAAATTGAAGAACTAGATCATGATTTTCAGCTTATAATGATGAACTGTATGAATGCAAGTCAGAACACACTTCATAACTTTATATAAAAACAAAATAAAATAGTTATTTCACCTTCTTCAGAGTAGGTTCGCGAATTGCTGATAAATTGTTTATTTAGATTGCTAAAAATTAAAATATAACCATTCTAAGAGCAGAACTTTAAACAACTTACGAGTATTATTTATAACTCTCATCAAAACTTTATTTTATTACGAAATAAAAGAGTTCTATCACGTTGCTTACAGTCGGTTGCCAGTGTTCCATACATTGTTGATTTAAATTGTTATAAATAATGATTTTACAATTTCACGAGCAGAACATTATAGAAATTAACGAGGACTGTTAAAACTCTCATCAGAACTCTATTTCATTACAAAAAAATTAGTTCTATCATTTTGTTCGCAGTCGATTACCGAGTGGCCTGTAAATTGTTGATTTACATTTTTAGAAATAATGAGTTAAACAATCTACGATCAGAACTTCATAGAACTGAACGAATACTACTCAGAACACCCAAAGGATTTAAATACAAAATAAAGGAGTTCTACCACCATGTTCACAGTAGGTTCGCGAGTAACCCATTAATTGTTGATTTTAGTTGTTATAAATAATGAGTTAAATATTCCGCAATCAGTGCATCACAGAACTGAACGAATGGTACCCAGCACACACCTCATAACTCAATTTAAGTATAAAACAAAACAGTTATATCACTTGTTGACAGTCGATTTGCGAATACCCCTTAAATTGTTGATTTAAATTGTCACAAATATATAGAAAAAAACTAGAACATAGCTTTAATAAAAACTTGACGCGTATTATTTAGAAATCTCATAGAAACTCTACCTTATTATGAAAAAAAAAAATTGTTCTATCACCTTGTTCACTGTAAGCTGGCGAACGGGTCATAAAATGTTAATTTAAATTGCTATAAATAAAGATTTATCCAATCTACGAACATAACTTTATGCATGTTAATGAATGATCCTAAGAACTCTCATTACAACTCTATCTCATTGTGAAATAAAATAGTTCTATCACCTTGTTTTCAGTCTCTTAGCTCGCTGCCAACAAATTGTTAATTTCAAATGTAATGAATAAAGATTTAATCATTCTAGGAATAGAACTTTATAGAACTTGAGGAGTGCTACCCAGAACACTCATCAGAACTCTATTTCGCTGCCAAAGCAAGCAGTTCTATCAACAGTTCACAGACAGTGCCGGGGCGGCTCATTTATTCTTAATTTAAATTCTTCTAAATAAAGTATTAACCTTTCTACGAAACGAACATTATAGAACTTCCCGAGTAGTAATCAGAAGTCTCATCACAGGTCTATTTCATTTCGAAATTATTCACTTTCATCTTCACAGTTTGTTAGCGAGTGGCCCATAAAACTGTTAATTTAAATTCTTACTAATCAAGAATTAACCATTGTAAAATAACAACTTTATAGAACTTGATGAGTGCTAGTCAGAACTCTATCTCGTTGCAAAAAATGGAGTTCTTTCTCCTTGTTCAAGTTCTTTCGCGAGTGGCTCATAAATTGATAATTTAAATTGTCATAAATTACGATTTATCATTATACGAACAGAATGTTAAAGAATTTCACGATTGGAAATCAGAACTCTCTTTCATTGTGAAATAAAAGAGTTCTATCATCTTGTTGACAGTCGGATCGTAAATGTTATAGATGTTGTGAATTTAAATAATTATAAATATAGATTTAACCATTGTATACACGACTCCAAAAGTGCATTACCACCTGCAATTCTCCTTTTCCTGCAATAGCAGGCAACCCAATAAGCTCGGCGCTTCGGTTGGCTGCGAATTCGAAAGGCGTTGGACCAAACCTCAATTTTGTAATAAATATATCAGTATGGCAAACTGCAAATAAGAGAAAAAACAAATTGCTGAAAATGACAATTTTATTATCTTGACGGAGTTGGATGACATTAAAAGTTACAAAATGATCTTACTTCAGCAGTTCAAACAAGGTCAATAGCAAGAACAGATATCAGAGGAAAGCATTTCTCTTCTCGCCACCACCAAAAAAAGAAAAATCATAAAAAAAGGGACATAAAGTTACGTAAGCTTTAATATCAAAGTCCCACTCTAATCTGTGAAAGTTGACACCCGAAAGGCCAGAACAACTGAACCAAAGTCAATGAAATTGTGCACATATATTGCAGACGTAAAATGAGGATACGGGATTCGTATTTTCCTCGAGAAAACGGTTGGATGGAGCACGGACCCCTCCAGACCTTTGGTCACGAAAAATTATATGTGTTGGTAACAGGATGTCAGATGTGTGTAAAAGAACATCAAGAATTGAACCAAACTGCGAGTATGGACAATACGCAAAAAATAAAGGAAAATATTTTTTTAAATTTTCTGTGCAAAAACGGTTTTAAGGGGGAAAACTCAAACCCAAAATGTTGAAAGTTGATTCCCGAAAGGCAAAAGGAAGTGAACCCAAGTGAATGAAATTGTGCACAGATATTGCTATATTGAAATGAAACTTCTTGTGTGGATAATACAGAAAAAATAAAGGAATGCAGGATTTTCTATGTTATTCGCAAAGACGGTTTTAGGGGGCAAAACAAGTTACCCCAAAATTTTGAAATTTGACGAAAGAAAGATAAGAAGAAGTCAACCTTGCACAGATATTGTGAAAATAAAATGTGGGAATACTGGCTTCGTATTTCCTTTAAAAAATGTTAGGTGGGCACGGACCCTTCCAAACATTTGATTACGAAATATCAAAAATGCTAGTAACAGTATATCGTATTTGTGTAAAGGACATGAAGAATTCCAACGAAACTTCACGTACGGGCAATACGCAAAAAAATGGAGAAGGGTATTTTCTGCGGAAAAACGGTTTTACGGGCAAAAGCTCTCACCCAAAATTATGAAACTTGCCGCCGGATCCCCCACTATCCTTTGATCACAAAATATCAAAAGTACTAATAACAGTAAGTCAAATGTGTGTCAAGGGCATTCAGAATTGCAACATAACTCAGTGTATGACAATACGAAAAAAATTAAAGGAATACGAGTTTTTCTAAGTCCTGCGGGAAAACGGTTTTAAGGGGAAAAAGCTCCTATGCTAAATTTTGAAAGTTGAGCCCGAAAGGCAAAAAGAAGTGAACCGAATTGAGTGCAAATGTGCACAGATATGGCAGACATAAAATGTGGATACGGTTTTCATATTTTCCTGGAGAAAATGGTCGTGTGAGGCTCGGACCAATCCAAACCTTTGATCACAAAAAATTAAAATGCTAATAACAGTATGTCAGAAGTGCATAAAGGACATGAAGAACTGGAACAAAACGTTTTGTATGGATAATACGCCGGAAATAAAGCAATATGGGTTATTTTATGTTCTGCTGAAAAATGGAATTAGGGGGCAATAGCTCACACACAAAGTTTTGAAAATTGACGCACGAAAGGCAAAAAGAAATGAACCGAAGTGAATGAATCCTTCCACAGATATTGTAAACGTAAAATGAAGGAATACGGTTTCCTATTTTCCTGGAAAAAAGGGTTGGGTGGTTCATGGACCCCTCCAAACCCTAGATCACGAAATATCAGAAGTGCTACTAACAGTATGTCAGATGTGTGTAAAAGACATGAAGAATTGCAACAAAACTTTTTGAATGGAAAATACGCAAAAAATAAAGGAATACGAGCTTTTTTTTAATTTTCTGCCGAAAAAAGGATTTAGGGGCAAAAGCTAGCACCTAAAATTGTTAAACTTCACGTCCGAAAGGCAAGAAGAAGTCAACCGAACTGAATGAAATTAAGCACAGATATTGCAGACGTAAAATGAGGATATGAGTTTCGTATTTTCAAGAAAAAAACGGTTGGATGGGGCACGGATCCCTCCAAACCTTTGATCACGAAAAATAAAAAGCGCTGGTAACAGCATGGCAGATGTGTGAACGTCATGAAGAATTGAATCAAGTTTCGTGTATGGACAATACGCAAAAATAAACGAAAAAAATTTTTTCAAAAATTTTCTGTGGAAAAACGGTTTTCAGGGGCAAAAGCTAAAACCCAAAATTTTGAAAGTTGATGTCCGAAAGCAAAAGGAAGTGAACCAAAGTGAATGAAATTGTCCACAGATTTTGTAGACCAAATCGGGGAATCCGCGTTTCGTATTTTCCTGGAAACAACGGCTGAGTGGGGCACCGATCCCTCCAAACCTTTGAGCACGTAAAATGAAAAGGGCTAGTAACAGTATATCAGTCAGATGTGTGCAAAGGACGAAATCTTGAAGCGAAACATCTTGTATGGATAATACACAAAAAATAAAGGAAAACAGTATTTTCTATGTTCTTCGCAGAGACGGTTTTAGGGGGCAAAACAACTTATCCCCAAATTTTGAAATTTGACGCTCAAAATATAAGAAGAAATGAACCTAAAAGCAAGAAAGTTTGCACAGATATTGTAGATATAAAATGGGGGAATACGGGTTTAGTATTTTTTTAAAAAAAACGGTTTTGCGAAGCACCAACCCCCTAAGAACCTTTGATGATGAAATACCAAAGGAGATAGTAATCGCATGAGAGATGTGTGTAAAGGACATGAATAATTGCAATGAATCTTTATGTATGGATAATACGCAAGAAATAAATGAATATTTTATTATTTTCCGCGGAAAAACGGTTTTAGGGGTAAACGCTCTCACCCAAAATTATGAAACGTGTCGCCGAAAAAGCAAAAAGAAGTGAACCGAAGTGAATGAAATAGTGCACGGACATTGTAGACAAAAAAGGGGGAATATGGGTTTGTTATTTTCCTGGAAAAAAGAGGTGGGTGCTGCACGGACCCCTTACTATCCTTTGATCACAAAATATCAAGAGTGCTAATAACAGATGTCAGATGTGTGCCAAGTACATTAAGAAATGCAACATAACTTAGTGCATGGAGAATACGCAAAAAGTTAACGATTATGTTTTTTCTAAGTTCTGCGGGAAAACTATGTTAGGGACAAAAACTACCACATTAAATTTTGCAAGTTGAGCCCAAAAGGCAAAACGAAGTGAACCGAAATGAGTGCAAATGTTCATAGATATTCTACACATAAAATGAGGATACGTATTCATATTTTCCTGAAGAAAATGGTCCTGTGGGGCACGGACCCTCCCAACCTTTTATCAAAAGAAAATTAAAATGCTAATTATAGTACGTCAGAAGTGTATAAAGGACATGAAGAATTGCAACAAAACGTTTTGTATGGATAATACGCCAGAAATAAACAATATGGGCTCTTTTATGTTCTGCTAAAAAATGGTATTAGGGGGCAAAAGCTCCCACCCAAAATTTTGAAAATTGACGTCCGAGAGGCAAGAAGGAGTGAGACGAAGTGAATTAAATTGTGCACAGATATTGCAGACGTGAAATGAGGATACGAGTTTCGTATTTTTCTGGAAAAAACGGTAGGATAGTGCACTAACCCCTCCAAATCTTTGATCCCGAAAAATCGGAAGTGATAGTAACTCTATGTCAGATGTGTGTAAAGGACATGAAGAATTACAACATAACTTTTTGTATGGTAAAATAAGCAGAAAGTTAATGAATACAGGTTCTTTCATGTTCGGCGGGAAAACGGTTTTTGGGGACAAAATCTTCCAAATAAAATTTTGAAAGTTGACTCCCGAAAGCCAAAAAGAAGTTAACCGAAGTGAGTGAAATTGTGCACAGATATTATAGACATAAAGTGAGTGATTACGGGTTTCGTATTTTCCTGGAGAAATCGGTTGGGTGAGGCACCGACCCCTCCAAACCTTTGACCACAAAAACTGAAAATTGCTAGTAACAGTATGTCAGATGTGTGTAAAGGAGATGAAGAATTGCAACAAGACTTTTTGTATAGACAAAAAAAATGTTGTTTTCTTTTTGCGGAAAGACGGTTTTAGGGGCAAAAAACCCAAAACCAAAATTTCGAAAGTTGACGCTTGAAAGGTAAAAAGGGAATTGAAGTGACTGAAATTTGGACAGATATTGTAGACAAAAAATTAGAGAATACGGTTTGTGTATTTTCCTGGAAAAAACGGTTAGGTGGGGCACGGACACCTCCAAACCTTTCATCACGAAATATCAAAATATCTAGTAACAGTATATCAGATGTGTGTAACGGACATGAAGAATTGCATCTAACTGCGTGTATGGACAATACGCAAAAATAAACGAATACATTTTTTTATTTTGGTTAATAACGGTTTTGGGGGGGAAAAGCCCCCGTCCAAAATTTTGGAATTTGACTACAAAAGACAAGAAGAAGGGGACAGAAGTAAATGAAGTGTGCACTAATATTGAAGAGGTAAGGTGAGGGAATACGTGTTTCGTATTTTCCTAAAAGAAAAAAAAAACTTTTGAGTGAACTGAGGCGTTGACTTGCCGGAGGAGTGGACCAAAGCGAAAGAAAGATATTGGATATGTAAAATATGGACTTTCGTGTTTGACAAGTGTCGTGCCTCCATCCGATTTCTTCAAATTTGGCAGATCAAGTAACAGCAAACACAAACAGTGTAGCTTATTCTATAGTATTTCAGGAGGCACCTTTAAACCTTGTAATGTTTTTTTCCGCATAAAGAAAAACACTTGTCGATTTATATCCAGTTTGTTATTGATATGCCAAATTTGAAGGAAAACCGACAGGAACACTTGAGAAACACGAGAGTCCTTATTTTACATATAATATCTACACACAATTTGATTTGCTTGGGTCCATTCCTTCCTGAGCTATATTTCCTTTTTTTTTCGGATGGGACCTCGGCCCCAACACTGTTTTTCCGCTAAAAATACGAAATATTTTATTCGTATTATTTTTATAAAAATACGAAATATTCTATTTAAATACGAAATAACGAAATGAACATACTACGATAGGTGCTTCAGAGAACTGAACGAATGCGACTCAGAGAATACATCAGAACTCGATTTAATAAAAGAGTACCACTACCTTGTTCACAGTAGGTTCACGAGTAACCCTTAACAATGTTGGTTTAAATTGTTATAAATAACAAGTTAAACATTCCGCTATCAGAACTTCATAGCACTGAACGAATGCTACTCAGAACACTCATCTGTACTATATTTGAGTGCAAAGTGAAAGAGTTATATCAACTTGTTCACAGTCGGATGTCGAGCGGCAAATAACTTGTTGAGTTAAATTGCTATCAATAATGATATAGCCACTCCCTGAACATAATTTTTTAGACCTTGACAAGTGCTATTCACAACTCTCATCAGAACTCTATTTCATTCCTTGACAAAGAGTTTTATTGCAATATTCAGAGTAGGTTCGCGAGTAATCATAAATTTGTTATTTAAATTGTTATAAATATAAATTTAACCATTCTACAAACATACATTTATAGAGCTTTATTAGTGCTACTTAGAACTCTCATCAGTAGTCTATTACATTGAGAAATAAAAGAGTTATATCACTACGTTCACAGTCAGTTCGGGAGTGGCATATAATTGTTAATTTAAAATGTTATAAGTAAAGATTTAACCATTCTTCTAAGAGAGCTTCATAGGACTTGCAGAGTTCTAATCAGAACTAAAATCAGAAATCTATTACATCGCTAAGAAGGGTTTTTTTTATCACTTTGTTCACAGTCTGTACGCGAGTAGGCCATAACTTGTTGAATTTATAATGATATAAATAATAAATATAACTATTCTACTAAAAGAAATTTAAAGAACTTGACGAGTATTATTAATAACTGACCTCAAAACTCTACTTTAGTACAAACTGAAAGAGCTTTATCACCTTTTCACCGTCGGTTTGCGAGCGTCCGATAATTTTTTGATTTTAATTCTAATAAATAAAGATATAACCATTTTACGAACAGGACTTTAAAGACCTTGACCGCTGCCACTCAGAAATCAAATCAGTACAAGATTTCATTGTTTAAGAAAAGAGTTGTATCACCATGTTAACAGTCGGTTCGCAAGTGGCGCATAAATCCGTTCTTTAAATTGTTTTAAACAACGATATAACCATTCTACGAACACAACTTTACAGAAGTTGATGAGTGCTACTCGGAACTCTAATCAGAACTTTATTTCATTGCGAAATAGATTATTACTGTGACCTTGTTCACAGTGCGTTGGCCCATAAATTGTTTACGTAAAATGTTATAAATAAAGATTTAACTATATTACGAAGAGAACTTTGTAGAACATGACGAGTGCTACTCAGAACTCTCATCAGAACTCTATTACACTGCGAAATAAAAGAATTCTAAAACGTAGTTTATACTCAGTCTGTGAGTGTCATGAATTGTTAATTTAAATTTTAATAAATAAAGATGTAATATTTCTACCAAGAGTTCAGTTACTTTGCACACAGCTGGTTCGGAGTAACACACAAATTGTAAATTTTTGTTCTTATACATAATGAGTTAAGCATTCTGAGGGTCTCCTTGCACTAGGTATAAATAGTACTGTTCTGTAGCAATCTTAACTAACTTTGTTCGTTTATTGTAATTTCTTGGTGCCGCCTTTGTGAATTTAGTTGTATTTCTGAATGATTAATGAACTTAATACATTTGTGGCAAAGGCGAAAAAGAATACATACCACTCAGGTAGTGTTGACAAATAAATTTTATGCCGTAAATATGCTGGTTCAAGTGAACGAAATTAATGTAAGTTATGAAGAAGTGCTACTGATTTCAAGGATATTATTATTATTATTATTATTATTATTATTATTATTATTATTATTATTATTATTATTATTATTATACGGAATACCACAAGGGTCGCCCTTTGGCCCTCTCTTATTTTCTTTATTTTTAAATGACCTGACAGAAAAAATAAAATATTCTAAAATTCTCCTATATGATGACGATATGAAGTTGTTCAGATTAGTCAACAATGAGTTCGACAATTATTTACTGCAACAAGACTTAAATGCAGTAAACACGTGGTGTAGAAATAATTTTCTAAAAATTAATGATGAGAAAACAAAATTTATGACATACACCAATATAACTCAATATTATGTCAGTAAATATGAGGTCAATGGTGTACAAATTGAGAAAGTAAGCATTATTAAAGACCTAGGTATTACATTTGACAGTCAGCTAAAGTCTTCTAATCATATAAATTGTGTTGTACAAGATGCCAGAAGGATAATAGGTTATATTTTTAAACAGTGGCCTGTATTTCAAAGAGATAAAACGTATGTATTTCTATATAAATTACTTGTAAGACCAAAATTAGAATTTGGTTCGGTAATTTGGAATAGCATTTCTAAAACTTTGACAAACAAGATTCAATCTGTGCAAAAATGTTTTATTATACTTCTATGTTTTAAAATGAAAATGAGCTATTACTCACAAAGTTATGAATATTGGACTGATTATTGGGGTTTAGAAAGCCTTATGAATAGACGAAAAAATTACGACAGAGTGTGCATGCAAAAAATACTAGATAACATTTATATCAGTGAATATTGTTTACAAAACATAGATTTTAAAGTGCCAAATCATATCATAACAAATACTATGATTTTAGTTCCTCTGAATTAGAAATGTGAAATTTTAAAAAGATTGACATATTCTTCAAGCTCATTTTAGACTTATTGTATCAAACAATGTGAAAGTTTTATGTGATCTTAGTGATAGTTTTTAATCAATGACGTTTAGAAACATTAAGCCAAATGTAATGTTATGACTGCTGTTCTTAGCTTCTTCTTGTTTTAGATGGATGGAAAACTTGATAAGTTTTACTGCGTTGACAAGGAATTATTTTTGCTTAACTGGCTTTTATCTACATTGTGTTTTATATTAGTACCCTTCTTTTTATTGTTTTCCTTCTTATTATTTATTTTTTAGTAGTAATATTATTCCATCGCATACTCAGATACCAAGTGCTGTATTTTTGCTAAAAGCTGTTCGCGACACTAAAATAAAGATTATTATTATTATTATTATTATTATTATTATTATTATTATTATTATTATTATTATTATTATTATTATTATTATTATTATTATTATTATTATTTAAATGGTATGTCTGAAATAGAACTCAATTCAATGTTGGATTCTGAGGATGGAAACGATAATCTAGAAGAAGATATCATGATTGAATTAGTTGTTAACAACACAAATATTAAAATAGGTTACAAAAGTTTATCGGTTCTAATATTAAAGAAAAGATGACAAGACATTATGGAACGAACGCTGTCCTACCCTAACCCATAGGACGAGGAAATGTAATTCTACATGTCGTTATTAGTATCGAAACGGAGAGAAGATGCAGCAAGTACTTTATTTCTTACGAACTCTGTGCTGAATGAAATAGATCCATGTGCTAACCAAACGATTTATAAAATATAATTTCTGTTGTCTACGGAGAACATCGTTCCACAATCAGGAGAGAAGAGAAAACACTTTGTGCTTACATTTTATAATTGTACTAAAGGGGAATTGGACATTGCTCAGTGAGTGAAACATCGAAACGGTGGATAATTCTATTTTTTGAAACACCGGACACAGAATAGTTTTATTGCGCTGGGATAGGATATTGAACTGCAATATAAATATTTCGTGTGAAAGCTTGAAAAAATTACTGTGAATATTTGGGATGACATCTAAATAAAATACATCATCTGAACACAAAACACAAGTTACAGAAAATAAGAGAGAGTTCAGATTTTAACACTGTTCCACCACCCACTAATGACAGAAATACTCCCGAAAACTTGTACCATTGTGACTGGAAGGAAATCAGGAAACGGAAGAAAAATTGTCATCACTATGTATATCTGTAGAATGCACACGATCTAAACATACAACTGTAATTTCAAAATATTTACTCACTTAGTGACTTTGAATAAACTACGGATGAAAGTAGCACTTCAGAAGTACTGGGAAACTACTTCCAATCCAAACGTAAACATATCTCGATGTTTCAATCCAAACATAAACATATCTGGGATATAACTATTCTACGTACAGAACCTTAAAGACTTTGATAGGTGCCACCAAGAACTCTCTTCACAACTGATTATCATTGTCTAGGAAAAGGGTTGTATTACCATGTAGCAGGCGGTTTCCGGGAAGACCGTAAGTCGGGTCTTTAAATTCTTACAAATAAAGATTTAAAAATTCTACGAACATAAGATAATAGAAGTTGATGATTGCTACTCCGAACTCTCATCAGCACTCTATTTCATACAGAAATTAAACGGTACTATGACCTTGTTCACAGTTGGTTCCTTAGTTTCTGATAAATTTTTAATGTAAAATGTCATAAATATTTAACTATTATACTTACAGAACTTTATAGAACTTGACGAGTGGTATGCAAAACTCTAATTAGAACTCTATTTCATTGAGAAAAAAAAATGTTCTATTACCTCGCTCAGAGTCGGTTCGCGATTTCCATGTAAATTATTAATTTAAATTGTTAGAAATCAAGATTTAACAATTCTAAGAAGGGTTTTATCACCTTGTACGCAGTTAGTTCGGAGTAACACATTAACTGTAGATTTAAGTTCTTATAAATAATGAGTTAAGCATACCAGGAAGAGAACTTCATAGAACTGAACGAATAATACTCAGAACGCAGCTCAAACCACCATTTCGATCCGAAATAAATCGGTACTATTACTTTGTTAGGAGTCCGCTAGTTACTTGCCCATAAATTTTTAACTTACATTTTTATTAACCAAGATTTAAATATTTTACGAACAGAAGTTTATACAACCATACGAGTGCAACTCAGAACTCTCGTCACACATTTATATCACTGAAAAATAGTAGAGTTCTATCACGTTGTTCACAGCCGGTGTGCGATTGGTCCATAAATGTGTGATTTATTTTTTTATAAATAATGAGTGAAACATCCTACGATGAGAACTTCAAAGAACTGAACGAATGCTACTGAGAACACCCAACATGAATCTTATTAAATACAAGGAAGATCTATCACTTTTCCCACAGTTGGTTCAGAAATAGTGCATAAACGGTTCATTTGTTATAAATAATGAGTTAATAATTCTATGATAAGCGCTTCACATAACGGAACGAATGCTACTTAAAACACACATCAGAACTCTATTCAAAACTAAAATAAAAGAGTTCAATCACCGTCTTCAGAGTCGCATCGCGAATAGCCCATACATTGTTGATTTAAATTGTCAGAAATAAAAATATAACTTTTGAACGACCACAACATTAAAGAGCTTTAGGAATATTATTAAAATTTTCATTAAGACTATTTTATTACTCAATAAAAGAGTTTTATCACCTTGTTCAGAGTCAGTTAGCGAATGGTCCAAAAATTGTAATTGAGATTCTTATAAATAACTATTTTACCATTCTACGAACTTGAATTTAAAGAGCATGACGAGTATTATTTTGAACTCTTATCAAAACTCTATTTTATTACGAAATAAAAGAGTTAAATCACCTTGTTCACAGTCGGATGACGCGAGTCCAATAATTTGTTGAATCAAGTTGTTATAATTAAAGATATAGCCATTCTTCTAACAGAACGCCTAACATCCTGACATGTGCTACTCACAAGTAAACCTTACGTTTGGGTGAATCGAGTTGCTGACTGAGACACATATGAGAAAGTAGTACTAAATGTGGTCACTATTTCAGTGAAGTTGTAGGTGCGAAGCTCCAGGGGTTTAGGAGATACAGCTACCAGAACATCACATGGAAGTACAGAATAGTCTTCATACAGTTGGAGGTAAAAGCCCTGTAAGACCTCTTGTAACGACAAAAGGTGAATAACAAATATATGGGTACATATTAGGACTAGAGGGAAGTCATATAGTAATGATATACCTGACGGCGGCCATCTTGAAATCCGCCATTTTGAATTAAGGTTAAGTTTTTAAAATAGGAATAGGGTCATGTGATACATGATTTAAGACGCAAATTTAATCAGAAGAACAATGGTGACGTTAATTTTGATTTACGCGCAATTGGTAAAAAGTTGCAGGGAAATTAAATATTGCTGCAGCATATGTATTAGTCCTTTACCCCATCTTGTAAATTTTGTGTTAATGATAATAATAATTAAATAAATAGCAGGTGGATAAATATTGTATTTCTGTTTAACGTCTAGCCCGAAGTCATCTATTGCATTACTCTATTCCCATTTAATTTTGTGCTGGTTAATGATAAAGCAAAAATGGTTATACCGTTGGATTTATGGTAAAATTTGCTATTAATAAGGTGTCACTGTTATGCATTTTGTTTAAAACTTTTGTCTGATTCAAAATGGCGGATTTGAACATGGCCGCCATCAAGGCTACTCTTACCATAGACCTAATATTTATCCACCTGGTTTTTATTTAATTATTATCATTAACACAAAATTTACAAGGTGGGGTAAAGGACTAATACATATGCTGCAACAATATTTAATTTCCCTGCAACTTTTTACCAATTGCGCGTAAATCAAAATTAACGTCACCATTGTTCTTCTGATTAAATTTGCGCCTTAAATCATGTATCACATGACCCTATTCCTATTTTAAAAACTTAACCTTAATTCAAAATGGCGGATTTCAAGATGGCCGCCGTCAGGTATATCATTACTATATGACTTCCCTCTAGTCCTAATATGTACCCATATATTTGTTATTCACCTTTTGTCGTTACAAAAGGTCTTACAGGGCTTTTACCTCCAACTGTATGAAGACTATTCTGTACTTCCATGTGATGTTCTGGTAGCTGTATCTCCTAAACCCCTGGAGCTTCGCACCTACAACTTCACTGAAATAGTGACCACATTTAGTACTACTTTCTCATGTGTGTCTCAGTCAGCAACTCGATTCACCCAAACGTAAGGTTTACTTGTCAGAACACTCTTGAAACTTCCATTTCATTGCTATAAAAAGAGTTGTATCAACATGTTCACAGTGTGTTCGCGAGTGGCCTATAAGTTGGTTATTTAAATTGTTATAATGAAAGATTCAAAAATTCCTCGAACAGAATATTTTGACCTTGTTAAGTGCTACTCAGATCTCTCATGAGTTCTCCGTTTCATTATTTAAGAAGATAGTTGTATCGCGATTTTCACAGTCAGTTCGCGAGTGTCCCATTAACCGCTTATTGAAACTGTTATAAGTAAAGATTTAACCATTCTACGAACAAAACGTTATGGAAATTCACTACTGCTACTCACACATCTCATCATTACGCTATTACATTACGACAAAAAGAGTTCTATCACTTTGTTCAGAGTCGGTTCGAGATTAGTCCACGAATTGTTGAGTTTAAAGTGTTATAAATAAAAATATAACTATTGCACGAAGAGAATATTAAAGACCTTGACTGGTGCCACGAGTAACTTTCATGAGAACTCAATTTCATTTTCTAAGAAAGTAGATGTATAAAAATGTTCACAGACGGTTCCCGAGTGTAACATATATCGATTGATTAATTTGTTATAAATAATAATTTAACCATTCTACGAAGGAAACTTAATGAAGTTGATGTGTGCTAGTGAGAACTTTCATTGCAACTCTATTTTATTTGGAAGTAAAATTGTACTCTGGCATTGTTCACAGTCGGTTCAGGGTTCGCTCATAAATTCTTAAAGTAAAATGTTATAAATAAAGATTTAACTATTCTACGAACAGAACTTTATAGAATTCGACAAGTGCTACTCCGAACTCTCATCAGAACTCTATAATTGTCATAAATAAAAATATAACCATCCTAAGAACATTACTTTAACATGGTTGCGGAGTATTATTTAGAAATCTCATCGATACTCTATTTTATTACGAAATAAAGTTATATCATCATGTTCACAGTGCGTTCGCGATTGGCAAATAATCGCTGAACGTAAACATGCAAGACTTAGTTTTGTATTAAGTATTATGTGGTTCAAGATCTGTGTATTCCCAACTGGATACGTCATGTTTTCTTTTTTTCTTTCTAATTGTTTCTGAACTTTTTCGTGTTCGCAAAAAATATTTTACGTCTCCACGTGAATTGCAATTTTTAGGCAAAGTCATGAGTTTATGATTGTGGGAAAGGAGAACTCTATTTTTAAAATATAATGAATATAAATTATATGTGTGGCGAAGAGTCGTGATGGCGATCTGGAAAAGTAATTGATTTCCACGCAGCACTTCCATGTTCGAGTTTCTATTATTTTATCCTTTTTGCAACTGACTGGTGAATTTTCACTTGGTTTTACTGTGATGCACATTTCTCTCTCATGAAATTCAATGGAGGCATGAATTAGAAAGTAAGATCACTGAAAAGGCTTTTCTCAGAAACGTGACGTAACCTAAGTTGCGAATACACAGACCTTGAAGCTCATAATATTTAATGTAAAATTAATGCTTGCAAGTTTACGTCCCGCGATTATACCGAGTAGGCTAAGGGAGAAAGTGATAATGAAAATAATGAAATGGTGGAGTCAAAGGGATGAGATGAAACGAAAGAACCCCATGATAATACAACACACTTCGTTTGTCTACTAGATACCAGTTGGAACGAGAGGAATCGAACTAAAGACCTTTACAAGAGGTGATCGCTCTCTCATTGTGCCATAGCGACCGGCAATACTTAATGAAAAACAGCTATTCTTAGAACAAACTGCGTAAGTACAGTGAATACGTTCAATACTATTACATGTAAGTAAATCTAAGTGTGTTTTGACTCGTATCTAGAAAGAACAGAAATTCTTTTGCAAATCCAGAGTAAGGCAACTTTGATTCCCGCTGTGGGACTCCTTCGTCCCACTTTTTAACCTCCATTTATGCTAATTCCGTAGGGGGACCTGAGCTATTCAAGTGTTGTTGCTTCACAGATTCTTATTATTGATTATAATATTTACTCATACTAATTTGTCACTTTTAGGTATTTGTTATAAACGTACCCCCTCGAAATTTGTGGATTATTTACACATTTGTTTCGGAACTATTCTCAAGACAGAATGTGCAACTAAACCTTACCTCAATCGTTATAAATATTTCTACAAAGTTTAAGGTCCACTCACGCCGCCCCCTGCACTGGTTATCCACTGCTTAAAGAGATGCTTCTAGTGACTTACCACTTGAGTAAATTTTTCCTTGCTCGTTCATCGGTAGCTGAATCTTTATGTAATATTATTTGTAGTATCAACAACACCAATAATGTTGATTCTTGGATCGAAATTCTAGTTTTCCCTTACGCAGTGCTTTGCATCAAGCCGCATTCTGAGAGAGTAAATAATCTCACCACTTGGATAAAGCTAAGAGTCAGAAACTGGAGGGAACATCATCGTGAACTATTAATAAAGCAGCATCGAGGGACCAACGAACCTCGCAAACCACAAAAATCCGGTTCAATCAATACCAAGAGCATCGAACAAAAATTAGCAGATGGTGATATACGCGACGCTATCAGACTTCTTATATCCGATGACACTGTGGTTACGCCAAATACGTCAGTACTACATGCTCTCAGTGAAAAGCATCCAGCCCACGCTCACTCATTCATCAATCCCGAACCACCTTAGGACTCGACTACAATAACTAAACTCTCTTCAATCGAATTATTAAAGGCGATAAAATCCTTCCCCTATGGTTCGGCAGGCGAAATGGATAATCTCCGACCCTCAATCTTAAAAGATCTATTTATAAATCATGACTTTGATTCAAGGGAACGCTTAGTCACATCCATTTGTGAATGTATGCACTTAATTATATTTGGGAAAGTGCCGGCCATTTTACGACAATTTTTTTTTGGTGCTTCACTTATAGCACTGAAGACGAAAAGCGGTGGAATTCGCCCAATAGCTGTTGGCAACGTTTGGAGTCGCTTATCAGCAAAAATTATCTGCTTCCGGATACGAGATTCCTTAATTAAGATACTATCACCACACCAACTAGGGGTCTGTATACCATCCGGAGCAGAATCAGCCGTACATGCTGCCAATATGTACTACTCATCTTCACATACTGAAGTGAAAGCATTTTTGATAATAGACTTCCGCAACGGCTTCAATGAACTCAACCGCGACTCAATATTACAATATATTAAAACTAACTTTCCAACTTACTATCCATACATCTACCAATGTTACTCCGAACCAAGCAATCTTTTTATAAGTGATAACATAATTCACTCACAACGTGGAGTACAGGAAGGCGACCCACTTGGACCAACACTGTTCGCCCTAACCATCCATCACATTGTTAAGGATATTAACACAGGTTTAAATATCTGGTACTTAGACGACGGTACCATAGCTGGAAATATCGACGTAGTACTATGTGCTTTTAATAAAATTCGTCTTGAAGCTTCATCTATTGGATTGTTTGTTAACTCTGCCAAATGCAAAGTGAGTTTTCTGAGCGCCAGAGTTGATGAAATCCATGACCTTTATGAAAGGTTTAATGATGTAGCACCTGGTATGGATCACCTACCAATGCGGAACTTTTAGGGTCTCCCATCTCTACCCAATCAAGAAACAAAATTTTATTGGACAAGATATCAAAATTAGAATTCTTCTTTTCTCGGTTATCAAAGCTTTGTGCACACGCCGCTTATTATTTACTACGAGCTTCACTCTCACTTCCAAGATTACTGTATTTCCTTCGTTGCTCCCCTTCTTGGCAGGATGATAAATTACTTGACAAATTCGACCACACTCTTAGAACAGGACTGGAATCCATTCTAAACTGTTCTTTGAAAGACAGTTCATGGTTACAAGCTTCCTTACAAGTGGAGAATGGGGGCCTTGGGATTCGTCGAGCCATGGATATCGCCATACCTTCTTTCCTCGCATCATTCTATGGCTCACGAGAACTAATTGGATCTCTTCTTCAACAGGAGGTTGACTTAGACTCGATTCGAGATGTACAAGAATGCATCGATAAATGGACTAGTCTGGTTGGAATCGATCCCCCACCTAACGACAAAAGACATGTTCAGTCTGTTTGGGATGAACCTATAGTCAAACTTCATTTATCTTTACTCCTATCATCAGCCAATAACCCAGATGACAAAGCCAGGCTGTTAGCTGTCTCCTCCTCCAAAAACGGAGCATGGCTTCAAGCCCTACCTTCTCACCCACTCGGCCTACACCTTTCTAATGAGAGCTTTCGTATTGCTAGAGCTCTGCGCTTATGTGCTAATATTTGTGAGCTTCACTTTTGCCCTGCTTGCGACGCATACTATGTTGATAATAAAGGATTACATGGTCTTTCATGTAAAAAAAAAGTGCGGGAAGACAATCTCGACATCATATTGTAAACGACATTATTTGTAGAGCCCTCGTATCAGCGGGAGTTGCTTCAAAATAACCAAATGGTTGTTGCCACACTGATGGTAAAAGGACTGATGGCATGACCTTGGTACCGTGGAAAAATAGGAAAGCACTAGCCTGGGATTTTACATGTTCCGATACGTTTGCTCCTTCCAACTTATCCCATTCTTCGATTCAGACAGGTCTCATCGCCGCTCACACAGAATCAGACAAAAGACTAAAATACTCAAACCTATTGGACAAATATTGGTTTGTAACAGTAGCAATAGAAACCAGTGGGTCTTGGGGTCACGAAGGATCTAATTTCATTAATGAACTTGGTCATCGAATAGCAATCAAAACTGGTGACCTCCGAGCTACTGCATTCCTTTTCCAACGTATCAGCATCGCCATCCAGCGCGGGAATGTGTCATCTATCTTAGGCACATTAAATCCTGGCAAAGAACTGGACGAAATTTTTCTTATATAACACACAATAAGATGGAAGTAGAGACATCCAAGGAGGATGACAACCACTTTGACTGTGTTTATGAAGAATGTTTTGAATACAGTTTGGATAAATATAAATTCTTGGAAGTCATGGCTAATACCGATAATTTGGAAGTGGTAGAAACATTATCTACAGATTTTACTTTGTTGCTCAAAATCCTTAAAGACCCGAAAGATATTGTTGTCAAGCTGTCCGATGTTTATTTTGAAACAAATATGCCATAACTAATGTTTAAGAAAATATGTCATATTTTTATCATGTAATTTAGATTTGGTTAATGGTTGTCAATGTATGAAATTTTTCAAGTGGTCTGTGGTACAGCGTACGAGCTAATAAGCTTTTTTTACTTACGTTCCCGAACTATATTTAAACGTATGACAGTAAGAATCAAATATAGTATCACCCGACTGCCGTCGATGAGCAGACTTTCATCATAATCTGACGTAGGACAATGAGTGGAATTAACGTTGTAAGATTTGAAATCAAATTGGCATTATTGCTAGTAAAAGAAAAACATAAAAGAAGAAGTCTCATTTGAAAATAAATTCGCCTCAAACTGCCTGAGTTTACATATAAGTCTTAAGAGAACTTGTTGAATGCTCGGAATAAGTGTTCCTAAAAAACAAACATTTCTGCGTGGACCCAAATCCGTGACCCTATATGTGGAAGTCCTGTACGTTAACCACTCATCTAAGAAACCTATCGAAAGTGTTCCTTTGTTTAAAATTATTACCGAAGGGCACTATTATGTGCAGGTCTAATTCTCTCTCTTTCGTTCTTACGTTTTACAAATATTACAGATTTCGGACATTTTTTAACAATAGCTGCGCTTTATGTCTGATAATTTGGTAATAGTTTTAAGCACACGGTTCTTCCAAATAAAACTTAACTAACACAGTAGTAACGAATATTTAGTTTACGGATTTTCTGTACGGGAAAGAAATTATACTGTTGGCTAGCTCTTGGAAACTTGAAAATTGCAGCTCCCCTACTGGGATGGGGGTAACCATCGCTCCAGGTGCTTGGGCGAAATTTCTCCCACATTTATCATTCTCCTTTTCTCTACTAGAAAAAGTGTGCCTAAATTATTAGCGAGATTTCTCCCCTCTTCTAATGAATTCCATACTGATTTAGATATCTCATATATAGTAGTATTTGATTTCGTGGGGTCGCTTTCTAATAGTTGATTTGGGGGAGTTCGGTGTCACCCCCGGATAAATGTTGAATAAAACCGCAATTTTAGGGTAAATCTCGGACCTAAGAGACCTCGTGATTGAGGTCGAAATTTAAGTAGTGGTGCCTACCTGGATGTGTAGGTCTTGGTAGATGTAGGGCGCACATAACGAGGAGGTCACACTCCCTCTGTAAGACCTCAGTTTGTAGAGAAACATTACTGTAACACGTCTGAAGTTATTGCATAAAAACCACTGCAAAACATCATTTTGAAATTGAAATAACAAAGCAGTTTATAGATAGGGAAGGGAGCGAGAGGAAACATGTGAAATACTAAAGTCTTGTCTCTTGTTTGAGTCTCATCTCTTGTCCATCTCTATCAACAAATCAAAGACTTTTACATTTTTTTTTTATTTTCTAAAAAGACATGCACTCGTTTAGCACTCAGGCTTGAAATCATTTCCCAGTAAAATATAACTAAAAAAGACATGTCTTCAGGTGTTGGTTTGGAGGCAGTATTAACTGGAGCAAATGAAGCTTAGTCACAGCAATTCCATTATCCGACATTTTCTCCGTATGGATATGTGCCTGTCTTTAAGGGTATTTCTTTACCTTATATCAGTAACGAATTTAGAGGAAACCCCTTTTTTTTTTAAATCTTTGGAATTGATGGAGAGAAATGGAGTTTTTAAATATAGATATAATTAACAGTGGCCTTTTTTGCTTCAGAAATTCCACCATTTACGGACTTCCGCCCAAAAGCCACCTATCTGTAACCGCCACTGTCTTATATAATAATAAGGTAAAGTATAATTATGAAATGAATATGAATAACTTACCTGTAGGGATCGGCACTAGCAAATTCGAGCGAGTTTCCTTAAAAATCGACTCGCCTCGAAACAGATATCTTTTAGCTTGACTCGAGAACTCGACTCCATATCGTAGAGCTTCCTCGTGGCTAAGCGTTAGCGTACGCGCTTTTGGCGTGGGAAACCCGGGTTTGATTTCAGGCTGGAGCTCATGTGTTCTGAATTCCATCAGTAGTTCCACGTCTCATATAGCCTCGCTGCTGAAAGGGACGCTAAACTAAAATAAACTCAACTGGACTAGAAAACGAGCCAAATCGAACAGAATCCTATGTTTAGTTTCAAGTTCCCTTTTCTCTTATTCTACATAGACAATATAATTATTATCAATGTTGTTACTTCCACTAGAATTTATTATTATTACTATTATTCTTATTAAATTTTATATTTAAACTTGAAAGATAGGCAATTTGCGTCTGAATACTAAAAACTAGATGACTAACGACTTCGGTAGTCGTGAAATCTATTAGCAAGCATACCTCACAAGGATATGGGTTTGAGTTCCGGAGAAGCAATTATTTGTGCTTACGCCAAAATGTGTTAAAAGTTATAGCGTGCCAGGCACACATGTTTAAAATTGCTCTGCCTGGGTCTATGGTTGTCAACGACTTGAGCGGCTTGGCTCACAGCTTATACCTGAGTTTCAAGGGGGCTATAGCTTCCTTTGAATCCCGACCTATATATATAGTATATATATGGGCTTCAATCCTACTTTACACTGGGTATAGCGGCAAACTGCGATTTAGCCCCTCCCTTGTTCATACGGCAGGATTCTGAATCATGGATATTCGGATAGCGCACATACTAGTTTTTAAACTAACCTTGATGCTGCTACGGTCGGTCGCATTGTTTTGGAGCTATGGACCTTTAAATTTTATTTCTTCATGTTTTCGGTAGCCTATAACTTCGAAATTAAGCATTTGTGCACCAGGTTGGTCTATACCTTTTGTCTTATCTTACAAGGGAACCTTCTGAAAATGATAGTTGCAGTGAAAGATGTGACCTATGCCAATTGAAAGACCTGTAACAGAGCTGTTCATTCCCAAAAAAAAAATTAGCTGCCCATAGCAATAGGATTAAGAAATATAAGGGGTGGAAGTTCGGGAAACAGCAATGTTGGACAAGGGGGAAAAGTGCAAATTTCGCAAAAAAGGGGACATGGCAAAATAAAATGCTGACAAATGATGCATAGAAAGAGACTTGCCAGAATAGGGATCAAATGAATTCCACCAGCGGGGTTAACAGTGTTGCCAACTGCAATGAAAAGTACATGTTTTTCAAAGAGCACTATATGGAGTGAGTGCAATACTCAGTGTCAACCTGTCATGTAGAACATAAGGTATGGCGTGTATAATAAGTGGTACAATCTAACAAAAGAGAATGGAAAAAACAGAAGTACGAAAAATACGGAAAAGACGAAGTTTGCCATAATGCACCACATTTGATCTCGAGCTGTGCATATTGGAATGAACAAAACAAGAAAGCAGAAACTATGCAGGAAACCGACGTACCTAGAGTCGAAAAGAAAAACGATTTCCAAAGTTGGCAGCACTGGCGATGGAACGCCAGGCAATTCTAGGATGGTTAGGCCACTCGCTTCACAAAAAGAAAATTCCGGCAACGTGCATTGGCCTTTGCATCATTTGTATATGCTCGTCCACATTGTACGTGCAGTTGTTCGATGAAACAATGGTCCAAACAGAAGACACATTTGAAATGAGCACATTGGAATACTGCCAATCCGTCACACATGGTACAAAGATCGCCTGTGAATGTCTCGAAACAGTACTCTAGAGGTGTCGGAACCTTTGGTGGTCTTTCTATCACATATCCACACCTGTAGAAAGCAAACATAATCAAAGACTTAATCTGCTGTGTGTTACTGTCTGCAATACTATCATCGCCTATATGATATATCCAGAGTATCCCACCTAACTCTGTGACTAAAATAGTTTCTAAGAAAAAAAAAAATATAACACGTCCAGTTGTGCAGGAATGTACCCATGTCAGCGGGCGACAACCTTTTGTGAGACGCAAGTGCCCCCAAGTCCCCCATCATAGTGTTCCTGGGGCCAACGTCAAAATTTCAAATAGCATCATCAGTCGGGTTATATTTCTTTCGATAAATCTTGGAATTTGCAACAACGCATATCAGAAATATTTACTATATGGGATTTCAAAATGGCCACCAAAAACATCTGCACGGTGACAAGAACAACGTGCATTTTTGACGACCATCCGCCCCCCTGTTCCCATTTGAAATGTTGCGGTTCACCCCCCGAGCCTTATGATGGGAGCCCTGAGGGCCTTGCTTCTTACAAAGTTTTCTTGGCCCTCGACACGAGTAAATTCCTGTGCAATTGGATTTGCAACATCTCTTTTCGCTTCGCAGCAATTTGAGATCACAATGTTCGATGCCATGTTAAGACACAACATATATTTTTGGCGGCCATTTTGAAGAACATGCTCCATATAGCAAATGTTTCCTATACATGTTGTTGCACATTCCATTATCTATCAAGAGAGGTACCACTCGGTCCTGTAGTGTATTCTACTTTAATATTTCTAAAAAAAAAAAAAAAAACATGTTTTCTTATTCTGGTGTTCTATTGGTTAATTGTTCTGGTACTATTGTATAGAACATGACGTCATGTCTGGCTCCGTGATTTGAATTCCTTCTGCCGTTTGTCAGATTGACTTCAATTCGGGTGCGTATTAGTTGGATTTTTTTTTAAGTGTAAAATTGTGCCTTGCAATTCCATGGACAGTGAGGGAAAGGATCGAAGACGGAAGTGTTCAGTTATTTAGTTCTGTAGTTTGTGATTTTTTTATTATAGTTTTTTTTCCTCCAGTGTTTTCTTTTTTTAATATATGATATTTTGTGTTTGTGAAACTTCCTGCCATCGTTCGTTCCCGAGTTGACCATTGGAAGTTGCCCTTTTTTCATATACAGGTAAAAGTAGTGTTAACTTAATGTATAATTAAATTCAATTATTTTTGCTAATTTGATATTAATCTACTGTTGGTACCGTGTTACATATATATATAGAGAGAGGTTAATTGAAATTGAAATTTGAGAATATATACTATATATTTAAATCTTGTTCTATAAGAGCTTCACTTATATATATATATTTGTTGTTTACTTTTTCTATATGATCTCGTTAATAAATTGTTCATTGGTATACCTTTTAATTGAGGATAATGTTTTGATTTGGGAAAGCCTCTGGTTTCTACTATATCTGCCTAAGGGGGGTATCCAATCTAATAGCGTACCGTTATGTATGTGTTGTATATGCTGCTGCTATGATGCGAGGAAATATTGCTTATTATTAAATTATCTAACTAGTGGTGCAGTTCCTTCCTTGACTTCCGGTGGGGCATGTATGATACACTACATATAAATGGTTTGAAGTCAATCTCACCAATTCGAGGCTTTTATATATTGAATTAGTTTGTTAATGCCCTTGCTGTTCGTATTATATATATATTCAACATGGCCGAAGGTATAGATAAAGATAAGGTAGTCTCAGATACTATATCCGGATTTGATTATGATGGTGTAAAAACGCCGCCTCTAAATATAGATAAAATTGATAGGTTATTTTTTGGAATTGAAAGGTTAGGAGAAATGTTAGAAGACATAGCTGGAAAGGTGGGTCCGATGTCTTCTAGGGTACCTGTTAATAAAGATAACATGGGATTTGATAGGTCAACGGGCGCTATTCCTAAACGTACTAGTAAAGTATCTGGTAATAGATGCCATAGTGATTATACAAAGGTAATAGGTGATGACGCTTATGTCCGTACCAATTCTTCTCGTTTGGAGGATAATACTGCTTTGACGGTGTTAAATAGATTTGTGGAAAATCTTCCAATTTGTGATGGTAATGACCCTGACAAGTTGTTCAATTTTATATGTAAAATTGACGATTTTTTAAGTGGTAATGAATTTCCAATTCGTTGTGTGGTATACGCTTTACAAACAAAAACTAGAAATCCATTACTACAACGTCTTAAGGATAGTGTTAAAACAATGAAAAACTGGGGAGATTTATGTAAATATGTGATGACTGAGTTGCTTTCTGACGTGGCTATACAGCAACTTACCACGAGATATTTTTATAAACTTCAGGGTGAAAGTGAAGAGGTTTTGCAATATTCACGTAGACTTGATCAAGTATCACGTATTTTGGATATTCAAATCTGTGATGAAACGTACATCTTAACGGTGGCTAGTGGTTGTAGACCAGATGTGAGATCGCATGTATTTTATAGTGAGCATCCTCAAACGCGTGATGAACTTATGAACTCTTTAAAGGCTTACTCACAGTTAGAACTCTTTACGAAGCAGCATCAAACAACTGTTGGTGGATCATCATTCGAAATAAATCGTACAAGCAGTGACTTTAGATCGCGTAGTATAGTTCACCCTCATGTACGAAACAGATCGGGTAATTTCCACAAAGGACAGGTGTCTAATTTTCAAAATGATTCTGATACTCAGCAGATTCGAACCTCGGACTGTGGTGTACGAACCTTACCTCCATTAGTTGGGAAAGGTGGTATATTTATTGAAGTCGCTTTGTATGATAAAAAATACTTTGCATGTTTGGACAGTGCTTCAAGTGTTAATTTTATAAGTAACGAAGTGTTACAGTATTTACTACAACGGGATTCAAACCTAAAAATACATGTTAAGAACTTTGTGGGTCGTACTGCTACAAACTATCGTTTAGTGTTACACAAATATTGTTTGCTCCCGTTGAGAATTAATAAGCAAGAGTTAACTGTTTGTGCGTATATAAACGAACATTGTCCCAGTGGCCAACATATTACTTTAGGAATGCCCTTTATTGAGCAGACTGCCTTTAAATTGGATGTTAAAGAACGAAGTATATTCTTTCCTGATCACAATTTCAACATTACATACGTTTCCAAACCTCCTTTTTGTGGACAATATTCTGGCCCTTTTCCTTTTGGTTGCAGGAAGACGGGTCCTTATTCTACATCATATTTGATGGGTTATCTTACAAGGAACCGCACATCCTGCGACAAACCAAATGTTCAAAATCAGCTGGGCAGCGAAGATAAGAGCTTTTTTCATGGTCAAGGTCATAACACCTGTTGCATTCCTGATACAATGAGCGAGTTCTCACTAGACCAGGTGCCACGTAATACAGCCCTGCCTCCCGGTCAACAACCTGTTGGAGATAAGGAAGCAGTACTACAGCAAGATAAAGAGTGTGTTACTAAATATAAACAAAACTTTGCTTTATCTGAAGAACCTGTTATTTTTAAAAATGCTTGTTCTGCTTTAAATCAATTTAATGACTATAATTCTTTTTTAAATTCTTGGTCTTTAACGTCACAAGCTACTAATAAAGATTTTTTTCAAAATAAAAAAGTAATAAAATATAAAAATGAGTTAAAAGTTAAATCACCTGTTGAATGTAATGTTGTACAGGGTGTTTCAGAAGTACCTTCGAACAGCAATGAGGTATTAGCGATTGATAATAGAGTTATGCATAATTTAAATAACAAATCATCTGTTAATCAACTAGATAATACAAATAGAAAATTAATTGTGGAAAGCATTGATAATGAACTTATTAAGGAAGATCGTACCTTACCTTTATTTGTACAGGATATTATAAATGATTATACTGATGTGATTACATCAAATATCGGCAGAATTAAAGATTTTAAGTACAAGTTTCGGGTTAAGTAGGATACGGTGTTTCGTGAAAAACAATACCCTATGTCTAGTAAACAAAAGCAAGAAATGCGTGTAATTTTAAAAGAACTTTTGGATAACGGGGTTATCGTGGAGAGTACTAGTGAGTATCGTTCCCCTTGCTTTATTGTCAAAAATAGTGCAGGTAGAGGACGGCTAGTTCTAAACTTTGGTAAATTATCTAAGCTTGTGGAAGCCGATAATATAGTCACCCCTAACATGGAAGAATCTATTGCTACACTGGCTAATGCTCGTATTATGTCTAGATTCGATTGTAAAAGGGGATTTTTTCAGATAGTATTGGATGAATCCTGTCGGAAATATACGGGGTTTTCTTTTGACAATAAAAGTTATCATTTTCGGGTACATCCTATGGGACTCTGTACTGGGACGGCGGCTTTAGCGCGTGCTATTGATACTGTATTAGGTGATTTGAAGGAACAAGGTGTCGAAGTATATGCTGATGATATTGTACTCTATTCTGATACAATTGAACAACATAAAACATTACTTAAGACGGTGCTTGATCGACTTCGATCACGAGGTCTTACAATTTCACCAGAAAAATGTTCCTTATTTCAAACGGAGATAGATTATTTGGGATTTCGTGTAGGTGGAGGAACTATGCAAATGATTCCGGATCGGCTTGAAGTTATACGAAATTTACCTGCTCCTCGTAATAGGAAGGGTGTTAAATCTCTTGGTGGGTTTTTGTCTTTCTATAGTCGATTTATTAGTAATTTTGCTGAGATTATGCGTCCCATAACAGACTTAAAATCACCTAAAATTCCCTTTGTTTGGGGTAAAGAACAATCTGAGGCATTAGCTCGTATTAAGGACGCTTTTGAAGAGCAGGTTATCTTGAAGATTCCGGATATGAGTAAAAGGTTTTTTATTGAAGCAGATTCTAGTTTGCGAGGGTTCGGGAGTGTGATCCTACAGAAGGATTCCAGTGGTTTCTATCAACCTGTTGCGTTCTATAGCAGAAAACTGAAACCTTCGGACTATAATCGTCCTATCTTTGCCTTGGAGTTGGCTAGCTTGTACAATACTATTACTCGTTTTCAGCACTATCTTGTTTCAAGATTTACAATACTAACTGATAACCATGCTTTAGCTTGCGTGTTGCGTAACCCTAAAAAATTCACACGATATAGTACTATGATTCATAGATTGTTAGAATTTAAATTCGATATCTTACATGTACCTAGCAACAAGATGATTAACGCAGATTTTTTGAGTCGAATATATGATTCAAGTTTGTATGACCTTATAGATGAACCTATAGATGAGGAGGTATACCAACGTGAATTTTTGGCTTCAAGCCTGTTGAATACTCCTTTAGCATTTTATAATGTAAAAGAAGAGCAAATAAAGGATCCGGATATCTCAGATATTTATAAGAAAACTGAAGCTGCAGGAAATGTCTGGAAAGAATATCGTTTGTCACGTGGTTTATTATATAAAAGAACAAAAGCACGGTATAATCCTTACAAGGTTCTATTGCCTAAGTCTTTACGACCTTTGGTATTGGAATATTATCACTCTGGAACTTTGGTGGGAACTCATACGGGAAATTTTAAAACACTTAGTAAAATTAAACGTTATTTTACGTGGCCTTCTTTGATTCGTGATGTGCATCAGTACGTGCGCTCATGTCATGAATGTCAGATCTCGAAACCACGTTTTGAAAAGCCCCAAGGTCTTTTGTCTTCTAAATATGTAACACAACCCCAGGGACATTTATACTGTGATTTGGCCGGTCCCTTAATCCCAAGCAATGGCTATAGGTACATAATGTTACTTGTGGATAACGCTTCCCGTTTTTTGCACTTAGTTCCATTACGTAATGCGACCAGTAGAATTATTATTAAAGCAATGAAGGAGATATTTTGTCGTTTTGGTCATTGTTTTGCTTTATCCACGGATCGGGCTAGTTATTTTTGTAGCGAGGAGTTTCGTCGTTTTCTCTTTGGACTAGGGATCAAACATATACGTAGTTCAGCTTACTTTGCGTCTGGAAACGCAGCTGAAAAATATGTTCAAACGGTAAAGAATGCCTTAAGATGTTATTGCTCTGAGAATCAGACGGCATGGAGCAATTTTCTATATCCGATCCAATTTTCTCTTAACGTTTCTGAACATTGTGAATTAAAGGCATCACCATTTGAGCTTTATTTGGGACGTGCAGCTCTAGATCCTTTATTAGTTAAATGGTCTGTAAAGGATTCCGACCTGAACTTACATAATTCAGTAGAGATATGGTCCGATGCCTTAAAAAATATGCATAAAGCTTGGGAAGATAGAAAGAATCTTTTCCTGCAGCGTAATAACCCAGTTACTTTCCAGGTGGGGCAATTAGTTCTTTGGAAATCTCATTTTAAGTCGTCTATAACAGATAAAGTTAGTAAATCCTTGTCGCCTCTGTGGCTTGGTCCTTACCGCATCGACTCCTTTGCGGGTCCGAATTCTGTAATTCTTTTAGACGAAAATAAAAACCGAAAATTTTCTTCTCATGTTAGCCAATTAAAAAAGTATGAAATGCGTGAAACTCCTGATCCCGAATTGTAAATTTTGCTGTAATATTTGTGAGGTTCTTACACTTATTTCTTTTTCAGGTGTAAGGGAGCTGTTTGATTTAAAAAAAATCCATGTTTGTTCCAATTTGTAAAGACTGGCCAGTCTACACTTCTATTTGAGATATATTATTCTGCGCCTAATGGATATGAATCTTATCGTCTATGGATATTTAAGGTTTATTCAAGCCTATGTTATGTTTACATTCTATAGCATGGTAGTACTATACTCTGGTTTTTGTCTTTTACCAAAAACTACAATATATTTAATGATATACTTCAATATATTTTGTCAATTTGGCTTTATATTATTTGGTGGTCCCTTTCATTATTTATTTATGGTTTGTTGTTTTGTCTTTTCATACTTCATATTCATCTATCACCCTTACTAACAAAATCGTTTTCATTACCATAAGTGTTTCATATTTCTGGTAATTCAAAAAATGTTTTTTCCATTTTTTGAATTCCGGGGGGACCCACCATGTAGTGTATTCTACTTTAATATTTCTAAAAAAAAAAAAACATGTTTTCTTATTCTGGTGTTCTATTGGTTAATTGTTCTGGTACTATTGTATAGAACATGACGTCATGTCTGGCTCCGTGATTTGAATTCCTTCTGCCGTTTGTCAGATTGACTTCAATTCGGGTGCGTATTAGTTGGATTTTTTTTAAGTGTAAAATTGTGCCTTGCAATTCCATGGACAGTGAGGGAAAGGATCGAAGACGGAAGTGTTCAGTTATTTAGTTCTGTAGTTTGTGATTTTTTATTATAGTTTTTTTTCCTCCAGTGTTTTCTTTTTTTAATATATGATATTTTGTGTTTGTGAAACTTCCTGCCATCGTTCGTTCCCGAGTTGACCATTGGAAGTTGCCCTTTTTTCATATACAGGTAAAAGTAGTGTTAACTTAATGTATAATTAAATTCAATTATTTTTGCTAATTTGATATTAATCTACTGTTGGTACCGTGTTACATATAGAAAAATAGAGAGAGGTTAATTGAAATTGAAATTTGAGAATATATACTATATATTTAAATCTTGTTCTATAAGAGCTTCACTTATATATATATATTTGTTGTTTACTTTTTCTATATGATCTCGTTAATAAATTGTTCATTGGTATACCTTTTAATTGAGGATAATGTTTTGATTTGGGAAAGCCTCTGGTTTCTACTATATCTGCCTAAGGGGGGTATCCAATCTAATAGCGTACCGTTATGTATGTGTTGTATATGCTGCTGCTATGATGCGAGGAAATATTGCTTATTATTAAATTATCTAACTAGTGGTGCAGTTCCTTCCTTGACTTCCGGTGGGGCATGTATGATACACTACAGTCCCTGTTGTCATTTGAAAATTTAAAGTTGGCTCCTGGGGCCCTATGATGGGGATCCTGGGGGCACTTGCTTCTCACACACTTTTATCACCCCCTGACATTGGTACATATCTGCACTACTGGATCCGTCACATTTTTGTTCGTTTGGCAAAATCTTTCAGATCACAAAGTTTGGTGAGACACCTTGTATATTCCCACATACGGCTCAATCATGACATAATACTTCTATTATCGGCTGTTGGCTCACCCCAACCATTTCATGTTCATCGACTTGACATTGCCTCAATCACTCTAGCATTGATGCATTCCGAGTGATGCCTGTTGCCTTAATTTTCTTTTTTGTGAAGCGAGTGGCCTAAATATATTAGACTTGTCTGGATGTTCATGGCCAGTGTTGCCAACTTTGGAACTCGTTTTTCTTTTCCACTCTAGATACGTCGGTTTCCTGCATAGTCGGTGTTTCTTGTTTTGTTCATTCTAATATGCACAGCTCGCGATCAAATGTGGCGCATTATTGTCAAATCCGTCTTTTCAGTACTTTTCGCAGTTCTGTTTTTACTATTTTCTTTTGTTAGATTCTACCACTGATTATACACGCCATATCTTATGTTCTACACGATAGGTTGACATTGAATATTGCATTCACTTCATATAGTGCTCTTTGCAAAACATATACTTTTCATTGCAGTTGGCAACACTTTTAACCCCACTGGTGGCCTTCATTTGTTCCCTATTGTGGCAAATCTCTTTCTATACATCACTTGTCAGCATTTTATTTTGCCATGGCACCCTTTTTGCGGAATTTGCACTTTTCCCCCTTGTCCAACCTTGCTGTTTCCCCAACTTCCACCCCTTATATTTTGGTATTCCTATGGACAACTAATTTTGGGGGAATGCTCATCTCTGTTACAGCTTTTTCAATTAGCATAGGTCACATCTTTCACTGCAACTATCATTTTTGGAAGGTTCTTTTGTTAGTATCACGAACAGAATTTTTTTTTTTAGATAGGTTTTTGGATGGCACTGCTACCCGGAGCTCTTAAAGGGTCCCCCCCTGAGACCAAAATAATACGTCATTAACAAATAGAATAGTACTAGCAGTGCCCCCGAACACTAAGTGTGAACCCCGGAATATTTTTCTCTGAAAGAACGACTGGTCAGATGTTTTTTTTAAACACCCTATATATATAAGCATTTTTAAAAGCAGTATCGCATCGCAGCCTACAGTGCAAATGGGAACGCAATGCAATGCAAACATGAAAATGCAATACAAATTGAAAAATATATCGCAAATTGCGATGCATTTTGCTGCGTTACATTACCACGTAAGCTAAAATATAGACCGATCTAAAAAATTTTACTACTATTTCAAGAAACTTCCCCCGACTTAAAGAGTCGGTTATTACAAGAAATAATGCCTCGACTTTGGATTACAATATAGTTTTCCACTCTTCTCTTTTCATGCCTTTGTCAGTTTATTGCAAGTTGGTCATTCTCCAGATCAGGTTTTGGATCATTATCCTTGTTTCTGTGTGTGTAATAAAAAAATTTCCTTGAAGAAAAGGCGCATTGGCAGCAGTTTGGACCTAGCCGATATATGGTGTAGCATAAATGGGTCTTGGTTAGTATAACGCAGAAGTGATTACACAAGATCAGTAAAACAGTAATGGTATTCTTCAGTGCCGAAAATATAGGAAATACGTTCATCTTTCCCTCTTTTCTCTTTGCTTTTTAGTTGAAGTACTGATATACAGGATACCCATTTAAGCCCCTTGCAAAAACAACCTATGTGTTGGCAAGATTTCTCCTTGGAATACGTCACGACCTAACTGAAAAAACAACCCGAACAATTGGACTCTCTCTTTGTGTGTGTGTGTTTGAACCAATGCCTCGTTTTTCCTGAACCTAATTGTTGAATTTGCTGCTGGGGCAAAACTCTCATTTCGCTCAACTTGACAAATAATATAATATAATATAATATAATGCTTATCCAACAATGAGCGCGGATTGCAAAGAAAAGCAGTGAACTCTAAACTACCCCTGTAGCAGGGTCGGATCCAGGAGGGACTTCTAGGGAGTTGTGTGTATTGTAATACTGCTACTTAGCAAGTTTCAAGAGCTCCAAACTCCGGGATGGAGTTTATTTATATATAAATTACAAAGATTCCTCTTCCGGGGGAGGGTGGGCGATTGCCCCGAACGTTCCATGGATCCGTCCCTGCCCTATAACCTCTCCCCGAAATTAAATGCATAGATCTATTATTTGCAGTTCGAAGTCATTTTCGCTTCGATGTTAATAGTGACTTCCTTTTATCTCTGCGCTCGAGAAATAATAATAATAATAATAATAATAATAATAATAATAATAATAATAATAATAATAATAAATTAATAGAAGAAATCCAATAAGTACGAAAGTAATTTACCATTACATTCATAATGAATAGAACTGTGAAGTACTTTCGTATTTATTGGACTTCTTTTATGAACATATAATTACTCATTATAGCACATAAAATGTATTAACATTTAAATTGCTACACAAATTGAAATTTGAATTGCAATTGGCTGCAAAAATATATATAAGTAAACACACACACACACACACACACACACACATATATATATATATATATATATATATATATATATATATATATATATATATATATATATATAAACCTCGTACATTTTGCCTCCTGCCTCGAATTTCGAGTCGATACTGAAATATATTTTAATATCGAGGCAGAGTTTTCTCGAGACTGGTCGAAACAGTCTTAAATCTCGACTCGTCTAGACTCGTGCACATCCCTATCGAGAAGTGTGCTGAGCTAACAGTTTATCTCAACCAAGCTTCCTCGAGCCGATGGCTCATTCCAAAGCGAGTCAGCTTGAGCAGGTGGCTCACCTGAGTTGATGATCGAACCGGGTTTATGACTTACCCAGTCCAAAGGAGCCATCTGCTCAGTTGAGTCAAGTTGAGCCAAAGCCGATGTACTCGTTTCAACCGATCTCACTGGAACCACAGGCCCACCTGAGCACAGTCAAACTTAGTAATGGGTCATCTTAACCAAGCCGTCTCGAGCTATGGGCTCAGTTGAGACAAGTCGCTGGCTCGTCTCAACCGAACCAGCTCAAGCCATCTACTAAATTGGGTCAAGTCGTTGGCTTATCCCAAAGGAGCTGGCTAGAGATGTTCTCTCAGAAAAAACGAGTTAAGACGGTTGACATCATTACTCGGGGTGTGCTTCTGCTTTTTTCAAAATTTTGACAGTGCGGGTCTCAGCATTGATAGTAAGAACTACAGTATATACTTTTATGGTGTTAAGGACATTTGATGCTGTCTCGTTATAAAAATCTATTGTCGTCTTGTTATCCAGAGGAGGCAAGATGCAAGCAGTGTCCCCTTTAATGAGCAACACTAAAAGTATTCCATATTACTGCTTACATCTGTCATAGCTTTTGCTTCCTAGTCTAATCACTTAATCAAGCCATGATTTCAGAACGAGCTAAAACGAGCTGAGTGAGCAAGCCAGTTATCAAAACCGACTCTACTCGAAATTTGACCTCAAAAACAGTGACTCGGTTCGGAAGTCGACACGAGAAAGTTACCTTTGGCTCGAGTCGTGCCCATCCCTACTTACCTGACATTCACATTTCATTTGCTACTTTCTTTCATTCTCTAAAACGTGTCTATTATGATGTTCTTCGTGTTTCTTGTCCAATAGTACTGGAACATTCCTCATTAGTTCTATTAACACGTCTTTTATAATCGAAGTTAACAGTGCAGCAAAACCTCTCGAGTATAGATATAGAGAATCCTCTGCAGCCGAAATTTTAAACAAATGAACACTTTCTTCTGTGCAGCGCTTCAGGGAGAACCAATGAGAACATGAGCCACAGCGATGCTTCCGTTGAACATCGATGTAAAAACATACTCGGTTGTTTATCATCGCGACTACTAATTTACCCTAGCGGTCGACCTCTAGGTCGCGATGTAGCATACATCTTCGGAGTGAGCATACCCATCTGAATCCATGTGTTTGTGCCAGTATCGAGGGTGCGACCGCGAAGTAAACCTCGCCCTCGATTGCGCCGTCTCTTCGGTTTCTTTGTTTTTACCCTTAGACCTCATTTTAACAACTTACGCAAATGTCGGATGTTGCAGACCTCCTGGCTACGCCACTGCTTGGTAGCATGCATACTTAATAAACATCATCAGTCTCTGTTCACTTCCAATTTCAACCATAATTTTATTATTTCAAGTCGAACAGAATAGATTCGTTCTCCTCCGCATTTGGCGTTATTAAAATTAAAATTATGCTGTAAGTTAACCTCTGATTTTGCCATTTTAAATGTAAAATCCTGCCCCTCCTCCGCAAAAGAAATCTCATGTACGCAACCTGACAGTAAGTCACCACGTTCCAAATAAAAAATTGAATTTGGATATTTTCTGCAAGACTATTGGCGAGATATAGAATTTCATATATAATATTTCTGTTTACTTGCTACTGGAATAAATAAATTTGAAAGTAATCTTTTGTGTAGGTAAATTGTGCAGAACAGAAATGGATAAACGTTTTGTGGTGCTATTTATAAATGTATGAGAATTGTTACGAACGTTTCTTTAGGGTTGCAAAATAGTGTCCTGGAAACTAAGTGTCAAGTTGCAATCTAACAAAATAAGAATTTTACATTCACTTAGAGAGTGCCGAGTTTCAGTTAATATTCATATAAATGTTCGTCATTTACTATCTAATAAAGATAAGACCTTGAAAAACTACATTTTTTTCAGAAAAAGTCAGCAAAATAGTCCCTCAAAACTCCGTTTCCGAAAAATTGTGCAAAATATCCCCTCCGAAAAAGCTAATTAACTCCAAGAGGGAACTTAAAATCTAGAAAGCAAGAATTTTGTATTCATCTAGATTTTCCTTCATTTCAGCTAACATCCATAAACGTGTGATCACATACTATCGAATTAGCATATGGAGTTGGAAAAACAACGACTTTTCCTGAAAAAGATTGGCAAAATTTTTCCTTCTAAAAAGCTATATGTGTCTAAGTGCCAAGTTAAAATCTGAAAACATAGGAATTTAATACTCATCTAGATGGTAACTACTTTCATTTAAATTCATATAAATGATGGACGTGTGTTATTTAATTAATATGGACTTGGAAAAATACAATTTATTCCGAAAAAGTTTAGAAAAGTATTGCCTAAAAAAGCGAAATAACTCTTCGTCCTCACTTAAAAATTAATAAAATATTTTTTGCATCTAGATAGTCACTACTTCCAGCAAATATCTACATAAATGAGGGCCACATACAATCCAATTTCCATATGAACTTATAAAAATATCATTTTTAAAAATTACTAGCAAAATACAATCTTAAAAATGCTATATAACTTTAAGTGCAAAGATAAAATCTAAGAAAAGAAGAATTTTGTATTCATGTAGAAGGTCGCTTTTCTTAGTTAATATCCACATATATATGGGCCATGCACAATGTAATTACCACATAGATTTGGCAGTAAAGTATTTTTTCCGAAAAGATTGAGCAAAATACTTACTCCAAAATTACTATATAACTTTAACAGTCAAATTAAAATCTAACAAAATAGGAGTTTTATATTCATTTAGAGTATTTCTACTTTCAGTTGAAATTCATATAAATGTGAGTCATGTACTATATAATTACGATATAGACTTTAAAAAATACCATTTGTTTTCGTAAAAAAATGAGCAAAATATAGCCTGCAAAAGCACTTAACACTATGTGCTAAATTACCATGTGGATTTGGAAATATCCCATATTTTCCGAAAAAAAATTAGCAAAATTCTCCCGCCGATAAAGCTATATAACTCTAAGTGCCGAATTAAAATTTAACGAAATAAGAACTTTATATTCATCTAGATGATCACACCTTTTATAAAGTGGGTCATGTACTACCTAATTACAATACGGCCTTGGAAAAATAAAATTTATTCCGAAGAAGATAAGTAAGATATGGACTTCAGAAAGCCTTATAACTCTAGGTGTCAAGTTGAAATCTAACAAAATAAGACTTTTATATGAATATTATACTTCTATGAATATATAAATCTGGGCGGTGTACTATCTAACTACTTGGAAAAATACAATTTATTCCCAAAAAGGTGACTAATATATTGCCTCCAAAAAGCAATATAACTCTACGTGTCAAGTTGAAATCTAACAAAGTAAGAATTTTATATGCATTTAGAGGGGAACTACTCTGAGTTAATATTAATATAAATGTTAGTCATATAAAATCTCATTTCCATATGAGCATGTAAAAACAATTTCTCAAAAATAATAAGAAAAATATTTCCTCATAAAGCTAAATAACTCTAATAGGCAAGTTAAAATCTAATCAAATAAGAAATTCATATTCATTTAGAGACTCCGTAGTTTCAGTTAATATTCATACAAATGTGAGACATGAAATATCTGATTGCAATATCGTCTTGAAAGATATATTTGGCTCGAAAAAAATGAACAAATTATTGCCTGCACAAAGGTAGATAACTCTGTTTTAAAATTAAAATCTAACAAAACAAGGATTTTACATTCGTCTAGAGATTCCCTAATTTCAGCTACTATCTATAAAAATGTGGGTGACGTACCATCTAATTACCATATGGAAATGGGAAAACACGAATTTTTATAGAACAAAAATGGCCAAATACTTCCTCTAAAAAAGCTATAGTTCAAATTCATATAATGTGAGCCATGTGCTATATAATTACCGTATGGATTTCGAAAAATACAATTTTTTTTCGAAAAATGAGCAAAACACTCCCTCCAAAAAACATTTATCTTTAAGAGCAAAGTTGAAATGTAACAAAATGAGATTTTTTATAATTATCTAGATGGTCTGTTCTTTCAGTTAATGTACATATAAATGTGAGTAGGGAACATATTTATGTTCTGCAGACCCTTTTCCCCCCTCCTCCCCTAACTGCCAAAAATTTATGAAGCCGCCACTGACCATTGTACTTTAACACAGAAGGATACCCCAAAGTGAGATTGAATATGCTTTTATGACATTTAAAATCATAAAAACTTACATCTAAAACTTATAACTAACTTACATCTAAAACTTATAAGTAAAACTACAACTACTCCTCCTTCCCATAATGACCCCAAGCTAATGTATTTATACCATCTCGCATAATATATCTTTTATCATCTGAAGAATTTAATGCTAGCTTATGAACGGTTATACTATATATATCATGCTTATAACTTCTAATGAGGTTTATGTCTTTATACGTTTTAACATTTTTAAATAAAATTTCTTTATAATCATTAAACTGCAACTCCTTTGATATTACAGCTTTAGTTACTCCTTTAGCTTTTTTCTCTTCTTTATTTTCTACTCTATAAGCATACATCTTTGATCTTAATCCAATAAACTCTGTCATTATCTTACCTTTATTCTCATCTTTCATCTTACCTATTACTATTTTGTTTATTAGTGGTAGTCCATATATGTTATTTTCCTTGCATTCACTCGTGTCAAACTGGTCAATTATTTCTGCTATATCTTTGTAAAAGTCTTCAGTCTCAATCTCATATATAAGGCTATCGGTATCCACATAACATAAATCTATATTGTTTCCATATTTCGGCTTCATCGTGTTATAATGAAAATCATACATTAACAGTTTTGATAGTTCTAATACACTCATACCAACATATATTGGCTTATTAAATGTTAATCGCTCTTTTTTCATATGTATAGCATACAAGTTCTCACTAAACATTGCTCTGTAATCAAAGTTAGGTTTAGCAATTAATGCTTCTTCCCTCTTAGGATCACATTATAATTGTATGGGCTGTCTTTTTCGAATATTTTCCATTGTTTTCCCAAATACTGAGTTATTCATGAGCTTATAAAAATCTTCTTCAAACTTGTTTTTAGCTTGCGTTCTCATATTTGTATTTAAATCAATGTATTTCTTTAACCAGTCTGATTGTTTGAATTCTAATACACTATGCACTTTCTTTAATTTCATTCCAAGCGACGTATATAGTTTTAAGTTCCTATAGTGAATTACATATCTCTCCTTATTATAAAGCGTTGTTAGTAGTTTTGATTGTTTAGATTCTGGTGGACACATGTTTTCTGGAGCTAATGGCAAATCAGAATGTTTGTTGTGTAAATGCTTTGGATATTCTAAATCTACTTCTAATATGTAGCCAGTTTTTGAGTCATCTGGAATGTTCATTATATCTATGTAAGGTTTAACCCACTTAAAATCTTTATAAGGCATGTATTGACTCATTGCCCATCCATATATGTTGTTTGCGTCTAGATATGCTAGGTATGTTGAACACTCATCTTTATATAATCTTGCATATATTTGTTGTTAGCTTTTACATATCTTTTACTATTGCCCATCCATATAAGTTGTTTGCGTCTAGATATGCTAGGTATGTTGAACACTCATCTTTATTATAATCTTGCATATATTTGTTGCTAGCTTTTACATATCTTTTACTACATTGTGAGATTCCTCCTCGTATACCCTTTTCTAGCATTAGTATTTTATCATGATCAGTTAACATTTCTAAGTTAATTTTAGTCATCTTTAACATTGCATCCCACGATAGGCCCGGTGCTGTATAATACCAAGCAGGATATAATCCATATGCCTTTAAACACACATCTCTAAAGTTTTCAAATATATCTGTTAATTGAAGGACATCTGTTTTGTTATAATGTTCAATTAAATCTTCCCCTATTTTCAGATCGAATTCTTTACAAATTCGTACATGAAGCTTATGGCGTTCAGGACTCACTTTTTCTCCTGTTAATCTGTTTGTAAATTTATCTGGAGATAGTGGAACAGGTTCTTTCAATTTTTCAAATGAATCAAAAAAGTCATATGGATAATCACCTTTTGTAGTAACTAGATCAAGCTTATCAATTGGAAAAAACTTTAATGTTTCTCGAAATTGTTCTGGCTTTAAATTCTTTGCTAACTCTGATAAACTCTTTGGCATAAATCTAAATGAATCAACAAATCTTAAATTTATTCCATCTTTTTTTGGTCCTGCTTTTACATATTTTTCATATGTTATATACCTTTCTTCATTGTTTGCAATCAGTTTAATTTTCTGTGTATCATAAGCTAACTCCTTAATAAACAAATGCGTATCATAGCCAGTTAAATTGTGAAGAAATACAGGAACAAAGTGGGGGTTTTGATAGTTTAAATTGCAATAACTGTGAGCTACTCCTCTAAACTTTCCAGTTAAATGATTATGATCTCTTACTTTTGCTTTATTTTTATTTATCTTATACAAACACTTTTTTAAGTCATGCTTCCATTCTTCTATCTTTTCACTCATATCATCTCTATCCTTGTAGACCTATTTTCTTCTTCAGTATATTTATTTTTTTCTCAACTGCTGGTGGTAAGTCATTCAAGTTTTTCTCACATATATGACAAGTATGCGAACTGTTATAATCTTCTATTTCCTCCTCAGTAAGCGGGGTCATATCAACTACCCTGTTATATATTTTCTTAATTTCTATTGATTCCTTTTGTAACATTTCAATAAATACTTTTGCACCATCTGGACCTATATAACTAACAGGGGCTTTATAGTTCCCATTTGAATATTTGACATAGTAACAAAAACTCATTGGTTTATGCTTTTGATATTTTACTGTTTTACTACAATAGTGCTCTATTTTTAACTTACATAAGATACATTCAAAGTCAGCAAATATGACTAATGGAACTCTTAATGATCGATTATAGTTTTGAAACTCTATTTGATTGTCGTATGGTTTTGGAAGTTCTATTCTGACAGCTTCATGCTCTTTAGAATCTAATTCATGTTTTTGCAACTGCTCTCATTTCTAAAGTGTCTTGTTAAACATCTATCACAAAAGTATAACTTCTCAGTATGTTTTGTCACTTGACTTCTTATTAACCGTGATAGGTCTTTTATCCAACAAAAATGACTATTATATTTTCATCTTTTATATGTAATAAATTAACATGTTTTTCTTGCTTGTTATTTGTGATTTGAAGTGGATATACATTATAGTTCTTGTCATAGCTGTAAACATTGATAGAAATATTACTTCTTCTTTCACATTTTGGAATATCTTTTAATTGTACAGGAAATTCAATGTTATCACAATACTTCTTTTGCCACTCATTAACAAGCTGTTTATAATGTGAAGGTCTTTGATACTGAGAACATCTGTCTATAGGTTTTAAATAGCTTGCAATAGAATACAAGAAACATTTGTTGTCTTTATTTTTAATATTAATCACTGCTTTCTTATCTTTAATTGGTTTAGGACGTTCAATATAGGAAGAAGCTCTTAAGGGTACATACTTGTTTAATCTGATTTGTAAATATTTAATTTGATGCAATGTCCATCCTGATCCTCTACCTTCAAATTCTTCTATTTCTCTACGAAGTTTTTGTTTTGCATGATGTATATATTCACTTAAGTCAGTTGATTCTAATATTCTCTCGTTTGATGTTTTAAAATTGCGCTCCTGTATTTCTTTATCTTTAATATAGTCGCAAATGAAAACAAGGTTAACTTTAACAGGGTTAAATTTTAATTCCTCTTTGATTTTGTTAATAGCAACTCTTCCACTTGTATCTAAAAATTTTATTGGGTCTTTATATCCTCCTGTGTTTTCAACTTTAATGGTTTGTAAACGCTTCTTCAGTGCTGTTTCTTCTAATTCTACTTTTATAGGTATACGTGCTGGTTTCGGTTGTTCAATTACTTCTTCTTTAAATGGGAATATATCTCTAATCTGTTTTCTGCTTTGTTCATCGTCATGTTGTGTAAGAAGGTCTATCAGTTCTGCTTTTCTTAATCGGGAATATCTTTTGATTCCCTTTTCTTTACATTGCCGTCTTAACTCTATTAGAGTAAATCTATTATAATTACTCATCTTATTTAATATATAGAAAATCTTACTACTCAATTTTTATCTTCATCGGATTATTTCAGTTCATTTTCATTTGTCCTAATACAACGCTTGACATTGTACACTCCTGCCATTGTCTACATATTACGCGTTATATTAGAACAGGACTTTCATGGGAATAACCCATCAAAGTTACATATACATATTAAAATTAAATCATTTTTGTAAACTTACTCATCATCATCATCATCATAATCATCACTACCATATTTATATTCATCATCACTACTCAAATTAAATGTTTTTGTTGCATTATTAATATTTCTTTTTCCTTTAACAGTATTTGCTTCTCTAGTACTGCTGCTAAGAGTTTAAGATCATGATGAATTAGTTTAAGTCTATAATGTAATAAATCAAATTCCTTCTCCATATTTATTATGTAGAAAACCAACAAAAATGAGATAATTTTAAAAAATCTAAGAATAAAAACAAACATGACTAGTGCTAAGGAAGTATTATGTTACAAACCTATATTTGATTGTGTATGTAAACATTTAGATATTGGTGGTTATAATGATGAAGACAAAATAAATTTTAGCCTGTCCATAGGTATGTTAGATCATCTGTTCAAGAAAGCCACTAAAGAAAAGAACTCATTTCTCATACAAAACATTCTCTATGCAAACGTTATGGACTTATCCGATGAAATATTAGATTCACTGACTGATGAACAATGGTTATCTATAGGTTATGATGATTATGAGGAGGAATATAACTATGATCACATTACAGAAGATTTCATACGCAAATATCTGCAGAAAGTTAATTTGAGCGAAATATATTTATGGAAAAAGTTATCAGAAGAGTTTATAAGAGAATTTGCAGATAAAGTTGATTGGGAGATTATTTCAGGAAGCCAAGACTTATCAGAAGACTTTATAAGAGAATTTGCAGATAGAGTTGATTGGAAAGAAGTATAATATAATCAAAACCTATCTGAAGAATTTATTAATGAGTTTATAGATAAAGTTGATTTTGATGCTATATCTTATGGAAACAAACTCTCTGAAGCCTTTATACGAGAACATGCAGATAAAGTTTCTTGGGGGCGCTTATCTGGAACTCAACAATTATCAGAAAACCTTATAAGAGATTACGCTGACAAAGTAGATTGGGAAAGAATTTCAATATTTCAAAATTTAACAGAAGGATTTATTGCAGAGTTCAAATCAGAGTTCATTGGCAAAACATTTCAATTTATCAACACCTCTCTGCAGAGTTTATATATTTATTTAGACATTACGTAGATTGGAGAGTTATAATAAGAAAATACCGTAATAATCCCGATTTAGGTAGTATATTGAATTTAGCATTCGATTATACAACAGATGGTTTGTTTAATGTTTAACTAATTACCTTCTAGGACTATTATATCATAAAAGTCGTAACCTTAATTATCTAATATTAATCTTAATTATCTTTTATGATTATTATATCATAAAAGTAGTAACTTTAATTATCAGATATTAATTTTAATTATCAGATAATAACCGATCATATAAACAATCAATTACTTTAACTAATTCTTCTTCTGATAGTGGCGTCCAAAACTCAGTACCCTTACCTTTTTACACCTATTCATCTTTTAACTCCAATCCTTTTAATTTTTCGATTACTTCATCATCTTGAATTTCTTCTACAACTTCTTTGTTCGTGTTGAGTTCACAGTTGAAAAATTCACCTTTATATTTAAATTCATCTAATTGTTTATGCACAAGTGACTAACTTTTTAGCATCATTTATCTTATAGGTTTCTTCATAATGAAATAGCTCGAAGTCAAGTCTAAACTCATTAAACTGACCTAGGCGTTGTTCAAGGTGTTTTGTATAACCCACTTTATATATATTTTTCTCTTGGTGCTGTTTGGTAGTTCCTATATAAACAAAACCTGACTTATCATTATCTTTTTTCAATTGAGACCATCTTTTTATTTCTTGGAACAAGTCTGGATGAACATATGTACCCGTGATTATACTTGGTCTTCCTCCTAAAATCATGTAATATATTTTTTTAGACTGATACTTTTCTTCTAATTTTTTATTAGTTCTTGTGATTCTTTGTTCCTTAACCAATCTTTAAATGATTTTCCACTCTTATCACACAACTTAGTAGCATTAAAGTATCCAGTGTTCTTATCTATAATCAGTTTAAAATCACCAAAAATACCATACGAATAATTGTCTTTAATCTGTTCATAACAAATATCATTAAAACTAAGAGAACTATCAATAGTACTCATATTTATTATATAGAAAATGTTGATTTTTAACTTTATTACGTTATGTTCCTGTTAACTTATATATTTGTCTCTCTTTCTCCACCTTTGATTGTGTAAATAGAGCGGTTAGTCCCCATCGCTTGTTCTATGTAATCTTAAACCAGCCTTTTATGGTTATTATTCCATAAAAGACAACATTTATATTTACACTACAACATTACTCTTATCTATCCAACTATTATGCGAATCATCAAACCCTAACCATTTAACGTATACTTTGTCACCTTTCTTTCTCAACACTTTCTCCACCAAGTATTCATCTTTATGTTTCGTCTTTAATAGTTCTGGTTCGTAAAATCTACCTTGTACATCCTCTTCTTCTAAATCTTTAATTCTATATGTAGGCGGATTAGATGGAATAACTTCGCTAATAACAAATACTTCTGCTGACCAATTAGGTGTATATCCTTTTTCAAATAACCCTTTCGACTTACTTATACGAACATGATCACCTAACTTGTATTTGGGCTTAACGCGCTTATATTCTTTTTGATACACTTTCTCCAATATTGTTTGCTCATTCTTCTTATTAACTTCTATAGGCTTTAAACCAATTGTTCTATGAATTTGATTTTTATACTTTTTAACTAGTGTTGTTAATATCTCTATCCATTTATAATTCCCTTGTGTTGTGAACCTTTTCCACATGTTTTGTTTAAGTGTTCGATTAAATATCTCAACAACAGAAGCTTTCTTACCACTATAGGTTGAGTAATGATTAATCTGGTTTTCCTCCATCAACTTCTTAAACTCTTTATTGTAAAACTCTTTACCTTGATCAGTTTGTAAATTACTAGGCTTTCTCGTTCTTAATATGGATTCGAATGCTTCTGTAACATTCTTCCCACTCTTATCTTTAACAGGAACAGCAAACGCATATTTCGAGAACACATCTATAATCGTTAGCAGATACTTATAACCTTTATTTAATTTTTAAACACCTTTTAATACTCCACTAACCATTTCAATAATATCAGCTTGCCAAAGATCATCGATACCTTTTATAACTACACTTAATCTGTCAAAGTTTTTTCTAGAAGGTTTGTGAATTTCTTCTATAATGTCTTCTCTAACACCTTTACCTTCTTCTAGTCAATCGGGCTTTTTAACGAATTGAGTTTTAGTAACACCACATACAGAACAAATAACTTTCTTTAGATATCTTCCATTCTTTGTTTGTTCTCTTCTAATGGTATCTTTCTCCGTATCTGTCAATTTCTTACACTTAACACAATACATCATCACTATTTATTGTATAGAAAATCAACGTAAAAAAATAAAATCTGTCATTACCTAAAATTATACGTCTTTAGGAAAGTTGTCTTTCTATGTACATTACAACAAACAATAATTGCCCTTCTTAAATAGCAGAATTTTTAGTTGGCTTAATCGTAATTATATCGTTCTTCTTAAAACCAAAAGGTACATTTTCAATCAAAGTATCGTCTAAATATATGTCTAAAAAGTATTTATCCAAACTTAATTCCATGTGCATTATTTTCCCATTATAAAGAAATGTGTAACCATTAGAAAGAATGAATATTTTAAAGATTGGCTAATTCACATTCTTAGTTCTCAATCGACATAAAAAGGGTATAGTTTCTTTCTGCATAATCAATTTAGTAGTATCCACCCTAACCTTTTGAAAATCTTTTTTCTTGACGTATGTGTCTTGTAACGTTTCTAATGCATCTTCAAATCGTTTTCTATTGTTCTCTAATTGAACTTATATTGACCTAAGGTGACTTACGCTACCAACATCATTTAAAATCTCCAACAATTTTAATTTTTTCTTCACTAATATCAACATTATCTTTTCTATCTTTAACATTACCAAATATATCCATACTCATTTATTATACAGAAAATGTCCATGCTAATTTTTCAAAACATTTCTTTAACATCTCTATTTGTTTAGATGATTGTTGAAAATCAATATCAACATGAACATCGTGCTTTTTCAACAGATGGTACAATACACATTTTAAGATAATAAACAATACTCTTTTCGGATACAGTTCTTTAAAGGTTTCGTATAAGTTTTTGAATTCATTATAACTGTTTCTTCCATATGTCGTAAGTTTAATGGTTTTTGATCGGTAAGGTGATAGTGTATTAAATAAACATCATCATAATATTTTGTGTATTTGTTTTTCTTTAGTACTTCTAGAACATCTTTTGTTGATATTAAATCTTTTGATATATCTCTAAATTCATCATTTAACACCTTGAACACATCTTCAGGAATAATTCTGTCCTGTAAAGCTTGCAAACGAGATAACTGCAACTTAAATCTTTTTATATTATCATACCATGGTTTTCTTACGCCAGCAGCTCTCATTCCTTCATTAGTGCTGTAAACAAAACCATTCGCTACAAAACAATTATCGCAAATATGTGTACTCCTACCTTTTGTTAATGACTTACTACCACAATTACTGCATTTTAATTGTCTAGAGCTATAATTTGATAGCATATTCTTTAAGGTAATTATTAGATATAACTTTACCAACTCTTCCTCTGTATACAAAAATTTAGGTATTAACATTCTCCATAACTGAACAACTGTATATGCGTTGTTTTTATCTTTTAAGTCTATCTTACTAACATCCCGAAAATACCAATTAAAATTAAATCTAAATAGTGCATCTAGTTCATCTTCATGCTTCTCAAAATAATCTAAAAATCTATTGTGTATAGCTTCCATGTTTATCTTAACACAAAACTTTTATGGATATAAGCCATAAAAGTACTTAAACTTAATAATATTTAATCATTATTTAATCATATACATAACATCACTAAAAGAATACCCTTGATTTAGAAGATTTAAAGCCTTAACACAAAGATGACCACATATAACTGAATTAAAGTCTTGTATTCGTTCGTCATTGTAAAATAAGTTTTCGGTACCAAGATATTGTACCAGTTGTTTAGGAGGAACACCACCATAAGAATCGAACACGTACTTTATGTTGTTATCTTTCCAATAGCATATCCAATGAGTACCAATGTTTTCTGATTTATCGAAGTTAACTACACCACACTCATGTACATGGGGTTTTTGTGGAAGTTCATCACTCATAAATACACCTCTGAATCGTTGTATCTTTAATTCTTTAACCAACCTCTCTATATCGAAGTTGGTCATTGGTTTTAGTTTTTTGACTTCTTTGGTTTACCTGCCCCCTGCTTTTCTTCCATAGCCATATTGTGTCTTTTTTGTTCTTCAAGTTCTTGTTTATTCTTCTTAGCATGCAGTAGAGTTTTAGTAATCGCTACCGCACCACCTGCTAATGAGCCAACTGGTACTAAAGCTGCTAGAATGGCTGGAATTGTAAAAATAAAACCGCCCATATGCTCTTTCTTAATCTTTTTCATTTGTGCAGTAGTTAAAGTTAAATTCATTCCTTTACCTTCTTTAATTTTCTTAGATTTATCACTAAGTTGTTTCTTTGTTAATACATAATCGATATTTAAATCCTTTAGTTCGTTATAAGGAACACTAAACATACAACCTTTAATAGAACACATCATCCTATTTATTTAAGACAAAATCTTAGTTTGTAAAAGTACAGTTGTTGTTGCTCCACCAAAATCAATTAAGGAATCATTCTCATCTGTTATCCTTATCTCAAAGTTGTCAACCTTGTCTTTGGATATAGGGAAAATTAATGGATGAGTAGACTCGTAAATGATACTATGTTTGAACTCAGCATCTGTTTTGAATGATGCTATATTCCTGTTTCTCTATGTGTGTATTCTGTATCTTTAACAAACATACCATCTGCTATATTACAGTGAACATTTATAGTATCAAACGGATGAAACTTTGGCAACTTACTTCCAATATGTGTTTTGTTCTTTTCTAAAACTTCAAAAACATTATACCCGAGGACAGTACCTATACTCCCAATTGTAACATCATTACTATCAGTTTCAATTTTAACTCTATTTCTTAAATGATCTTCTGATAATGTTATGTTGATGGATTGAGATTTTAAATATTCATAAGGACTGTTTAAGCTGTATTGCCCTTCTGGTATAAAAAATTTGTCTATCACCATATGAGAAACTGTTTTTTTTCTGTTGTTATATTTGGAGTTAGATATGTACTGTAAAACCCAACTAGTCCTATACTTAAATACATGCTCCTGTTGTCTAATTCATAATGGAGTTTCTTCTTTAAAACAGAAGTATCACTCGTTAGCTTAAATACCTTAGCCATTTATTATATAATAAATGAATGAGTTTGATTTACCTAGATATATTCCAAGAGAGAAAGTAATCAAGTTAATAGAAGATGTCATTCAAAAGTTAGAATACAGTTTAAAGAAGAAAAAGAGAAAACTACGAATTGTTAGATAGGCATACTACACTTTGATCACGTAGTAGGTTATACTTTCTGCAACAACTGGGTTTATTAATATTTTCATACCTGTAACAATTTACTCGATATTAACAACGTCTCTTGCAACTGGAAGAACTATTATAACTGGTTTGTCTTCCAAGTTGAACATAAGCAAAAGAAAAGACGAATATAAAAAATTGTCACTTGTATTAACTCATTTAAAGAACAGTTAGAGATGATAATAACATTAAATGGTGAAATGGATAGCGAAAATATAAAAGATGCGTTGCTTAAGATCAGAGAACAACTTAAAGATATAAGATCATAGGTGAGCGTTTTGCTCACCTTCAGATTTTCTCTATAATAAATGAGTAAGAAAACTATTAATTGGGATGTACAAGAGATGATAAAAGAAACAACAGCTAAGAAAAGAAATGGAGAGATTATAAGTGATGATATTCGATGCCTTATCGTGGGTTCATCTGGTTGTGGTAAGACGTTTTTGCTATTAAATTTTTTTATTACAGCCAGGTTGGTTAAACAATAATTACTTCTACATATATTCTAAAAGCATGAATCAGCCAAAGTATGAGCAGTTAAAAGATCGATTTGAAAAAGCAGAACTACAGTTTAAGAAGCAAATAGCAACGTTCTTAAGCAGTAATGATTCTATTGTACCTATTGACGAATGTGAAAAATACTCTGTAGTTGTGTTTGACGATTACAGTTTAGAGAATCAAGATACTGTTAGAAATTAGGCAAGAAGTAGGCATAGACATTTAGACTGTTTCTATCTTGCACAAACATATTCGAAAGTACCTAAGCAGCTTATAAGAGATAACGTTAACATCCTATGCATATTCAGACAAGATGACACTAATCTTAAACATGTGTATAATGAGTTTGTTGGAGGAGAAATGTCTTATGATGAATTTAAAGAGATATGTTCAAAATGTTGGCAAGAAGATTATGGCTTTATAGTTATTGATATGACAAGGAAGGTAAACAATGGTAAGTATAGGAAAAAGATAAAACACTTTATAAACGTTTGATGTTTTTTCACGTTTGTTCGTTTTAACGTTTGACGTTTATTGACGTTTTTTCACGTTTATTGACGTTTATTAACGTTTATTGACGTTTATTCGTTTTCTATATAATAAATGGATGAGAAAGAAATTGGTAAGAATATTAAGTTGAAGGAGTTCTTGATAAAGGGCTTCAAATCTTGGAAGAAAGAAAGAGCAGGTATATACGACAAATTTAAACAACAAGAACAACCTGTAATTGATGCTATTCAAAACTTGGGGAGTGAGATCAAAGAAGTAGCAGAACAAAATCAAAATCTAATAACTGAACTTGTTCCAGTTGTACATAAGTCGGCTTCAATAGATCCTAGTCTTCTAGAAACACCTAGAAAGATAACTTATGATAGTTCTCCAAGTAGTGACGATACGTCTATAACCGGAGAAATAAAGCAGATGAGAAAACAAATTAAAGACGAAGTGGAAGGAGTAGAACCTTTAACAACAGCACAATCATTTGGTAAGATTGCAACGAAATATTATAGTAAAAGAAATGATAGTGTATTCGGAATAAGAACTGTAGAAGAAGATGGAAAAGTAATAAATAAGTTAGGAAATTCTGAAGTTAAAGTGAATGGTGATGATTTAATAATTAATGGTAAAACTTATAAAGGAACAGAAGGTCTATGGGAATTGTTAACGGTGAATACTAATAAAACCATTGAAGATTATGATGATGATGATTTTAAACAGTACAAGGAAATAATAACAGAATCAGATGCTGCCTTCCAAAAATATAATCGAGATAAAAAAAGTAGCATCTAGTAGAGGTTCTAGGTATAATATTATCAAGCCTATTTGGGATAATTATATTAAACCATCTTTACCTCCAACTCCTGAAAGGACTGGTGAAGGAATTAAACAATATACAGAGATACCTAAAGAATATATATGAATGGATGATGTGGGAAAGTTAATTGATCGGTTAATAGTTATAGATGGAGAAGAAAAGGCTGGTAATAATAACATTTATAATGAGAAAGTAGGTATAGTGAGTATGATTAATAACAAGCTTTCACAATTTATTCCTAATGATCCAAAAGGTATAGGTTATTTGATTAAGATCTTAAATACATTACCACCACGATTCTGGAATGATGAGAAGCTTGGGAAAGGATTAGTAAATGATTTGATTAATAAACTCCCATTTGAATTACATATTCAAGGATTTTCGTATTGTGGTCCGGGAACTAAGCAACAAGAAAGATTAGAAAGAGGTGATAAAGGTATTAACCCATTAGATGAGGCTTGTAAAGAACACGATATATACTACAGAGACAATAAAGATACAGAGTCAAGACATATTGCAGATAAGGAACTAGAAACTAAAGCATGGAAAAGAGCATTTAGTAGTGATGTGCCAATTGGCGAACGATTAGCTGCTTTTGGGGTTGGTACTGCTATGAATGCTAAGGTTAAGTTAGGATGGGGATTATAAGTGTTTAATTGTTATTATATATGATTCTTTTATGGGTATATCCCATAAAAGCGTTGTTTCAAGATTTTCTTTATAATAAATGGATAGTGTTGAGAGTTACGAGTTACAGAGCTTTAAAGCTAGCACAAGAACATTTAATAATTTGAATGAAGCTAACAAAGATATTGAGTTCTATTTCGATGTGGGGGATGGGTTCGTACATCCACACAAAGCAGATTGTCATATGACTTTTGAAGTTGTTGGTGCATCAGTTGGAGGAACATTTGGTGCAAATAATACTATAAAACTTGTAGATAACTTCTTCCCATTCTTCTTTTCTCAAATTGAGCTTAGAAAGCATGTAGTTGCTATAGATAAGATTGAGCTACCAGGAATAACATCTACAGCTATTGGAACATTAAAGATTTTCAAACCAGAAGTCGAATATTTAAAACAGGTAGGATTTGAAACAGATGATAAACTTGGTCTAAGAAAGGACTTTAGTGTTTTGTACCCATTAAGATTAATTCCAGGCTTTTTAAGTGATTATAAAGAGGTTATGTTTAAAGGTGGATTGAGAATAACATTTACAAAAGCTAACAACAATAACGATGTCTTATACAAATGGACTGGATCAGGAGCAGGTGCAGCAGCTCCTCATGATGGAATAATAACAATAAAAAGTATGGAGATAAGAATGCCTATTGTTGAATACGAATCTAATTATGAAAACAAGTTAAAGTTGAATATTCTTAAAGAACCTAAAATCATGTTCTCATTCCATACTTATCAATGTGTTCAGAAGACTGTTCTAGGTTCTTTCTTAGAGTTTGATGTTACTACTCAATTTAATTCTAGACAATTTGATATGCTTGATTTCGTAGTTGTAATGTTCCAAACTGATAGAAGTGGCAAACAAACAGCAGATGCAAGTAAGTTTGATCATTGTAAGGTAAAGAATATCTATCTTAAGAATGGGAGGAATGAGGTATTTCCAAAAGAATCAAGAAACTTAGATATTGCTAACAGGGATTATTTTAAAATGTACGAAGATTGTACAGCATTTAAGAGAATAACGTGTGGTAATACCGAAATGTACTATGACCCTAAAGAGTTTATAGATAATAGACCAATGTATGTGATTAATTGTAGTAAGAGGAAAAATGTATCGGTAAATGAGAGAACAAACATAAAGATTCTAGTAGACTTTGCAGAAGCTGTGGCTGCTAATACTATATGTTATGCGATTTTAATTGGATAAAAGAACTTCACATATGATGACAAGAATGAGAAAGTAGTAGAAGAGTTTTAGATAGTTAAATGTATGTTTGTATTGTTTTATGGAAGTTTTTCCATAAACGAAATTGATAAAAAAATGATTAAATATTTTTTGTGAAGATAAAAATTGAAGAGTGTTCATTGATTTTCTATATAATAAATACGATGTCGAGTCATATTGAACTTTTAAATAAACTTGGAAGTCTTGAACAAAAACAGGTTATTGGATTAAGAGAATTAGAATTAAATACAGAATATAAGATTGTGAAAATGGAAAAGATTAAAAGTAAGTTTGGAAAGGGCATTTGAGTTGAGTGTGAGGAGTTTAAGGTCTTTCTTCCACCTAGATTTACAAAACACTTAACAGATAAAATGATTGATGAGATCGTTAAAGATGGAATAATAATCAAATACACTGGTTTAGAAGATAATTATCCAACTGTTGAGTTCTGTATGTAAATTTTATATAAATTTTCTGTATGTAAATGAGAATCGGTTTAATGAATTTCTCATAAAACGAACATTTTCCTTATAATAAATTAACTATGGCTACTTATTTGAATAAAAAATGAAGTTAAAGCATTGAGATTCCTTCGCATAGATGAGTTAGAAAAAGGTAAAGCGTACGAGATAACATTATGGAAATTGATTCAAACACAGCGTTATGGTCAAAGAGTTTTAGTATATTTAGATGAGAAATATAAGACGTTATTACTACAAAGATATAATGACGAAACTGAGCAAGTATTGAAAAATTTGAAAAAGTATAAGCTGTTTGTTAAGTATGAAGGTTTGAAAGATTTAGATAATGGTTATAAAATACATCAGTTTTACTTTAGAAATGAATCTAAAAAATAACAAAACATAAAACTTGTAATTTTAAGTATGTTATAAGTGTATCAGTGTTTTTATGGTTTCATTATTAATATCCGTACTTGTATTTTTAAGTATGTTTTAAATGTATAAATGTTTTTATAGTATCGAGACTAAAAAACTAAGACCTTTGGATATACAGAACATAATGTCATTTAAATTTTAAAGACACATGTAAATAAGAGATTTATTTCCGTTTTTTTATAATTATATCCTTAAAGTTATGCAATTTATAAGACATTCAATAGATAGCAGATATTTTTCTTTATCGATTGTCGTTCGAATTTTGAAAATCTGTTAATAAAAAACGCAGATATAACAAATTCGAAATATCGGGAATTTTTTACGGGTTTATTTTTGAGTTTTCGCGAAAATGTTATTCTTTAAAAAGTCTCAGAATTTTACTGTAATTATGATAGTATTTTTTATTTTTCAATTTGGTGAAACTTTTGTAGAGATATTGAAAAAGGGAGACATATCCTGCCGGTTATGCAACCATTTATGCACTTTTAAAAAAATGGTTATGTTATTAGTATTCATTTGCCGTTTAAATTTTTGAAATCGGTTAATTAGGGACCAAACTATTGAATTTTAACGTTATTTGGGGGTGTGACTATCAGTTTTGCCAACTCATTTTTAACAATTATCATATTTATTAGTAATGGGGTGAATTCATCCCTATATGTTTTAAAGCGATATAAAAATTAAAATCCTGGAACGTTCCGAAAAAAATATTGAGTTGGAGACACTGCATTGTAAAACATTAGTTTTTTTGCGGTTTATTTAAACAGTTTCTCGTTCATGCTAGCTAAGTAACACGGAAAGTTTTTTAATTTGCATAGTTGAAGTTCTCCGATCAGAAATTTTCATAAGAAATAATTTTGAATCAAGATTCACAAGACAGACACTCCGGCACAAGACCTGTCGGGGTTAAGTCTGAGTTAAGTCTGAGTTAAATCTTCCTCAAAGTGAGCAGGAAGAAAGTGTGAGTTATATTTGGCTGCTAAAAAGAAAGAAAACATGTTGCAGCTGCTATAAGTCTCTATGTGTATGTATATATGTATGTTGGCATGAGGAGAAGGAAAGAGAATCGGATTGGACGGTCCTGTGCTGGTACTGGAATCGTTCAAATGAAACAGTGATATCATCTGTTCCGCAGTAGATGTAATATTTATATGTATTCCTTCTCATTAAGTTTTTAAAGACAATTATTAACGGATTTTCATGATTGAAGTGTCAAATGAAAACTTATAAACTGGAGATTAAGATGCAATAAATATATTTTGTGTAGGATTCCATTGTAAGTTTTTAGATGTAAGTTTTTATGATTTTAAATATCATAAAAGCATATTCATTCTCACTTTGGGGTATCCATCTGTGTTAAAGTGTAATAGTCAGTGGTGGGTTCATAATTTTTTGGCAGTTAGGGGATGGAGGGGGGAAATGTGTCTGCAGAACATACATATGTACCCTACTAATGTGGACGGTGTACTATCTAATTACCATATGGGCTTGGAAAAATACATTGCTCCGAACTAATGTGGAAAATATTTGTTCGAAAAAAAATTAATAATACTAAGAGGCAAGGTAAATTTTAAAATATAGCAATTTCGTATTCATTTACAGGGTCTATCTTTTCGGTAAATAGCAATATAAATGTTGGCCATTCACAATCTAATTACGACATGGATTTGGAAATACATTTTTGTTTTTCGAAAAAAATGAGCAAAATAATCACACGAAAAGAGCTATGCAAGTCAAAGTCCCAAATTAAAAGCTAACTAAGTGAGAACTTTACATTCATCTAGAAGGTTTCAACTTTCATTTCAAATTCATATAAAAGTGAGCCATGTACATCATAACTACACTATGGACTTCGAAATATACATTTTTATAAAAGGGATGGGAAACAGTCCTTTAAAAAAAACTATATAACTCTAAATACCATTTTAAAATCTAACGAAACAAGAATTCAATATTCATCTAGAGGGTTGCCTTTATTTCAATTTTTATAAATTTTAGCCAAAAAGTAGCAAAGCACTTCCGTCTAAAAGGCTATTTAACATTGGCAAAAATACACTTTTCCCAAAAAATAAGTTAAAAACTAACAACGAATGGGTTATATAACTCTAAGTGCCAAGTAAAAATCTAACAAAATAAGAATTTTATATTCATACAGTATGTTCCTACTTTTTGTTATTATTTACATAAATGTGCCCCATGTACTAAATAATTACTGTATGGACTTGGAATATTGTATTTGTTTTTCGAAAACAATAAAAAAGTACTCCCTTTAAAAACCTATATAACTCAAAGTGGCAAGTTTAAATCAGACAAACTAAATTTTTATATTCATTTAGAATGTTTCTACTTTCAGTTAATATCCATATAAATATGGGCCATATAATATGAAAACACTATATGGAGTCCGCAAAATGCAATTCTTTCCGGAAAATCATCCCAATACTGCCTTTAAAAGGTTATTTATCTTTCAGTGCAAAGTTAAAATCTAGCAAAATAAGATTGTTATATACATCTAGAGGACCCTTGCTTTTAATTAATAGCCATATGAATGCGTGCCTTGTAATATCTAATTACCATATGAAACTGCTGAAACTTTTTTTTCGAAAATATGAGAAAGGACTCACTGCAGAAAAGCTATATAACTCTAAATGTCAAGTTAAAATCTAAAAAAAAAGAATTTTTTGTTCATCTGGTTGGTGCGTAATTTCAGTTAATATCCAGATACGTTTTGGCTATGTAATATTTAATTACCATATGATCTTGGAAAAATATTTTTTTCCCAAAAAATAGTAAATTACTATCATTTAAAAAGCTATATAACTCTAAGAGCCAAGTTAAATTCTAACAAATAATAATTTTATTATCATCCAGTGTCCCAGTGTTTGGTTAATATTCATATAAATGTGGGCCACGTAGTATCAAATTACTATATGGCTGTGGAAAAATACCATTCTTTCCGAAAAAGAGATATGACCAGTCTATGCGAGCCTATAATGCTCCTTTTATTCCACGTTTTAATTTAGATAGAAAATTATTTATTTGGTTGCGTATAGATAACAGTTCTATGTTCAACCACTAACTAACAGTTTGTATTTAGAAACCTCGGAACATTTCCAGAATACACTTAAAATCAAATGAAAATTTATAGAGGAAAACATTGAGATATATTTTAACATAATTACTTAACCCTTAACTAGTCGCGTGAAAAAAGTTACTTAATTAGTCGCGTGCGGAATTTTGTTCCGCATAATAACTACATAGTAAAACTAGTGTAATATTTGTTTTTTTTTTTTTTTAATTTTTATTTAATTTTAGGTTGAAATATTTGTTTTAATAGGCGTTTTAATTTATTTTACGCTATTGAAGACTTAAACTAATATAAAAATACGTTAGACATAAATACCTAAACAATGAAAAAACTATTCTGCTTTTTCTCAAATAACAATAATAACAACATGTATAGTTAGACCTGATAAGAAATATAGTTTTTATGTATTTTGAAACGTTCATATAAATTATGCTTTAGCCTTTCGGTTTACATATCCTTACTACTTACATATCCTCGTCTACAAGTTCCCCCATTCTGTCTTGATGAACATATTCTTTGCAATATGTGACAGTTTCTGTATGCACACCGCACACAAATTTTGACACTTGACACAACAATATTTGGTCTTCCTGTTTTCTTTCCTCGTGCAAAAAGCACAACTCCTTGAAATTGGAACTGGATCAGACACAGTAGATGGATCTTCTGGTATTCCTGCATACTTTTGGATATTTGATTTTAATTCTCTGGGGAGATATTGCAGATTTACTCTTGCCTTCATGTTGTTCAAGCAAAGATCTTTTACCTAACACTTTCAGAAAATCTTTTCTGTTCATGTTACTCTGTGTGTTAGACTGAAAAAATATGAAGCTGTTTATACCGGCGATATTCATCAAAGCAGCTAGTGGCCATCTATGAGTTCTTCTAGATACAGAATATGTAGCTTTCATTTGGTCTAGCGTATCTACACCTCCTTTTGTTACATTGTAGAAAGTTAACATTTCTTGCTTTTTGGCTTCTCCGGAAGATTCATCAATATCATCAGAAAAGTGTATAGAAGAGTTAAGAGTAACTACTCGATTTTTCTTCGGTACATACGAAAGGAGAGTCATATTTTCACCGTAACCAAATAAACTACTGCATTCCTCACTTCGATTTCCTTTAGTAAATATTGCAGGGATTTCTCTTTTATTCTTCCGCAGAGTGGCAACTAGAGACAGTCCACGTTTTTGTAGTTCTTATGCCAGTGGTATGGAACTAAACCAGTTTTCAGAAGTGACATTTCTTCCTGTTCCGGTTATAGTGTCTATAGCCTAAGTACTATCTGATGGGGTCTATTGTCCGTCTGAAATGGTCCATCGGGTTGCTGACCAACATATACCTCCATGTTGAGAGCTCGCACAAAGCAAATATCTTGATTCCATACTTAGCTGGTTTTGACTTCATATAAACACGGAAACTGCATCGTCCTCGAAAAGGCTCAAGCATTTCGTCAATTGTGGTGTATTCCCCAACACAATAGCAATTTTTGCAGTGCAAGTTCAATTCTTGAAAAATATCTCGAAGAGGCGTAAACTTGTCAAACTTTCTTCTCTCGTATCTGTCAACTTTGTTATCAAAACGAAGAGCTTGTAGGAGAAATCTCAGTCTTCTAAGAGACATTGTTGCTGGGAAGAATTCAATTCCAGTCCCATCCTTTGCATAGAGATCGTCCAGATTAGCATGAGATGACTTTAGTCCTCCTGCAAGATATAGAAGGCCCAGCAAAGCCTTTACTTCTGTTATATTAGTATTTTGAGCACCTCTTTCTCTGTTATACGCGTCCCTGTGTTTTTCAACCCACTGGTTTGTAAATTCAACGATTCTCTCCAGCATAGACGTACTAAAGAACAAACTCCAACATTCGCTCGGCGTTTTTGCTTCTTTAGCATGTCCTTTGACTCTTGGTAAATGGGTCAAAATATTCTGACTTCTTCTTCGTATATTTTGCCGTAGAGCATGTGGGTACCATTTAGTGACATTGTCCTTTCCTAGAAGATATGCTCCCCGTGCAGTAGTATTTGAGAGTGGTTCCACATGATCTGCTTGTGGCAACACTTCACCTTTATCTGCTGATTCTTCACTGGCAGAGATATGGTCGCTTTCTTCAATGATATCTTCTTCATCGACATCTTCCATATCCGGAACATCTAAATTGTCGTCTTCAGATAGAATTTCCAGCAACATGTTTCTAATTCTGTCCACATCAGGTTCATTATGATCCATTTTGAAAGAAAAGACTGACTCTCTTCTCTATGTATTTATTCTCAGAGCGCACAATGCACATATGAACCGCTTATACGTTCAGTTGCTTACAAATGAACTGCATCTGAAAATATATTTTTGTAAAATAAATTTTAAAAAATAGTGATGGTGGCGCTTGCTTATGATATGTTTTGTAATCATCGAATCGCTAAATTGTTGTCGGCTAAAAACAATAAACTGAAAGAAAACGCAAAATCTGTAGGAGAAAAAAGGGTAACTTATTTAGTCGCGCGCGGAACTTTGCTCCGCAAAATGCATCACTCCAAAATAAATAACAAAATATTCACTAGTGGCTTGGGCAACAATTCAAATATGTATTGTTCTTTAATCATGAAACTTTAAAAGACAGCTAGACAAAAGTTCAAAAGCATACGATCGAAAGTAAGGAAAACAAAAAGAAAAATGTAAAAGTGCGGAACAAAATTCCGCATGCGACTAACTAAGGGTTAATAGAGATATATTTTTAACAAAGAAAGTCTTTAAATAACTATTTTAAAAACTTTAAATAATTAGCTATAAGAGGAAAAAAAGAAAAATGTATTACCATAAAAATACACTGCGCTAGATAAGCTGACGTGACTGATTAGCTTACTCGTTGATGGTTATGTGCCACGCATTCATGATCCTACGTATACAATTTAGTTGTTCTTTGAACATATAAACATGAATGCAGAATACAATAATATTTTCATAACCTGTTTATAAAATCCGTAACAAAACCTCAATTCTGTTTTATGTTTAACATGAGTCGTACTATAAACTTTTATGCTACAAAAGGAAATATTTAAAAACTTAATAAATGAAGAAGTTCGCTACTCCTAATGAATTTTAAAAAAAAATCAAGAATTTTCTAAAAATGCAGATATAAGACGAAATTAATTTAAAACATGTCATAATAAAACGAAAGCAGAAAAATATAGCAATAATTAAATTGAAGAACTAGATCATGATTTTCAGCTTAGGATGATGAACTGTATGAATGCAAGTCAGAAAACACTTCATAACTTTATATGAAAACAAAATAAAATAGCTCTATCACCTTCTTCAGAGTAGGTTCGCGAATTGCTCATAAATTGTTAATTTAGGTTGCTAAAAATTAAAATATAACCATCTTAAAAGCAGAACTTTAAACAACTTACGAGTATTATTTAGAACTCTCATCAAAACTTTATTTCATTACGAAATAAAAGTTCTATCACGTTGCTTACAGTCGGTTGCCAGTGTTCCATACATTGTTGATTTAAATTGTTATAAATAATGATTTTACAATTTCACTAGCAGAACATTATAGAAATTAAAGAGCGCTGCTAAAACTCTCATCAGAACTCTATTTTATTACAAAAAAATTAGTTCTATCACCTTGTTCACAGTCGGTTACCGAGTGGCCTGTAAATTGTTGATTTACATTTTTAAAAATAATGAGTTAAACAATCCACGTTCAGAACTTCATAGAACTGAACGAATACTACTTAGAACACCTAAAGGATTTAAATACAAAATAAAGGAGTTCTACCACCATGTTCACAGTAGGTTCGCGAGTAACCCATTACTTGTTGATTTTAGTTGTTATAAATAGTGAGTTAAATATTCCGCAATCAGTGCATCACAGAACTGAACGAATGCTACCCAGCACACTCATCACAAAAAATTTTAAATAAAGAAAAACAGTTATATCACTTGTTGACAGTCGATTTGCGAATACCCCTTAAATTGTTGATTTAAATTGTCACAAAAATATAGAAAAAAACTAGGAACATAGCTTTAATAAAAACTTGACGCATATTATTTAGAAATCTCATAGAAACTCTACCTTATTATGAAATGAAAGTGTTCTATCACCTTGTTCACTGTAAGCTGCCGAACGAGTTATAAAGTGTTAATAAAAATTGCTATAAATAAAAATTTATCCAATCTACGAACATAACTTTATATAAGTTAATGAATGCTTCTAAGAACTCTCATTACAACTCTATCTCATTGTGAAATAAAATAGTTCTATCACCTTGTTTTCAGTCTCTTAGCTAGCTGCCAACAAATTGTTAATTTCAAATGTAATGAATAAAGATTTAATCATTCTACGAATAGAACGTTATAGAACTTGAGGAATGCTACCCAGAACACTCATCAGAACTCTATTTCGCTGCCAAAGAAAGCAGTTCTATCAACAGTTCACAGACAGTTCCGGGGCGGATCATTTATTCTTAATTTAAATTCTTCTAAATAAAGTATTAACCATTCTACGAAACGAACATTATAGAACTTCCCGAGTAGTAATCAGAACTATCATCAAAGGTCTATTTCATTTCGAAATTATTCACTTTCATCTTCAGAGTTTTTTAGCGAGTGGCCCATAAAACTGTTAATTTAAATTGTTACTAATCAAGAATTAACCATTGTAGAATAACAACTTTATAGAATTTGATGAGTGCTAGTCAGAACTCTAATCAGAACTCTATCTCGTTGCAAAAAAATAGAGTTATATCACCTTGTTCAAGTACTTTCGCGAGTGGCTCATAAATTGTTAATTTAAATTGTCATAAATTATGATTTGAACATTATAAGAACAGAATGTTAAAGAATTTCACGATTGGAAATCAAAACTCTCTTTCATTGTGAAATAAAAGAGTTCTATCACCTTGTTGACAGCCGGATCGTAAATGTTATAGATATTGTGAATTTCAATAATTATAAATATAGATTTAACCATTGTATACACGATTCCAAAAGTGCATTACCACCTGCAACTCTCCTTTTCCTGCTGTTGCAGGCAACCCAATAAGCTCGGCGCTTCGGTTGGTTGCGAATTGAAAAGGCGCTGGACCAAACCTCAATTTTCTAATAAATATATCAGTGTTGCAATCTGCAAATAAGAGAATAAAACAAATTGCTAAAAATGACAATTTTATTATCGTGACGGAGTTGAATGACTTTAAAAGTTACAAAATGATCTTACTTCAGGAGTTCAAACAAGGTCAATGGCAAGAACAGATATCAGAGGAAAGCATTTCTCTTCTCACCACCACTAAAAAAAAGAAAAATCATAAAAAAGAAAAAGGGACATAAAGTTACGTAAATTTTAATATAAAAGTCCCACTCTAATTTGTGAAAGTTTACACCCGAAAGGCAAGAACAACTGAACCAAAGTCAATGAAATTGTGCACAGATATTGCAGATGTAAAACGAAGGAATACGAGTTACGTATTTTCCTGGAAAAAGGGCTTGGTGATTCGCGGACCCTTCCAAACCCTTAATCACGAAATATGAAAACCGCTAGTAACAGTATGTCAGAAGTCTGTGAAAGACATGAAGAATTGCAACGAAATTTTTTGCATGGAAAATACACAAAAAATAAAGGAAGACGGGATTTTCTAATTTTCAGCGGAAAAAGTGATTTAGGGGCAAAAACTAGCACCCAAAATTTTGAAACTTGACGTCTGAAAGGCAAGAAGAAGTGAACCGAACTGAATGAAATTAAGCAGAGATATTGCACACGTAAAATGAGGATACGGGATTCGTATTTTCCTCGAGAAAACGGTTGGATGGGGCACGGACCCCTCCAGACCTTTGGGCACGAAAAATTATATGTGTTGGTAACAGGATGTCAGATGTGTGTAAAAGAACATCAAGAATTGAATCAAACTGCGAGTATGAACAATACGCAAAAAAATAAAGGAAAATATTTTTTAAAATTTTCTGTGCGAAAACGGTTTTAAGAGGCAAAAGTCAAACCCAAAATTTTGAAAGTTGATGCCCGAAAGGAAAAAGGAAGTGAACCCAAGTGAATGAAATTGTGCACAGATATTGCAATATTGAAATGAAACTTCTTGTGTGGATAATACAGAAAAATAAAGGAATGCAGGATTTTCTATGTTATTCGCAAACACTGTTTTAGGGGGCAAAACAACTTACCCCAAAATTTTGAAATTTGACGACTGAAAGATAAGAAGAAGTCAACCTTGCACAGATATTGTGAAAATAAAATGTGGGAATACTGGCTTCGTATTTCCTTAAAAAAATGTTAGGTGGGCACGGACCCCTCCAAACATTTGATCACCAAATATCAAAAATGCTAGTAACAGTATATCATATTTGTGTAAAGGACATGAAGAATTCCAGCGAAACTTCACGTACGGGCAATACGCAAAAGAATGGAGAAGGGTATTTTCTCCGGAAAAACGGTTTTAGGGGCAAAAGGTCTCACCCAAAATTATGAAACTTGCCGCCGGAAAGGCAAAAAGAAGTTAACCGAAGTGAGTGACATTGTGCAAGGACATTGTAGACATAAAATGAGGTAATATGGGTTTGCTATTTTGCTGGAAAAAAGGGGTCGGGGCGGCACGGACCCCCACAATCCTTTGATCACAAAATATCAAAAATGCTAATAACAGTAAGTCAAATGTGTGTCAAGGACATTCAGAATTGCAACATAACTCAGTGTATGGACAATACGCAAAAAGTAAACGAATACGGGTTTTTCTAAGTTCTGCGGGAAAACGGTTTTAAGGGAAAAAAGCTCCTACACTAAATTTTGAAAGTTGAGCCCGAAATTCAAAAAGAAGTGAACCGAAGTGAGTGCAAATGTGCACAGATATTGCACACATAAAATGTGTATATGGTTTTCATATTTTCCTGGAGAAAATGGTCGTGTGAGGCTCGGACCCCTCCAAACCTTTGATCACAAAAAATTAAAATGCTAATAACAGTATGTCAGAAGTGCATAAAGGACATGAAGAACTGGAACAAAACGTTTTGTATGGATAATACGTCAGAAATAAAGCAATATGGGTTATTTTATGTACTGCTGAAAAATGGAATTAGGGGGCAATAGCTCACACACAAAGTTTTGAAAATTGACGCACGAAAGGCAAAAAGAAATGAACCGAAGTGTATGAATCTCTCCACAGATATTGTAAACGTAAATTGAAGAAATACGGTTTCCCATTTTCCTAAAAAAAAGGACTCCTCCAAACCCTAGATCACGAAATATCAGAAGTGCTACTAACAGTATGTCAGATGTGTGTAAAAGACATGAAGAACTGCAACAACACTTTTGGAATGGAAAATACGCAAAAAATAAAGGAATACGAGCTTCTTTTTAATTTTCTGCGGAAAAAGGGATTTAGGGGCAAAAGCTAGCACCTAAAATTTTAAACTTCACGTCCGAAAGGCAAGAAAAAGTCAACCGAACTCAATGAAATTAAGCACAGATATTGCAGACGTAAAATGAGGATATGAGTTTCGTATTTTCAAGAAAAAAACGGTTGGATGGGGCACGGATCCCTACAAACCTTTGATCACGAAAAATAAAAAGTGCTGGTAACAGTATGTCAGATGTGTGAAAGAACATGAAGAATTGAATCAAGTTGCATGTATGGACAATACGCAAAAATAAAGGAAAAAATTTTTTAAATATTTTCTGTGGAAAAACGGTTTTCAGAGGGCAAAGCTAAAACCCAAAATTTTGAAAGTTGATGTCCGAAAGGCAAAAGGAAGTGAACCAAAGTGAATGAAATTGTCCACAGATTTTGTAGACCAAATCGGGGAATCCGCGTTTCATATTTTCCTGCAAACAACGGCTGAATGGGGCACCGATCCCTCCAAATCTTTGATCACTTAAAATGAAAAGGGTTAGTAACAGTATGTCAGTCAGATGTGTGGACGAAATCAATGGAATGAATGGACGAAGTCAAGGACGAAATCTTGAAGCGAAACTTCTTGTATGGATAATACACAAAAATAAGGGAAAACAGTATTTTCTATGTTCTTCGCAAAGACGGTTTTAGGGGACAAAACAACTTATCCCCAAATTTTGAAATTTGACGCGGATTCCCCGATTTGGAAATTTGACGCCCGAAAGGTAAGAAGAAATGAACCTAAGAGCAAGAAAGTTTGCACAGATATTGTAGATATAAAATGGGGTAATACGGGTTTAGTATTTTTCTAAAATAAACGGTTTTGCGGGGCACCAACCCCTCCGAACCTTTGATGATGAAATACCAAAGGTGATAGTAATCGTATCTGAGATGTGTGTAAAGGACATGAATAATTGCAACAAATCTTTATGTATGGATAATACGCAAGAAATAAATGAATATTTTTTATTTTCCGCGGAAAAACGGTTTTAGGGGCAAAAGCTCTCACTCAAAATTATGAAACTTCAAAAAGCAAAAAACAAAAAGAAGTGAACCGAAGTCAATGAAATAGTGCACGGACACTGTAGAAAAAAAGGGGGAATATGGGTTTGTTATTTTCCTGGAAAAAAGAGGTGGGTGCTGCACGGACCCCTTACTATCCTTTGATCACAAAATATCAAGAGTGCCAATAACAGATGTCAGATGTGTGCCAAGGACATTAAGAAATGCAACATAACTTAGTGCATGGACAATACGCAAAAAGTTAACGAATATGTTTTTTTCTAAGTTCTGCGGGAAAACTATTTTAGGGAAAAAAGCTACCACATTAAATTTTGCAATTTGAGCCCAAAAGGCAAAACGAAGTGAACCGAAATGAGTGCAAATGTGCATAGATATACTACACTTAAAATGAGGATACGTATTCATATTTTCCTGAAGAAAATGGTCCTGTGGGGCACGGACTCTCCCAACCTTTTATCACAAAAAATTAAAATGCTAATTATAGTATGTCAGAAGTGTATAAAGGACAAGAAAAATTGCAACAAAACGTTTTGTATGGATAATACGAGAGAAAAAAAGCATTATGGGTTCTTTTATGTTCTGCTAAAAAATGGTGTTAGGGAGCAAAACCTCAAACCCACAATTTTGAAAATTGACGTCCGAGAGGCAAGAAGAAGTGAGACGAAGTGAATTAAATTGTGCACAGATATTGCAGACGTGAAATGAGGATACGAGTTTCGTATTTTTCTGAAAAAAAACGGTAGGATAGTGCACTAACCCCTCCAAATCTTTGATCCCGAAAAATCAGAAGTGATAGTAACAGTATGTCAGATGTGTGTAAAGGACATGAAGAATTACAACATAACTTTTTGTATGGACAATACGCAGAAAGTTAATGAATACAGTTTTTTTCATGTTCGGCTTGAAAACGGTTTTTGGGGACAAAATCTCCCAAATAAAATTTTGAAAGTTGACTCCCGAAAGCCAAAAAGAAGTTAACCGAAGTGAGTGAAATTGTGCACAGATATTATAGACATAAAGTGAGTGATTACGGGTGTCGTATTTTCCTGGAGAAATCGGTTGGGTGAGGAACCGACCCCTCCAAACCTTTGATCACAAAAACTGAAAATTGCTAGTAACAGTATGTCAGATGTGTGTAAAGGAGATGAAGAATTGCAACAAGACTTTTTGTATAGAGAAAAAATAAAGGAATATGTTTTTTTTTCTTTTTGCGGAAAGACGGTTTTAGGGGCAAAAAACCCAAAACCAAAATTTCGAAAGTTGACGCTTGAAATTTAAAAAGGGAACTGAAGTGACTGAAATTTGGACAGACATTGTAGACAAAAAATTAAGGAATACGGTTTGCGTATTTTCCTGGAAAAAAACGGTTAGGTGGGGCACGGACACCTCCAAACTTTTCATACGAAATATCAAAATATCTAGTAACAGTATATCAGATGTGTGTAAGGGACATGAAGAATTGCATCTAACTGCGTGTATGGACAATACGCAAAAATAAACGAATACATTTTTTAATTTTGGTTAATAACGGTTTTTGGGGGGAAAGCCCCCGTCCAAAATTTTGGAATTTGACTACAAAAGACAAGAAGAAGTGGACCGAAGTGAATGAAATGTGCACTAATATTGAAGAGGTAAGGTGAGGGAATACGTGTTTCGTATTTTTCTAAAAGAAAAAAAAACTTTTGAGTAAACTGAGGCGTTGACTTGCGGGAGGAGTGGACCGAAGCGAAAGAAAGATATTGGATATGTAAAATATGGCCTTTCGTGTTTGACAAGTGTCGTGCCTCCATCCGATTTCTTCAAATTTGGCAGATCAAGTAACAGCAAACACAAACAGTGTAGCTTATTCTACAGTATTTCAGGAGGCACCTTTAAACCTTGGAATGTTTTTTCCGCATAAAGAAAAACACGTGTCGATTTATATCCAGTTTGCTATTGATATGCCAAATTTGAAGGAAAACCGATAGCAACACTTGAGATACACGAGAGTCCTTATTTTACATATAATATCTACACAGAATTGATTTGTTTGGGTCCATTCCTTCCTGAGCTATATTTCCTTTTTTTCGGATGGGACCTAGGCCCCAACACTCTTTTTCCGCAAAAATTAAAACATGTTTCATATATTATTTTGCAAATAATCCCTTTACGAAGTTTCATTGCAATTATCCATATTCTTTAGGAACTTTTGCGTATGCTTATTTGCACTTTTGATATTCCGTAATGAACAGTTTAGAAGGTCCGTGTCTCACATTTTCCAGGGAAATACGAAACCCAATTATCTCGTTTTTCGTCTACAATATCTTCGCACAATTTCATTCGATTCGGTGCACTTCTTCTTCCATTTTGGGAATCAAATTTCAAAATTTTGGGTGATGGCTTTTGCCCCCTGAAACCGTTTTTCAGCACAAAATAAAAAAACCGTGTTCCTTTTTTTGGTATATTGATCATACACAAAGTTTCGTTGCAATTCTTTGTGTCCTTTATACATATTTGTCATATTGTTACTATCACTTTAAATATTTCGTGATGAAAGTTTTAGAGGGGTCCGTTCCCCTTCTAGACGTTCTTCCACGAAAATACGAAACACGTGTTTCCTCATTTTGTGTCTGCAATATGTGTGTAAAATTTCATTTACTTCGGTTTACTTGGTTTTACGAATAAGTAAGTAAGCCGAATCGTTTAATTCGGCTTACTTACGAATAAGAAACACGTATTCGATTATTTCACGTGTAGTATCTACCTCCCAAATTTTATCAAAATCGGAGTGTTACACTTCAGAAGTGTTGCTTGTTAATAATAATATCTCTTTAAAATTTTATGAAAAAATAGAGGGAATTAAAGCGAAAAGTTGGGATCAATTGGAACTTTCAGCTCTTACTAACATTGAAAGAAATGACAGCACAAGTATTTGGATGCAAGGTAGACATGAAATTTGAAACTGAGATTTAACTATATTTCTGTCCTGATTTTAATGCACACTGCGAAGTTCTTAAATGCTAATTAAGTCAGGACTTTACATCCAAATTAAGTTGCAACAATAATTCTTGTTAGAAAACCCGCATCGGCAATGCGAATTTAAGATTAGCCGATACTTTAGATAGCATGGGAAAATGGTGAAGAGTGTAACCTAAGTGTGCTGCCTAGTGGATTGAAGGCGATTTTATAAACTGCATGTCTTCTACTGGCAGAGTCCACCTCAACCGTTTTATTTAGTTTTAAAACAAAACTTTTTTGTCATGAGTTACATTTAGGGATGCGCACGAGACGAATCGAGACAGGGTTTTCCTAACAAAATTCGAGTCGTCACGGCACTTCCAATAGAGAAATATACATATTTCGAGTCGAGACATCGCTTTCTAGCACATTTTCGAGACGAGACAGCCACAAATCTTGCCTCGTGCGCATCCCAAGCTACAGCAGCACACACAACATAAGTGACAATTTATATTATGATAGAATATATTATGAGCTTTAATAGAAATAGTGTAGACACTCGATAATTATTACGTAGTAAGATTTCAATAGATTCAGTGCTTGCTCGTGCCCTGTATGAAGTTTTGAAATATGAATTGGTTTCAACAGGTCCGATCCAAGGGGAATTTTATAGGGGCTACAGCCCCCCCATGACGCTCAGGTATACAGTGGATAGGGTGTGTTTCAACCCAACTTTAATTACACTGGGTAAAGTTGTAAACTATGGTTTAGTCCATCCCTTGATCATATCCTGGTTCTGCGGTGTTAATATGTGGTCAGAACTTGCTGTTCTGGAAGCCTCAAGTTCATACGCGATAAAATAGTATTTCTGCATTATGCACTTTTTTAAACTATTTTCAATATTTGTATGTATCTTTAGACAAACCCTCCTCGAAAAGTTTGATTAATTAGATACTGTATTTCTAACGATACTTCCATTATCAAATAGTGTATGTAGTTTTATTTAACATAGAATTGCATACGCCAAAACAGTAGAAAACATTCTCATCGTTTTAACTTTTCTTGTGTTGATTTTGAGCTTAACGTCCCTTTCAGCAGCGAAGCTATATGAGACGTGAACCTACTAGTTAACTTCGATTCCGAATAACATTAACTCCCTCAGGGAATCGAACCTGGGTCTTCCATGCGTTAACTTTACTTGAATTTGGACTCGAACGCTCTAAAGCGGATTGAAGACGGTGGACTTGCCACCCGTAAGTTTTTCAATGAATGTATTTCTTAGTAATTATTTTAATTTTACTTTTGAAAAGGTGTAAGCATTTCGCTTTCTTTTTTAAAAAAAATCCTTGAATTATACGTAGTCAGTGTTGAATACAGGTTTCATTCTTGTACGTGGCAATAGTAACTTTCATGATCCCCTCTCTTCTACCTCTAGACACAGAAATATTGTTTTTAATAACTGCCAAATTACGATTTTTATCAATAAAGAGTAATTGTGCTACTAATTCTTGTATCGACTCCCTGCTAAGCGAAGATAGTGAATCTGAAAAGGTAGTGAAACAGTAGGTAGCGGCATGACGTCACGCCGTCCCCGATGCCTATCTTTAACCATTGTAATTTCTTAGGACCTGGGGGGACGCCGTACACATTTTTGAAGGTGCCGTAGGGCGTCCCCTGCATTCCGAAGCACTTTTACCCCTGCTGCTAAATAAAAATTGCTGTGAGGACTAACGAAAAATATTATGTAGTAATATTAATACTACTACCATTACTACTACTACTACTACTACTACTACTACTACTACTACTACTACTACTACTAATAATAATAATAATAATAATAATAATAATAATAATAATAATAATAATAATAAAGGATCTGAATGATGAAGATATTTTTTAACTTTCTATTGCACTCTCTGTGGGCTTCCGTGAATCTGGACATATTGTTTTTATAAGGAATAAGGAGGCTTCAAACAACAACGATTTGTATAAAAGTCTTATTAGCTGTTTTACGAAGAACTAAGCAACTGACAATTGACCTTGTGTCTGTTTTTCTTTTTAACACAATGTTATGAGGCACAGAAGCCTGCGGGCATTTTGCTTTTTTTTGCCTGAGTGTAGCTTCAGTATTAAAATCAAGACTTGCATTTTGTCGTTGGCACGTGTCGAATCAGCTTGTTTGTTGTGCAATGTTTTGCCTTCAGGCGATCGACTATATAGATTGAAGAGTCAAGAAAGAAAGAAACAAACAAAACGATATGCTTATTTCATAGAAATATGCTTGCTTCTTGGCATTAAGTGTTTGAAAACCAAAACTATCTAAATATCCATTTTGTTATTTCCATAATAAGTATAAAGAGAAATGTTAATTGTCATATATAGTAGGGGTAAAACTGAGGGGAACGCGAGGGGAACGTTATATGTATAATAACATAGCATATTTCTTTCCAAAATTTTTTTGAGTTCAAAATTCGGCCAAATGTTTATTAGTATAAATATTGCATGTTCACTTTTACTTTTTGTTGCTAAGGTAATATTATAGCGCGCTAATTAAAAATTAATTTTCTTCCATTAAAAAGCTGTTTAAGATATTAGCTGCATTTTGCAACAGTGCAGAACAACAGACAGGAATTTAACCAGGTAGATTTCTTTCTCTCTCTCTGCCCTCGCTAGGTCACGTGCGTGAACTAAGGTTGTCCGCGGAGAAAAAGAAACCGATGAAATGCAGATTGACAGCAAATAACAGCGTAGTCTGTTTTCTCTCTCTTCATAGATCGTAATGATTTCCTTGATTCTATGTAAACATCTCCGCGAATAATTACCTGTACAGGAATATTGCAGCTAACAACGTACGAAAATCTCTCTATGTTGTTTTCAAGTGAGGGAAGTTTGTTCATCCTATAAAACCAGTTTCGAACTGTAGATCGTGGAACAAACTCACTTATTTTTTGCATCAACTGACAAAAGTTTACATACAGATCAAAGAGAACTCTTAGTGCATTTGCACACGGCAACGATAATATCGGTGGAAGCATCGATAATGTCGGCGGTGAAATAGAATTCAATGTACTCAAATTGTAGCTTACACACGCCACCGATATTATCGACCGATCCTCCGACACGCAGATGCTGTCGGCTAAGGCTCCGATAATGTCGACGGTATCGCCGACACCAATTTTGTTAGTGGCAATGTTTTCTTATGATTGGATTCACATGTGGCCGATAATGTCGGCCGGGCAGTCTGTTAGATGAAGAGAGTGAGTGACAAGGTGCTGTGTATTTTTGTTTCGTTTCTTGTCTATGGAATTTTGTTGTTTCCATTTTTTCTATTATAATTGTATAATAATATTATTATTATCTTGTCCTATAAACAACTTCGGAACAGCTTATTATTTTTTACAGTCTCTGTTTTGGAGTAGCTAATTCCCCTTATTAAATAAGTATAAAATGTGGGAAGTTTGAAGAGTACTGGTTTCCCTCTAAATAGCTATTACCAACTAGAATATAGGAAATTTAGATAACCAATTTCTTGATTATTTCCCACTACTTTTTATTTTTTTTCTTTCTCTCTCTCTCTCTCTCTCTCTCTCTCTCTCTCTCTCTCTCTCACACACACACACTTTGATGGTATATTTTTTAATCTATTAATGCATTTAATTTTCAATATTCTGGAAATTAATTTAAGCGTAATTTTCAAATTTTGATACACTGTGAACATAAGCATATGGAAAAAATCCTGATTATTATTACTTCCTTTTATTTTCATTAGAATTGTGTGCCGATCACTTTTCCCTGTTCCACTCAATAAGCAATGATTGAATACTATATTTTTCGTCAAGTCAAAGTAGAATTATTATTTTGAAACGAAATCAACACAATCAAAAACTCTTTCCCAAGCTCCAAGGACGAGTTACTTACTTGGCATTTTCTTGATTGTGATCTCAACAATAGGGATCTGACTTCATGCTTCACTTGTTACAGATTTTCTCTCTCACTTCCATACTATCCAAAATCTCCCATTTTAAAAAAATAATGTGTAGAATGGCAATTGAAAACAAAGACCAAAGCTATGAATCCAAGTTTTCTTTCTCCTCTTTGTACCGGGATCGACCCCTTGATAGAGTTCTGCAGTTTAGCTACAGTGACTGGATGAAAAGGTTGTGTATTATTGCATTTTTACCTTTCTAGTTTTCCTTAGATTTTTCCATGGCAGGAATTTTTCCATTCGATATTTTAACCGTTGTTGAACTTGTGGAATGTAGACTTTGCCTATGGGATAAGATAACAGACTCTTACAAGGACAGAATTGAAATGCAAAAAGCATGGCGATAAATTTATGCAATCCTTGTCCAGGATTTTGAGTTCATGGACAAAAAGAAACGAGAAACGACAGGTATGTATGCAACAGCGCAAATCTGTCTTCAACATTGGGGGACGGGTAAGATCGTTCCAATATTAAATATATACATATATAGCAATGTTCAAAATATTTCTGTAGCGGAGAAACAATGCTGTAGAGGATCAGGGGAGCAGAATTGTCTTCAACATTGGGAGGCGGGCAGATTTGAGGCTTATTCTGAGTGACATTAATTTCATCGCACTTTCCCTTCTAGCGATCGGACACAAACAATCAAATTTCTCTCCCAAAAAACACATTTCAAATCGGATTATTGGGGAGGACAATCTCCCCAGTTCCACGATTGGAGGGGACATGTCCCCTTCATCCCCCCGGGATTTGCTCCAGTGTATGTATGGAGCAATGTAAAACAGAATTACAAATTCGAATTTTATCATTTAATGTACTATGACATTAATGTTAACTACATGGAAAACAAAATAATATATATACATGTGTTTTCATTGGGAAGGCCGATGGGGGCTGAATTTGAACGTAAATTCTATCGGGGTTGTCACTATACATCTGAGCAATCCCGATAAATATGGACTCGACACAAATATTGGTCATTTCCTACTACTTTTACATGTCCCGGTAAACACCCCCTGAGACCACCTTGGTTCGAGTTGTGAAAAATTCGCCTCTGGCCTCCAGCCGATACCGCGAAAACTATGAATGTGACACTAAAATCTGCCATTTTCTACTACTTTTACATATTCCGATGAAAGCACCTATGATTCTCTGGTTCCAATTTTGAAAAAAAAAACGCCTCTGGCCAGCAGCCGATGGGGACAGTATTTGGAAGTCAACACCTGTGGGAGTATCACCATTCATCTCAGCGACAGTGAAAACTATTGATTTGAGACCAACATCGGTCATTTTCCATTATTTTTACATGTCTCGCAATTCTCCACCCCATTGAGTCCCGGCCAGCATACAATGGTGGCTGAATTAGAAAATCATCGCTAATGAAAGTATCACCATTGATCTCAGCGACAGCGAAAACTATGAAATCGACACTAATATCGGTCATTTTCTACTACTTTTACATGTCTCGGTTAACGCCCTCCTGAGACCCCTCTGGTTCGAATTTAGTCGAAAACGCTTCGCCTTGGTCTGGGACCTGAACCAAGGTATCAGTGTCCAAAATTTGGTAACTCTCGGCCAACTTGTCTGGTTCGCAGGCCGGTCCCGGTTTAAAAAAAAACTCTCCGTCTTGATCTGTGGCCTAGACCAAGCCACCCGCAACCAAATTTTGAAAACTTTCGTTCACTCGTCTGGTTCACGGGCTGCACACAGATAGAGAGACAGACACTCAGCAAACTCTATTTTATTTATATTAGAAAGGTCAGATCCACTGTTATTGTAATAGAGCGGTGCTTGAGTGATTGATCGTAGAAATTCAAATCTAATGAGTGATAATTTCATAGCCTTGTTTTATTACAAGTTTAAAATCTTTAGCCACTAGAGACGAGGGCATGATTCATGGGTCAGAGTTGATGACAATGGGTTTCGGTGGGTCTTGGTTCACAGTGTGTGACAGTGGTTCATGGTGGGTATTGGGACAGAGTGGGCCACGGTGGGTCATAGGTCACGATGAGTGGTGGGTCAGTTGGTAGTGGCTAATGCATTCGCCGTTGGAAGGGGGCTGGCGGAATGTGCCGTAAAGTTTACGTTGCCCCCATAGGAAAAATCTAGATTCGACACTATTAATATATATATAATTGAGAAACACTATGTTTGTGACTCTAAATCTTCCGAACCGCTCCACTGATCTTAATCAAATTTGAAACATGGATGAGTTTTAAGACTGGGCTGGTTTTAAGCTATTCACTTTGATGGTAGAACTTAGGTGGGGGTGTAAAAATAAATAAAATTTAATAATTCCTGAACCACTCGACCGATCTTGATCAAATTTTCAACATAGATGAGGCTCAGGCCTGGGATCGTGTTATTTAAATTTGATTTTATTGCGCTTGGACAGGATATTGAACTGAAATATAAATAGTTCGTGGGAAAGCTTGAAAAAATTACGGTGAATATTTGGGATGGCATCTAAATAAAATACATCATCTGAACACAAAACACAAGTTTCGGAAAATAAGAGAGAGTTCAGATTTTAACACTGTTCCACCACCCACTAATGACAGAAATACTCCCGAAAACTTGTACCGTTGTGACTGGAAGGAAATCAGGAAACGGAAGAAAAATTGTCATCACTATGTATATCTGTAGAGCGCACACGATCTAAACATACAACTGTAATTTCAAAATATTTACTCACTTAGTGACTTTGAATAAACTAGGGATGAAAGTAGCACTTCAGAAGTACTGGAAAACTACTTCCAATCCAAACGTAAACATATCTCGATGTACCAATCCAAACATAAACATATCTGGGATATAACCATTCAACGTACAGAACCTTAAAGACGTTGATTAGTGCCACTAAGAACTTTCTTCACAACTGATTATCATTGTCTAGGAAAAGGGATGTATTACCATGTAGCAGTCGGTTCCCGGGAAGACCGTAAGTCGGGTCTTTAAATTCTTACAAATAAAGATTTAAAAATTCTACGAACATAAGATAATAGAAGTTGATGATTGCTACTCAGAACTCTCATCAGCACTCTATTTCATAGAGAAATTAAATGGTACTATGACCTTGTTCACAGTTGGTTCCATAGTTTCTGATAAATTTTTAATGTAAAATGTTATAAATAAAGATTTAACTATTATACTTACAGAACTTTATAGAACTTGACGAGTGGTATGCAAATCTCTAATTAGAACTCTATTTCATTGAGGAATAAAAATGTTCTATTACCTCGCTCAGAGTCGGTTCGCGATTTCCATGTAAATTATTAATTTAAATTGTTATAAATAAAGATTTAACCATTCTATGAAGAGTTATATCACCTTGTACGCAGTTAGTTCGGAGTAACACATTAAGTGTAGATTTAAGTTCTTATAAATAATTAGTTAAGCATACCAGGAAGAGAACTTCATAGAACTGAACAAATAATACCTAGAACGCAGCTCAAACCACCATTTCAATCCGAAATAAAACGGTACTATTACTTTGTTAAGAGTCCGCTAGCTACTGGCCCTTAAATTTTTAACTTACATTTTTATTAACCAAGATTTAAATATTTTACGAACAGAAGTTTATACAACCTTACGACTGCAACTCAGAACTCTCGTCACACATTTATATCACTGAAAAATAGTAGAGTTCTATCACGTTGTTCACAGCCTGTGTGCGATTGGTCCATAAATGGGTGATTTATTTTTTTATAAATAATGAGTGAAACATCCTACGATGAGAACTTCAAAGAACTGAACGAACGCTACTGAGAACACCCAACATGAATCTTATTAAATACAAGGAAGATCTATCACTTTTCTCACAGTCGGTTCGGAAATAGTGCATAAACGGTTGATTTGTTATAAATAATGAGTTAATAATTCTATGATAAGCGCTTCACATAACGGAACGAATGCTACTTAGAACAAACATCAGAACTCTATTCAAAACCAAAATAAAAGAGTTCAATCACCGTCTTCAGAGTCGCATCGCGAATAGCCCATAAATTCTACGAACTGGAATTTAAAGAGCTTGACGAGTATTATTTTGAACTCTTATCAAAACTCTATTTTATTACGAAATAAAAGAGTTAAATCACCTTGTTCACAGTCGGATGACGCGAGTCCAATAATTTGTTGAATCAAGTTGTTATAATTAAAGATATAGCCATTCTTCGAACAGAACTTCTTAGATCCTGACATCTGCTACTCAGAACTCTCATGAAACCTCCATTTCATTGCTATAAAAGGAGTTGTATCAACATGTTCACAGTCGGTTCGCAACTGGCCTATAAGTTGGTTATTTAAATTGTTATAATGAAAGATTTAAACATTCTTCGAACAGAATATTTTGACCTTGATAAGTGCTACTCAGATCTCTCATGAGACCTCTATTTCATTATTTAAGAAAAGAGTTGCATCGCGATGTTCACAGTCGGTTCGTAAGTGGCCTATAAGTTGGTTATTTAAATTGTTATAATGAAAGATTTAAAAATTCTTTGAACAAAACTTTACAGAAATTCACTTCTGCTACTCACACTTTGCATCATCACGCAATTACATTACGAAAAAAATTGTTCTATCACTTTGTTCAGAGTCGGTTCGAGATTAGTCCACGAATTGTTGAGTTTAAAGTGTTATAAATAAAAATACAACTATTGCACGAACAGAATATTAAAGACCTTGAGTGGTGCCACGAGTAACTTTCATGAGAACTCAATTTCATTTTCTAAGATGATGTATAAAAATGTTCACAGACGGTTCCCGAGTGTAACATATATCGATTGATTAATTTGTTATAAATAATGATTTAACCATTCTACGAAGGAAACTTAGTGAAGTTGATGTGTGCTACTGAGAATTTTCAGTGCAACTCTATTTTATTGGGAAGTAAAATTGTACTCTGGCATTGTTCACAGTCGGTTCAGGGTTCGCCCATAAATTCTTAAAGTAAAATGTTATAAATAAAGATTTAACTATTCTACGAACAGAACTTTATAGAATTCGACGAGTGCTACTCCGAACTCTCATCAGAACTCTATTACATTAAGAAATAAACGAGATCTATCACCCCGTTTACAGTCATTTCGCGAGTAGCATATAAATTATTAATTTAAATTGTTAGAAATAAAGATTTAACCATTCTAAGAAGTGTTATATCACTTTGTACAGTTAGTTCGGAGTAACACAGAAATTGTAGATTTAAGGTCTCATAAATAAGGAGTTAAACATCCCACGATAAGAACTTCATAGAACTGAACGAATGATACTGATAATGCACAACAGAACTCTATTTAGATAGAAAATAAAGGGTTATATCACTTTGTTCACAGTCGGTCCGCGAATAGCCCATAAATTTGTGGATTAAGTTGTTATAAATAACGAGCTAAATATTCTACGATAATTGCTTCGAAAACGGAACGAATGCTACACAGACACACACCACAATTCTGTTTAAATACAATAAGGCTTCTATCACCTTGCTCACAGTCGGATCGCAAAATGCCCATAAATTGTTGACATAATTGTCATAAATAAAAATGTAACCATTCTAAGAACATTACTTTACGGAGTATTGCGGAGTATTATTTAGAAATCTCATCGATACTCTATTTTATTACGAAATAAAGTTATATCACCATGTTCACAGTGAATTCGCGATTGGCCCATAATCGCTGAACGTAAACCTGCAAGACTTAGTTTTGTATTAAGTATTATGTGGTTCAAGCTCTGTGTATTCGCAACTGGATACGTCATGTTTCCTTTTTTCTTTCTAATTGTTTCATAACTTCTTCGTGTACGCAAAAAGTATTTTACGTCTCCACGTGAATTGCAATTTGGAGGCAAAGTCATGAGATTATGATTCTAGGAAAGGAGAACCCTTTTTTTAAAATATAACGAATATAAATTATATGTGTGGCGAAGTGTCGTGATGGCGATCTGGAAAAGTAATTGATTTCCACGCAGCACTTCCATGTTCGATTTTCTATTATTTTATCCTTTTTGCAACTGACTGGTGAATTTTCACTTGGTTTTACTGTGATGCACATTTCTCTCTCATGAAATACAATGGAGGCATGAATTAGATAGTACGATCACTGAAAAGGCTTTTCTCAGAAACGTGACGTAACCTAAGTTGCGAATACACAGACCTTGAAGCACATAATACTTAATGTAAAATTAAATCTTGCAGGTTTACGTCCCGCGATTATACCGAGTAGGCTAAGGGAGAAAGTGATAATGAAAATAATGAAATGATGGAGTCAAAGGGATGAGATAAAACGAGAGAACCCCATGATAATACAACACACCTCGTTTGTCTACTAGATATCAGTTGGAACGAGAGGAATCGAACTAAAGACCTTTACAAGAGGTGATCGCTCTCTCATTGTGCCACAGCGACCGGCAATACTTAATAAAAAACAGCTATTCTTAAAGCAAACTGCGTAAGTACAGTGAATACGTTCAATACTATTACATGTAATTAAATCTTAGTGTGTTTTGACACGTATCTAGAAAGAACAGAAATTCTTTTACAAATCCAGAGTAAGGGCAACTTTGATCCCCGCTGTGGGACTAAGGAGTCCCACTTTTTAACCTCCATTTATACTAATTCTGTAGGGGGACCTGAGCTATTCAAGTGTTGTTGTTTCACAGATTCTTATTATTGATTATAATATTAACTCATACTAATTTGTCGTTTTGAGGTATTTGTTATAAACGTACCCCCTCGGAATTTGTGGATTATTTACACATTAGTTTCGGAACTATTCTCAGGACAGAATGTGCAACTAAACCTTACCTCAATTCTTATAAATATTTCTACAAAGTTTAAGGTCCACTCACGCCGCCCCCTGCACTGGTTATCCACTGCTTAAAGAGATGCTTCTAGTGACTTACCACTTGAGTAAATTTTTCCTTGCTCGTTCATCGGTAGCTGATTCTTTATGTAATATTATTTGTAATATCAACAACACCAATAATGTTGATTCTTGGATCGACCTTCTAGTTTTCCCTTACGCAGTGCTTTGCATCCCGCCGCATTCTGAGAGAGTAAATAATCTCACCACTTGGAGACGCTTATCAGCAAAAATTATCTGCTTTCGGATACGAGATTCCTTAATTAAGATACTATCACCACACCAACTAGGGGTCTGTATACCATTCGGAGCAGAATCAGCCGTACATGCTGCCCATATGTACTACCCATCTTCACATACTGAAATGAAAGCATTTTTGAAAATTGACTTCCGCAACGCCTTCAATGAACTCAACCGCGACTAAATATTACAATATGTTAAAACTAACTTTCGAACTTACTATCCATACATCTACCAATGTTACTCCGAACCAAGCAATCTTTTTATAAGTGATAACATAATTCACTCACAACGTGGAGTACATGTAGGCGAACCACTTGGACCAACACTGTTCGCCCTAACCATCCATCACATTGTTAAGGATATTAACTCAGGTTTAAATATCTGGTACTTAGACGACGGTACCATAGCTGGAAATATCGACGTAGTACTATGTGCTTTTAATAAAATTCGTCTTGAAGCTTCATCTATTGGATTGTTTGTTAACTCTGCCAAATGCGAAGTGAGTTTTCTGAGCGCCGGAGATGATGAAATCCATGACCTTTATGGAAGGTTTAATGATGTAGCACCTGGTATCAAACTCTTATCACCTACCAATGCGGAAATTTTAGGGTCTCCCATCTCTACCCAAACAAGAAACAAAATTTTATTGGACAAGATATCAAAATTATAATTCTTCTTTTCTCGGTTATCAAAGCTTTCTGCACACTCCGCTTATTATTTACTACGAGCTTCACTCTCACTTCCAAGATTACTGTATTTCCTTCGTTGCTCCCCTTCTTGGCAGGATGATAAATTACTTGACAAATTCGACCACACTCTTAGAACAGGACTGGAATTCATTCTAAACTGTTCTTTGAAAGACAGTTCATGGTTACAAGCTCCCTTACCAGTGGAGAATGGGGGCCTTGGGATTCGTCGAGCCATGGATATCGCCATACCTTCTTTCCTCGCATCATTCTATGGCTCACGAGAACTAATTGGTTCTCTTCTTCAACAGGAGGTTGACTTAGACTCGATTCGAGATGTACAAGAATGCATCGATAAATGGACTAGTCTGGTTGGAATCGATCCCCCACCTAACGACAAAAGACATGTTCAGTCTGTTTGGGATGAACCTATAGTCAAACTTCATTTATCTTCACTCCTATCATCAACCAATAACCCAGATGACAAAGCCAGGCTGTTAGCTGTCTCCTCCTCCAAAAACGGAGCATGGCTTCAAGCCCTACCTTCTCACCCACTCGGCCTACACCATTCTAATGATAGCTTTCGTATTGCTAGAGCTCTGCGCTTATGTGCTAATATTTGTGAGCTTCACTTTTGTCCTGCTTGCGACGCATACTATGTCGATAATAAAGGATTATATGGTCTTTCATGTAAAAAAGTGCGGGAAGACAATCTCGACATCATATTGTAAACGACATTATTTGTAGAGCCCTCGTATCAGCGGGAGTTCCTTCAATAAACCAAATGGTTGTTGCCACACTGATGGTAAAAGGCCTGATGGCATGATGTTGGTACCGTGGAAAAATGGGAAGGCACTAGTATGGGATTTCACATGTTCCGATACGTTTGCTCCTTCCAACTTATCCCATTCTTCAATTCAGGCAGGTCTCATCGCCGCTCACACAGAATCAGACAAAAGACTAAAATACTCAAACCTATTGGACAAATATTGGTTTGTAACAGTAGCAATAGAAACCAGTGGGTCTTGGGGTCACGAAGGATCTAATTTCATTAATGAAGTTGGTCATCGAAAAGCAATCAAAACTGGTGACCTCCGAGCTACTGCATTCCTTTTCCAACGTATCAGCATCGCCATCCAGCGCGGGAATGTGTCATCGATCTTAGGCACATTACCTCCTGGCAAAGAACTGGACGAAATTTTTCTTCTATAACACACAATAAGAAGGAAGTAGAGACATCCTAGGAGGCTGGCAACCACTTTGACTATGTTTATGAAGTATGTTTTGAATACAGTTTGGATAAATATAAATTCTTGGAAGTCATGGCTAATACCGGTAAATTTGGGAGTGGTAGAAACATTATCTACAGATTTTACTTTGTTGCTCAAAATCCTTAAAGACCCGAAAGATATTGTTGTCAAGCTGTCCGATGTTTATTTTGAAACAAATATGCCATAACTAATGTTTAAGAAAATATGTCATACTTTTTATCATGTAATTTAGATTTGGTTAATGGTTGTCAAAATATGAAAATTTTCAAGTGGTCTGTGGTACAGCGTACGAGCTAATAAGCTTTTTTTACTTACGTTCCCGAACTATATTTAAACGTATGACAGTAAGAATCAAATATAGTATCACCCGACTGCCGTCGATGAGCAGACTTTCATCATAATCTGACGTAGGACAATGAGTGGAATTAACGTTGTAAGATTAGAAATCAAATTGGCAATATTGCTAGTAAAAGAAAAACATAAAAGAAGAAGTCTCATTTGAAAATAAATTCGCCTCAAACTGCCTGAGTTTACATATAAGTCTTAAGAGAACTTGTTGAATGCTCGGAATAAGTGTTCCTAAAAAACAATCATTTTTGCGTGGACCCGAATCCGTGACCCTATATGTGGAAGTCCTGCACGTTAACCACTCATCTAAGAAACCTATCGAAAGTGTTCCTTTGTTTAAAATTATTACCGAAGGGCACTATTATGTGCAGGTCTAATTCTCTCTCTTTCGTTCTTACGTTTTACAAATATTACAGATTTCGAACATTTTTTAACATTAGCTGCGCTTTATGTCTGATAATTTGGTAATAGTTTTAAGCACACGGTTCTTCCAAATAAAACTTAACTAACACAGTAGTAACTAATGTTTAGTTTACTGATTTTCTGTACGGGAAAGAAATTAGACTGTTGGCTAGCTCTTGGAAACTTGAAAATTGCAGCTCTGTTCCTGGGATAGGAGTAACCATCGCTCCAGGTGCTTGGGCGAAATTTCTCCCACATTTATCATTCTCCTTTTCTCTACTAGAAAAAGTGTGCCTAAATTATTAGCGAGATTTCTCCCCTCTTCTAATGAATTCCATACTGATTTACATGTCTCATACATAGTAGTATTTGATTTCGTGGGGTCGCTGGCTAATAGTTGATTTGGGGGAGTTCGGTGTCACCCCCGGATAAATGTTGAATAAAACCGCAATTTTAGGGTAAATCGCGGACCTAAGAGACCTCGTGATTGAGGTCGAAATTTAAGTAGTGGTGCCTACCTGGATGTGTAGGTCTTGGTGGATGTAAGGCGCACATAACGAGGAGGTCACACCCCCTCTGTAAGTCCTCAGTTTGTAGAAAGACATTACAGTAACACGTCTGAAGTTATTGCATAAAAACCACTGCAAAACATCATTTTGAAATTGAAATAACAAAGCAGTTTATAGATAGGGAAGGGAGCGAGAGGAAACATGTGAAATACTAAAGTCTTGTCTCTTGTTTGAGTCTCATCTCTTGTCCATCTCTATCAACAAATCAAAGACATTTACATTTTTTTATTTTCTAAAAAGACATGCACTCGTTTAGCACTCAGGCTTGAAATCATTTTCCAGTAAAATATAACTAAAAAAGACATGTCTTCAGGTGTTGGTTTGGAGGCAGTATTAACTGGAGCAAATGAAGCTTAGTCACAGCAATTCCATTATCCGACATTTTCTCCGTATGGATATGTGCCTGTCTTTAAGGGTATTTCTTTACCTTATATCAGTAACGAATTTAGAGGAAATCCTTTTTATTAAATCTTTGAAATTGCGGGAGAGAAGTGGAGTTTTCAAATATAGATATAATTAACGGTGGCTTTTTTGCTTCAGAAATTCCACCATTTACGGACTTCCGCCCAAAAGCCACCTATCTGTAACCGCCACTGTCTTATATAATAATAAGGTACAGTATAATTATGAAATGAATATGAATAACTTACCTGTAGGGATCGGCACTAGCAAATTCGAGCGAGTTTCCTTAAAAATCGACTCGACTCGAAACAGATATCTTTTAGCTTGACTCGAGAACTCGACTCCAAAACGTAGAGCTTCCTCGTGGCTAAGTGTTAGCGTACGCGCTTTTGGCGTGGGAAACCCGAGTTCAATTTCAGGCTGGAGTTCATGTGTTCTGAATTCCACGTTAATCAGTAGTTCCACGTCTCATATAGCCTCGCTGCTGAAAGGGACGCTAAACTAAAATAAACTCAACTGGACTAGAAAACGAGCCAAATCGAACAGAATCTTATGTTTAATTTCAAGTTCCCTTTTCTCTTATTCTACATAGACAATATAATTATTATCAATGTTGTTACTTCCACTAGAATTTATTATTATTACTATTATTCTTATTAAATTTTATATTTAAACTTGAAAGATAGGCAGTTTGCGTCTGAATACTAAAAACTAGATGACTAACGACTTCGGTAGTCGTGAAATCTATTAGCAAGCATACCTCACAAGGATATCGGTTTGAGTTCCGGAGAAGCAATTATTTGTGCTTACGCCAAAATGTGTTAAAAGTTATAGCGTGCCAGGCACACATGTTTAAAATTGCTCTGCCTGGGTCTATGGTTGTCAACGACTTGAGCGGCTTGGCTCACAGCTTATACCTGAGTTTCAAGGGGGCTATAGCTCCCCTTGAATCCCGACCTATATATATAGTATATATATGGGCTTCAATCCTGGGTATAGCGGCAAACTGTGATTTAGCCCCTCCCTTGTTCATATCCTGGATCCGCGGCTTTAAAGGTACATAGCTGCAAAACTATGCGACCTACCGTAGTCGGTTTAAGACTTCACTTAGAACTAATATGTGTGCTATCCAAAAATACAATGTTTCAGAATCCTTAGGTACGGCAGGATTCTGAATCATGGATATTCGGATAGCGCACATACTAGTTTTTAAACAAACCTTGATCCTGCTACGGTAGGTCGCATTGTTTTGGAGCTATGGACCTTTAAAATTTATTTCTTCATGTTTTCGGCAGCCTATAACTTCGAAATTAAACATTTGTGCACCAGGTTGGTCTATACCTTTTGTCTTATCTTATAAGGGAACCTTCTGAAAATGATAGTTGCAGTGAAAGATGCGACCTATGCCAATTGAAAGACCTTTAACAGAGATGTTCATTCCCAAAAAATTAGCTGCCCATAGCAATAAGATTAAGAAATATAAGGGGTGGAAGTTCGGGACACAGCAATGTTGGACAAGGGGGAAAAGTGCAAATTCCGCAAAAATGGGGGCATGGCAAGATAAAATGCTGACAAATGATGCATACAAAGAGACTTGCCAGAATAGGGATCAAATGAAGGCCACCAGCGGGGTTAACAGTGTTGCCAACTGCAATGAAAAGTACAAGTTTTTCAAAGAGCACTATATGAAGTGAGTGCAATACTCAGTGTCAACCTGTGATGTAGAACATAAGGTATGGCGTGTATAATAAGTGGTACAATCTAACAAAAGAGAATGGAAAAAACAGAAGTACGAAAAATACGGAAAAGACGAAGTTTGCCATAATGCACCACATTTGATCACGAGCTGTGCATATTGGAATGAACAAAACAAGAAAGCAGAAACTATGCAGGAAACCGACGTACCTAGAGTCGAAAAGAAAAACGATTTCCAAAGTTGGCAGCACTGGCGATGAAACGCCAGGCAATTCTAGGATGGTTAGGCCACTCGCTTCACAAAAAGAAAATTCCAACAACGTGCATTGCCCTTTGCATTATATGTATATGCTCGTCCACATTGTACGTGCAGTTGTTCGATGAAACAATGGTCCAAACAGAAAACTCATTTGCAGTGAGCACAGAGGAATACTGCCAATTCGTCACACATGGTACAATGATCACCTGTGAATTTCTCGAAACAGTACTCTAGAGGTGTCGGAACCTTTGGTGGTTCTTCTGTCACATATCCACACCTGTAGAAAGCAAACATAATCAAAGGCTTGATCTGCTGTGTGTTGCTGTCTGCAATACTATCAACGCCTATATGATATATCCAGAGTATCCCACCTAACTCTGTGACTAAAATAGTTTCTAAGAAAAAAAAAATATAACACGTCCAGTTGTGCAGGAATGTACCCATGTCAGCGGGCGACAACCTTTTGTGAGACGCAAGTGCCCCCAAGTCCCCCATCATAGAGATCCGGGGGCCAACGTCAACATTTCAAATAGTATCATCGGTCGGGTTATATTTCTTTCGATAAATCTTGGATTTTGCAACAACGCATATCAGAAATATTTACTATATGGGATTTCAAAATGGCCACCAAAAACATCTGCACGGTGACAAGAACAACGTGCATTTTTGGCGACCATCCGCCCCCTGTTCCCATTTGAAATGTTGCGGTTGACCCCCCAAGCCTTATGATGGGAGCCCTGAGGGACTTGCTTCTTAGAAAGTTTTCTTGTCTCTCGACACGAGTAAATTCCTGTGCAATTGAATTTGCAACATCTCTTTTCGCTTCGCAGCAATTTGAGATCACAATAATCGATACCATGTTAAGACACAACATATATTTCAGCGGCCATTTTGAAAAACATGCTCCATATAGCAAATGTTTCCTATACATGTTGTAGCACATTCCATTATCTATCAAGAGAGGTACCACTCGGTCCCTGTTCTCATTTGAAAATTTGAAGTTGGCTCCTGGGGCCCTATGATGGGGATCCATGGGGCACTTGCTTCTCACACACTTTTATCACCCCCTGACCTTGGTACATATCTGCACTACTGGATCCGTCACATTTTTGTTCGTTTGGCAAATCTTTCAGGTCACAAAGTTTGGTGAGACACCCTGTATATTCCCACATACGGCCCAATCATGATATAATGTTCAATACTTCTATTATCGGGTGTTGGCTCAACCCAACCATTTCATGTTCCCCGACTTGACATTGCCTCAATCACTCTAGCATTGATGCATTCCGAGTGAAGCCTGTTGCCTTAAATTTCTTTTTTGTGAAGCGAGTGGCCTAACTATATTAGACTTGTCTGGATGTTCATGGCCAGTGTTGCCAACTTTGCATAGGTCTGGTCGGTTTCCTGCATAGTCGGTGTTTCTTGTTTTGTTCATTCTAATATACACAGCTCACGATCAAATGTGGCGCATTATGGCCAACTCCGTCTTTTCAGTATTTTTCGTAGTTCTGTTTTTACTAATTTCTTTTGTTAGATTGTACCACTGATTATACACGCCATATCTTATGTTCTACACGATAGGTTGACACTGAATATTGCATTCACTTCATATAGTGCTCTTTGCAAAACATATACTTTTCATTGCAGTTGGAAACACTTTTAACCCCACTGGTGGCCTTCATTTGTTCCCTATTGTGGCAAATCTCTTTCTATACATCACTTTTGGCGGAATTTGCACTTTTTCCCCTTGTCCAACCTTGCTGTTTCCCCAACTTCCACCCCTTATATTTTCGTATTGCTATGGGCAGCTAATTTTGGGGGAATGCTCATCTCTGTTACAGTTCTTTCAATTAGCATAGGTCACATCTTTCACTGTAACTATCATTTTCGGAAGGTTCCCTTGTTCGTATCACGAACAGAATTTTTTTCCAGAAAGGTTTTGGAACCTAATTGTTGAATTTGCTGCTGTGGCAAAACTGTCATTTCGCTCAACTTGACAAATAATATAATATAATATAATATAATGCTTATCCAACAATGAGCGCGGATTGCAAAGAAAAGCAGTGAACTCTAAACTACCCCTGTAGCAGGGTCGGATCCAGGAGGGACTTCTGGGGAGGGGTGTGGATTGTAATACTGCTACTTAGCTAGTTTCAAGAGCTCCAAACTCCGGGATGGAGTTTATTTATATATAAAATAAGAAAGATTCCTCTTCCGGGGGAGGGTGGGCGATTGCCCCGATCGTTCCATGGATCCGTCCCTGCCCTATAACCTCTCCCCGAAATTAAATGCATAGATCTATTATTTGCAGTTCGAAGTCATTTTCGCTTCGATGTTAATAGTGACTTCTTTTTATCTCTGCCCTCGAGAAATAATAATAATAATAATAATAATAATAATAATAATAATAATAATAATAATAATAATAATAATAATAAATTAATAGAAGAAATCCAATAAGTACGAAAGTAATTTACCATTACATTCATAATGAATAGAACTGTGAAGTACTTTCGTATTTATTGGACTTTTTTTATGAACATATAATTACTCATTATAGCACATAAAATGTATTAACATTTAAATTGCTACACAAATAGAAATTTGAATTGCAATTTGCTGCAAAAATATATATAAGTAAACACACACACACACACATATATATATTTTGCCTCCTGCCTCGAATTTCGAGTCGAGACTGAAATATATTTTAATATCGAGGCAGAGTTTTCTCGAGAGTGGTCGAAACACTCTTAGATCTCGACTCGTCTAGACTCGTGCTCATCCCTATCGAGAAGTTTGCTGAGCTAACAGTTTATCTCAACCAAGTTTCCCCGAGCCGATGGCTCATCCCAAAGCGAGTCAGCTTGAGCAGGTGGCTCACCTGAGTTGATGACCGAACCGAATTGATGACTTACCCAGTCCAAAGGAGCCATCTGTCCAGTTGAGTCAAGTTGAGCCAAAGCCGATGGACTCGTTTCAACCGATCTCACTGGAACCACAGGCCCACCTGAGCACAGTCAAACTTAGTAATGGCTCATCTTAACCAAGCCGTCTCGAGCTATGGGCTCAGTTGAGACAAGTCGCTGGCTCTTCTCAACCGAGCAAGCTCAAGCCATCTACTAAATTGGGTCGAGTCGTTGGCTTATCCCAAAGGAGCTGGCTAGAGATGTTCATTCAGAAAAAAACGAGTTAAGACGGTTGACATCATTACTCGGGGTGTTCTTCTGCTTTGGTTCAAAATTTTGACGGTGAAGGTCTAAACATTGATAGTAAGCACTACAGTATATACTTGTATGATGTTAAGGACATTTGATGCTGTCTCGTTATAAAAATCTATTGTCGTCTTGTTATCCAGAGAAGGCAAGATGCAAGCAGTGTCCCCCTCGTGAGCAACACTAAAAGTATTCCATATTACTGCTTACATTTGTCATAGCTTTCGCTTTCCAGTCTAATCACTTAATCAAGCCATGATTTCAGAACGAGCTAAAAAGAGCTGAGTGAGCAAGCGAATTATCAAACCCGACTCTACTTGAAATTTGACCTCAAAAATAGTGACTCGGTTCACAACTCGACACGAGAAAGTTACCTTTGGCTCGAGTCGTGCCCATCCCTACTTACCTGACATTCACATTTCATTTGCTACTTTCTTTCATTCTCTAAAACGTGTCTATTATGATGTTCTTCGTGTTTCTTGTCCAATAGTACTGGAACATTCCTCATTAGTTCTATTAATACGTCTTTCATAATCGAAGTTAACAGTGCAGCAAAACCTCTCGAGTATAGACATAGAGAATCCTCTGCAGCCGAAATTTTAAACAAATGTACACTTTCTTCTGTGCAGCGCTTCAGGGAGAACCAATGAGAACATGAGCCACAGCGATGCTTCCGTTGAACATCGATGTAAAACCATACTCGGTTGTTTATCATCGCGACCAATAATTTACCCTAGCGGTCGACCTCTAGGTCGCGATGTAGCATACATCTTCGGAGTGAGCATACCCATCTGAATCCATGTGTTTGTGCCAGTATCGAGGGTGCGACCGCGAAGTAAACCTCGACCTCGATTGCGCCGTCATTCGGTTTCTTTGTTTTTACCCTTAGACCTTATTTTAACAACTTATGCAAATGTCGGATGTTGCAGACCTCCTGGCTACGCCTCTGCTTGGTACCATGCATACTTCCTAAACATCATCAGTCTCTGTTCACTTCCAATTTCAACCATAATTTTATTATTTCAAGTCGAACAGAATAGATTCGTTCTCCTCCGCATTTGGCGTTATTAAAATTAAAATTGTGGTGTAAGTAAACCTCTGATTTTGCCATTTTAAATGTAAAATTCTGCCCCTCCTCCGCAAAAGAAATCTCATGTACGCAACCTGAGTGTATGTCACCACGTTCCAAATACAAAAATTGAATTTGGATATTTTCTGCAAGACTATTAGCGAGATATAGAATTTCATATATAATATTTCTGTTTTCTTGGTACTGGAATAAATAAATTTGAAAGTAATCTTTTGTGTAAGTATAATTGTGCAGAACAGCCATGGATAAATGTTTTGTGCTGCTATATATACAAATGTATGAGAATTTTTACGAACGTTTCTTTAGGGGTGGAAAATAGTGTCCTAGAAACTAAGTGTCAAGTTGAAATCTAACAAAATAAGAATTTTACATTCACTTAGAGAGTGCCGAGTTTCAGTTAATATTCATATAAATGTGGGTTATTTACTATCTAATAAACAAGAGTCCTTGAAAAACTACATTTTTTCCAGAAAAAGTCAGCAAAATACTCCCTCAAAACTCCCTTTCCGAAAAATTGTGCAAAATATCCCCTCCGAAGAAGCTGAAAAACTCTAAGAGGGAAGTTAAAATCTAAAAGGCAAGAATTTTGTATTCATCTAAATTTTCCTTCATTTCAGCTAACATCCATAAACGTGTGACCACATACTATCTAATTAGCATATGGAGTTGGAAAAACAACGATTTTTCCTGAAAAAGATTGGCAAAATTTTTCCTTTTAAAAAGCTATATGTGTCTAAGTGCCAAGTTAAAATCTGAAAACATAGGAATTTCATACTCATCTAGATGGTAAGTACTTTCATTTAATTTCATATAAATGATGGACGTGTGTTATTTAATTAATATGGACTTGGAAAAATACAATTTATTCCGAAAAAGTTTAGAAAAGTATTGCCTAAAAAAGCGAAATAACTCTACGTCCTCACTTAAAAAATTAATAAAATATTTTTTTGCATCTAGATAGTCACTACTTCCAGCAAATATCTACATAAATGAGGGCCACATACAATCCAATCACCATATGAACTTAGAAAAATATCATTTTTAAAAATTACTAGCAAAGTACAACCTTAAAAATGCTATATAACTTTAAGTGCCAAGATAAAATCTAAGAAAAGAAGAATTTTGTATTCATGTAGAAGGTCGCTTTTCTTAGTTAATATCCATATATATATGGGCCATGCGCAATCTAATTACCACATAGATTTGGCAGTAAAGTATTTTTCCGAAAAGATTGAGCAAAATACTTACTCCAAAAATACTATATAACTCTAAGCGTCAAATTAAAATCTAACAAAATAGGAATTTTATATTGATTTAGAGTATTTGTACTTTCAGTTCAAATTTATTTAAATGTGAGCCATGTACTATATAATTGGGATATAGACTTCAAAAATACCATTCGTTTTCGTAAAAAAATTATCTAAATACTCCCTGCAATATAAAACATTTAATACTATGTGCTAAATTACCATGTGGATTTGGAAATATACCATTTTTCCGATAAAAATGAGCAAAATACTCCCTCCAATAAAGCTATATAACTCTAAGTGTCGAATTAAAATGTAACGAAATAAGAATTTTATATTCATCTAGATGGTCTTACCTTCTATAAAGTGGGTCATGTACTACCTAATTACAATATGGCCTTGGAAAAATATAATTTATTCCGAAGAAGATACTGACTTCAGAAAGCCATATAACTCTAGGTGTCAAGTTGAAATCTAACAAAATAAGACTTTTATATGAATATTATACATTAGTAAATATTCATATAAATCTGGGCGGTGTCCTATCTAATTAGTTGGAAAAATACAATTTATTTCCAAAAAGGTGACTAATATATTGGCTCCAAAATCAATATAACTCTACGTGTCAAGTTGAAATCTAACAAAGTAAGAATTTTATATTCATCAAGTGGGGAACTACCCTGAGTTAATATTAATATAAAGGTGAGTCACACAAAATCTCATTTCCAGATGGGCATGAAAAAATACAATTTTTTTTAAAAAAATAATAAGAAAAATATTACCTCCGAAAAGCTAAATAACTCTCATAGGCAAGGTAAAATCTAATAAAATAACAATTTCATATTCATTTTGAGGCTTCGTACTTTCAGTTAACGTTCATACAAATTTGAGACATGTACTATCTGATTACAATATCGTCTTGAAAGATATATTTTTTTCTCGACAAAAATCTATTGAATTCACAAAGGTAGATATCTCTGTTTTAAAGTTAAAATCTATCAAAACAAGGATTTTACATTGATCTAGAGATTCCGTAATTACAGCTAATATCTACAAAAATGGGGTGACATACAATCTAATTACCATATGGAAATGAGAAAACACGAGTTTGTAAAGAAACCAATTGGGCAAATACTTCCTCTAAAAAAGCTATAATTCAAATTCATATAATGTGAGCTATGTACTATATAATTACCATATGAATTTCGAAAAATACCATTTTCTTTCGAAAAATAAGCAAAACACTCCCTCCAAAATCATTTAACTCTGGTTGAAGCTAAGTTGAAATGTAACAAAATGAGAATTTTTATAATTATCTAGATGGTTTGTTCTTTCAGTTAATATACATATAAACGTGAACGGTGTACTATCAAATTACCATATGGGCTTCGAAAAATACATATCTTCCGAATTAATGAGCAAAGTATTTGCTCGAGAAAAGCTAACTAACACTACGAGGCAAGTTAAACTTAAAAATATAACATTTGTGTATTCATTTAGAGGGTGTATCCTTTCGGTAAAGAGCAATATAAATGTTGGCTATTCACAATCTAATTACGACATGGATTTGGAAATACACATTTTTTTCCCAAGAAAAAATTAGCAAAATAATCACACGAAAAGAGCTATGTAACTCTAAGTCCCAATTAAAAGCTAACAAAATGAGAATTTTATATTCATCTAGAGAGTTTCAACTTTCATTTCAAATTCATATAAAAGTGAGCCATGTACAACATAATTACACTATGGACTTACACTATATACATTTTTATCAAAAGGATGGGAAAACAGTCCCTTCAAAAAAACTATATAATTCTAAATACCATTTTAAATTCTGACAAAATAAAAATTCAATATTCACCTAGAGGGTTTTGCCTTGCTATATAAATTTGAGCCGTACAGTAGCAAAACATCTGCCTCTAAAAGGCAACGTAAATTTTAGTTCAAGTTAAAACCTAAATAAATAAGTACTTTATATTCATCTAGAGTGCCCCTACTTTCAGTTAATATCCATATGAATGCGTATCATATGATATTTAAACACAATATTGCGTGGCAAAAATACACTTTTCCCGAAAAATAAGAGAAAAATTCTCAACGAATGGGTTATATAACTCTAAGTGCCACGTAAAAATCTAACAATATAAGAATTTTATATTCATACAGTGTGTTCCTACTTTTGGTTATTATTCAAATAAATGTGGAAAATGTACTAACTAATTACTGTATGAATATTGTATTTGTTTTTCGAAAACAATGAACAAAATACCGCCTTTGAAAACCTTTATAACTCAAAGTGGCAAGTTTAAATCGGACAAACTAAGAATTTTATATTCATTTAGAATGTTTCTAATTTTAGTTAATATCCATATAAATATGAAACATGTAATATGTGAACACCATATGGAGTTCGCAAAATACATTTTTTTCTGAAAAATCATCACAATACTCCCTTTAAAAGGTTAATTACCTTTCAGTGCGAAGTTCAATTCTAACAAAATGAGAATGTTATATTCATCTAGAGGACCCCTGCTTTTAATTAATAGCAATATGAATGCGTGCCATGTAATATCTAATAACCATATGACATTGCTAAAACACTTTTTTTCGAAATATGAGAAAGGACTCACTGCAGAAAAGCTATATAACTCTAAATGCCAAGTTAAAATCTAAAAAATAAGAATTTATTTCATCTGGTTGGTCCGTAATATTAGTTAATATCCAGACAAGTTTGGGCTATGTAACGTTTAATTACCGTATGAACTTGGAAAAATAAATTGGAATTGGAGCGTTAATATTCACATAAATGAGGGCCACGTACTATCAAATTACTATATGGCTGTGGAAAAATACCATTCTTTCCTAAAAATAGATATGACCAGTCTATGTTATCCTGTAATGCTCCTTTTATTCCACGTTTTAATTTAGATTGAAAATTATTTATTTGGTTGCGTATAAATAACAGTTCTATGTTCAACCACTAACTAACAGTTTGTATTTAGAAACCTCGGAACATTTCCAGAATACACTTAAAATCAAATGAAAATTTATAGAGGAAAACATTAAGATATCTTTTAACACAATTACTTAGTAGAGATACATTTTTAACAAACATAGTCTTGAAATAACTATTTTAGAAAATTAAAATCATCAGGTATAAGAGGAAGAAAAGAAAATGTATTAACATACACGTACACTGAGCTAGACTAGCTTACGCGACTGATTAGCTTTCTTGTTCTTGGTTATGTGGCACGCATTCATGATGCAACATATACAATTTAATTGTCCTTTGAACATATAAACATGAATGTAGAATACAATAATATTTTCATAACATGTTTATAAAATCCGTAAAAAACCTCAATTCAGTTTTATGTTTAACATGAGTCGTACTATAAATTTTTATGCTACAAAAGGAAATATTTAACCATTCTAAGAGCAGAACTCTAAACTACTTACGAGTATTATTTAGAACTCTCATCAAAACTTTATTTCATTACGAAAAAATTAGTTCTGTCACCTTGTTCGCAGTCGGATACCCAGTGGCCTATAAATTGTTGATTTACATTTTTAGAAATAATGAGTTAAACAATCCACGATCAGAACTTCATAGAACTGAACGAATACTACTCAGAACACCCATCAGATTTAAATACAAAATAAAGGAGTTCTTCCACCATGTTCACAGTAGGTTCGCGAGTAACCCACTAATTGTTGATTTTAGTTGTAATAAATAATGAGTTAAATATTCCGCAATCAGTGCTTCACACAACTGAACAAATGCCACCCAGCACAAACATCACAACTCAATTTAAATATAAAACAAAACAGTTCTATCACTTGTTGACAGTCGATTTGCGAATACCCCTTAAATTGTTGATTTAAATTGCCACAAACAAAAATATAGAAAAACCTAGGAACATAGCCTTAATAAAAACTTGACGAGTATTATTTAGAAATCTCATCAAAACTCTACTTTATTATGAAATAAAAGTGTTCTATCACCTTGTTCACAGTAAGCTAGCGAGCGGGTCATAAACTGTTAATTTAATTTGCTATAAATAAGATTCATCCAATCTACGAACAGAACTTTATATAAATTAATGAATGCTACTAAGAACTCTGATTAGAACTCTATTTCATTGTGAAATAAAACAGTTCTATCATATGGTTCACAGTCTCTTAGCGAGCTGCCAAAATATTGTTAATTTCAAATGCAATGAATAAAGATTTAATCATTCTACGAGTAGAACTTTATGGAACTTGACGAATGCTACCCAAAACTCTCATCAGAACTCTATTTCGCTGCCAAAGAAAACAGCTCTATCAACAGTTCAGAGACGGTTCGGGAGCGGCCCATTAATTGTTAATTTAAATTGTTCTAAATAAAGTATTAACCTTTCTACGAAACGAACATTATAGAACTTCCCGAGTAGTAATCAGAAGTCTCATCACAGGTCTATTTCATTTCGAAATTATTCACTTTCATCTTCACATTTTGTTAGCGAGTAGCCAATAAAACTGTTAATTTAAATTGTTACTAATCAAGAATTAAACTTTGTACAAACACAAGTTTATTGAGCTTCATGAGTGCTAGTCAGAACTCTAATCTGAACTCTATCTCGTCGCGGAAAGAAGGAGTTATATCACCTTGTTCAATTAGTTTCGCAAGTGGCTCATAAATTGTTAATTTAGATTGTCATAAATTACGATTTGAACATTATACGAACAGAATGTTAAAGAATTTCACGATTGGAAATCAGAACTCTCTTTCATTGTGAAATAAAAGAGTTATGTCACCTTTTTGACAGTCGGATCGTAAATGGTATTGTTGTTGTGAATTTAAATTATTATAAATATAGATTTAACCATTGTACAAACCGAACTTTACAGAATTTAAGGAGAGCAAAAGAGAACTCTTATCAGAACTATATTTCATTGCGAAATAAAAGTTCCATCAGCTTGTTCAGAGTTGTTTCGCGAGTTGTCCATAAATTGTTAATTTAAGTTGTAACAATTAAAAACTTACATATTTAATGAACAGAACTTTATAGAGCTTGACGAGTGCTACTCACTACTCTCATCAGAACTCTATTTCATTTCTAGAAAAAGTGTTGTGTCACCTTGTTCACAGTCGGTTTGCGAGCTACCCTTAAATTCTTGATTTGAATTGTTATAAATAAAGATATAACCATACTGCGAACAGAAGCTTAAACACCTTGACTGGGGCTAATCAGAACTCTCATCAGAACTTATTTTCATTCTTAAAGAAAAGAGTTGTATCACCATGACCACAGTCAGTTCCCGAGGGGAGCATTAATCGTGTATTTAAATTGTTATAAATAAAGATTTAACCATTATACGAACAGAGCTTTATAGAACTTGACAGAACTACTCGTAACTCCCATCTAGGTAATAAAAGAGTTCTAACACCTGGTTCACAGTCGGACAGCAAGTGGCAAAAAATTTGTTAATTTCAATTATAATAATTGAAAATTGAACAATTCTATGAAGAGCTACATTACCTTGTGCACAATTGGTTCGGACTAACAGATAAATTGCACATTTTTGTTCTTATAAATATTAAGTTAAGCATTCCACGATAAGAACTTCATAGAGCTTGAAGAACGCTACTGAGAACACACAAGAGAACTCTATTTAAATAAAAATAAAATATCTCTATCATTTTGTTCACAGTCGCTGCCCAAAAATCCCATATATAGTTGATTTAAGTTGTTATTAATAACGAGTGAAACTTTCTACGATAAGTGCTTCTTAAAACGGAACAAACGCTACTCAGGAAATGCATCATAACTCTATTAATTACCAACTAAGAGTTCTATAATTTTGTTCACTTTCGGTTCGCGAATAACCCCTGAAATTGTTGATTTAATTTGTCATAAATTAAAATATAACCATTCTACTAACAGAACTTTAAAGGGCTTGACGGGTATTATTAAAACTCTCATCAAAAATCCATTTAATTACGAAATAATAGTTATATCACCTTGTTCAGAGTGGTCTTCGAACGACCCTTAAACTGTTGACTAAAATTGTTATAAATAGAGATATAACCATTCAACGATTAATACTATATAGACCTTGACAGGTCCTTCTCAGAACTCTCATCAGAACCCTATTTCCATATTAAATAAACAAGTTCTATCATTTTGTTCACAGTCGATTCGAGAGTGTCCCATAATTTCGTATTTTAAATTCTTATAATTAAAGATTTGACCATTCAACGAACTGAACTTTATGGATTTTGAGGAATATAGCCTAGACATTTCATCAAGAAATCTATTTCGTTGCGAAAGAAAAGAGCTTTATCACCTTGTTCATAGTCGGTTTGCAAGCGGCCTATGAATTGTTGATTTAAATTGTTATAAATAAAGATATAACCATTCTATAAAATGAAGCTTAAAGAACTTGACTGCTGCCACTCAGACGGCTCATCAGAACAGAATTTCATTGTTTAAAAAAAGAGTTGTATTACCATGTTCATAGTCGGTTTCGGAGTGGATAAAAAATCTGTTTTCTAAATTGTTGTAAATAAATATTTTACCATTTCTACGAACAGAACATAATAGAAGGTGATAAATGCTACTCAGAACTCTATTTCATTGCGAAATAAAACATTACTCTGAAGTTGTTCATAGTCGGTTACCGATTGGTCCATCATTTGTTAATTTGAAATTTTATTAATCACGATTTAAACATTCTAGGAACTGAAGTTTATAGAACTTTAGGAGAAGTAATCACAACTCGTCAGACATGTAATTCATTGCGAAATAGAATAGTTTTATTACCTTGTTCACCGTCGGTTTGCGATTGGCCAAAAATTATTCATTTTTTATAAAAAATGAGTTAAATTTTCCAAGATCAGAACTATATAGAGCTGAACGAACGCTACTCAGAACACCCAATACAACTCTATTTAAATACAAAATAAAAGAGTTCTATGACTTTGTTCACAGTCGGTTCTCGAATAGTCTATAAATTGTTCATTTCAGTTGTTATAAATCACGAGTTGAACATTCTACGATAAGTGCTTCAGAGAACTGAACGAATGTGACTCAGAGAATACATCAGAACTCGATTTAAATTCAAAATGAACCACCTTGTTCACAGTACTTTCTCGAGTAACCCTTACCATTGTTGATTTAAGTTGTTATAAATAACGAGTTAAACATTCCGCTATCAGAACATCATACCACTGTACGAATGCTACTCAGAACACACATCTGTACTATATTTGAGTGCAAAGTGAAAGAGTTGTATCACCATGTTCACAGTCGGATGTCGAGCGGCAAATAACTTGTTAATTTACTTAGTTATCAATAAAGATATAGCCACTCTGTAAGGGCCTGGTTCGTATCTAAGTTAATCTTCAAAACAATTTGACGCGTTTAACACTTTCTTAACTGGTTTTTATTATTTGATCATGAGAAGTGTACATAATTAACTTTTCTGCACAACCAACAAAATATCTAGACCTTTATACACACACTTATTTACTCGTCAAGATGTCTACGTACATGTACATTTTTTATTTACGTCGTTGCTATAGTAACAACAACTCTTATTTTAGTTACCGATTACACAAATAATATCCCAGAATTTCTATATATCTTTATTTTCTTTATACATAATATTGCTCACATAATTCGCCTCTGATCCTTTTCTGTAAGCTGGCACAGATTGCTAATGTTACATACAACGTTATCGTTGTAACTCTTTGAACATAATATTTAGACCTTGGCAAGTGCTACTCTCAACTCTCATCAGAACTCTATTTCACTGCTTGACAAAGAGTTCTATCACCATGTTCGCGAGTGGACCATAAATTTGTTATTAAAATTGTTATAAATACAGATTTAATAATTCTACAAACATAACTACATAGAAGTTCATGAGTGCTACTCCGAACTTTCATCAGAATTCAATTTGATTGCGAAATAAAGTCTTCTATCATCTAGTTCAAAGCCGGTTCGTGATTGGTCCATAAATTGTTAATTGAGATTGATATACATAAAGATTTAATCATTTTACGAACAGTACTTTCAAGAGCTTGACGAGTATTATTTATAACTGTAATCAAAACTCTATTTTACTACGAAATAAGAGTTGAATCACCTTGTTCACTTGGTTGTCGAGCGGCCCATAAACTATTGATTTAAAATAATATAAATAAAAACATAAAAATTCTACGATCAGAACATTATATACCTTGACAAGTGCTCCTCACAACTCTCATCAGAACTCTATTTCATTTCTTCACAAAGAGTTCTCTTACAAGGTTCAGAGTCGGTTCGCGAGTAATCATAAATTGGTTATTTAAATTGTTATAAATAAAAATTTAACCATTCTACAAACATAAATTTATAGATCTTCATTAATGTTACTTAGAACTCTCATCAGTAGTCTATTACACTCAGAAATAAAAGAGTTCACAGTCGGTTCGGGAGTGGAATGTAAATTATAAGTAAAGATTTAACCGTTCTTCGAAGAGAGCTTCATTGAACTTGCAGAGTTCTAATCAGAACTCTCATCAGAAATCTATTACATCGCTAAAAAAGGGGTTTTATCAATTTGTTCACACTCTGTACGCGAGTAGCCTATAAAGTGTTGAATTTATAGTGACATAAATAACAAATGCCACTATTCTACGAAAGGAACTTTAAAGAACTTGACGAGTGTTATTAATAACTGACCTCAAAACTCTACTTGAATACAAAATGAAAGAGTTTTATCACCTTTTCACCGTCGGCTTGCGAGCGGCCCATAAATTTTTTACTTTATTTGTTATAAATAAAGATATAACCATTCTACGATCAGGACTTTAAAGACGTTGACCGCTGCCACTCAGAACTCAAATCAGTACAAGATTTCATTGTTTAAGAAAATAGTTGTATAACCATAATAACAGTCGGTTCGCGAGTGGCCCATAAATCCGTTCTTTAAATTGCTTTAATAAAATTCTACTATGGCTGTGTTCAGAGTTGACTAGCCATTTGCCCATAAATTGTTAACTTGAATTTTTATTAACCCTTGAGATGTCGCGTCACAGCCTTAAAGACCATGCTGAAGAATTATGTTTCATATATTACAGGTCACTGCGCGATCTGTACCTTCTATACCTTCATGTGAACTCGTCCAATACATGTATACATTTATTTATATTCTTTAGCTCTAATAAGTTCCACGTAACAAAGCTTTTGTTCACTAACTTATCTTTTCAACCGTGCACGACTCCTCATGGCAAAGTAACCCGGTAGAAAGCATTCTGAGGGCCCCCTTGCACTAGGTATAAGTAGTACTGTTCTGTGACAATCTTATCTAACTTTGTTCGTTTATTTTAATGTGTTGCTGCCGCCCCTGTGAATTTAGTTGTATTTCTGAATGATTAATGAACTTAATACATTTGTGGCAAAGACGAAAAAGTATACATACTACTCAGGTAGTGTTGACAAATACATTTTATGCCGTAAATATGCTGGTTCAAGTGATCGAAATTTCTGTAAGTTATAAAGAGGGGCGACTGATTTCAAGGATATTATTTTTATTATTATTATTATTATTATTATTATTATTATTATTATTATTATTATTATTATTATTATTATTATTATTATTATTATTATTTAAATGATGTGTCTGAAATAGAACTCAATTCAATGTTGGATTCTGAGGATGGACAAGATAGTGTAGAAAAAGATATCATGATTGAATTAGTTGTAAACAACACAAATATTGAAATAGGTTGAAAAAGTTTACCGGTTCTGATATAAAAGAAAAGATGACAAGACATTATGGAACGTACGCTGTCCTACTCTAACCCATAGGACGAGAGAATGTAATTTAACATGTCGTTTATCTGTATTGAAACAGAAAGAAGATGCAGCAAATACTTTATTTGGGGCATATACTGTATTTCTTGCGAACTCTATGCTGAATGAAATAGATCCATATGCTAATCAAAGGATTTATAAAATATAATTGCTGTTGTCTACCGAGAACATCGATCCACAATCACAAGAGAAGAGAAAACACTTTATGCTTACATTTTGTAATTGTACTAAAGGAGACGTGGACATTGCTCAGTGAACATCGAAACTATGGACAATACTATTTTTTGAAACACTGGACAGTGAATAGTTTTATTGCGCTTGGAGAGAATATTGAACTGAAACATAAATACTTCGTGTAAAAGCTTGAAAAAAATGATGGTGAATATTCGGGACATCTAAATAAAATACATCATCTGAACACAGAACATAAGCTTCAGAAAATAACAGAGAATTCAGAAATTAAGAGAGCTCTACCACCCACTAATGACAGAAAAGCTTCCGAAAACTGGTACCATTCTCACTGGAAGAAAAACAGGAAACGGAAGAAAAATTGTCATCACTATGTATATCTAGAGAGAGCACACGACCTAAACGTGCAACTGTAATTTCAAAATATTTAATCACTTAGTAACTTTGAATAAACTAGGGATGAAATAGCACTACAGAAGTATTGGAAAAATACTTTATAGAACCAAACGTAAAAATATCCCGATGTTTCAATCCAAAGATAAACATATCTTTGATATATCCATTCTACGTACAGAAAATTAAAGACGTTGATAGGTGCCACTAAGAACTCTCTTCACAACTGATTATCATTGTCTAGGAAAAGGGTTGTATTACCATGTAGCAGTCGGTTCACGGGAAGACCGTTAGTCGGGTCTTTAAATTCTTACAAATAAAGATTTAAATATTCTACGAACAGAACATAATAGAAGTGGAAGATTGTAACTCAGAGCTCTCATCCGCACTCTATTTCATAGAGAAATTAAATGGTACTATGACCTTGTTCACAGTTGGTTCCTTAGTTTCTGATAAATTTTTAATGTAAAATGTCATAAATAAAGATTTAACTATTATACATTCAGAACTTTATAGAACTTGACGAGTGGTATGCAAAACTCTAATTAGAACTCTTTTACATTGAGAAATAAAAATGTTCTATTACCTTGCGCAGAGTCTGTTCGCGTGTCCCATGTAAATTATTAATTTAAATTGTTACAAATAAAGTTTTAACCATTCTACGAAGAGTTGTATTACCTTGTACGCAGTTAGTTTGGAGTAACACATTAACTGTAGATTTAAGTTCTTATAAATAATGAGTTAAGCATACCAGGATAAGAACTTCATAGAACTAGACGAATGATACTCAGAACGCAGGTCAAAACACCATTCCAATCCGAAATAAAATGGTACTATTGCTATGTTAAGAATACGCTAGCCATTGGCAAATAAATTTTTAACTTACATTTTTATTAATTAAGATTTAAATATGTAAGGAACAGAAGTTTATACAACCTTACGAGTGCACTTAGAACTCTCGTCAGAAATTTATATCACTGAAAAATAGTAGGGTTCTATCACGTTGTTGACAGCCGGTTTGCGATTGGACCATAAATGGTTGATATATTTGCTTATAAATAATGAGTGAAACATCCTACGATAAGAACTTCGAAGAACTGAACAAATGCTACTCAGAACACCCAACATGAATCTAATTAAATAGAAGGAATATCTATCACTTTTTTCACAGTCGGTTCGGAAATAGCGCATAAACGGTAGATTTGTTATAAAGAATGAGTTAATAATTCTATGTTAAGCGCTTCACATAACGGAGCTACTTACTACTCAATACTACTTAGAACACAATGCTACTTAGAACACACATGAGAACTCTATTCAAAACCAAAATAAAAGAGATCAATTACCTACTCGGATCGCGAATAGCCCATAAATTGTTTATTTAAATTGTCAGAAATAAAGATATAACTTTTGAACGAACACAACATTAAAGAGCTTCACGAATATTATTAAAATTTTCATTCAGACTATTTTATTACTCAATAAGAGAGTTTTATCACCTTGTTCAGTGTCAGTTGGCGAATGGTCCTAAAATTGTAATTGAGATTGTTATAAATAAACATTTTACCATTCTACGAACTGGAACTTAAAGAGCTTGACGAGTATTATTTTGAACTCTCATCAAAACTCTATTTTATTACGAAATAAAAGAGTTAAATAACCTTGTTCACAGTTAGTGACGAGAGGCCAATAATTAGTTGAATCAAGTTGTTATAATTAAAGATATAGCCATTCTTCGAACAGAACTTCTTAGATCCTGACATCTGCTACTCAGAACTCTCATGAAACCTCCATTTCATTGCTATAAAAGGAGTTGTATCAACATGTTCACAGTCGGTTCGCGAGTGGCCTATAAGTTGGTTATTTAAATTGTTATAATGAAAGATTTAAACATTCTTCGAACAGAATATTTTGACCTTGATTAGTGCTACTCAGATCTCTCATGAGACCTCTATTTCATTATTTAAGAAAAGAGTTGCATCGCGATGTTCACAGTCGGTTCGCAAGTGGCCTATAAGTTGGTTATTTAAATTGTTATAATGAAAGATTTAAAAATTCTTTGAACTAAACTTTATAGAAATTCACTACTGCTACTCACACTTTGCATCATCACGCAATTACATTACGAAAAAAAATTGTTCTATCACTTTGTTCAGAGTCGGTTCGAGATTAGTCCACGAATTGTTGAGTTTAAAGTGTTATAAATAAAAATACAACTATTGCACGAACAGAACCTTAAAGACCTTGACTGGTGCCACTAGTAACTGTCATGAGAACTCAATTTCATTTATCTTAGAAAGTAGATGTATAAAAATGTTCACAGACGGTTCCCGATTGTAACATACATCGATTCATTAATTTGTTATAAATCATGATTTAACCATTCTACGAAAAAGCTTAATGAAGTTGATGTGTACTACTGAGAACTCTCATTACAACTCTATTTTATTGGGAAGTAAAATTGTACCCTGACATTGTTCACAGTCGGATCACGGTTCGCCCATAAATTGTTAAAGTAAAATGTTATAAATAAAGATTTAACTATTCTACGAACAGAAGTTTATAGAATTTGACGAATGCTACTACGAACTCTCATCAAAACTCTATTACCTTATGAAATAAAAGAGTTCTATCACCCCGTTTACAGTCGGTTCGCAAGTGGCATATAAATTGTTAATTTAAATTGTTAGAAATAAATTTTTAACCATTCTAAGAAGTGTTATGTCACTTTGTACACAGATAGTTCGGAGTAACACATAAATTGTAGATTTAAGGTCTTATAAATAAGGAGTAAAACATCGCATGATAAGAACTTCATAGAACTGAACGAATGCTACAGATAATGCACAACATAACTCTATTTAGATAGAAAATAAAGGAGTTATATCACTTTGTTCTCAGTCCCTCCGCGAATAGCCCATAAATTTTTGGTTTAAGTTGTTATAAATAACGAGCTAAATATTCTACGATAAGTGTTTCTAAAAAGGAACGAATGGTACTCAGAACACACATCACAATTCTGTTTAAATACAATAAGGCTTCTATCACCTTGCTCACAGTCTGATCGCGAATTGCCCATAAATTGTTGATATAATTGTCATAAATAAAAATATAACCATTCTAAGAACATTACTTTACGATGGTTGTGGAGAATTATTTTGAAATCTCATGGATAATAAATTTTATTACGAAATAAAATTTATATCACCATGTTCACAGTGAGTTCGCGATTGGCCCATAACCGCTGGACGTAAACCTGCAAGACTTAATTTTGTATTCAGTATTATGTGCTTCAAGGTCCGTGTATTCGCAACTGGTTACGTCATGTTTCTCAAAAAGCAATTCATGTCTCCATTGAATTTCCTGAGCGAGAAATGTGTATCACAGTAAAACCAATGAAATTTCGCCACTCAACTGGAAAATAGATAACATAATAGAAACTTGTACTTAAGACAGCCACTTTAACCACACGACTACGAAACAATTACTTCGTAGCATCCTTATTCAATTATTTCCAGCAATTATTTTCAACCACAAAATTATCTATTAAACGCAACATAACAGCAAGGGATCATTTTGTTTATTGGGCACTTATAACATGTAATACAATCACCTTGTCAGCTATTTTATCGCACTACAAACGCTTTCTGTTAGAACAAATCTGAATTCCTACGGAAGAAAAATACAATACAGTAGTAAAAAAAACAGAATTACCATCAATTACAATATACAAACCACGGTGATAAAATTTCGTGAGTTCATAATATAGCAAGGAAGCTTCTCGCAACATAACAAAACATGTATCTGGTTTCGTGGTTAAACCACGTGACTTTAGTTGGGCGCACTCAGCTTCGAATCCACAGTAGTGTAGCTTGATTTTTTCCTCAACAAAAATGCATCATTCTTGAAAATAGCTGCATACAAATCCGTCCTTTTCATGTAGAAAAATAACAATTCAGGATTCAGAAGTGTTCTATTCAACAACGATAGTGTGCAAGCCGAGTTCAATTACATGGCATTTCAAGCATCTTTCCACCATATTTGACTTAGCTATTACTGGCCTCCTGTCAAGTAATCTCACCAATAAAGTGAGAATGACATAAAATGAGCAGAGGGAAACAGTCCTTTCACGTCATTTGTTTGTCCGTTTTCTTAGTGGAAAAGTTATTGAACAGTTTGCACAAAACAATATTGCCAACATAGTTTGAAATAACTTGATCAATACATCCTTGCGTAAAGGGCCTAGCTGAATAAGCATTTGAAAACTGTCGCCAAGCATATCTGCAGCTAATTTACAGTATCGAGTAACATTTATTAGAAACTTAGTTACAAAATTTTCAAAACATGCAAGCGCTTTTGGAGGGCTGTTAGGAGGGGGAAGGAAAATTGAAATTATGATTTGTCCTAAACGGCTAAACCGATTTTCATGAAAAAGTATATTAGGCGTTCTCAACAAGAGAAAAATCGGAAAATATTTTTGGGGGTGGGTTGAAAATTGAAGTCGAAAAGTAGTGGAAGACTAACTGGGACACCGACCATTTTTGTCAGTTTCCTTTTTAGAGGTTCCCTAATAACATAAGTAGAAGGGGGACACCTGACACCCGATAGCTGAAAAATCGCCTTTTTTCCAGGGTCTCCTGAGATCAAGGACTCAATTTTCCATTGTCTCACGATACGCTATGACCCACGCACCGTCCACCCATGGTCTTTCACGACCTCCATTTTAGGGGTGAATTTGTTCCCTTTTATGAGCACTTTTTAGGGGGTGAACTGGTTCCCTTTTATGAGCATATTTTGCACCCCTATTTTAACGTAGCAGATAACACATAAGATTACGAACACATAGAAGAGAAGATAACACATGGAGACTACGAACACATAGCAGAGCGGATCACCCATATTTGAACATATAAGGGGTGTACTCGTTCTCTTTTATGAGCACTTTTAGGGGGTGAACTCGTTCCCTTTTATGAACATATTTTTGAACCCCTATTTTAATTACGAACACATAGAAGAGCAGACAACACATAAGACTATGTAACATAGCAGAGCTAATGCAAGAGTATGGCTTATTTTCCAACAATCATATTTTAACATAGCAGAAATTACATAAGATTACGAACACATAGAAGAGCAGATAACACATAAAACTACGAAACATAACAAGGGTGTATTCATTCCCTTTTATGAGCATATTTTCCAAACCTTATTTTAACATAGCAGACATTACACATAGCAGAGCAGAGAATACCTAAGACTACGAACACACAACTGTATTCGTTCCACCCCTATTTAAACATAACATAACTAGTAAAAGAGTATGGCTTATTTTTCAACCTCTATTTAACATAGCAGAAATTACATAAGACTACGAAACAAAGAAAAGGTTTTTCAACCCCTATTTTAACTATAAACATAGCAGACAATGAATACCTATGTAACATAACATAGAAGGTGAACATAAGATTACGAACACACAACTGTATTCGTTCCACCCCTATTTGAACATAGCAGATAATACATAAGACTACGTAACAAAGCAGGGGTGTACTCGTTCCAAACCCTATTTTAACATAACAGAAATAGCAGACAATGAGCACATTATAGCAAAGATTACAATCGATTACAGTCCAACCACGGTCTACACATAGTCATTTTAAGGGGTGTATTCATTCTCTTTGATGACCACTTTTTCCACCCCTAAGAAAACACTACGAACATAGCAAATTCGTTCCACCCTTAATTGAACATAGCAGAGATGTATTCGTTTCCTTTTATGAGCACTTTTTAAGGAATGTACTCGTTCTCTTTTATGAGCTTATTTTCCAACCCCTATTTTAACATAGCAGAGCAGAGAATACATAAGATTCATTCCCCTTTATGAGCATTTTTTCAACATAGCGGACAATGAATACACATGTAAGATAGGAAAGCCAAATGTTACAGAGAGTAAATAAGATCACGAACACACCCCTATTTAAACATAGCAAAAATTATACAGAGACTACGAACACACAACTATGTAACATAGCAAAGACTACTATAAAAATAATGAGGGTGTACTCGTTAACTTAGCACATAGCAGGAGTGTATTCGTTCCACCCCTATTTTAATTCGTTCCACTGATTTCGTTCCCAACCCCTAATTTAACAAAGCGGAAATGACATAAGAATGTCCCCAAACTACTGACCAATGAAAACAGAGGTCAAACTCAAAAACGGAGCCACATTTAGTAATTGGTCATCAACCACTCCAAGTTCCAAAATTAGTGGTTATCATGGTCAAAGGGCAAAATACTTAAAACCTAATAACTCGAAAACGGAGCCACATATTGAGATGATGTTTCCAAATATAGTAATAGGTCATCAACTACTACAAGCTCCAAAAATAATGGCCTTCAAAGGTAAAAATACTTAAAAAATAATAACTCGAAAAGGGAGCCAAAGAATGATGTGGTGTTTCCACATTAGTAATTGGCCATCAACTACTACAAGCTCCAAAAATAATGACTATCAAGGTCAAAGGTCAAAATACTTAAAACCGAATAACTCGAAAACGGAGCCAAAAATTGAGGTGATATTTAAAAATCTAGAAATTGGTCATCAACCACTGCAAGTTCCCCAATTAATGGTCATCAAGGTCAAAGGTCAAAATACTTAAAACCGAATAACTCGAAAACGGAGCCAAAATTGAGGTGCTGTTTCCAAATCTAGTAATTGGTCATCAACTACTGCAATTTCCAAAATTAGTGGTCATCAATGTCAAAGGTCAAAGTACTTAAAACCTAATAACTCGAAAACGGAGCCACATTCTGAGATGATGTTTCCAAATATAGTAATAAGTCATCAACTACTACAAGCTCCAAAAATAATGGCCTTCAAGGTCAAAGGTAAAAATACCTAAAACATTATAACTCGAAAGCAGAGACAAAAATTGATGTGATGTTTCCACATTTAGTAATTGGCAATCAACTACTACAAGCTCCAAAAATAATGACCATCAAGGTCAAAGGTGAAAATACTTAAAACCCAGTAACTCGAAAACGGAGCCAAAAATTGAGATGATATTTAAAAATCTAGCAATTGATCACCAACCACTGCAAGTTCCCCAATTAATGGTCATCAAGGTCAAAGGTCAAAATACTTAAAACCTAATAACTCGAAAACGGAGCCACAAATTGAGATGGTGTTTTCAAATATAGTAATAGGTCATTAACTACCACAAGTTCCAAAATAATGACTATCGATGTCAAAGGTCAAAATACCTAAAACCTAATAACTCGAAAACGGATCGACATATTGAGGTGCTCTTTCCAAATATAGTAATTTATCGTCAACTACTGCAAATTCCAGAAGTAGTGGTCATCAAGGTCAAAGGGCAAAATACTTAAAACCTAATAACTCAAAAACGGAGAAACATATTGAAATGATGTTTCCAAATATAGTAATAGGTCATCAACTACTACAAACTCCAAAAATAATAGCCTTCAAGGTCAAAGGTAAAAGTACTTAAAACCTAGTAACTCAAAAACGGAGAAAAATAATGAGGTGGTGTTTCCACATTTAGTAATTTGCCATCAACTACTAGAAGCTTCAAAAATAATGACCATCAAGGTCAAAGGTCAAAATACTTAAAACCGAATAACTCGAAAACAGAGCCAAAAATTGAGGTGCTGTTTCCGAATCTAGTAATTGGTCATCAACTACTGCAAGTTCCAAAATTAGTGGTCATCGAGGTCAAAGGTCAAAATACTTAAAACCTAATAACTCGAAAACGGAGCCAAAAATTGAGGTGATGTTTTAAAATCTAGCAATTGGTCATCAACCACTGCAAGTTACCAAATTAATGGTCATCAAGGAAAAAGGTCAAAATACTTAATACCTAACAACTCTAAAACTGAGCCACATATTGAGATGGTGTGTCCAAATATAGTAATAGGTCATCAACTACTACAAGTTCCAAAATAATGACCATCGAGTTCAAAGGTCAATCTCAAAAACGGAGCCAAAAATTGAGGTGCTGTTTCCACATTTAGTTATAGTTCATCAACCACTGCAAGTTTCAAAATAATGACCATCGAGGTCAAAGGTCAATCTCGTAAACGAAGTCACATATTGAGATGACTTTTCCTCATTTAGTAAATTTGTGTGATCTATTCAATTTTGTACCAAGCAGAAAAATTTAAAAAAGGAATAATTTCGAGTGACTTATTTACTTTTGTATTAATGAGAAAGAAATCAAAGGAACATAATTTTAACTATCGCAGATTTTTTGAATTTTTTTGGGCTATTCAAAGAAACGCAAAAATTAATTTGAATGGAATAACAAGAAAGGAAGCAAAGGTATGCCACATTAACTACCTGAGAATTATATGTCACCTTGTATTATTTAAACAAAACAAAGGGCTAAATTTGAGAAAGCGAACATGGATAATTTTACTCAAATTTGGATTTAGTATTTAGCTTTGTATGAACCAGGTAGAAAACCGAAGAAGGCCCATTTTAATTAGTTTAATATTTCTGTACAATTTTGTACTACCCAAATAAACGAAATTTTATTTTTGTACCAATCACAAGAAAATCAAAGAAGGGTCATTTTAACTAGCTCATTTTATACCTTTTTGTGCTATTGAAATAATATAGGGAACAAATTTCAGTGGTCTATTTTGTTTTTGTACCAATCAGAAAGCAAAGATATGCCATTTTAACTATTTAAACAAACGAAAGGATAAATTTGAATGACCTATTCAATTTTGTGCCAACGAGAAATGCTATTTTATCTAGCTCAGAATTTTATATCATCTTGTACTACTCAAATAAACAAAAAACCGAAGAAGGATCATTTTAACTAACTCAGACTTTTATACCATTTTTACTACTACAATAAACGAAGGAATAGAGTATTTAGTTTTATACCAACCAGAAAAAAAGAAGTGAACATTAGGTGGATTTTTTCTTTTGTACCAAGTTGAAAACAGAAGAAGAGCCTCTTTAACTAGCTTCGAATTTTATTTTATTATCTACTGTTTAAACCCTTTTAACTAGCTCAGAATTTATGTAACTTTTGAACTACTGAAATCTGTTTGTACCAATGAAAAATGCCATTTTAACTAGCTCAGAATTTTACAACTCAAACAAACAATGGACTATTTAATTTTATACGCCGGAGAAAAACAAAGAAACGATTTATATTTTGTGTCAACTCTAAAAAGGGGCATTCTGTATTATTTCAACAAACAAAAGGAAAAAGCAAAAAAGGATCACTTTAAACTAGTCTAATAAACGAAGGCATAAACATGAGTGAGACCAGAGAGAAAATCGAAGAAGGTCCATTTTAACTAGTTCAATATTTCTGTACAATTATGTACTGCCCAAATAAACGAAAGAAGGGTCATTTTATACTTTTTGTACCATTAAAAAGCTGAGGATAACTTGAGTAGTCTAAGTTATTGTACTGATTCGAACAAAAGTAAAGATGATACATTTTAACTAGCTCAGCTTTTTCATACCTAATATTGCCATTTAGATATGGGTGTTCTAACATTTATAACAGGCTTAGATTTTTATGCCCTTTTGTAATATTTGTACCAAACAGAAAAAAGCTACACAAATAAAGAAAGGAATAAATTTATAATAACCACAAAAAGAGAAGAAAGATCATTTGAGTGGCCTATTGAATTTTATACCTACGAGAAATCTCATTTACAGAACATGTTTTACTATTTAATCAAACGAAGGGGTAAATTTGAGAAAGAGAACATGGACTCAGAATTTTATATCATTTTGTAATACTCAAATCTGGATGGATTATTTACTTTTGTACCAAGCAGAAAAAGGAATAAATTTGTACTGATCAGAAAATCAAAGATATTTTTTTAAAAATAATACATTTTTTGGGGTGTCCTATTTCCTTTTATGCCAACGAGAAACATTTTAACTGGCTTACAACTTTATACCATTTTGTAAAATTTGTACCAAACCGAAAAAAGCAAGGAAATACCATTTTAACTAGCTCAGCATGTTATAACTTTTTGTGCTACACATATGAATGGTCTACCCAATTTCTTGACCTTGTACTTTTTAACCAACAAAGGATAAAATTTGTACTAACTAGACTCAAAATTTTATCATTTTGTGAAGGAATACATTTGTGTGACCTATTCACTTTTGTACAAAGCAGAAAAATGAAAGAACTAACATTTTGTACTAACTCGAACAAACGAAAGGATAAATTTGAGTGGTTTAACCCCTTCCGCATCCTATGGTACAATTTGTACCATACGCATTTTTCATGGTACATTGCGTTATTTCTCTTATACTTGAGTTTTTTCGTCCGGTTTTTTTCCAAGTCCAGAGGCCTTGTAGAACACATTACGTATGGTTTCAGACCGTCCTGCGTCCAGACATAGGAGGTGATGACGTCGTAAATTAAAGATTTCTTTTATCATTTTCTAAGCGTATGTTCAATATTTTTTGGCGGTCTTATTTTTCTACGTAGAAGATTGAAATTTAGAACAAACATTCAGTTCACCAAGTAGTGTTTACCAGATTTTTTGTTCCGATATTAGTGCTAAGACACAGAGGAACTAGAGGAGTAAATGGGTGAAAAAGGGATATTTTACCCCAAAATCCCGTTTTTCGTCAATTTCCTGCCCCCGTTTCGTCAATTCTGATTGTTACAAAATGAAATAGACCACTCAAATTTATTAGAGTAAAACAGAATGGTATAAAAATACCGAGGTTGTTATAATGGACCTTCGTGGTTGGTATAAAACTAGAAGGGGCTTTTTCTCTTTGCTATAAAAGTGAATAGGGCACACAAATTTATACCTTCGTTTATTTGAATAGCACAAAAAGTATAGAAATTCCTTCGTTTGTTTGAGTAGCAGAATATTGTTTTTCTCTGGTTGGTACAGATAACACATAAATACTGAACGATTTAAAAGTAGCCCTTCCCCGCCTTTTTAATTGCAAACAAAATTTATTTATTCTTCAATAGGTCACTCAAACTTAACCCTTCGTTTATTTTAATTATACAAAAAAGCCTAGTTACCATTCACCTTCTTTGCTTGAACCACTCAAATATATTCTTTCGTTTGTTCGAGTTAGTACAAAATATTAGTTCTTTCATTTTTCTGCTTTGTACAAAAGTGAATAGGTCACACAAATGTATTCCTTCACAAAATGATATAAAATTTTGAGTCTGGTTAGTACAAATTTATCCTTTGTTTGTTTAAAAAGTACAACATGGTCAAGAAATTGGGTAGACCATTCAATTGTGTAGCACAAAAAGTTATAACATGCTGAGCTAGTTAAAATGGTATTTCCTTGCTTTTTTCGGTTTGGTACACATTTTACAAAAATGTATAAAATTCTAAGCCAGTTAAAAATGTTTCTCGTTGGTATAAAAGGTAATAGGACACCCCAATAAATTTATTATTTTTTAAAAAAAATATCTTTGATTTTCTGATCAGTACAAATTTATTCCTTTTTCTGCATGGTACAAAAGTAAATAATCCATCCAATTTGAGTATTACAAAATGATATAAAATTCTTAGTCCATGTTCGCTTTCTCAACTTTATCCCTTCGTTTGTTTAAATATTAAAACATGTTCTGTAAATGAGATTTCTCGTTGCTATAAAATTCAATAGGCCACTCAAATGGTCTTTCTTCTCTTTTTGTGGTTGTTACAAATTTATTCCTTTCTTTATTTGTGTAGCTTTTTTCTGTTTGGTACAAATATTACAAAAGGCATAAAAATCTAAGCCTCTTATAAATGGTTAAAACACCAATATTTAAATGGCAACATTAGGTATGAAAAAGCTGATCTAGTTAAAATGTATCATTTTTACTTTTCTTCGAATGAGTACAAAAACTTGGATTACTCAAGTTATCCTCAGTTTTTAAATGGTATAAAAAGTATAAAATGGCCCTTCTTTCGTTTATTTGGGCAGTACGAAATTGTACAGAAATATTGAACTAGTTAAAATGGGCCTTCTTCGGTTTTCTCTCTGGTCTCCCTCATGTATATACCTTCGTTTATTAGACTAGTTTAAAGTGGTCCTTTTTTGCTTTTTCCTTTTGTTTGTTGAAATAATACAGAATGCCCCTCTTTAGAGTTGACACAAAATATAAATCGTTTCTTTGTTTTTCTCGGGGTTACAAAACTAAATAATCCATTGTTTATTTGAGTTGTAAAATTCTGAGCTAGTTAAAATGGCATTTTTCATTGGTACAAAATTGAATAGGTCTCATGAATTTATTCTTTCGTTTATTTGATTAGTAAAAATGTATATAAATTCTGAGCTTGTTAAAATTGTCTTTTTCGCCTTTTCTGATTGATGCAAAAATAGAACATTTCAGAAGTTCAAAAGTTACATAAATTCTGAGCTAGTTAAAAGGGTTTAAACAGTACATAATGATATAAAATTACAAGCTAGTTAAAGAAGCTCTTCTTCTGTTTTCAACTTGGTACAAAAGAAAATAATCCACCTAATCTTCACTTCTTTTTTTTTCTGGTTGGTATAAAACTAAATACTCTATTCCTCCGTTTATTGTAGTAGTAAAAATGGTATAAAAGTCTGAGTTAGTTGAAATGATTTTTCTTCGGTTTTTTGTTTATTTGAGTAGTACAAAACGATATAACATTTTGAGCTAGATAAAATGGCATTTCTGGTTGGTACAAAATTGAATAGGTCATTGAAAATTATCTTTTTGTTTGTTTAAATAGTGAAAATGTTATATCTTTGCTTTTCTTCTTATTGGTACAAGAATAAAATTTGGGTAGTAAAAAATTGAACAGAACTATTGAACTAGTTAAAAGGGGCCTTCTTCGGTTTTCTATCTGGTTCATACAAAGGTAAATATCCATCCAAATTTGAGTAAAATTGACAATGTTCGCTTTCTCAAATTTAGCCCCTCGTTTTGTTTAAATAATACAAGATGACATATAATTCTCAGCTAGTTAATATGGCATATCTTTGCTTTCTTTCTCGTTAGTCCATCCAAATTATTTTTGCGTTTATTTGAATAGCATAAAAAAGTACAGAAATTCTGCACTAGTTAAAATTGTGTTCTTTGATTTCTTTCTCATTAATACAAAAGAAAGTAAGCCACACAAATTTGTTCCTTCTTCACTTCTTTCTGTTTTTTACAAAATTGAATAGATCACACAAATTTACTAAATTAGGAAACGTCATCTCAATATGTGACTTCGTTTACGAGATTGACCTTTGACCTCGATGGTCATTATTTTGGAACTTGCAGTGGTTGATGAACTATAACTAAATGTGGAAACTGCACCTCAATCTTTGGCTCCGTTTTAAAGTAATTAGGTTTTAAGAATTTTCACCTTTGACCTCGATGGTCATTATTTTGGAACTTCTAGTAGTTGATGACTAATTCCTAGATTTGGAAACACCATTTCGATATGTGGATCCGTTTCCGAGTTATTAGGTTTTAAGTATTTTGACCTTTGACCTCGATGGTCATTATTTTGGAACTTGTAGTAGTTGATGACCATTTACTATATTTGGAAACAGCACCTCAATATGTCGATCCGTTTTCTAGTTATTAGGTTTTAAGTATTTTGACCTTTGACCTTGATGGTCATTATTTTTTAACTTGTAGTAGTTGATGACCAATTACTAGGTTTGGAAATCGCACCTCAATATTTAGCTTCGTTTTCGAGTTTTTAGTTTTTAAGTATTTTGACCTTTGATCTCGATGGTAATTATTTTGGAACTTGTAGTAGCCGATCATCTATTACTATATTTGGAAACACCATCTCAATTTTTGGCTCCGTTTTCGAGTTATTAGGTTTTAGGGAATTTTGACCTTTGACCTTGATGACCATTAATTTGGTAAATGCAGTGGTTGATGACCTATTACTATATTTGGAAACACCATCTCAATATGTGGCTCCGTTTTCGAGTTATTAGGTTTTTAGTATTTTGCCCTTTGAACTCGATGGTCATTATTTTGGAACTTGTAGTACTTGATGACCAATTACTAGAATTGGAAACACGATTTAATATGTCGATCCCTTTTCTAGTTATTAGGTTTCAAGGATTTTGACCTTTGACCTCGATGGTCATTGTTTTGGAACTTGTAGTAGTTGATGAGCTATTACTATATTTGGAAACAGCACCTCAATTTTTGGCTCCGTTTTCGAGTTATTAGGTTTTAAGTATTTTGACCTTTAACCTTGATGACCACTAATTTTGGAACTTGCAATGGTTGATGACCAATTACTAAACGTGGTAACAGTATCTCAATATTTAGCTCCGTTTTGGAGTTATTATGTTTTGACTATTTTGGCCTTTGACCTCGATGACCACTAATTTTGAAACTTGTAGTTGTTGATGACCATTTACTAGATTTGGAAACATCACTTCAATATGTCCATCCGTCTTCTAGTTATTATTTTTTAAGTATTTTGACCTTTGACCTCGATGGTCATTATTTTGGAACTTGTAGTAGTTTATGATCTATTACTATATTTGGAAACAGCACCTCAATTTTTTTCTCCGTTTTCGAGTTATTAGTTTGTAAGTATTTTGACCTTTGACCTTGATGACCACTAATTTTGGAACTTGCAGTGGTTGATGACCAAGTACTAATTGTGGAAACAGCACCTCAATATGTGGCTCCGTTTTCGTGTTATTTTTTTAAGTATTTTGACCTTTGACCTCGATGGTCAGTACCTTTTTAGCATGTACTAGTTTATGACCAATTACTAAATGTGGAAACAGAACTTCGATATGTTGTTTCGTTTTTGAGTGTGACTTTTGTTCACGATGGTCAGTAGTTTCGGGACATGCTTGTGTCATTTGTGCTATGTTAAATTAGGGGTTGAGAACGAAATCAGTACTACGCTAAAATAGGGATGGAGAATGTCTTCATAAATTTCTGCTAGGTTAAAATGTTCAAATAGGGGTTGAAAAAAGTAATCATAAAAGAGAACGAATACACCCCTAAAAGTGTTTATAAAAGAAAACGAATCTTATGATTATCTGCTCTGCTATGTATTTTCAATTAGGGGTGGAAAAATGATCATCAAAGAGAATGAATGAATACACCCTCTAAAATGACTATCCGTAGACCGTGGGTGTTCGATTGTAATCTTTGCTCATTGTCTGCTATTTCTGTTATGTTAAAATAAGGGTTGGAATGAGTACACTCCTTCTATGTTACATAGTCTTATAAGGGTTTAAAAATAAGCCATAGTCTTTTATTAGCTCTGCTATGCTACGTATTCTTATATCATTTCTGTTATGTTGAAGTAGGGAGTGAAAAATATGCTCATTAAAGAGAACGAGTACACCCCTGCTATGTTACATAGTCTTATGTTTATCTGCTATGTTCAATTAGTGGTGGAAAATATGCTCATAAAAGGGAACGAATTCACCCCTAAAATTGAGGTCATAAAAGGGAACGAGTACACTCCCTATATGTTCAAATATGGGTGATCCGCTCTGCTATGTGTTCGTAGTCTCCATGTGTTATCTGCTCTAATATGTGTTCGTAATTTTATGTGTTATCTGCTATGTTCAATTAGGGGTGGAAAATATGTTCATAAGAGAGAACGAGTTCACCCCTAAAATAGAGGTCACAAAAGAGAACGAGCACACCCGATAAAATGTGCTCATAAAAGGGAACAAATACACCCCTAAAATAGAGGTCATAAAAGATCGTGGGTTGACGGTACGTGGGTGATAGCGTATCGTGAGACACTGGAAAATTGAGTCCTTGCTCTCAGGAGACCCTGGAAAAAAGGTGATTTTTCAGCTACCGGGTGTCAGGTGTCCCCCTTCTACTAACATATGTTTTTTTTGTTTGCAACTGTACCTCGTACTGAAAAAATGCAAATGTGTAGTGGCGGACATAAACCTTTGAGCAGGTAATGGCGACTGCTTTGAAACAAATGCAGAGTATGAGAATTACATGTGTCATATCTGTAGTTTCGTATGCAGAAGAAACAAACTTGTGATCGAAGGTTTATATTATAAACAACTAATGTTATTAATATAAACTTCGCCAAAGATTATTAATCTATATCATCATAAAAGAAATACGAGATACTTTTTCAAAGGAAGAAAAATAAAATACAACTTTGCAAGCGGAGGTAAATGAAGTAACACAACCAGACGAAAGACGATTAAATTACAGCGTAGTAATCGTGGTTCAGTGGTCAAGGGTAAAATGGAGGTCCTTGGATCGAACCCACGTCGAGCACGTATTTTTATTTCCTTAAGGAATTTTGATGGTGATTGATTGGCGATGGCACACGTTTTATTATATTAAGACAATTTAATACTCGGATGTTCAATACTTGAACCATCAAATCTTCACAAATAATGATAGTAATAATAATAATAATAATAATAATAATAATAATAATAATAATAATAATAATAATAATAATATCTCATAGAAGATTAAAAATTAAAAATTTATTATCACTCAGTTCATACCATTACAACAGAAACGTGATATTAGGAAAAAAAATAGTTCGGCCTTTGTTTAATGGCCATGAGAAGAGGAATTTGTCATTTCGATTCTAAAACAAACCAAACAAAATCGGGATGAGATTCAACGTTTTACTTTCAAGACGGGACAAGCCTAACCCAAATTATCGTCTGGGTTTGGAGATGAGAATCACGATGAGACGAAAAGTAGTGTAAATATTTCTCGTCTTGTCCCAATTCTCGAAATAGTGAATGCCACTCCTTAAGTTACAATTGCTGAGTAGACTGAATCTCATACGTTATTTTGTTACTTGGTATATCAGAGTTCACTGAATTATGGCCTGTGTATATATTTTTATAGCAAACTTTTATAATTACATCAGCATACTCTACAAGTTAGCTTATTATTAATTTAAAACTTTATTATTATTATTATTATTATTATTATTATTATTATTATTATTATTATTATTATTATTATTATTATTACTGAAGTATTGTTAATTTAATGGTTCAGCCTGTTCCACCAAGCTCCCGCCTTGTGGGCATTCTGCTGAACAAACACCTTGTGTCCATGTTTTCTCCGGGTTTCGCTTGCTCCCACTTTCTTCATTGAAAAAAAGTTTTTCATTCTCATCATCGAAGTCTTCTGTAGCTTAGCTGGCATACTAAAAAACAAATTTTCTTAGGGCTCTTGTGTGTTCAGTATCCCTACTTATTACATGAAATTATCCTAGAAACTTTCAGTTTAACATTAGGTAGTTGTACGGACGTATGCAGAGGGTCCTGAAGTCTGATTGTCCTGACACTTCTCACCAATCCCGACTATTTTGTAACTTTTGCCTAAAGCTAGGGGCGATTTTACAGATTTTAATACCATTTGTGCTCATATGGAATTTGTCTTCTATGTTATTATTATTATTATTATTATTATTATTATTATTATTATTATTATTATTATTATTACGACGTATTATTGTTATTGTTAGTAGTAATATGATTATTACTGAATATTGGACACCTCAATATTAAGACCTATTCCATTGCAAATAAACATACTGAAGTTAGGAAAACTGAAAAGTAATTTTGGACCCTCTATAAGGATGAATTGCCTTATAAGAGATACTTTGGTTGGAAAAGAGGGAGATAAAGATGTCAGCTACTGGTCAATATGAAAATCGAACCTTTGGAAACTAAGTATGATTTGTCTTCATCACGACACATAGTAACACTCTTTCGAAGTCATATACATCGAGAACATTTACTATTTCAAAGATTCTCCCCCCGGGAACAGAAACTGAGACCCCGTCTATTAAACTATCTGATGGGTGGGTTGCTTGGCTCGTTAACAAGGCTAGTAAGTTTGAGACGGATAAAATCGTGTTCGTGGGTTTTCTCGGGACACTCCCAGTTTTTCATTCCACCAATTCGTCCATTATAATTCAATTGCTTCAATCATAGTCTTTCTCAACCTAACAAGCATTATCGTTGGACGAATCGAAAACAATTGTATTTTCGTTTGCTCATTAACGTGTTTTCACAAGAAATATATAGAGAATAAACATGGGGAATCGTAATTTCATACAAAAGTGAAACATCAGACTCATAATACCTTAACCTAAAACAAAACAATTATATATCGTTAATTTCATTAATCTTCTACAACATAATTATTATTATTATTACTATTATTATTCCTCAAGATTCGATAGTTCAAGTATCGAAACATCCGTTTATTCAAATATCTGAATATAATGAAAATGAAATTAAATGAAATCTTTGAGTTTTACGGCCCACGGTTACGCCGGTTAGGCTAAAGGAGACGGTGATGATGAGAGATGAATGAAGCGGTGGAATGAAGAAAGTGGGAGGAAACGGGAGAACCCCGAGAAAACCCACGAACACGGTGTTTGTCCACCACAAAGTGAATATAATGAAACGTGTGTCATCGACAATCAATCACCATCAAAATTCCTTAAGTAAAAAATGCCCGACGTTTATTCGATACAAGAACCTCTAGATTACTGGTCAAGACTCGACGTGGGTTCGATCCAAGAACCTCCAGTTTACTCTTCATGTGCCTTGACCTCTTAACCACGAGCACTACCTTGTTAATAAACCGTATTTAGTCTGGTTACGTTATTTTCCTTGCCTCCGCTTGCAAAGTTGTATGTTATTTTTCTTCCTTTCAAAATGTCTCTCGTATTTCTATAATAACGATATAAGTTAGTAATCTTCGGTAAAGTTTATATTAATAATATTATTTGTTTATAAAACTTTAGGTCAGAAGTTTGTTTCTTCTGCATACGAAACTATAGATATAACAGATGTAATTCTCATTTGTTTCAAAGCAGTCGCTATTACCTGCTCAAAGATTTATGTCCGCCACGACACATTTGCATTTTTTCACTATGAGGAAAACTAGCAAACAAAATGAAAACAATATCTTATTAGGGACCCTCTGGAAACAAAACTGGGAAAAACATGGTCGGTGTCCCAATTAGTATTCCACTATTTTTGAAAATTTCAAAAAAAATAATTGGCTTCAATTTTCAACTCCAAAAAATTTCCAAAAAAAATCCGACTTTTCTTTTGATGAGACCACCTAAAATATTTTTTAAAAATGAAAATCGGTTGAACCGTCCAGGAGAAAAAAGAACAGCTTTCTATGTCCCCTTCTGACCTCCCTCCAAATGCGCTTGGAGGCTGAAAATTTTGGAAACTGAATTTTTCATAAATGTTAATCGATACTGTAAATTTGGTGAAGATATGATGGGGTTCAGTTACCACTAGCTTATTCCGATAGGCCCTTTATTACGATGACTAACTGATCAAATTATTTGAAACTATGTGAGTAATATAGTTTACAGCCAACTATCCAATAACTTTTCTAAAAAGAAAACATGGACAAATAAATGACGTTAAAGTATTGTTTGCATCTGATCATTTTATGTCATTTTCACTATCATTGTTGAATAGAACACTTCTGAGCTCTGCATTGTTATTTTTCTGCATGGAACGCACGGATTTCTACATTACGTTGCATGCAGATATTGAAAAGAATGATGCCTTTTTGTTGAGGAAAAAGATTCAAGGTAGACCACTGCGGTTTCGAAGCTGAGTTGGCCGAACTGAGTCACGTGGTTTAAACACTATACTACATACATGTTGTATAATGTTTCGAGAAGCTACCTTGCTGTATTATGAACTTACGAAGCTTTTTCACCGTGATTTGTATATTGTAATTGATGATAATTCTGTTTCTTTACTACCGTTTGGCAATTTTCTCCCACTTCAGAATTCAGTATGTTCTAACAGAACGCGTGTAGAGAATGATAAAATAGTTAACAAGGTGATTGTATTACATGTTGTGAGTGCCCAATGAACAAAATGATCCCTCGCTGTTTTCTTACGTTTAATAAATAATTTTGTGGTTGAAAATAATTGCTGGAAATAATTGAATAAGGACGCTACAAAGTAGTTGTTTCGTAGTCGTGTGATTAAAGTGGCTGTCTTAAGTTCCGAAGGTGCTATGTTTGATTTTCGATTGGTGTGGGTTTTCTGTTTTTCTTTCTAATTGTTTCTGAACTTGTTCGTGTTCGCAATAAAAATATTTTACGTCTCCACGTGAATTGCAATTTGGAATCAAAACGTCATGTGATTATGATTGTGGGAAAGGAGTACGATAATTTTTTTTAAACGTGACGTAACCTAAGTTGCGAATACACAGACCTTGAAGCACATAATACTTAATGTAAAATTAAATCTTGCAGGTTTACGTCCCTCGATTATAGAGTAGGCTAGTGAGACAGTAATGATGAAAATAATAAAATGATGCAGTCAAAGGGGTGAGATGAAACGAGAGAACCCCATGAAAATACACCACAGTTCATTTGTCTACTACAGATCAGTTGGAGCGAGAGAAATCGAACTAAAATCCTTCTTTACAAGAGGTGATCGCTCTCTCATTGTGCCATAGCGACCGGCAATATTTAATGTAAAACTGCTATTATTAAAGCACATTGCGTAAGTACAGTGAATACGTTCAGTACTATTACAGGTAAGTAAATTTAAGTGTGTTTTGACACGTATCTAGAAAGAACAGAAATTCTTTTGCAAATCCAAAGTAAAAGCAACTTTTACCCCTTCACGCCTTAGTCCCACTTTTTAACCTCCATTTATGCTAATTCCGTAAGGGGGGCCTGAGCTATTCAAGTGTTGTTGCTTCACAGATTCTTATTGTTGATTATAATATTAACTCAATACAAATTTGTCACTTTAAAGTATTTGTTATAAACGTGCTCCTTCGGAATTTCTGAATGATTTATACATTCGTTTCGGAACTATTCACAAGACAGAATGTGCAACTAAACCTTACCTCAATTATTATAAATATTTCTACAAAGTTTAAAGTCCACTCACGCCGCCCCTACACTGGTTATGCACTGCTTCCAGAGATGCTTCTATTGACTTAACACTTCAGTAAATTTTTCCTTGGTAATATATATGTATGCCAAATTTGTATGAAATTTTTCAAGTGGTCTGTGGTACAGCGTACGAGCTGACAAGCTTCATTTTAGTTATGCTCCCAAACTATATTTAAACGTATGACAGTAAGAATCAAATATAGTATCACCCGACTGCCGTCGATGAGCAGACTTTCATCATAATCTGACGTAGGACAATGAATGGAATTAACGTTGTAAGATTTGAAATCAAATTAGAAATATTGCAAGTAAAAGAAAAACATAGAATAAGAAGTCTCTTTTGAAAATAAATTCGACTCAAACTGCCTGAGATTACATATAAGTCTTAACAGAACTTGTTGAATGCTCGGAATAAGTGTTCCTAAGAAACAATCCTTTTTGCGTGGACTGGAATCTTTGACCCTATATGTGGAAGTCCTGTACGTTAACCACTCATCTAAGAAACCTAATGAAAGTGTTCCTTTGTTTTAAATTATTACCGAAGTTCACTATTATGTGCAGGTCTAATTCTCTCTCTTTCGTTCTTACGTTTTACAAATATTACAGATTTCGGACATTTTTTGACATTAGCTGCGCTTTGTTACTGATAATTTTGTAACAGTTTTTAGCATACGCTTCTTCCAAATAAAACTTAACTAACACAGTAGTAACGAATGTTTAGTTTACTGATTTTCTGGACGGGAAAGAAATTAGACTGTTGGCTAGCTCTTGGAAACTTGATAATTGCAGCTCTGTTCCTGGGATAGGGGTAACCATCGCTCCAGGTGCTTGGGCGAAATTTCTCCCACATTTATCATTCTCCTTTTCTCTACTAGAAAAAGTGTGCCTAAATTATTAGCAAGATTTCTCCCCTCTTCTAATGAATTCCATACTGATTTACATGTCTCATACATAGTAGTATTTGATTTCGTGGGGTCGCTGACTAATAGTTGATTTGGGGGAGTTCGGTGTCACCCCCGGATAAATGTTGAATAAAACCGCAATTTTAGGGTAAATCGCGGACCTAAGAGACCTCGTGATTGAGGTCGAAATTTAAGTAGTGGTGCCTACCTGGATGTGTAGGTCTTGGTAGATGTAGGGCGCACATAACGAGGAGGTCACACCCCCTCTGTAAGTCCTCAGTTTGTAGAAAGACATTACAGTAACACGTCTGAAGTTATTGCATAAAAACCACTGCAAAACATCATTTTGAAATTGAAATAACAAAGCAGTTTATAGATAGGGAAGGGAGCGAGAGGAAACATGTGAAATACTAAAGTCTTGTCTCTTGTTTGAGTCTCATCTCTTGTCCATCTCTATCAACAAATCAAAGACTTTTACATTTTTTTTTATTTTCTAAAAAGACATGCACTCGTTTAGCACTCAGGCTTGAAATCATTTCCCAGTGAAATATAACTAAAAAAAAGACATGTCTTCAGGTTTTGGTTTGGAGGCAGTATTAACTGGAGCAAATGAAGTTTAGTCACAGCAATTCCATTATCCGACATTTTCTCCGTATGGATATGTGCCTGTCTTTAAGGGTATTTCTTTACCTTATATCAGTAACGAATTTAGAAGAAACTCTCTCTTTTAATCTCGGAATTGAGGGAGGGGAGTGGAGTTTTTAAACATAGATATAATTAAGAGTAGCATTTTTTTCTTTAGAAATTCCACCATTTACGGACTACAGACCAGAAGCACCCACCCTGTAACCGCCACTGTCTTATATAATAATAACCTACAGTTCATTTTTCTCTTATTCTACATAGACAATATAATTATTATCAATGTTGTTACTTCCACTAGAATTTGTTATTATTATTATTATTATTATTATTATTATTATTATTATTATTATTATTATCATTATAAAATTCTATATTTAAACTTGAAAGATAGGCGGTTTGCGTCTGAATACTAAAAACTAGATGACTGCCAACTTCGGTAGTCGTGAAATCTATTAGGGAAGCATATCTCACGAGGATGTGGGTTTGAGTTCCGGAGGAGCAAGTATTCGTGCTTAGGCCAAAATGTGTTAAAAGTTTTAGCGTGCCAGGCACACATGTTTAAAAGTGCTCTGCGTGTTTCTATGGTTGTCAACGACTTGAGGGGATTGGCTCCCAGCTTATACCTGAGTTTAAAGAGGGCTATAGCTCCCTTTGAATCCAGACCTATATATATAGTTTACATATGGGCTTCAATCCTACTTTAGACTGGATATCGCTGCAAACTGTGATTTGGCCCCTCCCTTGTTCATATCCTGGATCCGCGGCTTTAAAGGTCCATAGCTCCAAAACTATGTGACCTACCGTAGTCGGTTTAAGACTTCACTTAGAAGCTAATATGAGTGCTATCCAAAAATACAATGTTTCAGAATCCTAAAGTAAGGCAGGATTCTGAATAATGGATATTTGGATAGCGCACATACTAGTTTTTAAACAAAGCCTGGATCCTACTACGGTAGATCGCATTGTTTTGGAGCTATGGACCTTTAAAGTTTATTTCTTCATGTTTTCGGCAGCCTATAACTTCGAAATTAAGCATTTGTGCACCCAGGTTGGTCTATATCTTTGGTATTATCTTAGGGTCACGAACAGTAATTTTGTCCAGATAGGTTTTTGGATGGCACTGCTCCCCGGAGCTCTGAGAGTGTCCCCCCTAAGACCAAAATAATACGTCAATAATAAATAAAATAGTAATAACAGTTCCTCCGAATACTAAGTGTGAACCCCCGGAACAGTTTTTTCTGAAAGAACGACTGGTCAGATGTTGTTTTAAAACACTCTCTCTCTATATATAAGCATTTTTATAAGCAGTATCGCATCGCAGTTTACAGTGCAAATGGAAATGCAATGCAACACAAACATGAAAATGCAATGCAAATTGAAAAATATATCGCAAATTGCGATGCATCTTTCTGCCTTACATTACCACGTAAGATAAAATATAGAGCAATCTAAAAATATATTACTACTATTTCAAGAAACTTCCCCCGACTTAAAGAGTCGGTTATTACAAGAAAATTTGCCTCGACTTTGAATTACAATACAGTTTTCCACTCTTCTCTTTTCTTGCCTTTGTCAGTTTATTGCAAGTTGGTCATTCTCCAGATCAGGTTATGGATCATTATCCTTATTTATGAGTGTGTATAAAAAAGGTTCCTTGAAGAAAAGGCGCATTGGCACAGATTGGACCTAGCCGATATATTGTGTAGCATAAATGGGTACACTATAGCAGAAGTGCGTACAATAGATCAGTGAAACAGTAATGGTATTCTTCAGTGCCGAAAATATAGGAAAATACCTTCATCTCTCTCTCTTCTCTTTTTGCTTTTCGATTAAAGTAATGATAGAAAGGATACCCATTTAAGTCCCTTGCCAAAACAACCTATGAGTTAGCAAGATTTCTCCTTGGAAGATGTCACGAACCTAACTCGAAAAAACATACCGCACAATTGGACTCTCTCTTTGTGTGTATGTGTTTGAACCAATGCGTTGTTTTTCCTAAACCTAGTTGTTGATTTTGCCGCTGTGGCAAAACTCTCATTTCGCTCAACTTGACAAATAATATAATATAATATAATGCTTATCCAACAATGAGCGCGGATTGCAAAGAAAAGCAGTGAACTCTAAACTACCCCTGTAGCAGGGTCGGATACAGGATGGACTTCTGGGGAGGGGTGTGGATTGTAATACTGCTACTTAGCTAGTTTCAAGAGCTCCAAACTCCAGGATGGAGTTAATTTATATATAAAATAAGAAAGATTCCTCTTCCGGGGAAGGGTGGGCGATTGCCCCGATTGTTCCATGGATCCGTCCCTGCCCTATAACCTCTCCCCGAAATTAAATGCATAGATCTATTATTTGCAGTTCGAAGTCATTTTCGCTTCGATGTTAATAGTGACTTCTTTTTATCTCTGCGCTCGAGAAATAATAATAATAATAATAGTAATAATAATAATAATAATAATAATAATAATAGTAAATTAATAGAAGAAATCCAATAAGTACGAAAGTCATTTACAATTACATTCAAATGAATAGAACTGTGAAGTACTTTCGTATTTATTAGACTTCCTTTATGAACATATAATTACTAATTATAGCAGACAAAATGTGTTAAAATTTAAATTGCGACACAAATTGAAATTTGAATTGCAATTTGCTGCACAAAATATAAATAATTAAACACACACACATACACACACATAGAGAGATATATATAATTTGTCTCTTGTCTCGAATTTCGAGTAGAGACAGGAATATATATTAATATGGAGGCAGCGTTTTTTCCAGACGGGTCGAAACAGTCTTACATCTCGACTCGTCTAGACCCGTGCGCATCCCTATCGAGAAGTGATCTGAGCTAACAGCTCATCTCAACCAAGCCTGCTCGAGCCGATGGCTCATCCCAATCGAGTCGGCTTGAGCAGCTGGCTCACCTGAGTTGATGACCGAACCAAATTTTTGACTTACCCAGTCCAAAGGAGCCATCTGCTCAGTTGAGTGAAGTCGAGCCGAAGCCGATGGACTCGTTTCAACCGTTCTCACTGGAACCTCAGGCTTACCTGAGGATAGTCAAACTTAGTTAGTGACTCATCTTAACCAAGCCGTCTCGCGCTATGCGCTCAGTTGAGACAAGTCGGTGGCTCATCTCAACCGAAGCAGCTCGTGCCATCTACTAAATTGGGTCGAGTCGATTCCTTATACCAAAGGAGCTGGCTAGAGATGTTCACTCAGTAAAACCGAGTTGAGAAGGTTGACATCATTACTCGGGGTGTGCTTCTGCTTGGGTTCAAAATTATGACCGTGCAGTCTCAGTCTTGATAGTAAGAAGTACAGTATATAGTTATTTGGTGAAAAGGATATTTGATGCTGTCTCGTTATAAAAATCTATTGTCTTCTTGTTATCGAGACGAGACGAGATGCAAGCAGTGTCCCCTCTCGTGAGCAACACTAAAAGTATTCCATATTGCTGCTTACATTTGTCATAGCTTTCGCTTACCAGTGTAATCACTTAATCAAGCCATAATTTCAGAACGAGCTAAAACGAGCCTAGTGAGCAAGCCAATTATCAAAACCCTACTCTGCTTGAAATTTGACCTCAAAAACAGTGACTCAGCTCGGAACTCGAAACGAAAATGTTACCTTCGGCTCGACTCGTGCTAATCCCTACTTACCTGACATTCACAATTCATTTGCTGTTTTCTTTCACTCTCTAAAACATGTCTATTATGATGTTCCTCGTGTTTCTTATCCAATAGTACTGGAACATTCCTCATTAGTTCTATTAATACGTCTTTCATAATCGAAGTTAACAGTGGAGCAAAATCTCTAGAGTATAGACATAGAGAATCCTTTGCAGGCGAAATTTTAAAGAAATGAACACTTTCTTCTGTGCAGCGCTTTAGGAAGACCCAAAGAGAACATGAGCCAAACGATGCTTCCGTTGAACATCGATGTAAAAACATACTCGGTTGTTTATCATCGCGGCCACTAATTCACTCTAGCGGTCCACTTCTAGGTCGCGATATAGCACACATCTTCGGTATGAGCATACCCATCTGAATCCATGTGTCTGGGCCAGTATCGAGGATACGACCGCGAATTAAACCTCGACCTCGATTCCGAGGTCTCTTCGGTATGTTTGTTTCTACCCTTAGACCTTATTTTAACAATATATGCAAATGTCGGATGTTCCAGACGTACTGGCTACGCCACTGCTTGGTAGTATGCATACTTCCTGAACATCATCAGTCTTTGTTCACTTCCACTTTCAACCATAATTTTATTATTTCAAGTCAAACAGAATAGATTCGTTCTCCTTCGTATTTGGCATTATTAAAATTAAAATTATGGTGTAAGTAAACCTGTGATTTTGCCATTTTATATGTAAAATTCTGCCCCCCCCCCTCCGCAAAAGAAATCCCATGTAGGCTACCTGAGTGTATGCTCCCCCCTGGATATTTCTGTTTTGGATATTTTAGATATTTTCTGCAAGACTATTGGTGAGATATAGACCTTCATATATAGTATTTCTATTTAGTTGGTACTGGAATTAATAGATTTGAAAGTAATCTTTTGTGTAAGTATAATTGTGCAGAATAGCCCTGAATATATGTTTTGTGCTGCTATATATAAATGTGCGTGAATTGTTACGAACGTTTCTAGAGGGGTGGAAAATAGTGTCCTAGGAACTAAGTGCCAAGTTGAAATCTAACAAAATAAGAATTTTATAATCACCTAGAGGGTGCCGAGTTTCAGTTAATATTCATAAAAATGAGGGTCATTTACTATGTAATAACCATAAGACCTTGAAAAACTACATGTTTTTTTCAGAAAGAGTCAGCAAAATACTCCCTCAAAACTCTCTTTCCGAAAAACTGTTCAAAATAACCCCTCCAAAAAAGCTAAATAACTCTAAGAGGGAAGCTAAAATCTAAAAAACAAGAATTTTGTACTCATCTAGATTTTCCTTCCTTTCAGCTAACATCTATAAACGTGTGACCACATACTATCTAATTAGCATATGGACTTGGAAAAACAACGATTTTTCCTGAAAAAGATTGGCACAATTCTTCCTCCTAAAAAGCAATATAAGTCTAAGTGCCAAGTTAAAATCTGAAAAAATAGGAATTTCATATTCATCTAGAGGGTATCTACATTCATTAAATGATGGACATGTACTATTTAATTACCATGTGGACTTGCAAAAACACAATTTATTCCGAAAAAGATTGGAAAATTATTGCCTAAAAAAGCGAAATAACTCTACGTCCTCAGTTAAAAATTAATAAAAAAGTTTTTTTCTCGTCTAGATGGTCACTACGTCCAGCTAATATCTACATAAATGAGGGCCATATACAATACAATTACCATGTGGACTTAGAAAAATATCATTTTTAAAAATTATTAGCAAAATAAAATCTTAAAAATGCTATATAACTTTAAGTGCCAAGATAAAATCTAAGAAAAGAATTTTGGGGAATAATTTAGTTTCCGGGGGTGAGGTATAATCACCAACGAAACATATATAATCTATATATCAATCGATTCAGCTTGACAAAACAAATCGATCGATACCAAATATATCTACTTCCGTTTTACTGAGATTAATTTAGTTTCCGGGGGTGGGGTATAATCAGCAACGAAACATATATAATCTATATATCAATCGATTCAGCTTGACAAAACAAATCGACCGATATCAAATTTAACTACTTCCGATTAACCAGTTCCCGTTTACTAAGTCTAATTTAGTTTCCGAGGTCGGGTTATGGAAATGTCAAAATTCAAAGATTTTTTCAATAAAGTGGATACTTTCAAATATCTACCATAACAGCACAAGATGTGCTAGGCATGTGCCATTTAGGTGTCTCAGCTACTTTTTAGGTACCCGACAGTTGGTACATATGGCATTCATGTGTTAAGTATGTACTTAAGCTAGCTAAAGTTTTAGGTGCTTGTTACACCTAATTGATATTTGCGACTATGTACCACAAATGTAGCATTTATATACCTTGGGACATATACCTTATCGTCACTTGGGACATATATCTTTCATCTTCGAGGTACTTACTTTAGGTGCATAATTTTTCAGATACTTATGACATAATTGATATCTGCAGCGACACACGAATGACAGTCAGTCCTTTGCATTTGCTAATGCGCAGTAACATGCAACGGTTTCTCCCGCTTTTTGCTCCACTTTCTGTCCTAGTGCACAATCGCTTAGAAAAAAGTAGCAACAAATGCATGAAATTTGGGAGATAAATGTAGAAGAAACAATTGGCATAAGTGATGAATAAAAATTAAGATTAATCTTTCATACATATGTGAACAGTTAATTATTTACGTAGTTGGAGATAAAGAATTGGATTTTTTAGATGCCAAATGTCGCCGATCATTTGAAGGTGAAAACGGAAGAACCATGAAATAAAGGAAAGAGAAGCGCGTAATTTCGTTATAAGATTACATTGCGAGCGGATTTTATCTCATCCCAAATGGTTATCGTCGAATAGACAGGGTTACAACAGCACTCTGATTAGCCAAATTAAAAAGATCTCAAGGATTTATCCCTCTACAAGCAACATTTTCCCCATCGAATTCGTGGCCATGTCGGAAGAGAACGCTCCTAGTAAACAAATGGTTGGTGGTTCACGCCCACCCTGAGGCACATTTTTTTACTTGGTTAAAGTATTTTTTAGATTCACCTTAATGTAAACACATTACGCATATGGGCGATATTTTGGGTGATTAATTATGTGGTTCATTGATGCTTGCGGCATGAGGAACCTACTTGGAACATACTAGGTAAGTTTCCCAGGTACATATGAGGCATGTGCTTAGGGACGGACACAGACTGTGACTATCACTTACCATCCATGTGGTTTCTCTCTCACAGGTACATAAGGCACATACTGGGCAGATTTTCATGTACCTGAGGTAACATGATAAGCATATGTCTGCTATATAATTGTGCTGTTAGGGTAGGATCAATATTAACAGACCAAAACGATATCTACGAAGAAATGAGATCTCGACTGAAAGAAGGGAATTTGTGTTATTATTCAAATCAGAATCTTTTATCTTCAAGAATTCTGTCGTAGATGGTTAAGCTTAAAATCTACAAAACGATAATCATCCCTGTTGTACTGTATGGTTTTGAAACTGGTCGCTTACTCTGAGAGAAGAACACAGACTGAGAGTATTGGAGAATAAAATCCCTAGGTGAATATTCGGTCCCAAGAACGATAGGAATGGGAAATGGCGGAAATTTCATAACGAGGAACTGCATAACTTATATTGTTTACCAAACATTGTTAAGGTTATGAAATCTATGTAGCTCAAGTGGGCAGGTCATGTAGGAGTGTTTTGAAAGTTTTAACTGGAAATCCAATTGGAGAAAGACCAATAGGAAGATCCTAGGTGAAGATAGGAGGACAATATTAAGACGGATCTCGCAAAATTGGAGTATAAAGTTGAAACTGGATCTTGTTGCCTAAGGAGAGAAGTGAATGGAGAGTTTTTGTGAATGCGGCATTCAACTTTCAACCTCTATAGTTCATAGAGTTAGTTAGTTAGCAGGCCTTTTTGCTTAAGAACAAAACAGAAACATGAGAAAGCATTACATGAACAGAGAACATTAAGAATTTCGATATTTTTATTTCGGTTATGTAGTTGCATCTACATGAAGTTAGCCCTTGCTTTAAAATTGCGATTCGATAGCAAAATCTTTTGTTATTGATTGTTTTAAAGAAAAACTCGTTTGTTTCGAAAAACGTAATGAGAAATTTATCTAATAATCAAGGGAGTTCCGAGGCAACTTCACACTGGCCTCTCCAATACTTTCAAATTTTGCTTTAAAAGTAATGCTAATCATTTGTTTCTTATTTCATATTAATTGATTTGAAGAAAAAATAGCCTGTTTCGAAAATAGTAAGAGGATATTTACAAAATAAAGTTGAGATGTGGCCAAATTTAACCAGGTCCCTATACTTACAAATTTCGATTGAAAATCAAAATCAATTGTCTGATGTTCGATTGTTGATTATTTTGAAGAAAAAACAGTTTTTGAAAAACATAAAAAGTGTTTACAAAAGAAATGTGTGATGAAACTTCACACTGTAAAAAATTGTTTTGTTATTTCAACGACATGCCTATGTGTTAACACGATTGTGTTAAAATATAACACAAACAAATGGTTAGAACAACTCACTCTCCATTTGGAGTTGTGTGGCAAATGCAGGTAGTTAAAATGACAGAGAGCCTGTGTGTTAAATTAACACAAGTGTAGAATCTTCGGTGTAGTTTTCTGCGTGATTGTCAAATATGTTGGGCATGTAATTATAAAGGTTTATGAATTGAAGCTACAGACAAACACAGTAGAAACAAATCCAGGTATATGCAAAATTTCAAAATGCAAACCGCGCGATGTGTTTTAATTGTTATACGTAATGTTTCGGGAAAAACCCTAACAGCACAAGATGTGCTAGACATGTGCAATTTAGGTGTTCTAAATTCATCTCCCACATTTGATGCATTTCTTGTTTCTTTTTCTAAGCGATTGTGTACTAGAAGCAACAAACGCATCAACTTTATTAGATGGCAACTGGCGCCGATCATTTGAAAGTGAATATGGAAGAATTATAGGTGCCTTCCATTTCAACTCAGGCAAAAAAATATAAAATTGTACCATCACCATCTCAGATATTGTTGAAACTTTTTTTATAGCAACTAGACATATTTTTAAGAGACTGTTTTTTTTTGTTTTGTCGAAAAAAATTTTCCCGCCAAGTAATGGGCCATCAAAGACGGGGAGTACAATTTATGAAATGTAGAAGACATGGAAAATGGTCAATTTCGGAGCCTCACCATTCGGCTATGGAGACAGGTAGAGTTATAATTCTTGTTGTGGTATGTACATAGGGATATAAATAAACTATATTTTATTATAGTTTGGTTTGCGCATGCGTATCTTTTTGTACATAAATTAACAAATGAACGTCAATTTATCTGAAAAGTCGAAGTTTGCGATTTTTTTTGAGCACTTTCGGTTCGAATTTTAAAATTCTGTTTTCACGGTTGGTAAGACCTAGTTACCCGCTTTCCGAAAAAAAATTTGTATCGCTTCTGTGGTCAACCGTTTTGTCGCAAAAAATTCGAGAAATTGCAAAATATTCAAAAATCGCCATTTTTGGGCGCCATTTTCTCGAAAACACCATTTTTTAAAATTCTGAAATTTTGTCAGATGGTTCAACTTTACCTGAATAATAAACACACCGAATACCATTCTCGACCAATGCTTCATGGATTAACTGCAGCCTTTTAAAGTTAGCGAAGTTTCGCTAATTTTGATGTCACAGTTAGCAACACTGGGAACAATGAAAGTGCAATGATTTGATGATGTTTGTGGTTCACATTCATTAAATGAAGAATAAATGGTTTTCTTGGCTGCATTTTTTTTATTATTTTCATTAAAATGGCTCTCTGAAATAGTAAAATGAGCTTCCCTTTACTCCTCCGTTTTCTTAAACTGAAGTAATTGGAGGTGGAAATTACGATTACGAAACACACAAATTTCAAGTTCACTTACTTAAAATGGTCTTCGGAAACAAAATTTCACTGATTTTTTTTTTACATGGACCAATCATTTGCTTCTTTGTTGTCTTCTTTGCTAATAGCATGTAACCGTGCAGATGCTGCGATAGATGTTGGTTCACTCCTAACTCATCCAGGAGTGGATCTAGGGGGACGATTGCCGCCCCCCCCAGAAGAAGAAACTTTCTTATTTACATATAAATAAAACCCATCCCAGAGTTTGGAGCTCTTAAAAGTAGCTCTAAGTAGCAGTATTACAATCCCCACCCCCAGAAGTCTGTCCTGGATCCGCCCCTGCGTAGCACATTGTCGATAGTCACAAAACACTTATTTTCACTTCTCTTATGCTATTCTGGAAACCTGTACCCTGCTGAAGGTTCATGTGGAAGCATAAACAGCACTTAAACTTCACGTAATTCATGATTTATTCATAATATTTCTGCTACGCACCACTGGTTATCATACATATATGTATATAACAAACGTTCCTCTCTGCAGATTTCTTAAATCTACACTTTGAATTGCAATAGTTCGATTTTGGGGGAAGTATGAAGTTAGTTCATGGTGACCCGTTACTGCCATAAAAACTTCGCAATTTTCCGAAAGCCAAAGATAACTTCGTTGAATACCAGTTACCGGTCGCATACTTTCCCTTTTTTCTTCCGGAAGTCGTCGAATTCAGTTCCAGGTAACAAAACGAGAGTAAAACCCCGAGTTTGTACTTGCACTATACTCACGAATTATCCTGCGGTTTTTGTGGGGACGCGGTGGCTCAGTGGTGATTCGAGTGCTAGCCGTCTTACTGCGCGGACGTGTGGAAAGTGCTCTGCGAGTATATTACTATAGTGTTTTGTTTGTTTAGCGAGCTATTTGCTAAACGTTTAGTTTCTGTTGGTGTTTTGGTTTATTAGTGCAACATGAATACAATACGTAAAAATACCGTCAAATTTGAGTTTGATAAGAGTTTACGCCATTTACGACCGACGCCACTTGAGGTTCATACTTGGCTTGCCGAGAAAGTAAAGCTCACCTTGGACCAAGTTGAAGCCATTCAATTGCACAACGAACATTATTGTCTATATGTTAAGCTCAGTGCCCCTAGTACTTATGATAATTTTTTGCGTACAACACCTGAGAAGTTAATTTTTACTCACTCCACTGGAGCAGAAAGTTTCGTCCATATTTCCAGTGCAAGTGAAGATGTCACACGAGTGCGGGTTTTAGAGTTGCCCATTGAACTTAGTCTCGAAGTGATTCAAGCAACATTAAGTCCTTATGGAACTATTTCTAAAGTAATAAATGAACAATGGTCTGATAAATTACAATTTCCAGTGTCTAATGGAGTGCGTGTTGTGTATATGACTCTAAAAAAGCATATTCCGTCTAAAGTGACATTCCAAGGTCATCGTGCTACAGTCATGTATCCTGGTCAGCCCCCTACTTGCTTCTACTGTGGCAACAGTTCCCACGTATATAGTAATTGTAATAAACGCCAACCTCGTAATTTACCTGCCCGACATTCGTCTGGTACTTTACAGATGACTGAGTTGTTCGTAGGACCTCTACCCCAAACTCCTCAGTATTCAAGCTCTACTGCGTCCCGTCCCTCCCCTGGCGCATCAGAAGCTGTGGAGATGACCGACCTTGAACCAGGTATTCCTAACATACAAGATGTGCAACTTTTCCCCTCTTTACGAACATCGGATTCACAAGCATTATCCCCAGTTATTACTAGTGGTATAACCTCATGTTCCGATATTCATACAAGTGCCTCTCCTCCAGAAGTTCCGGAGAGTTCCCAGCATAATTGTGTGCCTCCCCTCTCTGTTACTTCATCAAGTCTACCCCTCAATAGTGGTGATGTGTCTGCTAACTCAAGTGCTTTACAACCCGAAAACTCTACAAGTGAAAAGTGTGCTGATAAGCTATTGTTGCCTAACGTTGAAGACACAGGTGGTCGGAACAAAAAACGCAAAGTGTCAACACCCAAACAACCGTCACGTGATCCACGTGTACTTACTCCAGACAGTGTTAAGCATACTTCAGAAGCACCAAGTGAAGGTCAGTTACCTCCCAAGGTTACTTCTGCAGTTCCCACTCAACCATAGTGTTTACGTTTTTGGTGCTTTGTTTTCGTATTGATACGAGCGACTTACCTGTCTCTCGTTCCCCAAGATGTTGTTTACATATTGGAGTTTGTGCATTCTTATAGTTTTTTTTTTACTCAGTATCTTATGTTTCCCTTCCATTTTGCAACACTTAATTTTAACAAATCTACCAGCGTTCTTAAATTTACTGCTTTACAGGACTTTTTATGTTGTCATTCCATTGATGTTTGCTTCTTACAGGAAGATGGTACTGCATCCTTCGTGAATATTAAAGGTTACAATGTTTATAATAATTTCACTTACAACGCTACCGGTACAACTATTCTTGTTCGTCAGGGTATAAAGTTTGACAATATTTTTTATCATCCATCTGGTCGCTTAATTAGTGGTATGATAGGAGATGTCAAAATTTTGAACTTGTATTCACCTTCGGGGAATAATCAAAGGGCTGCCCGCAACGAATTTTTCGACACAGTGGTTGCTCCGGAATGTGCCGGAAATTATGCTGGTCTTATCATTGGGGGTGATTTTAACTGTGTCATACATCAATCACAGCAACTTCCGGGCTACAATTATTGTGCTACTCTACATAGGTTGGTAACAGGCCTTGGGTTAGAAGACTGTTGGCTTACGTTACATCCGGATTCTCCAGGTTTTGCTTTTTTTACGCACACAAGCTCGTCCAGAATAGATTGTTTTTTTTTGTTTCTCAACCTTTGCTTCGCGGGCTACTTGATATGCAAATTTCGCCCACATGTGCTTCTGATCATTTCGTCCCAGATTTAACTATTATGTTAAATGTTAATAAAATACCGAGAGGCAGAGGTCTCTGGTATCTCAATACATCTATCCTAGTGGATCAACTATATGTGCAAGAGTTTACCGATACCTGGCATCGCCTCGTTCAGCGGCGTTCTCCTCGTAAAACTATTGTTGACTATTGGGAATACAATGTTAAACGCACGATTCGTTATATGTCTATTTCCTATTGCAAAGACAAGGTGCAGGGTTTTAATCAAATGTACAATTTTTATTATGGTGTCCTCCACAATTTATATACTCTGGCTCTTCAAGGGGACAAACGAATAGCATCCATTAAAGAGGTGAAGGCAAAACTATTACAAATCCATCGTCGTCAATGAGCGGGGATTCATATTCGGAGTAAAACTCTATCCATGGATTCCGATGAGTGTGTGTCTGTATATCAAGTATTGCGCGAGCGTCAGCGCTCTAGGTCTCAACTTATTGAAAATATCACTGATGTACATGGAGAATCCGTCACTAAGTTTTCTGATATACAAGCTATCATCCTTCGACACTACCAACAATTATTCAATATGCAGGATGTCGTCACAGCACCTTCCATTGACTACTTTGCCCTTCTGCCGCATAGATTAACAGTGGAACAACGACAAGCACTCACTCAACCATTTTCTCAGGAGGAAGTGAAGCAAGCCGTCCTCACAGCCCAGAATTCTAAAACGCCTGGCATAGATGGACTAGGTATAGAGTTATACAAGACATTTTTTCATTTAATGGGACCCATGCTTACTGAATGGGTGAATTATGTACTGCAAGCATAGGCGCCGACTTTGGGTGGGCAGGGCACTTTTGGCCCCCCCAATATTTAAAGGTGGGGTCCTCGCCCCCCCAATATAATCCAGTTGAGGAAGAATTACCAAAGAGGAGCAAGAATTTCTGTCGTAAATTACGTCGTGCCTTTAATTCAATATTAGGAACAGTCTTCTTATTCGATAGAAAGCACCATTTTCAAATCGGCGTTTAACCTTTTTAGGATTTCCACTTTTTGAGGTAAATTTTAGATTTTCATTCAAACAGCTACTGCTTCCTTACTATTTATCGTAGGATCGTGGTTCATACCTAGTTTTTCTCAGGATAGATCATACTTTCCAACGGTACCACTCTCTTGTCCGTATTATACACCAGAAATAAGAAAATTGAAAGAAAAGCATTAGATTTTTCGAAAAAAAAATTCGAAATGTGTCCCTTTGGCCCGGGCCTGGGCTCACATAGGGATCTGAATCTTTAAAAAAAATATTGTTATATACATAATACGTGCGCAAAATTTCGTTCTTGTATCTTGAAAACTGAGGTCAGGAGAAATTTTTGAAAGTCTGAAGGTGACCCATCTTTTCATATATGTATATAAGTAGAGGAAGTTCGGGTATTATGGAATAGTCGGATAATATGGAATACCTCATTAGCTCGCCTGTGATGTGTTGCTTCCAAGCGCAGAGGAAAGAAACTACTACCTCACGTCCCCATGATGCTCTACAGTCAGTTTCCATGTGATTGTGACATTCGTTGTGTTGGTAGACGTGAAAATCTGATTTCTTATTCAGGAATACTTTTACAGGTAAATGGTTTACAACCTGTATTTTCCTATTGAAATGTAACAGAACAACAATTCTTTATTTACTATGACGTTGGATATACAGAGTGGTAGTTTGATAAGCGCCATTATCCTATACGCCTTCGAATGCGTTTAACAGCTCTTTCGTTTCCAACCTGGCTTGCAGGGCAATATGGAATACCCGCAACAAAAGCATGGTATTCCGTATTCCGTATGGTATTCCGATTACAAAAATATCTATCGGTATTGGGCAATTAAACATACATTTATGATGACAACAATGCTAAGTGTATTTTTTTATTACAGCAAATTGTCTGATGATACAAGGGATGAGCTTGGGTCCAGCGTTCATCATGTTTAATGTGAGCACACAATGACTGTGCCGATCCCGAAGCAGAGTATTATATTTATGACTTTTGCAAGTAATCACAATCAGTTACGGCTTGGCATTCAGAATTTTCATATATTGTCATTGTATTCTTTGTATGTTCAACTGAAAACTTTTTTCTTTTCTATACAGCATTTGTATTCCATATTACCCGACTATTTCATATCACCCTCCAAAGTGATTTCTTTACAAATTATAAATTTTACCTACCCCTGTAACGAAACTTCTTTATCAAGATATACATAAATAAAGCCAAATATGTAAGGCGTATAGTTGTTTTCCTTTTTGTTTCAATGTGCAATTATTAACTGAGTTACAAGCGAAACAAAAATGGTATTCCATAATACCCGAACTTCCTCTATATATACCTAGGTATAAAATATTTTTAAAAAATGTACTGCATCATTCCTATTTAGCCTAGAGTCATGGTTCAAACGCCATTTTCTTCAGTATAATAAGCCCTTTCCAACGGTATCACTCACATGTCCGTATCATACACCTAAACCAGATAATTAGGGAAAAACTCGGAAGTATTTTTGCAAATCCAACCAAAAGATTTTGCCCCTCTGGCCTAGGCCTGGGTTGGCGTAGGGATCTGATTTTTTTCTAAAAATACATCGTTATGTACATAATAGGTGTGCAAAATTCCAAACTTGTATCTTAAATACAAAGGGCAGAAAAATTGTTGAAAGTCTGAATTTAGGCTCTCTCTCTTTATACACACACATACGTATGTACTTATTATAAAAATTTACTGCGTCATTACTATTTAGGCTAGAGTCATGGCTTAAACGTTATTTTCTTTAGTATAACAAGCCCTGTCCAACGGTGCCACACACATGTACGTATTGTATTCCTGAACCGGAAAAATCGGGAAAACTCATTAAAAAAATCAGCCCCTCGGAACATTTACGGCCCTCGTGCCCGGACTCGGCTTCACGTAGAGATCTCAGAAAAATTTGAGAAACATCCAAAGGTACATACAATTCCAATCTGATATCGCGAAAACTACAGGCGTGAAATTTTTTTTTGAAATTTGCCTTAAGAAAAAGTAAAAAGTCACGCCCTTCCTCACCCACTTGGCGCAGCCAAGTTGACCATCTGGTTCCAAAACGCATCTGGGGTGTTCTTTGGTCCATCCTTGACTTGACTAATAAAAAAATGACTTAAGTACCTGTTATACAACCTAAATAAGAGGTTAAAGACCATAGTACGCCATGGTAACAAAACTTACCAAAAATCCTAAAAGAGTTAATAGAGCACTGAAGCTTCAATCAACACTATGGTAACACTGATATGAGAAGTGAAGATCAATGTGGTGCAGTGAAGTTCCCAGAATTTGAATTTGAATTTGTTTTAATGCGTTTACACAAATTTGACTTAGGTCATGAATTTAGCAGCGGAGCAGATGCAGCAGACCGAGATCTGGAGGGAAGGGGACCTTTATCCAGCAGTTGATAGAAAACGACTGAATATGATTATATATTTATTCATTGTTTTGGCCCCCCCCAATATTTTCTTCAAGTCGGCGCCTATGACTGCAAGTAGGCATTTTGGGAGAATCCTCTCGGACTGCTGTCATTGTGTTAATTCCGAAGAAGACTCATCCTCGTACAGTGGCGGACTATAGACCTATATCTTTACTTACCTGCGATTATAAAATAATTAGTCGATGTATTAGTGCCCGATTACAAACTGTTCTTGCCCAACTTGTTGGGCCTCTTCAACATGGTGGTCTACCACATAAACGTGCTCAAGATATTCTTGCTGCTATACGTGACGTCATCACCTACCATCAAGATATTGACCAATGTGCTGCGGCCTTAGTAGCCTTGGACTATTCCAATGCTTTTGATCGAGTGAACCATACATACTTATTTTCTTGTCTTCAAGCCTATGGATTTGGCGATGATTTCTGTAATTGGATTAAGCTGTTATATTGTAATTGGACAATCAAACTCAAAATTAATGGATATCTCAGTTCTGCCTTCCGCATTAGTAATGGTATCCAACAGGGCGGTCCCTTGAGCAGTCAACTTTTTATTCTTAGTTTAGGGCCATTTCTATATAATGTCCAACATGCCCTTCATGGTGTCACTATATGTAATACTTCTGTGCGAGTTTACTCATTTATGGACGATGTAACATGTTTCACGACTGGTCACTCTGACTTCGCCGTTTTACTACAGCACATACGGCTCTACGAATCAATATCCGGAGCCACGCTTAACCCTAATAAAACGTACGTTATGCCTCTGGGTAAGTCAACCACTATTACTACTACTTCCATTGGTCAGTTACAACAGTCAGTTAAAATCTTGGGAGTGACTTTCAGTTCCAGTGTGGTGGACATTATTACTAATAATGTTGGCCTTGCAGTGAATCGGCTAACTTATGTTCTTGACCAACATCGCTTTCGGAACCTTAGCCTTTTATCTCGCTTAGAATTTGTGCGTTTGTATGGATTATCTCAATTATATTACATTGCCCAAGTCCTGCCTTTTTCTAACTGTCATCTTGCAAAAATTAAGAAAATTGTGGGTAATTTTTTGTGGAAACCTATGATTTTTCGTGTTTCCTACCAAATCTTGTGCAACGATTTCCAACAAGGTGGATTAAATTTGAAAGATGTCGAATTGCAGACCCAAGCCCTATTTCTCCAACGATGTTTACGTTTACTCCACGAGCATCCTGATCATCCTACCACTCAGCTTCTCATGTACTTATTACACCGTGTTCCATTAGAAGCACCTTTCTATCTTGGACACCTCCCGCCTCAATATACATATCTGAAACCGGTTTTGTATGAGATTTGTTATCGATTGTTAAATCATGATTTAGACGAAGTGCCCACTGTTAAAAGACTGTATTCGGTACTTCGACAACCTTGTACTCTTGTTCCTACCATTGTTACTAAGCATCCCCATCATAATTGGCAACGTATCTGGCGTGTTCTACATGCTCCTTATTTAACTTATCGTGCAAGATCCGTCTGGTTTATTGTGGTGCATCAAATTGTTGATACTGTATCCCGACGACATTCACTTGGATTTAGTGACTCTGACCTTTGTGCTTCTTGCAATGTAAAGGACACTATTGCACATCGTCTTACCGAATGTGGTGAAGCAACAGTGGTGTGGCCTCAGTTCTGTCGCTATATGGCCCACATGTGCCGCACTACTCCCACGGCTATTTCAATAGACTTTATACTTTTTCCCGACTTTACTTTTTTTCCGAGAACAAAATATCAAGCTGTTAATTGGTTGATTGGCAACACTGTTTTATACTTGTTCGTAGAATCTCAGAAACTTGTTCATACTACCTATATTATGTTTTTATATGCTCAGCTAAACCAAATTCCTTTTGCTATGCGCAATAGGTTGTTTGCAAATTTTTTTAGTGTTCTATCTGCATAGTGTACCTTTTCTTGTATCTGCCCATTTGTATCACCTTCCTTAGTTTGTTTATTGACTTGTACTGACATTAAGTTGCAATAAAAAAAAGTGGTAGAGCGTTCACTTCCGGTGCTTGGGGTTCCTGGTTCAATCCCAGCTCGTGCTGTTCTGCATTCCACCATTTCATTCATTTGTCATAATCATCGTCTCCTTTAGCGTAACCGGCATAACAGTGGAACGTAAAACTTAAAGACTTCATTTTCTTCTTCTGCGGTTTTAATATTGTGTATCTGTTTTAGCCAAAGGCTATGGCGCGTTGCCACATTCTTTGTCCCCCCCCTTCCCCACTACCGTCGCAGAGACCCTTGCATGGCCGGTTTCACTGCAAAAACACTGCTTTATCGGAAATGTCTGTATCTCGAACATCTGAAAGCGATTTTTAAAGTGGGATGCAGCACCATCAGAAATCACTGACACGGTTTGGGAAATTGTAGACACCTATTTTCACGTATTCAAACCTTTTTCTATAAAATATATTTTCGCTTTTCTTCGAGTATGTTTAGAATCTTGTCTATGACTATGAGTACATGAGCCGAATCGTGTGTTTTATCGTCGTTTATTACAACAAAACTGTCAATTGTTTCATATTTCGGTGATAACTCTGAATTTCACTTTTGCAGGATATCAGTCCAGTTTTCAACGAAGTCCACATGAAGTAAAATAGAATTTGTATCTTGAAATCTTATACGGTGGTTTTCGGTAGCAATTGATTCTCTTTGGATTTTCTTGATGTAGTCATGAATTACAATTCTTACAGTTAAACCGGCAATGTACGATACGAAAACAGAAAGTGGCACTTTTTTTTTTTTTTTTGTAACGAGATCATTATTCTCCCATATGGCATACGTAACCACTTTCATTTTCATCAGGATCAATAATTAAAGACACCACACTTATTTCTTCTACTCCAGGACATTCACCACATTCTTGAAGAAGACAGCTGTCATTTTCTACGGATCATACTACTAAAGGAAATTGGTCACTCATGACAGCTTCAATACAGGTTGCACCTTTGATTTGTAGCAACGCAGTAGCAGCTAACTTAAAATTTGCACAATACACACACACACACACTTCCCTCTCAGGTTGCGGACTGACACACTTTAGTCGAATACTATAAAATTCCGAGTGACCCATTTTTATGCTGGGATTGTTCTGTTTAAAAATTCAGTAAATTTCTTTGGAACGCGTAAGAAAACGTTTCGATCTTTTTTTAACTTTTTGTTATTTTTCGATCACTAATGACATTGCACTTAATTGAGAATTTGTCTGCAGCATTCCAAATCATACTGAGGTAATAGTTTAGGCCTTTTATAGATCATCAGAATTCATTGGATGGCCATTTCAAGTAAACTTAAAATTTGTGTGTTTCGTAATCCTCCACCTCAGATTACTTCAGTTTAAAAAAACGGAGGAGAAGGGGGGCTCATTTTACTATTTCAGAGAGCCTTCTTGATCAAAATAATGAAAAAAACAGTCAAGAAAACCTGTTATTTTTCATTTAATGAATGTGAACCACAAACATCATCAAATCATTGCACTTTCATTGTTCCCAGTGTTGCTAACTGTGACATCAAAATTAGCGAAACTTCGCTAACTTTAAAAGGCTGCAGTTAATCCATGAAGCATTGGTCGAGAATGGTATTTGGTGTGTTTATTACTCAGGTAAAGTTGAACCATCTGACAAAATTTCAGAATTTTAGAAAATGGTGTTTTCGAGAAAATGGCGCCCAAAAATAGCGATTTTTGAAAATTTCACAATTTCTCGAATTTTTTGCGACAAAACGATTGACCACAGAAAATATACAAAATTTTTTTCGGAAAGCGGGTAACTAGGTCTTACCAACCGTGAAAACAGAATTTTAAAATTTGAACCGGAAGTGCTCGAAAAAAATTCGCAAACTTCGACTTTTCAGATAAATTGACATTCATTTGTTAATTTATGTACAAAAGGATACGCATGCGCAAACCAAACTATAATAAAATATAGTTTATTTATATCCCTATGTACATACCACAACAAGAATTATAACTCTACCTGTCTCCATAGCCGAATGGGGAGGCTCCGAAATTGACCATTTTCCATGTCTTCTACAATTCATAAATTGTACTCCCCGTCTTTGATGGCCCATTACTTGGCGGGAAAATTTTTTTCGACAAAACAAAAAAATATGGGTCTCTTAAAAATATGTCTAGTTGCTATAAAAGAAAGTTTCAACAATATCTGAGATGGCGATGGTACATGCTCTGCCTGAATTGAAATGGAAGGCACCTATAAAATAAAGTAAATAGACAGTCATCATTTCGTTATACAATTAGGTCTACATGGCGAGCAGATTTTATCTTATACCGAACGGTTATCGTCGAATATACGCGGCTTAATTGAGCAATCTGATTAGCCAAATTCAAAAGACCTCAACAATTTATCCCTCTACAAGCGACGTTTTCTTCATTGCCTTCGTGGCCAAGTGGGAAGAGCATGCGGCTACTAATTGAAAGGTAGGTGGTTCGTGCCGCCCCTGGAGTGCATTTTTTTTACTTGTTTAAAGTGTTTTTGTTAGACTCAGCATAATGTAAACACATTACGCATATAGGCGATTTAACATATTTTGAGGGCGTAATTTTGTGGTTCATTAATGCTTACGGCACGGTTCAACACCGGTTTTGTGTTAAAGACGTAACACTCACCCTGTGTTAAACGCCGACACTGCGGTGCATGTGTTGAATTAACATTGCATAGTGGCAGTCACGCTGGAACCACTGCCCTGTGTGAAAAGTGAGTTGAATTAACACAACCCATTTTTACTGTGCTCACTGGCAACACCGTCATATTTCGAATCAAAGCAAAAGGTAATTATTTGTTTTTGGTTATTTTGAAGAGATTTTTTTGTTTGTTTGGAAATATAGAAAGAGAGACTTATCTGTTGTTGATTGTTTTGAAGATAAAAATCCCTTTTTAAAACACACACACACAAAAAAAATACGTTTGAAGATATATCTGGAGGTCAACATCACACTGGTCTTCACACTACTTTTTCTGCTTTTAGATTTCGATTCAAAACTCAACCAAATTGTTTACTTTTCCTTTGTTATTGAGTGGCTTCAAAGGAAAATATTTTATTTCGAAAAAATCTTAAAGGTTATATAAAAATAAAAGTTCGGTGAGCCAATTCACACCGATCTTTCATTTTTTTTTAATTTCAATAAAAACAATGGATAAAATAATTCTTAAATATTGACGTTGCCAAGAACGTGCTCATATTATTGTCTTACAGTTGTCCCCAAAACATGTCTCTTTGAAGGCGCACGACATTGTTAGTTAAATTTAAAAGATTTAAATATACTTAAAAACGTTTCTGACAAAAAGTAAAAATGAGATAAAACACAAAAAGAAAAGGGCGAAAGAAATAATGCTAACCGGAAGAAGTTAAAATCTGTATCCATCGATTTGCTTGGTCAAGCTGAAGCAATTGATATACAGATTGTTCGTTGCTGATTATGCCCCACCCCCGGAAACTAAATTAGGCTCAGTAAGCCGGAAGTGGTTAACTGAAAGTAGTGAAATTTGATATCGATCGATTTGTTTTGTCAAGCTGAATCGATTGATATATAGATTATATATGTTTCGTTGCTGATTATGCCCCACCCCCGGAAACAAAATTGGGCTCAGTAAGCCGGAAGTGATATACCGGAAGTAGTTAAATTTGGTATCGATCGATTTGTTTTGTCAAGCTGGATCGATTGATATATAGATTATATATGTTTCGTTGCTGATTATACCCCACCCCCGGAAGCTAAATTAGGCTCAGTAAACCGGAAGTGGTGAACCGGAAGTAGTTAAATTTAGTATCGATCGATTTGTTTTGTCAAGCTGAATCGATTGATATATAGATTATATATGTTTCGTTGCTGATTATACCCCACCCCGGAAACAAAATTAGGCTCAGTAAACCGGAAGTGGTGAACCGGAACTAGTTAAATTTGGTATCTTTCGATTTGTTTTGTGAAACTGAATCGATTGATATATAGATTATATATGTTTCGTTGCTGATTATACCCGACCCCCGGAAACCAAATTAGGCTCAATAAACCATAAGTGGTGAACCGGAACTAGTTAAATTTGGTATCTTTCGATTTGTTTTGTGAAACTGAATCGATCGATATATAGATTATATATGTTTCGTAGCTGATTATACCCCACCGCCGGAAACCAAATTAGGCCCAATAAACCGGAAGTGGTTAACCGGAAGTTGTTAAATTTGGTATCGATCGATTTGTTTTGTCAAGCTGAATTGATTGATATATAGATTGCATATGTTTCGTTGCTGATTATACCCCACCCGCTCAAACTAAATTATTCCCGAATTTTGTATTCATGTAGAAGGTCGCTACTTTTAGTTAATATCCATATATATATATGGGCCATGCACAATCTAATTACCATATAGATTTGGCAGTAAGGTATTTTTTTCCGAAAAGATTGAGCAAAATACTTACTCCAAAAATACTATATAACTCGAAGAGTCAAATTAAAATCTAACAAAATAGGAATTTTATATTCGTTTATAGTATTTATACTGTCAGTTCAAATTCATATAAATGTGAGCCATGTGCTATATAATTACGATATAGACTTCGAAAATACATTTTGTTTTCGTAACAAATATGAGCAAAATACACCTTGCAAAACAACATTTAATACTATGTGCTAAATTATCATGTGGATTTGGAAATATCCCATATTTTCCGAAAAAAATTAGCAAAATACTCCCGCCAATAAAGCTATATAACTCTTAGTGCCGAATTAAAATGTAACGAAATAAGAATTTTATATTCATCTAGGTGGTCTTACCTTCTATAAAGTGGGTCATGTACTACCTAATTACAATACGGCCTTGGAAAAATAAAATTTATTCCGAAGAAGATAAGTACTTCAGAAAGCCTTATAACTCTAGGTGTCAAGTTGAAATCTAACAAAATAAGACATTTATATGAATATTATACTTTAGTAAATATTCATATAAATCTGGGCGGTGTACAATCTAATTACTTGGAAAAATATAAATACAATTTATTCCAAAAAGGTGAGTAATATATTGCCTCCAAAAAGCAATATAACTCTACGTGTCAAGTTGAAATCTAACAAAGTAAGAATTTTATATTCATCTAGAAGGGAACTACTCTGAGTTAATATTAATATAAATGTGAGTCATATAAAATCTCATTTCCATATGAGCATATAAAGACAATTTCTCAAAAATAATAAGAAACATATTTCCTCTAAAAAGCTAAATAACTCTAATAGGCAAGTTAAAATCTAATCAAATAAGAAATTCATATTCATTTAGAGGCTCCGTACTTCCAGTTAATATTCATACAAATGTGAGACATGAACTATCTGATTACAATATCGTCTTGAAAGATATATTTTGCTCGACAAAAATGAACAAATTATTGCCTGCACAAAGGTAGATAACTCTGTTTTAAAATTAAAATCTAACAAAACAAGGATTTTACATTCATCTAGAGATTCCCTAATTTCAGCGACTATCTATAAAAATGTGGGTGACGTACCATCTAATTACCATATGGAAATGGGAAAACACGAATTTTTCCAGAAGAAAATACCATTTTTTTCGAAAAATGAGCAAAACACTCCCTCCAAAAAACATTTATCTTTAAGAGCGAAGTTGAAATGTAACAAAATGAGAATTTTTATAATTATCTAGATGCTTTGTTCTTTCAGTTAATATACATATAAATGTGGACGGTGTACTATCTAATTACCATATGGGCTTGGAAAAATACATTTCTTCCGAACTAATGTGGAAAATATTTGTTCGAGAAAAGCTAAATAATACTTTACTTTTTTTTACTTTTTTTTTGGCTCAGGCCCGTCTTTCAGATCCGGTATCTGAAAAATTAAACCGGAACGGGTTATCATCATTGCCATTTTTTTCTTTTCTTTATTCATTATCCATTATATTTCTGGAAAAGGGAAAAGGAAAAGGGAAAAAGGAAAACAACCACAGCACACAACACACACACACAAAAAAAGAAAACAACAAACAAAAAACAATAATTTCCCTAAGTGCTCATTTGCATGTCCCTTAACTGCCTACCTTAGTTCCTAATTGTTTCCTATTCCTATCTTAATAGTTTATCAAAATTTATTAATGTTTATTATTTACTAAACTATCTTACCTAATTAAGCCTAGCCTAACATGACTGTTATTTTTGCTAGTGTTTAAATATTCTATGGTTTTATTTATTAATATTTTTAATTTTTTTTTAGATTGTTTATGCATATTTAGTTTTTTCTTTATTTATTTGTTGTTTCGCATTTATTTATTTATTTACAATATTAGTTATTTTTATTTAGTTTCCATTTCATTTCCTTCTTTTGTGTACTAGTTCTCCATATTTATACTTCTTCCATTAATTATGTTATTATATATTATTTATTCATTTTGTTATTTATTTATTATTTATTTGTTTTGGTCTCCTCTTCCTTCTTCGGTTTCTCCCTGTATGATTTTTGGTTAATCCCTGTATGGTTTTGGGCTTTTCTCCTGTGTTTCACTAGAAAATGCACTAATTTACTAATCAATTTTCACTTGGTTTTTCCCTGTGTGTCTTTTCTAGTTTCACCGTAAACACTGATTAACACTAGAATAACAACACTAAGCACTACCACTGGCTACAATCACATACATTTTTGCACATATTCACTCTTCTCACTATTTCAACACATTCCAATATAGTTATAATCATAGACGATTTCCCTATGGCTACATTAGTTTTAGCTGATCCTAGTGGTTTATGCTTGTCCAATGGAGGAGTGTTCTCAGTCGAGTATCCTTGTCGAGTAATCTCAGTGATACAGGTTTGAGGTCCAGGGCCCACTCAGAGCACTTAGTGTAGGCCCTGGTCCGTTGTGTCCTACCACCTATATCCGAACTGAGATCCGCACACCGGCTAACCTTTCCAGTCTGAGATACTCCTGCCATCCAGTCCCTAGCGGGGTAACAGTTCCTGTAGCACACACGCGCACACACAAGAAACACCTAGTATGAACACAAACACTCACACACACGCATCCAGCGCATTCGGAGTTCCGATCCAGGTTTAGCCCGGGAATGCACTGGCTCATCCACTCTTCCCCGGGGAGCACGGAATTCCGGTGCCTTCCAGAAGGTGCCTTCGGTCCTGGGGAGGGGTCCACTTTCTCCAACACGCATCCATCTCACTTTATCCATATTTGATTCCTACTTGTTTCCATTGTAATAATTTTTCTCCTCATTTCTGAGTATGCTTGTGTGATTTTGCTTAATATTTTGCAATCCCTTTCGCTGCTGATTATCTGTTCCAGCGTTTTTGTTCTTATACTATCTCTTTCTTGTAACTCATCTTCCAACACTGGGCACCAAAGAACATGATGTTCAGGTGATCCTAGTTCTCCGCATTCACAGAACGGGTTGTCTTTTACTGTGATCTTGTGTAGGTAAGTTTCGTAGGGTCCGTGTCCACTGAGGAAGTGTATCAATCCTGATGCTGGGTCAAGGTATTTTAATTCTCTTCTCATCTCCACTGTTGGTATTATATTGAATAACCTCCTAGATTTAATCGAGGTCCTCCATTCTTGATCCCACATGTTTTCAATGGCTACCTCGATGTCATTCTTGGTTGTGGCCTCCTTGCCAATTAACTCTTTTATTTTTTCTTGATTATTTTTCTTTAGCCAATAATTGCATGCTCTTTCTACGACTATGAGATTCAAAGGTTTAACGTTTAGCAGTATACATAAAGCGTTGTTTGGTGTAGTGTTGAAAGCTCCGCATAACCTTATAAGTAAGTTCCTCTGAGGTCTGTTTATACTTTCTTTTATCCTTTTATTGTTAATAATTCTATGTGCCCATACACTTGCTGCATAAGTCATCGTCGCACAAAGTAAAGTTTCATGATATAATTTGAGTGTTTGGATGGGTAATTTATAAGTATTCATGCCAATTGTGAGTAATTTATTTGTCACTCTATTTCCACGTTCAATAATATATTCAATATGCTTTCCAAAGTTTAGTCTGTCATCAATATTGACCCCCAAATACTTAAACTCTGTTACTCTTTCTATTTTCTGATCTTCGATCTTAATTAGTGGATCTCTCTGCAGTTTTGTTCCGAATAACATGTATTTAGTTTTCCTATTTGATAATTTTAGTTTGATAGCTATTTGATAGCTATCCTATTTGATAGCTAAATAATACTAAGAGGCAAGGTAAAATTTAAAATATGGCAATTTCGTATTCATTTAGAGGGTCTATCTTTTCGGTAAATAGCAATATAAATGTTGGCCATTCACAATCAAATTACGACATAGTTTTGGAAATACAAATTTTTTTTTTTCGAAAAAAAATGAACAAAATAATCACACGAAAAGAGCTATGCAACTCAAAGTCCCAAATTAAAAGCTAACAAAATGAGAATTTTACATTCATCTAGAGGGTTTCAACTTTCATTTCAAATACATATAAAAGTGAGCCATGTACATCATAATTACACTATGGGCTTCGAAATAAACATTTTTGTAAAAGCGATGGGAAACAGTCCTTTCAAAAAAAACTATATTACACTAAATACCATTTTAAAATCTAACAAAATAAGAATTCAATATTCATGTAGAGGGTCTTGCCTTTATTTCAATTTTTATAAATTTGAGCCAAAAAGTAGCAAAGCACTTCCCTCTAAAAGGCTACTTAGCTTTTATTTCGAAGTTAAAACCTAACAAAATAAGAATTTTATATTCATCTAGAGTGCTCCTATTGGTAATATCATTATCAATATCAATAGCTAATATCAATATGAATGCGTGTCATATAATATTTAATTACAATATTGCGTGGCAAAAATACACTTTTCTCGAAAAATAAGAGAAAAACTCACAACGAATGGTTATATAACTCAAAGTGCCAAGTAAAAATCTAACAAAATAAGAATTTTTATATTCATACAGTATGTTCCTACTTTTTGTTATTATTTAAATAAATGTGGGCCATGTACTAAATAATTACTGTATGGACTTGGAATATTGTATTTGTTTTTCGAAAACAATAAAGAAAGTACTCCCTTTGAAAACCTATATAACTCTAAGTGGCAAGTTTAAATCTGACAAAGTAAGAATTTTATATTCATTTAGAATGTTTCTACTTTTAGTTAATATCCATATAAATATGGGCCATGTAATATGTAAACACCATATGGGGTTTGCAAAATACAATTCATCCCGAAAAATCATCACAATACTCCCTTTAAAAGGTTATTTATCTTTCAGTGCGAAGTTAAAATCTAACAAAATGAGAATTTTGTATTCATCTAGAGGCCCCTGCTTTTAATTGATAGCAATATGAATGCGTGCCATGTAATATCTAATTACCATATGATATTGCTAAAACATTTTTTTCGAAAATATGAAAAAGGACTCACTGCAGAAAAGCTATATAACTCTAAATGCCAAGTTCAAACCTAAAAAAAATAAGATTTTTTGTTTATTTGGTTGGTCTGTAATTTCAGTTAATATCCAGATAAGTTTTGGTTATGTAATGTTTAGTTACCGTATGAACTTGGAAAAATAAATTGACAAACATACTGGAAACATTATATGTAAAAATAAACAATAATAATATTTTTTTCCAAAAAATAGAAAATTACTACAATTTAAAAAGCTATATAACTCTAACTGCCCAGTTAAATTCTAACAAATAAGAATTTTATATTCATCCACAGTGTACCAACTTTTGGTTAATATTCATATAAACGAGGGCCACGTGCTATCAAATTACTATATGGCTGTGGAAAAATACCATTCTTTCCGAAAAATAATGAGCAAAATATTGCCATTAAAAAGCTATTTAACTAGAAGTGCCAAGTTAAAATCTAATAAAACATATATTCATCTAAAGCGTCCCTGCTTTCAGTTAATAATCATATTAAAGTGGGACATGTACAATCCAATTACCGTATGGATTTTAAATATGCCATTTTTTTAAAAAAAATATATGTGAACAAGATACTCCCTCCAAAAAAAACTATATATTACTCTAAATGCTAAATTAATGTCTAGCAAAATAAGAATTTTATACTCATTCAGAGTGTCCCTTTTTCCAGTTAATATTTATGTAATTGCGGGTCACGTATCATCTAATTTTCATATTGCCTTGGAAAAATACAATTTATTCCGAAAAAGAATGAGCAATGTACTGGCTTCAAAAAGCTATTTAACGTTTAGTGCCAAACTAATATCTAACAGAATAAGAATAGCATATTTATCTAGAGTGTCACAACTTTGCGTTAATATCCATATACATGTTGGCCATGTAGTATCTAATTATCACATGAACTTTGAAAAATACCATCTTTTCCGAAAACAATGCGCATAATACTCTCTCCAATAAAGCGATATAACTCTAAGTAGCAAATAAAATGTGTCAAAATAAGAATTTTATATTCATCTAGAGGGTACCTACTTTCAGTTAATATTCATATAAGCGTGGGCCATGTGGTATCTGATTACCATATGGCCTTAAAATAAACTTTTTTTCGAAAAGTTTGAACAAAATATTGCCTCCAAAAAGCTATAAAAAACTAATTGTTATGTTAAAATGTAACAAAATAAGTCTTTTATATTTATCTAGAGGGTACCTATTTTGAGTTAATATCCATATAAATGTTAGCCATGTATTATCTAATTACCATATGCATTTTGAAATGTACCATTTTTTCCTAAAAGAAATTAACAAAATCTCAGTCCAAAAAAGCCATATAGTCCTAGTTGTTAAATAAAAATAGTCCAAAATAAAAATTTTATATTGATCTAGAGGGACCCTACTTGCCGTTATTATCCATGTAAGTGTGGGCTAATCAATATCTAATTAGTATATCGCCTTGGTAATATACATTTTTTGCGAAAAAATGTGAAAAAGCTTAATAAAAAAAACTATATACCTCTAGGTGCCATGTTAAAATCTAAGAAAATAAAAATTTTATAATCATCTGGAGTGTCTATTTTAGTTAATATTCATATAAATGTGGCCATATAAATTACTTTCTAATGGCCATATGTGCTTGTAAAAATATAATTTTTCCGAAAGAATTGGCAAAATATTGCCTGTAATAAAGCTTTATAACTCCAATTGCCATATTATGATCTAACAAATCAGGAATTTTATATTCATCTAGAGGTTCCCTACGTTCAGTTGAAATTCATACAATTGTGACCCAGGTAATATATAATTATCAGGCGTACTTTGAAAGTACCACTTTTTCCGAGAAAATGAGAAAATACTCCCACAAAATGTTCAATAACTCTAAATGCTAAGTTAAAATTTATGAAAATAAGATTTTGGTATTAATTAGAGGGCCCCTACCTGCAATTTGAATTCATATAAATGTGAGCAATGCACAATCTAATTACCATATGCACTTGGAGAGTACCACTTTTTTTCCGAGTGAAATTTGTATACTTACTTTATACTTACGTAAGTTCCCATTTGTGTTAACTGGAGCCAACAATTATTAACTATGGCTATCTACTTTCAACATTTTAAATCTAGATTAATGTAAATTTCCTTCCTCTTTGTACCTTCCCACCGACTTCCTTACTAGCAAGCTCAGAATACACAAAACTTAATAAAGTTGTTGTTCTCTTTATTTATCAGTAAGCAATATAATGGTGCTGTTACGTTCAAGTTCATCAATAATAGTCAGCTAATTCTCATTATTTTTTCATTGAACGGCTTTACAGATTATATATTATTGTGAACGAAATAAGTATTTATATTACTATCTTATTTAACTATTACCATTATTTTGCTCGTTCATTTGATTTTAATATGTTCCTATATTCCTGATGAAACGGCGAATTTATCTTATGTATTTCAATAATAAGAATTTATCTTATGTATTTCAATAATTTCGTTTAAATATTATATTTCTACTTTAATTACAGTACAATTGTGTTAATTCCAATTACGTTTCCTTTCTTGCAAAACCTAGAATCAGTTAAGTGCTTTATGATTATATTATTTTGTCTCCGACCTAAATATAATGAAATTCAATTAATAAAAATTGATGCTGACATTAGCAGAATATTTCATTTTTTCGATAAAGAAATATATAAAATAGTTCAAATTCACAAGTGATGCATAACATTAAAATTTGCTCAAACAAAACATTAAGTCATATTTACAATGCTTATTTTTCTATAAGAGCCAGGTAAAATATGTTGGTAGTTTTGCATCTCGGGGGATAAATGTATATTCATTCATGTTTCATTTTTTGTTCAATATGTAAAATGCTTTATGGGCCATAACACTAAATTATCATAAATCAAAACACATTTATTAATATAAAAATATGTGTATTACCTTATTTAGAATTATTACATTGTGATAATGATATGTATAGAATATTTATGGTATAAAATTAACATCTTTCTTATAGAGTGATATGGAAAGGTGTTAATTATAACTTCCGGGTACAAAATAATTGTATGTAACACAGACGAGAAGAGAAACCGATATATGGAGACTCTAGTGTATAAGTACTGACTGCAATATTTAACTTATGATAATAAATTTCTCTTTCCTTACCTCCAGTGCCCCATTTCAGAGAAACTTGGTCGGAAATTGCAATTAAGTAAAGGAAACATTCGAAAACTTCAGCGAATGTGTAGTTGTCCGAAAAAATTACGAATTGAAATCACAAACATAAACATGACAAAAATAACTTGTTGGTTGTTCTGTATGTTGGTAAATTGGAAACTTGAATATGTAAAAAACATCCAATTATTCAAACTGCTGGTACTGATATCTTAATCTGATTTTGAACTCCATCAAAAACAAAAAAAAAAAACATTTCAAAAAGGATTTGGAAAGATACGACTCCCCTGTAATTATCTAAATCACATATGCATTGGTACAGCAGATACAAAATAATTGATCTAGCTCTCTGTATTATGAAGCAATTCATCTGAACAATATCAATAATAAAATTACCCGTAAAATCATTTACATCTAAAAGTGAGCTTTTATATTGCGATCCAGTCTATGCTGTCCTATAATTTTCTGTTATTCCAAGTTTAATTTAGATAGAAAATTATTTATTTGGTTGTGTATAAATAACAGTTCTATGTTCAACCACTAACTAACAGTTTGTGTTTAGAAACCTCGCAACACTTCCAGAATACACTTAAAATCAAATGAAAATTTACAGAAGGAAACATTAAGATATCTTTTAACATAATTACTTAGTAGATATACATTTTTAACAAACAACGTCTTGAAATAATTATTTTAAAAATTTAAAATCATTAGGTATAAGAGGAAAAGAAGAAAAATGTATTACCATAAAAATACACTGCGCTAGATAAGCTGACGTGACTGATTAGCTTTCTTGTTGATGGTTATGTGCCACGCATTCATGATCCTACATATACAATTTAGTTGTTCTTTGAACATATAAACATGAATGCAGAATACAATAATATTTTCATAACGTTTATTGAAATCCGTAACAAAACCTCAATTCTGTTTTATGTTTAACATGAGTCGTACTATAAACTTTTATGCTACAAAAGGAAATATTTAAAAACTTAATAAATGAAGAAGTTCGCTACTCGTAATGAATTTAAAAAATTCCAAGAATTTTCTAGAAATGCAGATATAAGACGCAGTTAATTTAAAACATGTCATGGTGGAAAACTTTTACGAATGGTATAGGATTAAAATGTATAAAGAATTTTATAAATCCAACAGCTCCAGAATTTCTTTCAATACATTTTAGACAAAATTTTACTTTTCCTCAGTATAGACATTTAATTTGTCGAGAGATAAATCTCACTAAAATTGTTGCTAATGATTTGTAAAGTTGCTGACAATGAGATTTTATTAATGACAATGTTTCATTTAAAGCATACTGTAGATAATACGAGTATTTTCTTTGTACTGTTCTCGCTTTTTCGATTCCTCAGGGATCAATTCCAACTAGAAGCGCAGTTTAAGCTTTATACCTAACCAATGGTCCGAAAAAAGAGTGCTGCAGCATTTTTGCAGATCATTCTCAGCAATTATATTATTGCTTAACACTTTTTGTTAAATACGTCAAAATCGGTGCGCGAGTAATCCATATATTGCTGATTTAAGTGGTTGTAAATAATGAGTTTATTTTCCAGCATCAGAACCTCATAGAAATGAATGCAAGTCATAACACACAACATTACATTTTTTGAAAACAAAAAATAGTTCTCTCACCTTGTTCACAGTCGGTTCGCAAATTGCTGATAAATTGTTCATTTAGATTGCTAAAATTTAAAATATAACCATTCTAAGAGCAGAACTTTAAACAACTTACGAGTATTATTTTGAACTCTCATCAAAACTTTATTTCATTATGAAATAAAAGAATTCTATCCCTTTGTTTACAGTTGGTTTGCCAGTGTTCCATAAATTGTTGATTTAAATTGTTATAAATAATGATTTTACCATTCCACGAGCAGAACATTATAGAAATTAACGATCGCTGCTGAAACTCTCAACAGAACTCTATTTCATTACAAAAAAAATTAGTTCTATCATCTTGTTCACAGCCGGTTCCCGAGTGGCCTATAAATTGTTGATTTACATTTTTAGAAATAATGAGTTAAACAATCTACGATCAGAACTTCATAGAACTGAACGAATACTACTCAGAACACCCAAAGAATTTAAATACAAAATAAAGGAGTTCTACCACCATGTTCACAGTAGGTTCGCGAGTAACCCATTAATTGTTGATTTTAGTTGTTATAAATAGTGAGTTAAATATTCCACAATCAGTGCTTCACAGAACTGACCGAATGCTACCCAGCACACACATCACAACTCAATTTAAATATAAAATAAAACAGTTCTATCACTTGTTGACAGTCAATTTGCGAATAGCCCTTAAATTCTTGATTTAAATTGTCACAAACAAAAATATAGAAAAACCTAGGAACAAAGATTTAATAAAAACTTGACGCGTTTTATTTAGAAATCTCATCCAAACTTTACTTTATTGCGAAATAAAAGAGTTCTATCACCTTGTTCACAGTAAGCTGGCGAGCGGGTCATAAAATATTAATTTAAATTGCTATAAATAAAGATTTATCCAATCTACGAACATAATTTTATATAAGATAATGAATGCTCCTAAGAACTGTCATTAGAACTGTATTTCATTGTGAAATAAAATAGTTCTATCGCCTTATTCACAGTCTTTTAGCGAGCTGCCCACAAATTGTTAATATCAAATGTAATGAATAAAGATTTAATCATTCTACGAACAAAACTTTGTAGAACTTGACGAATGCTACCCAGAACTCTCATCAGAACTCTATTTCGCTGCCAAAGCAAACAGTTCTATCAACAGTTCAGAGACAGTTCCGGGGCGGCTCATTTATTCTTAATTTAAATTCCTCTAAATAAAGTATTAACCATTCTACGAAACGAACTTCATAGAACTTCCGGAGTAGTAATCAGAACTCTCATCACAGCTCTATTTCATTTCGAAATTAATCACTTTCATCTTCACAGTATGTTAGCGAGTGGCCCATAAAACTGTTAATTTAAATTGTTATTAATCAGGAATTAACCATTCTACAAACACAACGTTATAGAACTTGACGAGTGCTAGTCAGAACTCTAATCAGAAATCTATTTCGTTGCGGAAAAAAGGATTTCTATCACCTTGTTCAAGTACTTTCGCAAGTGTCTCATAAATTGTTAATTTAAATTGTCATAAATTATGATTTGAACATATTCGAAGAGAATGTTAAAAAATTTCACGATTGGAAATCAGAACTCTCTTTCATTGAGAAATAAAAGAGTTCTATCACCTTGTTGACAGTCGAATCGAAAATAGTATAGAAGTGGTGAATTGAAATTATTATAAGTATAGATTTCACCATTGGAGAAACCGAACTTTATAAAATTTGACGAGTGCAAATGAGAACTCTTATCAGAACTATATTTCATTGCGCAATAAAATTTCTATCAGCTTGTTCACAGTTGTTTCGCGAGTTGTCCATAAATTGTTAATTTAAGTTGTAACAAATAATGACATACATATTTAGCGAACAGAACTTTATAGAGCTTGACGAGTGCTACTCACAACTCTCATCAGAACTCTATTTCATTTCTAGAAAAAGTGTTGTGTCTCCCTGTTCACAGTCGGCTCGCGAATGGCCCATAAATTCTTAATTGAAATTGTTATAAATAAAGATTTTACCATTATACGAACATAACTTTATAGAACTTGACGGGAACTACTCCGAACTCTCATCTGAACACTTTTCATTTTGAATTAAAAGATTTCTTTCTGCTTGTTTACAGTCGGTTCGAAAGAGGAATATAAATTGTTAATTTAAATTGTTATAAATAAAGAATTACAAATTCAACGAACTGAACTCTATAGAACTTGAAGATTGCTACTGAGATCTCTCATAAGAACTGTATTTCGTAAGGAAATAAAAGAGTTATATTACCTTGTTCACAGTTGGTTCGTGATTTGTCTATATATTTTAATTTAAATTGTTATAAATAAAGATTTAACTATTCTAAGAACTTCCCGATTGCTGTTCAGAACTCTCATCAGAGCTCTATTTCATGGCGAAATAAAGAGTTCTATCACCATGTTAACAGCCAGTTCGTGTTTGGCCTATACATTTTAATTTAGATTGTTATAATTAAAGATTTAGCCATTCTGCGAACAGAATTTTATAGAACTTACCGATTATTATACAGAACTGTATTTAAATCAAACCTCTATTTCATTAAGAAATAAGCAAATTCTATCACCTTGTTCACAGTCCGTTCGCGTTGGCGATAGTCTCATAAATTGTTAACTGAAATTGATATAAATAAAGATGTAACCATTAAAGAAACAGAACGATGTAGAACTAGATGATTTATACATAGAACTCACATCAGAACACTAAGTCTCTTATATTACGAAATAAAAGAGTTTTATCACCTTTTTCACAGTCGGTTTGCGAGCGGCCCTTAAATTCTTGATTTGAATTGTTATAAATAAAGATATGACCATTTTGTGAACAGAAACTTAAACACCTTGACTGTTGCCACTCAGAACTCTCATCATAATTGTTAAAGAAAAGAGTTGTATCACCATGTTCACAGTCAGTTCCCGAGGGGTCATTAATCTTGTCTTTAAATTGTTATAAATATATTTAAACATTATCCAAACAGAGCTTTATAGAACTTGACAGCGCTACTCGGAACACCCACCAAAAGTCTATTACATTGCGAAATAAAAGAGTTTTATCACTTTGTTCACAGTCGGTTCGAGAGTGGTATATAAACTTTTATTTTAAATTGATATGAATAAAGATTTAACCATTCTAGTTATTTTGTTCGGAGTAACACATAAATTGTAGATTTAAATTATATTTAATAATGAGTTAAGCGTTTCCACCATAAGAACTTCACAGAACAGAACGAATGCAACTAAGAACATACACCAGAACTCTATTTCATTGCGAAAAAAATGATACTATGACCTTGCTCACAGTCGGCTATCCATTGGCCGTAAATTGTTGACTTAAATTTTTATTAAACAAGATTTCACTATTCTACGACCAGAAGTTAAAAAACTTTACGAGTACTACACGGAACTCTAGTCAGAAATCTATTTAGTTGCAAAATAAAAGGGTTTTATCGCCTTGTTATGAGCCGGCTTATGATTCGTATATAAATTCTTGATTTACGATGTTAAAAAAAACGAGTTAAATATTTTACGATATTGCTTTATAAAACGCAATGAATGCTACTCAGAACATACATCAGAATTCTATTTAAATAAAAAGTAAAAGAGTTCTATCACATTTTTCACAGTCTGTTCGAGGTAGCCCCTAAATTCCTTATATAAATTGTAGTAAATAAAATATAGCCATTCTACAAGAAGAACTTTAAAGAGGTTGACGGGTATTATTTACAACTCTCATCAATCCTCTATTTTATTTTCAAATAAAAAATTATTCCACCATGTTCACAGTCAGTTTGCGAGTGGCCAATACATTCACTAATTAAATTGTTAAATTATACATGTAAGAATTCTAATAACAGAACTTTATACAACTTGATGAGTGCTACTCAGAACTCTCAACAGAACTCTGTTCGATTGCGAAATAAAATGTTCCATCGCATTGTTCACAGTCGGTTCGCGAGTAGCCCATATATTCTTAAATTTAAATTGTCATACTGTTCTACAAACAGTACTTTAAAGAGATTGACCAGTATTACTAAGAACTCACATCAAAACTCTGTTTTCTTACAGAAAGAAAGTGTTTTATACCTTGTGCACAGTCGGTTTGCGAGCGGCCCATAATAGTTCATTTAAATTGTTATAGATAAAGATATGCCCATTCTAGGAACAGATCTTTAAAGCCCTTGACAACTGCCATTCAGAACTTAGATCCGAAAACAATTTCATTGTTTAAGAGAGGAGTTGTATCATCATGTCTACAGTCGGTTCGAGAGTTGCCTATTATTCTGTTCTTTAAATTGTTATAAATAAAGATTTAACCATTCTACGAAAAAAAACTTTATAGTAATTGATGAGTGCTACTCAGAACTCTCATCAGAACTCTTTCATTGCGAAATAAAATATTGCTATGAGCTTCTTCATAGTCCGTTAATGTAAAATGTCATAAAGAAAGATTTAACTATTCACCGAACAGAACTTTAAAGAACTTAACGAGAGGTATAAATCGTCATACATCTATAATATTGTGAAACAAAATAGTTCTAACACCTCGTTCACAGTCGGACAGCAAGTGACATAAAATTTGTTAATTTAAATTATAATAAATGTGAATTTAACCATTCTATGAAGAGCTACATCACCTTGTACACAATTGGTTCGAACTAACACATAAATTGTAAATTTTCGTTCTTATAAGTAATGAGTTAATCATTACACGATAAGAACTTCATAGAGCTTAAAGAACGCTACCGAAAACACACAAGAGAACTCTATTTAAATAAAAATAAAATATTTATATCATTTTGTTCAGAGTCGCTGCCCAAAAATCCCATATATAGTTGATTTATGTTGTTATTAATAACGAGTAAAACTTTCTACGATAAGTGCTTCTTAAAACGTAACAAATGCTACTCAGGAAATGCATCATAACTCTATTAATTACCAAATAAAAGAGTTCTATAATTTTGTTCACTTTCGGTTCGCGAATAACCCCTGAAATTGTTGATTTAATTTGTCATAAATTAAATTATAACCATTCTACTAACAGAACTTTAAGGGGCTTGACGGGTATTATTAAAACTCTCATCAAAAATCCATTTAATTACGAAATAATAGAATTATGTCACCTTGTTCAGAGTTGTCTTCGAACGGCCCATAAACTGTTGACTAAAATTGTTATAAATAAAGATATAACCATTCTACGAATAATAATATATAGACCTTGACAGATGATTATCAGAACTCACATCAGAACCCTATTTCCACATTAAATAAACAAGTTATATCATCTTGTTCACAGTCAATTCGAGAGTGTCCCATAAATTGTTTATTTAAATTCTTATAATTAAAGATGTACCCATTGAACGATCAGAAATTTATAGAACTTGAGGAATATTGCTTAGAAATTTCTTCAAGAAATATATTTCGTTGCGAAAGAAAAGAGCTTTATCACCTTGTTCACATTCGGTTTGCAAGCGGCCTATAAATTGATGATTTAAATTGTTGTAAATAAAGATATAACCCTTCTATGAAATGAAGCTGAAAGAACTTAACTGTTGTCTCTCAGAACGATAATCAGAACTGAATTTCATTGTTTAAGAAAAGAGTTGTATTACCATGTATATAGTCGGTTCCCGAGTGGAGCAAAAATCTGTTCTTTAAATTGTTATAAATAAATATGTTACCATTCTGTGAACAGAACATAATAGAAGATGATAAATGCTACTCAAAACTCTCATCAGAAGTCCATTTAATTGCGAAATAAAACATTACTCTGAGTTTGTTCACAGTCGGTTTTGAATAGCCCATAAATTGTTGATTTGAGTTGTTATAAATAAATAGTTAAACATTCTACGATAAGTGGTTCAGAGAACTGTACGAATACGACTCAGAGAATCCATCAGAACTCGATTTAAATTCAAAATAAAAGAGTACTACAACATTCTTCACAGTAGGTTCTCGAGTAACCCTTAACGATGTTGATTTAAGTTGTAATAAATAACGAGTTAAACATTCCGCTATCAGAACTTCATAGCACTGAACGAATGCTACTCAGAACACACATCTGTACTATATTTGAGTGCAAAGTGAAAGAGTTGTATCACCTTGTTCACACTCGGATGTCGAGCGGCAAATAACTTGTTCATTTAATTAGTTATCAATAAAGATATAGCCACTCTTTGAACATAATTTTTTAGACCTTGACAAGTGCTACTCACAACTCTCATTACAACTCTATTTCATTGCTTGACAAAGAGTTCTATCACCATATTCAGAGTCGGTTCGCGATTGGGCCATAAATTTGTTATTTAAATTGTTATAAATAAAGATTTAACCATTCTATGAACATAACTTTATAGAAGTTGTTGAGTGCTACTCAGAAATATCATCAGAACTCATTTTGATTGGGAAATAAAGTCTTCTATCATATTGCTCAAAGTCGGTTCTTGATTGGTCCATAAATTGTTAATTGAGATTGTTATACATAAATATTTAAGCATTTTGCGAACAGTACTTTCAAGAGATTGACGAGTGTTATTTATAACTCTAATCAAAACTCTAGTTTACTACGAAATAAGAGTTGAATCATCTTGTTCACAGACGGTTGTCGAGCGGCCCATAAACTGTTGATTTAAATTAATATAAATAAATATATAAAAATTCTATGATCAGAACATTGTACACCTTGAGAGATGCTACTCGCAACTCTTATCAGAACTCTATTTCGTTGTTTGAGAAAAGAGTAGTATCGCTATGTTCAGAGTCGGTTATCGAATGGCCCATTAATCGGTTACTTAAATTGTTATAAATTAAAATGTATTCATTCTACAAAAAGAAATTTATAGAGCTTCATTAGTGGTAGTTAGAACTCTCATCAGCAGTCTATTAGATTGAGAAATAAAACCTCGTTCACAGTCGGTTCGGGAGTGGGATATAAATTGTTAATTTAAATTGTTATAAGTAATGATTTAACCATTCTTCGAAGAGAGCTTCAGAGAACTTGCAGAGTGCTAATCAGAACTCTCATCAGAAGTTTATTACATCGCTAAAAAGGTTTTTTTATCACTTTGTTCACAGTCTGTTCGCGAGTAGCCCATCAATTCTTGAATTTACAGTGATATAAATAAAAAATATAACTCTTCTACGAAAAGAACTTTAAAGAACTTGATGAGTATTATTAATAACTGAAATCAAAACTCGATTTTGAACAAAATGAAAAGTTTTATCACCTTTTCCCCGTCGGTTTGCGAGCGTCCCATAAATTTTTGATTTTAATTGTTATTAATAAAGATATAACCATTCTACGAACAAAACTTTAAATACCTTGACCGCTGCCACTCAGAACTCAAATCAGTACAAGATTTCATTGTTTAAGAAAATAGATGTATCACCATGTTAACAGTCGGTTCGCGAGTGGCGCATAAATTCGTTCTTTAAATTGTTTTAAATAACGATATAACCATTGTACGAACACAACTTTACAGAAGTTGATGAGTGCTACTCGGAACTCTAATCAGAACTTTATTTCATTGCGAAATAAAAGAGTTCTAAAACGTAGTTTATAGTCAGTCTGTGAGTGTCATGAATTGTTAATTTAAATTTTAATAAATAAAGATGTAATATTTCTACCAAGAGTTCAGTTACTTTGTACACAGCTGCTTCGGAGTAACACACAAATTGTAAATTTTGTTCTTTTACATAATGAGTTAAGCATTCCACGATAACAATTTCATAGAACTGAACGAATGCTACTCAGAACACACATCAGAACTCTATTACGTTCCGAAATAAAATTTTACTATTACCATGTTCAGAGTTGGCTAGCCATTGGCCCATAAATTGTTAATTTGAATTTTTCTTAACCCTTGAGAGGTCGCGTAACTGCCTTAAAGACCATGCTGAAGAATTATGTTTCATACATTAAGATCACTGCGCCCATCTACCTATCACTTTCTTTACCATGTGAATTCGTCCAATATATATTCTTTGGCTCTAATAAGTTCCACGTAATAAAGCTGTTGTGCACTAACTGGTCTGCACGACTCCACATGATAAAAGTGACCCGGTAGAAAGCATTCTGAGGGGCCTCTCGCACTACGTAAAGAGAGTACTGTTCTGTGACAATCCTATCTAAACTTGTTCGTTTATTTTAATGTGTTGCTGCCGCCTTTGTGAATTTAGTTGTATTTCTGAATGATTAATGAGCTTAATACATTTGTGGCAAAGAAGAAAAAGAATGCACACCAATCAGATAATGCATTTTATGCCGTAAATGTGCTGGTTCATGTGAACAAAATTTCTGTAAGTTAAGAAGAAGTGTGACTGATTTCAAGGGTATTATTATTATTAATAATAATAATAATAATAATATTATTATTATTATTATTATTATTATTATTATTATTATTATTATTATTATTATTATTATTATTATTATTATTATTATTATTATTATTTAAATGATGTGTTTGAAATATTCTATGAGGATGGAAAAGATGGTCTAGAAGAAGATATCATGATTGAATTAGTTGCTAACAACACAAGTATTGAAATGCGTTACCCAAGTTTATCTGTTCTAATATAAAGAAAAGCTGAGAAGACGTTATGAAAATACGCTATCCTACCATAACTCATAGGACGAGGGAATGTAATTTTGCATGTCGTTTATCTGTAGTGATAGAGAGAGAAGAAGCAGCAACTACATTATTTGGGGCATGTATTGTATTTCTTAAGAACCCTATGCTGAATGAAATAGATCCATGTGCTAATCAAAGGATTTTAAAATAGTATTGCTGTTTTCTACGGAGAACATCGATCCACAATCAGAAGAGAAGAGAAAACATTATGTGCTTCCATTTTAAAATTGTACTACAGGAGAAGTGGACATTCCTAAGTGAGTGAAACATCGAAACGGTGGATAATTCTAGTTTTTGAAACACCGGACACAGAATAGTTTTATTGCGCTTGGACAGGATATTGAACTGAAATATAAATAGTTCATGTGAAAGCTTGAAAAAATTACCGTGAATATTTGGGATGGCATCTAAATAAAATACATCATCTGAACACATAACACAAGTTTCAGAAAATAAGAGAGAGTTCAGATTTTAACACTATTCCACCACCCACTAATGACAGAAATACTCCCGAAAACTTGTACCATTGTGACTGGAAGGAAATCAGGAAACGGAAGAAAAATTGTCATCACTATGTATATCTGTAGAGTGCACAGGATCTAAACATACAACTGTAATTTCAAAATATTTACTCACTTTGGTGACTTTGAATAAACTAGGGATGAAAGTAGCACTTCAGAAGTACTGGAAAACTACTTCCAATCCAAACGTAAACATATCTCGATATTTCAATCCAAACATAAACATATCTGGGATATAACCATTCTACGTATAGAACCTTAAAGACGTTGATAGGTGCCACTAAGAACTCTCTTCACAACTGATTATCATTGTCTAAGAAAAGGGTTGTATTACCATGTACCAGTCGGTTCCCGGGAAGACCGTTAGTCGGGTCTTTAAATTCTTACAAATAAAGATTTAAAAATTCTACGAACAGAACATAATAGAAGTTGATGATTGCTAATCAGAACTCTCATCAGCACTCTATTTCATAGAGAAATTAAATGGTATTATGACCTTGTTCACAGTTGGTTCCATAGTTTCTGATAAATTTTTAATGTAAAATGTTATAAATAAAGATTTAACTATTATACTTACAGAACTTTATAGAACTTGACGAGTGGTATTAAAAACTCTCATTAGAACTGTATTACATTGAGAAATAAAAATGTTCTATTACTTCGCTCACAGACAGTTCGCGAGTGGCACATAAGTTGTTAATTTAAATTGTTATAAATAAAGATTTAACCATTTTACGAAGAGTTATATCACCTTGTACACAGTTAGATCGGATTAACACAGTAACTGTAGATTTAAGTTCTTATAAATAATGAGTTAAGCATACCAGGAAGAGAACTTCATAGAACTGAACGAATAATACTCAGAACGCAGCTCAAACCACCATTTCAATCCGAAATAAAACGGTACTATTACTTTGTTAACAGTCCGCTAGCTACTGGCCCATAAATTGTTAACTTAAATTTTTATTAACCAAGATTTAAATATTTTACGAACAGAAGTTTATACAACCTTACGAGTGCTACTCAGCACTCTCGTCAAAAATTTATTTCATTGAAAAATAGTAGGGCTCTATCACGTTGTTCACAGCCGGTTTGCCATTGGTCCATAAATGGTTGATTTAATTTGTTATAAATAATGAGTTAAACATTCTACGATGAGAACTTCAAAGAACTGAGCGAATGCTACTCAGAACACCCAACATGAATCTTATTAAATACAAGGAAGATCTATCACTTTTTTCACAGTCGGTTCGGAAATAGCGCATAAACGGTTGATATGTTATAAATAATGAGTTAATAATTCTATGATAAGCGCTTCACATAACGGAACGAATGCTACTTAGAACACACATCAGAACTCTATTCAAAACCAAAATAAAAGAGTTCAATCACCTTCTTCAGAGTCGGATCGCGAATAGCCCATAGTAGTAGTCCCCGACGTTCGCCCGAATGACTCATCCTCACTCTCTTTCATGACCGGGGTGAAAGGTCAATGACCTTGGTCGGGGTCAATGACCTAGGGGTACCTAGGACCACCCCCTCTAAATTTTGGCAGGGGTACCTTGGCCCACCCCCTAAAATTTGGCAGGGGTACCTAGGACCACCCCCTTAAATTTTGGAAATTTCCTGGCCATGGTACCCCTTTCCAAAAATTTAAAGGGTGCATCAATGTACCCATGTCTTATAATAGGAAATGGACCAATATATACATGACCATATAACCATATAAGGTAATAGGACCTCATCCAAGGGGATAAATTGAGCCAAAACCAAACACGTGGTTGTACTAAAATTTGGCAATTGTGTACCCATCAAAGGAAACGTGGTAAACCACCCAAATTTATAGTAATATATATTAGGGTTCTATACTATAATACCAAACATGTAAAAAGGGGCAATTTCCAAAATTAAAGGGGTGGGCCAAAGTACCCCTCCCGGAGTGCACAAATGTACCTATGTCTTATGATAGGGAATAGACCCCTATACATAACCATATAACCATATAAGGTAATAGAACCTCATCCAAGGGGATAACTTAGGTAAAACCAAACACGTGGTACAACGTATTGCTTACGTTTATATTTTGGCAATTCGTACCCCTAAAAGGGAACGAGGTGGACCACCCAAATTTATCATAATACATGTTAGGGTCCAGTACTATAATACCAAATATATAAAATGAGCAATTTCTAAAATTTAAGGGGTGGGCCAAGGTACCCCTCCCCGGGTGCACAAATGTACTTATGTCTTATGATAGGGAATAGACCCCTATACATAACCATATAACCATATAAGGTAATAGAACCTCATCCAAGAGGATAAATTGGGCCAAAAGACCAAACACGTGGTACAACGTATTGCTTACGTTTATATTTTGACAATTTTGTACCCCTAGAAGGAAACGATGTGGACCATCCAAATTTATCATAATACATGTTAGGATCCGGTACTATAATACCAAATGTTTAAATTGGGCAATTTCTAAAATTTAAGGGGTGGGCCAAGGTACCCCTCCCCGGGTGCACAAATGTACCTATGTCTTATGATAGGGAATAGACCCCTATACATAACCATATAACCATATAAGGTAATAGAACCTCATCCAAGAGGATAAATTGGGCCAAAAGACCAAACACGTGGTACAACGTATTGCTTACGTTTATATTTTGACAATTTTGTACCCCTAGAAGGAAACGATGTGGACCATCCAAATTTATCATAATACATGTTAGGATCCGGTACTATAATACCAAATGTTTAAATTGGGCAATTTCCAAAATTTAAGGGGTGGGCCAAAGTACCCCTCCCGGGGTGCAAGAATATACCCATATCTTATGAAAGGTAATGGACCCCCTATACATGACCATATAACTATATAGGATAATAACACATCATCAAAGGGAATAAAATCGACCAAAAACCAAACACGTGGTATAACGTATTGCTTACGTTTATATTTTGGCAATTTTGTACCCCTAGAAGGGAATGAGGTGGACCGCCCAAATTTATCAAGATACATATTAGGGTCCTGTGCTATAATACCCAATGTTTAAATTGGTCAATTTCCAAAATTTAAGGGGTGGGCCAAAGTACCCCTCCCAAATTTTTCAAGGGGTGCATTAATATACCCATATCTTATGAAAGGTAATGGACCCCTATACATGACCATATAACTATATAGGATAATAACACCTCATCAAAGGGGATAAAATCGACCAAAAACCAAACACGTGGTATAACGTATTGCTTACGTTTATATTTTGGCAATTTTGTAGCCCTAGAAGGGAATGAGGTGGACCGCCCAAATTTATCACGATACATATTAGGGTCCTGTGCTATAATACCCAATGTTTAAATTGGTCAATTTCCAAAATTTAAGGGGTGGGCCAAGGTACCCCTCCCAAATTTTTAAAGGAGTGCACAAATATACCCATATCTTATGAAAGGGAATGGACCCCTGTATACGCCCATATAACTATATAAGGTAATAACACCTCATCCAAGGGATAAATTAGGTCAAAAAACCCCGAAATTTGAATTTTTGGCAATTTCTTACCCATGAAAGGGAACGACATAGACACCCAATACTGATAGAGGTACATACTAGGCTACCATACCAAATTTTTAGATTTGGCAATTTCCAAAATTTAAGGGGGGCGGTGGGGGTGGTCCTATGTACCCCTGCCAAAATTTTCAAGGGGTGCATTAATGTACCTATGTCTGATGAAAGGAATGGACCCCTATACATGACCATATAATCATATAAGGTAATAGGACCTCATCCAAGGAGATAAATTAGGTCGAAACCAAACACGTGGTACAACGTATTGCTTACGTTTATATTTTGGCAATTTTGTACCCCTAAAAGGGAACGAGGTGGACCACCCAAATTTATAGTGATCCATATTAGCGTCCTATACTATAATACCAAATGTTTAAATTGGGCAATTTCTAATCCTCACTCTCTTTCATGAGCGGGGTGAAAGGTCAATGACCTGGCCCGGGGTCAATGACCTAGGGGTACATAGGACCACCCCCTCTAAATTTTGGCAGGGGTACCATGGCCCACCCCCTAAATTTTGGCAGGGGTACATAGGACCACCCCCCTTAAATTTTGAAAATTTCCAAATCTAAAAATTTGGTATGGTAGCCTAGGACCACAGTATGTACCTCTATTAGTATTGGGTGTCTATGTCGTTCCCTTTTATGGGTAAAAAATTGTCAAAAATTCAAATTTCGGGGGTTTTTGACCTAATTTATCCCCTTTGATGAGGTATTATTACCCTATATAGTTATATGGGCGTATACAGGGATCCATTCCCTTTCATAAGACATGGGTATATTAATGCACCCCTTGAAAAATTTGGGAGGGGTACCTTGGCCCACCCCTTAAATTTTGGAACTTGACCAATTTAAACATTGGGTATTATAGTACAGGACCCTAATATGTATCATGATAAGTTTGGGTGGTCCACCTCGTTCCCTTCTAGGGGTACCAAATTGCCAAAATATAAACGTAAGTAATACGTTGTACCACGTGTTTGGTTTCGACCTAAGTTATCCCCTTTGATGAGGTCCTATTACCTTATATGGTTATATGGGCGTATACAGGGGTCCATTACCTTTCATAAGACATGGGTATATTGGTGCACCCCTTTAAAAATTTGGGAGGGGTACCTTGGCCCACCCCTTCATTTTTAGAAATTGCCCAATTTAAACATTTGGTATAATAGTATAGAACCCTAGTATGTATCACTATAAATTTGGGTGGTCCACCTTGTTCCCTTTCATGGGTACAAAATTACCAAATTTTAGTACAACCACGTGTTTGGTCTTTTCACCTAATTTATCGCGTTTGATGAGGTGTTATTATCCTATATATTTATATGGGCGTATACAGGGGTTCATTACCTTTCATAAAACATGTGTATATTGGTGCACCCCTTGAAAACTTTGGGAGGGGTACCTTGGCCCACCCCTTAAATTTTGGAAATTGCCCAATTTAAACATTTGGTATAATAGTATAGAACCCTAGTATGTATCACTATAAATTTGGGTGGTCCACCTCGTTCCCTTTCATGGGTACACAATTGCCAAATTTTAGTACAACCACGTGTTTGGTCTTTTGACCTAATTTATCACCTTTGATGAGGTGTTATTATCTTATATCGTTATATGGGCGTATACAGGGGTTCATTACCTTTCAAAAGACATGGATATATTAATGCACCCCGGGAGATGTACCTTGGACCACCCTTTAATTTTGGAAATTGCCCAATTTAAACATTTGGTATAATAGTATAGGACCCTAATATATATTACTATAACCTCGTTCCCTTTTAGGGGTACAAAATTGCCAAAATATAAACGTAAGCAATACGTTGTACCACGTGTTTCGTTTTTTACCTAATTTATTCCATTGGATGAGGTCCTATTACCTTATATGTTATATGGTCACGTATGGGGATTCATTTCCTATCATAAGACATAGGTACATTTGTGCACCCGGGAGGGGTACTTTGACCCACCCCTTTAATTTTGGAAATTGTCCCTTTTATATATTTGGTATTATAGTATAAGACCCTAATATAAATTACTATAAATTTTGGTGATTCACCTCGTTTCCTTTCATGGGTACGAAATTGCCAAATTTTAGTACAACCACGTGTTTGGTTTTGGCTCAATTTATCCCCTTGGATGAGGTCCTATTACCTTATATGGTTATATGGTCATGTATATGGGTTCATTTCCTATCATAAGACATGGGTACATTGACGCACCCTTTAAAAATTTGGGAGGGGTATCTTGGCTCATCCACTCGGTTTTAGAAATTGTTTAATATAAGCATTTGGTATCATAGTACAGGACTTCAATATGTACCACTATAAATTTGGATGGTCTACATCGTTCCCTTTCATGGGTAAAGAACTACCAAAAATCAAATTTCGGAAGTTATTGACCCCTATTTAGCACGTTATATGGTTTATTACCTTTATATATTTATGTTCCCTTTTAAATTTGGGAATTATCAAATAACAAAATTCGGTAAACGTTTTCTAGGACCCATTGGTATTCCTTTTATGACCAAATATTCAAAATTTAAAGGTTATTGACCGGCTTTATTATTGAATAAGTACAGGATTTATTACTTTTTCATAAGACACAGGTGTATTTGTGTACCAATCTTAAATTTTGGGAGGGGTACATTTCTTATTGTCATATCAATAATTGGTAATTTTTCTTAAAATTGGATAGTATCTCATTCATTGGGTAAATCATTGTCAAATATGAGTATGATCACGTGATCAGTTATTAACCTATGATGGGATTAGGAGTCTAGAACATTGGTACATTGAAACTTTGTAGGATAATTTGAGAATGCGTCATTGGTTTTGATTATTCCCGCCAAATATGAACGTAAGCAAGACGTTGTACCACGTGATTGTCCTTGATGAGGTAGCGTACAGGGATTCATTTCCTTTGTTGTGGTACTTCTTAAGTTTGAGTACACACACTTTTAGAAAACAGTTGGTTCTACTCAGGTAAACAATTGACGGACATTATTGACCTTATTGAACATATAATGATATGATTAATTCTAAGACTTAGGTATATCAAGAGAAGTATTCTTTAAATTTGGGAATGGTGATAAACAGAATTTTAACATAAGGCGCGAAATTTGAAACAATACATTGAACTTTAGTCACAGCTCATAGTCTAAGATCATTGGTGGTGATTGATTTGAAATCTGATAGCTAACCTTATTGAATCTTATGACTCATAGACGAAAAGGCAATACATGCTACAACAGTTTGAAATTTAATCATAAGGTGATGTAATCTGACACTTGCAAAGTTATTGTTAATGCAATTTGAATGGGTGATCACTATCTTTCCTGCAATCTGATTGGTTGATCACTATCTTTCGTGCAATCTGATTGGTTGATGATTTTCAAATCTTTGCTGCATTCAGTTTTAAGTTTTGTTTAACATTTAAAAATCTTGGTTTCGTTCAACATTTTGCACTCACTGATAAATATGATCAAAACCGTTTATTTGTTAATCGAATAGTTAAAAACCGGATAAAGTTTGACGGTTAACCGTGAAACGTAAAATTTTTTGAAACTTTTTGTTTGAAAATTCTTGCTTTCAAATTTTTGTTTGAATTTTTTGTTACAGAATTTTATTTGAAATTTTTTCTGACAACTTTTGTTTCAAAATTTTTTGTTTAAAAATTTTTCGTTTGTAATTTTAAAAAAAATTTCGTTTCAAAATTTTGTTTAAAATTTTTTGTTTGAAATTTTTTCGTTTCCAAATTTTTTGTTTGATATTTTTTGTTTGAAATTTTTTTCGTTTCAAAATTTTGTTTGAATTTTTTTCGTTTGAAATTTTCTTGTTTGAATTTCTTTCGTTTCCAAGTTTTTTCGTTTCAAAAAATTTTTTTCAAACTTTTGTTTCAAAGATTTTTGTTCGAAATTTTTGTTTGAAATTTTTGTTTCAAATTTTGGTTTGACATTTTTTAAGTTTGTGCACTCATTAGTAAAAAACCGGAACTGTTTAGAACTAAAACCTCTGGCAACATTGTGTTGCAATAATACACGTCAGAACATGATAATGCAACGTCATCAGTTTTACATCATCGTTCGAGTTAGTATTCATAATATCGTCATCATGGCTACTTGTCTGCAGTTTCTAAACACACGTGACGTGATGAAATCATTTACCAAGATTACTAATTTACAACAGAATGTACCTTATAGAATCTTAGCTAGCCAAATGATCCCTACAAAGTTTGGATTAAGAATCGTAGTGAAGCTTGAAAATGATAAGAATATAATTTTACCAGCAAGATATTTACCCATGGAAGCATCAAAACAAGAAGAACTACTGCGTTTCTTAAATACTGGATCTGTATCTTTATGTTACAAAGGATTCTTGGGTCGAAGTCATCAATTTGAATTTAGTACACAGCCGGTTTCGTCAGCAATTGTGATGAAATCATGAATTCAAACGTCAGCACGTCAAACATAGTTGTATGAATTTCGTTTGTCAAGATCACGTCAGTAACTGTGATGAAATCATGAATTCAAATGTCAGCACATTTCTTTCCAATGACGTCAGCAATAACTATAAATCAACCAATACACTGTCATCCCACGAAATCATTTGAGCAAGTGCTTTTCAGGAGGAAAGATGTGTACTTCTAACGATAAAGAGTTCATCTTCGCAAGCTATTATCCAATAAATATATTTCAAACAAAACATGTGATGATTGGTATCAGTGCTAGAACATTTGAACCTGTGATTCGATTGGGCAAAGCAGAACAATTTGGTGTACAACTGACCTGTGAAGAATGGCAAATATTATGTTCACGAATCGACCAAATGAACGATGAGCTAAATGTGACCATAGTCAAATCATTAGGCTCAAATCATGAAGTGGTGCTGCGTACAGTCCTCGAAGAGAAGATGGTGCTGTTACGTAAAAAGAGTACATTTCATGTCCCTCGCAACATGGTGTATCTAACACAAACGGAATGGAACAAATTCATCAGCGTATTTCAGTGTGTAAAACATGCAGTGGAAGTGTGCAACAAAACAAGTATATTCCTGAAAAAGTACTATTTTGAGAAATGTGTTATGCATATTGTACAACATGTATCTAGATATTGTGATGGTTGTCAACATCGTTCGTGGGTGCATACCTGTATTGATAAACAGTTTATTTCTGATCAAATGGACATTGAGTTTCCACCAATTGATATTGCAATAGACCTTAAAAGACTTCAACTGGAATTAAAATTATACGCTAAAGACAAACTATTGCAAGAAGTTCAAAATACATTGTATCGAAAATATCCAGAACCACTATCCGGTATGGATGTATGTGGAGTGTAATAAAATGATCCATTTCAATGAATTGTGTTTCTTTTCATTTCAAGTACAACCCCATATTCTGACGTGTACTATTGCAACACAATGTTGCCAGAGGTTTTAGTTCTAAACAGTTCCGGTTCTTTACTAATGAGTGCACAAACTTAAAAAATGTCAAACCAAAATTTGAAACAAAAATTTCAAACAAAAATTTCGAACAAAAATCTTTGAAACAAAAGTTTGAAAAAAAAATTTTTGAAACGAAAAAACTTGGAAACGAAAGAAATTCAAACAAAAAAATTTCAAACGAAAAAAATTCAAACAAAATTTTGAAACGAAAAAAATTTCAAACAAAAAATTTGGAAACGAAAAAATTTCAAACAAAAAATTTTAAACAAAATTTTGAAACGAAAATTTTTTTAAAATTTCAAACGAAAAATTTTTAAACAAAAAATTTTGAAACAAAAGTTGTCAGAAAAAATTTCAAATAAAATTCTGAAACAAAACATTCAAACAAAAATTTGAAAGCAAGAATTTTCAAACAAAAAGTTTCAAAAAATTTTACGTTTCACGGTTAACCGTCAAACTTTATCCGGTTTTTAACTATTCGATTAACAAATAAACGGTTTTGATCATATTTATCAGTGAGTGCAAAATGTTGAACGAAACCAAGATTTTTAAATGTTAAACAAAACTTAAAACTGAATGCAGCAAAGATTTGAAAATCATCAACCAATCAGATTGCACGAAAGATAGTGATCAACCAATCAGATTGCAGGAAAGATAGTGATCACCCATTCAAATTGCATTAACAATAACTTTGCAAGTGTCAGATTACATCACCTTATGATTAAATTTCAAACTGTTGTAGCATGTATTGCCTTTCGTCTATGAGTCATAAGATTCAATAAGGTTAGCTATCAGATTTCAAATCAATCACCACCAATGATCTTAGACTATGAGCTGTGACTAAAGTTCAATGTATTGTTTCAAATTTCGCGCCTTATGTTAAAATTCTGTTTATCACCATTCCCAAATTTAAAGAATACTTCTCTTGATATACATAAGTCTTAGAATTAATCATATCATTATATGATCAATAAGGTCAATAATGTCCGTCAATTGTTTACCTGAGTAGAACCAACTGTTTTCTAAAAGTGTGTGTACTCAAACTTAAGAAGTACCACAACAAAGGAAATGAATCCCTGTACGCTACCTCATCAAGGACAATCACGTGGTACAACGTCTTGCTTACGTTCATATTTGGCGGGAATAATCAAAACCAATGACGCATTCTCAAATTATCCTACAAAGTTTCAATGTACCAATGTTCTGGACTCCTAATCCCATCATAGGTTAATAACTGATCACGTGATCATACTCATATTTGACAATGATTTACCCAATGAATGAGATACTATCCAATTTTAAGAAAAATTACCAATTATTGATATGACAATAAGAAATGTACCCCTCCCAAAATTTAAGATTGGTACACAAATACACCTGTGTCTTATGAAAAAGTAATAAATCCTGTACTTATTCAATAATAAAGCCGGTCAATAACCTTTAAATTTTGAATATTTGGTCATAAAAGGAATACCAATGGGTCCTAGAAAACGTTTACCGAATTTTGTTATTTGATAATTCCCAAATTTAAAAGGGAACATAAATATATAAAGGTAATAAACCATATAACGTGCTAAATAGGGGTCAATAACTTCCGAAATTTGATTTTTGGTAGTTCTTTACCCATGAAAGGGAACGATGTAGACCATCCAAATTTATAGTGGTACATATTGAAGTCCTGTACTATGATACCAAATGCTTATATTAAACAATTTCTAAAACCGAGTGGATGAGCCAAGATACCCCTCCCAAATTTTTAAAGGGTGCGTCAATGTACCCATGTCTTATGATAGGAAATGAACCCATATACATGACCATATAACCATATAAGGTAATAGAACCTCATCAAAGGGGTGAAATTGGGCCAAAAACCAAACACATGGTACAACATATTGCTTATGTTTATATTTTAGCAATTTTTACCCATGAAAGGGGACAAGATGGACCACCCAAATTTATCATGATACATGTTGAGGCATGTACTATGATACCGAATGCTCAAATTGGAAAATTTCCAAAATTTACGGGGGTTGGCCATGGTACCCCTTCAAAAAATTTAAAGGGTGCATCAATGTACCCATGTCTTATAATAGGAAATGGACCAATATATACATGACCATATAACCATATAAGGTAATAGGACCTCATCCAAGGGGATAAATTGAGGCAAAACCAAACACGTGGTTGTAATAAAATTTGGCAATTTCGTACCCATGAAAGGAAACGAGGTGAACCACCAAAATTTATAGTAATTTATATTAGGGTCCTATACTATAATACCAAATATATAAAAGGGACAATTTCCAAAATTAAAGGGGTGGGTCATAGTACCCCTCCCGGGTGCACAAATGTACCTATGTCTTATGATAAGAAATGAATCCCCATATGTGACCATATAACATATAAGGTAATAGGACCTCATCCAATGGAATAAATTAGGTAAAAAACGAAACACGTGGTACAACGTATTGCTTACGTTTATATTTTGGCAATTTTGTACCCCTAAAAGGGAACGAGGTTATAGTAATATATATTAGGGTCCTATACTATTATACCAAATGTTTAAATTGGGCAATTTCCAAAATTAAAGGGTGGTCCAAGGTACATCTCCCGGGGTGCATTAATATATCCATGTCTTATGAAAGGTAATGAACCCCTGTATACGCCTATATAACGATATAAGATAATAACACCTCATCAAAGGTGATAAATTAGGTCAAAAGACCAAACACGTGGTTGTACTAAAATTTGGCAATTGTGTACCCATGAAAGGGAACGAGGTGGACCACCCAAATTTATAGTGATACATACTAGGGTTCTATACTATTATACCAAATGTTTAAATTGGGCAATTTCCAAAATTTAAGGGGTGGGCCAAGGTACCCCTCCCAAAGTTTTCAAGGGGTGCACCAATATACACATGTTTTATGAAAGGTAATGAACCCCTGTATACGCCCATATAAATATATAGGATAATAACACCTCATCAAACGCGATAAATTAGATGAAAAGACCAAACACGTGGTTGTACTAAAATTTGGTAATTTTGTACCCATGAAAGGGAACAAGGTGGACCACCCAAATTTATAGTGATACATACTAGGGTCCTGTACTATAATACCCAATGTTTAAATTGGTCAAGTTCCAAAATTTAAGGGGTGGGCCAAGGTACCCCTCCCAAATTTTTCAAGGGGTGCATTAATATACCCATGTCTTATGAAAGGGAATGGATCCCTGTATACGCCCGTATAACTATATAGGGTAATAATACTGCATCAAAGGGGATAAATTAGGTCAAAAACCCCCGAAATTTGAATTTTTGACAATTTTTTACCCATAAAAGGGAACGACATAGACACCCAATACTGATAGAGGTACATACTGTGGTCCTAGGCTACCATACCAAATTTTTAGATTTGGAAATTTTCAAAATTTAAGGGGGGTGGTCCTATGTACCCCTGCCAAAATTTAGGGGGTGGGCCATGGTACCCCTGCCAAAATTTAGAGGGGGTGGTCCTATGTACCCCTAGGTCATTGACCCCGGGCCAGGTCATTGACCTTTCACCCCGCTCATGAAAGAGAGTGAGGATGAGTCATTCGGACGAACGTCGGGGACTACTACTCCCATAAATTGCTGATTTAAATGTTCATAAATAAAAAATATAACTATTGTACGACCACAACATTAAAGAGCTTTACGAATATTATCAAAAGTTTCATTAAGACTCTATTTTATTACTCCAGCCCCCGCCAAGTGAACTTTGTGGTGGACAAACACCGTGCTCGTGGGTTTTCTCGGGGTTCTCCCGTTTCCTCCCACTTTCTTCATTCCACCATTTCACTCATCTCTCATCATCACCGTCTCCTTTAGCCTAACCGGCATAACCGTGGGACGTATAACTTAAAGATTTCATTTCATTTTCTATTTTATTACTCAATAAAAGAGTTTTATCACCTTGTTCAGAGTCGGTTGGCGAATGGTCCAAAAATTGTAATTGAGATTGTTATAAATAAACATTTAACCATTCTACGGACTGAAATTTAAAGAGCTTGACGAGTATTATTTTGCACTCTCATCCAAACTCTATGTTATTACGAAATAAAAGAGTTAAATCACCTTGTTCATAGTCGGATGACGAGAAGCCAATAATTTGTTATAATTAAAGACATAGCAATTCTTCTAACAGAACTTCTTAAACCTTCACAAGTGTTATTCAGAACTCTCATGAAACCTCCATTCCATTGCTTAAAAATGGAGTTCTATCACCATGTTCACAGTCGGTTCGCGAGTGGCCTATAAGTTGGTTATTTAAATTGCTGTAATGAAAGATTTAAAAATTGGTCGAACAAAACTTTACAGAAAGTCACCACTGTTACTCACACCTTTCATCATCACTCTATTACATTACGAAAAAAAGAGTTCTATCACTTTGTTTAGAGTCGGTTCGAGAGTAGCCCACGAATTATTGAGTTGAAAGTGTCATAAATAAAAATATAACTATTCAACGAAGAAAACCTTAAAGTCCATGACTGGTGCCACTAATAATTCTGATGATAAATCAATTTCATTTCATAAGAAAGTAGATGTATAAAAATGAATAGCCCATACATTTTTGGTTAAATTGCTATAAATAACGAGCTAAATATTCTACGATAAGTGCTTCAAGAACGGAACGAATGCTACTCAGAGCACACATCAGAATTCTTTTTAAATACAAAAAGAGTTCTATCACCTTCTTGAAAGTTAGATCGCGAATTGCACATAAATTGTTGATATAATTGTAAAAAAAATATAATCTTTCTAAGAACATTACTTTAAGAAGGTTGTGGATTTTTATTTAGAGCTTTCATCGATACTCTGTTTTATTACGAAATAAATGTTATATCACCATGTTCATAGTCACTTCTTGATTGGCCCATCTATTGTTACTCTAAATTGTTAGAAATAAAGATTTAACTACTCTGCGAACAAATTTTTATCTAGCTTGACGAGAGCTATTCAGAACTTTAATCAGAGCTCTATTTCATTGCGAAATAAATTAGTTCTATCACCTTGTTCACAGTCAGTTGTTGAGCGGACCATAAACTGTTGAATGAAATAGATATAAATATAGATATACCCATTATACGATCAGGACGTTATACAAATTGACTGGTTCCACTCAGAACTCTCAACAGAGTTCTATTACATTGTTTAAGAAAAGAGTTGTATCGCGATGTTCACAGTCGGTTGGCGAGTATCCCATAAGTCGGTTATTTAAATTGTAAAAAAATAATGCATTAACCATTCTACGAACAGAACTACCAACAAATAAAAGAACTCTTTCACTTCGTTAACAGTCGGCTCGCTAGTAGCATATAAATTGTTATTTTAAATTGTTATAAATAAAGATTTACCCGTCTGCGAAGATACTCAGAACTCTCATCTGATCTCTATTTGATTGCGAAATAAAACAGCTCTATCACCTTCTCCACAGTCTACTACTGAGTGGCCCATAAATTGTTAATTTGAATAGTTATTAATCAAAATTTAAGCATTATACGAACAGACGTTTATAAAACTTGACGAGTGCTATTCAGAACTCTCGTCAGAAATCTAATTCAATTCGAAATAGGAGAGTTCTACACTTTGTTCACAGTCGGTTTGCGATTGGCAAATAAATGGTTTATTTACGATGTTATAAATAACGATCTAATATTCTACGATAAGTGCTTCATAAAACGGAACAAGTGCTACTCAAAAAGGCATCAGAACTCCTTAAAATTCAAAATAAAGGGATTATATCACCTTCTTCACATTCGGTTCGCCCATAGCATATAAATTGATGATTTAATAATCATAAATAAAAATATAATCATTCTACGCACACAACGTTAAAGTGGTCCAAAAGTATTATTTAGAATGCTTATCAAAACTCCTTCTTATTACAAAATAAAAGAGATATATCACCTTGTTCACAGTCAATTGGGCAGCGGCCCATAAACTGCTAATTAAAATTGTTTTAATTAAAGATGTGATCATTCAACGAAAAGAACTTTAGAGATCTTGGCAAGTGCTAATAAGAACTCTTCCCGAACTCTATTACATTATGAAATAAACGAGTTGTATCATTGTTAACAGTCGGTTCGAGAGTGGCCTGTAAATTGTTGATTTTCATTGCTAAAAATAATGAGTGAAACTTTCCGATATCAGTGCTTCATAGAACTGAACGAATGCTACTCGGATCACATACTAGAACTCTATTTAAATACAAAATAAAATAGTTCTATCACCTTGTTCACAGTCGGTTTGCGATCGGCGCTTAAATTGTTGATTTAAACTTTATAATTAAAGATACAATCATTCTACGATCAGAGCTGAATAGACCTTGACAAGTTCTACTCAGAGCCCTGATGGGAACTACATTCCATTGCTAAAGAAAGAGTTGTATCACCATGTTCACAGTCTGTTTGCGATTGGCTCATAAATAGTTAATTAAAATGTTATAGGTAAATATTTTACCATTCTACGGACAGAACTTTATAGACTTGACTGCTACTACTTAGAACTCTCATAAGAACTCTATTTCATTCCGAGTTTCTATCACCTCGATTATAGTCGGTTCGTGAGTGACATATAGATTGTTTATTTAAATTGTTATAAATAAAGGTTTAACTTTTCTATCAAGAGAAGTTTATAAAACGTGGCGAGTCATACTCAGAACTCTCATCGAAAATATATTTCATTGCGAAAAAGAAGAGTTCTATCACCTTGTTAACAAACGGTTTGCGATTGACCCATAAATTGTTCATTCAACATGTTACAAATAACGAGTTAAGCATTCCACGTTAAGAACTTCATAAAACTAAACGATTCCTACTCACAACACTACTTCATTGCCTAAATAAAACTGTACTATGACCTTATTTGCAGTCGGCAACCCATTGGCCTATACGTTGTTGATTAAATATTTATTAATCAAGATTTAAACATTCTTCAAAAAGACGTTTATAGAAATTGACGAGTGCTACTCTGAAATCTCGTCAGAAATCTACTTCATTGCGAAATAAAAGAATTCTATCACCTTGTTCAAAGCCGGTTCGAGATTGGCCTATGATTAAACGTCTTCATTAATTTGTTATAAAAATAGATTAAACATTCTACTATCAGAAAATCAGTACTCGATGAATGGTATTCAAAACACCCAAAGAACCCTATTTAAATGCAATTAAAAGATATCGATCATTTTGTTCACAGTTTCTTCGCGACCAGCCCATAAGCTGTTGATTAAAATTACTTTAAATAACTAATTAAACATTCTACGAAAAGTGCTTCATAAAACGGAAGAAATGCTACTTAGAACACACACCAGAACACTATTTAAATACATAATAAATGACTTCTCTAACCTTGTTTACAGTCGGTTCTCGAATAGCACTTAAATTGTCGATTTAATTTGTAATAGATAAAAATATAAAAATTTTACAAACATATCTTTAAGAGCTTGACGAGCATTATTAAAACTCTCATCAAAGCTACATTTTATTACGAAATAAAAGAATTATATCACCTAGTTCAAAGTCGGTTGACGAACGGCTCATAAACTGTTCATTTAAATTGTTATAAGTAAAGATATAACCATTCTACGATCATAACCTTATAGGACTTAACGAACAGAACCTCAAAGACCTTAAGTGGTGCCACTAATAACTCTCATGAGAACTCAATTTCACTGTTTAAGAAAGGAGATGAATAAACATGTTTACAGACGGTTCCCGAGTGTCCCATAAATCAGTTCTTTAAATTGTTATAAATCAAGATTTAACTATTTTACGAAAGAAACTTATGAAGTTGATGTGTGCTACTGAGAACTCTCATCACACCTCTATTTCATTGGGAAGTAAAATTGTACTCTGACATTGTTCATTGGCGGTTCACGATTCGCCCATAAATTGTTAACGTAAAATTTTATAAATAAAGATTTAACTATTCTACGAATAGAACTTCATAGTATTTGAGGAGTACTACTCCGAACTATCATCAAAACTCTATTGCGTTGCGAAATAAAAGAGTTCTGCAACCTAGTTTAGAGTTGATCTGCGAGTGGCATATAAATTATTAATTTAAATTGTAATAATAGAGATTTAATAAATCTACGAAGAGTTCTGTTACCTTGTACACAGCTAATTCGGAGTAACACATAAATTATATATTTTTGTTCTTATAAATAATGAGTTAAGCATTCCATGATAACAAGTTCATAGAAGTGTAATAGCAACTACACACATAGCATAGCATGGCACGAAGCATACACATAGCATAGAAGTGTAACTGCTATGAAGTGTAATAAGATCCTAGCAAGTGAACGAATGCTACTAAGAACACACATCAGAACTCTATTACATTTCGAAATAAAATTTCACTATGACCACGTTCAGAGTTGGCTAGCCATTGGCTCACAAATTGTTAATTTAAACTTTTATTAACCCTTCAGAGGGCGCGTCACGGTCTGAAAGACAGTGCTGAAGAATTATGTTGCAAAGATTACAGGTCACTGCGCCCATCTACCTATCACCTTCTATACCTTCATGTGAACTCGTTTAATTCTTATATATATATATATATATATATATATATATATATATATATATATATATATATTCTTTAGCTCTAATAAGTTCCACGTAATAAAGCTTTTGTCACTAACTGGGCTTTTTGACGGTGCACGACTCCTCATGGTAAAGTAACCCGGTAGAAAGCATTCTGAGGGGCTTCTCCCACTACGTAAAAATAGTACTGTTCTGTAACAATCTTATCTTACCTTGTTCGTTTATTTTAAAGTGTTGCTGCCGCCTTTGTGTATTTAGTTGTATTTCTGAATGATTAATGAACCTAATACATGGGTGGAGGAGAAGAAAAAAATTCAAGCCAATCAGATAAAGTTGACAAATATATTTTATGACGTAAATGTGCTGGTTCAAGTGAATGGAATTCCGGACTTTCTGTAAGTTACATAGAAGTGAGCCGATTTCAGGATTATTATTATTATTATTATTATTATTATTATTATTATTATTATTATTATTATTATTATTATTATTATTTAAATGATGTGCCTGAAATAGAATTCAATTCTATTTTGGATTCTGAGGATGGAAAAGATGGTGTAGAAGAAGATATCATGATTGAATTAGTTGTTAACAACACAAACATTGAAATGTGTTACCCAAGTTTATCTGTTCTAATGTAAAGGAAAAGATGACAAGACATTATGGAACGTATGCTATCCTACCCTAACCCATAGGACTAGGGAATGTAATTTAGCATGTCGTTTATCTGTACTGAAATAGAGAGAAGATGCAGCAAATACATTATTTGGGGCATGCATTGTATTTCTTACGAACTCTATGCTGAATAAAATAGATCCAAATGCTAATCAAACGATTTTTAAAATAGTATTGCTGTTGTCTACCGAGAACATCGATCCACAATCAGAATAGAAGAGAAAAAAAACTTTGTGCTTACATTTTATAATTCTATTAAAGGAGGAGTGGACACTCTAGACGAGATCAAAGGACGTTGTTCACTGAGTAGAACGTCGAAACGATTGACAATACTATTTTTGTTAGTCTACTAAACACTGGACTGAATTGTTTTGTTGCGCTTGGGCAGACAATTGAACTGGAATTTAAATAGTTCTTGAAAAAGCTCGAAAAAACTGTCAATATTTGGAATGACATCTTCTAAATAAAAGACATCATCTGAACACAAACCATAAGCTATAAAAAATAACAGAGAGTTCAGAAATTAACACAGTTTGTAACGAACCTTGTGCCGAGGATTGTTTGACACCCACCTTAATTCTATTCAAGACAAATAAGCAGTGATTAAGTTTAGCCAAACTATCTTTTGACACGGTTCTGATATCTGGCATAAATAAAATAACAATCCCCCAAGTAATGTATGCTTCAAATCTCCCAAACGAAAATGCAAGGTTATCAAGATTACAAATATTAAATATTATTTTAAATAAAAGAAAATATTCAATTGGCTTTTTATTACAAATAATCAAATATCAAGGAAATAAATACAAATTAACAACAATAATTTTAATTCTGTGAATGAGCTTCTTACTATGAAAGTGAAAAAGTAATTTAATTGCAACTGAATAATAGGTGAAAGTTACTTGAAAAATAGTTAAATATACTTTGATTAAATGAATAATTCCAAGCAAGAACAATCCAAACGCTATTAATTTCAAAAGTTAATAAAAATTTACCCGGAATAGAAAGTGTCGAAACTTAGTCAAAACCGACCGCGACTCGACCAAACAATTTTAATAATAATACGCAAAAACTATTAAACTCGCAAAGCAAGAAACAAGAAAAATTTAATTCGACGTCGAACTCAATCTCTCAATAGAAATCTCAAAAAGACTTGTAATATACCATTACAGTCTAATGTGATGATGTTTTTAATAGGAGGGTGCCCGAAATTTTTTGCACCGACTGTACTTGACGTTTAACAAAAAAATTCTGGCTGTTCATGTAGCTAATTCGTAATTTTGTTTGTTATTCTATTTCAAGTTAACATGGAAAACTGTAAAACTTCATTAGGAATTATAGTTTTGGGAATCGATATCTTTATTTATATATTAAATTAGTTATAAGTCTTGTATATGGATATGTAAATGGATTATTAGAAGTCTTACGGTGTCAGTGCTATCTGAAAATATAGGTCCAACATTGGACGGAAATTTTCGAATAAATAACCAATCTAAAATTCGGCAGAATTTTGTGGACAACCCTTCACCTCTCTTTTAGATATCTATGTCCTTCTGATATCTAGTTCAATCCAGATTTTACCAAAATGTATTCGTTTCAAAGCCCCACCGCCCAAAACGGTTTGTTTTGATTGGAGGATTCACCCACGCTATGATGTTAGAGCGCGATTATTCCCATTCCCTGCCTAGAATTTTGCTGAAGACAGCAGACCCAGATCTTCCCAGCTCAGAAAGAGGTAGAAATTAGCTAGAAAAGCTTCATTAACAAGGTAAATCTAGTTTGATAATTGAATAAATACCATCCAGGAAGCTACGGAGCCATAATTTACTAAATTTCATAGTAAAAAACCGGACTGAAGAACTGAAATAGGAAGTGTAATTCAGTGACGCCATGTTTTGCAGATATAATTAGTGATGGACAGGTTCTACCATGTGAAGTGCATCAGTTTGCTAGTTGTTCTTAAAGATCCATAAACAGTTTCGGGAGAGTAATGTTTTCTCCCTTAAAATATTTTTATCCTTAAAATTATTCCTTTTAGAGTTACGTAAGGCCTGCCCCACTGCCGTTTGTGTTCGTGTATGTAGTGAATGTGATTTCTTTTTTGTACTTATCTAGTAGTAACATGGCGGCATTTAATTTCGTTGTAGTTAGGATAGTGATCATAATGCACGTGTAAAGTTCAAGAGGGCTCCTGTTTACTCCCAACTTGGGGGTACAGCTTCCAGCAGGGATGGGTTGAACGTATAGTTATCATAAGGTTCTTTTCCCTTCAGGAAAGGGGCCATATATTTTTTCCAATAAATAGTTTGGGTATTAACTAAACAGGTTGAATTGAGAATGTGATTTAGTGAATACAAGGGCCAATTGGCCCTGTTCCTTTCTTTTCCTTTCCTTTCGTAACCCGATAGAGCCGATTTTAAAGAAAATGGTAAAATCTGAATGTTGTTTATGTGAGTAAATCGTAATGATTAATATATATTATAACATGTATTAATGTAGTTTGTAGTTATGGATGTGGCATGTATGTGTTTGTAATGTAGTATCAGTAGTAGCAATTGTAGTTAAGTGATGAAAGAGTGTGTGAAATAATGAAGTATGGACAGTGTATCATTCGTATTCGATCAATAGCAAAACGCAACATATCAATCTATAGTAATATCAGAAAATGAGAGTGTCCTAGTATCAAAATTACTTGTACAAGGTCACATTCAGTGGTTCAAGGTTGATCATATCGTCGCTAGCCCACTAGTGTCAAAATTCAGTACTAACCGACATTCTTATGTCGATGTACTTAGTGATTTAGTTTCCATGGAATTGACCTTTCTTTTCGAAATAAAACCTAGTAAATATAATTCCCAGCCCAAATGCATATACAGTTAGGTTAAGTGATCCAAAATTAATATTTTCTGAAAATTACAACATTTTACTTAGTCTAGAAATCGAAATATTTAAGTAAATAAACAATACGTAAATTCTTAACAGAAGTCGGGCGATATGATGCTAGTTTTTCGCTTTGAAATTATATTAAATGTTCAATTTTTAAATTGTTTCCTCTGTGGCTGCAGAATAATTTCATTGTTGTCAGAATTTTATAAAATTGAATAATATCGCCGAGAACTCTACTTTCTGTGAACATACATACATTTTTTTTACATGAAGCTACGAAGTATGGTAATGGAGTCTTGAGTTCGGGGGATGTTTTGTGTGGTGGCCGGAACATGAAACGTTGACTATGATTTATAGATTTAGAAGTATATGACGAAGTGTGCATATAGTCTGGGTGTAGTTAAAGAAAGTAGGGTGGTTATGAAATACGACGTCGTAATAAATGAATAAAATGATAGTATGAATATATTGTGAAACGAAATGAATGAGAGGACACCCATATACATAGATATATATATATATAGATATATATATATAAGCCCAGTTTATGATTAGTCACGTTTCGGTAAAAGAATATATATATATATATATATATATATATATATATATATATATATATATATATATATATATATATTTAAGGATCATGTATAGCTAGCAACATCTCGGGTTCTGGCCCCTACACCGGAGCATCCTGCGAACATGTGGGTCAGATATTACCGGACTATGTTAGTGCTTAATAGCTTAATTTGTTATTGCAGTCGTATTCGTTCATAATAATCTCGTTTAATAATATTTGTAGCATCAAATAATCGCTGACTGGACATATTTAATAATCAATTATGGAAAGACAATAGTTGTTACACAACTGGGCTGTAGTGAATTACATTTTTTATTTTTATTTTTTTTGGGTCGGTTAAAATAGAATATCCTGCTCCGTGAGATTTTTTCTTTCTTCACGTTATCTACTCGGACTAGCTTACAATATTCATGGAGGCGACAGCTCTGACAGGGTTACAGAATCAAAACAATTAGTTATTGAAATTTATTTTCGCGTACCCGGATGTCGACCCCTAGTCCCCTTAAGTATTTTCATTTCTTTTCTTAGTTTAATTAGATGAGGGAAATTAACGACATCCCAGACTGTGGCATGTCTGCGCAGGGTAGTTATCGGTGATGTTTTGGTAATTGAAATCACCGATCCAAAATTCAGTTTATTTAATTTTTTTTATTTTGGCAAATCATTAGTCAGGGATATCTTAGCTATTACTTTTACTCTAATTTCATTACTGTCCTTGAACCTTCTTAGTTCTTCTTAGGGGTCTAATATTTTTCCTTAGAGATTTCAAAATTGGGGACGCAGTTACCTGGTCCCTTCCCCCTCTCCTTTTATCTTGCTGGTCTGGGACGGATACGGGGCTCGGATTTCAATCTTACAAGCAAATTCTTGTGGGATTGGGATCTGATGGACACAGACTTGCATCCTTGGCAGCAGGACCCCCTCCTAGTTTACGTATTTAAGTAAACCACCCTCTTTCGGCATATGTGAATATTTTTGGCTATGAGTTGTTATATATTTAAATTCGATCACTCTTCTGTGTAGTGAGTAGTACTTTAATATTTCTCCTTTCGTTGGCGCCGCTTTCTCTCTCTTGTCTCTTCCTTCTTACTTCGAGATTTTTTTTAAATTTTCAACCCCCCCCCCGATTTTGAACTTGTCGCTTACAATTTATTTAACGTACAACTCTGATCTGAAATTACCAGCTGAGACGTTGCAAGACACAATTCATGGATAGAGTAGATAGTGATTGGGTCCTCCATCACATTTTGACCTATTGCCAAAATGAATAACGACTTTGTATTTGACGACACTTCAATTATGTTCTTTCACCGACGTCCCTCTAAGTTTTTTTAATCCATCGGTCACTTTCCTTCCGTTTTGGTTTTAGTTTATCTTGTAGTTAACCTGGGCCCAGAAATTATATTTTGGTTTATCTATTTATATCTTTAGGAATGTTCTGTGTTACGTGCCTGCCTCACAAAGTTTTTTTTACGATTCATGCACGAATTGACTATATGAAAGTTGAAATTTATAGATGCGCGGTATCAGGTAAAAAATCAATTCTTTTTTTTTTCATATGTAATGTCGGAAGTCATTTGTTTTTTGTACAATGTTTGCAACCTTTTCTGAAATTAAAGTTGGGGTTATTACTTTAAATGTGTGCGTATTTATTAAATATATATATATATATATATATATATATATATATATATATATATATATATAGATAGATAGATAGATAAATGATTACGTCGAAATGTACATGTGCTTAGTATGTGAATATGATGTTAAAGTAAAAGTATGATATTAAATGTATTATATGTATATATGTAAGAGCGCTCGTGTCTGTCCCCCCAAACGTGTATTGGTTGCTATAGTTTACCAGTAAGTTTACGACGAATATAATAATATAGGGTTTTGTCAAGAACACCGCCGTGCACTCAAATAATTTTCCTTTCTGCTGAATAGATGTAAATCAAACCTATGTAATCATTATTTAATGGCATGTATTAAGAAGTAACGGCAGGTCTAAATGTAACCCACATCATAATGAATATTATTCCTGGGTTACCAACCTAAAACCATTGTGGAAAGTGTACCTTTAATCCCTCTCACCTGCATATGTATCTTATGACTTGACCAGTCTTTGCCTTAATTTAAATCATTATACTTCTTACACCTGTGGAAGACCATCTCAAATCCGAAATATATATATACATACACAAAAGTGATCCTGAATAAATGAAAGATCTCATGACATGTCCCAGTGATGAACAAGTAACTTAAAATTATCTGATTAATAAATTTGTAAATGGACTAAGAGGAGAAGCATCCTCTGGCGGAAAGTGATTTTTAAAATCCCTAGATGGGTATAAACGTTGCAGTATGCGAGTGCAATATAAACTGCTAATATTCACAAACTAAATATAGTTGATGAATGGTTTTTATAAACCAATAGTTATATATATATATATCTATATCTATCTATCTATCTATATATATATATATATATATATATATATATATATATATATATATATATAGATAGATAGATATAAACACAAACTAAGTTAAAGGAGCGAAATATTTTCGACGCTACGAGTAGTGCGTGATTTGTGATTTGAACGCTCGAAATTATTAATATTTTATTGCTCAATGTGAAGTAGAGACTCATAAGTTCTATTACACCCAAAAGTTTTTTTTATTTTCTTTTTCTTTGTCCATTTTTTTAAGTAAAATAAGTGTCTTCTTTGCGTATGTCGCAAATCATAATTTCGCTTTAGCATTCCTAAGATATAATATATGTAATTATTTTTTTCCCATTTGTCAATATGATCAAATGTATAAAGACTTACTAAAGTATAACCCTATGTATTCTATTGATATATAACCAAAAACTTGCGCTTTTAATATTTTTTTATAATTATTTTTTTCTTTTCACTATGAATGTAATAAACTATTTGTACCTTTGTAGTTAGTTGGTTTCCTTTAAACATATATACACTGTCCTGAGTGAGTGAGCGAGTGAATGCATGATAGATTTAATTTAACTAATTTTAGTAATATCGTTTGTCATATTAACGTCTATAATATATGTGTCATGTTTTAATATATGTGTTAAGGTAAATAACCTAGGTCATGAAGGACCACTACTAACGGTTTAAATCGGCTCTAGGAGTGAGACGAAAATAGCAGGATGAGATTAAATACGACATCTTTCTTCCAGGAAGTTGAAACCCTTATTGATGCGATACATAAATTTATATTGAGTTTATAACTTTGAATTTTTTTGGCTAATTCATATGTGTGTTCGATCCTAGAGATACTGGATGGTTATCAATCATTGTTTGGAATAACTTTACAAAGAAAAATTTCGATTTTCTCCTTTCCTGGTCTAGGTCTGGGCAACCCCACGAACGTGGTGCCTGGAGCTAAGTCGGGGTGGTATGGAGAAACATGTGTCTATTCCGAAGCATTCTAAAATTGATTAGTCGTTAATAACGCTTAAAATGATTCATCTTTCAACGACTTTCCCGAATTCTTACTATATTCCCGGAATTATCCAGTAATCTATTTCTTATTAAAATACTCTATTTGTTTTCTTTCTTTTTCCTCCCTTTTCCTACCTCTTTCTTTTACCCTTCTACTTCCTTCTTTTCTTTACTATTTCTGAATGAAAGAAACCGGAGTCATGACTGAGAGTAGTCGTTATTGGCACGGTCAATAAGTTGTTTCGATGAGTTTCTTCGGAAGTCCGATATGGGATAATTAACCATGAGATGAGTAAGCATTGAGGGACTAACAATAACAAGGAAGTTTATTGAATTTTACTTTATTGGAAAATAATCACGATTTCGATTAGTAGGTGATGTTTCTAATCGCCCTCGTTAAAAATTAATTTTAGCGACTCCTCTACACTACATGCAGTTCTTCTTCGTTAACTACTAACAGTTTTTTTTGTTTCGTAATTGTTTTTTTGGTTTTTTCGTTTTCTTTCAGACTATAATGGGACGCTAAATGCGATTTTTTCTTTCGATATCAAATTACGAATTATTTTCATACCAAGTATTAAATCTAATAATTAATAGTCTAATAGCTACTTCTTCTTGTGTTAGCAGGAAAATAGTATTAGTCGAATTGTTAGTTAATTAACCAAACCAAGGTTACCGGGGTTTAGGTTCTAGAAACTACAACTAGGTTCGTACTTACCAATTTCCAAACTGCTCTATTCTGCCATTGGAATCGTCTGTCCTGAATCACCTCTACTCGATTCTACTATTCGCTATTATTGTAGTTAATAGAAGAAAACTTGGTAGGAAATCTGAAGTTTATAGAGAACGCCAAACCGATAACTTATAACTTCGTATTATTCCGATCCGGTAATTCGAACGAAGAGAAGAATTCAACTTCAAACTTTCTATTCCTCCATACTCCGTTAACATTCGACCAAATACAACAGTCAGGTACTCCAAGATGAACGTTCAACGCAGCAACTAACCTGGCTCACGGCTTTCGCTCACGAGCGAGGCAGCCGTCCACGCGCAAACGACCAAGCACTACGTCACGCGATTTAACCTTGAGTTTGTTGCAAACAAACTTGCTTCTACAACCTTCGCTCTTCTTCTCATTACCTACGATTTTACTCTTTCTCTTTTTCTTTTTTTAAAAAAATGTAAACACAATAGATTCTCTTATTCGAGGAAATACAAAAATAGGAGTAATTTATACAATTAGAGTTTATACATGTTTCATTCTTTTCTTTCATATCTTGTCATTAGTCCATATTTTCTTTTCACAACCAGAGACCAGCATATATAGAGTGTTCCAAAAAATAAAGGCAGCTCCAACTCAATGTAGCTGAGCATGCTACATTTCTCCCATTCCAAAGAAAAAAATCTGAGAAGGATATTTTTGTATGACTACCAGAAATCATCCACCTTAATGTCTCAGCTGGAAAACTCACAAAAAATTCATAACAAAGTAGGCATTAATATAATGGAACACTTCACAAATCACAATTTCACTTCAAATAAAAAGCATTCTCAAAATCTACTTGAAATTTCAAATTATTAATTAATTATTTAATATATCAAATTTTAAAAGTTTCTTTCCAAAATATTTAACTTTAAATCTCTCATTAAATTTTAAAAACATTAAGATCATGATCTATTCAACAATTTAAAAATTCGATCAACACATTAAAAACTTATACAAATTTCGTACAAATTATTTCCAATTATAACAAATTAAAAATTTGTCTAAATTAAGGCATCTTACTCCCTTTACATTTTAATCTTACCATTACTTTAATTCATTTTCCAGAAAGCGACGAGAAAAATCTTCTGATTGAATTTTCAGAAATTGTAATTAAACATTTCTTCTTGGGAAAAACTTCTTAATATCCGACACATGAACTCTCTTATATGAGTCTCGAGAATCATCAACATCAGATATCAATAATGTATTAAGGGTCAAAAACCTCCGAATAATAAAAAGTCCATCCGACTTAAAACTCAATGATTTCGCTACTCTATCAGCAAGAGAGGATTTAACATGAGATTTTACCAATACTTGGTCATTGACAGAAACCACAACTGGACCTCTAATTTTGGGTAATAAAGATTTCCTCTTTAACCATGCCTTTTCCATATTCTCTAGAGCATTGTGCTATAAATCAGCATTCTTATGCTTGAACAATTCTTGGTCACAAATCTTCCATTTCAATTCTAATGGGGTGTTCAAGGGACGTCCAAAATATAATTCGTGTGGAATCGATTTGAGACCAGAATGGTCGCATATATTTAACGTATATTGTAACACCGGTACAAAATTAGACCACTGTTGGTGTTTTTCAGCACAATAAGCTCTTAATGACGCTTTCAAAATTTTTATGAATCTTTCCGCTAAGTTAGCCTCAGCATGGTGTGGACTAATCCTAATATGTTCTATTCCTAGTCCAAATAGAAAGGATCTAAAATGGGCAGATAGAAAGACTGATGCATTATCAGTAGAGAAGGATTCCGGCATTCCTAGCCTACTAAAAACATCCATCAACCTATTACAGATGACAGCAGAATTCAAATTTCTTAATTTTTCGAGAAAAACAAATCTCGAAGCATAATCCACCCCAATTAATATGAATTTAAAGGAATTAGAGGTCAGCAAAGGTCCTATTATATCGACCATTACATTCTGTCCAACCCTTGTCGAAAATGTTGATATTAATGGACCCATTTCCTTTTTGTTGTTTTCTTTAACTAATTGACAGGTTTTACAAGTTTTAGCATATTCCTTAACGTCATTTACTACTGAGTCCCACGTGTAGCGTCGCGTTATACTCTTTAACGTACGAAACGTTCCGGTATGGTCACCTGTCAATTCGTGATCGTGAAAGATCTCAATCACTAATTTGTACAAATTCTTCGGAATTACAATTTTATACGGAAGGTTTACGGATATACTCTTTTTCGTTAATATGCCATTATTTAAAACATAATTTCGAATGTTTTCACCATTTTCCACACTTTCCATAATATATCTCAACTCGGGATCTTCTTTTTGCAAATCCGGCAAGGGCACTTTCACCATAGGAATTTGCCATTTTTAAATTCTTTTTCATAATAGCCATACCCACAGGTCCGTCCACTTGAACAAATTCAAACGGATCATGCATCCGTGTCAGGATATCAGCGACTACGTTATTTTGGGACCTAACATGTTGGATAGTAAATGAGAATTGACTTAAAGTCTAAACTAAAGGTCCATATTTTAATATTCTCTTTGAATTTCCCAAAATCCAGGATAGCGCCTTATTGTCAGTAAAGACAACAAACTCATTAATCAAATAGTGGCGGTACCTATAAATTGCTTTAACGAGACTGATGAACTCGATCTCATATATGCTCCTGTGTCGGTCAGCTTCCGTCAATTTTTTACTAAAGTACGAAACAGGAATAAGATTATTATTCTCATGCATTTGACTTAAACAAGCTCCAATCGCTTTTCCTCCCCCGTCAACATGGCTGAAAAACTTTTTGGACAGATCAGGAGTCTTTAATATAATATTATCTAATAATTCTTGCTTTAACTTATTTAAAGATTTCTGATGTTCGATGGTCCATTCGAATTTTCTTTTTATTGATTTTAATTCGCTTAATGGTCCCATCAACTCCTGAAGCCCACTACAAAATCGAGCATAATACGAGAAAAGTCCGCAAATTTTTTGTACTCCGCGCCTATTCCTAGGTGGAGGGATTTTCTTTATAGCTTCAACCCTTGATGGATCAATTTCGATAGTATCCCCATCAGTTACAAATCCTAAGTACTTAATCTTTTTATAAAAGAAAGCACTCTTATCCGGAGAAACCGTAATTCCATATTTTCTCAATCTTTCGAGAACCATTTTCAAAACTTCTTTATGTGATTCAAAATCAGAAGTACATATTAAAATGTCATCAAAATACGTTTTTACGCAAAGATCCTTCATGTCACCAAGAATGTTATCAATTACCCTCGCTAATGCAACTTCCAGTCTTTATACCGACTGGTACCCTCGTATACTGAAAGCTGCCACGTGGGGTAACAATAGTGGTTATGTCGCGTGATCCCTTTTCCAGTTGCAACTGGAAATATGCTTTGGTAAGATCTAGGCTCGTAAAGAATTTCTTTCCCTCTAAACTCGTCAAACACTCTTCTAAATTAAACGCAGGATATACGTCATCCTTAATCAAGGAATTCGCCTTACAGAAGTTACCTACAATGCGATGAGTACCATTCTTATTTCGTACTAAGAAGCAACTACTTCCATAATCCGAATGGTCTACCTCTGTCGAAATACCCTGAAACAAAAGGTCATCGATAAAATCATATTATTATTCACCACTCGACGACTCCTCATTTTCCTCTTCCTTCTCTTCTCTTTCTCCTTCACATCAATCTCCATTGTATCACCCTTTCCATTATTGGGTGCAGATCCAAACTTCTTATCCAAATTTCCTTGATGCAAGGATGTGGAAGGAAACGATCTCGAATCCGCATCTCCATCTGATACTTTTGCCAAAACTGAAGGTAATCGGGTCTACGTACACTATTTTCAAATCATGTGAAGAACCATTATTTTGAGCTGATCCAGTTAAATTCACACAATTGGAATCCACAGAGTGTCCAATTAAAGTCTCTTTTTGTTCGGGTTGATTCAGTCCAAAACACGATGAATTTCCTGAAGTTGTGCTGAAGTAGGTGTCTCCAACAATTGCCGCTCAATTGTTGACAATTCGATATCACATTGAACCCCAACATCCGATGATCCTCTGCCATGATGAACTGTCTGACTCCTTTCTAATTCCCATAAGATCTTGAGGCCAACCGAGTACCCCGATCTAGGTCCATTTCTCAATGACGAGTCATCACGAAAGAACAACGAAGTCGACTTCTTAGGTTTAAGTTCATTCCAACCTACACTTCCTCTATGATGGTCAACACGATCAACTGACTTAAATCCTGAAGTCGGATTCCGAAAGGATAATGTATCGTCTCTAAACTACAGGATAACAGATTTGCGATTATTACGCAAATTCAATCTTCCACGATCAAAGTCCACACTCGATGAGGTACTTCTCAGAAATGGAGTTCCCAAAAGACAATCACACGGCAAGTCATTGACAACCAAAAAACTAACTCGCTCGAACCAACCTGAAAAATTTAGAGTAAGATTGATCTCCTTACTGGATTCGTAAAATGATCCCAAAGGTGCACGAATTACAATTCGAGTGGTTTCCTCAAGATAATGTCCGACCCCACAACGTTCAACAACCGATAAAGTAAGTAAATTATCAGAGGACCCGCGATCCAAATAAGCGCAAATTAATTCATTATTAACGCGAACATAAACAAAGGTAGCTACTGTTCCGTTTAACTGAGAAGGTACAATATTCTGTTTCTCCGAACCCGCATTAGAATTCATTGATTGTCGGAAATTTTTTGTTTGACTTTTACCAAAATCACATGATTCAATTTTCCTCTATTTACATTCAATTCTTTAGAACGGTACTCTCTATCATTTTTATTTACCAAAGCAATAGAATTATTAGTTGGCTTATAACCTATCTTTTTATTATATTCAACCTGATCTCGAAAGATTTTTGAAAATTCTAACGAAATTCGTCTAAGTTCTTCTAAATTTCTTGGAATAGAAAGACCAAACATCTTAAATCTCATTGCGGGATTCATGCCATCAAGCATGATACGGATCAATTGTTCTTCATCACCATAACAATCCAAGATCAAAGCAGTGTAATAGATATCATTAATATACTGATCAACAGATTCAGTTAACCTTTGCTTCCTAAATAACCTTTCTGATATTAACGCATGCTTAACTGAATTCGTGATAAATTTCTCAAAAATTAACTTCTTGAATCGCGGCCAAGAAATATTCAAATAAATAGCACGCTGAATTTCATCCAGAAATTCTCCTTCGCTTTCAGATAATAAGGTACTATAAATAGCATTCAAAGGGAAGCTTGTACTTTCAATGATTTGCTCTAAGTTGACTAACAAATCAAAAATAATGTAACTATTTTTTCTATCAATCTTCCTAAAATTCTTAAATTTCTAATCCAACAATTCAGCATTTTTTTAAAAAATAAATTGATCGCAATAATTGCCTGAATATAACTTTGGAGGCGGTTTAGGATTTAATTCCCCTAAATGCTCTTTCCTTTTTAACTACCCTCATATATCTGTTGACAACTTTCATTAACTAAAATAGGATTTCCTCTACTATACAGATTAACAGGCGTAGAATCTTTTATTGCTGAAACTCTTCTATAATACTGTCCTAAACGTTGATATTTATCAAATCCGTTACTCTGGTCCACAGGTTGAGAACTCTCAGGTGGCAAGTTAAATTCTACCTGCCTATTACCTATATTGCTAACACTCGAACAAACTTTTCCCAAAAGATTTAAATTACTAGCACTTCCCAACGGGGCATTATTATCAAACTACTGATTTGAGGGGGCTTGTCCTACTTCTGGCTCATTCAAAAACAAATTTCCTCCAGAATGAAAACTATTTCTTTCAAAGGACCTATGGACAGTTGAAGGAGGTTGAGCTAAACAACTAAAGTCTCTACTAAAAGGATTCTCTAAAATGGAACTATTTGACCTACAAAACAAATTACGCTGAGTTCTGTCTCCTTCTTCATTTTCACTCGGGCTATTCAGCATTTCTCTATTTTCTCTTGAATTAACATATAACAATGAATCTCTAAGCGGTGGCGTTAAACTCATTATCGATCTATCAAAAATACTATCGTCAAATCCAGTTTGGTCAATGGTATTCCAATCGAAACTCGAATCTACATCAGGCATATTTATGCTTACGTACTCCTCCCTTACGTACATTTTCATAGCATAGAAATTACAAACTATAACTCGCAAAATACAAAAAACAGCAAAATTATGAAACATATACTATTAACAAAGCAAACTACCACTAAATCTAAGCAAACTATGAGATACTACAGAAACTATCCCCAGGGTTCTAAATATACACAATTCAATCGGATTTTGTTTCCCCGCTCTCCGGAATTTTTCACGCTTTAGCATATATAGCATTAAAATACAAATATAGTAGTCGTTAACCTTATTTTAACAAACAATTCCAAAAATGAAAAAATTAAATGCCTTACAAATTTCAAGGAGAGATGCCTCATGAAACAAGAGGTGAGTTGCTGCGTTGAACTTGTAACGAACCTTGTGCCGAGGATTGTTTGACACCCACCTTAATTCTAATCAAGACAAAAAAGCAGTGATTAAGTTTAGCCAAACTATCTTTTGACACGGTTCTGATATCTGGCATAAATAAAAAACAATCCCCCAAGTAATGCATGCTTCAAATCTCCCAAACGAAAATGCAAGGTTATCAAGATTACAAATATTAAATATTATTTTAAGTAAAAGAAAATATTCAATTGGCTTTTTATTACAAATAATCAAATATCAAGGAAATAAATACAAATTAACAACAACAATTTTAATTCTGTGAATGAGCTTCTTACTATGAAAGTGAAAAAGTAATTTAATTGCAACTGAATAATAGGTGAAAGTTACTTGAAAAATAGTTAAGTATACTTTGATTAAATGAATAATTCCAAGCAAGAACAATCCAAACGCTATTAATTTCAAAAGTTAATAAAAATTTACCCGGAATAGAAAGTGTCGAAACTTAGTCAAAAGCGACCGCGACTCGACCAAACAATTTTAATAATAATACGCGAAAACTATTAAACTCGCAAAGCAAGAAACAAAGAAAATTTAATTCGACGTCGAAATCAATCTCTCAATAGAAATTTCAAAAAGACTATAATGGGACGCTAAATGCAATTTTTTCTTTCGATATCAAATTTCGAATTATTTTCATACCAAGTATTAAATCTAATAATTAATAGTCTAATAGCTACTTCTACTTGTGTTAGCAGGAAAAATGTATTAGTCAAATTCTTAGTTAATTAACCAAACCAAGGTTACCGGGGTTTAGGTTCTAGAAACTACAACTAGGTTTGTACTTACCAATTACCAAACTGCTCTATTCTGCCATTGGAATCGTCTGTCCTGAATCACCTCTACTCGATTCTACTATTCCCAATTAGTGCAGTTAACAGAAGAAAACTTGGTAGGAAATCTGAAGTTTATAGAGAACGCCAAACCGATAACTTATAACTTCGTATTATTCCGATCCGGTAATTCAAACGAAGAGAAGAATTCAACTTCAAACTTTCTATTCCTCCATACTCCGTTAACATTCGACCAAATACAACAGTCAGGTACTCCAAGATGGACGTTCAACGCAGCAACTAACTGGCTCATGGCTTTCGCTCACGAGCGACGCAGCTGTCCACGCGCAAACGACCAGACACTACGTCACGCGATTTAACCTTGAGTTTGTTGCAAACAAACTCGCTTCTACAACCTTCGCTATTCTTCTCATTACCTACGATTTTACTCTTTCTCATTTTTCTTTTTTTAAAAAAATGTAAACACAATAGATTCTCTTAATCGAGGACATACAAAAATAGGAGTAATTTATACAATTAGAGTTTATACATTTTTCATTCTTTTCTTTCATACCTTGTCATTAGTCCATATTTTCTTTTCACAACCAGAGACCAGCATATATAGAGTGTTCCAAAAAATAAAGGCAGCTCCAACTCAATGTAGCTGAGCATGCTACAAGTTCCACCACCTACTAATGACAGAAATACTCCCGAAAACTGGTACAAGTTTGACTGGAACAAAATCAGGAAACGGAAGAAAAATTTTCATCAGTGTGTATATTTTAGAGTGCACACGACCTAAACGGAATTTCAAAATGTTTACTCACTTAGTGACTTTGTATAAATTATGGATGAAAGTATAAAATATAAAATTAACTGGGAATCTACTTTCAGCCCAAACATAAACACATCTCGTGTAAATTTCACTGGTCCTCGGGACTTTAATCCGCCATGCTAACACCTGAAATAATCACTGTCAACGAGAAAAACGGTCCGCAAACTTTGATTCTGAAGTTGAAACTGGTCACTAGTGAAGCAAAACCAAATTCAAGACGTTAAGACGTAATCAAAATGTAGTATATATATTCACTACTACTAACTGTTTTTTTTTTGTGGTTACTATTACTTTCTTTTATTTATTTATTAACGTTCTGAGTTTAACATATTGCAATTATACATCGATACTTAGGAAGATGGTGATAATGAGACGAATAACATTTGTGCATTCACGAAAGTGGGAATAAACGAGAAAAACTCGAGAGAACCCGAACACACGCTTTTTCAAACTACAAATCCCTTTTGCCACGAGCTGGGATCGAACCAGGTAACCCACTTGCGAGATCTATATACTCTACTACTGACCCACTGCGACGTATCATTTTCCTTCAGATGTTGTTTGTTTATTGAGGGAATAGTAATATTAAATCATTATATTATTCACTTTCTTTTCAAATAACCTAATCAATTTTAGGTGCGTTTATTTTGAAATATATGCTCATTATTAATGAGAACATTGGTCACTCAAGTGTCCAACGTGATGACGAAAATTAATACATTACTTGTATACAAACTTTTCGTATTAATATACGAAACTTTACATAATTTAATTTCTGTTCTCCATACTACAAATGACGGAAAACACCGGTGTTTTTCTTCACGTATTATTGGAAACTGTAATTAATATTTTTTGTGTGACAGGAAAATAAATCATTAAATAAACTTCAAGTGCATTAAAAAATATTGACAAGGTAATGTAAATCGTATTTTTAATATATTGTTTTTCTTTAAGTTTAGTTTTACCAGCACGGTCCGGAAGACTTGCGCGACCTCTCAGTTACGAAACTAGGACGCGGCTTCTCAAAGGCTAATCAAGACTTAACCATACTACGAACAGAAGTTTCTAGAACTTGACGAGAGGTACTCACAACTCTCGCCAGAAATCTATTTGATTGTGAAATAGAAGTGTTCTATTACCTTGTTCACAGCCGGCTTGAAATTGGCCCAAAATTGTTCACTTAATTTGTTATAAATGAAATAAACACAATCGATCACAGCTACATGGAGCTGAACGAATGTTAGTCAGATCACCCATCAGAACTCTATTTAAATAAAAATAAAAGAGTTCTATCACTTTGTTCACAGTCAGTTCGCGAATATCCTTTAAATTGTTGATTTAATTTGTCATATTGTTGTTGATTTAATACGAATATAACAATTCTACAAACAAAACTTTAAAGAGCTTGACGAGTGTTATTAAAACTCTCATCAAAACTCAATTTTATTACGATGTAGGTGTTATATCACTTTGTTCAGAGTCGGTTGGCGAACGACCAATAAACTGTTAATTAAAATTTTTATAAATGAAGATATAACCAATCAACGAACAGTGCTTTACTCACCTTGACAAGTGCTTCTCAGATCTCTATTTCATTACTAAATAAACAATATATATCATCTTGTTCACATTCGGTTCGAGAGTGGCCCATAAATTCGTTATTTAAATTCATATAATTAAAGAGTTAACCATTCTACGAACAGAATATTATACAACTTGAAAAGTGTTACTCAGAAATTTGATCAAAATTTATTCATTGCGAAATAAATGAGTTCTGTCATCTTGTTGAGAGTCGTTTGCCATTTGTCCATAAATTTTAAATTAAGATTTAAAACTATAAGATTTGTTATAAATAAAGACTTAACCATTGTAGGAACATAAATTTACCGAAGCTGACGAGTCCTACACAGAAGTCTCATCAGAGCTCTATTTCGTTCCAAAATAGAACAGTTCTCTCACCTTGCTCACAATCGGTTCGGGAGTCGGCCATATATTGTTAATTTAAATTGTTAGAAATAAATATTTACCAATTCTACGAAGAGGTCTTTTCAGAGTTTGACGACTATTATTAAGAACTCGCAACAAAACTCTAGTTTATTACAAAATAAAAGAGTTGCATTACCTTTTGTACACTCGGTTTGCGAGCGTCATATAAATTCTTGATTTTAATTGTTACATATAAAGATAACAGAACTTTCTACGAACAGAATCTTAGAAAAGTGAACTAGTGCCACTCAGACCTCTCATCAGAATTGAAATTAATTGTTTAAGAAAAGGTTGTAATACCATGCTCACCGTCGGTACAAAACTAGAGCATAAATCTGTTCTTTAAATTGTTATAAAGACTTAACCATTCTACGAGCAGAACATAATAGAAGTTGGTGAGTGCTACTGAGAACTGTTATTAAAACTTTATTTCGTAGCGAAATAAAACGGTACTATGACCTTGTTTACAGTCGGGTCGCGATTGGCCCATAAATTATTAATGTAAAATGTTATAAATTAAGATCTAACTATTCTACTTACAAAACTTCGTAGAACTTGACGAGTGCTACTCACTCTCTCATCTGAACTCGATTACATTGCAAAACAAAATCAGTTCTATCACCTAGTTCGCAGTCGGTTTGCGAGTAACATATAAATTGTTAACCTAAATTGTTATAAGTGAAGATTTAACCATTCTACGAAGAGTTCTATCACATTGTATTCAGTTGGTTCGGAGTAGCTCATAAATTATAGACTTAAGTTGATCTTAAATAATGAGTAAAGCATTCGACACAAAGAACTTTAAGCAACTGAAGCAATGTTACTCAGGACACACTCCAGAATTATATTTCATTGGGAGTTAAAATGATACTGTCACCTTGTTGACAGTCGGCTAGCCATTGGCCAACAATTTGTTAATTTAAATTATTATTAATCACGATTTAAACATTCTACGAACAGAAGTTTATAGAACCTGACGAGTGATACTCATAACTCCTGTCAGAAATATATTTCATTGTGAATGAGTAACGTTCTATCACCCTGTTCACAGCCGGTCTGCGTTTGGCCCATAAATTGTGGATTTAATTTGTTATAAGTAATGTGTTAAGGATTTCATGATGATTTTATTTAGAACTCTCATCAAACCTCTATTTTATTACGAAATTATTGAGTTCTATCACTTTGTTCTTATCACCTTGTTGTCGGTTATTTTTTGTTTCGCAATGTAATAGGGTTCTGATGAGAGTTCTGAGTAGCACTGTCCAAGTTGTACGTTCTCTTCGATCTTTATTTATAACACTTTAAATCAAAATAAACTGCTGATTCAAAATGTTATAAATAAGGATACAACCATTCTAGGAATAGAACTTTATAGACGTTCACAAGTGCTACTCAGAACTCTCATCAGAACTATTTCCATGCTTAAAAAAAGTTACCATGTTCACAGTCAGTTCCCGATTGGAGCACAAATGGGCTCTTTAAATTGTTATAAATAAAGATTTAACCAATCTGCGAACAGAACTTTATAGAACTTGACTGCTCCTATTCATTACTCTCAACAGAGTTCTATTTTGTTCGAAATAAACCAGTTTTATCACATTTTTTGCGAGTTTGCCATAAAATGTTAAATTAAGTTGTTAAAAAACTTACACATTCTACAAACAGAAGCTTATACAAGTTGACGAGTGTTACTCAAAACTTTCATCAGAACTCTACTTCTTTGTGAAATTAAATACTTCTACCGCCTTGTTCACAATCGGTTAGCGTGTGACCCATAGATTGCTATAAATCAAGATTTAACAATTCTACGAAGATTACTTTATAAAACTTGGCGAGTGCCACTCAGAACTAACTCCGGAAATCTATTTCATTGTGAATTAAAAGAGTTCTATAACCTTGTTCCCAGTTGGTTCGCGAGTAAATGATAAATTGTTGATTTAGGTCGTTATAAAAAACGAGTTAGACACTCCAAGATCAGAGCTTCGTAGAACTGAACGAATGCTACTCAGAACACATACCAGAATTTTATTTCAATTTCCAATAAAGGAGTCTATTACTGATTTCACAGTCGGTTCGCGAATAAATTATTCACTTAACATGTTATAAATAACGAGTTAAATATTCGACGATAAGTGCTACATAAAACAGAACGAATGCCACTTAGAGCACACATCACTATTCTATTTAAATAGATAACGAAAGAGTTTTATCATCTTGATCACAGTCGGTTTCCGAATAGCCCATGAACTTTTGGTTTTAGTAAGATTATACTCCTATTCTCGGTATCTCACAGTGTTGCCTGTAACTAAAGTAATTATACTCATACTTTTTCCCCCTAAATATGTAAATTTTCTTGATTTTTAAAGGGAATTTTAGTGATATTTTGCAGTGTTGCAACTAAACAGTAACTAGATTTTGTGTGTAATGTTATTATTGTTCCCTTTTATGACTTATTTTAAGTACACTTCATGTACTGTAATTATTTTTTTTTCAATTATATTTTGCAATTGAATGCGGGAGAGTACAGGTACAAAGAGGATCCGGTTTGCCTGTAGTGTTACGTCAGCTGTCATAATTGTTGACAAGGGTTGGGTTTACCTGCGGTTTATTGTTCCCTTTGTTATGTCCGCTGTTATAATTGATGACAAGGATCCGGTTTACCCTTTTTTATTGATCTGCTTAATTTTTTTTTTTGTACTTGCCGCAATGAAGGCAGGAAAGTGTACGCGATAGTGATATGTTAAATGATTTTTTTCGCCTATTACTTTATTCAATCATTCATGATTTCGTAGAATTAATTTATTAGCGTCTGATCATACACGTGACGTTATTACTTTACAGTATTGCAGCGTTTCCCAACCTTTTTCAATTTGCGGCACACTACAGGTGTAACTTGAATTCTCGCGGCACACCCATATTATATATATATATATATATATATATATATATATATATATATATATATATATATATATATATTATTACTATTATTATTTGTAAATATAAAATACCATGGTATTTTTATGTGATTACTGATCTCCTTCTTACAGAGGAGAAAACTCGATCACTGATTTTTCCCCGTGGTAAATCATTATGCTTATTTTTCATTCTAATTTTAAAATACAAAACAATTGCAATGAAATATAGGACTCGGGTTTTTAAAAATCCACTTTCTCTTTCGAAAACTGTACCTAACCTTTAACTAAAAGGGAAGATCACTAAATAACAAACAAATAAACAAATCTCCTATACTTTTACAACACAAATGTAGGTAATTTGTATGCTTTGTTGAATTTATTGAATGATATGTTAAAATTTCAAGTTACGAAATAGTCTGCAACAATAAAGAAGCAATAATGATCATGACAATGATAAATACGTTTTCCAACATTAAAAATGTACAGATAAGTAACACAGTATGAAACTTAAAATTATAGATTTATAGTAGAGGTTCATAGTAATGTGAAATATAAATATACATTTTCCCCTATGTCTTGTAATTTGGTTCCTATAGAATTAATAATTTGTTTCGATTTCCTCGCGGCACACCAGCGGCCCATTCGCGGCACACCAGTGTGCCGCGGCACACCGGTTGGGAAACGCTGCAGTATTGTTTAATTACGAGTGGGCATAATTTATTATTGAATTGATGAATTTAAACTAATTAGCTGAATGAATTAATGTACTTATAATACTTAGCTTAACTATGTTTTGAAATCGAAGCGTGAGGAGAGCCAGCGCCAACAACAAGCGAGCTTATCCCCTAATATACCAAGTCCAAATTACCAACGTAGATTTCCAAGCTTGGGGTCCTTTAAGGGCCCCATGCTTTCTTTTATATTTCTCAATATTTTAGTGTGTAAGGTGACTCGAGTTAAGTTCTTTTGGTGTCTAAAAATATATTTAAGGTAAATAATAAGGTAAATAGATGACATGAAATGACGTGTTTATTTTAACAGTACTTATTTATTCATTATTATTTTTATTTTTGTATTTATAAATGTGATTACATATTTTTAGCAAGCGTTTCCAGACTTTCTTTAGAAACTGAATCATCTACAAACTGACTGGAAAGTACACTGACTGTTTTCTTTTTCTTTGGTACATAGGTCACCACTGCTGTATTGTCTGAAAATATGAATTTTAATGAACACAGATCTCTTCCTTTTGTAGCTTCCATCATTGAGGGAATGTCAGGTTTTTTTGTTCTCAAAGTTCCCCTCATGGTAATTTTGTTCTTCAGTAAAAATTAAGCTGTTTGCACAGATGTAAAGCAATTGTCTGTAGTTACCCCACTTCCAGACCCAAACAGTGTTTCCGTCATTTCACATACTACACGGTATCTCACATTTTCTCTCGTGCCCCTCCAGGAAGCTTCCCAGTATAGACTTGCGTCCTGAACAAATATGACGTCTTCACGTCTGCAGCTGCCCAGAACTTGATCCCATATTTTCCTGGTTTCGATTTCATGTATTGTTTCATTGAACATTTGCCCCGAAATGTGACTAACTGCTCGTCCACTGTAATTTCTCCAAAGATTTTAATAACTTCTTACAACTTTCTAGAAACCAATTCCAAATTTCATTTATTGCTGCAAGTTTATCTTTTTCCTTTCTTTCAGCACGTGTTGCTTTATCATCAAACCTGATAAACTGTAGGACATTTGCAGATCTATTCCGTGTCATGGCAGCAATAAAAAATGCACGACGAATATTTTCATCTGTCATTCACATTTCTGAAATTCGTTCCTTCCGCGAGCGAAGAGCTCCAGCGATCAGTAGCACACCAAAAATGCTGTCATTTCGACAGAGCCTACAATGATCCACACTTTCATTTTGTTTGGAGGATTTTTTGCATTGAAACCCTGAATAACACGTGATGCTTCAGCATTAGTGTGGGTGCAAATTGTATCTACAATTTGGTCATCAAGGAGTATATTGAAAACTTAAGACATTTTGGTTGCAAACGTAGCTGGTTGTTTTGGGCCGGGAAACGCTTTCACAATATTATGTTGACGACGATGAGTCACTGGCGGCACTGCACTAGTCCATTTTCGTCCCGTCTTTGCAATGAATTCCTCTTCATCAGTATCACAATCTGGTGGTTCACTAGCAATGCCACTTTCCTCAGAATTGACTTCAAGGTTCTGATTCTGACACACCTTCTTGTGTAATGAAGTCCTCATCAGATTCACTTAGGGCATCTTCTGGGTCACTGAGGTTACATTCATTAAGCATATAAGCAATATCATCATCTGAGATCCGCCCACGAGCCATTTTCAAAAAACTTCAACATTCACAATCTGTAAAAATCAAGAAATAAAGTAATTAAAATATGGAACATAGTTTACAAAACGGAGTCCTACCGGGACCACAGTTAAATCTTTATTTTTTATATTTTTTCAAAATGGAAGGAATGTATGTTTAATTATATAGTATACGTCTCTAAGGTATAAAGGAAACATATAGAAATCAAGAATAAATTGATTCTTATAGCTGCGCCAAAATCAATAAAAAACATTCACTGGGGTCCTTAGAGGACCCCGCTTGTTATACTAAGGGTTATCCGAACAGCGCTTCGATCTCGGAGGTTTATAGTTATTTATTGTTACAGTTATTTATTGTTACAATAATATTTTCATATATTATAATTATTAAGGAACAAATAGTTGATTTAAATATTATTTAAGTACGTGGAGTAATAATAAGTACTGGGAATTACAGAATCATAGTATAAAGATATTTGATAGGAATTATTTTACGGTACAATGTTGACATCTGTTGTAAACTATAAACTTTATGCATCTCTCATTTCTTATTGATACCAGCAAAGCTAGATCCCCCTTTGCGTATAAGGAGGTGATGCCGTCTCTTAACATAGGTTTGTACTACAAAGGAAAGTTCACAAGAGAGGGAGAGGCAGGATATATGGCCTACTATTTACCTGGAATGAAACAATATCGACGGGTTTTGGCATGATTGATGAATAGAAATTTTGTTATTTATTTATTTATTTATTGTCTGCATAATATAAGCTTAACATTTATTGTCACTGAAAATTTGAAAATCAAGTTTGAAAGCATGTGGAATTTATTTATTCTTAGAATGTCATTTACCTCTAGTTGAAATACAGCTTGTTGAAATATTATTCTTTGATGCTTACCTCTATTCTGTTGTACATCATCCCTTATGTTATTTGTGTGAAGTAAAATAAATAAGTTTATAAAAATATTTTTTTTGAAAAAAGGACAGTTGGCGAGCTATTTGTGTAGACACTAGGCCTATTTGACTAATAGCCACAATCGCTGAAATAAAAATGCTTTTGATCCCTTGCGCTATTTTTTCCGAACCACTATGTATCCGTCTCTTATAAATGTTATTATTCGTAGTGTAGGTGATATTAACTGAAAGGAACCACCTTACGGTTATCCTGTAACCATGGTGTTTTATAATTTATCATATGAATGGATCTATGTCTGCAAGCCGCCACTAATTGTGTACCATTAGACGAAATGAAAGGGATTTGTTTCATCACGATGACTTGACTTGATTTCAGTTTATAGTCCCGTTCCGCAGCGAAGCTATTTTTTTTTTAACAAAACGGACAAAGTGAAGACCTGGACCACAAGAACTTCTGCGCACACTTAATGACTGTAAACAATGGAAAGTGGGATTGGAAATTGGTTCGAAGAAATAAACAAAATAAATTCCGAAGGTGTGTACGTTAACCGCTTAGCAAGAAAGAAGGAATACTATTATTATTATTATTAATATTATTATTATTATTATTATTATTATTATTATTATTATTATTATTATTATTATTATTTTTATTATTATTATTGTTATTATTATTATTATTATTATTATTATTATTATTATTATTATTATTATTATTATTATTATTATTATTATGGGTTGGAATTTTTGCGCATATTGTGTTTGATTTCAAACCTTTGTTTTCAAATTGGAGATTGTTTGTGCCTCATTATTATGCAGTACAGAATTAGAATCAAAGGTTGTAGGGAAACTTTATTTGTTGAAGCGAATTTATTGGAGTTTAGTTGTGTGGGATGTGGATTTTTAGTTTTACGTTGATTATTCCATCGCGTTGGTTTTTAAGGTTTTCTAACTAGGAATCAATATGAGATTATAGCTATATACAGAAAATCCTTTGTTCTTCATCCTTCCTTATCAACATTACGTTTTGTTTTCCTTATTTTGTAATATGACCACCAAATTCTATTGACAGTTCTATAAGATCACATTTTATGACGTTTCCTTTCCTTACGGTCCTTACCGAACTTTTTATTATCGACCCAGATTTTTATTAGATTTTATTGATAATAGTGTAGCTTTATAAGTTTGTATAAACTATTGACTGTATATGAAGCGGAGCATTGTTGGTGTTACAGGAATTGCTGCTTGGCAGAATAATTCTGTTTTAAGGGTTTTGAATTCTAAAATTTTTTGAAAAAATGAAATCTTTGAGTTTTACGTCCCACGGTTATGCCGGTTAGGCTAAAGGAGACGGTGATGATGAGAGATGAGTGAAATGAAGAAAGTGGGAGGAAACGGGAGAACCCCGAGAAAACCCACGAGCACGATGTTTGTCCACCACAAAGATCACTTGGCGGGGGCTGGGATCGAACCCGGGACCCCAAGCACCAGAGGTGAACGCTCTACCACTGAGCCACCGCGCCCCCAATAATTTTTTTTGGAGAAACCAATGACATATATTAATGGTAGCAGTAAAAAAATGAAGGGAATCCGACTATGGACAAGTTATGAGATTGAGTTGCGGAAGTTTGTACTTAATTTGCATTAAAACCTAGAATTTTATGGATTCACTCTTAGTTGTGCTATGTATAATAATTGCCCTCAGCGTTTTAGATTGAAGTTCACTAGTTTTTAATTATCATTAGATGCTTCACGCCGCATAATGAGAGGAGTCTACGATTATCGACCGGTCTATGTTATTTATTATATTAACCTTATAATCGAAGATTCCTGAATTTGAATTATATTTCCCCATTTAGATCTTTTCTTGATCGTGACTCATCGAAAATGTGTTTTTAATTTTACGGTTATCGAGTAAAAAGTTTAAAGTTAAGATAATGCATAGAGTTCATTCAGCACTGAAGCTATATAAGGCACAGCTTATTGTTTTTTGCCCTTTGATGCGGTCTCCGCAACTAAGGCGTATACGTTAACCGCTCAGCAAGAAATAAGTTCTATTATTATTACTTTTAGCAGCTATGCTAAATGAGACATAGACCTATATCTTATTATATCCGTGAACCATATGGAGTAACATTGTGGGCCTCCACCATGCTAAAGCCGTATATGCTGTCCCGAAGAAGCTTAATACTTTATAAACGTTATTACTTTTGGATGCATGTAAAATCAAATTTTAAGGGGCGAATTTGAGGTTATTGTAGCTTAAACGAAAGTAGAAATTACGTAGAGCGAAATAGCAGTTTTTAATTTATTGGATGTATTAAAACGTAGGTCATAAAAATTTAGTGACTGTTGAAATAGCGTAATGCAGGTAACATTGACAGTTAAAGAAATTGAATAGAGACACGTAAAGAAATTGAAGTAACTTAATTACTTTCTTAAATAGGGACCTCCAGTGTCTGAGACATAAGTTTCAAAGTTATGGCTGTTCGAGACATGACCCTCAAACAGTATGATTAAATGAGGGATTTAGTATATATACACAGTCATGTATTATTGGATTAGTAGTGCAGCTTTGTTTGATTTGAAATCCTAAAGGCTGTTAGAAATTTAAAACTGACGACACGCATGGATTTTAAAGTTTTGGAGATTGGTAGAACAAATTAAAAGAATTATTGGAATCCCCTAGCTTTGTTAACTGCATCATACTGTTTTAACTTTTAAGTCACCCCCGGAAAAACTCACAGATACAATGATCCGGGGAATTATTCCGACTTTTTTGCAATTATAGTTGCTAAGTTGCGGGGGAAACCATGTTGATTTTGCTCACTTTACGAGGCTCCTTTAAAATAGGGTGACGCGGAAAAATCAATCTACACGCAGCATAATCTGATATGGAAATAAATGCCCTAGCTTGCTTTAGAAGTAAGCACTCTACCACTGATCCCCCAATTAAAGAAATATAGGAAATATTTTAGTATGAGAATAATAAAAGACGGAATGATCACACCTAGGCTATATGAAAAGAGAGTTGTACTGAATGGTTATCACGTTCTGTTTTAGTTTGTAGATGGCATTTTTATTAAGAAATAGTGATGACATGATTTTTACATATATACTTACAAAGAATTGTAGTATATTTTAGATAATAAGCTTTGTAATGTACTCTTGAATTTTTGTTTGTTAACGTACTATTAGACTTTACTGAATTCAACTTGAAACTAGTATTCCCTGAAACTAAATTTGATTTGTACCCGATTGAGTTTCAATATTATTGGAAACGTAATTTCATCTTGACACTTACCAAATTAGCTATTAACTCCGTATTTATGTAAAATAAGTTAGCGGTATACTTAAATTGTCTTTTTCGCAGACTTGTTTACAGTAATATTTGAATATTGGCCAATTACATTACCGCGATTTGTTTTTTATATCTATTTCCGTTTGATATTCCAAATGAGAAATCTTTTATTCGAATAAAAAAATTAAAATGAAATTTGTTAATTTGCGATTATGGTCTTTACCTTCTTGATACCAGGGGAAAATGTTATAGCATTCGTCAATACTTTGTAAAGTAGATTAGCGGGATACATAAATGAGCTATTTTATTTTTAGGACAATAATTATAAGTCAAAAATACATATAGAAGTAGAATTAAGATATTAGATTTTCCAGGCTGCTTTCGATAATTACTATCCATTTCATAAAGATAGGCCCCTGATTTCGAGGTGCTGCTGTGACGTCCAGTCAAAACTTATACTGCATTGTCGTACCTCGTTGGAATTGTTGGAATGTTGTCTTTTCAATACTTAAGACATACAAATTTTCTTTGTACTGTATAATGAGAAAAAAATAGAAATTAATGAAAAAGTGCGTGTTTTTTCGTATTTTTTTGGTAAATCAATGTTTGTAGGACTATATCTCGGAAAGGAGTTAACATGAAATAATTTCCTGTGCAAGATATGTAGATGCATATATTACCTGCAAGTTCTGAAAATTTCATTACTCAACACGTAGTAATTTTCTTGTTATTCAGCAAAAAGTGAGACATCATTATCTCTGAATTGCGGCGGTGTATTAACAATCTGAAAAAACTTTTAGAAAGATCTTAAAGTAGCTTTTTCTACCAAACTGTTTTGACTTGTTTTAAAAGATAAACAATCACAAATATGACATTATGATTTTCTCTGCTTTGCGCCCTTCGCTATCGCAGTTTATACGGAGTGCTACGTTGCCACATTTTCCTGACGCGTATACACTCTCAGCCGGACGGGTATTTAAACTTGTTACGCACTGAGCGAGCGCCCCGCCGGCCCACCTCTAGCTACGGCTCTGTGCATTAGAAACTATATTCCACCGGTGCTGTATTTGTGAACAGTGTACAGAAGTAGAATTTTATGTTTACAAGTGGAACGCTACAAGCATGAGACCGTGACAAGTATTATTGAAACTCATATCTGTCAAAATCCACTCGATTTCACTATCCTCATTTTTGCATATAACAATCTTCGTTGACGCACCTGCTCTCTTCGGACGCACCCCCTCGCAAGAGCTCAGGCTCCAGCATCGCCCTGCCGGGACTTGGTTAAATAGTATTCGTGCTTTTTAGGTTCCTACTAGCACAGGTTGTTCCTTGTTTTTTGGATTGCAGTTTTTATGCACACATCTGAACGCCGTATTTACACGCAAATCCTAGAAGAATTTTACTTTTTCAACAACTGATTATGATTGTCCCCTTGAAATTCAACTATTCAGTTTGAGATATTTTCATGTCGGCCAGCGCAAATCATTTAATAAACAATAAGAAGGAATTTGTAAAATAATTATAATTTTTGAACCATTATTTGGAGTGGTGCGGCAAAAGTGCTTAGAACATTTTATCGAGCTTCACATGAAAGACGGTAGCGCATTTCAAACTTATTCAATGAATTGTAACAACACATATTCAATAAATGAGCTCACAAATATGAAGATAACTTGCAGTTTGACAAGGTGTCCGCAAAGTAGAAATTTAAAAATACACGACTTTTATTTTGCGGTAGATATAATTATGTATTTACAGAAAAATGCCTATCCTATGGTGCATATAGACTACAACTCATACAGGTAACCTTTGCAGAGATTTATAATATGGTAGCAAAATGATAATAAATAAAGAAATACTCAGTTAGGGACAATGACTTTAAAATTTTAAGTTCACTTTCACTTTCACTTTTCTCCCTTACGGGAGATTTATGATCCCAGCCGTAGAGCCATGTGGACTGTTTCACTAAGTTTGTTTTGAATAAAAGTTGGTTGAATTAAATATTTGTATTAAAATGGCACGTGCCAATATGCTTAAAGTTGCCTGTTTTAAATAGACTTGTTTATCACACTTTCATTGTAATAAAGAAGGATAAGCGGCGCATGTACATATTAAAATAGAAATACATTGTATTATAATTGTATTGAATAGCAAAATTATCAAAAGTAATAAATTGTAAATAGTAAAAAAAAAAATGAAGGAAAACTGAGAGCAAATGCTCCCCAATACTTAGGCTTAAATTTCTTGAACATTGCTTCCGAATGATCCCCTTAAATATATGTCAGCAAACAAGGGAGATGGGTAATTATCTTGGTTACACCCACTTGGCTACACCAACCTGCTACAACACAGCCAAAGAAATTGTGCTTGAAAACCATCCTCTGTATTGCTTCAATTGCAACAAACTGTTACTTATTTCATTTATTCGTGTTTAAAAAAGGAATAGTTACAAGTCAGTAATATTTACTGATAACATTGAATTGAATATTACTCCCCTAAAGTTGCATGAGAGTAAGTATGGAATAGCCATTAGGTAACTCTCGTAAACGTATTTCAGCCATCTTGTTGAAATGTGAATTCGTATTACTAACTCAAGAACAATTTATATCCACATTATGTTTAATTAGTCCTTTCAAGAACTCAAAGGTTTCATTTTATTGTATGTCCATTCATTAATGTTTTATTTCGTTTTAATAATTTCTTCACGATTTCTCCAATGCTGAGGGAAAAAAAAGGAATTTTGAAACAACGTTACCATCTTGTACAGCACAAAATTCTCCGCTTTTACAAAGTACCGAATATCTCCGTAAGTACTTGACTTGTCGATCTCAAATAAAAGTGATAATGCTCCTTATGATATACGGATTTGCTCTATGAATTTTAAATCATACGATACTGGGGACCTTTTCCAAGTTATTGCACTATTTCCAAACTCAACTTTTCTCTCTGGTCTAGTGGCAACACTGTTTAATTGATCCTTCTAAATTTGAAGTCATTTTAAAGAGTTCTTCCCAGTATTTAATTTAATGTGCACGAATAGTTACTACTTCATTCATTGTGTGTCTTAAAGGGGTTTAAATTTGACACATGTTTAACGTTAGTTCTCCAAAAGTATGCAACACTGATCTGCGAGTGTCATCTCTTTCGTCTTTGTATTCATTGGTAATTCGAATTATGAAATTAACCCTTTATGGACGGAATTATTTTCCTGTTGAAGAAAGAAATTGTTTTCGGTATCAAGCTGTGATCCACACTGAAGACGCCAGGCTTCGCTACTTATCAAATATAATCCTCGAAACGTAACCGATATGAAACCTTCGTCGTTTCGAATAAAAAAATGCTCGGGCTTGCAATACAAGAATGCGTTGAAACGTTACAAATTTGTTTTCGTCGTCCATATCGGGTTAAATTTAATTCATTCGATTTAAAAAATCATAACTTTATGTTGGGTTGGCAACACTGTTTGCCTGGTGATGTTACCCAATATATGGATATATGTTCCCCTTTCTGTAGTTTCTTTGTGCAAAGTTTCGCTTCTCTCTCTCTCCCTTGGTAACTCTGTTATAAAGGTGGGGCATTATAAATGGTGCACCCGGTATATATATGAAGTGATCGAAAATGACAAATATTAGTGTCAAATCCATAGTTTTTGGATTTGCTAAGAGTAACAGTAAAACTTCCGATACTTTTTAACAAAAAATTCAGGTCCGCAACTTAGGGCAAGAGAGAAGGGTATATATATATATATATATATATATATATATATATATATATATATATATATATATATATATATATATATATATATATATATAGAGAGAGAGAGAGAGAGAGAGAGAGAGAGAGAGAGATAGAGATACATAGATAGGTAGATAGATAGATAGATAAATAAAGATTGAAAATAGCCTATATCAGTGTCGAAACCATAGTTCTCGGGATCGCTGTGATGAACAGTGAAATTTCCGATGAAGTGTAAATCCTAATTCAACGGCGAAACCTTAGCGAGGGGGAAGTGGATAATACATTTAAAAATAATCGAAAATGACTGATAAAATGAATGAAAAAATAATCGAAAATATTAGTGTCGAATTCATAGTTTTTGGAGTTGCTAAGATGAACAGTAACAAATCCGATGCAGTTTAAATAAAAATTCATCCCCGTAACCTGGGTAGAAAGAGAGATATAAAAATGAATGAAAATGGCGGTTATTAGTACCAAATCCATAGTTTTGGGGTCACTGAGATGGGCAATGATATTTGCGACGCTGTTTAAATCCAAATTCAGCACCGCAACGTGGGAGAGGAAAAGGGGTGGATATATAAAGGTTATCGAAAAATGCCTTATTATTGTCAAATTCATAGTTTTCGGGGTGGCTGAGATCAACAGTGACAATTCCGATACAGTTTAAATCCAAATTAGCCCCATTAGCACTTCTGAATGGGAAGAATGGCATGTAAAAGTACTGCAAATGACTTATACTAATGTCGTAATCATAGATTTTGGGATCCCTAAGTTCAATGGTGAAAATTTCGGTGCACTTTACATAAAAAATAAAAGGTATTCTCCCCGTGCAAAGAACAAGTATTCTGCTAGTCGCTAATAATAACGAACGCAAGTTCAACATGTTAAAATCTTTAATATATTTGTCGCTGTTCAAATTTACTCACTTGGGTGTGTATGTGCGTCTTTGTAAATATGATCATTCCTCTTTGTAAGTTGTTCGAAAAATATACAAATAATAAAGAGGGGATTTTATCTGAAATCAGAAAACTAAAAAGTAAAATTAAAAGTTGTTGCTTTAAGTACTTTTACTGTTACCGAAATACTTGTACGTTGTATATATGCTGCAGACACATTACAGCAAATAAGATCAGGCGAAGAAATAGTTTTTAAATTATATTTTCCGGGTTTTTCTAATATTTCCTAACAAAAGAATTTTTCTAGTGAATTCAAAATTTCCGGAAAGTTTACAAAGTACAAGGAACATACGTATCTCCATAAAATATATATATATTTTTTTAACATATTGGTATAGCTAAGATTATTCTGGCTCTGTTATTTTAACACCTCCCTGCCATAAAACAGTAGCCTTCAACAATTACTTAAAGTAATACAAATGCGTCTATGTTAATTAATCTAACTAGGATTATATTTAACATAACATAACTCCATTTCTCAAGGTGACAACTTTCAAGAAGTGGTGCAGATATATTTGTTGCCACTAAATTTCCCTATTTTTAATACGATAAACATAACTACTCAATGAACCATAAATATAAACTAGTAAATATAACATTGTCTTCATTTTAAAAGCATAATGTAATAAAATCTTCGAAAATTTCAATTTGTCCACATTTCCCGTTTTTCCAAGCCCTTACAACACTACTATTGATAAAATTCAAAGAATGGAAATATAAAATGCATCTTTTCTTTTTTGAAAATTAGAAGTTAAGGTGACGAAGAATAGTAAATTAAGTCGGGATCATCGTTAAAAACGATGTGGTATCCTCAACTCGAAGAACATTTTGTGATATTTTCCTCATTGACGCAGGTCTATATAGCTTGGTTTTAAGTTACAGAAGGAAATCTCGAGTAAGGTATTCTGATAGTTACATAAGAAACGTCTCCTTATGTGAACGTTAGTATCTTGTGTCTAGTCTTACGTGCAAAGATTTTAAGTTGCTAATAGTTTTAGTTGAAGCTGTAACGACTCGGTAGGTAAGTGGTTAGCGCATTGAGCTACTATTCGGCAGACCCCAGTTGTAATCCAGGCGAGGTTGAAACTCTTTCTTATGTTTCAATTTCTATACACAATCATTGTGGCAAGCAATACCTCCCCTCCCTAAATAAAAAGATGTTGGAGAATGAGGAGAATTGGAGAATTTCTCTCAATGGAGGCAATGATTTACAAACTTATTTCTAGCAGTTGTTATAGATTTGATATTTCCACCTACTTTCAAGCATTTTCTGATTCATGCGTGGTCAATGTTTAATTTCTCTAAACGTACGGTATACACAGGAATAATACATTACATGCACAGCAATATGTAGATTAATATGTGGTGTTCATTGGAAAACATGCTCTGAACCATAGAGATTCATCTTAGAATAGAGATCTGTTTCGTTAGTAACCTACTTTACAACCTTAACTGTATAAATACCTGAAGCGGGCTTCCAACTGCTGTCAGTGCGCAGAAAACGTGCATGGAAGTTTATTAGCATCTGCCCAGACATTTTACAAATTGCAAATTATCCGGATCCCAAGTAGTGGAATTAGAGTCTTTAGGGGAAGATACTTTTGATGTTGATTGTGCTAATAAACCACCGGCAGATAAATGTAATTCAGTGGTAGCCAATATTTCCGCTGGTTTACCATCGACCGACAAGTCTCAGAAAAAGCATTCGTTGGATTGTAAAGTACTGGAACTCTCAATAACTATTGTTAGTTTATGAAACACTTTCATGTTACTCAAGAAAATGTAAATAGAGTGACAATAAGTTTTAAAATCAAAAGGGTTGGTGCGATTAAATACTTTTCCAATCTGATTAAATTGAATCCATTGAATACATTGCAGCATTTCAATGTGAGATCATATGAAATGTCTCACTAGTGTCAACATTTTCATAATATTTGGGTTTCGAAGATAGCATTGAGTACCATAGTAAACAGTATTAACATTTTGAGAAATGTTCATATTTTAAATATGAATTGAAATTGTGTAATGAGAATATATACTTACATATTTGCAGCCTATAGCTGCAACAAGGAAAGATCACATTAGGGTTTATCATTTTCTATATCAGATATTTAATAATTGCAAACATTAAAAATAAAACCCACAAATACACAAATCTACAAAGATATGATATGCTTTCTGTAGTTACTTGGATTTGGAAACTGTATATGTACGTTTTCAAGCTCACGTTGTTCATATAAAGGCAACTAAGGAAGTTCTGCGCTTTTCACCCGCCGCCTTCGAATTCCGATATGTCACTTAAGATATATCCTGGAAGATCGAAAATAGTTCCCATTTGCATCGACGTCCTATTGTGAACGTCATGAAGACATTGCATTCCATTGCCTTAAAATTTGGTTGGGCGTGAAGCAGGTATCAAGTGCATTTTACACTTCCATTAAGGTGATTGTCCAATGAATGGAACAGGTGATAGTCGGACTGCGCAATTCCCGTAACTAGGGCGGATTAATTGGTGTTTCCCACCCAAGGCTTCGCATGGTATACCGTGTCATCCTAGCCACGTGGGGTTAGCGTTGTCCTGTAACAGGAAGACGCTTTTGCCACTGAGAAGTACTGGCTCCATACTTTTGAGTTTTTCTTCAACACGACTCAACTGGAAAGAGTACACAGCTAAATTGTTGCTCTGACCAACTGGTAGCACTTCTCGATGCACGATGACGCAAGCAGTCCACTAAACATACAGAGGTTCCTTCTTGTGATGAAGTGCTGCTTTCGGCTGCTTTGAAACCAGTTCATTGGATGCTATCTAATTATTAAGGAGCTTCGTAGAGTACCCAATTCTCATTATACGTCAACACCCTGTCAACAAATTCTCATTCCTCAGACAACACAGCAAAGAAACACAGGTGTTTCCTTGTGTTGCCATTTGGCGCTGGGTCAAATAATGTGGAACACATCGAACCAACTTTTATTACTTCTCAAGTCAATGGAGGTATTGTTGTTTCTGACATGACTGGCCATTGTTCACCTCAATATCTGCCCAAATATCTTTCTTGTGTACATATTTTGGTCTTCTGCCATATGGTAAGTGATCGAGTGTTTCGTCACAGTGATTAAACTTGTTAAACCACTAGTACTCTGTCCGCGTAGTCACGACAGCCTCACCAAAGGCCTGTTGTATTTTTCACCCCGCTCCAGGGGCCTCGGACCCCAGTTTGAACTCGTACAGCATGTATGGCCTTAAGACGGTCTGTTGAGGTTTCATGTCCACTCTGACCTTATGCAAGTTTACGGCATAGCAGAACTGCCACATATAGGTAGTGTATTTGATACACTCACACCAGCAACTGATCTTCGCCTTATGTTCATTTGCATTCAACATTTCTGCTTTTTGTGGATAGTTCTCTTTTATGATTGGGATCTATGAATTAGGCCTATGTTGTTTATCTGTTTCCTTTTACGGGTATAAAGTTTGGAGGTTGTTACGGCCTTTCTTGTCTTATAGCGTTGTATGATGGAGCACATACTTGTATGTATAGTCCACCTTAATTTTTCGTTCCCTTTGATCTTATAAAATTATCATAAATATCAATTTTATTTTGGTGATACTGGTTTTAAAACCTATCTTATCATCTCTGATGAGAAATTCTGATTTTATATTGTTATATAATTGAGTACAAGGGTTTAGGAGATAGTACACACACCTTCTTAAAATTGGGAGGCATTTCGTTCCCTTTCATGATTATAAATGACCAATTTTAGAGGTTATTAGTTTCACCTTTCATCACGTCTTATTACTTTGTGGGATTGAGTACGTTGTTTCAGGACTGCACCTTTTATAATTCACTCTCTTTTATGGATATAAAATAACCAAGAATTTCAAATTTGGGAAGTTATTGACCTCCTCTTGATGAAGTATTATTACTTTATATAATTATACACGTACATTGATTTAGGAGGAGCACCCACCTCAATCCATTACACTTTAGAAAGATGCAAATTTGATACACTTGTTTATTTACTACGTGATGGATTTTGGTCCTTAAAAGTACCAAAAATGATAGGATACATAACTCATGGTATACATTTTTAAACATACAAATTTTATATCAAAATTTAAGTACTTCGTTATACATTTTTCCCTTAAAAATGCAAAAAGCATATGTTATATACCTCAGGGGTGATTATGTTATGAACAGGCATACCTTTAGTGTTTATATTTTATCCTTAATTTAGAAATTATCAATTTTAAGGTAATGTGGGACCTCATGTTTGTATTGTTCTTTTTGAATAATGGTTGTTTAGTATGATATAGACATTGCGTCTCTCCGAGGGTAACAGATATCTATAGAACAAAATCCGTGAGTTCGATTCTTGGTGATAGTTTAAGAAAAGTAATTCAGATTGGTCGAGTTTATTTTGAGGTTAACGTCCCATGATTATGTCCCTTATGCTGAAGGAGACATGAAGATGAGTAATAAAAGAAATGGTGAATGCGAAAGGGGGAGGGAAGGCACGAACATCACAAATTTACTTGCTTAGGAATTGAACCAGTGACTTTATGCATCAAAGGTAAACGCTTTACCACTGAGCTACCGTATCCCGTTGAGAAGTCTTTTTTTTTCTCTGCGAGCAGATTTGACAATAGGTTTATGTCTCATATAGCTAATATGTTGAAAAAGAACTTTGTTTTAGATTTGTGTTATCATTTTGTACTATTTAATTTGGTTCCGTATAATACTTTTACTTCTCTTTAACTTTAAACGAAACCCCAATGACTCTAATACAGTGCGAAGCGTTTGATAGTCAGTGACATGTTCATGTATATGACATAAACATTACCTTATTGTATAGTTTAGACTGCATTTAGAAATGAAAATACTTATCGGACCTTTTGAATTTTTGGTTGTTGGCAGACACCTATGTTCGAATCTTGTTTTGTTCATATAGTTGAGATTTTATGTAAAAATATAACTCAGTGCCTTAGCAATACTAAAACAATGAATCGGTAGCAATAGTCGAACGATTTTTCAGAGTTGCCACCATTAAATTATTTACATCAGCATGAATCTATTCATTTGTTCGAAGCAGTTGCTTTTTACACAAAACTCTTTATTTTCTTCTCAAAGAAATTTTTCTTTCTTACAAAAAAAACTTATGAAATTTCGGAAACAGATTTTTATATATTTTTTTTACGTAAAACAACAATTTCAGGAATGTCTATGCATTTAAAAGTTTGTTCCACCTGTAAACTCATTGAAAAAAAGAAATGGAATTCGAATTTCAATTTACCGGTACAAAATAAAAATTAGAATTGAAAATGTGAAATAAAATACAGAATTTCTTTTTTCAAAGAATATATATTTTTCTCCATGTTCGTATACGTACATTTCTTTTTCTTCTTCGCACGTGAAATAAAGGCGTGTATTTGATTCCATCTGACGGTTTCAAATTCTGTAAAGACAAAAAAAAATTATTAATATACATGACAATTTTATTTTGTTTTCTGAAAAAGAAGACAATCAAGTTGTTGACACCTAGCAAGGGCATAAACTAACTTGTACAGCATCAGACATTACATGATCAGCATTTACGTCGTGTTTCTTACAAGAGAGAAAGAGAGAGAGAGAGAGAAGAAATGCAATTTCTTTTCATACAATCTATTATCTCGTTTTTCTTCTAGGACGTTGAGACAACTCGTTGTTGATTGTTGTTTCGTCGATGCAACAAACTAAATACTGAAAGAAATCTACTCCTGAGTTTGTCTTTGCTGGGTACATCAACAGGAGAAAGCCTCGTATTAATTTCCCATCTCGGTTGTTTCTTTGATATTTCCTCTTTGCACGTCTTTGGAAAAGGAGGAATAATTGATGTTGGCAGGGTTGTAGAAGAAAAAGGAAAGTACGGCTATTATTCTGTTTTGACTTTCTTGTAACCGTAGGGTAAATGTCTCGTACGTATCGGGTACTAGTCGGCGTTTTGTATACTAGAAACTATACTTCTTCAGGTTTGGTGAAGTATCTTGTAAATTTTATCCTGATCCTGGGGTCTGTATTCTTTTTTGGCGTACCTATGCACACCTTTTCCGATACTTCATTTAGAATGTGATGCTAGTATCAACTATGAAGTACGAATATGTTGTATGAAGGTGGGTCCTCCATTCCCCACATCTTATAGCTTTCTATTGGACAATGTCACTACTGTGATGTGACACAAACCATTTTCAGTGCAATATCCAACTGCCGTTAATAAACAACGTTAGCTGCAACAGTAAAGGGAAGACATAACGGGTGAAAAATCGAGGACGAGGAAAGTAAAAGGAGAAGTCGTCACTGCGCAGAATGCACAAGTAGTAGTCTCCTTGAAATACACTAGCATGCAAAGTAAATCAATCAATTGTGTGAAGTACACGAAATCGTTCAGATCACATTGTCTTCAGATTCGACTACATGAGTATAGCGTTTTCCGCACTACTAGTATTATTTGATTTAAAATATGGTAGATTGTATCTCAACCGTATCAAACCAACTTCGGTTGCTTTGGCCTGAATACCAGAGATTCTTTCGCACACTAGTCCACGTTATGAAACGAGAAAGGTTAAAGGTGGTTTTCTCCGGCTGATCAATTGTGCTAAAAGTGGTAGAAGTGCTTCTCCAACCCCATCTAACAGCACTCTGATGGACTTTCATATTGGAAACGTTCCAAATAATCACGAAAAATGCCTTGTTGATGGTGCAAAATCATGCTTTGTTACAGTTAAAGAGTCCACCGAATTTAGAGTTTTTTTACAAAGAAAAATAAACAATAAATCCCTCCAAAATTTGTTCCTTTGGTAGTGACACTTTCCGGCAAAGGTTTTTCACTATCGATGCTATGGAAAACACCAGTGCATAACATACTCGTCTGTTTTCATTACTAGACCTGTTTATTACGGTTGCCCTCCTAACGGTTAACGTGAAGCAACTTGAAGAAGAGTATCTAGACTACTTTCAACCCCTGTTTGAAAACATGAGCAAAGAGGACTTTCATACATTAACAGGGTTAAAGGCACAAATGAATCATCATATCAAACTCGTATCTGACAAGAGTCAAAGGGCTGTGAAACCTACAATCCTGGGTGTATATTTAATTGGTTGCGAACGAGAAGAACAAGAGAATGAAAATAAATGATGAACTTAAAATAATTTTAATATAGTGTAAATAGTGCGTATGTCATTTTATGGATGAGCCATATAACGAAGTATAGCTGGTCCCAAGCTCAGTTTTGAAACGACGAGGATATAATTTAAAAAGACGAATAGAGCACACAACTACCATGTAAAGATTGTTCTTAAATTATCACCGTTAAATAATACTATGTGTGTTAAGGAGGCAGTTGTGAGATATTAGAGGGTAAAAAATACTATCACAGTACAAGAGCAAAAGTGAGATTGATTTTTGTGACATATAATCACAAAACTTATTTTTAAAACTACATCAATTTATCTTCTACCTTATAATGACCCTATGGCAGGAAATGTGTCATATTTTTTAAAATACATCTGTTATAATGTTCAAAACTAAATTATTTACTTCTGCACAGAGTAGATCATGCTTATAACTTTTATTTAAATTCTTCTTATTTTTGTACTTATTTTTTGAGCAAACAGACTTTACAGTAATTAAATATTAGTTCTTTATATGCAACAGTTTTCTGAATACCCTCTGTTACTTGGAATTTTATTCTTTATAGAACTTACCTTTAAAATCTTTAACTGTTAAATCGAATTGGGATGCTTTAGTTGAGAGATTTTTTTATATTAAACCAACAACCTCTTCTATAATTTTACCCTTAATTTTATCTTTAATTTTATCAATTATTTTTTGTTTATCTGTGGTATCTTGTATCAAATTTGTCAATAATATTCTTTACACCTTAGAGTGCCAGTCTCTACCAGTATGACACATCTCTATTTTATCCTTATGTTTTGGTTTTAACACATAATAATGGAAGTCATATATTAAATATTTTGATAGAATTAGTATATCAACACATATCAGTTTATTAAAAGTTAAAGTTCTTTTATTCAATATTATAGCACATAATTTTTTTAAAAAAAAAATTCGGTTGAGCAATTACTTTCAATACTATTGCTGGACAACATTTTATTGCTTTGTGCTACATTTTTTAAAAATATTTTTCAGTCCTTTTCCAACGACTGAATTATATTTGAACTTATAGAAGACTTTCTCAAAATCATTAGCCGCTTTAGTTCTCAGTCGTGTGTTTAAATCTATATAATTCTTCAACAAATCGATCGTTCAAACTTTCCTACTCGATGCATTTTCTTTAATTCAAATCCAAGTGAAAAACATTGTTTTAATTTTCGATAGTTAATTATATATTTTTTTCTTTATCATATAGTGTTGATAGTAGCTTTGGTGGTGTTGAGGCCGATGGTCACATATTTTAGGAGTCAATCGATTGTCTTTGTGAAAATCATGGAACTCGCTTGAATATTCGAGATATACTTCTAATATACAGCCAGTATTAACACTTTCTGACCTGAGTTTTTATAATAATATTATTTTTATATTTCAATGGATTACTTATTAAGTGCGCGTAAACTAGCGATGGTGGCGAAACCGTACAAAGCTCCCGTTCGTTGGCAAAAGCTAGAATTACGATGCACGAAACAACTTGGAATCATTCGGCATGAAATATGCGCTATGATAACCAAGAAAGTTCGTGATTCCAATTAGAATTACACGCTCAGAAAGGGTTATCGAGCATATTTGAAAAATCCATTTCTTTGGTTTCTCCCTCACATAACCATCTGAATCCCTTATACCGTAGATATTGATTCATAGCCCATCCACACAAATTGTTGGCTTTTAAGTACATGATTGTAAGAATATTCTGTATTCTCTTCATAATTTTCAACATATTTATTCTATGATTTTAGGTATCTTTTTGAGTATTGACTCATTCCACCTTTTATACCTTTCTCTATCATCAAGAGACTATCACAATCTATTAATAACATTAATTTTATATTCGTCATCTTTATCATTGCGTCGCAAGCTAATCCGAGCAAGCTATTGTCCGAGATTATTAATTATAAAATATTCCCAAACTTCCTTTACATGCTCATAGTCCTCATTACTAATATTTGTTAATCAGCTTGTTGAAGAATGCTTCCTTTTTAGTATTTTTCGAACTTATTCCAATAATTGTGTATGGATAAACACGTAACCATGCATAGAAACGAATATTCTTATCACAACCTTTAATTCTTCTTCATCAGAATCGAAGCGTTGTGTATCAGCCATTTTTCTCTTATTAGGTTTCGTGATAATTTGGCGAAACTATATATCATAAATCAAAATAAATCTATAAAATTAAATTTGATATTCGATCCTTTTTACTGAATAATAAATATCGTTTCAGTTATTTGGTATTAACTCTATTTACTACTGGTTAATTTCTTGATCTCTTATGAACAAGTGAGAATCATATTATGTTTGGTAGAAACATATGTATTTTAACTTTTAAATACCAGTTATTAAACAACGAAGCTACAAATTATGCAGCTATGTGATCATGATCTTTAACTCTAAGATCGTTTCAGAATATTTTAATTTACAGTAGGAACAGTGTTTAAAATTGTTGAATTCGTTTATCTGTTCATGAGTTAAAGTAATTCGTTATTTTGTTTACATATCTCCGGTATTTTTTGGGCTCCTTTCTTTATAAAATTTGTACCCGCTGGTCGTCTTTCGCACATGATTATTTTATGGATAACATGCTTTACAACCTTATATAGTAATCATTGAAAATCAATATAATTCACAATTTTCATTTTAATTGTATATGGATAGTTATTAAATTCAATATATGTCTCTTTTGTGCTTTCAATTTTAACGGCTTTGTGAGTACAACAATCATTTATTATTTAATGTATCTGGTCAGTGGAGATACAAAAAACATCTATCACGTAAATATTTTCGATCTTCGAATTTAGTAATTTGGCTACTAATTAATATATTTTAGTCTTTAATCCAAAAAATGTGCTTTATTTTCTTCTCTTATAAATACTAAATTTACATATTTTTTTTTCTTTTGAGTGTGATATAAAATGTACACCATACATTTTAAGTTTTATTTATACACATTGATGGACATATCGAGTCTTCTTTCAATTTTTGGAATTTCATTTAGTTTTACCGGAAAATCAATATGCTTTACTTTTATTTCCAAGTCTGTCAAAACATGTTTGTATTTTCATGGTCGTTGTGAATGTTTCTACATGGGATGTTGGACAGAAGCAATTTAACATAAAAACATTTTAATCCTTGCTCTTTAAATTAATAATGATAGCTTTTGTTTTAATTTTATCAGGTTGTTTTTGTATTATGATCCTCTATATGGTGCATATTTATTAAGTGGTAATAACATAAAGTTCATATTCATAAGAGCAACATATAGAACCTCTAGCTTTACACTTATAAATTTTGTTCTCAGTATTTCTTTAGCATTAGTTATAAATTCTTTTAAATCGGTTCATTAGTATATTTATTTGTTAGTAGTGTCAAAATAGAAGCTTTTGATTCCTTTTCCATTATTTTGTTCACATTTTATTAAAATATTAATCTTCAATGAACCATGATTGTTTAAGCTATTATTTAGTTCATTTATCAAAGACTTTGATGTTGAAATTGCATAATGTTCTAGGGAATTACGTGCTTCTAGGACATCTGTTTTAAATGTTCACGTTTATAATTTAAATGCTGAATCTTGGAGCTCTACATCAACTGGTTTTGATTCACATTTTACTTATGTTTCTTTAAACATTTCTTTTTTAAAATGAAAACCGTTAAAGAGCTATCTTTCTACTAAATCTTAGAAGTGTCAGTTCTACAAAGATTCATTCTTTAAATGAGAATATATTTTTTCAGTTGTAGTTTATTATATTCATCTTCATGTTGTTTAACAATGCCGTTCAGGTCTGCTTTCCTTACTTGGGAATATTTAACCATCTTTCTTTGCATATTTTTTCCTAATTCTACTACACTATATGAACTTAAATTTGTCATCTTCTTGTTTTGTACTTTCACCTTTTGATGTAATTTCGTTGTTGTTTAATTATTATTTACAGTGTTATTAACACTCATTTCTTATTAATTATAGAGAAGATTTTGTAGCAAAATGAAACAGGTAATATTCATACGACCTGGCCATATGCTATATTTATTAGCTGTTGTCTAAGAAATTCGACTTGCATCTTAATATAACATCAAAATCACAAATAATTATATATAAAACGAGTTATTTTCCACGTGTGCAAAGTGCCGTCAAGTATCGTCAGTCCGCTATCGCCTTCGGCGAATAATGAGGGGAAAATGACCTACGGCATAGCATCGTTCAGCTTACGGTTGAAAGCGGAAAGCAATTGATGTGGCTGCCGTCATCGTAAAGCTAGATGACACGTAAAGACTTTTCGACAAATGACCGCTGAATGATTGTGCGAACTCTGTATTGATCTAATCTGTCTTTTGTATGCTGGATCTGAAGAACAATGGCTGACAGGACTGCTGATCGTGTAACCGTGTCAGACAGTTCACAGGCTTAAAAAGTACTTGCGTGACCGATTATAGCAGAACATATTGCGTTATACGTGACTTGAAAAAAGTATCAAATATACTGCGTAAAGCTTTTTCATTGCAAACAATTATATCCAATTAAAAGTTCTCACTGTCAATTACTAGTTACTTTTGACATGCTCGGGTGGCCGTGTCATTGTTGTTGAAATAACATACAAGTAACACTAAAGTTGTAGTTATTCTTTGCTTTAACCACGTTTTGGTATAAACATCAATGCAATATTTTGTTGGCAAAATTTAGAGTAGAGGATTAAAGGCAGCACCGAAGAGCCCATGTGGCAGGTGAATGCCGGTACTTATGGTTTCAAGCAAGTTCAGAGACGGATAAGTGGCAAAAGCCACCTTAATACCGCCATGGACGTAAAATTGCGGCATTCGTGTAATTTCCCAACGCAATAAGCTCGCAAAATATTCGAAGACAGGCCGCCACGGTTAGCGGTTGATCCGACTACATCTAGCACATCTTTTAACTGCCCCTTCATTGTTGTTGAGCTATCTTATTGTTTTTGTTTATTTTATCATGTAGCATATGTCCATAGTTTCTGAATAATTAACAAGCTTCTTCTATATCAAAATATAAGCTACGTCTATAACATCATTACTAGCTTCTTCTATATCATCCTCACCAGAATCATTATTACTATTTTCTATTAAAAGATTTCTGTACATAGGGAAGCATTATTTTCTCTCCACCAGCTACATCCAACACAAAGTTCACAGCTAGTTTCAAACATTTCCAATTTCGACTCCTTACCTATCGGACATCAATATCACGATTCATCAATTCTGAACCGCTTTCTATTTATATTAATTTATTTCTTTAAGATTCATTTAAATGATTGTTTGTTCTTAAGAACCTAAATATTTCGTATTTCATTTTCATTGTGGTTTTCATTTCGTTGACGTATAAGTATGAATTTATGACTCTTATCATTCAAACAAACATTCGAATTAATAACATTATGCTGGTATTTCTTAATCAGAGTTTTATAAAACAAATTTTGATTAAGTCTCCAATCTATTAAATCACTAATTTCAATTCAAAAGTTCGCTAGTTCATATCTTGCAAATTTGTAAAGAATTGAAACGACACTAAAAGTTTACTTGTCTTTAATAGCTTTTAAAAATGAGGTCTTAGAACACTGCATGTACAAGGCATAACATTTAATTCAAATAAAACCTTAAATTCGTTAAGAATGTTAAGAGACAATGTTTCAGAGTATTGAGATGTATATTGTATGGCCGCGGTGGCTCAAGGGTAGAGAGTTCACCTCTCGTGTGTGGGGTCCCGGGTTCGATCCCCGTCAAGTGAACTTTGTGGTGGACAAACATCGTGTTCGTGGGTTTCCTCGGGGTACTACCGTTTCCTCCCACTTTCTTTATTCCACCATTTCATTCATTACTCATCATCACCGTCTCCTTTAGCCTAACCGACAAATGCGTGGGACGTGAAACTCAAAGACTTCATTTCATTTTATTACTTATTGATTCAAATTTTTCTAAAATTATAGCGTTTTGGTAATCAAAATCCAGAAATATATTACCATTTTTTTTTATGAAATAAATCCATGATGTATTGTTTGGTATAAAGGTCCCGAGTTAAAAGGGCCTATGTCAAGAAAGCTCGGGTCAAAGAGGACGCCACATCAAAGAGCACAGTTCAAAACGGCCCCGCGTCAAAATGGTCCGACACGAAATGGCTTCGCGACAAAAAGCCCCGAGTCAAAATAGCCCGGTAGGTAAAATTCCACGGCTAAAAAGTCTGATATCAGAAGTGGAAATCAGGAAAAAGAAAGAGATATGACCAGTTTTGTAAATAATTTTACTGCGCCCGATCGTTAATCATCCATTTACTCATATCTACCACCTGCCCTCGCATTTCAACTGCTGAATGCATATATATATATATATATATATATATATATATATATATATGTATATATATATATATATAACATATATATATATATATATACAGGGTGGTCCATTTTGATCTTTCCACTAAAATATTTCAAAAACGATTGAACGTAAATGAACTGAACAAAAACTTAAATAGAAATAAAATCGGGCATATCGAATGATGATATTGCGGTGCCCCCTAGGGCCGCTCTTCATGTGGATCGAGGACGCAAATTTTAAATTAAAAAAAACGTGGGGCGAGTGCCACCTCCTTCGATATATCTTTAAAAATTAAACCGCGTTGTGCCAAAGATTTTTCATATACGTCACCGTATTCAAAATGGTCGCCAAGACATCTTACGTGTATCAGATAGACGTCCAGTACAATTAATATAAAACGGTTGAACATAAATGAACTATACAAAAACTCAAATAAGGAAATGGCATGGTTCAAATCGAATTATTTTGTCGCGAATCCCTCAGGGCCGCCGTTCATGGTGACCAGAGTTCCAACTTTGAAGTTTTAAACAAGAATACCTGTTTCAATAGATCTAGCAATACTAAACTGCGCTGTGGCAAAAGGTTGTTCATATGGCTTACCGTTTTCAAAATGGCAGCAAAGACATGGAGCCTGTATCAGATAAAACTTCCAGTACAACTAATATGAAAACGTTTTAATTGCATTATTTTCGAGCCGTGAAAAGATAAATAACCTCTGTAATTTCTTATACGAGTTTTATTCTGTCCATTTATCTTCAACTGTTTTCATGTTGGTGGTAGTGAACGTTTTATCTGATTCAAGCCCCATGTCCCCGCGGCTATTTTGAAATTCGTGACCTATTTTCACACTCTTTTGCCACAAAGTTTAGTGTATGAAGGTACATCGAAATAGGAATCACTTGACCCATATTTTCGTTTAACATTTCTAAGTTGGGCCCTCGCATATGGATTTTCCTAATGGCATTTCACATTTGAGTTTCGTTTGGTTCATTTGTGTTCAACCGCTTTCATATTAGTGGTATTGGACATTTATCTGATACATGTAAGGTATCTTGGCTGCCATTTTGAATGCGGTGACTGATATGAAAAATATCTTGTAACAACCCTTTTTAGTTTTCAAAGATCTATCAAACGAGGTTTCACTCGCCCCACGGTTCTATTTAAAACTTCAAAATTGGGATCTACTCCCCCGTGAATAGAGGCCGTGTTGTCGCGGCGACCACCATTCCATTTGCCCGATTGTGTTTCCAATTTGAGTTTTTGTTCATTTCATTTTCGTTCGACCATTTTTGAGGTTTTTTGTGAAAAGATTAAAATTTACTACCATGTATATAATTCTATGTCAGAACGTCACGGACAAAAGGGCGAAGACGGAAATGCTTGGTTGAAAACAGCCCCAGTTAATAGAGCCCGCCTTGAAATTGCCCTGGTGAAAAGGACCGGAGTCAAAAGGGTCCCGTGTGAAATAGGCCAAAATGAAAAAGGCCGCGCGTCAAAACGGCCCGGTAAATATGTTTCCATGGGTAAAAAGCCTGAATCAAACAAGAATGGAAATCAGGCATGCAAAAGGGGATAGTAACCCTTTGGTAAGTTGAACCGTTCGTGCAAAAGAAGGAAAAATATATAGTTACTAGTATCAAATAGGAAATTAGAATAGTGATATTATTTTTGTTTGGTTGTTGATTGTTCTGCAACAATCGCTATTGCTTGCACTCCCGTCTTTCTGAATTTGTATTCTCGTTACATAGCCCAATAAAACTTTATCTATTATTGGTTTTCTACTTCGTTCTAAAATTCCATTTCTATTCCTGAATCAAAGTATAGTATGAAAAATATTCTGTGGAAATACTAGTTTAATTTTGCTGTGTGAAGACACATGTAGAACTGTATACAGGGTTCGTCAAAGGTATTGAGACAGAACGATAATAATTACATGCGTAGAGAGAGGAAAAATAAATGTTAAAATTGGTATTATTTCAAAAACTGCATGGATTTGAAGTGTGGTCACCATGGAAGCCATCTTGAATTTAGCCATATTGCATATCACAATATTTTTTTTAAATCTTAAAAGTTATGATTTTACAGTTCAACCTAGGCTTGAATATTCCTACAAATGAGAATCTGAACTCATTTTTGACATAATCTGTTAGAGACTGGGTGTTCTGTTTTTGACATATGCATCTAATAGGAAAAGTATCATGACAAGGCGGTAACAAAGAGACGCATCAACGGAGGAAAAGAAAATGTTAGAATTTAATATTGGCATAGAAACTGCGTTAAAAGATTTAGTGTACATCATGGCAGCCATCTTGAATTCCGCTTATGGTATACTACACAATATTTTTAAATAGTGGCAGGTATGTGTGTCACATAATTTGATGCCAGAATCTATCTACAAACGATAATGTAAATTGATTTTTGATAGACCATCATTCGTTTACGAGATAGCATATGTTATGTTTGATATTTTTCTAGTTGAAAAACGTATCGGAACGCAGCAACGAGTAGGCGTTCCTTGTTTTCTTCACGTTTCTGTTCGTATGCAAGCATTTGTAAAATATTGTAGAGTAGGGCGGGGAAAAAATTAGCTAATACAAATTTATTCAAGATCATTGCTCTTGCGTGTGCTAAGCACAGTTTCAGTAAAGTTCGAAAGAAAATCGCACTTGTACGGATCGCAACTGGTAATTGATGCAGTGATTTTATAATTTTGTGACTTTTGGATTTCTCTCTAGACTGCCCTTACCATATGCCCTTACCATATCACTTCCCTCTAGGCATAACATGTATTACCGAAGCTTTTATCTACTTATTATTATTAATACGCGGGTTAGAAGCGGAGGTAATGGACTTTCGCACGTAGTAAGTGAACAATTAAATGCCTGTAACTTTTCCCCAAATGGGTATAGCTCAAAACTAGCTTCACCAATATCTTCCTGACTAAACTCTAGCCGGAAACTATGTATCTTATAGCCCTATTCCCATTTAAAAAACTTGACCTTAATTTAAAATGCCGGATTTCAAGATGGCTGCCGTTTAGGTGATACCTACCATACAACTTCCCCCTAGGCCTTATATGTATCTACATGGTTCTTCTTTCATTAACGCTCCGTTTACAAAGGTTAGTAAGGGACTTTGGCATAATCTCTAATAACCAAATCACAACTCTTAAAAATTATATATATATATATATATATATATATATATATATATATATATATATATATATATATATATATATATATATAACATGCTCCATGGCAAAAATTTGTGTCATCACAAATAATATATATATGTCCTCTATCACCTAGAAAAATTTCATTGAAATCGGAGCCGGACACTTAGGTGATGTTCTTGTAAGTTTTGATCCATGGGAATTACCAATAGTTGATTTCCAACCTGTCACTGGAAAAGTCAAGGAACTTTGTATAAATCTCACAGAAGATTTTAGTGCTGATCGAAAGTATTTGCTGAAGGCTTCTACAGCAATACAGAAAGGAAAGAAGAACTGATGCTATAAAATTTTAACAAACTGCTTCTCCAGGCCAGATGTTTGGCGCTCGCCAATCGAACAAGGCGTTTATTTATGCAGTACAAAAAGCACATTTAAAAGCCTACTACAGCTTGTAACTTACCTAGTTAGAGTGTATGCTCCAAGTTGGTTCGAAATTAAAACACATTCCAACTGCACTGATGGATCCCGCAACTTGCACTTTATTTTGGACAGAGTTCTGAACTTACCCGATAAAGAGGTGCAGGAAGATGCAATAAAATCTCTTTAAGTTAAACTGTTACTTTGCCCAGAGTGAAAATATTCTTCTGGCAGCTCTTGGAGATCCAGACGTTGAAGTGAGAAGAGATGCGCTGAACAAAATTCTTATTGCAAGGACGATCAATCAAGCAGGAGTGAGAAAATTTTATGAATCAAATATTATGATCAATCCTGAAGCAGAAACCTACTACAACATAATTGGGATGCTTCAGCTATAATGCCACCACCACTTGTAAACTAAATGTCAGACGAAGTACTATTGGCAAAGATTGGAACAGGACCGCTAGAATTTATAGTAATTCAGTGTCATTCACAAGCATTTGAAAGTCGCAAAAGGAGTTTCCAGGGTTTTCGCCTAAGTTTTTGGTCATAAAGCCACGCATGGAATATTGTTTCATCACAGGAATCAAGAAGGAAATTTTGAATCCTGGACGCTAAGCATGCATTTCTTAAAGCAGATCATTGTAAACAATGCACTTGCTGAAGAGAGATGCTATTTTGTGTCATATGTCTATTTTGGTTTCATTGTTAACCAAAGTTGGAACCCTTGAATTAAAACATAAAAATCTGAAATTTTGCATAGGAAATTATCTTTGCCTGTACTAATTTTTTAGAACTAGAGATAAAAGCTGCTCTTGACATTTCTTGAGTTTTCCTCACCCTATTGCAGAGTGAGTTACCACATATATTAATAGTAAGTTTAATATATTTTAACCTGTTTTTTTTTTAATGGCAAGTATTTTTGTTGTTAATTTTTACTTTAAGAATATAAAGCAATAGAATGCTGTTAATATGCAAAGTTGCGAATATTCAGTAGGGCTCAACGAAATACTTTGTTCAAATAGTAGCAAGTGCTGTGTTTTATCTTGTCAGTGTATTGTGCTTATTGGATTAACATAATAAGGGTATAATGGTAGAAAAAACAGGGTTGATATGTTTAAAACAAAATGTTTTAAAAAAGTGTTTAAAATATGTCTTAAACAAGGGCTGTTGTTTTATTCAGTTTGTTTTAAAGGTTTTAAACAAATTGTTTTAAACTGTTTTTTTTCGATGCTGGTTGGACATGTTTCAAACAACTAAAATATCAGATTCAAGAAGCTAATTTAATTTGCGCTAAATTCTTATTATAACAGCAATTACTGAATGAAATTCTGCACATCAATGTGCGTATAAATAAACCATCAGGAATTCAAGTGAAGTATTTGAACATTTTTTAATGTCCAAGAATAACGGAGGTTAAACACACTATATACTATTCTAAGAACCAAATTCTCAAATTCAAAACTTGGGTATTTTCTGACCACTATTGTTTCCATACTAATGAACAGTTCTAACATCATAAGCTAGAAGAAATGCTCTTCCAAATACAATACAAATCATAGAAAAAGCAGTAACTAGCATACAAGGAGCAAATAACATTTTAACTAAACAGTGTTCAAGATATCTCTATCTGCAACATTGGTAGCTAATAATGATTAGTGTCTACGTTATTCTCACACAATTAACTCTAGACATCCGCCAGGGATTTTAACAAAATGGTACTCTCACGTTCGGGGCACTGGTGTCCCCCCTAATTATCAAAGAGTCATCAGTTATACACCATTGGAAAGCTTATAGACCACAAATTCCAACGAGCTGACATTTATTAAAAGTAGGGTGTGTATGCATGTTCTGCAGACAACATTTCCCCTCCATCCCTAACTGCCAAAAAAAAAATATGAATACGCCTCTGACCATAGTATTTTAACAAAGAAGAATAGCACAAAGTAGCTTCAGTAATTGCACTGCCTATAGGTATTTATGACATTTAAAATCATAAAAAACTTACACCTAAAACTTATACCTTATTGTGCTGTCTTTGATTGAAAAACTAGTTTTTGTTTGGTACAAATTGGTTCAGAAATAGCTGAATTATAAGAACTTAAAGTTTTGTATGTTGCATACAGTTCTTACAATGTATATATGCACCCTAGCTCTCATTGCACACACGCATGGATTCGCGTTTACAAGCCAGTTTTATTTGAGAGAAAAGTAATAGCATACATGTACATGAGATTTATAGTTTTTCTTTCCTTTTCTTTCTTAGACGTGACTCACAATCTGGTTTCTCCATTCCTTCTTTTCTCTTTCCTTCAATAAAACTTCTAGCTGGCAATCGTGAGATGGTGCTGTACCAATGACGTCGGAGAAAGCCTGTTAGACAACGTCACACATATATATTCAAGGTACTCTTTTTCACTTCGGCAGGTGGCGCTGTATCGATGAAGTCGTATAATGCCTGTTAGACAACGTCACACATACATATTTAGGCACTCTTTTTGTCTTCACCAGAGGGCGCTATATCGATGACGTCGTATAATGCCTGTTAGACAACGTCACATATGACGTCATTAAATCCGCAACAAAATATCTCTTGGTGGTATACAATCCTCTAGAAAGATCACATAATCTAGAAAACAGGGTTGGAAACTAATTATTTTTAACAGGTTTTCCAGAATTTTAAAAATTACGTATTAAGCTTTGAAACTATTACCATGAATTACCACCAAATAAGGTAAACATGAAAATTTTTGAACACGATAAGCAACGCTGTCATCAGTGGCGTATTGGAGGGGGCTATTTTAAAATCCTTATATCTCCGCTGTTTATTAACCGATTTTCAATATTCAAACCACATTCGGTAGACAAATCTACAATTTTTCGAGTGTCCCATTGCTTGCCTACCTTTAAGGATAGTATGTCAAAACCGCTATATTTCCATTATTTATTAACCGATTTTCAAAATTCAAACAACAGTCAATAGAGAACTCAATAGAGAAATTTTCCAAATGTCCAACTAATTGCCTCCCTTTAAGGATACGATTTTAGTTTTTAATAATTATACTAATTTTTGTCACTTTTGAAAAATAAAAAATACTAGCATAATCTACATTAAGTTTTGATACTTTCCTAAGGAATAACATTTTCCCGAAAACTCAAAGATAAACCCGTAAAAGTTCCCGAAATTGTGAATTTGTTATAACTTCGCTAAATATTAACCGATTTTCCAAATTCAAACGACAAACAATAGAGACATAAATTTGAAAATTTTTGAATGAACTGTGGGTAGTATAACTTTAAGGATACTATTACAGAACTCAAATAACTCCCTTCTTTATATATGGGTCTTTAAAATTCAAATGGCATTGCGCTCTGTATGTCTAAAGGTTTTAGTTTTTATAGTCTTGAAACCATAAAAACATTTATACACCTAGAACATATTTAAAATTACAAGTTTGGATACTTATAATGGAAACTTCTCTTAACCTCGTTCTCTATGGGAAACAATGATTTCTTAAGCTCTGTCCACTGATCATAGTTCCAGCTGAATAGACAACCGTTAATATCAAAAACTACTTGGACTTCGATTTGCACATTTTTCACAATTACCTTGAAATTATTTGTAAGAATGAATTTCTTTTGAGGATCCAAACTAACCACTCCATTTTTTACTTTTGAAAAAAATGTTAATTATTTTTGTTACTTCTTAGAATCATTTTTAAAGAACAGTTGATGTATTCTGTAACCAGTAGAAAGATCCTTCATTCCATCATACCTCATAAACAGTTTCTTAGTTTCCATCTCTTTTAAAACTTGATCAGTATCTTCATTATATCTCTGTGGCAATAAGATTTTGTATTCCTCATTTAGATATACTAATACCCTTTCCCCAGTGTATTTTTGTATCAATTTAAAAGAGGTTATTTCGTATGATTTTCCTTCTTCCAGATCTTGCAATTTAACAAGGTTTAAATTGTTAATATGGCTTTTTGTTTAATTGTGAGGCCAGTTCTCATTTATTGTATAAAACTTTTAAAAATTTGTTCATTTTTGTAGTGATCTTATCTCGTTATATATATAGTTAATTCTATCAACAATGTCTTTTATATATTCGTCTGTTAAGTCTCCATTCATCACTTTAATAACATTAAGCTCATCCTTAACACTAGAAGGATCAAGCCGTCATTTTGACGGCATCACGTAAAACAATTTTCTATATCTCATATATTTCTTTGACTGACGCAATCATACTTTAGGACTTTTATTATTTTAAAGAGAGGTTTCATATAGCATATAAACATTGTGTGTCTGTTTTAAATAAATACATATTTTTGTTGTATACCCCTAGAAGGACCAGACCGTCAATTTGACTGCCTCATTTAAAAATTTATATTTTGCTGTTGATGTGGACTGTTTTATAGGTTGTACGCTATGTGGTAGTATCTCTGTTGGAAATAATAAATTTTGAAATATTTTACATTGTTTTTTCCAACGAGTTTGCTATTTGAAACGTTTTATTTCTGCTTTCCAATGCTGTAAGGAAAACGATATATGCCTCTTCTTTGAATATATTTTTTTCTTCAATTATATTCGTATCTCGTTGGTAACATTGTTCGCTGTAGAAATAAATGTTTTCATGAAGGTACATATGAATAATTACAAAAGCAACATGAGATCTGATAAAATGTTACGTACTTTCTAAGATTTTAGTGAAAATCAATTTCACTTGGAAAAACAGGGAGACTGCTTCGATGAAGACAGCAGTAGTGGCGAGAATGCAGTGTCTGAAGCTACTTCTTCGGATAAGAGAAGGGAAACAGATACAGAAGTTTCCAGAAGTAATCGATCAAATATTTTTATAGCAGCTCACGGGACAGGTTGGAGTAAAGTGGGCAAAGAGAATAATGCGAGGCATACTGCCTCACACAACATCCTTCACGAGAAACCTGTTTGCTATATTATGCGTTACATCATATTGAATATGGTGATTTTGGTAATGCTTTCCGCTTGTTCATAGACGAAACAATGTTGAGAAACATTCTGAAATGCACCGTTGTTGAAGCTCAGAGAGCGTTAAGATTCTCTTTAGCTACAGTCAATTACAGAACCCGTTTCATTTCTTGCAATATTGATATTTCGTGTAGCTTCTGATATACCCATAAAAGAATTGTAGAACGTAAGCTATGGACCAGTGTTTTACAGAAATATTATGGACAGAAAGGTATTTCTTCAAATAATGAAGTATCTTCGATTTGCTGAAAAATGTCCTAGCTCTTCAAGGCTAAAAACAAACAAGTTTGCTTTGGCATCATTTGTGTAGAACTGATTCATTGAGAATTGTATCAGGCACTATAAAACCCATGACAGTGTTTGTGTTGATGAACAGTTATTCTCTACTAAGATGAGATGAAATTTCATGTAATGTATGCCTAACAAGCCTGAAAAATTTGGATTCAAATTTGGTTGCTTGCAGTTGCAAAGTCACGGTATGAACTAAAAGTCTTTCCCTACCTGGGAAACTACTAAGAACGACGTCGGGACTTAGAGTTAGGCGAGTATATTTTTCTGGAAACGATGGATCCTTTTCTCAACAGAGGACTGAATGTTACTTGCGATAACTTTTCTTACAGGTTAAAAATGAGCCGAATCTTTGAAAAAGAAACAGATGACCTTGATTAGTAGTCTGCGTCCAAAAGGAGAACTTCCCAAAATGTGCTTGAATCAGGAAGAATAGGAGATGTTCACTACAAACGTATATGAAGATTAATCAGGAAATCCACTCACTGTACACAAGTGTAAGTGCAAGAAAAGTGTTGCTGTCTTGAGTTCAGTGCATACAAGTTGAAATAAAAATGTATTGAAAGTGTAAATTCACTTCCATGTAATAAAAAGTTCGATATAAAACTAATTATTTTGGTGCATTATACACAGAGTCTGTGCTAAAGAAAAGTAGAACAGCCAATGTCTACAGGGCAGGTAGGGTGATCACGTGACTAGTATAAAAAGGATTTCATACGTAGGAATGTAAGTATTATTCCTTTATTTTAATTTTTCATGTCACTGTCCTGTGGGTGAACTTCCGATATTAATATTATATTTAATATATTGACGGGGTTTAGTGGATCACCCTGTATTATGTCACATGAAAAACTTACATAAACATAAGCTAGTCGATTAAACATATTAAATTAAAGCTAAAATAAGAGAAATATAAACAAAAATGATATACATCTCTTGGAATTTAAATAGCCGTCAAAATGACGGCTCGGTACTTCTAGGGAGGTAAAAGTTTTGGTCCTTCTAGTGTTAAACATAGCAATTTGAGTAACCATATTTTTATAATACTCTTTCTTCGAAGCTATATTAAATCGTGTTGATAAACCAGTGATAACGGCAGGAGCAGATGCAAATGCTGTTGTAATATTTGAATAGACTATAACAGGAATAAATATATTGATAAACCCCGTTGAAGCAGAAAGTAGTATCGAAAATGCAATAACACGAATACATTTTAACCTCTTAAATTTCCTCTTATTTTTTGCTAGTAAGTTTTGAAATGTTAATATCGTATCCTCAATTAACGCAATTACATTCTCTCGTGGAATGTTATCTGGTATATTCATTTTATTAAATAAGTTTTTATGATCATTTTTAAAATATCGGTTTTATTAAATAAACAATGTGGAACAATTCGTTACTATTAAACACAATCATCATTCATATTAGCTTAAACACAAGTGGAACGATTCGTTCGTATTAAACAAATTATTCTAGTCATCTTAGCTTAAACACAAGTGGAACGATTCGTTCGTATTAAACAAATTATTCTAGTCATCTTAGCTTAAACAACCATTCATCTATCTTCATTTAAACACAATCATCATTCATCTTAGCTTAAACACAAGTGGAACGATTCGTTCCTATTAAACAAATTATTCTAGTCAGTTTAAACAATCATTCATCTATCTTCATTTAAACACAATCATCATTCACCTTAGCTTAAACACAAGTGGATCGATTAGTTCCGTTTTGTACTCTTTGGATCACAATCTGTTTATCATGTTGGTCTATATATAAGCTTTTATGATAATTACCATAAAAACAGTTTACAAACTAAAAAACATCTAATCGAATTTAAATTTCCTCAATCATCTTTTCTTTCTGTACATCGTATTCCAAGTTTTTCTTACCAATCATAACCACATAACAAATGGTTTTATCAGGAACATCACTTTCAAAATTCACAGTCAATTTCAAATTAGTTCTATCACTTACGGTTACTGATTTATGCTTGCTTGTATTAATAACAAACATTGGTCTATTTTCGAAGAATTCTCTTGGGTAGTAATACTTCTCCGTGTTTCCAATTGTAAGTCTGTTATATACCGTATACATTTCGTAAGCTTTGAGATATTTGTTTTTTCGAAATCTAAGTTCAAAGATTCTAAGAGGAAACATTCATTTCTTCCATTCTTAAAGTGAATATTTTGAACCTTACAGTGATCGAATTTGCTTGAGTCTTTTTTTATTATCCTTTCTATCAGTTTGGAAAAAGGCAATCACGAAACCAGGCATATCGAATTCGTTAGAGTTAAATTGTGTGGATAAATCAAATTCTAAATATTTACCTGTAACTGACTTTTGTAAACATTGATATGTGTTGAAGAAAATAGGAATCTTACCTTCTTTTATCATGTTAGTTCTTAACAAGGTACCATAGCTAGATTCATAATTAACAATAATCATTCTTAACTCCATATTTGTAATTTTAACTTTATTTGGATGTGGTTGATCATCTTCAAATGTTCCATGTTGTTTCTTAGTTTTCCAAATGAAAAATGCGCTATCATCAGATCCACTTCTTTGAAATATATATTTCAATCCTCCTTCCCACATAATGTCTTTACAATCAGAACAAAACCCAGGTAAATGTCTTAATCAAATGAAAATGAAATTTTGAGTTTTACGTCCCACGGTTATGCCGGTTAGGCTAAAGGAGACGGTGATAATGAGTAATGAATGAAATGGTGGAATGTAGAAAGTGGGAGGAAACGGGAGAACCCCGAGAAAACCCACGCACACGGTGTTTGTCCACTACTAAGTTCACTTGACGGGAGCTAAATGTCTTAATAGAAATAACGTTTCCTCATCTGTTCTCCACCATTTGATTCCTTACCATCCACTTTCATCATAATGATTTGCTTCTGGTTTTGAAATCGTACATGTATTTACAGCTGTTGAAGTTAACCCGTCATGGTCTATAGTATTTGATATTTGCCCATGCTTACTAATTTGTATTTGAGAAAACAGGTGTGAAAAGAAATTATTAATGAGTTTAATGTTTGGTTTACCAGTGTACTCACCGTCTGCATCTCTTCCTCTAATTTCAAAACTTACATACATATAAGCATAATAAGGGTGAATATACACGTCACCAATGTCGATATGAAACTCAATTGATCTGTTTGGTTTGTTTAGGTTTTCAATTGTCCTTTGATTAGGTTTAAAGGTTTGTAACTCATATGACTCTATCTTATCCTTATATATTATAAAGAAAAAGTGTTCTTATTGTTTTATGAATTAAATCCATCTAACAACTTAAATGTAACTTCTCCAAATATCCTTATTTCTATTCACCTGACTAATGATTTCTGAAAAACTATATCCATCTGTAAAATCATTTTAATACTACAATACATAAATGCCCACAGATTACTTCGTTAAAATGTTGTAATCGATTGCTATTGTACTCTATATTATGAACAAGATATTTTACGAGAGTTTTTAGTGGATTACCTCCGAATGAATCAAACACATACTTTCTATTTTTTTTCTTTACAGTAACAAATCCAATGTGTTCCTATATTTTTAGATGCATCAAAGGTAACAATACCACACTCATTCTTCCTTGGCTGTTTAGGCAATTCATCACTCATAAACACACCACTAAATTGTCTTATCTTAAGTCGCTTAACAAGCTGTATTAGGTCTAAATTACTTAAAGGTTTAATTTCTTCTTTTTCTTTAATTTTTTGTTCTTTTCGTTTTTTTGTAAGCGTACCACCTTCTTTCTCTTCCATTGCTAAATTATGTCCCTTTTGTTATTCTAATTCCTGTTTATTCTTTTTTACATCATCTACAGCATTTACAATAGTAGCTACAGCTCCAGCAGCTGAACCAAGAGCACCTATTAAAGCTAGAATGGCTGGAATTGTAAATATAAGACTTCCATAATGAACTTTATTATCATTTGAATATATTTCTTTGTTTATTTTCTTAACTTGTGGTATAGAAAGAGTTAAAGACATATATTGTCCTTTACTTAGTTTCGCTTCTTTTTGTTCGATTTGTTTCTTAGTTAAAATGTGACCAATATTTAATTGTTCAAGTTCTTCGTTAGGAATTTTAAATGTAAAACTAGTCAATTTCATACTTACATATTTATTATAAAACTTATATGGTAAAATCAATAAAAATTATATACAAATACTTATAAACCTAAAGCAAATCTTACTTTCGTATTCATAGCCAAAGCAGTTCCTAAAGCAGGTAATCGTTCTGTTAAGAAGTTTGCATCTTTAGCAAAACCTCTTTCCCATACTTTATTTTCTAATTCTTTGTCTGCAATATGTCTAGAAGCCGTATCTTTATTATCTCTGTACTAAATATCATGTTCTCTACAAGCTTTGTCTAGTGGGTTAATACCTTTATCTCCTCTTTCTAACCTTTGTTGTAGCTTCGTGAAAGGCCCGCAAAATTCATAGCCTGGTATACGTAACTCTGGTATACCCTTCAGGTTTCAAATCCTATTCATTAACACTTTTACATACTTCTCACTATTCGAAAACTTTGGTGTTAACGTATTCAATATCTTTATCAAATAACCTATACCCTTTGGATCATTATGAATAAATTGTGCGCGTTTAGAATTAATCATATCCATTATACCTACTTTCTCATTGTAAAGTTATCGTTTCCAGCTTTTTCTTCTCCGCCTATAACTATCAATCTATCAATTAATTTTCTCACATCATCCTTACATACATATTCTTTAGATAAATTGTTGTATATTTCTATTCCCTCTCCTGACTTCGGTGTTTTCTTTCTTGGTGGTTTTAGTCCTAGTGTTGGTTTTATATATTCATCCCAAATGGGTTTAATGATTTCAAGATATTTTTACCTCTGTTAGATCTTTGTTTTCTTCTACTTGGACCGCTATCTTGAAATGCTACATTAGAATCAATAACTATCTGGGTATATTTTTGTAAATCATCCTCATCGTAATTTGTTGGATTGTTTCTTGTCAATAGTTCCCATAAGCCTTCTGTTCCTTTATAATATCGATTGTTTATTATTAAATCATCACCATTTATTTTAACTTCTTTATCTCCAACCATATTTATTATTTTCCCATCCTCATTATATGCTTGTATTCCAAAACCCTTATCATCTCATGTTGTATAATATCTTGTAGCAACTTTACCAAACCGTGTTCCTTTTTCAATTGGTTCTATACCCTCTACTTTATCTATAACTTGTTTTCTCATATACTTAATTTCTATAGTCACTGGCGAATCATCGTCACCTATTGAACTATCATAACTTGCTCTTGGAGGTGTTTCAAATAAATCAGAATCTAGTCTTGCATTTTTATTTACAAATGGAACTAACTCTCGAATTAACTTTTTATTTACCTCTTTTCTATATTTTGTTCTAAGCCTTCAACTGCATCTGTAACAGGCTGACTTTGTTCCTTATATTTCTCATATCTACCTGGATTAGCTTGTTTAATTTCCTTAAATCTTTTCACAAGTTCTTCTTTTAACTTTATGTATTTCCTAGCTTCAGCTGCATCTAACTCACTCATTTATTATATAAAGAAAAAATAAAAAAACGTATCCTAACGTAATACAACGTACATACACGTTTAGATACGTTCAATCACGTTTCGCTCCAGTCTATACGTTTAAAAAGTCTTTAATTTTATTTCTGTATTTGGCATTATTCGTTTTCCTAGTCATATCTATTGTTAAGAAACCATGCTCTTCTTCCCAAAACTTATTGCAGAGTGATTGTAATTTTTCAAACGACATATCAGTTCCAACAAATTCATCATATATATGTTTTAAATTCACATTGTCCTGCCTAAACATACAAACAAAATTTAAGTTGTCTCTTATTAGTTGTTTTGGTAGTTTAGAATATGTTTGTCCAAGATAGAAACAGTTTAACCCTTTATGTCTACCTCGAGTAAAATATTCTCTAACATGGTTTTGTTGTTCTAAAATGAAATCATCAAACATTACCACAGAATGGTTCTCACACTCATCTAATGGAATAATCTCTTCTTTGTTTCCTTTTAATATTGCAATTGGCTTATTAATATCTCGTTCTATGTCTTGGAAAAGTTGTATTAGCTCTTTGTATTTAGATTGATGTAAACTTTTAGAATAGATATAAACATTTGTATATTTAAGTCAATCCGGTGCTAGTAAAAAGTTATCAATCATTAAAGTTGTTTTTTCACCACAACCAGTAGGTCCTACAATTAAACATCTTATATCATCAGGTAGCAATATGAAATTCTTCTTCCTTTTTACAGTTTGGTCAGATAACCTTACTCAGATATTCCATTTATTCATTTCAACTTTTATTCTATAATAAATGAAAGTATTAATTTAAACGGTTATTCATCTATACTAAGCATGTACTTGCATTATCCATTTGAAAACGATTTAGAAGTATTCTTACAAAAAATAACTCATAAATTAACCTGGTCAATATAATTTAAGAGTTAGAAGAATATATTAAATCAAATTTTCCATACTCAGCCGATGCTTATAAAAATATTAAATTTACTTAGGACAGAGAAAAAAATAAAGTTAAAATTTTTAGCAAACATTGTGATATAACCTCAGATACCATTAACACTGTATTAGGTTTTAGTCAGAAGAAGTTAACTGAAGGTTCAGAACATGTTGGAGATAAAGGTGCCAAAGTTTCACCCATTGGATACCATAAATATTCACTGTGATTTAGCAGAAGGTATGATTTTAAAACATAATGATACAACAATAACGAAACAGATTTAATTGCAACGTTTAGAACAAATGCAGAATTTAGAGAGCCAACTATATATGACCCTAGGAAAAAATATTTTTCCCAATACATCCCAACAAATTTAATAATATCAAACTTTGAATTCGAGATGAGAATGGTGATTTGATTGATTTTGATGGAGCTCGTATAACTGTTCTTCTCGCTGTTAAAAAGGTATAAATTTTGTATATAATAAATATGGATATCTTTGGTAATGTTAAAGTAGGAAGAATGGCGTCATTAGCGAAGAGTTCAAAAACCCTATTGATTTAAATAGTTTTTACATCAAATAATAAAACATGGATTGATTTTAAAAAGAAAAGACTTGTTAATGTAGCCGATGCTCTTGACCAACAAGATGTAGTAACTTTTCATCAACTTGAGTCAATAAATAGTCAATTAGAAAGTGGATGTATTGTGGATGTATTAAAATCATTACAAAACACATACATAAAGATAGATGATGTTAACGCTTTTCGGAAAGAATATGTGGAAGAAATCCAAAACACTAATAATAATGTAGTTCTTTTGTTTAGTGCAAAGGTTCCAACATCAGGGTTCAATAAATACAAAGCAGAAATGTCATCGCAGTTAGAGAATGTTGTTAGAAAGAATGATATAGATAAATTTGTTACAAAAGATTTCCAAAAATCAAACAAGAAGCAAATATTTTCATTATGAGGAAAAAAACTATAAATCTATTATGTCCATTGAGAACTAAGTATGTTGAAAACCCAATCTTTAGAATATTTAATCTATCGAATGGTTATAAGTTTCTCTATAATGGGAAAATAATGCATATGGAATTAAGATTGGATAAATACTATCTACATATATTTTTGAACGATACTGTAGTTGAAACTTTTCTTTTAGACGTTAAAAACGGTGATATAATTACGTTTCAAGCAGATAAAAATTCAGCTTTCGAAGAAGGACAATTACTATCTGTTATTATATACGTAGAAAGAGAACTTAAATGGTTTTCTATATAATAAACAGGATGTATTGTGTTAAATGTAAGAAATCAACAGATACGAAGAAAATACCATTAGGATAGTGCAAACAAATAATGGAAGATATCTAAAGCAAGGTATTTGTTCTGTATGTGATGTTACTAAATCTCAATTCGTTAAAAAGAAAGATTGATTAGAAGAAGGTAAAGGTGTTAGAGAAGGCATCATAGAAGAAATTCACAAACCTTCTAGAAAGAACTATCCTAGGTTAAGTGTTATTGTTAAAGGTATAGATGATTTGTGGCAAGCTGATCTTGTAGAAATGAATAGTGGTGTATTAAAAGGTGTTTCCAAGTTAAATAAAGGCTATAAGTATTTGATAACGATTATTGATTTCTTTTCGAAATATGCTTTTGCTGTTAACGTTAAAGATACGAGTGGTAAAAATTTTACAGAAGCGTTTAAACGTATATTAAAAATTAGAAAATCTACTAACTTACAAACAGATCAAGGCAAAGAGTTTTACAATAAAGAATTTAAGAAGTTGATGGAGGAAAATAAGATTAATCATTACTCGACCTATAGTGGTAAAAAAGCTTCTGTTGTTGAGAGATTTAATAGAACACTTAAACAAAACATGTGGAAGAAGTTTACAACACAAGGAAATTATAAATGGATAGAGGTATTACCAACACTAGTTAGCGAATATAATAACCAAATTCATAGAACAATTGGTTTGTAGCCTATAGAAGTTAACAAGAAGAATGAACGAACAATATTGGAGAAAGTTTATCAAAAAGAATATAAGCGTGTTAAACCCAAATACAAATTAGGCGATTGTGTTCGTGTAAGTAAATTGAAAGGATTATTTGAGAAAGGATATACACCTAATTGGTCAACGGAAGTATTTGTTATTAGCGAAGTTATTCCATCTAATTCACCTACGTATAGAATTAAAGATTAGAAGAAGAGGATATACAAGGCAGATTTTACGAACCAGAACTATTAAAGACGAAACAAAAGGATGAATACTTGGTGGAGAAGCTGTTGAGAAAGAAAGGTAACAAAGTATACGTTAAATGGCTAGGATTTGATAATTCACATAATAGTTGGATAGATAAAAGTAATGTTGTAGTGCAAATATAAATGTTATCTTTTATGGAATAACAACCATAAAAGGTTAGTTTGAATGAGATAAGGATAACGAAACGTTACGCTTCAAACAACAAAGGGTACATCTTACATAGTAAAACTAGATGGTAACGAAATAAAGTAAAAATTATTTTCTAAACAATAAATATGGGTTCTATGGATAGTTCTCTTAGTTTAAACGATATTTGTAACGAACAGATTAAAGACAATTATTGTTATGGTATTTTTGGTGATTTCAAATTGATTATAGATAAGAGTACAGGAAATTTCAATGCTACTAAGTTGTGTCAAAATGAGGGAAAAGAATTAAGCATTGGGCAAGGTTAGATAAATCAAAAGATCTTCTACGATATTATAACAAGAAATTAGGTGGGCCAGATCTGCACCACCAAAACTCAATATACATAGTTGAGTCAAAACGAACAAATAGACAAGATCTATTAGTATCAGAAACATATGTAAGAGAAGAATTAATATTGAGTACCTCGTTTTGGATTTCAAATGAATTTTATGATAAGTGTTAATAAAGATTAATTCACACAAGACTTTAAACAGTCCAAAAAGAGTTGCAAATAAGAGTAGGGAAAATAGAACAAACAATGGAGAGATTGAGAATTCAAAACGAGGGCTTAAAAGAAATTGCAGCACCATATGCAAACGATAATTCAAAAGATAATTGCCTAATCATATACAAGAAGAACAAACTTAATGATCCTTTCCCTTATTATGCTATCAGATGCCGAAAGAGAAGTCTATATAAGCCTCTTAATGAAGTAGAAGAAAACTATCCGAATCATGAGATAATATACGAAAAGTTTAGAGATCCTAACAGTATTAAGTTATTCAACCTAATGCAGCAAGAACTAGATATTCGTAAAGGTAAGGGTAATGAGTTTTGGACATCCCTATCAGAAGAAGATTTGTTTAAATAAATTGAAGGTTTATATGATCGGTTAATATCTAATCCTATATAAAACCTTTAAATATAACTTTTATGATTATTATTCATAAAAGCTTAACATTAATCTACACTAACCTAATTCCAGTCTTCTTCCTCATAAACGTGATGTCAGTATCAGGACACTCAGGATATCTAGAATAAACCGGATTATCAAAATAAAGTTCTTCTGTAGAACATTCAATATCGTTGTTGTCGCTGTTGTCGTTGTTGTTATGTATAACCGCTCTGCACAAAGGACAAGTGTTATTATTTCCTAACCAGGTAAGCATACACTCAACACAGAACACGTCTTCGCATGTTCTTTTACACAATTGAGTTTTTGTTTCTTTGTATATTGGACATTCTTCTGAGTTTTGTATTAAGTGTAAACCTGATGAAAGTAATATTAGTTTGTTTCTAAGCATGTTTGATTGCTAAGATGCTTATTTACTCTTAAGAATTGAACTATATTTATCTTGTCTTTGATCACTATTAGAAAGTTTTCAGAGAACCTGCTATTCCAACAAGTATAAACTATCTTGCTTAAATATAAGCCTTTTCTTTCAAACTCGAGAATGAATTTTTCGCTTTTATCATGTAAACTAACTTTTGGCCAATAAACTTTATTTTGGTATTTTCTCACATGTGTTTCATCTAGTTGTGGTGTAATAGCTTGCCAATCGATAAGAGAATTAAATTCGCTCAAGAAGGTTGTTAGTTATTTTCCTTAAATGTAACACTTTTTAGAAACTATATTCCAACGAAGTTTATCATTAGAGGTTCTTAGAAACACAAGTTTAAGCAAATTTGAATGATGAGAGATTATATCCCAATGTAAGTATTCTCTGAATTGTGTGCAAAACTTAATAGCTTGTTTCTGTGTATACTTTGTCCAGTTATTTTTTTCACTGAACGCACGCCCATCAATCTCTTCTTTAAACTCATTGAGAAAATCTTCACTCATTTGTCGAGCATATTCGTACGTGTAGTGATCCCAATAAATATGTTTTCTTGTATGTTCTTTATGCTTTAATACGAATTCAGGTTTTAAATGAGGATAAGACCTTGATCTATACTTTGGTTCACACAATTTGTCCCAGGAAAGTTTATCACCATACTTGTTAATGATGTTTTCGTGTTCAAGTAGGTCTTTTCTTTTTGATAATCTGACCCAATCTATGTGTTCTTCATGATTTTCAATAAACGAAAGTGATAGATTATGGTTTGATGTAACTAAATACCAATTTACCATGTTTTTGAAAGTATGTAGAAATTCATTGGCTAAGTTCTTTATTTCTGAAATTTGTTTCCATTCTTTGGCATTTCGTTTATTAAGTACATCTATAACTATATTTCTATAAAGTGGATTTTGAAAGTACTTTATAATATGTTGAGAATTTAATTTTGAATCATGTCTTTTATAAGTTCAGTTAGTTGTTGTGAATTTATTACATTTTTTTTAGCTTGTTCATTTGGTTGTTGTGAATTTGTGGTAGTTCTTCTTAGAGACTTATTTTTGTGCTCGTTGATTAAAGTTATTAGTTCTGCTTTCCTAAGTTTTAAATAACCCTGTATTCCTTTTTCTCTGCATAATTGTATAAGTTGGGGAATGGATTTCCTTTCCATAGTCTCGTTTTGTATATAAAATTTAAAAAAAATAATAATCATTTTTGATACTTTTCCACATAATAAATATGGAAGCACATTGTAAATTGATACAAAATAAGCTTTTTCTTATTCATCAAGATCTTAAACTCATAACAGCATTACTAGAAAAACAAATATTAGTAAAAGAACAAGAAATGCTATTAAAAGAACAAAAAATGTTATTAAAAGAAAGATTTATACCAGAATCAAATTGGGGTAGCGATAAAGAGATTGAGTCCACAAATGATGGCGAGGAGGCAGATTTAAAAAAAGAATAATAAAAATGTATTATTTTTCATTAAATCAATAGTAGCTTTGATGGGTCTCCCCACGAAAGCCGTGTTCTAATACAATATGCTAATATTTATTGAGATTTCCCACGTCAGAATGAATATTAGCTGTTGTATTAGATAACGAAAATGATTAAAAAATTTTGGTGAAGATAAAAATTAAAGAGTGATATTAAGATTTTTTATATAATAAATGAGTAATTATAATAGACTTACTGTAGTAGAGTTAAGACAGCAATGCAGAGAAAAGTGAATAAAAGGTTATTCCCGATTAAGAAAAGCAGAACTGATAGACCGTATTAAACAGCATGAAGATGAACAAAACAGATTAAACTTTAACCAAACATTTCCTTTTCAAGAGGACATTTTTGATAAACCAAAACCTAAGAGATTAAGTAGGAAGAAAGCTTTAAAACTGTTCCCATTAAAAAAAAAATGTATTTGAAGAAACTAAACCAGCACGTATACCCATCAAAGTAGAATTAGAAGAAACAGCATTCAAGAAGCGTTTACAAACTATTAAAGTTGAAAATACAGGCGGATATAAAGATCCAATAAAATTTTTAGATACGAGTGGAAGATTTGCTATAAACAAAATCAAAGAAGAATTAAAATTTCATCCAGTTAAAGTAAACCTTGTTTTCATTTGTGACTATATTAAAGATAGGGAAAAACAAAAACGCAATTTCAAAACATCAAATGAGAGAATATTCGAATCAACTGACCTAGATGAATATATATCCCATGCCAAACAAAAGCTTCGTAGAGAAATGGAAGAATCTGAAGGTAGAGGATCAGAATGGACATTGCATCAAATTAAATACTTACAAATCAGAATAAACAAGTATGTACCATTAAGAGCTTCTTCCTATATTGAACTCCCTAAACCAATTAAAAGTAAAAAAGCAGTGATTAATATTAAAAATGAAGACAATAAATGTTTCTTGTATTCTATTGCAAGTTACTTTAAACCTATGGACAGATGTTCTCAGCATCAAAGACCTTCACATTATAAACAGCTTCTTAATAAGTTACAAAAGAAATATTGTGATGCTATTGAATTTCCTGTACAATTAAAAGATATTCCAAAATTTGAAGAAGTCATATTTCTATTAATGTTTATAGCTACGATAAGAAATATAATATATATCCACTTCAAATCACAAATAACAAGCAAGAAAAACATGTTAATTTATTACATATAAAAGATGATCAAAATAATAGTCATTTTTCCTCTATAAAAGACCTATCATAATTAATAAGAAGTCAAATAACAAAACATACTGAGAAGTTATAATTCTGTGATAGATGTTTATCAAGACACTTTAGAAATGAGAGGCAGTTGCAAAACCATGAGCTATATTGTAAAGAACATGAGGCTGTTAGAATAGAACTTCCTAAAAACATGTGACAATCAAATAGAGTTTCAAAACTATGATCGATCATTGAGAATTCCATTTACGATAATTGCTGACTTTGAATGTATCTTATGTAAATTAAACATAGAACACAATTGTACTAAAACAGTAAAATATCAAAAGCATGTTCCAACGAGTTTTTGTTACTATGTCAAATATTCAAATGGAGACTATAAAGCCCCTGTTAGTTATATAGGTCCAGATGCTGCAAAACTATTTACTGAAATGTTACAAAAAGAAGCAATAGAAATAAAGAAAATTTATAAAAGGGTAGTTGATATGAACCCGCTTACCGAGGAAGAAATAGAATCTTATAACTGTTCAGATACTTGTCATATATGTGAGAAAAACGTGAATGACTTACCAGCAGCCGTTGAGAAAAAATAAATATATTAAAGGGGGAAATACGGTTCTACAATGATAGAGATGATATGAGTGAAAAAATAAAAGAATGGAAGGATGACTTAAAAAAGTGTTTGTATAAGATAAATAAAAATAAAGCAAAAGTAAGAGATCATGATCATTTAACTGGAAAATTTAGAGGTACAGCTCAAAGTTGTTGTAATTTAAAGTATAAAAATCCTAATTTTATTACAGTTTTTTTTTGCACAACTTAACTGGTTATGATACTCATCTATTTATTAGGGAACTAGCTTAGGATACAAGTAAAATAAAACTGACTGCAAATAATGGAGAAAAGTACATAACATATGAAAAATATATAAAAGTAGGAGAAAAAGATGGTATTAACTTAAGATTTGTTGATTCATTTAGATTTATGTCAAAGAGTTTAGCATAGTTAACTAGTAACTTAAAACCAGAATAATTTCGAGAAACATTAAAGTTTTTCCTGATTGATAAACTTGAGCTGCTTACCACTAAAAGTGATTACCCATTTGAGTTTGTTGATTTATTTGAAAAATTACAAGAACCTGTCCCATTATCTCCAGACAAATTTACAAACAGTTTAACAGGAGAAAAAATGAGTCCTGAACGCCAAAAGCATCATGTACGAATTTGTAAAAAAATCGATCTGAAGTAATGTGGGACTTTACTGAATATTATAACAAAACAGATGATCTTCAATTAACAGATATATTTGAGAACTATAGAGATGTGTGTTTAAAGACATATGGATTAGATCCTGCATGGTATTATACAGCACCTGGCTTATCGTGGGATGCAATGTTAAAGATGACTAAAATTAAGCTAGAAATGTTAACTGATTATGATAAAATATTAATGATAGAAAAGGGTATATGAGGTGAAATTTCTCAATCCAGTAAACGATATGTAAAAGCAAATAACAAATACATGACGAATTATAATAAAGATGAGAGTTCAACATATTTAACATACCTAGATGCAAATAAATTGTATGGTTGGGCTACGAGTCAAAGAATGCATTTAAAATATTTTAAGTGCGTTAACCCTGATATAGATATAATGAATAATCCAGATGATTCTGAAACTGGCTACATACTAGAAGTTGATTTAGAATATCCAAAGCGTTCACATAACAAACATTCTGATTTACCATTAGCTCCAGAAAATATGTGTCCACCAGAATCTAAACAATCAAAACTACTAACAACACTTTACAATAAGGAAAAATATGTAATTCACTATAGGAACTTAAAACTATATATGACGCTTGGAATGAAATTAAAGAAAGTGCATAGAATATTATAATGCAAACAATCAGGCTGGTTAAAGATATACATTGATTTAAATACAAGTATGAGAACGCAAGCTAAAAATGAGTTTGAAAAAGATTTTTATAAGCTTATGAATAACTCAGTATTTGGAAAAACATTGGAAAATATTCGAAAGAGACAGCCCATACAATTAGAAAGTGATCCTGAAAGAGTAGAAAAATTAATTGCAAGACCTAATTTTGATTACAGAACAATATTTACAGAGAATTTGTGTGCTATACATATGAAAAAAGAGCGATTGACATTTAGTAAGCCAACATATGTTGGTATGAGTGTATTAGAACTATCAAAACTATTAATGTATGATTTTCACTATAGCACTATGAAACCTAAATATGGAGTAATATAGATTTATGTTACATGGATACTGATAGATTTATATATGAAATTGAGACAGATGATTTCTATAAAGATTTAAAAGAAATGATTAACCAATTTAATACGAGTGAATATGAGGAAAATAATATATATGGAATACCACCGATAAATAAGAAAGTAATAGGTAAGATGAAGGATGAGAATAAAGGTAAAATAATGACTGAGTTTGTTGGGCTACGAGCCATATGTATGCTTATAGAGTAGAAAATAAAGAAAAGAAAAAGGCTAAAGGAGTAACTAAATGTGTAATAGGAAAGCAGTTGCAGTTTAATGATTATAAAGAAAGCTTATTTAAAAATGTTAAAACGTATAAAGAATTAAACCTAATTAGAAGTCATAAGCATAAGCTATATACTATAACAGTTAATAAGCTAGCATTAGATTCTTCAGACGATAAAAGATATTTATTATTGGATGGGGTAAATACATTAGCTTGGGGTCCTTGTAAGATAAAAAAGAAGTAGATGTAAGTTCTTTATAGTTAAGCGCTACAAAGATACATACGCAAACAACATGTTTAGTAATTATGTTAGTCATCTAGTTGTGATTTGTAGTTAGTGATATTATATCCATTTTCTTTAAATTCTGGCAATCCTTTTTGTATCCAATTATGAAGCTTTGTATGGGATATGGAACAAAAGTTATCATTATAATATGCAGGAATTCCACATACAACACATTTATTATTATTTCTTTCGTTAGTTAAGTCATAAGAAGGTGTAGTTTCGTTGCTTCTAGTAAAATATGGTGGAAAATCAACACATATTATAACTTTAAATAAAATAACTTACGGTGCTGGTGTTGTTAGGCCTATAGGACTATATGTTGAATCTACAAACTTACATTCCGATAATTTAGCTGGTTAAAATCATAAATGGTGTGTCTATATCCTTAAAGAAAAGATACATTATTTTTATAAAGTCATGCTCTAACATTTTATTAGGTATTTCAGCCATTCGTTGTTTAGATAAGAGTGAATAATCTAGCAATGATCCAGAATATTTTAAACTATGCTCAATTTCCTTCTTCTCTCCTCTATAACATATTTTACACTTATCAGAACTATTGTCCCCATTTTGAGCGAATTTTCGGTATTGTTTTAATTCTCCACAAATTATGCACTTTTTCATGATTTATTAAATATAAAATATCCAAAATAATTACTTCATTTTTGTTATAACTAGATAGATTTCATGATTTTGATTTTAAATACCTATGTGCAGTGCAATTATTCAATCTACTTTGTGCTATTCTTCTTTGTTAAAGTACTATGGTCAGTGGCGGATTCATATTTTTTGGCAGTTAGGGATGGAGGGGAAAAGTTGTCTGCAGAACATACATACACACCCTACTATTAAATTCCCGCCTATTCGTAGAAAAAGAACAGACATAAATAAATAATTAAAAATATGAAAATTTTGACTTTGCAGAGCCCTGGCAACCCTTGCAGTTACCATACGCTGACAAAAATATGCTAATGTGCAGGCCACATACTTGTGAAAATAATATAAGAAATGGTAGCCATTGCTGCCATTGCGTAATGAATTCGTTTTATGTTGGAAATATTCAAAAAATATATCCGCAGAAAATCATTCATTGAATTAAACATTCTTTCCCCTCCCCCACTATAGTACCATGTGCATATGCAAATCATTTTTGTTGCACACGTCATGTATACGAAAAGAAGTATCCTTCTAGACCACTTCAGTGAAATATATCTTGTGTTATGTGGAACCGTCCAGAAAATAAATGTAAATTAACCAAATTTGACCCCCTCTTCCTCTATAAACAACAAGTACACATACAGGTTACTATCATGTAGGGGACTACTTCATTAATTCACATACCAATTTTTATGGATGTACGACAAATGGGGGAAGAATACCCGACAAACCCTGATGAAAAAATGATGAAAAATTAAAAAAAACTTCATCCTCCCTCTCTCGGCCGTACATACGTACCCCCTATATACATAAAATGCAACTGGCGGAAATCTTTATCCCTCAAAAGTACTTTGGTACTAAATCATCTTTCTAGCTTAATTAAGGACTGAGCTATTGATGTTTGTTGTAAACATAAATGTAATGTACGTCAAAAAAACTTAAACTCCAAAAATTGACAAATTGTGCACCCTCCCTGCTCTCCCATATAAGCAAAAAGTACAAAAACACGATATTACCACGTAGTGGCCTACTTCATTGCTTCAGGTAACAATTTTTATGATTCTATCCCCCAAGAGAGGGTATGGCCCCCAAAAAACTGTTGATAAAAACACGATGTTTACCCTCCATCCACATACATAAAATGCACACCAGCAAAGCTGCATTTTTCAGAAATAAATTGGAACCAAAACCATCTTCCAGCCTTAATTTGAAGTTTAAGACTGAGCGATTGAGGCTTAAAGCCCTGACACAGCAGTTGCGTCAATGGGCGTTTAAAAATTAACAATGCAGACGGCCACTAAAACGTAACACAAATAACTAAAGTACACATTCCGTGAACGGTGATCTGGAAAATCGCGATTTCTTTATCCGGAAATTTAATGTTTGGGCGGATCGAGAGTAGGGAATTTCCCGAAATTTGATCTAGCGGTTCAATATAGATGGCAAGCAAAAACTAAGAGTGAAAAAATGTAATGTATATGCCTATTTAGATTATTGTTTTAAACAAAATAAACACTTTAAACATGTGTTTTTGTTTAAAACAAAGTACTTTGTTTTAAAAGTTAAAAACGTTTTAAACAAAAAAAGATGTTTTAAACATAAAAAACATTCTTTTTGTTTTTTTAAGAAAACATTTTTTTCAACTCTGAGAAAAAAGCTAGAAAGAAAGCGTATATTATCCGAATTAAGAAAAAGAAGATAGTTTTCTAGAGCTTTCGTAGATTAGCCCCAAAATTGGTGGGAATATGCTTTCTCTTCGACGAATGTAAATTAACCCTGCATGAATATTTATGGTAGAGTACACACAGAACCACAGACGCGTTAGTTGACACAAAAAAATGCATAACTTTTGTGACTCCAGCAAAACGTTTAGATACATAATTTTTAAGGATGCAACTAAATGCATAATGAAAACTGTTTTAATTGATGCACTTGTGTGCATAACATTCATTATGCAGATAAATGTTTTGCTGAAATCACAAAATGTTATGCATTTTTTTGTCTCCTACTGAAGCACTTACATGCATTAATTGAAACAGTGGTTTGTATCGCTGGTTGCATATTCCCTAAATATACAGGATTTCCAACGATTAAATAAATTTAGAACACTACTAAAAATATGTAATCGAGGCTTTTTGGGTGATGCAGGACAGAGTGCAAATATTCCATATTACATGAGAGCCTCTACGGCCATTTTGGAAGTAGTCATACTGGATTTGAGTTAATTAAGTGAAATATAGACTTTACGATACACTACTATTTTTGAAATAAAGTGTAATTTTTAAAGACATTAACAAGATTGTTTTCTATATTCTTTGTTAACGAAATTTTGATCACATAGGTCTAGATACAAAAACTTGTCATTGTAAATTTATGATCATAATTTTGTTCAGGATGCAAACAAGCAGAGAGGAAACTACCATACTATCGTTACGAAATCACACCTTATTTCAACAATAGTATCGAATCGTAAAGTTCTCATTTCACTGAATTAATTAAAATCCAGTATGATACCTTCCAAAATGGTCGCAGAGGCTCTCATGTAAAGTGGAATATTTTCACTCTCTCATGCATCACACTAATAAACCTCGATTTCATAGTTTTGGTAGTGTTGTAAATTTATTCTATCGTTTTCACACCCTTGACAACCCTGTATATCAGATGTGCAATAAACAATTTAGGTCACTCAATTTATGAGATCCATCTAAACTATGTCACAACCATTATGAGAAAATAGTTACAAAAATAAGGCCTTCAAATAGTATATCTTACAAGTCAAAAAAGGAAAAGAACTCAATTTATTATACCTATTTAGGTACATAGCTTTTTTTACAGGTTGCTCTACAAGAGCAGTTTTGCCATTTTCACTAAAGCTAAAATCCCAAATTATCTTTGGTAAAATAAAAGAACATGGGTCAATGTTAGAAAAATCGTACCGATAGCAAATCTAGCGATGGGAAACACAAAACTTTACAGAGTAAAAAAAAAAAAAAAAAAAAAAAGGAAACTACCAACTCAGATTATAAATCAAACTTTGTATGTCTATGTTCTCTGAATCTTTCTATCGCTTTTTTATAATATATTTTAGTATACTAATTTATGCCCATTTGGCCTTTTTCCGTTTCGCCTTATGCAATCAAAACATTTTGCCATACAACCGATAAGGATGTTATTTCAAGGCGTAAAGGGAATTCCCGTTTGGCCTTTTCCTGCTTGACCTTATAACATACACGGGAATTTTCATTCTGTTTCTGTAACAAAGAGGGATATATCTTATTCTCAACTGCAACGTCTCTTCTATTCCAGATAAATTAAACTCAAATATCTTAGAAGAACATAAATTTTATTATCACACCCGAAATAGCATATCAAGTTTCTATGTGGATATAATATGAAACAGCATCAGTATATGAAATTACATCAATTTCACTGTTCTTAAGTCTATCTTTTAGGCGGTGAATCCTGTCGTCAAACCGTCTCTACTTTAGCTTTCTAAGTGTTTTCTGATAGCCCACTTGAAGAAGTACTCGCAATCTTTCATTTTCACGTTGCCTGTCTTTCATTGATTCAATGAAAGAATTTATGTCTAAGTGATCCCTTGATGCCTTTCTTCGTAATTTGACGTGCCACTGTCCTGCATTGTTAGTCATTCGTTCTTGATCGTTTTCAAAGTGATTCCGCAAGTCACTGCAAATAGGTAAAAAATACATCATTAGCACATTAAAAATTAAAAGGATTGCAGGAGAATCTACGTTGGAAAGTCAATGGCAAAATTTTGGGTGAACCTAATTTATTTCTTTTGCAAAGCAAAAGAATGAGTTCTTTTGATAATTTACAAATCAGTGAATGTAGAATCTTCAATACATGCACGTCGCAAGAAAATCTATATTACACTTTACATGAGGTGTTAATGGAAAAAATGCTATACTGTAGAGTGCTCGGGATAGCTTAATTAATTATTTAATAATAAAAAAAAACTTGCACTAAACGCCATCTATTTATGTAGGAAAGAAAACATACTTACAGAGAAAATAACGTGTCACCATCATTCAGCCAAGTGTCTATAAGATAATCATGGAACTCCTCCTTACATAGAACGTCAGGCGCATCTTCTTGCAAACGTACAAACACTACATCTAAATGGGAAGTTGGTATCAGAGGCAGTGCTGCTGCATGTCGAATCCATCTTTTTACTTCAGTGTTCTCTTTGTACAATTGAGAAAGTTCTAATTGCTGAACCTTCCTCCAAACAGACTGAGAGAAGTGGAAGGAACATCCTGTGATTTTAACCAAGAAATACTTTATTTATAGCATTGATTGCTACTTTCTTAAGATCAATAGAAACTTCTTTCAATTTGAAACGCAGTCCAAATTTCTCAGCTTCTTCCCTGATTACCTCCAGTAATCTTACATGTGTCTCTTGCTTTTTACTGGGAAATATGCAGAAGAGGAGAACAAATACCTGGCCGAAATATTTTCCGTGCAGGATGTACATTTGGGAGAAAAGGAGAGGTACAGACTTAAGTGTCCCATCCATTACAATCCTGTCGCACTGACACATAATTTCCAAAGTTCCAATAGTGCCGAAAACCTGTTGAAGATAGAAAGACTAGAATAAATAACACAGACATTCTAAAGAAAATGCTTTAATATTAATATTCTTACTCCTATTACTATTGTCATCACAGATTTTCACGGTTTCAAAAAAAAAGAAAGAAAAGAAAAGAAAAGAAAAGAAAAGAAAAGAAAGAAAGAAAGAAGAAGAACGTAAGAAATGATAAAACTATTTTCTTGATTACTAAAATATAACTTACAAGAATTCTACTGGTGTCATCGCCTTCATCCCCCAATAAAAGTTTTTGCCGTCCTGCGTTTCGCTCCACGATCCTTCCACATTCAATTTACTCAATCTTTGCGATAGTGGTGCCCGGTTCATGCTCGTACGTTATATAGAGAGTGTTTGACGGCACCAAAAATAGGGACAACAGATGCAGTTTCACCACAGTAATTTCCCTTAGCAATCTTCTTCCTGGAGAGAAGAAAATAAATTCATTTTAAACATCAATAGCAAAAAAAAAAAAAAAAGTACTTTCCCTCGAGAAAGTAAAGACAGGAGGAATATTGCTTAACTACGACCGGATAATTGTGTTACACTATAAATAAAAAAAATGGACTATGTATTTGTGTGCTAGCTAGGATGCAATTTAAGAAAAGTTCCACATCTAAAGTTCTAAAATAACTTTTGGAGAAGTTGCAAGAGTAAATATTAGAAACATGCAGAGAAGCTTCAGTGTCAAAATTACTTATACCTTATTACAACTATTATATATACTTACCTATACTTACCTATATGTCTTAGTAATTGTTGATGTTCGTTCTTCCGCTGCTCTCTTCTTCATATGTGAGGTACAAATACAAGGCTACATGAGCAATTTTTTAAACAGTGACGCAGATAACACAAAATTCTGAATACTTGCTTTGATTATACGCTGTTCTGTTCGTTCAAACGTAAATACTACTAGCATTACAAATGTTTTCCAAAATGACACTAAATTTCCCTATCATAACTTGAAAATCCCCTTCGCTGGTGTAAGGCGAAATGGAAAGGGCAAACGGGAATTCCTGTTTCACCTTACAATGATATTAGCATATACTTTCTTAGCATCATAGCCTGAAGTAATGAAAACAGGCACAAGGCGAAACGGGAAAAGACCAAACGGAAAGACATCCAAAGTTTCATTTTAAAATCGTCTGAAAGAATTGTTCACTTACATTTCCCTGTTTTTAATTATTGAAGATATATTTTGCAAACGGACAAATACGTGGACCTTTCGAATTAGGTACAAAAATATGAAAACTGTTCTTGTGATGTATAATTACAATATTCTAAAAAAGTTATATTTCTGGGATAAAAGTCTGTAGGTCTATAGTAATTTACCATGTTAAATTCAAATCTGAAATTAGAATTTCGCTATCAGGTTTACTTTCTCAGTAATAGAGGATGTTACGTAAGTACACGACGCATGTTCTTAAAAAAAAAAAAAAAAAACTGAAAATGGAACAGTAACTAAGACGTTACTGGTTTAGCCTGTAGCATGTTTTCTAGTAGGTGTGTCTCTTGTCTCTACTGACACATCATCAGTAGCCTTCTGACATGCTGAGTTATGTTTTATTTCCCATTCATGAAGCTACGAATTTTAATTTAGAAAGAAGTAACAGTCAGTTTAAATTTCATAATCAAATTGCATTCATTGGAAGAACATAACACTAGTGGAAAATCCTGTTAACCTCTAAAAAGTTAACCTGATAGTGATACCAGAAATTACATTTGAAATTTCCTTTCCTTATTATACGCTGTGTTAAAACGCCACCATTCACATTTCCCTATCATGTCCGTGAAACGGAAAGTTTGAGGGAAAAAAATAAGGCTTTTGGTAGAAAAAATCCCTTTTTCTATTTTGGGTCCCTTCGGAACACCCTATGTTAACACACAGATCTCAAAATAAACTGAAAAATACTAAATGGTGTACGAAACGTGTGTACAAAATTTCAAGCTTCTATCTTGAATAGTAAGGATGGGAGAAACAAATTACCAATCAGCTAAGAACATCCCCACAATGGCCCAGATGACTCAAAAAGATTCGGATGTAATATAAAAATTTTCTGAGACATCCTAGGGTCATGTTTTATATTTCATTCTTATCAGAATAGAACAGTTTTTCAAACGGTACCATCCATATGTTTCCGTCATGTATCTGAGGCGGGAAAAATTGCAAAAAATGGGATTTTTGTTAAAATATCCCATTTTTAGCATTTCTGGACCCCTCCCCCCTGTGTTAACACAAAGATCTCAAAATCAGCTGAAAAATGTTAAGAGCATAGTGAATATGTCTACAAAATTTCAAGCTTCTATTTAGAACAGTAAGGTAAAAAAAAATATATTAACACATATGCTAAGAATATCCCCACAATACCCCAAATTCCCGCATAAAACGGGAAATTTTCTAAGACATCCCTATTTACCCTAGGATCATGGTTCGTACCTCATTCTCTTCAGAATGGAAAGTACTTTCTAACGTTACCAATCACATGTCTTCATCATGTATCTGAGGCGGGAAAATCTCGATAAAGGGATTTATTAAAATATCCCTTTTTAAAACCTTTTCACCCGTTTGAACACAACTTGGGATACCGCAGAGATCTGAAATATATCTGTAGAATACTAAGGAGTACACTGAATGTATGTGCAAAATATCAATCTTCTAGGTGCAAAAGTAAGCCCGCCAAAAAATATGCCCACAGTACCATAAATTCCCGTTTAAAACAAGATCTCAGGTAAAAATTTCCTCAGACATCCTTATTTACACTAGCATTATTGTTCGTACTATAGAACAGCCTTTGAAACGGTAAAATTTGCATGTCTCCGTCGAGTATCTGAGCGGGAAAATCGAGAAAAAGGGATTTTTTGTTATAGGTGCAAAAGTAAGTAACTCAAAAAATAGTAAAAATAGGCCTAACAAAAATTCTTTAGTTTTAAGTTATGACGTATCACACCCTATGTTTCGACCCAGAAAGGCGTAAAACCATATGTAACGTGTCCTAGAACGCTTCCGCTCTAGAAAAAGAAGCTTTATTAGTACTTTTTAAATCGAATAATGAAAATACAACCCTAACGTATAAACATATACGATATATATATAAGGGTTAATGCCGTGCTACTGTTTTTAATCTTCAATTTATTTCCTGCTCAATAGTAGGCATACCCGTGTTTTGTCAATATTTACTTCAATATCACGAAATCAGGGCTTTTGGCCCGATACTCTAACCAAAACATCACAATTACGTGACCATGTGTGACTTTGAGTAGATACTCTACTATTGGTATGTGCAGGACAAGGGTGCCGTTTTCTGTGTAACTTTGGAGGGCCGTATGAAAGATATGCATTAGTAGAAAGGAAAAATGAATGACCATGTACTGTAGAAATAGGAGAACCTGCTTCAACTTAGCAATTTGGCCCCCTCGTTAGAGGGCCATTTCAACTTTGGGGGTCCCAGACCACTAAACCCCCTAGGATCGGCTTCTTGGTGCAGGAGTAACAACTTATGCGAGCTAAATGAAGTTTTTCTAAATAATCAACCTTCACCTAATAAGAATATTAAGTATTATTATTATTATTATTATTAATATTATTATTATTATTATTATTATTATTATTATTAATAATAATAATAATAATAATAATAATAATAATAACAGCGGTTCGGAGTTCACGCATGCATCGGATATATTTAATGAGCACCAAGCAGCCAGCACCATTTTTGTTTTAAAGCTGAAATTATTTTCGAAACCATACATACTTATATGTAATTGGTAGCATGAGTCACTTGCATGCACTCGTCACGAATTACTGGTGTGTTGATACTATCATTTTTGTCAAGTGATTTTTTTCAGTCCTTGGAAATGAATCACAAGCAAGTGAGATCCCTTTCAGCATACAGTATGTACTGTAGTTAACCTAAATATTTGTTCACTCCTTTGTGGATTTGTGCAGGAAACGAGTTCCTTCTGAGAATCCCTTATGTCTTTGTCTTTTTTCTTGTTTCTATTTTTGTTTTGCTAACGGTACTGTTTCTTAATAACTACATACTTCCACTACATAGCACAATAATATCGTATTTTAATATATACTTAGCTCCGTTCTTCTTAGCAGTTCTCTCCAGCACTAGACAAACAAACACACACAATAACAAGTCAGAATTCGCTCCATAACAACATGAAAACCAGTCGAGCATGCGCAGTAAGTGCTGGAGACTAGCTTCAAACAAAACACGACAGGTGACGCGCTTATTAAGAAGAAATGCATCTGCAAACAGATGCAAACAGATGCATCAATCGAGTAATCTTAAACCACAATGCATTTAAATGTCTCAAATGACCCGTTTCTTATTTTCGAACGTTCTCTCGGGTTGAAAATGCTGCGCATCAGTGACAAAAACGAAATTTATACATATTAACGCGCCATTTGATGCACGTAAATGTTTCAAATTTCCTATGATGCACTTGTAGTTCTGTGTGTAATAATTTTTCGGCCAATAAATACAAAACTACTGTCAAAAACTTCAGCCTACCATAAACCCCGGAGGAGAAAGTGTAATAGTTTGCGTTATTTATGTTCATCAGATGTTGGAGAGTTATTGTGTGTTGACACAGTATATATATATTAACGTTCTTAGGGCAAATCTTCAGAAAAATACGGAAAATTGGGGATGACGAGGACATGTAATTTATCAAGATATTTATATCAAAGTATACATGGTATTTTAAGATAATACTGGCAACGTTCGGGAGGTGAATCCTAACACCAAGATAAGAAAAACAGTATCCTCCAATCTTAGTGCATAAATGCTTTCTTTCGGAGTTATAAGCTGCGGAAAACATGAAAAAATGATATTTAAGGGTAAATAGCTCCAAAACCATGGGACCTATCGTAGTCGGGTCAAGAGTACACTTAGGAACTAGTATGTAACCTATCCAAATATCCACGTTTGAGAATCTTGCGGTACTTACGCAACAACTTTTGTAGAGGTACTTGCAGAGGACTTCAATTCATATGCCTGCATCCAAACTCCGTGTACAAAAATTTTTGTGTAAGTACCTTCGAATTCTGAAACATGAATTTATGGATACCATACATATTATTTCCTAAACGAAGTCTTGACCCGACGACGATAGGTCCCATAGTTTTGGAGCTATAGACCTTTAAATTCCATTTTTTTCATGTTTTCGGCATCCTACAACTCGGAAAGAAAGTATTTGTGCACCCAGGTTGATCTATACTTTTTCTCTTATCTTGGTGTCAGAAATCACCACCCAAACATTGTCTTTGTTCTTTTTAAATACCCTGTATATTGTAAGGAAATGGTTGATTTAAAGCTGTCCCAAAATACGTGATTGCGTATCTCAAAATACCGACTTTAAGCTCATGGAGAATCCTCGCAGCGTAAGGTCAGTATGTATCATTTAGGGCGAAAGAAGTTTTGGAAAAAACATTAGGCACAGCATGCAACAATATTCCTCCACATTATAACAGGAGAATTGCAATAACCATGCCGAAATGCTGATAGGAAGTTGTAAATCATAGGGTACATATGGACAACGTTCACACCACACACCTTGAATGACTTCTGGATCGTCTTGTGAATGACAGAATTCTTCTTCGTGATATACTACAGCATTCACTTTCCATTTTTTACGACTAAGTGTTCTATTGGCAATCTACAAAATGAAGATAAATATAAGTAACTGTTATATTTTTTGTCTGTAATATACAGTTACGTCTACCCACAGGAAAATACTAAACTTTTCAGATGCATTTCAATTTTTAATGTCAAACGTAACACAGTCTATCCCGTAAATAATTAGCGATAGGTAAAAATTGAGTTCAGGTTCTCGTTTCAGGATACATCCTAGCCACTACTGATGTTTCACACATATCGTTTCCATTCAAGGATTGTTGTGTGATATCCAAAGTGGCGGAATCAATGTTGGCTGCAAAGATGTCCACATCCCCATTCAATGCACCTTTTGCACCCACATCTACTTGCAACATTCGTTTTCCATATGCCACATTATTACTGGATTTTCCCGATACTTTTGCCTCCTACATAAGATCGGCTGCCACAAAAGTTTTGAATGCCCCTTAAATCGAGTTTTCGTAGTTTTTACGGAATGAGGACATCATACTGACTTAAGAGATGATTTGAGTTTGACTAAACTGTATGTAGTTCTCCAGATATAAGGCTTATATCAAAACTTTTGATTGAAACATATTGGATCTTTTGATCCACTAAGTCCATATTCTCGTTTGTGAAAAGATTCTTATCTATATTGGTATGTCAAATCTACCTCTTTCTATTCAAAAATATTATGTTATATCCAATATCCCTTAATCCAAGGTATAGGACATACCTCATTGAATGTAGATTTTGCATCCATACCCACCTTCAAGTTTTGACTAACCATGTATTTTTTTCCATATGTATGTTTTCTCAACACAAATAAATGAGGTTCTCTCCACAGAATATTCTCAACATACGTGTTTTTATCCTTGTGAGCCCGTTTTTCTTGTGGAACCCTAATATTTAAAATTACATTTAATATAGCATCCACCCATTTATGATGACTGTATACGGTCGTCGTATCATTTTTTCCATGTTTTCCTACTCTTCATCCTTCAGACTGCAGCCACCGCTGGTCTACAGTTAACTTATATGGTCGCCAGTTTAAATTCTGTTCCTCATGCATCTCATGTGCCAAGTTATCAAGAAAAAAACTTACTTGAAAAAATTGTACTGGTAACCGTAAAACATACAAAATATGAAAAACGTATACATTTTTTGTTCGAGTACATTCCGCTTGTAGCATTTCGATCGAAAACAGTATACGTATATGGAAGACAGCGAATCCATAGTAGCGGCATTGTTGGAACCGACGCGACTGTTGGTACTCTTTCCTGGCTGCTTGAAACGGCTTTTAATTATTTCATAGGAGGGAATAGCGAGAGCCAATTAAAAGCCTGCCTAGGCACATGCGATCTATGATATCTCTCTCTCTCTCTCTCTCTCTCTCTCTCTTCATCTGCCCTAGCCAGTGTGTGTGATTTTATTCCACAGGAAGTAGTTGGTTGATAGGTATTCGTGAAGTAATAGCGTGAAGAATGCAGGCTAACGAAAAAAAATCTTCCGCGCTAAAGAAAGACATTGTTTTTGAGGTTGCTAAGCTCAATTATGTAGTTTGAAATTTAGCCCTCATTAACTAAGAAAAGGGGCCATAATAGAGGGATCATAGAGGCAAGTAAAATAGTTTAAAAAAATGACCAACATTATTGTCAAATCCATAGTTTTCGCAGTTGCTGAAATAAATGCTGATACTCCGATTGCATTAACTTCTTAATTCACCCCATTCGGCTGCGGGACGGAGTTACCTGGGAGGATATCGAGATATGTAAAAGTAATCCAAATGACCTATATTAATGTCAAATCCATAGTTGTCGAGGTCGCTAAGTTCAATGGTGAAACTCAAGATTGCGTTTACTTTGAAATTTAGCCCCCATCAGCTAAGGAACGGGGTCAACAAAAGAGGGGTCATCGAGACATGTAAAGATAATCCAAAATTACCAATAACAGTGTCAAATACATAGACTCCGCTGTCGCTGAGATCAATGAGAAACACAACTTATGTTTTTTAACATCCAGCATTTATCTTTGGGAAATGCAAATATGGTCTTTTAGCGACCGATCCAATCTATGTGACAAGTCTAGTAAGTCTAATAAAATATTTGGTACTTAATAGTACTTAATACAGATATATTTGAATTGTGAATACTTCTGTCCCTAGTTACTTGAAGTAGCCACCATAAGCCTCAAAGGAACAAGAATATGATTCATTCGTTGAATGAACAGTTGTAGGAAGGTAGGCTAGTCGACTCACTCTTTGAACTAAAAATGTATAGGCCTATTTGAAAATTGGTCCTAAAAATGGACATGTAAATGAAATTCAAAATCAAGAAAGACGAACTCAAAAATTTTTGGAAATTGCTTTTTTTAAAGTTATATACTCTATTATACATAATATTTGATATGTTTGTTTAACGTCAAACGATTTTGTAAGGATAGCTAAAGGATACGTGAACCATTAGATTATGGTAGAATCCGAACCATTTTTTCGCTCAACTGAACCCCCATCGGAAATCGAACGCGGGATCACGCGCACGAAAGGCAAAGTGTAATAGCAAGTGGGCCAAACGGGGGTCCAAATTATATCTGAGGTGAAAATAAAAGAAGTAGTTAAACGTACATTTTCCGCTATTGTTAATTTTCTTGAAAGATGAGAATTTTTCAAAATTAAATTTTAATTAGCAATTTTTCCCCAAACATCTGATATTATCAAATAATATTACCAGTCGGTAAGTTAAAGGAAGTATAGTTTGTGTGCAGTAATGAACGGAAACATCACTTAGGTTTTACATTTCTGATATTTCATTCATTGTATTGAATGCTTCGCGAATCGTTCATTGGATTTAATTTTCTTTTCAATTCTTTATGCATTATATAGCTTATATTTGATTCTATATAATTTTAATTCATGTAGAAATTTATGCACATTTCGTGCTAGTTCTGACAATATTTCTATTGAGTTTGTTTAACAGAAAGTATAGTATTGATATTTTTGTTATTACATTATTTGCGTATTTTATTAAATAAATTGTGCATTTACCTTCACAGTGACTAGTGATTTATATGGATAAGGAGTACTGCAATATGTTATGTTCATACATGATTTATATTCACAATTCATTTGTTCCCAAGTAGCAAGAAAGCTTTCGGCAAGTTGGCCCGTGCTTGGCTTTTGACTTTCTATGCTTGCACTTTCAACGCATGCTTTCGTACAATCTGCCTTTTGTTGTACTTGCAAGGGATGCTTTACACACGTCGCACAGCGTCATATCATCACGCCAGCGTAAAATGTTTGCGTCAAGGTTGAATGGAAAAATGAATGCAAGGTTGTCTCCATGTAACTTTGTTACTGGAATTCAACTCGCAGCATGCTTGCACGCTTTCCAATCCAACTGGATGCAAGCTTGCTTGAATTGCAATGCAAGCTTATAGCAATCGTTTTTCAAGTTATCTCTGCTGCTAAGGTTTATACGTTACTATTGAAGATTATCTTCGAACCGCTCTTCGCTCCGGTTTCCCCTTAGCAGTACAGTACAAGGTTTAAATGCAGTGATGATTAGTATTAGCAGTTGTATTCATTTCACTTTTCTGTACAAGATCTATGCCCTTGAGTGAGGAGGCCAGTTTTTTTAAGGGGAAAAATCATAATATTCTTATTTCGGGGGAAACTCACGAAATTCTTGTTTGTGTAATCACTACTACAGGGAATAATCACGGAGTCACTAAAACATCCTTGTAGTTCAGTTTAAATATTATATTTTTTTCAATTTTCAATTTGCTGAATTATGTTCTGATATAGACAGAAATGAAAACAATATGAAAGGTTTGTTTCCCTATATTTTGGCCCATTTGGAACACTTTTTGCCATATACTATTAAACATCATTTATAATTATAATAAATTATTGTTTTATTTTTAAGCTACCAAGAATTGTACATAGAAATGTCATAATGTATTTTGTTATTTCTTGACGTTGGGTATTATTCTTTATGCATGGATACTTTTGTTATCTGTTTTTGCATAGACCGAGCCTGTCTTGTTTTTTCAACTGTTGTCCCGCAATTGTTATTCAAAATATAAATGATTAGAGAAAATTGTACATTAAATTGAACGCCATGGTCAATAATATTCTTTTGTGCAAGTACTGTGCAAGACAGCGCGTCTGATATTTCGCGGTGACTATGTGTGAAGTGAATCATGACCGCTACGCCTCCGAAACAGAATTGCATATTTAGTTTAAATCTACTGAAAGGATATAATTTCATTAAAAATCACACACACACAATTTCGGGTCCCAAAATGGAAACTAGGAATTACGTTTACACCTCACTCCAGCCCCGGATTCAAATGCGTCCCTTTTTTTTCAAATTAAAATTCTGATCACATTGAGGTTGCGTTCATCCTGCAGGAAGCTAATCACTTCCTTCCCCCAACGATCACTCTGGATCCTCTAATGCATCAAGATCCCTGCAATATTTAGCTTTCCGAAAAAATCTACGATACCTTAATAAAATGCATTATATTCACTACCACCATCTGCGACTTCTTTCGAATCCACGTGATTCACTGCTTAGCCAGCTGAGCAGAAGTCGTTGAATTATGTGTGTTTCGTATGTGCGTGACGTCATGTCATTTAAGACAACACACAATTATGGACTTCGGCTCCACAACTGCTCTCCCACCTTCTTTCCCGCTCGAACACTTAGTTCAAGAGATGTGGTACACTCGCAGCAAATATATATATTGTATAATTTGAGTTGAATTATACAGTATATATAGGCCTACTGTTTGGTATTGTCTTCCAACACCTTCCTTCTGTTGGAAAATCGTGAGAGCTAAAACAGATGCTTTTAGAATAATTGCACATAAAAGAAAAGAATCAAGATTTCTAGTTCATTGCGAAAGAGAGAGAGAGATAGAGAGAGAGAAAGAAAGAACAAAGTTTATAGTTAATATATAAAACGTTAGGATATTTTTATTTTATCACACACTGAAATAAAAAAAAATATAATTAATTATTGAGTAAGTTATATCTTACTACCCGTTTTATCTTTATATTTTCTCCCGTAGTGCAAGTCATGGGCGTCTCTGTCGGGGGACGGGGGAAACGTTCACTCAATATTTTGACTACAAAATATTCAATATTTTATTCTAATTTTATTTGTTCACTATCGACAGAATAACATAGAAATAATAATAATTATATTTATTTTGAAATATAGTATTCCGGCTGTGAAACCATTAGGCCTATAACATAGTTCTTAGGGGTTCAGGGGCTCAGTGAAGGTAATAAGGAAGGTAACAAATTGAATCGAAGATAATAAGCAGGCTGGGTTAGGTACTAGCATTTAAATCACTTTCTTTGATGTGACCCCCAAATAAAATACATCCCAGAGACACTAGTCGTGCAAGTAGGCCCTTCAAACCAAAATTGAAAGAGTAAATCGTTTGTAAAACATCAAAATACTGCCAAGACCAATATTGTAACATATGGAATACCTCTCGAGAGATCAATAGCAGAGTTTCAGATGAAAAATAATACATAAATTTGAATTTCTTTGAACATAAATGCCAATACATAAATTTGTATTGGCATTTATAAATGTGAATCTCAGTTTATCTATCTTACAAAACATATGTATGTTCCTGCATAACTCTGGAACTCATCGAGCAATTTCAACTAAATTTAGTTAGTACATAGCATATATAAATTACAACCTCGAAAAAGCCTATTTCGGAGACATCCGTACCAATACTGTCGGGGGAGGAACATGTAAGATAATCGAAAACCGATACTGATGTCAACGTGACAGTTAGTGGAAGTACTGAGATCAATAATGACAATTCCGGTGCAATTTAATTCCAAAGGCAGCCTCATGGGCATAGGGGGTAAAAGCGGGGATAGAAGTGGATGGCATGTAACAATGAAAACGTCAAACATTACCGCCAAATCGTGGCGTAAAGTTTGCTAAGATAAATAGAGACACTCCGGTGCTATAACTTAGGTCGTATCAGAATTGGAAGTAAGGGTCAAAATAGAGTAGCTCATAAAAATGATCGAAAACGATCGACATTACTGTTAAATTCATAGTTTTCGAACTCGCTGAGAAGAATAGTGATATTTTTGCTGGCACCCAAATCCAAGTTTGACATGTCCAAAATGGCCGAATTACTGTCGCATTCCATAGTTTTCAACATAGTTAATCTTACTAATGGCAGTTCCACTGAGTAAATATTCGGATAACAAAGGGCAATTAGCTAGTATAAGGTCAAGAAGTAATTATTTCCAACCCAAAGGGAGCCACATAATATTATTTTTAACATCAAAAGACAGTAAACAAATAGGATGTATTCGTAGAACATATTCGTAGAATGCATTTACAGTACTGCAACCTGGCTGATTGGCTCATTCACTCTTATCAACGTGTGAGAATGCAATGATAGCGAACTTCGTCTTTTGTATTTTAAATCAAGATTGAACTAGAAAGAATATGCTGTCAAATTTCTGGTCAGCGTTCCTTGAGGGTTTATTAATATTATTATTATTATTATTATTATTATTATTATTATTATTATTATTAAAATTATTATTATTATTATTATTATTAAAATTATTATTATTATTATTATTATTATTATTATTATTATTATTATTATTATTATTATTATTATTATTATTATTAGGTGTAACACCCTTGTACCTAAAATTTTTTGAAAGCTATTTGACTGGTAGAACATACCAAATTAAAATAGGAAATGTCATGTCAGATTCAGTCAGCATTAGTAACGGTGTTCCTCAAGGTTCTCCTCTGGGCCCATTACTTTTCTCTATTTTTATTAATGACTTACCAACAGTCTTAAATCATTCAAATGTTTTACTTTATGCTGATGACATTAAGCTTTTTAGTGTAGAAAATAATATTGAGGACAACGATAGGCTACAAGATGACTTAAACAGAATCATTATGTGGTGCAAGGATAACGGTATGAATATCAATTGTCTGAAAACTAAGTGCATGACCTACCGTAACAAATCGCAACTATGTAAGTCAATACGAAATACAAGGTACTGTAATACAGAAAGTTGACACAATAAAGGATTTAGGTGTAACATTTGACAGGTCACTACGCTTTGGTGATCATATACAAAATGTGTGTAATGAAGCAAGAAAAATAATCGGTTACCTGTTTAATCAATGGCCTGCTTTCTGTCAATAAAATACATATGCACTCTTATATAAATTACTGGTAAGGTCGAAACTAGAATATGCATCAGTGACTTGGAACAGGCTAACAAAAACTCTCGTAAACAAAATCGAGATGGTGCAAAAGTGTTTTATTAGAATACTTTGTTTTAAGTTAGGACTTGACTATTATTCTAGCACGTATGAATATTGGATAACGTATTTTAATTTGGAACGACTGGCTGACAGGAGAAAATTGATTGAATCTGTATTTGTAGTAAAGTTACTTGACAACCAATATACTTCAGACTACATTTTTAAAAATGTTGATTTTAAAGTTCCAACATATGGTACAAGGGCGAAAATTTTATTGCAACTGCATAATAGAAAACATATTTTAATCTGTAGGATCTTAGACAGCTATAATGAATGCATATCTTAAAATATGACTTTATTTTAGAATTTTAAATATAACTTAATAGTTTTTGTTTTTATTTTTATTTTTTTACTTTTAATTTTTGACACTTCTTTGTTTTAATAATTGACGTACACTACACTGTCAATGTTTTTATTATTAATAATTTATGATATAGATGTAAACATAATTTTATCACTACTACTATATATTCACTGATACAATAATGTAGAATAAGACAAAGTGCTGTATTTTGCTGTATTTTAGCTGTTCTCAGCACGTAAAATGAAGTTTATTATTATTATTATTATTATTATTATTATTATTATTATTATTATTATTATTATTATTATTATTATTATTATTATCTGGAAATCGGGGATTAACTGGGACATAAGCACCCCACTACGAAAGAGTTCTTTCGGGTACAATGCCAGAAAATCGGGACATGGCCAACTTACTATTACTATTACTACTACTACTACATTGTATTAAAATATTCGAAGAAATTTCCGAGACTGTATTCACTTTTCAAGATGGGGCCGCAAAGTAACTCTCTCCTCAAAAAAACATGAAAACCGTCATTATAAATTGAACATCAATGTGAGCCGAACTGTGTTTTAGTTTACTTAAAACATTCCAAGACATACCCGAGATATAGTGGAATATTCGTTGTTCAAGATAGCAACCGGAAGTATCCAGGATTCATAGAAAATATTTATTTACATTGATTTAAGTTAAATTCAGTTTATTTCTTTAAATTCATGTATGGAAAATACTGAACTATATATCTCAGGAACGGTGACATTTAAAAAGTATTTAAATTGCTATTGCTTACTAGATTATCTTTGTTCTAATTTCATCTCTCTAAGTATTATAGCTTCTGAGTCTAAATGTCTCCACGTACAGCAGCGCACTATAGCTATACTGTATAATGTCTGTTAAAACTTATTTCAGACTTTTAATTCAACTCAACCAGCCTATATATGCTATAAAAATTGTCAATCTTTTCTTTGGCCATTGATTTATATCAGACCCTGGTGTGTCAGAGTGGATCACGGTGGGTCGTGGATCAGAGTGGACCACCCTCAATGAAGGTGATTTTAAAGAGGTCAAAGTGGGCTGGTGGGTTAGAACGGATCAAGATATGTTGTGGGTAAGAATAGTTCAAGGTATGTTGTATGTCAGAGCGTGTCAAGATGGGAAGTTTGTCTTGGGTCGGATCCGTTGGTGGGTCACATGATCGTGGGTAGCGTTTTCCTTGGGTCGCGTCATCTCTCGAACCGTCATTATCTTACGGCGAGGCTTCGCTACTAAATAATTATCCAGAAAATTGCAGTAAGCTTTACTGGCGCAAATCCTGGGGGATAATGGGACATGTCCCTCAATTTTGAAACTGGTGTAATGTCACCCCATAATCCGATTTGAAATACGTGTTTTTCGGGGAAATGTGATGATTTTTGTCAGACCGCCACAAAGGGCAATGAGATGAAATTGACATGCCACCAGAATAAGCCTCAAATCTGCTTGCCTCCCAATGTTGAAGACAACCTGCTTCCCTGACCTTCCACAGTATTTTTCTCAATTCATAAATAATTTGAACACCGCTTAGAAAAATATTATGGGTGCAACAGTCTTAGCCGTACACCACCTCACCTCCCCAATATTGAAGATAGATTTGCGCCGCATTTTCTTAGTCGCAACGACAAAATTCTAGGCAGTTCACACTCGCTAATTACCATACTGTTGAGGAAAACTGCACTTGAAATTCCGGTTACCATAAAAAAATAATACAGATAATGTCGACATTTCTCCATGCACAGCAGTATATACACACTAAACATGTTTATTCCCATTCAAAATTGTTGCTTCAACTTTCTCAATAAATGTTCATTGCGAAATTGAGTTTTCCTCCTAGATCACCCTTTGTTGTAGATCCCTAGTGTTCGTAAAACGCAGCTATTGAAAAACAGTAAGGAATTGGAGAAGCCGCCCTCAATTAAGTTGATAATTCTCCCTTTAATGCACAACTTTTCATATTATTGGAACTCGGCAACTCAACTTCACAAATTAAACCCTAAGCAACTTTATGCTTCATCCGAGGGCGGTACCTTGATCTGTCCTAATCCCAGGGGCCGACCCGAAATCCTCTCCTCCAGTATAGCTCTTTCTCTCAATCGTATCCTGAGACTTTTCTTCATATACCTATTCACTTCGATTGTTTCTTCTTATGTTCCGTAACGTCTTTGGTACGTTTGGAACCCGAGGTAGAACTAGTGTGACGCTGGGTCCAAAATATGGTTTCCTTGCTCTCTATTAGAATGAATTGAAAAGGTTATTTTGGATTAATAGACATTTGAATAGACAGTTTCTTCTCTTGGCTTGTTAGCAACAGAGAAAGGAAATACGTAAAACCTCTGAAGGAAACTGACGTTGCTTTCAATGCGCAATTTACGTAGGAAGTTTACTTGATGAAGGTTACAAATAAACATCATACTCAATGCTTAATCACGATTTTGAGAACGCATTAATATACGGAAATTGGTCAAATAGCTAAGGATCTATGGAAAATTCTAGAATGCATGACGTTGAATTCTTCCGGCTATTACTGTATATGATGTCCACGTGTGTACATGTGTGTCATGAAATGTATCCTGGGTGTGGTAGGTGGAAAAATCAGAATACAAAACAGAAATAGGTTTCCATATTTAGGGATCTGACGCAAAAGGATGAGCTGACTGTTACATGCTTGGGTGTGTCCCTCGAAAATATTTAAAAAGGACCTCAAGGTCTCAAGATTTGATTCGAGACTCGGGTTTCATCTACGGAACGTCAGTTGCGAGAAAACAGAGCTTCGTCGAAGTTTCTCAGAGTTACGAGACTACAGGAAGGTATGTATGTTCAATTATTGCATCCTTACTTTCATGATTAGAGATGTGATGCAATTCCTTAAGATGTTCTGCCTACCACACAGTAAAACTTTCAAGATTAAGATCTGTTGTCGCATACGTGCATTCTATCATTCAACTCCAGTAAAGTAGTTTCATTAATTATCTGTCAAACTATCAAATAAACTATGGAATAATTCGCATTACTCCTTATGTTGTTATATGCTACCAGACTAAGTATGTAATAAAACTTATGTATTTTAGAAAGATTATTTTGTTATTCCCCTAGACTAATCCACTTTTCCCATGAAAATCATGGTGTAATTTTGTAATAATTCTTTTGTGAAACCGCTGAGATTTAGCGTGAGCAGTTCTCCGAATAGTGTGGAAATTAACGAGCAAAATAGTTAGGGAGTGTTCTGCCCCATCGTCACAAATGCGGGCTCCTCCAATTCTTTTCTCTCCTTTTTCCATTTTTCGGGTCGAAAAATTTTGTAGTGCTGCTATGACATCCTTAGTGATTATGTTTTAGTTTAATGTTCATTGTGCATATTAATTAAATTTAATTATTTAAGTTGTTATGAATTTTTATGGTAATTAGTTATCTGATTACATTGTTGATAGTGAAATAACCCCTTCTATATTTTTGAATAGTGGAAACAAATTTTAACGAAGTAATTCGAGATATCTTTTCATTTGTTCTTGTTTTTGAAATTTAAGAAATCTCCGCTAAAGTTTCATTATTGGTATATTGCAAAATGGGGTGAAGCAAGTTGCAAATATTTTAGAAAAACTCTTGTTCAGGAAGCAGCGCTTACGAAGGCGTTGCGTTCCGAAATATGTCCAATGGCAAAAGTGGGAACAGATTCGCCAGTGCAGCAAGCCAGTTTGCCAAGTACATGTCTTGAAGTAGGTGAACCGCGGATAGACCATCCTCAGCAGTATAGTTTACCAGATCCTGTGGATAGGCAACCGATAACGCATACGCAGCGTTATAGAGAAAATTTCGCGAAGTTTGAAGAAACTTGTAACAAAATGCCATCTTTGACCCCTTTAGATACTACACAGTATAAACCGCTGGTTGCGAAACGTACGATTTTCCTTAAACCAGAAAAACTGACCGACCCTTCAAATGAAGGTGCAGCTTGTTCTTCCGGAGAGTCTCCTGGTGTAATGAAAGCGATTTTGAGTTTGACCCTAAATTAGCTTCAACACCTTTAAAGAAGGAAGAAAAGCAGCATATTATTGATTCCGAAGTGGTGGAAGATGAGGAAGTTTACTTTCCATTCGTTATACCACCTCAAGTTGGAAAACCCTTGGAAGGTAGACAGGCAGAAATCTCGCCACCTGAATCAAATAACAATGATTCAGATGATGAAATTAAACAATTGGCAAAGAAGGAACTCTATCAGGAAAAGACTGCACGTGACGCGCTAACTCCAAGTCCTCTTTCATATGACTCAGACGAAGAACTCAAGGAATTTATAAATGAAAAAACTTGCATGGAGAATCTAAGTTTTCCTAAATTTATTCAAGATGCTTCTCCCCCTCCTCAGGTGAAATATTCCCCCACTGCTCATAACGCACTTGCACTATTGTTATATAAGAATATTAGACAAGAGGTTTTAGATAATCACAATATGAAGACTCCATCAGAGGATTCATTAACTTTAGAAGAAAATAAGGCAATATAAGTTAATTTACCCCTCCTAAAACGAGCTCCTGCGTGACTAAGCGGTTAGCGTACTCGCCTTTGGCGTGGGAGACCCGGGTTTGGTTCCTGGCGGGAGCTCATGTGGTTCGGATTCCATGTTAATCAGTAGGTACACGTCTCATATTGCCTTGCAGCTGAAAGGGACGCTAAACTAAAATCAACTCAACTCAACCCCCTCCTAAAAAACCTCAAGTAGAAGACAGAAGATAGCCAATATCTTGATAAATCAAGTGCAAAGGAGGAAACTAGAGATCGAGTAACTAATGTACCAATAATAAAATTGCCAAAATTTAAAGGAAGTCCTAAAAAATCTGTTACCAGGTTTCTTGATAAATATCAAACTATAGCTCGTGCTTGGAATTGGCTCGAACAGGAGCAATGTTCTTATTTGGCAGCTTGTCTCGAAAATGCTGCTCTTGATTGGTACTTATGTCGTAAGGAAGCAATTCAACAGTTACAATTTCAAGAATTAAAACAAATGTTTTCTCAAGCATTTCCTGATGATTTATATAAAGATCAGCTTGAACAAAAACTAAATAGAAAGCGACTACCTCCTCTTTTCCCACCCGTTAACTTCGCTTATACTTTAATAAGAGATTGGAAATTCGTATGACCTGAAATTGGAGAGAGACAGTTGTTGCGCTTACTATATATTGTATTTAGCTGACATTTATACCGAATCTCGTAGGGAAATTAAGAGAAAAGGTAGAGAATAAAAAAGACTCCATCATTCAAAACCTTATATGGGTGTTGAAAACATTCTTTTTAAAAAGAATGTGGACGTATAAACGTGAAATCGGGAAAGAAGGTAGGCCAATTGAAGTTAAAAGAGCTCGAACGAATTTATGTGATCAAAGATTGCCCACAATTCCCATTAGGATTTTTAATAAAAAAGTACATACATTATTGGACACGGGTTCGCAGATCTGTGTGTTGGCTGAAGAAATGATTCCTCAAAATTTTCCAATTGCTAAGCGAATGCGTGCTACAATTCGTTTGCGAACTATAGGGGATATGTTAACTCAACCACTTCCTGTAGTTCGGTTAAGCTTTCAGGTAGGAACCTACAGTCGAAGATTTCGTCGAATATGGTTAAGTGTAGCCTTAGTTAAATAGTCTCAATTAGACGAAAAAAATGGTTCTAGGGATAGACTTCATTCAGCGTTATACGTACTGTATAGGGTTACAATCTATCATTATCGAAGGTGATCAAAGGCAGCCAAACATGAAGTTTAATGTTCAGTACTTGCCAAACCGAAAAGCCCAAACGGTAGTGAATCTGTCACTTGTTCGGTTTTACTAGAATGACAACCCTAGGACAAATAAAAATGTTAGCTTAACACCAGTATCGCGTACGAAAGCTGAAGCAAATCAAAATAGTTAAAGTTCAATGACCCAGGTTCCTTTTTTGAAAATGCTCTTCTTAATTCACAACCGGAAAATGAATGTCCTATCTTGAGGATCAATTTTATTGAAACTCAATCATCGTGTATTTTAATCGAAACTGCAGAGTGCATGTAAATACCTGCTGCAAAAGTTGGTTTAGTAAATGTTACGTCAAGTTATCCTATAGTTGGGTATTACTATGTGGAACCGAATGACGTTTTACATCGACCTTACTCATGTTTAATACCACCCACAATTTATGCCCAAGAAACTGGGTTTGCTAAACTGCCTGTGTTCAATTTAAGTAAACGGGATGTGACCATACATGACTCTCAAATCGGAGGACATCTAGAGGAATGCGTTCCTTCACCAGAGGCAAGAGTGAACATGGTTAAAGCCACCCCACTCTCCGCTGAGAACGTTGAGGTATCGAAATCTAAACTACAGCATGATATTGACAAGGAAATTGATATTACGAGCATAGTACAGAATTGATTTCAAATATTCGTGTATTTTCACCTCATTATAGGGAGACCTTAGAGACTAAGAGAGCCATGAAAGAAGAAATAGACAAATTGCTCAAACAAAACATCTATTTTCCTTGTAGATCTCGATATGCGTCTAGTGTCATTTTAGTCAATAAACGAGATAATTCTAAGAGGCTCGTGGTGGTTTTAGATAACGGAATTCTATCATATCTCCTGACTGCTACGCTCTTCCATTAATCAACGACTTAATAGATTTATTCACAAACATTCAATTTGTAAGCTCAATAGACCTCAGATCTGTTTTTTCAAATCCCCTTAAGAAAAGATAAATTAAAAAGCTGCATTCACCTGTAGGGCAGATTTGTTTTCTTTTAACATTGTTCCCCAAGGGCTATCCACTTCTCCAGCAGCATTTCAAAGAATGATCAATAAAGTGTTTGCCTGGTTAAAATTTGATATAATGACATGTTACATGAATGATTTGTTTGTTTTTTGGAAAATTTATAGATGAAAAGTTAGATAGACTTAGGAAAGTATTCACTCGCTTGCGGGAAGCTAATCTAAAATTAAATCCATCAAAATCTCATGTCATGTATTCTGAACTACCAATTCTAGGATTCGTAGTAGGACGTGACGGGGTAAGGATAGATCCAAAACGAATCGAGGCTATCACTAACTTTCCTGAACAAAAATCAGTTCGTGATGTACATAGCTTTTTTTGGAATGGCTAATGACAATCGAAGATTTACTAAGAATTTTTCAGCTATCGGGAAACCTTTAATAGTTTAGTCTCTCAATTTGGAGATAGAGAGCGTCAAGCCTTTAATACTTTAAAAGAGAAGTAGGTCACAGCCCCTGTATTAGCCATCTTTGATCCGGGAGCAGATGCTACCGAGTTGTACGTCGATGCATGTGAATATGGAATTGGTGCACTACTAATGTAGATCAAGAAGGTGTAACGGACCATTTTGGCAGATGGTCCTTACAGTATATTTTATGCTGTAATAGAAATTAAATTTGTCAACTCCCGTGTTATCTGGCTATATGAAAGCCAAATAGTTGGATTATTTTATCTATTTCGTCGTTGTTTCAAGGATTATTTATATTTAGATGTTCAATTTATTAATAAATGTGCAGATTCGGAATAATGAACTATATAATAAAAATCTAATTTTTATAATTAAATATATTTAAAATTATGTACAAAATAATTATACATTTTACCATTGTAACCTTTTGGAAATCTAATCTAAAATTTGGTTATTTTAATGAAAACCGAACTCTTAATGAAACTATTATGTAAAGAAGAAAAAGAAAAAAGTGTGATAGTTACAGAATTTACTGACATGGAGTTTTAAAAGTGTCATGAAAATTAGTTTTGAAGGTTGATTTCGTTGTATTTACTACAAAACGTGTATGTCGTTCTAAATACAGGGATTATACTAGTTGTTTTGTATCCCATATTTAATATTATATATAAACATATAAGTTTAATCACATATCTCTGTTTTTTCGCTTAAAATAGTGAATGGTAGATATGTTGGTTCCTGAAGCTGATGTGAATACTATGTTCGAGTAAGTAGTTGAGATCCCTGACCAAATCTCCTAACACCTAATGATGTCCCAGTCTTCTTTCATACTATAGATGAAATTTAGTTTCCAGTTATGTCGTTGGTTATAGTCAGCATAAATATATACAGATGGTCGTTGTGACATCCAGATTCGATCATTTTAGTTACTTCTATTTCCTTAGGATGACATGGTGAATGAGTACTGTATATTTAAATAGCTACTGACTAAGTATTATCGTCAGGTGTATACAATAATGTCACGGTGAATGTGTAAAATAGAGGCAATGCTGCAATGTGTTGATGCTGGTGCTGAAGAGCCCGATTATGATTACAGCGTATTGTTCTCTTCATAGTATTCATGTCCGTGGCCCATGGTTAAGAAGCCTGATCGACACTAGGTAGCATATAATACGGTATCTTCTATTTCTTCATCCTTGTATTGAATTATCTTCTTCTTGTATTGATCATCTCATGGCTGACATTCCAATTAGACGTATGGGTTTTATACACTACAAAGTACACAGTATTTCTACAGAACAACGGACCACGACCAGGGAACTTGGCAGCGTATTTAGTGATATCCGGGCCAAAACAAAATATTAATCTATTTGGAACCGTCTTGTGTTGGTTTGACGATGTTCGTAGTTGTGACCCAACAAAGTGAAGGGACGGCTACAGTAGAGAATGGCGACCCATCCAGGATGTCGCTAGAGGGCGTCAGTGTCTCTGTTTGGCATCCTAGTTGTGGTTGTGAAGGTTTGTGGATGTATCTTGCGAAAAATCTACGAAAGAGATGTAATTCAAGAACATGTGACGAAGGTGTAGAGATAGTCGGGGATCCAGTATATGAAGAAATGACGAAATCGAAGTGCAAAAGAAATGATACGGGAAATACAGACTCCCAATTGAAATATGCTTGTGTTTGTGAACCAAAAGAGGGTGAAAGTGAACCCACAGTGAAATGTGAACTGTGTGATGCAGAATTTCACATTGAGTGTTTGGACCTTGAACCAAAACAATATGAAGTGACTTGTAATCCTGAAAATAAATGGAAATGCAAGAGATGTGTAGAAAAAGAGACTGAAATAGAAATGAATGATCTTGGAACATCATCAACTCTGGACTGTACCGGAAGTGTCGACAGCCGAACAGAAGTGCCTAAGATGTCTCCGGAAATGCAATTTATGCTGAGAGAGTTTCGTGAGCTCAGTAGCAGATTGGAGGAAAAGTTCAGTTCAGCGTTGCAACAGGACAAGGAGGATAGGAAGAAGGAAGTTGCAGATCTTAAGAAAACCTTGGCTCTGTTGAATAGTGACTTGAGGAAAGAGGTGCCTACCGGTATTATTCATATTAGGGAAATCCAGGCGACGGAGACCCAACAGAAAGATGAAAAGCAATGTAAAATTTCCGAACGAAACATCACTGAGGAGAAATTTAAAGAAGACAGACAGATCGCTGATTTGAAAGAGTCCACGTTAACCATGAAAATGGAATGGAGGAAGCCAGTACATTTAGGGAAGATGTTGCCGTGTGAAGAAAGGATGGAAGCAGAAAATGTGAAGAAGGAAGATGATTGCCGTTTAATCTGTGAACAGAAAGAAAGTAATTGTTGTCCAATATGTGAAAAGAAGGAAGATTATTACTGCCAAACGTATAGCCAGAAAGAATGTGATTGTTTAAAGTCAAATAGAAGAAAAGGACTAAATAAACTGTATGATGTGTTACCCTGCCCTAAATGTGTGAGGAAAAGAACATTGGATAAGAAAATCAGAGTGAGATTACGGAAAAGAAGGAGAAAGGAATTCGTTGAGACGTACCTTAAGAGTCCGGATAGGAAGAAGATGAGAAGACATGTCAGGAAGTTGAAAATGAGGAGTGAGACTTTAACAGCTGACTTATGTAATTGGGGAATTAGAAGAAAGTCGGAAAGAAGATACGAAAAGTGGAAAAGAAAAAGTTTGAAAGAACAACACGTAACCAAGAGGACTACTGAGCATACGCCAGAAAAGAGTGCCAGTACGTGTAATAAGAGAGAGAAAAGAAGTGATGAGTATTATAAAAGAAAAAGAAAATATAAATTTGAAAAAATTAAGCAATTAGTGATACGGGAAAAGGAACAAGGAATAAAAGAATGTTATGAAAATCGAAAGAAGATAAATGAGAATGATCGTTTAAAGTATCATAGAAAAAAAAGAAAGAAATTGCGAAAATGCGTGAAGTGCATAGGAGTATGGTGGAAAAGAAAGAAACATTCGTTTCTGCTCGAATGTGAATGTTCGCGTGATGCAACACAGGAACGTTTGTTCATAATTGCAATGAATATATGCTTGATGCAGCGCATGTGGCCATTAGTTGAAAACATCTTTTAATGTTTTCTTCACATATGAAAACTCTGTTTTGCTTAATAAGTTATGCTATGTGTGCAAATTTTATTTTATGTCCAAACATATATATACATAAATAACATTAAACCTTTTAATCCAAAGTTAAACCTTTAAACTAATTGTCGGCTCACTATCAAGAATAGTGTTATTTATTGTGCTTGTAATGTTTACTCTTTATTGCAACGTTAACAATTTGTTGCAATATTAACCCTTTGTTGTCCAATGTTAGTAAAGTTTACATTTTGTGAAAAATTTTTAAACTACCATTTTAAAATTTTTCTTTGATGGGCCGGCAAAACTGTAACGGACTATTTTGGCAGATGGTCCTTACAGTATATTTTATGCTGTAATAGAAATTAAATTTGTCAACTCCCGTGTTATCTGGCTATATGAAAGCCAAATAGTTGGATTATTTTATCTATTTCGTCGTTGTTTCAAGGATTATTTATATTTAGATGTTCAATTTATTAATAAATGTGCAGATTCGGAATAATGAACTATATAATAAAAATCTAATTTTTATAATTAAATATATTTAAAATTATGTAACAAAATAATTATAAATTTTACCATTGTAACCTTTTGGAAATCTAATCTAAAATTTGGTTATTTTAATGAAAACCGAACTCTTAATGAAACTATTATGTAAAGAAGAAAAAGAAAAAAGTGTGATAGTTACAGAATTTACTGACATGGAGTTTTAAAAGTGTCATGAAAATTAGTTTTGAAGGTTGATTACGTTGTATTTACTACAAAACGTGTATGTCGTTCTAAATACAGGGATTATACTAGTTGTTTTGTATCCCATATTTAATATTATATATAAACATATAAGTTTAATCACATATCTCTGTTTTTCGCTTAAAATAGTGAATGGTAGATATGTTGGTTCCTGAAGCTGATGTGAATACTATGTTCGAGTAAGTAGTTGAGATCCCTGACCAAATCTATTAACACCTAATGATGTCCCAGTCTTCTTTCATACTATAGATGAAATTTAGTTTCCAGTTATGTCGTTGGTTATAGTCAGCATAAATATATACAGATGGTCGTTGTGACATCCAGATTCGATCATTTTAGTTACTTCTATTTCCTTAGGATGACATGGTGAATGAGTACTGTATATTTAAATAGCTACTGACTAAGTATTATCGTCAGGTGTATACAATAATGTCACGGTGAATGTGTAAAATAGAGGCAATGCTGCAATGTGTTGATGCTGGTGCTGAAGGGTCCGCGTATGATTACAGCGTATTGTTCTCTTCATAGTATTCATGTCTGTGGCCCATGGTTAAGAAGCCTGATCGACACTAGGTAGCATATAATACGGTATCTTCTATTTCTTCATCCTTGTATTGAATTATCTTCTTCTTGTATTGATCATCCCATGGCTGACATTCCAATTAGACGTATGGGTTTTATACACTACAAAGTACACAGTATTTCTACAGAACAACGGACCACGACCAGGGAACTTGGCAGCGTATTTAGTGATATCCGGGCCAAAACAAAATATTAATCTATTTGGAACCGTCTTGTGTTGGTTTGACGATGTTCGTAGTTGTGACCCAACAAAGTGAAGGGACGGCTACAGTAGAAAGGGAGGAAAAAGACCTATTGCTTATTATAGCAGAAAAATTTTAGACCATGAAACTAAATCCTTATCGATCCCAGAGAAAGAGACCATGACATTGGTAGAAGCTGTGTTGTATTTCCATGAATATCTAATAGGAGTGCCTCACTTCACAGCATTCACGGACAATTGTTGTGTTTGTTATTTAAGAAATATGAAAAATCTTAGAGGAAAATATCTTCGTTGGTTTATCAGGCTCCAATCTTACATTTCAATTAAAGCGATAAGTCAACCCCCCTAACTGGCATAGTGATTGCATGTCAATGTATCCCACGCAGACTTTAAGTGAAGAAAAAACTCTAATCGAGAAGAAGGACTTTGTATAAATGCAATGAAAACTGACGCAACTGATGTAATCAAAGCACAGAAAGAGGATGAATATTTTGGTAAAATAGGCGAATTAGTAAAGTCTGATCCTACTAATAATGAGGCTCGCCCTTATGTATTAATAGACGAGGTATTATATCGCATATATAATAAGGATTTAAAACAATGTGTTCCACGAAGTATGGTTCCCGAAGTTTTATATGCTACCCATACATCATGTCTAGATGGTGGACATCTTGGAGAGCGCAAAGTGCTTTCTCGTGTTAATGAGCGATTTTATTGGCCTCGAATGTGGAACGATATTAAAAATTATATCAGGACTTGCCGCGAATGTCAAGAACGCAAAGAACCCAACCACTAAACCATTAGGGTGGCATAAACCAGTCAAGCCTATAGCACCTTTTTAATACCTTAAATTTGGACGTATTTGGCCCTCTGCCCTCCTCTTATGGCTATAAATATGTCACCACCGCTGTCGATATGTTTTCAAATTACGTAGTGTCACGACCATGAAAAACCATAACAGCAAGGAATGTTGCAAAGTTTTTATTAGACGACGTTATTTGTTACTTTGGTCCACCCCGTAATATATTGACTGACCTGGGATCAAATTTCCAAGCAGAAGTAAATCGCGAAATTACGTCCATACTAGGTATAAATCAAAAGTTTAGTACGGCTTATCATCCTAGAACAAATTCACGAGTGGAGAGATATAATCACATTTTGGCAAATTATTTGAGTAAATATATGTCTACTTCTCAAAAGGATTCGTCTCTAGTTGTTAGGACCGCGTGTTACGCTTACAATACGGCGAAACACGAACACCATCATCATTCACCTTTTGAATTGGTGTTTGGTAGAAAGGCTGTGTTAGGTATCGAACTCGAGACACCATGTCGAACCCCGTATGGAAAACTAGTGAAAAAGAATCTTAGTCATATAAGAAAACTGGCTCAAAGGCCTTAATTAGTCAGCAGTAAAACAAAAAGCCAAAATTGATAAACGTAGGAAGGCCCATACCTTTAAGGAAAACAATTTAGTCCTCATAAGAAATTTGGCAGCTAAACCTGGATTATCTCCTAAATTAGTAAGAGCTCGATATGTAGGCCCTTATAGAATTGTACGCGTAAATTCTAAAAATGTTTGCGTAGTTTAGAAAGTAAATGGAAAAGATCAGATAAAGAAAGGTAATGTTGAACGAATGGAGTTATATTATCCATGTTCTATGTTTCCAAACGGGACCAATTTTGTTCGACCATCTCACACTGGAAAGTCTACTTAAAATAAATTATTATAATAAGTTATCTTGATAGGCGTAGGAACTTCTAACGTGAAATTCAATTAGGAAGCAAGCTTTCTGTAAGAAATGATAAGTTAATACTGTAATACATAAATAAATAAGCAAATAAGTAATTAAATTCATATGTGTATATGAAATAAATAGAAAGCGTTGTCATGACAAGTATAAGATTGTTTAAAATCCATTAATGGTCGGAAACCCTTCTATCGAAACAAGAGGATGCATTAAATACAACTAAGGAAGTTAATTGCTATCCTTAAGAAGTTGTCATATTCCTGGTGTTGACAGACAGACCAATGGCCAGACAGACTGACAGACAAAAATAAAAACATAACACCAAGTGACAAAAACAAAAACTAGAAAAAATACAAGGAAAAATCCATCCGTTTGATAGATTATAGCGCTGTATATGAAATAAAATCAATGATGAAAGAATACAACTAAAATAGCATACGCCTTTCGTATTTTGTAGGTCTAGATAGGGTCAATGTTATAATGTGGCTACTTTAATCCGGATGTCAAAGAAGGATTCTTCGTTCGTCAGAAATCCAGTAAGGAAAATGCGGTGAAAAGTGTGTAGAAAATCATTTTCCTTCTAGTTCTCCCGTGAAAGGAAACGCTTCCAAAAATGTAGAAACACGTACAGAAAGTCTGGTATAATTGTAAATAATAAATTACCTTCCATCAAATTCCTCCCTTTTCTGGGAAATTAAATGGGGACACATCTCAGTTTCTTGACGCGTACAAACTTGCTCAGTCCTATATTCATGGAGTGACGAAGAGTAACGGAATTATTTGCCTGATTACTTTCAAGGGAGTGCTGCTGATTGGTACCATACAGAAAAGGAATCATTGGCGTCTCTGGCAAAATTCCAAGACCTAGAAGGTCAACTAAGGAAGGCCTTCGCAGCTTGAGCTGAGCTTGGCAAACCATTTGCCTTATTGGCAAGACGAAAAAAAAACACCATTAAAGTTTTTCAGAATATATTTATGCACTTTTAAGGTTATGTAATAAAGTAGATTATTATTAAAAGGTGTGGACCCCCGTGCACTGAAATATGTCAGTACACGTGAGCCAGATAGTGTAGACGAAGTCGATAGATTACTTAAATTGTATGAATCTGCTAAGGTTCAAGCAGGTTTACGTGCCCTCTCTGACGCTCTTCTGGAGCTCCCTGATGTAGAATTTAGTCAACCCAAGTTGGAATCAAATCGACAGGGTATATCGATAAATCGTGGAATACAACGAATCTATAATAATAGCGGTCTTGGTATGAGAAACCAACGTCCTAATCTGAAGGTTTCAGAATATAAGTATTAATGATACACAATGCTACCCTTGTTGTAAATATGGACATTTTGCTCGCGAGTGCCGAGCTCGACAAAATCAAAATCGGTATTGAATCTATCAAATAGATTCCGCCGTGGATATCACTCAAATAGAGGTCTGCCGAATAATAGAGGACAACCATTTGGAAGACGCCCAAATAGGGGAAGACAGATTAACAATGAAAACAGAACTCAAAATGTAGAAACTTCAGATAACACTCAACAATAAGCGTGTATTGATTTTCTAAATTTTATTTTCTTTCTTTCCCTCACTTAATTTTTATGATGCGCAGGTAAAATGGATATATCAATTTCATATATAAACTTCACCACAATATCTCTTTTGGTAGCCGAAAACCAAGATTTCCTGTTTCATGTCCAACGGTAGATATCCCGTTATACTCCTTCTAATCTTGTGTTCTGAGATCCTATCCTGTAGCGTTCTTATCATATTAAATTAATTCTTATCATATGGAAAAGAAAATTATTTTGCGAAATGAAACTATTTTGTAACAATTTAATTATTTTCTTTACAGATAAAAGTATTGTTTTGCCATAGTTTGTGAGTATATTGATTTTATCTAATATGTTATTCTCATTTTCAGCAGACAACAATTTTCTATTATCTGGCCAGTAAACTGTACGTTCTTTTATTTTCTTTTTAAAATAATATATATAACATTATGACTTAAAACAAACCAGCTAGTTAAATAACTTAAATATTTTTATCTATTAATTGTCTAGTATTAATAGAAGCACAAGGTCATTTTAGTCTCGCGACACACCGGTTCTGTTCTAATCAATGCAAATCATGCATAATGTGAATTTTTGAGTATGCTCTATAATATAGATATAATACAATAATTGATATAATAAATGTAATAAATATAATACAATAAATAACCAAATAACACTACGACTAAAATTCTACACTATTCTATTCATAAGCGGTTCGTTTGGGTGATCATTGGTTCATCTTTTGGGTGCTGCATTGCATACCGGGTACCAGAGGGAAAATTATTTATCGCAAGATAGACTAATCGGGTTATTACCTAGCCTGCTATCTCTTGACTGTGATAGATCAACGCCCAAGACAAGGTAAGGGTAAGGAAAAAGCATAAGCTAAATATATATATGTAATTATATAGGTCGAAAATTTAAAAAAGGAAGAGAAGTACTTAGAATGTACTATTAAACCTAGGACAGAACATGCAGAATTAACTACGACTCCTACGACTACTATATACACTATACCATTAGTATAATATTCGGTAACTAAATGCAAACATTCTAAATTAATTGTGACATAAAGACATTTTGTTTTCTTTAACCTAAACTACTATATAACTTGATGTAACAATGTTACCTTGCATAGTTGAAAGACCGGAAGACATTATCGTCCCAAGTTCCAGCTAATTGCTATCAGCATAGCAAGGACACACACAAGTATAAAATATACAAATAGAATGCATTTCAGTACATTTTCGCAAGCAGTTAATTAGATAGTATTAATAATAATAATAATAATAATAATGACAATGACGTTCTCATATTTATACATTAATAAAAAGTTAATAAGTTTAAAAAAAATTACATTTTTTAAAAAAAATTCGTTATTTAGAGCTCATATGATTGTCAATTACTACTTCGTTTACAATTTTCTTTTTCATGATTAAATTTGACTACTGCTTGTGAGCTAACTTCGTTCATGGAAAGACAAACGTCTAAAATTGGTTGAAATCTCAGATACTCTCACCCGTTATTGGAAAAACTGGATGAATATTTCTTCACAAGAATATTTTCGCCTGCTAATGATCATGGTATCCCTGGAGAACTTATGATATCACAACAATCCTGTTCTAATGGGGTATAATGTTATTTCTTGATATGATAGAATTAGGGAGAATAGACTAATTAAAGACTAATTACAGAACTCTCTACTTACCTCTGAGCACCTGAAGACCACCGTGATAAGAAACGATTTCTATATGTCACGTGTATGTTTCTCGAGACACGCCCAACGAATAATTGCGATTTTTTTGGCTAATTGCGATTTCGTTCTTGTTGTTTTTTTTTCCTTTTCTCACCGACACTTCATAAGTAACTTCAATTACATATGTTTCCTTTAGATCTGTATTGTCATGTAGCACTGTATAAATCTTACGCTCCTCGATACATACGTGATGTGCCCGATCATTGAGAATGGCAGAATACTTGAAAACCAATCTTGGACTTCTTTCCAAATCATACACTCTTCCAAACTACACCCTTTCTATATATTGCAGAAATTGCAAAAGCCAATAGAAAGAAAGATACCACATCTTCAGCCCATATTAGGCGAAATGGTCTCACCCGGTAACATTCGTCAAAAGTAAGAATTTGCATCTCAACTTTTTTCCTCTAATAACACTGATAATGCACTTCAAAGTATTGGAGACATATCAAGTTATAGAAACAAATGGAAAAGCTTAGCAACCTTCCCTGGTTTCTGTTTACACTTCAAGTTGGTAATATTGTTCTACTTTCCTCGCTGCATTAACTCGAGTTTTCTGTAATATCACTTCAATGCATAAACAGGAAGCCCATATCAACTAACTGTGGTTTATACGAGTCTGACAGCAAATCTCTTCAATGCTGTAAACCAGCTATTCTTGACTAACAAAATTAACATTGCATTTTTTTAAATAGCCAACATTCCATGTACCCGTCAAGTCACTATGACAATGATGGAAGTAAGAACCACTAGGTGCATCGATTCTAAATTTTATTAAGAATACGGTCAATTTCCCGAACTCAAGTAAGCGTCGGTTTGATTCCCATCAGCTACAAACTTACGACCTGGAATCCTCTTTCTTCGCTCAATTATGTATACAAAGAAAATGATAAGAGAAAGGAGAGAGGATTACCCCTTCTTTTTGACCGACTTATGACGAAAAAGGTTTCCAAACTAATTTGAACTTCAAGACATGTGGACTCAAGGCAGCAACTACAGATCAATACATTAAACTTCTATTCGTCTTGTTTTAATATGAAAAAAATATAAAAAAAATTAATATAACTTAAAATAAAATAAAATAAAATTAATTTTCCAAATTGCATTATTGAAAGCTTGCAAAAATCCATACGAAAATGTGACGGTAGTCCAACCTTGAATCTTCATGAACTTAAGTACTAGAATTAAAATATAATAAATTAACAAATTAATAGTAGAAATTCAACCCTCTCAGATATCTTAATTTAACCGCCGTCAATGATAATGTTAATAACCAATCTTCACCTTTGTAAATGACATCTCAAGGCTGATCTGTTATGTGATCTACTATGACCTAAATGTTAGTATATACTTGATTCCATTCAAATTTAATGACATAGTAATAATACTTTAATAAATATTTATTGTAAATCAATTTGCAGGTGTCACATAAAATATCATAAAGTTGAATTAAAATATTGCAAACTACCTTGTATCTCTGAGTGTACGACATTTGTTGCTATTTACAACAATAATTATTACTTACTTAAATTTTGTGTCGTTCACTGTCTGGGACTCTATTTCGTTGGGTACGGGATAATAAACATTTTACTAGATAGTAAACAGTAAACATTTAACGGCGACATAGAACCATACTTAGCCAAAGCTGTAATAAAGTATCAAAATTCACCACCAGTAACTCAAATGTAATAAAGGAACAGAGTTCAGATCTAAGTTTAGTTAACATTATGCTAATCTTGCTGGAATGGTATAATTGTAATTAGTGCGAGAGGTCCCGTGTTCAGATGTGTCACATCCTTATACTACCATTGTTAATATCATACTACCTTATTCATTCAGATTAACTTATGTTCCTCAACCATTTATCAGGGTATTTTGAAAAGTTATCAGTTGTATTCAAATTATCTAATTCATTCTATATCATATTTTTGCATTTAACTTTTATCTATAATAATATACAAGTGCTTGTCGCTATATATCTTATTCTAGGTTATTGAACCTTTTTGTAATGATCTTTGGAGATGAGGACGGTAAAGGAATTTTCTGGACATTATGTAGATTGTTGTAGCTTTAAACTCTTGCATTTTATAGCATGTTGCAGTGTTAATGATTTTCTTCTTCTACCTTAATGTAGTAAGTTATCATTATGTTAAACTGCGTTGAACTTGTGAGCCTGGAGTTGACTTATACATGATCATAATTGCTACTATGCTAACAACAGACTCGTGACTATGTGCCTATTTGCATTAACTATTATATTCATCGTTTTGACACTGAAAATTTGCTATTCTTTATATTTACCTTGGTTACCTTGCTCTTTATTAGAATGAATTCAAAAGGTTATTTTGGATTAATAGACATTTGAATAGACACTTTCTTCTCTTGGCTTGTTAGCAACAGAGAAAGGAAATACGTAAAACCTCTGAAGGAAACTGACGTTGCTTTTAATGCGCAATTTACGTAGGAAGTTTACTTGATGAAGGTTACAAATAAACATCATACTCAATGCTTAATCACGATTTTGACAACGCATTAATGTACGGAAATTGGTCAAATAGTTAAGGGTCTATGGAAAATTCTAGAATACATGACATTGAATTCATCCGGCTATTACTGTATATGCTGTCCACGTGTGTACATTTGTGTCATGCCATGAATCCTCGGTATGGTAGGTAGAAAAATCAGAATACGAAACAGAAATAGGTTTCCATATTTAGGGATCTGACGCAAAAGGATGAGCTGACTGTTACAAGCTTGGGTGTGTCCCTCGAAAATAATAAAAAAGGACCTCAAGGTCTCAAGATTTGATTCGAGACTCAGCTTTCATCTACGGAACGTCAGTTGCGAGTAAACAGAGTTTCGTCGAAGTTTCTCAGAGTTACGAGACTACAGGAAGGTATATATGTTCAATTATTGCATCATTACTTTCATGATTAGAGACGTTCTTAAGAGAGAGTTCCTTAAAATGTTCTACCTACCAACAGTAAAACTTTCAACACTAAGATCTGTTGTCGCATAAGTGCATTCTATCATTCATCTCCAGTAAAGTAGTTACATTAATTATCTGTCAAACTATCAAATAAACTATGGAATAATTCACATTATCCCTTATGTTGTTGTATGCTAACAGATTAAGCATGTAATAAAACTTATGCATTTTAGAAAGATTATTTTGTTATTTCCCTAGAATAATCCACTTTTCCCGTGAAAATCATGGTGTAATTTAGTTGTAATTCTTTTGAGAAACCGCTAAGATTTAGCGTGAGCAGTTCTCTGAATAATGTGGATATTAACGAGAAGGAATTTCTTCCTTTTCGTTTGCTAGAGTGGTTCAAATTTATGGCATTAGCACTATCACCATAGAAGCTTGGATTAAATGGTGTTTATTAGTATAAGAAAATGTGCTTAAATAGGAGGTAAATGCTGGATTGCACTTTAACACCTGACGGAGTTTACGTTCCCACATTTTGTGCACTTTGTATCCCATGGACGGTAATAGTTTCATTTTACGCCGTGTTCTCTCGTAACGATAGTTCATACTATTTTTGGAGCATAAGTTAGCTGATTATGGCATGTAGGAACACAAAAACGACAGGTATGAACAGTGGCGGAGGTTGGACGTTAAAAGTGGGGTTCAAGATATGATCTGAAAATGTGTTTATAGCTGTTAGTTTTCCTGGTTGTTTCTAATACTTTGACGGAAGCTTGTATAACTAATAGGATACTATGGTTTTCAGTTAACCCTTTTCTGGATGACTTTTTCTTTTAGCGAAAAAAATAATCAATATTGGAAATCGTCATATGGGAACTTGAAAAATGAATTAAATTTGAATTTTAGATTTTTCACTTAATTCCGACGAGAAATAAGTAAGTGCCATATATGACGTACTTACAACTTACAAAGAACATGCCATATGACACCAAAATATCTTATTCGTACACATTAATATCTCACACAGCAAACAAAACAGTCATTTGTTGCCTTTGTAAATCACAGAAAAGCTAAAGTGAACAACGGGTATGTGCCATATATAGCATGCGGTAAGGGATTAAAATATTGTATATTGTATTTCATATTTTATTAAGTAAATTGACAAGAGCAACGCAAGTAGGTACTAGCCCTTTGTACTATTAAATATCGAAAGTGTAAAAAGAGATTTGATTTCTTGCTCATGAACATCTTAAAATTCTGTCTGGAACGTTGTGTGATCTGATTATTTAATAACAAATTTTCAAAACAAATAAGTTGAAAAGTTAATATTAATCATAGTAATGAATAATGATGCTTGTTTTGTGGAAGTTATACTGTAACTGGGGATTAATAAACAACTTATATTTTAAATTCCAGACATGCTATTAAATATATGTTATTACTCTTAGAAAATGAGACAGTAAATACTATAACCATATGCTATTACTTTTAAAGAAATACAGTGGAGCGTCGATTATCAGAACGTCGGTCAACCGAACGACCGCTTAACCGAACTGTGTACTCGCTGGCACTTGTTACTCTCCCACCCTACCGTCCATCATTAGACCAAGTTTCCCACGTAGTCGCCGCACAGAGCCACCGGTGGCGGAACATTGCTTCTAATGAGGCCTTCATAAGGTGCTGCTGACCGTCCAAGCCGCCAGTCGCTGTGTTTCAACAATCAGCACACTTCTGTCGGTTTGGCACTGGTTGTAGAAGTACAGTCCAGTACAGTGCAGTACAGTACAGTACAGTTCGATTATCCGAACAAACCAGTTTTCTAAACACCCATGTCCCCCAATTGCTTCGGATAATCGACGCTCTACTGTATTTTCTTTTGGAACTTCCCGAAACATGTTCGTTGCCATTATGTGCAGTTTTCAATTTCTTGGATACCCACCAAAACACAATACTTAGAATCACTCCATACTCCAGTTATACAAAATAATACTAAAACCTAGAATTATGTTGAATTCACTAAATTTAATTGTGTATACACTCGTACATCCCTAAACACACCATTTCACTTCTATGTTACACTACAAAACAATGGAAAAGGTAGAGGTTGTTCCTTATTACGTTCCTTTTAATCAATATTCGTTACTTTAGAAAGAAGAAAATACATTTGAGGATCTAAATTTTTGTGCAGTTAAAGAATAACTTGTGAAATACTTTTCTTTTTGCAAAATGTTCTCTCAATTAATTTCAAACGCCTAACATATCGAGCCCTTGTAAGAAGTTAAAATATGTTGGAATTGTTGTGCTCCAATATGTTGATTTTTGGGTTATTTCTATGGCAATTAAAATGCAATTCCTGTAGTTTCCTTTACTCCACGGGAAGACATACAATACATACTCACGCAACGGCAAATATTATATGGTACCATTTTTTTCTATCAACCAGTAATACATACAAAAACTTTACATTTCCAAATGAAACTATATACATTAATGGGTTACGTCTAAGAATTGCGGGCCAACTGCCCCCCTTTGCCCAACCTAATCGCCGCCCATGGGTATGAAATTTGCTTCCTCGAAACTCATATACCTGTTCTTCAGTGTCAGGAAATCAAGATTGAAGAGTTTTTGCGATATTTGTCTGATATTTAGGCATTCAATGGGCGTTTAAGGAAGAATTTTAATAAGTATAGGTATGCTGGGACGCGGTATGTACTGCTTGGAATTTCAGCACTTTAGTGATATTAAGGCATAGTGTCAAAGCAATTTCCATAAGTTGACAGTAAAGAATCCAATGTGACAGGTCTGTATTACTACCGTAAGTATGGAATCGCCTCAACTTGGACAATATCTTTCTGGTGGGTTACTGATTGCTGGAAGCTATGTTTGAGTACCTGAATACCTCAGACCATGGAAAACAGAACCGCGGGATGAATGTACAATTTCTGAGACCATGTAGATAAACGGTTTACAGGCCGTGTCAAAGTAAAAATATATATATATATATATAAACTTATTTAGATGTTAGTTATTTTCTAACTCAACATATGATATGCTATTAGAATAATACTTACCGGAGAGACGGAAGCGATAAGCAACAGCGAATACAGTCTTCTTGTACACATGCAAGTACAATAGCATTAACATACACATTAAGCAAGAATGGATCATATTGCCGTAAGATTTTTACAGCAAAGAGTCTCTATTCTAGTAGTTGTGTATTAATTTCTTCCCTTAGTATGCAGCTTATATTTTGTTTTATGAAATAATTCATTATTTATTAAGCAAGTTTATTTGACTTACTGCTTTATAAAATGAAGAATTTATAAATCAAGTTGTAGTGCAAGAACTTTGTGGGTAAACAATTGTTATTAAAACAGTATATATTCGTAAACTCCTGTCATTGATAAATTTGTGACTGTTTCATGGAAACTCTAACATTCCCCTCTATGCTAAATTGTACTGAAACCACTATTTGCTAATGAGATACTATATACTGAAACTATACAGACATTATATATAGAAATAAATAGAGACAATCTTCAATATTCCGGCTCTTTCGGTACACCTAAATAAACAAGGGTGTAGTAAACTTACAGACATACCGACTCCATGTAGTATACATACAGAAGGTTAAGTAACGACAAGGAAAACAAAGAAACTAATATGTAAATTACCTAGCAACTGTTCATACGCGAGCTGGATCATCATTTCTGTTTTATGGACGATAACCTTTCTTATTCTCGAGAACATAGTGGGTGGCCACATTTCTGAGGTTATAATGACAACAAATCATTCGACTTTATTTATAATATATTTGGGAATATATTTTGGAATGATTATTTGTGACCACATCTTTCTATTTAACTACAATATTTTCCCACTACAGCATACGAAATAACACGTCGATCGACTGTTGTAAAATTTATTCATACTACTATCAATAATTCATTAATCAAACTTCTTTAACTTTGATTTTCCTTCTTCTTTCACTAGGTTTGTGTCACACTTGAGTCATCCGCATCGTGTTCGCAGTTCCAGATTCGCTGAAACAACGCGAGTAAATTACGTGAGTAAATAAGAACGTCTACTCTATGCTTAAAAGAACATTCGTTCTACAGATTTTTATAATAGTATGACTTCCTCTCCAAAGTGGAAAATTGATTATTTCACTGCGTGATGTGTAATAAAACGCCATATTACGTTGTCATATAAATTGAAATATTAGTCGTTTTGCTAAACTCTCTTATAGTAGTCACCACCCTAGAGATGGGCTGACTTCCTCATCACAAAATAATGACATACCCTAAGGCGATCAAGGAGTGCCTACGCTGTAACATCTCTAATCACACGCTAAATCCCCGTCAAAAAGAAACCCGTCAGTCTTCGACGTCTAATGCGACAATAATTATGGTCGGAATCGTTTCACCGCTCTGCGTGCGACCCGTCCGTTTATACAGCAATGCTTAAAAAGAAATTACTCACATTTTCGACGTGTCTAATCTTGCATCTTCAAGTGTTAATAATTTAGTACAGACCCTTCTGCATATTAGTGGGTTACAGCAAATATTATATTAATACAATATTATTATTTTCTCGCCAGTCTTTTCATAGTATCATGCTACAGCAAGGCATATCATAGTAGATGTACCCCACTTCGGACGGACGAGTCAGCAAAAAATTATCTTGTTTTCCTAGAATTCGGTGTCATTTCCTGGAATTGGGAGGCAAGTTTCGACAAGCCTTTGGTTGCTATGTTCATAGCCTTTTATGGGTAGTACAGAAGCGCGTGGGAAAATTTTGGCTTATCTGAACCCCTATGAGAACAGTTTGTTGTTATGGTGATAGTCTTGGATGGTCATACTCTTGGACGGATCATAGTCCTATCAGTTATCATGATCGAAGCTTCCCAATTGATTGATTGATTTTTGCTTTTCGTTATGTATTGAATAGCTAGATGCTCTTGGCCTTCATAGTCTTGGATGCTCATACTGTTGGACGGATCAGAGTCCTATTAGTTATCATGATCGAAGCTTCCCAATTGATTGATTGATTGATTTTTGTCTTTTCGTTATGAATTTGAACCCCCAAACCCCCCCACTCCCTCCTGCGAAGAACGTAAGGGAACATTGTTACTATGCTCATACTCTTGGACGGCGAAGCTTCCCAATTGATTGATTGATTTTTGATTTTCGTTATGTATTGAATAGCTAAATGCTCTTGGACTGATGAGAGTTCTATTAGTTATGATGATCGAAGCTTCCCAATCGATTGATTGATTTTTGTCTTTTCGTTATGGATTTGAACCCCCCAAACCCCTCCACTTCACTCCCTCCTGCGAAGAACGCAAGCGAACGTTGTTACTATGCTCATACTCTTGGACGTCTATCACGTTCGAAGCTTCCCAATTGATTGAATATCAAGTTCGAAGCTTCTCGATTGATGGATTGATTTTCGTCTTTTCGTTATGTATTGAATAGCTATTTTGCATAGCGAAGAGCATACTTAATGTCTTAAAATATTCAGTGCTTTTTCATCGAGAATCGAACCTGAACACTAAATATGTTTTCATTTTGTAAGCTCTCTCATTGAAATTGAACGCAAGATCAGTACTTCACGATTTAGAGTTGAATTAATTCTTGCATGAAAATAAAAAAGAATTTCATGTATTGGTTTTAGCGTAGGATATGATATGTACATTGTTCGAAGCTCTTCATTTCGAAGCACTATAATGTTTTCAAGTGTTCAATGCTCCCTTTCTCTCTCCTTCTCTCTCTCTATCATCGAAAATCGAACCCGGACCAAAGTGGTATTAAAACATAAATAACAACCATAAAAATAAATTTAAAAAATACAGCATCACATTATTATTATTATTTTGGGAGTGAAAGTGAAACAGACAACTAATCTTGATTGTAGCTTCGCTAACTTATGAAATAAATACTTTACACAAAATTCTACTTTGGTAGGGAGCTGGGATCGAATTTGGTACTTCATGATTTTAAAGTTGAACTAGTCCTTGCGTGAAAAAAGAAAGAATTTCACTTCGTTTTCACGACAGAAAGGATCGAATTAATTTCATGTCTTAAAATGTGTAATGTTTTCTCATCGAGGATCGAACCAGCACGACACGGGAATCAAACGCAAGACCTGAGAATTTCACGTATATAGCACATCGTTTCACGACAGAAAGGAACGAAATAATTAATTTATTGTCTTGAAATATTTAATGCTCTTTCACTAAGAATCGAACTATAGTAAAATAATATATTTGTCTTTATTTTTTAGTCTTTGTCTTTAAAAAAAGAATAAAGTTATAAAGTGTATTTATTCATAGTTGTTTCATGTGTGATAAAGAAACCAGATTCTACAAACAGACACAGACAGTCATACATATATACAGCGTCAAAGAAATGTGTTTTCCCAGTATCTTTTTTTTCTTTGTCTGTTGCTTCGTGTTCAAGAGAAGTGAAGATTAGCTTATCGAAAAGCAAAACACTGACCTACCTACCGCTTTATCAACCAAGCGATGATAAGAAAACGTTGCATTGAAGTAACAAAATGTCAGTGAACCCCGGCTGTCGTTTGTCTGTCTGTCTGTAGCATATGTTAGGAAGATGAATAGACCAATGAGTCATTGTGTCCCCCTAAATTTAGGAAAGGGAGCCGACATAAGACTGGTAATTAGGATATATGTATATCACTAGTAACGGAACTTCTTGGTTTATTTTTAATAATAATAATAATAATAATAATAATAATAATAATAATATTAATAATAATAATAACTTCCAATTTTAAGTTTCATGGATATATTGACTAGACTGAAGAAGACGGTGATGATGAGAAATGAATGAAATGATAGAATGAAGAAAGTGGGAGGAAACGAAAGTACACCGAAAAAAAACTCACGCACGTGTTGTTTGTCCAACACAGAAAGTTCACTTGACGGATGGAGCAGGGTTTGAAACCAGGTCCCCCCTCAAACACCGGAGGTGAATGCTGTACCATTCAATCAACGTACACTCAAAAAGTGGGAGGAAACGGAAGAACTCCGAAGGAAATCCACGCATACGGTGTTTGTCTACCATAAAATTCATTTGTTGAAAGCAAAAGTTGAACACGGGGAAGGAGGGCTTGATGTTCAACTCGGGACCTATGCACAAAAGATGAACGCTCTTGTTCACCAGAAATTTCACTTGTTGTTAGCTAGGATCGAATTAGGGATCCCAATGCACCAGAAATATTCGTTCGAGTCAAATTATAGTTTTACGTCCATTTTTTATGTCTGTTAAACTAGTAATTTTGTCTACTAGAAAGTTCACTTGTCTAGGCTGGATTACAACCTGGATACACCATACATCAAAGATGAGCGCTGTACCATTGATCCACTAGGGTCCCCCACCTGTGATGAAAGAGAGAGAGGTCAAATCAAAGTTTGACAAGAGAGCCAAAGAGAAAACTCTTTGATACAATGTTGTCTAACACGCAAAGTGAGTTTTACGTTCCACGATTATGACTGTTAAACTAATGATTTTGAAAAGACGGAACTTTATGATGTGAATGATGTAATAATAATCATAACTTGTGTGTCTTAAATTTTTGATAATATGTCTACTTGTTTCTCCGTTTGTCTATGTATCTGTAGTACGTGGAGTCCAGACGAAGCGAAGATATGTGCGTTTTAGCAAATGAAAATAGTATAATCTGTGTGGGTGGGACAAGTGAAAAGTGAGTTTTACGTCCTACGCTTACGTCTACTAGGCTAATGAAGGAGAGGTGATAATGAAAAAATGAATGAAATGATGTAATGAAGAAAGTGGAAGGAAACTGGTGAACTCCGAAGGGAAATCCACGCATACGATGTTTGTCCACCACAAAGTTCATAGGGTACGAACTGGGATCGAACGAGGGACTCCCAAGCACTTAATGTGAACGCTGTATCATTGAGCCACCGTTCCCCATGGAACGAAAAAAATGAAATGAAATCTTTGAGTTTAACGTCCCACGATTATGCCGGTTAGGCTGAGTGTACTATACTAATGGACTGTGATGGGACAAGTGAAAAGTGAGTTTTACGTCCTACGGTTACGTCTACTAGGCTAATGAAGGAGAGGTGATAATGAAAAAATGAATGAAATGATGTAATGAAGAAAGTGGAAGGAAATTGGTGAACTCCGAAGGGAAATCCACGCATACGATGTTTGTCCACCACAAAGTTCATAGAGCACGAACTGGGATCGAATCAGGGACCCAAGCACTTGAGGTGAACGCTCTACCACTGAGCCACCGTGCCCTCTGGAACGTAAAAATGAAATGATAAGGACGGTTTTCCGGGGACAGTCAATAGCATCTTTTCGTTAAGTTGTAAAGGAAGCAGGGACTTGTGGTCGCTAAAATTAATGGCAAGTATATAGAAAAAGACATGTGATTTGAACACGGGACCTCATGCACCAGAGGTGAACACTCTACCACTGAGGCACTGAAGTTAATTTCATAATTTTCTAATGTTAATAAGAGTGAAATCTAACGTTAAATACACATACATAAGTCAACGAACTGAGAGAGTTTCTGTATCTGCACTGTCTACTTGGAAAGAGCAGAAAAAATAAGATAACAGAACATGTTTTGTATTTCAATGTTGTTCTCCAGCTGTCGCGTCAACATTATCTTAGGTCATGGTTTCAGACAACACGAAGCGAAGATATGTATGTGTGTGTGCTTTAGGTAATATTAAAACAGTGTTTGAGATCTAAAACTTGACAAAACTAGTGTTGCCTATTCATCTCGGATGTCGTTACCCATGTACACATGATGTTGATTGATTTTTGAGTTTAACGTTCCGTTCAGCAGCGAGGCTATATGCACCACAAAGTCCACACGACGAGAGTTAGGATCGAACCAGGGACCCCAATCACCGGAGGTGAACGCTTTACCATTGATCCACAGCACCCCACGATTTCAACATGGACACAAATCTTCAAGTTAAAACAATTGTCTATTCTCAAATAAGAGAACATTTCTCCATTTCTTTAAGTTGAACTTTGTACAGTTTTCTCTATATTATAGTCTAAGCTGTATGTGATATTACTTTAAAAGGACGAAAGTAGTTAAAATATTCCCTATTATTATCATCAATTTCTTTTAAAATGCTCAGAATCCCGTCATAGAATTCGTATACTAGCTATGTACACAGGCGTGCATCAAGAATTTTTTTGTTGGGAGAGGTCCAAGCTTTGGGCGACGGGGCTCAAACACTACAAGCCTCTGTGTAGTATTGAACGCGTATTATTCTGCACACGAAAAGACAATAAGTACTATCTAAGTGTATATCTTTGTGACTGTCTATCTGTATGATGAGCATAATCGTGGTACGTTAAACTGAAATATTTTCTTTCGTTTCGAACGTAAGAAATATGTGAAAGTTTGTGTGTGTGGTTCAGTGATAAAGCAACGACGTATTCTTTCAGATGAATACTTAGTATAGTAGAGCATTGTTCCGCAACCCCAGTGCATGCGGTCCCTAGTTCGATCTCCGATCAAGTAAGCTTATAATTTTTTATTACTAATTGCCGCCCAGTGTGGTCGACTTCCGAACATAGTGTCCGTGAGTTTTCATGGTCTACTCATACATTCTCATTCCACTAAGTATTCATTCATTCATTCATTTGTCTTAATCATTCGTCTTCCTCAACATAATGAGCATAATTTATTACTAATTGTCGTGCACTGTAGCAAAGTGCATGCAGTCCCTAGTTTCATCTCCGAACATCGTGTCCGTGAGTTTTCATGATCTACTCATACATTCTCATTCTACTAAGTTATAGCAAATTCCGAACTCGTTATCTTTCTTTTTTTTAAAGTAATTAACTGAAGGTGTCATGATTGACAAAATGAGGCATGGATCGCCATTAAGTTCCAGCACTTGCTTTGTACAGGATGCATACCAAGAAGCTTCAGCATATGAAAAACGAAGTACTGGTTGTAAATCCTTTACCACTGAGCCACCACGCTCCTCAAACCCCCCGGAGAAATAAAAATACGCCCCCACAAATATACCCTTTCTCGGTAAAAGGACATATGATTAAGACAAATGAATGACGAAAAAATAATAGCTGATAGAATGACAATGTAAATAAACGTTATATCACAGAGTCATCATGCATCCTGAAATCCATTGAATTTATGAGTAGAAGAACAATACACGTACTAGAAAGAAAAAGATTCATGTTCTTCTAACTTGACATAATTGCTTTAGAAAAATAACAAACATAAAAATAAAAAATACAGGAATGAACAAAGTAGAAGTAAACAGGAGAACTAATGCTCACAGTTTTTTGTTTATCACAATTACCTATTAACATGAACTCGGATTGAGATAGGAACAGGTTGCAAAAATGTGATCTGCACAAGAGTAACATTGTATATTTGTTTGGAAATTTTACACTTTAATAAAAGTAAAAGTACTTCACGATTTAGAGTTGAATTAATCCTTGCATAAAAAAAGAATTGCACATATATAGCAGTTCGTATTGATTTTAGCGTAGCATATGATATACAATGTTCGAAGCTCTTCATTTCGAAGCAATATAATGCTTTCAAGTGTTCAATGCTCCCTCTATCTATCTCTCTCTCTCTCTCTCTCCATCATCGAGAATCGAACAATTGAAAAAATGAAGTACTGGTTGTAAATCCTCTATCACTGAGACACCACACTCCTCAAACCTAAAATAAAATAGGTTTGTACATTATGTAAAGACCCTGAACAAATAAAGATACGTTCCACAAATATGACCTTTCTCGGTAAGAGGTATCAGCGTATAGAATTAAAATGGGATGAAAGCATGAATTTCACAATAAGGTGTAGGTCTTTTCATCACAATAAACAAACAACAGGAATGAACATGAATTGCACCTCAACTGTTCTGTATGGACTTGGGTTCAATCCCATCTTCCGGCAAGTGAACTTTGTGATGTACAAACATCGTGTATGCGTAGGTAACCTTTATGTTTCTATTTCATAAAGTTTTCTCTTAACTTCTTTTTTTTATTCAAAGATCAACAAATAAGTTATTTCTTATTTAAATGATTCTTTCGGCTGTTATTTTACACATTTATTAAAATAAAACATCAAATTTTATCTACAGGGAATTTAAATTCTTTTTCTTTTTATTTTAATATATGTATATATACACAAATATTTACAATTTTCTTTCATTTTTCTTGATTTTGGCTTTTTATGGTAGTCCAAATATCACCTCACCTTTAACCATTTCTTTTCTTTTACCATTTCACTTTGGTTTCGCATACGCTTACCCTCTAAGTCTCATTTTACCCCCCAAAATCGTTTTATCTACACTTTCTCTTTCTTTTTTCCTTTTGATAAAGTTCTAATAGCATCACATTGACACAATCATCGCATGTGTGCCATCTTTTTATCAATTTATTGTTTGGACAGACACTAGAAATATAGTACATCTTTTTGTTTCCTCTTCTTCTGATTTTATCTTCACAATACCCTACAATGGTCATTGCAACACTACGGGAGGTTGGCATCATCTTTTCTGGAAATAAAGAAATACAAATTTTTATTACCAGAAAATATAAATTAAACTTCAAAAGGTACACTTATCTTATAGCAACATACTATACTTATAAAATTATTTCTTTTCGTAATGAGAAAGAACAAGAACGAGAAATAACAAGTATTCTTGACATTCTTTCATTGTATGTACATTTTCTTATACTCTGTTCAAAATAAGAAACGAATGGACATTTAGACAAAAACTGGTACTCTGTTGCCTCATAATGAGTATACCACTGAATTGTCCTCTTAAAACTATTTTCCATTAGAGAGGGTAAAGTTGTAGAGGATGCCTTAGCGGCTTACTCATGATTGTGACAACAGAATAACAGTTTTTTCTCTAAATGTCAATTCGTTTCTTAATTTGAACATAGTTTAGTATAAAAACAACACCTATTCATTAGTTTTCTTTTCTCTTAAGCAAATACCACACGATAACAGTAAATATCACATCTTCATGCAATATAATTATTAATTCGAAAACTCTAGTTTAGTTCTTGAAATACTACAATAATTGTGACTCACATAGCTCCGATGTTGAACAAAACGTTAAACTATATTTACTTAGCACGAAAAATCAAAATTAACTTTTACTTCCATCCTTCCTTCTTTCTTATTTTTAAAAAAGAAATTCGTACAGTTAATACTATAAACTATCATTTTTTACCAACGATATTCCTATACTAACTAATAGTTTTCTCTTTTTTTTAAAGCAAACAACTGTACCGTTGAATATTGCAACTGTATACATTTGACTTATACTTGGAACATCTGAGTTCAATTCCTTATAGTAGCTTATATCATTTCAATTCCCCGTTTGAATCTTGTAAATATAGGTTTACATCTCATACATCTTTGTTATTGAATGTTATTAATATCTTTAACGAACCGCAGTAACTTATTCGTGCAGTTTGAATCTCTAATGATTGTATCTTGCAAGAAAAAAAGGTTTTACGAATAATGTATTCTAATGAACAAACACCGTATCTATAGGTTTTTCTTTATCTTAACTTAAAAATAAAAATAAGCAAATGTTTCACATAAAATAAATAAGTAATTATTAATATTATCATACATATTTTAAAAGACGAAAAGCAGATATGGATCTTTTTTTATCCGAAAGAAAGCTATAAAACTTACCAATTCGTAAAAGAGAGAGAGAGAGATGATCTTTGATCAGTGTTTCGTCTTCGTACCTGTTTGATCGTAGAAAATCTTGCTTCAGTGTCTCTTGAAGACGTATCCTCTTTTAAAGGGTACTGTAAAGAAACAAGAATGAATCGTTAATTTACGTGATGAACATGAATTTGTGTTCTGAAAGAAAACAAGTATTTTATTTTAAACAAAAGTAATTATTTATTTGTTATTGAAAACTCGTAGAAAATCTTGCTTCAGTGTCTCTTGAAGACGTATCCTCTTTTAAAGTGTACTGTAAAGAAACAAGAATGAATCGTTAATTTACGTGGTGAACATGAATTTCTTCCTTGAAAGAAAACAAGTATTTTATTTTAAATAAAAAGTAATTATTTATCTGTTACTGAAAACAGATATTTAAAACTTACCTATTGCTAAAAGATATATGCGTCACATTCATTTGAGCAGTTCATATTCTAACAGGTTTAAACGCAAGATAATCCTGTTTTCATTTCTTCTTCATATATATATATTTATATATTGTTACGCATAATGTTGAGTAAAATACTATATATAGTTGCGTATATATGGAAAGGTAAGGGAAATGACTAAGTGCTACCTTCGAAGTACAGTGAAATAATGAAAAGCAAATGAAAAGATAAAAGAGGAAAGCACAAAAGGGTTTTGAAAGTAATTATTTTTAAAAGTACAGAAATCACCTTGCATTTCCTCAGGGTGATAATATTGGCTTCTTGAGGAGTTTTGTAGAGTGCAGCAGCGCTCCTCACCCGCTGCTGAAAATTAATTACTTTCAAAACGAAAGTATAACATTAAAAATGAATGACACCATTAAAAGATTGAAATCTATTGTACACGCTCATCATCATCATTGTTAAACATCGCAAGTTTACTTTTTTAATGAATGAACTACATACGTGTAAAGATAAATATTAAAAGTGAGAAGTGTTAATTTGATGATCTCACATCAAGTGACGTAATGCTGAACAACAAAAGATAACATATATCTATAGAAAGAAACACTGACCTATCCTATATACAGAAGGAGTAGTAATGTAATATTCTGTGATATAATACATGATGCATTCTTACATAGCTCTGTACATGTTGACATTAGGTCCGCAATTTGAATTACACTATTAAAGATGTGCCTACACTTATATCCGGCTAATCGTTTCTGTAGCTATATCTGACTACCAAACTTTGAAAAATTGCACAAATCTGAATTTTTTCAGACGAACCTTTAATGCGAAAAAAAAGTTGCATCACATAATGGTCAACAAGATTTGATAAGTGATGACACTACGGATAAAAATATCAATGTCCTTCTAACTTTAGCAATTTCTCAAAGTCAATGCTAGCAGGGTAATGTAAATCAAAAACCATTGCTGATAACGGGGTTGCGTGTACAAATTTCTAATTTCGATATCGTTTTTTCTAAATATAATGGTACATACTCTTTAAAGGAACATAAGATACCATAATTCCCTTGGTAATACTTAGATTGTGTAAACAAAGTAGCTGGAATTCCATCCGTTTGTAGTTTAGAAAAATGAACTGAATAGTTATGTACGAAGAACTTCATTTCAAATTCTATTTTAAAACAAACAAGAAAAACGTAATTCAAATGATAATACGTATAAGAATTTAAATAATCACTATCTATAGCAATTAGATACCACATTAGAGTTGATTAAATTCCCCATTCATTATCAATTCTTTGAAAAACTTAGTCTAGAAGGCCTAGGTTTGATTATATAAGACATAAATCTACAAATCAACGTGGAATTCGTACTACATTATCTATCATCGAAAGTCGAAAAGCACTGAAATAATAATCAAAATCACTACTATTAAACTATATAGATACTATACTTATAAAATGATTTCTTCCCGTAATGTTAAAGAGCAAGAAATAAAGCCCTACATATACTAGCAGTAATAGTAACTAAATAACTAGCTACCGAATATATAATAGAATGCTAATCAATATATTCGGGTAAATATTACATTTAAAATTCATTCTATTCTACAATAATCAGAATATCTCGATGCTATACGAAACATGAATCTACAGATTAACTTGGAATCCAAACATTCATTATCAATTTCTTTGAAAAACTTAGTCTAGAAGGACTAGGTTTGATTATATAAGACGTAAATCTACAGCTTAACGTGGAATTCAATCTACATTAACTATCATCAAGAGTCGAACTCAGGTTTCCCATAATATAGACACGTACATCCACGAAAAACAATGAAATAATTAATTCCAATACTAATACTATCTACGTTACGAAAATATCACTTAAATAAGCACTGAAATAATAATCAAAAATCACTACTATTAAACTATATAAATACTATACTTATAAAATGATTTCTTTCCGTAATGTTAAAGAGCAGGAAATAAAGTCCTACATATACTAGCAGTAATAGTAATTAAATAACTAGCTATGGAATATATAATACAATGCTAATCACTATATTCAGGTCAATATTACATTTAAAATTCATTCTATTCTACAAAAATCAGAATATCTCGAGGCTATACGAAACATGAATCTACAGATTAAATTGGAATCAATCAAGAGTCGAACTCAAGTTTCCTACACAGAAAATACGTGCTCTAAGTGATTTGACGCGAATATGTATTGTTTTCAGCAAGTAGTGTCAAAGAACAAGAAAATAAATTCCTACATATAATAACGTAATAGTAAACTAAATAATAAACCTGAATAACTCAATGCTAAACACTATATCCAAAGAAATATTATATTAAATTGCATTCTATTCTAAAAGATTCAGAATATCTCCGACGATATATGAGACAAAAATCTGAGCCATATAATCTTTCTGTACAAACGAAAAAGAAAGAATTCTATAATTGACAAATTTTCTTTTTCGCATTACTAATTTCAATATCGTTTTTTCTGAATATAATGTTACATATTCTTTAAAGTAACATAAGACTCCATAAATCCCTTGGTAATACTTAGATTTTGTAAACAAAGTAGCTGGAATTCCATCCATTTGTAGTTTAGGAAAATGAACTGAACAGTTATGTACGAGGAACTTCATTTCAAATTCTATTTTAAGACAAACAAGAAAAACGTAATTCAAATGATAATACGTATAAGAATTTAAATAATCACTATTTTTAGCAATTAAGTATCACATTAGAGGTAAATAAATTCCCCATTCATTATCAATTCTTTGAAAAACTTAGTCTAGAAGGATTAGATTTGATTATATAAGACGTAAATCTACAGCCTAACGTGAAATTCGAGCTACATTAACTATCATCAAGAGTCGAACTCAGGTTTCCCATAATATAGACACGTACATCTACGAAACACAATGAAATAATTAATTCCAATACTAATACTATCTACGTTATGAAAATATCACTTAAATAAGCACCAAAATAATAATAATAATAATCAAAACCACTACTATTAAACTATATAAATACTATACTTATAAAATAAGACGTAAATCTACAGCCTAACGTGGAATTCGATCTACACTAACTATCATCAAGAGTCGAACTCAGGTTTCCCATAATATAGACACGTACATCCACGAAAAACAATGAAATAATTAATTCCAATACTAATACTATCTACGTTACGAAAATATCACTTAAATAAGCACTGAAATAATAATCAAAAATCACTACTATTAAACTATATAAACACTATACTTATAAAATGATTTATTTCCGTAATGTTAAAGAGCAAGAAATAAAGTCCTACATATACTAACAATAATAGTAATTAAATAACTAGCTATGGAGTATATAATACAATGCTTAATTAAATAACTAGCTATGGAATATATAATACAATGCTAATCACTATATTCAGGTCAATATTACATTTAAAATTCATTCTATTCTACAAAAATCAGAATATTTCGAGGCTATACGAAACATGAATCTACAGATTAAATTGGAATCAATCAAGAGTCGAACTCAAGTTTCCTACACAGAAAATACGTGCTCTAAGTGATTTGACGCGAATATGTATTGTTTTCAGCAAGTAGTGTCAAAGAACAAGAAAATAAATTCCTACATATAATAACGTAATAGTAAACTAAATAATAAACCTGAATAACTCAATGCTAAACACTATATCCAAGGAAATATTATATTAAATTGCATTCTATTCTAAAAGAATCAGAATATCTCCGACGATATATGAGACAAAAATCTGAGTCATATAATCTTTCTGTACAAACGAAAAAGAAAGTATTCTTTAGTTGACAAATTTTCTTTTTCGCATTAACTCGGGAACAAATGAATTAATCTGTTTTTCTTGTCACGCTATCTTTGGAATAGTCATAATTTGATAGCTTGCCAAATTGGTACTGTAATAGGAAAAGAAATTTTCTCAACTGAAGAATACTTTTTCTTAGCTGTCCGTACGATAAGTGATTACCCGCGAAGATGTATTGCTTTTAAGACAAACAAGAAAAGGTAATTCAGATGACAAATTACATTAGCCATGTGTTACGTTTTTTGAACAAATCTGCGAAAGCGGATAGGTCTATCAGTGTAGTATTCTGTGATATAATGCATGATGCATTTTTACACATTTCTTCACATGTTGACAATAGGTCCGCAATTTGAATTACACTATTAAAGATGCACCTACACTTATATCTGGCTAATCGTTCCTGTAGCTGTATCTGATTACCCACACCTTGATAAATTGCACAAATCTGAAATTTTTCAGATGAACCTTTAATGCGAAAAAAAGTTGCATCACGTAATGGCCAACAAGTTTTGATAAGTGATGACACTACGGATAAAAAATATCTATGTCCTCCTAACTCTAGCATTTCCTCAAAGTCAATGCTAGCAGGGGTAATATAAAACAAAAACCATCGCTGATAACGGGATTGCGTGTACAAATTTCTAATTTCAATATCTTTCTTTTCTGAATATGATGGTACATACTCTTTAAAGGAACATAAGACACCATAATTCCCTTGGTAATACTTAGATTGTGTAAACAAAGTAGCTGGAGTTCTATCAGCCTGAAGTATAGGAAAATGAACTGAATGGTTATGTAAGAGGGACTCCATTTCAAATTATATTTTAAAGACAGACAAGAAAAGTTAATTCAAATGAGGAATTACAACGTGAAATGATAATACGTATAATAATTTAAATAATCACTATCTATAGAAATTAGGTAGCACCTTAGAGATGATTAAAAGAGAAAGAAAGAGAGAATAGCAACTATGTTTTATCTTACTAAAACGTAGAGTTTCAGTATGCTGACAATCTCTTCTAATACACAGATGAGCACAACACAATTCGTAAAGGTCTACTTCACACACTTCACTCTGTTCAATGGTTTTATTCTACATTCGTATGACGTCAAATAAAAACGTCACACGAAATTTAATCATTTCAAATATTACATTTCAATACAACCGTTTCTTCTTTCTTTTTAAAAATAATGATTTAATGTATACTTACACCGCAGCGACATGACGAAGCACTCACCTATCTGAGAAAGGGGTCTTACGAAATTTCACAAGCCCTAATCAGAATTTCATGTCTTTCATCTCTACATTCTTCTGGAAATGTCTTAATCGAAGAACAAATATATTCAATTACATCAACAAGAATAAACTGATACCAACGTGATTAAATGTACTCAGCGAAAATAGAATTTACTCACAAACACACGAACAAAAAATTCATAAATCCCATATATACATTAAAGGTAAACGCAATCGCAAAGCAATACGATCACTTATATCTGAAGTCAAAAATAAAGCAAGTTTATTATAATAACTGTTTTCAAGAAACATATGAGCTTTTCCAAGCGAATAAAATCTCCCCACCTCTCCCCTGCTACACTTAATATCCTTATTCAGTTTCACATCTGAAACAAAGTTTCATTTCTTTATTCACACACATTATTCGATATGTGTATCAAAATATCATCTTTAGTAAATCTTATCTATTAACAGACTTATTTTTCATTACACAAACTCAGCGTTTTCGCATTCAGATTACACTATCTTCAGTCGCACGTGAGTATGTTCGTATGTGAAGACGACAACAAACATACATGTAATCTCAAATGCTGTATACGTTTGAAAATACGATATTCACGATTCATGCAATACGATATTCCTCTGAGCAACTAAGGTCTATTCGATCAAAGAACAGTCTGCAAACAAATTCTATTCCCATGAACACTTACAAGTGAATTCGTGAGAATCCCAAGACCAAATTAGATAAAGCAAATAATTCATAACCTACAGAAATTTCGTGTATCGTAATCTTTTGTGCTATGGGAATGTTATAGCGCAATATCTCATCACGGCTTCAACTTAAGTGATTTTAATTGCTTGTCATAGCAGACATCATCATGTGAATATCCATATAATACTTTTCACATGCAATACAATCAACCCTGTTGATTTGAGCATACAAATTTTTTCATCCTACGTTTTTAAAACATTATGATATGCTATGAGAAGTGCTTCCGCTACCAATACGTTTAAAAAACATCCATGAACTACAACAATCGTCTTATCAACTCAATTTCCTGAGAAGGTTCCAGACGAAAATTTTCCAGACGTTTCGTAAGAAACTCTCAAACTCTTCGTAGAAAATCTGGGAACTTCTATTCTTAGCATTACAAGATAGGTCTGGGGGCTGAGGGGGGAATATAGCTACGCAATACAAGACGACTAAAAAAAATAAGACGAAAAGGTTTTTTAATAAAATCTAATCTATATGCGAGGCACTGACGTTCAGTGATAGAGTGCTCACCTCAAGTTGGATTACTAAGTGAAATTATTTTTTTTTCATGCGAGGATTAATTCAACTCTAAATCGTGAAGTACTGGTCTCGCGTTCGATTCCGATGAGAGAACTTTCAAAATAAAAGCATATTTAGGGCACTGATTCGATTCTTAGTGAAAAAGCATTAAATATTTCAAGACAATAAATTAATTATTTCGTTCCTTTCCGTGAAGTACTGATCTCGCGTTCGATTCCGATGAGAGAACTTTCAAAATAAAAGCATATTTAGTGTTCTGGTTCGATTCTTAGTGAAAGAACATTAAATATTTCTATTTCGTTCCTTTCTGTCGTGAAACGAAGTGAAATTCTTTTTTTTTTCATGCAAGGATTAATTCAACTCAATGGTCGTGAAGTACAGGTCTTGCGTTTGATTCCCGTGTCCTGCTGGTTCGATCCTCGATGAGAAAACATTACACATTTTAAGACATGAAATTAATTCGATCCTTTCTGTCGTGAAAACGAAGTGAAATTCTTTTTTTTTCATGCAAGGACTAGTTCAACTTTAAAATCATGAAGTACCAAATTCGATCCCAGCTCCCTACCAAAGTAGAATTTTGTGTAAAGTATTTATTTCATAAGTTAGCGAAGCTACAATCAAGATTAGTTGTCTGTTTCACTTTCACTCCCAAAATAATAATAATAATGTGATGCTGTATTTTTTTAAATTTATTTTTATGGTTTTTATTTATGTTTTAATACCACTTTGGTCCGGGTTCGATTTTCGATGATAGAGAGAGAGAAGGAGAGAGAAAGGGAGCATTGAACACTTGAAAACATTATAGTGCTTCGAAATGAAGAGCTTCGAACAATGTACATATCATATCCTACGCTAAAACCAATACATGAAATTCTTTTTTATTTTCATGCAAGAATTAATTCAACTCTAAATCGTGAAGTACTGATCTTGCGTTCAATTTCAATGAGAGAGCTTACAAAATGAAAACATATTTAGTGTTCAGGTTCGATTCTCGATGAGAAAGCACTGAATATTTTAAGGCATTAAGTATGCTCTTCGCTATGCAAAATAGCTATTCAATACATAACGAAAAGACGAAAATCAATCAATCAATCGAGAAGCTTCGAACTTGATATTCAATCAATTGGGAAGCTTCGAACGTGATAGACGTCCAAGAGTATGAGCATAGTAACAACGTTCGCTTGCGTTCTTCGCAGGAGGGAGTGAAGTAGAGGGGTTTGGGGGGTTCAAATCCATAACGAAAAGACAAAAATCAATCAATCAATTGGGAAGCTTCGATCATCATAACTAATAGAACTCTCATCCGTCCAAGAGCATTTAGCTATTCAATACATAACGAAAATCAAAAATCAATCAATCAATTGGGAAGCTTCGCCGTCCAAGAGTATGAGCATAGTAACAACGTTCCCTTACGTCCTTCGCAGGAGGGAGTGGAGGGGTTTGGGGGTTCAAATTCATAACGAAAAGACAAAAATCAATCAATCAATCAATTGGGAAGCTTCGATCATGATAACTGATAGGACTATGATCCGTCCAAGAGTATGACCATCCAAGACTATCACCATAACAACAAACTGTTCTCATAGGGGTTCAGATAAACCAAAATTTTCCCACGCGCTTCTGTACTACCCATAGAAGGCTATGAACATAGCAACCAAAGGCTTGTCGAAACTTGCCTCCCAATTCCAGGAAATGACACCGAATTCTAGGAAAACAAGATAATTTTTTGCTGACTCGGCCGTCCGAAGTGGGGTACATCTGCTATCATTAGATTTTATAATAAATGAGAAACCACCATTGATGTTTTTACTACATACATGAAAGAGCTATCAAGTCACGAGCTTGTAAGATACTTTACTCAGAACCATGTTTATACAGCACATTATCATTGTGAAGAATAGTTAGTGACGTTCATCACTCTCTTGCCTTACTACAATCAAAATGTATCTTTTTTTAAAGAGAATGTAACCATGAGTCGTCATATTAAGGACGCCGCTATTCTTTATAAACTTGTAAAGTTCGTAGCTCCGTACACAGCTTGCGTTTGAGAGCCCAAAGGCCGCCGTTTACACTAAATGCCTCCCGAAAATTATGACAAAATTTGTCCCCCGTAGCAGGAGCCACATGGTATCGGCCGTAGCCTTGAGAATTTACCAAGGTACACATTATTCCAATAATGCCTGAATAGACACACTTCATCTCGCTCGTGATTATGAGTGTATTGTATCATTACGTACGATACTGATTCCTGGATCAGTAACCAGAAAGATATTGTCTAAGTCCAAATAGATACCTCGTTGCAGCATACCTATTCTTATTAAAATTCTCCCTTAAATGCTCATTGAATGCCTAATATTAGACCAATATCGCAAAAAATTCTTCAATCTTGATTTCCTGACACTGAAGAACATGCATATGAGTTTCGAGGAAGCAAATTTCATACCTGTGTTTTTGTGTTACTACCTGCCATAATCAGCCCATTTATGCCCCAAATATAGTATAAACTATCTCTACGAGAGAACACAGCGTAAAACGAAAGTATTACCGCCCATGTGCTATGAAGTGCTCAAAATGTGGGAATGTAAATCGCGTCGGGTGTTAAAGTGCAATCCAGCATTTACCTCGTACTTAAACATATTTTCTTATACTAGTAACACACCATTCAATCCAAGCTTCTATGGTGACAGTGCTAATGCCATAAATTTGTACCATGTAGCAAATGGAAAGGAAGAAATTCGATACTTGGGTATTGTTTTTTGCATCCATATATAACAAATGTAGACGTATTCAATAGAGCACCCACGAATGGTCCAGAAATGCCTGTCATTCAAGATGTGAACGGTTTAGTGAAGTTAGTACTGGAAATATATTCCATCTTGTGGTGCCATTTCGCTCAAATAGGAAGTTGCTGTTCGAATTTCGTGCTGCTTGTGCAAAAGAATTAAATCAAGATTTTGAATATGCACATTCCGACAGAGAACGAAGTTTAAGATCAACGTGAATGTCCTATGAAATTGCAAATATTTTCGCGCTTGCATATCAAGTAATTGAAATTAATTGGTTTGGACTACGACATCACAGTACATCATCCAGAAACTAAGAACGACGGCTTAGTTAGCTACAGGTATATCAACACATTTATGCAATCTAAGCTGGAAGCTTCTGGTTGACCTTCTAATCCAGTATATTCAAATGGTATAACATCGTGAAGGAATAAGTTTGAATCATCAAATATAATGACAAATTCAACACGCAGTAGTCTCGCTAAACTTTGTTTGAATGCAGTTTGGAGACAACTCACAGAAGGGACAATTTCACTCCAACGACCATCATTTACGACCCCAAAAAATTCAATTAGAAATTAACTGCTTCAGATATACAAGTAAATCAAAACAAATTTTACCTGAAAATCACTCATTCTTATACCTTTATTGGCATTACAAGGATGTTGTTCCAATCAAAAATCCTCATACTAGTTTTGTTATCGCCGCATTTACGGCGAGCCAAACTCTTCTGGAGCACTACAAATATTTAGAACTGCTGCAAGAGTGTTATATTTTGGAACATATTTACAAAACTACCATTAGTGCCCACCATAGAACTTAAAGTATTACTTGGATCAATGTCAAATGAACTGGAATCGTTCGAAATAAAAACATACATTAAAATTCATGTCTGGCGTACTAAAACAGTATGTTTGAGAAATAGTTTAATAAATTTTGTATGCAAAATTCATGCATTCACACTGAATTATGTAACACGTAAAAACTTACATTTTAGTAGTTTGGAATAAATGATCGTTTTCAGTTTCTTGAAAAAATATTTATTCATACACCACAAAATTTACAGAATCCATAATAATAATCTCCTTACCAATCTGAAGGAAAAAAGTACTGTTTCAACTGCAATAAACGACGACTAATACCCGATGCGACCACTAATACTCTGTTCTGAGACATTGCCCAATGGGTATAAGAAAGCGAAAAGACAACAATAGATATATTTTGCTTTTACTTTCACAATCCCACCAACATAAACTATTCGATATTTCCCAAAGACGGGCAGAAAGGAAGAAGCAAAGAGACAATCCCGAAGCTAAGAGCCAATCAACACGAGGCCATCTCCTTCTTTTGCTCCAGTAGAGTCAAACTCAGATGCAGAAGACGACATTACTCTTACGCATTGAAATACCAGTGGAGAATGAATTTAGGTACGAAAAATTTTAATTTATTTTTGTTTTGTCATCTCTCTCTCTCTTGGCGTACTTGCTGATCATATAATGACTTTAGCTGAACAAGTTAGTTAATGTCCTTGCCTGATGTCAATAAGTTGATTTCTTCTTTTCAGGAAGTAAATAGAAATTATCAGATACCTATATTAATGTTTTATTTTCTCTTTACAGAGTCTGTAATCGTCAAATAGACACGCCTTTCGTTCACGTACGTAGAAGAAAAATAAATGTTCAAAAAACATGAAGAAAAATATATTGTCCGGAAGAGAAATTCTGCATTTTATTTCACATCTTGAAATTAAATTATCTTTCCGTACCGGTATATTCCAATTTTTCAATTTCTTTTTCTGAACCAGTTTACTGGTAAAACTAAAATTTCATGTGCACTAAAATTTCTGAAATTCTTATTCGAAAAAATCAAAACAAATTTTTCTTTTCTAAATTTTTGTTTAAACAAATCTGGTTTAGAAATTTCAGAATATTGTAAAATTCTTTCAGTTGATAAGGGTATAGCAATTAATATACCCGAGATTTTGATGTTCCATTCAGCTTTTAATTATAAAATGTCTTAAATACAAAAAAATATAATAAGTAGTTCCTCTAATATATTGGATTAGATAAAGATAGGAACCCGGTGACAAAGCGTCGTGAGCTTTTGCAGGTGATGTTTCTCTTGGTGACCAAGCGTCGTGAGTGGGGTTAAGATCAGGTCTCTCGGTGACCAAGCGTTGTGAAAGAGGTTAAGATGAGGTCTCTCTCTCGGTGACCAAGCGCAGTGAGAGAGATAGGAACCCGGTGACCAAGAGTCGTGGGATTAAGGAAAGGTATTTCTCTGTGACCAAGCGTCGTGAGAGGGGTTTTAGGTGTCTCGATCAATCTGGGCAGATTGATGCTCGATGGTGCGTGCTGTTCTCCTTCATCCTGGAATGTCGGCTGCCGTCGGTGATCTCCGTCTTGCCGACTGCTGGCGAATGTGGGCCACTCCCCTTCGGGTCTGTCGTCTGCGATGCTTTTGTTTATCATTAGCACGCCCTTACACATTGTACACATGGTTATCGCATGTTATCGCTTATACCCCAGGGCGTAGAAAAATAATAAGCCACCGGATTATTTTTGCGGCGTTATGTGCAATCTGATTTTTGGTCTCACTACACACTTGAAATGCAATAAAACACTGAAACACAAATGGAAAGTTAAAAGCCCTAATCACTGATATAACACTATATGAGACACTATCACACAAATAAAGTATGAAGTTAAAGTTTAAGCACTGTCAATTTGTCCTATAATCAAAGCAGGATCCGTATATTACGTCATCTTCCCCAAAGGAGAGGCCTCGAAGCTCTGCCGGTTATAGTTAGTTTGTACACTAGGTCACTATTAGTAATGTCCGTAGTACATTGTTGGGAAATTCGCACGTCATAATGTACTATTTAAAAAAGTTTCTAATATCGGTCTAGTCCTTACTAGTCGTAGCAAATGAATAACAGAACACACTTATATAATGGTTAAAGTCATTACAAAATCAAGCCGGAAAGTTTGAAAAGTGTATATCCTGAATTTCTTAGCACTCTGTATATACAGGTTTCTTTGTTAGTGACAATTACATGATTCGCGGCGGAGAAGCGAGAAAAAGTGTTACTGCTTGCCGTGTAAATTTCATTCGCTGGAGACGTAAAGAAAAACGCTGACTTGCAATTTTGTTCTAAGGAAATTGTACGTGTGCAGGCCCTTGGAATGGGAGAATACAGGAAGCTGAGGAATTATAAGAGTGAAAAAAGACAAGGGATCATCGCAATGTGAAGACTAAGGTCCGTACTAGATTTTGTCAATTTAAACGCAGCCATATCTTATTGCATATTATAAACGCTACCAGGTTATAGAAGTATTTTTTGTGGACGCCCTGTATATTTCGTAAAGACAGTGATTATTATTTTCGATATATACTTTATAATGCAACGCATATACGTACTTTCTTTGGTGGGAATTGCTTCTTTCCCACACAATTGGACAAAGAAATATTTTATCGTTTTCTCCTATATATATTTAAAACATTGCTTTTGGTGAGAACATTTCAGTTAGTGACGAATCATTTCAGTGTTTCTCCCTGACTTATTATTATGCACAGTATATATTCTGCAGTTATTTGGAACTGAATTAAATGCTTTCTTTAATCGCTTATGAAACATTGCCATAGATTAGAGCCGAACAGGTATTCAAGTGACCATATTGGCACCAATTGCGTTGTTTTGCAGCACGTTATTTGTACTTGCTCACGCCAGAGTTATCGCCGTGTCTAGTGCATTGTAGGCAGTAAACTAAGATTAACATAAATTGTTTTCCGTATTCTGTTTGTATGTGCATACACTTGAGTTAACTGAGTGATTTTTGGAATGAACTGCCAACACTTTTTAGTTAACCATTGCAACCCGTACCTTGAGATTTGGTGCTCAAGGAGTTTGACTCCAGGTCTGGAAGCCGTAACCACGCACGTCGTGTCTAGCTTCAGGCATGACTTTGTGTTAAGGGGCACAAGCTAATAGCCGGCGAAGGACGTTTTCTTACGGCTAGCCCCCAACTAGTGAAGTCCCAGGTCCTCAGACCTTGTGCGTACATGTATATTATACACGCGCCATCCAACATTAGCATTCTACTTCTTCTTTTATTTTGCTGAAGAATCACCTTTACGCTTCAGGATTGTTCGGCGCCGCAATTGGATTCATCGTGGGACGATCCAGATAACTTTTCCCCAGTGCTAATCCCCCACGTGCGTCAATGGTGTGAGAGAAGCATTTGTCATTAAATCTGAATTATAATCTCATATATATGTAAAGGGCTATATTGCCTTAAAAGGGCAAAGTGTAATTTCAGTGACGAAAATTATCCTACATATTCAGTGTTGTGTTCATTCCTCTTCACTATTTTCTTCTATAATAGTGTTCTAATAAATAAGTATAGTGTTATTTAATCCAGTGTGTTTTCGTTGTTTGTATGAGTGATATTTGTGTGCTTTATGGTCTGGATGACCACCTGATCGTCCGTGAGTTTTTCGAGACGAGACACCCGAACCTCTCGGCGCCTAATTCTCATCTCATTATTGAGACCGACGAGCGATTTGGAAACAGTTTGTAACCTCTTCTTGGAGAGGTCCTTCATCGTCCTGTCCAGGTACGTTCAAGTGTCAGGAAGATATTTATTGGTAGGACCACGAACCACGAACAGCTACCAGATTACCAGGTTACAAATAAAAGTTACCCAAATAGAGACCTCGAACTCTAACGGTTATAATATCTTGTTTTCAAATATTCCGTGTTTTTGTTGCTGTCTCATATACATATAATTCTGCCGGTTAAATGTAAAGAATGCTCTCGCGTGTCGCTGGTTCGTCTCTGCTGGAATCTTTATTCTTGTTTTCCTCTCTTCTTATCTCCTCTAATCGTCTTCCTACTTATTACGTTCGTCATCATCATCCCTGTATATGTTTTTCGGCGTTGTAATATGGTTTAATTCTGTCGATGGAAATATTGTGTTCTCTCTAACTGAAATTGCTGGGAATGCGAAGTGAAATTGCTATTTAGCTTTGAAAGTATTGTGGCCGGTCCGCAGGAACTGTCGGTCCATTGTGATGACTTTCCGACTCTTGAAAAAGGGTGTAAATTAACATTTAATCTTCATTATGAATGGTATCTTGCTTATGTTATATCAAAATACTTTCTGTTCGTGTGCATTTAGTAAACGTTGTCGTACTTTCCTTAGTTCCACTAGTTGGTCTCGTTCCAGCTGTAGCTGAGGAGCAGTCTGTAATTGGCAATCGCTTATTGTCCTGAGTCCGTACCCGTACATTAAAAAATAGTTTGATTTTTTCGTTCCTAATTGGTCGAAACTGCTTAAACCAAAAGTGATGTGAAGTAATAGTTTTTGCCGTCCCGTGCTTTTGTTGGAAGAAAAATTTTAAAGAATTCTGTATAGACTTATTCATGACTTCAACTAATCCTATATCCTGTGATCAAAAGCAGGGCAAAACGTAAATTTTAAATTATATATTTCTGCTAATTTTTGAAGTTCCTTCGCTCTGTGGACTGGGTGATTGTCCAAATGAAGGAAACGAGAGGCGCCAAATTTAAGATAATTTCTTCCAGTATGAATTTTTCAATTGTATCTGCCGTGATGCTATTAACAGCTTTCGTCACTTTATAACGGGTGCTTGTTTCAATGGCAACTAAAAGGTATTTTGTTTCCCTTCTACGTGTGGATTATGTCCTAAAAGGTCAAAGATCCATCGTTCTCTTATGAGGCCTGGCGGGTGATGAGCTTATAGCTTTTTTTGCCAGACTGAGCTTTTAGACTCGCTAGTTGTAAGGCGACGGCTGCAATAGGAAACAATCTTCTCTTCGTTAGTTTTGGGGTAATAACAAGCTAATAAATTTCTCAACTGATGTGAGGACACATCTGTGTAAAGCCTTATCTCTAGCTTTTCGTCGAAATCGTAGACAGATGGAGCACTCACAATGTCATTTTTCAGCTTCTCCAATAATTCATCGTATTTTTCGGTCCATTTAAATTTAGCATTTTTAGTAAGGAGCTGTCGAAGCGGTTCTACCTTGATCGTGAAGTGCTTGATATGGTTCTAAATATAAGAGCAATGGCCTATAAAGCACTTAAGTATTCGTTTATTGGTTGGCTTCTTAAAATTCTTGATCTTATTTGCTATTTTCATTGAGATGCTAGTCTTTTCTCTGGACACAAGAAATCGTAATACTGGGCGTTCTCTATATAGCAAGTGCGTTTCCTTGGGATTGGCTCTAATGTCATGCTTCCGTTATTTTTGAAATAAAAGTTCGAAATCTGAGAGTCGTTGTTCCCAGGTATATGAACCAATCACGCTTTTATCTGCAAAATTGGTAATGCGTTATGGTAAGCCGTCTAATAGCACATTAATGACAATAGTCAAAGATTGGGAGCTAGAGGAATGGCCCATTATGCATCTAAGAAATTTATAGGTTTTGCATGTATCATTCACCTCAAAATCAAGTATTTGATGCTTTTTGGAATGCAATAATTTAAAAGTAGGATTGGGAAATGTCGAGGCTTGTAATTAGGGTTTTCCCTTTTAAAACCTGCAAAACGTCTTCTGTAGACTGAAACGGTATACTAAAATATTTGGTATATTTATTACATGCCTGTAGATTCAACACATGTCTGAATTCTGTACTGTTTGGCTTTTTGATCGCAATGAGAGGCGAAGAGTAATTACAGTTGTTGTATCTGCCTGTCAATTTGACTTCTTATTCCTAATGGAATAAGTGTGGAGCGGTGGTGGAATGACGTACCTTTATCTTTACGTATTTTATGCTCGTACTCCCTACAATAACCTATATCCTGTAGACTGTATGAAAAAGCATTCCTGTATTTCTATAACAAGTTGCTTACAGGTATTCTCTGGTATTCTGTTAAATCAGGATTTATGCTAAAAAGGTTAATGTTAAAAGTTTTAGTGGTCTGTTTTAATCTTTCATGGATATCTTCTAGCGTTCTAAATTGATGTGTTTCCATGTCGTCTTCTTCTATTTTTAAAGAAAATTCTACCACATCCTCCTCTTAGCGTGTCTTTATTTAAAGTTATTATTCTTGCTGTAGGATTTGAAATTAATAACGTAAGGTCATTACTTGGTATTTTCATGGTCATTGCCTCCAATCCATATCGCTCTAACAATGATTGTAGTGGAGTAATAATGTAAAATGAACCTCGACCATCTTAGCCACAAAAATCAGACACAAAAATACGGACGTTCAAGTCATACAAAAAAAAAACAAGGTTGCAAGCACTACAAAGTTAAAATGTAGAAAAACAACATCCTATAACCGGCATACTCCACGCTCAAAAGGACACATGAAATCATCATCCCTTTACTTAATATACAAAAAATTGTGCTGTAAAATATCATGGTAGCAATACTACAAGACATAAACGAAATGGTTCAAATGTACAAAAAACTTGCGGCCAGGATCATGCACATTCACCAACGAATCAGGACCCATGTGATCATCATTATCATCTATTTACTTACTATACAAAAATTTGTGCTGAAAAATGTCGTGGTATCAATACCACAAGATATAAACGAAATGCTTCAAATTTATAAAAAAAAACTTTTGTGGCCAGGCTCGTGCACGTTCACTAGTGGGTCAGGACCCATGCGATCATCATCCCTATCATCCCTTTACTTACTATACAAAAATTTGTGCTACAAAACGTCGTGGAATCAATAAAACAAGATATAAAACAAATGGTTCAAATTTACAAAAACTTCTGTGGCCAGGGTCGTGCACGTTCACTAGCGAGGCAGGACCCATGCGATCATAATCAATATCATCCCTTTACTTAATACACAAAAATTTGTGCTGTAAAATATCATTGTATCAATACCACAAGACATAAAAGAAAAGGTTCAAATTTACAAAAACTTTTGTGGCCAGGGTCGTACACGTTCACTAGCGGGTCAGGACCCATGCAATCATCATCCCTATCATCTCGTTACTTACTATACAAAAATTTGTGCTGTAAAATGACGTGGTATCAACACCACAAGACAAACGAAATGGTTCAAATTTACAAACATATTTGTGGCCAGGGTCGTACACGTTCACTAGCGGATCAGGACCCATGTGATCATCATCCCTATCATCCCTTTACTTACTATACAAAAATTTGTGCTACAAAACGTCGTGGTATCAATACCACAAGACATAAAACAAATGGTTCAAAATTATAAAAAAACTTTGTGGCCAGAGTCCTGCACGATCACTAGTGGATCAGGACCATGCGATCATCATCCCTATCATCCCTTTACTTACTATACAAAATTTGTACTGTAAAATGACGTGGTATCAATACCATAAGAAATATACGAAATAATTCAAATTTATAAAACCTTTGTGGCCAGGGTCGTGCACGTTCACTAGTGGGTCAGGACCTATGCGATCATCATCTCTTTCATCCCTTAACTTACTATTCAAAAATTTGTGGTGTAAAATGTCGTGGTATCAACACCACAAGACAAACGAAATGGTTCAAATTTACAAACATTTTTGTGGCCAAGGTGGTGCACGTTCACTAGCGAGTTAGTACCCATGCGATCATCATCCCAATCATCCCTTTACTTACTATACAAAAATTTGTGCTTTAAAACTTCGTGGTATCAATATCACAAGAAAAACAAATTGTTCAAATGTAAAAAAAATGTGGCCAGGGTCGTGCACGTTCACTAGCGTGTCAGGACCCATGCGATCATTATTCCTATCATCCCTTTACTTACTATAGAAAAACTTGTGCTGTAAAATGACGTGGTATCAATACCACAAGACATGAACGAAATGATTCAAATTTAGAAAAAAACTTTTGAGGCCAGATTCGTGCACGTTTAGTAGTTAATCGGAACCCATGCGAACATCATCCGTTCCTACAAAAATTTGTGCCGCAAAGTGACGTGGTATCAATACCATAAGACAAACAAAGTGGTTCAAATTTACAAAAACCTTTGTGCGAGGGTCGTGTACGTTGACTAGCGGGTCAAGACGATCGCGGTCATCATCGCTATCATCCCTTTACTTCCTATACAAAAATTTGTGCTGTAAAATATCATGGTATCAATATAACATAAAAGAAATGGTTGAAATTTACAGAATCTTTTTTGGCCAGAGTAGTGCACGTACACTAGCGGGTCAGGACCCATGCGATCATCATCCCTATCATCTCTTTACTTACTATACAAAAATTTGTGCTTCGAAATGTCGTGGTATCTATACTACAAGACATAAACCGAATGGTTCAAATGTAAAAAGATTTTTGTGGCCAGGGTCGTACACGTTAACTAGAGGGTCAGGACCCACGCTATCATCATCCCTATCATCTCTTTACTTACTATACAAAAATTTGTGCTGTAAAATATCATGGTATAATTACCACAAGACATAAACGAAATTGATCAAATTTATAAAAAACTTTCGTTGTCAGGATCTTGCACATACACTAACAGGTCAGGTCCCATGCGATCACCATCCCTATGATCCATTTACTTAATACACAATAATTCGTGCTGTAAAATATCAGGGTATTGATACCACAAGACATAAACGAAAAGGTTCAAATTTACAAAAACTTTTGGGACCAGGGTCGCGCACGTTCACTAGCGGGTCAGGACCCATGCAATCATCATCCCTATCATCTCTTTACTTACTATACAAAAATTGGTGCTTTAAAATGACGTGGTATCAATACCATAAGCTATAAACGAATTGATTCAAATTTATAAATACTTTTGTGGCCAGAGTACTGCACGATCACTATTGGGTCAGGACCCATGCGATCATCATCCCTATCATCCTTTATTTACAATACAAAAATTTGTGCTGTAAAATGTCGTGGTATCTATACCACAAGACATAAACGAAATGTTTTAAATTTATAAATAACTTTTTGGACAGGCTCGTGCACTATCACTAGCGGGTCAGGACATATGCGATCATCATCCCTATCATACCTTTACTTACTATACAAAAATTTGTGCTGCAAAACGTAGTGGTATCAATACCACAAGACATACACAAAATGGTTCAAATTTTAAAAAAACTTCTGTGGCCAGGTTCCTGCACGGTCACTAGCGAAGCAGGATCCATGCGATCATCATCCCTGTTATTCCTTTAATTAATACACAAAAATTTGTGCTTTAAAATATCATGGTATCAATACCACAAGACATAAACGAAAAGGTTCAAATTTACAAAACCTTTTGTGGCCAGGGTCGTACACGTTCACTAGCGGGTCAGGATCCATGCGATCATCATCCCTATCATCACTTCACTTACTACAGAAAAATTTCTGCTGTAAAATATCATGGTATCAATACCACAAGACATAAAGGAAATTGTTCAGACGTAAAAAAATTTCCTTTCCAGGGTCTTGCACATACACTAACAGGTCAGAACCCATGCGATCGTCATCCCTATAATCTCTTTACTTAATATACAAAAATTTGTGCTTTAAAATGTCGTGGTATCTATACTAAAAGACATAAACCGTATGGTTGAAATGTAAAAAGATATTTGTGGCCAGGGTCGTGCACGTTAACTAGCGTTTCAGACCCATGCGATCCTCATCCCTATCATTTCTTTACGTACTATAGAAAAATTTGTGCTGTAAAATATCATGGTATCAATAAAACAAGATAAACGAAATGGTTAAAATGTAAAAAGATTTTTGTGGCCAGGGTCGTGCACGTTAATTAGCGGGTCAGGACCCATGCGGTCATCATTCCTATCGTCTCTTTACTTACTATACAAAAATTTATGCGGTAAAATATCATGGTATCAATACCACAAGACATAAACAAAATTGTTCAAATTTATAAAAAACTTTTTGGCCAGGCTCGTGCACGTACACTAGCCGGGCAGGACCCATGCGATCATCATCCATATCATCTCTTTACTTACTATACAAAAATTTGTGCTTCGAAATGTCGTGGTATCTATACTACAAGACATAAGAAATGGTTCAAATTTAATAAACTTTTCTGGCCAGGGTCTTGCACATTAACAGGTCAGGACCCATGCGATCATCATCCCTATCATCTCTTTACTTAATATACAAAAATGTGCTTTGTGAAATGTCGTGGTATCAATTCCAAGGACATAAACAAAATGTACAAATGTACAAAAACCATTTGACCAAGTTCATGCGCGTTCACTAGCGGCTCAGGACCCATGCGATCATCATCCCTATCATCCCTTTACTTAATACACAAAAATTTGTGCTGTAAAATGTCGGCAATACCACAAGACATAAACGTTAAGGTTCAAATTTACAAAAACCTTTGTGGCCAGGGTCGAACACGTTCACTAGCGGGTCAGGACCCATGCAATCATCATCCCTGTCATCCCTTTATTTACTATACAAAAATTTGTGCTGTAAAATGTCGTGGTATCAATACCACAAGACGAACGAAATAATCAAATTTAAAAAACTTTTGTCGCAAGGGTCGTGCACCTTCACTAGCGGGTCACGACCCATTCGATCATCATCACTTTTATCTCTTTACTTAATACACAAAAATTTGTGCTGTAAAATATCAAGGTATCAATATCACAAGACATAAACGAAAATGTTCAAATTTACAAAAACCTTTCTGACCAGGGTCGCACACGTTCACTAGCGGGTCAGGACCCATGCGATCATCATCCCTATCACCTCTTTATTTACTATAGAAAAATTTGTGCTGTAAAATGACGTAGTATCAATACCATAAGGCATAAACGAATTGATTCAAATTTATAAAAACTTTTGTGGCCAGAGTCCTGCACCACCACTAGTGGGTCAGGATCTATGCGATCATCATCCCTATCATCCCTTTACTTACTATACAAAAGTTTGTGCTGTAAAATGTCGTGGTATCAATACCACAAGACATGAACGAAATGATCAAATTTTAAAAGCTTTTGTGGCTAGGGTCGTGTACGTTCGTTAGCGACTCAGGACCAATGCGATCATCATCCCTATCATCCCTTTATTACTATACAAAATTTTGTGCTGTAAAATGTCGTGGTATCAATACCACAAGACGAACGAAATAATCAAATTTAAAAAACTTTTGTCGCAAGGGTCGTGCACCTTCACTAGCGGGTCAGGACCCATTCGATCATCATCACTTTTATCCCTTTACTTAATACACAAAAATTTGTGCTGTAAAATATCAAGGTATCAATACAACAAGACAAAAACGATATTGTTCAAACGTACAAAAACTTTCGTTGCCAGGTTCTTGCATATACACTAAATGTCAGGACCCATGCGATCACCATCCCTATCATCTATTTACTTAATACACAAAAAATTGTGTTGTAAAATGTCAAGGTATCAATACCACAAGATATAAACGAAATGTTTCAAATTTATAAAAAAAACTTTTTGGCCAGGCTCGTGCACGTTCACTAGCGGGTCAGGACCCACGCGATCATCATCCCTATCATACCTTTACTTACTATACAAAAATTTGTGCTGCAAATCGTAGTGGTATCAATACCACAAGACATAAACCAAATTGTTCAAATTTCGAAAAACGTCTGTGGCCAGGGTCCTGCACGGTCAATAGTGAGGCATGACACATGCGATAATCATCCTTATCGTCCCTTTACTTAATACACAAAAATTTGTCCTTTAAAATATCATAGTATCAATACCACAAGACATAAACGAAAAGGTTCAAATTTACAAAACCTTTTGTGGCCAGGGTCGTACACGTTCACTAGCGGGACAGGACCCATGCGATCATCATCCCTATCATCACTTTACTTAATACAAAAAAATTTGTCCTTTAAAATATCATCGTATAATACCACAAGACATAAACGAAATTGTTCAGGAGTAAAAAAATTTCCTATCCAGGGTCTTGCACATACACTAACAGGTCAGGACCCATGCGATCATCATCCCTATAATCTCTTTAATTAATATACAAGAAATTGTGCTTTAAAATGTCGTGGTATCTATACTAAAAGACATAAACCGTATGGTTCAAATGTAAAAAGATTTTTGTGGCCAGGGTCGTGCACGTTAACTAGCGTGACAGGACCCATGCGGCCATCATTCCTATCGTCTCTTTACTTACTAAACAAAAATGTATGGGGTAAAATATCATGGTATCAATACCACAAGACATAAACGAAATTGTTCAAATTTATGAAAACTTTTTAGCCAGGCTCGTGCAATTTTACTAGCGGGTCAGGACCCATGCGATCATCATCCCTGTCATACCTTTACTTACTATACAAAAATTTGTGCTGCAAAACGTAGTGCTATCAATACCACAAGACATAAACCAAATGGTTCAAATTTACAAAAACGACTGTGGCCAGGGTCCTGCGCGGTCATTAGCGAGGCATGACACTTGCGATCATCATCCCTATAAATACCTTTGTGGCCAGAGTCCTGCACGATCACTAGTTGGTCAGGACCCATGCGATCATCACTCTATCATCCTTTATTTACTATACAAAAATTTGTAGTGTAAAATGTCGTGGAATCTATACTACAAGACATAAAATGTATGGTTCAAATGTAAAAAGATTCTTGTGGCCTGAGTCGTGCACATTAACTAGCGTGTCAGGTCCCATGCAATCATCATTCTTATCGTCTCTGTACTTACTATAGAAAAATATTGTGCTGTAAAATATCATGGTATCAATACCACAAGACAAAAACGATATGGTTCAAACGTAAAAAAACTTTCGTTGCCAGGTTATTACACATACACTAAATGTCAGGACCCATGCGATCACCATCCCTATCATCTATTTACATAATACACAAAACTTTGTGTTGTAAAATGTCAAGGTATCAATACCACAAGACATAAACGAAAAGGTTCAAATTTACAAAAACCTTTCTGACCAGGGTGGCACACGTTCACTAGCGGGTCAGGACCCATGCGATCATCATCCCTATCATCTCTTTACTTACTATAGAAAAAATTGTGCTGTAAAATGGCGTAGTATCAATACCATAAGACATAAACGAATTGATTCAAATTTATAAAAAAAGTTTTTGGCCAGGCTCGTGCACGTTCACTAGCGGGTCAGGACCCATGCGATCATCATCCCTAACATACCTTTACTTACTATACAAAAATTTGTGCTGCAAATCGTAGTGGTATCAATACAACAAGACATAACCAAATTGTTCAAATTTACAAAAACGTCTGTGGCCAGGGTCCTGCACGGTCAATAGCTAGGCATGACACATGCGATCATCATCCTTATCGTCCCTTTACTTAATACACAAAAATTTGTCCTTTAAAATATCATGGTATCAATACCACAAGACATAAACGAAAAGGTTCAAATTTACAAAACCTTTTTTTGTGGCCAGGGTCGTACACGTTCACTAGCGGGACAGGACCCATGCGATCATCATCCCTATCATCACTTTACTTAATACAAAAAAAAATTGTCCTTTAAAATATCATGGTATCAATACCACAAGACAAACGAAATTGTTCAGAAGTAAAAAAATTTCCTATCCAGGGTCTTGCACGTACACTAACAGGTCAGGACCCATGCGATCATCATCCCTATAATCTCTTTACTTAAAATACAAAAAATTGTGCTTTAAAATGTCGTGGTATCTATACTAAAGGACATAAACCGTATGGTTCAAATGTAAAAAGATTTTTGTGGCCAGGGTCGTGCACGTTAACTAGCGGGACAGGACCCATGCGGCCACCATTCCTATCGCCTCTTTACTTACTATACAAAAATGTATGCGGTAAAATATCATGGTATCAATACCACAAGACATAAACGAAATTGTTCAAATTTATGAAAACTTTTTGGCCATGCTCGTGCACTTTCACTAGCGGGTCAGGACCCATGCGATCATCACCCCTGTCATACCTTTACTTACTATACAACATTTGTGCTGCAAAACGTAGTGCTAACAATACCACAAGACATAAACCAAATGGTTCAAATTTACAAAAACGTCTGTGGCCAGGGTCCTGCACGGTCATTAGCGAGGCATGACACTTGCGATCATCATCCCTATGATCCCTTTACTTAATACACAAAAATTTGTCCTTTAAAATATCATGGTATCAATACCACAGACATAAACGAAAAGGTTCAAATTTACAAAACCTTTTTTGGCCAGGGTCGTACACGTTCCCTAGCGGGTCCAGAACCGTGCGATCATCATTGCTATCATCCCTTTACATTCTATACAAAAATGTGTGCTGTAAAATGTCGTGGTATCAATACCACAAGACAAACGAAATGTTTTAAATTTACAAAAAATTTTGTGGCCAGGGTGATGCACGTTCACTAGCGGGTCAGGACCCATGCGATCCTCATCCCTATCATCTGTTTACTTACTATAGAAAAATTTGTGCTGTAAAATGACGTGGTATCAATACCATCAGACATAAACGAATTGAATCAAATTTATAAATATTTTTGTGGCCAGAGTCCTCCACGATCACTAAATGCTCAGAACCCATGCTATCATCGCCATATCATCCTTTATTTACAATACAAAAATTTGTGCTGTAAAATGGCGTGGTATCAATACCACAAGACATAAACGAATTGATTCAAATTTATAAAAACTTTTGTGGCCAGAGTCCTGCACGACCACTAGTGGGTCAGGATCTATGCGATCATCATACCTATCATCCCTTTACTTACTATACAAAAATTTGTGCTGTAAAATGTCGTGGTATCAATACCACAAGACATGAACGAAATGATCAAATTTTAAAAGCTTTTGTGGCTAGGGTCGTGTACGTTCGCTAGCGACTCAGGACCAATGCGATCATCATCCCTATGATCCCTTTATTACTATACAAAATTTTGTGCTGTAAAATGTCGTGGTATCAATACCACAAGACGAACGAAATAATCAAATTTAAAGACTTTTGTCGCAAGGGTCGTGCACCTTCACTAGCGGGTCAGGACCCATTCAATCACCATCACTATTATCCCTTTACTTAATACACAAAAATTTGTGCTGTAAAATATCAAGGTATCAATATCACAAGACATAAACGAAAAGGTTCAAATTTACAAAAACCTTTGTGACCAGAGTCCTGCACGATCACTAGTTGGTCAGGACCCTTGCGATCAACACCCTATCATCCTTTATTTACTATACAAAAATTTGTGCTGTAAATTATCATGGTATCAATACCACAAGACATAAACGAAATTGTTCAGACGTAAAAAAATTTCCTTTCCAGGGTCTTGCACATACACTAACAGGTCAGGACCCATGCGATCGTCATCCCTCTAATCTGTTTACTTAATATACAAAAATTTGTGCTTTAAAATGTCGTGGTATCTATACTAAAAGACATAAACAAATTGATTCAAATTTATAAATACTTTTGTGGCCAGAGTCCTGCACGATCACTAGCGGGTCAGGACCCTTTCGATCATCATCCCTATCATTTCTTTACGTACTATACAAAAAATTGTGCTGTGAAATATCATGGTATCAATACCATAAGACATAAACGAAAAGGTTCAAATTTACAAAAAAACTTTTAGGACCAGAGTCGGACACGTTCACTAGCGGGTCAGGACCCATGCAATCATCATCCTTATCATCTCTTTACTTACTATACAAAAATTTGTGCTGTAAAATGACGTGGTATCAATACCATAAGACATAAACAAATTGATTCAAATTTATAAATACTTTTGTGGCCAGAGTCCTGCACGATCACTAGCGAGGCAGGACCCATGCGATCATCATCCCTATCATCCCTTTACTTAATACACAAAAACTTGTGCTGTAAAATGACGTGGTATCAATACCATAAGACATAAACAAGTTGATTCAAATTTATAAATACTTTTGTGGCCAGAGTCCTGCACGATCACTAGTGGGTCAGGATCTATGCGATCATCATCCCTATTATCCCTTTACTTACTATACAAAAATTTGTGCTGTAAAATGTCGTGGTATCAATACCACAAGACAAACGAAATGTTTCAAATTTTCAAAAAATTTGTGGCCAGGGTGGTGCACGTTCACTAGTGGGTCAGGTCCCATGCGATCATCATCCCTATTATTTCTTTACGTACTATACAGAAATTTGTGCTGAAATTTATAATGGAATCAATAACACAAAATAAAGGAAATGGTTCAAATATATAAAACTTTTGTGGTCATGGTCTTGCACATACACTAGCGGGTCAGGACCCATGCGATCACCATCCCTGTCATCTCTTTACTTACTATAGAAAAATTTGTGCTGTAAAATGACGTGGTATCAATACCATAAGGCATAAACGAATTGATTCAAATTTATAAATACCTTTGTGGCCAGAGTCCTGCACGATGGCTAGTTGGTCAGGACCCATGCGATCATCACCCTTATCATCCATTTTTTACAATAGAAAAAATTGTGCAGTAAAATGTCGTGGTATTTATACCACAAGATATAAACGAAATGTTTCAAATTTATAAAAAAGTTTTTGGCCAGGCTCGTGCACGTTCACTAGCGGGTCAGGACCTATGCGATCATCATCCTTATCATATCTTTAATTACTAGACAAAAACTTGTGTTGCAAAACGTTGTGGTACCAATACCACAAGACATAAACCAAATGGTTCAAATTTACAAAAACGTCTGTGGCCAGGGTCGTCCACGGTCACTAGCGAGGCATGACACATGCGATCATCATCCTTATCATCCCTTTACTTAATACACAAAAATTTGTCCTTTAAAATATCAAGGTATCAATACCACAAGACATAAACGAAAAGGTTCAAATTTACAAAACCTTTTTGGCCAGGGTCGTACACGTTCACTAGCGGGTCAGGACCCATGCGATCATCATCCCTATGATCCCTTTACTTAATACGCAAAAATTTGTGCTGTAAAATATCAAGGTATCAATACCACACGACATAAACGAAAAGGTTCAAATTTACAAAAACCTTTCTGACCAGGGTCGCACACGATCACTAGTTGGTCAGGACCCATGCGATCATCACCCTATCCTCCTTTATTTACAATACAAAAATTTGTGCTGTAAAATGTCGTGGTATCTATACTACAAGACATAAAATGTATGGTTCAAATGTAAAAAGATTTTTGTGGCCTGAGTCGTGCACTTTAAGTAGCGGGTCAGGACCCATGCGATCATCATTCCTATCGTCTCTTTACTTACTATACAAAAATATTGTGCTGTAAAATATCATGGTATCAATACCACAAGACATAAACGATATGGTTCAAACGTAAAAAAAACTTTCGTTGCCAGGTTCTTGCACATACACTAACAGGTCAGGATACATGCGATCAACCTCAATATCATCCATTTACTTAATACACAAAAATTTGTGCTGTAAAATATCAAGGTATCAATACCACAAGACATAAACGAAAATGTTCAAATTTACAAAAACCTTTCTGACGAGGGTCGCACACGTTCACTAGCGGGTCAGGAGCCATGCGATCATCATTCCTATCATCTCTTTATTTATTATAGAAAAATTTGTGCTGTAAAATGACGTGGTATAAATACCATAAGACATAAACGAATTGTTTCAAATTTATAAATACCTTTGTGGTCAGAGCCCTGCACGATCACTAGTGGGTCAGGACCCATGCGATCGTCACCCTATCATTTTTTATTTAGAATACAAAAATTTGTGCTGTAAAATGTCGTGGTATCAATACCACAAGATATAACGAAATGTTTCAAATTTATAAAAAAACTTTTTGGCCAGGCTTGTGCACGTTTACTAGCGGGTCAGGACCCATGCGATCATCATCCCTGTCATACCTTTACTTACTATACAAAAATTTGTGCTGCAAAACGTAGTGCTATCAATACCACAAGACATAAACCAAATGGTTCAAATTTACAAAAACGTCTGTGGCCAGGGTCCTGCACGGTCATTAGCAAGGCATGACACTTGCGATCATCATCTTTATCATCCCTTTACTTAATACACAAAAATTTGTCCTTTAAAATATCATGGTATCAATACCACAAGACATGAACGAAAAGGTTCAAATTTACAAAACCTTTTTTGGCCAGGGTCGGGGACCCACGTTCACTAGCGGGTCAGGACCCATGCGATCATCATCCCTGTCATCACTTTACTTACTATACAAAAATTTCTGCTGTAAAATATCATGGTATCAATACCACAAGACATAAACGAAATTGTTCAGACGTAAAAAAAATTCCTTTCCAGGGTCTTGCACAGGGCCGTGCTGGGATACTAATGAGGGCGGTGGACAAGTCTACTAAAAGGGCGCCGATACAAACGGGAATATATATATATATATATATATATATATATATATATATATATATATATATATATATATATATATATATATATATATATATATATATATACTTTGAAGGAAAGTATGGATACCTTTCTATAACAAAATCACCACCAAATTTGTTTTAATATTACCGTAAATAGCTAATTTGTGGAAACCTTGAATCGAAATCCTCTTTACTAGAGGAAAAACTTTTTACTTCCTCTAATAACATTTCTTTCAAATAAAAAGAAGCTAAATGTATCAGCAATTTAATATATCTCTATGACTTATGGACATAGGGCCGCATTTACAAAAGCTCTCCATTGATTTCTGTTCTTAGCCTACTGGATCCAGTTTCTATTTTATACTTCAATCTCTGCGAGAACCATTTCAATATTGTCCTCTCATCTGCGCCTTGGTCTTCCTAATTTTCGTTTTCCTATTTGGTTTTCCAGTTAGAATTTTGAAAGCGTTTCTAATTTCTTCCATTCTGGATACATAACATGCCCATTTGAGGCTCCTAGACTTGATTACCCTAACAATGTTTTTGTAAACGGTATAAAATTATGCAGTTCCTCTTTATGAAATTTCCGCCATTCCCATTCCTCTTGCAGTTCGAATATTGGTTTAAGAATCTTGTTTTCAAATACTTTCGGTCTGGGATTTTCCCTCAGATTCAGTGACCATGTTTCGCAACCATACAGCACAACAGACATGATTATCGTTTTATATATCAAGATACAAATTCCTCAACAGAATTCGCGACAACAAAAGATTTTTAACTGAATAATAACACGAAAACCTTGCTTTCTGTTGACATCAATTTTTTTAGTGATTATGGTTTTGGTCTGTTAATAATGATTCTAGATATTTGAAAGTATCCACTTTGTAGAAAGAAAATATTATTTGGTATTTTAACGCATCCATGAAATGCAGTATTACAATCCCGACAAACTTCCATTTATTTAGTTTTCTCTGCATTTACTTTTAAGTCCATATCTCTGCAAGCGTCAAGTAAAATTTGTGCATTCCTTTCTATTGCTCTATCATCCCTATTAAATTTACATCATCAGCATAGCCATAACCTACAATTCAATTCTAGGACCTGATTCCTGTCTTTGATTTTCCTTATAGTGTTCTCCAGAGCAAAGTTAAATAATAATGGCGACAACGCATCTCCTTCTTTCAGGCCAATCTCAACGTGAAAGCTCGTGAACAAGAATTTCTCTACTCAAACCTTACTTAAACATATCTTAATTAGTCGACCTTTTTCGGTATTGCAAATTCTGTAAGCATGTTGTACAATGTTTCCCTCCTACCCTAGTCTAAAGTCAATAATTGATGTACCAAAATATTGTATTCCCATTTCTTTTTCAAGTATTAGTTGAAAAGTAAATATCTGGCCGATAGTTGATCGATTTTACCTACATCCAGTCTGATAATCTCCAATAATTTCATCTGTGTATGGAGGCAATCTTTCTAATAGGATGTTTAAGAAGATTTATTGGATGTTGACGGAAAAGAAATGCCTCAATAATTATTAGTCAATTTTGTCGCCTTTCTTGTGAATTGGAATAATGATTGATTCTTTCCACTCTTGTGGCAATTCTTCCTTGTTCCAGATAAGGAGAATGAGTTTGTGTATCTTGCTCTTCAATTTTTCACCTCCAGCTAAAATTAAGTCAACCAAAATTTCGTCTACACACGGAGATATGTGTTTCTTTAATTTTTTAATAGCGATTTCTATTTCTGTCTGGTTAGGTTCTGGAATATACGGTAATGCTGTGTGCATTTTACTTTCTCCACGCACATTAGTTTTTGGCTAGGTGTTAAGCAAATCGTCAAAGAAATCTTTACATCTATATGAGATGCTATTCTGATCAGTAAGAACTGTTCCGTTGGCTATAAGCACAAGGTTGATAGCCTTTCTTAAGTTCGTTGATGCATTTATACATGTCCCAAACGTCTTCTGTTTTTACTATTATCTTCAAGTGAATTAATTTTAGCTTTAAAAAATCGCGTTTCTTTGTTCTAAAAGTTTTGGAAGTTTTCCGCCAGATGACTGAAATTTTATGTAGTTTTTTCGTTCGGATTTTGTAGCCAATGCTGTTTCTTCTGTTTTCTCTTCTCTGCTACTTTAGTGCATTCCTGGTTGAACCATGCTTTGTTCCTACGTATTTCTGCGTGTTTCAATATTTCTTTTGCTGAAATCTTAATGTTATCTCTAATTTCAACCAAGTATCCTGAACACTAGTGCACTCCGAACCTTATAAAACCGAGAATCTATTCGACACTTCAATCTGGCTCCCCTCTCATCTGACTCTTCCCTAATTTCTTTAAATTAAACCACTCCGTTTTCAGATATTGAACAGTTCCTTTATTCAACAATAGTCTCTCTATTATTATCATAATCAACTCCTCTGGACAACCGAACATCAGTTGTACTAGACTGTTTTCTTCTATCTACTAAAAAATGATCGATTTGATTATGTGCTTTCCCGTCTGGTGAGGTCCAAGTATTTTTATGAACGTGAATTTTCTAATCATCCCGATAAGGTTTCTGGATTTGTAAAGTTCACGAGTCTAACGCCATTGTCACAATTTTCCTTATGCAGACATTTATTCCCTATAATCGGTTTGAAAATACCCTCTCGTCCTACCTTCGCATTGAAACCGCCTAACAGAATTTTCATATGGTATTGCAGGAGGTGATCAAATACCCGTTCTATTCTTTCGTAAAAAACTTTTTTTTAATTGTCATCCTTATTTTCTATTGAGACGTGCATTTAAAACAATAATATTACTCCACCGACTCTTAAGAGAAGTAAAAGAAAATCTATCATTAACAATTTCAACCCACGTAATTGCTGATATTACGTATTCGTTTGTGAACGAAAAGTCCTGATCTTAGTTGGTAATTTTTAATTCGTTCCCCGTAAAAGAACGTAAACTTTCCCGACTTGACTCTTCCACTTCCTCCTCATCTAACTTCCTGTTATCCCACTAGGTCCATCTTCTATTTCTAAACTCATTCGTTACACATATTAACGCGCCTGCCCTATAGAGACTTCATATCTTCCATGTTCCAATTCTCATGTCGATTTTACTTTGCTGAGTTCGTGTCAAGTTTTCAGTTCTGATCCGAGGATTCTGTGAATATACCCCAGAGGCCTTCTCCTCGATCCACAACCTGAGGACGCGCCGTGCCGTGGTGAGAGAAAGACCAAATTTTACGGAAATTAATATAGCTATATTTTAGAATTACAATAGATACGGATTATCCGAACACTGATTTAAAACACTCAGGAACAATCAATATGCCGGATATATGGATGCATATTAAGACTGTGAAAGCTTCGATGCCGTAAAAATCGTAAATTAGAGACTAGTGTCAGTGTAGTATTTCATGAATGCATCGTACGTTTGACTATCCGAATTATTCTTGATGTATTACATTGTTTCGTTTTATAGCTACATAGCTTTATAATATTTTTGTAAGTGATTATACTCTTTACCTGTTCTGCCAATAGCAACTGTATAAATTTATAATATAAAACTGAAATGCAGAAGAATATATATATATATATATATATATATATATATATATATATATATATATATATATATATATATATATATTATTAAATGTGATATTTCGCAGAGCATCTCATGGAAAGGGCGCCTTGTATTCTTCACAGCTTCTTTATTAACAATCACTATTCGAATTTATTATACAAAGCTAGCACACAGGATAACCAAAAATACTTATCTATAATGTGATGTTTCGTAGGGCGCCTTATGTAGAAGGCACACTGTACCTTTCACGAATTCTTTACCAATAGTAACTGTATGTATTTATTGAACTGTGGTATACAGAAGAGTAAATAAAATCGTTCATCTTTGATGTGGACTCGCAAGGACGCCTAATGTAAAGCGCGCACTGCACCTTCCACGGGTTCTTTACCAATAAAACTGTACTAATTTATTACTAAATCTTGTACCTTTATTTATACTGTGATGTTTTGGAGGGCGCGCCGGGACACGTCCCGGTGTCCCGGAGGGCCAGAACGGGCCTGGTCTTGCATATACATTAACAGGTCGGGACCCATGCGATCATCATCCCTATAATCTCTTTACTTAATATACAAAAAATTGTGCTTTAAAATGTAGTGGTATCTATACTAAAAGACATAAACAAATTGATTCAAATTTATAAATACTTTTGTGGCCAGAGTCCTGCACGATCACTAGCGGGTCAGGACCCATTCGATCATCATCCCTATCATTTCTTTACGTACTATACAAAAATTTGTGCTCTAAAATATCATGGTATCAATACCATAAGACATAAACAAAAAAGTTCAAATTTACAAAAACTTTTGGGACCAGGGTCGGACACGTTCACTAGCGAATCAGGACCCATGCAATCATCATCCCTATCATCTCTTTACTTACTATACAAAAATTTGTGCTGAAAATTGACGTGGTATCAATACCATAAGACATAAACAAATTGATTCAAATTTATAAATACTTTTGTGGCCAGAGTCCTGCACGATCACTAGCGGGTCAGGACCCATTCGATCATCATCCCTATCATTTCTTTACGTACTATACAAAAATTTGTGCTCTAAAATATCATGGTATCAATACCATAAGACATAAACAAAAAAGTTCAAATTTACAAAAACTTTTCTCCCCACGGTCGCACACGTTCACAAGCGGTTCAGGACCCATGCGATCATCATCCCTATCATCTCTTTACTTACTGTACAAAAATTTGTGCTGTAAAATGTCGTGGTATCAATACCATAAGACCTAAACGAATTGATTCAAATTTATAAATACATTTGTGGCCAGGGTCGTACACGTTCACTAGCTTGTCAGGACCCATGCGATCATCATCACTATCATCTGTTTACTTACTATACAAAGATTAGTGCTGTAAAAAGACGTGGTATCAATACCGGAAGACATAAACGAATTGATCTAAATTTTTAAATACCTTTGTTTCCAGAGTCCTGCACGATCACTAGTGGGTTAGGTCCCATGCGATCATCACCCTATCATCCTTTATTTACAATACAAAAATTTGTGCTGTAAATGTCTTGGTATCAATACCATAAGACATAAACGAAATGTTTCAAATTTATAAAAAAACTTTTTGGCCACGCTCGTGCACGTTCACTAGCGGGTCAGGACCCATGCGGTCATCATCCCTATCATATCTTTACTTACTATACAAAAATTTGCGCTGCAAAACGTAGTGGTATCAATACCACAAGACATAAACAAAATGGTTCAAATTTACAAAAATTTCTGTGGCCAGAGTCCTGCACGATCACTAGTTGGTCAGGAACCATGCGATCATCATCGCTATCATCCATTTACTTAATACAAACATTTGTGCTGTAAAATATCAAGGTATCAATAACACAAGACATAAATGAAAAGGTTCAAATTTACAAAAACTTTTGTGCCCAGGGTCGCACACGTTCACTAGCGGGTCAGTACCCATGCAATCATCATCCCTATCATCTCGTTACTTACTATACAAAAATTTGTGCTGTAAAGTATCAAGGTATCAATACCACAAGACATAAACGAAAAGGTTCAAATTCACAAAAACTTTTGGGACCAGGGTCGGACACGTTCACTAGCGGGTCAGGACCCATGCAATCATCATCTCTTTACTTACTATACAAAAATTTGTGCTGTAAAATAGCGTGGTATCAATACCATAAGACATAAACGAATTGATTCAAATTTATAAATACTTTTGTGGCCAGAGTCCTGCACGATCACTAGTGGGTCAGGACCCATGCGATCATCATCCCTATCATCCTTTATTTACTATACAAAAATTTGTGCTGTAAAATGTCGTGGTATCTATACTACAAGACATAAACCGTATTTTTCAAATGTTAAAACATTTTTGTGGCAAGGGTCTTGCACGTTAACTAGCGGGTCAGGACTCATGCGATCAACATCCCTATCATCCCTTTACTTAATACACAAAAATTTGTGCTGTAAAATATCAAGGTATCAATACCACAAGACATAAACGAAAAGGTTCAAATTTACAAAAACTTTTTTCACCACGGTCGCACACGTTCACAAACGGTTCAGGACCCATGCGATCAGCATGCCTATCATCTCTTTACTTACTATAGAAAAATTTGTGCTGTAAAATCACGTTTTATCAATACCATAAGACCGAAACAAATTGATTCAAATTTATAAATACATTTGTGGCCAGGGTCGTACACGTTCACTAGCGGATCAGGACCCATGCGATCATCATCCCTATCATCACTTTACTTACTATACAAAAATTTCTGCAGTAAAATATCATGGTATCAATACCACAAGACATAAACGAAATTGTTCAGACGTAAAAAAATTTCCTTTCCAGGGTCTTGCACATACACTAACAGGTCAGGACCCATGCGATCATCATCCCTATCATCACTTTACTTACTATACAAAAATTTCTGCTGTAAAATATCATAGTATCAATACCACAAGACATAAATGAAATTTTTCAGACGTAAAAAAATTTCCTTTCCTGGGTCTTGCACATACACTAACAGGTCAAGACCCATGCGATCATCATCCCTATCATCCATTTACTTGATACACAAAAATTTGTGCTGTAAAATATCAAGGTATCAATACCACAAGACATAAACGAAAAGGTTCAAATGTATAAAAACTTTTGTGGTCATGGTCTTGCACGTACACTAGCGGGTCAGGGCCCATCCGATCATCATCCGTATCATCTTTTTACTTACTATACAAAAACTTGTGCTTTAAAATGTCGTGGTATCTATACTAAAAGACATAAACCGTATGGTTAAAATGTAAAAAGCTTTTTGTGGCCAGGGTCGTGCACGTTAACTAGCGGGTCAGGACCCATGCGATCATCATCCCTATTATCTCGTTATTTCCTATACAAAAATTTGTGCTGTAAAATATAATGGTATGAATACCACAAGACAAAACGAAACTGTTCAAATTTATAAAAAAAACTTTCGTTGCCAGGATCTTGCACATACACTAAAAGGTCAGGACCCATGCGATCACCATCCCTATCATCCATTTACTTGATACACAAAAATTTGTGCTGTAAAGTATCAAGGTATCAATACCACAAGACATAAACGAAAAGGTTCAAAATTACAAAAACTTTTGGGACCAGGGTCGGACACGTTCACTAGCGGGTCAGGACCCATGCAATCATCATCCCTATCATCTCTTTACTTACTATACAAAAATTTGTGCTGTAAAATGACGTGGTATCAATACCATAAGACATAAACGAATTGATTCAAATTTATAAATACTTTTGTGGCTAGAGTCCTGCACGATCACTAGTGGGTCAGGACCCATGCGATCATCATCCCTATCATCCTTTATTCACTATACAAAAATTTTTGCTGTAAAATGTCGTGGTATCAATACCACAAGATATAAACGAAATGCTTCAAATTTATAAAAAAAATTTTTGGACAGGCTCATGCACTTTGACTAGCGGATCATGACCCATGCGATCATCATCCCTATCATCTCTTTACTTACTATACAATAATTTGTGCTGTAAAATGGCGTGGTATCAATACCACAAGACATGAACGAAATGATCAAATTTAAAAAACTTTTGTGGCCAGGGTCGTGTACGTTCGCTAGAGACTCAGGACCAATGCGATCATCATCCCTATCATCCCTTTACTTACTATACAAAAATTTGTGCTGTAAAATGTCGTGTTATCAATACCACAAGACATGAACGAAATGATAAAATTTAAAAAACCTTTGTGGCAAGGGTCTTGCACCTTCACTAGCGGGTCAGGTCCCATTCGATCATCATCACTTTTATCCCTTTACTTACTATACAAAAATTTGTGCTGTAAAATATCATGGTATCAATACCACAAGACAAACGAAATGTTTCAAATTTACAAAAACTTTTGTGGCCAGGGTTGTGCACGTTCACTAGCGGGTCAGGACCCATACGATCTTCATCCCAATCATTTCTTTACATACTATACAAAAATTTGTGCTGTAAAATATAATGTTATCAATATCACAAAATAAACGAAATGGTTCAAATGCATAAAAAGTTTTGTGGTCATGGTCTTGCACTTTCACTAGCGGGTCAGGACCCATGCGATCATCATCCCTATCATACCTTTACTTACTATACAATAATTTTTGCTGTAAAATGTCGTGGTATCTATACTACAAGACATAAACCGTATTTTTCAAATGTTAAAAGATGTTTGAAGCCAGGGTCGTGCACGCTAACTAGCGGGTCAGGACTCATGCCATCACCATACCTATCATCCCTTTACCTAATACACAAAAATTTGTGCTGTAATATATCAAGGTACCAATACCACAAGACATAAACGAAAAGGTTCAAATTTAAAAAAACTTTTCTTACCACGGTCGCACACGTTCACAAGCGGTTCAGGACCCATGCGATCATCATCCATATCATCTCTTTACTTACTGTACAAAAATTTGTGCTGTAAAATGACGTGGTATCAATACCATAAGACCTAAACGAATTGATTCAAATTTATAAATACATTTGTGGCCAGGGTCGTACACGTTCACTAGCGGGTCAGGACCCACGCGATCATCATCCCTATCATCTGTTATTTACTATACAAAGATTAGTGCTGTAAAAAGACGTGGTATCAATACCGTAAGAAATAAACGATATGATTCAAATTTATAAAAACTTTTGTGGCCAGAGTCCTGCACGATCACTAGTGGGTCAGGACCCATGCGATCATCATCTTTATCATCCCTTATTTACTATTCAAAAATTTGTGCTGTAAAATGACGTGGTATCAATAGCATAAGACATAAACAAGTTGTTGAAATGAAAAAAAATCTTTTGTGGCCAGGGTCGTGCACGTTCACTAGCGGGTCAGGACACATGCGATAATCATCCCTAATATCCCTTTACTTACTATACAAATATTTGTGCTGTAATATGTCCTGGTACCAATACCAGAAGACATGAAAGAAATGATTCAAATTAAAAAAAAACTTTTGTGGCCAGGGTCGTGCACGTTCACTAGCAGGTCAGGACCTATTCGATCATCACCCTTATCATCTCTTTACTTACTATACAGAAATTTCTTCTGTAAAATATCATAGTATCAATACCACAAGACATAAACAAAATGGTTCAAATGTACAAAAACAATTTTACCAGCGTTCTGAGCGTTCACTAGCGGGTCAGGACTCATTGCAATCATCATTTCTATCATCAATTTACTTGCTAGGCAAAAATTTGTGCCGTAAAATTACGTGGTATCAATTGCATAAGACATAAACAAACTGTTCAAATATACAAAAACTTTTGTGGCCAGGGTCGTACACGTTCACTAGCGGGTCAGGATCCACGCGATCATCATCCCTATCATCTCTGTACTTACTATACAAAAATTTGTGCTGTAAAATGACGTGGTATCAATACCATAAGACATAAACGAATTGATTTAAATTTATAAAAACTTTTGTGACCAGGGTCGTACACGTTCACTAGCGGGTCAGGATCCATGCGATCATCATCCCTATCATCCCATTACTTACTATACAAATATTTGTGCTTTAAAATGAGATGGTATAAATAGCATATGACATAAAAGAAATAATTCAAATTCATAAAAACTTTTGTGGCCAGGGTCTTGCACGTTCACTAGTCGGTCAGGACCTATGTGATCATCATCCCTATCATCTCTTAAATTACTATACAAAAATTTCTGGTGTAAAAGGTCGTGGTATCAACACTACAAGACAAACGAAATGGTTCAAATTTGCAAAAACTTTTGTGGCCAGGGTGGAGCACGTCACTAGCGGTTCAGGACCCATGCGATCATCATCCCTTTACTTACTATACAAAAATTATGTTGCATAATGACGTGGTATCAATACCATAAGACAAACTAAGTGGTTCAAATTTACAAAGACTTTTTTGCGAGGGTCGTGCACGTTCACTAGCGGGTCAGGACGAATGCGGTCATCATCTCTATCTTCCCTTCACTTACTATACAAAAATTTGTGCTTTGAAATGTCGTGGTATCAATACTAAAAGACATAAACGAAATGGTTCATATTTACAAAAACTTTTGTGTCCAGGGTCGTGCACGTTCACTAGCGGGTCAAGACCCTTGCGATCATCATTCCTATCATTCCTTTATCAACTACACAAAAAAGTGTGCTGTAAAATGTCGTGGTATCAATACCACAAGACATGAACGAAATGGTTCAAACGTAAAAAAACCTTCGTAGCCAGGGTCTCCCACATACACTAACAGGTAAGGTCCCATGCGATCATCATCCCTATCATCTTTTACCTAATATAAAAAAATTGTGCTTTGAAATTTCCTTGTTTTTATACTACAAGACATAAACGATATGGTTCATATTTACAAAAACGTTTGTGTCCAGGGTCGTGCACGTTCACTAGCGGGTCAAGACCCATGGGGTCATCACACCTATCATCCCTTTACTTACTATACAAAGATGTGTGCTGTAAAATATCATGGTATCAATACCACAAGACATAAACGAAAAGGTTCAAATTTACAAAAACTTTTGTGGCCAGGGTCGTACACGTTCAGTAGCGGGTCAGGACGCATGCGATCATCATCCATATCATCTCTTTACTTACTATACAAAAATTTGTGCTGTAAAATGGCGTGGTATCAATAGAACAAGAGATAAACGAAATGGTTCAAATGTAAAAAAGCTTTTTTGACCAGGGTTATGCTCTTTCACTAGCGGGTCAGGACCAATGCGATCATGATCCCTATCATCTCTTTAATTACTATACAGAAATTTGCGCTGTGAAATGTCCTGGTATCAATACCATAAGACATAAACGAAATGGCTCTAATTTAAAAGAAAACTTTTGTGGCTAGGGTCGTGCACATTTAGTAGCGAGGCAAGACACATGCGATTATCATCCCTATCATCCCTTCACTTACTATACAAAAATGTATGCTGTAAAATATCATGGTATATACCAGAAGACAAACGAAATGGTTTAAATCTCAAAATTTTTTGTTTCCAGAGTCGTGCACGTTCACTATCGGCTCAAGACTCATGCGATCATTATCAGTATCATCCCGTTACTTAATACACAAAAATTTGTGCTGTAAAATATCATGCTATCAATACCACAAGACATAAAACAAATGGTTCAAATTTACAAAAACCTTAGTGGCCAGGGTCCTACACGTTCACTAGCGGGTCGAGACACATGCGATCATCATCCATGTCATCCATTTATTTACTATACAAATATGTGTGCTGTAAAATGACGGTGTATCAAAACCATAAGACATAAACAAAATGGTTCAAATGTATAAACACTTTTGTGGCCAGGGTCGTGCACGTTCACTAGTGGGTCAGGGCCCATGCGTTCGCCATCCCTATCATCACTTTACTTACTATACAAAATTTTGTGCTGTAAAATGTCGTGGCATCAATACCACAAGACATACACGAAATGGTTCACATTTACAAAAGCTTAGTGGCCAGGTGCGTGCACGGTCACTACCGGGTCAGAACCTATGAGATCATCATCCCCATCATCTTTTAACTTACTATGCAAAAATTTGTACTGTAAGATATCGTGGTATTAAAACCACAAGACATAAACAAAATAGTTCAAATTTACAAAAACTTTTGTGGCCAGGGTCGTGCACGTTCACTAGCGGGTCAGGACTCATGCGATTATCATCCCTATAATTCCTTTATTTAGTACAAAATAATTTGTGCTGTAAAATATTATGGTATCAATACCACAAGACAAAACGAAATTGTTCAGATGTACAAAAACTTTTGTGGCCAGTGTCGTGCACCTTCACTAGCGGGAGAGGACCCATATGATCATCATCCCTATCATCACTTTACTTACTATACATAAAGTTGTGCTGTAAAATATCGTCGTATCAATGCCATAAGACAAACAAAATGGTTAAAATTTGCTAAAAATTTTGTGGTCAGGGTCGTGCACGTTCACTAGCGGGTCAGGAACAATGCGATCATCATCCCTTTACTTGCTATACAAAAATTTGTGCTGTAAAATATCATGGTATCAATACAAAACGACATAAATGAAATGGTTCAAATGTACAAAAATATTTTTGACCATGGTCAGGGTCACGCTATCATCCCTTCACTTACTATACAAAAAATTTTGCTGTAATATATCATGGTATCAATACAAAACGACATAAACGAAATAGTTCAAATGTACAAAAACATTTTTGAACAGGGTGGTGTTGACTGGTCAACATTGCATGAGCTTTGATATCCATGAATGTTGTCCTTTTGATATCGGCTCTTATCCTGACAGCGGATGGTAACGCTACATCATACTCGTTCACTAGCGGGTCGGGACTGCTGTAAAATGTCGTGGTTTCAATACCACAAGACTTAAAAAATGGTTGAAATTTACAGAAACTGTAGTGGCCAAGGTTTTGCTCGTTCACTAGCGGATCAGCACCCATGCGATCATTATTCCTATCATAACTTTAATTACTATACAAACTGTAAAATATTATAGTATCAATACCAAAAAACAAACGAAATGGTTCAAATGTACAAAACTTTTGTGGCCAGGGTCGTGCACGTTCAATAGCGGGTCAGAACCAATACGATCATCATCCCAATCATCCCTTTACTTACAATACAAAAATTTGTGCTGTAAAATGTTGTAGCATCAATACCACAAAACATAAACAATATGGTAAAATGTACAAAAACTATTGTATGCAGAGTCATGCTCGTTCACTAGCGGGAAAAAAACCCATGTGATCATGATCCCTATCATCAATTTACTAACTATACAAAAATTGCTGCTGCAAAATATCATAGTATGAATACCACAAGACAAACGAAATGGTTCGAATTTACAAAAACTTTTGTGGCAAGGGGCGTGCACGTTCACTAGCGAGTCAGGACCCATGCGATCATCATCCCTATTATACCTTTACTTACTATACTAAAATTTGTGCTGTAAAATGTCGTGGTATCAATGCCACAAGAGATAAGCAAAATGGTTCAAATGTACAAACACTTTTGTGGCCAGGGTCATGCACGTTCACTAGCGGGAAAAAACCCATGTGACCATTATCCCTATCATCTCTTTACTTACTATACATAAAGTTGTGCTGTAAAATGTTGTGGTATCAATGCCACAAGAAATAAACGATATGGCTGAAATGAACAAAAACATTTGTGGCCAGGGTCATGCACGTTCACTATTGGCACAGGACCCATGTCATCATCATTCCTATCATCTCTTTACTTACTATAAAAAAAGAGTTGCTGCAAAATGTCGTGGTATCAAAACGATAAGACATAAAGGGAATGGTCCAAATTTAAGAAAAACTTTTGGCGAAAGAGTCATGCACGTTCACTAGCGAGTCAAGACCTTGCGATCATTATCCCTATCACCCTTTTACTAACTATACAAAAATTTGTGCTGCAAAACATCATAGTACCAATACCACAAGACAAACGAAATGGTTTTAATGTAAAACACTTTTCGGGCTGGTTCGTGCACGTTCACTACCGGGTTAGGACACATGCGATAATCATCCCAATCATCCCTTTACTTACAATACAGAAGTACGTGCAGTAAAATGTCGTAGTATCGATATCAAAAGACAAACGAATTGGTTCAAATCTAAAAAAAACTTTTGTGCCCAGGGTCGTGCACGTTCACTAGCGGGTCAGAACTCATGCGATTATCATCCTTATCACCACTTTACTAACTATACAAAAATTTGTGCTGCAAAATATCATAGTATCAATACCACAAAAGAAACGAAATGTTTGAAATGTACAAAATCTTTTGGGGCCAGGGTCGTGCACGTTCACTAGCGGGTCAGGAACCATGCAATCATCATCCCTACCATACCTTTACTTAATACAAAAAAATGTCCTGTAAAATATTATGGTATCAATGCTACAAGAGATAAAGAGAATGGTTCAAATGTACAAAAACTTTTGTGGCCAGGGTCATGCACGTTCATTAGCGGGACACGACCCATGAGATCATCATTCCTATCATCCCTTTACTTACTATACAAAAAGAGTTGCTGCAAAATGTCGTGGTATCAATACGATAAGACATCAAAGGAATGGTTCAAATTTTAAAGAAAGCTTTGTGGCCAGGGTCGTGCTCGTTCACTAGTGGCTCAGGACCCATGCGTTCATCATAGCTATCACCCTTTACTTATTATACAAAAATTTGTGCTGTAAAATATCATGGTGTCAATACAACAAGACATAAACGAAATGGTTAAAATGTACAAAATCTTATGTGGCCAGAGTCGTGCACGTTCACTAGCGGGTCAGGACCCATGCGATCATCATCTCTATCATCTCTTTACTTACTATACAGAAATTTGTGCTCAAAAATTTCGTGTTATCAATACCACGAGACATGAACGAAATATTTCAAATTTAAAGAAAATTTGTGGCCAGGGTCGTGCACGTTCACAAGCTGGTCAGGACCCATGCGATCATCATCCCTTTTCTTACTATACTAAAATTAGTGCTGCAAAATGTCGTGGTATCAATACCACAAGACATAAACGAAATGGTTCAAATTTATAAAAGCGTTACTTGCCAGGGTCGTGCACGTTCGCTAGCGGGTAGGGACACATGCGATCATCATCCCTGTCATTCCTTTACTTACTATACAAAAATTTGTGCTGTAAAATATCATGGTATCAATACAACAAGACATAAACGAAAGGATTCAAATGTACAAAATCTTTTGTGGCCAGAGTCGTGCACGTTCACTAGCAGGTCACGACTCATGCGATCATAATCGCTATCATCCCTTTACTTAATACAAAAAAATTGTGCTGTAAAATATCATGGTATCAATACCACAAGACATAATCGATATGGTTAATATGTAAAAAAAACTTTTTTGACAAGGGTCATGCTCGTTCACTAGCGGGTCACGACCCATCCGATCATCATCCCTATCATCCCTTTACTTACTATACAAAAATTTGTGCTGTAAACTGTCCTGATATCAATAACACAAGACATGAACGAAATGGTTCAAATCTATAAACACTTTTGTTGCTAGGGTCGTGCACGTTCACTAGCCGCTCAGGACCCACTTGCTCATCATCCCCATCATCCCTTTACATACTATACAAAATTTTCTGTTGTAAAATGTCGTGGTATCAACACCACAAGACAAACGAAATGTTTCAAATTTACAAAAACATTTGTGGCCAGGGTGGTGCACGTCACTAGCGGGTCAGGACCCATGCGATCATCATCCCAATCATCCCTTTACTTACTATACAAAAATTTGTGCTTTAAAATGTCCTGGTATCAATATCACAAGACACAAGCGAAATATTTCAAATTTAGAAAAAAAATTGTTACCAGGGTCCTGCACGTTCAATAGCGGGTCAGGACTCATGCGATCATCATGCTGTCATCCCTTTACTTAATACACAAAAATTTGTGCTGTAAAATATCATGGTGTCTATACCACAAGACATACACGAAATTGCTCAAATGTACAAAAACATTTGTGGCTATTGTGATGCGCGTTCACTAGCGGGTCAGGACCTATTCGATCATCATCCCAATTGAATCGGTGAGTAGAAAAAGAAAACATACCAAAAATAAAGGATAACATTCTACAATAACAATTTCTCCATAATTAAATATCTAATCCCATTACGTTTTTGGAATTTTGGGAAATGAAAGGTCTTAAGATATGGTACAAATCTCCAATACAGATATTTTTATGTAAGCAATGGTATTTCCGGTAAGCAGTTTTACTTTTCGTTTTTCAAAAGTAACGTGTTGGGGAATATTCTCCTTTTTCTACTCACCAATTATATTATCCCTTAACTTACTATACAAAAATTTGTGCTGTAAAACGTCGTGATATCAAAATCACAAGACAAACAAATTGTTCAAGTGTAAAAAAATTTTTGTGCCCAGGGTCGTGCACGTTCACTAGCGGGACAGGACGAATGCGGTCATCATCGCTATCCTCCCTTCACTTTCTATACAAAAATTTGTGCTATAAAATATCATGGTATCAATACCACAAGACAAACGAAATGGTTCAAACGAAAAAAAACTTTCGTAGTCAGAGTCTTGCACATACACTAACAGGTGAGGACCCATGCGATCATCCCTATCATCTCCTTACTTAATATACAAAAATTTATGCCGTAAAAGGTCGTGGTATCAATAATACAAGACATACGACATGGCTCAAATTTAAAAAAAATTTTGTGGCCAGGGTCGTGCATATTCACTAGCGGGTCAGGACCCATGCAATTATCATCCCTATCATCTCTTTACTTATTATATAGAAATTTGTGCTGTAAAATATCGTGGTATCAATACCACAAGACATAAACGATATGGTTCAAACGAAAAAAAAATTCCTAGTCAGAGTCTTGCACTTACACTAACAGGTGAGGACCCATGCGATCATCCCTATCATCTCCTTACTTAATATACAAAAATTTGTGCCGTAAAAGGTCGTGGTATCAATAATACAAGACATACGACATGGCTCAAATTTAAAAAACTTTTGTGGCCAGGGTCGTGCATATTCACTAGCGGGTCAGGACCCATGCAATCATCATCCCTATCATCTCTTTACTTACTATATAGAAATTTGTGCTGTAAAATATCGTGGTATCAATACCACAAGACATAAACGATATGGTTCAAACGTAAAAAAAATTCTTGTGGCCAGGGTCGTACACGTTCACTAGCGGGTCAGGACCCATGCGATCATCCCTTTCATCTCTTTACTTATTATACAAAAATTTGTGCTGTAAAATGACGTGGTATTAATACCACAAGACACAAACGAAATATTTCGAATTTATAAAAATTTTAGTGGCCAGGGTCGTAACGTTCAGTAGCGAGGCAGGACCAATGCGATCATCATCCCTATCATCCTTTTACTTAATACACCAAAATTTGTTTTGCAAAATATCAGTATCAACACCACAAGACATAAATGAAATGGTTCAATTGTACAAAAACGTTTTTGGCCAGGGTCGCGCACGTTCACTAGCGAGTCAGTACCAATGCGATCATCATCCTTTTACTACTATACAAAAATTTGTGCTGTAAACTGTCCTGATATCAATAAAAACAAGACATGAACGAAATGGTTCAAATCTATAAACACTTTTGTGGCCAGGGTCGTGCATGTTCACTAGCCGCTCAGGATCCATTTGCTCATCATCCCCATCATCCTTTTACTTACTATACAAAAATTTATGTTGTAAAATGTCGTGGTATCAACACCACAAGACAAACGAAACGGTTCAAATTTATAAAAATTTTTGTGGCCAGGGTGGTGCACGTCACTAGCGGGTCAGGACCCATGCGATCATCATCCCAATCATCCCTTTACTTACGATACAAAAATTTTTGCTTTAAAATGTCCTGGTATCAATACCACAAGATATAAACAAAATGATTCAAATTTATAAAAAACTTTTGTGGCCAGGCTCGTGCACGTTCACTAGCGGGTCAGCACCCATGCGATCATCATCCCTATCATCCCTTCACTTAATACACAAAAATTTGTGCTGTAAAATATCATGGTATCAATACCACAAGACATAAAACAAATAGTTCAAATTTACAAAAACTTTTGTGGCCAACGTCATGCACGTTCACTAGCGAGTTACGCCCCATGCCATCGTAATCCCTATCATCCCTTTACTTACTATACAAAAATTTGTGCTGTAAAATGTCCTGGTATCATTACCACAAGATATGAACGAAATGGATCAAATCTATAAACACTTTTGTGGCCAGAGTCGTGCACGTTCACTAGCGGCTCAGCACCATACTGTTCGTCATCGTTATCATCCCTTTACTTACTATACAAAAATTTGTCCCGTAAAATGTCGTAGCATCAATACCACAAGACATAAACGAAATGGTTCAAAATTACAAAAACCTTAGTGGCTAGGGTCGTACACGTTCACTAGCGGATCGAGACCAATGCAATCATCATCCATGTCATCCCTTTATTTACTATACAAAAATGTGTGCTGTAAAATGCGGTGCTATCAATACTATAAGACAAACGAAATAGTTCAAATATAAAAAAAATTACTGGCCAGGGTTGTGCACGTTCACTAGCGGGTCAGCACACATGCAATCATCATCACCATACTCATCCCTTTACTTAATACAAAAATTTATTCTGTAAAATATCAGTATCAATAACGAAATAGTTCAAATTTAAAAAAAAAAATACTGGCCAGGGTCGTGCACGTTCACAAGCGAGTCAGGACCAATGTGATCATCATCCCTATCATCTCTTTACTACTATAGAAAAATTTGTGCTGTAAACTATCCTGGTATCAATACCACAAGACATGAACGAAATGGTTCAAATGCATAAACAGTGTTGTGGTCAGGGTCGTGCACGTTCACTAGCGGGTGAGGACCCATGCCTTCATCATCTCTATCATCTTTTTACTTAATATACAAAAAATTGTCCTATAAAATGTCATGTCATCAATACCACAAGACATAAAAGAAGTGGTTCAAATTTACAAAAACCTTAGTGGCCAGGGTCGTGCACGTTCACTAGCGGGAGAGAACCCATATGATCATCATCCCTATCATCACTTTACTTACTATACATAAAGTTGTGCTGTAAAAGGTCGTCGTATCAATGCCATAATACAAAGAAAATGGTTAAAATTTGCTAACAATTTTGTGGTCAGGGTAGTGCACGTTCACTAGCGGGTCAGGACCGATGCGATCTTCATCCCTATCATTTCTTTACGTAGTATACAAAAATTTGTGCTTTAAAATGTCCTGGTATCAATACCACAAGATATGAACGAAATGGTTCAAATCTATAAACACTTTTGTTGCTAGGGTCGTGCACGTTCACTAGCCGCCCAGGACCCATTTGCTCATCATCCCCATCATCCCTTTACATACTATACAAAATCTTCTGTTGTAAAATGTTGTGGTATCAACACCACAAGACAAACGAAATGTTTCAAATTTACAAAAACATTTGTGGCCAGGGTGGTGCACGTCACTAGCGGGTCAGGACCCATGCGATCATCATCCCAATCATCCCTTTACTTACTATACAAAAATTTGTGCTTTAAAATGTCCTGGTATAAATACCACAAGAAACAAGCGAAATATTTCAAATTTAGAAAAAAAAATTGTGGCCAGGGTCCTGCACGTTCAATAGCGGGTCAGGACTCATGCGATCATCATCCTGTAATCCCTTTACTTAATACACAAAAATTTGTGCTGTAAAATATCATGGTGTCTATACCACAAGACATACACTAAATTGCTCAAATGTACAAAAACATTTGTGGCTATTGTGATGCGCGTTCACTAGCGGGTCAGGACCTATTCGATCATCATCCCAATTGAATCGGTGAGTAGAAAAAGAGAACATACCAAAAATAAAGGATAACATTCCACAGTAACAATTTCTCCATAATTAAATATCTAATCCCATTACGTTTTTGGAATTTTGGGAAATGAAAGGTCTTAAGATATGGTACAAATCTCCAATACAGATATTTTTATGTAAGCAATGGTATTTCCGGTAAGCAGTTTTACTTTTCGTTTTTCAAAAGTAACGTGTTGGGGAATATTCTCCTTTTTCTACTCACCAATTATATTATCCCTTAACTTACTATACAAAAATTTGTGCTGTAAAACGTCGTGATATCAAAATCACAAGACAAACAAATTGTTCAAGTGTAAAAAACTTTTGATGCCAGGGTCGTGCACGTTCACTAGCGGGACAGGACGAATGCGGTCATCATCGCTATCCTCCCTTCACTTTCTATACAAAAATTTGTGCTATAAGATATCATGGTATCAATACCACAAGACAAACGAAATGGTTCAAACGAAAAAAAACTTTCGTAGTCAGAGTCTTGCACATACACTAACAGGTGAGGACCCATGCGATCATCCCTATCATCTCCTTATTTAATATACAAAAATTTATGCCGTAAAAGGTCGTGGTATCAATAATACAAGACATACGACATGGCTCAAATTTAAAAAAAAATTGTGGCCAGGGTCGTGCATATTCACTAGCGGGTCAGGACCCATGCAATCATCATCCCTATCATCTCTTTGCTTATTATATAGAAATTTGTGCTGTAAAATATCGTGGTATCAATACCACAAGACATAAACGATATGGTTCAAACGAAAAAAAAATTCCTAGTCAGAGTCTTGCACTTACACTAACAGGTGAGGACCCATGCGATCATCCCTATCATCTCCTTACTTAATATACAAAAATTTGTGCCGTAAAAGGTCGTGATATCAATAATACAAGACATACGACATGGCTCAAATTTAAAAAACTTTTGTGGCCAGGGTCGTGCATATTCACTAGCGGGTCAGGACCCATGCAATCATCATCCCTATCATCTCTTTACTTACTATATAGAAATTTGTGCTGTAAAATATCGTGGTATCAATACCACAAGACATAAACGATATGGTTCAAACGTAAAAAAATTCTTGTGGCCAGGGTCGTACACGTTCACTAGCGGGTCAGGACCCATGCGATCATCCCTTTCATCTCTTTACTTATTATACAAAAATTTGTGCTGTAAAATGACGTGGTATTAATACCACAAGACACAATCGAAATATTTCGAATTTATAAAAATTTTAGTGGCCAGGGTCGTAACGTTCAGTAGCGAGGCAGGACCAATGCGATCATCATCCCTATCATCCTTTTACTTAATACACCAAAATTTGTTTTGCAAAATATCAGTATCAACACCACAAGACATAAATGAAATGGTTCAATTGTACAAAAACGTTTTTGGCCAGGGTCGCGCACGTTCACTAGCGAGTCAGTACCAATGCGATCATCATCCTTTTACTACTATACAAAAATTTGTGCTGTAAACTGTCCTGATATCAATAAAAACAAGACATGAACGAAATGGTTCAAATCTATAAACACTTTTGTGGCCAGGGTCGTGCATGTTCACTAGCCGCTCAGGATCCATTTGCTCATCATCCCCATCATAATTTTACTTACTATAAAAAAATTTATGTTGTAAAATGTCGTGGTATCAACACCACAAGACAAACGAAACGGTTCAAATTTATAAAAATTTTTGTGGCCAGGGTGGTGCACGTCACTAGCGGGTCAGGACCCATGCGATCATCATGCCAATCATCCCTTTACTTACAATACAAAAATTTGTGCTTTAAAATGTCCTGGTATCAATACCACAAGATATAAACAAAATGATTCAAATTAATAAAAAACTTTTGTGGCCAGGCTCGTGCACGTTCACTAGCGGGTCAGCACCCATGCGATCATCATCCCTATCATCCCTTCACTTAATACACAAAAATTTGTGCTGTAAAATATCATGGTATCAATACCACAAGACATAAAACAAATAGTTCAAATTTACAAAAACTTTTGTGGCCAACGTCATGCACGTTCACTAGCGAGTTACGCCCCATGCCATCGTCATCCCTATCATCCCTTTACTTACTATACAAAAATTTGTGCTGTAAAATGTCCTGGTATCATTACCACAAGATATGAACGAAATGGATCAAATCTATAAACACTTTTGTGGCCAGGGTCGTGCACGTTCACTAGCGGCTCAGCACCAAACTGTTCGTCATCGTTATCATCCCTTTACTTACTATACAAAAATTTGTCCCGTAAAATGTCGTAGCATCAATACCACAAGACATAAACGAAATGGTTCAAAATTACAAAAACCTTAGTGGCTAGGGTCGTACACGTTCACTAGCGGATCGAGACCAATGCAATCATCATCCATGTCATCCCTTTATTTACTATACAAAAATGTGTGCTGTAAAATGCGGTGCTATCAATACTATAAGACAAACGAAATAGTTCAAATATAAAAAAAATTACTGGCCAGGGTTGTGCACGTTCACTAGCGGGTCAGCACACATGCAATCATCATCACCATACTCATCCCTTTACTTACAATACAAAAATTTATTCTGTAAAATATCAGTATCAATAACGAAATAGTTCAAATTTAAAAAAAAAAATACTGGCCAGGGTCGTGCACGTTCACAAGCGAGTCAGGACCAATGTGATCATCATCCCTATCATCTCTTTACTACTATAGAAAAATTTGTGCTGTAAACTATCCTGGTATCAATACCACAAGACATGAACGAAATGGTTCAAATGCATAAACAGTGTTGTGGTCAGGGTCGTGCACGTTCACTAGCGGGTGAGGACCCATGCCTTCATCATCTCTATCATCTTTTTACTTAATATACAAAAAATTGTCCTATAAAATGTCATGTCATCAATACCACAAGACATAAAAGAAGTGGTTCAAATTTACAAAAACCTTAGTGGCCAGGGTCGTGCACGTTCACTAGCGGGAGAGAACCCATATGATCATCATCCCTATCATCACTTTACTTACTATACATAAAGTTGTGCTGTAAAAGGTCGTCGTATCAATGCCATAATACAAAGAAAATGGTTAAAATTTGCTAACAATTTTGTGGTCAGGGTAGTGCACGTTCACTAGCGGGTCAGGACCGATGCGATCTTCATCCCTATCATTTCTTTACGTAGTATACAAAAATTTGTGCTTTAAAATGTCCTGGTATCAATACCACAAGATATGAACGAAATGGTTCAAATCTATAAACACTTTTGTTGCTAGGGTCGCGCACGTTCACTAGCCGCCCAGGACCCATTTGCTCATCATCCCCATCATCCCTTTACATACTATACAAAATCTTCTGTTGTAAAATGTTGTGGTATCAACACCACAAGACAAACGAAATGTTTCAAATTAACAAAAACATTTGTGGCCAGGGTGGTGCACGTCACTAGCGGGTCAGGACCCATGCGATCATCATCCCAATCATCCCTTTACTTACTATACAAAAATTTGTGCTTTAAAATGTCCTGGTATAAATACCACAAGACACAAGCGAAATATTTCAAATTTAGAAAAAAAAAATTGTGGCCAGGGTCCTGCACGTTCAATAGCGGGTCAGGACTCATGCGATCATCATCCTGTAATCCCTTTACTTAATACACAAAAATTTGTGCTGTAAAATATCATGGTGTCTATACCACAAGACATACACTAAATTGCTCAAATGTACAAAAACATTTGTGGCTATTGTGATGCGCGTTCACTAGCGGGTCAGGACCTATTCGATCATCATCCCAATTGAATCGGTGAGTAGAAAAAGAGAACATTCCAAAAATAAAGGATAACATTCCACAATAACAATTTCTCCATAATTAAATATCTAATCCCATTACGTTTTTGGAATTTTGGTAAATGTAAGGTCTTAAGATATAGTACAAATCTCCCATACAGATATTTTAAGGTAAGCAATGGTATTTCCGGAAAGCAGTTTTACTTTTCGGTTTTCAAAAGTAACGTGTTGGGGAATATTCTCTTTTTTCTACTCACCGATTATATTATCCCTTTACTTACTATACAAAAATTTGTGCTGTAAAACGTCGTGATATCAAAAACACAAAACAAACAAATTGTTCAAGTGTAAAAAAATTTTGTGCCCAGGGTCGTGCACGTTCACTAGCGGATCAGTACCCATGCGATCATCATCCCTATCACCCCCTTACTTACTATACATAAATTTGTGCTTTAAGATTTCTTGGTATCAATACCACAAGACATGAACGAAATAATTAAAATTAAAAAAAAAATTTTGATGCCAGGGTCGTGCACGTTCACTAGCGGGACAGGACGAATGCGGTCATCATCGCTATCCTCCCTTCACTTTCTATACAAAAATTTGTGCTATAAAATATCATGGTATCAATACCACAAGACAAACGAAATGGTTCAAACGAAAAAAAACTTTCGTAGTCAGAGTCTTGCACATACACTAACAGGTGAGGACCCATGCGATCATCCCTATCATCTCCTTACTTAATATGCAAAAATTTGTGCCGTAAAAGGTCGTGGTATCAATAATACAAGACATACGACATGGCTCAAATTTAAAAAACTTTTGTGGCCAGGGTCGTGCATATTCACTAGCGGGTCAGGACCCATGCAATCATCATCCCTATCATCTCTTTACTTACTATATAGAAATTTGTGCTGTAAAATATCGTGGTATCAATACCCCAAGACATAAACGATATGGTTCAAACGAAAAAAAAATTTCCTAGTCAGAGTCTTGCACTTACACTAACAGGTGAGAACCCATGCGATCATCCCTATCATCTCCTTACTTAATATACAAAAATTTGTGCCGTAAAAGGTCGTGGTATCAATAATACAAGACATACGACATGGCTCAAATTTAAAAAACTTTTGTGGCCAGGGTCGTACACGTTCACTAGCGGGTCAGGACCCATGCGATCATCCCCTTCATCTCTTTACTTACTATACAAAAATTTGTGCTGTAAAATGACGTGGTATTAATACCACAAGACACAAACGAAATATTTCAAATTTAGAAAAAAATTGTGGCCAGGTCCTGGCCGTTCAATAGCGGGTCTGGACTCATTCGATCATCATCCCTATCATCTCTTTACTTACTATACAAAAAATTGTGCTGTAAAATATCGTGGTATCAATACCACAAGACACAAACGAAATATTTCAAATTTATAAAAATTTTAGTGGCCAGGGTCGTAACTTCAGTAGCGAGGCAGGACGAATGCGATCATCATCCCTATCATCCTTTTACTTAATACAAAAAAATTTGTTTTGCAAAATATTAGTATCAACACCACAAGACATAAATGAAATGGTTCAATTGTAAAAAAACGTTTTTGGCCAGGGTCGCGCACGTTCACTAGCGAGTCAGTACCAATGCGATCATCATCCTTTTACTACTATACAAAAATTTGTGCTGTAAACTGTCCTGATATCAATAAAAACAAGACATGCACGAAATGGTACAAATCTATAAACACTTTTGTGGCCAGGGTCGTGCACGTTCACTAGCCACTCAGGATCCATTTGCTCATCATCCCCATCATCCCTTTACTTACTATACAAAAATTTGTGCTGTAAAATGACGTGGTATTAATACCACAAGACACAAACGAAATATTTCAAATTTAGAAAAAAATTGTGGCCAGGTCCTGGCCGTTCAATAGCGGGTCTGGACTCATTCGATCATCATCCATGTCATCCCTTTATTTTCTATACAAAAATGTGTGCTGTAAAATGCGGTGCTATCAATACTATAAGACAAACGAAATAGTTCAAATATAAAAAAAAAATTACTGGCCAGGGTTGTGCACGTTCACTAGCGGGTCAGCACAAATGCAATCATCATCACCATACTCATCGCTTTACTTACAATACAAAAATTTATTCTGTAAAATATCAGTATCAATAACGAAATAGTTCAAATGTAAAAAAAAAAATACTGGCCAGGGTCGTGCACGTTCACAAGCGAGTCAGAACCAATGTGATCATCATCCCTATCATCTCTTTACTACTATAGAAAAATTTGTGCTGTAAACTATCCTGGTATCAATACCACAAGACATGAACGAAATGGTTCAAATGCATAAACACTGTTGTGGTCAGGGTCGTGCACGTTCACTAGCGGGTGAGGACCCATGCCTTCATCATCTCTATCATCTTTTTACTTAATATACAAAAATTTGTCCTATAAAATGTCATGTCATCAATACCACAAGACATAAAAGAAGTGGTTCAAATTTACAAAAACCTTAGTGGCCAGGGTCGTGCACGTTCACTAGCGGGAGAGAACCCATGTGATCATCATCCCTATCATCACTTTACTTACTATACATAAAGTTGTGCTGTAAAAGGTCGTCGTATCAATGCCATAATACAAAGAAAATGGTTAAAATTTGCTAACAATTTTGTGGTCAGGGTAGTGCACGTTCACTAGCGGGTCAGGACCGATGCGATCTTCATCCCTATCATTTCTTTACGTAGTATACAAAAATTTGTGCTGTAAAATATCATGGTATCAATATCAAAAATAAACGAAATGGTTCAAATGCATAAAAACGTTTGTGGTCATGGTCTTGCACTTTCACTAGCGGGTCAGGACCCATGCGATCATCATCCCTATCATACCTTTACTTACTATACAATATTTTTTGCTGTAAAATGTCGTGGTATCTATACTACAAGACATAAACCGTATTTTTGAAATATCAAAAGATTTTTGTGGCCAGGGTCGTGGACGTTAACTAGCGGGTCAGGACTCATGCGATCACCATCCCTATCATCCCTTTACTTAATACACAAAAATTTGTGCTGTAAAATATCAAGGTATCAATACCACAAGACATAAAAGAAAAGGTTCAAATTTACAAAAACTTTTCTCACCACGGTCGCACACGTTCACAAGCGGTTCAGGACCCATACGATCATCATCCCTATCATCTCTTTACTTACTGTACAAAAAATTGTGCCGTAAAATGACGAGGTGTCAATACCATAAGACCTAAACGAATTGATTCAAATTTATAAATACATTTGTGGCCAGGGTCGAACACGTTCTCTAGCGGGTCAGGACCCATGCGATCATCATCCCTATCATCTGTTTACTTACTATACAAAGATTAGTGCTGTAAAAAGACGTGGTATCAATACCATAAGACATAAACGAATTGATTCAAATTTATAAAAACTTTTGTGGCCAGAGTCCTGCACGATCACTAGTGGGTCAGGACCCATGCGATCATCATCTTTATCATGCCTTATTTACTATTCAAAAATTTGTGCTGTAAAATGACATGGTGTCAATAGCATAAGACATAAACAAATTGTTGAAATAAAAAAAAAATCTTTTGTGGCCAGGGTCGTGCATGTTCACTAGCGGGTCAGGACACATGCGATAATCATCCCTAATATTCCTTTACTTACTATACAAAAATGTGTGCTGTAAATGACGTGGTATCAATAACATAAGACAAACGAAAATAATTCAAATTTATAAAAACTTTTGTGCCTAGGGTCATGCGCGTTCACTAGCGGGTCAGGACCTATTCGATCATCACCCTTATCATCTCTTTACTTACTATACACAAATTTCTTCTGTAAAATATCATAGTATCAATACCACAAGACATAAACAAAATGGTTCAAATGTACAAAAACAATTTTACCAGCGTTCTGAGCGTTCACTAGCGTGTCAGGACTCATTGCAATCATCATTTCTACCATCAATTTACTTGCTAGGCAAAAATTTCTGCTGTAAAATGACGTGGTATCAATTGCATAAGACATAAACAAATTGTTCAAATTTACAAAAACTTTTGTGGCCAGGGTCGTACACGTTCACTAGCGGGTCAGGACCAATGCGATCATCATCCCTATCATCTCTGTACTTACTATACAAAAATTTGTGCTGTAAAATGACGTGGTATCAATACCATAAGACATAAACCAATTGATTTAAATTTATAAAAACTTTTGTGGCCAGAGTCCTGCACGATTACTAGTGGATCAGGACCCATGCGATCATCATCCCTTTACTTACTATACAAAAATTCTGTTGCATAATGACGTGGTATCAATACCATAAGACATGAACGAAATGGTTCAAACGTAAAAAAACCTTCGTAGCCAAGGTCTCCTACATACACTAACAGGTAAGGTCCCATGCGATCATCATCCCTATCATCTTTTTACCTAATATAAAAAAAATTGTGCTTTGAAATTTCCTTGTATTTATACTACAAGACATAAACGATATGGTTCATATTTACAAAAACATTTGTGTCCAGGGTCGTGCACGTTCACTAGCGGGTCAAGACCCATGCGATCATCACACCTATCATCCCTTTACTTACTATACAAAGATGTGTTATGTAAAATATCATGGTATCAATACCACAAGACATAAACGAAAAGGTTCAAATTTACAAAAACTTTTGTCGCCAGGGTCGTACACGTTCAGTAGCGGGTCAGGATGCATGCGATCATCTTCCCTATCATCTCTTCACTTACTATACAAAAATTTGTGCTGTAAAATGGCGTGGTATCAATACCACAAGAGATAAATGAAATGGTACAAATGTAAAAAAGCTTTTTTGACCAGGGTTATGCTCGTTCACTAGCGGGTCAGGACCAATGCGATCATCATCCCTATCATCTCTTTAATAACTATACAGAAATTTGTGCTGTGAAATGTCCTGGTATCAACACCATAAGACATAAACGAAATGGCTCTAATTTAAAAGAAAACTTTTGTGGCAAGGGTCGCGCACGTTTAGTAGCGAGGCAAGACGCATCCGATTATCATCCCTATCATCCCTTCACTTACTATACAAAAATGTATGCTGTAAAATATCATGGTATATACCACAAGACAAACGAAATGGTTCAAATCTCAATTTTTTTTGTTTCCAGAGTCGTGCACGTACACTATCGGCTCTGGACTCATGTGATTATTATCAGTATCATCCCTTTACATACTATACAAAAATTTGTGCTGTAAAATGTCGTGGCATCAATACCACAAGACATACACGAAATGGTTCACATTTGCAAAAGCTTAGTGGCCAGGTGTTTGCACGGTCACTACCGCGTCAGGACCCATGCGATCATCATCCCCATCATCTTTTAACTTACTATGCAAAAATTTGTACTGTAAGATATCGTGGTATTAAAACCACAAGACATAAACAAAATAGTTCAAATTTACAAAACTTTTGTGGCCAGGGTTGTGCAGGTTCACTAGCGGGTCAGGACTCATGCGATCATCATCCCTATAATTCCTTTATTTAATACAAAATAATTTGTGCTGTAAAATATTATGGTATCAATACTACAAGACATAAACGAAATTGTACAGATGTACAAAAACTTTTGTGGCCAGTGTCGTGCACCTTCACTAGCGGGAGAGGACCCATATGATCATCATCCCTATCATCACTTTACTTACTATACATAAAGTTGTGCTGTAAAATGTCGTCGTATCAATGCCATAAGACAAACAAAATGGTTAGAATTTGCTAAAAATTTTGTGGTCAGGGTTGTGCACGTTCACTAGCGGGTCAGGCCCAATGCGATCATCATCCGTTTACTTGCTATACAAAAATTTGTGCTGTAAAATATCATGGCATCAATGCCACAAGACAAACGAAATGGTTCAAATGTACAAAAACTTCTGTGGCCAGGGTCATGCACATTCACTAGCGGGACAGGACCCATCTGATAATCATTCCTATCATCTCTTTACTTACTATACAAAAAGAGTTTCTGCAAACTGTCGAGGTACCAATATCATAAGATATATACGGAATGGTCCAAATTTAAAAAAAAAAAAAACTTTTGTGGCCAGTGTGGTGCAGTTTCTCTAACAGATCAGGACGAATGCCGTCATCATCGCTATCATCCCTTCACTTACTATACAAAAATTTTTGCTGTAATATATCATGGTATCAATACAAAACGACATAAACGAAATGGTTCGAATGTACAAAAACATTTTTGACCAGGGTGGTGTTGACTGGTCAACATTGCATGAGCTTTGATATCCATGAATGTTGTCCTTTTGACATCGGCTCTTATCCTGACAGCGGATCGTAACGCTACATCCTGCTCGTTCACTAGCGGGTCGGGACTGCTGTAAAATGTCGTGGTTTCAATACCACAAGACTTAAAAAAATGGTTGAAATTTACAGAAACTGTAGTGGCCAGGGTTTTGCTCGTTCACTAGCGGATCAGCACCCATACGATCATCATCCCAATCATCCCTTTACTTACAATACAAAAATTTGTGCTGTAAAATGTTGTAGCATCAATACCACAAAACATAAACAATATGGTAAAATGTACAAAAACTATTGTATGCAGAGTCATGCTCGTTCACTAGCGGGAAAAACCCCATGTGATCATGATCCCTATCATCAATTTACTTACTGTACATAAAGTTGTGCTGTAAAATGTTGTGGTATCAATACCGTAAGACAAACAAAATTTTTCAAATTTGCAAAAAATGTTGTGTTTAGGGTCGTGAACGTTCACTAGCGGGTCAGGCCCAATGCGATCATCATTCCTTTACTTACTATACAAAAATTTGTGCTGTAAAATATCATGGTATCAATGCCACAAGAAATAAACGATATGGTTGAAATGTACAGAAACATTTGTGGCCAGGGTCATCCACGTTCACTAGCGGCACAGGACCCATGTGATCATCATTCCTATTATACCTTTACTTACTATACTAAAATTTGTGCTGTAAAATGTCGTGGTATCAATGCCACAAGAGATAAGCAAAATGGTTCAAATGTACAAACACTTTTGTAACCAGGGTCATGCACGTTCACTAGCGGGACAAAACCCATGTGATCATTATCCCTATCATCTCTTTACTTACTGTACATAAAGTTGTGCTGTAAAATGTTGTGGTATCAATACCGTAAGACAAACAAAATTGTTCACATTTGCAAAAAATGTTGTGTTTAGGGTCGTGAACGTTCACTAGCGGGTCAGGCCCAATGCGATCATCATCCCTTTACTTACTATACAAAAAGTTGTGCTGTAAAATATCATATTATCAATGCCACAAGAAATAAACGATATGGTTGAAATGTACAAAAACATTTGTGGCCAGGGTCATGCACGATCACTAGCGGCACAGGACCCATGTGATCATCATTCCTATCATCTCTTTACTTACTATAAAAAAAGAGTTGCTGCAAAATGTCGTGGTATCGAAACGATAAGACATAAAGGGAATGGTTCAAATTTAAGAAAAACTTTTGGCGAAAGAGTCATGCACGTTCACAAGCGAGTCAGGACCCATGCGATCATTATCCCTATCACCCTTTTACTAACTATACAAAAATTTGTGCTGCAAAATATCATAGTACCAATACCACAAGACAAACGAAATGGTTTTAATGTAAAACACTTTTCCGGGCTGGTTCGTGCACGTTCACTACCTGGTTAGGACACATGCGATCATCATCCCAATCATCCCTTTACTTACAATACAAAAGTTCGTGCAGTAAAATGTCGTAGTATCGATATCAAAAGACAAACGAATTGGTTCAAATCTAAAAAAACTTTTGTGCCCAGAGTCGTGCACGTTCACTAGCGGGTCAGGACTCATGCGATTATCATCCTTATCACCACTTTACTAACTATACAAGAATTTGTGCTGCAAAATATCATAGTATCAATACCACAAGAAAAACGAAATGTTTGAAATGTAAAAAATCTTTTGGGGCCCGGGTCGTGCACGTTCACTAGCGGGTCAGGAACCATGCAATCATCATCCCTAGCAGCCCTTTACTTACTATACAAAAAGAGTTGCTGCAAAATGTCGTGGTATCAATACGATAAGACATAAAAGGAATGGTTCAAATTTTAAAAAAAGCTTTGTGGCCAGGGTCGGGCTCGTTCACTAATTGCTCAGGACCAATGCGTTCATCATCCCTATCACCCTTTACTTACTATACAAAAATTTGTGCTGTAAAATATCATGGTATCAATACAACAAGACCTAAACGAAATGGTTAAAATGTACAAAATCTTTTGTGGCCAGAGTCGTGCACGTTCGCTAGCGGGTCGGGACACATACGATCATCATCCCTGTCATCCCTTTACTTACTATACAAAAATTTGTGCTGTAAAATATCATGGTATCAATACAACAAGACATAAACGAAAGGATTCAAATGTACAAAATCTTTTGTGGCCAGGGTCATGCTCGTTCACTAGCGGGTCACGACCCATCCGATCATCATCCCTATCATCTCTTTACTTACTATACAAAAATCTGTTTTGCAAAATATCAGTATCAATACCACAAGACATAAATGAAATGGATCAATTGTACAAAAACATTTTTGGCCAGGGTCGTGCACGTTCACTAGCGAGTCAGTACCAATGCGATCATCATCCCTTTACTACTATACAAAAATTTGTGCTGTAAACTGTCCTGATATCAATAACACAAGACATGAACGAAATGGTTCAAATCTATAAACACTTTTGTGGCCAGGGTCGTGCACGTTCACTAGCCGCTCAGGACCCATTTGCTCATCATCCCCATCATCCCTTTACATACTATACAAAATCTTCTGTTGTAAAATGTCGTGGTATCAACACCACAAGACAAACGAAATGTTTCAAATTTACAAAAACATTTGTGGCCAGGGTGGTGCACGTCACTAGCGGTTCAGGACCTATTCGATCATCATCCCAATTGAATCGGTGAGTAGAAAAAGAGAACATTCCAAAAATAAAGGATAACATTCCACAATAACAATTTCTCCATAATTAAATATCTAATCCCATTACGTTTTTGGAATTTTGGTTAATGAAAGGTCTTAAGATATGGTACAAATCTCCCATACAGATATTTTTATGTAAGCAATGGTATTTCCGGTAAGCAGTTTTAATTTCGTTTTTCAAAAGTAACGTGTTGGGGAATATTCTCTTTTTCTACTCACCGATTATATTATCCATTTACTTACTATACAAAAATTTGTGCTGTAAAAGTCGTGATATCAATATCACAAGACAAACAAATTGTTCAAGTGTAAAAAATTTTTGTGCCCAGGGTCGTGAACGTTCACTAGCGGATCACTACCCATGCGATCATCATCCCTATCATCCCTTTACTTACTATACAAAAATTTGTGCTTTAAAATGTCCTGGTATCAATACCACAAGACATGAACGAAATAATTCAATTAAAAAAAAAAACTTTTGATGCCAGGGTCGTGCACGTCCACTAGCGGGACAGGACGAATGCGGTGATCATCGCTATCCTCCCTTCACTTTCTATACAAAAATTTGTGCTATAAAATATCATGGTATCAATACCACAAGAAAAACGAAATGGTTCAAACGAAAAAAAAAATTTCCTAATCAGAGTCTTGCACATACACTAACAGGTGAGGACCCATGAGATCATCCCTATCATCTCTCACTTAATATACAAAAATTTGTGCCGTAAAAGGTCGTGGTATCAATAGTACAAGACATACGAAATGGCTCAAATTTAAAAAACTTTTGTGGCCAGGGTCGTGCATATTCACTAGCGGGTCAGGACCCATGCGATCATCCCTATCATCTCTTTACATACTATAAAAAATTTTTGCTGTAAAATGACGTGGTATTAATACCACAAGACACAAGCGAAATATTTCAAATTTAGAAAAAAATTGTGGCCAGGGTCCTGCCCGTTCAATAGCGGGTCTGGACTCATGCGATAATCATCCCTATCATCGATTTACTTACTATACAAAAATTTGTGCTGTAAAATATAGTGGTATCAATACCACAAGACACAAACGAAATATTTCAACTTTATAAAAATTTTAGTGGCCAGGGTCGTAACGTTCAGTAGCGAGGCAGGACCAATGCAATCATCATCCCTATCATCCTTTTACTTAATACACAAAAATTTGTTTTGCAAAATATCAGTATCAATACCACAAGACATAAATGAAACGGTTCAACTGTACAAAAACGTTTTTGGCCAGGGTCGCGCACGTTCACTAGCGAGTCAGTACCAATGCGATCAGCATCCCTTTACTACTATACAAAAATTTGTGCTGTAAACTGTCCTGATATCAATAAAAACAAGACATGCACTAAATGGTTCAAATCTATAAACACTTTTGTGGCCAGAGTCGTGCACGTTCACTAGCCGCTCAGGATCCATTTGCTCATCATCCCAATCATCTTTTTACTTACGATACAAAAAATTGTGCTTTAAAATGTCCTGGTATCAATACCACAAGACACAAACCAAATATTTCAAATTTAGAAAAAAAATGTGGCCAGGGTAATGCACGTTCAATAGCGGGTCAGGACTCATGCGATCATCATCCTGTCATCCCGTTACTTAATACACAAAAATTTGTGCTGTAAAATATCATGGTGTCTATACCACAAGACAGAAACGAAATGGTTAAAAATTACAAAATCTCTTGTGGCAAGGGTCGTGCACGTTCACTAGCGAGGCAGGACCCATGCGACCATCATCCGTTTCATCCTTTTCTTACTATACAAAAATTTGTGCTGTAAAATGTCGTGGTATCAATACCACAAGATATAAAAAAATATTCAAATTTATAAAAAACTTTTGTGGTCAGGCTCGTGCAGGTTCACTAGCGGGTCAGCACCCATGCGATCATCATCCCTATCATAACTTTACTTACTATACAAAAATGTGTGCTACAAAACGTATTGGTATCATTACCACAAGACAGTAACCAAATGGTTCAAATTTACAAACACTCCTGTGGCCAGGGTCGTGTACGTTCACTAGCGAGGCAGGACGCATGCGATCATCATCCCTATCATCTTTTTACTTACTATACAAAAATTTGTGCTGTAAAATGACGTGGTATCAATACCATAAGACTTAAAGGAATTGATTCAAATTTATAAAAACTTTTGTGGCCACAGTCCTGCACGATCACTAGTGGGTCAGGATCTGTGCGATCATCATCCCTATCATCCCTTTACTTACTATACAAAAATTTGTGGTGTGAAATGACGTAAGACATAAGACATAAATCAATAGCATAAGACATAAAATGAATTAATTCAAATTTATAAAAAAATTGTGGCCGATGTAGTACACGTTCACTAGTGGGTTAGGACCTATGCGATCATCATTCTTTAACTTACTATACAAAAATTTGTGCTGTAAAATGACGTGGTATCAATACCACAAGACATAGACGAATAGGTTCAAATTTACAAAAACTTTTGTGGCCAGGGTCGTACACGTTCACTAGCGGGTCAGGACCCATGCGATCATCCCTATCATCTCTTTACTTACTACACAAAAGTTTGTGCTGAAAAATGACGTGGTATTAACACCACAAGACACAAACGAAATATTTCAAATTTACAAAAACGTTTGTGGCCAGGGTCGTACACGTTCACTAGCGGGTCAGGACCCATGCGATCATCCCTATCATCTCTTTACTTACTATACAAAAATTTGTGCTGTAAAATGACGTGGTATTTATACCACAAGACACAAACGAAATATTTCAAATTTATAAAAAAATTGGGACCGATGTAGTGCACGTTCACTAGTGGGTTAGGACCTATGCGATCATCATCCTTTAACTTACTATACAAAAATTTGTGCTGTAAAATGTCGTGGTATCAACACCACATGACAAACGGAATGGTTCAAATTTACAAAAACTTTTGTGGCCAGGGTGGTGAACGTCACTAGCGGGACAGGACGAATGCGGTCATCATCGCTATCCTTTCTTCACTTTCTATACAAAAATTTGTGCTATAAAATATCATGGTATCAATACCACAAGACAAACGAATCGTTCAAACGAAAAAAACTTTCGTAGCCAGAGTCTTGCACATACACTAACAGGTCAGGACCCATGCGATCATCCCTATCATCTCCTTACTTAATATAATAAATTTTGTGCCGTAAAATGTCGTGGTATCAATAATACTAGACATACGACATGGCTCAAATTTAAAAAACTTTTGTGGCCAGGGTCGTGCATGTTCACTAGCGGGTCAGGACCCATGCAATCGTCATCCCTATCATCTCTTTACCTGCTATATAGAAATTTGTGCTGTAAAATATAGTGGTATCAATACCACAAGACATAGACGAATAGGTTCAAATTTACAAAAACTTTTGTGGCCAGGGTCGTACACGTTCACTAGCGGGTCAGGACCCATGCGATCATCCCTATCATCTCTTTACTTACTATACAAAAATTTGTGCTGTAAAATGACGTGGTATTAATACCACAAGACACAAACGAAATATTTCAAATTTAGAAAAAAATTGTGACCATGGTCCTGCCCGTTCAATAGCGGGTCTGGACTCATGCGATCATCATATCTATCATCCCTTTACTTACTATACAAAATTTTGTGCTGTAAAATTTCGTGGTATCAATACCGCAAGAAACAAACGAAATAATTCAAATTTATAAAAATTTTAGTGGCCAGGTTCGTACACGTTCAGTAGCGAGGCAGGACCAATGCGATCATCATCCCTATCATCCCTTTACTTACTATACAAAAATTTGTGCTGTAAAATGTCCTGGTATCAATAGCACAAGATAAGAACGAAAGGATTCAAATGTACAAAATCTTTCGTGGCCAGAGTCGTGCACGTTCACTAGCAGGTCACGACTCATGCGATCATAATCCCTATCATCCCTTTACTTAATACAAAAAAATTTGTGCTCTAAAATATCATGGTATCAATACCACAAGACATAATCGATATGGTTAATATGTAAAAAAAAAAACATTTTTGACCAGGGTCATGCTCGTTCACTAGCGGGTCACGACCCATCCGATCATCATCCCTATCATCTCTTTACTTACTATACAAAAATCTGTTTTGCAAAATATCAGTATCAATACCACAAGACATAAATGAAATGGTTCAATTGTACAAAAACCTTTTTGGCCAGGGTCGTGCACGTTCACTAGCGAGTCAGTACCAATGCGATCATCATCATTTTACTACTATACAAAAATTTGTGCTGTAAACTGTCCTGATATCAATAACACAAGACATGACGAAATGGTTCAAATCTATAAACACTTTTGCTGCTAGGGTCGTGCACGTTCACTAGCCGCTCAAAACCCATTTCCTCAACATCCCCATCATCCCTTTACATACTATACAAAATCTTGTGTTGTAAAATGTCGTGGTATCAACACCACAAAAAAAAAAAAAAAAAAAAAAAAAAACGAAATGTTTCAAATTTACAAAAACATTTGTGGCCAGGGTGGTGCACGTCACTAGCGGGTCAGGACCCATGCGATCATCATCCCAATCATCTCTTTACTTACTATAAAAAAATTTGTGCTTTAAAATGTCCTGGTATCAATACCACAAGACACAAGCGAAATAATTCAAATAAAAAAAAAACTTTTGATGCCAGGGTCGTGCACGTTGACTAGCGGGACAGGACGAATGCGGTCATCATCCTGTTATCCCTTTACTTAATACACAAAAATATGTGCTGTAAAATATCATGGTGTCTATACCACAAGACATAAACGAAATTGCTCAAATGTACAAAAACATTTGTGGCTATTGTGATGCGCGTTCACTAGCGGGTCAGGACCTGTTCGATCATCATCCCAATTGAATCGGTGAGTAGATAAAGAGAACATTCCAAAAATAAAGGATAACATTCCACAATAACAATTTCTCCATAATTAAATATCTAATCCCATTACGTTTTTGGAATTTTGTGAAATGAAAGGTCTTAAGATATGGTACAAATCTCCCATACAGATATTTTTATGTAAGCAATGGTATTTCCGGTAAGCAGTTTTACTTTTCGTTTTTCAAAAGTAACGTGTTGGAGAATATTCCTCTTTTTCTACTCACCGATTATATTATCCCTTTACTTACTATACAAAAATTTGTGCTGTAAAACGTCGTGATATCAATATCACAAGACAAACGAAATGGTTCAAACGAAAAAAAAAAAACTTTCGTACTCAGAGTCTCGCGAATACACTAACAGTTGAGGACCCATGCGATCATCCCTATCATCTCCTTACTTAATATACAAAAATTTGTGCCGTAAGAGGTCGTGGTATCAATAATACAAGACATACGACATGGCTCAAATTTAAAAAACTTTTGTGGCCAGGGTCGTGCATATTCACTAGCGGGTCAGGACCCATGCAATCATCATCCCTATCATCTCTTTACTTACTATCTAGAAATTTGTGCTGTAAAATATCGTGGTATCAATACCACAAGACATAAACGATACGGTTCAAACGTAAAAAAATTATTGTGGCCAGGGTCGTACACGTTCACTTGCGGGTCAGGACCCATGCGATCATCCCTATCATCTCTTTACTTACTATACAAAAATTTGTGCTGTAAAATGACGTGGTATTAATACCACAAGACACAAACGAAATATTTCAAATTTAGAAACAAATTGTGGCCAGGGTCCTGCCCGTTCAATAGCTGGTCTGGACTCATGCGATCATCATCCCTATCATCCCTTTACTTACTATACAAAAAATTGTGCTGTAAAATATCGTGGTATCAATACCACAAGACACAAACGAAATATTTCAAATTTATAAAAATTTTAGTGGCCAGGGTCGTAACGTTCAGTAGCGAGGCAGGACCAATGCGATCATCATCCCTATCATCCTTTTACTTAATACACAAAAATTTGTTATGCGAAATATCAGTATCAATACCACAAGACATAAATGAAATGGTTCAATTGTACAAAATCGTTTTCGGCCAGGGTCACGCACGTTTACTAGCGAGTCAGTACCAATGCGATCATCATCCTTTTACTACTATACAAAAGGTTGTGCTGTAAACTGTCCTGATATCAATAAAAACAAGACATGCACGAAATGGTTCAAATCTATAAACATTTTGTGGCCAGGGTCGTGCACGTTCACTAGCCGCTCAGGATCCATTTGCTCATCATCCCCATCATCCCTTTACTTACTATACAAAAATTTCTGTTGTAAAATGTCGTGGTATCAACACCACAAGACAAACGAAATGGTTCAAATTTACAAAAATTTTTGTGGCCAGGGTGGTGCACGTCTCTAGCGGGTCAGGACCCATGCGATCATCATCCCAATCATCCCTTTACTTACGATACAAAAATTTGTGCTTTAAAATCTCCTGGTATCAATACCACAACACACAAACCAAATATTTCAAATTTAGAAAAAAATTGTGGCCAGGGTAATGCACGTTCAATAGCGGGTCAGGACTCATGCGATCATCATCCTGTCATCTCGTTACTTAATACACAAAAATTTGTGCTCTAAAATATCATGGTGTCTATACCACAAGACAGAAACGAAATGGTTAAAAATTACAAAATCTCTTGTGGCAAGGGCCGTGCACGTTCACTAGCGAGGCAGGACCCATGCGATCATCATCCGTTTCATCCTTTTACTTACTATACAAAAATTTGTGCTGTATAATGTGGTATCAATACCACAAGATATAAACAAAATGATTCAAATTTATAAAAAACTTTTGTGGCCAGGCTCGTGCACGTTCACTAGCGGGTCAGCACCCATGCGATCATCATCCCTATCATCTCTTTACTTACTATACAAAAATTTGTGCTGTAAAATGACGTGGTATCAATACCATAAGACTTAAAGGAATTGATTCAAATTTATAAAAACTTTTGTGGCCAGAGTCCTGCACGATCACTAGTGGGTCAGGATCCATGCGATCATCATCCCTATCATCCCTTTACTTACTATACAAAAATTTGTTGTGTAAAATGACGTTGTATCAATAGCATAAGACATAAAATGAATTAATTCAAATTTATAAAAAATTTGTGGCCGATGTAGTGCACGTTCACTAGTGGGTCAGGACCTATGCGATCATCATCCTTACTATACAAAAATTTGTGCTGTAAAATGTCGTGGTATCAACACCACATGACAAACGGAATGGTTCAAATTTACAAAAACTTTTGTGGCCAGGGTGGTGAACGTCACTAGCGGGACAGGACGAATGCGGTCATCATCGCTATCCTCCCTTCACTTTCTATACAAAAATTTGTGCTATAAAATATCATGGTATCAATACCACAAGACAAACGAAATGGTTCAAACGAAAAAAACTTTCGTAGCCAGAGTCTTGCACATACACTAACAGGTCAGGACCCATTCGATCATCCCTATCATCTCCTTACTTAATATACTAAAATTTGTGCCGTAAAATGTCGTGGTATCAATAATACAAGACATACGACATGGCTCAAATTTAAAAAACTTTTGTGGCCAGGGTCCTGCATGTTCACTAGCGGGTCAGGACACATGCAATCATCATCCCTATCATCTCTTTTCTTACTATATAGAAATTTGTGCTGTAAAATATCGTGGTATCAATACCACAAGACATAAACGAAAAGGTTCAAATTTACAAAAACTCTTGTGGCCAGGGTCGTACACGTTCACTAGCGGATCCTTACCCATGCGATCATCCCTATCATCTCTTTACTTACTATACAAAAATTTGTGCTGTTAAATGACGTGGTATTAATACCACAAGACACAAACGAAATATTTCAAATCTAGAAAAAAATGGTGGTCAGGGTCCTGCCCGTTCAGTAGCGGGTCTGGACTCATGCGATCATCATCTCTATCATCCCTTTACTTACTATACAAAATTTTGTGCTGTAAAATTTCGTGGTATCAATACCACGAGAGACAAACGAAATATTTCAAATTTATAAAAATTTTAGTGGCCAGGTTCGTACACGTGCAGTAGCGAGGCAGGACCAATGCGATCATCATCCCTATCATCCCTTCACTTAATACACAAAAATTTGTGCTGTAAAATATCATGGTATCAATACCACAAGACGTAAAACAAATAGTTCAAATTTACAAAAACTTTTGTGGCCAAGGTCATGCACGTTCACTAGCGAGTTACGCCCCATGCCATCGTCATCCCTATCATCCCTTTACTTACTATACAAAAATTTGTGCTGTAAAATGTCCTGGTACCAATACCACAAGATATGAACGAAATGGATCAAATCTATAAACACTTTTGTGGCCAGGGTCGTGCACGTTCACTAGCGGCTCAGCACCAAAGTGTTCGTCATCGTTATCATCCCTTTACTTACTATACAAAAATTTGTCTCGTAAAATGTCGTAGCATCAATACCACAAGACATAAACGAAATGGTTCAAAATTACAAAAACCTTAGTGGCTAGGGTCGTACACGTTCACTAGCGGATCGAGAGCAATGCGATCATCATCCATGTCATCCCTTTATTTACTATACAAAAATGTGTGCTGTAAAATGCGGTGGTATCAATACTATAAGACAAACGAAATAGTTCAAATGTAAAAAAAAATTACTGGCCAGGGTTTTGCACGTTCACTAGCTCGTCAGCACCCATGCAATCATCATCCCTATCATCCCTTTACTTACAATACAAAAATTTATTCTTTAAAATATCAGTATCAATACCAGAAGAGAAATGAAATATTTCAAATGTACAAAAACTTTTGTGGCCAGGGTCGTGCACGTTCACAAGCGAGTCAGGACCAATGTGATCATCATCCCTATCATCTGTTTACTACTACAGAAGAAATTGTGCTGTAAACTATCCTGGTATCAATACCACAAGACATGAACGAAATGGTTCAAATGCATAAACACTGTTGTAGTCAGGGTCGTGAACGTTCACTAGCGGGTGGGGACCCATGCCTTCATCATCTCTATCATCTTTTTACTTACTATACAAAAATTTGTCCTATAAAATGTCATGTCATCAATACCAAAAGACATAAACGAAGTGGTTCAAATTTACAAAAACCTTAGTGTCCAGGGTCATGCACGTTCACTAGCGGAAGAGAACCCATGTGATCATCATCCCTATCATCATTTTACTTACTATACATAAAGTTGTGCTGTAAAAGGTCGTCGTATCAATGCCATAAGACAAAGAAAATGGTTAAAATTTGCTAACAATTTTGTGGTCAGGGTAGTGCACGTTCACTAGCGGGTCAGGACCGATGCGATCTTCATCCCTATCATTTCTTTACGTAATATACAAAAAATTGTGCTGTGAAATATCATGGTATCAATATCACAAAATAAACGGAATGGTTCAAATGCATAAAAACTTTTGTTGTCATGGTCTTGCACTTTCACTAGCGGGTCAGGACCCATGCTATCATCATCCCTATCATACCTTTACTTACTATACAATAATTTTTGCTGTAAAATGTCGTGGTATCTATACTACAAGACATAAACCGTATTTTTGAAATGTTAAAAGATTTTTGTGGCCAGGGTCGTGGATGTTAACTAGCGGGTCAGGACTCATGCGATCACCATCCCTATTATCCCTTTACTTAATACACAAAAATTTGTGCTGTAAAATATCAAGGTATCAATACCACAAGACATAAACGAAAACGTTCAAATTTACAAAAAATTTTCTCACCACGGTCGAACAAGTTCACAAGCGGTTCAGGACCCATGCGATCATCATCCCTATCATCTCTTTACTTACTGTACAAAAATGTGTGCTGTAAAATGACGTGGTGTCAATACCATAAGACCTAAACGAATTGATTCAAATTTATAAATACATTTGTGGCCAGGGTCGTACACGTTCACTAGCGGGTCAGGACCCATGCGATCATCATCCCTATCATCTGTTTACTTACTATACAAAGATTAGTGCTGTAAAAAGACGTGGTATCAATACCATAAGACATAAACGAATTGATTCAAATTTATAAAAACTTTTGTGGCCAGAGTCCTGCACGATCACTAGTGGGTCAGGACCCATGCGATCATCATCTTTATCATCCCTTATTTACTAATCAAAAATTTGTGCTGTAAAATTACGTGGTATCAATAGCATAAGACATAAACAAATTGTTGAAATGAAAAAAAAACTTTTGTGGCCAGGGTCGTGCATGTTCACTAGCGGGTCAAGACACATGCGATAATCATCCCTAATATCCCTTTACTTACTATACAAAAATGTGTGCTGTAAATGACGTGGTATCAATAACATAAGACAAACGAAAAAATTCAAATTTATAAAAACTTTTGTGCCTAGGGTCATGCGCGTTCACTAGCGGGTCAGGACCTATTCGATCATCACCCTTATCATCTCTTTACTTACTATACACAAATTTCTTCTGTAAAATATCATAGTATCAATACCACAAGACATAAACAAAATGGTTCAAATGTACAAAAACAATTTTACCAGCGTTCTGAGCGTTCACTAGCGGGTCAGAACTCATTGCAATCATCATTTCTACCATCAATTTACTTGCTAGGCAAAAATTTGTGCTGTAAAATGACGTGGTATCAATTGCATAAGACATAAACAAATTGTTCAAATTTACAAAAAATTTTGTGGCCAGGGTCGTACACGTTCACTAGCGGGTCAGGACCAATGCGATCATCATCCCTATCATCTCTGTACTTACTATAAAAAAATTTGTGCTGTAAAATGACGTGGTATCAATACCATAAGGCATAAACGAATTGATTTAAATTTATAAAAACTTTTGTGGCCAGAGTCCTGCACGATCACTAGTGGATCAGGACGCATGCGATCATCATCCCTATCATCCCATTACTTACTATACAAAAATTTGTGCTTTAAAATGAGATGGTATCAATAACATATGACATAAAAGAAATAATTCAAATTTATAAAAACTTTTGTGGCCAGAGTCTTGCACGTTCACTAGCGGGTCAGGACCTATGCGATCATCATCCGTATCATCTCTTAAATTACTATACAAAAATTTCTGCTGTAAAATGTCGTGGTATCAACACTACAAGACAAACGAAATGGTTCAAATTTGCAAAAACTTTTGTGGCCAGGGTGGTGCACGTCACTAGCGGTTCAGGACCCATGCGATCCTCATCCCAATCATCCCTTTACTTACTACACAAATATTTGTGCTGTAATATGTCCTGGTATCAATACCAGAAGACATCAACGAAATGATTCAAATTAAAAAAAAACTTTTGTGGCCAGGGTCGTGCACGTTCACTAGCGGGTCGACCTCATGCGATCATCATCCCTTTACTTACTATACAAAAATTCTGTTGCATAATGACGTGGTATCGATACCATAAGACAAACTAAGTGGTTCAAATTTACAAAAACTTTTTTGCGAGGGTCGTGCACGTTCACTAGCGGGTCAGGACGAATGAGGTCATCATCGCTATTTTCATTCACTTACTATACAAAAATTTGTGCTTTGAAATGTCGTGGTATCAATACTAAAAGACATAAACGAAATGGTTCATATTTACAAAAACTTTTGTGTCCATGGTCGTGCACGTTCACTAGCAGGTCAAGACCCTTGCGATCATCATTCCTATCATTCCTTTATCAACTACACAAAAATGTATGCTGTAAAATGTCGTGGTATCAATACCACAAGACATGAACGAAATGGTTCAAACGTAAAAAAACCTTCGTAGCCAGGGTCTCCCACATACACTAACAGGTAAGGTCCCATCCGATCATCATCCCTATCATCTTTTTACCTAATATAAAAAAAATGTGCTTTGAAATTTCCTTGTATTTATACTACAAGACATAAAAGATACGGTTTATATTTACAAATACGTTTGTGTCCAGGGTCGTGCACGTTCACTAGCGGGTCAGGACGCATGCGATCATCATCCCTATCATCTCTTTACTTACTATAAAAAATTTGTGCTGTAAAATATCATGGTATCAATGCCAAAAGACAAACGAAATGGTTCAAATGTACAAAAACTTCTGTGGCCAGGGTCATGCACATTCACTAGCGGGACAGGACCCATCTGTATATCATTCCTATCATCTCTTTACTTACTATACAAAAAGAGTTTCTGCAAAATGTCGAGGTATGAATATCATAAGATATATACGGAATGGTCCAAATTTAAAAAAAAAAAACTTTTGTGGCCAGTGTGGTGCAGTTTCTCTAACAGATCAGGACGAATGCCGTCATCATCGCTATCATCCCTTCACTTACTATACAAAAATTTTTGCTGTAATATATCATGGAATCAATACAAAACGACATAAATGAAATGGTTCGAATGTACAAAAACATTTTTGACCAGGGTCAGGGTAACGCTATCATCCCTTCACTTACTATACAAAAATTTTTGCTGTAATGTATCATGGTATCAATACAAAACGACATAAACGAAATAGTTCAAATGTGCAAAAACTTTTTTGAACAGGGTGGTGTTGACTGGTCAACATAGCATGAGCTTTGATTTCCATGAATGTTGTCCTTTTGACATCGGCTCTTATCCTGACAGCGGATGGTAACGCTACATCATGCTCGTTCACTAGCGGGTCGGGACTGCTGTAAAATGTCGTGGTTTCAATACCACAAGACTTAAAAAAATGGTTGAAATTTACAGAAACTGTAGTGGCCAGGGTTTTGTTCGTTCACTAGCGGATCAGCACCCATGCGATCATTATCCCTATCATAACTTTAATTACTATACAAACCTTTGTTCTGTAAAATATTATAGTATCAATAACAAAAAACAAACGAAATGGTTCAAATGTACAAAACTTTTGTGGCCAGGGTCATGCCCGTTTACTAGCGGGAGAAAACCCATGTGATCATTATCCCTATCATCTCTTTCCTTCCTATACATAAAGTTGTGCTGTAAAATGTTCTGGTATCAATACCATAAGACAAACAAAATTGTTCACATTTGCAAAAAAATTTGTGTTTAGGGTCGTGAACGTTCACTAGCGGGTCAGGCCCAATGCGATCATCATTCCTTTACTTACTATACAAAAATTTGCGTTGTAAAATATAATGGTATCAATGCCACAAGAAATAAACGATATGGTTGAAATCTACAAAAACATTTATGGCCAGGGTCATGCACGTTCACTAGCGGCACAGGACCCATATGATCATCATTCCAATCATCTCTTTTCTTACTACAAAAAAAGAGTTGCTGCAAAATGTCGTGGTATCAAAACGATAAGACATAAAGGGAATGGTTCAAATTTAAGAAAAACTTTTGGCGAAAGAGTCATGCACGTTCACTAGCGAGTCAGGACCCATGCGATCATTATCCCTATCACCCTTTTACTAACTATACAAAAATTTGTGCTGCAAAATATCATAGTACCAATACCACAAGACAAATTAAATGGTTTTAATATAAAACACTTTTGCGGGCTGGTTCGTGCACGTTCACTACCGGGTTAGGACACATGCGATCATCATCCCAATCATCCCTTTACTTACAATACAAAAGTACGTGCAGTAAAATGTCGTAGTATCCATATCAAAAGACAAACGAATTGGTTCAAATCTAAAAAAATTTTTGAGCCCAAGGTCGTGCACGTTCACTAGCGGGTCAGGATTCATGCGATTATCATCCTTATCACCACTTTACTAACTATACAAAAATTTGTGCTGCAAAATATCATAGTATCAATACCACAAGAGAAAGGAATTGTTTGAAATGTACAAAATCTTTTGTGGCCAGGGTCGTGCTCGTTCACTAGTGGCTCAGGACCCATGCGTTCATCATCCCTAACACCCTTTACTTAATATACAAAAATTTGTGCTGTAAAATATCATGGTATCAATACAACAAGACATAAACGAAATGGCTAAAATGTACAAAATCTTTTGTGGCCAGAGTCGTGCACGTTCACTAGCGGGTCAGGACTCATGCGATCATAATCCCTATCAATCCTTTACTTAATACAGAAAAATTTGTGCTTTAAAATATTATGGTATCAATACCACAAGACATAAACGAAATTGTTCAAATGTAAAAAAAAAAACTTTTTTGACCAGGGTCATACTCGTTCACTAGCGGGTCAGGACCCATGCGATCATCATCCCTATCATCTCTTTACTTACTATACAGAAATTTGTTTTGCAAAATATCAGTATCAATACCACAAGACATAAATGAAATGGTTCAATTGTACAAAAACATTTTTGGCCAGGGTCGTGCACGTTCACTAGCGAGTCAGTACCAATGCGATCATCATCCCTTTACTACTATACAAAAATTTGTGCTGTAAACTGTCCTGATATCAATAACACAAGACATGAACGAAATGGTTCAAATCTATAAACACTTTTGTTGCCAGGGTCGTGCACGTTCACTAGCCGCTCAGGACCCATTTGCTCATCATCCCCATCATCCCTTTACATACTATACAAAATCTTCTGTTGTAAAATGTCGTGGTATCAACACCACAAGACAAACGAAATGTTTCAAATTTACAAAAACATTTGTGGCCAGGGTGGTGCACGTCACTAGCGGGTCAGGACCCATGCGATCATCATCCCAATCATCCCTTTACTTACTATACAAAAATTTGTGCTTTAAAATGTCCTGGTATCAATACCACAAGACACAAGCGAAATATTTCAAATTTAGAAAAAAATTGTGGCCAGGGTCCTCCACGTTCAATAGCGGGACAGGACTCATGCGATCATCATCCTGTCATCCCTTTACTTAATACACAAAAATTTGTGCTGTAAAATATCATGGTGTCTATACCACAAGACATAAACGAAATTGCTCAAATGTACAAAAACATTTGTGGCTATTGTGATGCGCGTTCACTAGCGGGTCAGGACCTATTCGATCATCATCCCAATTTAATCGGTGAGTAGAAAACGAGAACATTCCAAAAATAAAGGATAACATTCCACAATAACAATTTCTCCATAATTAAATATCTAATCCGATGCGATCATCCCTATCATCACCTTACTTAAATATACTAAAATTTGTGCCGTAAAATGTCGTGGTATCTATAATACAAGACATACGACATGGCTCAAATTTAAAAAAACTTTTGTGGCCAGGGTTGTGCATGTTCACTAGCGGGTCAGGACCCATGCGATCATCGCTATCATCTCCACTTACTATACAAAAATTTGTGCTGTAAAATGACGTGGTATTAATACCACAAGACACAAACGAAATATTTCAAATTTAGAAAAAAATTGTGGCCAGGGTCCTGCCCGTTCAATAAGGGTCTGGACTCATGCGATCATCATCTCTATCATCCCTTTACTTACTATACAAAATTTTGTGCTGTAAATTTCGTGGTATCAATACCACGAGAAACAAACGAAATATTTCAAATTTATAAAAATTTTAGTGGCCAGGTTCGTACACGTTCAGTAGCGAGGCAGGACCAATGTGATCATCATCCCTATCATCCCTTCACTTAATACACAAAAATTTGTTCTGTAAAATATCATGGTATCAATACAACAAGACATACAACAAATAGTTCAAATTTACAAAAACTTTTGTGGCCAAGGTCATGCACGTTCACTAGCGAGTTACGCCCCATGCCATCGTCATCCCTATCATCCCTTTACTTACTATACAAAAATTTGTGCTGTAAAATGTCGTAGCATCAATACCACAAGACATAAACGAAATGGTTCAAAATTACAAAAACCTTAGTGGCTAGGGTCGTACACGTTCACTAGCGGATCGAGACCAATGCGATCATCATCAATGTCATCCCTTTATTTACTATACAAAAATGTGTGCTGTAAAATGCGGTGGTATCAATACTATAAGACAAACGAAATACTTCAAATGTAAAAAAAAATTACTGGCCAGGGTTGTGCACGTTCACTAGCGGGTCAGCACTCATGCAATCATCATCCCTATCATCCCTTTACTTACAAGACAAAAATTTATTCTGTAAAATATCAGTATCAATACCAGAAGTCAAATGAAATGTTTCAAATGTACAAAAACTTTTGTGGCCAATGTCGTGCACGTTCACAAGCGAGTCAGGACCAATGTGATCATCATCCCTATCATCTCTTTACTACTATAGAAGAATTTGTGCTGTAAGCTTTCCTGGTATCAATGCCGCAGGACATGAACGAAATGGTTCAAATGCATAAACACTGTTGTGGACAGGGTCGCGCACGTTCACTAGCGGGTGAGGACCCATGCCTTCATCATCTCTATCATCTTTTTACTTACTATACAAAAATTTGTCCTATAAAATGTCATGTCATCAATACCACAAGACATAAACGAAGTGGTTCAAATTTACAAAAAAATTTGTGCCCAGGGTCGTGCACGTTCACTAGCGGGTCAGGACTCATGCGATCATCATCCCTATCATCCCTTTATTTAATACAAAAAATTTGTGCTTTAAAATATTATGGTATCAATACCACAAGACATAAACGAAATTGTTCAAATGTACAAAAACTTTTTGTGCCCAGGGTCATGCACCTTCACTAGCGGGAGAGAACCCATGTGATCATCATCCCTATCATCACTTTACTTACTATACATAAAGGTGTGCTGTAAAAGGTCGTCGTATCAATGCCATAAGACAAAGAAAATGGTTAAAATTTGCTAACAATTTTGTGGTCAGGGTCGTGCACGTTCAGTAGCGGGTCAGGCCCAATGCGATCATCATCCCTTTACTTACAATACAAGAATTTGTGCTGCAAAATATCATGGTATCAATGCCACAAGACAAAAACGAAATGGTTCAAATGTACAAAAAGTTTAGTGGCCAGGGTCATGCACATTCACTAGCAGGACAGGACCCATGTGATAATCATCCCTATCACCTCTTTACTTACTATACAAAAATAGTTGCTGCAAAATGTCGAGGTATCAATACCATAAGACATATACGGAATGGTCCAAATTAAAATAAAAGCTTTTGTTGCCAGGGTGGTGCACTTTCTCTAACAGGTCAGGACGAATGCCGTCATCACCGCTATCATCCCTTCACTTACTATACAAAAATTTGTGCTGTAAAATATCATGTTATCAATACAAAAAGAAATAAACGAAATGGTTCAAATGTACCAAATTTTTTGTGGCCAGAGTCGTGCACGTTCACTATCGGCTCAGGACTCATCCGATCATGACCCCTATCATCCCTTTACCTAATACACAAAAATTTGTGCTAGAAAATATCATGGTATCAATACCACAAGACAAACAAAATGGTTCAAATGTACAAAAACTTTTTTGACCAGGGTCATGCTCGTTCACTAGCGGGTGAGGAGCCATGCGATCATCATCCCTGTTATCGCTGTACCTACTATCCAAAATATTCTGCTGTAAAATTTGTGCTAGAAAATATCATGGTATCAATACCACAAGACAAACAAAATGGTTCAAATTTACAGAAATTTTAGTTGCCAGGGTTTTGCACGTTCACTAGCGGGTCAGCACCCTTGCGATCATTATCCCTATCATCCCTTCAATTTCTATACAACAATTTTTTCTGTAAAATATCATAGTATCAATACCACAAGACATAAATGAAATGGGTCAAATGTACAAAAATTTTGTGGCCAGGGTCGTGCACGTTCACTAGCGAGTCAGGACCAATGCAGTCATCATCCCTATCCTCCTATTTACTACTATACAAAAATTTGTGCTGTAAAGTGTCCTGGTATCAATGCCACAAAACATGAACAAAATGCTTCAAATGCATAAACACTTTTGTGGCCAGGGTCGTGCACGTTCACTAGTGGATCAGGACAAATGCGATCGTCATCCCAGTCAACCCTTAACTTACTATACAGAAATTTGTGCTGTAAAGTGTCGTGTCATCAATATCACAAGATATAAACGAAATGGTTCAAATGTACAAAACCTTTTGTGGCCAGAGTCATGCACGTTCACTAGCGTAAAAAAACCCATGTGATCATGATTGCTATAATCTCTTTACTAACTATACAAAAATTGGTGCTGCAAAATATCATAGTATGAATACCGCAAAAGTAACGAAATGGTTCAAATTTACAAAAACCTTAGTGGGCAAGTGCATGCACGTTCACTACCGGGTCAGGACCCTTCCGATCATTATCCCCATCATCTTTTAACTTACGATGCAAAAATTTGTACTGTAAAATATCGTGGTATCAATACCACAAGACATAAAGGAAATAGTTCAAATTTAGAACAACTTTTGCGGCCAGGGTCGTGCGTTTTCACTAGCGCGTCAGGACCCATGCTATCATCGTCCCTATCACCCTTTACTTAGTATGCAAAAATTTGTGCTGTAAAATATCACAGTATCAATACTAAAGACGTAATGGAAATGGTTCAAATGTAAAAATACTTTTGTTGCCAGGGTCATGCACTTTCACTAGCGGGTCAGGAACCATGATATCATCATCTTTATCATCCCTTTACTTACTATACCAAAATTTGTACTGTAAAATATCATGATATCAATACGACAAGACATAAAAGAAATGGTTCAAATTTACAAAAACCTTAGTGGCCAGGTGCGTGCACGTTCACTACCGGGTCAGGACCCATGCGATCATCATCCCCTTCATCTTTTAACTTACGATGCAAAAATTTGTACTGTAAAATATCGTGGTATCAATACCACAAGACATAAACGTAATAGTTCAAATGTACAAAAGCTTTTGGGGCCATGGTCATGCATGGTCACTAGCGGGACAAAACCCATGTGATCAATATCCCTATCATCTCTTTACTTACTATACATAAAGTTGTGCACTAAAACGTCGTATCGATGCCATAGGACAAAACAAGTTCAAATTTGCATAAAATTTTGTAGTTAGGGTCGTGAACGTTCAGTAGCGGGTCAGGCCCAATACGATCATCATCCCTTTACTTACTACACAAAAATTTGTGCTGTAAAATATCATGGTATCAATGCCAGAAGACATAAACGATATGGATCAAATGTACAAAAACTTTTGTGGCCAGAATCATGCACGTTCACTAGCGAGACAGGACCCAAGTGATCATCATTCCTATCATCCCTTTACTTACTATACTAAAAAGAGTTGCTGCATAATGGCATGGTATCAATACGATAAGACATAAACGGAATGGTTCAAATTTAAAAAAAAACCTTTGTGGCCAGGGTCGCGCACGTTCACCAACGGGTCAGGACCAATGCGATCATCATCCCTATCATCCCTATACTACTTTACAAAAATTTGTGCTGTAAACTGTCCTGGTATCTATACCACAAAACATGAACGAAATGGTTCAAACCTCTAAACACTTTTGTGGCCAGGGTCGTGCACGTTCACTAGCGGACAGTACCCATGTTATCATCATTCCTATCGTCTCTTTACTTACTATACAAAAAGACGCTGCATAATTTCGTGGTATCAATACGATAACACATAAACGGAATGGTTCAAATTAAAAAAAATTGTGGCCTGAGTCGTGCACGTTCACTACCGGGTCAGGACCCATGCGATCATCATCCCCATCATCTTTTAACTTAGTATGGAAAAATTTGTACTGTAAAATACCACAAGATATAAACGAAATAGTTCAAATTTTCAAAAACTTTTGGGGCCAGGGTCGCGCATGTTCACTAGCGGGTCAGGATCCATGCAATCATCATTCCTATCATCTCTTTACTTACTATAAAAAAGTGTTGCTGCAAAATGTCGTGGTGTCAAAACGATAAGATTTAAAGGGAATGGTTCAAATTTACAAAAACTTTTGGGGCCAGGGTCGTGCACGTTCACTAGCGGGTCAGGACCAATGCGATCATCATCCCTTTACTACTATACAAAAATTTGTGCTGTAAATTGTCCTGTATCAATACCACAAGACATGAACGAAATGGTTCAAATCTTGTAACGCACATTAGAAAATAATAATTCTATACAAAAATGCAGTTGCACAGAGTATAATATTAGCTTCAGGTCTTTTAATTCAGGATAATTGTTCAGAATAGGAATCTAGCTCAGCTAAATCGGGGAGAATTATTTTTAGTATTATTATTTCAAAAATGACGTGAATTTATATCACATCGAAAAAGTAAATAATTACTCATCTAAAGTTCAAAATGTCAAATACAAATGTGATAACTAAGGTTTATATAGTGATTAATTATATAATAAGAAAAGAAGGTAATTCTTACTGTATGATTTATATATGGTCAAATAGATTTGAATACAAAATCTAAGCAAGTGACTTTTCGATACAACTGATAGAAATTGAATTACAACAAACTTCAAAATAGATACAAAAAATATTAATCTTAAATATATATATATTTAAAGAACTTACCAATTTACTGTATAAATTGAATAATAGGAGATCTTCCAAAATTCAATAACGAAATACACCACATTAAATGACCGATTATCACATGTTGATCACAATAAAAATGGTCACTAGTAATGAAATTTACTTTGAAATCCTTTTTCTTACTCAAACACACTTCACGATAAGAAGATATATATAATAACTTCATATTAGGAATTGCTCTATATAACAATTCTGGTATTAACTTCACGATTAATTATACTTGGAATTCTCAAACATTATAAAGACATTTTCTCCGCCGCCGATTTTTACTTCACTTATTAGGTGATGTTGCACCTACCCAGTCCGAACTATTATTTAGCCCAACCCGAGCTTTCGAACGTAGAATGAGTAATTCCAAAAATCACCGTCGGCGCTGACAACCAAGCATACGGAGAACGACACTAAGCTTCCTCTCGACAGTAGTTGTAAGCACTACAGGGTAGGAAACTAAACCAAATTATCCAGACTCTCGAGAGACCTTTCTTTTTTTTAAAAAAAAAGAACTACGGAATAGAGATTTAGATTTCTAACCGTTACACACATCCCTTCGTCCATGTAAAAAAAATGCAATATTTTTTAATAATAATAATCTAGTTTCTTAAGTCTAATGTCATTAATGTATATCAACCTGTAAACTAAATGCTATTATGAAGATATATTGTTGTCGAATAATTGTTAATTACTATTATCTACTATAAACTAACCCAAATAAAAAAACAAAGAAAATTAAATAAAATTAAATCCAAAACGTAAACAGAATAGAACTAAAGAAAATTCCCAAATAATAACTACGTAAAATAATAATAATCTACTATATGACAACAATATACATTCATAAATTATAATTACATAACCAAACTACATATCCAAAATTATACAAAATCTGCTCTATACATACATACATATATATATATATATATATATATATATATATATATATATATATATATATATATATATATATATAATTTTATCATCATATATAACTTCAAATATAAGCATTACATTTGTCTTATTAAGAGTTGGCAAATTTTAATTCTTTCCATTATTTCAAAACTATATATGTGTGAGTATTAATAGTTATCTTGATGGTAGATTTCTTCAGATATTTCCAATTTCTCAATGACTAGATGATAAATTATGATCGTGATGAGCTCATTCATTCCATAACATCCACATAATGAGGCCAAATAAATAAATATGTAATAGTCGAACCAGCGACTTTACATCTTCCAGTTTACATTAAGATCTTTGTTATTCCTGAAAATAAAAGTACTTTAGTATATGTGCACACATTAATTTAAATTTTTACTACTTAGAATCATACAAATGATAACAATCATACTACAATTCCTAATGACATAGTTCCGGAACAATACAAATAAATAACATTTACACAAGAATGATATCAATGATTTGACTATATACATATGCAAAAATGAACTATGAAATTATGATGTATTTATATAGAAACATCTACCGATACCATCAATTTTACAATAATTTATCTCACTATAACAATTTACACATTGTTAAAACATACCTCTATGATCGTGGTACCCTAAATTTCCTTGTTAAAGAGACGTGACATTTCTTAATATTACGCTCGTCCGAATCATTTTGTACCTGGACGGTGTTCTTCGTTAATAACTTAATAACAGTGTATGGCCCTAGCCACCGATGACATAAGCTTTTCGTAACCTTATCTGCAAGGGAAGATTGGAGTTGAGACTTAATAATTTATCTCCCACTCGATATAATGACACTACTCTGTTTTTGTCGTATAAATTCTTTCTACGCAGCCATGCTTGTTCCATATTCCGCAAGGCATTCAACCAGATGTCGAACATCCCTGTGTCGAACATCAAGTGAATCAACATTCCATTTCACATCTAGTGGATCAAACACTGGATATGTATATACTAATTCCATCGGACTGTGTTTATGTTCTGAGTGGACAGATGTATTCAGAAAAAAATTCAATTTCATGAATGCCTTTGTCCCAATGATGTTGCTTCGTTGCAAAGTATGCTTTCAAAGAGTCCTTGATCACTCGTATGTAACGTTCACTTGCGTTATTTCCACTGTGGTACGGTGCGATTCTAATATCCCTGATACCGTTTGCATACAAGAAATCTTGGAATCTTGCTGATAGGAAAACAGAGTGATTGTCATGGCATAAGGCGTGGATAAATCCATGACGGCATATCAACTTGTATAGTTTATTTATGATAACTTGGCTAGATAAAGTTCTAAATGGTTCTAAGAAAATTCTTTTCGTAAAAGAATCTACAACAATTAAACAAAATCGGCCCGAACTGGACTGTACGAGTGGCCCAATGACGTCACAGGACCATCTTCCGTTTGGAAACGTCTCATAGGTTGATACCAACTGTCCCATAGGTTTAGTATTCTTACTTTTGGACTTCTGGCACTCAATACAAGAAGTCACATAATCTCGAATTTCAGCTATCATTTGTGGCCACGTATATCTCGCACAGATCTTAGAAGCACACTTGGAAAAACCCAAGTGCGCCCCAGGAAGAATATAAGAGTGGTAGAATTTAATGATGTTTCTTGATAAACTCCTGGGCAAACAAATCTCTTAAGGGTTCTTCAAAGCTTTAGTACGCTTGCATAGGATATCCTTTACAAGTTTATATCCCTGAACCTCCTCTTTATTTTTCAACCTAGCAATTATAGGCCTCAATTCGGGATCCTTTTCTTAATGATCCTTAATAGAAAGTTGTGCATAAGTCATATTCCATATATTAACCATAAATAAGTTAATGACCTCTTCATCTACTGATGGGTCTTCATTAAAATCTTCGAAATCTTCTATATTGTGTAAACGTGATAAGAAATCTGCAGGTACATCTAAGGACGAAGGTACACTCTTAACTGTAAAATTAAATTCAAAAAGCCTATATAATAAACTACTATATCTCTTAACTCTTCTCAAGTTTCTAAGAGCATAAGCTAGACCCAAATTATCGATTCTCAACACAAAGGGTTGATGTAAAAATGTACGAAAAGGTTCCATGTTTCTAAAGCTGCAATGAGTTCAAGAACAAAGATTGGCTTGTCTACATCATACTTTTTAAGCTTCCGAGAATAAAAACTTACAGGAACTAATATATTTTCAGCATGTAATTGTGAGATAGCGCCTCCAATTGAATGACTTAAGGCATCACTTGAGATAACGAAAGGCTTATTTAGATCCGGTAATTTCAATATTACATGACTTTCAAAACATTCTTTCAATCTCTTAAGAGCTACATCTTGTTCTTCTTTCCACTCAAAGGGAACCTTAGGAGAACGTAGACGACTAATTGGCTCTAAAATTTCTTGAAAATCTGGTATATACCTACTATGATATTGAGCAAAACTACACAAGGCAATCACAGTGCGCCTATTTTTAGGTCTAGGTAGTTTCCTTATTACTTCTAATCGAGCTGGATCTAAATACATTTTACCATTTTCTATTTTTTGACCTAAATAAGAAATTCGTCGTTGAAAGAAACAACACTTATCTACTGAAAACGTTAATCCACTCTGAGCAAGTTTACTCAGAACTAAATCTAATGTTTTCATATGTGAAGGAATATCGGAACTGGCAATTAGTACATCATCTGCATACCAACTTACTCCTAGATCTTTCAGAGGATACAAAATATCTGTTATCAATTTACTAAGTAGAAAAGATCCAGAGGCAATGCCAAATGGAACATACTTAAACTCAAATACTCCTCTATGCGTGAGGAATGCAGTATATTTATATGAGTCTGGAGCTAATCTTATAGTGTGATAAGCTTTCTTTATATCTATTCTAGATAGCACAACACATTCTGATAATTCTGCTAAGACATCTTCAATACGTGGTGTATATTGAGTATTGACTATTAGTTCTTTATTCAGATCAGTATAGTTGACAACTAACCTCTTAGAACCATCCCTATTTCCCACTAAGAAGCATGGGAAAGCATACTTACTTGAACTAGGTTGAATGATATTTTGTTCCAATAGTGAATCTAATATTTTGTGTAACTCTCTTTCTGCAACCCTGGACATCGGATATGCCTTATGTCTAATTGGTTTATAATCTTTAAGTTGAATATTATATTGAAAATTAGGAACTTCCCCTACTCTATTACAAAATACACTAGGATACTTTATACTTAACTTTTTTATATATTCATCCAAACTGGGATCATGTTCTAGGAGAATTGGATCCACTATCATAGCTGGTGGTCGGTCATCGTTCTCCAGGATCTGGAACATTTGGGGTGAACACTCAGAATCATCTGTACTGGCAGAAGTACCTAAGTTCAGCTTGGCTGGACTACCGGGAACGCTGCTTGGCTTAGCCTCCATCCATATTTCCTGACTTCCAAATAGCTGACTGGAACCTTGGACTGGACTGGCACCATCATGGAAAACCGTTTCACCATTTCCCCCACTAGTCCTCCTATCCTTAGTAGGATCGAGACATCTATTATCATTGGACCTAAATTGGAATCTCGGATGATTAAGATTTAAAGTAAATGGATCATTATTATTGTCAATACACGATACTGAGTTCGAAAAAGAAGCATGTTTGATAAGAGGTTGAAGTTCCAAATCACCATCATTATCTAATAAAGAATTCTTCAAATATTTAGATTTGGCAACACTACACTTCCGAGTAGTAGAAAGTTGATTAAAATCCATCAGATTTTCATTACACAAAGAAGTTTTATGTTCTTCTCTTGAATCATTATCACTGGTGTTTTCTTGCATGAAGATGGCAACACTGTTACTCTTTGAACATGATGGGAGAACATCATGTTCGGATGTTAACTTATGTTCATTCACATCTCTGGATTGTTTAAGTTCCAAATGTAAACGTGGATTTTCATTACCACTAAGAAAAGGATTAAGTCTGGCAACACTGTGTACCGAACCTAAGGTATGGTCTAAGTCCCCAACCTTCGAAGAAGTTCGATGAATAAAAGAAGTCCGAAAATTGTTTGTACCATTCTCAACTAATGTTGTATCCACTATAGAACTGGCAACCCTGCTGTCACTCTGGACTGTAATTCCAGATCTAGCATCTCTTCTCTCCCATAAACCTGTGCATTACATTGATTGATGATCACTATGTCCACTTGGAGAAGGTAACACCCAACTACTAGAAGATGTTCTCGGTTCATCTAATGAAGGATGCTGTCCTCTCATCTGTTGATGGTTGGATGCTGGATGGGCCACTGATGAAGTTAGATCACTATTGATGTGAAGATGTGATGGACCACTGATCCCATCATGAGTACACAAGATCTTCTTCTTTATATGAGACACTCGTGATTCTCTATCTGATGTGGCAACCCTGTGCTCCATAGACCTATCAACGCGACCATAATAAAGATTAGAGGGATGAGGAATATCTTTATTAAAGGGATTTGAGGATTGAAGATGTCTGGATGCAAGATGTATCTCCTGTCCATTCGGCTCCATCTCCCTCGTAGGGGTGCACTCAGAGGAACCTACCTTAACGGTGCCCCTTACATCCTCTTCCTTCCCTAAACACACATATTTATCTTGAATATTCATTAACTCAGAATTCAAAAATATATTTGAAATATTAACACTGTCCTGAATGTTACTTGTTCCGCACTTTGAGAAACACTATTAATGTCATGTAAATTGTCCGAAGACGAGTTTTCCTTACACTCATACCGTAAAGGTATATTCACTTTTTCTATTCCAAGATATAACTGATTGTTTTCAATATCTACTCGCGGCTTTAACATTTTCAATTCGTTTATGCCTATCAAAAATATAGGTTTAAGTTCAGGTACTAAATAAAATTTGAGTCTATATACTTTCTGATATAATGTCACTGGTAACCATATCACACTGTCTAACTTGATTTTCGTATTTCCTACACCAACACCAATAAATTTTTCTGTGAAAATCTTAACCGGTCTTTTCAAAGATCTATTCCATTTTAAAAAGCTTTCTTTATTTACTAGCGAAGCGGAAGCACAACTATCGATGGCGCCACAATTCTGCGCACCTAAAATGTAACCTGTTATAAAAGCCGCCACTAGTTTTCTTGAGTGCGATGTCAGGACACAATTTGCATTATGTTTTTGACTTATATTGTTCTCTGCACTAACTTCTGGCTCTATTCTCAAGGATTGGGATCGAACTGAGGTCCTGTCAGTTTTGAAGCTAGAACCTTGTCCACTCGCAGATTTCAGTCTATCATTACTATTAGTCGTAGCTCTATTAACACTAACGAATCTACGTCGATCACACTGAGCTACCAGATGCGGACCTAAACATTCAAAACACCTCGGTGTTTTTTTCTTCCCTCGAATTGTAAAGTTCGACCTTTCACGCCTGGCACCTACCAACGAATTATACATGTCAACATTACGCTGGTGAACGCTGTATTTCTTTAATTCCTGCACAAATACTGGTAAAGATGAGGGTATATTATATCGAAAAACCTCATGTCTGACTACTGGGTTCAAACCCCGCAACAATATGTCTCTCAATTTATCGTCCTGCATACCACCATAACAAATCGTAAAACTGTCTATCACTTTGTTTACGTATTCCAACACACTCTCTGTAGTCTGTTGTAAACAGTAAATATATTTATCACAAATGTCTCTGGCCTATGGGTGTGACCACATTTGTAAAAATAACATTTGCTATGTATATCCAATCATGTGATAACCCTATTTCTCTTAACAATTCATTATGAAAACCACCACGAGTTTTCCCAATAGATGCCATGAGTATTGCCTCTATCGGATATATGCCTTGCTTGACAATCCGATATACCGATAACAAAAATTCAAATATTAATAGGTCGTTACTCCCGTCACATATTGGTATGGATCTACATATATCTGTGAAGTTGTTACTAGTTATATCCACTGTTAACTTGTCAATATTGGTAGAAAAAGATACTCCAGTATTTATAAGTCTACTATTTTCCAATCCTGTTGGCTGATTAGCGTTACGAGAAATAAAAGGATTTGTGTTTTTATTTCCTTCTTTTTCTACAAACTTATGAAAACCTGGTTCAATTGAAACAGAAACTGGTTCTTTTCTTATCAATGAATTTTGTTCCATGACGAAAAGATTATGTGCACTTACACACGATACGGCTGCTCGAGTCGTATCGTCATTGTTTACATTTTGCATCACGTTAGTTCCTGCTTGTCTGTCACCACGCGATGAAGAATAGCTACCAGACGTAACTAACCAAGAATCGCTATAGGTATGCAAGAAAGGATCGGGAGTTGACAATTCACTCGAACTGTTACTATCTGTTCGTGGTCTATGACTCCTAATAAAGAGGCCATGGTCACCATTGGAAAACCCGTTTAACCACAAGCCTTCAGGACGACTATTACTGGAAGAACTCCTGTACATTTTATTGAGTTTTTTTAATATACTCCTGCTATCAGAAGGATTACAATTAATAAGGCACAGCTTTTGGATTCGAGGCGTACTTAACAACAACAAAACTAAGATGTAGAATGCAACGTTTTGTATTTTTCACTTGCTTAGACACTAAATTATTAACTTGAAGTTTACGTAATTTAAAAATATGTCTCTTGTACATGTACATATACAAATAGAAACACCTACTAACTGACCTTCTGACTGCTGTATCTTAAGGACACTGATTGCTAATATCATTTATCCTTACGATCATTATCTTAAATACATTTGAGAAAACTACTCTTATAGCACTTATACCAGGTCTATCCAAAACTTTGGTGCTTGTAAGGAAAGATAATAGTTCGGAATTTACTTGTGTAACGCACATTAGAAAAAAAATTCTAAACAAAAATGCAGTTGCACAGAATAGAATATTAGCTTCAGGACCTTTAATTCAGGATAATTGTTCAGAATAGGAATCTAGCTCAGCTAAATCGGGGAGAATTATTTTTAGTATTATTATTTCAGTAAATGACGTGAATTTATATCACATCGAAAAAGTAAATAATTACTCATCTAAAGTTCAAAATGTCAAATACAAATGTGCTAACTAAGATTTATATAGTGATTAATTATATAATAAGAAAAGAAGGTAATTCTTACTGTATGATTTATATATGGTCAAATAGATTTGAATACAAAATCTAAGCAAGTGATTTTTCGATATAACTGATAGAAATTGAACTATAACAAACTTCAAAATAGATACAAAATATTAACATTAAATAAGAAATATGTATATATATAAAGAACTTACCAATTTACTGTATCAATTGAGTAATAGGAGATCATCCAAAATTCAATAACGAAATACACCACATTAAATGACCGATTATCACATGTTGATCACAATAAAAATGGTCACTAGTAATGAAACTTACTTCGAAATCCTTTTTCTTACTCAAACACACTTCACGATAAGAAGATATATATATTAACTTCATATTAGGAATTGCTCTATATAACAATTCTGGTATTAACTTCACGATTAATTATACTTGGAATTCTCAAACATTATAAAGGCATTTTATCCGCCGCCGATTTTTACTTCACTTATTAGGTGATGTTGCACCTACCCAGTCCGAACTATTATATTTAGCCCAACCCGAGCTTTCGAACGTAGAACGAGTAATTCCAAAAATCACCGTCGGCGCTGACAACCAAGCATACGGAGAACGACACTAAGCTTCCTCTCGACAGTAGCTGAAAGCACTACAGGGTAGGAAACAAAACCAAATTATCCGGACTCTCGAGAGACCTTTCTTTAAAAAAAAAAACTACGGAATAGAGATTTAGATCTCTAACCGTTACCATCTATAAACACTTTAGTGGCCAGGGTCATGCACGTTCACTAGCGGGTCAGGACCAATGCGATCATTATCCCTATCATCCCTTTACTGCTATACAAAAATTTGTGCTGTAAAATTTCGTGTTATCAATACCACAAGACATAAACGAAATGGTTCAAATGTATAAAGGCTTTTGTGGGCAGGTTCCTGCACGTTCACTACCGGGTCAGGACACATGCGATCATCATCCCAATCATCCCTTTACTTACTATACAAAAATTCGTGCAGTAAAATGTCGTGGTATCGATATCACTAGACAAACGAATTGGTTCAAATCTAAAAAAAAACTTTTGTGCCCAGGGTCGTGCACATTCATTAGCGGGTCAGGACTCATGCGGTTATCATCCTTATCACCACTTTACTAACTATATAAAAATTTGTGCTGCAAAATATCATAGTATCAATACCAGAAGACAAACGAAATGGATGAAATGTACAAAACTTTTGTAGCCAAGGTCGTGCACGTTCACTAGCAGGTCAGGACCAATGCGATCATCATTCCTATTATCTCTTTACTTACTATACAAAAATTTGTGCTGTAAAATTTCGTGTTATCAATACCACAACAACATAAACGAAATGGTTCAAATGTATAAACATTTTTGTGGCCAGAGTCGTGCATGTTCACTAGCGGGTCAGGACCCACGCATTCATCATCTTATCATCCCTTTACTTACTATACAAAAATTCTGCTGTAAAATGTCGTGGCATCAATACCACAAGACATATACAAAATAATTCAAATTTACAAAAACCTTAGTAGCAAGATGCGTGCACGTTCACTACTAAATAAGAACCCATTCGATCATCATCCCCATCATCTTTTAACTTACTATGCGAAAATTTTTACTGTAAAATATCGTGGTATCAACACCAAAAGACATAAACGAAATAGTTCAAATTTAGAAAATCTTTTGACACCAGGGTCGTTCACGTTCACAAGAGGGTCAGGACCCATGCAATCATCATCCCTACCATCCCATTACTTAACACAAAAAATTGTGCTAAAAATATTATGGTATCAATGCCACAAGAGATAAACAAAATGGTTCAAATGTACAAAAACTTTTGTGGCCAGGGTCAAGCACGTTCACTAGCGGGACAAGACCCATGTGAACATAAATCCTTTCATCCCATTACTTACTATACAAAAAGAGTTGCTGCAAAATGTCGTGGTATCAATACGATAAGACATATACCGAATGGTCCAAATTAAAAAAAAAAAAACTTTTGTGGCTAGGGTGGTGCACTTTCTCTAACAGGTCAGGACAAATGCCGTCATCACCGCTATCATCCCTTCACTTACTATACAAAAATTTGTGCTGTAAAATATCATGGTATCAATACAAAAAGACATAAACGAAATGGTTCAAATGTACAAAATTTTTTTGTGGCCAGAGTCGTGCACATGCACGACCCTGGACACTAAGGTTTTTCTAATTTGAACCTTTTCTTTTATGTTTTGTTTTATTGATGCCACGAAATTTTACAGCACAAATTTTCGTGTATTAAGTAAAGGGACAATAGGGATGATGAACGCATGGGTTCTGACTTGTTAGTGAACGAGCTCGACACTGGGCACAAAAGTTTTTGTAAACTTAAACCCTTTTGTTTATGTCTTATGGTATTGAACAACGACATTATACAGCACAAATTTCTGTACATTATACAGCACATTTTACAGTACAAATTTTAGTATAGTAAGTAAAGGGATGATAGGGATGATGATCGCATTGGTCCGAAACCGCTAGTTAACGTGTACGACCCCGGCTACAAAAGTTTTTGTAAATTTAAAAATTTGTTCATGTCTTGTGGTATTGATACCACGAAATTTTACAGCACAAATTTTTGTATAGTAAATAAAGAGATGATAGGGATGGTAATCGCATGTGTCCTGAACCGCTAGTGAAAGTGCACGACCCTGGCCACTAATGTTTTTGTAAATATGAACCTTTTCGTTGGTTTTTTGGTATTGATACCACGACATTCTACAACACAAATTTTTGTATATTAAGTAAAGAGATGATAGGAATGATGATCGCATGGGTCCTGACCTGCTAGTGTATGTCAGTAGTAGTCCCCCCGTTATGGCTCGCCGAGTCAGCAAAAATTTTTGTCACGTCATAGGTGAAAGGTCAATGACCTTGGCCCGAGGTCAATGACCTAGGGGTACCTAGGACCACCCCTCTAAATTTTGACAGGGGTACCTTGGCCCACCCCCTAAATTTTGGCAGGGGTACATAGGACCACCCCCCTTAAGTTTTGGAAATTGCCAAATCTAAAAATTTCGTGTGGTAGCCTAGGACCACAGTATGTACCTCTATCAGTATTGGGGGTCTATGTCGTTCCCTTTCATGGGTAAAAAATTGCCAAAAAGTCAAATTTCGGGGGTTTTTGACCTAATTTATCCCCTTGGATGAGGTATTATTACCCTATATGGTTATATGGGCGTATACAGGGGTCGATTACCTTTCATAAGACATGGGTATATTAATGCACCCCTTGAAAAATTTGGGAGAGGTACCTTGGCCCACCCCTTAAATTTTGGAAATTGACCAATTTAAACATTGGGTATTATAGGACAGGACCCTAATATGTATTATGATAAATTTGGGTGGTCCACCTCGTTCCCTTTTAGGGGTACAAAATTGCCAAAATTTTAGTATAACCACGTGTTTGGTATTTGGTCCATTTTATCCCCCTTTGATGAGGTCCTATTACCTTATATGGTTATATGGTCATGTATAGGGGTCCATTATCTATCATAAGACATAGGTACATTGGTGCACCCCGGGAGGGGTACCTTGGCCCACCCCATTCATTTTTGGAAAATGCCCAATTTAAACATTTGGTATTATAGTACAGGACCTCAATATGTATCATGATAAAATTGAATGGTCCACATCGTTCCCTTTTAGGGGTACAAAAATTGCCAAAATATAAACGTTGTACCACGTATTTGTTTTTTGGTCCATTTTATCCCCTTTGATGAGATCCTATGATTACAAGGGGTCCATTTCCTATCATAAGACATGGGTATATTGCTGCACCCTTCTTAAATTTTGGCAATGGGGGTCCACTGAAATTGTCCAATTGAAGCATAGTACAGGACCTCAATATGTTTCGGTGGTCCTATTGTTAAATTTTTAAGTACAACCACGTGTTCGGTTACTGACTCAATTTATCCTATTTGATAAGGTATGTACGGGTATCCCCTTTCAATGTGGTAGTACCCTTCGGGTGTAGTACAGTCATGTGATGAATGATTTGGTTTTGATGCGCGGCGATGTCCCTGGTCAATGTTCTCTAGGAATTAGGTGGAAACTTTGCCCAGGGTTCTCGTCTTATATCGCACAGTTCTTTAGGAGAATCTGATAACGTTGTATGTGGAATGGACAATAAAAACACATAAATAAGCATAAATTGTATTTTATTCATTTTTTGATTTCTTCTTTTTCTTTCTTATTGACAATGTTTTTATATTGAGCTGGGTTTCTTCATTAGACCGCCTCCTCTTCTTGATTGTGATAATTTGTTTCCATGTTTTGCAGCATAGCACCCGTTTGCAAAGCTTCGTATTGTGAATTCTGTAAAAAGAACGAGGAAAAAGATGATTAGTATAGAAATAGATGATGATTAAACAAATACACTTACAATGATAAATATGATAAAATTACCTGGAAGGTATATTGCAGCAGTCTACGATCATTAACCGTGGGTACTGTTGTGAACAAGTATTAAATTTCACGCAGAGATTTTCCTTGGGCTTTACAGCACAAATAAAAATAAGCATAATAGCCACATACGGATGAACCAAGACTTTGCATTTGGCTATTATTATATTTATAGTACATACAATGAAGTTTTAAGAATGCAACATGTTGTGGTACATAAGGAGGAAGGCCATAGCTGTCAAAATATTCTCCAACACCGCGATTATCAATATAAATTGCAATCCAATGACTTCCTAGTTTTGTGGATGGATCTGTATTTACAATGATTGCCAGAGGAAGAGAAATCCGTGAGGGTAACTCATCGCTTGCAAATACCCCGGTAAAATGATTTCTGAATAATGGACTACCGTTTAAAGCACTAGCTAATTGTAATGTATTCAACATCGTGAATGGAAATGATACATAACGTATACGTACCTTGTAATTTAAAAGTCCAGGATAATGTTGCGCTGGTGGTCGATCTCTAGGAGTGAGGAAAACTCCCCATATACAATACAGTTTGCAGGTGCTGCTAATTTCTCTTGGAAATGAACTTCCAACCGGATGGCTCCATGTCGTTGTAAATTCCAATAGTGACAATCTCCAGCAGAAGAATCAGGAGTTAGGTCAAATACAAACAGTGTATATCCATTCTTGTAGTCTGCTCTTGAAATTGTATTTCCAGTATTGGTAAAATGTATGCCAGAGCCTGAGAACAATGTGTGGTACGATGAAATGTAGAGATTTTCTTCAAAGTTGGGTTGCAATGGTTTTGAAGGTACAGTTTTTCCATCCACGTACAATGTAAAGAAATTAATGTTTAGATGTTGAAATTCAAATGGATTGGTGGTAATAGTTCCACTGGATGCTTCATTCGATGTAAATCCTACAATAATACGATTTGGCAATGTTCCCATAAACAGGTTATCAATAGTTTTGGATTGTATATCCTTCGGGATGGTAAATGATTTCATTTGAACCCTTGTCAGAGGATACTTTGCCGGTGTAGATTGTAAAATTTTATTGTGTGCCAATTTGACACTAGGGCTGATGCTGACTTTTTTCACCTGCAACGATGCATCTAGAATATTGATTTTTGCATTGACACCACTTTCACCGGCCATGAGACAAAAGTTTGGCTTTGCAGGAATAAGTTTCACACGTAATTCCACTCCATGAATTAAAAATTTATCTTGATTAAAAATGTCACAATGAAGATGTCCAATCATATCGAATTTCATACTTTGTTTTGTCAGTTCATAGCGTTGTTGAAATCCTTTGTTCTCACTTGTGGTTGCGTTCATATGACCAGCCGTATCTTGAAACCACATTGCTGTTTGTAAATGTGTATTTTTAGCTCCATCACTATAATTGAGCAGTTTTTCCAGGTACGAACGATATGGATGATTATGTGACGGAAATGAAATCAGTTTATTGTTCAAGTAGATTTGTACTTCACTAAACATAGCATTTAGAAAATCATTGACAGGTGCAATTGCTTTATCCGTATTAGTGAAGGATGAACCATCTGGTTTCACAATTTGTGCTTGGATGTATAATAAGGTTTGTGGTAAATCAATATATTCATCACTGCTACCACTCACTACAAATTCTATTGGTGAATTTTCAGCTATTGAACTAATTGGTTTGTACCCTATAATACGATTGTCCAGAACACTGGTTTGCGTGGGTAACGTTGAAAAAATGTCCAATTCACTTTTTACACATTCACAGGATTGATGATGTAAGAAAGCCATCGTTGAATTAATCAAAAATATATGGTGACGATGCCAATGATCTCTTCTTCTTCTTATGTGATAATTTACGTCTCTTTGTAGGATTGATGGTGTTGTTGATCGTTGGAAGGTCAACCTCAAACTGAGAGCAGTCATCCCATTTTCGTTTATGATATCCACTTCCCAGCATAGTTTTCAACTTATTTTTAGCTTTTTCTTGTAAATTTGATTTTGCCTCTTGCATACGTTGATGAAACGATTCTTCCAGCGGTTGATTCGAGATCACAACATCATTAATCATATTGGCACCTGATTTTAATAATTCTTTTCCCACAGTTTTAGCGCCTTGCTTCACAAGTGGTAACACTGAACGAAATAAGCCACCAAGGAAACTTCCAATGCCATGTCCTGCTTGATAGGGACTTCCCACATAGACGTTGCCGATACCGGATAACGCTTGTTTTTGGTAGTATTGCAAATACGGATCAGTCATGACGACGACGACGGAAATGTAGTTTTGTAGACACCGTTCCAAAGGTGAATGGCATAGGATGACCTGTGCTATCCCTTATATCGATTTGTATTTGCTCAAAATTCATTTTTTCCACCGGAACATAATGTGCAGGATTAAAGATTTGTACTGCATGACTTCCAAAAGTATGATTCACAGGATCCATGTTGACAATTCGTAGCAAGGGTACCATTGTATCTCCAACAATGACAGATTCAATAATGTCACAATAGACGTACATTTGTGATGGTAAACCTAATCGTACATCCGGTGTATATTGTCCCTTTTCCATATCTTTTAAATCACTTTTTGGTTCAAATCCAAGCATTAAACTAACACTTGGTGAGATTTGTACAGAAGTATGGATTTCCTTTTTGGGATGTCTTATGAGGCATATATTATTAGTTGCGTCATGGGATATAAATAAATTGGTTTCTTTATGATGTATATTAATTGCATGAATAAGATCCCGTATATTGTTATAATAGCGAACAGGGATCGTTACAACCTTCCACGGTTCTTGATCATTACTACTTGATGATTTGTAATATATTTTATTGTTTTTACTGTTAATGTTCAGCAAAGAATGTGGATAATGAATCTCTACAATTGCAACATCCCATTTCTGGCGAAACTCTACACGTCGTTGTAATTTCGTAATATATGAAGTCAATGTATTTTCTGGAAAATAATCCATGGAACTATTACTGGGAAGTGTAACGTAAAAATCTTGATCAGGTTCCATTCTTCTTCTTCTTCAATGAAGTTGCAGGGATCCACGAATTGAATGAGGAAGGATATCCTTTCCACTGGACGAGATACTCCTTTCTGCGACCTTTTGTTCTTGTACGTAATATTTTATCGATGAGGAACGTCGAAGGGAGCGGCACTGGTTGTAATTCTTCTCTGTAGAAAACACCATCGATGAGTTGATGATTTAAATCCTCTAGTCGATACACTGGTGGGTTTCTTGGTACAAAGGCTTTTACTCTAAATATTTCCAAAGTCCAGTTCTCGAGGTAACCCTTGTCAAAGATACGTTTTGTTTTACTTATACGAACAGTATCACCAACAGATAAATCCGTATCTTGTTTTGAACGTTGTAGCTTTTTGTCGTATAAGTTATGCCACACTTCCAGTAAATTGTCCTGAGAAACGTTTGCAGGTGCCATTTTAATACTGGAATGCCGACTTTCATTGTATGCTTTTACAAGTAAAGGCAATACTTTGATGTAATTGTATGTTTGATATTTGGTAAAGTATTTCCACATACGATGTTTCAATGTCTGATTAAATCTTTCTGCGATGCTGGCTTTAATATCTGGATCCTTTGTTGTAACATGTTGCACGTTGTGTTTCCTGAGAAACTTTTGTACTGTCTTGTTGGTAAATTCAGTTCCTTGATCACTACGTAGCACAATTGGTTTCCTTTCCTGAAAAATCATTTCAAATGCATTCACTATATCCTCGGCACTTTTTGATTTTAGTGGTACAGCCCACCCGTACCGACTAAACACATCAATCACTGTAAGAATATAGCGGTAATTGTCATTATAGTTTTGAAGTGATTGTAAATCATTTAAATCACATTCCCATTGATCATCAATATTGTTGACAAGATAAAAATCTCTACGGAAACGACGACGTACAGGACGATGTAACGTGTAGGAAGGTTGTTTGTTTAACCAAAGTTTTATTTTGGCTAGAGGTATAGATTTTCCTGTGGCTTGCCATAATTTCTTTGCAGTGGAAAATGATGCAGGGTGTGCTGGATTGTAATAAATGGATTTCAACTTTTTGTTCATGGTTTGTACGTTGACCATTGTGGAATGATGCGTTTTCTTTTTGGTCGGACTTCTAAAACATCATCATCATCTTCTTCTTCTTCTTCTTCTCCGGAAGAAAATAATTCAGGTGCCGGTTTTGGTGGTGCAGATCCTTCAGATGCTGTTGTACTATTATGCTTGACAATATAGTTTAATCTTCGTGGATTACCAATCAATTCTTGAGGTGCGTTTGACGATGCAAGGTAGTTGCAAAACAATTCCCAGCCTTGAGGATTAGAATGTTTCCTCGGTCGAGTCACATCGCACATTAAATCTACAATATTGGATCCATGTAGTTTATTGTCGTTGATGTACACTGTTCCTTTATGATCCCATGTAATTGCGTCATCTTGTTTTAAACGACGGAATAGTAGTTCGGCTTTCTTGCGATACATTTGTGGTATTGCGGCTAAAATTTCTTGTTTCGTGCTATCGTCAACATTCGGAACGTCACCATCAGGTTTCTTTGATGTAATTGTAAGTGGTATAGGTTCTTCTTGTTTACGTATCACATAAAGATATTTCTGTAATATTCTATTGTACTGATTCCATTTTTCTTCATCACTTGGATACGATGTGTTCAATATAGATTGCATTTCACGATCGAGATTAGATTCTCGATTTTCACTCGCACGGGATGATGATCCATGCATTCGTTGAAGCATTTCTGGTAGGACTAAAACCATCTTCTTGCTATGTTCCATGATGTTTATTGTTTAAACAAAATACTGGATAACACACTTCCTACAATAGGTGTAAGTAATGCAGGTAAGAATCCTCCTTGTTGTACGGCTAAATGTTTCTTCTTTTTATCCAATGATTTTGTATTGTCTACGAGATAACGGAGCGTGTTCTTGTAACGCTTTAATCTTGACTTCTGCGCACTTGTCAGTGGAACATTGCCTTTTAAGACATTATAACAACATTCACAAATACTATGAATTAATGAAGCGTCTGCATTGGCAATAATAGCTTTACGCAATCTTGGTTTAGCTTTGTGCAGAGCACGTAGCAGATCAGCGTGTTTCACTGTAGGAGACATCGTGACAGACTAAGTCATTCTTTTCACATGCACAATAATTTAAACATGTTTTGTTGGTACGTAAACATAATGATGCAAATCGTCGGGAAAAATATTTGTACGAAATCGCATTTCATCGGGTGTATCTTGTTTAAGATCCATCAATAAATAACCATGTGGATTTCTTGTTGCGTCTGCATAACTTTCTTGTAGAAACAGTGGATGCTCAGGCATGATTTGATAACTCATATGCTTGATTTGTGACTTGTCACGTGGATTTTTAAACAACACCAAATACGAACAATTTAAACTCATATTTCTATTTGCTTTACTTTGATGAAATACATTTTGTGTTATAAAAATCACACTAATATTTCGATGATGTGATCCTTTTGTGAACATATCAACAATATCACTATTCACTTCTCGCATATGGTCATCAATAATAATCAAATGTGGTCCATCTTGAGGCTGAAAATCTTTCATTCGTGGAAGTCCTTCGTGAAATTCTACTGGAACCGGCATTGTTGCATACACGTCTTGCCATTCTGCATAATACCAGTATATCTTACGAAATTTTGCATTGATCATGGTTGGGATATGTGACAGTAATCGCTTCACAAAATACGTTTTTCCACACCCACTGGGCCCTGCGAGAATACAAGTAAATGGATGTTTCCACTGTGTATCCATGATGAACACTAACACCTTGTTTCAAAAATGATGCGTATTTAAAGCGAGTACAACAATTCTTACACTCACTGGTGTGAAAAGGAAAAAAACAGTTCATCTGTTTATTGAATAGTTGAAAACCGTTTATTTGTTAATCGAATAGTTGAAAACCGTTTATTTGTTATTCGAATAGTTAAAAACCGGATAAAGTTTAACGGTTAACCGTGAAAGCTGATCACTGTTTGATTTAAATTCTAATTGAAAATTTTTCGTTTGAAATTTGTTTTGAAATTTTTGTTTCAAAAATTTTGTTTGAAAATTTTTTGTTTCAAATTTTTGGTTACAATTATTTTTTGTTTGAAATTTTTTTGTTTGTAAATTTATTGTTTAAAAATTTTTTGTTTGAAAATTTTTTGTTTCAATTTTTTTGGTTGAAAATTTTTCGTTTCAAAATTTTTGTTTCAAATGTTTTCGTTTCAAAATTTTTCGTTTCAAATTTTTGTTTTGAAAAATTTTTTAGTTTCAAGATTTTTGTTTAAAAGTTTTCGTTTTCAATTTTTTGTTTTGATTTTTTTTAGTTTGAAAAGTTGAAAAAAAAGTTTTAAATGCCAAGAATCTTGTTCAAAGTTTCCGCCTAATTCCTAGAGAACATTGACCAGGGACATCGTCGCGCATCAAAACCAAATCATTGATCACATGACTGTACTACACCCGAAGGGTACTACTAAATTGAAAGGGGATACCCGTACATACCTTATCAAATAGGATAAATTGAGTCAGTAACCGAACACGTGGTTGTACTTAAAAATTTAACAATAGGACCACCGAAACATATTGAAGTCCTGTACTATGCTTCAATTGGACAATTTCAGTGGACCCCCATTGCCAAAATTTAAGAATGGTGCAGCAATATACCCATGTCTTATGATAGGAAATGGACCCCTTGTAATCATAGGATCTCATCAAAGGGGATAAAATGGACCAAAAAACAAATACGTGGTACAACGTTTATATTTTGGCAATTTTTGTACCCCTAAAAGGGAACGATGTGGACCATTCAATTTTATCATGATACATATTGAGGTCCTGTACTATAATACCAAATGTTTAAATTGGGCATTTTCCAAAAATGAATGGGGTGGGCAAAGGTACCCCTCCCGGGGTGCACCAATGTACCTATGTCTTATAATAGATAATGGACCCCTATACATGACCATATAACCATATAAGGTAATAGGACCTCATCAAAGGGGGATAAAATGGACCAAATACCAAACACGTGGTTGTACTAAAATTTTGGCAATTTTGTACCCCTAAAAGGGAACGAGGTGGACCACCCAAATTTATCATAATACATGTTAGGGTCCAATACTATAACACACAATGTTGAAATTGGGCAATTTCCAAAATTTAAAGGGTGGGCCAAGGTACCCCTCCCGGGGTGCACAAATGTACCTATGTCTTATGATAGGGAATGGACCCCTATACATGACCATATAACCATATAAGGTAATAACACCTCATCAAAGGGGATAAAATCGACCAAACACCAAACACGCGGTATAACGTATTGCTTACGTTTATATTTTTGGCAATTTTGTACCCCTAGAAGGAAATGAGGTGGACCACCCAAATTTATCATAATACATATTAGGGTCCTGTCCTATAATACCCAATGTTTAAATTGGTCAATTTCCAAAATTTAAGGGGTGGGCCAAGGTACCCCTCCCAAATTTTTCAAGGGGTGCATTAATATTCCCATGTCTTATGAAGGGCAATCGACCCCAGTATACGCCCATATAACCATATAGGGTAATAATACCTCATCCAAGGGGATAAATTAGGTCAAAAACCCCCGAAATTTGACTTTTTGGCAATTTTTTACCCATGAAAGGGAACGACATAGACCCCCAATACTGATAGAGGTACATACTGTGGTCCTAGGCTACCAAACGAAATTTTTAGATTTGGCATTTACCAAAATTTAAGGGGGGTGGTCCTATGTACCCCTGCCAAAATTTAGGGGGTGGGCCAAGGTACCCCTGTCAAAATTTAGAGGGGCTGGCCCTAGGTACCCCTAGGTCATTGACCCCGGGCCAAGGTCATTGACCTTTGACCTATGACGTCACAAAAATTTTTGCTGACTCGGCGAGCCATAACGGGGGGACTACTACTATGTCCAAGACCCTGGCCACAAAAGTATTTTTACATTTGAACCATTTCGTTTATTTCTTGTCGTATTGATACCATGATATTTTACAGCACAAATTTTTGTATAGTAAGTAAGGAGACGATAGGATGATGATCGCATGGGTCCTGACCACTAGTTAACGTGCATGACCCTAGCCACAAAAATCTTTTTGCATTTGAACCCTTCGGTTTATGTCTTGTAGTACTGATACCACGACAGTTTAAAGCACAAATTTTTGTATAGTAGGTAAAGAGATGATAAAGATGGTCATCGCATAGGTCCTGACCCGCTAGTGAACGTGCACCATCCTGGCCACAAAAGTTTTTTTTTTTAAATTTGAAACATTACTTTCATGTGTATTGGTATTGATACCAGGACATTTTAGCACAAATTTTTGTGTAATAACTATAGGGATGACGATCGCATTTTGCTTGACACTCTAGTGAACGTGCACGACCCTGGCAACTAAGGTTTTTGTATATTTGAACCTGTTCTTTTATGTATTGTGGTATTGAACCACCACATTATACAGGACTAATTTCTATATAGTAAGAGAAGAGATGATAGGGATGAGGATCGCATGGGTCCTGACCCGCTTGTGAACGTGCACGACTCTGGTCACAAAAGATTTTGTACATTTCAACCATTTTGTTTATGTCTTGTTGTATTGATACCATGATATTTTACAGCACAAATTTTTTGTATTAAGTAAAGGGATGATAGGGATGATGAACGCATGGGTCCTGACTTGCTAGTGAACGTGCTTGACCGTGGACACAAAAGTTTCTGTAAATTTGAACCATTTTGTTTATGTCTTATGGTATTGAACCACCACATTATACAGCACTAATTTCTGTATAGTAAGTGAAGAGATGATAAGGATGATGAACTCATGGGTAAAGAGATGATAGGGATGGTGATCGCATTGGTTCTGACCCGCAATTGAACGTGTACGATCCTGGCCACAAAAGTTTTTTTTACATTTGGACAATTTCGTTTATTGCTTGTGATATTAATACCACGACATTTTACAGCACAATTTTTTGTGTATTAAGTATACGGATGATAGGGATGAAGAACGCATGGGTCCTTACCCTCTAGTGAACGTGCTCGACATTGGCAACAAAAGTTTTAGTAATTTTAAACCATTTTGTTTATGTCTGATCGTATTGATACCATGACATTTTGCAGCACAAATTTCTGTATAGTATGTAAAGAGATGATAGGGATGGTGATCGCATTGGTCCAGAACCGCTAGTGAACTAGCACGATCCCGGCCACAAAAGTTTTTGTTTTTAATTTTAAAAATTTCTTTCATGTCTTTTGGTATTTATACCAGGACATTTTACAGCACAATTTTTTGTGTATTGAGTAAAGGGATGATGGGGATGTTGATCACATGGGTCCTGACCCGCTGTTGAACGTTCACGACCCTGGCCGCAAAAGTTTTTGTACATTTGAACCTTTTCGTTTCTGTCTTGTGGTATTGATACTATGATATTTTACAACACAAATTTTTGTATAGTAAGTAAAGGGATGATAGGGATGATGATCCCATGGGTCTTGACCCGCCAGAGAACGTGCACGACCCTGGCCACAAAAGTTTTTGTACATTTGAACAATTTCCTTTGTATCTTGGTATTGATACTATGATATTTTACACCACAAATTGTTGTATAGTAAGTAAGGGGATGATAGGGATGATGATCGCGTGGGTTCTGACCCGCTAATGAACGTGCACGACCTTGGCCACAAAAGTTTTTTTCACATTTGAACAATTTCGTTTTTGGCTTGTGATATTGATACCACGACATTTTACAGCACAATTTTTTGTGTATTAAGTATACGGATGATAGGGATGAAGAACGCATGGGTCCTGACCCGCTGGTGAACGTGCTCGACCCTGGCAACAAAAGTTTTTGGTAATTTTAAACCAATTTCTTTATGTCTTATCGTATTGATACCACGACATTTTATAGCACAAATTTTAGTATAGTAAGTGAAGGGATGATAGGGATGATGTTCGCATGAGTCCGGAACCGCTAGTGAACGTGTACGTCCCCGGCTACAAAAGATTTTGTAAATTTAAAAATTTGTTCATGTCTTGTGGTATTGATACCACGACATTTTACAGCACACATTTTTGTATAGAAAGTAAAGATATTATAGGGATGATGACCGCATGCGTCCTGAACCGCTAGTTAACGTGCACGACCCTGGCCACAAAATTGTTGTAAATATGAACCATTTCGTTGCTTTTGTGGTATTGATACCGCGACATTCTACAGCACAAATTTTTGTATAGTAAGTAAAGAGATGATGGGGATGACGATAGCATGGGCCCTTACCTGCTAGTGTATGTCCAAGACCCTGGCCACAAAAGTATTTTTACATTTGAACCATTTCATTTATTTCTTGTCGTATTGATACCATGATATTTTACAGCATAAATTTTTGTATAGAAAGTAAGAAGACAATAGGAATGATGATCGCATGGGTCATGACCACTAGTTAACATTCACGACCCTGGCCACAAAAAACTTTTTACATTTGAACATTTTGTTTTAAGTCTTGTACTATTGATACCACGACATTTTACAGCACAAATGTTTGTATAGTAAGTAAAGAGATGATATGGGTGGTGATCTCATGGGTCCTGACCCGCTAGTGATAGTGCACGACTCTGGCTACAAAAGATCTTGTACATTTGAACCATTTTGTTTGTCTTGTTGTATTGATACCATGATATTTTTCAGTACAAATTTTTGTATAGTATGTAAAGGAATGATAGGGATGATGATCGCATGGGTCCTGACCCGCTAGTGACCGTGCACGACTCTGGCTACAAAAGATCTTGTTCATTTGAACCATTTTGTTTGTCTTGTTTTATTGATACCATGATATTTTACAGCACAATTAATTGTATACTAACTGAAGGGATGATAGCGATGATGACCGCATTCGCCCTCATCTGCTAGTGAACGTGCACCACCCTGGCCACAAAAGTATTTTTTAAATATGAACTACTTCGTTGGTTTTGTGGTATTGATACCACGACATTTTACAGCACAAAGGTTTGTATAGTAAGTAAAGTGATGATAGGGAATATGATCGAGTGGATCCTGACCTGCTAGTGTATGCAAAAGACCCTGGCCACAAAAGTTTATTACATTTGAACAATTTGGTTTATGTTATGTACTATTGATACCACGACATTTTACAGCACAAATGTTTGTATAGTAAGTAAGGAGATTATAGGGATGGTGATCGCATGGGTCCTGACCCGCTAGTGAACGTGCAAGACCCCCGCCCAAAAGTTTTTGTAAATTTGAACCACTTAGTTTATCTTAGGGTACTGGTACCACGTCATTTTACAGCAATTTTTGTATAGCAAGTATAGGAATGATGACCGCATTGGGCCTGACACGCTAGTGAAGGTACTCGACCCTGGCCACAAAAGTTTTTGTAAATTTGAACAATAGTATTTATGTCTTATGGTATTGAACCACGACATTATACAGCACAAACTTCTTTTTAGTAAGGGAAGAGATGATAAGGATGATGAACTCAAGGGTCCTGACCCGCTAGTGAACGTGCACGACCCTGGCCACTAAGGTTTTTGCAAATTTGAACCATTTCGTTTGTCTTGTGGTATTTATGCCACGACATTTTACAGCACAAATTTTCGTGTATTAAGTAAAAGGACAATAGGGATGATGAACGCATGGGTTCTGACTTGTTAGTGAACGAGCTCGACACTGGGCACTAAGGTTTTTGTAAATTTGAACCATTTCGTTTATTTCTTGTAGTATTGATGCCACGACATTTTACAGCACAAATTTTTGTGTATTAAGTAAAGGGATGATAGGGATGATGAACGCATGGGTCCTGACCTGCTAGTGAATGTCCAAGACCCTGTCCACAAAAGTATTTTTACATTTGAACCATTTCGTTTGTCTTCTGGTATTGACACCATGATATTTTACAGCACAAATTTTTGTATAGTAAGTAAAGAGATGATAGGGATGGTGATCGCATGGGCCCAGACCCGCTAGTGTACGTGCAAGACCCTGGCCACAAAAGTTGTTATACATTTGAACCATTTCGTTTGTCTTGTGGTATTGATACCATGATATTTTACATCACAAATTTTTGTATAGTACGTAAACGAATGATAGGAATGATCATCGCGTGGGTCCTGACCCGCTAGTGAACGTACACGACCCTCGCCCAAAAGTTTTTGGTAAATTTGAATCACTTAGTTTGTCTTATGGTATTGATACCACGTCATTTTATAGCACAATTTTTTTTATAGTATATATAAAGATGATGACCGCATTGGGAATGACCCGCTAGTGAAGGTGCTGGACAATGGCCACAAACGTTTTTGTAAATTTGAACCATTTTGTTTATGTCTTATGGTATTGAACCACGATATTTTACAGCACAAATGTTTGTATACTACGTGAAGGGATGATTGCAATGATGACCGCATTCGTACTCATCCGCTACAGAAAGTGCACGACCCTCCCCAAAATTTTTTGTAAATTTGAACCACTTAGTTTGTCTTATGGTATTGATACCACGTCATTTTATAGCACAAATTTTTGTGTAATAAGTATAGTGATGATGATCGCATTTTGCCTGACCCTCTATTGAACGTGCACGACCCTGGCCAATAAGGTTTTTGTAAATTTGAACCTTTTCGTTTATGTATTGTGGTATTGATGCAACGACATTTTACAGCACAAATTTCTGTATAGTAAGTAAAGAGATGATAGGGATGATGAACGCATGGGTCCTGACCCGCTAGTGAACGTGCACGACCCTGGCCACAAAGGGTTTTGCTAATTTGAACCATTTCGTTTATGTCTTGCGGTATTTATGCCACGACATTTTACAGGACAAATTTTTGTGTATTAAGTAAAGGGATGATATTGATGATGAACGCATGGGTCCTGACCCGCTAGTGAACGTGCACGATCCTGGTCACAAAAATCTTTTTACATTTGAACAATTTGGTTTATGTCTGGTAGTATTGACACCACGACATTTTACAACACAAATTTTTGTATAGTAGGTAAAGAGACGATAGGGATGGTGATTGCATTGGTCCTGACCCATTAGTGAACGTTCACGATCCTGGCCACAAAAGTTTTTTTTTTTAAATTGAAACATTTTTTTCATGTCTTTTGGTATTGATACCAGGACATTTTACAGCAAAAATTTTTGTATAGTACGTAAAGGAATGATAGGGATGATGATAGGATGGGTCTTGACCCGTTCGTGAACGTGCACGACTCTGGCCACAAATGATTTTGTGCATTTGAACCATTTTGATTATGTCTTGTTGTATTGATACCATGATATTTTACAGCACAATTTTTTGTGTATTAAGTAAAGGGATGATAGTGATGATGAACGCATGGGTCCTGACCCGTTAGTGAATGTGCTCGACCCTGGCAACAAAAGATTTAGTAATTTTAAACAATTTTTTTATGTCTTATTGTATTGATACCACGACATTTTACAGTACAAATTTTAGTATAGTAAGTAAAGGGATGATAAGGATGATGATCGCATTGGTCCGAAACCGCTAGTTAACGTGTACGACCCCGGCTACAAAAGTTTTTGTAAATTTAAAAATTTGTTCATGTCTTGTGGTATTGATACCACGAAATTTTACAGCACAAATTTTTGTATAGTAAATAAAGAGATGATAGGGATGGTAATCGCATGTGTCCTGAACCGCTAGTGAAAGTGCACGACCCTGGCCACTAATGTTTTTGTAAATATGAACCTTTTCGTTGGTTTTGTGGTATTGATACCACGACATTCTACAGCACAAATTTTTGTATATTAAGTAAAGAGATGATAGGAATGATGATCGCATGGGTCCTGACCTGCTAGTGTATGTCCAAGACCCTGGCCACAAAAGTATTTTTACATTTGAACCATTTCGTTTATTTCTTGTCGTATTGATACCATGATATTTTACAGCACAAATTTTTGTATAGTAAGTGAAGGGATGATAGCGATGATGACTGCATTCATTCTGACCCGCTAGTGAACCCGAACGACCCTCGCCAAGGTTTTTTGTACATTTGAACCACTTAGTTTGACTTATGGTATTGATACCACGTCATTTTACAGCACAAAGTTTTATGTAGTAAGTATGGGGATGATGATCGCATTTTGCCTTACTCACTAGTGAACGTGCACGACTCTGGCCACCAAGCTTTTTCTAAATTTGAAAATTTTCTTTTATGTTTGTTTTTATTGATGCCACGAAATTTTACAGCACAAATTTTTGTGTATTAAGTAAGGGGATCATAGGGATGATGATCGCATGAGTCCTGATCCGATAGTGAACGTGCTCGACCCTTGACACAAAAGTATTTGTAAATATGAACCGTTTCGTTTGTTTTGTGTTATTGTTACCACGACATTTAAGAACACAAATTTTTCTGTAGTAAGTAAAGAGGTGACAGGGATGATGATCGCATGGGGGCTAGTGTACGAGCAAGATCCTGGCCACAATGCTTTTTTTACATTTGAACCATTTCGTTTATGTCTTGTGGTATTGATACCACGATATTTTACAGCACAAATTTTTGTATAGTAAGTGAAGGGATGATAGCGATGATGACTGCATTCATTCTGACCCGCTAGTGAACCCGAACGACCCTCGCCAAGGTTTTTTGTACATTTGAACCACTTAGTTTGACTTATGGTATTGATACCACGTCATTTTACAGCACAAAGTTTTATGTAGTAAGTATGGGGATGATGATCGCATTTTGCCTTACTCACTAGTGAACGTGCACGACTCTGGCCACCAAGCTTTTTCTAAATTTGAAAATTTTCTTTTATGTTTGTTTTTATTGATGCCACGAAATTTTACAGCACAAATTTTTGTGTATTAAGTAAAGGGATGATAGAGATGATGAACGCATGGGTCCTGACCTGCTAGTGTATGTCCAAGACCCTGTCCACAAAAGTATTTTTACATTTGAACCATTTCGTTTATTTCTTGTGGTATTGATGCCATGATATTTTACAGCACAAATTTTTCTGTAGTAGGTAAGGAGACGATACGAATAATGATCGCATGGGTCCTGACCATTAGTTAAAGTGCACGACCCTAGCCACAAAATTTTTTTTACATTCGAACCATTTGGCTTATGTCTTGTAGTATTGATACCACGACATTTTACAGCACAAATTTTTGTATGTTAAGTAAAGAGATGATAGGGATGGTGATCGCATGGGTCCTGATCCGCTAGTGTACGTGCAAGACCATGGCCACAAAAGTTTTTGTAAATTTGAACCACTTAGTTTGTCTTATGCTATTGATACCACGTCATTTTATAGCACAAAGTTTTGTATAGTAAATATAGGGATGATGACCGCGTTGGGCCTGACCCGCTAGTGAAGGTGTTGGACCCTGGCCACAAACGTTTATGTAAATTTGAACCATATTGTTTATGTCTTATGGGATTGAACCACAATATTTTACAGCTCAAATTTTTGTATAATAAGGTAAGGGATGAAAGGGGTGATGATCGCATGGGTCCTGACCCGCTTTTGAACGTGCACGACTCTGGTCACAAAAGATTTTGTACATTTCAACCATATTGTTTATGTCTTGTTGTATTGATACCATGATACTTTACAGCAAAATTTTTTGTATACTAAGTGAAGGGATGAATGCAATGATGAACGCATTCGTCCTCATCCGCTAGTGAAAGTGCACGGCCCTCGCCCAATTTTTTTTTTAATTTGAACCACTTAGTTTGTCTTTTGGTATTGATACCACGTCATTTTATAGCACAAATTTTTGTGTAATAACTATAGGGATGACGATCGCATTTTGCTTGACCCTCTAGTGAACGTGCACGACCCTGGCAACTAAGATTTTTGTAAATTTGAACCTTTTCTTTTATGTATTGTGGTATTGAACCACCACATTATACAGCACTAATTTCTGTAAAATAACTGAAGAGATGATAGGGATGATGATCGCATGGGTCCTGACCCGCTTGTGAACGTGCACGACTCTGGTCACAAAAGATTTTGTACATTTCAACCATTTTGTTTATGTCTTGTTGTATTGATACCATGATATTCTACAGCACAAATTTTTTCTATTAAGTAAAGGGATGAGAGGGATGATGAACGCATGGGTCCAGACTTGCTAGTGAACGTGCTTGACCGTGGACACAAAAGTTTCTGTAAATTTGAATCATTTTGTTTATGTCTTATGGTATTTAACCACCACATTATACAGCACTAATTTCTGTATAGTAGGTAAAGAGATGATAGGGATGGTGATCGCATTGGTCCTGACCCGCTAGTGAACTAGCACGATCCTGGCCACAAAAGTTTTTTTTTTAATTTTAAAAATTGCTTTCATATCTTTTGGTATTGATACCACGACATTTTACAGCACAATTTTTTGTGTATTGATTAAAGGGATGATGGGGATGTTGATCACATGGGTCCTGACCCGCTGTTGAACGTTCACGAACCTGGCCGCAAAAGTTTTTGTACATTTGAACCTTTTCCTTTCTGTCTTGTGGTATTGATACTATGATATTTTACAGCACAAATTTTTGTATAGTAAGTAAAGGGATGATGGGGATGATGATCGCATGGGTCGTGACCCGCCAGAGAACGTGCACGACCCTGGCCACAAAAGTTTTTGTACATTTGAACCATTTCATTTGTATCTTGGTATTGATATATGATATTTTACACCACAAATTGTTTTATAGTAAGTAAGGGGATGATAGGGATGATGATCGCGTGGGTCCTGACCCGCTAATGAACGTGCACGACCTTGGCCACAAAAGTTTTTTTCACATTTGAACAATTTCGTTTTTGGCTTGTGATATTGATACCACGACATTTTACAGCACAATTTTTTGTGTATTAAGTATACGGATGATAGGGATGAAGAACGGATGGGTCCTGACCCGCTGGTGAACGTGCTCGACCCTGGCAACAAAAGTTTTAGTAATTTTAAACCAATTTGTTTATGTCTTATCGTATTGATACCACGACATTTTATAGCATAAATTTTAGTATAGTAAGTGAAGGGATGATAGGGATGATGATCGCATGAGTCCGGAACCGCTAGTGAACGTGTACGTCCCCGGCTACAAAAGATTTTGTAAATTTAAAAATTTGTTCATGTCTTGTGGTATTGATACCACGACGTTTTACAGCACACATTTTTGTATAGAAAGTAAAGATATTATAGGGATGATGACCGCATGTGTCCTGAACCGCTAGTTAACGTGCACGACCCTGGCCACAAAATTGTTGTAAATATGAACCATTTCGTTGCTTTTGTGGTATTGATACAAGACATTCTACAGCACAAATTTTTGTATAGTAAGTAAAGAGATGATAGGGATGATGATCGCATGGGCCCTTACCTGCTAGTGTATGTCCAAGACCCTGGCCACAAAAGTATTTTTACATTTGAATCATTTCATTTATTTCTTGTCGTATTGATACCATGATATTTTACAGCACAAATTTTTGTATAGAAAGTAAGAAGACAATAGGAATAATGATCGAATGGGTCTTGACCACTAGTTATGTGTACGACCCCAGCAACAAAAATCTTTTTACATTTGAACCATTTGGTTTATGTCTTGAAATACTGATAGCACGATTTTTTACAGCACAATTTTTTGTATAGTAGGTAAAGAGATGATAGGGTTGGTGATCGAATTGGACCTGACTCGCTAGTGAACGTGCACGATCCTGGCCACAAAAGTTTTTTTTTTTTAATTTGAAACATTTTTTTCATGTCTTTTGGTACTGTTACAAGGACATTTTACAGCACAAATTTTTGTATAGTAAGAATAGGGATGATGGGGATGGTGATCGCATGTGTCCTGACCCGCTAGTGTACGTGCAAGACCCTGGCCACAAACGTTTTTATACATTTGAACCATTTCGTTTGTCTTGTGGTATTGGTACCATGATATTTTACAGCACAAATTTTTGTATACTAAGTGAAGCGGTGATAGCAATGATGACCGCATTTGTTCTCATCCGCTAGTGAACGTGGACTACCCTCAACATAAAGTTTTTGTAAATTTGAACCACTTAATTTGTCTTATTGTATTGATACCACGTCATTTTATAGCACAAATTTTTGTGCAATAAGTTTAAGGATGATGATCGCATTTTGCCTGACCGGCTAGTGAACGTGCACGACCCTGGCAACTAAGGTTTTTGAAAATTTGAACCTTTTCGCTTATGTCTTGTGGTATTGATGCCACGACATTTTACAGCACAATTTTCTCTATAGTAAGTGAAGAGATGATAGGGATGATGAACGCATGGCTCCTGACACGGTAGTGAAGGTGCACGACCCTGGCCACTAAGGTTTTTGCAAATTTGAATTATTTCATATATGTCTTGTCGAATTGATGCCACGACATTTTAAAGCACACATTTTTGTGTATTAAGTAAAGGGATGATAGGGATGAAAAACGCATGGGTCCTGACCCGCTAGTGAACGTGCACGACCATGGCTTCAAAAGTTTTTGTAAATTTCATTTGGCTCATGTCTTGTGGTGTTGATGCCACGACATTTTACAGCACACATTTTTCTATAGTAAGTAAAGAGATTATAGGGATGATGACCGCATGTGTCCTGAACCACTAGTGAACGTGCAGGACCCTGGCCAGAAAAGTTTTTTTTTTAAATTATGAACCATTTTGTTGGTTTTGTGGTATTGATATACGATATTTTACAGCACAAAGTTTTGTATAGTAAGTAAAGTGATGATAGAGAATATGATCGAATGGGTCCTGACCTGCTAGTGTATGCCCAAGACCCTGGCCACAAAAGTAGTATTACATTTGAACCATTTCGTTTATGTCTTGTGGTATTGATACCACGACATTTACAGCACAAAGTTTTGAATAGTAAGTAAGGAGACGATAGGAATTATGATCGCATGGGTCCTGACCACTAGTTAACATTCACGACTTTGGCCACAAAAATCTTTTTACATTTAAACAATTTGTTTTAAGTCTTGTACTATTGATACCACGACATTTTACAGAACAAATGTTTGTATAGTAAGTAAAGAGATGATATGGGTGGTGATCGCATGGTTCCTGACCCGCTAGTGATAGTGCACGACTCTGGCTACAAAAGATCTTGTACATTTGAACCATTTTGTTTGTCTTGTTGTATTGATAGCATGATATTTTTTCAGTACAAATTTTTGTATAGTATGTAAAGGAATGATAGGGATGATGATCGCATGGGTCCTGACCCGCTAGTGACCGTGCACGACTCTGGCTACAAAAGATCTTGTTCATTTGAACCATTTTGTTTGTCTTGTTTTATTGATACCATGATATTTTACAGCACAATTAATTGTATACTAACTGAAGGGATGATAGCGATGATGACCGCATTCGTCCTCATCCGCTAGTGAACGTGCACGACCCTGGCCACAAAAGTATTTTTTAAATATGAACTATTTCGTTGGTTTTGTGGTATTGATACCACGACATTTTACAGCACAAAGTTTTGTATAGTAAGTAAAGTGATGATAGGGAATATGATCGAATGGATCCTGACCTGCTAGTGTATGCAAAAGACCCTGGCCACCATTTGAACAATTTGGTTTATGTTATGTACTATTGATACCACGATATTTTACAGCACAAATGTGTGTATAGTAAGTAAGGAGATTATAGGGATGGTGATCGCATGGGTCCGGACCCGCTAGTGAACGTGCAAGATCCTCGCCCAAAAGTTTTTGTAAATTTGAAACACTTAGTTTGTCTTAGGGTATTGGTACCACGTAATTTTACAGCAATTTTTGCATAGCAATTATAGGAATGATGACCGCATTGGGCCTGACACGCTAGTAAAGGTACTCGACCCTGGCCACAAAATTTTTTGTAAATTTGAACAATATTATTTATGTCTTATGGTATTGAACCACTACATTATACAGCAGAAACTTCTTTATAGTAAGGGAAGAGATGATAAGGATGATGAACTCATGGGTCCTGACCCGCTAGTGAACGTCCACGACCCTGGCCACTAAGGTTTTTGCAAATTTGAACCATTTCGTTTATGTCTTTTGGTGTCGATACCAGGACATCTTACAGCACAAATTTTTGTGTATTAAGTAAAGGGATGAAAAGGGATGTTGATCGCACGGGTCCTGACCCGCTAGTGAACGTTCACAACCCTGGCCACAAAAATTTTTGTACATTTGAACCATTTCGTTTACGTCTAGTGGTATTGATACTATGATATTTTACAGCGCAAATTGTTGTATTGTAAGTAAAGGGATGATAGTGATGATCATAGCATTGGTCCTGACAAGCTAGTAAACGTGGACGACCTGGCAACAAAAGTTTTTATACATTTGAACCATTTCGTTTGTATCTTGGTATTGATACTATGATACTTTACAGCACAAATTTTTGTATAGTAAGTAAAGAGACGATAGGAATGATGATCGCATGGGTCCTGACCGCTAGTTAACGTGCACGACCCAGGCCATAAATTTTTTTTACATTTGAACTATTTGGTTTCTGTCTTGTAGTATTGATAACACGACATTTTAGAGCACAAATTTTTAAATAGTAAATAAAGAGATGATAAGGATGATGATCGCATGGGTCCTGACCCGCTAGTGTACGTGCAAGACCCTGGGCACAAAAGTTTTTATACATTTGAACCATTTCGTTTGTCTTGTGGTTTTGATACCACGACATTTTACAGCACAAATTTTAGTATAGTAAGTAAAAGGATGATAGGGATGATGATCGCATGGGTTGTGACCCGCTAGTGAAAGTGCACGACCCTGGTCACAATAGTTTTCTTTAATATGAACCATTTCGTTTGTTTTGTGGTATTGATACCACTTCATTTTACAGCACAATTTTTTCTATAGTAAGTAAAGTGATGAAAGGGATGATGTTCGAATGGGTCCTGACTCGCTAGTGAACGTGCACGACACTGGCCTCAAAAGTTTTTGTAAATTTGAACCATTTTGTTTACGTCCTCTGGTATCAATACCATGATATTTTACAGCACAATTTTTTGTGTATTAAGTAAAGGGATGATAAGAATGATGATTGCATTGGTTCTGCCTCGCTACTGAATCTGTAAGACCCTGGCCACTAAAGTTTTTGTAAATTTCAACCATTTCGTTTATGTCTTGTGGTATTGACACAACGAGATTTTACAGCACAAATTTTTGAATAGTAAGTAAAGGGATAATAGAGATGATGATCGCATGGGTCCTTACCCGCTAGTGAACGTGCACGATCCTGGCCACAAAAGTTTTTGTAAATATGAACCATTTCGTTTGTTTTGTGGTATTGATACCGTGATATTTTACTGAACAAATTTTTGTATAGTAAGTAAAGGGATGATAGGGATGATGATCGTAAGGGTCCTGACCCGCTAGTGTACGTCCAAGATCTTTGGCCACAAAAATCTTTTAACATTTGAACCATTTGGTTTATGTCTTGTAGTATTGATACCACGACATTTTACAGCAAAGGTTTTTGTATAGTAAGTAAAGAGATGATAGGGATGATGATCGCATGGGTCCTGATCCGCTAGTGTACGTGCAAGACACTGGCCACAAAAGTGTTTATAGATTTGAACCATTTCCTTTGTCTTGTGGTACAGATACCATGATATTTTACAGCACAAATGTTTGTATAGTACGTAAAGGAATGATAGGGATGATGATCGCATCTGTCCTGACTCGCTACTGAACGTGCACTACCCTCGCCCAAACGATCTTGTAAATTTTAACCTATTAGTTTGTCTTTTAGAATTGATACCACTTCATTGTACAGCACAAATTTTTGTGCAGTATACATAGGGATGATGATCGCATTGGGACTGACTCGCTAGTGAACGTGCACGACCCTGGCCACTAGTGTTTTTGTAAATTTGAAGCATTTTGTTTTTGTCTTGTGGTATTGATGCCACGACATTTTACAGCACAAATTTTTGTGTATTAAGTAAAGGGATGATAGGGATGACGAACGCATGGGTCCTGGCCCGCTAGTGAACGTGCTCGACCCTGGCCACAAAAGTTTCTGTTATTTTGAACCATTTTGTTAATGTCTTATGGTATTGAACCACGACATTATACAGCAAAAATTTCTGTATCGTAAGTGAAGATGCGATAGGGATGATGAACTCATGGGTAGTGACCCGCTAGTGAATTTCCACGACCCTGGGCAGTAAGGGTTTTGTAAATTTGAACCCTTTCGTTTATGTCTTGTGGTATTGATCCCACGACATTTTACAGCACAAATTTTTGTGTATTAAGTAAAGGGATGATAGGGATGATGAACGCATGGGTCCTGACTTGCTAGTGAACGTGCTCGACCCTGGCCACAAAAGTTTTTGTAAATTTGAACCATTTTGTTTATGTCTTATGGTATTCAACCACGACATTATACAGCACAAATTTCTCTATAGTAAGTGAAGAGATGATAAGGATGATGATGGACGCATGAGTCCTGACCCGCTAGTGAACGTGCACAACCCTGGCCACTAAGGTTTTTGCAAATTTGAACCATTTCGTTTATATCTTGTGGTATTGATGCTACGACATTTTAAAGCACACATTTTTGTGTATTTAGTAAAGGGATGATAGGGATTATGAACGCATGGGTCCTGACAAGCTAGTGAACGTGCACGATCCTGGCCACAAAAGTTTTTTTAAATTTTAATCATTTTTCATGTCTTTTGGTATTGATACCAGGACATCTTACAGCACAAGTTTTTGTGTATTAAGTAAAGGGATGATAGGGATGTTGATCGCATCGGTCCTGACCCGCTATTGAAAATTCACAACCCTGGCCACAAAAGTTTTTGTACATTTGAACCATTTCGTTTATGTCTTATGGCATTGATACCTCGAAATTTTACAGCAAGAATTTTAGTATAGTAAATGAAGGGATGATAGGGATGATGATCGCATGGGTCCTGACCCGCTAGTGAACGTGTACGACCCTGGCTTCAAAATATTTTGTAAATTTCATCATTTGGTTCAAGTTTTGTGCTGTTCATACCACGACATTTTACAGCACACATTTTTGTATAGTAAGTAAAGAGATTATAGGGATGACGACCGCATGTGTCCTGAACCGCTAGTGAACGTGCACGACCCTGGCCACAAAAGTATTTTTAATTATGATTCATTCCGTTGGTTTTGTGCTATTGATACCACGACATTTTACATCACAAATTTTGGTATAGTAAGTAAAGTGATGATAGGGAATATGATCGCATGGGTCCTGACCTGCTAGTGTGTGTCCAAGACCCTGGCCACAAAAGTATTATTACATTTTAACATTTCGTTGGTTTTGTGGTATTCATACCATGATATTTTAAAGCACAAATTTCCGTATAGTAAGTGAAGAGATGATAGCGATGATGACCGCATTCGTCTTGGCCCCTCTAGTGAACGTGCACGACCCTGGCCACTAAGGTTTTTGTAAATTTGAACTTTTTCGTTTATGTCTTGTGCTATTGAACGTGCACGAACCTGGCTTCAAAAGTTTTTGTAAATTTCATCATTTGGTACATGTCTTGTGGTACTGATACCACGACATTTTACAGCACACATTTTTGTATAGTAAGTAAAGAGATTATAAAGATCATGACCGCATGTGTCCTGAACCGCTAGTGAACGTGCACCACCCTGTCCACAAAAGTTTTTAAAATTTGAACCATTAAGTTTGTCTTGTGGTATTGATACCACGACATTTTACAGCATAAATTTTAGTATAGTAAGTGAAGGGATGATAGGGATGATGATCGCATGGGTCCTGACCCGCTATTGAACGTGCACGACCCTGGCTTCAAAAGTTTTTGTAAACTTCATCATTTGGTTCCTGTCTTGTGGTGTTGATTCCACGACATTTTACAGCACGAATTTTTGTATAGTAAGTAAAGTGATGATAGGGAATATGATCGCATGGGCCCTGACCACTAGTTAACGTTCATGACCCTGGCAAGGAAAATCTTTTTACATTTGAACAATTTGGTTTGTCTTGTACTATTGATACCATGATATTTTACAGCACAAATTTTTGTATAGTATGTATAGAAATGATAGAGATGATGATCGCATGGGTCCTGACCCGCTAGTGAACGTGCACGACTCTCTCTACAAAAGATTTTGCACATTTGAACCATTTTGTTTGTCTTGTTGTATTGATACCATGATATTTTATAGCACAATTTTTTGTATACTAAGTGAGGGGAAGATAGCGATGATGACCGCAATCGTCCTCATTCGCTAGTGAAGCTGCTCGACCCTGGCCACAAAAGTTTTTTGTAAATTTGAACAATATTATTTATGTCATATGCTATTGAACCACGACATTATACCGCACAAATTTCTTTGTAGAAAGGGAAGAGATGATAAGGATGATGAACTCAAGGGTTGTGAACCGCTAGTAAACGTGCACGACCCTGGCCACTAAGGTTTTTCCAAATTTGAACCATTTCGGATTTGTCTTGTGGTATTGATGCCACGACATTTTACAGCACAAATTGTTGTATAGTAAGTAAGGGGATGATAGTGATGATGATCGCATGGGTCCTGACCCGCTAGTAAACGTGGACGACCCTGGCAACAAAAGTTTTTATACATCTGAACCATTAAGTTTGTATCTTGGTATTGATACTATGATATTTTACAGCACAAATTTTTGTATAGTAAGTAAAGAGACGATAGGAATGATGATCGCATGGGTACTCACCGCTAGTTAACGTGCACGACCCTGGCCATAAAAATTTTTTACATTTGAACCATCTGGTTTCTGTGTTGTAGTATTGATAACACGACATTTTACAGCACAAATTTTTGCATAGTAAGTAAAGAGATAATAGGGATGATGATCGCAAGGGTCCTGACCCGCTAGTGTACGTGCAAGAGCCTGGCCACAAAAGTTTTTATACATTTGAACCATTTCGTTTGTCTTGTGGTATTGATGCCATGATATTTTACAGCACAAATTTTTGTATAGTACGTAAAAGAATAATAAAGATGATGATCGCATGGGTCGTGACCCGTTAGTGAACGTGCACGACCCTGGCCACAACAGTTTTTGTAAATTTGAAACATTTCGTCTGTTTTGTGGTATTGATACCATGATATTTTACAGAACAAATTTTTGTATACTAAGTAAAAGGATGATAGGGATGATGATCGCAAGGGTCCTAACCTGCTTGTGTACGTGCTAGACCTTGGCCACAAAAATCTTTTTACATTTGAACCATTTGGTTTATGTCTTGTAGTATTGATACCACGACATTTTACAGCAAAAATTTTTGTAGAGTATGTAAAATGATGATAGGGATGATGATCGCATGGGTTCTGATCCGCTAGTGTACATGAAAGACCCTGGCCACAAAAGTTTTTATACGTTTGAACCATTTCGTTTGTCTTGTGGTATTGATACCATGATATTTTACAGCACAAATGTTTGTATAGTAAGTGAAGGAATGATAGCAATGATGACCGCATACGTGCTGACCCGCTAGTGAACGTGTACGTCCCTCTGCGAAACGATTTTGTAAATTTTAACCACTTAGTTTGTCTTATAGAATTGATACCACTTCATTGTACAGCACAAATTTTTGTGTAGTATACATAGGGATGATGATCGCATTGGGCCTGACTCGCTAGTGAACGTGCGCGACCCTGGCCACTAAGGTTTTTGTAAATTTGAAACATTTCGTTTGTGTCTTGTGGTATTGATGCCACGACATTTTACAGCACAAGTTTTTGTGTATTAAGTAAAGGTTTGATAGGGATGATGAACGCATGGGTCCTGACAAGCTAGTGAACGTGCACGATCCTGGCCACAAAAGTTTTTTTAAATTTGAATCATTTTTCATGTCTTTTGGCATTGATACCAGGACATTTTACAGCACAAGTTTTTTTGTATTAAGTAAAGGTTTGATAGGGATGATGATCGCATGGGTCCTGACCCGCTAGTGTACGTGGGCGATCCTGGCCACAAAAGTTTTTACACATTGCAACCATTTCTTTTGTATCTTCGTATTGATACTATGATATTTTACAGATCAAATTTTTTTATAGTAAGTAAGGGGATGATGATCGCATGGGTCCTGACCCGCTAGTGAACGTGCACCACCCTGGCAAAAAAAGGTTTTGTAAATTTGAACCATTTCGTTTTTCTTGTGGTATTGATACCACGACATTTTAAAGCACAATTTTTTTTTGTATTAAGTAAATGTATGATAGGGATGAAGAACACAAGGGTCCTGACCCGCTAGTGAACGTGCTCGATCCTGGCGACAAAAGTTTTGTAAATTTAAACCATTTCGTTTATGTCTTATGGTATTGATACCACGACATTTTACAGAACAAATTTTAGTATAGTAAGTGAAGGGATGATAGGGATGATGATCGCATTGGTCCTGACCCTCTAGTGAACTTGCCCGACCCTGGCCATTAACGTCTTAGTAATTTTAAATCATTGGATAGTAAGTAAGGGGATGATACGGATGATGATCGCATGGGTACTGACCCGCTGGTGAACGTGCACGACCCTGGCCACAAAAGTTTTTGTAAATTTGATCATTTCGTTCATGTTTTGTGGTATTGATAAAACGACATTTTACAGCACACATTTTTGTACAGTAAGTAATGGGATGATAGCGATGATTATCGTATGGGTTCCGACCTGCTAGTGGACGTGCACGACCCTGCCTACAAAAGTTTTTGTAAATATGAACCATTTCGTCTGTTTCGTGGTATTGATACCATAATATTTATAGAACAAATTTTTGTATACTAAGTAAAGGGATGATAGGGATGATGATCGCAAGGGTCCTAACCTGCTTGTGTACGTGCTAGACCTTGGTGACAAAAATCTTTTTACATTTGAACCATTTGGTTTATGTCTTGTAGTATTGATACCACGACATTTTACAGCAAAAATTTTTGTATAGTATGTAAAGAGATGATAGGGATGATGATCGCATGGTTTCTGATCCGCTAGTGTACGTGAAAGACCCTGGCCACAAAAGTTTTTATACGTTTGAACCATTTCGTTTGTTTGTGGTATTGATACCATGATATTTTACAGCACAAATGTTTGTATAGTAAGTGAAGGAATAATAGCAATGATGACCGCATACGTGCTGACGCGCTAGTGAACGTGCACGACCCTCGGCGAAACGATTTTGTAAATTTTAACAACTTAGTTTGTCTTATAGAATTGATACCACTTCATTGTACAGCACAAATTTTTGTGTAGTATACATAGGGATGATGATCGCATTGGACCTGACTCGCTAGTGAACGTGCACGACCCTGGCCACTAAGGATTTTGTAAGTTTGAAACATTTCGTTTGTGTCTTGTTTTATTGATGCCACGACATTTTACAGCACAAATTTTTGTGTATTAAGTAAAGGGATGATAGGGATGTTGATCGCATGGGTCCTGACCCGCTATTGAAAATTTACGACCCTGGCCACAAAAGTTTTTGTACATTTGAACCATTTTTTCTATGTCTTGTCGTGTTGATACTATGATATTTTACAGCACAAATTTTTGTATAGTAAGCAAAGAGATGATAGTGATGATGATCGCATGTTTCCTGACCTGCTAGTGTACGTGGGCGATCCTGGTCACAAAAGTTTTTATACATTGCAACCATTTCTTTTGTATCTTGGTATTGATACTAAGATATTTTACAGATCAAATTTTTGTATAGTAAGTAAGGGGATGATGATCGCATGGGTCCTGACCCGCTAGTGAATGTGCACCACCCTGGCCACAAAAAAAGTTTTTGTAAATTTGAACCATTTCGTTTTTCTTGTGGTATTGATACCACGACATTTTAAAGCACAAAATTTTTTGTATTAAGTAAATGTATGATAGGGATGAAGAACGCAAGGGTCCTGACCCGCTAGTGAACGTGTACGACCCTGGCCACTAAAGTTTTCGTAAATTTCAACCATTTCGTTTATGTTTTGTGGTATTGACACAACGAGATTTTACATCACAAATTTTTGAATAGTAAGTAAAGGGATAATAGGGATCATGATCGCATGGGTCCTGACCCGCTAGTGAACGTGTACGACCATGGCCACTAAAGTTTTCGTAAATTTCAAACATTTCGTTTATGTCTTGTGGTATTGACACCATGATATTTTACAGAAGAAATTTGTGTATAGTAAGTAAAGAGATAATAGGGATGATGATCGAATGGGTCCTGACCCTCTAGTGAACGTGCCCGACCCTGGCCATTAACGTCTTCGTAATTTTGAATCATTTCGTTTATCTCTTGTGGTTTTGATACCACGACATTTTACAGCACAAATTTTAGTATAGTAAATAAAAGGATGATAATGATGATGATCGCATGGGTCGTGACCCGCTAGTGAACGTGTACGACCCTGGGCAGAACAGTTTTTGTAAATTTGATCATATCGTTCATGTTTTGTGGTATTGATACCACGACATTTTACAACACACATTTTTGTATAGTAAGTAAAGGGATGATAGGAATGATGATCGCAAGGGTCCTGACCCGCTTTTGAACGCGCGCGACTCTGGTCATAAAAGATTTTGTACATTTTAACCATTTTGTTTATGTCTTGTTGTATTGATACCATGATACTTTACAGCAAAAATTTTTGTATACTAAGTGAAGGGATGATTGCAATGATGACCGCATTCGTCCTCATCCGCTAGTGAAAGTGCACGGCCTCGCCCAAAATTTTTTGTAAATTTGAACCACTTAGTTTGTCTTTTGGTATTGATACCACGCCATTTTATAGCACAAATTTTTGCGTAATAACTATAGGGATGACCATCGCATTTTGCTTGACCCTCTAGTGAACGTGCACGACCCTGGCAACTAGGGTTTTTGTAAATTTGAACCTGTTCTTTTATGTATTGTGGTATTGAACCACCACATTATACAGGACTAATTTCTATATAGTAAGTGAAGAGATGATAGGGATGATCATCGCATTGGTCCTGACCCGCTTGTGAATGTGCACGACTCTGGTCACAAAAGATTTTGTACATTTCAACCATTTTGTTTGTCTTGTTGTATTGATACCATGATATTTCACAGCACAAATTTTTTGTATTAAGTAAAGGGATGATAGGGATGATGAACGCATGGGTCCTGACTTGCTAGTGAACGTGCTTGACCCTGGACACAAAAGTTTCTGTAAACTTGAACCATTTTGTTTATGTCTTATGGTTTTGAACCACCACATACAGCACTAACTTCTGTATAGTAAGTGAAGAGATGATAGGGATGATGAACTCATGGGTCCTGACCCGCTAGTGAACGTGGACGACCCTGGCCACCAAGGTTCTTGCAAATTCAAACCATTTCGTTTATGTCTTGTGGTATTTATGCTACGACATTTTACACCACAAATTTTTGTGTATTAAGTAAAGAAATGATAGGGATGATGAACGCATGGGTCCTGACCCGCTAGTGAACGTGCTCGACCCTGGCAACAAAAGTTTTTGTAATTTTAAACCATTTTCTATGTCATATCGTATTGATACCACGACATTTTACAGCACAAATTTTAGTATAGTAACTGAAGGGATGATAGGGATGATGATCGCATGAGTCCGGAACCGCTAGTGAACGTGTACGACCCCGCCTACAAAAATTTTTGTAAATTTAAAAATTTGTTCATGTCTTGTAGTATTGATACCACGACATTTTACAGCACAAATTTTTGTATAGTAGGTAAAGAGATGATAGGGATGGTGATCGCGTTGGTCCTGACCCGCAATTGAACATGTACGATCCTGGCCACAAAAGTTTTTTTCTACATTTGAACAATTTCGTTTATGGCTTGTGATATTAATACCACGACATTTTACAGCACAATTTTTTGTGTATTAAGTAAAGGGATGATAGGGATGAAGAACGCATGGGTCCTTACCCTCTAGTGAACGTGCTCGACCCTGGCTACAAAAGTTTTAGTAATTTTAAGCCATTTTGTTTATGTCTGATCGTATTGATACCACGACATTTTGCAGCACAAATTTCTGTATAGTATGTAAAGAGATGATAGGGATGGTGATCGCATTGGTCCTGACCCGCTAGTGAACTAGCACGATCCTGGCCACAAAAGTTTTTTTTTTTTAATTTTAAACATTTCTTTCATGTCTTTTGGTATTGATACCAGGACATTTTACAGCATAATTTTTTGTGTATTGTGTAAAGGGATGATGGGGATGTTGATCACATGAGTCCTGACCCGCTGTTGAACGTTCACGACCCTGGCCGCAAAAGTTTTTGTACATTTGAACCTTTTCGTTTCTTTCTTGTGGTATTGATACTATGATATTTTACAGCACAAATTTTTGTATAGTAAGTAAAGGGATGATGGGGATGATGGTCGCATGGGTCGTGACCCGCCAGAGAACGTGCACGACCCTGGCCACAAAAGTTTTTGTACATTTGAACCATTTCCTTTCTATCTTGGTATTGATACTATGATATTTTACACCACAAATTGTTGTATAGTAAGTAAGGGGATGATAGGGATGATGATCGCGTGGGTCCTGACCCGCTAATGAACGTGCACGACCTTGGCCACAAAAGTTTTTTTCACATTTGAACAATTTCGTTTATGGCTTGTGATATTGATACCTCGACATTTTACAGCACAATTTTTTGTGTATTAAGTATACGGATGATAGGGATGAAGAACGCATGGGTCCTGACCCGCTGGTGAACGTGCTCGACCCTGGCAACAAAAATTTAGTAATTTTAAACCAATTTCTTTATGTCTTATCGTATTGATACCACGACATTTTATAGCACAAATTTTTGTATAGTAAGTGAAGGGATGATAGGGATGATGATCGCATGAGTCCGGAACCGCTAGTGAACGTGTACTTCCCCGGCTACAAAAGATTTTGTAAATTTAAAAATTTGTTCATGTCTTGTGGTATTGATACCACGACATTTTAGAGCACACATTTTTGTATAGTAAGTAAAGATATTATAGGGAAGATGACCGCATGTGTCCTGAACCGCTAGTTAACGTGCACGACGCTGGCCACAAAAGTTTTTGTAAATATGAACCATTTCGTTGCTTTTGTGGTATTGATACCACGACATTCTACAGCACAAATTTTTGTATAGTAAGTAAAGAGATGATAGGGATGATGATCGCATGGGCCCTGACCTGCTAGTGTATGTCCAAGACCATGGCCACAAAAGTATTTTTACATTTGAACCATTTCGTTTATTTCTTGTCGTATTGATACTATGATATTTTACAGCACAAATTTTTGTATAGTAAGTAAGGAGACAATAGGAATGATGATCGAATGGGTCTTGACAACTAGTTAATGTGTACGACCCCAGCCACAAAAATCTTTTTACATTTGAACCATTTGGTTAATGTCTTGTAATACTGATACCACGATTTTTTACAGAACAATTTTTTGTATAGTAGGTAAAGAGATGATAGGGTTGGTGATCGCATTGGACCTTACCCGCTAGTGAACGTGCACGATCCTGGCTACAAAAGTATTTTTTAAATTTGAAATATTTCTTTCATGTCTTTTGGTATTGATATCAGGACATTTTACAGCACAAATTTTTGTGTATTAAGTAAAGGGATGAAAAGGGATGTTGATCGCACGGGTCCTGACCCGCTAGTAAACGTGGGCGACCCTGGCAACAAAAGTTTTTATACATTTGAACCATTTCGTTTGTATCTTGGTATTGATTCCATGATATTTTACAGAAGAAATTTGTGTATAGTAAGTAAAGATAAAATAGGGATGATGATAGAATGGGTCCTGACCCGCTAGTGAACGTGCCCGACCCTGGCCATTAACGTCTTAGTAATTTTAAACCATTTCGTTTATCTCTTGTGGTTTTGATACCACGACATTTTACAGCACAAATTTTAGTATAGTAAGTAAAAGGATGATAGGGATGATGATCGCATGGGTCCTGACACGCTAGTGAACGTGCACGACCCTGATCACAAGAGTTTTCACTAATATGAACAATTTCGTTTGTTTTGTGGTATTGATACCACTTCATTTTACAGCACAATTTTTTCTAAAATAAGTAAAGTGATGAAAGGGATGATGTTCGAATGCGTCCTGACTCGCTAGTGAACGTGCTCGACACTGGCCTCAAAAGTTTTTGTAAATTTGAACCATTTTGTTTACGTCCTCTGGTATTAATACCATGATATTTTACAGCACATTTTTTTTTGTATTAAGTAAAGAGATGATAGGAATGATGATCGCATTGGTTCTGCCTCGCTACTGAATCTGTACGACCCTGGCCACTAAAGTTTTTGTAAATTTCAACCATTTCGTTTATGTCTTGTTGTATTGACACAACGAGGTTTTACAGCACAAATTTTTGAATAGTAAGTAAAGGGATAATAGAGATGATTATCGCATGGGTCCTGACCCGCTAGTGAACTTGCACGATCCTGGCCACAAAAGTTTTTGTAAATATGAACCATTTCGTTGGTTTTGTGGTATTGATACCGTGATATTTTACTGAACAAATTTTTGTATAGTAAGTAAAGGGATGATAGGGATGATGATCGTAAGGGTCCTGACCCGCTAGTGTACGTGCAAGACTTTGGCAACAAAAATCTTTTAACATTTGAACCATTTGGTTTATGTCTTGTAGTATTCATACCACGACATTTTACAGCAAAGGTTTTTGTATAGTAAGTAAAGAGATGATGGGGATGATGATTGCATGGGTCCTGATCCGCTAGTGTACGTGCAAGACCCTGGCCACAAAAGTGTTTATAGATTTGAACCATTTCGTTTGTCTTGTGGTACAGATACCATGATATTTTACAGCACAAATATTTGTATAGTACGTAAAGGAATGATAGGGATGATGATCACATCTGTCCTGACCCGCTACTGAACGTGCTCGACTCTGGCCACAAAAGATTTAGTACATTTGAACCATTTTGTTTATGTCTTGTTGTATTGATACCATGATATTTTACAGCACAAATTTTTGTATATTAAGTGAAGGAATGATAGCGATGATGACCGCATATGTGCTGACCCGCTAGTGAACGTGCTCGACCCTGGCCACAAAAGTTTCTGTAATTTTGAACCATTTTCTTAATGTCTTATGGTATTGAACCACGACATTATACAGCAATAATTTCTGTATAGTAACTGAACAGGTGATAGGGATGATGAACGCATGGGTCCTGACCCGCTAGTGAACTTGCACGACCCTGGGCACTAAGGGTTTTGTAAATTTGAACCCTTTCGTTTGTCTTGTGGAATTGATGCCACGACATTTTACAGCACAAATTTTTGTGTATTAAGTAAAGGGATGATAGGGATGATGAACGCATGGGTCCTGACTTGCTAGTGAACGTGCTCGACCCTGGCCACAAAAGTTTTTGTAAATTTGAACCATTTTGTTTATGTCTTATGGTATTGAACCACAACATTATACAGCACAAATTTCTCTATAGTAAGTGAAGAGATGATAGGGATGATGAACGCATGAGTCCTGACCCGCTAGAGAAGTGCACGATCCTGGACACAAAAGTTATTTTTAAAATTTGAATAATTTCTTTGATGTCTTTTGGTATTGATATCAGGACATTTTACAGCACAAATTTTAGTGTATTAAGTAAAGGTATGAAAAGATATGTTGATCGCACGGGTCCTGACCCGCTAGTAAACGTGGACGACCCTGGCAACAAAAGTTTTTATACATTTGAACCATTTCGTTTGTATCTTGGTATTGATACCATGATATTTTACAGAAGAAATTTGTGTATAGTAAGTAAAGAGAAAATAGGGATGATGATAGAATGGGTTCTGACCCGCTAGTGAACGTGCCCGACCCTGGCCATTAACGTCTTAGTAATTTTAAACCATTTCGTTTATCTCTTGTGGTTTTGATACCACGACATTTTACAGCACAAATTTTAGTATAGTAAGTAAAAGGATAATAGGGATGATGATCGCATGGGTCCTGACCCGCTAGTGAACGTGCACGACCCTGATCACAAGAGTTTTCTTTAATATGAACAATTTCGTTTGTTTTGTGGTATTGATACCACTTCATTTTACAGCACAAATTTTTCTATAGTAAGTAAAGTGATGAAAGGGATGATGTTCGAATGGGTCCTGACTCGCTAGTGAACGTGCACGACACTGGCCTCAAAAGTTTTTGTAAATTTGAACCATTTTGTTTACGTCCTCTGGTATTAATACCATGATATTTTACACCACAATTTTTTTGTATTATGTAAAGGGACGATAGGAATGATGATCGCATTGGTTCTGCCTCGCTACTGAATCTGTACGACCCTGGCCACTAAAGTTTTTGTAAATTTCAACCATTTCGTTTATGTCTTGTTGTATTGACACAACGAGGTTTTACAGCACAAATTTTTGAATAGTAAGTAAAGGGATAATAGAGATGATGATCGCATGGGTCCTGACCTGCTAGTGAACTTGCACGATCCTGGCCACAAAAGTTTTTGTAAATATGAACCATTTCGTTGGTTTTGTGGAATTGATACCGTGATATTTTACTGAACAAATTTTTGTATAGTAAGTAAAGAGATGATAGGGATGATGATCGCATGGGTCCTGACCCGCTAGTGAACGTGCACGACCCTGATCACAAGAGTTTTCTTTAATATGAACAATTTCGTTTGTTTTGTGGTATTGATACCACTTCATTTAACAGCACAAATTTTTCTATAGTAAGTAAAGTGATGAAAGGGATGATGTTCGAATGGGTCCTGACTCGCTAGTGAACGTGCACGACACTGGCCTCAAAAGTTTTTGTAAATTTGAACCAAATTGTTTACGTCCTCTGGTATCAATACCATGATATTTTACAGCACAATTTTTTGTGTATTAAGTAAATTGATGATATTAATGATGATCGCATTGGTTCTGCCTCGCTACTGAATCTGTACGACCCTGGCCACTAAAGTTTTTGTAAATTTCAACCATTTCGTTTATGTCTTGTAGTATTGACACAACGAGGTTTTACAGCACAAATTTTTGAATAGTAAGTAAAGGGATAATAGAGATGATGATCGCATGGGTCCTGACCCGCTAGTGAACGTGCACGACCCTGGCCACAAAAGTTTTTGTAAATATGAACAATTTCGTTTGTTTTGTGGTATTGATACCGTGATATTTTACTGAACAAATTTTTGTATAGTAAGTAAAGGGATGATAGGGATGATGATCGTAAGGGTCCTGACCCGCTAGTGTACGTGCAAGATCTTTGGCCACAAAAATCTTTTAACATTTGAACCATTTGGTTTATGTCTTGTAGTATTGATATCACGACATTTTACAGCAAAGGTTTTTGTATAGTAAGTAAAGAGATGATAGGGATGATGATCGCATGGGTCCTGATCCGCTAGTGTACGTGCAAGACCCTGGCCACAAAAGTGTTTATAGATTTGAACCATTTTGTTTATGTCTTATGGTATTGAACCACGACATTATACAGCACAAATTTCTCTATAGTAAGTGAAGAGATGATAGGGATGATGAACGCATGAGTCCTGACTCGCTAGTGAACGTGCACGACCCTGGCCACTAAGGTTTTTGCAAATTTGAACCATTTCCTTTATATCTTGTGGTATTGATGCTACGACATTTTAAAGCACACATTTTTGTGTATTTAGTAAAGGGATGATAGGAATTATGAACGCATGGGTCCTGACAAGCTAGTGAACGTGCACGATCCTGGCCACAAGAGTTTTTTTTTTAAATTTTAATCATTTTTCATGTCTTTTGGTATTGATACCAGCACATCTTACAGCACAAGTTTTTGTGTATTAAGTAAAGGGATGATACGGATGTTGATCGCATCGGTCCTTACCCGCTATTGAAAATTCACAACCCTGGCCACAAAAGCTTTTGTACATTTGAACCATTTCGTTTATGTCTTATGGCATTGATATCTCGAAATTTTACAGCAAGAGATTTAGTATAGTAAATTAAAGGATGAATGGGATGATGATCCCATGGGTCCTGACCCGCTAGTGAACGTGTACGACCCTTGCTTCAAAATATTTTGTAAATTTCATCATTTGGTTCCACTTTTGTGGTGTTCATACCACGACATTTTACAGCACACATTTTTGTATAGTAAGTAAAGAGATTATAGGGATGATGACCGCATGAGTCCTGAACCGCTAGTGAACGTGCACGACCCTGGCCACAAAAGTTTTTTTAATTATGATTCATTCCGTTGGTTTTGTGGTGTTGATACCACTTCATTTTACAGCACAAATTTTTGTATAGTAAGTAAAGTGATGATAGGGAATATGATCGCATGGGTCCTGACCTGCTAGTGTGTGTCCAAGACCCTGTCCACAAAAGTATTATTATATTTTAACCATTTCGTTGGTTTTGTGGTATTGATACCATGATATTTTACAGCACAAATTTCTGTATAGTAAGTGAAGAGATGATAGCGATGATGACCGCATTCGTCTTGGCCCCTCTAGTGAACGTGCACGACCCTGGCCACTAAGGTTTTTGTAAATTTGAACTTTTTCGTTTACGTCTTGTGGTAATGAACGTGCACGAACCTGGCTTCATAAGTTTTTGTAAATTTCATCATTTGGTTCATGTCTTGTGGTGTTGATATCACGACAGTTTACAGCACACATTTTTGTATAGTAAGTAAAGAGATTATAAAGATCATGACCGCATGTGTCCTGAACCGCTAGTGAACGTGCACCACCCTGTCCACAAAAGTTTTTAAAATTTGAACCATTAAGTTTGTCTTGTGGTATTGATACCACGACATTTTACAGCATAAATTTTAGTATAGTAAGTGAAGGGATGATAGGGATGATGATCGCAAGGGTCCTGACCCGCTAGTGAACGTGCACGACCCTGGCTTTAAAAGTTTTTGTAAACTTCATCATTTGGTTCCTGTCTTGTGGTGTTGATACCACGACATTTTACAGCACAAATTTTTGTATAGTAAGTAAAGTGATGATAGGGAAAATGATCGCATGGGCCCTGACCACTAGCTAACAGTAGGACCGCCGCTCTTTTTCCCCTAGTACCGTTATGTTTATAATTAATATAGAAAGTCATGTCCTTTCATGGGTTGTGTTGGCAGTCGGTTGTATTAGGTCATTAGGGTTTGATGACATGGTTACATGTGTTTGGAAAGTTGTTATGTTTCCTTTTTTAGTTGTGCTGACATGTAAAGTTTGTGTCTTCTTCTTTTTCGAGTTTGTATGCGTGTCTGTAGAGACTTTATACTGGCTATTTTTAAAAATAATAATGGAAAATTGAATTAAATCTGTTGATACGTCATTCTGTATCACTTACATCCGTAGTAGTGATTAAATTAATAATCCGTATGAGTGATTAAATTAATAGTTTAGTTGGAACAAATAAGATGTTCGAACAATATGTGAGAGAGAATAAAAGATTACACGAACAATATGTGAGAGAGAGAATAAAAGATTACTCGAGCAATATGTGGAGAGAGAATAAAAAGATATTATACAAATGGGTTTGACTAATAGAAGCTTACATTGAGAAATATATATAACTTGGAAAAATGAAATATTTGAGTCCCACCTGTTAGGCTAAAGGAGATGGTGTTATTTTATTTGTTAAAAATAAGAAGCTCAGAACACTTATAATGTGTGATACGTACTGGGATTGAACCCGGGACCCATAACACTATTGGTGAACAATGTATTGTACTGAAAATGAGCTTGGTACCCTTAGCAACAGAGGTGAACGTTGCATTGTACGGGGATTGAATATGGGACTTTTAGCACAAGAGATGAACGTTGCATTGTACGGGGATTGAATATGGGACTTTTAGCACAAGAGATGAACGTTGCATTGTACGGGGATTGAATATGGGAGCCTTAGTACCAGAGATGAACGCTGTATTGTAGTGGGATTGAACCCTGGACCCTCCAAGCACCAAAGGTGAACGTTGTATTATACTGAGAATTATTGCAATCCGTACATGTAAATTGGCGAGAAAAAAAGAAACATGGGAAATACGAAATGTGTGTGTGTGTGTATGATTGAATGCTTTATTTATTTTGTTAATATTCATCGTTTTATTGATTTGTTTATTCATTATAGTTAACTCCATGTTTACAGCCAAGTTTGAAATACGGAGCGACTGAATTGTTCTTCCGTCTTTGAGAGAAGGCGAGCTTAGAATGAACACAATTTTATTTTTGTAAATGCCATTACTTCCGGGTTGTTGCTTTACATGCGTTTCCCCTTGCTTCCGTTAGAACATTGAGTGGTGACATAGATATAGAATGTCAATGTACTTTCTACTTTTATTTCCGCTTGTACTGAAATAACCTTAGACGATTTCTCCTTGCCGTTAGAACTTTGACTGGTGACGTACTGAAATATTTTTCCATTAACTATGATTGTTACTGCGATACTTATCGGCAGTGATGAAGAAGACAGATAGAAATTTTATGTTTCTTCCCCCTTTAGAAGATGTATTTTTTGTGGCAATATCTGATTTTGGCAGAATATCTAATATCTGATGAACATGTAAGCATTTTCTTTAATTAGATGAGAACCGTACATAGCTGCAAGCCCCAAATGTTGATCGATACCCTGTCTGAATGAGATTTCTCCAGCGGTTAACGAACTTGTAAATAAGACATTTTTAGATGTCTTGCCGTAACACTGAATAAGCGCTGTTAGCGGACATGATGACTTTATTTATTTATAATAATTGAAATCGGGTTGAAAACCCGGTGAAAACATGATCCTTTGGGAGGGACATAATGAAATCCTTATATATATATATATATAGTATTGAAATAAAGTTTGTTATTATTGTTTTTACACAGCTCCATAGTGTGTGTGTGTTGATCTTTTGTGTGTTGAACTTTTTCTCGTCAGTGATTTTAACAGAGCGAACTCTGATTTTTAAGGTGAGAACTTTTTAAATGCCATGTATTATTCACTTAATTATAATGAAAGTTTTTTTTGAATAATTATTGAAAAACTACACGATTTGCTTCTGAGAAACATTATCGGGGGAATAAACCTACGACCATTTTTGTAATCATGCAAGAGGGACATTATTATTATTATTATTATTATTATTATTATTATTATTATTATTATTATTATTATTATTATTATTATTATTATTATTAGAAGCTCATTCTTATTTGCATTCTTTCATGCTTGGTACACAAGCTAATAGCAGCTACGCTGCGAACTATTAAAATATTTTCTTATCTTTTACCGATTGCTTCTTATTTTTATTGGTTCGTATGCCAGAGCATACTCGTAAGAGCAGCTACGCTGCGAACTATTAAAATATTTTATTGGTTCGTGTAATTTTATTTTATTGGTTCGTATCTTATTTATTATTTCGCTTGGTACACAAGCTCAGAGCAGCTACGCTGCGAACTATTAAAATATTTTATTGGTTCGTTTGCTTTTTTGTTCAATCACTTCATTAGACGTTCCGTGTTAATTATTTGTTTTTAAAATAAGAAGCTCAGAACACTTGTAGTGTGAACCTACAAATAAAAGGGCTAAAGACGGACCATTTACTTGTAGAGTTTTATTTGCTTAATTACAATATGTTTGATTCATTTCTTACGATTTTTTAACTGTTATACCGATCACTTTAAAATCAGTTATACCTAATACATATATATATATATGTACGTTGTACAGATTGGACTTGAACTGTTTAAGTAAGATCATTTACCAATAGATGGCATACTACTACGCTTTGGCAACACAGCTGATAATCTTTTAGGAAAGAAAATGTTTGAACTAAGACTAGTATTTTCAGAAAGAAATGTTTTAGTCTTGGGGGGAGCGCTTTTCCCCAACATTATCGTGTTTTAATAGCAAATATTACTGAATGTTAGTTATTTGCGTGGGCGCTAGCCACATAGCTTTAATGTTAAGAAAGGATGAAAATTTACGGAACCTCTAAATACACTGATTATTGAACATTGTCTTTTGATTTGAAAATGTGTTGTGTATCCTTGAAGTAAAATGAAATGATCTAACTAAGGGGCTTTTGCATGTCAGATAGATTGCCTAGATTTTAACAGTATTATAGCAAAAGAGAATTACGTACGATTATTGTAACACATAGCTATAACTGACGGGCGATCCTAGAGGTTATAGGTGACCCTAAATTTAAATAGTATTGTATTACAAGGAAGCAAAAAAAAGAGAATTATGTAGTCCTATTTGTAGCACACACCTATAACTGGCGGGTCACTTCCCCATTAGTCACAGGCTTACTTAGAAAAAAAATAAAATGAAATTTTTGAGTCCCATGGTTATGCCGGTTAGGCTAAAGGAGACGGTGAAGATGTGAGATGAATAAAATGGTAGGATGAAGAAGTAGGAGGAAACGGGAGAACCCCCGAGAGAAAAAACCCATGGACACGGTGTTTGTCCACCACAATTTATAAAAAATAAATCCAAACAATGTTTGTCATGAAAATGTTGAAATATTTGGTGCGAGCTGGTATCGAACCCGAAACCCCACTCACCAGAGGTGAACGCTTTACCATCGAGCCACCGCGGCCCCCGGGCTTACTTAGATTTTAATAGTATTATAGCAAAAAAAAAAGAGAATTATGTATGCCAATTGTAGCACGTAGCTATAACTGGCGGGGCCCATTAGTTATAGGCGACCCGAGATTTAAACAGTATTATATTATAGCAAAAAGAGAATTATGTGGGACTGTTTTTACCGGTTGAGGGCATGTTCCCCATTAGTTAGTCCCTACAATTGCGGGTTTTTTTGAATAGGTAATAACATGATGATAATTATGTTCAACTGAAGGGTCATATGTGTTGGTGGGTCCCCCTTAGGGATTTGTAATATAATGAACGTTTGGTGGTTTACTGATAGAAGAAGAATCAACTATGCCCTCACAAATTATGTTTTATTAACAGAACACAACTGCGAGAAGGGTTTTTGGTACTTATTTAATGCTATCAGTAGTATTTAATGGCTAAAAAAAAAGAAATATATATCATACTGTACCTTTAAAATATAAATATATATTCAGGACTAATAATAAATACGTCAACACGGAACACGACGGTAAAGTAAACTAAAGTTAATTTAAAATTTCTCCGACAGATGGCATAGAACCACAATTTTCTATTATAGTTGATTTTGTATTAAAGTAATGAAAACAAATGATTGAAGAGAATTATATAATAATTAGTACGGGGTTATTCGATGAATGAAAGAAAGAAAAAAAAGTATAGAAGAAGAACAAATGTAATTTTACTGTTTTAATATGGTTATTGAAAACACATACACAATCTTATTTTTGTTTCTTGTTGAAAGAATATTTATAAGTTTAAAATTCATATAGAGATGCATAAGAAAACTGATTTACATTTCGTTTGTTTATTTATGACCGACTCAAGGTTTGAACTAGAGACAATGCTTATATGAAGCGAACTTAATTATATTTTTTATTTTTTAATAAATCACTTTGTTTGAGTTTGTCCGGGTGGAAATTTGATTTATATATACAGTGAAAAAAAATAACTTAATTTGTTTAGTCCGTCATATTTTGAGGGAAATGGCGTGAAAGATATATTCAAATATTGCAAAATACATTTGAATGTGGGAGAATATTTTATAGCTAACTGGATTGGAGTAACATTGAATAAAACCCGAGATTAAATATAATACTTATTATTGAAAATTAATTTTCAAACCTTTGCAGCGTTGTTGCTGTAGGGCATTTAAGAGTGGTTTGTTTATACGCGTAAGCGCACCTGAGATTTGAACTCGAACACCGCTGTTAAGGTGACTTTGCTTATACGCGTAGGCTCGCTCGGAATTTGAACCCACGCACCATTGTTAGGTTTACGCGGGAATTAAACCCGCACCCCGCTGTTAAGATGACTTTGTTTATGCGCGTAGGCTTGCCCTGGATTTAAACTTGTACGTCAGTGTTAGGTTTATGCGGAAATTAAATCCGCACGCCGTTGTTAAGGTGACTTTGTTTATGCGGGTAGACCTGCACGGGAATTAAAAAAATTGTACGTCCTAGCACAAAAGGCAATAACATTAAAAAAATTCTGACATGCGAAATTTGTAGATGAGATGTCAAATATGTTTCCAGTAAAGATGATGATGATAACTTTAGTGAATACGGTAACATGGTTTTGTTTGCACCAAAGGCAAAAGCATTAAGGGGTTAGAACATGTTGAATCATTGGAAATTAAATTGTGATTCATTTTAACAAATGCGTCAGCCTTAACGTGAAACTTTTAGGATACAACCGGAAATTGAATGCGTGTTCGTTAGCAGCGTTTATTAAAATATATGACCATATTGTAAGATTTAATAATAGTAGCTTAATTTCAGTTAACCAAGGCGTTCAGTAGCATTGGTATATGAAACATGAACCTATTAACTAACTAACAATTATTGGAAAATAAACTTGAAAACTTCGAGACGTATGCTATTGCCTAAGTTAAATTGATTTTGAGTTTGTTGTTGTTTCGTTCAGTAGTATGGGTTTATGAGACGTGTACCTACATAAAGTGAATTGATTTTAAGTTTGCTATCCCGTTCAGTAGTATGGGTATATGAGACGTGTACCTACATAAAGTGAATTGATTTTAAGTTTACTGTTTTGTTCAGTAGCATGGCTATATGAAACTAGTATTTTACCACCACCGAAAATTAAATCCGGGACAGTCTGTACCAATAGCGTGATTATTAGCGTTAATCACTATGTTAGGCTACACAAGAACACTAGACATGATTTAAGTGTGTTATTTTTCTTATAGGTTTTTTCAGAACAAAAAAAAACTGAAAATTAAATATATATCTCACACAGATTTAAAACTTTGCTCCTGGAAAAATTTTTAGCACTAATTGGAACCATAAAATCCACACCGGAAACCAAACATAACTTCTTACATGTCGGTCAAATCTTTGTGAAGTTAACCCATTTAAAATTATATATATATATAAGTTGTTCAAGTTAAACAATGTAACTGAGTTTGTGATTAGAATAATAGAATTTTATTAGTGTTGATTATAATTGATTTCATTTTGGTGAAAATAAGTTGTACTAATAATACTTTTCTTTATTTTGCAGAAGAAGAAAATGAGTGAAATTGAATTTGAAGCGTACACCGCAAACGACTACTGCCGTAAAAAAATAAAAAACCGTGGTGATCGAAAATCATATTTTCTATCATATGTATGCCCACAAAATAAAACCAAAACTGAAAAATGGCATACATGTGATATGTGTGTAAACATGGAACTTTTAAAAATGTATATAGAAGAAAAAGACAGAAAGTGTAATGATGGGGAAATAATCGGGATACCATGGGACTTGGAGGGACGGGTGAGGGAAAAAGAAGAAGAAAAGCAAGACGAAGACAAGGACATGATGGAGAAGGAGGGAGAAGAAATGGAACAGGAAGAGGGAGGGGAGGTAATTTTGGGGCTTTAATTTTTTTTGTAAATACTTGTAAATATAATGTAAATAAATCATGTTTTTGGGTGAATGGGTAAATTTTGAGTTTCCTTTCCTTTGAATTTTTAAAACCTACCTAACAAAGGTCATAAAAATGTCTAACATATTTTTTTTCCGTGTCATATTGAACTTATAGATACCTTTTATTAACAGTAACGTTTCGAAGCATAGAAAATATATTTTCAGAATAAGAATTGTTGTTAGAATTTAAAAAAAAACAGGAAAAAATCTTTATGCTTTTCAGTACGTTGCACTATTTAGTTAACAGTTTCAATTGAAAAGATTTTAATTAGGCTATCATAACTAATTTGATTTCCCTCTAGTATCAAATTGTACTTGAGTTTTCCTTTTATTTATTTATTTATTTATTTATTTATTTATTTTCTTTAATCAATATACATAGTTGTAGGGTGAAACAAGCGTAATGAGATATTTGTTGGTGTCCATTAATAAGAATTAAAACAACAACATTTTCGTTTACTAATTAGTTGTTGCTATTAAATGATAGTATACTGAAAGAAAAGTATGAATTTTTACTTTTTGATTAAATCCGTTTAAGATGACTGAATAAATTTATTTTATTCACTCACATGTATAAGATGTTCGAAGAATATGTAAGAGAATAAAAGATACTCTCCTAATAAATTACTCGGAGCAACTTATTTTATGGAGACAAGATAGAGAATTTGAATACTTTTTTTCTTTTGTGAACACTAAAATGTAGTTGGTGTCAGGGAACATACAATAAAATCAGTTTTTTATTCCTTGAATAATTAACTAGGTATTTCTTTTGGGTTTGAAGCTGTGGATTTGCGACCCACGGTATTGTATATAAAAATTTTGTGCAAAAACACAATAATATCCAACTATTTAAGGTAAATATAAATAAAGGGTTTCAGTGTAGAATGACATATATGTTAATTGGCATACCATTATCTATTTGGATGAAATGGAGTCTCATACACTTAGGTCATGAAGATTTGTTGTATATAAAAAAAACTCTTAGACACTTTATAAAAAAAAGCCGTCCTGAGAAACACAAATACTTGTCATAAAATGTTCAAATAATTGGAGTATCCTAGGATCGACCCCAAGCACTAAAGGTGAGCGCCTTACCACTAACCCACCGCAATCCCCAAAGACAAAAGAACTTTAGTTCAGTTTAGATACTTAATGCTGCCATCAGAATATTTTCTTTGTGCAGCATGGAATCGAACTCTGAATAATTGTAAAGATTAAATAGCAAATTGTTTCTTAGAAATAAAAAATTACTTACTTACTTACTATGGTATCTGTGTACGCTTAATTATGAAATTATTTTGAATAATAAATGAAATCTGTGAGTCCCACGATTATGTCGGATCACTTTAGAAAAGGTTATGAAATTGGTGGAATGAAGAAGAGAAAGTGGGAGAACACGTTGTTTGTTCAGCACAATTTATAAGAAATAAATCCAAACTTAATGTTGTCATAAAAAATGTTGAAATAATTGATGCAAGCGGTAATCGAACCAAAAACCCTAAACAGTGGAAATGAACGCCTTACCACTGAGCCCTTATGGCTCCGCTATGAGAAATGAAATAATTGATGCAAACGGTAATCGAACCAGAAATCCTAAGCAGTGAAAATGACTGCTTTATCATTAACCCATTATAATCCTATATTGATAAATGAATACCTAATGAAGAAAAGTCTAACTGTAGAAACCAACTAGCACTGAAAAACTAAACATTGAAACTTTGTCAGCATAGTAATCCATATAATTTTCTTTTATTTTATTGGATGCTCAAGGAAATTGTATTTTCAAAAGTGTTAAAATTAAATGTGAATCATGGGACGGACCTGTTATGAAAGAATAAAAGTTTGGTCTCGATAAGAAAACAATAGTAAACTATGGCTAACGTACTTATAGATTTATTATCAAATCTGAAAAACTTTGAACAAATCTTTTCTGTTTTGAACAGTACATAAGTAAAATTAATGAACAACTGTGTGTCAAATAAGTAAGATTAATACATACTAAAAGATGGTTGTTTTCAGGAACTTGAACTGAAAATTGTTTCTACTGGCCTTCCTTTTTAAAAAACAAGTGGTTAAATGAAATGATAGGAAAAAGGTGGTAGTTTAGTTGACCTCCCCTTTGAACAGTAATGGGTATTTTATATAATCTTACAAAGTTATTGTTCGTGAAGAAAAGTGTAAATAAAATGATGATGATTTTTCTACATGTCTATGGTCTGTCACCACCGATAACATGTACGCTATCCGTTTAGCAAAGAGGAGGAGGAGGGTCATATTTGGGAGATTGAATCTAATTCAATACAATAGAGATATATAACCTAACGCATCGACATAAACACCTGTTTAAATAAGTAAATGATCTTTGAATATATGTCATATAGACATGAAAAAAGAATACAGATAAATAGGAAATAAATTTTAGTTTCATGAAACTTCAGCCATAAGAAGAAGTTTGTAAAACAGTTTATTCTCCTTTGCCATTGCAAAGTTGGTGTTAGTTTTTTTTCTTTCCTAAGCTTTTAACATATAGCATGCCTAATGAAAATTCACAGGGATTTCTAGCACTGATCAAATACATAATGTAGGCTTCAGTTTTAACATATATTCACAACTTACTACATGGATTGTCTACAAGAATCCTTAACATTTGGCGAATTTTCGATAGCATTTTGTTTCTCCCTATTGTACGCAATACTTTATCTGTAAACATATTTAGCGAAAGTTCAATAATTATTGTCTTATGATAACAACAGTAATAAATTTTTTTTCAAGTGTTGAGTATTCTGTAGATAAGATAGCACCACTCGTTGCTAAAAGTTGTCACAAAAGGAAGTAATCCACCATGTCTTAAATGTAAAATAACCAAAAGTATGTTTTAAAAAGGATTTAAAAGCATTATTATTTATCGATACGTTGGAATCCAACAGGCTAATTAAAAAACAAGTAAATACAAAGGAGCTATTGGGGTTCAGGTATTGTGATTTCTAATTATTGCTTTCAATGTGAATATATAGAAATTCAAGCACGCGCAGTAAACGGTCTGGGTGACTTTGTCGGTTGTAAAACTGATGCAAAGATGAAATATTCAAGCTAATTTGGATAATAAAAGAATAGTATCTAAAACTAATAGGGGGTGGAAACTATGAGTTTCAGGTCTACCTTAAACTTGTTCAAACCTGTTTTCATTGGTTAATTCAAACATGTCATTACATCCCACGGTGAAAAGTATAAATACCGCGGTTAAGAAAGATACATAAGAATATTGTTGTACTGGTTGTAGTCGATGAAAAGATTTCTTCTTCTTCGTATGGTGGTCAATGAAAATATTTGTGGCTAGTGTTTTTTTTTATTTTAGTTTGATCACTTTATATTAATTTATCATCTCGTAATAAATTACTCGAACACTTACAGTGTGATTATTTTATTCGTTCGTGTTATTTTATTTTATTGGTTCATTTGCGTAGCAAATTCAACTTATTTATTGGATTGTATGCCAAAGCATACTCGCTAGAGCAACTACGTTGTGAACTATTATATAATTCGTTTACTTTGTCGAACTGAAAAATGTCTAATGCTGAAAACGTATTGGTCTGTTTCTGCGATAATATTCACATAACCATTCAGTGCTTAATAAATGCTTTTCAAATGTGGGAATCTAAAAGAAGAAGTATGTTTCTTTGCAGTGGGTGTGCACGTGGATTGAAAGACGCAATAAACCATGACTGCATTCTGTTACATAAAAATATATTGAAAACAAAAGTACTAAGTGTTATTATGGATATGGACACACAAGATGAAATTTGGTATACGTTTCAAAAAAATGCACAACAATACTTTTAATAAATTAGAACAGTTTTTTCATATATATGATGATGCCATTCATAATGATACATTTGTTAATCAACTAATAGAAATATTTTTGCAGAAAGATTTTAAGAAATTCTTAATTTGGAATAAAAAACAAAGTGATAGTGATAGTGTTTGTGATTGAAAAAAAATATGAAAAATAATAGACGTATGGAAGAAAATGTTACTCTTCTGTAGGTATATTACATGAACAAACTGTAAAAAGGCACAATTTGCAATGCTTTTTTTATTTCTGTGAACGTTACAAGTAAATCTTACTCAAGTAAATATCTAAGAAAAAAATACTTACTGTGTAGTGCAGTGCAGTGTAGTGCGGTGCTATCATACTAAACATTTCTTCAAATATTTATGTGAATGAGTTCAAAACTAATTAACACAATACAATTTTTTTTAAAAAAAATCGTGTAAAAACCAATGTAAACTAATGAAAGATGTTTCATATTGCTGAATAAATGAAGACTTTATACAAGCTTCATATTGCTGAATAAATAAAGACAATATACTAATAATAATAATAAAATCGGAGATTTTTTTATTGTACTTTTTGCAACAATAATAATCGCAAAAGCCTTCGGCTAGCAAAAGTTTAAGTACACTAGTTATTAATTGGTAGTAATTATCTTTGTACAGTAAATATATTTGCTTACCACCCTTTCTTTCTGGATATATCACATAAAATTCACGACTATTAAGTTTCTTTTCAAAGACAATGATTTGGTACTTGGGTGGCAGGTATTGTTGAAATTTTTTCACATCATTAATAGTACATCCATTTCGATGCTCAATAGTAACATTGGCATCATCACACAAATCCTTAGTCTGCTTTAACAATCGCTTAGGATTGTTTTTTTTTAATTTATACATTTGTTCATATTTTTGATCGGCCCTAGCCTTTTTCGAGGATGATAGTCTTAGAAAGACATTATATGTCCTTGTTTAATGGGATGGTACACTTTTCCAAAAGAGTTGTATATTCCTCATATTTGCCCGATTCACGGGTTCGACACCTTCCCTTGCGTGGATTAACAATGTGGATCTTACAATCCGCCTTTTTTCCTCTTCCTTTACAGAGATGCACCTTCGATTAAAATTTTCTCATTGCTATTGAGGGTATTTTCCACTATGGAGAAGAGGGCTTCCGGGTTCAATTCCTTTTTAGGACGTCATGTTATGTACATTGTTTTAAGTTAAGGTAGTGCTCTCGATAGTTATTCCTATATAGGTGTTCTTGTCAACATCCCTTTATTGTATGGGTCATTCCGAAATCAAACAGATTTCGTATATATTTTTTTTCCTGGTCTTCTTCGATTCCATACACTTAATGGTTATTTCTGCCCCTTTTAACCCAAAGTAAACATATGTTTATGATATACTCTTTACTATTTCAAAATTCTGATGCATCCATACCATCCATTATCTTAGGTACTTCTTGAAAAACCCATTTTAGTTCTTAGGTTCCCCAGAACTAGGAGAACTTGGTCGTGATAAGCTTGCCTAGTAGTAGTTTAGCATTGTCCTTAACAAATAAGTGAGCTGTTTTACATGCTGCTTGAACTTTTTTTTAGAATCCTGATTTTTTTTATATCATCTTTGTGGAAAAATCCGCAGTGGTATAAATCAAATATCAGCAGCGGTTTCACAGGTTGCCAAAATAACATCCTGTCTTTCTTTAAATTGTTTTAGTAACGCAGTTAACATTTGATAATATTTTTCATTGGGTACACGCACACCCTTAGAATGATAAGTATCCACCAAACGCTTCCAAAAATCGTTTCTACTCAAAACTACGTACATGCACCCATTGCTATGAAATTTATCTACTATCATTTTCCATCTGTAGTAAACAACTTCGGATGCCTCATATCCGAAACGTTTTGCCATGATTAACAGTTGGGTTAGTTCGTTTACATTTGTAGAAGTCATCTGTAATCGAAATAATGTATTCTTCTAATGAAATAATAATAATAATAAAAACCTATAAATTTGTCTATTTCCCACCGCTCTTTTACTTCGTTGGTTAGTTCACCCAAGTAGGGCTCTAATGTAAGCGGAGATTTCTCATCACGTTGTTGTACAAACATTATGCTGCCCGTGTCACAGTACAAAACATTTTTAGGTCCTACTAATGTCAATAGGTCATACAGTTTTAACCGTGCCCATAACGTATTGAACGCCACAAGAACAAGGTTTGAGAATTTCAATGGTTTGTTCTTATTCTCTGTATTGTGATACGTAAGAATAAGATGTTTATCTCCAATGGGTAATACGCTTTGTACTTCGTATTGTTGTGCCCATAGATAATACAATCACGAATTGCAACAAGTCCGTTCTTTGTCCCCATTTTCCCATAAAGCGAATTAAGGAATATCTTGGAGATATACCTCAGTCCCGGGTTCTTCCTGATATTGGTGATTTAATTGAATGCCCCCATGGGCATGATACTCTTTAATGTATTTTTGTTTGTCTCCTTTCGTTTTGCACCAAACAGGAAATCCTGAAGATTCCTGCTTCATTTGAAGGAAAGAATTCACATAGTCTTTAAACAAACTATCTGAATTACTAAGTTTGTAAGCACATGAATTAAAATTCAATCTTGTTTTCTCTGATATCATAATTTATTTATTTATTTATTTTTCAATATATATCGTTTGTTCCAAGATTGCTTTAGCAAACACTAAGTGTTAGTAAATGAGTTACAAAGTATGAAATTGTTAATATTATTATTAATTTCATCCCTAACAAATCACGTACATGTCTATTATTACATATAAATGTTCTAATGATATAATAATGGTATGAAAAACTTTATATAATCACACCTATTTCTTTTCACGATATATTTAGACATAACAATATAAATTCTATGCGTGCGCATACTCGTACTAGATTTTCGCGCATGTCAGATACATGTGTATACTTGTAATTGATCTTCGCGCATGTCAGATGCGTATGTATACTTGTACTTGTTTTTCGCGCATGTTACAATATAATATAAAAGCGCGCATGCGTATAGCTGTAGTAAATCATATAAAGGAAGTGATACGCTGTTACAATGTACAGTCAAAAGCAATCTGTTTCCGCAATTAAAAAGCAAAAAACAAATTCTGGTTCTTCATCTCATAATAATAAAAAAAAAGGTGAAATTGAAACCAATCTTTCTTTATTGCAAAGTGAATGTGTAAAGTCTAAATACATTTCACCACGTGAAAAACGTTTTCAACTTGAAAAACAAAAGAAAATTATTCTTGTACATCCAAATGATCCTGACATTCCTGAAGAAGACGCTGAAAGATATAGGATTATTTATCCAACACAGGAAATTACCATAGAAGATGCTGTGTATAGACGAAATTTCAGATACCCAAATGAAATACCCTTTGAAGAGGAAGTTGTAGTAAATCAAAATACAATTTCTAATGATATTTTGATATCCAATGCTGTGAATTGTGGTTGTACTCCTAATGAAGTAAGTGAAATATGTGTAAAACAGTTACTAGAAAAATATAAACTTTCTGAACCATTACTTTGTGAAGGCTGTGCGAATCGTAGTGAGAAAGAAACTGATCATAAATGTGTGAGTGAAAGTGATGAAGAATTAAATACTATTGTGTGGAATTTCCTAATCAAGAAATCAACACGTGATCAAATATTAAAACATTATCTAAAGATTCATGTGAAATATATAGATGTAAACATTATTCCCCATCTTATAAACAAATTTAATTATTCATATCAAGAAATCACGTTTAATGATTATCATATTTCTGACTTAAGAGAAGCATATCTTGAGCACGATAAAGATGTGTATCAACAATCCAGACTGTGAGTACCAATGTCGTTTCCTAAATACATACGACAATTGCGAATATCAATGTTCTTCTTTTTCTATAAAAGAACAATGTGTATTAATGTGTATTGACCGTTGGAAACCACAGCAAGAACTTTTGTGTTATGGGTGTTTTCAAAACAGGAGCAAAATAGAAGAACACGATTGTATTACTTCGGACTATAATATGTTATGCTATAATGCATGGCGTAGAATGGTAAGCGCACAAACTTTTGATGATTTATATGAAGAATTTGCAAGAGTGCATTGTGATACTGAAATTGATGATTGGGAATTTACATGGACATTATATAACATTTTATTAAACAAAGATAACATTCAGTTAATTACAGAGTTATTCTTACAAAAAGATTTACATTATAATATGCATAAGAAATAGTAATAATGGAAAATAAAAACTCTTCTGGTAATCAATTACAAAATAATAATAAAAACAATGTGTATAAATTAACAAAAGCAAGTGATAAACGACTTTCAGCAATAAATTGGCCAGTATGTAATTGTGGATATACTAATATAAATATAGATTGTATTAAACAATATATCAAGGAATGTATCTGTATGTAAACTATATATATATATATCTTATTGAAATTTGTAAATAAATTTTTTTCTCATTTTATATTACATGTTTTATTTATTTCCTTACACATCTTATATATTTTACTTCAACGCGAAAAAATTCAATACACTTACAGTGTAAAAGTAAACTGTTTCAAATATGATTTACAATTTATACGTAGGGAAAAAATTCTTTTAAAATTTTTTTCATGAAATTAGAACTTTAACATGGGCATTTAACAAAAAAAATCCGTATGTTATGATTCGCCTACATAAAATTTGTGCATTTTGTATTGCATGCATGTGAAAAAAACTTTTCACATTTTTAGTTTACGGTTCTGCATTTTTTTAGTTTGCATTTTCATTTTCGTAACTTGCATTTCTAAAAATTTTTGAAAATTACATTTTCGTAACTTGCAGTTTTAAAAATTTGAAAATTACATTTTTAATTTTTTTTCGTTTAAACAAGTTACATTTTCACTTTTAATTTTTGTTCAATCACTTCATTAGAAGTTCCGTGTTAATTATTTGTTTCGAAAATACTAACTAAGCTCGTTTTAAAATTAGAAAGTCGTAAGACCAGCTACGCTATGATTATTTATTCTCTCGTTTGTTACACAAACTCGTTTTTAAAATTGGTGTTAATTATTTGTTTTTTGAAAAAAACACTTTTCGACATTTATATCACGTGTATGTGAAAAAACTTTCTGCATGTTAGGATTCGCGTTTGTAAAATTAGTTTCTGCATGTTATATTGCATGTATGTGAAAACTTTATTCATTTTGTAAGATAAGTATATAAATCATACTATAATATTACTGTGTTTTTTTAATTCGTCATTAGATCAATTTCTGTTTTATATTCTCCTCTGCCATTGCTAAGTCGGTTAATTTTTTATTCTGAATATATTAAAATATTTGTGTGGAACTCTGCTTATGTAATGGATCGTTTGCTGTGCAAACTCATTCTTAAAATAGTTTGTGAATATAATAATAATAAAAATTCTTGCAGAAACTCGTAAGAGCAGCTACGCTGCGAAACTTACAAAATATTCTTATTTTACGGATCGTATCTTTTTTTATATTCTCCTTTCTTATAGAAAGTCGTAAGAGCAGCTACGCTGCGAACTATTAAAATATTTTATTGGTTCGTGTTATTTATAACACTCGTTTTTAAAATAAGAAGATCAGAACACTTACAGTGTGAACTTACAAAAAATTTCTTATTTTATTGATCGCTTGGTGTACAAGCTCAGAGCAGCTACGCTGTAAACTTGTAAATAATTCGTTTGCTGTGCAAACTCGTTTCTACGAAAACTCTCAAGAATAAAATCTCATAAAGAGAAACTTGTTTCGAAAATACTAAAAATTGAGAACTTGTAAATTAGTTGAACACTTCATGTGAATTTTTCGTTACATAAACTTTTCTTATTCAAGCTATGTTTGTTACACAAACTTTGAGGAACTGTTTTCAAAAATCGTAAGCTTGTCAATGTAAAATACTCATCAAACTTTTAAATACTTCAAAGTATTACTAAAAATAATAAAAAATAACTCTTTTTATTCAAGCTGTTTGTTACACAAACTTGTAAATACTCATCAAACTTTTAAATACTTCAAAGTATTAGTAAAAAAATCAAGAAAAATATAAAACAGTCATCAAATACTAATTTTAAACGATTTTCCAAAAAGTACACGATAGAAAGCATAAATGAGTTTCACCTTGTAAAATGGCAATGATACTTTTATTTAGGACAGTTTTAATATTAAATAAAAATCAAGAAATGAAATTCGTATAAATTTATTTGGATATAAAGATATATACAAACAAACAAACAAACAAGGATAGAAAATAATATATATATACAAACAAACAAACAAACAAGGATAGAAAATAATAATATATATGTACAAACATAATAACACACACACACAGCTATGAAAATAATATATACATACAGATTATATTATATACAAAAAAGAAATCAGTTTGCACTGTTTCTATCTTTTTCTAATAAGATGTTCACTAGTTCTTCAATATAATTCGGGTTCTTTAATAAGTTGTCATAATTTTCATTAAATAAATGTTCATTTCTTTTGTTAGCAGGATGTGACTTCACGTATTTTTTATACACTTTGTCTCGCACATTTTTGTTGCTCATAATTTTCCATGCTTCTGCTTCAAGAGTCAATATATCTGCAAGAAGGCACCGATGCCCCAACTGATTGAAATAATTTAGGTTGCAAGCCATGCAAAGTAAAACTGTATTTGATTCCCACTTTAAAATACTATCCTTAACACATGTTTCACTTATAAAGTCATTACTACATTTGCACTGACACTGTTTCCTCTGCACACGCCAATCCAGTGGGGCCTTTTGGGGTGAAAATGGATAGTCCAACTGTGAAACACTTGGTGATGGCGTATTGGGTTTGCACTCTTCTATCTCACTCAATAACTTACAAATTTCTTCCTCCTCTTCCTCATTAAATAAATCGGGAGATGTTGGTCTTTCTTCTTCTTCTGCTTCTTCAGCAAGTGTCCACTTTATGGATGGAACTTGAAACTTCTGGTTTGGTGTTTCTGCTATTGGTACAGGTAAGGTTGTTCTTGATCCAACAGGGAAGGTTGGGATTAATACTGGATCTTCTCTTAAATCGATGATTTCTTCCTCTATAATAACATCTGGAGATGCTGGAGAAAAATAGCACGTTTCTTCCTCTATAATAACATCTGGAGATGCTGGAGAAAAATAGCAAGTTTCTTCATCGATAAACAAATCCGGAGATTCTCTATTGGATTTGAACTTTTTGTTCGGAAATTCAACAAACTCAAACGAAGAATCCCCATCTAACTCGTCGCACAAGTCAATTTCTCGCCGTACTTGACTCTGAATCGACTCCATGATGATACTATACCAGTCTTCTCTTCATACCCAATCTATAAGGAAAACTTTACCGATAACATCATATCACGTGATACTTTAAACATTTTCAAACAGTCGTACCACGCCAATTAAAATATTTTCGCATGTACTTTTCCAATTCTCTATAATTTTTTTATAAATATAGAAATAGAAAACATGTTCTCATATAATCTTTTAAAATATCAACATTTGGTATTTTCACTTTGGTAAAATCATTCCCCCATTTTACAACGGTATTCATAATGCGTACTATTTAATCATCTGTCGTCTATGTGCAGATCTAGATAAATCACGTGTAAATAAATAGTTTACATGCTTTTAAAATAAAATCTGCTATGTACACCTTCTATTATTATTCATGTAAACAAAACATCGACCCTACATACACCAGCATATTGTCCACGTAAAATAACGGATGCCACAAACTATCTTTGTATTTGGATTCATTCATTCATTCATTATTATTATTACATTAATATAACAATCTTCTATTGCAATCGTATTTAATATCCCTTCATGTTTCAACATGATCATCATTCAATAGGTGAATGTTCTTTTGCATTCGCGTTCAATGACCTCATATGTTCTACCATTCGTAATGTAAAACTTTCTTTGTATTCATTATTAACAAACTATCATAAAACTTGTTTTTTTTATTAGTCTGTCTCCAACCTGAGATGTTTATCTTTCACGTTCCCCAGTCTTTCTTTTATGTTTTCGCCGACATCGCCAAAGTTATTTCTATTAGTTTGTCCCCAATTTCAGATGTTCTACGTCCGCAATCTTTCTTTTGTTCACCTACCGCGGCGCCAAAGTTATTTCTATTAGTTTGTCCCCAATTTCTGATGTTCTACGTCCGCAATCTTTCTTTTGTTCACCTACCGCGGCGCCAAAGTTATTTCTATTAGTCTGGCGGTATTCTGTAATGTTTACCAAACGTGTCAATGGTCTTCCTTTGTATTTAAATTCAAGTTTTAGCAACGCCCTGCAGGCACACATCATCACTCCTACCCAACCGGTTTTCCAAAAGCGCGCGAAAAGTTCAGTTCATGTCTTAAGTTCATCAGCAACAGACGTACGAAAACCACGCTCTGTATATGTATCGGCATTACATATCATACCAAAGTATACATATTTTATACACGACGTCTTTCAGATGGAAAATCCACAATGTGTCCCGCATGAATAAATATTTCCCTCCCATCATACAGCATTCATCTCTGGTGCTAAGGGTCCCATATTCAATCCCCGTACAATGCAACGTTCATCTCTGTTGCTAAGGGTACCAAGCTCATTTTCAGTACAATACATTGTTCACCAATAGTGTTAAGGGTCCCGGGTTCGATCCCAATTCGTATCACACATTATAAGTGTTCTGAGCTTCTTATTTTTAACAAATAAAATAATCACCATCTCCTTTAGCCTAACAGGTGGGACTCAAATATTTCATTTTTCCAAGTTATATATATATATATATTTTTCAATGTAAGTTTCTATTAGTCAAATCCATTTGTATAATATCTTTTTTATTATTTCTCCACATATTGCTCGAGTAATCTCTTATTCTCTCTCACACATATTGTTCGTGTAATCTTTTATTCTCTCTCACATATTGTTCGTGTAATCTTTTATTCTCTCTCTCACATATTGTTCGAACATATTGTTTGTTCCAACTAAATTATTAATTTAATCACTCATACGGATTATTAATTTAATCACTACTACGGATTATTAATTTAATCACTACTACGGATGTAAGTGATACAGAATGACGTATCAACAGATTTAATTCAATTTTCCATTATTATTTTTAAAAATAGACAGTATAAAGTCTCTACAGACACGCATACAAACTCGAAAAAGACCACATGACCTTTCCATGTCAGCACAACTAAAAAAAGAAATATAACAACTTTCCAAACACATGTAACAATGTCATCAAACCCTAATGACCTAATACAACCGACTGCCAACACAACCCATGAAAGGACATGACTTTCTATATTAATTATAAACATAACGGTACTAGGGGAAAAAGAGCGGCGGTCCTACTGTTAACGTTCACGACCCTGGCAAGAAAAATCTTTTTACATTTGAACAATTTGGTTTGTCTTGTACTATTGATACCATGATATTTTACAGCACAAATTTTTGTATAGTATGTAAAGAAATGATAGGGATGATGATCGCATGGGTCCTGACCCGCTAGTGAACGTGCACGACTCTCGCTACAAAAGATTTTACACATTTGAACCATTTTGTTTGTCTTGTTGTATTGATACCATGATATTTTATAGCACAATTTTTTGTATACTAAGTGAGGGGATGATAGCGATGATGACCGCAATCGTCCTCATCCGCTAGTGAAAGTGCTCGACCCTGGCCACAAAAGTTTTTGTAAATTTGAACAATATTATTTATGTCATATGGTATTGAACCACATCATTAAACCGCACAAATTTCTTTGTAGTAAGGGAAGAGATGATAAGGATGATGAACTCAAGGGTCGTGAACCGCTAGTGAACGTGCACGACCCTGGCCACTAAGGTTTTTGCAAATTTGAACCATTTCGGATTTGTCTTGTGGTATTGATGCCACGACATTTTACAGCACAAATTGTTGTATAGTAAGTAAGGGGATGATAGTGATGATGATCGAATGAGTCCTGACCCGCTAGTAAACGTGGACGACCCTGGTATCAAAAGTTTTTATACATCTGAACCATTAAGTTTTTATCTTGGTATTGATACTATGATATTTTACAGCACAAATTTTTGTATAGTAAGTAAAGAGACGATAGGAATGATGATCGCATGGGTACTCACCGCTAGTTAACGTGCACGACCCTGGCCATAAATTTTTTTTACATTTGAACCATTTGGTTTCTGTGTTGTTTTATTGATAACACGACATTTTACAGCACAAATTTTTCCATAGTAAGTAAAGAGATGATAGGGATGATGATCGCACGGGTCCTGACCCGCTAGTGTACGTGCAAGAGCCTGGCCACAAAAGTTTTTATACATTTGAACCATTTCGTTTGTCTTGTGGTATTGATGCCATGATATTTTATAGCACAAATTTTTGTATAGTACGTAAAAGAATAATAAAGATGATGATCGCATGGGTCGTGACCCGCTAGTGAACGTGCACGACCCTGGCCAAAACAGTTTTTGTAAATTTGAACCATTTCGTCTGTTTTGTGGTATTGATACCATGATATTTTACAGAACAAGTTTTTGTATACTAAGTAAAGGGGTGATAGGGATGATGATCGCAAGGGTCTAACCTGCTTGTGTACGTGCTAGACCTTGGCCACAAAAATCTTTTTACATTTGAACCATTTGGTTTATGTCTTGTAGTATTGATACCACGACATTTTACAGCAAAAATTTTTGTATAGTATGTAAAGAGATAATAGGGATGATGATCGCATGGGTTCTGATCCGCTAGTGTACGTGAAAGACCCTGGCCACAAAACTTTTTATACGTTTGAACAATTTCGTTTGTCTTGTGGTACTGATACCATGATATTTTACAGCACAAATGTTTGTATAGTAAGTGAAGGAATGATAGCAATGATGACCGCATACGTACTGACCCGCTAGTGAACGTGTACGACCCTCGACGAAACGATTTTGTAAATTTTAACCACTTAGTTTGTCTTATAGAATTGATACCACTTCATTGTACAGCACAAATTTTTGTGTAGTATACATAGGGATGATGATCGCATTGGGCCAGACTCGCTAGTGAACGTGCTCGACCCTGGCCACTAAGGTTTTTGTAAATTTGAAGCATTTCGTTTGTGTCTTGTGGTATTGATGCCACGACATTTTACAGCACAAATTTTTGTGTATTAATTAAAGGGATGATAGGGATGACGAACGCATGGGTCCTGGCCCGCTAGAGAACGTGCTCGACCCTGGCCACAAAAGTTTTTGAAATTTTGAACCATTTTGTTAATGTCTTATGGTATTGAACCACGACATTATACAGCAATAATTTCTGTATAGTAACTGAACAGGTGATAGGGATGATGAACGCATGGGTCCTGACCCTCTAGTGAACGTGCACGACCCTGGCCACTAAGGTTTTTGTAATTTGAATCCTTTCGTTTATTTCTTGTGGTATTGATGCCACGACATTTTGCAGCACAAATTTTTGTGTATTAAGTAAAGGGGTGATAGGGATGATGAACGCATGGGTCCTGACTTGCTTGTGAACGTGCTCGACCCTGGCCACAAAAGTTTTTGTAAATTTGAACCATTTTGTTTATGTCTTATGGTATTGAACCACGACATTATACAGCACAAATATCTCTATAGTAAGTGAAGAGATTATAAGGATGATGAACGCATGGGTCCTGACCCGCTAGTGAACGTCCACGACCCTGGCCACTAAGGTTTTTCAAATTTGAACCATTTCGTTTATATCTTGTGGTATTTATGCCACGACATTTTAAAGCACACATTTTTGTGTATTACGTAAAGGGATGATAGGGATGATGAACGCATGGGTCCTGACAAGCTAGTGAACTTGCACGATCCTGGCCACAAAAGTTTTTTTTTAAATTTTAATCATTTTTCATGTCTTTTGGTATTGATACCAGGACATCTTACAGCACAAATTTTTGTGTATTAAGTAAAGGGATGATAAAGATGTTGATCGCATCGGTCCTGACAAGCTCTTGAAAATTCACAACTCTGGCCACAAAATTTTTTACATTTGAACCATTTCGTTTATGCGTTGTGGTATTGATACTATGATATTTTATAGCACAAATTTTTTATAGTAAGTAAAGGGCTGATAGTGATGAAGATCACATGGGTCCTGACCCGCTAGTGTACGTGGACGACCCTGGCCATAAAAGTTTTTATATATTTGAACCATTTCTTTTGTATCTTGGTACTGATACTATGATATTTTACAGCACAAATTTTTATATAGTAAGTATAGTGATGATAGGGAATATGATCGCATGGGTCCTGACCTGCTAGTGTATGTCCAAGACCCTGGACACAAAAGTATCATTACATTTTAACCATTTCATTGGTTTTGTGGTATTGATACCATGATATTTTACAGCACAAATTTCTGTATAGTAAGTGAAGAGATGATAGCGATGAAGACCGTATTCGTCTTGACCCGCTAGTGAACGTGCATGACCCTGGCCAGAAAAGTTTTTGTAAATTTGAACCATTTCGTTTATCTTGTGGTATTGATAGCACGACATTTTACAGCACAAAATTTTGTGTATTAAGTAAATGTATGATAGGGATGAAGGAAGCATGGGTCCTGACCCGCTAGTAAACGTGCTCGACCCTGGCCACAAAAGTTTTATTAAATTTAAACCATTTCGTTTATGTCTTATGGCATTGTTACCTCGACATTTTACAGCACAAATTTTAGTAAAGTAAATGAAGAGATGATAGGGATGACGATCGCATGGGTCCTGACCTGCTAGTGAACGTGCACGATCCTGGCTTCAAAATATTTTGTAAATTTCATCATTTGGTTCATGTTTTGTGGTGTTCATAGAACGACATTTTACAGCACAACTTTTTGTATAGTAAGTATAGTGATGATAGGGAATATGATCGCATGGGTCCTGACCTGCTAGTGTATGTCCAAGACCCTGGACACAAAAGTATCATTACATTTTAACCATTTCATTGGTTTTGTGGTATTGATACCATGATATTTTACAGCACAAATTTCTGTATAGTAAGTGAAGAGATGATAGCGATGAAGACCGTTTTCGTCTTGACCCGCTAGTGAACGTGCATGACCCTGGCCACTAAGGTTTTTGTAAATTTGAACAATTTTGTTTATGTCTTGTGATGTTGATACCACGACAATTTAAAGCACAAATTTTTGTATAGTATGTAAAGGGATGATTGCGATGATGATCGCATGGGTCCTGCCCCCTATTGTAAATGCAAGAGCCTGGCCACAAAAGTTTTTATACATTTGAACCATTTCGTTCGTCTTGTGGTATTCATACCATGATATTTTACAGTACAAATTTTTGTATAGTACGTAAAAGAATGATAAAGATGATGATCGCGTGGGTCCTGACCTGCTAATGAATGTGCACGACCCTGGCTTCAAAAGTTTTTGTAAATGTCATCATTTGGTTCATGTCTTGTGGTATTGATACCACGACATTGTACAGCACACATTTTTGTATAGTAAGTAAACAGATTATAGGGATGATGATCGCATGGGTCCTGACCCGATAGTGAACGTGCACAACCCTGGTCACAAGAGCTTTCTTTAATATTAACCATTTCGTTTGTTTTGTGGTATTGATACTACGTCTTTTACATCACTAATTTTTGTAGAGTAAGTAAAGTGATGAAAGTGATGATGATCTCATGGGTCCTGACTCGCTAGTGAACGAGCACGACCCTGGCCTCAAAAGTGTTTGTAAAGTTGGACCATTTTGTTTACGTCCTCTGGTATTCATACCATGATATTTTACAGCACAAATTTTTGTGTATTAGGTAAAGGGATAATAGGAATGATGATCGCATTGGTGATGCCTCGGTACTGAACATGTACGACCCTGGCCACTAAAGTTTATGTAAATTTCAACCATTTCGTTTATGTCTTGTGGTATTGATACCACGACGTTTTACAGCACAAATTTTTGAATATTAAGTAAAGGGATAATAGGGATGATGATCGCATGGGTCCTGACCCGCTAGTGAACGTGCCCGACCCTGGCCATTAACAAATTAATAATTTTAAACCATTTCGTTTATCTCATGTGGTTTTGATACCACGACATTATACAGCAAAAATTTTAGTATGGTAAGTAAAAGGATGGTAGGGATGATGATCGCATGGGTCGTGACCCGCTAGTGAACGTGCACGACCCTGGCCACAAAGGTTTTTGTAAATATGAACCATTTCGTCTGTTTTGTGGTATTGATACCATGATATTTCACAGAACAAATTTTTGTATACTAAGTAAAGAGATGATAGGGATGATGATCGCAAGGGTCCTGACCTGCCTGTGTACGTGCTAGACCTTGGCCACAAAAATCTTTTTACATTTGAACCATTTGGTTTATGTCTTATAGTATTGATACCACGACATTTTACAGCAAAATGTTTTGTATAGTAAGTAAAGAGATGATAGGGATGATAATCGCAAGGGTCCTGATCCGCTAGTGTAAGTGCAAGACCCTAACCACAAAGTTTTTATACATTTGAACCATTTCGTTTGTATTCTGGTATTGATACCATGATATTTTACAGCACAAATGTTTGTGTGGTACGTAAAGAAATGATAGGGATGATGATCGCATCTGTCCTAACCCGCTACTGAACGTGCACGACTCTGGTCACAAAAGATTTTGTACATTTGAACCATTTTGTTTGTCTCGTTGTATTGATACCATGATATTTTACAGCACAAATTTTTGTATAGTAAGTGAAGTGATGATACCAATGATGACCGCATACCTGCTGACCCGGTAGTGAACGTGCACGACCCTCGCCCAAACGATTTTGTAAATTTTAACCACTTCGTTTGTCTTATGGAATTAATACCACTACATTGTACAGCACAATTTTTTGTGTAGTATACATAGGGATGATGATCGCATTGGGCGTGACTCTTTAGTGAACGTGCACAACCCTGGCCACTAAGGTTTTTTTAAAATTTTAAACATTTCGTTTGTGTCTTGTTGTATTGATGAGAAGACATTTTACAGCACAAATTTTTGTGTATTAAGTAAAGGGATGATGAACGCAGGGGTCCTGACAAGCTCCGACCCGCTAGTGTACGTGGACGACCCTGGCCACAAAAGTTTTTATACATTTGAACCATTTCTTTTGTATCTTGGTATTGATACCACGACATTTTAAAGCACAAAATTTTTTGTATTAAGTAAATGTATGATAGGGATGAAGAACGCATGGGTCCTCACCCGCTAGTGAACGTGCTCGATCCTGGCCACAAAAGTTTTAGTAAATTTTAATCATTTCGTTTATGTCTTACGGTATTGATACCACGACATTTTACAGCACAGCTTTTAGTATAGTAAGTGAAGGGATGATAGGGATGATGATCGCATGGGTCCTGACCCGCTAGTGAACGTGCACGAACCTAGCTTCAAGATATTTTGTAAATTTCATCATTTGGTTCATGTCTTCTGTTTTTCATACCACGACATTCTACAGCACACATTTTTGTATAGTAAGTAAAGAAGTTATAGGGATGATGACAGCATGTGCCCTGAACTGCTAGTGAACGTGCACGACCCTGGCCACAAAGGTTTTTTTTAATTATTAACCATTTCGTTGGTTTTGTGGTATATATACCACGACATTTTACAGCACAAATTTTTGAATTGTAAGTAAGGAGACGATAGGAATAATGATCACATGGGTCCTGACCGCTAGTTAACGTTCACTACTCTGGCCAGAAAAATCTTTTTACATTTGAACAATTAGGTGTATGTCTTGTACTATTGATACAATGATATTTTACAGGACAAATTTTTGTATACTAAGTGAAGGGATGATAGCGATGATGACCGCATTCGTCCTCAGCCGCTAGTGAACGTGCATGACCCTCGCCCAAAAGTTTTTGTAAATTTGAACCACTTAGTTTGTCTTAGGAATTGGTACCACGTCATTTTACAGCACAAATTTTTGTATAGTAAGTATAGGGATGATGATCTCATTGGGGTTGACCCGCTAGTGAAGGTGCTCGACCCTGGCAACAAAAGGTTTTGTAAATTTGAACCATATTGTTTATGTCTTATGGTATTGAACCACGAAATTTTACAGCACAACTTTTTGTATAGAAAGTTATGGGATGATACAGTTGATGATCGCATGGGTCCTGACCCGCTAGTGTATGTGCAAGACCCTGGCCACAAAAGTTTTTATACATTTGAACCATTTCTTTTCTCTTGTGGTACTGATACCATGATATTTTACAGCACAAATTTTTGTATAGTACGTAAAGGAATGATAGGGATGATGATCGCATCAGTCCTGACGCGCTATTTAACGTGCACGACTCTGGCCACAAAACATTTGGTACATTTGAACCATTTTGTTTATGTCTAGTTGTATTGATACCATGATATTTTACGGCACAAATTTTTGTATAGTAAGTGAAGGGATGATAGCGATGATGACCGCCCTCGTAATTTTCCGGGAGTGAACGTGCACGACCCTCGCCCAAACGATTTTGTAAATTTTAACAACTTTGTTTGTCTTATGGAATTGATACCACTTCATTGTACAGCACAAATTTTTGTGTAGTATACATAGGGATGATGATCGAATTGGGCCTGACTCGCTAGTGAACGTGCACGACCCTGGCCACTAAGGTTTTTGTAAATTTGAAACATTTCGTTTGTGTCTTGTGGTTTTGATGCCACGACATTTTACAGCACAAATTTTTGTGTATTAATTAAAGGGATGATAGGCATGATGAACGCATGGGTCCTGGCCCGCTAGTGAACGTCCTCTACCGTGGCCAGAAAAGTTTTTTGTAAACTTGAACCATTTTGTTAATGTCTTATGGTATTGAACCACGACATTATACAGCACAAATTTCTGTATAGTAAGTGAAGACATGATAGGGATGATGAACGCATGGGTCCTGAGCCGCTAGTGAACGTGCACGATACTGGCCACTAAGGTTTTTGAAAATTAGAACCATTTCGTTTATGTCTTGTGGTATTGATGCCACGACATTTAAAAGCACACATTATCGTGTATTAAGTAAAGGGATGATAGGGATGATGAACGCATGGGTCCTGACATGCTAGTGAACGTGCACGATCCTGGCCTCAAAAGTTTTTTTTTAAAATTTGAATCATTTCTTTCATGTTTTTTGGTATTGATACCAGGACATTTTACAGCACAAATTTTTGTGTATTAAGGGAAGGGATCATAGGGATGTTGATCGCATGGGTCCTGACCCACTATTGTAAATTCACGACCCTGGCCACAAAAGTTTTTATACATTTGAACCATTTCTTTTCTCTTGTGGTACTGATACCATGATATTTTACAGCACAAATTTTTGTATAGTACGTAAAGGAATGTAAGGGATGATGATCGCATCAGTCCTGACCCGCTATTTAACGTGCCCGACTCTGGCCACAAAAGATTTGGTACATTTGAACCATTTTGTTTATGTCTAGTTGTATTGATACCATGATATTTTAGAGCACAAATTTTTGTATAGTAAGTGAAGGGATGATAGCGATGATGACCGCCCTCGTAATTTTCCGCTAGTGAACGTGCACGACCCTCGCCCAAAATTTTTCGTAAATTTGAACCACTTAGTTTGTCTTATGGTATTGATACCACGTCATTTTATAGCACAAATTTTTGTGTAATAAGTATAGGGATGATGATCGCATTTTGCCTTACCCTCTATTGAACGTGCACGACCCTGGCCAATAAGGTTTTTGTAAATTTGAACCTTTACGTTTATGTATTGTGGTATTGATGCAACGACATTTTACAGCACAAATTTCTGTATAGTAAGTAAAGAGATGATAGGGATGATGAACGCATGGGTCCTGACCCGCTAGTGAAGGTGCACGACCCTGGCCACAAAGGGTTTTGCAAATTTGAACCATTTCGTTTATGTCTTGCGGTATTTATGCCACGACATTTTACAGGACAAATTTTTGTGTATTAAGTAAAGGGATGATAGGGATGATGAACGCATGGGTCCTGACCCGCTAGTGAATGTGCTCGACCCTGGCAACAAAAGATTTAGTAATTTTAAACAATTTTTTTATGTCTTATTGTATTGATACCACGACATTTTACAGTACAAATTTTAGTATAGTAAGTAAGGGGATGATAGGGATGATGATCGCATTGGTCCGAAACCGCTAGTTAACGAGTACGACCCCGGCTACAAAAGTTTTTGTAAATTTAAAAATTTGTTCATGTCTTGTGGTATTGATACCACGAAATTTTACAGCACAAATTTTTGTATAGTAAATAAAGAGATGATAGGGATGGTAATCGCATGTGTTCTGAACCACTAGTGAAAGTGCACGACCCTGGCCACTAATGTTTTTGTAAATATGAACCTTTTCGTTGGTTTTGTGGTATTGATACCACGACATTCTACAGCACAAATTTTTGTATATTAAGTAAAGAGATGATAGGAATGATGATCGCATGGGTCCTCACCTGCTAGTGTATGTCCAAGACCCTGGCCACAAAAGTATTTTTACATTTGAACCATTTCGTTTTTTTCTTGTCGTATTGATACCATGATATTTTACAGCACAAATTTTTGTATAGTAAGTAAGGAGACGATAGGAATGATGATCGCATTGGTCCTGACCACTAGTTAACGTGCACGACCCTAGCCACAAAAATCTTTTTGCATTTGAACCCTTCGGTTTATGTCTTGTAGTACAGATACCAAAAAATTTTCAGCACAAATTTTTGTGTATTAAGTGAAGGGATGATAGGGATGTTGACCGCATGGGTCCTGACCCGCTATTGAACGTTCACGACTCTGGCCACAAAAGCTTTTTTACATTTGAACCATTTCCTTTATGTCTTGTGGTATTGATACTATGACATTTTACATCACAAATTTTTGTATAGTAAGTAAAGAGATGATGGGGATGATGATCGGATGGGTCCTGACCGGCCAGAGAACGTGCACGACCCTAGCCACAAAAGTTTTTGTACATTTGAAATATTTCTTTTGTATCTTGGTATTGACACTATGATATTTTACAGCACAAATTTTTGTATAGTAAGTAAGGGGAAGATAGGGATGATGATCGCATAGGTCCTGACCCTATAGTGAACGTACACGACCCTGGCATCAAAAGTTTTTTTTTACATTTGAACAATTTCGTTTATGGTTTGTGATATTGATACCGCGACATTTTATAGCACAATTTTTTGTGTATTAAGTAAACGGATCATAGGGATGATGATCGCATGAGTCCTGATCCGATAGTGAACGTGCTCGATCCTTGACACAAAAGTATTTGTAAATATGAACCATTTCGTTTGTTTTGTGTTATTGTTACCACGACATTTTACAACACAAATTTTTCTATAGTAAGTAAAGAGGTGACAGGTATGATGATCGCATGGGGGCTAGTGTACGAGCAAGATCTTGGCCACAATGCTTTTTTTAGATTTGAACCATTTCGTTTATGTCTTGTGGTATTGATACCACGATATTTTACAGCACAAATTTTTGTATAGTAAGTGAAGGGATGATAGCGATGATGACTGCATTCATTCTGGCCCGCTAGTGAACCCGCACGACCCTCGCCAAGGTTTTTTGTACATTTGAACCACTTAGTTTGACTTATGGTATTGATACCACGTCATTTTACAGCACAAAGTTTTGTGTAGTAAGTATGGGGATGATGATCGCATTTTGCCTTACTCACTAGTGAACGTGCACGACTCTGGCCACCAAGCTTTTTTCTAAATTTGAACATTTTCTTTTATGTTTGTTTTTATTGATGCCACGAAATTTTACAGCACAAATTTTTGTGTATTAAGTAAAGGGATGATAGAGATGATGAACGCATGGGTCCTGACCTGCTAGTGTATGTCCAAGACCCTGTCCACAAAAGTATTTTTACATTTGAACCATTTCGTTTATTTCTTGTGGTATTGATACCATGATCTTTTACAGCACAAATTTTTCTGTAGTAAGTAAGGAGACGATACGAATAATGATCGCATGGGTCCTTACCATTAGTTATAGTGCACGACCCTAGCCACAAAATTTTTTTTACTTTCGAACCATTTGGATTTTGTCTTGTAGTATTGATACCACGACATTTTACAGCACAAATTTTTGTATGTTAAGTAAAGAGATGATAGGGATGGTGATCGCATGGGTCCTGATCCGCTAGTGTACGTGCAAGACCATGGCCACAAAAGTTTTTATATATTTGAACCATTTCGTTTGTCTTGTGGCATTGATACCATGATATTTTACAGCACAAATTTTTGTTTAGTATGTAAAGGAATGATAGGGATGATGATCGCATTTGTCCTGAAACGCTACTGAACGTACTCGACCCTCGCCCAAAAGTTTTTGTAAATTTGAACCACTTAGTTTGTCTTATGGTATTGATACCACGTCATTTTATAGCACAAAGTTTTGTATAGTAAATATAGGGATGATGACCGCGTGGGGCTGACCCGCTAGTGAAGGTGCTTGACCCTGGCCACAAACGTTTATGTAAATTTGAACCATATTGTTTATGTCTTATGGTATTGAACCACAATATTTTACAGCTCAAATTTTTGTATAATAAGGTAAGGGATGAAAGGGATGATGATCGCATGGGTCCTGACCAGGTTTGAACGTTCACGACTCTGGTCACAAAAGATTTTGTACATTTCAACCATCTTGTATATGTCTTGTTGTATTGATACCATGATACTTTACAGCAAAATTTTTTGTATACTAAGTGAAGGGATGATTGCAATGATGACCGCATTCGTCCTCATCCGCTAGTGAAAGTGCACGGCCCTCGCCCAATTTTTTTTTGTTGATTTGAACCACTTAGTTTGTCTTTTGGTATTGATACCACGTCATTTTATAGCACAAATTTTTGTGTAATAACTATAGGGACGACGATCGCATTTTGCTTGACCCTCTAGTGAACGTGCACGACCCTGGCAACTAAGGTTTTTGTAAATTTTAACCTGTTCTTTTATGTATTGTGGTATTGAACCACCACATTATACAGCACTAATTTCTGTACAGTAAGTGAAGAGATGATAGGGATGATGATCGCATGGGTCCTGACCAGCTTGTGAACGTGCACGACTCTGGTCACAAAAGATTTTGTACATTTCAAACATTTTGTTTATGTCTTGTTGTATTGATACCATGATATTTTACAGCACAAATTTTTTGTATTAAGTAAAGGGATGATAGGAATTATGAACGCATGGGTCCTGACTTGCTAGTGAACGTGCTTGACCGTGGACACAAAAGTTTCTGTAAATTTGAACCATTTTGTTTATGTCTTATGGTATTGAACCACCACATTATACAGCACTAATTTCTGTATATTAAGTGAAGAGATGATAAGGATGATGAACTCATGGGTAAGGAGATGATAGGGATGGTGATCGCATTGGTTCTGACCCGCAATTGAACGTGTACGATCCTGGCCACAAAAGTTTTTTTTTTTTACATTTGAACAATTTGTTTTGTCTTGTTGTATTGATACCACGACATTTTACAGCACAATGTTTGTACAGTAAGATGATATGGGTGGTGATCGCATGAGTCCTGACCCGCTAGTGATAGTGCACGACTCTGGCTACAAAAGATCTTGTACATTTGAACCATTTTGTTTGTCTTGTTGTATTGATACCATGATATTTTTCAGTACAAATTTTTGTATAGTATGTAAGGGAATGATAGGGATGATGATCGCATGGGTCCTGACCCGCTAGTGACCGTGCACGACTCTGGCTACAAAAGATCTTGTTCATTTGAACCATTTTGTTTGTCTTGTTTTATTGATACCATGATATTTTACAGCACAATTAATTGTATACTAACTGAAGGGATGATAGCGATGATGACCGCATTCGTCCTCATCAGCTAGTGAACGTGCACGACTCTGGCCACAAAAGTATTTTTTAAATATGAACTATTTCGTTTGTTTTGTGGTATTGATACCACATTTCACAGCACAAAGTTTTGTATAGTAAGTAAAGTGATGATAGGGAATATGATCGAATGGATCCTGACCTGCTAGTGTATGGAAAAGACCCTGGCTACAAAAGTTTATTACATTTGAACAATTTGGTTTATGTTATGTACTATTGATACCACGACATTTTACAGCACAAATGTTTGTATAGTAAGTAAGGAGATTATAGGGATGGTGTTCGCATGGGTCCTGACCCGCTAGTGAACGTGCAAGACCCTCGCCCAAAAGTTTTTGTAAATTTGAACCACTTAGTTTGTCTTAGGGTATTGGTACCACGTCATTTTACAGCAATTTTTGTATAGCAAGTATAGGAATGATAACCGCATTGGGCCTGACACGCTAGTGAAGGTACTCGACCCTGGCCACAAAAGTTTTTGTAAATTTGAACAATAGTATTTATGTCTTATGGTATTGAACCACGACATTATACAGCACAAACTTCTTTTTAGTAAGGGAAGAGATGATAAGGATGATGAACTCAAGGGTCCTGACCCGCTAGTGAACGTGCACGACCCTGGCAACTAAGGTTTTTGCAAATTTGAACCATTTCGTTTGTCTTGTGGTATTTATGCCACGACATTTTACAGCACAAATTTTTGTGTATTAAGTAAAGGGATGATAGGGATGATGTACGCATGGGTCCTGACCCGCTAGTGAACATGCACGACCCTGGCCACAAAAATTTTGTACATTTGAGCCATTTCGTTTACGTCTTGTGCTTTGATACCATGATATTTTACAGCGCAAATTGTTGTATAGTAAGTAAAGGGATGATAGTGATGATGATAGCATGGGTCCTGACCGCTAGTTAACGTGCACGACCCAGGCCATAATTATTTTTTTTACATTTGAACTATTTGGTTTCTGTCTTGTAGTATTGATAACACGACATTTTAGAGCACAAATTTTTGCATAGTAAATAAAGAGATGATATGGATGATGATCGCATGGGTCCTGACCCGCTAGTGTACGTGCAAGACCCTGGGCACAAAACTTTTTATACATTTGAACCATTTTGTTTCTTGTGGTATTGATACCATGATATTTTACAGCACAAATTTTTGTGTATTAAGTAAAAGGATGAAAAGGGATGTCGATCGCACGGGTCCTGACCCTCTAGTGAACGTGCACGACCCTGGCCACTAAGGTTTTTGCAAATTTGAACCATTTCGTTTGTCTTGTGGTATTAATGCCACGACATTTTACAGCACAAATTTTTGTGTATTAAGTAAAGCTATGATAGGGATGATGTACGCATGGGTCCTGACCCGCTAGTGAACATGCACGATCCTGGACACAAAAGTTATTTTTAAAATTTGAATCATTTCTTTGATGTATTTTGGTATTGATGCCAGGACATTTTACAGCACAAATTTTTGTGTATAAGGTAAAGGGATGAAAAGGGATGTTGATCGCACGGGTCCTGACCCGCTAGTAAACGTGGACGACCCTGGCAACAAAAGTTTTTATACATTTGAACCATTTCGTTTGTATCTTGGTATTGATACCATGATATTTTACAGAAGAAATTTGTGTATAGTAAGTAAAGAGAAAAAAGGGATGATGATAGAATGGGTCCTGACCCGCTAGTGAACGTGCCCGACCCTGGCCATTAACGTCTTAGTAATTTTAAACCATTTCGTTTATCTCTTGTGGTTTTGATACCACGACATTTTACAGCACAAATTTTAGTATAGTAAGTAAAAGGATGATAGGGATGATGATCACATGGGTCCTGACCCGCTAGTGAACGTGCACGACCTTGATCACAAGAGTTTTCTTTAATATGAACAATTTTGTTTGTTTTGTGGTATTGATACCTCTTCATTTTACAGCACAAATTTTTCTATAGTAAGTAAAGTGATGAAAGGGATGATGTTCGAATGGGTCCTGACTCGCTAGTGAACGTGCACGACACTGGCCTCAAAAGTTTTTGTAAATTTGAACCATTTTGTTTACGTCCTCTGGTATTATTACCATGATATTTTACAGCACAATTTTTTTTGTATTAAGTAAAGGGATGATAGGAATGATGATCGCATTGGTTCTGCCTCGCTACTGAATCTGTACGACCCTGGCCACTAAAGTTTTTGTAAATTTCAACCATTTCGTTTATGTCTTGTTGTATTGACACAACGAGGTTTTACAGCACAAATTTTTGAATAGTAAGTAAAGGGATAATAGAGATGATGATCGCGTGGGTCCTGACCCGCTAGTGAAATTGCACGATCCTGGCCACAAAAGTTTTTGTAAATATGAACCATTTCGTTGGTTTTGTGGTATTAATACCGTGATATTTTAATGAACAAATTTTTGTATAGTAAGTAAAGGGATGATAGGGATGATGATCGTAAGGGTCCTGACCCGCTAGTGTACGTGCAAGACTTTGGTCACAAAAATCTTTTAACATTTGAACCATTTGGTTTATGTCTTGTAGTATTGATACCACGACATTTTACAGCCAAGGTTTTTGTATAGTAAGTAAAGAGATGATAGGGATGATGATCGCATGGGTCCTGATCCGCTAGTGTACGTGCAAGACCCTGGCCACAAAAGTGTTTATAGATTTGAACCATTTCGTTTGTCTTGTGGTACAGATACCATGATATTTTACAGCACAAATATTTGTATAGTACGTAAAGGAATGATAGGGATGATGATCACATCTGTCCTGACCCGCTACTGAACGTGGTCGACTCTGGCCACAAAAGATTTAGTACATTTGAACCATTTTGTTTATGTCTTGTTGTGTTGATACCATGATATTTTACAGCACAAATTTTTGTATATTAAGTGAAGGGATGATAGCTATGGTGACCGCATATGTGCTGACCCGCTAGTGAACGTGCACGACCCTCGCCCAAACGATCTTTAAAATTTTAACCTCTTAGTTTGTCTTATAGAATTGATACCACTTCATTGTACAGCACAAATTTTTGTGCAGTATACATAGGGATGATGATCGCATTTTGGCTGACTCGCTAGTGAATGTGCACGACCCTGGCCACTAGTGTTTTTGTAAATTTGAAACATTTCGTTTTTGTCTTGTGGTATTGATGCCACGACATTTTACAGCACAAATTTTTGTGTATTAAGTAAAGGGATGATAGGGATGATGAACGCATGGGTCCTGGCCCGCTAGTGAACGTGCTCGACCCTGGCCACAAGAGTTTCTGTAATTTTGAACCATTTTCTTAATGTCTTATGGTATTGAACCACGACATTATACAGCACAAATTTCTGTATCGTAAGTGAAAATGTGATAGGGATGATGAAAGCATCGGTCCTGACCCGCTAGTGAACTTGCACGACCCTGGGCACTAAGGGTTTTGTAAATTTGAACCCTTTCGTTTGTCTTGTGGTATTGATGCCACGACATTTTACAGCACAAATTTTTGTGTATTAAGTAAAGGGATGATAGGGATGATGAACGCATGGGTCCTGACTTGCTAGTGAACGTGCTCGACCCTGGCCACAAAAGTTTTTGTAAGTTTGAACCATTTTGTTTATGTCTTATGGTATTGAACCACGACATTATACAGCACAAATTTCTCTATAGTAAGTGAAGAGATGATAGGGATGATGAACGCATGAGTCCTGACCCGCTAGTGAACGTGAACGACCCTGGCCACTAAGGTTTTTGCAAATTTGAACCATTTCGTTTATATCTTGTGGTATTGATGCCACGACATTTTAAAGCACACTTTTTTGTGTATTTAGTAAAAGGATGATAGGGATTATGAACGCATGGGTCCTGACAAGCTAGTGAAAGTGCACGATCCTGGCCACAAAAGTTTTTTTAAATTTTAATCATTTTTCATGTCTTTTGGTATTGATACCAGGACATCTTACAGCACAAATTTTTGTATTAAGTAAAGGGATGATAGGGATGTTGATCGCATCGGTCCTGACCCGCTATTGAAAATTCACAACCCTGGCCACAAAAGTTTTTTTACATTTGAACCATTTGGTTTCTGTCTCGTAGTATTGATAACACGACATTTTACAGCACACATTTTTGCATAGTAAGTAAAGAGATGATAGGGATGATGATTGCATGGGTATTGACCCGCTAGTGTATGTGCAAGAGCCTGGCCACAAACGTTTTTATAGATTTGAACCATTTCGTTTGTCTTGTGGTATTGATGCCATGATATTTTACAGCACAAATTTTTGTATAGTACGTAAAAGAATAATAAAGATGATGATCGCATATGTCGTGACCCGCTAGTGAACGTGCACGACCCTGGCCACAAAAGTTTTTGTAAATTTGATCATTTCGTTCATGTTTTGTGGTATTGATACCACGACATTTTGCAGCACACATTTTTGTACAGTAAGTAATGGGATGATAGCGATGATGATCGCATGGGTTCCGACCTGCTAGTGGACGTGCACGACCCTGGCCACAAAAGTTTTTGTAAATATGAACCATTTCGTCTGTTTTGTGGTATTGATACCATAATATTTTACAGAACAAATGTTTGTATAGTAAGTGAAGGAATAATAGCAATGATGACCGCATACGTGCTGACGCGCTAGTGAACGTGCACGACCCTCGGCGAAACGATTTTGTAAATTTTAACCACTTAGTTTGTCTTATATAATTGATACCACTTCATTGTACAGCACAATTTTTTGTGTAGTATACATAGGGATGATGATCGCATTGGACCTGACTCGCTAGTGAACGTGCACGACCCTGGCCACTAAGCATTTTGTAAGTTTGAAACATTTCGTTTGTGTCTTGTGGTATTGATGCCACGACATTTTACAGCACAAGTTTTTGTGTATTAAGTAAAGGTTTGATAGGGATGATGATCGCATGGGTTCCGACCTGCTAGTGAACGTGCACGATCCTGGCCACAAAAGTTTTTTTTTAATTTGAATCATTTTTCATGTCTTTTGGCATTGATACCAGGACATTTTACAGCACAAATTTTTGTATTAAGTAAAGGAATGATATTGATGTTGATCGCATGAGTCCTGACCCGCTATTGAAAATTTACGACCCTGGCCACAAAAGTTTTTGTACATTTGAACCCTTTCTTCTATGTCTTGTCGTATTGATACTATGATATTTTACAGCACAAATTTTTGTATAGTAAGCAAAGGGATGATAGTGATGATGATCGCATGGGTCCTGACCCGCTAGTGAACGTGCACCACCCTGGCCACAAAAGTTTTTGTAAATTTGAACCATTTCGTTTTTCTTGTGGTATTGATACCACGACATTTTAAAGCACAAAATTTTTTGTATTAAGTAAATGTATGATAGGGATGAAGAACGCAAGGGTTCTGACCCGGTAGTGAACGTGCTCGATCCTGGCCACAAAAGTTTTGTAAAATTAAACCATTTCGTTTATGTCTTATGGTATTGATACCACGACATTTTACAGCACAAATTTTAGTATAGTAAGTGAAGGGATGATAGGGATGATGATCGCATTGGTCCTGACCCGCTAGTGAACGTGTACGACCCTGGCCACTAAAGTTTTCGTAAATTTCAACCATTTCGTTTATGTCTTGTGGTATTGACACAACGAGATTTTACATCACAAATTTTTGAATAGTAAGTAAAGGGATAATAGGGATCATGATCGCATGGGTCCTGACCCTCTAGTGAACGTGCCCGACCCTGGCCATTAACGTCTTCGTAATTTTAAATCATTTCGTTTATCTCTTGGGGTTTTGATACCACGACATTTTACAGCACAAATTTTAGTATAGTAAATAAAAGGATGATAATGATGATGATCGCATGGGTCGTGACCCGCTAGTGTATGTGCAAGACCTTGACCCCAAAAATCTTTTAACATTTGAACCATTTGATTTATGTCTTGTAGTATTGATACCACGACATTTTAAGCAAAAGTTTTTGTATAGTAAGTAAAGAGATGATAGGGGTGATGACCGGGTTGGGCCTGACCCGCTAGTGAAGGTGCTGGACAATGGCCACAAACGTTTAAGTAAATTTGAACCATATTGTTTATGTCTTATGGTATTGAACCACAATATTTTACATCACAAATTTTTGTATAATAAGGTAAGGGATGAAAGGGATGATGATCGCATGGGTCCTGACCCGCTTTTGAACGTGCGCGACTCTGGTCGCAAAAGATTTTGTACATTTCAACCATTTTGTTTGTGTCTTGTTGTATTGATACCATGATACTTTACAGCAAAAATTTTTGTATACTAAGTGAAGGGATGATTGCAATGATGACCGCATTCGTCCTCATCCGCTAGTGAAAGTGCACTGCCTCGCCCAAAATTTTTTTGTAAATTTGAACCACTTAGTTTTCTTTTGGTATTGATACCACGTCAATTTATAGCAAAATTTTTTGTGTAATAACTATAGGGATGACGATCGCATTTTGCTTGACCCTCTAGTGAACGTGCACGACCCTGGCAACTAGGGTTTTTGTAAATTTGAACGTGTTCTTTTATGTATTGTGGTATTGAACCAATACATTATACAGCACTAATTTCTATATAGTAAGTGAAGAGATGATAGGGATGATCATCGCATGTGTCCTGACCCGCTTGTGAATGTGCACGACTCTGGTCACAAAAGATTTTGTACATTTCAACCATTTTGTTTGTCTTGTTGTATTGATACCATGACATTTTACAGCACAAATTTTTTGTATTAAGTAAAGGGATGATAGGGATGATGAACGCATGGGTCCTGACCCGCTAGTGAACGTGCTTGACCCTGGACACAAAAGTTTCTGTAAATTTGAACCATTTTGTTTATGTCTTATGGTATTGAACCACCACATACAGCACTAATTTCTGTATAGTAAGTGAAGAGATGATAGGGATGATGAACTCATTGGTCCTGACCCGCTAGTGAACGTGGACGACCCTGGCCACCAAGGTTCTTGCAAATTCAAACCATTTCGTTGATGTCTTGTGGTATTTATGCTACGACATTTTACACCACAAATTTTTGTGTATTAAGTAAAGAAATGATAGGGATGATGAACGCATGGGTCCTGACCCGCTAGTGAACGTGCTCGACCCTGGCAACAAAAGTTTTAGTAATTTTAAACCATTTTTTTATGTCTTATCGTATTGATACCACGACATTTTACAGCACAAATTTTAGTATAGTAAGTGAAGGGATGATAGGGATGATGATCGCATGAGTCCGGAACCGCTAGTGAACGTGTACGACAACGCCTACAAAAGTTTTTTGTAAATTTAAAAATTTGTTCATGTCTTGTAGTATTGATACCACGAAATTTTACAGCACAAATTTTTGTATAGTAGGTAAAGAGATGATAGGGATGGTGATCGCATTGGTCCTGACCCGCAATTGAACGTGTACGATCATGGCCACAAAAGTATTTTTTTTTACATTTGAACAATTTCGTTTATGGCTTGTGATATTAATACCACGACATTTTACAGCACAATTTTTTGTGTATTAAGTAAAGGGATGATAGGGATGAAGAACGCATGGGTCCTTACCCTCTAGTGAACGTGCTCGACCCTGGCTACAAAAGTTTTAGTAATTTTAAACCATTTTGTTTATGTCTGATCGTATTGATACCACGACATTTTGCAGCACAAATTTCTGTATAGTAGGTAAAGAGATGATAGGGATGGTGATCGCATTGGTCCTGACCCGCTAGTGAACTAGCACGATCCTGGCCACAAAAGTTTTTTTTTAAATTTTAAACATTTCTTTCATGTCTTTTGGTATTGATACCAGGACATTTTACAGCACAATTTTTTGTGTATTGTGTAAAGGGATGTTGGGGATGTTGATCACATGGGTCCTGACCCGCTGTTGAACGTTCACGACCCTGGCCGCAAAAGTTTTTGTACATTTGAACCTTTTCGTTTCTGTCTTGTGGTATTGATACTATGATATTTTACAGCACAAATTTTTGTATAGTAAATAAAGGGATGATGGGGATGATGATCGCATGGGTCGTGACCCGCCAGAGAACGTGCACGACCCTGGCCACAAAAGTTTTTGTACATTTGAACCATTTCCTTTGTATCTTGGTATTGATACTATGATATTTTACACCACAAATTGTTGTATAGTAAGTAAGGGGATGATAGGGCTGATGATCGCGTGGGTCCTGACCGGCTAATGAACGTGCACGACCTTGGCCACAGAAGTTTTTTTTATATTTGAACAATTTCGTTTATGGCTTGTGATATTGATACCACGACATTTTACAGCACAATTTTTTGTGTATTAAGTATACGGATGATAGGGATGAAGAACGCATGGGTCCTGACCCGCTGGTGAACGTGCTCGACCCTGGCAACAAAAGTTTTAGTAATTTTAAACCAATTTCTTTATGTCTTATCGTATTGATACCACGACATTTTATAGCACAAATTTTAGTATAGTAAGTGAAAAGATGATAAGGATGATGATTGCATGAGTCCGGAACCGCTAGTGAACGTGTTCGTCCCCGGCTACAAAAGATTTTGTAAATTTAAAAATTTGTTCATGTCTTGTGGTATTGATACCACGACATTTTACAGCACACATTTTTGTATAGTAAGTAAAGATATTATAGGGATGATGACCGCATGTGTCCTGAACCGCTAGTTAACGTGCACGACCCTGGCCACAAAAGTTTTTGTAAATATGAACCATTTCGTTGCTTTTGTGGTATTGATACCACGACATTCTACAGCACAAATTTTTGTATAGTATGTAAAGAGATGATAGGGATGATGATCGCATGAGCCCTGACCTGCTAGTGTATGTCCAAGACCTTGGCCACAAAAGTATTATTACATTTGAACCATTTCGTTTATTTCTTGTCGTATTGATACCATGATATTTTACAGCACAAATTTTTGTATAGTAAGTAAGGAGACAATAGGAATGATGATCGAATGGGTCTTGACCACTAGTAAATGTGTACGACCCCAGGAACAAAAACCTTTTTACATTTGAACCATTTGGTTTATGTCTTGTAATACTGATACCACTATTTTTTACAGAACAATTTTTTGTATAGTAGGTAAAGAGATGATGGGGTTGGTGATTGCATTGGATCTGAACCGCTAGTGAACGTGCACGATCCTGGCCACAAAAGTTTTTTTTTAAATTTGAAACATTCCTTTCATGTCTTTTGGTACTGATACCAGGACATTTTACAGCACAAATTTTTGTATAGTAAGAAAAGGGATGATGGGGATGGCGATCGCATGGGTCCTGACCCGCTAGTGTACGTGCAAGACCCTGGCCACAAACGTTTTTATACGTTTGAACCATTTCGTCTGTTTTGTGGTATTGTTACCATGATATTTTACAGCACAAATTTTTGTATACTAAGTGAAGCGGTGATAGTGATGATGACCGGATTTGTCCTCATCGGCTAGTGAACGTGCACTACCCTCACCATAAAGGTTTTGTAAATTTGAACCACTTAATTTGTCTTATTGTATTGATACCACGTCATTTTATAGCACAAATTTTTGTGCAATAAGTTTAAGGATAATGATCGCATTTTGCCTGACCGGCTAGAGAACGTGCACGACCCTGGCCACTAAAGTATTATTACATTTGAACCATTTCGTTTATTTCTTGTGGTTTTGATACCTCGACATTTTACAGCACAAATTTTAGTATAGTAAGTAAAAGGATGATAGGGATGATGATCGCATGGGTCCTGACCCGCTAGTGAAAGTGAACGACCCTGATCACAAGAGTTTTCTTTAATATGAACCATTTCGTTTGTTTTGTGGTATTGATACCACTTCATTTTTCAGCACAAATTTTTCTATAGTAAGTAAAGTGATGAAAGGGATGATGTTCGAATGGGTCCTGACTCGCTAGTGAACGTGCACGATACTGGCCTCAAAAGTTTTTGTAAATTTGAATCATTTTGTTTACGTCCTCTGGTATCAATACCATGATATTTTACAGCACAATGTTTTGTGTATTAAGTAAAGGGATGATAGGAATGATGATCGCATTGGTTCTGCCTGGCTACTAAATCTGTACGACCCTGGCCACTAACGTTTTGGTAAATTTCAACCATTTCGTTTATGTCTTGTGGTATTGACACAACGAGGTTTTACAGCACAAATTTTTGAATAGTAAGTAAAGGGATAATAGAGATGATGATCGCATGGGTCCTGACCCGCTAGTGAACGTGCACGATCCTGGCCACAAAAGTTTTTGTAAATATGAACCATTTCGTTTGTTTTGTGGTATTGATACCGTGATATTTTACTGAACAAATTTTTGTATAGTAAGTAAAGGGATGATAGGGATGATAATCGTAAGGGTCCTGACCCGCTAGTGTACGTGGACGACCCTGGCCACAAAAGTGTTTATAGATTTGAACCATTTTCTTCGTCTTGTGGTACAGATACCATGATATTTTACAGCACAAATATTTGTATAGTACGTAAAGGAATGATAGGGATGATGATCGCATCTGTCCTGACACGCTACTGAACGTGCACGACCCTCGCCCAAACGATCTTGTAAATTTTAACCTCTTAGTTTGTCATATAGAATTGATACCACTTCATTGTACAGCACAAATTTTTGTGCAGTATACATAGGGATGATGATCACATTGGGACTGACTCGCTAGTGAACGTGCACGACCCTGGCCACTAGTGTTTTTGTAAATTTGAAGCATTTCGTTTGTGTCTTGTGGTATTGATGCCACGACATTTTACAGCACAAATTTTTGTGTATTAAGTAAAGGGATGATAGGGATGACGAACGCATGGGTACTGGCCCGCTAGTGAACGTGCTCGACCCTGGCCACAAAAGTTTCTGTAATTTTGAACCATTTTGTTAGTGTCTTATGGTATTGAACCACGACATTATACAGCACAAATTTCTGTATCGTAAGTGAAGATGTGATAGGGATGATGAACGCATGGGTCGTGACCCGCTAGTGAATTTGCACCACCCTGGGCACTAAGGGTTTTGTAAATTTGAATCCTTTCGTTTATGTCTTGTGGTATTGATCCCACGATATTTTACAGCACAAATTTTTGTGTATTAAGTAAAGGGATGATAGGGATGATGAACGCAGGGGTCCTGACTTGCTAGTGAACGTGCTCGACCCTGGCCACAAAAGTTTTTGTAAATTTGAACCATATTGTTTATGTCTTATGGTATTGAACCACGACATTATACAGCACAAATTTCTCTATAGTAGGTGAACAGATGATAGGGATGATGAACGCATCAGTCTTGACCCGCTAGTGAACGTGCACGACCCTGGCCACTAAGGTTTTTGTAAATTTGAACCATTTCGTTTATATCTTGTGGTATTGATGCTACGACATTTTAAAGCACACATTTTTGTGTATTTAGTAAAGGGATGATAGGGATTATGAACGCATGGGTCCTAACAAGCTAGTGAACGTGCACGATCCTGGCCACAAAATTTTTTTTTAAATTTTAATCATTTTTCATGTCTTTTGGTATTGATACCAGGACATCTTACAGCACAAGTTTTTGTGTATTAAGTAAAGGCATTATAGGGATGTTGATCGCATCGGTCCTGACCCGCTATTTAAAATTCACAACCCTGGCCACAAAAGTTTTTGTACATTTGAACCATTTCGTTTATGTCTTATGGCATTGATACCTCGAAATTTTACAGCAAGAATTTTGGTATAGTAAATGAAGGGATGATAGGGATGATGATCCCATGGGTCCTGACCCGCTAGTGAACGTGTACGACCCTGGCTTCAAAATATTTTGTAAATTTCATCATTTGGTTCAAGTTTTGTGGTGTTCATACCACGACATTTTACAGCACACATTTTTGTATAGTAAGTAAAGAGATTATAGGGTTGATGACCGCATGTGTCCTGAACCGCTAGTGAACGTGCACAACCCTGGCCACAAAAGTTTTTTTAATTATGATTCATTCCGTTGGTTTTGTGGTATTGATACCACGAAATTTTACAGCACAAATTTTTTTATAGTAAGTAAAGTGATGATAGGGAATATGATCGCATGGGTCCTGACCTGCTAGTGTGTGTCCAAGACCCTGGCCACAAAAGTATTATTACATTTTAACCATTTCGTTGGTTTTGTGGTATTGATACCATGATATTTTACAGCACAAATTTCCGTATAGTAAGTGAAGAGATGATAGCGATGATGACCGCATTCGTTTTGGCCCCTCTAGTGAACGTGCACGACCCTGGCCACTAAGGTTTTTGTAAATTTGAACTTTTTCGTTTACGTCTTGTGGTAATGAACGTGCACGAACCTGGCTTCAAAAGTTTTTGTAAATTTCATCATTTGGTTCATGTTTGGTGGTGTTGATACCACGACATTTTACAGCACACATTTTTGTATAGTAAGTAGAGAGATTATAAAGATCATGACCGCATGTGTCCTGAAGCGCTAGTGAACGTGCACCACCCTGTCCACAAAAGTTTTTAAAATTTGAACCATTAAGTTTGTCTTTTGGTATTGATACCACGACATTTTACAGCATAAATTTTAGTATAGTAAGTTGAGGGATGATAGGGATGATGATCGCATGGGTCCTGAAACGCTAGTGAACGTGCACGACCCTGGCTTCAAAAGTTTTTGTAAACTTCATCATTTGGTTCCTGTCTTGTGGTGTTGACACCACGACATTTTACAGCACAAATTTTTGTATAGTAAGTAAAGTGATGATAGGGAAAATCATCGCATGGGCCCTGACCACTAACAGTAGGACCGCCGCTCTTTTTCCGCTAGTACCGTTATGTTTATAATTAATATAGAAAGTCATGTCCTTTCATGGGTTGTGTTGGCAGTCGGTTGTATTAGGTCATTAGGGTTTGATGACATGGTTACATGTGTTTGGAAAGTTGTTATGTTTCTTTTTTTTAGTTGTGCTGACATGTAAAGGTTGTGTCTTCTTCTTTTTCGAGTTTGTATGCGTGTCTGTAGAGACTTTATACTGGCTATTTTTAAAAATAATAATGGAAAATTGAATTAAATCTGTTGATACGTCATTCTGTATCACTTACATCTGTAGTAGTGATTAAATTAATAATCCGTATGAGTGATTAAATTAATAATTTAGTTGGAACAAATAAGATGTTCGAACAATATGTGAGAGAGAATAAAAGATAACACGAACAATATGTGAGAGAGAGAATAAAAGATTACTCGAGCAATATGTGGAGAGAGATTAAAAAGATATTATACAAATGGATTTGACTAGTAGAAACTTACATTGAGAAATATATATAACTTGGAAAAATGAAATATTAGAGTCCCACCTGTTAGGCTAAAGGAGATGGTGATTATTTTATTTGTTAAAAATAAGAAGCTCAGAACACTTATAATGTGTGATACGTACTGGGATTGAACCCGGGACCCTTAACACTATTGGTGAACAATGTATTGTACTGAAAATGAGCTTGGTACCCTTAGCAACAGAGGTGAACGTTGCATTGTACGGGGATTGAATATGGGACTTTTAGCACAAGAGATGAACGTTGCATTGTACGGGGATTGAATATGGGACTTTTAGCACAAGAGATGAACGTTGCATTGTACGGGGATTGAATATGGGACTTTTAGCACAAGAGATGAACGTTGCATTGTACGGGGATTGAATATGGGAGCCTTAGTACCAGAGGTGAACGCTGTATTGTAGTGGGATTGAACCCTGGACCCTCCAAGCACCAAAGGTGAACGTTGTATTATACTGAGAATTATTGCAATCCTTACATGTAAATTGGCGAGAAAAAAAGAAACATGGGAAATACGAAATGTGTGTGTGTGTGTATGATTGAATGCTTTATTTATTTTGTTAATATTCATCGTTTTATTGATTTGTTTATTCATTATAGTTAACTCCATGTTTACAGCCAAGTTTGAAATACGGAGCGACTGAATTGTTCTTCCGTCTTTGAGAGAAGGCGAGCTTAGAATGAACACAATTTTATTTTTGTAAATGCCATTACTTCCGGGTTGTTGCTTTACATGCGTTTCCCCTTGCTTCCGTTAGAACATTGAGTGGTGACATAGATATAGAATGTCAATGTACTTTCTACTTTTATTTCCGCTTGTACTGAAATAACCTTAGACGATTTCTCCTTGCCGTTAGAACTTTGACTGGTGACGTACTGAAATATTTTTCCATTAACTATGATTGTTACTGCGATACTTATCGGCAGTGATGAAGAAGACAGATAGAAATTTTATGTTTCTTCCCCCTTTAGAAGATGTATTTTTTGTGGCAATATCTGATTTTGGCAGAATATCTAATATCTGATGAACATGTAAGCATTTTCTTTAATTAGATGAGAACCGTACATAGCTGCAAGCCCCAAATGTTGATCGATACCCTGTCTGAATGAGATTTCTCCAGCGGTTAACGAACTTGTAAATAAGAAATTTTTAGATGTCTTGCCGTAACACTGAATAAGCGCTGTTAGCGGACATGATGACTTTATTTATTTATAATTAATGAAATCGGGTTGAAAACCCGGTGAAAACATGATGCTTGGGGAGGGACATAATGAAATCCTTATATATATATATATATATATATATATATATATATATATATATATATATATATATATGTATATAGTATTGAAATAAAGTTTGTTATTATTGTTTTTACACAGCTCCATAGTGTGTGTGTGTTGATCTTTTGTGTGTTGAACTTTTTTTCGTCAGTGATTTTAACAGAGCGAACTCTGATTTTTAAGGTGAGAGCTTTTTAAATGCCATGTATTATTCACTTAATTATAATGAAAGTTTTTTTGAATAATTATTGAAAAACTACACGATTTGCTTCTGAGAAACATTATCGGGGGAATAAACCTACGACCATTTTTGTAATCATGCAAGAGGGACATTATTATTATTATTATTATTATTATTATTATTATTATTATTATTATTATTATTATTATTAGAAGCTCATTCTTATTTGCATTCTTTCATGCTTGGTACACAAGCTAATAGCAGCTACGCTGCGAACTATTAAAATATTTTCTTATCTTTTACCGGTTGGTTCTTATTTTTATTGGTTCGTATGCCAGAGCATACTCGTAAGAGCAGCTACGCTGCGAACTATTAAAATATTTTATTGGTTCGTGTAATTTTATTTTATTGGTTCGTATCTTATTTATTATTTCGCTTGGTACACAAGCTCAGAGCAGCTACGCTGCGAACTATTAAAATATTTTATTGGTTCGTTTGCTTTTTTGTTCAATCACTTCATTAGAAGTTCCGTGTTAATTATTTGTTTTTAAAATAAGAAGCTCAGAACACTTGTAGTGTGAACCTACAAATAAAAGGGCTAAAGACGGACCATTTACTTGTAGAGTTTTATTTGCTTAATTACAATATTTTTGATTCATTTGTTACGATTTTTTAACTGTTATACCGATCACTTTAAAATCAGTTATACCTAATACACACACACACACACACACACACACATATATATATATATATATATATATATATATATATATATATATATATATATATATATATATATATATATGTACGTTGTACAGATTGGACTTGAACAGTTTAAGTAAGATCATTTGCCAATAGATGGCATACTACTACGCTTTGGCAACACAGCTGATAATCTTTTAGGAAGGCAAATGTTTGAACTAAGACTAGTATTTTCAGAAAGAAATGTTTTAGTCTTGGGGGGAGCGCTTTTCCCCAACATTATCGTGTTTTAATAGTAAATATTACTGAATTTTATTTATTTGCGTGGGTGCTAGCCACATAGCTTTAATGTTAAGAAAGGATGAAAATTTACGGAACCTCTAAATACACTGATTATTGAACATTGTCTTTTGATTTGAAAATGTGTTGTGTATCCTTGAAGTAAAATGAAATGATCTAACTAAGGGGCTTTTGCATGTCAGATAGATTGCCTAGATTTTAACAGTATTATAGCAAAAGAGAATTACGTACGATTATTGTAACACATAGCTATAACTGACGGGCGATCCTAGAGGTTATAGGTGACCCTAAATTTAAATAGTATTGTATTACAAGGAAGCAAAAAAAAGAGAATTATGTAGTCCTATTTGTAGCACACACCTATAACTGGCGGGTCACTTCCCCATTAGTCACAGGCTTACTTAGAAAAAAAATAAAATGGAATTTTTGAGTCCCATGGTTATGCCGGTTAGGCTAAAGGAGACGGTGAAGATGTGAGATGAATAAAATGGTAGGATGAAGAAGTAGGAGGAAACGGGAGAACCCCTGAGAAAAAAACCCATGGACACGGTGTTTGTCCACCACAATTTATAAAAAATAAATCCAAACAATGTTTGTCATGAAAATGTTGAAATATTTGGTGCTAGCTGGTATCGAACCCGAAACCCCACTCACCAGAGGTGAACGCTTTACCATCGAGCCACCGCGGCCCCCGGGCTTACTTAGATTTTAATAGTATTATAGCAAAAAAAAAGAGAATTATGTATGCCAATTGTAGCACGTAGCTATAACTGGCGGGGCCCATTAGTTATAGGCGACCCGAGATTTAAACAGTATTATATTATAGCAAAAAGAGAATTATGTGGGACTGTTTTTACCGGTTGAGGGCATGTTCCCCATTAGTTAGTCCCTACAATTGCGGGTTTTTTTGAATAGGTAATAACATGATGATAATTATGTTCAACTGAAGGGTCATATGTGTTGGTGGGTCCCCCTTAGGGATTTGTAATATAATGAACGTTTGGTGGTTTACTGATAGAAGAAGAATCAACTATGCCCTCACAAATTATGTTTTATTAACAGAACACAACTGCGAGAAGGGTTTTTGGTACTTATTTAATGCTATCAGTAGTATTTAATGGCTAAAAAAAAGAAATATATATCATACTGTACCTTTAAAATATAAATATATATTCAGGACTAATAATAAACACGTCAACACGGAACACGACGGTAAAGTAAACTAAAGTTAATTTAAAATTTCTCCGACAGATGGCATAGAACCACAATTTTCTATTATAGTTGATTTTGTATTAAAGTAATGAAAACAAATGATTGAAGAGAATTATATAATAATTAGTACGGGGTTATTCGATGAATGAAAGAAAGAAAAAAAAGTATAGAAGAAGAAGAAATGTAATTTTACTGTTTTAATATGGTTATTGAAAACACATACACAATCTTATTATTGTTTCTTGTTGAAAGAATATTTATAAGTTTAAAATTGATATAGAGATGCATAAGAAAACTGATTTACATTTCGTTTGTTTATTTATGAACGACTCAAGGTTTGAACTAGAGACAATGCTTATATGAAGCGAACTTAATTATATTTTTTATTTTTTAATAAATCACTTTGTTTGAGTTTGTCCGGGTGGAAATTTGATTTATATATACAGTGAAAAAAAATAACCTAATTTGTTTAGTCCGTCATATCTTGAGGGAAATGGCGTGAAAGATATATTCAAATATTGCAAAATACATTTGAATATGGGAGAATATTTTATAGCTAACTGGATTGGAGTAACATTGAATAAAACCCGAGATTAAATATAGTACTTATTATTGAAAATTAATTTTCAAACCTTTGCAGCGTTGTTGCTGTAGGGCATTTAAGAGTGGTTTGTTTATACGCGTAAGCGCACCTGGGATTTGAACTCGAACACCGCTGTTAAGGTGACTTTGCTTATACGCGTAGGCTCGCTCGGAATTTGAACCCACGCACCATTGTTAGGTTTACGCGGGAATTAAACCCGCACCCCGCTGTTAAGATGACTTTGTTTATGCGCGTAGGCTTGCCCTGGATTTAAACTTGTACGTCAGTGTTAGGTTTACGCGGAAATTAAATCCGCACGCCGTTGTTAAGGTGACTTTGTTTATGCGGGTAGACCTGCACGGGAATTAAAAAAATTGTACGTCCTAGCACAAAAGGCAATAACATTAAAAAAAATTCTGACATGCGAAATTTGTAGATGAGATGTCAAATATGTTTCCAGTAAAGATGATGATGATAACTTTAGTGAATACGGTAACATGGTTTTGTTTGCACCAAAGGCAAAAGCATTAAGGGGTTAGAACATGTTGAATCATTGGAAATTAAATTGTGATTCATTTTAACAAATGCGTCAGCCTTAACGTGAAACTTTTAGGATACAACCGGAAATTGAATGCGTGTTCGTTAGCAGCGTTTATTAAAATATATGACCATATTGTAAGATTTAATAATAGTAGCTTAATTTCAGTTAACCAAGGCGTTCAGTAGCATTGGTATATAAAACATGAACCTATTAACTAACTAACAATTATTGGAAAATAAACTTGAAAACTTCGAGACGTATGCTATTGCCTAAGTTAAATTGATTTTGAGTTTGTTGTTGTTTCGTTCAGTAGTATGGGTTTATGAGACGTGTACCTACATAAAGTGAATTGATTTTAAGTTTGCTATCCCGTTCAGTAGTATGGGTATATGAGACGTGTACCTACATAAAGTGAATTGATTTTAAGTTTACTGTTTTGTTCAGTAGCATGGCTATATGAAACTAGTATTTTACCACCACCGAAAATTAAATCCGGGACAGTTTGTACCAATAGCGTGATTATTAGCGTTAATCACTATGTTAGGCTACACAAGAACACTAGACATGATTTAAGTGTGTTATTTTTCTTATAGGTTTTTTGAGAACAAAAAAAACTGAAAATTAAATATATATCTCACACAGATTTAAAACTTTGCTCCTGGAAAAATTTTTAGCACTAATTGGAACCATAAAATCCACACCGGAAACCAAACATAACTTCTTACATGTCGGTCAAATCTTTGTGAAGTTAACCCATTTAAAATTATATATATATATATATAAGTTGTTCAAGTTAAACAATGTAACTGAGTTTGTGATTAGAATAATAGAATTTTATTAGTGTTGATTATAATTGATTTCATTTTGGTGAAAATAAGTTGTACTAATAATACTTTTCTTTATTTTGCAGAAGAAGAAAATGAGTGAAATTGAATTTGAAGCGTACACCGCAAACGACTACTGCCGTAAAAAAATAAAAAACCGTGGTGATCGAAAATCATATTTTCTATCATATGTATGCCCACAAAATAAAAACAAAACTGAAAAATGGCATACATGTGATATGTGTGTAAACATGGAACTTTTAAAAATGTATATAGAAAAAAAAGACAGAAAGTGTAATGATGGGGAAATAATCGGGATACCATGGGACTTGGAGGGACGGGTGAGGGAAAAAGAAGAAGAAAAGCAAGACGAAGACAAGGACATGATGGAGAAGGAGGGAGAAGAAATGGAACAGGAAGAGGGAGGGGAGGTAATTTTGGGGCTTTAATTTTTTTTGTAAATACTTGTAAATATAATGTAAATAAATCATGTTTTTGGGTGAATGGGTAAATTTTGAGTTTCCTTTCCTTTGAATTTTTAAAACCTACCTAACAAAGGTCATAAAAATGTCTAACATATTTTTTTTCCGTGTCATATTGAACTTATAGATACCTTTTATTAACAGTAACGTTTCGAAGCATAGAAAATATATTTTCAGAATAAGAATTGTTGTTAGAATTTAGAAAAAAACAGGAAAAAATCTTTATGCTTTTCAGTACGTTGCACTATTTAGTTAACAGTTTCAATTGAAAAGATTTTAATTATGCTATCATAACTAATTTGATTTCCCTCTAGTATCAAATTGTACTTGAGTTTTCCTTTTATTTATTTATTTATTTATTTTCTTTAATCAATATACATAGTTGTAGGGTGAAACAAGCTTAATGAGATATTTGTTGGTGTCCATAAATAAGAATTAAAACAACAACAACAACAACATTTTCGTTTAATAATTAGTTGTTGCTATTAAATGATAGTATACTGAAAGAAAAGTCTGAATTTTTACTTTTTTATTAAATCCGTTTAAGATGACTGAATAAATTTATTTTATTCACTCACATGTATAAGATGTTCGAAGAATATGTAAGAGAATAAAAGATACTCTCCTAATAAATTACTCGGAGCAACTTATTTTATGGAGACAAGATAGAGAATTTGAATACTTTTTTTCTTTTGTGAACACTAAAATGTAGTTGGTGTCAGGGAACATACAATAAAATCAGTTTTTTATTCCTTGAATAATTAACTAGGTATTTCTTTTGGGTTTGAAGCTGTGGATTTGCGACCCACGGTATTGTATATAAAAATTTTGTGCAAAAACACAATAATATCCAACTATTTAAGATAAATATAAATAAAGGGTTTCAGTGTAGAATGACATATATGTTAATTGGCATACCATTATCTATTTGGATGAAATGGAGTCCCATACACTTAGGTCATGAAGATTTGTTGTATATAAAAAAAACTCTTAGACACTTTATAAAAAAAAAGCCGTCCTGAGAAACACAAATACTTGTCATAAAATGTTCAAATAATTGGAGTATCCTAGGATCGACCCCCAAGCACTAAAGGTGAGCGCCTTACCACTAACCCACCGCAATCCCCAAAGACAAAAGAACTTTAGTTCAGTTTAGATACTTAATGCTGCCATCAGAATATTTTCTTTGTGCAGCATGGAATCGAACTCTGAATAATTGTAAAGATTAAATAGCAAATTGTTTCTTAGAAATAAAAAATTACTTACTTACTTACTATGGTATCTGTGTACGCTTAATTATGAAATTATTTTGAATAATAAATGAAATCTGTGAGTCCCACGATTATGTCGGATCACTTTAGAAAAGGTTATGAAATTGGTGGAATGAAGAAGAGAAAGTGGGAGAACACGTTGTTTGTTCAGCACAATTTATAAGAAATAAATCCAAACTTAATGTTGTCATAAAAAATGTTGAAATAATTGATGCAAGCGGTAATCGAACCAAAAACCCTAAACAGTGGAAATGAACGCCTTACCACTGAGCCCTTATGGCTCCGCTATGAGAAATGAAATAATTGATGCAAACGGTAATCGAACCAGAAATCCTAAGCAGTGAAAATGACTGCTTTATCATTAACCCATTATAATCCTATATTGATAAATGAATACCTAATGAAGAAAAGTCTAACTGTAGAAACCAACTAGCACTGAAAAACTAAACATTGAAACTTTGTCAGCATAGTAATCCATATAATTTTCTTTTATTTTATTGGATGCTCAAGGAAATTGTATTTTCAAAAGTGTTAAAATTAAATGTGAATCATGGGACGGACCTGTTATGAAAGAATAAAAGTTTGGTCTTGATAAGAAAACAATAGTAAACTATGGCTAACGTACTTATAGATTTATTATCAAATCTGAAAAACTTTGAACAAATCTTTTCTGTTTTGAACAGTACATAAGTAAAATTAATGAACAACTGTGTGTCAAATAAGTAAGATTAATACATACTAAAAGATGGTTGTTTTCAGGAACTTGAACTGAAAATTGTTTCTACTGGCCTTCTTTTTTAAAAAAACAAGTGGTTAAATGAAATGATAGGAAAAAGGTGGTAGTTTAGTTGACCTCCCCTTTGAACAGTAATGGGTATTTTATATAATCTTACAAAGTTATTGTTCGTGAAGAAAAGTGTAAATAAAATGATGATGATTTTCTACATGACTATGGTCTGTCACCACCGATAACATGTACGCTATCCGTTTAGCAAAGAGGAGGAGGAGGGTCATATTTGGGAGATTGAATCTAATTCAATACAATAGAGATATATAACCTAACGCATCGACATAAACACCTGTTTAAATAAGTAAATGATCTTTGAATATATGTCATATAGACATGAAAAAAGAATACAGATAAATAGGAAATAAATTTTAGTTTCATGAAACTTCAGCCATAAGAAGAAGTTTGTAAAACAGTTTATTCTCCTTTGCCATTGCAAAGTTGGTGTTAGTTTTTTTTCTTTCCTAAGCTTTTAACATATAGCATGCCTAATGAAAATTCACAGGGATTTCTAGCACTGATCAAATACATAATGTAGGCTTCAGTTTTAACATATATTCACAACTTACTACATGGATTGTCTACAAGAATCCTTAACATTTGGCGAATTTTCGATAGCATTTTGTTTCTCCCTATTGTACGCAATACTTTATCTGTAAACATATTTAGCGAAAGTTCAATAATTATTGTCTTATGATAACAACAGTAATATTTTTTTTTTCAAGTGTTGAGTATTCTGTAGATAAGATAGCACCACTCGTTGCTAAAAGTTGTCACAAAAGGAAGTAATCCACCATGTCTTAAATGTAAAATAACCAAAAGTATGTTTTAAAAAGGATTTAAAAGCATTATTATTTATCGATACGTTGGAATCCAACAGACTAATTAAAAAACAAGTAAATACAAAGGAGCTATTGGGGTTCAGGTATTGTGATTTCTAATTATTGCTTTCAATGTGAATATATAGAAATTCAAGCACGCGCAGTAAACGGTCTGGGTGACTTTGTCGGTTGTAAAACTGATGCAAAGATGAAATATTCAAGCTAATTTGGATAATAAAAGAATAGTATCTAAAACTAATAGGGGGTGGAAACTATGAGTTTCAGGTCTACCTTAAACTTGTTCAAACCTGTTTTCATTGGTTAATTCAAACATGTCGTTACATCCCACGGTGAAAAGTATAAATACCGCGGTTAAGAAAGATACATAAGAATATTGTTGTACTGGTTGTAGTCGATGAAAAGATTTCTTCTTCTTCGTATGGTGGTCAATGAAAATATTTGTGGCTAGTGTTTTTTTTTTATTTTAGTTTGATCACTTTATATTAATTTATCACCTCGTAATAAATTACTCGAACACTTACAGTGTGATTATTTTATTCGTTCGTGTTATTTTATTTTATTGGTTCATTTGCGTAGCAAATTCAACTTATTTATTGGATTGTATGCCAAAGCATATTCGCTAGAGCAACTACGTTGTGAACTATTATATAATTCGTTTACTTTGTCGAACTGAAAAATGTCTAATGCTGAAAACGTATTGGTCTGTTTCTGCGATAATATTCACATAACAATTCAGTGCTTAATAAATGCTTTTCAAATGTGGGAATCTAAAAGAAGAAGTATGTTTCTTTGCAGTGGGTGTGCACGTGGATTGAAAGACGCAATAAACCATGACTGCATTCTGTTACATAAAAATATATTGAAAACAAAAGTACTAAGTGTTATTATGGATATGGACACACAAGATGAAATTTGGTATACGTTTCAAAAAAATGCACAACAATACTTTTAATAAATTAGAACAGTTTTTTCATATATATGATGATGCCATTCATAATGATACATTTGTTAATCAACTAATAGAAATATTTTTGCAGAAAGATTTTAAGAAATTCTTAATTTGGAATAAAAAACAAAGTGTTAGTGATAGTGTTTGTGATTGAAAAAAAATATGAAAAATAATAGACGTATGGATGAAAATGTTACTCTTCTGTAGGTATATTACATGAACAAACTGTAAAAAGGCACAATTTGCCATGCTTTTTTATTTCTGTGAACGTTACAAGTAAATCTTACTCAAGTAAATATCTAAGAAAAAAATACTTACTGTGTAGTGCAGTGCAGTGTAGTGCGGTGCTATCATACTAAACATTTCTTCAAATATTTATGTGAATGAGTTCAAAACTAATTAACACAATACAAATTTTTTAAAAAAAATCGTGTAAAAACCAATATAAACTAATGAAAGATGTTTCATATTGCTGAATAAATGAAGACTTTATACAAGCTTCATATTGCTGAATAAATAAAGACAATATACTAATAATAATAATAAAATCGGAGATTTTTTTATTGTAGTTTTTGCAACAATAATAATCGCAAAAGCCTTCTGCTAGCAAAAGTTTACGTACACTAGTTATTAATTGGTAGTAATTATCTTTGTACAGTAAATATATTTGCCTACCACCCTTTCTTTCTGGATATATCACATAAAATTCACGACTATTAAGTTTCTTTACAAAGACAATGATTTGGTACTTGGGTGGCAGGTATTGTTGAAATTTTTTCACATCATTAATAGTACATCCATTTCGATGCTCAATAGTAACATTGGCATCATCACACAAATCCTTAGTCTGCTTTAACAATCGCTTAGGATTGTTTTTTTTTTTAATTTATACATTTGTTCATATTTTTGATCGGCCCTAGCCTTTTTCGAGGATGATAGTCTTAGAAAGACATTATATGTCCTTGTTTAATGGGATGGTACACTTTTCCAAAAGAGTTGTATATTCCTCATATTTGCCCGATTCACGGGTTCGACACCTTCCCTTGCGTGGATTAACAATGTGGATCTTACAATCCGCCTTTTTTCCTCTTCCTTTACAGAGATGCACCTTCGATTAAAATTTTCTCATTGCTATTGAGGGTATTTTCCACTATGGAGAAGAGGGCTTCCGGGTTCAATTCCTTTTTAGGACGTCATGTTATGTACATTGTTTTAAGTTAAGGTAGTGCTCTCGATAGTTATTCCTTTATAGGTGTTCTTGCCAACATCCCTTTATTGTATGGGTCATTCCGAAATCAAACAGATTTCGTATATATTTTTTTTCCTGGTCTTCTTCGATTCCATACACTTAATGGTTATTTCTGCCCCTTTTAACCCAAAGTAAACATATGTTTATGATATACTCTTTACTATTTCAAAATTCTGATGCATCCATACCATCCATTATCTTAGGTACTTCTTGAAAAACCCATTTTAGTTCTTAGGTTCCCCAGAACTAGGAGAACTTGGTCGTGATAAGCTTGCCTAGTAGTAGTTTAGCATTGTCCTTAACAAATAAGTGAGCTGTTTTACATGCTGCTTGAACTTTTTTTTAGAATCCTGATTTTTTTTATATCATCTTTGTGGAAAAATCCGCAGTGGTATAAATCAAATATCAGCAGCTGTTTCACAGGTTGCCAAAATAACATCCTGTCTTTCTTTAAATTGTTTTAGTAACGCAGTTAACATTTGATAATATTTTTCATTGGGTACACGCACACCCTTAGAATGATAAGTATCCACCAAACGCTTCCAAAAATCGTTTCTACTCAAAACTACGTACATGCACCCATTGCTATGAAATTTATCTACTATCATTTTCCATCTGTAGTAAACAACTTCGGATGCCTCATATCCGAAACGTTTTGCCATGATTAACAGTTGGGTTAGTTCGTTTACATTTGTAGAAGTCATCTGTAATCGAAATAATGTATTCTTCTAATGAAATAATAATAATAATAAAAACCTATAAATTTGTCTATTTCCCACCGCTCTTTTACTTCGTTGGTTAGTTCACCCAAGTAGGGCTCTAATGTAAGCGGAGATTTCTCATCACGGTGTTGTACAAACATTATGCTGTCCGTGTCACAGTACAAAACATTTTTAGGTCCTACTAATGTCAATAGGTCATACAGTTTTAACCGTGCCCATAACGTATTGAACGCCACAAGAACAAGGTTTGAGAATTTCAATGGTTTGTTCTTATTCTCTGTATTGTGATACGTAAGAATAAGATGTTTATCTCCAATGGGTAATACGCTTTGTACTTCGTATTGTTGTGCCCATAGATAATACAATCACGAATTGCAACAAGTCCGTTCTTTGTCCCCATTTTCCCATAAAGCGAATTAAGGAATATCTTGGAGATATACCTCAGTCCCGGGTTCTTCCTGATATTGGTGATTTAATTGAATGCCCCCATGGGCATGATACTCTTTAATGTATTTTTGTTTGTCTCCTTTCGTTTTGCACCAAACAGGAAATCCTGAAGATTCCTGCTTCATTTGAAGGAAAGAATTCACATAGTCTTTAAACAAACTATCTGAATTACTAAGTTTGTAAGCACATGAATTAAAATTCAATCTTGTTTTCTCTGATATCATAATTTATTTATTTATTTATTTTTCAATATATATCGTTTGTTCCAAGATTGCTTTAGCAAACACTAAGTGTTAGTAAATGAGTTACAAAGTATGAAATTGTTAATATTATTATTAATTTCATCCCTAACAAATCACGTACATGTCTATTATTACATATAAATGTTCTAATGATATAATAATGGTATGAAAAACTTTATATAATCACACCTATTTCTTTTCACGATATATTTAGACATAACAATATAAATTCTATGCGTGCGCATACTCGTACTAGATTTTCGCGCATGTCAGATACATGTGTATACTTGTAATTGATCTTCGCGCATGTCAGATGCGTATGTATACTTGTACTTGTTTTTCGCGCATGTTACAATATAATATAAAAGCGCGCATGCGTATAGCTGTAGTAAATCATATAAAGGAAGTGATACGCTGTTACAATGTACAGTCAAAAGCAATCTGTTTCCGCAATTAAAAAGCAAAAAACAAATTCTGGTTCTTCATCTCATAATAATAAAATACGAAAAGGTGAAATTGAAACCAATCTTTCTTTATTGCAAAGTGAATGTGTAAAGTCTAAATACATTTCACCACGTGAAAAACGTTTTCAACTTGAAAAACAAAAGAAAATTATTCTTGTACATCCAAATGATCCTGACATTCCTGAAGAAGACGCTGAAAGATATAGGATTATTTATCCAACACAGGAAATTACCATAGAAGATGCTGTGTATAGACGAAATTTCAGATACCCAAATGAAATACCCTTTGAAGAGGAAGTTGTAGTAAATCAAAATACAATTTCTAATGATATTTTGATATCCAATGCTGTGAAGTGTGGTTGTACTCCTAATGAAGTAAGTGAAATATGTGTAAAACAGTTACTAGAAAAATATAAACTTTCTGAACCATTACTTTGTGAAGGCTGTGCGAATCGTAGTGAGAAAGAAACTGATCATAAATGTGTGAGTGAAAGTGATGAAGAATTAAATACTATTGTGTGGAATTTCCTAATCAAGAAATCAACACGTGATCAAATATTAAAACATTATCTAAAGATTCATGTGAAATATATAGATGTAAACATTATTCCCCATCTTATAAACAAATTTAATTATTCATATCAAGAAATCACGTTTAATGATTATCATATTTCTGACTTAAGAGAAGCATATCTTGAGCACGATAAAGATGTGTATCAACAATCCAGACTGTGAGTACCAATGTCGTTTCCTAAATACATACGACAATTGCGAATATCAATGTTCTTCTTTTTCTATAAAAGAACAATGTGTATTAATGTGTATTGACCGTTGGAAACCACAGCAAGAACTTTTGTGTTATGGGTGTTTTCAAAACAGGAGCAAAATAGAAGAACACGATTGTATTACTTCGGACTATAATATGTTATGCTATAATGCATGGCGTAGAATGGTAAGCGCACAAACTTTTGATGATTTATATGAAGAATTTGCAAGAGTGCATTGTGATACTGAAATTGATGATTGGGAATTTACATGGACATTATATAACATTTTATTAAACAAAGAAAACATTCAGTTAATTACAGAGTTATTCTTACAAAAAGATTTACATTATAATATGCATAAGAAATAGTAATAATGGAAAATAAAAACTCTTCTGGTAATCAATTACAAAATAATAATAAAAACAATGTGTATAAATTAACAAAAGCAAGTGATAAAAGACTTTCAGCAATAAATTGGCCAGTATGTAATTGTGCATATACTAATATAAATATAGATTGTATTAAACAATATATCAAGGAATGTATCTGTATGTAAACTATATATATATATATATCTTATTGAAATTTGTAAATAAAATTTTTTCTCATTTTATATTACATGTTTTATTTATTTCCTTACACATCTTATATATTTTACTTCAACGCGAAAAATTTCAATACACTTACAGTGTAAAAGTAAACTATGTTTCAAATATGATTTACAATTTATACGTAGGGAAAAAATTCTTTTAAAATTTTTTTCATGAAATTAGAACTTTAACATGGGCATTTAACAAAAAAAATCCGTATGTTATGATTCGCCTACATAAAATTTGTGTATTTTATATTGCATGCATGTGAAAAAAACTTTTCACATTTTTAGTTTACGGTTCTGCATTTTTTTAGTTTGCATTTTCATTTTCGTAACTTGCATTTCTAAAAATTTTTGAAAATTACATTTTCGTAACTTGCAGTTTTAAAATTTTGAAAATTACATTTTTAATTTTTTTTCGTTTAAACAAGTTACATTTTCACTTTTAATTTTTGTTCAATCACTTCATTAGAAGTTCCGTGTTAATTATTTGTTTCGAAAATACTAACTAAGCTCGTTTTAAAATTAGAAAGTCGTAAGACCAGCTACGCTATGATTATTTATTCTCTCGTTTGTTACACAAACTCGTTTTTAAAATTGGTGTTAATTATTTGTTTTTTGAAAAAAACACTTTTCGACATTTATATCACGTGTATGTGAAAAAACTTTCTGCATGTTAGGATTCGCGTTTGTAAAATTAGTTTCTGCATGTTATATTGCATGTATGTGAAAACTTTTTGCATTTTGTAAGATAAGTATATAAATCATACTATAATATTACTGTGTTTTTTAAATTCGTCATTAGATCAATTTCTGTTTTATATTCTCCTCTGCCATTGCTAAGTCGGTTAATTTTTTATTCTGAATATATTAAAATATTTGTGTGGAACTCTGCTTATGTAATGGATCGTTTGCTGTGCAAACTCATTGTTAAAATAGATTGTGAATATAATAATAATAAAAATTCTTGCAGAAACTCGTAAGAGCAGCTACGCTGCGAAACTTACAAAATATTCTTATTTTACGGATCGTATCTTTTTTTATATTCTCCTTTCTTATAGAAAGTCGTAAGAGCAGCTACGCTGCGAACTATTAAAATATTTTATTGGTTCGTGTTATTTATAACACTCGTTTTTAAAATAAGAAGATCAGAACACTTACAGTGTGAACTTACAAAAAATTTCTTATTTTATTGATCGCTTGGTGTACAAGCTCAGAGCAGCTACGCTGTAAACTTGTAAATAATTCGTTTGCTGTGCAAACTCGTTTCTACGAAAACTCTCAAGAATAAAATCTCATAAAGAGAAACTTGTTTCGAAAATACTAAAAATTGAGAACTTGTAAATTAGTTGAACACTTCATGTGAATTTTTCGTTACATAAACTTTTCTTATTCAAGCTATGTTTGTTACACAAACTTTGAGGAACTGTTTTCAAAAATCGTAAGCTTGTCAATGTAAAATACTCATCAAACTTTTAAATACTTCAAAGTATTGCTAAAAATAATAAAAAATTAACTCTTTTTATTCAAGCTGTTTTGTTACACAAACTTGTAAATACTCATCAAACTTTTAAATACTTCAAAGTATTAGTAAAAAAAATCAAGAAAAATATAAAACAGTCATCAAATACTAATTTTAAACGATTTTCCAAAAAGTACACGATAGAAAGCATAAATGAGTTTCACCTTGTAAAATGGCAATGATACCTTTTATTTAGGACAGTTTTAATATTAAATAAAAATCAAGAAATGAAATTCGTATAAATTTATTTGGATATAAAGATATATACAAACAAACAAACAAACAAGGATAGAAAATAATATATATATACAAACAAACAAACAAACAAGGATAGAAAATAATAATATATATGTACAAACATAATAACACACACACACAGCTATGAAAATAATATATACATACAGATTATATTATATACAAAAAAAGAAATCAGTTTGCACTGTTTCTATCTTTTTCTAATAAGATGTTCACTAGTTCTTCAATATAATTCGGGTTCTTTAATAAGTTGTCATAATTTTCATTAAATAAATGTTCATTTCTTTTGTTAGCAGGATGTGACTTCACATATTTTTTATACACTTTGTCTCGCACATTTTTGTTGCTCATAATTTTCCATGCTTCTGCTTCAAGAGTCAATATATCTGCAAGAAGGCACCGATGCCCCAACTGATTGAAATAATTTAGGTTGCAAGCCATGCAAAGTAAAACTGTATTTGGTTCCCACTTTAAAATACTATCCTTAACACATGTTTCACTTATAAAGTCATTACTACATTTGCACTGACACTGTTTCCTCTGCACACGCCAATCCAGTGGGGCCTTTTGGGGTGAAAATGGATAGTCCAACTGTGAAACACTTGGTGATGGCGTATTGGGTTTGCACTCTTCTATCTCACTCAATAACTTACAAATTTCTTCCTCCTCTTCCTCATTAAATAAATCGGGAGATGTTGGTCTTTCTTCTTCTTCTTCTTCTTCTGCTTCTTCAGCAAGTGTCCACTTTATGGATGGAACTTGAAACTTCTGGTTTGGTGTTTCTGCTATTGGTACAGGTAAGGTTGTTCTTGATCCAACAGGGGAGGTTGGGATTAATACTGGATCTTCTCTTAAATCGATGATTTCTTCCTCTATAATAACATCTGGAGATGCTGGAGAAAAATAGCACGTTTCTTCCTCTATAATAACATCTGGAGATGCTGGAGAAAAATAGCAAGTTTCTTCATCGATAAACAAATCCGGAGATTCTCTATTGGATTTGAACTTTTTGTTCGGAAATTCAACAAACTCAAACGAAGAATCCCCATCTAACTCGTCGCACAAGTCAATTTCTCGCCGTACTTGACTCTGAATCGACTCCATGATGATACTATACCAGTCTTCTCTTCATACCCAATCTATAAGGAAAACTTTACCGATAACATCATATCACGTGATACTTTAAACATTTTCAAACAGTCGTACCACGCCAATTAAAATATTTTCGCATGTACTTTTCCAATTCTCTATAAATTTTTTATAAATATAGAAATAGAAAACATGTTCTCATATAATCTTTTAAAATATCAACATTTGGTATTTTCACTTTGGTAAAATCATTCCCCCATTTTACAACGGTATTCATAATGCGTACTATTTAATCATCTGTCGTCTATGTGCAGATCTAGATAAATCACGTGTAAATAAATAGTTTACATGCTTTTAAAATAAAATCTGCTATGTACACCTTCTATTATTATTCATGTAAACAAGACATCGACCCTACATACACCAGCATATTGTCCACGTAAAATAACGGATGCCACAAACTATCTTTGTATTTGGATTCATTCATTCATTCATTATTATTATTACATTAATATAACAATCTTCTATTGCAATCGTATTTAACATCCCTTCATGTTTCAACATGATCATCATTCAATAGGTGAATGTTCTTTTGCATTCGCGTTCAATGACCTCATATGTTCTACCATTCGAAATGTAAAACTTTCTTTGTATTCATTATTAACAAACTATCATAAAACTTGTTTTTTTATTAGTCTGTCTCCAACCTGTGATGTTTATCTTTCACGTTCCCCAGTCTTTCTTTTATGTTTTCGCCGACATCGCCAAAGTTATTTCTATTAGTTTGTCCCCAATTTCAGATGTTCTACGTCCGCAATCTTTCTTTTGTTCACCTACCGCGGCGCCAAAGTTATTTCTATTAGTTTGTCCCCAATTTCTGATGTTCTACGTCCGCTATCTTTCTTTTGTTCACCTACCGCGGCGCCAAAGTTATTTCTATTAGTCTGGCGGTATTCTGTAATGTTTACCAAACGTGTCAATGGTCTTCCTTTGTATTTAAATTCAAGTTTTAGCAACGCCCTGCAGGCACACATCATCACTCCTACCCAACCGGTTTTCCAAAAGCGCGCGAAAAGTTCAGTTCATGTCTTAAGTTCATCAGCAACAGACGTACGAAAACCACGCTCTGTATATGTATCGGCATTACATATCATACCAAAGTATACATATTTTATACACGACGTCTTTCAGATGGAAAATCCACAATGTGTCCCGCATGAATAAATATTTCCCTCCCATCATACAGCATTCATCTCTGGTGCTAAGGGTCCCATATTCAATCCCCGTACAATGCAACGTTGATCTCTGTTGCTAAGGGTACCAAGCTCATTTTCAGTACAATACATTGTTCACCAATAGTGTTAAGGGTCCCGGGTTCGATCCCAATTCGTATCATGCATTATAAGTGTTCTCACCTTCTTATTTTTAACAAATAAAATAATCACCATCTCCTTTAGCCTAACAGGTGGGACTCAAATATTTCATTTTTCCAAGTTATATATATATATATTTCTCAATGTAAGTTTCTATTAGTCAAATCCATTTGTATAATATCTTTTTTATTCTTTCTCCACATATTGCTCGAGTAATCTCTTATTCTCTCTCACACATATTGTTCGTGTAATCTTTTATTCTCTCTCACATATTGTTCGTGTAATCTTTTATTCTCTCTCTCACATATTGTTCGAACATATTGTTTGTTCCAACTAAATTATTAATTTAATCACTCATACGGATTATTAATTTAATCACTACTACGGATTATTAATTTAATCACTACTACGGATGTAAGTGATACAGAATGACGTATCAACAGATTTAATTCAATTTTCCATTATTATTTTTAAAAATAGACAGTATAAAGTCTCTACAGACACGCATACAAACTCGAAAAAGACCACATGACCTTACCATGTCAGCACAACTAAAAAAAGAAATATAACAACTTTCCAAACACATGTAACCATGTCATCAAACCCTAATGACCTAATACAACCGACTGCCAACACAACCCATGAAAGGACATGACTTTCTATATTAATTATAAACATAACGGTACTAGGGGAAAAAGAGCGGCGGTCCTACTGTTAACGTTCACGACCCTGGCAAGAAAAATCTTTTACATTTGAACAATTTGGTTTATGTCTTGTAGTATTGATACCACGACATTTTACAGCAAAGGTTTTTGTATAGTAAGTAAAGAGATGATGGGGATGATGATCGCATGGGTCCTGATCCGCTAGTGTACGTGCAAGACCCTGGCCACAAAAGTGTTTATAGATTTGAACCATTTCCTTTTTCTTGTGGTACAGATACCATGATATTTTACAGAACAAATGATTGTATAGTACGTAAGGGAATGATAGGGATAATGATCGCATCTGTCCTGACCCGCTACTGAACGTGCACGACCCTCGCCCAAACGATCTTGTAAATTTTAACCTCTTAGTTTGTCTTATAGAATTGATACTACTTCATTGTACAGCACAAATTTTTGTGCAGTATACATAGGGATGATGATCGCATTGGGACTGACTCGCTAGTGAACGTGCACGACCCTGGCCACTAGTGTTTTTGTAAATTTGAAGCATTTCGTTTTTGTCTTGTGGTATTGATGCCACGACATTTTACAGCACAAATTTTTGTGTATTAAGTAAAGGGATGATAGGGATGACGAACGCATGGGTCCTGGCCCGCTAGTGAACGTGCTCGACCCTGGCCACAAATGTTTCTGTAAGTTTGAACCATTTTGTTAATGTCTTATGGTATTGAACCACGACATTATACAGCACAAATTTCTGTATCGTAAGTGAAGATGTGATAGGGATGATGAACGCATGGGTCGTGACCCGCTAGTGAATTTGCACGACCCTGGGCACTAAGGATTTTGTCAATTTGAACCCTTTCGTTTATGTCTTGTGGTATTGATCCCACGACATTTTACAGCACAAATTTTTGTGTATTAAGTAAAGGGAAGATAGGGATGATGAACGCATTTGTCATGACTTGCTAGTGAACGTGCTCGACCCTGGCCACAAAAGGTTTTGTAAATTTGAACCATTATGTTTATGTCTTATGGTATTGAACCACGACATTATACAGCACAAATTTCTCTATAGTAAGTGAAGAGATGATAGGGATGATGAACGCATGAGTCCTGACCCGCTAGTGAACGTGCACGACCCTGGCCACTAAGGTTTTTGCAAATTTGAACCATTTCTTTTATATCTTGTGGTATTGATGCTACGACATTTTAAAGCACACATTTTTGTGTATTTAGTAAAGGAATGATAGGGATTATGAACGCATGGGTCCTGACAAGCTAGTGAACGTGCACGATTCTGGCCACAAAAGTTTTTTTAAATTTTAATCATTTTTCATGTCTTTTGGTATTGATACCAGCACATCTTACAGCAAAAGTTTTTGTGTATTAAGTAAAGGGATTATAGGGATGTTGATCGCATCGGTCCTGACCCGCTATTGAAAATTCACAACCCTGGCCACAAAAGTTTTTGTACATTTGAACCATTTCGTTTATGTCTTATGGCATTGATACCTCGAAATTTTACAGCAAGAATTTTAGTATAGTAAATGAAGGGATGAATGGGATGATGATCCCATGGGTCCTGACCCGCTAGTGAACGTGTACGACCCTGGCTTCAAAATATTTTGAAAATTTCATCATTTGGTTCAAGTTTTGTGGTGTTCATACCACGATATTTTACAGCATAAATTTTAGTATAGTAAGTGAAGGGATGATAGGGATGATGATCGCATGGGTCCTGACCCGCTAGTGAACGTGCACGACCCTGGCCACAAAAGTTTTTTTAATTATGATTCATTCCGTTGGTTTTGTGGTATTGATACCACGATATTTTACAGCACAAATTTTTGTATAGTAAGTAAAGTGATGATAGGGAATATGATCGCATGGGTCCTGACCTGCTAGTGTGTGTCCAAGACCCTGGCCACAAAAGTATTATTACATTTTAACCATTTCGTTGGTTTTGTGGTATTGATACCATGATATTTTACAGCACAAATTTCCGTATAGTAAGTGAAGAGATGATAGCGATGATGACCGCATGAGTCCTGACCCGCTAGTGAACGTGCAAGACCCTGGCCACTAAGGTTTTTGTAAATTTGAACTTTTTCGTTTATGTCTTGTGGTATTGAACGTTAACGAACCTGGCTTCAAAAGTTTTTGTAAATTTCATCATTTGGTTCATGTCTTGTGGTATTGATACCACGACATTTTACAGCACACATTTTTGTACAGTAAGTAAAGAGATTATAAAGATCATGACCGCATGTGTCCTGAACCGCTAGTGAACGTGCACCACCCTGTCCACAAAAGTTTTTAAAATTTGAACCATTAAGTTTGTCTTGTGGTATTGATACCACGACATTTTACAGCATAAATTTTAATATAGTAAGTGAAGGGATGATAGGGATGATGATCGCATGGGTCTTGACCCGCTAGTGAACGTGCACCACCCTGTGCACAAAAGTTTTTAAAATTTGAACCATTAAGTTTGTCTTGTGGTATTGATACCACGACATTTTACAGCATAAATTTTAGTATAGTAAGTGAAGGGATGATAGGGATGATGATCGCATGGGTCCTGACCCGCTAGTGAACGTGCACGACCCTGGCTTCAAAAGTTTTTGTAAACTTCATCATTTGGTTCCTGTCTTGTGGGGTTGATACCACGACATTTTACAGCACAAATTTTTGTATAGTAAGTAAAGTGATGATAGGGAAAATGATCGCATGGGCCCTGACCACTAGTTAACGTTCACAACCCTGGCAAGAAAAATCTTTTTACATTTGAACAATTTGGTTTGTCTTGTACTATTGATACCATGATATTTTACAGCACAAATTTTTGTATAGTATGTATAGAAATGATAGAGATGATGATCGCATGGGTCCTGACCCGCTAGTGAACGTGCACGACTCTAGCTACAAAAGATTTTGCACATTTGAACCATTTTGTTTGTCTTGTTGTATTGATACCATGATATTTTATAGCACAATATTTTGTATACTAAGTGAGGGGATGATAGCGATGATGACCGCTTTCGTCCTCATCCGCTAGTGAAGGTGCTCGACCCTGGCCACAAAAGTTTTTGTAAATTTGAACAATATTATTTATGTCATATGGTATTGAACCACGACATTATACCGCACAAATTTCTTTATAGTAAGGGAAGAGATGATAAGGATGATGAACTCTAGGGTCGTGAACCGCTAGTGAACGTGCACGACCCTGGCCACTAAGGTTTTTGCAAATTTGAACCATTTCGGATTTGTCTTGTGGTATTGATGCCACGACATTTTACAGCACAAATTGTTGTATAGTAAGTAAGGGGATGATAGTGATGATGATCGCATGGGTCCTGACCCGCTAGTAAACGTGGACGACCCTGGCAACAAAAGTTTTTATACATCTGAACCATTAAGTTTGTATCTTGGTATTGATACTATGATATTTTACAGCACAAATTTTTGTATAGTAAGTAAAGAGACGATAGGAATGATGATCGCATGGGTACTCACCGCTAGTTAACGTGCACGACCCTGCCCATAAAAATTTTTTACATTTGAACCATTTGGTTTCTGTGTTGTAGTATTGATAACACGACATTTTACGGCACAAATTTTTGCATAGTAAGTAAAGAGATGATAGGGATGATGATCGCACGGGTAGTGACCCGCTAGTGTACGTGCAAGAGCCTGGCCACAAAACTTTTTATACATTTGAACCATTTCGTATCTCTTGTGGTATTGATGCCATGATATTTTACAGCACAAATTTTTGTATAGTACGTAAAAAAATAATAAAGATGATGATCGCATGGGTCGTGACCCGCTAGTGAACGTGCACGACCCTGGCCACAACACTTTTTGTAAATTTGAACCATTTCGTCTGTTTTGTGGTATTGATACCATGATATTTTACAGAACAAATTTTTGTATACTAAGTAAAGGGATGATAGGGATGATGATCGCAAGGGTCCTAACCTGCTTGTGTACGTGCTAGACATTGGCCACAAAAATCTTTTTACATTTGAACCATTTGGTTTATGTCTTGTAGTATTGATACCACGACATTTTACAGCAAAAATTTTTGTATAGTATATAAACAGATGATAGGGATGATGATCGCATGGGTTCTGATCCGCTAGTGTACGTGAAGGACCCTGGCCACAAAAGTTTTTATACGTTTGAACCATTTCGTTTGTCTTGTGGTATTGATACCATGATATTTTACGGCACAAATGTTTGTATAGTAAGTGAAGGAATGATAGCAATGATGACCGCATACGTGCTGACCCGCTAGTGAACGTGCTCGACCCTGGCTAAAAAAGTTTTTTGTAAATTTAAACCATTTCGTTTATGTCTTATGGTATTGATACCACGACATTTTACAGCATAAATTTTACTATAGTAAGTGAAGGGATGATAGAAATGAGATCGCATGGGTCCTGACCCGCTAGTGAACGTGCACGACCCTGGCTACAAAAGTTTTTGTAAATTTCATCATTTGGTTCATGTCTTGTGGTGTTGATACCACGCCATTTTACAGCACACATTTTTCTATAGTAAGTAAAGAGATTATAGGGATGATGACCGCATGTGTCCTGAACCGCTAGTGAACGTGCACGACCCTGGCCAGAAAAGTTTTTTAATTATGAACCATTTCGTTGGTTTTGTGGTATTGATATACGATATTTTACAGCACAAGTTTAGTATAGTAAGTAAAGTGATGATATGGAATATGATCGAATGGGTCCTGACCTGCTAGTGTATGCCCAAGACCCTGGCCACAAAAGTATTATTACATTTGAACCATTTCGCTTATGTCTTGTGGGATTTATACCACGACATTTTACAGCACAAAGTTTTGAATAGTAAATAAGGAGACGATAGGAATGATGATCGCATGGGTCCTGACCACTAGTTGACGTTCACGACCCTGGCCACAAAAATCTTTTTACATTTGAACAATTTGTTTTAAGTCTTGTACTATTGATACCACGACATTTTACAGCACAAATGTTTGTATAGTAAGTAAAGAGATGATAGGGATGGTGATCGCATGGGTCCTGACCCGCTAGTGATAGTGCACGACTCTGGCTACAAAAAATCTTGTACATTTGAACCATTTTGTTTGTCTTGTTGTATTGATACCATGAAATTTTACAGCACAATTAATTGTATAGTAACTGAAGGGATGATAGCGATGATGACCGCATTCGTCCTCATCCGCTAGTGAACGTGCACGACCTTGTCCACAAAAGTTTTTTTTAATATGAACTATTTTGTTGGTTTTGTGGTATTGATACCACGACATTTTACAGCACAAAGTTTTGTATAGTAAGTAAAGTGACGATAGGGAATATGATCGAATGGATCCTGACCTGCTAGTGTATGCCCAAGACCCTGGCCACAAAAGTATTATTACATTTGAACAATTTGGTTTATGTTATGTACTATTGATACCACGACATTTTACAGCACAAATGTTTGTATAGTAAGTAAGGAGATTATAGGGATGGAGATCGCATGGGTCCTGACCCGCTAGTGAACGTGCAAGATCCTCGCCCAAAAGTTTTTGTAAATTTGAACCACTTAGTTTGTCTTAGGGTATTGGTACCACGTCATTTTACAGCAATTTTTGTATAGCAAGTATAGGAATGATGACCGCATTGGGCCTGACACGCTAGTGAAGGTACTCGACCCTGGCCACAAAAGTTTTTGTAAATTTGAACAATATTATTTATGTCTTATGATATTGAACCACGACATTATACAGCACAAACTTCTTTATAGTAAGGGAAGAGATGATAAGGATGATGAACTCATGGGTCCTGACCCGCTAGTGAACGTCCACGACCCTGGCCACAAAGGTTTTTTCAAATTTGAACCATTTCGTTTATGTCTTGTGGTATTGATGCCATGACATTTTACAGCACAAATTTTTGTGTGTTAAGTAAATGGGTGATGGGGATGATGAACGCATGGGTCCTGACTTGCTAGTGAACGTGCTCAACCATGGTCACAAAAGTTTTTGTAAATTTGAACCATTTTGTTTATGTCTTATGGTATTGAACCACGACATTATAGAGCACAAATTTCTTTATAGTAATTGAAGACATGATAAGGATGATGAACTCAAGGGTCCTGACCCGCTAGTGAACGTTCACAACCCTGGCCACAAAAATTTTTGTACATTTGAACCATTTCGTTTACGTCTTGTGGTATTGATACTATGATATTTTACAGCGCAAATTGTTGTATTGTAAGTAAAGGGATGATAGTGATGATCATAGCATGGGTCCTGACAAACTAGTAAACGTGGACGACCTGGCAACAAATGTTTTTATACATTTGAACCATTTCGTTTGTATCTTGGTATTGATACTATGATACTTTACAGCACAAATTTTTGTATAGTAAGTAAAGAGACGATAGGAATGATGATCGCATGGGTCCTGACCGCTAGTTAACGTGCACGACCCAGGCCATAAATTTTTTTTTACATTTGAACTATTTGGTTTCTGTCTTGTAGTATTGATAACACGACATTTTAGAGCACAAATTTTTAAATAGTAAATAAAGAGATGATAGGGATGATGATCGAATGGGTCCTGACCCGCTAGTGAACGTGCCCGACCCTGGCCATTAACGTCTTAGTAATTTTAAACCGTTTCGTTTATTTCTTGTGGTTTTGATACCACGACATTTTACAGCACAAATTTTAGTATAGTAAGTAAAGTGATGAAAGGGATGATGTTCGAATGGGTCCTGACTCGCTAGTGAACGTGCACGACACTGGCCTCAAAAGTTTTTGTAATTTGAACCATTTTGTTTACGTCCTCTGGTATCAATACCATGATATTTTACAGCACAATTTTTTTTGTATTAACTAAAGGGATGATAGGAATGATGATCGCATTGGTTCTGCCTCGCTACTGAATCTGTACGACCCTGGCCACTAAAGTTTTGGTAAATTTCAACCATTTCGTTTATGTCTTGTGGTATTGACACAACGAGGTTTTACAGCACAAATTTTTGAATAGTAAGTAAAGGAATAATAGAGATGATGATCGCATGGGTCCTGACCCGCTAGTGAACGTGCACGATCCTGGCCACAAAAGTTTTTGTAAATATGAACCATTTCGTTTGTTTTGTGATATTGATACCGTGATATTTTACTGAACAAATTTTTGTATAGTAAGTAAAGATATGATAGGGATGATGATCGTAAGGGTCCTGAGCCGCTAGTGTACGTGCAAGATCTTTGGCCACAAAAATATTTTAACATTTGAACCATTTGGTTTATGTCTTGTAGTATTGATACCACGACATTTTACAGCAAATGTTTTTGTATAGTAAGTAAAGAGATGATGGGGATGATGATCGCATGGGTCCTGATCCGCTAGTGTACGTGCAAGACCCTGGCCACAAAAGTGTTTATAGATTTGAACCATTTCCTTTTTCTTGTGGTACAGATACCATGATATTTTACAGAACAAATGTTTGTATAGTACGTAAGGGAATGATAGGGATAATGATCGCATCTGTCCTGACCCGCTACTGAACGTGCACGACCCTCGCCCAAACGATCTTGTAAATTTTAACCTCTTAGTTTGTCTTATAGAATTGATACTACTTCATTGTACAGCACAAATTTTTGTGCAGTATACATAGGGATGATGATCGCATTGGGACTGACTCGCTAGTGAACGTGCACGACCCTGGCCACTAGTGTTTTTGTAAATTTGAAGCATTTCGTTTTTGTCTTGTGGTATTGATGCCACGACATTTTACAGCACACATTTTTGTGTATTAAGTAAAGGGATGATAGGGATGACGAACGCATGGGTCCTGGCCCGCTAGTGAACGTGCTCGACCCTGGCCACAAATGTTTCTGTAAGTTTGAACCATTTTGTTAATGTCTTATGGTATTGAACCACGACATTATACAGCACAAATTTCTGTATCGTAAGTGAAGATGTGATAGGGATGATGAACGCATGGGTCGTGACCCGCTAGTGAATTTGTACGACCCTGGGCACTAAGGGTTTTGTCAATTTGAACCCTTTCGTTTATGTCTTGTGGTATTGATCCCACGACATTTTACAGCACAAATTTTTGTGTATTAAGTAAAGGGATGATAGGGATGATGAACGCATTTGTCATGACTTGCTAGTGAACGTGCTCGACCCTGGCCACAAAAGGTTTTGTAAATTTGAACCATTATGTTTATGTCTTATGGTATTGAACCACGACATTATACAGCACAAATTTCTCTATAGTAAGTGAAGAGATGATAGGGATGATGAACGCATGAGTCCTGACCCGCTAGTGAACGTGCACGACCCTGGCCACTAAGGTTTTTGCAAATTTGAACCATTTCTTTTATATCTTGTGGTATTGATGCTACGACATTTTAAAGCACACATTTTTGTGTATTTAGTAAAGGAATGATAGGGATTATGAACGCATGGGTCCTGACGAGCTAGTGAACGTGCACGATTCTGGCCACAAAAGTTTTTTTTTAAATTTTAATCATATTTCATGTCTTTTGGTATTGATACCAGCACATCTTACAGCAAAAGTTTTTGTGTATTAAGTAAAGGGATTATAGGGATGTTGATCGCATCGGTCCTGACCCGCTATTGAAAATTCACAACCCTGGCCACAAAAGTTTTTGTACATTTGAACCATTTCGTTTATGTCTTATGGCATTGATACCTCGAAATTTTACAGCAAGAATTTTAGTATAGTAAATGAAGGGATGAATGGGATGATTATCTCATGGGTCCTGACCCGCTAGTGAACGTGTACGACCCTGGCTTCAAAATATTTTGAAAATTTCATCATTTGGTTCAAGTTTTGTGGTGTTCATACCACGATATTTTACAGCATAAATTTTAGTATAGTAAGTGAAGGGATGATAGGGATGATGATCGCATGGGTCCTGACCCGCTAGTGAACGTGCACGACCCTGGCCACAAAAGTTTTTTTAATTATGATTCATTCCGTTGGTTTTGTGGTATTGATACCACGATATTTTACAGCACAAATTTTTGTATAGTAAGTAAAGTGATGATAGGGAATATGATCGCATGGGTCCTGACCTGCTAGTGTGTGTCCAAGACCCTGGCCACAAAAGTATTATTACATTTTAACCATTTCGTTGGTTTTGTGGTATTGATACCATGATATTTTACAGCACAAATTTCCGTATAGTAAGTGAAGAGATGATAGCGATGATGACCGCATGAGTCCTGACCCGCTAGTGAACGTGCAAGACCCTGGCCACTAAGGTTTTTGTAAATTTGAACTTTTTCGTTTATGTCTTGTGGTATTGAACGTGCACGAATCTGGCTTCAAAAGTTTTTGTAAATTTCATCATTTGGTTCATGTCTTGTGGTATTGATACCACGAAATTTTACAGCACACATTTTTGTACAGTAAGTAAAGAGATTATAAAGATCATGACCGCATGTGTCCTGAACCGCTAGTGAACGTGCACCACCCTGTCCACAAAAGTTTTTAAAATTTGAACCATTAAGTTTGTCTTGTGGTATTGATACCACGACATTTTACAGCATAAATTTTAATATAGTAAGTGAAGGGATGATAGGGATGATGATCGCATGGGTCTTGACCCGCTAGTGAACGTGCACCACCCTGTGCACAAAAGTTTTTAAAATTTGAACCATTAAGTTTGTCTTGTGGTATTGATACCACGACATTTTACAGCATAAATTTTAGTATAGTAAGTGAAGGGATGATAGGGATGATGATCGCATGGGTCCTGACCCGCTAGTGAACGTGCACGACCCTGGCTTCAAAAGTTTTTGTAAACTTCATCATTTGGTTCCTGTCTTGTGGTGTTGATACCACGACATTTTACAGCACAAATTGTTGTATAGTAAGTAAGGGGATGATAGTGATGATGATCGCATGGGTCCTGACCCGCTAGTAAACGTTGACGACCCTGGCAACAAAAGTTTTTATACATCTGAACCATTAAGTTTGTATCTTGCTATTGATACTATGATATTTTACAGAACAAAAATTTTGTATAGTAAGTAAAGAGACGATAGGAATGATGATCGCATGGGTACTCACCGGTAGTTAACATGCACGACACTGGCCATAAAAATTTTTTACATTTGAACCATTTGGTTTCTGTGTTGTAGTATTGATAACACGACATTTTACCTCACAAATTTTTGCATAGTAAGTAAAGAGATGATAGGGATGATGATCGCACGGGTCCTGATTTGCTAGTGTACGTTCAAGAGCCAGGCCACAAAAGCTTTTATACATTTGAACCATTTCGTTTGTCTTGTGGTATTGATGCCATGATATTTTACAGCACAAATTTTTTTATAGTACGTAAAAGAATAATAAAGAGGATGATCGCATGGGTCGTGACCCGCTAGTGAACGTGCACGACCCTGGCCACAACAGTTTTTGTATATTTGAACCATTTCGTCTGTTTTGTGGTATTGATACCATGATATTTTACAGAACAAATTTTTGTATACTAAGTAAAGGGATGATAGGGATGATGATCGCAAGGGTCCTAACCTGCTTGTGTACGTACTAGACCTTGGCCACAAAAGTCTTTTTACATTTGAACCATTTGGTTTATGTCTTGTAGTATTGATACCACGACATTTTACAGCAAAAATTTTTGTATAGTATGTAAAGAGATGATAGGGATGATGATCGCATGGGTTCTGATCCGCTAGTGTACGTGAAAGACCCTGGCCACAAAAGTTTTTATACGTTTGAACCATTTCGTTTGTCTTGTGGTATTGATACCATGATATTTTACAGAACAAATGTTTGTATAGTAAGTGAAGGAATGATAGCAATGATGACCGCATACGTGCTGACCCGCTAGTGAACGTGTACGACCCTCGGCGAAACGATTTTGTAAATTTTAACCACTTAGTTTGTCTTATAGAATTGATACCACTTCATTGTACAGCACAAATTTTTGTGTAGTATACATAGGGATGATGATCGCATTGGGCCTGACTCGCTAGTGAACGTGCACGACCCTGGCCACTAAGGTTTTTGTAAATTTGAAACATTTCGTTTGTGTCTTGTGGTATTGATGCCACGACATTTTACAGCACAAGTTTTTGTGTATTAAGTAAAGGTTTGATAGGGATGATGAACGCATGGGTCCTGACAAGCTAGTGAACGTGCACGGTCCTGGCCACAAAAGTTTTTTTAAATTTGAATCATTTTTCATGTCTTTTGGCATTGATACCAGGACATTTTACAGCACAAATTTTTGTGTATTAAGTAAAGGGATGACAGGGATATTGATCGCATGGGTTCTGACCCGCTATTGAAAATTCACGACCCTGGCCACAAAAGTTTTTGTACATTTGAACCATTTCTTTTATGTCTTGTGGTATTGATACTATGTTATTTTACAGCACAAATTTTTGTATAGTAAGCAAAGGGATGATAGTGATGATAATCGCGTGGGTCCTGACCCGCTAGTGTACGTGGGCGATCCTGGCCACAAAAGTTTTTATACATTGCATCCATTTCTTTGGTATCTTGGTATTGATACTATGATATTTTACAGATAAAATTTTTGTATAGTAAGTAAAGGGATGATGATCGCATGGGTCCTGACCCGCTAGTGAATGTGCACCAACCGGGCCAAAAAAGTTTTTGTAAATTTGAACCATTTCGTTTTTCTTGTGGTATTGATACCACGACATTTTAAAGCACAAAATTTTTTTTTGTATTAAGTAAATGTATGATAGGGATGAAGAACGCAAGGGTCCTCACCCGCTAGTGAACGTGCTCGATCCTGGCCACAAAAGTTTTGTAAATTTAAACCATTTCGTTTATGTCTTATGGTATTGATACCACGAAATTTTACAGAACAAATTTTAGTATAGTAAGTGAAGGGATGATAGGGATGATGATTGCATTGGTCCTGACCCTCTAGTGAACGTGCCCGACCCTGGCCATTAACGTCTTAGTAATTTTAAATCATTTCGTTTATCTCTTGTGGTTTTGATACCACGACATTTTACAGCAAAAATTTTAGTATAGTAAATAAAAGGATGATAATGATGATGATCGCAAGGGTCCTGACCCGCTAGTGTATGTGCAAAACCTTGACCCCAAAAATCTTTTAACATTTGAACCATTTGGTTTATGTCTTCTAGTATTGATACCACGACATTTTAAGCAAAAGCTTTTGTATAGTAAGTAAAGACATGATAGGGATGATGATCGCATGGGTCCTGATCCGCTAGTGTACGTGCAAGACACTAGCCACAAAAGTGTTTATAGATTTGAACCATTTCGTTTGTCTTGTGGTACTGATAACATGATATTTTACAGCAGAAATGTTTCTTTGGTACGTAAAGGAATGATAGGGATGATGATCGCATCTGTCCTGACCCGCTACTGAACGTGCACGACTCTGGCCACAAAAGATTTAGTACGTTTGAACCATTTTTTTGTCTTGTTGTATTGATACCAAGGTATTTTACAGCACAAATTTTTGTGTATTAAGTAAAGGGAAGATGGGGATGATGAACGCATGGGTCCTGGCCCGCTAGTGAACGTGCTCGACCCTGGCCAGAAACGTTTTTATAATTTTGAACCATTTTGTTGATGTCTTATGGTATTGAACCACGACATTATACAGTACAAATTTCTGTATAGTAAGTGAAGAGGTGATAGGGATGATGAACGCATAGGTCCAGACCCTCTAGTGAACGTCCACGACCCTGGCCACTAAGGTTTTTGCAAATTTGAACCATTTCGTTTATATCTTGTGGTATTAATGCCACGACATTTTAAAGCACACATTTTTGTGTATTAAGTGAAGGGATGATAGGGATGAAGAACGCATGGGTCCCGACAAGCTAGTGAACTTGCACGATCCTGGCCACAAAAGTTTTTTTTAAATTTTAATCATTTTTCATGTCTTTTGTATTGATACCAGGACATTTTACAACATAAATTTTAGTATACTAAATGATGGGATGATAGGGATGATGATCGCATGGGTCCTGACCCGCTAGTGAACGTGAACAACCCTGGCTTCATAAGTTTTTGTAAATTTCATCATTTGGTTCCTGTCTTGTGGTGTTGATACCACGACATTTTACAGCACAAATTTTTGTATAGTAAGTAAAGTGATGATAGGGAATATGATCGCATGGGCCCTGACCACTAGTTAACGTTCACCACAATGGCCAGAAAAATCTTTTTACATTTGAACAATTTGGTTTATGTCTTGTACTATTGATACAATGATATTTTATAGCACAATTTTTTGTATACTAAGTGAGGGGATGATAGCGATGATGACCGCATTCGTCCTCATCCGCTAGTGAAGGTGCTCGACCCTGGCCACAAAAGTTTTTGTAAATTTGAACAATATTATTTATGTCTTATGGTATTGAAGCACGACATTATACCGCACAAATTTCTTTATAGTAAGGGAAGAGATGATAAGCATGATGAACTCAAGGGTCGTGAACCGCTAGTGAAAGTGCACGACCCTGGCCACTAAGGTTTTTGCAAATTTGAACCATTTCGGATTTGTCTTGTGGTATTGATGCCACGACATTTTACAGCACAAATTGTTGTATAGTAAGTAAGGGGATGATAGTGATGATGATCGCATGGGTCCTGACCCGCTAGTAAACGTGGACGACCCTGGCAACAAAAGTTTTTATACATCTGAACCATTAAGTTTGTATCTTGGTATTGATACTATGATATTTTACAGCACAAATTTTTGTATAGTAAGTAAAGAGACGATAGGAATTGTGATCGCATGGGTACTCACCGCTAGTTAACGTGCACGACCCTGGCCAAAAACATTTTTTACATTTTAACCATTTGGTTTCTGTATTGTAGTATTGATAACACGACATTTTACAGCACAAATTTTTGCATAGTAAGTAAAGAGATGATAGGGATGATGATCGCACGGGTCCTGACCCGCTAGTGTACGTGCAAGAGCCTGGCCACAAAAGTTTTTATACATTTGAACCATTTCGTTCGTCTTGTGGTATTGATGCCATGATATTTTACAGCACAAATTTTTGTATAGTACGTAAAAGAATAATAAAGATGATGATCGCATGGGTACTCACCGCTAGTGAACGTGCACGACCATTGCCACAAAAGTTTTTGTAAATTTGATCATTTCGTTCATGTTTTGTGGTATTGATACCACGACATTTTACAGCACACATTTTTGTACAGTAAGTAATGGAATGATAGGGATGATGATCGCATGGGTCCTGACACGCTAGTGAACGTGTACGACCCTGGCCACTAAAGTTTTCGTAAATTCCAACCATTTCGTTTATGTCTTGTGGTATTTACAATGATATTTTACAGAGGATATTTGTGTATAGTAAGTTAAGAGATAATAGGGATGATGATCGAATGGGTCCGGACCCTCTAGTGAACGTGCCCGACCCTGGCCATTAACGTCTTAGTAATTTTAAATCATTTCGTTTATCTCTTGTGGTTTTGATACCACGACATTTTACAGCACAAATTTTAATATAGTAAATAAAAGCATGATAATGATGATGATCGCATGAGTCGTGACCAGCTAGTGAACGTGCACGACCCTGGCCAGAACAGTTTTTGTAAATTTGATAATTTCGTTCATGTTTTTTGGTATTGATACCACGACATTTTACAGCACACATTTTTCTATAGTAAGTAAAGGGATGATAGGAATGACGATCGCAAGGGTCCTGACAACCTAGTGTATGTGCAAGACCTTGACCCCAAAAATCTTTTAACATTTGAACCATTTGGTTTATGTCTTCTAGTATTGATACCACGACATTTTAAGCAAAAGTTTTTGTATAGTAAATAAAGACATGATAGGGATGATGATCGCATGGGTCCTGATCCGCTAGTGTACGTGAAAGACACTAGCCACAAAAGTGTTTATAGATTTGAACCATTTCGTTTGTCTTGTGGTACTGATAACATGATATTTTACAGCACAAATGTTTGTATAGTACGTAAAGGAATGATAGGGATGATGATCGCATCTGTCCTGACCCGCTACTGAACGTTCACGACTCTGGCCACAAAAGATTTAGTACGTTTGAACCATTTTTTTTGTCTTGTTGTATTGATACCAAGATATTTTACAGCACAAATTTTTGTGTATTAAGTAAAGGGAAGATGGGGATGATGAACGCATGGGTCCTGGCCCGCTAGTTAAAGTGCTCGACTCTGGCAACAAAAGTTTTTGTAATTTTGAACCATTTTGTTAATGTCTTATGGTATTGAACCACGACATTATACAGCAATAATTTCTGTATAGTAACTGAAGAGGTGATATGGATGATGAACGCATGGGTCCTGACCCTCTAGTGAACGTGCACGACCCTGGCCACTAAGGTTTTTGTAAATTTGAACCCTTTCGTTTATTTCTTGTGGTATTGATGCCACGTCATTTTACAGCACAAGATTTGGTGTATTAAGTAAAGGGATGATAGGGATGATGAACGCATGATGATGAACAATGTCTTATGGTATTGAACCACGACATTATACAGCAATAATTTCTGTATAGTAACTGAAGACTCTGGCCACAAAAGATTTAGTACGTTTGAACCATTTTTTTTGTCTTGTTGTATTGATACCAAGATATTTTACAGCACAAATTTTTGTGTATTAAGTAAAGGGAAGATGGGGATGATGAACGCATAGGTCCTGACTTGCTAGTGAACGTGCTCGACCCTGGCCACAAAAGTTTTTGTAAATTTGAACCATTTTGTTTATGTCTTATGGTATTGAACCACGACATTATACAGCACAAAAATCTCTATATAAGTGAAGAGATTATAAGGATGATGAACGCATGGGTCCTGACCCGCTAGTGAACGTGCACGACAATGGCCACTAATTTTTTTCAAATTTGAACCATTTCGTTTATAGCTTGTGGTATTTATGCCACGACATTTTAAAGCACACATTTTTGTGTATTAAGTAAAGGGATGATAGGGATGATGAACGCATTTGTCCTGACAAGCTAGTGAACTTGCACGATCCTGGCCACAAAAGTTTTTTTTTTAAATTTTAATCATTTTTCGTGTCTTTTGGTATTGATACCAGGACATCTTACAGCACAAATTTTTGTGTATTAAGTAAAGGGATGATAGGGATGTTGATCGCATCGGTCCTGACCAGCTGTTGAAAATTCACAACCCTGGCCACAAAAGTTTTTTACATTTTGAACCATTTCGTTTATGCCTTGTGGTATTGATACTATGATATTTTATAGCACAAATTTTTTATAGTAAGTAAAGGGCTGATAGTGACGAAGATCACATGGGTCCTGACCCGCTAGTATACGTGGACGACCCTGCCCATAAAAGTTTTTATATATTTGAACCATTTCTTTTGTATCTTGGTATTGATACTATGATATTTTACAGCACAAATTTTTGTATAGTAAGTAAGGGGATGATAGGGATGATGATCGCATGGGTACTGACCCGCTAGTGAACGTGCACCACCCTGGCCAGAAAAATTTTTGTAAATTTGAACCATTTCGTTTGTCTTGTGGTATTGATAGCACGACATTTTACAGCACAAATTTTAATATAGTAAATAAAAGGATGATAATGATGATGATCGCATGAGTCGTGACCCGCTAGTGAACGTGCACGACCCTGGCCAGAACAGTTTTTGTAAATTTGATAATTTCGTTCATGTTTTTTGGTATTGATACCACGACATTTTACAGCACACATTTTTCTATAGTAAGTAAAGGGATGATAGGAATGACGATCGCAAGGGTCCTGACAAGCTAGTGTATGTGCAAGACCTTGACCCCAAAAATCTTTTAACTTTGAACCATTTGGTTTATGTCTTGTAGTATTGATACCACGACATTTTAAGCAAAAGTTTTTGTATAGTAAATATAGTTTTGTATAGTTTTTGTCTAGTGAACGTGCACGACCCTGGCCACTAAGGTTTTTGTAAATTTGAACCCTTTCGTTTATTTCTTGTGGTATTGATGCCACGTCATTTTACAGCACAAGATTTGGTGTATTAAGTAAAGGGATGATAGGGATGATGAACGCATGGGTCCTGACTTGCTAGTGAACGTGCTCGACCCTGGCCACAAAAGTTTTTGTAAATTTGAACCATTTTGTTTAAGTCTTATGGTATTGAACCACGACATTATACAGCACAAAAATTACTATATAAGTGAAGAGATTATAAGGATGATGAACGCATGGGTCCTGACCCGCTGGTGAACGTGCACGACAATGGCCACTAATTTTTTTCAAATTTGAACCATTTCGTTTATAGCTTGTGGTATTTATGCCACGACATTTTCAAGCACACATTTTTGTGTATTAAGTAAAGGGATGATAGGGATGATGAACGCATTTGTCCTGACAAGCTAGTGAACTTGCACGATCCTGGCCATAAAAGTTTTTTTTAAATTTTAATCATTTTTCATGTCTTTTGGTATTGATACCAGGACATCTTACAGCACAAATTTTTGTGTATTAAGTAAAGGGATGATAGGGATGTTGATCGCATCGGTCCTGACCAGCTGTTGAAAATTCACAACCCTGGCCACAAAAGTTTTTTACATTTTGAACCATTTCGTTTATGCCTTGTGGTATTGATACTATGATATTTTATAGCACAAATTTTTTATAGTAAGTAAAGGGCTGATAGTGATGAAGATCACATGGGTCCTGACCCGCTAGTATACGTGGACGACCCTGGCCATAAAAGTTTTTATATATTTGAACCATTTCTTTTGTATCTTGGTATTGATACTATGATATTTTACAGCACAAATTTTTGTATAGTAAGTAAGGGGATGATAGGGATGATGATCGCATGGGTACTGACCCGCTAGTGAACGTGCACCACCCTGGCCAGAAAAATTTTTGTAAATTTGAACCATTTCGTTTGTCTTGTGGTATTGATAGCACGACATTTTAAAGCACAAAATTTTGTGTATTAAGTGAATGTATGATAGGGATGATGAACACATTTTTCCCGACAAGCTAGTGAACTTGCACGATCCTGGCCACAAAAGTTTTTTTTTAAATTTTAATCATTTTTCATGTCTTTTGGTATTGATACCAGGACATCTTACAGCACAACTTTTTGTATAGTAAGTAAAGTGATGATAGGGAATATGATCGCATGGGTCCTGACCTTCTAGTGTATGTCCAAGACCCTGGACACAAAAGTATCATTACATTTTAACAATTTCGTTGGTTTTGTGGTATTCATACCATGATATTTTACAGCACAAATTTCTGTATAGTAAGTGAAGAGATGATAGCGATGAAGACCGTATTCGTCTTGACCCGCTAGTGAACGTGCATGACCCTGGCCACTAAGGTTTTTGTAAATTTGAACTTTTTCGTTTATGTCTTGTGGTATTGATACCACGACATTTTACAGCACAAATTTTTGTGTATTAAAAAAGGGATGATAGGGATGATGATCGCATGGGTCTTGACCCGCTAGTGCACGTGGACGACCCTGGCCGCAAAAGTTTTTATACATTTGAACTAATTCTTTTGTATCTTGGTATTGATACTATGATGTTTTACAGCACAAATTTTTGTATAGTAAGTAAGAGGATGATAAGGATGATGATCGCATCGGTCCTGACCCGATAGTGAACGTGCACGACCCTGGCAAAAAGTGTTTTTACATTTGAACAATTTTGTTTATGTCTTGTGATGTTGATACCACGACATTTTAAAGCACAAATGTTTGTATAGTATGTAAAGGGATGATTGCGATGATGATCGCATGGGTCCTGACCCGCTAGTGCTCGTGCAAGAGCCTGGACACAAAAGTTTTTATACATTTGAACCATTTCGTTGGTCTTGTGGTATTCATACCATGATATTTTACAGCACAAATTTTTGTATAGTACGTAAAAGAATGATAAAGATGATGATCGCGTGGGTCATGACCCGCTAATGAATGTGCAAGTCCCTGGCTTCAAAAGTTTTTGTAAATGTCATCATTTGGTTCATGTCTTGTGGTATTGATACCACGACATTGTACAGCACACATTTTTGTATAGTAAGTAAACAGATTATAGGGATGATGATCGCATGGGTCCTGACCCGCTAGTGAACGTGCACAACCCTGGTCACAAGAGTTTTCTTTAATATTAACCATTTCGTTTGTCTTGTGGTATTGATACCACGTCTTTTACAGCACTAATTTTTGTATAGTAAGTAAAGTGATGAAAGTGATGATGATCTCATGGGTCCTGACTCGCTAGTGAACGAGCACGACCCTGGCCTCAAAAGTGTTTGTAAAGTTGAACCATTTTGTTTACGTCCTCTGGTATTCATACCATGATATTTTACAGCACAAATTTTTGTGTATTAGGTAAAGGGATGATAGGAATGATGATCGCATTGGTGATGCCTCGGTACTGAACATGTACGACCCTGGCCACTAAAGTTTATGTAAATTTCAACCATTTCGTTTATGTCTTGTGGTATTGATACCACGACGTTTTACAGCACAAATTTTTGAATATTAAGTAAAGGGATAATAGGGATGATGATCGCATGGGTCCTGACCCGCTAGTGAACGTGGCCGACCCTGGCCATTAACAAATTAATAATTTTAAACCATTTCGTTTATCTCTTGTGGTTTTGATACCACGACATTTTACAGCACAAATTTTAGTATGGTAAGTAAAAGGATGATAGGGATGATGATCGCATGGGTCGTGACCCGCTAGTGAACGTGCACGACCCTGGCCACAAAGGTTTTTGTAAATATGAACCATTTCGTCTGTTTTGTGGTATTGATACCATGATATTTCACAGAACAAATTTTTGTATTCTAAGTAAAGAGATGATAGGGATGATGATCGCAAGGGTCCTGACCTGCCTGTATACGTGCTAGACCTTGGCCACAAAAATCTTTTTACATTTGAACCATTTGGTTTATGTCTTATAGTATTGATACCACGACATTTTACAGCAAAATGTTTTGTATAGTAAGTGCAGAGATGATAGGGTTGATTATCGCATGGGTCCTGATCCGCTAGTGTAAGTGCAAGACCCTAACCACAAAGTTTTTATACATTTGAACCATTTCGTTTGTCTTCTGGTATTGATACCATGATATTTTACAGCACAAATGTTTGTATGGTACGTAAAGAAATGATAGGGACGATGATCGCATCTGTCCTGACCCGCTAGTGAACGTGCACGACCCTCGACCAAACAATTTGTAAATTTTAACCACTTTGTTTGTCTTATGGAATTGATACCACTTCATTGTACAGCACAAATTTTTGTGTAGTATACATAGGGATGATGATCGAATTGGGCCTGACTCGCTAGTGAACGTGCACGACCCTGGCCACTAAGGTTTTTGCAAATTTGAAACATTTCGTTTGTGTCTTGTGGTATTGATGCCACGACATTTTACTGCACAATTTTTTTGTGTATTAATTAAAGGGATGATAGGCATGATGAACGCATGGGCCCTAGCCCGCTAGTGAACGTCCTCGACCGTGGCCAGAATAGTTTTTTGTAAACATGAACCATTTTGTTAATGTCTTATGGTATTGAACCACGACATTATACAGCACAAATTTCTGTATAGTAAGCGAAGAGATGATAGGGATGATGAACGCATGGGTCCTGACTCGCTAGTGAACGTGTGCGACTCTGGCTACAAACGATTTTGTACATTTGAACCACTTTGTTTTTCTTGTTGTATTGATACCATGATATTTTACAGAACAAGTTTTTGTATACTATGTGAAGGGATGATAGCGATGATGACCGCATTCGTCTTCATCCGCTAGTGAACGTGCACGACCCTCGTCGAAAAGTTTTTGTACATTTGAACCACTTAGTTTGTCTTAGGAATTGGTAGCACGTCATTTTACAAAACAACTTTTAGTATAGTAAGTATAGGAATTATGATCATATTGGGCTAGACCCGCTAGTGAAGGTGCTCGACCCTGGCCACAAAAGTTTTTGTAAATTTGAACCATATTATTTGTTTTATGGTATTGAACCACGATATTTTACAGCACAACTTTTTGTATAGTAAGTTAAGGGATGATACAGATGATGATCGCATGGGTCCTCACCCGCTAGTGTATGTGCAAGACCCTGGCCACAAAAGTTATTATACATTTGAACCATTTCTTTTCTCTTGTGGTACTGATACCATGATATTTTACAGCACAAATTTTTGTATAGTACGTAAAGGAATGATAGGGATAATGATCGCATCAGTCCTGACCCGCTATTGAACGTGCACGACTATGGCCACAAAAGATTTTGTACATTTGAACCACTTTATTTACGTCTAGTTGTATTGATACCATGATATTTTACAGCACAAATTTTTGTATAGTAAGTGAAGGGATGATAGCGATGATGACCGCTCTCGTAATCATCCCCTAGTGAACGTGCACGACCCTCGCCCAAACGATTTTGTAAATTTTAAGCACTTAGTTGTCTTATCGTATTTATACCACGACATTGTACAGCACAAATTTTTGTGTAGTAAGCATAGGGACGATTATCGCATTGGGCCTGACTCGCTAGTGAACGTGCACGACTTTGGCAGCTAAGGTTTTTGTAAATCTGAAAGATTTCGTTTATGTCTTGTGGTATTGATGCCACGACATTTTACAGCACAAATTTTTGTGTATTAAGTAAAGGGATGATAGGGATGATGAACGCATTGGACCTGACTTGCTCGTGAACGTGCTCGATCCTGGCCACAAAAGTTTTTATAAACTTGAACCATTTTTTATGTCTTTTGGTATTGAACCACGGCATTATACAGCACAAATTTCTCTTTAGTAAGTGAAGTTATGATAGGGATGATGATCGCATGGGTCCTGACCCGCTAGTGAAGTGCACGACCCTGGCCACTAAGATTTTTGAAAATTGGAACCATTTCGTTTATGTCTTGTGGTACTGATGCCACGAAATTTAAAGCACACATTTTGTGTATTAAGTAAAGGGATGATAGGGATAATGAACGCATGGGTCCCGACATGCTAGTGAACGTGCACGATCCTGGCCTCAAAAGTTTTTTTTAAAAATTTGAATCATTTCTTTAATGTTTTTTGGTATTGATACCAGGACATTTTACAGCACAAATTTTTGTGTATTAAGTAAAGGGATGATATGGATGTTGATCGCATGGGTCCTGGCCCGCAATTGAAAATTCACGACCCTTGCCACAAAAGTTTTTGTACATTTGAACCTTTTAATTTATGTCTTATGGTATTGATGCCACGATATTTTACAGCACAAATTTTTGCATAGTAAGTAAGGGGATGATAGGGATGATGATCGCATGGCTCCTGACCCACTACTGAACGTGAACGACTCTCTCTTCAAAAGTGTTTGTAAATTTCATTATTTGGTTCATGTCTTCTGTTCTTCATACCACGACATTCTACAGCATACATTTTTGCATAGTAAGTAAAGAGATTTTAGGGAAGATGACCGCATGTGTTCTGAACTGCTAGTGAACGTGCACGACCCTGGCCACAAAAGTTTTTTTAATTATTAACCATTTCGTTGGTTTTGTGGTATTGATACCACGACATTTTACAGCACAAATTTTTGTATAGTAAGTAAAGTGAGGATAGGGAATTTGATCGCATTGGTCCTGACCTGCTAGTGTATGTCCAAGACGCTGGGCACAAAAGTATTATTACATTTGAACCTTTTCGTTTATGTGTTGTGGTATTGACACCACGACATTTTACAGCACAAATTTTTGAATAGTAAGAAAGGAGACGATAGGAATGATGATCACATGGGTCCTGACCACTAGTTAACGTTCACGACACTGGCCAGACAAATCTTTTTACATTTGAACAATTTGGTTTATGTCTTGTACTATTGATACCATGATATTTTACAGCACAAATTTTTGTATACTAAGTGAAGGGATGGTAGCGATGATGACCGCATTCGTCCTCATCCGCTAGTGAACGTGCATGACCCTCGCCCAAAAGTTTTTGTAAATTTGAACCACTTAGTTTGTCTTAGGAATTGGTACCACGTCATTTTACAGCACAAATTTTTGTATAGTAGGTATAGGGATGATGATCTCATTGGGCTTGACCCGCTAGTGAAGGCGCTCGACCATGGCCACAAAAGTTTTTGTAAATTTGAACCTTTTCCTTTATGTCCTGTGGTATTAATGCCACGACATTTTACAGCAAAAATTTTTGTGTATTAAGTAAAGGGATGATAGGGATGTTGATCGCATGGGTCCTGACCCACTATTGAAAATTCAGGACCCTGGCCACAAAAGTTTTTGTACATTTGAACCATTTCGTTTATGTCTTGTGGTATTGATACTATAATATTTTAAAGCACAAACTTTTGTATAGTAAGAAAAGGAATGATAGTGATGATGATCGCATGGGTCCTGTCCCGCTAGTGAACCTGCACGACTCTGGCTACAAATGATTTTGTAAATTTGAACCACTTAGTTTGTATTAGGAATTGGTACCACGTCACTTTACAGCACAACATTTAGTATAGTAAGTATAGGGATGATGATCTCATTGGGGTTGACCCGCAAGTAAAGGTGCTCGACCCTGGCCACAAAAGTTTTTGTAAATTTGAACCATATTGTTTATGTCTTATGGTATTGAACCACGATATTTTACAGCACAACTTTTTGTATAGAAAGTTAAGGGATTATACAGATGATGATCGCATGGGTCCTGACCCGCTAGTGTAAGTGCAAGACCCTGGCCACAAAAGTTTTTATACATTTGAACCATTTCTTTTCTCTTGTGGTACTGATACCATGATATTTTACAGCACAAATTTTTGTATAGTAAGTGAAGGAATAATAGCAATGATGACCGCATACGTGCTGACGCGCTAGTGAACGTGCACGACCCTCGCCCAAACGATTTTGTAAATTTTAACCACTTTGTTTGTCTTATGGAACTGATACCACTTCATTGTACAGCACAAATTTTTGTGTAGTAAGCATAGGGATGATTATCGCATTGGGCCTGACTCGCTAGTGAACGTGCACGACCCTGGCCACTAAGGTTTTTTTAAATTTGAAACATTTCGTTTGTGTCTTGTGGTATTTATGCCACGACATTTTACAGCACAAATTTTTGTGTATTAATTAAAGGGATGATAGGGATGATGAACGCATGGGACCTGACTTGTGAGTGAACGTGCACGATCCTGGCCACAAAAGTTTTTGTAAACTTGAACCATTTTTTTATGTCTTTTGGTATTGAACCACGACATTATACAGCACAAATTTATCTATAGTAAGTGAAGGAATGATAGTGATGATGATCGCACGGGTCCTGACCCGCTAGTGAACGTGCGCGACCCTGGCCACTAATGTTTTTGAAAATTAGAACCATTTCGTTTATGTCTTGTGGTATTGATGCCACGACGTTTAAAAGCACACATTTTTGTGTATTAAGTAAAGGGATGATAGGGATGATGAACGCGTGGGTCCTGACATGCTAGTGAACGTGCACGATCTTGCCCTCAAAAGATTTTTTTTAATTTGAATCATTTCTTTCATGTTTTTTGGTATTGATACCAGGACATTTTACAGCACAAATTTTTGTGTATTAAGTAAAGGGATGATAGGGATGTTGATCGCATGGGTCCTGATCCACTATTGAAAATTCACGACCCTGGCCACAAAAGTTTTTGTACATTTGAACCATTTCGTTTATGTCTTGTGGTATTGATACTATAATATTTTAAAGCACAAATTTTTGTATAGTAAGAAAAGGAATGATAGTGACGATGATCGCATGGGTCCTGACCCGCTAGTGAACGTGCACGACTCAGGCATCAAACGATTTTGTACATTTGAACCACCTTGTTTGTCTTGTTGTATTGATACCATGATATTTTAGAGCACAATTTTCTGTATACTAAGTGAAGGGATGATAGCAATGATGACCGCATTCGTCCTCATCCGATAATGAACGTGCACGACCCTCGCCGAAAAGTTTTTGTAAATTTGAACCACTTAGTTTGTCTTAGGAATTGGTACCACGTGATTTTACAGCACAACTTTTAGTATAGTAAGTATAGGGATGATGATCTCATTGAGCTTGACCCGCTAGTGAAGGTGCTCGACCCTGGCCACAAATTTTTTTGTAAATTTGAACCATATTGTTTGTTTTATGGTATTGAACCACGATATTTTACAGCACAACTTTTTGTATAGTAAGTTAAGGGATGATACAGATGATGATCACATGGGTCCTGACCCGCTAGTGTATGTGCAAGACCCTGGCCACAAAAGTTTTTATACATTTGAACCATTTCTTTTCTCTTGTGGTACTGATACCATGATATTTTATAGCACAATTTTTTGTATAGTATGTAAAGGAATGATAGGGATGATGATCGCATCAGTCCTGACCCGCTATTGAACGTGCACGACTATGGCCACAAAAGATTTTGTACATTTGAACCATTTTATTTACGTCTAGTTGTATTGATACCATGATATTTTCCTGCACAAATTTTTGTATAGTAAGTGAAGGGATGATAGCGATGATGACCGACCTCGTAATCATCCGCTAGTGAACGTGCACGACCCTCGCCCAAACGATTTTGTAAATTTTAACCACTTAGTTTGTCTTATCGTATTTATACCACGACATTGTACAGCACAAATTTTTGTGTAGTAAGCATAGGGATGATTATCGCATTGGGCCTGACTCGCTAGTGAACGTGCACGACTTTGGCAGCTAAGGTTTTTGTAAATTTGAAAGATTTCGTTTATGTCTTGTGGTATTGATGCCACGACATTTTACAGCACAAATTTTTGTGTATTAAGTAAAGGGATAATAGGCATGATGAACGCATGGGTCCTGGCCCGCTAGTGAACGCCCTCGACCGTGGCCAGAAAAGTTTTTTAAAACTTGAACCTTTTTGTTAATGTCTTATGGTATTGAACCACGACATTATACAGCACAAATTTCTGTATAGTAAGTGAAGAGATAATAGGGATGATGAACGCATGGGTCCTGAGCCGCTACTGAACGTGCACGACCCTGGCCACTAAGGTTTTTGTAAATTTGAACCTTTTCGTTTATGTCCTGTGGTATTGATGCCACGACATTTTACAGCACAAATTTTTGTGTATTAAGTATAGGGATGATAGGGATGATGAACGCATGGGACCTGACTTGCTAGTGAACGTGCTCGATCCTGGCCACAAAAGTATTTGTAAACTTGAACCATTTTTTTCTATGTCTTTTGGTATTGAAGTACGACATTATGCAGCACAAGTTTCTCTTTAGTAAGTGAAGTTATGATAGGGATGATGATCGCATGGGTCTTGACCCGCTAGTGGACATGCACGACCCTGGCCACTAAGGTTTTTGAAAATTTGAACCATTTCGTTTATGTCTTGTGGTATTGATGCCACGACATTTAAAAGCACACATTTTGTGTATTAAGTTAAGGGATGATAGGGATGATGAACGCATGGGTCCTGACATACTAGTGAACGTGCACGATCCTGGCCTCAAAAGTTTTTTTTTTTTAATTTGCATCATTTTTCATATTTTTTGGTATTGATACCAGGACATTTTACAGCACAAATTTTTGTGTATTAAGTAAAGGGATGATTGGGATGTTGATCGCATGGGTCCTGGCCCGCAATTGAAAATTCACGACCCTGGCCACAAAAGTTTTTGTACATTTGAACCTTTTAATTTTCTTGTGGTATTGATGCCAAGATATTTCAAAGCACAAATTTTTGTATAGTAAGTAAGGAGATGATAGGGATGATGATCGCATTGGTCCTGACCCTTAGTGAACGTGAACGACCCTGTCTTCAAAAGTTTTTGTAAATTTCATCATTTGGTACATGTCTTGCGGTGTTGATACCACGACATTTTACAGCACACATTTTTGCATAGTAAGTAAAGAGATTATAGGGAAGATGGCCGCATGTGTTCTTAACCGCTAGTGAACATGCAAGACCCTGGCCACAAAATTTTTTATACATTTGAACCATTTCGTTTGTCTTGTGTTATTGATACCATGATATTTTACAGCACAAATTTTTGTATAGTTTGTAAAGGAATGATAGGGATGATGATCGCATGGGTCCTGACCCGCTAGTGAACGTGCACGACCCTCGCCACTAAGGTTTTTGTAAATTTGAACCACTTCCTTTATGTCCTGTGGTATTGATGCCACGACATTTTACAGCAAAAATTTTTGTGTATTAAGTAAAGGGATGATAGGCATGATGAACGCATGCGTCCTGGCCCGCTAGTGAACGTCCTCGACCGTGGCCAGAAAAGTTTTTGTAAACTTGAACCATTTTGTTAATGTCTTATGGTATTGAACCACGACATTATACAGCACAAATTTCTGTATAGTAAGTGAAGAGATGATAGGGATGATGAACGCATGGGTCTTTAGCCGCTAGTGAACGTGCACGACCCTGGCCACTAACGTTTTTGTAAATTTGAACCTTTTCCTTTATGTCCTGTGGTATTGATGCCACGATATTTTACAGCAAAAATTTTGGTGTATTAAGTAAAGGGATGATAGGGATGATGAACGCATGGGACCTGACTTGTGAATGAACGTGCTCGATCCTCGCCACAAAAGTTTTTGTAAACTTGAACCATTTTTATGTCTTTTGGTATTCAACCACGACATTATACAGCACAAATTCTCTATAGTAAGTGAAGGGATGATGATCGCATGGGTCCTGACCCGCTAGTGAACGTGCACGACCCTGGCCACTAATGTTTTTGAAAATTAGAACCATTTCTTTTATGTCTTGTGGTATTGATGCCACGACATTTAAAAGCACACATTTTTTGTATTAAGTAAAGGGATGATAGGGATGATGAACGCATGGGTCCTGACATGCTAGTGAGCGTGCACGATCCTGGCCTCAAAAGTTTTTTTTAAAAATTTGAATCATTTCTTTAATGTTTTTTGGTATTGATACCAGGACATTTTACAGCACAAATTTTTGTGTATTAAGTAAAGGGATGATAGGGATGTTGATCGCATGGGTCCTGACATACTAGTGAACGTGCACGATCCTGGCCTCAAAAGTTGTTTTTTTAATCTGAATCATTTTTCATATTTTTTGGTATTGATACCAGAACAATTTACAGCACAAATTTTTGTGTATTAAGTAAAGGGATGATAGGGATGTTGATCGCATGGGTCCTGGCCCGCAATTGAAAATTCACGACCCTGGCCACAAAAGTTTTTGTACATTTGAACCTTTTAATTTATGTCTTGTGGTATTGATTTCACGACATTTCAAAGCACAAATTTTTGTATAGTAAGTTAGGGGATGATAGGGATGATGATCGCATTGGTCCTGACCCGCTAGTGAACGTGAACGACCCTGTCTTCAAAAGTTTTTGTAAATTTCATCATTTGGTACATGTCTTGTGGTGTTGATACCACGACATTTTACAGCACACAGTTTTGCATAGTAAGTAAAGAGATTATAGGGAAGATGACCGCATGTGTTCTGAACCGCTAGTGAACGTGCAAGACCCTTGCCACAAAAGTTTTTATACATTTGAACCATTTCGTTTGTCTTGTGTTATTGATACCATGATATTTTACAGCACAAATTTTTGTATAGTTTGTAAAGGAATGATAGGGATGATGATAGCATGGGTCCTGACCCGCTAGTGAACGTGCACGACTCTGGCTACAAAAGATTTTGTACATTTGAACCATTTTGTTTGTCTTGTTGTATTGATACCATGATATTTTACAGCAAAATTTATTGTATACTAAGTGAAGGGATGATAGCGATGATGACCGCATTCGTCCTCATCCGCTAGTGAACATGAACGATCTCGCCCAAAGGTTTTTGTAAATTTGAACCACTTAGTTTGTCTTAGGGTATTGGTACCACGTCATTTTACAGCATAAATTTTTGTATAGTAAGTATAGGGATGATGATCGCATTGGGCCTGACCCGCTAGTGAACATGCACGACCTTGGCCACTAAGGTTTTTGCAAATTTGAACAATTTCGTTTATGTCTTGTGGTATTGATGGCACGACATTTTACAGCACAAATTTTTGTGTATTAAGTAAAGGGATGATATTGATGATGAACGCATGGGTCCTCACCCGCTAGTGAACATGCACGATCCTGGCGACAAATGTTTTTTTTTTTTAATTTGAATCATTTCTTTCATGTCTTTTGGTATTGATACCATGACATTTTACAGCACACATTTGTGTGTATTAAGTAAAGGGATGATACGGATGTTGATCGCACGGGTCCTAACCCGCTAGTGAGCGTTCGCGACCCTGGCCACAAAAGTTTTTGTACATTTGAACCATTTCGTTTATATCTTGTGGTATTGATACCACGACATTTTACAGCACAAATTTTTGTATAGTAAGTAAAGGGATAATAGGGATGATGATCGCGTAGGTCCTGTCCCGCTAGTGAACGTCCCCGACGCTGGCCATTAACGTCTTAGTAATTTTAAACGATTTCGTTTATCTCTTGTGGTTGTGATACCACGACATTTTACAGCACAAATTTTAGTATAGTAAGTAAAATAATGATAGGGATGATGATCGCATGGGTCTTGACCTGCTAGTGAACGTGCACGACCCTGGCCACAAAAGTTTTTTTTAAATATGAACCATTTCGTTTGTTTTGTGGTATTGGTACCATGATATTTTACAGAACAAATTTTTGTACAGTAAGTAAAGGGATGATAGGGATGATGATCGCAAGGGTCCTGACCCGCTAGTGTACGTGCAAGACCCTGGCCACAAAAGTTTTTATACATTTGAACCATTTCGTTTGTTTTGTGGTATTGATACCATGATATTTTACAGCACAAATTTTTATATAGTAAGTGAAGGAATGATAGCGATGATGACCGCATACGTCCTGACCCGCTAGTGAACGTGCACGACCCTCGCCCAAACGATTTTGTATATTTTAACCACTTAGTTTGTCTTATGGTGTTGATACCACGTCATTGTACAGCACAAATTTTTGTGCAGTAAGTATAGGGATGATCATTGCATTGGGCCTGACTCGCTAGTGAACGTGCACGACCCTGGCCACTAAGGTTTTTGTAAATTTGAACCATTTCGTTTATGTCTTGTGGTATTGATGCCACGACATTTTACAGCACAAATTTTTGTGTATTATGTAAAAGGATGATAGGGATGATGAACGCATGGGTCCTGACCCGCTAGTCAACGTGCTCGACCCTGGTCACAATAGTTTTTTAAAATTTGAACCATTTTCTTAATGTCTTATGGTATTGAACCACGACATCATACAGCACAAATTTCTGTATAGTAAGTGAAGAGATGATAGGGATGATGATTGCATTGGGCCTGACTCGCTAGTGAACGTGCGCGACCCTGGCCACTAATGTTTTTGAAAATTAGAACCATTTCGTTTATGTCTTGTGGTATTGATGCCACGACGTTTAAAAGCACACATTTTTGTGTATTAAGTAAAGGGATGATAGGGATGATGAACGCATGGGTCCTAACCCGCTAGTGAGCGTTCGCGACCCTGGCCACAAAAGTTTTTGTACATTTGAACCATTTCGTTTATATCTTGTGGTATTGATACCACGACATTTTACAGCACAAATTTTTGTATAGTAAGTAAAGGGATAATAGGGATGATGATCGCGTAGGTCCTGTCCCGCTAGTGAACGTCCCCGACGCTGGCCATTAACGTCTTAGTAATTTTAAACGATTTCGTTTATCTCTTGTGGTTGTGATACCACGACATTTTACAGCACAAATTTTAGTATAGTAAGTAAAATAATGATAGGGATGATGATCGCATGGGTCTTGACCTGCTAGTGAACGTGCACGACCCTGGCCACAAAAGTTTTTTTTAAATATGAACCATTTCGTTTGTTTTGTGGTATTGGTACTATGATATTTTACAGAACAAATTTTTGTACAGTAAGTAAAGGGATGATAGGGATGATGATCGCAAGGGTCCTGACCCGCTAGTGTACGTGCAAGACCCTGGCCACAAAAGTTTTTATACATTTGAACCATTTCGTTTGTTTTGTGGTATTGATACCATGATATTTTACAGCACAAATTTTTATATAGTAAGTGAAGGAATGATAGCGATGATGACCGCATACGTCCTAACCCGCTAGTGAACGTGCACGACCCTCGCCCAAACGATTTTGTATATTTTAGCCACTTAGTTTGTCTTATGGTATTGATACCACGTCATTGTACAGCACAAATTTTTGTGCAGTAAGTATAGGGATGATCATTGCATTGGGCCTGACTCGCTAGTGAACGTGCACGACCCTGGCCACTAAGGTTTTTGTAAATTTGAACCATTTCGTTTATGTCTTGTGGTATTGATGCCACGACATTTTACAGCACAAATTTTTGTGTATTATGTAAAAGGATGATAGGGATGATGAACGCATGGGTCCTGACCCGCTAGTCAACGTGCTCGACCCTGGTCACAATAGTTTTTTAAAATTTGAACCATTTTCTTAGTGTCTTATGGTATTGAACCACGACATCATACAGCACAAATTTCTGTATAGTAAGTGAAGAGATGATAGGGATGATGATTGCATTGGGCCTGACTCGCTAGTGAACGTGCACGACCCTGGCCACTAAGGTTTTTTTTTAATTTGAACCATTTCGTTTATGTCTTGTGGTATTGATGCCACAACATTTTACAGCACAAATTTTTGTGTATTAAGTAAAGGGATGATAGGAATGACGATCGCATGGGTCGTGACCCGCTAGTGAACCTGCACGACCTTGGCCTCAAAAGTTTTTTTTACATTTGAAACATTTCGTTTATGTCTTGTGGTATTGATACCACGACATTTTACAGCACAAATTTTTGTACAGTAAGTAAATTGATTGTAATGATGATGATCACATGGGTTCTGACCCGCTGGTGAATGTGGATGACCCTGGCCACAAATTTTTTGTACATTTGAACCATTTCGTTTTTCTTGTGGTATTGATACCATGATAATTTACAGCACAAATTTTTGTATATTAAGTAAAGGGATGATAGGAATGATGATTGCATGTGTCCTTTTGAGCCTGGAGTAGGCCGGTTATAGGATTTTATTTTTCTACATTTTAACTTTGTAGTGCTTGCAACCCCTTGTATTTTTGTATGACCTTGAACGTCCTTAGTTATGTGGCTGGTTTTTGTGGCTAAGATGGGCGAGGTGTAAAATGATACGTCATTATTTTTCTTCGTCATTCAAACAGGGAAGTGTAAAAGTGATTTTGCTGGGATCGTAATTTTACTAGCTGTGATTAGGATTTCATTTCTGTGCAAGCGCAAATAATTAGTAGTTTCTTGTGATATTTCTTCCGTTTCTTTTTTTCCTAACGATATGGAATTAATTTTCCAGGTCTATTTGAGAAAATTGTCTAGTGAGAATGTTGACCCAAACGTCGGAGTGAAGTCTAATCTATAATGCGATAATAATATGAAAAAGTTGTGTTGCCAATTTTTAATCTAATTAGAGCTATTTGCTTCAAAGTCAGAACTTTGTTAGCGATGCCTTTGATACAAGTCTTAAATGGTATTAATTTACAATTAGAAGGTACGTCTCGATTAGATCATAAACAAAGACTAGATCCCGCATGTATTATTACTGGTAGACTGCTTGAATTTACTCTAATATTAAGTAGTAGTTGTTATTTTCCGTCTCCAGCTTAACATGTTCTCGGTGATCGTTATAGGTTGATTAGGTGAAAAAAATAACATCCGTCTCCCTAAAAGTTTCCGCTGTTGCCTGCTGTTCATGGATGTGATTATTTTTTGATTGTAGTGGTTTCTGTGTGGCCCGCGCCGACTTTTCTGAAATGGCCTGTGAGGCTTGACGTTCGCCTGCAAGCCCATCTATGCGTTTCCCTGGTTGGAAGTTATTGGTTTATTCCAACACATAGGCGCACCGTGGTTCTTCTTATATCGTATTGAACATACAGATTTCCTTATCACCTTTCATATTTTTTTTTGCCACCACTATTCCCTTTGTTGGTATTCTAACGATGTCTTTTCCCGTTATTGCGTCTGGAATTAGTTTTCATGGCATTCTGTGCCAGCATTAGTGATAATTCGGCAATTTGGTTGGCTAGTTTAGTAAAATCCATGTGAGGAGGTTGTGAGGCCGGGTTTTGACTTTGGTGGGGGTGCGGATTTGAAACTTCAGGTTGAGTGGAAGCTGACTGTGGAGGGGAGATATTCTGCAATGGAGGTGCAGAAGGTAACGATAGTAAATAAGAAGAAGCAGGTTGGGTGTGATGCACAGTAGAAGTTGGTTGTTGTACATAGGTTGACAAATATGAATGATGATTCGTTTGGTTGTGATAATCGTACAAAGGGGGTGTTGAGGAGCGATTAGGTTGGCCGATTAAAGAATGAATTGCCTGCCACAATTCTACATGATTCCTCTTCTGCATGAGGTCCTGAGCCTTTTCCAATTCATGAAGACGATCCTGCAACCGTTGGACTATTTGAAAGGATTTCAAAGCTATCTTCTGTAGTAAATGTCCTTGTAACTTCAATGAAAAAATGGATCGTCTGTTCCTCCGAAGCCTCTGGCATTAGCTGTGACCCTTAATTTCCTTAAGAAACATAAATCGACCGACTAATTTTCGTTTGGCTCTATTTGTGAAATTTTTAATTCCTCCTTATATGCTGGTAAATTTGGACGAACAAAGAGATTAATTTGGCTTTAAGTTGATCATAATTTAGGGTGTCAAATTGGTTCTAATTTTGAAATTGTAAAACAAAAAGAGAGCTACATTTTGTAAATACATCGGGAGAATTTATTTCTTCTTTTCGGGGGTGAATGCCTGAAGTAGTAAAATCATCAAATAAGATTAAAAAAATCGATCCGGGTCGTTCGTACTGTGGCCAGAATAGGTAGTTAGATGAGGAATATTAACAGTTATACGGGAGCCTGATTCCGCCATATTATTATCACCCCCTTTATACGTATTTTTTTCATATCTAGTAGTCTTCAAAAATACCTGCCAGCCTATAACGAATCAATTTACCGCTAAGAGTAATGAGAGTCCATACAACAATACGGATATTATCTTTATATAGGCCTAATCCTGCTTTAATAACACTAACAGTAATACTGTAGGTTTAAAAATTTCTAAGTCCGTTTTCGTTAATAAAAAAAGCGTCACGAAGGAAAGTCCTTTTAATGTCTTTAAATAGATACCGACGCATCTACCACGTAAAATTCTTTCAGTTTATATGGGAAGAGCAACTAATGTACTCGAGATTTGGACTTGCCTTTCACCGTTTTATTCTAAAAACCCTTAAATACAAAAATTATAATAAGTAGTTCCTCTAATATATTGTGTTAGATAGGAACCCGGTAGCCAAGCGTCGTGGGCTTTTGCAGGTGCGGGAGAGGGGTTTTAGGTGGTTCGATCAATCTGGGCAGATTGATGCACGATGGTGTTTGCTGCTGTATTTTATACTGGAGTGTTGGCTACCAACGGTGATCTCCATCTTGCCGACAGCTGGCAAATGTGGGTGACTTATCTTCGGGTCCGTCGTCTGCGATGTTCATGTTCATCGTTAGCACGTGTTTGCATATATGGTTATCGGATGTCATGGGTACATGCGGAACCTTAAAATAGTTTTTGAAAGAAAGATTTTATTTCAGATTTTAAAAAATCAGTATGAACTAAAATTCTGTTTCTGAATATTTTTAACAAATGTTTTGTTGAGGAAACAAAATTCTGTTTCAACAATGTTTTATTAAAAGTTTTGTGTATGAAACAATACCTAGGTATTGTGTTTTCAAACAAAAATTGTGTTTCGGAAATTTTAAAATCTTTGTGTTCGAAATAAAATTCTGTTTTCAAATATCGAAATTGCTCCTACCAAATGAATCGATTCATTCTGATAAAAATAACTTAGTGCTGGCAACACTGAAAATGCGAGCGACCAATGTTACTAGTCCATTGTTGTAGTATCATTTAGACACTGGTTATAGCTTGACATGTTACTAAAACGATATGAAGACAACTAGATTCGAACTTAGATGTCTTCCAAGATAAGGTCTGATAATTTTTTCAAATCTAAATAAACTCAAATAAACAATAGGGTTATGTTTATATTATAGTTATAAATTTAAATGCCAACGTTTAGCACTGCATTATGAGTCAGTAAGGTTTCTTTCAAGGTCATAGAGAGGCGAAAGTCGTACACGAAAGAAAATTAAATAGTAAAATATGATAACACAGACCAAAAAGGTTCCTTTTCAACATCATGACTATATGAAACAAATATATTGTTAAAACTACTCGCACAGAGAACAAACTAAACCTTCTCAATTTACACAGTGCCTCAGTGGTAGAGCCTTTATATCTGATGCGAGAGATCTCTGGTTCAACCCTCAGTCAAGTAAGTTTATGACGTCTCCACATGTTTATTTTCAAGTTCTCATACCACCATTTCTTTTATTTCTCATCATCATCTTCTCCCTTAGTGTCGAGGGCATAATCATTAGGTGTTAATGTCAAAATTAATTCAATGAAATCGTAAAAAAATCTTAAACCTAGCACCAAGAATCGAACTCAGGGACAACGTTCTATACATATATGTTATATTCGGAGGATTGCATTGTGTATAACACAGTAATTATGAGGTAATTACCACAATTTAAAGATAAACCGAAACACATTTAACGCATCCATGTTCATAACGTTATCACCACTGAGGTATTTGACCTATAATTTTAAGGAACGTAATAGGTCACGAAGCAGATATACTACCATATAAAATTTGACAATTTTCATTTTAACAATCTTAAGTACAACTCCAAAAGGATACATGTCCATAAAATTCCATATAAACATATAACGTAATAGGACCCCGTCAAATTGGTGTCAAGAACATCCTAAATTCACAACTTATATCCATCAAATGGAACAAATTTCCTCCCGGGTTTAAGAAGAAGCGTGTATTATGTCCTTAACACTTGCACTCCATTATATAACCATATCAAGTAATATGTTTTTATCAAAGATGATACGATGGGTTTAAAAAATCCGAAATTGATATTTTTATACCCATCAAAGAAAACCTATAATAAATTAAGGCGGGCAATACATACACCCTGTACTCCATCATACAATACTATAAAGTTGGAAAATTGATAACAATCTCCAAATTTTATATTCTTAAAAGGGGACGACATAGACCCCTAGGCGGGACTACCCTATGAAGGCGGAGCACAAAATCACTAGAGCCAGAGGTGCAGAACACAAGACTACGGGACTCAGATTGGGCCTGTCCTATTTTCACGTGACTCCATTATCTCATACCACGTGATCCCAGGAACAAAGGTAAGGTGGGCGGCCGGGAGGCACGCTCCAGAGGGCTCCGAAATTGAGATAAGATCATTTAATTGCTACCTACAAGAATAATATTTTGATTTGATGACTGTTCACCTATCTTACTAGGGTCATCGGACTACAAGGACATACGAGAACATTGAAGAAAAGAAATGGCTGTCTGTGTTGGTGATGTTCATAGATATAGTAATAGTCATTGATTGATAAACCAAAATGCGGTTACATCTTCTTTTTTCGTTATTCTTTGTTATTTCTGATTGACAATTTTTACTTATTCAAAATGAGATTACTTAAAATGAGATCGGATGGCCTGATCTGCTAATTAATTAATTCTAAAATAGAGAATTTTTAAAGAATATGTAAATCTGTTAAAATGCCGGGCTTTGATAAGTGTGAATTTGAATTGCTTCTTCCTTTCCTCAACCTCTACAACGAATTATGGATGTGGATCCGAAAAGACAGACTCCCTATATCCTCGCTCTGGATAGCCTCGTGAAGCTGAAGAATGTCGTTCGGAGGATAGATCGTGAAAGAAGGTTTAGGTTCATTGGGAACGTTATTAAGGTTCCGGACCAGCTCCCTCTTTGGATAGTGATTAGTGTCGAAAGTATTTGCCCTTAACACACTGTTTTGACTTTTGCATTCGTAACATTAGAGGAGCATGATGGCTATTTCTGGATACCGTGGAATAGATAAGTTATCATGATAAACTTCAAATTTATTACTTGTAGGTTTGTATACTAGGTAATAGAAATATCTTCTTGTTTCAACACTTCACTCCAGGTTAGGGTTAGCTAAATGCAATAGTAGAAAATTTGTAAGAATGAAGTACGTAACTAAAAGAACAAATATGCTTCAATTATTACCAAATTAAAAACACATCATAGAAAATATTTCGAGTACAAAAAATATATGTGACAATTTACAATCAGGGTGGACAAAAAGAGTTTTTTTTTTAACAGGAACAAAACGCGATTAAAACAAAAAAATATCTTTAAAAAATGTTTTAAATTCGTTTTAAAATACTCAGGAATTAATGTTTTAAACATTTTGAACAGTATGTAGCGAGCGCAAAGAGATACATTTTTGCCTTATTCTTTCTCTTCTTTTCCATTCTGTTCTTTTGCAACAGAACTAAAAGAAATGAATTAATAAATACAAATTATTGTTGAGTATTTTTCTCTCCTATTACTCACTGCGAACACCTGTTCTCGCGACTGCTTGACTTCTATTCGTCTATGTTCCTGAAGTTGGCCTGAAAATTGAACAATCTGGTGAAGAAAGAATTCCCCTTTTCGGAGAATATAGAAGTTATTGTGTTTCTTACATAGCACGTGTTGACGTTCCTTTACCTCCCCTAAGTTGCCCTAAAAATTCAACCATCTGGTTAAGAATTATTCCCCTTCTAGACAACAATGTAGTTACACTGTTTCTTAGTTACAACCTGTTCTTCTAATTAACACATATCTACATATTATTAATGCTATTATTATCAATATTCTTAGTATTATTATCTTGTTAAAAATAGCTAGTATCATTTGTATGTTTAATAATCTTTTCATTCTTCTTTGCAAAAGAGATAAAGGAGCATATTTTTCTTCTCTCAAACTATAGATCTCATATATGGTTTTAAAGTGTATGTTATTTAAATGGAGAGCGTTGTCTCCATTATTCAACGTTGTTCTGCGATACGCTACAAGAAAAATCAAAGATAGCAAGCAGTGCGTAGAGTTGAACGGTATTTACCAGTTTACAGCATATGATGATGATGTAAATTTAACAGGGACAACAGGAAAACAAAAGAACGAAATGCAGAGATCTTATTAAACGCTTGCAGTGACATGGGTTTAGAAACAAGTGCAGAGAAAACTAATACATGGAAGTGCGTCGGGACCGTAATAGAGCAAATTATGGATGCGTTAAAATATTAAATAACACTTTTAGTAAAAAGTGGATACTTTGAAATATCAATATTAACAGAGGAAAATTATATCACGAAGAAATTGAATGTCGACTGAAAGCAGGGCATTCGTGTTACTAAGTTCAAAATATTTTGTATTTGCGAATTTACTAGAGGAATTTCAACCTTAAAATATATAAAACGATAATCATGTCTGTTGATCTATATGGTTGCGAAACTTGGTTGCTTACTCTGAAAGAAGAGCATAGACTGAAAGTATTTGAGAGCACGATCCTGAGACGAATATTCGGACCGAAGAGGAACGGGAATGGACAATTGCGGAAACTTCATACCGACGAACTACATAATTTATTCAGTTTACCAAACATTGTTAGGGTCGTCAAGTCTAGGAGGCTTAGGTAGGAGGGTCATGTAGCTAGAATGGTAGAAAGCAGAAACGCTTTCAAAGTCTTGACTGGAAGACGAATCGGTAAACGACCATTAGGAAGATCTAGGCGCAGGTGGGACGACAATATTAAGATGGATCTTGTAGAGATAGGTATACAAAGTAGAAAGTTGGCTAAAGATAGAAGTCAGTGGTGAGCTTTTATGAACGTCACATTGAAATTTCGGGTTCCTTAAGCAATCGAGTTAGTTAGTTTAGTTATTATTATTATTATTATTATTATTATTTTATTTTTATTATTATTATTATTATTATTATTATTATTATTATTATTATTATTATTATTATTATTATTATTATTTTTATTACTGCAATGTCAAGACTTGGCTACATATTTTATATTTTATATTTTCGAATTTTCGGATTGGATTTCAAGTCTTTTTGTTGAATAATCAACACAAACCATGGTAGCGGATTTGGGGGAAGGAAATATTATGTTGCTTTTTATTTGTTTACTTGCAAGCTACACCAAAATACTACATTTTACCTTTCTATATCTACGAGACATACCCTATAGGTTTTGATGATTATAAGAGAGTAAGTGAATAAACGTTGAGATTAATGAGTTTTGCCTATTAACAACATTTAAAGTATCAGGTTGTCGGAAAAGTCATGACGTATTTCGGTAAAATAAGTAAAATGATGGTTCGTGGATATACTAGATTTCTTCGGATCATGCAATAATTATGTCATAAATAGGTAAGATATTGAACGTTCGGTCTATTAATACTAATCTTTGATTGGTTTGGTTTTAGAGATTTGACGAGAGATAGCGTGGGTGAATGAAAACTTGACCCACCAGCCACTGTGAATCACTCTGACTCACAACCTACCACGACCCCATAACCCACCGTTACTTACTCTGAGCCATGACCCACCAGGACCCACCACGAACCGTGACCCACTATGTCCCACCATCCAACATGACCCACTCCGACCACCACCCACCATGAACCACTCAGCCAAAACACATCAACATCAACTCTGACACATCATGCACGGCCTCTTTTCTACCGACTAAAGAGTTTATACTTGTAATAAAACCAGGTTTTCAAATTCTAACTAGTCGGAGTTTGAGTTTCTACGGTCAATCGTACAAGCATGGCTGTGTTGCAATAACGATGGAACTGACCTTTACGATATAAAATGATAAAGTCGTTATCTTGGGGAAAATACGATTTATTTGAATTAAAATATCATGGTCTAATTATTTCCTTGTTCAATAATCGATATATTTCAGTGGAAAATTGGATGAAATTTAAAAGTCCCAAATCAAGAAGAACATACAAAATTTTACATTACGCATCATATGTCTATTTTCCTCACAACATTATGGGTCCTGTGGTCTATGTGCTTCATATAATAAACAAGCTTCAGCATTATTATAAAACGTGTGATAAGCATATATGGATATATGGATATATGCATATCGATATGCATATGCGGAGACTGTACTTTTTGTTCAGTTGAGTTTAGGTGATTTTAAGTTTAACGTCCCTTTTAGCCGCGATTCTGTATGAGACGTGGATCAACGGATTAACGTGAGTCCAAGCAACATGTCCTCGCCGGGAATCGAACCCAGTTTTATTTCCTCTTCTTCAGTATGTTTCTCAACTAGTATCGATCGTTTTCGATTATTTTTGGAAACTATCCCACTACCTATGTACCGGATGTAGAAACATCCCCCCCCCCATAAAGGAGAATGTTAAAAAATGCTAGGAAACGTTCCGTTCATTTTCAATAAACAATTAAAATACTGAAATTCAGCTTGTGAGATACTCATTTTTTTCCTCAAATTTTTGGATCCCCAACATCCGTTAGGATTTGATTATAATGATCGCAATATGATAATATAAGAGTTTCAATTAAGGCCTAACTATATACCAAAACCCATTTTATTTAACTGCAACTTAGCCATGATAATTAGGCACACAGAGTTACATTCCTTTTTATATAATAATGTATATATTACAGTGATTCAAACATATATTTTTCCGAGTAGTTCACTCCTCTGAAACTCACAGACTGTGTGTCTCGAAAGCTGAGTTGTATTATACGTTGTATTGCTATTATTAATATTACAAAAATCAATATCCAAACATGCCTCAAGTTTCTTATTCACCTAGAGATACTCGTCTCAGGTAAGTAAACAGAATCAAATGAAAAAGGGAAATGGACGACTTGAAAGGTAAACGTAGGCAAATTGACCAGTGTTCAGAAGCATACTTTAAAATCGTGCTCGACCGTACTCATAGGAGATAAATACGCGGTTCTGGGAAGTTTTAGTTGTCCCTTTATCAGCACGTAGCGTAAATATAGCAATAATCAAGTGTCCTTTACTGATGGTCTTCGTGACCCAGCGTACTAGCGCAATGAGCTAGTAGTTATAATTGCTTTCGTGTGATTTCAAGCTCTTGCCAAGGATATTTTTTATTTTTATATTTTAATTTTAAATTTTTTAAAACACTTTTTTCATTAAAATAAGATCAAAATAATACTAAAAAATGATTAAGTTATTAAGTTACGTGTGCAGTTTCCCTATACAAATCCACAGTACAAGTAGTAGTAGTAGTCGTAGTAGTAGTAGTAGGAGGAGGAGGAGGACCGTATTAGGAACCCCACAGGGCTCGTTTTGTTCCACCTTGAATATCATGATATAAATTTAACCTCAACTGCTTCTCCAATGTTTTTCTTCTTCAATTCAAACGGTGGCAATTTTCTTTTACTACTACTATAATACACAACACATATATCAAAAGTTTCGGACAGACGCAAGATGCAACCAATAACAAACGTGTTTTTAGTTTCTGTGGCTAGGATTAAGGGTGAAAACAATATGCTGTCCAGAACATGCCGTATTCAATGCAGTGAGCAGAGTGGGACGGTGGGTGGAAGTGGGTCATAGTGTGAAGGGGTCGCTGTGGGCCTCATACTGCTGACCCACTCAGAAAACTCGATCCATTTGACACACTGGTCCATTCCAACTCTGAATTTGGCAATACTTAGAATTTGTAAGACAAAAAATTGCATGTTCAGCATATTTTATTGCTTACTTCAGGCCAGGAAAGAACTAGCAAATAGTGTTTGAGTTTTTTACTCTCCTCAATGTTTCTGTGTTTTAGTCCAGTCTTTAAAGTGTTAGTGGATAAACTATAAAAGTGACTAAAACGTGCAAAAATAGGATACAAGGTACTGAAGAAGGTCCGCCAAATTAGATAACTTAAAAGAATAAACCAGCGCCCTGAAACGCCAGATTCCAATCTATATGAGCACCTGACCAATGCCGCGCCCTGAAAATTCATGGCCCCAGGCAAGAGCATACGGCAACGCCTCCGTACATATCAGTTGTCAATTTAAAGTTGAATTCTCTGGACTATTCTTTCTGCTTAACATTTTACTATTTTATCATGACTGAAATCGGAACCCTAACAGCATTGAAAGTTGAAATAATATTTTTTGAACTTTGTTTCTTTTGAATTGCTAATATTTATAGAATGTTGAAAATCGGCTTATTTTTGACCGCCCATTGAATGTTTATTGAATATTGAAAATATGTTACTATGAATATTCTATGAATATTTATTAACCCAAAAATCAATTTTGTTCACAAGTTGAATAAATATTCATACAATATTGAAATTATATTATCATGAATATTCTATGAATATTTAATCAGCCAAGAAAAAATTTTGTTCACAAGTTAAAAAATATTTATATAATATTGAAATTGTTACTATGAAATGTTCTATGAATATTTATTAAGTCTAAAGAAATATTGTTTACAAGCTTAATAAATATTCACGTAATATTTTTGATAAATTGAATAAATATTTGCAAATATTTATTTTGCACTACTTTTGACTGTTCATTGTATATTCATTGTATGTTGAAATTATATCACTATGAAATATTCTATGAATATTTATTAAGCCAGAAAGAAATATTGTTTAAAACCTAATAAATATTTAGGTAATATTATTGATAAACTGAAGAAATATTTGCAAATATTTATTTGTCATTATTTTTGACAGTTCATTGAATATTCACTAAATGTTGAAATTACATCACTATGAAATATTCTATGAATATTTATTAAGCCAAAAAGAAATATTGTTCACAATTTTAATAAATATTCGTGTAATATTTTTGATAAATTGAAGTAATATTTGCAAATATTAGTTTTTATTATTTTTGACTGTTCATTAAATATTCATTGAACGTTGAAATTATATCACTATAAAATATTCTATAAATATTTATTAAGCCAAAAGGAAATATTTTACATAAGTTTATTAAATATTCATGTAATATAATTGAAAATTTTTTTGCAAATATTTATTTTCATTGTTTTGAGCGCTTATTAAATATTCACTGAATGTTGAAATTATATTAGTATTAAATATTCTTTGAATATTTATTAAGCGTAAAAAATATAGTATCTACAAGACAAATAATTGTTTTATATAATATTGCTGACTGAAATGTTTTTTGGATATTTATTGCATAAAAATATATAGTTTACAAATTTACAAGTAACAATTACTTTCATCAGCATCCCTCTAATTGTATATTACTATAATCTCTCATTTCAGAAACAATGTGTTTAACAATAAGTTTAGTAAAGTAAATATTTAGCTCTACAGAGCATTTGAACCACATTTTTCACATCACTAACACTATATGCACTTAATCCTTATTAATTATTCTTCTCAATTTTTCTTTTTATATGATAATTGCAAAATGTTTGTTGGTATATATAAAATCATTAACAGGATTTTCTTCATTAGTAGGTTGTGCCTCTGCTGTTTCTTTTTCCGTTAGCCTAAGTACAAAATTAGGAGAAAATTAAATTCATGAAATAAACTTTATTATGCTGAAACTAAGCTGTAAAATATGTACTTATTTTTTCCTATTCCAACATTTGGGATGTCATTGTATATATTATCCTATCTCAAAAAATTAGTAACGTCAGAGTCTAAAGGTTTGCTTTTGTACTCATATTTTTTCTTCAAGGCAATAACACAATGTATAGGGAAGGGGCAATAAGACAATGTGATCCGAAATCGTTTCACATGAATGACTGTGCATACTCTAATTGTACACCATATACAAGCAAATTGTACACAACAGTCAAGCTTAGGTTGTGACTCATATATAAGAATACAATTATATTCCGTTCTTCATAACCTTCGTGCACAAAGACGTAAAGAAAAGTCCTGAGTTATGATCCTTTTCATATACATTCCGAAAGGAATTAAATCTTCAAATTCCGGATTTATGGAAACATCTTATGGTTCATAAATAGTGACGTTGGAAATACATTTTAACGAAAAAGATTGATTTCACACTTTGTGTTGAACAATTATAGGGAACGTCTGAAGATATAATTTTATTTGTCTTGAAGTGCTTTAGGTTTTGAGAAAACAAGAAGATAAAGTCTTTCAAAACATCTCCACAAGTTTTAGGGAAACGCACGGAAGAGCTAAAATCATTCGGCTGACAGGTAATCTAACCTACTGCTGCATTGATTAGTCCCCTATTGCTGGTTTGTTTGTTGATCTGTGAGTTTGCGAGTATTTGGTTTCATCCGTCTCTCAGCTGAATCAACTACTCCGCTGCGTTGAAACGGACGTAATTATCATATGGAATTTCCGTTTATGAAAATTCCTTGCCGATAGTACGACAAGCCGGTAATTTACAATCTCCTTCACAACGTTCAGTTAACACCACAAAATCTGTGTATTAACCGGGAACAGAAGCTGGGATTGCGAACACTAGCAATACAGAAAATGGGAGGATACACAATGCTAATAGTACGTGAAAATAATTTTTCCACGCATATATTGTGTTGCGGTTTAGTAAATGTCTCTGCACATTTTCAATTATTAATCTGTAACATTCATCTCTTGTCTTGAAATTTATGGAATATTCAATTTTCAAGTAAACGGCGCCAGCACTTAACAATTTTCTTACAAGAAAAATCTTTTGCCAAAAGCTATAAAATCCCTAACATATGCATACGTTCTTATTTGTATAAACAAATAGTAATGAATGGGACCCTCGTTTGTACCCAGTTCGCACTAGTGAACTGTGTGGTGGACAAAGACCATGTGCGAGGGTTTTCTCGGTGTTCTCTCGTTGCCTCCCACCTTTCATTCCTCCATTTCGTTCATTATCACCGTCTCCCTAAACCTCGTTCTATACATAAACACTTCTATGACGACTTCATTTTCGCAGTTTCAACTTGTCAGCTTCTCGTCTATGTTTGTAAACAAGAAGAGTACAAATAAATTCATTGTGTAGAGGCAGCGAGGCTCAGTGGAACAGCGTTCACCTCTAGTGTGCAGGGTCCCTGGTTTCCCCTCTGCATACTAATTTAGGCAACAAAATATATACTTACATGCTGTTTTTCCTTTGGCTTTGTTCCCCTCGAAAAGAAGCTTGAAATAACCACCTTCCAACTACATCAATTATAAATGCCTCCGTCACCCCATCTATCCTCTTTTCCATGACAGAAGCTGTTCAGTGAACAAAATAAATTTTAAATTTAGAACATCATTTTAATATATTTTTTAAATTAATGTACTAAAAGTAACACACTTACTAGTTAAAACACAAACACCACTAAAGGGAAGAAGACACCCGCTTTGTCTAATGGCTAGCACGCTTACCTTCTGTGCGCGTGGTCCTGGGTTCGATTCCCGGTGGGGGTACAGTTGAACAAAAAAAGTGGTTCGGATTCCACTACAATCAGTAGGTCCCAGTCTCCTTAACCAGTAAGGCATAACCAAGGAACGTTAAACTACAGAAAAAAAACTAAAGCAAAGAATATAAATGATAATACATATTAGGAACTACGAAGATATTCTAGTGAAAGGCTTGTATATGTAAAAGACATACATCAATATTAAATATGAATTAATTTGATATAAATTTTACATTTGTGAAATGGACATAATATACGTTTGATGTCTTTCCCTACATAGTTACTGTTAACATTTTACAAGTAAAATAAATTTATTATTGCTGCAGTACAGTTTTTCATACTTTCTTACATGGTTACTACAAGTAAAAGAAATTTAAATTTGGAGCAGTAATTTAACTAGTACAGCTTTTTGCAATGATTTCGTTTATAATTACCAGGTTTCGCGACATTCTAAACTAGAGATGATAATTGACAGAGGGTATTTTTTTATTCGAATCATTAAAATATTCAGGTAGAGTATCGATGCATTACTTGACCATAGGCGTAACTAGAGGGGGTCAGGGGGCCTGGCCATTCTCAAACCAAATCTGACCCTCTGATTCTTTTTACTGGACGAGAATAATGTAAAAAATTTATCTAAATTTACGCATAACCATTTTAGTAGTGTTTGCATTTGACACACTTATAGTGAGTATACTTCGTCCACCCATCGATTTTTTAAGAATATGATCTGATGCCTGGATGTAATAAAATCCCTGGACAGCTTTGATAGTGGGTAATATAGAGACCTCTCAACTTGCGCTATACGTTTCTTTAGTTGAATAGCTTTATTAATGTAAACTATTTTTGTACTATTTCAAGTAATTAACATTATTGACGTAATAAGTTCTTCTTTATATATATATGAAAAGCCAGTATTATGGAATATTAATGTTTGAATAGTTAAGATTCTCAAAGCAAACCCCTGTATTAAGGTATTGTAAAAAACAACAGAAGGAAGAAGCGGTATCCTTAAGGTTCTAATCTTAAGCGATTGTTGAACTTCTACGTACAAGGACAAGCATATATTACCCACTCAAAAGTGACTATTCGACATATTCCGTTACTTTTATTTAAATCGTTGCTATTCAACCCTGATAGGCTTCTTTCCAAACAATGTAATTGGTTCCGTTTCTTTCTCTACTTTCTACATTAAAATTAGTTCTGGCGAGGGTGTGAGCCCTTGATAAGGATAGATCGTTATATTTGCAGAGCGACCGTGGAAATACTGACAAGAACAAAATTTTAACTCGTGTTATTGTATTTAATCCAGAGGTATGAGTAGCAAAGAGAAAACCGTGAAAGTTATTGAGGGTGTGAAACTTAATCCACAAAATTTTCTCAGTTAATTTATAATCACTGTATACGTATTTAAAAAAGCTCCAGTACTTTGCTAAGTGGCCGCAGTGGCTCAGTGGTAGAGCATTGCCTCTAGTACGTGGACCCTGGGTCGATCCCAACTCGCGCCAAGTGAGCCTTGTAATTAATAAACAAACACCGTGTGCGTAGCTTCCTCTCACTGTCTTCATTCCACGAGTTCCTTCAATTCTCATTATCATCATCACCATCACACTTAGCCTTGGTGCATAAACCTGGAACGTTAAATTAGATCCACTCTTCCCCATGATTTTCGGATTCGAAATTTAGAAAAAATGATACCTTATACATAAAGTAATTGAACCAAGTTTTATTCATCCGGTAACCTTTAACTTGAACTCAGCATCGCACGAATCTCTTTCTGCAAGCCATATCTTGGAAAACTTAACCAGATGTGTAAAAAAAAATCCATAATGAGCACCACAACAAGTCCGCACAGAAACATCAAAAGCACGTATTATTAACTACTTTACTAGTATCTTGTTACGTGTTGGGCTAACAATGAGCACAAAGGCAAGAAGCTAGAAAGTTGAAGAACATGTTGCGCAGAAACAACAAAGTGGAAAATGCAAGGAAAAAGACACTATTGTGTGACACGACCACCTTTTGGATCCAAAAGTTCCGAAATAAAAGTGCGACTTATACGTGAGAAAGTACAGTATTTCAATTAATTTCGAGTATTTGCTGGTGGTGTGTTTGCTACTAAATTTAGAGGTCCAGTGGTCCAACTACTGACCATGATTTCTTTATGGAATCTTTACGGGTTCTATTCTATTATTATTATTATTATTATTATTATTATTATTATTATTATTATTATTATTAATATTATTATTATTATTATTGTGAACGTGGACGTGAGCGCAGGGGAAGCGGAACTTAAGGTATTATAAAAGCATTGTATGAAGGCCTTCTAAAAGGTTCTTCCAATATTCAGAAGTAAGGAGCCATGCCCCTCCCCCCTCCGGGAAAAACATTCTGGTTACGCCACTTGACACAGTTTTGGCTAACTGATCTCTCATCTGTTGTAAATATATTTTGAAGCTTATGAGACATCTACAAAATTGATGTTCTCACAAGTAAACCTTACGTTTGGGTGAATCGAGTTGCTGACTGAGACACATATGAGAAAGTAGTACTAAATGTGGTCAGTATTTCAGTGAAGTTGTAGGTGCGAAGCTCCAGGGGTTAAGGAGATACAGCTACCAGAACATCACATGGAAGTACAGAATAGTCTTCATACAATTGGAGGTAAAAGCTCTGTAAGACCTCTTGTAACGACAAAAGGTGAATAACAAATATATGGATACATTTTAGGACTAGGGGGAAGTCATATAGTAAAGGTATACCTGACGGCGGCCATCTTGAAATCCGCCATTTTGAATTAAGGTTAAGTTTCTAAAATAGGAATAGGGTCATGTGATACATGATTTAAGGCGCAAATTTAATCAGAAGAACAATGGTGACATTAATTTTGATTTACGCGCAATTGGTAAAAAGTTACAGGGAAATTAAATATTCTTGCAGCATATATATTAGTCCTTTACCACACCTTGTAAATTTTGTGTTAATGATAATAATTAAATAAAAAGCAGGTGGATAAATATTAGATCTATGGTAAGAGTTGCCTTGATGGCGGTCATATTCAAATCCGCCATTTTGAATCAGACAAAAGTTTTAAACAAAACGCCTAACAGTGACACCTTATTAATATCAAATTTTACCATAAATACAACGGTATAACCATTTTTGCTTTTGTAACAATCACTAACCCAACGGTAACCATCATTAACCAGCACAAAATTAAATGGGAATAGAGTAATGCAATAGATGACTTCGGGCTAGAAGTTAATCAGAAATATAATGGTGGCGTTACAATGTTAGTTGTTTGATGCTGTACTTGCACGCCATTTCGTTGTTTTTCTTGTATCCTGTTCACTTGTATTTCTCGCTCGCTCTTGTCCTCACTGTACTATTGCTCACCTTGTTTGTGCCACGCACACACGACAACATCTCACGGATATTTGAATGAAGAACCTGGACGTTGGATCGCTCCTTGCGACTACTGCTTTGACGGAATTGTTAACGACAAATGTGTCAAGTGTAACTCGATTGCCTTTGTCAGGTGTGCTCACTGTGAGCAGAGCATTTGTGCAAGTCATGCACTCTTTTCTGAACTACATATTGATTGTACTAACTGAGGACTTTTCTGGAAGAAAGACCCAAGTTCAATTATGGCTCAATTATACTTTAATCATTTTTCCTTAAATTAGCAACTTGTTTATGCGATAACAAATGTTGCTTAATGATAAAGCAAAAATGGTTATACCGTTGGATTTGTGGTAAAATTTGATATTAATAAGGTGTCACTGTTATGCGTTTTGTTTAAAACTTTGGTCTGATTCAAAATGGCAAATTTGAACATGGCCGCCATCAAGGCAACTCTTACCATAGATCTAATATTTATCCACCTGCTTTTTATTTAATTATTATCATTAACACAAAATTTACAAGGTGGGGTAAAGGACTAATACATATGCTGCGAGAATATTTAATTTCCCTGTAACTTTTTACCAATTGCGCGTAAATCAAAATTAACGTCACCATTGTTTTTCTGATTAAATTTGCGCCTTAAATCATGTATCACATGACCCTATTCCGATTTTAAAAACTTAACCTTAATTAAAATGGCGGATTTCAAGATGGCCGCCGTCAGGTATACCCTTACTATATGACCTCCCCCTAGCCCTAATATGTACTCATATATTTGTTATTCACCTTTTGTCGTTACAAGAGGTCTTACAGAGATTTTACCTCCAATTGTATGAAGACTATTCTGTACTTCCATGTGATGTTCTGGTAGCTGTATCTCCTAAATCCCTGGAGCTTCGCACCTACAACTTCACTGAAATACTGACCACATTTAGTACTACTTTCTCATATGTGTCTCAGTCAGCAACTCGGTTCACCCAAACACAAGGTTTACTTGTCAGAAGCCTGGGAACGACTAAGATCTGTATTTTTATGTGCAACGTAATTCCACAAGTTGTATTACAAATATATTTGTCACTGACTGCTGGTCCATTGAAGCAGTATAACAAAATCCCTTCGCAAATTTTATAATGAGAGAAATGAATTTAGATTGCATTCTCTAAAGCTGTGTTTTTCGCAAAGTAAAATCAAAAGTAATTAATACTTACAAATTAAAAGTTACTTTACTACTATCTTGTTACGTGTTGGGCTAACAATGAGCACAAAGGCAAGAAGCTAGAAAGTTGAAGGACATGTTGCGCAGAAACAACAAAGTGGAAAATGCAAGGAAGAAGACACTATTGTGTGACACGACCACCTTTTGGATCCAAAAGTTCCGAAATAAAAGTGCGACTTATACGTGAGAAAGTACAGTATTTCAATTAATTTCGAGTATTTGCTCGTGGTGTGTTTACTAGTAAAATTAAAGGTCCATTGGTCCAACTACTGACCATGATTTCTTTATGGAATCTTTACGGGTTCTATTCTATTATTATTATTATTATTATTATTATTATTATTATTATTATTATTATTATTATTATTATTATTGTGAACGTGGACGTGAGCGCAGGGGAAGCGGAACTTAAGGTATTCTAAAAGCATTATATGAAGGCCTTCTAAAAGGTTCTTCCAATTTTCAGAAGTAAGGAGCCATGCCCCCCTCCGGGAAAAACATTCTGGTTACGCCACTTGACACATTTTTGGCTAACTGATCTCTCATCTGTTGTAAATGTATTTTGAAACTTATGAGACATCTACAAAATTGATGTTCTCAGAAGCCTGGGTCTTCTTCTAAACGACTAAGATCTGTATTTTTATGTGCAATGTAATTCCACAAGTTATATTACAAATATATTTGTCACTGACTGCTGGTCCATTGAAGCAGTATAACAAAATCCCTTCGCAAATTATGTAATGAAGGAAATGAAGTTAGATTGCATTCTCTAAAGCTGCGTTTTTCGCAAAGTAAAAGCAAAAGTAATTAATACTTACAAATTAAAAGTTTCTCAGATTGGGATAAGTCTTCCTGAGAGATTTCTTTCCTTTCCTTCCGACCCAACTGAAGTTAGAAGCCATTTAGTCTGTGAGGAGTTTTCGACATATGCGTCTTATAATGTTTGGAGCCTTATTTCCTCCTATTTCCATTAACTTCTGTCTCTGTAGGAAACAGAATGAAGCTTTTGAAATAGAACTTACTAGATACTAATCAGTTAACATTTAACAATGTGCAAATATTAGCAACTAACGAAGTATCTATCTGTCAGACAAATTTCCTTTGGGTCGCACAGTGACTTCAACACCTAGTTCTTCGGCTGTCAAGGGTATTTTTTGTTTTATTTTATTATTTTTTGTCTAAATTGTGATAAAGGTAGAAATCAACGACCTCTGGGGAGCTGCTAATCTCTTTCGCTCGCTCAGCTATATTTCGTGAAATAAATAACGAGATCTTACATGTTCATTCTAAAGTAAAGAGTTGTCTAATCAATTTTTCCAGTAAAAGTTATGAGTGATTTGGGGTAATAACATTTAACCTTATTGAAGTAAAATTTATAATCTTGCAAAAAAAAACTGTTAGATAATTCAAGATATTATTGATCGGAAGAAGGCGGTGGTATTATTTGCACATAATAAACATCAACACAACTTAAATTTTACTATTTTACTTAATTTTTAAGTTAAAATTCTTTGAACAGAAGAGACCATGTCGTCAGCTTCCAAGTTTTATTATTTATGACTTACATGAATGGAATCTGCTACCCCTTAATTTAAATAGCATCCCAATTCTCTCACGATGAAGGATTATCATGGATATCTAAAATTAAACTGGAAATCGAATCCGAATTTACGAAGGTAAGCAAGTTAGCCATTTGGCTCCCAACGTAATTCATAATCACTCTCATTGATGCTTACTAAATATATATGTAGAAAATATTCCAAAAAGAGATTTCTCAGAAAGCTTATAGGCGAAGCAGTAGAACTGTTGACACACCGAACTAGTATATTTGCTAAGCTCAACAAGGGTTTTATTCTGAACTTGGTATAAGGAACGCACAGTATTATGATCCTGGCAAGCGTAATCAAGCCCTGTACATTTTTCTCAGATCGAATACCGTTTAATGGTAAGAAGGTATTTCTATATTATTTTTCAATGCAAATCTTATTCATTTCTGCAATTAGAGGAAGAAAAAGCACTGCCATAAAAAGTATAAAACTAATATGAACACCATTAGTTATTGTTGAAATGTTATTAAGTTTAACCATCGGTGATCATCATGAGAATATCTATATCGACCTACAGTTTAACACATAATGAATTAAGGTACATACATTGCTTCCGGTAATCCAACACAAATCTCTCTCATAAGTGAGAACTAACCATTTAGGCCACAAATACACGCAGGTGTTTGGTCGAGTGACGAATTCTCCCGTTTTTAGTATATGTTCTGATGAGTATTTGAATTCTTTCTTTTGTACTAATTTTCGTAAATCAAAGAACCATTAAACTTATGAATTACCATAATCTCCATCAAATTCAAATCTTCGGCCACCCCGCTTCCAAATCATTCATATCCTCAACATTGTCGAGCGGCAGTTTATTGAACGATTGTGAGACCTTTAAGGAACAAACACGATTTCCTTTGGATTGTGTTTCCTGTGCTCCATTTTGGAAAACCTCTTGCAGCATAACTGTCAAGTTAATTAACACTTTATTTGATTCTTTCTGATTCTCCAGAAGCTTTTGTTGTAAATCTACAAAAAGAAAATTAGAATAGGGTTACAATGATAAAGCAAGAAATGTATACAGCAAATATTGTAAGTTAAAATATGTAACTATTTTGACACGTTTTTTATCCCCCTTTTGCCAAAGACATCAACATTGGGACACCTAAATATATATAAAATATAATTCTGAAGAAAACTAATGGCATTCAACCCCTCTCGTTGTGTCTCTCCTACATCTGCCACATTTCCCATACCTTTCCACCCTAAAAGTAACAAGGTGTGGAAGCCATCGGATGCAACCGGCTGAAAGTGACTATTGCCAAGGGATTGGGCTGCCATCGGTAAATAATTCCCCCTCCCCCTCCTCCTTAGTAGGATTATGAATATTGAAACATAGCGTCTAGCTTTTCTCCTCATTCTTTCATCACTCGCTCACTGTCCCAGGGAGGGATCGAAATGTTCTTATTTATGATTTGTAATTTGTGATATTTAAAACTTTTTTTTATTTTTTCGTAAAATAGAGTTTAGGAGTGCGGTCAATGAAACTTCACAGCTAATTTAACTTAACCTCCTTAGAGAATACCCTAAGAAGGTGCAAATTACTTTATAATTCTTGTTTATATTGAAATTCTAGAGAGATTGAAGGGCAGGAAAAATGTACCATCCACGGAACTACAAAAAATATACAGAAGCTCTAGAATTAAGAGAGTTCTATGACGTAAGTGCCAGATCTGATAATTCGGACCATTTTGTCTGTGTCACAGCCTTAGTCCCCTAAAGAAAAAAGTTAGTTAATGTTGGGTTTAGCGTCCCACGCTTATGCCATGTAGGGTAAAGGAGACGTGGACAACTGATTATAGTGGAATCCGAACCACTTTTTTCGTTCAACACTACCCTCACCAGGAATCGAATCCGGGACCACGCGCACAAAAGGAAAACGTGACAGCCACTATACCAAGTGGTGGTCGAAAAAAATCATAACTTCGTTGGGTAAGTGATAAAGCAAAAAAAAATTCTTCTTGTTAAATATCAATAAATGTGATAAAGCAACATTTTCTTCTTGCCAAATGTGATAAAACAACATTCTCAACATTGAATTTCTCAAAAACTTTCAGATGAGAATAAGCAGGAGCATAGGCAGGTCCTGGGTGTCCGGATCTTTGAAATCCTGTCTTCTCTGCAAATTTAGTTTAATTTTAGGGGTAAGTTTACAAATTCTAATATTCTTTAGCCTCAAATGGTATCTGGATCCCCTCGAAAACCTTTGGATCCCCCTTCCCAGCCGGAAATAAATTCTTGCGTACGTGTCTGACAACAAGGTATCACAACATATGATTTGAATTCAAGAAACTGAAAGTGAATTCAAAATGATGGATTTCAAGATAGCAGAAATTAACATCAATGTTCTTTAATAGAAATCTTTATTATCTCACGATTTGTGGAGATATTTTTTTAACTAAGGAGCATTATACGTTTCTTACCGATAACATGATCAAGCTTGCGGGTGAGGTCCGTGCAAGGTTGGCACTTCACATCAGCCTGCTCTCTTCGAGTACTATCTTTTTGTTGAGGCCTTGGTGGTGTTGGATGTTTGATGGGCTCCGAACTGCTGCTACCCGTATTGTAAAATTCACTGTTTGACTCTGCAGTCTTCTTCCTTTCTTGGGTGATGGCGCTTCATACTCGCATATATCTAGAAGTGGCCTCCTTTCGCGATAGCCTTTGCCTCGTTCTTCAGATTCAGAATCTGCCAATAAGTTTGAAGAACTATACCCATCTTCATACCTTTTGCACATTTTCTCTGCTCTGTTTAGATCGTCTCCAATTTTAAAATTTTTAATTAAAGTAGAACATGCTGAAATGTTAATGTTGTTGTTCGAGGTCTCCATAAGTGCATTAAAACAAGTGTAATTCAATATGATTAAATATATACATCAACTATTTAGAAATGTTTCGTCCTACATTCCTAATCCTCTCTCAAAATAGAATCTTACACCAACATTAAGTGACACCCCTTTCCATAATTATTCTTCATGAACTTGAGAAAGCAAACATCTTTCTTTGTTTTCTTTTAAGCTAGTTAACATTCAAGAACTGAAGTGAAATTAAAGCATCGCCAAAAATATATAGTATAAACATAACAATACACGGCAAATCTGTACATCTGGAAATGAAATGATAACTTGGCAGATAGGATGATTTTCACAGTTCTACAAAAATCGAACGTTAGTGTCTTCAAGAGGACCGTGAGTAAGGAAAAGAAAATGTCAAAATCGGTGAGCATGTCGAAGTAGCACTTTGGTGCTTTCTTAGGAAAAAAAGGACTTGTGATTTTTCCTTTTAAAAACAAACTGTTGCTAGAGTAACGAAGTAATTTATGAGATTTTATTTCAACTTTCACAAACTTTTATATGAATCGGCTATTCTTATAGATCCAAATTAAGTCGATTGATTGATGTATTAATATTTATGAGGTCGTCAATGGCGAGACTATTTGTTCCCGTCTGTATATGGTGATTAGCCTTCACATTAAAATAAATTGTAGCTCAAACGTAAGTTCGACAAAATATGAATAAAAGTATATATATTTAAGTTAAAACGGAAGTCGGAAAGAAGCTTAAAAACTAACAAAATATATAACAAGAAAACAAAACAGTAACAGTAACACGCAAACTATAAAATAAAAATGCAATAATTCTATCACATTCAACCTACTCAATGATTGACAGTTTCCCTATGAAATCCACAATTATCTTCTAATAATTATCGCCAGAGTCAGCCCGAGTGGGTGTTTTATGGGGGTGGTCGAAAAAAACGGGTGGGACAGAAGAAGAGTTCGGGAAATCAATATTACTATAATTCTGAAAATTCTAATTTGTTACCCTAAAACTTTAATGATTGCGAGAACAAAAAATTTTCCGGACTCTGGCCTCCTAGAACCTATGAGACTGGTTGTTACTGACAAGTAAACCTTACGTTTGGGTGAATCGAGTTGCTGACTGAGACACATATGAGAAAGTAGTACTAAATGTGGTCAGTATTTCAGTGAAGTTGTAGGTGCGAAGCTCCAGGGGTTTAGGAGATACAGCTACCAGAACATCACATGGAACTACAGAATAGCCTTCATACAGTTGGAGGTAAAAGCCCTGTAAGACCTCTTGTAACAACAAAAGGTGAATAACAAATATATGGGTACATATTAGGACTAGGGGGAAGTCATATAGTAAGGGTATACCTGACGGCAGCCATCTTGAAATCCCCATTTTGAATTAAGGTTAAGTTTCTAAAATAGGAATAGGGTCATGTGATACATGATTTAAGGCGCAAATTTAATCAGAAAAACAATCGTAACATTAATTTTGATTTACGCGCAATTGGTAAAAAGTTACAGGGAAATTAAATATTGTTGCAGCATATGTATTTGTCCTTTACCCCACCTTCTAAATATTGTGTTAATGATAATAATTAAATAACAAGAGAGATGTTATCGTGTGTGCGTGGCACAGACAAGGTGAGCAATAGTACAGTGAAGCCAAGAGCGAGCGAGAAATAGATGTGAACAGGATACACGAAAAACAACGAAATGGCGTGCAAGTACAGCATCAAACAACTAACATTGTAACGCCACCATTGTATTTCTGGTTAACTTCTAGCCCGAAGTCATCTATTGCATTACTCTTTTCCGATTTAATTTTGTGCTGGTTAATGATAAAGCAAAAATGGTTATACTGTTGGATTTATGGTAAAATTTGCTATTAATAAGGTTTCACTGTTATGCGTTTTGTTTAAAACTTTCGTCTGATTCAAAATGGCGGATTTGAACATGGCCGCCATCAAGGCAACTCTTACCATAGACCTAATATTTATCCACCTCCTTCTTATTTAATTATTATCATTAACACAAAATTTAAAAGGTGGAGTAAAGGACTAATACATACGTTGCGACAATATTTAATTTCCCTGTAACTTTTTACCAATTGCGCGTAAATCAAAATTAATGTTACCATTGTTCTTCTAGTTAAATTTGCGCCTTTAATCATGTATCACATGACCCTATTCCTATTTTATAAACTTAACCTTAATTCAAAATGGGGATTTCAAGATGGCTGCCGTCAGGTATACCCTTACTATATGACTTCCCCCTAGTCCTAATATGTACCCATATATTTGTTATTCACCTTTTGTTGTTACAAGAGGTCTTACAGGGCTTTTACCTCCAACTGTATGAAGGCTATTCTGTAGTTCCATGTGATGTTCTGGTAGCTGTATCTCCTAAACCCCTGGAGCTTCGCACCTACAACTTCACTGAAATACTGACCACATTTAGTACTACTTTCTCATATGTGTCTCAGTCAGCAACTCGATTCACCCAAACGTAAGGTTTACTTGTGAGTTTGGGAACCTCCTGGAACTTCTCCGAATTTTTAGACAAATTTCGGAACTGTTTATTCCTTACGTTTAGGATTCCTGGTTCTTATAGCATTATCTTCAATTATGAAACAAACTTTCGAATGATTCCACGAACTTGTCATGGATGCATAAAATTGAAAATATTCGAAGTCCATCTAAAATTGGACCACAGACACGGGGCAAAAAATGGGATACAGGTGACACGAGAGTTCTCTCCATAATTCAACATGTCCTATTACATTTCAAGTAGGCTGTAAGGTGAGAATAAGATGTTTTCTGAGAGAATAGTATTATTTCTGGGCATTATTTATTTTTCAAAATTCCGTCTCTCTTCACACATTTTTTCTTCATACCTAATAACCGTATTTCAACAAAATGTGAGTTTGTTTACTCTAGTGTATAAACTACTCTTGAGGTAATATTGTGTTTCTGAAGAACTCTGGGGAGAAATAGGATTTTTCATTCAGCCAAACATTTGAAAAAATCTTGCTTCACGTCCCCAGAGGTGAGCATTCTCACTCTTTTATACATTCTAATTACTCAGGTTTAATTAATTACTTATTTAACATGTTAACCTATACCATTTTATTATTACCTACATTATTTTACCCATAAGGACACGAAGACAGAAAAATCACATAGGTTCTCCAACTGGGGCCCCTAGGACGCACTATCCACTTTTTTAAAGACTTCCTGACTTTTAACTTCTTTCGTCAACTTACTAGGACTACTGGACATTACAGGCACATAAACACAGAAACATCGAGGACAGTCAAAACCACAAAGGCTCTTTCCATGGGAAATCGAACCCGGAACACCGTGCACCAAAGGCACATATGCTAGCCACAAGACCAGCGAAGACGGCTTCTGAGTCACCGTGCTACGTCATTCAATTACATTTTTCACTCTTAAGACAATGAAGTACGAGCCACAGAACTAAGATATTTTGGAATTGCATAGGAACATTGCAAACAGAAGTTACAAAATTTAAAAAATGAAAAACTAGGTATTAAAAAGCAGCTTACTAATATTTCTCTGTATAATGCATATATTGGTGAAAAAACTCCAGGTTTCTTTGTCAGGACCCTCACACACTTTTATAAGTTTTCGAACTTCACTTTTTCTAATGCGAGGTGGCCACCAGCATGCAGTTTCATCAGAAGGAATCCAGCTGGCTGGGACAACTGATATTTCATTTCCTGTGTCATCATCTCGTAAAAATTCGACTAAACACAACTTCTGCGTCATTGTAAACCCAAACCAACAGTTACACCCTTTAAAAGAAACAGAAGGTGAACATTGACCCTTTAAATTAACAATTTGTATTTAGTAGCTCACTATAGTATGGTATTAGAAACGTAAATATGTAAACCAATTATTTACTTCCGTACATTTTTATACGGATATAACGTGAACCAAAACATTCTGGTTTCGAGGCCTAAATATGCAATGGTATTGGCTTCAATTCATAGCTTTCTGTGACAATTTTACAAAATCTGTAATTAGATGGATTCGTTCAAATAGAGGGACGCCACAACAGTGACACGAACTCAGCAACATCGAGCACACTTAAAATCACAAGAGCTCTCCCACCGGGCATCAAACGGTATTTTAAAACAAGAACACCCACGCACACATTGTATCAACCACAAAGTTCCCCTGGTGCGAGCTGGGATCGAACCAGGGACCCCGAGGTGAATGCTCTACCACTTTTAAAAAGAGTGAATTTTTCCCTTCTTATCTTTCCACTTATCAGGACTACTAGACACGACAGTGACACAAACACAGAAACATCGAAGAGAGTTAAAATTACAAGGGCTCTGCCATCAAGAATCGAACCCGGAACCACGTACCTCATTATTTTAAAACGAGAAAACCAACGCACACCGTGTTTGTGTACCACAAAGTTCACTTGACGCGGGCTGGGATCGGATCAGGGTCCTCTAGGTGAGCACTCTACCTTAAAAATACTTCCTGACTTTTTCTTTCTTTCTTAACGCCCCACTTATCAGTACTACTGGAAACAACAGGGACACGACCATAGAAACATCGAGGACAATTAAAATCACAAGGACTCTCCCACCTTGAATTGAACCCCGAAACCTGTACACCAATATTTTAAAACGAGAAATCCCACTCTCACAACATTTGTTCACCACAAAGTTCACATCGTGCGAGCTGGAATCGAAGCAGGGATCCCACGCATCAGATGTGAAATCTCTTGCACTGATCTAACGCGGCTCTCTTTTTTAAATCTTCCTGGCATTTTTTACTTTCTTTTCTCAATTGTTTGGGACTACTAAACTCGACAGGGACACGAACAAAAAACATCGAGGGCAGTTAAAATCCCAAATTCTCTCCCACCGGGAACCGAACCCGGAACCCCGTGCACCAAAGTCACACGTGGTAGCCACTAAGCCAGCGGGGAGGGCTACTGAGCAGTCAAAACTCGATGAGACACTTGCGGTATATGATGTTATTACATTGCCGTAACAGTTACAAAAATGCTTTTGTAGGGGCAGATCCGGACCTCTTTAAACTTTCTAACTGAACATACATTAGTACACTTTGTGAATAAAACTACACTTTCTTCTTCAGCAGAGAAACGATTGAGTTACTAAAGATTTGATCTTACACTACATCTGTACTCTTTCTTTTCTTATACGACTCTAAACAATCTAGTATTACTTTTTCTGAGTATACGTAGTAGTACTTAAAATTTATCATTTTTGGAGGATCTAGAACAGCACTTCAATACTTCTCCAGATATACTGACTAGTTGGAGCTATGCAAATATTTCTTGGTCAATAATAAATGGTTTGGGTCAACAATAACAAATTATATCTACACACAATGAATATTTTTAAAGCTATAATGAACAACAATTTAAGGGTTAGAAGGAATTTAAGAAATTATTGTGCCTTGTACAATTGTTAGCTAAATCAATCACTTCACGTACATGTCGTCGTTTTGGCCTTTCAGAAAGCTCTGAAAACATCTTTCTAGGCCTTCTGCGATATTTATTCATTTTACAAAGAGAAGCACTTCACATGAAGCAAAAATTGCACTTTATATTCAAAATATACCGACACTTTAGCCACTCAAACGCAATTCTACTCAACTATAACTTACCTTATCGAAGCGCCAAAAATATCATATACTGCCACTACTATTCGGAACTGCAAACAGTAGTACCAGCTCGTTTTTTCTTTTTCCTCTAAAACAGAGCTAAAAATTAACTGCAATCCGCTAAAATGAATTGTTGTTACTAATATACGAAAAGCAATAAATATTTCATACATTATTTGAAAAGTAAAAATAACTAATTATTACTCGCCAATACTGTTGAAGTTACAGACAAAATGATTCAGCTTATTCATCATCCCTTAATATAATGTCCTCTTTGTAAGTATATGAAGGGATTGAGTATGATTCTGTATAATTGCAGGACCTTGCAACTACGCCTCCTTTAGAACCGTTGAGAAAAGTTATTAATCGTTACAAATCATCTGGGAAACCCATATCTTAAGTCAAAAGTATTATTGATTCTTGAATTACTTTGAAACATACTTTAAGGGAAAATGAAATTGTTTCCAACATTCTTATATTCTTCGAAAGTTGCACTTAAGTTATGTAATAACATTTTCGCACCTACATCGAACATCGGCTGTACTCTCGGGAAAAAATTGACCCGTTTGCTTAATGTTTTGTAACAAAACTTCGTAATACCTTGGGTCTCATTCTGTATCAGTCTTCGCAACTTATACGTTAAGAACTTTTGGTAGCGAGACTATCAAACACTTGAGGATGATAATCTCCAAAATGCAAAATTTGCGTCATGTCATTATATCTAAAAATTCGTACGTGATATCGAATATTGGAAGCTAAAATAAAAATTCTGCGTTGGGTTTACGGAAGCCGACACGGAATTAGGCCATTTATCGCCTTTTCAAAGCTTTTCATTCTCTCTGAACTCAGTGAATTACTTAAATACTTAACTGAGTCCAGAGTATGAAGTCAATGAAAACCGTTTCATTATGTCGTGGACCTCATTTCGTATAGTTGTGTTTTGTCGACGCGACGCAAAATTTGCGTTTAGTTTGCGATTTTCTGGATTGAATTAAAATTGTCTTTCCATTGTTTGTCTTGCGTTGCCATTCGAGAACTTCGAAATGACGAAATAGAATGAAATTCCGTTTCAAGTAACGCTTTTTGGATCCAGATCACTGGATTCGAATGTTAATTTCCTATGAAGTGTAAATAAATTGCATTGCCTTCCTCTAGTTTCTACTTGCAAATTACCAAGAGCGATAAACAGATGCAAATGCGATTTATCCCAATGTAGATTTATTCGTCCAAAATTATCTACTGTAAAATATTCTCTGGTTCACATGAAATATATAGGAAAGAATATGAATGTGATTGCGAACTGTAACTTAACTCCTTTCACTGGATCAGTAAATTTACATATTCCGTTTTACAAGATATCGTGATCTAAATTATAAAGTACAGGATTAGCTCTTTGCCGCATGCCCAAAGATATGCCTCACCTTATTCAATTTCTTAAGGAAGTGTGAAGAAAAGTGCATGCAACCAATATCACTAAAATTGAAGCATTAGTATTTAGTAGACGACAAACGAATGTCACTCAGTGGTAGCAGTATATCAAGTAGTAAATTTTCAATGCAAGAGAAACTTAAGTGTTTTTTTTTTTCAAATTCCTATTTTACATATTTCCGTCAACATATCCTTTATTGGAGCCAAATTTAAGGATGTCCAGAACTGGTGCTTTTACCTTAGTATTTTGAAATGATTCCACATTACTAACTCTAACCTTCTGCTACGTTGTGTTTAGGTACATCGGCGGTAAGAACTAATATATTCCGTATCGCTCCATGTACCGAGAGTCATTTTAATTGAAAAATGAACATTTTTACGACAACTCGTTGTACCAATTTCGGAATGTGAATTACATGAAACTGGTCTTTTAATCATTATGTGAAATTTTATACTTGAAATTTTGTATCTTACGTTTTTGAGAGAGCCGAGTGGCGCCCTATTCGCAAGAGTATCAGGACTTTGAAAGATTATATGAAAACGCTAGGACATAAGTCTTGTTTTATATTATAGCCCTCTTTCTGTCCATTTAATAACTAACGTGTGTAATACTAAATATGATTTCCCTGTAACGAAGTACGTAAGGTTTAAAGGGAGAAAAATAAAATAGTTGATCTGATCTTACTAAAAACTCATCTTACGTTTATGTTTCTGATTTGCAGAAGATAAAACTTAAACAATGAGCTTACACATTCTAATTTGCGACTCCGAAACGAAAGTTTCTTTCAAATTAAACATTGCCATCAAATTGGTTTCCGGAGGACAAGATGAAATTTCCTGAGAACAAATATCTTTATCAACCGTATTGTGACATATTGTAAAAATTGATATCCAAACTCGTAAGTCTGAAACAATTGAAAGTAAAGAAACTCATATTTACGTTGAAGCGGCACCCACATAACACAAATCGTACCGCATCCAACGGTCGAGCTAAATATATAATAACTATTTTTGTACATTCAATTATGGCATATATAATAAATGCTTTTTGGAATTTCTATTATGGAAGAGAAGTAAATATTGTAATGCAATACAATATATATATATTTCTAGACATTATCTTTCAAATATTCAATGAATCACTAACATAGAATATTCACACAACATTTCTCTTAAAAATATTTGCTACTAAATATGTAGTAAACATTTTTTGCATATTCAGTTATTGAATTGCACCAAATATAATGTAATATGACATAAATACTTGCTAAACATTGTCTATCAAATATTCAATGAATCACTAACATGAAATATTCATACAATAGTTTTCGCATAAATATTTTAGGGCCGTAGGGCCTACCATAGTCCTGCATGGAATGATGATTGCTAAGGTGTAGGAAGCCATTTTAGGGTATCAGGTTCCATCTATGGCTCTTATATTGTTCCCTGATGGAGATGGCATCTACCAAGATGATTTGGCACACTGTCACGCTGCAAAAACGGTGAAAGCATATTTTGAAGAGCATGACTAGGAGCTATTACACCTCCCCTGGATTCCACAATCATCAGATTTGAACATCATTGAGCCATTATAATCTGGGTTAAAAAGGCGTGTTCGTTCTCATTACCCTTCTACAGTTTCCCTTAAGGAACTGGAGCATGTTTTGGAAGGAACAATTGTACAAAATTCCACACACCATGATTCAGGAGCGGTATACGTACATTCCACATCGGAACCAAGCTATCTTGGACGCAAAAGGATGCCCCACACTATACTAGGTATGATTTTCACACTTTTGCAAACGTTTTGGATTGTTTTGTCCAACATTTGTCTATTTCTTATTAATACACTTTATAAATAATACCTGATTGTGTTTAACATTTTTTCTGAGATTTTAGTTGAAATATTAGATTACTATTTCAAAACACTGAAGCTAAAAATATTTTGATATAATTCATTTTCGAAAAGTAATGTTTGAAGAACATTTTATGTTGTGCTAAATTTAGAATATTTTCTGCAAGGCGATATAGTTGATTTTTTGAGTTAATAATGTATTGAAGAAAAGTAATATTTGAAGCTTTTAGAGTACAATGGATCAAAATCCGATTTCAATATGCTTCAGTTTTGCTCAGCAAGTGTATTCTATTTCAAAACGTAATATCTTGGCAGGGAAGAATATGAAATAAATGGAACTAACCCACTTAAAAGAGCGTAGGATAGTTGCATACGACAGTCGCAGAACATGGGCGTCAGTGAGAGAGAAGAGCAGCCGACCCTACCCTTATCCTGAATTTCAGATTTTTGGAGGCAGGAAGGCAGTTTTAGAAACCTTTTCATAAGCAAAGTACAGCTGAACAAATTTGAGTTCCTTATACCTACAAAATGTGGAGTAAATATAGATTACCAAACTGGGAAGTTGCTTAGGCCCAATTTCCAGAATTTAAACTGGACTCGAAACTCGAAAGTAGAGCCCTCTTTGGAATCCTTGACCGAAAAATAAACAGGAGAGCATTATATGCGTCTTTACGGACTTATTTATCCGGCAAAAGTACTTCAATTTTTTCTGTGGACTTTGCTAAGCAAAAGATTTCAAAATGTGCATTACAACTCCCAAAATCTGAAATTCCGGCTAGTGGATGGAAGACCTCTAGACGGACGCCCCTCTCTAGTAGCAATCATATCAAGCTCTAGTTTGCACATTGTCACGTAGTTCTCCTTTCTTTCATATTGAACATTTTCTTTCTCTTAAGTATGCATTATGCAGATAAAGAACCAGCATGTACTGTAGCAATGAATGCCTGCAATATTTTAATTTCAGAACCGCAATTTATCAATGAACCTTTGCTTGTTTTCTGAATACAACACAAAAATTTGATTCTATGATCATTCTTTTAATGATTTTTAATATTAGTTTTACTAGTACTGCCACATTCGACTACGACACTATGTTGCAAATTAACTGATAAGCATTTAGGCAATATTATAAGCACTAAGAACAAGATGAACAAAATACAAAATAAATTGTAGATTAACAGATTAGGCTGCTGTAGCCACGAGAATTCCAAACATTCACATGGGAAGAAAAATATTCTGAATGAGAAAGTTTTTGACAATATTCTTTCTCTACACTGAGAAAAAATGTAAGTGGCGTACTTAAAAACCCAGGTTACATTCGTAACTCCGGACTTAAGGTACATCTGTATATAACATCCTGTAGTAAACTATGTATAGCTGAAAAAGTATGTATTATACGCACTGCCTACATAAGTGCAATGACGTGAGTCGTGTGGTGTCATCTGCAGTAACATATGTAATGTATGGATTGTACGTATGTAGCTTATAGGTTGTCCATATGAAATATACGGATTTTACCTGTATCGCACACGTATTGCCTTCTTGTAATATATCGATTGGACATATGCAGGGTCTAGATTGTACGTATACTGCACCATTATTATGATACATTCTTACTGTAATGTTGTCAAATATTGTTTTGCTCTGTATGAAAACAAAAATAGCTAAAAATATGGTTGATCTCCTTTTGTGCCAATAATAATAAAAAAACAATACTACACTTTTCAAATCTTAGTTTGGAGCAGTGAAACTGTCCAAAGAAATATATTTACCTACAGGGTGTACTACAAGTTTGGACGTCCTGCTAATTCGTTGGGAAGCTACTGGAAACCAAGTGTTGAAAAGTGACACAAGCGTTATTTTTAAAATTGTGGGCACAAAGGAGGTTCACCATATGTTAATCTATTTTCGTTTTCATACAGAGTAAATCAATATGTGATATATTACAGTAAGAATTTATCATATGGTTTTCAGCTGGTTAGTTGCAGCACTTCAATAATAATGCAAAATGCACAGCCATATACAATCCTATATTCAAACTCAAACAAGATTTACGTACGATAATATATTAAGTTGTTATCCTCCATTGCTTGTACGATATAAAGAGATTATTTTACCTTATTCTTTTCTTTAATAGTATCCTCTTCTAAAGTGCAGTTGTTACCACAAGAGACCTGACGTGAATTTTCCAGAAATAACATCTCTGTATATTTTAATTAACACATAAGTTATGTCTTTTAAATGTCGCAATAATTAAAAGTATGGTGTCAGCCGAAAACGTGTTCGCTCACAAAATGATCCCTACTCAATACTCAGTACTCGCCATTGAAAATGCAACACCAAGAAGGAGAAAGGGTAGCTGCGCCAAAGTTCCCAGGCCGATACCTAATAGTAAGTGTAGAATACTCTTAAACGTCCGATGTATTCGCTGTGTATCAACGTTGTAACAGCAAAGGCGTTGTGCAGCCATCAGCCAAACATGTTTATCCTTCCCTGCTCTAGACATTCTGGAAATTTGGACTTTCCTGGATGCATCCTTCTTAGTGCAACATTTTAAGCAACGAGCAGTTTAACAATCTCATACATTGCTTAAAGAAAGAGCAATGATTCTCAGAATTACTCGGAAGATATGTATACAATAATTTAAAACGGCTATTTCAACCTTTGCAATTCCGAACACGAAAAGAAGTATAGCTAAAGGAACACTGATTTCAGCCAGATAATAACTAGCAAACTCAATCACACTCAGTACCATTAGTTACTTGGTGTTATCCGTAAGTCAGAGATCATGGTATGTCATTTCGTGTAGATTTTTGCACTTGTTTAACGCTAAAAATATACTTTGTTGCTAGTCGAACCCAATACCATATATATAGCGACAGGACGTACGTTAGTCACAAGGTGACATGAGTGAAACACTAAACTATTTGATTGACACCTGCGGCCTTATCAACACTAGAGAAAGTTACAAAGTGATTAAGTAAACACGAAACCTAGTTCATACAAAGTATAGCGATGTATGAAGTCTCCTTTTCATATGATTTGGATAAAGGATAATTCTGAAAATAGCAACATAGAAATGTATAATGATTTCTCTGGATAATTTGAATTAGTCCAGAATTCGAACAAAAATAATTTTGAAATATGTTCGTTACAAATATACATTTGAAATTCCAACATTTGTTTTTTTCTTTACTTCTTTCTTCGTATTCCCTATAATGTTGACCACTGAAAAGCTGAGTTATAAATTCTGTATTAAGACAACACCCTCGCTGGACATGTTCAGTATACACATTGTCTTGCATACAGAACAATATATTAGTTATTAATGCATATCTGAAATAATATGCTTAGTATATAATTTTACTTCATCCAATCGTAATTGCACAATGATAAACAATATTGCGAGGGATAATGTTCTTATTACAGAGAAACAGAGTTGAAATGACTTAACACTAACAAACATTTTCTTTAAACAGAGATAATATTTTGTTCTAATTTATGGAAGAAAGAAATAATTAGTAGTACAGTATCTATATTAAGGTCATATAATAGTACAAAAGAATGTAAATACAATTGGGTCTGTCTTCAGAAAGGACGTACGTTTAGCCACAACCTATGCTGCTTCTTTTCACTATCTTCCAAGCAGAATCCTGGTTTTGTTTTCATGTACGAAATACCTGAAACAAAAATCCGAAAATATTAAAATGTTACATTCAGTGTTCTTAACTTGGTTGTACTGAACAATACAAAGTATCAGAAAAACTATTACGTGTTTATTGATGCTGAACAATATGTGAAAATGTATTACTATCCAAAAGTAAGTGGGTGCCCCAATGGCGTTCGGGGTATCATGGGGTACCTAATGTCTTTATTTTTAGACATATATATGGGAATATATGTCTCCAAAATGTAAAAAACTGACATCTGATTACAGAAACTGCAAATCGGTAAGCCTTATGGATATCGAGATATGGGTAAATAAAGAGCGACTTCATAGAAGTGAGGTTTGAGTACTAGATGGTGTAGTTTCGAAAACGTAATTACGAGGGCTAACATAAACCTCAAAAGTAGTTTCAGTTAAATACACTACACACACGCCCTCATGGGGGTTTTCGGGTACAATGGTATTCGAAGAATTCTCAATTCTAAACATTCTAAAATATGTCTTAATAAAGTTTTGAAGAACGTTAAACATGTGGGTTTACCGAAACCGCAAGTCGGTACTCCTAATAGTTACCGAAATATGGTGAAATAAAGAGCGACACCTTAGGTATGTGGGACTTGCATATTAGACAGTACAGTTTAGAAAATTAAAATATGACTATCAAGATTTTGTCAAATAAAGGGTGATCCATACAGTTATGGGGTTCTCGTGTAATGGAAAGTTAATAAGCATTAGTAACAATTTCATCTTAAAGTGATTAGGTATTTCTATGGAGTTTTAGAACATCATGAGGTCTACCAAGATTAAATTTGAAATTCTTTAGAAAATATATTTTAACATTTATAAAGAATATAAGAAATATCTCATAGCATCTACCAAAATTAAATTTTTAAATCTTTTGAAAATATAATTTGACATTTGTAAAGCGTATTAGAAATTAGTGTTTACCCAAAACTTCCAGCTAGTACATCTACCAGCTAGAGTGACACCATAAAATAAAAGCGTATTAGATCTTGAAATTTCAGAAAACAATTATTGATCCTAACAAAAGTTAAATAAGATGATACTTCTATTGGTTAAGTAAGTACCTCACACTCGTCGGTGCAATTTCGATCGAAAGATCAATTCAACTCGAAATTTTCTTCGGGCTATTCCAAGTATTCATTGGGCTTTGGGAAAAAGTGAAAATTATTTGTCAATATCTAAGAGGATTTTACATTCCGGCAGTTTTTTAAACACCATGGCGCTTTCTTCATTATGAATTTGTGGTGCATCACTACTTGAACAATTCCTTAGAACATGGATTGATCGACGAAAGGCAGTTGAATAGCCTGCCGGATCACGAGAGCTAAACCTACTTGATTTCTAGCTTTGTGGACATGTTAAGGCTATGGTTTGTGCAATAATAATAATAATAATAATTATTATCATCTAGAACAAAGTATCGCTACCGTCTGTACACAAATTTGACCACATACCCTACTTTCTTTCCATAGCAATCGCAAGAAGATTCTGCAAATGTGCATTGCTCAATAGGAACATGTAGATCATATTCTATAACAGGGAAAATATGTTCGAGGTAGGAAAATTCAGAGGCGATATGTTTTATTGCTATTGTGACTTGACAAAGCGGCTACCTAAATGTTGAAATAGTGTGAGGTGTATAGCTTAAAAGATTGCATTGCTTTTTACATAATGAATGAAAACCACTGGCCTTTTTTTTTAGTTACAGGGAGAACATGGAGAACATCGATTTTGAACACCTTTCTGGAAAAAAAAATAAAAAATGCGCCTTACCTTGTATTCTAGAGAAGTATACACGATAATGCTCAAGAAACGACTTTTTATATTAACAATTTCCAGCGGAAAAACTCCAGGACACCCCCACTCAACAGAAGGGTATTTCAAACCCCTTAAGATCCCCAGCAACAGTAGACAACCCCTAAATCCGACCATGTTCAAAACACGACGCTTATAAGAACTAAGACAAGACGACTCATACATATACAAAAGAAACAATTCAATAGGGCATATCAAAATATAAAGTAGATGAACTTCTTTCAAAACACATCACTTTAAAAACAAAAGGTAGGTAAAGGTAAAAATGTCGGTATTGTCAACTGAGAAATTATTTCTACATAAGAAATAAAATCTTTTTATGTGCAAAGCTATTCGTTAATATGTATAAAAATGGATTTATTAAAGGTATTTGGCATTTACTTTTCCGTGACGTCTTGATCACTGAAAAACCAGAAGCGGTATGCCTTCATAACTGAAAAAAGCAGTGGCGGTATGGCATACCTTCGCATATAGTCTCACTTCGACATCTACCGCTAACATTTCACCAGATTAAGTTACATGATATGTGATTGCATATTTGACACCCTGAGAAAATTCCAGTGCATAACCATATATCATACTATCCACTTATCGTCGGTAATTACAATTTGGAATCTAAGATGGCGACCGTCCGCGTGACATACTCCGAAAGTATCCCTCTGGGCCTAATATGTATTTCACATGTCACATTCAATGAAACTACATTTCTGCAATTTTCAGAAAGGGTGACAAGGAACTTTTAATACACACTCTGTACAATAGTTTAATCAATAATAAAGTCGGAAACAAATAACATAGTTTGTTGTTTCCAATTTGAACTAATATCTTGCTGAAAAAGTAATATTTGTGGAAGTATAGTGTCTTCTTTAACACCAAGGTTAAACGAAAACGAGCCTACGGTTTTGATGGAATTCGTACCAACATTATATGTATACTGTCTCAACGAGAATCAAAGGTGTCACCAAGTGTATATATGCACGCGATAATTACTAAACCAGTGGTATGTGAGATATCAATCCTTGATGAAAATCCGAGTAGTGATTCACAGTTCACTTTCAACAGCATTCCTCCAGGAAAAAGAAATCATCGACAACTAAACGACAACCTTGCACGATTCTGGATAAAGCCTTCCACACACCGCAGGATAAAAGGTTTACGACACTTCGAATGTCTTACTAATTCCTTCAAACTTCTATTCTATAAGCAAATTCCATTTTCAAGAAAGATATAGGTGAAGTTAACAGGCCCATGGATTGCTTTACTACAAATAAATACATTTGAACGAAATTGAACATGCATTTCAAGATGTGTATTTTAACTTTAGGGCACAACAAGCAAGCGGGGGTGTTGTTAAGGTTGGTAAGGGAGAACCTTCCTCCACAAGTTAACAATTTCTTAACAAGTTGCCAAATTAAAATACCCAGTTGGCAATTTCAAGAATGTCGTTTGGTTCAATTCATTTATTTGCTTTAATCACTTTCTTAGGTATCCAGTTGCTCTAAATTGTCATTAGTTCTTTTATAGACTTGGCATAAATTTTGTGTAGTTGCCCGCATATCGTAGTCGTAACGCTCTCGGGTTTGATTCACGGTGGGAGCACTCGGCCGAAAAAGTGCAAAATTATTTTTCAGGCCAGCCATCCTGAATGAGATTTTCCTAGATTTTCCTCATTTACACCAGGCAAATGCTAGGGTGGTACTTAACGTCTAGCTCCCAGGCAGCACCCTTCCTTCCCTTTCCCTGCTTGTGTGCTTGCTGAGGGGCGTCATCCCTCACTCGTGACGGGCCAGTGGCCATAGATGCCGAAAGCTCAGAAATCTAAATCTTAAATATTTGAAGTTTCCATCTTCAAATGAATTGATAATTTCGTTTAAAACCTCTTTACTTGTTGCAAGTGATCACACTTTACTTTTGTTCATTTGATATTTTTAAACATTTGAAGAACCTTTAATGAAAATCGGGAAATTTACCACTGATAAAAGAAAAATAGAAGTGGAGGGCAAAATTAAAACATGACAGACAGAACAGGCGTTTCGGTGGGAGGTAGAGCATTGGACCAAAAAGCACTTGATATAAGGGCTATATAAGACGACAGGCAGATTGTGGGAATTAATAAGAGAATAATGAGAATTGATATTAATAAAACAAGGAGGCAATGATGGTTAGTATAAACCTTTTACTGTGTATAGTATGTAAATTTGACAAATTAAAGAGTTTTCGTAATAGCATCATGTCAAATATGGAACGAAAGTATTTAATTAATTCCCTTAGTAGTGTTCTCAACTTAATTCTTTTTCAACTTAAATTTTCTTTTTTTTAATTATTTACTTTCTTGTGACTCAATATTTAATCACAATTGTTCATTCGGGAGAATTGTGGCCATTCTCAAATATATAAATATATTATTCTTAAAATTTATGTGTTCCCTAATTGTTAGTTTCCTCCACTAGACCTGGAAATTGCAAAATAATACCTGGAAAACCTGGAAAATTCAGGGAAATTGAGTTCAATATTTTTGTAGGAACCCTGCTATTTACACAGTTTTTCGAGTAGGTAGAACGGTACAAAAGAGTGTTTTGAGAGTGGTATAACAGTAGGTTTCTGGTGGTGTTATTCGAAATGAAATGAAATCATTAAGTTTTACGTCTCAATATTATGCTGACTAGGCTAAATGTGACGGGGTGTTGTTCGGTAGGGGTCAGTGTTGCCAATTTTGGGAAGTCACTAAATCGGAAGAATTCGACCTACAAGATAGGATAAGGTGACCATAAAATTTTCAGCTGGAAACGGGACAGGTTCCGGCAACCCTGGACTTTTAGATGTATCTTTGTTATTATCAGTGCCTTGATATCAGAGCTCCCTCCTCTCTCTCTTTGTTACAGTGCGGAGTCAAGTAATTCGATACTTATGAAAAAGGTAATTCGATACTTATGATACATGTTGAAGTTAGTTCAACACACAAGCAATTGCTAAAACCACTCCTACCTTTCGAGCAGTACTGCGAACTATGGAGTATGTTTAATATAAGGAATTTCAGTTCAATACTTGCCTCATTGTTATCATTAATTATTAATACTTTTAAAAGGAGTATAGCTACTTTGTTTGTTATTTACTTCTTTCACTTGCATAAAACGAGACAAATACTATTTTTACCACTTACTGACGGGACGGCCGGAACACGCCTCTAAAACGAGACGTATGGTCAACGTACCATAGCGACAAAAATATTATGAGTGGATACTTTTGGTTGGGAGTTTAAATGAGGATCTAGCTACTTACAATTTTTGGCGACTTTTTGCTGCAAACAACCTGTTGATCTGTAGAGAAGCATTATTAGTTCAAACAGTTGTTACGTTCTTTCTTTCAGTTTGTTGGTTTTAATGAGCGCAAGTGATGAAGAGTTGGGAAATACAACGTACACACCTCCCCAAAATCCTGCATTGTAATCTATTATCCTTGCTCTCTAACAAATAACAATTACAAATTATGTCCCTATTTGGCAGAGTTTCCGTCGAGAAACATACGTAATACATCATTATCGATAGCAAAAAGATTAGCTATAGATGCGTGAATAAAGGTCAAGTGGGTGTTTGTTATATTTGTCCCTTGGGATCTTTTAATTATTCTGCCCTTTTTCTTTTACAAAAATATGTATAACGAACGTACTGTAGTGTTAATTACTTCGGAACTACTTTGACTCCACAATATGAACAAACGTACCCGAAAAAATCTGAAATGATCCCTAAATTCAAGGATTGCTTGCGCCCTGTTTACAAAGAGGTGAGTAGAACCAACGGAGCAAATCTGCCTTCAACATTCGGGGGGGGGGGGACGGGTGAGACCGTTCTCATACTTTTATTTGCGATGCCCAAAATACTTATGTAGTTCAAAAACAATCGTGTGGAGGATCAGAGTTGTCTTTAGCGTTAGGAGGCTGGCAGGTTTGAGGTTTATTCAGGGGGACGTCATTTTCATCTTACGTTCCTTTCTAGCAATCGGACAAAAATCATCAATGTTCTCCCCTAAAACACATTTCAAATCGGATTATTGGAGTGAGGGACAGTGTCCTCAGTTCCAAGACTAAAGGGGACATGTACTCCTCATCCCCCGTTATTTGCGCCAGTGAGTAGAACATATTGTTTAGTTCACATCTACAACTTTAAAAAATGCTTATAGACAATGGATTTCTCGATTAATGTTTTCTTTTTATAGCAACTTTTCACCCAAAATTGGAGCCGTCACCTCTCGTTTAAATACATTATTGTCAACATTTAGGCAACACTGATGGGGTGGGGAAAGCTACAATGGATGAGTCAATTTATTCTGCTGTGAAACTAAGTACAAGATTTCAAAAGTCACTTTTCTGGTTCCAAACAATATGTCTGCTCGGTGAAAGCATAGACTGGAATGTGTTGCACTTCATTTTCATTCAAATGTGTTACCTTTTTTACCTTGTTTTTAATCCCGTCGTAGCTTTTTTCCGAAAGTTAAAAATAGATTACAATTCTCCCTTTCTTAACAATATTTACAAGTCAAAGTATTACGTAAGCATTGTATGTTACTTATGTAGCTCACAGAACCGCAGCTATGTGCGAGCAAGCAAGGCATGTTCCCCGGGCGCGTGTAAAGAGAGGTTATATCTTTGTACTTTTCCTTGTGGTATTTAATACTTTTCATCGGAGTGAGAAATCATGAATTCAAAGTGGGAGGAGACTGGAGGAGTGAAGAGAGAGATAGATAGAGAGAGGTAGAGGGAAAAACAAGAGTCAGAATTTAAGATAACATTCAGATGCTTGGCAAGAAGAAAAATATCGCACGAAATTTTGAAAAAAAAAAGACTTAAATAATGTGATATATTTTGTAGGCTTTGGATAGGTATGTTTTAGGTGGCATCAACAGTTATTGGTTTATTTTTTCACAATTGACAGGGATAGACTAGGCTAACTGAAAATTTTAAGAAGAAAAAGGAAAAAATGAAAACTGCAAGTTACAAAGGATAAGACTCATCTTCATACTTTGCAACAGGGCCGGATCCAAGACGGACTTCTGGGAGATGATGGGTTGTAATACCGCTACTTACAAGTTTGAGCTACTTTTAAGAGCTCCAACTCAGGATGCGTTTTTATATTTAAAAAAAAGGGTTGTCTTCTTCGGGGGCCATCGCCTCTCCCTGGATCCGCTCCTGTCTCAGGATAAACCACCCAACAAGTGGTTCAGGCAAAGGTCAATTACTCACAATGGTATGCTGTTCCGTCAAAATCTCAATCTTTAGCAGGGTGTAGGTTAGTATAGTTTCTCACTGAACCGGTCAGTTGAATGTTCATGTAAATTAGATATCTCTACATCACAAGCAATAAGGAAAGTATACCTTATTCTTTGTTTCTTATTGCATTTCTTCGACTGATTGTAGCTTTGAAAGTCCTCATGAATATCAGCTAGCGGGGGTTACTTAATATAGCCATGAGTTACCAAATTAACAGTTGTGAATCCTGGGTGATGATAATGAGCCTGAGTTTAGATGTTAAATTGGACACGAAGGCGCAAAAGGGGCTGTTCTTATTCGTAAGTCAGACGGGGCATGGAATGGGACCAATATAAAAATAAGGTTGTTGTAATAGTATTCCACAGTGTTGGTAAAAGTGCCACTAAGATTTTCGAAACACTTGGCAATTTTTATCAAGACTTAGCTGAGAGAGGTAAAGGAAAAATATCATGCGCAAAGAGGGCGCTCTAAAAATGTAATGTAAATTAGTCGTGAGTGGGAACCCTTCATCCATTGTGTAGATATTCATGAAACTACAAGCTTATGTTTATTCATATAGGAATATATCATTAATTTGTTAATTCAGAACATATAAGGTTCAACCAAAATGAGTAAACTTTCATATCGGACTTCGGAAGAGAAATTAATGCAAAACCAATGACCGTGTTTGTATAATAGAATTCCCAGTTACGACCTCCCTTTTCGGTTTTATTCGAAATAAGAAAAGATAAGGAAAGGGAGACGAAGATAGGATAGGAGGAGAGGAGGAAAAACTAAGGAAGTGAGTAAAGGAGAGGAAAACTATTACTGGATATTTTTGAGGAATACAATGAAGGAAAATGAAGGGTTGTTGAATCGAGAATTCTTTCGAAGTGCTATTGTGTGAGGATCTATTACAAAGGTGATCAGAGATAGACACAAGTTCACTCAACTACTGGGTTATCCCAATCCGGCCCTGAGAGAGATGAGAAAATTTAATTTAATGGTTTATCGGTTATTTCCAAAAAAAAACTCTACTAGTGGCCAATACTTGATGTACAAATCCTAAGACCGATGGTATATTTAAATTGGCCGAAGAAAAAAAATGTATTGAAATAACATATATTCTTTGTAGAATATGGATTCCGAGATTCCATAAAGATGATCGTTTGTTCCGGCTCTTTCTGTTCTCTTTTCTTCTCCTATTGTACCGATTTAAGTTAAGTTAGTATTCATCTTTAGTAAATGTGATTTTTAAATACTGTTTATCACAGACAATTACACATATATTATGAAAATTAGTATCCTAAATTAAAATCAGCTTCACAACTTAAAACTAAATCTACTATTCAAACGCACACACATTAACACAGGAAAATCTATAAACCGGGTTATATTCAGTTAAGGTAAGCTAATCTCCCTGATTTTTATAAACATTTATTTACATCTATTTAAAACAAAATTGAAATAAAATAAAGAAAAAAACAGAAGAAAATTGTGGATGACATGAATTAATGACATGAATTGTTAAAATTTATGTCATTAACATGCACAGAAGTGCGTTATTACGCAATAGTAACATGTAGTATATCTTTATATATATATATATATATATATATATATATATATATATATATATATATATATATATATATATATATTAATGAGTTTAATTACATTAATAAAGAAAAAATGACATTTTAGACATTCTAGATTCAATTTGAACTAGCTACATATCAAAGAAAACGAAAGAAAAAATCCATTATGAATTTATAGTTTCATTTGAATAAAAAATTCAAATGAAACTATAAATTTAGCTGAGTCTCTGCCTTTTAAGAAGAAATTTCGACATTTGGAGTCCTCTCTCAAACGTCGAGACAGACGTTATTAATCACTAATTTCATATGCACCATTTATAGTGTCCATATTCACTTTTGTTTGGTCCTCAGAAAGAAAACATATGTGTCTAAGGGAGAATATAAATCTCGCTGCATCACACAATACACTCCACAGAGGTTTAGTCCATATTCACAATTACCAAATAAATATTAGACACATTAAATCTTGAGATCGAAGTTTATACCTAATCGTAGGGAGCATATCTTTCGTTACGAAACATTTTGGCTAATTAAGTCTTCCGATCAAATCCTAGGTCTTTTATACTATTTGGAAATGTATCGAATTAGTTATAAATCAAATTCGGGAGCACCAATATTTTATATCATTTTCGAATTAGAATATCATTTTAGAGATTTGGATCACTGAACTCGTAAGAGCCAATAGTTATAATTTCAAGTCGTACAGGGAGGATTTGGGGCACACTTTTCCATAATTTATTAGGTGTATTATTCCACAAGAGAACTTCAATACCGAATTTGGGTTTATTGTCACGACCTGCCATGTCTTTTATTTACATGCAATTTCAATCACAACGTAACAGTTAATGGTTACCTGCATTATATTAGGAAATCTACAAAATCTTACCATTTACATATTAGCGGCAGTACGCTACAAGTTACGCGTTACTCCTATCGGGTGTTCAGAACTATGACAACCTCTAAACGTCCGGGGTAGATTCCCAGCCCTTCATACACATATCCATTTACATTACTTCATATAACTTCATTTAGTTAACTTCACTTTAATATCAATTTCACATTTAGTCTATAATTATCTTTCAGCACAGATATTTCTTTCATATTTCAATAAACGTTTACACTTTTTGGCTCCATGCCCCGACAAGCAAATTTTAATATTTTGCTACACTACACATACAGTCCCGATATTTTGTAATAAATTGAAAACACTACTGTTCGCGTGTAACGATCATTTCAACATTTGATAAATTTACATCCAAAAAGAGGTTTTGATAAATATAGCAAGCACGTAACATCCAAATATATATATATATATATATATATATATATATATATATATATATATATATATATATATATATATAAACAGGTTACTCTAAAAGTTTGGGCCCAAAACTACTATAACACCATTACTATTTAGGAAGGTCAATAGAAAGAAAATCAGAAATTGTAACCAGTTAAGCAAGAATTTTCAACGGTCAATGAAAGAGAAAAGACACACACAGAAAAAATAATTTAGAATGCAATGTTACAGTCTACCGACCCATCCATCACTCCCGTAGTGGGTCAAAAGTTATAGAAGAAGGTCCTTAGTTGCCGTAAAATACTGAATACCTCCACAAATCGTATCTCTCGATGTATCAGTTGGTAAGTTAAGTTAAAATATTCATAATATATATATTCTTCGTTCATGAATCTTAGAACTGTGGGGGGATGTTAAAAAAATCTTAAAGTAGAACGGAAGAAAGGATAGATAGAAGAATATAGTGGCGCCAAAGAAGAGAAAATTAAGGTACTACTCACTACACAGACAAGTGGTCGAATCTTAATATACAACAACTCGCAGCCAAAATATTCCTACATGCTGAAAGGGGGTTGACTCACTAAAATGCGTAGCCCAAGGGGAGCTTTGTTGCCCAGGTGCAAGTCTGTGGACCGTCAGATCCCAATTCCACAAGGGTCCGCTTCTAAGATTGAAATCCGAACCCTGTATCCGGCCCAGACCAACAAGGTAAAAGGAGAGGGGAAATGGACTGCGTCCCCAATTTTGAAATCTCTAAAAAAGCATCCGACCTATCAGAAGCTAATAACTTCGAGGACACTAACGAAAACTAAAGTAAAAGTGATAAATAATATACTCCTAGTTAATGCTTTGCCAAAATTAAAAAAATAAATAAACTGAATTTTGTACTGGTGATTTATTTGCCAAATCTCACCAGTGGCGTCCCCATTCGCAAGAGTCCCAAGACATGATATGTCGATTTATTCCGATAACTAACTAATTAAACCAAGAAAGAAAACAGAAAATACTAAAAGGGTGGCAAGGGAAGTTCGACATCTGGGTACGATACAAAGTTTTCCGTAACCAGATATTTGATTTGCAATATCCGACTGGTCGTCGTTATGAACACTGTATGATAATCCATGTAAGTGACGTGGAAAAAAATTTCGTAAATTCATTGGAAACGACTACAGCTAACAGAAGCATCATTTTCAACAGTCCCAGCTTTCTCTGACAGCCGTTTTGTTTCATAATCAATCAGTGAAGCTTTAGAATCGATTCCTGATCGATCCCCCCTACTGTCGGACGAGATTCTAATGAGCAAATACTATTGTTATGAGACACCTAACTACGAAGCAAAATATAATTCAAACTGCATATTACTGTCACATAACAAACATGGTCGCGTGATGCCATAGTACATGTGTCAAAACGCAAAATGGTTATAACTGAGCATATTTATTCAAATATATATTTATATATCGCTACACTTATAAAGATACACTGGCCTCATACGTACGCATATGGGTGTCCTATCATATATTTCTTTTTTCTTACAATATATTCATATGATATCTACATTATCATTTTACACATTTATTCATTTCTTACGACGAAGTACTTTATAGAGACCCTATTTCCTATAGCTATTCCCAGACTATACGCACGTTACATTGTATATATTATACTCCTTCACGCGTCGATCACCACACAAAACACCCTCGAACCTAAGACTCTCTTATAACACACCATATTATATTTACTGCGCAATTAAAAAACCGCTGCTGTTTTACCGCTCTGACGTTATACGGAAACATAGTCCCACAATTTGATATACATTTTCGGAATTTCCGACCAGTGTAAAATTTGGCAAGGTATTTTAAACCTTCCTCACCCCATTCTAAGATTCCATGTTAACCTAGAGATCCGGTTTTATCCAGATCTTACTAATTTTAATTTGTTTTGTATTTCCGCGGCTGAAATGCTTTGTTCTGATTGGAGGAATCTACTAACGTTATCGTTCTTGGCGCGATTACTCTCGTTCCAGAAGCTGAACTATTGAGAACAGGATATAATTGCTTGTCCGAAAGATTTGGGAAAAATCACCGGAATATAGAGGAAATATAAGGTAACATTAGTTTTATTCAAAATATACACTCAGTCGCAGTAAATAGGAGCCTAGAAGAACTAGATTACCTCCGGATATAATCCGAATCAGTGAAATATATATATATATATATATATATATATGTGTGTGTGTGTGTGTGTGTGTGTGTGTGAGAGAGAGTTCTGTTGGACGCCATGCCTTGCTAATAGTGTTGCGAGATATCTGGAAGGCCAGTTTCTTCCAGAGTATATGAATATGAACATGCACGCTTAGATTAAAAACAAGGGCTTCTATTTCCTCCCAAACTGATTTATTTCCAGCGTTTTAGCCAGAGTCATTCTTCCCTTCAGGGAAGGAGCCCCTTTATAACAGTGGTTGACGTGCCCCGGGCACTGAACATTTACAAATATGATTTGATTTTCGGCAGGGTTAGTTGGACGCGATTTCCCTTCCATTTTTCCCCTCGAAGTGTAATAAAGCTGGTATAAAATAGTGAAACCTAAATATATATAGGGCAGTGTTCGTAACCAGCATGTTCATTTACTAGTGTTTGTTTCGTTTTTAATATTTTAGTATATGTATTGTGTGATTTAGTGATTGCATTGCGAGTAGTGTTTGTTTGAATGAGTGTTTTACTGGTATCAGGACACTGTATCGTTTGTCTGTGAATCTATTACAAGCATATTACTATAGTCAAAGACTTTATAATAAACTAAAATTTATAATATCGCACTGTCAACCGTAGTGAAAAGGTTATATTTATAGTTCACGGGTAAATTGTTTCGCTAGCAGCACCATTGTGTTCACTTTTGGTATTAGCAATTGGTTACGTTATGCCATCATATGGATTAGTAATTTAGTTTGTTTAAATTTGACCTTTTATTCATAATTTACACCAAGTAGACATAGTTTTCAGTCCAAATAAATAGACATTTATATAAAATGGAATGAAATTGAACCATTCTGAAAGCTACAACATTCTGCTCTGTTTGGAAACCGAAATATCCAGATAGATAATACCCTTATCGTTAACTAAAGTCAGCCGGCATGATGCTACTTTTTGTTCTGAAATTACAATATTAAATACTCTTTTCCCGTGATTGTAGTATAAACTCCATTATTGCTTTCATACGGTTATCAATTTGAAACAGTATTATGCCTACGTATGAGTCCAGTGTATCTTTATCAGTATATTTATACAAGTATATATATATATATATATATATATTTGAATAAATATCCTCAGTTATAAACCTTTTGCGTTTCGATCCCTGCACTAAGCCATCACGCGACCACGTTTGTTACGTGGCAGTAATATGCAGTTTGAATTATATTTTGCTTCGTAGTTAGGTATCTCATAACAATAGTATTTGCTCATTAGAATCTCGTCCGACAGTAGGGGGGATCGATCAGGAATCGATTCTAAAGCTTCACTGATTGATTACGAAACAAAACGGCTGTCAGAGATAGCTGGGACTGTTGAAAATTACGTTTCAGTTAGCTGGAGTCGTTTGCAATGACTTTACGAATTTTTTTCCACGTCACTTACATGGATTATCATACAGTGTTCATAAAGACGACCGTCGGATATTGCAAATCAAATTAACTGGTTAAGGAAGACTTTGTATCGTACCCGGATGTCGAACTTCCCTTGCCCCCTTTGAAGTAGTTTTTCTTTTGTTTCTTGGTTTAATTAGATATTTATCAGAATTAATCGACATCTGAAGACTTGGGATTCTTGCGAATGGGGACGCCACTGGTGAGATTTGGCAAATAAATCACCAGTACAAAATTCAGTTTATTTATTTTTTTAATTTTGGCAAAGCATTAAATAGGAGTATATTATTTATCACTTTTACTTTAGTTTTCGTTAGTGTCCTCGAAGTTATTAGCTTCTGATAGGTCGGATGTTTTTCTAGAGATTTCAAAATTGGGGGCGCAGTCCATTTCCCCTCTCCTTTTACCTTGTTGGTCTGGGCCGGATACACTGAGAAAAAAAATGTAGGTGGCATACTTAAAAACGTAGGTTACATTCGTAATTCCTGTAGTTTCTGGACTTAACGTACAACCGTATATAGCATCCTGCAGCAAACGTATAGCTGAAAAAGTATGTATTATACGTACTGTCTACATAAGTGCAATGACGTCATTCATGTGACGTCATCTACAGTAACAAGTATATACGGAGGTAATATCTAGCTTTGTGACGTCAGGATCGTATGTAGCATGTGGGTTAATAATGACGACACTCACTGACTATCAGGACGGAGCGTAATTTCAAGAAGTATGCAATATACGTTCTGTACGTGTGTTTCTTGCGTTCAACCCCGAGACAGCATCTATATTGTACTTGTGCCCCGTACGTACGACTAGATACAGTGTACGTATTGTACCTATGTATTATACAGATTTTCCTTATGTCGCACACAGCTTGTCCCGATACAGCATACAGAATATCCGTATGCACCATACAGAGTGCACATACGCAGCTTACATACTGTCTGCATGCGGCATATAGATTACACGTATGTCGCGTACAGGCTGGCCATATGTAATGTATGGACTGGATGTATGTAGCTTGTAGATTGTCCATATGAAATATACGGATTTTACCTGTATCGCATACGTATTGCCTTGTTGTAATATATGAATTGGACATATTCAGGATCTAGATTGTACGTATAGTGTACCATTATTGAAGTGCTGCAACATACTGAGAAATGCATGATACATTCTTACTGTAATGTTGCCACATATTGTTTTTCTCTGTATGGAAACAAAAATAGCTTAAAATATGGTTGATCTCCTTTGTGCCAATAATGATAAAATTAAAAATACTACACTTTTCAAATTTTAGTTTGGAGCAGTGAAACTGTCCAGAGAAATGTATTTATCTGCAGGGTGTAAGTTTGGACTTCCTGCTAATTCTTTGGAAAGCTACTGCAAAGCCAAGTGTTGAAAAGTGGCACAAGAGTTAATTTTAAAATTATTGGCACAAAGGAGGGTAACCATATGTTAAACTATTTTAGTTTTCATACAGAGTAAATCAATATGTGGCAATATTACTGTAAGAATTTATCATACCTTTTGCAATAACTTAGTTGCAGCACTTCAATAATAATGCAAAATTCACAGCCATGTACAATCCTATGTTCAAACTCAAAAAAGACTTACGTACAGTCATTTATTAAGCCGTTATCATCCATTGCTTGTACAGTCACGAAAGAAAATATTCTTCAGTTGACAAAATTTGTTTTCCTAAAAACTCAATAATAAATTAACCTATCAGAGTACCGACTTTGGCAGGTTGTCAAGTTATAACTATTCGAAGAATAACAACAAAAAGATCCAAATTAATTAATTTGTTGCCGAGCTATTGGCAAAAGAAAATTTGTCAACTGTCAAATACTTTCTTTTCCGTGTGTACTATATACAGACGACTTTACCTCATTCTTTTCCTTAATAATATCCTCTTCCAAAATGCAGAAGTTGTTACCACAAGAGGCGTGAATAGGATTTTCCAGAAATAACTTCTCTGAACATTTTAATTAACAGATAAGTTATTTTTTAAATGAAGCTATAATTAAAAACATGGTGTCAGCTGAAAACGTTTTCCCTCACAAGATGATTCCTAAACAGTACTCCCCATTAAAAATGCAACTTCAAGGAGACAGGGTAGCTACGCCAAAGTTCCCAAGTCGATATCTAATAGTAAGTGTCGAATATGCTTAACCCTTAACATACCAAGCGGGGTACTCTAGGGACCCCAGAGAGTGATATTTGGTGATACTGCCGCAATTATAAGAATCAATTTATTCTCGATTTTTATATGTATCCTGCAACCCTTTGAGATATCAATTACATGATTAGATCAACGATGCGTTTCTTTAAAAAATACAAAAAATAAAAACACACTTCACAATGTAAAAACTTCATTGTTAAACCTGTGTTTCAGATTTACGAACACACAAGTATGAAATTGTATGAAGAACTGAATAGTGTTCAAATATACATAATATTTGACGTCAACAATGTTCATTTAACTTAAGTATGCTTCTAGACATCCAAAAAATAATAGTTGGAGTAACCCTCTGCAATACTATGTTGAGAAATTAAAATAATACTTGGGGTCCCCAGAAGACTCCAGCTTGGTAAACAACTTTGACGACTTAGGCTTGCTACGTTAAGGGTTAAACTTACCGCTGTATTCGCTGTGTGACAACGTGGTGATAGCAGAGCAGAACTGACCCAACATTGACAACCAGAACGACTGTAACACAGCGAGACATCGAGAGGATGTTCTCTTCTGGTATGGTAAGCCATGCGTCTTACGATCCAATGCCACAGCTCATCAACTGTAGCTGGCGGAGTTCACAGGTATGAGAAGCTGTGCAGCCATTGACCAAACATATTTATCCTTCCCTGCTCTACACATTCTGCAAATTTGGACTTTCCTGGATGTATCCTTCTTAGTTCAACATTTTAAGTAACGAGCAGTGTAATAGTCTCATACATTATTTAAAGAAAGAGCGATGATTCTCAGAATTACTCGGAAGTTTCTAGTTTATAGTGCGGTCCGTAAGTGCAATAATTTGTATGGATCGTGCATTTCCGGCTACCAGAACGAAATTTGGTCAGAGTGTTTAACGCGACATGTAAATGAGAAAAAAGCCGGGAGACAGCTTCTCAATATGTTTCGTGTGACTCTGGGCGCCATCTTGAAAAATGGCCTACTTTTCACAAGTTCCCCAAATTTTGTCGGACTTACACCGTCTTTGGGCTCAAATTCACAGGCAAAACGACTATAGAAGACTGTGAACAACTAGACAATAACGGCAATAGCTTTAATTTCTTGAGGGGGGCTAGTGAAAGGACACAGGTATTCTGGGGGGGCAATTATTTTGTGTACACCAAAAATAAGACTAATATGTTACTTGACCTATATATCAAGTCAACATCTCTGGATAGGGGGCTCACGACAGGCTCGTATCCACGGGGGTCATGGGGGGCCACCCACTAAATTTCTACTGCCCCCCTAAAGTTTTCACGGTAGGCTTGCAAGAGCAGATATTACAGTTAATATGGTTGGATCGGCCCCCTAACTTTTACAGCCCCCCCTACATTTTTGTGATGGCTACGAGCCTGGCTCACGATGCCACCAGAGGGCACTTGCCCCCTTCTTTCCATTTCTTGGACCCTTGTCACAGTGCTGCCATTATTTGCAACATGTATCGACTATTAATACATGTTTCTGTTGCATTCAGTAATATTTCGTTGGAAATAGCCAGAAGATTCGTGCCAGTCTGTCCGCATCGCAGCTATCACAGGAATCAAAATGTACGAGGACTTGGTTTATAACCGTCTAACGACATACAAGCGGTCCATACACGATGTTATAAAGAAAGTTAATATTCAGCTTTTCAACTGTAGCTAGTTGAAAGTTCATTGCAAAGATAAGATGAAACTTGCTAGTGCACACAAAGATTCTAGCCTGTTCTGCAAGATGTTCATAACATGTCAGGAAAGGGAGGGCGATATCAGAGAATTCTTTTCTCATGAGAACACAACTTATCCTCCATCAATATCTGAATTTGGAGATCTCAGACTTCCTACCTCTAAATCAGATATTTTGAAATGTTTTGAAAAATTTGATGGGTGTACAAGTACTATCATCCCACATTCCTCTTGTCTTGTTGTCGATGGAGCGATGCTGGTACACTAACTGCAACTAGGAGCAGCGAAAACATTTGCAGAATATGCCGCAGTTGTGAATAACTGGGTTTCATTTACACTTCGAAACACTAAACGCTTAGACGTGGTCTTTGACCGCTACATTGAAAAGAGGTTGAAAACACAGACGCGTCAGAAGCGTAGGCAAGGCGACCGCTTTGTTGCCAAGCCAACGGGATCGCTTCCAAAAAAATTCCAGAAGTTCCTTGCAAACGATGACAACAAGGAAAGGCTATTTTATTACCTCGCCGAAACCATAACTGCAGCTGATATTTCAGGAAGAGAAATATTCTGCACAAGAGGAAATCAAGTCTTATCCTCTTCCTCAGACTTAGATATTACTGGTATTTCTCCCCCATCCTACATAGAAGCTGATGGAAGAATCCTTCTGCACGTCCGTCATGCCGCCGAGAAGGGACACAAAAATATTACAGTTCGTACAGTTGATTCTGATGTTGTTGTTATCGTTCTCTTTGCGTTTCTGCATCTGTCACCCATTCTGGAGAAACTATGGATTGATTGTGGTTCTGCAAAAATGCGACGTTTCATTCCTATACACACCATGTGCACAAACTTACCTTCTGGGACGATAGATTTGCTGCCGTTTTTTCACAGTTTTACGGACTGTGACACAGTGTTAGCCTTCCTTGGCGTTGGCAAGACAAATGCATGGAATACGTGGATGGCGTTTAGAGAAGTGGATACAGCTTTCCGGGAACTGTCAGTCGTTCATTCTCACAATGTTGAAAGCTACCAATTTCGCATGCTAATCCAGCGGTTTGTGACGCTCATGTACGACAGATCAAGTACTTGCGTGGAAGTCAACGAAACCAGACGTATTCCATTCAGCAAGAAAAATCGCACAATAGACAGAATATCTCCAACCGAAGACGCATTGAACCTCCATACAAGAAGAGCAACTCTTCAGTGCAAGATCTGGCGACAGTGGCTCGAAAATGATGTGCATGATTTTTAACCCTGAACTGGGGTTGGAAGGAAACAGATGCCGGACTCGGTTACCAAAATATGTGGACTACGTTGAGGAGTATATCTAATAACAGTCGACAACTGGTGACATGTCGTTGCAAACTGCGCTGTACTGGGAAATGTACTTGTATTAAGAACGGCCCCGTCTGTACATTGCTTTGCGAATGTGAAAGAGAATGCTCACAGAGATATCACTATGAACACAGCAGCTGAAGGTGTTTTTTTTTTTTAATGTGAAAGTGTATATGAGTTACGTAGATATGTAACATTGTAGCAAACGTATTAAAGTTGTAGAATGATGAACTGTATTAGTTTGTACTTGATATACAACACCTCTACAATAAGAGCTCACAGTGAGGTCGGATGACCGGGGAGGCCATTCACGCAGTTACCCTTATGGAACCTTGCCGTTTTAGATACATTTTTGAGTTTCAGTCAAACAGCTATTACAACGAGACTATTTATCGTAGGATCATGGTTCATACCTCGTTTCTTGTAATGAAGCTGCGTTTCCAACTCTACTAGTCAAATTTCCTTATTTTGTACCTAAGGCGGGAAATTCCTACCCAAAGTGGGAAAAACGGAAGTTACAAAAAATAATGGCACCAATATCTCCCCGCGAACATGCAAGTGGCACATGACACGAACATGCAAGTGGTACCATAAAAAACTTTGCTTTATAGTGCATAGAATGAGATATGAAGAATGGTCCCCCAAAATTAGTGTAGATGCTCTAGCTGATTAACCAATTTCCCCCAATAATACATTGTCAGTCAATTGTTTTTCAATGAGCTTCAGCATAAAGATTATCTTTTGTAGGAACATGAATCGTACCTTGTTGTCTTTGTAATGAATCAATCTTTCGAGTGGTACCAGTCACATGTGGGTACCATGTGTCTGTGGACGGAAATTTACCTCCAAAGGGAAATTTTGTCAAAAAAATCACTCTTTTTCAAGTTTGGATCCCTCTCCCCCCTGCGTTAACGCTTGGATCTCAAAATCGCCAAAAACATACTACATTGTTTACGTAATATCTCTGGAAAATATCAATCTCATATCTTGAAAACTAAGGGCCGTAAAGGAAACTCTCTCACGTACTACTTTAAGGGAAAAACAAAAGTCCCTGACACGTTCCTATTTATCAGGGGATCATAATTCGCAAACGATTTCGTATCAAATTAGGGTAGCTTTCAAGTGGTACCACTCACATGTCCCTATCATGTCCGAGAGGAGGAGAAATCCCGAAAAGGGAAATTTTTCCTGAAAAAATCTCATTTTTTCAATTTGGATGCGATTTTCTCGCTTCTGATACACAATAGGGAAATTATAATAGTACAGTTGGAATCAGTGATTTATTACGAACACAACGAGGTACAAACCATGATCCTAGAATAAAGGGGAACGTGTCAAAAAAAATCCCAAAAAAGCTCTAAAATTTACCAATTTTTTCTTCTTCAATGTTCGTGACGTCACCACCCGTAAGCATCGCACGCGCGACTGGGAAATGCCCATGAAACACGTTCTTTGATTTTTCCTCACTTGAATAAATGCAAAAATTCCGGAAGGCAAATTCCAAAGGTCGACGCTATGGTACAGATCTGTTAAATCGGTCCCCAAAGGGTTAAATGACTAGAATTGGAAAATTTTTGCTATTAATGTTTCTTATTGTGTTTGGCAGCAGACTGGAGAAGAAGAAAAGTGTTTCCTAAGCTTTTATGTAGATATTTAGATTAAGTTGCTACAAGTTAGCCATTTTCCAATATGGCGTCCAGTATCGACCATAATGATCCTACGAACTGTCTCCCGGTAATTTTCCAATCTTGATTGGACATTCAACTAAATGGCAAACTTTCATGCTGGTAACCGGAAATGCAGGATACTTACGCTAACATACCACACTATTACAATTATATACATACATACATACATATATATATATATATATATATATATATATATATATAGATAGATAGATAGATAGATAGATAGATAGATAGATAGATAGATAGATATAGATATAGCTATATAGATAGATAGATGTACAATAATTTAAAACGGTTATATCAAAGTTTGCATTCAGAGCACAAAAAGAAATATAGCTCTCGGAACATTGATTTTAGCCAGATAATACCACTAGTAAACTCAACCACACTCAGTACCGTTAGTTGCTTGGTATTGTCTATGAGGCAGAGATCATCGTATCTCATTGCGTGTAGATTTTTGTATTTGTTTAACACTAAAAATTGTTTGTCGCTAACCGAACCCAGTAACATATATATACCGACAGGACGTACGTTAGTCACAAGGTTACATGAGGGAAACACTAAATTATTCGATTGACACTTGCGGCCTTGTCAACACTAGAGAAAGGTACAAAGTGATTAAATAAATACGAAACATAGTACATACAAAATATAGCGATGTATGAAGTCTCCTTTTCATACGATTTGGAGAAAGGATACATCTGTAGAGAGCAACATAAATGATTTCTCTGGATAATTTGGATTAGTCCAGAATTCGAACAAAAATAATTTTGAAATTCGTTAAGTCCAACATTTTTTCTTTCTTTCTTCGGATTCTCAATAAAGTTGACTACTGAAAAGCTGAGTTACAGATTTTATGTTAAAACATATTCACTATACCATTGCCTTATTCACAGAACAATACATTAGTTATTAATGTATGACTGAAATAATAGTGCTTCGTGCAGATTTACTTTATCCAATCGGAATTGCACAATGATAAAAAAAATGTTGCAAGGTATAATGTTCTTATTTACAGAGAAAAAGAGTTGAAAAGACCTTTAACTAACAAACATTTTCTTTAAACAGACATACATTTATTCTAATTTATGGAAGAAAGAAATAATTTGCGGAGCAGTATATTTATTAAGGTTACATATTTGTACAAAAGAATGTAAATACAATCGGGTCCGTCTTCAGAAAGGACGTGCTTTTAGCCACAAATTACACTGCTTCTTTTCGCTGTCTTTCATGCAGAATCCTGGTTTTGTTTTGATACATGAAATACCTGAAACAAAAATCCAAAAATATTTAAAATGTTACATTTTAAAACATTTAACATTTTTTAGATTAAATGGACAAAATCTGTTCGGTCAGGTATGGACTTTTGGGTTTCTGGTAGAAAAATGATGAATTAAAAAAAAGTGTTTGTTGATGCTGAACAACTCGAAATGTATTACTATGCAAAAGTAAGTGGGTACCCACTGGCGTTCGAGGTACCATGGGGTACCTAATATGTCTGCATTTTTAGATATGTGGAAATATATGTCTCTAAAATGTAAAGAACTGATATCTGTTTAGTACAGAAAACCGCAACTCGGTAAGCCTTATGGATACCGAGGTATGGGAAAATAAAGGACAACACCATAGAAGTGTGAGTTTTGCGTACTAGATTGTGCAGTTTCGAAAACGTAATTACTGAGGGCTATCAACAACCTCAAAAGTAGTTTCAATTCAATACACTACACACACGTCCTTATGGGGGTTTTCGGGTACTATGGCATTCGCAGACCTCCCATTTCTAAACATTCTAAAATATATCTTAATAAACTTATAAAGAACGTTACAGGTGTGTGTTTACCGAAACCGCAAGTCGGTATGTTTAACAGTTACCGAAATATGGTGAAATAAATAGGAACACCATAGGTATGTGGGGCTTCCATACTTGACAGTAGTTTAGAAAATTAATGAAAATATGACTAATGGCTATCAAGATATTGTCAAATAAAGGGAGGACCCACACAGTTATGGGGTTTTCGTGTTAGGTGGTGAAATTTCCGAAATCGATCATGAAATCTGAATAAGCACCAGTAGCAATTTCATCCTAAAGTAACTGGGTATTTCCATGGGGTTTTAGAACATCATGGGTCTAAAAAGATTAAGTTTTAAAAGCTTTGGAAAATATAATTTGACATTTGTAAAGAGTATTAGAAAAGAGAATAGAGTTACCCAAAACTTCCAGCCAGTACATCTTACAGCTAGAGAGACACCGTGAAATAAAAGAGTATTAGATCTTGAAATTTCATAAAACAACTTTTGATCTTAATAAAAGTTAAATAAGATGGTACTTATATGGGTTAAGTGAGTACCTCACACTCGTCAGGGCAATTCCGATCGAAAGATTAATTCAGCTCGAAGTTTTCTTCGGGTAAATCCAAGCGTGATAATTCCTAGCGTACAAAAAGAATGAAAATTCTTTGTCAATGTCTAATATAGCAACCGAGATATAAGTAATTATGTATTTTACGACGTCGTAAAAATGGAGACCCACATGGATTTGTACTGTTGAGTCTTTGCTGTAAGAAGAAGAAATTTCAGAAAACTACCGTATACACCTTAATAGACAATTAAATGGGTGGAGGCACGGTGGCTTAGTGGTAGAGTGCGTACCTTTGGTGTATTGGGTCCCTGGTTTGATCCGTGTCCAAGTCAGTTTGTTGTCGACATTGTATTCGTGGGTATTCTCGGTGTACTCCTTTCCTCCCACCTTTACACTCCATCAATTCTATCATCAACATTCACTTGCCTTAATTTCATTTTAAAATTAAATGGGCAGTTAAGTGTGATCGTATCTCTGTGGATTAAGAGAATACTCCAGTGTAGTTTCTGAAAAACATACTAGGTACACACCCCACCACTAAGTTACTGTGTCCTCACTGATTTAATTGCATATTAAGGTATATACAGTAGGTTTTTGAATTTCTTTCTTATAGCAAAGACCCAGAAGTACAAATCCTTAAAGATCTCTATTTTTACGTCATAAAATAAATGACTCGTTATATTTTGGTTACTATATTAGATATTCACAGGGAATTTTCACTCTTTTACACAGCTCGATGAACCTTTGGAACTGCCTGAAGAAAACCTAGAACTAATCTTTCCATCGAAATTGTACTGAGGTACTTACTTAACCCATAGAAATACCATCTTATTTAATTTTGTTGGGACCAATAATTTTTCCGAAGTTTCAACATCTCATACTCTTTTATTTCACGGTGTTTCTCTATATGTTAGATGTACTAGCTGCAAGTTTTAGGTAAATACATATTTCTAATACTCTTTACAAATGTCAAGTTATATTTTCAAAAGCTTTTAAAATGTAATCTTGGTAGACTGTAAGATGTTCTAACACCCCATGGAAATATCTAATTACTTGAAGATGGAATTGCTACTGGTGTTTATTAACTTTCCATGACCGGTTTCGGAAATTTTATCATCTAATACGAAAATCCCATACCTGTATTGGTCCTCTCTTTATTTGACAATATCTTGATAGCCGTTAGTCATATTTGAATTCATTTTCCAAATTGTACCTTCAAGTATGCAAGCCCCACATACATATCGTGTCGCTCTTTATTTTCCCATGTCTCGGTATCCGTAAGGCTTACCGAGTTGCAGTTTTCGGTAAACAAATATCAGTTCTTTACATTTTAGACACATGTATTTCCATATATCTAAAATGCAGAAATTAGGTACCGCATAGTACCCCTCTACCCCATTGGGGTACCCACTTACTTTTGCATACCAGGGTAAAAACACCAGTGGTCGTTACTTTAAGGTTGAAAACATACTCTTTTGTCTCTTCTGTGAGCACCGTGAATCGGTCGGAGCTGTACCATAGTTGGAAAGAGACACTGATCCTTCCTATATATGACCATGTAGTCAGAATTCAAAATCGAATAGCCGTTGAAGGAAAAACAATATTTTAAAATCCCTTGTATTGCACCGGTAGTAGTCATCTCAAAATCGAAATGTTCCAGTGGTAGTTAGGGTTTTGTACCAGTGTTCGTCACTCAAATAACTTGACATAATTTATTCAGAAACGCACTGTTTATCAGTTTAAAATTAAGAATAGAGTATAAAGTACTAATCTTAATAACTGTGCATCACTTTTGGCACTCAAGAAAGAAAATAAAAAAGTTTTTACATACTTTTTAAAGCAATTTCAGTAAGAAAAATGTTAACTGAATTCAAAAGTTAACTGTATATTATTTTAACGTTAAGAGTACAATATTAATTACTATGTTTAATAACTATAGTGACTTTAAGCACTCAAGAATGAAAATAAACATGTTTGTACATACATTTTTAATACAATTTGAGAAACAAAATAAGTTAACCGAATTCAAAACTTAATTATATATCACCTTAAGATTAAGAATGGACAATAAAATACTGAGGTTAATAATAATGCATTAGTGAAGAATGAAAACAAAAATGTTTTTAACTACCTATATTGTATTTATATGTTGTTATTTCTCATTAACATGCTTTTTGATAACGCACGATATGGGCTAGGGGTACGCACGAGAAATGATTTGAGACTGTCACCTCTCGCAAAGGTGTCGCGAAAGTTGTCTCGTCTCGAAAACTGTATCTGTTTCTATTGGAAGAGCTATGTCTCGTCTCGAATTTCGTAACAAAAATTCGTTACACATGCAGTTTTGTGTAAAAAGTGAAATGTATAAATACAGGAGAGAAAACATTGCAGACAAACATTATGTTAGTATGTTGAACATACTTTTTTGTATGTGGTGCAAAATATCTTCATCTATGGGGTTACTTTGCACCAAAGTTTATATGAAATGAAATCTTTGAGTTTTACGTTCCACGATTTTGCCGGGTATGCTAAAGGAGACTATAATCATGAGAATGAATGAAATAGTAGAATGAAAACTGTGAGAGAAAACGGGAAAACCCCGAGAAAACCACACACAGTGTTTGTCCAACACAAAGCCCATTTGGCACGTGCTGGGATCGATCCAGGAACTCCACGCAGGAGAGGTGAACGCTCCATCACTGAGCTACCACGTCCCCAAAAACACAACCTCAGAATATACTTCATATAGAGTAGAAATGAAATGAAATCTTTGAGTTTTACGTCCCACGATTATGCCGGTTAGGCTAAAGGAGACGGTGATGATGAGTAATGAATGAAATGGTGGAATGAAGAAAGTGGGAGGAAACGGGACAACCCCAAGAAAACCCACGCACACGGTGTTTGTCCACCACAAAGTTCACTTGGCGGGGATTGGGATCGAACCCAGGACCCCAAGCACCAGAGGTGAACGCTCCACCACTGAGCCACCGCGACCCCTCATATAGAGTAGAAGTAACAAGATGTAAAAAAAAAAAATGGCCCGTCTGGAGGAAATGTAAGCTAAACACCAATACAATTGTTACAGATTTATTTACTTGCACTGTTTAGGCTGAACATCGCAACACCAATATCATTATGTCACATCCTTTCAAAAGTATGCTAACTGCAACGTAGACCTGCTTTGCTTCGTAATGTCCAAATAGTTGATTACTGTGCTCGAAAGCAGGCAAGTAGCATACAAATTTATGATGTTGAAGGCGTTATTTTTCACAGCTATGGAGAAAAGACATGAAAACGAAAAATAAAAATAAATCTTTGTTTTACTTCCTACAATTATGCTATGTATGCTGAAAGTCACAAATGAGTATTGAAAATTGATGATCTTGGAATACGATTTGGTGGAATAATGAGGGGGGGGGGGAAATAGACATTGATTAAATATAAAATTGAAAAGAAATAAGGGCCTGACGCTCAAATATGTATCTATCTGGCAGCCATCTTGATCCCTCTAAAATATCATGAAGTACTTGATTGATTCTAAACCCAATAATAGTAATAGTAATTATAACAATAAACACAGAATATACCTAGATATAATTTACGCACCTTGAAGTGTAGAAATTAATGATTGCAATCCTCAGCATTCCAATAGTTCTTTGGTTTCTCCAAATGAAGATTCGGACATCGGTTTTCTTCTCAAGCAATAATGGGGTACAATAATCAGTTGCAGTCCAAAGCCAAGTCACTAAGTTAAGCATGAATATAAAAGATTTTGTGTTAAATATTTCAATGTAAATTTCATGAAATAGAATTCATTAGTTAGTTACATACAAACTCTTACGCATGTAAGTCAGAATCTACTTGTAATAACTTGTAAATTTAAACAAACTAAATTATACTACAGTTATAGGGACATCAAACATATATTCCATAAGATATATAGGGTGTCTCAAAAGTCCCCTGACATTAAGTAACTCGATTATTATCAGAGTTACAACAAAATGTAATTGGGAAACCGTCTCCAAATATGATGTTTCCAATGTAAGTTGAAGGAATTTTCAAAATCGGATGAGCCGTTTGGCTGTACACTCTTTATGCGTCCAATGTTAAATGAAAATGCAACGTTGCCATTTACCTGGACCCACAACATAAGTGAATGAAGTTACAGATTTTTACGCTAACATCTCGATGGCTAGCCCCCATTTCAAACAGTAACTTCATTCACATATGTTGTGGGTCCAGGTAAATGGTAACATTGCATTTTCATTCCACATTGGGCGCATAAAGAGTACAGCCCAAACGGCTCCTCCGATTTAAAAAGTGTTCACTTTAGAATGAAAACAACATATTTAGAAATGGTTTTTCCTCTTACGTTTTGTTGTAACGTCAGAGGACTTTCGAAACACCCTGTATACATCATACGAAGTTCCTTTCTAAATTCTACACGGGTGTAGTTTAATTGAATGTGAGATGGGTGATACACATTAGGCCGTTTGGAAATACTCTCACAGACGGCCGCCATTTTGGATTAAATTTGTTTGTTATAAACTGGTGGGTAATGTGATATATATATGGCCACAGGCTAGAATTTTCTCAGTATGTCAAATATGCAATCAGATTCCATGGAGCTTAATTTGGTGAAAAGTTATTGCCAATTGAACGTTGTATTTACCTCTTTCTTCTAGATGTAGAACCATACCGTTAGCACGTGAGGAATGCATCGAAATATTCAAACTGTGGAGCGGGAGGAGTGCCTGTACAGTGGTTACCGATTGCAAACAGAATCATCCACAATGTGACTGTGTTACATGTTGCAGTGTCACAGTAATTAACTAAATTTGAGGAGACGGGCACATTCGTGGACATACGTCGTAGCGGACGATCGTAGAGAGCTACAGATGAAGCAACGCCTACGGCAGTGCTGACTTCTTTCTCGATGTGGCCCCAGAGGAGCACACGTCATTTATTAATGCAATGTGGGTTGAGTCATAGGGTCTGCGCGTGTATAAGTGCATCCGTACAAGGTGCAAATGAAGCAACATCTCCACGAGAACGATGTTGATCGCCAAGTGCAGTGAGTAATTATGGTTAACATTTTTATGCAAATACTCTTTTCAGATGAAGCTGACCTCTACGTAAATGGGAAGGTTAATAGGCAGAACATGCACAATTGGTCACCTGACAACCCCGCGTGCAAGACCCCTCCAACATGACCAGCGCAAAGAAAATTAATTATGGTGTTGGCAGACAAATGAGGAATACGTCTAATCAGTCACTTTTTCATTCCATAAAATTAACTGCGGAATAATACCTCACTCTCGTACAGGGATAGATATTGCGAGCTGCGATGCCCGAGGATGGTACATTCTCGCAGTTTTTTCAACACCATGGCGCTTTCTTCATTATGGATTCGTATTGCGTCACTACTTGAACAATTTTCTAGAACATGGGTTGATCGACGAGAGGCAGTTGAATGGCTGCTCGATCACCGGACCTAACGCTGTTCAATTTCTAGCTAAGTGGAAAAGTTAAGGCTATGGTTTGTGCAGTAAATATTCATAATTTTTATCATCTAGAACAAAGTATCGCCATCGTCTGTGCACAAATTTGACCCTATATCCTACTTTGTGTCCACAGCAATTGGAAGAAGCTTCTGCAAATGTTTATTGCTCAGTAGGAACATGTAGAACATATACTATAACCAGGGGTAAAAGTGGACCTGAAAAGGTGGGGGGACGGTAGGTAGCGGCATCACTCCACGCCGTTCCTCCTGCCTATCTCTGCCCATTGTACCATTTTAGGATCTGGGGGACGTCCTACATATTTTTCGAGGTGGGGAACTGCGTCCCCCGCGTTCCCCCTCGCTTTTACCCCTGACTATAACAGGGAAATGTGTTCGAAGTGGGAAAAATCAGAGGCGGTGTGTTTTATTACGATTTTGACTCGACACATCGGCTATCTAAATGTTCAAATGCAGTGAGGTGTGAAGCCTACAAGATTGCATTTCTATTTACATAATGTCTGAAAACCACTGGAAAGCTTCTTTTAGTTACGGAGAAAAAACGGAGAGACTGATCCATCCATCGTGAACAACTTTCTGGAAAAAAATAAATAAAAAAAGCCCTTACCTTGTATCAGAGAATTATACACGAAAGTGCTCAAAAACCGACTTTCAATATTAACAATTTCCAGCGGGAAAACTCCTGGACCACACACTCGAATGAGGGGTATTTCAAACTCCCGTAAGATCTGCCCCCACAGCAATCCCCTAAATCCGCCCATGCTCAAAATACGACGCTTATAAGAATTCAGACAAGACGACACATACATACATACGAAAGAAACAATTCAATACGGCACATCAAAATATAAACTAGATGAACTTCTTTGAAAACACCTCATTTTACAAACAAAAGGTAGAAAAAGGTAAAAATGTCAGTATTGTCAACTTAGAATCTACATAAGAAATAAAATCTTTTTATGTGCAAAGCTATTCGTCAATACGTATAAAAAAGGGATTTATTAATGGTATTTAGCATTTATTCTTCCGTGAAGGTTTATCTTGATCACTAAAAAACCAGAAACGGTATGTCTCTATCACTGAAAAAAAAAAAGAAGGGTATGACATACCACTACATATAGTCTCACTTGGTTCACTGCCAATAACATTTCACCAGAATAAGTTACATGATATCTGATTGCATATTTGACATCCTCAGAACATTTTAGTGCATGGCCATGTATCACACTACCCACTTATCGTCCGTATTACAATTTCGAATCTAAGATGGCGACCGTCCGCGTGATGTAATCCGAAAGTATCCCTCTGGGCCTAATGTGTATCTCTTATCTCGCAATCAATGTAACTACATCCCTGTAGTTTTCAGAAAGGATGACACGGGACTTCTGATGCATCCTGTATATAATAGTTGTATCAATAATGACGGGTATACCGGCTAGGCTAAAGGAGACGCTGATGATGATATAATGAATGAAATGGTGGAATGAAGAAAGTGGGAGGAAACGGGAGAACCCCGAGAAAACCCACTCACACGGTGTTTGTCCACCACAAAGTTTACTTGGCGCGAGCTGGGATCAAACCAAAGACCCCAAACACCAGAGGTGAACGCTCTACCACTGAGCCATCGAGGCCCGACAGGAATATTTGTTGAAGTCTACTGTCTTCTTCAGTACCAAGGTTACACAAAAATGAGCCTATGGTTTTGATGGAATTCGAACCAACATTATATGTATACTCTCTCAGCGAGAATCAAAGCTGGCACCAAGTTTACATATGCGCGCGCATTGTATTTTACTTATATAGCTCACAGAGCTATGGGCGAGCAAGCAAGGCACGTGCCCCGGGCGTGTGGTTGGAGGGGCTACTAAAAGAGAGGTTATATATTAGTACTTTTCCATTTTGGTGTTTAATACTTTTCATCAGAGTGCGAAATCATGAAATCAAAGTGGGGGAGACTGAAGGACTGAAGAGAGCGAGAGAGAGGGAAAAAAAAGCTGCGCAGTCTTACACTTCAAAGAATTGTAGTGAAATGAGGTCAGAATTCAAGATGACATTCGGATGCTTGGCACGAAGAAAAACATTGCAAGCAATTTTGGAAAAAAAAAAGAAAGAAAAAAACTTAAATAATGTGATATATTTTGTAGGCTTTGGATATGTATGTTTTAGTTGGCATCAACAATTATTGGTGTGTTTTGTCACAATTGACAGTTTAGCGAGAGACTAGGCTAACTGACAATTTTAACTTTCTGAAAGAAAAGGAAACAAATGAAAACAGCACGTTTCAAAGGATACGACTGATATTCATAGTTTGGTTTAGTATACAACAGGGGTGGATCCAGGATGGACTACTGGGGGGCGGTGGGTTGTAATGCCACTACTTACAAGATAGAGCTACTTTTAAGAGATTCAACTCTGGGTGGGTTTTATTTTATATTAAAATACACAAAGTTTCCTCTTCTTGGGGGAGATAGACCCTCCCTGGATCCGCTCCTGTCTCAGGACAAGCCACACAGACAAGTGGTTGAGGCAAAGGTCAATTAATGACATTAGTATGCTGTTCCGTCAAAATCTCAATCTTGACCTGGATGTAAGTTAGCCTGGTCTCTCACTGAACCCCTCAATTGAATGTTTAATATGTAAATTAGGCACTTCTACATCACAAACAGTAAATATAACCTACCTTATTCTACGTTTTTAAATGCATTTCTACAACTGATTGTAACTTTAAAGGTTCTCGTGAAGATTAGCTGGCGGAGGTTACCTAACATAGCCATGAGTTATCAAATTAACAGTTGTGCTTCGTGGGTGATGATAATGATCCTGAGGTTAGATGTTAAATTGGACTCGAGAGCGGAACAGGGGCTGATCTTATTCGTGTCTCAGACGGGGGGCATGGAATGGAACGAATATGAAAATAAGGTTGCTGTAATAGTTTTTCATAGGGTTTGTAAGATTTTCGAAACACTTGGCACTTTTTTTATCAAGACTTGACATTTTTTTAAGATAAAAATCAAGACTTGGCAATTTCAAGTTTCATCCCCCTCCCAATCTTGTAATGCTCGCTACGCCGCTGTAAGCAATGCATATTTTCGACAATATTCGTTGTTCATCTGTTTCCGCTGGGTTCCAACGTGGTGAGCTGCATATGGGACTTTTAATAGTGTTATTATAATGAGAAAGAATTGTAAATTATGTTGATGTTCCTAAAAGAGGGAAATTGAAAGAGAAATTAAATTAAAAATAAATAAGGGAGAGAAAAGTAATTACTTGAAAATAAAAATAAAATCTTTGAGTTTAATGTCCCACTATTATGCTGTTAGGCTAAGGGAGTCGGTGATTAAAGCAAGTTAATGATTATGGAATATTTGGTGAAATGAGAAAGTGGGAGGAAACCAAGTCCCCGAGAAAACCTACGAGCACGTATATGAAAATGAAGTAAAACATACACTGGCCTATGCTTTCTTTGTCTAGCAGAGTCATAGTTTGGAATCGAAAATGTGTTTTGAATCCTTGTATTTAGAGATTAAGAGTGTAAGTAACGAAATCACTTAATACATCCATTAAGATTTCGGAAAGCGAAATCTAAATTTAGGTAAGCTAACTCCATGTACTAACTGCTTGCATCCGCTTCGTACATTGTTCGAAGGGTCACGAAGCAAATCACCTCATTTAGTCTACACATACCTAGTACTAGCGTTAATTACCTGCTTCGTTGGGTGAAAATAAGAAAACCAGTAATACATGTATGTTACGTTAGTCAGTCACTTTTTTTTACTATTACGAAACGCTCTCTCATATCGGTTATTTTCGATCATTTGTAAGATCCGTCTCAACTCTTTCCCTCCCCAAGTTGCTTGGCTGAATTTTGATTTAAATAGTATCGGAAGTGTCACTGTCCATTTCTGCGCCCCTGAAAACAATGGATTTAGATTAGGATCAGTTCACTTAACTTAGTAAGCCTACACAGCTTTGGCGCGGCTCGACTTGTTGGAAAGCAATCCAAAATCTAAACAAATATATCGATGTCATTGGGGTTTACTAAAGTGTGTCGTAAGTCAAGAAGATTGAGAATCACTGCCTCGATTATTCACTTCAATTAATCATCAAACTCCTTTAACCTGAAGTATATAATCGTGGAATGTTCAATTAAAATTATAATTTTATGGCATCTAGAAAATGCACATATCGTACATTACGTTACATTACCATTCAATCGCAATAGGTTATTACAGACATGTGGTTGGCTTGAAGCTTAGCGTCCTATTCAGCGCCAAGACTGTGTACTACCTACACCTACAGCATAATATGGAATCCTACTCGCATGATCTTCGATCAAGATTTGAATCAACGGGAGGATGAAGATTTTCCCTCTCGTCAAGTAATTTCCCCAACTCGCCAAAGAATTTCTCCCTTGCCGGGAAAATATGTTCCCTCATTTCATATTTTACATATTATATACTATATATTATATCTTGCATCACTGAGAAATAAAAGGCTTGGATTGTATATCTGAAAAGTCGCCCCCTCCCCGCAGGCACGTAGCCACGATTTCGCAATACGGGAGGTCTGTGACGAAATACTGTGGTTATCACACCAGGGGTTCGATCAATCTAAACTATTTTACTGACAACATATCCATATTGATTTGTTAGGACAATAAAATGAGGATATGTTAGTAAGTATTTTAATTAAAGAATTATGAAGAAATCTTGCGTAAAAGAATAGAAAAAAGTATTGACAAAGACATAGTCTTCCAAGGTCATTCGAACTCGGTTCTTCTCGTCTTCTTTCTATTTCTCTTATCTTAGTTCAATGCCGTCAAGGATAGCAACGAGATCTCTTTCTGGAGTAAAGACATCCTATAAAATGGATTAGTGTTGCCGCGAAATTCAAAATGGTTCATATTATTGGTAATTCTGGGCATTGCTTAAGTTCTGACAGGCTATCTGAAAGAACCGGTTTATCGATCGTCATTTGTAGTCCATAGGGTTACTGGCGCAAGTCCCGGGGGGATGAGGACATGTCCCCTCCAATCTTAGAACTGGGGGGGGGACTTTCCCCTCAATAATCCGATTTGAAATGCGTTTTTTGGAGAGAAATGTGATGATTTGTGTCCGATTGCCACAAAGGAAAGTAAGATGAAATTGATGCCCCCACCCCAGAATAAGCCTTAAATCTGCCCACCTCACAATTTTGAAGACAACTCTGCTCCCCTGATCCTCCGCAGCATTGTTTTTCAACTTCATAATTTGAACATCCTTAAAAAAATTATGAGAACTGTCTTACCCGTCCCTCCCAATGTTGAAGACAGATTTGCGCCGCTGCATACGGTTAACATGGAGCTAGATGGAATTCGGAATGTTCCGTTATAATAATATCCAATTTCAACTTGATCCGCCCCCCCCTCCCGTTTCCTCCACACAAAGCTCCTCGTAAGAAAGAGTAACCAAAACGCTTATTGTAGCTTTATATTTTTGAGGCTGATTCATCTGTTTCTTTCTGTTTCATCTTTCCTTAATATTTTTCATTTCTGGATCCAAAGGGGGGGGGGGCTGGACCCACCCCTTGGCTACGTGCCTGCTTCCCGTAAAAAGCTTCATTCGAACCCTGAATCAAACAACTCCATCTGTAAAGCAGTGCTGAGTTGATTTTAATATCCTTTTCTGCAACGAGGCTGTATGAGACGTGGACTTACTGATTAACATGGACTCCGAACCACTCCCGCCGGGAATCGAACGCGGGTTTCCCACACCAAAGGCGCGTACGCTAACCGCTTAGCCATGAAGGAGCTCATATCTATAGCAGTGTAAGCAACAACAACAACAACAAAAAGAAACACACATACATACTAGAACAACAACAACAACAACAACAAAAAGAAACACACATACATATTAGAAGTTTGCGCAATTGGGGATCAAAACATTCTCAATGAAGTATGAGAAATAGTAAACGTCAATCAAAGTGGGCTTCTGCTTATTCTTTACTTCGTTAATACTTAATTCCTTCTAGAAATAGTGAAACAATACTATGAAGACACAGTACTTAAACATAATCGAAAGAATAAGACAAGGAAACAGAGTAATTTCCGCCTAATTAAACTAGTCATATATACTATACCTAACTGTTACATTGTATTTCTTACCATATTACGAAAGCGATATAACTTTTTTACCAGCCATAGAAGCTGGACGCAATCCAATACTGCAATTTAGACGCTGTAACGAAAGCTGCAAGTCAAACGCCTGACACTCAACTGTGTAATAGCTGTTTCAAGCGGCCTACAACTTATGACCTTGAAACTATGTGGTAGTAACCAAATTAATGCCAAGGTACGATACAAACACCCCAACTTGCCACAATGACGTCAACACAAGGAAAAAAAGAAAAACATCTAATTTTTGGTTCGAAAATTATGAAACAACAATAATAATAATGTAATTCTCAGGAACTCAAACATTAGTTAACTAGAGAACATAACAAGCAAAACAAAACAAAACAAAACAAAACAAAAAGAATCTTAAACGTGAGCTCTCCCTGACTGCTGTTTTTAAATTTCAGTGAGGCTGTAAAATATGTTTTGTTTTATTGTTAAAAAACAAAAAGAAAAAAAATAAAGAAAGAAAGGAAATAAATTTTGTTGCAAATATCCTAGTAAAAATAGGTTTCCTAGACACAAGTGGCTCCGCGTAGCGTAGTTGCTAACGCTCTCGCCTTCGGTATGAGCGGACCCAGGTTCGATTCCGGTAGGGGCACTCGATCGAAAAAGTATCAAAAGCTTTTAAGTCCAGACATCCTGAATGAGGCTTTCTTGGGTTTTCCTCATTTCATACCAGGCAAATGCCGGGTAGTACCCAACATATAGGTCCCAGGCCGTTTGCTTCCTTCCCTTTCCCCGGATAGTGTGCTCACCGAGGGACGTCATAACTCACATGTGACGGGCTAACAAGGTCATTGATGCCGAAAGCCCAGAAATCTAAATCCTAAATCTTCACTACACAAGAAAATGTTCGCGCTGAAAACGGTTTCTTAGCAATTATGTTAAGCAGTCCTGTAGTAAATCTCCATCAAGTAATAAACCGTCACATATAAAAAGGAAAGAATAAACACATAACATTCATTTTGCGTACCTTGAAATGTAAAAAGTTACAAAACATTAATATTCAAAGATTTCTCAAAATTCAGATTAACCCATTTCTTTCTCCTCAACCATTAACGAGTTACAATAGTAAGAATTGTGGTCATAAATCACATTACTTGTTTAGTACTATATTAAAGCAAGTTATACTAAAGGAATATATAATTAATGGAATATTTAACTAAAGTGATAATTTACTATTGCACTTACCCAGGCTTTTCTTTCCTTCCGCTCTTCTTTTCCGTTTGTAAACAACCTCGTTTATAAACCAGCTCGCAAGCATACGACAGTTGTTTCATGACGTCATCTATGGTGCAAGAAAGAGGTGTCTATAAGCGGTCAGGACCTCACACACAGATGGACGTATATAACATATAGCTGAAGTATTTAACATACGTATACGTATATAAAATACGGAAGATTGTTAGATATCAGACATCCTGCAGCGACATGATATAACATCCAAGCGCGTTAAAGGCAGTAGCTGTGTAGCATATGGATAAAGTACGCTCCGTACAGATTTCCTTAGTAAACATAACGAATCCTTGTATTTGTACAATATACCGCTGTCCGGATAATGGATTTTTCTCAGTGTACAGGGTTCGGATTTCAATCTTAGAAGCGGACCCTTGTGGAATTGGGATCTGACGGTCCACAGACTTGCACCTGGGCAACAAAGCTCCCCTTGGGCTACGCATTTGAGTGAGTCAACTCCCTTTCAGCATGTAAGAATATTTTGGCTGCGAGTTGTTGTATATTAAGATTTGACCACTTGTCTGTGTAGTGAGTAGTACCTTAATTTTCTCTTCTTTGGCGCCACTATATTCTTCTATCTATCCTTTCTTCTCTTCTACTTTAAGATTTTTTTAACATCCCCCCACAGTTCTAAGATTCATGAACAAAGAATATATTATGAATATTTTAACTTAACTTACCAACTGATACATCGAGTGATACGATTCGTGAAGGTATTCCGTATTTTACGGCAACTGAGGACCTTCTTCTATAACTTTTGACCCACTACGGGAGTGATGGACGGGTCGGTAAACTGTAAGATTGCATTCTAAATTATTTTTTGTTTGTGTCTTTTCTCTTTCATTGACCGTTGAAAATTCTCGCTTAACTGGTTACAATTTCTGATTTTTTTTCTATTGACCTTCGTAAATAGTAATGGTGTTATAGTAGTTTTGAACCCAAACATTTAGAGTAACCTCTGTTTATATATATTGGGATGTTACGTGCCTGCTATATTTATCAAAACCTCTTTTTGGATATAAATTTATGAAATGTTGAAATGATCGTTACACGCGAACAGTAGTATATTCAATGTATTACAAAATATCGGGACAGTATATGTAGTGTAGCAACCTATTAAAATTTGCTTGTCGGGGCATGGAGCCAAAAAGTGTAAAAGTTTATTGAAATACGGAAGAAATATATGTGCTGAAAGATAATTATAGACTAAATGTGAAATTGATATTAAAGTGAAATTAAGTAAATGAAGTTATATGAAGTATGGATATGTGTATGAAGGGCTCGGTATCTACCCCGGACGTTTAGAGGTTGTCATAGTTCTGAACACCCGATAGGAGTAACGCGTAACTTGTAGCGTACTGCCGCTAATATGTAAATGGTAAGATTTTGTAGATTTCCTAATATAATGCAGGTAACCATTAACTGTTACGTTGTGATTGAAATTGCATGTAAATAAAAGACATGGCAGGTCGTGACATTAAACCCAAATTCGGTATTGAAGTTCTCTTGTGGAATAATACACCTAATAAATTATGGAAAAGTGTGCCCCAAATCCTCCCTGTACGACTTGAAAATATAACTTTTGGCTCTTACGAGTTCAGTGATCCATATCTCTACGATTCGAAAATGATATAAAATATTGGTGCTCCCGAATTTGATTTATAACTAATTCGAGACATTTCCAAAAAGTATAAAAGACCTAGGATTTGATCGGAAGACTTAATTCGCCAAAATTTTTCGTAACGAAACGATTAGGTATAAACTTTGATCTGAAGATTTAATGTGTGAAATATTTATTTGGTAATTTTGAATAAGGACTAAACCTCTGTGGAGTGTATTGTGTGATGCAACGATATATATATATTCTCCCTTAGATACATATGTTTTTTTTTTCTGGCGACCAAACAAAAGTGAATATGGACACTATAAATGGTGCATATGAAATTAGTGATTAATAACGTCTGTCTCGACGTATGAGAGAGGACTCCAAATGTCGAAATTTCTTCTTAAAAGGCAGAGACTCAGCTAAATTTATAGTTTCATTTGAATTTTTTATTCAAATGAAACTATAAATTCATAATGGATTTTTTCTTTCGTTTTCTTTGATATGTAGCTAGTTCAAATTGAATCTAGAATGTGTAAAATGTCATTTTTTCTTTATTAATGTAATTAAACTCATTAATATATATATATATATATATATATATATAAAGATATACTACATGTTACTATTGCGTAATAACGCACTTCTGTGCATGTTAATGACATAAATTTTAACAATTCATGTCATTAATTCATGTCATCCACAATTTTCTTCTGTTTTTTTCTTTATTTTATTTCAATTTTGTTTTAAATAGATGTAAATAAATGTTTATAAAAATCAGGGAGATTAGCTTACCTTAACTGAATATAACCCGGTTTATAGATTTTCCTGTGTTAATGTGTGTGCGTTTGAATAGTAGATTTAGTTTTAAGTTGTGAAGCTGATTTTAATTTAGGATACTAATTTTCATAATATATGTGTAATTGTCTGTGATAAACAGTATTTAAAAATCACATTTACTAAAGATGAATACTAACTTAACTTAAATCGGTACAATAGGAGAAGAAAAGAGAACAGAAAGAGCCGGAACAAACGATCATCTTTATGGAATCTCGGAATCCATATTCTACAAAGAATATGTGTTATTTCAATACATTTTTTTTCTTCGGCCAATTTAAATACGAGTATACCATCGGTCTTAGGATTTGTACATCAAGTACTGGCCACTAGTAGAGTTTTTTTTTTGGAAATAACCGATAAACCATTAAATTAAATTTTCTCATCTCTCTCAGGGCCGGATTGGGATAACCCAGTAGTTGAGTGAACTTGTGTCTATCACTGATCACCTTCGTAATAGATCCTCACACAATAGCACTTCGAAAGAATTCTCGATTCAACAACCCTTCATTTTCCTTCATTGTATTCCTCAAAAATATCCGGTAATAGTTTTCCTCTCCTTTACTCACTTCCTTAGTTTTCCTCCTCTCGTCCTATCCTTTCTTCGTCTCCCTTTCCTTATCTTTTCTTATTTCGAATAAAACCGAAAAGGGGGGTCGTGACTGGGAATTCTATTATACAAACACGGTCATTGGTTTTGCATTAATTTCTCTTCCGAAGTCCGATATGAAAGTTTACTCATTTTGGTTGAACCTTATATGTTCTGAATTAACAAATTAATGATATATTCCTATATGAATAAACATAAGCTTGTAGTTTCATGAATATCTACATAATGGATGAAGGGTTCCCACTCACGACTAATTTACATTACATTTTTAGAGCGCCCTCTTTGCGCATGATATTTTTCCTTTACCTCTCTCAGCTAAGTCTTGATAAAAATTGCCAAGTGTTTCGAAAATCTTAGTGGCACTTTTACCAACACTGTGGAATACTATTACAACAACCTTATTTTTATATTGGTCCCATTCCATGCCCCGTCTGACTTACGAATAAGAACAGCCCCTTTTGCGCCTTCGTGTCCAATTTAACATCTAAACTCAGGCTCATTATCATCACCCAGGATTCACAACTGTTTATTTGATAAATCATGGCTATATTAAGTAACCACCGCTAGCTAATATTAATGAGGACCTTTAAAGCTACAATCCGTTGAAGAAATGCAATAAGAAACAAAGAGTGAGTTTTACGTCCCACGATTATGCCGGTTAGGCTAAAGGAGAAGAAACAAAGAATAAAGTATACTTTGCTTATTGCTTGTGATGTAGAGATATCTAATTTACATGAACATTCAACTGACGGGTTCAGTGAGAAACCATGCTAACCTACACCCTGCTAAAGATTGAGATTTTGACGGAACAGCATACCATTGTGAGTAATTGACCTTTGCCTGAACCACTTGTTGATGTGGCTTATCCTGAGACGGGAGCGGATCCAGGGAAAGGCGATGGCCCCCGAAGAAGACGAACCTTTTTGATTTTTAAATATAAAAACACATCCTGAGTCGGAGTTCTTAAAGTAGCTCAAACTTGTAAGTAGCGGTATCATCCCCCAGAATTCCGTCTTGGATCCGGCCCTGTTGCAAAGTATGAAGATGAGTCTTATCCTTTGTAACTTGCTGTTTTCATTTTTCCTTTTTCTTCTCAAGTTAAAATTTTCAGTTAGCCTAGTCTATCCCTGTCAATTGTGAAAAAATAAACCAATAACTGTTGATGCCACTTAAAACATACCTATCCAAAGCCTACAAAATATATCACATTATTTAAGCCTTTTTTTTCAAAATTTCATGCGATATTTTTCTTCTTGCCAAGCATCTGAATGTTATCTTAAATTCTGACTCTTCTTTTTCCCTCTTTCTCTCTCTATCTATCTCTCTCTTCACTCCTCCAGTCTCCTCCCACTTTGAATTCATGATTTCTCACTCCGATGAAAAGTATTAAATACCACAAGGAAAAGTACAAAGATATGACCTCTCTTTCCACACGCCCGGAGCACATACCTTCCTTGCTCGCCCATAGCGCGTATCTGTGAGCTACATAAGTAACATACAATGCTTACGTAATACTTTGACTTATAAATATTGTTAAGAAAGGGAGAATTGTAATCTATTTTTAACTTTCGGAAAAAAGCTACGACGGGATTAAAAACAAGGTAGGAAATGTAACACAGTTGTATCAAAATGAAGTGCAAGACATTCCAGTCTATGCTTTCACCGAGCAGACATATTGTTCGAAACCAGAAAAGTGACTTTTGAAATCTTGTACTTAGTTTCACAGCAGAATAAATTGACTCATCCATTGTAGCTTTCATCACCCCATCAGTGTTGCCTAAATGTTGAAAATAATGTATTTAAACGGGAGGTGACGACTCCAATTTGGATCAGAAGTTGCTATAAAAAGAAAACATTAATCGAGAAATCCATTGTCTATAAGCATTTTTTAAAGCTGTAGATGTGAACTAAACAATATGTTCTACTCACTGGCGCAAATAACGGAGGATGAGGAGTACATGTCCCCTTTAATCTTGGAACTGAGGGCACTGTCCCTCACTCCAATAATCCGATTTGAAATGTGTTTTAGGGGAGAACATTGATGATTTTTGTCCGATTGCTAGAAAGGAACGTGAGATGAAAATGACGTCCCCCTGAATAAACCTCTAACCTGCCAGCCTCCTAACGCTAAGGACAACTCTGATCCCACAACTTTATTTTGAACTACATAAGTTCTTTGCACATCGCAAAAAAAGTAAGGGAACGGTCTCACCTGTCCCCCACCCGAATGTTGAAGACAGATTTGCTCCGTTAGTTCTACTCACAACTTTGTAAACAGGGCGCAAACAATCCTTGAATTTAGGGATCACTTCAGATTGTTTCGGGTATGTTTGTTAATATTGTGTAGTCATAGTAGTTCCGAAGTAATTAAAACTACAGTTCGTTCGTTATACATTTTTTGTAAAAGAAAAAGGGCAGAATATTTAAAAGATCCCAAGGGGCAAATATAACAAACACCCACTTGACCTTTATTCACGCATCTATAGCTAATCTTGTTGCTATCGATAATGATGTATTACGTATGTTTCTCGACGGAAACTCTGCCAAATAGGGACATAATTTGTAATTGTTATTTCTTAGAGAGCAAGGATAATAGATTACAATGCAGGATTTTGGGGGAGTGTATACGTTGTATTTCCAAACTCTTCATCACTTGCGCTCATTAAAACAAACAAACAGAAAGAAAGAACGTAACAACTGTTTGAACTAATAATGCTTCTCTACAAATCAACAGGTTATTTGCAGCTAAAAGTCGCTAAATTTGTAAGTATCTAGATCGTCATTTAAACTCCCAATCAAAAATCTCCACTCAAAATATTTTTGTCGCAATAGTACGGTGACCATACGTCTCGTTTTAGGGCGTGTTACGGCCGTCCCGTCAGTAGGTGGTAAAAATAGTATTTGTCTCGTTTTATGCAAGTGAAAGAAGTAAATAACAATCAAAGTAGCTATACTCCTTTTAAAAGTATTAATAATTAATGATAACAATGAGGCCAGTATTGAACTGAAATTCCTTATATTAAACATACTCCATAGTTCGCAGTACTGCTCGAAAGGTAGGAGAGGTTTTAGCAATTGCTTGTGTGTTGAACAAACTTCAACATGTCTTTCCTTTTTCATAAGTATCGAATTACTTGACTCCGCTCTGTAACAAAGAGAGAGAGGTTGGAGCTCTGATATCAAGGCACTGATAATAATGTGGTGGATACATTAATAATTGGCAGGTTAGATAGTATAAGTGTATAAGGACATCGACTTAAGAATCTCTTGAATTGCTTAAAAACCAGACTTCCGTGTATAAGCGCATTACTCTATAAACTTTGCAACCAGGAAATATGTAAAACACTTGGTAAAACTTCAGAGTCAGGTATAAGGAAGTCTTGCTACAAGGAAGACAGTTGAATCACCTACGAGGTAATTGTAACGATAGGAATTTAAGGATTGCAAGAAATACGGAAGGTAGTTTTCGACCTGCACATAGAGCTCGAGGAGGATAGTCTCGACTAAACTCCCGTTCCGGAAAGATCCCGCGATTCGACATCCAAGTCTCTATATTTTAGTGATTATAATCTCAACACTTCCATACCAAGAGCGAAGTACTTCAACAGCAACCAGGTTAGTAGTTTCTCTTGAGATGTCTAAATTAAGCAATTATTAACAAAACCGAACGATCTTTAGCTTCAACTAAAGTCAGTTAAATTAACTTAAGCTTAAACTGTAAATTCAATACTTTATGAATGAAATAGGAAAATAGATAGTAGCCACACTGCCCATGCAAAGCCCTAAGCCGTTTATTAATTTAATTGTTATTGTTACTGTTGTCTAATTATTCAAGAATAAATTATTTAATGATATACTGTATGTTAAGTGTATTTATTTAGCTGGTTGTCTGGTTCGCTATCATCGAACCCAGATTGACCGAATTACGGTAATATTAGCATCAGATGATTAATCACGATTATAAATCAATAACACCGAACCAGACACCACATGGTGGCCAGTGAGTGTTTTTCTTTAAACAAGTTTAGGGCCAATGAGGTTCTTTTCTTTGAAGGTGGCAGAATGTGTTTAATTACAGTATAGTGGGTAGTAACCCTGCTTGTTAAGTGAGAGAACGGGGCCCTATTCCCTGTCAGAGATACATGATTTAATGGCCAATATAAGTTTTAAAGTATTTTTGTAGTACGAAAAAAAGGAAATTACACAAGTTAAAACTAGATAATCATACAATTTAATTTGGGCAAAAGCTACTTTCTATTTTCTTTTAATTATAAGCAATTTTATTGACGGAAAGAATATAACCATAATGCTAAGGCACGCGACATTCATCATTATTATTTTACATGAAAGCGCAATGTTTTACTCAGGTTAGTCTGTGCGACATATTTATAAGTCAGCATTTTTGGCGTAGTTCAGCTTGTTAACAGGAAATGAAATGACCTTGCAGTTCGAATGCTACATAATGTTAACGTCCGTTTGTGACATCGCTTTTATTTGAAAAAAAAATGGAGAGAAATGAATAACGTTTTATGTATTTTAGAAATGTTTGCGTAATTAAGAGTTAAAGTATAGCCAGGCCAAAATTATTTACACAGTACATTAAAAAAATATTAGATATAATCTATGAGCAGCCTGAATTTAAGACAATTAGGGGACGAATTAGGTAATTTATTAGATGAAATTGGGCGACGTGCAACACCGGTCCTAGTTCGACAGCAGCGTCAACAACAACACGTGAGGTCACAAACTTCTGATAGAAGTCCCTATAACTTAAGATCCAGAGCGCAACGAGAAGAGATGAGTTTTCTTAGTACAGACGATACCGACGATCAGATGAGATGTAGACGCCACCCGTCCGTTAGCAGCGATCAGGGACGTTCGTCATCCGACCAAGACAGTCCAGAGAGAGATTTTGAGCGGCGGCGCAGTAGGCGACAACGTGACCCGCAGAATGATAACAGACGACAGGATGACCCGCAGAATGAAAACAGACGACATAATGACCCGCAGAATGAGAACAGACGACAGGATGACCCGCAGAATGAAAACAGACGACAGGATGACACGCAGAATGAAAACAGACGACAGGACCAAGGAGCACAAAATGATGGCGAGAATGATGGAACAGGAGAAAATCAGCAGCGCGGAAGAGATCATAGTCCAAGGAGGGAGAATAGGACGACGGTAATTCACGTACACACCAATAATACACCTAAATTTGACATAAAACACGATTGTATTGAAAAGTTTTTCGTAACATTTGAGGATTTTATACGGGAAAACGATTATTCGGAACGCAAGGCTAAACACATGTTACCTGCCTGTTTTGTAGGTAAAGCGCAAGGTTGCGTAAAGAATTTAATTAAGCGCAATAATTTAAATGCACTACCGTATAAGGACTTTAAGAGAGAAATTATAAAGTTTTTTCTTGATCCTAAGACTAGTGCGGATCTGATTATCAAAATTACTAATAGGACACAGGGGAAACGCGAAAGTGCGAAGTTTTACTTATATGACAAATTAGCGTTAATAGATAAATATGCCAGGCATATATCTCCCCAAACGGCAGTGTCAATGTTAGCATGTGGCTTAAGGGCCAAAATAGTAGAAAAGTTAGGGAATAAGAAGTTCAGGTCCCCAGAACAACTTATTGATGCGGTTACAGACAGAGAACGCGCTTGTAAAGGTGAATATGGCGAGAAAGATGGAGAATAAGAGGTCAACCGTGAAGAATAGCAAGAAAAACAATAGAAAGAAGATAATAAGGGATTCGTCAACATCAAGTTCGTCAGAGGACGGCTCTGAGGATGATGATAGTACTGATAGAAACGAATCTACATTCAGTTCCACTACGGATTCTGAGTCGGAGACATCTAAAATTGAAAGGAGGTGGAAACCTAAAATGAAGAAACAGAAGAAGCAAACAGGAAGAGACAAGTCCACAACCAGACCAACGATGAAGCCAGGGAAAGAGGACACCCCTAAGAAAAGGAACAAGAGGGATGAACTTCGTGACCTATCTAAGAAGCTAGAACAACTTACGTTGAGTATGTCACATGATACTCAGGTGCCAAAAGAGGACACTTCCCGCCAAGTTCATCAAGGTAACCAACCAGCATTCAGTGCGAGGGGACAGCAGCAAAAATCTACCTTTCGAGGAAGAGGTGGAAATTTCAGAGGTCGTGGTGGTAATGCTAGTAGATTTGATGGTCAACAACAATTTCAGAACTCGACCCCGAGAGGAAGAGGAAATTTCGGTGGACGCAATAACGCTATGAGAAATTTTAATGGAAGAGGAAATTACAATGGGAACTCGAATGGAAGACAACCGTCTAATTGGAACAGAAGACCGAATAATTTTAATGGTAGGCAAGCATATGGTACAGGACAATTCCAACAACAGACGCAGCGCATACCAAACTTTTACCCTCAACAACAACAACAGGCGTTACTTAACCCCAATGCTCCTAACTTTGTTCCTAATGTAGGGCAAGTATGTTCAAAATGTTTTATGCCTAATCATTTGGCGGAGAACTGTTTACAGCCAAATTTAAACTGAATAATACTGGATGTCGTGGCGGTGATCTTCCAGGTGGACAATACGTTAACCGCCATACTAATGGGAAACGAACACAGGTTCCTACATGTTCAGAGACAATACCAGAAGCACACAACCAAGTAAATAAGATAGGATTAGTCCAACAAGATAAAGATAAAAATAGAATGGCGACAAATAGATATAAATTAAACAAACGAAAACAATTTCAAGTACCTATATATATCACAGGCAATATAGTTAGATTACAAGTTCAGATTGATACCTTAAATACTAATAATATTTTAGACAGTGCGTCAACATTATCTTTAGTTGATAAGAAAATTTTGCCGAAGAATGTGGTATTAAGGCATTTGGAAACTCAAATTAAAGGAATTGGAGATACAGTTCTTAACCTATCTAATGCTGTGAATTTAAAATTTAAAATTGGTACAAATGAGTTTTATCACTGTTTTCGAGTAGTCGAAGGAGTCGGTTTTGACATGTTGTTGGGTGTAGATTTTCTAATGGCGGCAAATGCGAATATAAATTTTCAAGATAAAATAGTACACTTAATGGTACAACCCAGGAGGTCCATCAAATTGGCACAACAACAAGAACGAACGCTACATTTAGTGTCTACAACGGTAGGAGAACATTTAAACATGAAGTTGGGGCCACAGCTACTAACACCTAGAAGAATTTGGATCCCACCAAGGTCGAAGATTTTAATTCCACTGAAACCAATGTACACCAGGGAAAATCAAGATCTCTTGTTGGAACCCGAAGATGACGTTTTGAAAGAGAAGGGTATAGAGATACCAGTATGTTTAGTGTCTAGGAAGCATCCATGTGTGGAAATTGTGAATCCAACCCCTGAGAGTGTAAAATTAAAAAAAATTCCAAGATTGGAGCTGTGCAATCCATTCACCTACTACAGGAGAAGAAAGAAGAAGAAGGAGAAGACCCCTCGAAGGAGTATTTGGAAGAGGACAGGAAATTATTTGACCCAAAAAGAATTTTAATTGGAAGTGTAGCCAAAAAGGAGATTAGAAAACAAATTTTGGATCTTTGTTATGAATATGCCAATCTTTTTAATTGGAATCCAGACAGAATTGGGACCATACCGAACTATGAATACAAAATACCATTGCAGTCAGACGAACCTTTTTGTATACGTCAATATGCTATTCCGGAGGCTGCGAAACAACAAGTAACTGAACAGATTGAACAATTATTAAAACAGGGAGTACTGGAACCTTCCAAGAGTTTATATAACTCTTCAACGTTATTTTTGAAAAAGAAGGACAGTAATCAATGGCGACTAGTTACGGATTTTCGTCGATTGAATGAACGCGTTATTTTTTCATCTATAAATCTGCAACCTATACCTCAAATAGTAGCAAAAGCATCTGGTCGTAAATTCTATTCACAGTGTGACGTGAAATCTGCTTATTTCCACGTGTCTCTTGCTAAAGAGTCTAAACCATGTACAGCATTCCACATTCCACACTTAGGATCATTTCAGTATTGCAAGATACCACAGGGCTATCGACTCAGTCCTCAAATATATGCTAGATTGATGTTTATAACCTTCCGGAGTATGTCAGAAGATGTAATGACTCATTATATGGACGATATATTGGCCTACACTGACGATCCACAAAGAATGGTGGAAGTTCTAGTGAAATTTTCCAGCGTTTACAGCGCATGAGAATTAGATTATCTTTAGACAAGTGTGCCTTCTTGCAAAGAAGCATAGTAGCGTTAGGCTATAAAATTGACCAGCATGGTTACGCTATTTGTGACAGGATTAAGAAATCAGTGGAAGAATGTGCACCTCCAAACACCATTAAAAGTTACGCTCATGGTTAGGATTGACTAGCTATTGTAGAAAATATGTAAAAGACTACGCGAAAATTGTGCAACCTTTCCAGCCATTGCTTAAGAGAGGAGCGAAATTTTATTGGAATGATGAGAGACCCTGAAAAGGGCGATAGCGAATTCACCAACACTAGCACCATACAACCCTGAAAAGCCATTGTTATTAGTGACCGACGGCTCAATGTCCGGAATAGGAGGAATTCTCTATATTGCAGAAGATGAGACATTGAAGGAGCTTAGTGTATTGTCATATTTTTCAAGAACATTAACAAAAACCGAACGTAATCTTACCATTTTGGAAATTGAAGCGCTTAGTCTCATCTCTTGTCTAAAAGCTTTTCGTTATCATCTTTTGGGTAGACATTTTATATGTAAAATTGGATAGCAGGGCGCTATTTTTCATTAAACAAGCGAAAAATTTAACAGCAAAATTAGCTAGGTGGAATATGTATATTTCAGAATATGAGTTTACTCCTATTCTTGTAAAAAGTCATCAGAATGAAAGCGATTACCTATCCTGGGAAACAAGAACAAAACCCCACAAGGGAGACTTTAATGTAGGGAAAGATGACGATTATGACATGTGTTTATTTTCACTGGAACCGGAATTAGATTTGGCAACATTGCAAAAGGAGGACCCGTGGTGTGGGCCCATATATAAGAAGCTTAAGGACCATCAAGACAATCCGGAAGAAGTTGAAATTACGAGGGAGTGCTTAGCATATAAACTTGAAAATGGAATTTTGTATAGGCAAGCGAAGTATGCAAATATCACGAAATTGTTAACATGCATGCCAGAGAAACTATATCCAAAAGTTTTTCAATACTACCATGTAAACCCTGAATCTGGCGCGCACTTCTCGTTAACCAAGATCTATCCAAGAGTTGTTGCAAAAAAATATTTTCCCAAGATGCGGAAAATATTAGCTAAAATGATTGGAAACTGTGAGGAATGTGCATTAAATAAGAAGGTGCATAGAAAACCTAAGTTAATTCCAGGCGTTAGAGTATCTACAAATCCTTTTAGTCATATACATCTAGACGAGTTTGGACCACTAAAGACGGACCATAAATTTCGCCATGTGTTAGTTGTAGTAGATGTTGCAACGAGGTTCCTTATTCTTATACCCATTAAAGATATTACGGGTAACGAAATTGCTGAAGCACTTTACCAGCATGTAATTTTAAGATACGGCATATCGGATACGATTAACCTAGATCGCCTTCGTGGCCATACAAGCAAGATTCTAGAAGAATTGTCAAATCGTTTAGGGTTCAAATTGGTATTTGGCCCGACAGCATACCAGAAAAGTCAAAGTTTAGCAGAAAAATTTTCAAAAACTGCTCAGGATATAATGCGATGTTATTTGGACGATGAAGGCTCTAATTGGACTAAAATCCTTCCAACCATCCCCATGGCTATAAATTGTTCGAAACATTCACGAACAAAGTATTCAGCTTTTGAACTTCTTCATGGATATCAACCGAAACAAGCACAGGATGTTGAATTTCACACTCCAATTGAATATCTTGAAAACGAAAGCCGTATTGAGCATATGAAAATAATCAGAGATCTTGTGAAGGGACAATTATTGAAAGATTTTGAAAAACGTAAAGTTAAACATGGGAAAGATCAACATAACCATATTAAAGTCGGGAGTATAGTAAGAATACTCGACGTTCACAGAAAGTTCAATCAACCCGACGTTTTTGCGCACAAGTACAATCAGAAGGCGAGAGTTTTGTCATTTAAGAATCCCAACGTTGTTGAAGTTGAATTTTTGGATGGTCAAAAGAAAGGGAAAACCGACTGCATCGACGTTCGACGAATCAAAGTAATGTCCAATGCTAATTGATTAAAAAAAACCAAAAGCTTGGAATTTTACAATTATTTCTATCCGCTGTTTGATGCTGTGGACTTGGAATTCGCCAACCAAATGTAGGCTGCTTATGGCAATGGATGTGAAATAATTGCTGGCGACCGTACGAAAGTACGTAAAATTTCAACATGAAAAAAAAACTCATAACTGGATTAATTATCAGATATTTAAGTATTACTAAATAGATAAGATAGTATACTACAATAGATAAGATTAGCAAATTAACGTACGAATACGAGCTTCGTACACTGATATAGACCTATGTTTCGTTTCAGACTATGGCACGATTGATTCACATTATTATGCTAATTTCGATCTCAGCAATACACGCCGACGATGACATACAAGTTCCTCATCTTATATTTGAAGAACTAGGAATTTCGATGTCGGAACGTGGACTAGTGGCTATGGCTAATGAATATTTGTACCAACCAATGGTAATACATATTGATTACTTTCATTCTAGTCTTCATTCAAATGCATGTGAGGTCCATGCGGACCAATACGCAACTTCAGGACTATACGAACAGGATAGACAACAAAGAACGGAAATAGAAGCGTCAATTCCCTGCCATTTAATAATAAATGCAGAGAATAATCATTGTCCGGCACGAACAAAGAGAAATATACTTTCAGCTATATTTTCACTAGGAGGAATTGCGTGGTCAGCTTATAATTCTTATGAAATTCATAAAATTAATGGTGTACTTGATCACTTAGCCAGTAATCAGAGACATTTAATCAATCTATCGCACGAAATGGTTTTAAAATTCAATCAACAAATTCAAATAACAAAGGGTATCGTTATGAAAGTTTCTTCGGCTTTACATACACTTAAGAACAAATTAACGCTAGACATGTGTAAAATGAAAGCTGAGCTAATATCAATGTCAATGGATATAGTACATAGTGTTCATAACTTACAAGTGCGAGAATTGCTACACGCACTATTTAGAAACGAAATCAATAATCACATTTTATCAATAGGAGATGCCGAGAAATTAATTCAAGAAACTGATCAGCTAAAAGAATCAGCATTTAAACACCATCTTGGGTTACTATTTACAACTACTGAAGCGCATATAATTCAATATAATACTAAGTTTGATTTATTGGCTGTAATTTTGAAAATTCCAATTCTTTCTGTTGAAAATTTGCATAAGTAATATTTTATTTCAAATTTAGGATTTCTTTCAAATAACAAAATTCTTAAATATAGTATTCCACAAAAAGTGTTTAGGTTTAATGACAAAATTTACGAACTAGTGGATTCCAAATGTCAGTGGAAGTCAATGCTATTTCTATGTGATAATACTAAGCAAAATGATTATAAATTATCCCGATGTTTGTCAGATAAAACTACTAATAGCTGCGAAATGTTGATATCTTTAACGAAAAATGAATTTATTTACGAATATACTGAGTCAGGTTTATTATATAGTTCACTTCAAACAGGAACTATTTTATCAAAGGGTGAGAAAAATAAATTTCGCAAAACTAAGATTACTCCCGCTATGAATCGTTCACATTTCCTTGCTTATCAAGACTTTACGACTATCATTACGGATTCAGTTCTATTACAATCAAGAAAGACGCTTAATATTCATTATAAGTTACTCACCGTTAACTTTACGATATTAAAAGAATCAATGCCAGATAATTTTACCCAGGAATTGGATAAATACGTATCTCAACTAGATGTTTTGAAGCTTAAGGATAGCAACGTATATCATATGATTTCTTCCCGTAAACCATCAGTTGTTGCACTAGTGATACTAGTGTCTATACTACTGATATTAACACTTTTAGTGATATTCGCATGGTATCAAATACGTAAACTTTCTAAGCAAATTGCTCTGATACAAACTACACAAGCGTCTGACGTACGAGATAGTTGAAAAAAAACATGGCTTTAGAATATAATTACTATGCCTATTAGAGTTCACATATGTACGCCCTATACTAACAACCCCGTAACTATATAACTTAATTATCGAAATTATTTATTATCCGAATACGGTTAGAGAGGCCTTCCACAATGATATATCTATTGGTGAAGGGGTATTTACATAAGGCAGACTTTGAACAGCCGAGTTTACTGCGGCTGTATAATATAACAGTATTAAAACAGGTCGACTTAAAACCCGATCTATTTTTTTCTCAAAAGTATGCCTTAGGTAAATAAAGAACTAACATTGGGTTACTTTACTGTCTTTCATACTCCTTTAGCTAGGAACAGAATCGACATAATCGGAATAAGTCTATGATTAAACAAGAAACTGGTTATTTACAGTACAACGCAAACATATTTAAAACGCCTCAATATTACCCACTGCTATACATCTTACAGCATAAACAGATGTCCCTTGATGAATCACGTTACTTACCTAGAAGAGAAAAAGAAAAGAATACATTATATTAGTACTTTTGTGGCTTAATAAATGGCTTATGTTAGTATAGAAAGACAGAAACTGTTAGTAAATAAGCTTTATACATTAAGCTATTTCAAAGAATTTATATTTATATATATGAATAGGAGATTTCTAATGCCTTGTTTAAAGAACTAAGTATTGTAAAAATTAAACGTAAGCAACAATGAATTATTTACTTCATAGACAAGAAACGAATAGAGATAGAAGATGAACAATTAGAAGAAAATGCAATGTCCTCTGCATTCTGAGATTAAAAGTGAAAAAGTTGTAAACAATTTTTCTTTCCTTCAAATCTGAGTTTGGCCTTGGAACCAGCCTTAATAAAATATATATTTAGAATTCAATAGACAACCTGATATAGGTGCGACCTATATTACAGATGTCATATCAAATCCCAAGTACATATTTATTAATGGGGTCATTCCATTGCAGACTTACCTGTTGGAAGCCGGTTTTTCTGATGGAATTACGATCCATATACAACATTGAAACTTTACGCACGGCAGTCAAAGACTACCATAAGTGTTTAGGAATTCTTATTTGCATCTTGATCATTTATGAGCAGAGCTTGTAATATTCACTATACACTTGAATTTTATACGAGATTATGATAAAATAGTTGTTAAGACATTTTTATGGCTTTGTAAATTTATTTACATATTTACGTACAAGATATTAAGACGCGATTTATTTTTTTTCAGATATGAACAACTTCGAAACAGCAGTGATTAGTTGTATAACTACGTTACCTTTTATTCTTCTTATTACGTCTATTTATATCATTTACAAGGCATGCAAGAAAAGTGAGAAAAACAAGTTCAGTAATAATCAGCGAGTTACAGCCGAAACACCCGAATATGAACTGTCTGCAATAACGATATCAAATAATGGCCAAAAAGTTCACAAAAGTACACAGACTTTTTCCAAAATTAACTCAAATACACAAGTGACAAGTTCCTTAGCAACGAATGCGAACATCATTGGCATACACCAAGATAGTGCAAGGAAGAAACACGAGTGCGTACCAAAATCCGTCATGCGAGAAAAACATTCATTTGAAGCTCGCACGAATAATACTAAACATTTTCTCGACGATACCAATACATGCGAACAAATATGTCTCGATTTACGTATAGTCTAAATGAAAATAGGTCGTAAAGAGTTTAAAAAAAATTAAGAAAAAGAAAGTAACTTTTCGTATTTATTGTACGACTAGTAATGTTAATTAAACCAGTTAACGCCTTTTGTAAATATACTATAATCGACATTTAACTTTCTAGTGCAAGGGTAAATTATATAATGCACGGCGTATTTTATACTTTAGATTTGTACGATATTATTCATATATTTAATAGATTTAGAGCGTATATTTAATAAATTTACTGATTGTTATTACTGAATTTACTGAGTTTACTTATTGTTATTTTCCTATGGTATTTTAAATTATTAAAAGTTGAAGTTAATTATCATGGTTTTGTCTATGACATTTCAAGATAGGCTACTAATACTGACCATTAGTGTGTGTGGATGTTCTGTGTTTGTGTCAATGATTTTGAACTAGTTTTATTTCTACAAATGAACTACTATCATATTTATTATTAAACATACTAAGAAACTAAATCAAATAAGTGAATTTGAAGTGCGTATTCTACAGTGATTAATAAATAAATTGCATATACGGAACTCAACGTCATCTTGGCATATCTACGCAGAGTTGTCAACCAGTCAGCGTCGTCTGTGCTCTACAATTAATATTTATCTATATTACATGTTCTTCGTTTTGAACACTATATATTGTAACGAGTATGAACATTATTATAATTCTAAATTACACCACACTATTGCACAACACTATTTGTAAACAACACAAATCACAACGATTCACCAACACTGTTCACGTCACAGCAACTATCCATCCTGTGTAGGGTTACCAGTGCCATACAGACGAAAATCATAGTTGCAGAAATACTTTGAACAATGCAAATGTGCAACTTTAAGAACAATGTAAATACGCAATTTATGCCTAGTGAATACATTTAAAAATTATCGAACCAGTGACTTTCTAGAAATAATAAAGTAATATTAGTGACATTTATTATCCGATAATATAAACTTACCATCTTAATCTTGGATAATTGTTTTTACGTCGATGGCACAGACCTATTATATCCTTCCAGAAGAAGAAGCCAATTTGTCATTGTGATGCCCATCCATTAATCACTCAAAATCGCCTAACCATCCTTTTGAACACTTCAACACGGCAATAGAATTTAGACTATCTACCCGGAGTTTTATCAATTATTTCATGATCAATTTATGGAACTTCACTATATCCATTCTTTTTGTGGTTGCATTCAAGGGGGGCTCAACAAGGGAGTACCGCCCCTCAATATACTTTCGATACGACGTCCGGAAGCCATCCTTCATCAAACTGTGAGAAGAAATCTTGTTTTACGACTGCTAGTTTGTGTAGTGCTGATTCAGTGTTTTTTTATTTTCTTCTCAAAGTGTTCAATTACGGATGTGTGCATCCTTAGTGATTCTCTACATCGTGTTATCGTTACGTAAGCAGTGAAGAGTGAATCTGATGAGCTGCATAAATTTCATTTTGTGTTTTAATAAAGTCGATACATATATATCGTTATCCACTCGCTACACGAGTTCCCAGTACTTACTAAATATGCAAACGTATGAAGTTTACAGTTGCGACCGACATCTGTTAAAAAAAAAAGTAATACTGCTTCGTTTAGATTTTTTTCTGTGTTCTTACTGACACACATTTTAGGTAGTCTTCATTGCTTACCTACATCATTATGATTTCAATGGTAACTTTTCCATTAAAAAAAAGACATAAATCTAGAAACACTTTAATAAAGAACTGAAAACTGTATTCATGATCAATAATCAACTTTACTATTATGTTTTCGTATACACATTGCATTTGTATTTTTTTTGTATATTTTATTATGTTGTGGTTAACTATTTCTGTTACAGGGTGATCCATAATTGTAGTTCTATATTTTGTAAATAAACCGGATTACCATCCGATTTATTTTCTAAAGGGCAGGCAGTGTGGTGGATACATTAATAATTGGCAGGTTAGATAGTATAAGTGTATAAGGACATCGACTTAAGAATCTCTTGAATTGCTTAAAAACCAGACTTCCGTGTATAAGCGCATTACTCTATAAACTTTGCAACCAGGAAATATGTAAAACACTTGGTAAAACTTCAGAGTCAGGTATAAGGAAGTCTTGCTACAAGGAAGACAGTTGAATCACCTACGAGGTAATTGTAACGATAGGAATTTAAGGATTGCAAGAAATACGGAAGGTAGTTTTCGACCTGCACATAGAGCTCGAGGAGGATAGTCTCGACTAAACTCCCGTTCCGGAAAGATCCCGCGATTCGACATCCAAGTCTCTATATTTTAGTGATTATAATCTCAACACTTCCATACCAAGAGCGAAGTACTTCAACAGCAACCAGGTTAGTAGTTTCTCTTGAGATGTCTAAATTAAGCAATTATTAACAAAACCGAACGATCTTTAGCTTCAACTAAAGTCAGTTAAATTAACTTAAGCTTAAACTGTAAATTCAATACTTTATGAATGAAATAGGAAAATAGATAGTAGCCACACTGCCCATGCAAAGCCCTAAGCCGTTTATTAATTTAATTGTTATTGTTACTGTTGTCTAATTATTCAGGAATAAATTATTTAATGATATACTGTATGTTAAGTGTATTTATTTAGCTGGTTGTCTGGTTCGCTATCATCGAACCCAGATTGACCAAATTACGGTAATATTAGCATCAGATGATTAATCACGATTATAAATCATTAACACCGAACCAGACACCACAATAACAAAGGTACATCTAAAAGTCCAGGGTTGCCGGAACCTGTCCCGTTTCCAGCTGAAAATTTTATGGTCACCTTATCCTATCGTGTAGGTCGAATTCTTTCGATTTAGCTACTTTTCCCAAAATTGGCAACACTGGCCTCTACCGAACAACAGCCCGTCACATTTAGCCTAGCCAGCATAATATTGGGACGTAAAACTTAATGATTTCATTTCATTTCGAATAACACCACCAGAAACCTACTGTTATACCACTCCCAAAACACTCTTTTGTACAGTTCTACCTACTCGAAAACCTGTGTAAATACCAGGGTTCCTACAAAAATATTGAACTCAATATCCCTGAATTTTCCAGGTTTTTTAGGAATTATTTTGCAATTTCCAGGTCTAGTGGAAGAAACTAACAATTAGAGAACACATAAATTTTCAGAATTATATATTTATATCTTTGAGAATGGCCACAATTCTCCTGAATGAACAATTGGTATTACATATTGGGTCACAAGAAAGTAAATAATTAAAATAAAGAAAATTTAAGTTGAAAAAAAATTAAGTTGAGAACACCACTAAGGGAATTAATTAAATACTTTCGTTCCATATTTGAATACATTCAAAATATACAAAAATATTGAACTCAATTTCACTGATATTTCCAGGTTTTTCCCGGATATGATCCATTTTCTGAATTTTCCAGTATGTTTTCTTCCAAAATCAATTTCCCTGAGATTTCCAGGTTCTCCAGGTAGTGTATGAACCCTGAATAGAAAGTCTTACTGCAAAACTCAACAAAAAAAAGCTATTGGTGTCCTCCGTATTAATATGATTCCCTTCTGTTTCAGAGTGAAAGGTCTATTCACACACAGAGAGATACGGTTACACAATACTATATTCACTCTAGAATCAAAATCTACTTCCCTTTGACATATTGCTATTACGAAAACTCTTTAATTTGTCAAATTTACATACTATACACAGTAAAAGGTTTATACTAACCATCATTGCCTCCTTGTTTTATTAATATCAATTCTCATTATTCTCTTATTAATTCCCACAATCTGCCTGTCGTCTTGTATAGCCCTTATATCAAGTGCTTTTTGCTCCAATGCTCTACCTCCCACCGAAACGCCTGTTCTGTCTGTCATGTTTTAATTTTGCCCTCCACTTCTATTTTTCTTTTATCAGTGGTAAATTTCCCGATTTTCATTAAAGGTTCTTCAAATGTTTAAAAATATCAAATGAACAAAAGTAAAGTGTGATCACTTGCAACAAGTAAAGAGGTTTTAAACGAAATTATCAATTTATTTGAAGATGGAAACTTCAAATATTTAAGATTTAGATTTCTGAGCTTTCGGCATCTATGGCCACTGGCCCGTCACGAGTGAGGAATGGCGCCCCTCAGCGAGCACACAACCCGAGAAAGGGAAGGAAGGGAGCTGCCTGGGAGTTACACGTTAAGTACCACCCTAGCATTTGCCTGGTGTGAATGAGGAAAATTCAGGAAAATCTCATTCAGGATGGCTAGCCTGAAAAATACTTTTGCACTTTTTCGGCCGAGTGCTCCCACCGTGAATCGAACCCGAGAGCGTTACGACTACGATATGCGGGCAACTACACAAAATTTATGCCAAGTCTATAAAAGAACTGATGACAATTGAGAGCAACTGGATACCTAAGAAAGTGATAAAGCAAATAAATGAATTGAACCAAACGACATTCTTGAAATTGCCAACTGGGTATTTTAATTTGGCAACTTGTTAAGAAATTGTTAACTTGTGGAGGAACTTACCGACCTTAATAACGCCCCCGCTTACCTGTTGTGCTCTAAAGTTAAAATGCACATCTTGAAATGCATGTTCAATTTCGTTCAAATGTATTTATTTGTAGTAAAGCAATCCATGGGCCTGTTAACTTCACCTATATCTTTCTTGAAAATGGAATTTGCTTATAGAATAGAAGTTTGAAAGAATTAGTAAGACATTCGAAGAGTCGTAAACCTTTTATCCTGCGGTGTGTGGAAGGCTTTATCCAGAATCGTGCAAGGTTGTCGTTTAGTTGTCGATGATTTCTTTTTCCTGGAGGAATGCTGTTGAAAGTGAACTGTGAATCACTACTCGGATTTTCATCCAAGGATTGATATCTCACATACCAGTGGTTTAGTAATTATCGCGCGCATATATACACTTGGTGCCACCTTTGATTCTCGTTGAGACAGTATACATATAATGTTGGTACGAATTCCATCAAAACCGTAGGCTCGTTTTCGTTTAACCTTGATGTTAAAGAAGACACTATACTTCCACAAATATTACTTTTTCAGCAAGATATTAGTTCAAATTGGAAACAACAAACTATGTTATTTGTTTCCGACTTTATTATTGATTAAACTATTGTACAGAGTGTGTATCAAAAGTTCCTTGTAACCCTTTCTGAAAATTGCAGAAATGTAGTTTCATTGAATGTGACATGTGAAATACATATTAGGCCCAGAGGGATACTTTCGGAGTATGTCACGCGGACGGTCGCCGTCTTAGATTCCAAATTGTAATTACCGACGATAAGTGGATAGTATGATATATGGTTATGCACTAGAATTTTCTCAGGATGTCAAATATGCAATCACATATCATGTAACTTAATCTGGTGAAATGTTAGCGGTAGTGGTCGAAGTGAGACTATATGCGACGGTATGCCATACCGCCACTGCTTTTTTCAGTTATGAAGGCATACCGCTTCTGGTTTTTCAGTGATCAAGACGTCACGGAAAAGTAAATGCCAAATACCTTTAATAAATCCATTTTTATACATATTAACGAACAGCTTTGCACATAAAAAGATTTTATTTCTTATGTAGAAATAATTTCTCAGTTGACAATACCGACATTTTTACCTTTATCTACCTTTTGTTTTTAAAGTGATGTGTTTTGAAAGAAGCTCATCTACTTTATATTTTGATATGCCCTATTGAATTGTTTCTTTTGTATATGTATGAGTCGTCTTGTCTTAGTTCTTATAAGCGTCGTGTTTTGAACATGGTCGGATTTAGGGGTTGTCTACTGTTGCTGGGGATCTTACGGGGTTTGAAATACCCTTCTGTTGAGTGGGGGTGTCCTGGAGTTTTCCCGCTGGAAATTGTTAATATAAAAAGTCGCTTCTTGAGCATTGTCGTGTATACTTCTCTAGAATGCAAGGTAAGGCGCATTTTTTATTTTTTTGTCCAGAAAGGTGTTCAAAATGGATGTTCTCCATGTTCTCCCTGTAACTAAAAGAAGACGTCCAGTGGTTTTCATTCATTGTGTAAAAAGCAATGCAATCTTTTAAGCTATACACATCACACTATTTCAACATTTAGGTAGCCGCTATGTCAAGTCAAAATAGCAATAAAACATATCGCCTCTGATTTTTCCTACCTCGAACACATTTAACTGTTATAGAATATGATCTACATGTTCCTATTGAGCAATGCACATTTGCAGAATCTTCTTGCAATTGCTATGGAAAGAAAGTAGGGTATGTGGTCAAATTTGTGCACAGACGGTAGCGATACTTTGTTCTAGATGATAATTATTATTATTATTAATATTATTATTATTGCACAAACCATAGCCTTAACATGTCCACAAAGCTAGAAATCAAGTAGGTTTAGCTTTCGTGTTCGGGCAGGCTATTCAACTGCCTTTCGTCGATCAATCCATGTTCTAAGGAATTGTTCAAGTAGTGATGCACCACAAATTCATAATGAAGAAAGCGCCATGGTGTTTAGAAAACTGCCGGAATGTAAAATCCTCTTAGATATTGACAAATACTTTTCACTTTTTTCCAGAGCCCAATGAATAATTGGGATAGCCCGAAGAAAATTTCGAGTTGAATTGATCTTTCGATCGAATTTGCACCGACGACTGTGAGGTACTTACTTAACCAATAGAAGTATCATCTTATTTAACTTTTGTTAGGATCAATAATTGTTTTCTGAAATTTCAAGATCTAATGCGCTTTTATTGTATGGTGTCACTCTAGCTGGTAGATGTACTAGCTGGAAGTTTTGGGTAAACACATATTTCAAATACGCTTTACAAATGTCAAATTATATTTTCAAAAGATTTAAAAATTTAATTTTGGTAGATGCTATGAGATATTTCTAATATTCTTTACAAATGTTAAAATATATTTTCCAAAGAATTTCAAATTTAACCTTGGTAAACCCCATGATGTTCTAAAACACCATAGAAATACCTAATCACTTTAAGATGAAATTGTTACTAATATTTATTAACTTTCCATTACACGAAAACCCCATAACTGTATGGATCCTCCTTTATTTGACAAAATCTTGATAGTCACATTTTAATTTTCTAAATTGTACTGTCTAATATGCAAGTCCCACATACCTAAGGTGTCGCTCTTTATTTCACCATATTTCGGTAACTATTAGGAGTACCGACTTGCGGTTTCGGTAACCCCACATGTCTAACGTTCTTCAAAACTTTATTAAAACATATTTTAGAAATTACTTTTGAGGTTTATGTTAGCCCTCGTAATTACGTTTTCGAAACTACACCATCTATTACTCAAACCCCACTTCTATGGTGTCGCTCTTTATTTACCCATATCTCGATATCCATAAGGCTTACCAATTTGCGGTTTCTGTAACCAGATGTCAGTTTTTTTTACATTTTCCATATATATCTAAAAATAAAGACATTAGGTACCCCATGATACCCCAAACGCCATTGGGGCACCCACTTACTTTTGGATAGTAATACATTTTCACATATTGTTCAGCATCAATAAACACGTAATAGTTTTTCTGGTCCCAAAAGTTCATACCTGACCGAAGAGATTTTGTGCATTTAATCTCAAAAATGTTAAGTTACTTTGTATTGTTCAGTACAACCAAGTTAAGAACACTGAATGTAACATTTTAAATATTTTCAGATTTTTGTTTCAAATATTTCGTACATGAAAACAAAACCAGGATTCTGCTTGGAAGATAGAGAAAAGAAGCAGCATAGGTTGTGGCTAAACGTACGTCCTTTCTGAAGACAGACCCAATTATATTTACATTCTTTTGTACTAATATATGACCTTAAGAAAGATACTGTACTACAAATTATTTCTTCCTTCCATAAATTAGAATACATTATTATCTCTGTTTAAAGAAAATGTTTGTTAGTTGTAAGTCATTTCAACTCTGTTTCTCTGTAATAAGAACATTATCCCTCGCAATATTGTTTATCATTGTGCAATTACGATTGTATGAATTAAAATTTTATACTAAGCACTATTATTTCAGACATGCATTAATAACTAATATATTGTTCTGTATGCAAGACAATGTGTATAATGAACATGTCCAGCGAGGGTGTTGTCTTAATACAGAATTTATAATTCAGCTTTTTAGTGGTCAACTTTATAGTGAATACGAAAAAAGAAGTAAAGAAAAAACAAACGTTGGACTTTTAAATGTATATTTGTAACGAACATATTTCAAAATTATTTTTGTTCGAATTCTGGATTAATTCAAATTATCCAGAGAAATCATTATACATTTCTGTGTTGCTATTTTGCTATCACTTATCCAAATCGTATGAAAAGGAGACTTCATACATCGCTATACTTTGTATGAACTATGTATGAACTATGAATATGATACTTCTATTGGTTATGTAAGTAGCTCACACTCGTCAGTGCAATTACGATCGAAAGATCAATTCAACTCTAAATTTTCTTCGGGCAATTCCAAGAATTCATTCGGCTCTGGAAAAAAGTGAAAAGTATTTGTCAATATCTAAGAGGATTTTACATTTCGGCAGTTTTTTAAACACCATGGCGCTTTCTTCATTATGAATTTGTGGTGCATCACTACTTGAACAATTCCTTAGAACATGGATTGATCGACGAAAGGCAGTTGAATAGCCTGCCCGATCACGAGAGCTAAACCTACTTGATTTCTAGCTTTGTGGACATGTTAAGGCTATGGTTTGTGCAATAATAATAATAATAATTTTTATCATCTATAACAAAGTATCGCTACCATCTGTGCACAAATTTGACCATATACCCTACTTTCTTTCCATAGCAATTGCAAGCAGAATCTGCAAATGTGCATTGCTCAATAGGAACATGTAGATCATATTCTATAACAGGGAAATGTGTTCGAGGTAGGAAAATTCAGAGGCGATATGTTTTATTGCTATTTTGACTTGACATAGCTGCTACCTAAATGTTGAAATAGTGTGAGGTGTATAGCTTAAGAGATTGCATTGCTTTTTACACAATGAACGAAAACCACTGGACGTCTTCTTTTAGTTACAGGGAGAACATGGAGAACATCCATTTTGAACACCTTTCTGGACAAAAAATAAAAATAGCGCCATACCTTGTATTCTAGAGAAGTATACACGACAATGCTCAAGAAACGACTTTTTATATTAACAATTTCCAGCGGGAAAACTCCAGGACACCCCCACTCAACAGAAGGGTATTTCAAACCCCGTAAGATCCCCAGCAACAGTAGACAACCCCTAAATCCGACCATGTTCAAAACACGACGCTTATAAGAACTAAGACAAGACGACTCATACATATACAAAAGAAACAATTCAATAGGGCATATCAAAATATAAAGTAGATGAGCTTCTTTCAAAACACATCACTTGAAAAACAAAAGGTAGGTAAAGGTAAAAATGTCGGTATTGTCAACTGAGAAATTATTTCTACATAAGAAATAAAATCTTTTTATGTGCAAAGCTATTCGTTAATATGCATAAAAATGGATTTATTAAAGGTATTTGGCATTTACTCTTCCGTGACGGCATGTCTTGATACTTGAAAAAACAGAAGTGGTATAACTGAAAAGGCAGTGGCGGTATGACATACCACCGCATATAGTCTCACTTCGACCACTACCGCTAACATTTCACCAGATTAAGTTACATGATATGTGATTGCATATTTCACATCATGAGAAAATTCTAGTGCATAACCATATATCATACTACCCACTTATCGTCCGTAATTACAATTTGGAATCTAAGATGGCGACCGTCCGCGTGACATACTCCGAAAGTATCCCTCTGGGCCTAATGTGTATTTCACATGTCACATTCAATGAAACTACATTTCTGCAATTTTCAGAAAGAGTGACAAGGAACTTTTGATACACACTCTGTACAATAGTTTAATCAATAATGAAGTCGGAAACAAGAAAAATAGTTTGTTGTTTCCAATTTGAACTAATATCTTGCTGAAAAAGTAATATTTTTGGAAGTTTCGTGTCTTCTTTAACATCAAGGTTAAACGAAAAGGAGCCTACGGTTTTGATGGAATTCGTACCAACATTATATGTATACTCTCTCAGCGAGAATCAAAGGTGGCAATAAGTGTATATATGCGCGCGATAATTACTAAACCAGTGGTGTGTGAGATATCAATCCTTGGATGAAAATCCGAGTAGTGATTCACAGTTCACTTTCAACAACATTCCTCCAGGAAAAAGAAATCATCGACTACTAAACGACAACCTTGCACGATCATGGATCAAGCCTTCCACACACCGCAGGAAAAAAGGTTTACGACTCTTCGAATGTCTTTCTAATTCCTTCCAACTTCTATTCTATAAGCAAATTCCATTTTCAAGAAAGATATAGGTGAAGCTAACAGGCCCATGGATTGCTTTACTACAAATAAATACATTTGAAGAAATTGAACATGCATTTCAAGATGTGTATTTTAACTTAAGGGCACAACAAGCAAGCGGGGGTGTTGTTAAGGTTGGTAAGGGAGAACCTTCCTCCACAAGTTAACAATTTCTTAACAACTTGCCAAATTAAAATACCCAGTTGGCAATTTCAAGAATGTCGTTTGGTTCAATTCATTTATTTGCTTTATCACTTTCTTAGGTATCCAGTTGCTCTCAATTGTCATCAGTTCTTTTATAGACTTGGCATAAATTTTGTGTAGTTGCCCGCATATCGTAGTCGTAACGCTCTCGGGTTCGATTCACAGTGGGAGCATTCGGCCAAAAAGTGCAAAATTATTTTTCAGGCCAGCCATCCTGAATGGGATTTTCCTGGATTTTCCTCATTCACACCAGGCAAATGCTAGGGTGGTACGTAACGTGTAGCTCCCAGGCAGCTTCCTTCTTTCCTTTCCCGGGTTGTGTGCTGCTGAGTTGCGTCATCCCACATACGTGACGGGCTAAATGGTCATATATGTCAAAACCCTAGAAATTTAAATCTTAATTTTTTTTAAAAGTTTCCCATCTTCAAATAAATTGATATATTCCTTTAAAACCTCTTTACTGGTTGCAGGTGATCAAACTTTACATTGTTCATTTGATATTTTTAAACATTTGAAGAATCTTTGATGAAAATTGGGAAACGTATCATTGACAAAAGCAGAATAGAGGTGGCAGCAAAATTCAAACAAAGACAGTCTGAAGAGGAGGCAGGTAGAGCATTGGACTCAAAAGCACTTGATATAAGAGCTATACAAGATGACAGGCAGATTGTGGGTATTAATAAGAGAATAATAAAAATTGATATTAATGAAATAAGAAGGCAGTGACTGGTTAGTATAATCGTTTTACTGTGTAGGGTATGTAAATTTGATAAATTTAAGAGCTTTTTCGTAATAGTAACATGTCAAAGGGAAATAGATTTTCATTCCAGAGTGAATATAGTATTGTGTAACCGTATCTCTCTGTGTGTAAATAGACCTTTCGCTTTGAACCAAAAGGTAATCATATTTATTCGGAGCACAACAATAGCTTATTTCATTTGCGTTTTCCAGTAAGACTATATTCGGGTTACACTATCTGGAAAAGCTGGAAGTCTCAGGGAAATTGATTTTGGAAGGAAAAATCCTGGATAATTCACGGAAATCGATCATATCTAGTAAAAAACCTGGAAATATCAGGGAAATTGGGTTCAATATTTTTGTATATTTTGAATGTATTCAAGTATGGAACAAAAGTATTTAATTAATTCCCTTAGTATGCGTCTGAACGTAATATTTTTTCAAATTAAATTTTATTTATTTTAATTATTTATTTTCTTGTGACTCAATATTTAATTGCAATCGTTCATTGGGGAGAAGGGTGGCCATCCTCAAATATATAAATATATTATTAATAAAATTTATGTATTCTCGTATTGTTGGTTTCTACCACTAGACCTGGAAATTGCAAAATTAATACATGGAAAATCTGGAAAATTCAGGGCAATTGAGTTCAATATTTTTGGTGGAACCCTGCTATTTACACAGTTTCTCGAGTAGGTAGAACTGTACAAAATAGTGTTTTGGGAGTGGTATAACAGTAGGTGTCTGGTGGTGTTATTCGAAATGAAATGAAATCATTAATTTTACGTTCCAATATCATGCTGGCTAGGCTAAATGTGACGGGGTGTTGTTCGGTAGGGGTCAGTGTTGCCAATTTTGGGAAAAGTCGCTAAATCAGGGGAATTCGACCTACACGATAGGATAAGGTGACCGTTAAATTTTCAGCTGGAAACGGGACGGGTTCCGGCAACCCTGAACTTTTAGATTTACCTTTGTTATTATCAGTGCCGTGATATCAGAGCTCCCTCCTCTCTCTCTTTGTTACAGAGCGGAGTCAAGTAATTCGATACTTATGAAGAAGGAAAGACACGTTGAAGTTTGTTCAAGACACAAGCAATTGCTAAAACCTCTCCTACCTTTCGAGCAGTACTGCGAACTATGGAGTATGTTTAATATAGGGAATTTCAGTGCAATACTTGCCTCATTGTTATCATTAATTATTAATACTTTTAAAAGGAGTATAGCTACTTTGTTTGTTATTTACTTCTTTCACTTGCATAAAACGAGACAAATACTATTTTTACCACTTACTGACGGGACGGCCGGAACACGCCTCTAAAACGAGACGTATGGTCAACGTACCATAGCGACAAAAATATTATGAGTGGATACTTTTGGTTGGGAGTTTAAATGAGGATCTAGCTACTTACAATTTTTGGCGACTTTTTGCTGCAAACAACCTGTTGATCTGTAGAGAAGCATTATTAGTTCAAACAGTTGTTACGTTCTTTCTTTCAGTTTGTTGGTTTTAATGAGCGCAAGTGATAAAGAGTTTGGAAATACAACGTACACACTTTCCCAAAATCTCGCATTGTAACCTGTTATCCTTGCTCTCTAACAAATTACAATTACGAACTTTATGTCCCTATTTGGCAGGGTTTCCGTCGAGAAACACACGTAATACATCATTATCGATAGCAACAAGATTAGCTATAGATGCGTGAACAAAGGTGAAGTGGGTGTTTGTTATATTTGTCCCTTGGGATCTTTTAATTATTCTGCCCTTTTTCTTTTACAAAAAAAAATGCATAACGAAAGTACTGTAGTGTTAACTACTTCGGAACTACTTTGACTCCACAATATGAACAAACGTTCCCGAAACAATCTCAAATGATCCCTAAATTCAAGGATTGCTTCCGCTATGTTTACAAAGATGTGAGTAGAACTAACGGAGCAAATCTGTTTGCAACATTCGGGGGGGGGGGGACGGGTGAGACCGTTCCCATACTTTTTTTTGCGATGTCCAAAATACTTATGTAGTTGAAAAACAATGTTGTGGAGGATCAGAGTTGTCTTTAGCATTAGGAGGCTGGCAGGTTTGAGGTTTACTCAGGGCGACGTCATTTTCATCTCACGTTCCTTTCTAGCAATCGGACAAAAATCATAAATGTTCTCCCCAAAACACATTTCAAATCGGATTATTGGAGTGATGGACAGTGCCCCTCAGTTCCAAGATTAAAGGGGACATGTAATCCTCATCCCCCGGAATTTTCGCCAGTGAGTAGAACATATTGTTTAGTTTTCATCTGCAACTTTAAAACAATGCTTATAGACAATGGATTTCTCGATTAACGTTTTCTTTTTATAGCAACTTTTCACCCAAAATTGGAGTCGTCACCTCTCGTTTAAATACATTATTGTCAACATTTAGGCAACACTGATGGGGTGATGAAAGCTACAATGGATGAGTCAATTTATTCTGCTGTGAAACTAAGTACACGATTTCAAAAGTCACTTTTCTGGTTCCAAACAATATGTCTGCTCGGTGAAAGCATAGAGTGGAATTTGTTGCACTTCATTTTGATACAACTGTGTTACCTTTCCTAGCTTGTTTTTAATCCCGTCGTAGCTTTTTTCCGAAAGTTAAAAATAGATTACAATTCTCCCTTTCTTAACAATATTTATAAGTCAAAGTATTACGTAAGCATTGTATGTTACTTATGTAGCTCACAGAACCGCAGCTATGGGCGAGCAAGCATGGCATGTGCCCCGGGCGCGCGGAAAGAGAGGTTATATCTTCGAACTTTTCCTTGTGGTATTTAATACTTTTCACCAGAGTACAAAATCATGAATTCAAAGTGAGAGGAGACTGGAGGAGTGAAGAGAAAGAGATAGATAGAGAGAGAAAGAGGGAAAAAGAAGAGTCAGAATTTAAGATAACATTCGGATGCTTGGCAAAGAAGAAAAATATCGCACGAAATTTTGAAAAAAAAGGCTTAAATAATGTGATATATTTTATAGGCTTTGGATAGGTATGTTTTAGGTGGCATCAACAGTTATTGGTTTATTTTTTCACAATTGACAGGTTCAGCGAGAGACTAGGCTAACTGACATTTTTAACTTGAGAAGGAAAAGGAAAAAATGAAAACAGCAAGTTACAAAGGATAAGACTCATCTTCATACTTTGCAACAGGGCCGGATCCAAGACGGAATTCTGGGGGATGATGGGTTGTAATACCGCTACTTACAAGTTTGAGCTACAGGAGCTCCCCAATTGTTTGCACTGGGTCTTAAACTGGTGTACTGCATATGGGCCTTATAATAATTTTATTATAATGAGAAACATTTGCAAATTATGTTCATGTTCCTCAAAGAGAGAAGTTGAATGAACAATTAAATCAAAAATAAATAAGGAGGATAAAATTATTTACATGAAAATTAAAATGAAACCTTTGAGGTCTACGTCCCACGATCATGCTAAGGGAGACGATGATTAAAGCAAGTGAATGATTATTTAATAATTGGTGGAATGAGAAAGTTGAAGGTAATGGAAGTATCGGAGAAAACCCCAAGCACGTACATGAAAATGAAGTCAAACATACATTGGCCTATGCTTTTTTTGTCTAGCACAGTCATAGTTTAGAATCGAAAATGTGAGTTTCGAATTTTTGTATTTAGATTGTAAGTAAGGGAATCACTTAATACACCCAATAAGATTTCGGAAAGCGAAATCTGAATTTAGGTAAGTTAACTTCATATACTAACTGCTTGCATCCGCTTCGTACATTGTTTAAAGGTTCACGAAGCACATCACCTCATTTAGCCTACACATTTCTAATACTAGTGTTAATTACCTGCTTCGCAAGGTTAAAATAAGAAAATTAGTAATATGTTCCGTTTTTCAGTCACTTTTTACTATTACTGAAGCGCTATCTGATATCGGCTATTTTGGATCATTTTTATATGTACGACCCTCTTCCCCTCCCCAAGTTGCAGGACTGAATATGTATTTAAGTAGCATCGGAAATGTCACTGTTCATCTCAGAGACCCCGAAAACAATTAATTCAACACTATTATCGGACATTTTCGAACATTTTTAAATATTTCCACTGCCCCTCCTCGTCCTCTAAAATGCGTCATAAAAGTGAAATAATAAAAAATCATCCGAGGTCCAAACCTCATGTATGTTAAAAATTTGATCGCGATCGGTCGGATGGTTCAAGAGTTTATGTCACAAACATAGTCACTTTAATTTTCATTTACCATAGATAGATAGATAAATGAGAGGTGCTGAGAAAATGTTATAGCCATATCTGGATTGCTTCCCCTGACCTTTATTTGCACATAGTGCAAACGGACTACGTGTAAACTTCCTTAGTTGAGGTAGTTCGTTAAGTCAATGGTTTAAAATCGGTGTGTCGCGAAATTTTACATTTTAGAAATCATGAATTTTTTAAAATTATTAATTAAAATTGATTTTGAGACATATTACCAGTTAACGCTTTCAGCAATATCATAGTATTTTATAGAACCTTACATCGTATAATTTATATTATTGATTAAACATATTTATTGCATTAACCCTGCCAGGGTTTCAACATGATAAAAGTGAATAACAACTAGCTTTAGTTAGTTCAGGTTTTATTTGGTAGTTCACTGAACTTAGTAACCCTACACAATTTTGTCACGGCTGGACTTGTCGGAAAATAATGCAAAAAATATACAAATATATCGGTGTCGTTGCGGTTTAGTAAAGTGTGTCGTAGATCAAGAAAATTGAGAATCACTGCCTCGATTATCACTTCAATTAATCATCAATCTACTTTAACTTGAAGTACATAATAGAAATGTTTAACTAAAATTTTAATTTTATATAATCTTGAAATTGCCATATCGTACATTACGCTACATTAACATTCAATCGCAATACAGGTCATTACATACGTGTTGTTGGCTTGAACTTTAGCGTCTTATTAAGCGCCAAGTCTGTCTGCGACTTGCACTACAGCTTTACATGGAATCCTAATCGCATGATCTTCCACCAAGATTTGAATCTACGGGCGGATGAGGATTTCCCCTCTCGTCAAGTAAATTCGCCAATTCGCCCAAGAATTTCTCCCTTGCAGGGAAAATATTTTTCCTCATTTCATATTATATATATATATATATATATATATATATATATATATATATATATATATATATATATATTGCATAAATGACAAATAAAATGCTTGGATTGTATATCTAAAAGTCAACCCTCCCAGCAAAAAGATTCATTCACACTGGGAATCAAACAATTGCATCTGTAAAGCAATGCTGAGTTGATTTTAACGTTCCTTTAAGCAGCAAGGCTGTATGAGACGTAGAGCTACTGATTAATATGGAATCCGAACCACATGAGTTCCTGCCAGGAATCGAAACCGGGTGTTCCACGCCAAAGGCGTGAACGTTAACCCATTAAGACCCATGATCCCCATTTGGGGATCGGTGATTAAATATTGTTTTCTGTAATCCTCTTAACTTTATATCGTGTTTTTCTGTTCCGGTCTGTAGTTAAATATTACAGTTAACGTATGCAACCAATATTTGGCATTAATATACACAGAATAATAACTTACGTTCTAATAAATTAAAACAAGTTCAAATTGTCGTTTTGGAAAATACACAATAAATTTATTTTATCAATAAGTTCACAATGAATGTAGATTTGGGTTTTAGTTTCACACTACGGTACATAATGCTTCTACATTGCACTAATATACATGAATATAATTGCTCGTCAATACTTACGATCTGAAATATATATATATATATGCAATTACATTTATCCCCATTTAGGGATCATGGGCCATAGCGTGTTGTTTTTTATCCTATTTGGAAAGTTTAGGAAAGAGCAGTATCCACTGAGTTTGAAGATACGGTAGATTAAAGACAATTGCATCACATATGGCAGAACCAGATAATAAGTTGTGTTGTAGGTGGCAGCACTTCCCACATTTGTTTCATTTGGAGGGATAGGCAATGATTGTAAACTAATGTTTGAAGTATTGACGTTATTTTCGTGCTTTTGTTTGTGTTTTCGTCTAATGTACGCCAAATCAGTTATCAGAATAGACTAGTGTGTTTTAGTTTTGGTCAAATTCCTTGTGAACATTTTTAGAAAATGAGTCGAAACTATTTGACACTCAAAGAAGTGGAAGACTTGCTTCTTGATCCTGGTTCCTTCGAAAATGAAGATTTAGAAGACGATTCTCCGATTGACATTTGCGAATTACCTCCTGATAATGTAGACTCACTTTCTGATATTGAGGAGGGTGACGATGAAGAATTAGTTGATACATCTCCTCGCGATGTACCTGGTTTTGTTGAGATTCATACCTCGGGCGGTACTCAGTTTAGTAGTGACGAAACTGAAAGTGTTTCAAACTGTCCAGAAGTTCCTCGCAAGAAGCAAAAAACAAGTTCGTATAAAAGTCACTGGTTGAAGAAGGATGGTGAACATTTTTCTTTGCCTAACAGACCAATACTTGAATACTAATCGTGCGTAGCTCATATCTTGTGTACAAGGGAAAACTCCCGTGGAAGTGTTTGAACTATTTTTTGTCATGTGACTGTGTTCGTAAATTTTTTGGTATTCTTATTTTTAGTGGATATCACACGTTCTCCCCCAACAGCGGTTATATTGGTGCAAAGATGATGATATGAATGTAGGTATTGTTAGAAAGTGCATGAGCAGGAACCGGTTTATGGATATTAAAAAGTACATTCATTTTAATGACAACGAAGATCTCGCTGCTATTCCACCTATTTGTCCACAAATAAAACTATATGTAATCATTTTACCTATCTTGTATTTTTCCGGTAGCTGCATATTTTTTTTGTTTAGGTATGTTTAAATGAATGTATTTTTACATACAGGTTTGTTTACAATTGCAAAGCTAACTGAGAAAAATGTATGTGTATCGTTTTCAACAAAAATATCTTTAGTAACAGAAACATTTACCTGTATTGATTTGATCAAAAATATCTATGCTAACAGAATATATTCACGGCATGCCCCATGATCCACATTTAGGGATCGTACATAAATTGAAAGGTTCAAACAATAAAAAGGTTTGAAAAATCTTATTCCTTTTTTTCTCACTAAAAACACTGAAACACGTCCACTAGATGAGTTTTATTGAAAAACAAAATTTGGGCCTTAATGAGTTAACCGCTTAGGCACGAGGGAGCTCATCTGTAAGGCAGAGTAAGAAGACACACGCACACTGGAAGTTTGCGAAACTGGGGATCAAAACATTCTCAATAGAGTATGAGAAATAGTAAACTTCAATCATAGCGGGAATTTGCTTATTCATTAATTCTTTAACGCTTAATTCTTTCTAGAAATAGCGAAACAATACTATGAAGAAACACTGCTTAAACTAATAGCCGAAAGAATAACACAAGGAAGCAGAGTAATTTCCAACTTGTTAAACTAGTTATATATACTATACCTAACCATTACGTTGTATTTCTTACCACACCACAAAAGTAATATACCGTTTTTACCAGCCATAGAATATGGACCCAGTACAAAACTGCATTAGTCACGCCGTAACGAAAGCTGAAATTCAAACGCCTGGCACTCGGAGCTGTTGAAGCTGTGTAGTAGCTATTTCACGCGGCCTGCAACTTATGAACTTCAACTACGTTCTAGAAACCAAACCAATGGTAAGGCACAAACTCACCATCTTCCTATACGAAAACACAAGAAACAAAACTTTTGGGTTCTACAGTGATGGAATAACAATAATAGTAAAAAGTTTTAATTCTCAGTAACCCAATCATTAATAAACTATACAATATAACAAGCAAAATATAAACAAATAAAAATAACATAAAATAAAAATAAAACTTGACAAGAAAACTCTTCCTGGCTACTTTTTTAAGTTTCAGTAAGGCTGTAAATTATGTCAATGTCTTCGTAAAATATATATATTTCAATGGAAATAAGTTCTTCAAACAACACAAAGCTCTCTTGTAGAGCGCTTACCTCTGACCCGTTAGGTTCCTGGTTCGATTCCTGCTCCCGACCAATAGGCTTTTGGTTACGTGTGGTTATTGTTAAGGATATCCCGTTTCCTCTCATTTTCTGAAATCCACCATTATCATGTATCTCATCGTCACTTTCTCACTTACTTTGATGTACAATCATGAGGCGTTAAACTAAAAGAAAAAACTTGCAAATATCCTAGTAAAAATTGGTTTCTAGACTACACAAGTAGCCCTCAAAGCGTAGTTGCTAACGCTCTCGCCTACGGTGTGAACGGTCCCGGGTTCGATCCTAGTGGGGTAACTCGGTGAGAAAGTATCGAAAAATTATAAACCCAGCCATACTGGACGGGGTTTCCTTGGGTTCTCTCATTTACATAAGGCAAATTCTAGAGTGGTACCTAACATAGAGGTCCCAGGTCGTTTTGTTCCTTCCCGAATTCTTTCTTGCCTTCCTTTCCCCGGATAGTGTGCTCACCGAAGGACATCTTCCCTCATATGTGCCGGGCTAACAAGGTCATTGATGCGGAAAGCTCAGAAATCTAATTCCTAAATCTTCACTGCATAAGAAAATGTTCGCACTGAAAACGGTTTATCAGCAGTTATGTTAAGTAGTCCTCGTCGCATATAAAACGGAATGAATAAACACATAACATTTATTTTTCTATCTTGATACGTAAAATGTCTCAAAACATGAATATTCAAAGATTTCTCAAAATTCAGATTAACCCATTCCATTCTTCTCAACCATTAACGAGTTACAATAGTAAGAATGGTAGTCATAAACTACATTCATTAGTTAGCACTATATTAAAGCAAGTTGTACTAAAAGAATATATAATATATGGAATATTTAACTAAACTAATAGTTTACTATTGTACTTACCCAGGCTTTTTTTCCTTAGTCACTTCTTTTCTGTTTGTAAACAACCTCGTTTATAAACCAACTCGCAAACAAAAGACGGTAATTCAATGACGTCAGAATTGGCAAAAGAAAGGCGGTCAGGATCTCACACACAGATGGATGTATATAATATATAGATGAAGTATTTAACCTACGTATACGTGTGTAAAATACGGCAGATTATTAGGTGTCAGACATCCTACAGGGACATGATGTAACATCTAAGCGGGTGAAAGACAGTACCTGTGTAGTATATGGATAATGTACGCCCCGTACAGATTTCTTTAGTAAACATAACGAATTATTGTATTTGTACAATATACTGCTGTTCACATAATGGGTTTTTCTCCGCGTAGTAGATATTTATTTTAGAAAAATAAAATAAAATAAAAATAAAGATGTGTTTGAAACAAGCCCAAAAATAAACATGTTAAAATAAAGTGTTTGAAACGAATAAAAATTTATTTTTTAAAAAATCAAGTTTTTAAAAGAAGTTTTAACGTTTTCTTGATATTTTGTTTTAAGCAAAACAACCCTGTTTACAATAACAGCAATTACTGTAATAATAAAGATGAAACATTAATGTGGAAGAAGTTGCACAAATAAGGAAAGCAAATATTCTGATTTAAAGGAAACAGCACTCACTACCAAAGTTTAGGTTGGTAAATATGAGTACTTGCATGATTTTACTACTTTTTTAGCATGTACCAATGAATATGTGTTTAACAAATTACCAGTTAAAGTTCATGATTTTTAAACAGAGCGTAAGAGATCATTGGACAGTTCCAATCTCTTTCAAGGTATAAGTTTTAAAATTTACACAATGAATTCTTATGTATCTATTCATCCGTCTATCGATGTTCCTATATATAGATACATATATATATCAGGATGACAAAAATATCTAAGAAGGTTGCAAAAGTGTCAAAAAATACCTAGTATCTTATGGGGCCTCCTTTTGTGTCCAAAACAGCTTGGATTCAACGTGAGATGGATTTATACCGTTCCGGAATCGTGTTGTGTGGAATTTTTTGCCATTGCTTCGCCAAATCATGATGCAGTTCGTTAAGGGATGCTGGTGGAAGGTAATGGGACCAAACATACCTTTCTTACTCAGACCACATGTCTCAATGATGTTCAAATCTGGTGATTATGGGATCCATAGGAGGTGTAATAGCTCCTGGTCGTGCTCCTCAAAACATGGTTTCAACGTTTTCGCTGCATAACAATGTGCCAAATCAGTTTGGTAGATATCATGACCATCAGGGAACAATATTTGGGTCATGGGAAGAACCTGGTACTAAAATGGCCTCATATGCCTTAGCATTCATCATTCCATGCAGAACTCTGTTGGGAGCTGAAGAAAACCACGACATCACTGCCCATACTGTACATAACCACCCCCATGCTTTACAGTTGGGAGCATACCGTCTGTATCATTGTCCTGTATGGCACGGTGTTTTCCACACATAAACGGGACCTGTTGTTGGAAATAAAGTGAAGGGCGAGTCATCGGATCACATTATGTGTTTCCACTGCTCATGAGTCCACGCCTTGTGGTCCTTGCACCACTGGATACGCCTCTTCATATTTAATACTGTGACCAGGGTTATGGCGATAGCGGCCCTGCCATGAATGTTCTATTTATCAAGTTCTTACCACACTGTTTTCGATGAAACTGGGTTCTGTAGGTCGGGATTGAGTTCAGACGTAAATTCATTGCAGAGGTCTTCTTTTTAGCTGCTGCAATCCGTTGTAATACCCTCCGTTTCCTTTCTGACAGTATTGTCTTTCTACCACTCTTGGGGTTTGCAGACGACCTTTGTCCTTAAATTGTGTATGCCCTCGTGACATTGGACACAGTGCCTTTCGATACCTCCACAATGTTCGCCACTGTTGCCACTGAAGTTCGACTAAGACGTGCACCGAAGATCATACTTGTTTGGAAGTCTGTCAGGTTGCCTATATTACTGCACCACTTTCACACCACGACACGCACTGGTGAACTGGTCACTGCTGACGAAAGAGAAAGATCCACATGACCACATGGCACATTGAAAACGAAAAACGATCAGCAACCGCAACACGTGTTGTACAGTGGAGGGCCTAACTTGCGTGTCCTGAATGAAGTGTTTTAGATTTTTTGTCTATCACTATATATATATTCAACCTATTATTGTTAGAGAACCCTTATACGTCACAATTATATTTAATAAATTGCACCAACATTTATCCTTGTAGAACCCTTTAATGACAACCGTATACAGTCGTCATATCATTTTCCATTCGTTTCCTACTCTTCATATTTTAGACTGCAGCTACCGCTAGTCTACAGTAAACTTATGTGGTCGTACATTTAGATACTATTCCTCATGCTCCTCTTATTCCTAATCATCAAAAAAGTAACTTGAAAAAAAACTGTTAACAATAAACGAAATATGTAAAATGTATAAATTTTTAGTTTGCGTACATTCTGCGTGTAGCGTTTTGATCAGCAACTGTATACGTATATCGCAGACAGCAAATCCACAGAAGCGGCATTGTTGCAACCGACGCGACATTTGGTACTCTTGTCTAGCTTCTTGAAATCGCTTTTAATTGTTTCATAAGAAGGAACAACCTAATCCAATTGAAAGCCTGGACCGGCGCACGTGATCTCTGATTCTGTCTCTCTCTTTACTTCTAATAGCCCGTGTGTGTGATTTCTTCATAGAGTAAGTAGTTACTTCATCAGTGTTAAACGTGACGTAATACCGTAAAGAATCGAGGCTAATCAAGAAGGCACACGGCCCCGCACCTTCCCAAACACCGCGAAAATTCACATGATCAACATGTAGTCTAACATTCTACAAACTGTGAACTCGAGTGTTTAATTTTTATGTCACGAAATCTCAGCATGTACTCAGCCAATTCTTAAATTGTTATCACTACTAGGAAGATCATTTAATGTAGATTACGATACATTCTAGTTTATAAAGAAAAATAAGCTCTCGGGTGCTAGCTCGTCATTTTTTATTCAGTATAAATAGCTGCATTTAACAAAGTATTTAACATATTTCAATGCTTTTTTCACTATTGGAAACCATAGCAGACACCTGTAAAAATAAGCCATATTTTTTCTGAAAAAGGGGAACTTGGGCGCCAGGCGGGTCATATCTTGATCACTATATATAACAAAGAGTGAACTGATTACATAAATTGTTTTAATTTTTTAAAACATGTTTAACACAAATAATGTAACCCTATAATCTGTCTTGCAAAATGGCCCCTTGGATGTTGGGTATGTCATAGTATGATTCACTATATATAAGATATTTTCAGAAACTACTGAACAGATTTCAAAAATTCTTACTATGTAGAAAAGTTTGTCTAATCTATATATTATCCTTCAAAATGAGTTTGTGGGCGCTGGGGTGTTAATTTCTTGCTTAAACATATTTAATAGAAACATCTTTAGACCCATAATATACTAAACATAGCATAATAGAAACATACATGCAGACGTTTTCCCGTTACTTGATGTCGATCATGAAATAAAGGATTATTCCCTATACCTCTACCAACAGTGAGTAATTCCCCGGTGGAGAATTGGGAGTTACAAGAATTTTTGAATTTACCATGTGATTGTACTGTAGAATGAACATCATTGGATTGTATAAAAGACTGCATAATATACTGGAAAACAGATGATATATGTATATGTGTCGCTTCCGGGTTCGGAGACGGCGGTCAATGGATCGCGGATTTTCCGGCATTGAATACCATATGACTCGGTGTATATTAATGGAAATATAACTTGACTAAGATATAGTATGATGTAATATGGATTGTACAGGGAACCAACATTGTTTATTGCAACGGGACTCGAACTAGGTTTCTCCCAAGTGGAGAAGCGTACGCTAAACATTTTGCTTTTAGTCCGGAGTTTTTACTTATAAATATTATAAACGTTACTGCGTGTTAACGAACTTATATGGAACAGGAAGTAAGCAGAATCAACGCCGGGAATTGAACCTGGGTCTCCCACGTGGAAAACCGTACGATAAACCTTTTGTTTAGCATATTTTGTTACTTATATGTAGCTACGAATTGTGTAATAGGTGTAATTGGTATTTATAATGTATATGTTAAGAAGGGAGTTATATTGGATAGGGAGCCATAACACTACCGGAACTCGAACCATGCTTTTTACGAAGAAAACCGTAAGCTAATCCTTTTATTCTTGCACTGTGGACTTTTCAGTTATAAATAGTATAAATTTTACTGTGTGATAACAAACTTATATTGGATAGGTACTTAGAAGAATCCGTAGCCGGAATCAAACCACGGCTTTTTCACATGTGAAGCCGATATGGTTGGGAACGTTAGTGTTTTTTTGAATATCATATTTTTGTAATTTGAAAAGTCGTAATACGATAACTAATTGCAGTTTTGTTTTTTGTGTTCTAGGTTCTGAAGCAAACAGAAAGTGATAGAAGCTAGAAAAAAGCAGAGAACGACAAAAGACATGGATTTGAATTGGAACATTAATTAAACCAGAGATAAACTAATATTTGGTAAGTATTATTATTATTATTATTATTATTATTATTATTATTATTATTATTATTATTATTATCATTATTATTTTCAAAATTTTGTTTCTTTTCAGGTTTTTATTCAATGTATACATATACTGATTGCAGTTTTAGTGATGTATTTTACAGAAAATGCAGTTTTACTTTGAAGAGGTTAACTTTATTGATGAAGCAAATTTGCAGGGAAGACTGAGGGCCTTAGATAGTGCTTATCGTGTCTTACATACTTGGCAGCAGGTAGTTGATCGGCAAGCAGCAGGGTACATTGGGTCTTCGGAAAATGTAAGTGATCTACTATTGCTTTTGTACTTATTGAAACAAGCCTAAATAGCAGATATGTTTAGCTTGATTTCATCTATCCCTTTGGTCATTATGAGACGGATAAATGACTAGATTTTTGGGGTATCTTCTCCACCACCAGCAACTTACGCTGGAATATAAAAGTAAATTTCATCTGTAAGATAATTCTAAAGCTAAAGCATGTGGGAAATGTAGCTCATTGTATTAGAAATCATAACTCATACACGAATTGGGTTTTTAATAAAGTGCAGCAGATAAGGAAAGGTAAAATTAGAATATTAGTAATAAGTCTGGCGTAGTCACTTAATGTTTTGACGTATTTACTGTACCTTCATCAATGGTTGAAACTCCATTCTCGCCTCTCTCTGTCTCCCTGGTTTCTGTCCTTACAACTCCAAACGAAGTACCTCGAGAAACACCCACCATCCAGTTTTGTTTCCCGGAGTGAGGCCTCAGACCACACCTCCTTCTTTCCTCAATACCAAATATGGTCACTAAAAAACTCACCTCCTTCTAACACCGTGTTCGTGACGTCACATGAATCAAAACGTTTGAGAGTCGAAGACCTTACACGCTGGGGAATTCACCTCCAAATCCTGAATTGTACTTTCTGAGGAATTTCAAGTGCGAATCTAAACCTCAGCGGAAAGTAAAATACAAAATACGCACTTAATAATCGTCGACGTAGTTACCAGACAATAACTTTTAATTGAGGCAATCCATTAAGTCAGCTAGAGAAGAGCTAACTCGGCGCTCGAAATATTTACAAATAAATTGAATGTGAGCAATGTCCTCAAACGCGAACTAGTGACACTGCCAAGAAATGGAAACGTAGCCAGACACAAGTAGAAAGTAGATAAGTTGCACAAAGGTAGGAAAACAAACAAGGGTATTGACTTTATATCAGGTTAAAGGAATCTGCTATTGCACTTATCTTTTAATAAAACAGAAAGGCATACAAAAATGCTTCTAGGAAGCTTAAGACTACATAATTTAACTTTCCGAGGAAAGAAAAAAGTAAAAATAATCCAGCGAAGTAGATGTCGTAAATCCAAAGGTCCGTCGATGGAATCGAACCGGGGACCTCCGACGTATAGTATCGTAACATGCCCTCCCTGCAAAAACGATGATTGAGTCTAAGAACTGAATACATGGAAGATCTAGAACAATCATCGGGTTCTAAAAAAACTCAAAGAACACATGTAAGTATACATTCATATTTTTCTCAATATTCAAAATTTACAATAAATAACAACCTAAAAGCGTACTTAGTTAGGACCTCGAAGTTAAGATATAAAAACACTAGACGGTATAGGCGGTATAGGTCGACGAATCCATGCATTCAGGTAGTCGACAAACTCTCAAGTAAGCACAACTGGCGACACCATACATGCAGTACCAAAAAAAGAAGAAAGTCCAAATTAAAAAATAAAAAAAAAACAATCAGAATAAAGATAATGTAAAGGTAAGTCATACAAATATACAACAAAAAGAATATTACAATATAAAAATATTTACAGTTTTTAAGTAGGGAAAAAAAGAAACTGATACGAATGGAAGAGTAATTAAGCCAAAGTAAACGGAAACAAACCCGGTGTAAAAATGTGCAAAGCGCAAGCAAACTTAATGACAATATTTTTACTATGTTTGACCTTCCTTACTTAAAACAAAAGTTAATAAGTAGTATACAGCAAACGAAGGGCAGAAAAGAAAAAAAATCCGATTAATTGAAATCCAATCAGTCTTGCACTAAAGTTTTTTTTATGAATATTGAATGAAATAAATAATCCACAATGTAAAGCTCTAATGAAGATCTCACTCTAATGGAAGACAAAGCTTATTAATTTACGCATTACTAGGTAAGTACCCATAGAATAGCACAGAATGTTGGCGCAACAAAACCGGGGGGGGGGTCAATGAGTGGTGCTATTAATATTTAGAAAATGGAACCATGAAGGATTTAATCTTCACGGTGTCCGTAGAAATGGACTTATCGCGGTCCATTTTCGCACTTGCTGACAAGAAAAATAGGACACGACAGACCACCACCAAACTACTCCTAACCTAACTCGTCCTAAAAGTGAAGATGTCCAGGTAGAATATCCAAGGCGAAACCACTGCTCGGGGCGACGTGACGACAACCAGTCGGCAGGATCGAAGATCACAATAAGTCAAATCCACTAGGCGAGAAGCTTCCATGTCCAGTAACAAGGCTGAGGCGTAGATTTTCCAATTGTAGTCCATATCAGCAAAGGCAAAATAAGTCCAGACGAAGCATTGAAAGTAAAATGTATGTTCCTAGTGAGAGGTAGAATTTTAAACACTACTAAAATCACAGTCAATAATGTAAATAAAATACGATCTGTCGGAGCATACAAATTATGTAGTATTATTATTTATATCTTTGTTTCTTCTAATCTCATTAAATTCTAAGTCTATTCAAAATATAGAGATACAATAACGATGATACAAATCAATTTCTACATTTTCCTTCTCTCTCCAGAAACACTACTCAAGTCCAGCGGTGGGACGTAGGCTTCAATGCATCCAAAGATTTCCAGAAGGCAACTTTAATCACGATATTATTCAAATAATACAATCGAAATACTAAAATGCATCATATGCCACTACGAATTCATAAAAACAAAATGTGTATATGTAACCAATACAACTGTTCAATTTTTAAACAAAAATATTATATCAACGCCCATAAATATCTCTATAATAATAATACCTAATCCCAAGTTGCAATAAGTTCCAATACATATCAATAATAAGTTATATAGTCATGTAAATAAGAAACTGAAGGCGAAGGATGTACATTAGTTCTATTACTTTCACTAGTAGTTGATGGAAAGGGTGGAGGCAGGCTAGCACTTCTAAGAACTTTAGGATTTCGACGTAACATGGGGCGTCGCTTATAAATTTTAAATAACAGAAAAACTGCTAACAACAATAACAAAACTTCCACAATATGAACAATGATCCACAACACATCCTGATCCAAAGACATAGATTCTACTCTAGCACCTTTCATACAAAGGGTACACAAGAAAAAACCTTGTTTATATAATAAGTAACCTATGGCTAATGTCAAAATAATATTCCAAACCACGAGAAAAATAGGAATAAAGTTGTCTCTATAATACATTGGAGTATAGAGAATCACAGTAGCGACAGAATAGCTAGAAAGATTTAGATGAGGTACAGAATAGTGCCAATTGAGATTTAATAAATTTGAGGAATTAAAAACTTCATGAGTTTTAAATTTTTGATTAAGGTGAACAAAACTATTGGCAGACAAGAAAGCCGGAAATAAATGCACCACAGTAGGCGTAACTAATTCCGTTTGAAAACAAGGAAAGACGGCTTTCGCAAATAAATGGCTATTAACTCTTAATGTCGTACCACAAGGCAATTTAATCATAATCGAACCATACTTAGCTTTATCTGTAATGTCTATGAGTTTAGTGTTAGTACCAGTCACTATTTGAACCGTAGCAGGCGGATGAGTTAACACATAAGTATGTGGTTTTAATTCCAGCAATTGGCTTTGAGAATTCTCATGTCAAATATAAGAGCAAGATGAAATTATATCATGGACGGTTATACCAAAATATCCTTTATATAAACATTGCGCTAAATGGGAAGACACAGACACATGCGATGGGATTTTACATAAGGGTGAGACTTGCAAATTACATGACAAAATGTCTGATCCAGTAATCGGTAGGGCTAAAATATGACCCTGAAATATAACATAACTTGGCGAAATACTAATTGAACATGTTTGGCTATGATAACCAAATGGAATGGCCTTAACTGAAAATAATTTAAATTGCACATCTTGTTCTCTAAGTGGCACTTTAAAATGCACAAAAATGTAATTATCAGTAATAGTGCACGAAAGTAATTTCAAAGAAGAGTATATATCAATATCTTCAGCAGGAATAGCCAAACTCATACGTTGTTTAGTCATATATTCCTGTAAAATGTGAAGCTGAGCTTCCAAAACTTCATAAGGCACCAACACGGAATGTAACCTCCCTGCTCGGCAGCTTTGAATGGACGTTTGATAACGCAGAAATTCTAATACTTTCAAAATGTGCATCGATAACTGATATGATTCACCCCAAATCGCAAAAACTTCCAATTGGTCCTTATGATAAGTTTCCTAAGGATCTGGCCAAACATTTCGATGGATCGAACAATGTTTTAGAAAAAACTTTCATCTTTTGAAAATTCTTACCCAATTTCGCTTGGAAATTCGTCAATTCAACAGACGCATTCTGAATATACACAGAAATCCTCAATAACTGCTGTCTTAGTTCGATAACTGTAGATTATATCTTGTTTCTTCTGAAAAGACGATAACTGTCCTTGGGTAGCCAAGTTACAGCAAAATGAAAAAAGGTTCCCTAAAATAGCAATAACTCTCTTAGAACGCGAATGTTCTCGGTATCTATAAGGTTCATTAATTTTCAAAAACCTACTCGCTATATGTGAATGTAAAGCATCTAGACTATGGGCTAAAGAGCATGTCTGAATAGAATACGAAGAATTATCGGCGCAGTGCAATGAATTAAATAAAGAAGACGCAGGCAGGGATTGCGGAAATGTGAAACTTACTTTAAACATGATGGGAATTGCATATTGATATAATATATGGCCATGTAACTCATTAAAAATAATTCACTTGAAATCGACACATCAAAATTGGCAGAAGTCCCAAAGGCAATGGGTAAAGCCAGGATCATCTGTAAAAAATACAGACGAACACACATATAACACCCAAAATAAATAACTAAAATAAAATTAAACTCAGAACAAAACTCAAATAAAATTCAAGTGGTTAACGTATGCAATGCATATATATAGTGTAACTTGATTCATTAAATAATAAAGGAAATAGATGCATTCAAACAAAATAACTCAGCTTAGTACCATTAAATCAAACTGCTATACTCCTCATAAAATATTGAAACTACTTACAAACCATAACGTAGCACTCATAAACACATAATTGTAATAAAAATAACACTAAAATCAATAGTCAAACAGGTATATATTGTAATTAGTAACACAACTAACTATAACTTATATCACAGAATGCACATATTGATTAAATTAGGAAAAAAATATCCGTCATAATCAGGAAATTAATATCAAAATAGAGATAAACTAATGTCAAAAATAGGAAAACTGCAGTCTTAATTCGGTAAAATTCAAACGTCGCAGACCAGGGTAAAATACACAATTAGATAAACATGTAATATATATATATATATATATATATATATATAGATCATGATCTACGCAATTATACTCGAGTGAAATAGTCATAATGAAAATTGCAAAATAAATAAATAACATAAGTACTAGACCAGCTAGCTTAAAAATGTCATAATTAGTATTTCTTTTTTTTAGCTTATGATCTGAATATAAAATAAACTAACGTCAAATCAAAGTATAATAAATATCCAAGTTAAATTTCTCTTTTCCGTTGCAGATAAGTGAACGGAAAACCCCTCGTCCAGGATCTATAAAACCGAAGACTAGTGATCAGTGAGAGTGAGTGCGTGATACAGTGCCGTGCGTGCATGATACAGTGCCGTGCGTGCGTGATACAGTAATATGTGAAACATTAGTGATTTTTTTTACTTTTAATTCATAAATATCACATGTAGGTAAGAGTAGCGGTAAGAGCTCTTCTAACCTTCATATATGCACTACTAACCACTTTTTTAAAAAAAAATCCGCACTGGGAAATAAGCAAACATATTATTTTCATATAATTTCCGGTGCTCTTTATCAAAAATACACAGCACAATACGATCGAAATCTTGCAAATTAGCTTCCAGAACATTTCGAATCGTCGATAAAGCAATCTTCATTGCCTGAAACTTATCAAAATTGAATTTCCTAATCCCCAAATTAGGGAACGCTAGTCTCCAAAGCGCGTTGCAGGCAATTAGTGTAACATAGCCGTAAAATTCTCTTATCATTATCTCTTGGCGCGCAAGTGAATAACACATTTTCCGCTGGTAAATTAAAAGCCGAAGAGATAATAACGAACCTAGCTTTTTACAAACTTCAGCTAACTCCTTCCCAGCCCCTCTGTGAATTGCTCCGTCGACTCCAGACAAGGGACTATGGGTCTCATTTGCTGCATTAACCACGATGTCACACTTCAGATGTGCAATATTACCATAATATACACTCACTTTCTTGTTAATATCCTCACTATAACTATATAATGGCTTCTTGTATGCGAGTTTCTGAAACAAATTCATTAAAGTTGGAAGCTCCAACACATCCACCACTCGCTGAATTTCCACGGGATCACTCAGTGCAGTGGTGAAAGTTAGCTGGTTAAACTCTGCATTATGTTCAGAACAATCTTTGGCAACATTTATCACTTGCATGTCACGTATTTCTTCTTCTTCTTCCTCGCGTGTTATCAGTTCTGGGGTTACATCCGGGTAATACGGTTTAAGTCTAGTGATGGCAATCGACTCAATTTTTTCTCTTCCCTTTGAAGTTTTGTACTTCACAAAATAAGCATTTTCATAATCTTTTCGTACAATAACAGCAGGTCCAAAAAACAATCCTGGCACTACCTCGCCGTCTTGAAGGGTCAAAGATCCATACACGCTGTCCTTCCGTGAACTGTACGGATCAATGGTGTTTATTGTGAGATCTCTCTGAAGTACGAAATCGATTAAAAAGTTTATCCTGAGCCTGTTCTCTAATATCAACAAGAGTAGCTAGACGCTCTCGATTCACACTGTGTATACACGGTTTATTAATGATAGCCTGATGTTCTAAATAAGGATCTACTCCGTGTAAATCCATAGAGTTTAAATGGGCTAAATGACGTGGAATGGTTCACAGTGATATTATGGCAAAAGTGACGGCTGGCACGTGATCCACCCAACTACCATGATTCTTAGGATCCACTTTCCTCTTCAATAGTGCTTCAATATGGAGGACAGAAGTCTCAACAAGACCATTGGTCTGGTGAAAGTAAGGATTAACGAAGTTCATTCTGATATCTAAAAATTACATAGTTCTTGAAACAACGAACTAGTAAACGCCGTAGATCTACCTAAAATCACTTCTTTGAACAGACCAAAGCGTAAAATTACATGATTGTACAAAAGATCTGCCAAAGCAGCGGCTGTCTGTTCACCCAACGTAGCCGTTACTACATAACGAGTATTGTAGTCTATTGAGATTGCTAAATATTAGTGCCGCAGAATATTGGCATCAGAATATCTCCCAGCTACATCCAATACGAAAGAAAGGAGGCACGCAGGGCATAGTATGTAAAACACCTGGAGGCGAACCCGGTACCTTTTTGACACACCTGGCAGCTTTTACATCGCTCAATGACGAACTTTATCATGTATGGAAAATATACTGAATTAAACAACAAATTATATGTTTGTTAATCCTGAATGTGAAGTACCCAAAGAAGAATTATGAGCTGACTGAAACACTTTCTCTCGTAAGGAGGCAGGAATAGCTACGAACAACTGTGTACCAATTGGACGTCTGTCACGTAGAGAAGAGCTAACTCGGCGCTCGAAATATTTACAAATAAGTTCAATGTGAGCAATGTCCTCAAACGCGAACTAGTGACACTGCCAAGAAATGGAAACGTAGCCAGACACAAGTAGACAGAAGATAAGTTGCTCAAAGGTAGGAAAACAAACAAGGGTATTGGCTTTATATCAGGTTAAAGGAATCTGCTATTGCACTTATCTTTTAATAAAACACAAAGGCATACAAAAATGCTTCTAGGAAGCTTAAGACTACATAATTGAACTTTCCGAGGAAAGAAAAAAGTAAAAATAATCCAGCGAAGTAGATATCGTAAATCCAAAAGTTCGTCGATGGAATCGAACCAGGGACCTCCGACTTATAGTATCGTAACCTTATATTTTAAGAGCGTGTGGATCGTCCGAACAGTGCACACTATTCATAAGATATGTGGCCTACAACTTCTGAGCACCCTCCATTGCGAGAGCATCGAGGGAATAAAATCGACTGAAATATGTTTGAAATTGTGGGGAAAATGGGAAAGAGTACCCGCGTTTCAATATGAATGGGGTGGAAATTATTGCAAAATCAACGGCGCAACATGTAATATCAAATCTCATATACTATTTTACGTCCATGATGGATTATGCGCTATCTACCGTGCTGAGGGATGTATCTACCGTTCTGAGGGTTACACGACCCCACAATTTTGTTGGTTTAAGAATAAATTCCGACAGAGATCTCCTGAATAAGGAAGTGTTTGCTTCACGGCGAAAATGTCAAAATTTGAATACCGATGTGGTTCTTAGAACGTGCAAATAGCTACGAATCATTTCTTTTAGATAATCAAATCGAATTTCGGTTTGATATCGTTGATGGATTACACGGACAGTGTGCACGTAAACTAGCAACGGTAAGAGAAAATGCAGATATGAGAATTTTTTGAAGGATCATATGGTTGAAACAGATGTTAGCGATTTCTTCTGCCTCCCAAGAGCCATTGTATAATGGATTATAAAACATGAACAAAGTAAACAGGCTTTATATGATTAGACCCTGCCTACGAAGGAAACATGGCAGAATAAAGCAGATAAATTGTGTAAGGACGCAAAAATGTACGTTGAACGGAAACAGGTATTTGATTTGTAAGATGTAGTTGCTTTTCAAAATCATTTAGTGAAAAAGAATTACCAAATTGTAGTATATGAACTACCAGAAGATTCAAGAACACCTTTAGTACGCTACCCAGGAATAAATGAGGAAAAGAAGATATTTAGTTTGTATCAAAGAGGAGATACTGTGGGCCACTTCCAACCCATTAAGAATATTAATTCATTTATAGGTAAGATGAATTATTGCTTTTCATGCTTGGATGGATTTAGATCAGGTAGGAGTGCTCAACAATGCCTGATGAGATGTTCGCACTGTGACATTCTCGTATTAAAGAAAATAACGCGAACTAGTACATTGCACAAAATGTAATAGGAACTTTGTTGAGGGCACTTGTTTTAATAATCATTTAGGACTGAAAAAGTAAAGAAATCCACATGTATATACGTGTAACTGTGTAACGCATTTGGTGTAGTTTACGAAAAAGAAAATCTTCTCATGTATGCGGCGACTACTATTGTAATCTTTGTAAAGTGCACGTAACTGTTGGCCATCGATGTTTCGTTGAAAAGTGTAAGATTAACGCATTGAACGTTTTTTATACATTATATCTGATATGAAAACAATGCTATTAGCACCAAATGAGAAAGGTGAACGGGACCATGCCATAATTTGTATAAATGTATGTTTTCAAAGCATAAATACTGGAATAGATAGTTCGTGTTTTAAGTGCTGAGATAAAATAACCGGGAAACGTATGTTTTCTTGTACAACCATGGAGACGTTTATTGAGCATGTGCTTATGGAAAGGCCAGAGAACAGATCATTGAGGCACTTGCTCACAATAATTCGCGATATGATGGTCTATTTTGTGTTCTGACTCTTATTGACAAACAAAAATAACTCATGCCCTCATGCACGGGCAAAAGATATATCAAATCAGTATCAGTATCGATTGTTTTCGGGATACATTTCTATATCTTGTTGTAAAATTATCCAAATTACAGAAAACATTAGGATTGAATGTTGAATTGAAAAACTGTGATTTTTCATATCTCTTTATTACAGAGGAACATTAAAATTATATTGGAGAATGGCCTGCATTGCATTACTATGACCCTGATTCCCGTAGTACATCAGACCGGATAGAACTTATGCTATGTAGTGAAGAGCGAGTACGGAGTAGTGATGTTTTTGATTTTAAGAATTGTTGGAGTACTTCCTGAACGATGTGTGTATGTTGACGGAGGCAGTGATTAAATTTACCTCCATAATTGAAGAGAAAACGAATGGTATTTAATGTTTTATTTCCAGCACAACGATCGGCAGTCTGCAGTGTTGACATACCGGTGTCATCATTTGATTGATGACGGATTCCAACTTACTCAACAACAGAGTATTAAAGCAAAAATGGTTGAAGTAAATGGAACACTTAACGAACAGATCTATTGTTACACCGAGTAATGACGGTTGGACGAACGGTTTGGCATACATAAAGTCAATGGTTCTGACGCAAAAACGAACACTATACACCAATTCATGGAATGTCACTGGCACTACTGTAAAATTTGCTATAAAGATAATAGTGATAGCATTTTATGCAAAGAAAATGGTGAGTACAACACTTTTGAAAAGAGATACGAACAAACAGTGCACTGTCGCGACTATCTGAAAAAACTAGGTTATAATTTAATAGAAATCTGAGAATGTGAATGGGATACAATGCTAAAGCGTGATAAACGTATACAGAATATCATCGAACACCGGTGCAAATATTCCCGATATTCTCATTCCAAAATCTTCCTATCAAGAAGGTAGAACAGAAAATTTTAAGTTATATGTATACTGTGCAGAGGACGAATATGTGGTTTACGTAGATGTCGCATCCCTGTATTCAATTGTGATGTGTAAACGGGGATTGTCTCTGAATATTCCTAAAGTACACAATGGCCCCAATTTTCCCAATGTGTGAAACATTCATGGTAAAGTGCAGTGTTCTTCCACCCTCCGTTTTATATTTTCCAATCATCCCTTATGTTAAGGGAGGCAGATTGATTTTTGGATTATGTAAGTCGTGCATGGACGAACAAAATGATGACGAATGTACAAACATAGATCTTGAACGTATCATTATCGGTACGTTCTGTAGCTCAGATCTACACAAAGCATTAGACAATAGATATCAGCTAATTGAAATTCACGAAAAATGGGAATTTGATTTACTAGTCCCCGATAAAGATGTTTGTGAAGAATTATTCGGCTCATACGTCAAGGGCTTTTTACAAATGAAACAAGAAGCTTCAGGATACCTTGCTGAATGCAGTACAAAAGAAAAGCAGGAAAAGTAAGTTAAAGAATATTTCACGCATGAAGGGATACAGTTAAATTATAAAAACAGAATATAGTCCAGGCCTGCACAGTACAGCGAAGCTGTTTTCGAATTCGCTGTACGGGAAATGGGGACATAGAACAGACCTGTCGCAATGCACAATTGTTGTTACGACAGAGCATTTCTTGAAAATTTTAACAGATCCTAAATATGAAAATCAAGCTGTAACACCAGTTGGTGAAAATTATCTAATTATTCAATATAAAGACTGTGAGAGGGAAAGTATGCCATTAACATTTTCAAATGTTGCTTTAGTGGCATTCATAACATCATGGGCACGAATGTGGTTCTATGACCTACTAACAATGTTGGAGAACAGAATTGAAATATATTCCGATACGGACGTATCATGTTTATACAAAGAAAAGATTATCAACTTCCTTTAAAATTCGTAAACGCAGAGGAATAGACGCTGACATACGACTGACGTACCAAAAAGTGTTACTGTTCCACATGGCTATAGATCTCATATTTGATTGTCCATATACTCGCTTATTGCGAATAAAAAGCAGTTTCTATCACATTGTGTCATTTGCAACGAATATGTTACGTTTTCAACATCCCTGCACCATTCTCGCCACAGGTCCGTCACGCGCAGGTAAAACATATTTTATCAATTTATTAATCAAAGAAATAAACATTATGTTTAATGTTTTCTTTAAAGAAATTGTGTGGTTATGTCCCAGTTATACCAAACTTGGACATTGATGCAAAAATACGTTTCTTGGAAGGAATCCACGATATAAATACTTTTGACTTAAGTGAAAATTCTTTACTCATATTAGATGATTAAATGTCAGAAACAAATGATGATATGGTCAAATTATTTACCAAGTACGCTCACCAAAAGAAATAAACCGTAATATTTAATGTTCAAAATTTATTTCCAAAAAAGGCATCTCGAGATATTAGTTTAAATGCATATTATATAGTGCTATTTAAGAATCCACCTGATAAGTTCAATAGAATATTTAGTGAGCCAAATTATGCCTCCTGAAACCAAACAACTCGTGAGTCTTCGAGTAAATTACACGGAAACCGCACACGTATTTATCGATTGATCTTACACAACAAATACATGATGCTTTACGACTGAGAACAAATATATTCCCCGGAGAAATAATGCATGTGTGCACTAGTGTTAGAAACTCGCCACACCGTGTTATATTTAGTTGGCATCAAAATGTAAAACATCATTATAACACCCTCTGCAAGCTTGCGAAATGCAAGGCTTCCGATCGGAAAGTTATTCTTCAAAACGCAGCGGGTGATTTCATTCGTACCATATCACAAGTAGCAAAAATACTATACAATGAAATATCCACATATCATTAATTCAGAAGCAAAGGCTCCGTACACATAAGAAGATCTCTCCTCAAACCATTCTCTTAGAAAGGAAACTAAATTATTACTAGAGAAATGTTGTGCATTACTTCCATTAATTCTCGGGCCTCTCGTTGGTGTTTAGCCTCAACAAGTTTTGTAAGATAACATTATAGGAATTACGTAAAATGATATTAGTTTCAGAAAATGCACTTCATATAATACAATCTAATTTAAAGACGCATGGATCACATCTATCAAGGCTAGATAAAGATATGAGCGAAATCATTCAACTTACTGATTTTAGTGGAGAACAAGAATGGAAATTGTATCAGCAAGTATTACATCAATATTCACACTATAAATCGGGTCCCACGCCGAAAAATACTATTGCCTTATCAATTGTTGACTCAGAAAATGCAAGTAGTCATACAGATAGCGGTATTTTATCTCTTGTACCCGATATATTACAATCAGTACCGAAAACGATTCGAAGGAACACTGATTTATTACTTAAACAACTCATTAGTTCACAGAAAATCTCATGGGATCATACAGATACAGTGGCTATCGATAGAATATCATTCCCGGTTCCAACATTATCGATTTAGTGAATGATGTTCGTAGACGGAAATATTCAACACAACCAGTAGGATTACAGTCGTTTTAAACGTTTATGGATGATATTAATGATCCTCGGGAATTTATTAGTTTACGTACACCAGGACGGCCTTCACCTGCTTTTGAAACCCCGAAAGCGACTGCCAGTAAAATTCGAAAACGATATTCTTCTTCCACTGCAGTATCTCCCGCAATGGCAGCCAACGTATTTCGGTATAGAAAAGATTATAAAATATAAAACAAAATACAAAATTACCAAAGGTATATTACAAGTATTCAGATCCTGCATTTTTATCCAGTGTTAGTACATTAGAACGTAAAACAAAATTATCCTGAAAGAAAATTAAAGAATGGTTAGCCACACAGGATGCATATACACTACACGCTCCAATAGAAAACATTTTCACGGAAACAATATTATGTTAGTGTTCCTAATGACACATTACAATGCGATTTGGCGGACATGCAAAATATTGCAAAGTATAATGATGGATATCGTTATATTTTATGTGCAGTTGTTATTTCTTTCTGTACTTGTATTGCATTCCTGTGAAAACTAAGAAAGGGCATAAAATGGCTAATGCAATAACTTCACTTTTAAACAAACTGCCATCACTGGTTCACCTTGAAACTGGTTTAGAATCCGAATTTTATAATATCCATTTAAAGAAAGTGTTTAACGATTTTGGAATTAACCATTATAATGTTCATTCGGAAAATAAATGTGCGTTAGAACAAAGACTGATTCGTACCAATAAAAGTATTATATATATCGTTATTTTACTGCTGAAAATACGTATCGGTACATTGATGTGTTAAATCAAATTGTACATAATTATAATCATAGTTATCATTCAACTATTAAAATGGCACAGGCAGAAGTAAATGATTCCAATATCAGTGAAGTGTGGTATACTCTGTAAGGAAAGACTGTAAATAAGAAGAAATTAACGTTTAAATTGCAAGCAAGAGATTAAGTTCGCATTACTAAATATAAACATAAACTTGGAAAAGGTTACTTGCCGAATTGGTCTCTAGAAATATTTCTCGTTAATAAGTATATGAAAATAATTCCTGTAACTTATAAATTGAAAGACTAAAATGGTGTTGAAATGGGTTTTCGTAAAATTGTTAGGCTACCCAGAAAGTATGAATCTGTGTATTGGAGTATCTAGTATTCAATCTGTATAATGATTTCGTCATTGAAACACGGATTTTAGGTGACGTTACCCTCCAATGCAAGTAGTACTCTTTTTGATAACACAACATCCTCATTTCGAGTAAAACTTCCACGAGCGATAGATTTAACGGAAGGATAGTGGGTTGTGGGCTTAACACAAACTAATATACCGTGGAGATTTTATAATATCGGTCCGTGTGAACAAATTACAATCGATACATTTTTTGACGGTGAGTATATTGGATATCCTGTTAAAGTAACGGAGGGATATTATGCATCCATTAAAGCCATCTTAAATCTAATTCCCGAGAAGATGCGTATAATAAAATATAATTATTTTAAGAATCAAGTCTATATTCATCATTATTCCGGTCACGTGATCGGTGTATTCTATACATAACAAAAATTTTAAAATATATACTCGGTTTACAACATATACATACAATATATACTCGGTATATAAATGAAAATTCAATTTTTTATAATTCAGTGGTGTATATATAAGATCAAAATAGGGAACAATTCCTGACACCTCAGGGAAAATATCCCTGTAACCTAGATTATAATATTACAACCGAAGATAATATATGTGTGGATATTGTAAAACAACAAGAAATTGGACCTTTTTCGTAAAATTAGTATATTTTACGAGCGGTATGGACGTAACCAAAATATTTTATTTCATAACCCGCAGTACGTGAAAGTCGAAAAGAAATATTTTGATCGGATAGAAGTAAACTTAAAATATGAACACAGAATAAATTTACCATTTCGTATTGAAACTTCGAACGTCACATTAACGAAAATGATTTCTGAAAGCATAGAAGACAGCTTCCACATTACACTGGTTTCAAATGCAAGTACAGACGTTTATCCTAAAAATAGTCCAACAAATTTCATTAATAATTTGAAAAATACTCCAGGATTAACAAATACGAATTCATGTGCTGGATTAAGTGAAATACATACTCCTTTAACGTGTGGCAATGTCACCGAATAAGAAAATGTTGTTTGGTACAAATTATAAGGTCATGAAATTATGAAAAGTGAAATTATTCCTGGATATTATGCAAACATTGAACACATACTGGAAGAATTAAATAACGTTTCAGAATTTATACGATTTCGATACGATGCGATTTATATAAATGTTGAATTCATAACACTTTCACCTACTTTGGCTATGCAACTAGAATTTCATGAAAAAAATGATCTCGTTATTCAAAAGCAGGGAGTTAAACAACCATACTTAGAAATTGAATATCCTTTTTAAGTTTTTGTGTATACTGATCTTACTGAATATCAATTGATGGGAGATACGCAAACTCCCTTACAAGTGTTGGCAATATGAATTATGGGGAAATTCAAACGTTACGATATCAAGATATTCACTATATACCACCTTCCAAATTTTGCTGTAACAGTGTTGAAATACTAATAAAGGACCACGCAGGACAAAATTTATCATTTCGTTCCGGACGTTCTCCTGGAAAATGAAAAAGCAACATAAGTATTATCAGCGGGGACATGGGCTCCCCTTCTTTTCAGGCCCAGGTTATCAATTGAGTCATGGGATTCGTAGTTTGTTTAAAGGTTTATTTCGTTTTGCATTACCTTTCATAAAGCAAGGTGCCAAAGCCGTAGTTCGTCAGGCGTTACAAACAGGAATACAAGTTGCAGGTGATGTACTGCAAGACCGTCTATTTAAAGAATCTGTTCGTGCTCGCGTAGAAGAAGCTGGAGAAACTTTAAAAACAAAGGCTGCGAATAAACGTAGTCAGTTGTTAACCGGTAGTATTAAGAGGTGTTAACGAAAACGTAAGGCTCCTGCTATTGTACAATTCGGTCCTCCGGTCAAACGTAATCGAAAATATTCCGGTGATATATTTAGTTAATCATGGCTTTGATCATTGGAAGTAGTTCTGAATGTTGTACAAGTGAACTTGATTTGTTTACTATTCCAATGACTCAAACTGCTATTGAGTCATCTTCCACTGTTTAATATCGTCCTGTTTCTACTCTATCGTCAAAAGGACCAATTGAATTCGTTGTACCTGGTGAAACTGGTGATTTTATTTACACTGCATACTTGTATCCCTACGTAAAATGTAAAATTATAGAAACCGATAATCCAGATTTATTTGAGACAGATATTGTTGCACCTGTAAATAATTTTCTTCATTCGTTATCTAGTCAAGTTGATGTTTTATTAAACGATAATTTAGTTAGTTCATTCTCTGTTTCATATCGGTACCGTGCTTATATCGGAGCTTTATTATATTATGGTACCATTGTCCCTCGATTCCATTTAACTGAGGGATTATGGTATAAAGATACTGGAAACCAATTTAATGTATTAGGCAATTCAAATACTGGATTTAGAAATTGTGCCCAGTTTGTTAGAAATACTGCATCATTGGATATGTATGGCCGTATCCATGCTGATATTGCCGGTGTGGGATATATGCTTCCTAACAAAGTAAGCTTATGTGTAAAATTACTTCGTATAAAAGATACATTTTGTTTAATGTCTGCTGAAGATACAACATATAAAGTCAAATTTGAAGACGTAACACTGAGGCGTCTAGATATTGCTGCCGACTTAGCTATGCAAACCAATGCTGGCATGAAACACATTCCGGCTAACATACCTCTTATCCATGTTCAAACTAATACCTATAGCATTCCCGCAGAAGTAAGTTTATATAACCTCCATAATTTATTTTTTGGTAAAGTACCAAAAGTGTCATTATAGGCATTGTATCAAACGCTGCATTTAACGGTCAACCACATGTAAGCCCTTTTGAATTTCAACATTTTAAAGTTAACAAGCTGCAATTACAAGTTGGTTCAAAATCACCACCGTCACCCCTTACTCCTAATTTTGGAAATGGATTATATGTTCAAACACATTCCACTCTGTTTTCTGGTACTGATAAATATTATGAAGATCATTCACATACAATTTCCCGTGAGGAATTTCGACATGGATACACTTTGTACCCGTTCATTCTATCTCCAAAAGGAACATTAGATGATTCTACGTAGGATGTCATACGTGATTCCCGCGTCAATTTAAAATTATTATTTTCTCAACTTCTACAAAGTTCCATTACATGTATTGCGTGCGCTCAATTTGATTCTCTCATTCAAATCGATAAAGACATGGATGTATATACTAATCACACAATGTAAAATATCGTCATTTGAGTAGCATGAGGTTATTGTTTACTTCTCTGCGTTCAACGATAGTGATGTTCATATTATTATTAAGGAACTTGAAATTGTAAATCCTGATATCCGCTTTGTTCATAGCTGGATTTTTAAACCACCATATCCACTACATGAATTACGTGTGCCGCTCATACTTTCGAATAAACATCTAGTACAACATGATTATGGTATTGACTGGTACGATAACGAAGTAGATTACTCATTCTTACCTACTCTATTGCAAAAATATTGCGCTAATACCTATACTTTGCATACTTACGGTAAGACACGTCAGGACTATCTCCAGCAACTATTAGAACGGACTGTTTTGAATTTTGAATATTTACAGTGCCAAAAAGCATCTTCCTTTGGATTTCATGTATACTCTTGTGCTCATTTAAAACACAGATTTGGCCAATTTAAGTGTTGTGTGCGTGAAGCTTTATTATATGCCGAATCCTTAAAAGTCTATGGTTATGTTTTTTACGTAAATCCAAATAGTGCAACGCATCTTCCACCAAAAATAAAACAAGAGAAAGGAACTAAGGACGAAATATACTAATAAACATGTATAGTCATCAACTATTACAAGTGTTGATAAAGGACTGTATGTGTGGTGCAAATGTGACTGGAATTTATCCCATTGGTCGTTTACCTATACTTCTTCAACACCCAGTAGGGCTGGTTATTAATTTGGACAAGTCTAATTTACCTGGTAGCCATTGTGTAGCGATCTATATTGATAACAATAAACATGGGTACTATTTTGATTCTCTGGCACATGGTGTGCCTAAACTAATTAAGCAGTTCCCACAAAGGAATTGTAAACGCTATTTTATAAATATTGTACAAGTTCAAGATAATCATTCTATCATATGTGGATATTTTGTATTATATTTTCTGTATTACGTGATACGTGGTGTTTCATTTAAAAAACTTATTGCAATGTTTAATCATAAAAAAATTAAAAAATAATGATAAGCTTGTCAAAAACATGTAGAAACATAATGAAAAAGAAAAAAGGAGATGTTTGTACATTTTTATTCATAAGTAAATATCATTTTTTTAAAATTTTTTGTATTTTTATTTCTCCATAAGATATCTGTTGCTTCCAATAATTTTAAGGTTACAGTGAAAATGTTAAACTTGCTATGTCATTAGTAAAGATTGTGGATTGCTCATTTTTCCACCAATAATTCAGTTGCTGTGCATTTCGATATGCACATACAGATTTTGATTCTACTTGCTTATGAAATGAGCAAATTCAATTAAAAACGGTACCTGGTAATTCTGCTAATGGTGGTCAACCTTTCTTTCCAAATCCACAACGTTTGCTAACGCAAAGATTTTCTTTATCCACATGGATTTTTCCCCACCTTTACAAAGAAAAGTTGCATGTGATACACAAAAATCATACATAATATTCCGAATATGTGATATGAGGTACCAAGTCTTACTAGACCACGACAAGCCATGCAAGTGGTTTGTAAGCTAATCGATTTGTTTTCGGCAACCTATTGGAAAATCGTTAAATTCAGATCGTACTTTTACTAAATAATGGAAATATAATGTATCATCAGAAGCAGTAAAGCAAAATTCACGTATTGCAAATTCATTCGCAGAAATCTTAAATCCCTGTATGTCTACAATATACATTTTATGACAAACTGAAATTTCACACAAACGTTCCATGACAACTGGAATAAGTTGTGCAATAAATTCACAATTTTTTAAGCATTCACCAGTTTTTAACATCAAGTTTGTGATTGAAATTTCACGATGCCGTTCATGAAAGATTTCAAAGTGTTCTACTAAAGCCTTATCCTTTAACAAGTGTTTTTCAAGAAAAGTTCCGTGATTGTGCTCCATAGATGTTTGTACATTTATTCCATATGACCGTAAGTATAGAGTTATAATTTCTAACAAAACTTTCACTAATGTTTTGTCCACAATTCTCACTATCACAATACATTATTAATAATAGTAATAATTAAAGGAAATAAAACAATTAAAATTGAAATCAGTACAGAATTCACCTTATGTCCACGTATTTCCCATAATCTTTCTCTAGTAAAATTTTAACTAGGCTAGGCCTACGTTCAAAGTCCCACACAAGATCTCGAAAACGTTCAATGAAGTTCCATATTATCGCAAAATGCTGTCCATGCTTTTTTTCTATAAATTGATAATTCTTCATGAACCTCAACTTTTGTTACGGCATCTATAGCTTTCCGTTCAAGAAATTCCGTATCCAATACCAAGCAATCATGCGTCCATTGGCTACTGTCTCCGAACCCGCAAGTGAAACAAACACATATCGTCTGGTTTCCAGTATATCATGCAATCGTTTATATAATCCAATGATGTTCGTTCTACAGTACACTCACATGGTAAATTCAAAAATTCTTTTAACTTCCAATTCTCCACCGGGGAATTACTCATTGTTGGTAGAGGTATAGAGGATAATCTTTTATTTCATGATCGACATCAAGTAACGGGAAAACTTCTGTTTCCAGTGGCGGAGGTTGCGGAATTACCACCGGTTGGTATGAAAACTCTGTTCCCGGTAAAAACGTTAATACATCCAATTTAGACGGACAAACTTCTGTTTGAAATGGCGGAAACTGCGGGGTCACTTCCGGCCACATTGAAAACTCTGTTCCCGGCAAAGATGACGACTCTCTAAAAACACTTTCACCTCCTGTACTAAAATTCAAAGGTTTTGGTAAATCCATGTTTTAAAACTAATCTATAAAAAACTAATCTATAATCTAAAAAGCAACCGGGTGTTTAATATACTTCGTCCATCACGTGATATCCCATTTTAAATTCTAGAATAGTCTCCAAAGACCAAAATCAGCTGTTGTGTTAAATGTCATGCATATAAATAATAAAATAATATATTTACCTTGTCATATGTGTGCGATTTTATATTTCAATTCTAAAGGTCTTTTCTATATTCTGCTTGTCAAATTAACATTTCTTCAACATTTATTATACGTTAAACACATTATTCTTTCATTCACAAAGCAATATCCACCCTTCTTAATATATGCTAAGAATCTAAACAGAAAAATAATAATGAGCTTTCAACATAAATCAGTATCCAACAGAGCCGCTTATTTTGTTTTCATTGTAATATAATTCAACGTGCTGCAAATATGTCGTATCTAAGGAACGTGTGCTACGCATGTATAACTCATTCATATGTAACAGAAATGTAAATATATAATTTAAAGCTATTCATCAATGTCAAGTTTGATTTTAACATTCAGAAATGTAAAGCAGCTTGCTATGTGTCATGAATATATAATTACGAACGCACTTTACTAATGTCCCCGAATCGGCTAAGTTTGTCTAGTGCCAATAATAATATCTTATGGTTCGATGTGGTAAAGTTTATCTAATGCCAGTGATTATATATTTTATCCTGATAAACGGGCTCCCGGACACTGTTCGTTATATTTTCTCAAAATATATTTAATAAAAATATTTAGAAACTACTGAACCAATTTGAAAAATTCATTCGTTGTTTAATACCTGTTTAATGCCAGTGACGATGCACTATACATTTTCCTGAAAAATGGGCCCTTAGATGTAAGGGGCGTGATGTCTTGTTTCACTATATATAAAAAAATTATCAAAAACTACTGAACGCATTTTAAAATTTCTTTCGATTTGTACTCTAACAGCATTGAAAGTTAAAATAATATTTTCTGAATATTGAATTTATACTCAATATTGAAACAATATTTATTTTAAAAAATCGATGTATTAAAATATGTACTGAATATGTAACACGAATAATTGATTACATTGAATAAATGTTTCTTATTTGCTATTGTATGAATATTTGAAGAAAAATCTTTAATCAATATTTATTATACGTTTCGTAACAAATATTTTCATCAAAAATATTGTATTAATATTTCGTTTTTATGATCCAGCAAATATTTTAAAGCCAATGTTTACTAATTATTTATTTTATACTACATAACAATATTTACTGCTATGCCAAAATGGATTATATTACAAATGATTATTATATGTTTAGTAACTAATATTTCCACCAAAATTATTGTATAAATTTTTCGTATTTATGATTCAGCAAATATTTGAAAATCAATCTTTACTAAATATTTACGTAATGTTACAGAACAATATTTACTGTTATGCCAAAATGGAATATACTAAAAATATTTATTATATATTTAGTAGGAAATATTTACACGAAAAATGGTCTACGAATATTTCGTGTTTATGATTCAGCAAATATTTGAATACCATTGTTTACTAAATATTTATGTACTATTACATAATATTTTCTGCTATGGCAAAATAGAATATACTAAAATTTTTATTATATATTTAATAGGAAATATATACATGAAAAATGTTTTGTGAATATTTGGAGGTAGTGATTCATTGAATAAATGATAGAAAATGTCCAGGAAATACTTTTGTTACATTACATTACAATGTATATTGCTAATCCAAAATTGAATATGCAATAAATATATATCATATATTTAACATAAAATATTTATACAAAAACTGTTGTTTGAATATTTCATGGCAGTGATTCATTGGATATTTGATAGACAATGTTTAGCAAGCATTTGTCATATTACATTATAATAATTGGTGCAATGCAATAACTGAATATGCAAAAAATGTTTATTACATATTTAGTAGGTTATATTTATAAGAGAAATGTGTGAATATTCTATGTTAGTGATTCATTCAATATTTGAACGATAATGTCTAGAAAATATACATGTTATATTGCATAAGAATATTTACTTCTCTTCCATAATAGGAATTCCAAAAAGCATTTATTATATATTCAGTAGGAAATATTTACACAAATAATAATGTACCAGCAATGATTTACGGAACGTTTGAAAGATAAGGTTTAGTAAGTATATATGTTGTATTATGTTACACTAATTACTGTTATGCCAAAATTGAATGTACTAAAAATAGTTACTACATAATTAGTTAAAATATTTACAAGAGAATTTGTTATGAATATTTCATGTTAGTGATTCATTGAATATTTGAAAGATAATGTCTAGTAAATATATATGTTATCTTACGTTACACTATTTATAGCTATGCTGTAACTGATATGCAAATAAGGTTTATATGTAGGAGAAAAAATAAACGTAAAATGTTGCAATAATATTTCAGTTTAGTGATTTTTTGAATATTGCAAAGATAATGTCATATAAATATTTATGGTATATTACATTAGAATACTTACTCTATTGCTATAACTGAGTACACAAAAATCTTTATTATGTATTTGACATTAAAGATTTATAGGAGATATTTTGTTAATATTTGATGTTAGTGATTCACTGAATATTTGAAAGGCAATGTTTATCAAATACTTACATTACACTACTATGTTTATTGTTATGCTATAAACGAATGTAGAAATTATTTTTATATATTTAGTACAAAACTTTCGCCGAAAAATTTTGCATGAATGTTTCATGTTAGTAATTCAATAAATATTTGTAATTCAATGTTTAGCATACATTTATGTTGTTACATTACAATTTATTCTCCATGTCGTAACTGAATATAAAAACAGTATTTATTATATGTTTAGAAGGAGATGTATACGCAAAAGTATTGTATGGATATTTTATAATAGTGATTCAATGAATATTTCAGAAACCATGTTTAACAAAATTTATGTTATACTACATTACAATACTTACAAGCCTTCCGAAATTAAGTATGCAAAGATATTTTGGAAGTTTTTTGAGATATATTTCATCGCAAATTAGTATGAGTAATACATGTTACTGATTTCATGAATACTTCAAAATTGAGTGTTTAATAAATATTTATGTACTATTGCATTACAATATTCACTGTCCTGCCAAAATTGAAAATCTTAGAGATATTTCTTATTGATTAGTAGTACATACTCACACTCGAAAAATGTTTTATGGTTATTTGATGTTGGTGATTCAATAAATATTTGAAATATAATGTCCAGCAAATATTTATGTCATTTTACATTACAATATTTCCTGTTAGGCCGAAATTAATATCCAAAAAATTCTAGTTATATGTTTCAGAGCAAATGTTCACACGAAAAATATTATTTGAATATTTAATGTTAGACATTCAAGGAATATGTGAAGGGCAATGTTTATCAAATATTCCTTTTATAATGAATATTCACTACTATGCTTTAATTGAATATCCAAAGGAAATACTTCCTATATGATTACTAGGAAATATTTTCACGAAAAACATTGTATGAGTATTTAATGTTAGTGATTCAGTGAACTTTAAAAGATAACATGGATAATATAAATTAGTTCCAATAAACTGTTTATTAACCCCTAAAAGGAAACATGGGTGAAAATTCACCCAGATGAAAGTTATTTCTTTTTGCTGCAAACTGGCAATACTGCGTTGAACTTTGTTCTCCATGCTAAGTTTCTCCCTTTGGTAGTAGCTTTATGATCGTAGCGGAAAACCTATTTATACTTCTTTCTGTTTACTCTTAATACGTACTTGTTGGGTAAATTTTCACCCGTGTTTCCTTTGGCGTATGTAAAAAAGATGCTTCATTTTAAGGGTTAAGAAATTCATTAAAACATTGTATCGCTATTTGTTTCCCTGAATTTTAGTGACAGATCGTTTTATGGCCAGTTTCTTCAAACTTCTGTTTTACATACAGAAGAGTACAGATCGGGGTCTCTGCAAGAAAACATTTGAGTTATAACGCTCCTGCTAAATCACAAGCCTAGTTTACTTTGAGCTGTATCTATATGAACTCCTAATTTTAGACCGACCCTTGTATGCGGTGCGATTTGTGTTATGTGGGTGCCGCTTCAACGTAAAAATAAATTTGTTTACTTTCACTTGTTTCAGAATAACGAGTTTGGATGTCAATTGTTACAATATGTCACAATACGTTTGATAAAGATATTTATTCTCAGGAAATTCCATCTTACCATCCGGAAACCAATTTGATGGCATTGTTTAATTTCAAGGAAACTCTTGGTTGGAAGTCCGAAATTAGAATATGTAAGATGATTGTTTCATGATTTATCTCCTGCAATCCGAAGATAAACGTAAGATGAATTTTTAGTAAAATCAGATCAACTATTTTATTTTTCTCCTTTCAAACCTTACGTACTTTGTTACAGGGAAATCAGATTCAGTATTACACACCTTAGTTAGGAATAAATTGACAGAAAAAGGGCTATAATACAAAAAAGACTTATGTCCTAGAGTTTTAATATAATCTTCCACAGTGCTGATTTTCTTTCGAATAGGGTGCCACTCCGCTTTCTCAAAAAATTAAAGTACAAAATTTCAAGTATAAAATTTCACAGAATCGTTGAGAGAGACAATTTCATGTGATTCGCATTCGGAAATTGGTACCAGAAGTTGTCGTCAAAAATGTTAATATTTCGACCAAATGACTTTCGGCACATGAAGGAGGGATACGTAATATGTTAATTGCTGGTGCCGATATATCTAAACACAAAGTAACAGAAGGTTAGAGTTACTAATATGGAATCATATCAAAATACTAAGGTAAAAGCACCAGTTATGGACATCCTTATATTTTGCTCCAATAAAGGATACGTTGACGGAAATATGTGAAAATTGGAATTTGAATAAACCAACTAAATTTCTCTTGCATTGGAAATTTAGTACTTGATATACTGCTACCACTGAGTAACATTCATTTGTCGTGTACTATGTGTACTGATGCTGCAATTTTAGTGATGTTAATTGCATGCAGGCCCGTCATTTAGGGGGACTATGAGGGGCAATTACCCCCCTGAGTTTGAGATTTGTAAAATTTTCATCATTAAAGTAGTAGTAAATCAATGAAAAACGTGAAATGTTAGTTGTATCAAGGTGTCTTGCGCCCCCTTCCCCAAGCAAAAGCTGAAATGACGCTCTCGGTTGCATGCACTTTTCTTCACACTTCCTTAAGGAATTGAATAAGGTGATGCATATCTTTGGGCATGCGGCAAAGAGCTAATCCTGTACTTTACAATTTAGATCACTATATCTTGTAACACGGAATGTGTAAATTTTCTTATCCAGTGGAAGCAGTTAAGTTACCATTCGCAATCAAATCCTAAGGATTTCAAGCGAAAGAGAAAATATTTTACATTAGATGATTTTGTACAAATAATCCTATATTGGGGTAAGTCGCATTTTCATCTGTTTTTCGGTCTTGGTAATTTGCAACTGGAAACTACTGAAGGGAATGTAATTTATTTACACTTAATAGGAAATTAATATTCGCATCCAGTGATCCAGATCCATAAAGAGTTACTTAAAACGGGATTTCATTCCATTTCGTCGTTTGAGAGTTCTCGAATGGCAACGGAAGGCAAACCATGCAAAAGGCAATTTTAATTGAATCCTGAGAAACGCAAGTTAAACTCAAATTTTGCGTACCGTCGACACAAACAACCATACGAAATGAGGACCATGACATGAAATGGTATACACTAATTTCATACACTGGACATAATGAAAAAATGAAATCTCTAAGTTTTACGTCCTACGGTTATGCCGGTTAGGCTAAAGGAGACGGTGATGATGAGTGATGAATGAATTGGTGTAATGAAGAAAGTGGGAGGAAACGGGAGAACCCCGAGAAAACCCTCGCATACGGTGTTTGTCAACCACAAAGTTCACTTGGGAGGGGCTGGGATCGAATCCGGGACCCCAAGCACCAGAGGTGAACGCTCTACCACTAAGTCACCGCGACCCCTCTGAACATAATGAAATAATTAAGTAATTCACTGAGTTCAGAGAGAAGGTAAAATTTTGAATTGGTGATAAATTTCCTATTTGCATGTCGGCTTCTGAAAACACAACGCAGAATTTTTATTTTAGTTTTCAATATTCGATAACACACACGAATTTTGCGATATAATGATAATGACGCAAATTTTGTGTTTTGGAGATTATCAACCCCAAATTTTTGACAATCTCGCTACCAAAAGTTCTTAACGCATACGTTGCGAAGACTGATCAGAATGAGACCCAAGATATCACCAAGTTTTGTTTAAAAACTTTAAGCAAAAGGGTCGGATATTTTCTGAGAGTACAGCCGATGTTCGATGTAGGTGCGAAAATGTTATTACATAACTTAAATGTGACTTTCGAAGAACATAAGAATGTTGGAAAAAATTTTCATTTCCCTTTAAAGTATGTTTGAAAGCAATTCAAGAATCAATAATACATTTGCCTTAAGATATGGGTTTTACAGATGATTTGTAACGATTAATAATTCTTCTCAACGATTCTAAAGGAGGCGTAGTTTCAAGATGCCGCAGTTACACACAACAAAACTCAATCGCTTCATATACTGACAAAGAGGACGTTATATTAAGGTATGATGAATAAACTGAATCATTTTGCCTGTAACTTCAACAGTATTGGTGAGTAATAATGAGTTATTCGTACTTTTCAAATACTGTTTGGAATCTTTATTGTTTCTTTGTGTATTAGAAGCAGCAATTCAGCGTAGCGGATTTTTAGCTCTGTTTCAGCGGAAAAAGAAAAATCGATCTGGCACTATTGTTTGTATTTCCTATCAGTAGTGGTACCGACCGGTAGTTTTTGACAAGATTGATATTTTTGTGTTAATTAACTTAACAGTTATGCTGCAAGAGGTTTCCAAAATGGAGCACAGGAAACACAATCCAAAAAGAATAGTTTTCGTTTATTAGTGTCAAAATCGTCCAAGAAGCTACCACTCGACAGTGTTGAGGATATGAATGATTTATAAGCGGAGTTGGCCGAAAGTTCGAATTTGGTGGGGATTATCCCTTTCCGGATCCTGGCTTTTTGGGCTATTTTTTAGACTTTCAGTCAAGCAGCTACTGTATCGTCACTATTTATCCTAGGATCATGGTTCATACCTCATTCTCTTCAGAATGGAGCTGGCTTTCAAATGGTACCACTTGCGTGCTCATACCATATACCAGAAGCGGGGAAAAAATGTCAAAGTAAAAATTTCGGAGGGAAAAATTTTTTTCTCGAACTTTGGCCCCCCCTAGAACCCCCCTGTGTGATCGTAGCCATCTAAAAAAAATCTGATAATTAGCACTTAGTATACTGAATGTGTGTGCCAAATTTCAAGTTTCAATCTTGAATAGTAAGGACGGGAGAATTTTTATCAAAAATTCCCACAGTGCCCCAAAGTACCATAAAACACTATGATCTCAGGGAAAAAAATTCCTGAGACATCCCTAATTACCCTAGGGTCATGTTTCGCCCATTATTCTCTTCAGAATAGAGCTGCCTTTTAGGCGGTACCATTCATATGTCTCCATCATGTATCTAAGGCGGGAAATTCCTGAAAAAAGGGATTTTGGGGGGCAAAATTTCCCGTTTTTAAACTTTTGCCCCTCTGGACCCCCCTGTTTTTACGCAGAAATCGGAAAAAAACTTCTGGTAAATACTACTCGGTGGACTGAATGTTTGTGCAAAATTTCAATCTTCTACGTAAAAAAATAGGCCCGCCAGAAAAAATTTCCCTACCATGCCCCACTTTTACCCTATACAGAAGTATATTTGGATAAAAATTCACTGAGACGGCCCTAATTACCCTACAATAATAATTCGACCGTCGTTCTCTTCAGAATGGAACGGCCTTTCAGACGGTATGACTCGCGTGGTCCTATCATGTTTTTTTTTGGCGGGAAAATTACGAAATACGGGATTTTTGGAGTAAAACATTCCTATTTTTACCCTTTTGCCCCTCTGGTTCCCCCCCTGTTTTAGCACTGACATCGGAACAAAAAATCTGGTAAATAGTACTCGGTGGACTGAATGTTTGTGCAAAATTTCAATCTTCTACGTTCACAAATAAGCCCGCCAAAAAATATATAAACCGACAATGCCCCATATTTCTTTATATAGAAGTATATTTTTCAAAAAATCCCTGAGACGTCCCTAATTACCCTAGAATAATAATTCGACCGTCATTCTCTTTAGAATGGAACGGCCTTTCAGACGGTATGATTTCCGTGGTGCTATCATGTATGCAAGGCGGGAAAATGACGAGAAACGGGGTTTTTGGGGGTAAAAAAATCCCTATTTTTACCCATTTTCCCCTCTATTTCCCCCCTGTTTTAGCACTGACATCGGAACAAAAAATCTGGTAAATACTACTCGGTGGACTAAATGTTTGTGCAAAATTTCGATCTTCTACGTAGAAAAATAAGCCCGCCAAAAAATATTGAACATAGGCTTAAAAAATGAAAAGAGAAATTTTTGACTTATGACGTCATCACCACCTATGTCTGGACGCAGGACGGTCTGAAACCATATGTAATGTCTTCTACAAGGACTCTAGACTTGGAAAACAAAAATAAAACCGGACGAAAAAGCTCAAATAGAAAAGAAATAACGCAATGTACCATGAAAAGTGCATATGGTACAAATTGTACCATAGGATCCCGAAAGGGTTATGATAAGTAATTCATGCGTTTAATGGTTCTTTGATTTACGAAAATTAGTACATTAAAAACAATTTAAATACTCTTAAGAATATATACTAAAAACTGGAGAAGTCGCCACTGGGCCAAACACATTTGTGTATTTGTTGCCTAAATTGTTAGTTCTCATTTACGAGAGAGATTTGTGTTGCATTACCGGCAGCAATGCCTGTATCTTAATCCATAATGTGTTAAACTGCAGGTGGATATGAGATATTCTCATGATGATCACCAATGGTTAGACTAAAGGGTTAACTTTACAACGCCCACTCCAGCAGGTACACTCACTCAGAAACGAGAAATTACACTATTTTTCTTTTTGAAAATGGATCAAAACTTACCTACCTTTAAGCCAGCCCGTTAATACTCTACTCTACCCTACTCCACTATACTTTTTAGAAGGACCCTACTTATCGATGCGCACCTCGAGCGTGTGTTGTAAAGTTTACCCAAACTGAATAAATATCTTTTTGGAATATTTTCTACACATATATTTATTAAGCATTAATTAGAGTGAATATGAATTACGTTGGAAGCCAAATGGCTGACATGCTTAAATTCGTAATTCAGGATTCGATTCCCAGTTTAATTTTAGATTTCCGTGATAATCCTGCATCGTGAGATAATTGGGACGCTATTTAAATTAAGGGGTAACAGATTCCAGTCATGTAAGTCATAAATAATGCAACTTGGAAGCCGATGATCTGGTCTCTTCTCTTCAAATAACTTTAACTCAAAAATGAAGGAAAACAGTAAAATTTAAGTTATGCGTCGATGTTATGTGCAAATAATACCACCGCCTTCTTCCGAGCAACAATACCTTGAATTATCTAACCAATATTTTTTGCAAGATACATTTTATTTCAATAAGGTTAAATGTTATTACCCCAAATCACTCAAATTTTACTCTTAAAATTGATTAGACAATACTTTAGTTTAGGTTGCACATGTAAGATCGCGTTAGTCACTTTACGAAATATAGCTTATCCAGAGAAAGAGGTTAGAAGCTCGCCAGAGGTCTTTGATTTCTATCTTTGTCACACTTAGACAAAAACAAATAATAAAATAAAACTAAGAATACCCTTGACAGCCAAAGAACTAGGTGTTGAAGTCACTATGTGAATCAAAATAAAGGTTTGCCATTGATTAATTTCTGTGAGAACTGAAGACAAGGTGAAAATAATGTTTTTGATGCAGAAAGTGATTGTAGTTGTTTGCTTTTGTAGAGTTCTAAGACGGATCCTTAAAAGTTGAAATTTCATCAGTGATAGTAGTTATTACATTGCAGTGCAAAGCCGATTTACGAGAGCAAAACAATAATGGTTGTAGTAGTGCTTTCTTGTGAACGTTTTTTCGTTTATAATTGCCCTATATTTAATTTAGTTGGCTTAACTTATATTACCTTCTCATAGGTCAGCATTTATTACGAAATATGTCGTCTGCCTGATTTTCGACAAAAAGTGTATTAAACCAGGTAGTAGTAGTCACTGACGCAAATCCCGGTGGGCCGAGGGGGGCATGTCCCCCAATCTTCGACCTGGGGAACAGTCCCCCCAATAATCTGACTTAAAAAGTGCTTTTTGGGATAAGTGTTAAGATTTGTGTCCAACTGCCACAAAGGAATGTAAGAAGAAATTGATTTCTCTTGGCTTTTAAAAAAGAATCGTATTCTGTAGCATTTCAAACTGAACTTCGTGCTGTAGTGCGTTTAGTAGTCTCATCAATATGTATTAATTCCACTTCCGCTACTTGGACACAAATTGCAATAAATGCCAGTGGAGGACATGGCCCTTTCCTCATGCTGTAAAGTTGTCTCATCTGTAGGTACGGGCACAAAATCCGGAGAAATGGGGTGACGTCCCCCCCCAACATTGGAACTGGAGTCTCTCCCAATAATCCGATTTGAAAAGTGCTTTAGGCAGATAGGTGTGATGATTTGTATCCGACTGCCACAAAGGAATGTGAGATAAAGTTTGTTTCCCTTGGCTTTTACATTTTCAATGAAAATGAAGGCGTGCGACTGTGCGTGACGTAACCTGATATGAAATCTTATCTCCTCCCTAGGCCCTAGCACACGAAGAGTATATAGACTATTCAATGTCAGTAGAACACATCTTTTCAGTAAATGCGCATTTAATCTATTTGCAGTATCAGCCTAGGCATCTACTCATGTTTCGTAAGCTAACTCTATAGCCTATGGAACCCGGAGTTTCAATGCTGCGTTCACAAAAGCTCTCCACTGACTTCTATCCTTAGCCAACTGGATTCAGTTTCTACTTTGTATTCCTATTTTTGCGAGATCCATCTTATTACTGTCTTCCCATCTGGGCCTAGGTCTTCCTAATGGTCGTTTTCCGATCGGTCTTACCGCTAACACTTTGAAAGCGTTCCTACTTTCTTCCATCATGGCTATATGTCCTGCCCACCTAAGCCTCCTAGACATGATGACCCTAACAATGTTTGGTAAGCCGTATAATTTAGCTAGTTTCTCGTTATGAAGTTTCCGCCATTCCCCATTTCAATTCCTCTTGGGTCCGAATATGGGTCTGAGGATCTTGTTCTCAGATACTTTCAGTCTATGTTCTTCCCTCAGAGTAAGCGACCATGTTTCGAAATCATAAAGAACAACAGGTACGATTATCGTATTATATATATTAAGCTTCAAATTCCTCGACAGAATTCACGACGACAAGAGATTTTGAACTGAATAATAACACGAATTCCCTGTTTTTAGTCGGCATTTAATTTCTGCTTGAATATGATATTCGTCTGTTAATATTGATCCTAGATATTTGAAAGTATCCTCTTTATCAAAAGTATTATTTAATATTTTAACGCATTGATAATTTGCCGTATTACGGTCCCGACGCACTTCCATATATTTAGTTTTCTCTGCATTTACTTCTAAACCATTGTCCATGCAAGCGTTTATTCTATTGTTCTCCTATCATTTCCTATTAAATTTACATCATCAGCGTACGCATAACCTGGTGAACACCGTTCAGCTCTAGGGCCTGGTTGCTATCTTTGATTTTCCTTACAGCGTATTCCAGAACAAAATTGAATAATAATGGCGACAACGCATCTCCTTGTTTCACACCATTCTCGACGTGAAACCTCGTGGGAAAAAATTCCTACAAGAACTTTACTTTGGGATGCATTTAAACATGCCTTAATTGATTAAATTAGCTTTTTCGGTATTCCAAATTCTGTAAGAACGTTGTACAATTTTTCTCTCCTAATCGAGTCGTAAGCCCTTCTAAAATCAATAGATAGTTGATGTACCTGGCTACTGTATTCCCACATCTTTTCGAGTATTTGGCGAATGGTAAATATTTGGTCGATAGTTGGTCGATTTCGTCTAAATCCACACTGATAATCTGCAATATAATTCCATCTGCGTATGGAGTCAATCTTGCAAATAGAATGTTCGAAAGAGTTTTATAGGATTTTGACAGGAAAGAGATGCCTCGATAATTATTACAGTCAATTTTGTCGTCTTTCTTGTGGATTGGAACAATGATTGATTCTTTCTACTCTTGTGGCAATTCTTGCTTGTACCAGATAAGGAGAATGAGTTTGTGTATCTTGTTCCACAATTTTTCGTCTCCAACGAAAAGTAACTCAGCCAGAATTTCGTTTACACCCGGAAATTTGTGTTTCTTTAATTTCTTTATAGCGATTTCTACATCTATTCGTTGGGTTCTGGAATATACGGTTCTGCGGTGTGTTCATCCCTTTCTCCACGCACATTAGTTTTTGGCTGCGTGTTAAGCAAATCGTCAAAGAAATCTTCCATCTATTTAAAATGCTATCTGTATCAGTGAGAACTGTTCCATCAGCATTCTTTAACATTTAAGCACGAGGTTGATAGCCTTTCTTACATTCGTTGATTCCCTTATACATGTCCCGATTGTTTTTATTTTTACTATTATCTTCAAGTTCCTAAATTTTAGCTTTAAAAAAATCGCGTTGTTCTAAAAGTTTTGGAAGTTTCCCGCCTGATGTCTACGAAACATTGTGTAGTTATTCGGATTTTGTAGCCAACGTAATATTCCTTGTTTTCTCTTCTCTGCTAGATTTGTTCCTACGTATTTTCGCGTGTCCCCATTTTTCTTTTCAGAGAGGATCCTTCGTAAGCAAAGCAAATAATTCCATTGCTGGATTTTTTTTCTCCATAATCTTAAGGTTACATCTGTTAACTAAGGATTACATGACATGCCTCAGATTTCTCTAACGATTCCTGTAATGTTATTGAGATTATCATCATTTTGCTCAAAGAGTATTGTTGCGTCATACATAATTGATATTCTTTCATCATAGTTTTGGGGAAGTCATTATTTATATTATTATATTATTATAAAAAATTTTAACGTGGATCTTTGTGGATGCCTAATTAGAAACATACCAATTATAAATATGCACGTATTCAGATTTCAGAATGTGTTCACGGTAGTGATTTGTAATACTGATATGTACTACTACTTCATCTACATCGCCTAATATATGATATACTCTACAACAGTTGATCAGCTTCTTCTACCGTAATATGAATTTCATCTCCCTTCTCTAGAATAAGCCTCAAATCTGCCCACCTCCCAATTTTGAAGACAACCAATGGCGTATTTAGGATTTTGTTTCGAGGGGCTATGCTCAACACAAGAAAGGAAGTTGGCAATTGCCCACGTGAGTCTGAGAATTAAATATATTTTAATTTATGCATAAATTGAAGTTATAATGGCAAGAATTGCAGTCAGATAAATCCTCTATGATATGATACAAAAATTTAGGAGTGAATCTAACTCTTTATTATATTCATACAAGAAAAAGGAAGCATCTTCTTGGCCTTCCTAATTTCCCGGGTTAATTATTCCACCGTTTTGATTTTCTTTAATTCAAACATTTCCTTCGTTTAAAAATAACTAAACGATATAACTTTTCCTTTGTTATAGTAACTGAAGTCCTGTCATGTTGATATCCGCGCAAGTTGGTGTGGAACACCAGTTTCGCTTATCTACTCCTCACAGTTTTGGTGTTACTGATGGCGGCCGCCTTGAATCACTACTGACAATGGTCGATAAAGTATGATAGGCGAAATGAAAGAAAGCAACATCAAGAAAAAGAAACAGAAAAGTAGAAAGGACGAAAGAAAGAACAAAATGACGCAGTTCTTACATGGCATGAAATTTGACAAATACAGTATTATTTCTGAACAAAGGGCATAAGAAAATGGAAAGTCAATGACATCCTTAGAGATGGTAAGAAGTAATACTGTATTTGCCCCCAGACCCCCGTATTTGCTCGGCCTACGGCCTCGCATGTCGTATGTTCGTCCATTTATTCTTAATGTTTCCTTAAATCGGCTCAACATCCCCAGAACCCATATTTATCATCCTTTGCTCCTTAATACTCTGCTTAATAACTCACAGTTTATTTTTTATAGCAACCTTTGTTTTGTCAACCACAATTTATCGACTTATTATATAATGAATGATGATGTTGGATTCTCATTTTCAGAGGTTTACAAATATAAAGCAACTGTTACAAACACGTTCCGTAATACCCGTTTCAAAAATCCCCTAAAAACTAAAAATATTCACTTTTGGCAATTTTCCTTTGACATGCCAAATTTAATCATTGTAATCCTAAAGAAATTGTCCAATAATTTTCAGATATAAAAGGAGTTCCTACAAATAAACCCCACCAAAATTGGAATTTTTTATTTGTTAATTTATAAAGGTAAGCAAGAAAGTTCTGTCCCTTTTTTGGAGGTTTGTGTTCAATTGGACCTCCCAACGTTGGACCTCCCACCGTGAGTTGAATGCGAATGAGGATAAGACGAAGGTCAGCTGTTGTTCCGCGTATGTGCAGCATACTACCTGGTTATGGTAGTTCAGTTACATTGTGAACTTCCGTAAGAACAGAGTGAATGAGACCTCCACAGAGCGTCATAAGGGCTTGTATGCAATACGAGTTCAAAGTGGGGACAAAGGCAGCTGCAGCGGAGCGGAATTCTACCGAATTTCTTTTTTTTTTTTTTCCTATCTTAACTATCTGAAAGATAAGATTTTTTTATCTCAAGAAAACGCCCATTTAAATAGCATAGGAATTTCTTCATCCCCTTTCGACCCCTGAAAAATTAAAAATATTCACTTTTGGCAATTTTTTCACGGTTAGTTCTCAAAGGCTACAATCATGCCAAATTTCATCATTCTAATCATACCGGAAGTGCCTAAACATTTTACGATGTAGAAGACGTCCCACATAAAAAACATGCGAAAGATTTTTTCAGTTCTCCATAAAATCAATCTAAGGTTGCAAATTTTCATTTCTGATGATTCATTTAGGTAAAGCTAACGAAAACGTACAAGCATACCGAATTTCAAGCTTTTATTCCATTTCAAAGTACCTCAAACATGACATTATACGTCAAAAATGGTCCATTTAAATAACATGGGGAAATTCTTCATTCCCTCTTTAGACCCCCTAAAAATTAAAAATATTCACTTCTGGCAATTTTCCTGTGGGTTTGTCCCGAAAAGCTACACTCATATCAAATTTAATCATTGTAGCCCTACAGGAAGTGCTCAATAATTTGAGGGTATAAAAGGTGTCCCATATAAATAACATAGGAAAGATTTTTCAGTTCCCCATAAAACCACTCTAAAGTTGGAATTTTTTGCTTTTGGCAATTTTTCTGTCGGTTAGTCCTGGAAGGCTACAATCATGCCAAATTTCAACATTCTAATCTTGCCGGAAGTGCCTAAACATTTTGGGGTATAGAAGACGTCCCATATAAATAACATTCGAAAGATTTTTCGGTTCCCCATAAAACCGCTTTACGGTTAGAAATTTTCATTTCTGATGATTCACTTAGGTAAAGCTAACGAAAACGTACAAGCATACCGAATTTGAAGTTTTAATTCCAACTCTAAGTACCTAAAACATGAGATTATAGGTCCAGAAAAAGTCTCATTTAAATAACATGGGGAAATTCTTCATCCCCTTTTTAGACCCTCTAAAAATTAAAAATATTCACTTTTGGCAATTTTCCTGTGGGTTTGTCCCGAAAAGCTATAATCATGTCAAATTTAATCATTGTAGCCCTACAGGAAGTGCTCATTAATTTGAGGGTGTAAAAGGTGTCCGATATAAATAACATGGGAAAGATTTTTCAGTTCCCTATAAAACCACTCTAAAGTTGGAATTTTTTCCTTTTGGCAATTTTTCTGTCGGTTAGTTCTGGAAGGCTACAATCATGCCAAATTTCATCATTCTAATCTTGCCGGAAGTGCCTAACATTTTGGGGTATAGAAGACGTCCCATATAAATAACATTCGAAAGATTTTTCGGTTCCCCATAAAACCGCTTTAGGGTTAGAAATTTTCATTTCTGATGATTTACTTAGGTAAAGCTAACGAAAACGTACAAGCATACCGAATTTGAAGTTTTAATTCCAACTCTAAGTACCTAAAACATGAGATTATAGGTCCAGAAAAAGTCTCATTTAAATAACATGGGGAAATTCTTCATCCCCTTTTTAGACCCTCTAAAAATTAAAAATATTCACTTTTGGCAATTTTTCTGTGGGTTTGTCCCGAAAAGCAATAATCATGTCAAATTTAATCATTGTAGCCCTGCAGGAAGTGCTCAATAATTTGAGGGTGTAAAAGGTGTCCCATATAAATAACATAGGAAAGATTTTTCAGTTCCCTATAAAACCACTCTAAAGTTGGAATTTTTTACTTTTGGCAATTTTTCTGACGGTTAGTTCTGAAAAGCTACAATCATGCCAAATTTCATCATTCTAATCTTGCCGGAACTGCCTAAACATTTTGGGGTATAGAAGACGTCCCATATAAATAACATTGGAAAGATTTTTCGGTTCCCCATAAAACCGCTTTACGGTTAGAAATTTTCATTTCTGATGATTCACTTAGGTAAAGCTAACGAAAACGTACAAGCATACCGAATTTGAAGTTTTTATTCCAATTCTAAGTACCTAAAAAATGAGATCATAGGTCCAGAAAAAGTCTCATTTAAATAACATGGAGAAATTCTTCATCCCCTTTTTAGACCCTCTAAAAATTAAATATATTCACTTTTGGCAATTTTCCTGTGGGTTTGTCCCGAAAAGCTATAATCATATCAAATTTAATCATTATAGCCCTACAGGAAGTGCTCAATAATTTGAGGGTGTTAAAGGTGTCCCATATAAATAACATGGGAAAGATTTTTCAGTTCCCTATAAAACCACTCTAAGGTCGGAATTGTTTAGTTGTACTGATTTACTTAGGTAGTGCTAACAAAAATGTGTAAGCATACCGAATTTCAAGTTTCTATTCCAATTCTAAGTACCTAAAACATGAGTTTTTAAGTCCAAAAAAAGGTCCATGTATATAACATGGGGAATTTTTTCATCCCCTCTTTAGACCCCCTAAAAATTAAAAATATTCACTTTTGACAATTTTCCTGTGGTTTAGTTCCGGAAGGCTACAATCATGCCAAATTTAATCATTGTGGCCCTACAGGAAGTGCTCAATAATTTATGTCAGCTCATGTAGTTTTATATATAGTTAGGATATATATATATATATATATGAGAACAGTCTTACCCGTCCCCTCCAATGTTGAAGACAGATTTGCGCTGATGGTAGTAGTACTAGAAGATAGGTATAAATAGTACTAGTAGTAATAGGTACTAACGGATAAAACGTTTAGAGTTGTCCTTAATTCGCACAATATTACCGAGCGAGGGAAGGCGAGTTAGAACTTCGCAGTGCGCAAGGATCATTGTTGTTCTGTTTGCCGCGGTTTCTCAGTGTTAGAGCGTTCACCTCCGGTGCTGGGGTCCCTGGTTCGATCCGGGCTCGTGCCGTGTGGACTTTGTGGTGGACAAACACCGTGATCGTGGGTTTTCTTAGGATTGTCCCGTTTTCTCCCAGTTTCTTCATTCAACCAATTCACTCATCTCTCATAATCACCGTCTTCTTTAGCGTAACCGGCATAAGCGTGGGAGGTAAAATTTAAAGATTTAATTTCATTTTTATTTTTCTTTGTTGTTCTCGATAATATACGATATAAAACCACAAGCTAGTAGTAGTAGTAGTATAGGTTATCTCGGACAACGTCTAAATAAACTTGAGACCTTATTCCATCCTTAGTTTCTTACAATGCAACCATGCTGTAACCTTGGACCAAGTAGTTCCCTCCTTTCGTGAAATATTTACATTTTTCTATTGACTTATAAACAAATTTAAAGAGAACATTTGCTTACCTGGCATATCATCAAGCACACAAATACGTAGATTATGTATTTCTACCCGATAAATTATCATAATTGAAGCTTTTCTGGCAAAAAAATTGTTAAGCCCAAAAAGTAAAACTGTAAAGGGGGTAGCTTCACAAGGGTTTCTCGTCGTTCGATTTTCTTCAAACTTACAGTTAGCACATATATACTAGACCGAAAATAAATCGAGACGTATTTTTTGTTTCTTTCGGAAAGAAGGTAAAGCGGGGCAAAGGGCCACATTAAAGACAAAAAACTCTCCCGATGCAAAAATGAGTTCAAAGTAGGAAAATGGGATTTTGTCATTTCTGCGAGAAAAGAGTTTCAGGGGGCAATGGCTCCCTTCGAAATGACAAAGGACCCCGCACAATTATTACGGAAATTAGATTTCGATAGGATTGCTTGAAATCGTGATATGTTGAAGATAATGTGTACCTGAGAAAAAGTCGCAATAGGCACGGCCACTAATCACTGACCGTTTGGCCACATTTTAAAAACAGCCGAAGATAGTGATATTCTGGGTTTCGAAGAAAATGGCTGAAACCATGATATGTTGTAGATATTGTGATCCTGAGAAAAGGTCTCAGTAGGCACAGCCACTAATAACTGACCGTTTGGCCACTACAGTGCCACTTTTTTTTTTAAGAACAGCCGCATTGATCTTCTGGATTTTAATGAAAATGGCTGAAACCATGATATGTTGTAGATATTGTGATCCTGAGAAAAGGTCTCAGTAGGCACAGCCACTAATAACTGACCGTTTGGCCACTACAGTGCCACTTTTTTTTTAAGAACAGCCGCATTGATCTTCTGGATTTTAATGAAAATGGCTGAAACCATGATATGTTGTAGATATTGTGATCCTGAGAAAAGGTCTCAGTAGGCACAGCCACTAATAACTGACGGTTTGGCCACTACAGTGCCACTTTTTTTTAAAGAACAGCCGCATTGATCTTCTGGATTGTAATGAAAATGGCTGAAACCATGATATGTTGTAGATATTGTGATCCTGAGAAAAGGTCTCAGTAGGCACAGCCACTAATAACTGACCGTTTGGCCACTACAGTGCCACTTTTTTTTAAAGAACAGCCGCATTGATCTTCTGGATTTTAATGAAAATGGCTGAAACCATGATATGTTGTAGATATTGTGATCCTGAGAAAAGGTCTCAGTAGGCACAGCCACTAATAACTGACCGTTTGGCCACTACAGTGCCACTTTTTTTAAGAACAGCCGCATTGATCTTCTGGATTTTAATGAAAATGGCTGAAACCATGATATGTTGTAGATATTGTGATCCTGAGAAAAGGTCTCAGTAGGCACAGCCACTAATAACTGACCGTTTGGCCACTACAGTGCCACTTTTTTTTAAAGAACAGCCGCATTGATCTTCTGGATTTTAATGAAAATGGCTGAAACCATGATATGTTGTAGATATTGTGATCCTGAGAAAAGGTCTCAGTAGGCACAGCCACTAATAACTGACCGTTTGGCCACTACAGTGCCACTTTTTTTTAAAGAACAGCCGCATTGATCTTCTGGATTTTAATGAAAATGGCTGAAACCATGATATGTTGTAGATATTGTGATCCTGAGAAAAGGTCTCAGTAGGCACAGACACTAATAACTGACCGTTTGGCCACTACAGTGCCACTTTTTTTTTAAGAACAGCCGCATTGATCTTCTGGATTTTAATGAAAATGGCTGAAACCATGATATGTTGTAGATATTGTGATCCTGAGAAAAGGTCTCAGTAGGCACAGCCACTAATAACTGACCGTTTGGCCACTACAGTGCCACTTTTTTTTTAAGAACAGCCGCATTGATCTTCTGGATTTTAATGAAAATGGCTGAAACCATGATATGTTGTAGATATTGTGATCCTGAGAAAAGGTCTCAGTAGGCACAGCCACTAATAACTGACCGTTTGGCCACTACAGTGCCACTTTTTTTTTAAGAACAGCCGCATTGATCTTCTGGATTTTAATGAAAATGGCTGAAACCATGATATGTTGTAGATATTGTGATCCTGAGAAAAGGTCTCAGTAGGCACAGCCACTAATAACTGACCGTTTGGCCACTACAGTGCCACTTTTTTTTAAAGAACAGCCGCATCGTTCTTCTGGATTTTAATGAAAATGGCTGAAACCATGATATGTTGTAGATATTGTGATCCTGAGAAAAGGTCTCAGTAGGCACAGCCACTAATAACTGACCGTTTGGCCACTACAGTGCCACTTTTTTTTAAAGAACAGCCGCATTGATCTTCTGGATTTTAATGAAAATGGCTGAAACCATGATATGTTGTAGATATTGTGATCCTGAGAAAAGGTCTCAGTAGGCACAGCCACTAATAACTGACCGTTTGGCCACTACAGTGCCACTTTTTTTTAAGAACAGCCGCATTGATCTTCTGGATTTTAATGAAAATGGCTGAAACCATGATATGTTGTAGATATTGTGATCCTGAGGAAAGGTCTCAGTAGGCACAGCCACTAATAACTGACCGTTTGGCCACTACAGTGCCACTTTTTTTTAAAGAACAGCCGCATTGATCTTCTGGATTTTAATGAAAATGGCTGAAACCATGATATGTTGTAGATATTGTGATCCTGAGAAAAGGTCTCAGTAGGCACAGCCACTAATAACTGACCGTTTGGCCACTACAGTGCCACTTTTTTTTAAAGAACAGCCGCATTGATCTTCTGGATTTTAATGAAAATGGCTGAAACCATGATATGTTGTAGATATTGTGATCCTGAGAAAAGGTCTCAGTAGGCACAGCCACTAATAACTGACCGTTTGGCCACTACAGTGCCACTTTTTTTTAAGAACAGCCGCATTGATCTTCTGGATTTTAATGAAAATGGCTGAAACCATGATATGTTGTAGATATTGTGATCCAGAGAAAAGGTCTCAGTAGGCACAGCCACTAATAACTGACCGTTTGGCCACTACAGTGCCACTTTTTCTTTAAGAACAGCCGCATTGATCTTCTGGATTTTAATGAAAATGGCTGAAACCATGATATGTTGTAGATATTGTGATCCTGAGAAAAGGTCTCAGTAGGCACAGCCACTAATAACTGACCGTTTGGCCACTACAGTGCCACTTTTTTTTAAAGAACAGCCGCATTGATCTTCTGGATTTTAATGAAAATGGCTGAAACCATGATATGTTGTAGATATTGTGATCCTGAGAAAAGGTCTCAGTAGGCACAGCCACTAACAACTGACCGTTTGGCCACTACAGTGCCACTTTTTTTTAAAGAACAGCCGCATTGATCTTCTGGATTTTAATGAAAATGGCTGAAACCATGATATGTTGTAGATATTGTGATCCTGAGAAAAGGTCTCAGTAGGCACAGCCACTAATAACTGACCGTTTGGCCACTACAGTGCCACTTTTTTTTAAAGAACAGCCGCATTGATCTTCTGGATTTTAATGAAAATGGCTGAAACCATGATATGTTGTAGATATTGTGATCCTGAGAAAAGGTCTCAGTAGGCACAGCCAATAATAACTGACCGTTTGGCCACTACAGTGCCACTTTTTTTTAAAGAACAGCCGCATTGATCTTCTGGATTTTAATGAAAATGGCTGAAACCATGATATGTTGTAGATATTGTGATCCTGAGAAAAGGTCTCAGTAGGCACAGCCACTAATAACTGACCGTTTGGCCACTACAGTGCCACTTTTTTTTAAAGAACAGCCGCATTGATCTTCTGGATTTTAATGAAAATGGCTGAAACCAAGATATGTTGTAGATATTGTGATCCTGAGAAAAGGTCTCAGTAGGCACAGCCACTAATAACTGACCGTTTGGCCACTACAGTGCCACTTTTTTTTAAAGAACAGCCGCATTGATCTTCTGGATTTTAATGAAAATGGCTGAAACCATGATATGTTGTAGATATTGTGATCCTGAGAAAAGGTCTCAGTAGGCACAGCCACTAATAACTGACCGTTTGGCCACTACAGTGCCACTTTTTTTTAAAGAACAGCCGCATTGATCTTCTGGATTTTAATGAAAATGGCTGAAACCATGATATGTTGTAGATATTGTGATCCTGAGAAAAGGTCTCAGTAGGCACAGCCACTAATAACTGACCGTTTGGCCACTACAGTGCCACTTTTTTTTAAAGAACAGCCGCATTGATCTTCTGGATTTTAATGAAAATGGCTGAAACCATGATATGTTGTAGATATTGTGATCCTGAGAAAAGGTCTCAGTAGGCACAGCCACTAATAACTGACCGTTTGGCCACTACAGTGCCACTTTTTTTTTAAGAACAGCCGCATTGATCTTCTGGATTTTAATGAAAATGGCTGAAACCATGATATGTTGTAGATATTGTGATCCTGAGAAAAGGTCTCAGTAGGCACAGCCACTAATAACTGACCGTTTGGCCACTACAGTGCCACTTTTTTTTTAAAGAACAGCCGCATTGATCTTCTGGATTTTAATGAAAATGGCTGAAACCATGATATGTTGTAGATATTGTGATCCTGAGAAAAGGTCTCAGTAGGCACAGCCAATAATAACTGACCGTTTGGCCACTACAGTGCCACTTTTTTTTAAAGAACAGCCGCATTGATCTTCTGGATTTTAATGAAAATGACTGAAACTGTGATATGTTGTAGATAGTGTGATCCTGAGAAAGAGTCTCAATAGCCACAGCCACTAATCTCTGACCGTTTGGCCACTAGAAGGCCACATTTTTAAAAACAGAGTAGGTAACGGTATTCTGGATTTCGGTACTGTTATTCTGAGAAAAATTCCCAATTTGTACAACCATTCATGTCTGACCGTTTGGCCACTGAAGGGCTTTTCTTTAAAAAAAAAAAAAAGAAGAAGAAGGTAACGGCATTCTGAATTTCGGTGTAATTGCTTGAAACTGCGATATATTGTAGATATCGTAATCCTTAGAAAACGTCTTAACGGGGAAAACCACCAATAACTGACAGTTTGGCCAGTACGTGGCCACGTTTTTGGAAGCATCGAGTCGAAGATAGTGATATGCTGGATTTCAGTCAAATAACAGAAACCGTGGTATCTTGTAGATATTGTCATCCTGAGAAAAAGTCTTAATAGGCACAACCATAATCCACTAATCGTGTGTAGTCACAACAGGTGCTTTCTTGAAAACAGCCAAGTGTAACAATGTTCTGGATTTCTGTAAGAAAGAGTAAATTTGTGATATGTTGTAGATCTTCTCATCGTGAGAAAAAATCTTAATAGACACAACCATCAAGTGTTGACCGTATGGCCACTACAGATACAGATTTCTGAAAACACCAACGTATAACGATATTTTTGATGACGATGTAAATGAATGAAACTCTTATACGTTGTAGATGTCATGATCCTGAGAAAAATTGTCTATGCTTAAATGATGTTAGACGCTACTCTGCCCATTCCTCTTTCTGGTTGTTGGATAGGACTTTTGTAGCTTCATATAATTCCATCAAAATTACAGAATATCACTATACACAACCTTCTAATGTTTTAAGAAATGTGGTCCCGAAGTTGCCAAATAGTCAGTAATTGGTGGTTGTGTCCATTGAGACATTTTCTCAGGATTACAATATGTACAATATATCATGGTTTCAACCAATTCCACCGAAATCCAGACGTACCATCTGCTGTTGTCAAAAACAAAGTGGTCCTTATGTGGTGAAATGGTTGTGCTCATTTAAACTTTTTCTCAGGATCCAATATTAACAACATATTATGGCTTCAAGCAATTCCACCAGAATTTCAGAATACAGTATCATCTACTGTTTTAAAAAAAAGGGCCTCGTAGTGGCCAAACGGTCAGCAACATATCACATTTTCAAGTAATTACACGGAAATTCAGAATACCGTTACCTTGTGCTCATTTAACCTTTACAGAACGAGTGGATCAAGAGTGGAACAGTTTAAACCTCCATCTTTTCGCTTCTAGTTAATCTAAAGAGATGCTTTATGTGTCTATCTCTTAAGGAAGAATCAAACGTTTCAACGGTGTGCATTTCGTTTACATCGGGAGTCCAGCAGCAGAAGAGTAGAGGGAGAAGTTAGATGTACAAATTCCCCGTCACCTCAGCAAGTGGGGGAGTGAGACTCTCCCTCCAAAGGAGCTAGAAGAATAAAAAGTGATATCAATAGTGATAAATAAACATCCTAACTAATCATACCCTGTGTATGGCCATTCTTGCGGACGACAAATAACAGTTTTGCCAACTTCGTGAAAATATTTTTTGTTTTCATTTTTTACAAATTTTTCTTCTTCATTTGCCAATTAGGGACGTCAAGGTAGACCAAAATATTTTGAAAAATGTGTACAGGGTGATTCTACTGGGAAACATTTGGATTTTTTCTCACTTGATATTGTACTTTCGCCCTTCCCTTTTTTCATGATTGTACCCAATGACTGGCTTACACGGAAAAATATTTTTTCCTGCGTTGACAATTTACCAAAAGCAAAAAATATCATTTTCTTCACAACTTTCGTCTTCTTCTTGTACTAAAGTTAACTCGTTAGAATCTATGTTTCATAACCTTTACAGCGAGGTGTAGTTCATTTTCATTTGACAATTACAAGGGATACTAGTGCCGCCAAGGTAAAGGTCTACGATTTTCTTGAAACTTCTATCCGGCTTGTAAAAATATTGCCCTATAGTGGCCAAACAGTCAGTGATGTATGGTTGTACAAATTGAGATTTTTTTCTCAGGATCACAATATCTATAACATATCACAGTTTCAGTCATTCTCATCAAAATCCACAAGATCACCATCTTCAGCTGCTATCTAAAAAGTGGCCCTGTAGTGGCCAAACATTCAGTGATTGGTGGCTGTGCTTACTGACCGAGACTTTTTCTCAGGTACACAATATCTACAACATATCACGATTTCAAGCAATTCCACCGAAATCTAATTCCCGTAATAATTGTGAGGGGTAATTTGTCATGTCCTGAAACTCTTTTCTTGCAAAAACGGCGAAACCCGTATTTCCTACATTGAAGTCGTCTTTGCATCGGGAGAGTTTCGTTGCTTTAGTGTGGCTCATTTAGTCAAAGGGACCCTTTGCCCGCTTAACCTATTTTCCGAAAGAAGCAAAAAAAAAAAAATACTTGTCGATTTATTTTCGGTCTAGTATATATGTGTTAAGTTTGAAGAAAATCGGACAACGAGAAAACCTTGCAAAGCTATCTCCTTTACACTTTCACTTTTTGGACCTAACGGGTTTTTGCACCAAGGTCTTCCAATTTCGTTGAAATTGACGGCCAACTTTAGAAGTTAACCCATATGAGTTAGGTTAATTTATGGAGTAATCTTAAAAAATTGTTATTTAAAGTATTTTTAATGCTTATTTAAGTTAATTTTAAAAATTTAGTATTAGATTAACAAGAAGTTCATTAGGTTGGAGCAAAGCTCAATACAATGCCGTAAGAAGTTAAATTTTCTTAACTATAACACCGTTTGCTGCGGCGGTTATAGAACTGCCGCCTTGTGGCAACAACTTATGTACTTCGGTCGGGTCACTCCTAGATCTCTTTATTTCAATGAGTCGAATGAATGAAGATGCAACCTAGATCTAATTTTCAGCTGTGATTGTCAGATGCAACATAATTGTCAGCATTTATATACAAAATCAATTTTCACGATGGCAACAATATTGGATTACAGATGATACGTTTTTGAATTTTTGTGGATATCTACTCGTGACATTTAGTTTCTCCAGCTCCAGTGGTTAGAGCAGGACCTGCGTCTGGTACATAGTGCGGCGTTTTGAACTCAAGATGTTTGGGTTTTGAACATTTGGTATCTTTTCGTCACTTACCCTTACCGATCACCATTCATGGTAAATTTGATTTTCCTAGCTTTAGTAGTTTGCAGTGACTATAGGTTTTAAGCACTATAAAACTTTTGGCATAGGTTTTAAGCGGCTATCTTGGATTCAAGGTGGCCATAGACTTTCCAATTAAATTTGTGTTTACAATTTGACCCTTTGCCATTTTGCATAGAGTTATCGTAAGAGTCGAGACTTATTCCATCTTCGTTCATTTAACAACAGCCTTCAAACTAAAATGTAAAAAAGAAATCTTTGAGTTTTACGTGTAAGGACGTATCTTCGCCCTTACTGGTTTGCTGTAATAAGGTAAAAAAGATTAAATATATTTTATACATATTTATATGTTTAATTAGTAATACTATATATATATAATCTATTAGGTCTGGCCAGACACACACAAACACACACACACACACACACACACACTATATATATATATATATATATATATATATATATATATATATATATATATATATACTTTTTTCCTTTAGCTTTCAAATATTTGGTGGCTGAAGATTTTAAAATGGAATTACTAGAATCTCGGAGGTTTTGCCTACCCAAGCTGTTCTTTTTCTTTAGCGGAAAATATAAACCTCATAAAAAAGAGAAAGTAACGCGTTCACCGACCATATAAAAGAAGACCCTCAGTCGTATTTTTTTAGAAGATGGTCAGGAGGGCTAAGTGATGTCCTTTTGAAATTCTCTGTCTTCTGCTAGGGAACTATCTAAGTGATGATAGTTGCAGAGAGAAGTAATTTTCTCTGGACCTAAGTGGTGGCCGTAGAAATATTAAATTAAAACGAATTCATGTAGGGAACTATATAAGTGATGATAGTTGCAGAGAGAAGTAATTTTCTCTGGGCCTAAGTGATGGCCGTAGATTATTTTAAAATAAATTCATGTAGGGAAAGCCTGAGTGATGGTCTATACAGAAGCGTTGATTTAACTGAGTTCTAAGACCAAATTGCTAATACAGAAGTATTAGATATTTAAATGTTTTTAGGCCAGAGAAGACCTAAGTGATGGCGTTCTCTTTAAGGAAGTTAACCTTCTATGTTCACAAGTGGTTTTCATAGATGAAAGGTTAATCAATGTTTTTTTCTGATAGAAAGTTGAAGTCAGACTTTCTTGATAGAAGTAGGAAATCGGTCGAAGCTTGTTCGAAGTGACGGACAGCGGGTTTCCGAGTAGAGTAAATTTGGGAATCTGTGGGCATCGATTAAGATATTTTCTAATCAAAAGATACAAAGGTTAATTAGTTAAGGCTGAAAGAACTTCGATGACAGAATTTTGATTATTTGTACATATGTATATTTGCACATTTATTCTAAAAATAAATTAATATCAATTCTACAAGTGTTTTATATTAAATATATATTTCCCAGAGCAAAAACCTACAACCTTAGTTTGATAGATTAAAATTAGATTTCAGCTAAAACCTTCGGCTGTAGGAGAAGAAGAGGATTAAGACAAACCACTAACATAAATGGGGGCTCGTAGCCGGAATTGAACAGCAGACATAGAATTGTATAGATATTTGAAAAGCTCTTATCATAACCTTTATGCTACTGTGATCTGGTAGGTTTAAAAGAGGAAAGATGGAAAATTCAATAAGTTTAGACGAACTCAAGAGTGCTTTGGGTTTAGCACCGGAAACTGAAACTAGCCTTGACAGTCTATTAGAAGAAATAAGAAAATTAAAAACTAGAAATCATGAAAGTAGAAGTGAAGAACAGTGTAATTGCGTGAAAGAAGAAAATCTTATAGATATTAAGTTGTCTACTCCGACATTTTCTTACTCAAAAAATGAATGCCCGTTTGAGTTTTTGGATGCGGTAGATGAATTTGTAAAACAGAAAAAAATAAGTGAAAAGGACGTTCTGGATCAGGTTCTTCCGAAAATATTGTTAGAGGAAACGGGACGCTGGTACAAATTCCGTAGACCTTTCGATAATTACGTTAGCTTTAAACACAGTTTTCTGCAGGAACATTTTTCCTTTGAGTACAATCAGGAAATAGAAACAGATTGTTAAGAAAATACAAAATCCTGATGAATCTTTGGCAAAATTCATCACGGATATGGCAACACTGTTCTCACGCCTAAGAAATCCGCCAACAGAGAAAGAGCATATAACAAAGATAATATCAAAATCGCATCCTAAATTCAGACAATTTTTTCATGGAAAGGAATTTGAGTCCTTGAAGAAATTAGAGATGGAATCTTTACAGATTCAGTCTTTTTTATTAGGAGAGTACAATTATTTGCAGCAAGCTAAAACAGTGAATATCACGGCTTCTCATTCACGGCTTCTCATTATCATGTGGCGGCAATTACAGAGAGAGAGGAAACAGACTTTGAAATCCTGTTAGCTTCTGGTTCTACGAAGACTAACGGTTTCATGACAGTAAATGCACACTTTTATGGTAATACTGTTCGACAAACATTTCACATAGTCCCCAACCTGATAAAATCTGTCCTTGTTGGTAGATGTTTTATTGCAAAAGCGGGCTTGTCAATACATTAAAAATCAAATGGTTGGAGCATAGACAATGGAGAAACAGTTGTTTGTTTATTTGATTCCCCGGAAACAGTAAAGAAAGAAACAGAGAGTAAAGTACACCTCATTGAAGAAAATAAAACAGATGATATAGAGACAATGATCAATGAACTTAATTTAGAACCTACTTTAATGAAGCAGTTCAGGGAAATTGTTTATAAATATAAAGATGTATTTTCTGAAAAACCAGGTTTGACGGATGTTATTCAACACTCCATTACATTAAAAGATACAAGACCATTTTATTCAAAGTTACGGCCTTTATCTGAGGAAAAAAGGAGAATTATGTCCGAATTGCTGGACGAGATGGAAGAACAAGGAATTATAGAAAAAACAATATCTTCTAATTATATTAGCTGTCCTATTTACATAGAAAGAAATGTGGCAAGTTTAAATTAGTTCTTGATGCCCGTAGGTTAAATTTAGCCACGCAGAAGGAACCGACGAATATTCCGGGACTTTTTGAAGCATTAAGCTATTTAGGAAATCGAAAACATTTTCTTAAGTTAGATTTAACTTATGCATATGCAAATATTATGATATCCCCAGAGAGCCGTCAGTATACATCATTCATAACTCACAAAGGAGTGTTCCGCTATATCCGAGGAGTTTATGGCCTCTCAGGAATGCCTAGTACTCTCAATAAACTAATGCAGATAGTTCTAGGTGAACTATATTACACGAAAGTAATTGCTTTTTACGACGATTTGGTAATCTCTACTGAAACCAAAGAAGAAATGTTACAAATCTTGCAGGATGTACTGGAAAGATTCAAGAAAGCGAATTTAACTGTCAGTCCATCAAAGGCATTATCTTTTGCAGAACAAATGGAATTTTTAGGATTCCAAGTAAGGCAGGGATACTTGTCTTGTACTGAAGAGAAAAAAAAGATGGCTCAGCAGATACAGAGGCCGAAAACGAGAAAGCAATTATAATCATTGCTAGGATATTTTTCTTATTTTCGTCAGAATATAAGAAACATGGCTAAAATAACGGCATGCTTGAGTGATTTACTAAAGCAAAATAATCGTTTTAAGTGGGAAGAGAAACACGAAAATGAACTACAGGAACTAAAATCAACTCTGATTACTGATAAGAAATTGTTAATTCCTAGGATAGGGGAGGAATTTTATTTATTTGTAGACTCTTCAGCTGTTAGTTCTGGCTATGTCCTCGCACAGAAGAATGAGGAAGGAAAGCTTTGCGTAGTGGCGTATGGGTCAAAGAAATTAACACCGTCACAGCAAGTTTATAGTACAACAAGGAGAGAATTACTAGGGATACTGCTAGCAGTTGAGAGATTTGAATTGTATCTGATACATTCACCGAGAATAATCATTTATACTGATCATGAGGCATTACTTACAATGCTTAAGTCTTATAAGCTATCTGCTACTTTAACAAGATGGATGGCTAGAACTTCTAGATTTCCAGTTATTTTGAAGTACAAAAAAGGAGCTAAATTGTACGTAGAAATATTATGTTGAAATAAATTCATGTAGGGAACTATCTAAATGATGATGGTTGCAGAGAGAAGGAATTTTCTCTGGGCCTAAGTGATGGCCGTAGAATATGTTTAAATAAATTCATGTAGGGAAGGCCTGAGTGATGGTCTTTACAGAAGCGTTGATTTAACTGAGATTCAAATCGGTTATATATTGAAGTATTAGATAATTTTTTTTATAGGCCAGAGAAGACCTAAGTGATGGCGTTCTCTTTAAGGAAGTTAACCTTCTATGTTCACAAGTGGGTGTCATAGGTGAAAGGTTAATCTAATTTTTTTTCTGATAGAAAGTTGAAGTCAGACTTTCTTGATAGAAATAGGAAATCGGTCGAAGCTTGTTCGAAGTGACGGACAGCGGGTTTCCGAGTAGAGTAAATTTGGGAATCTGTGGGCATGGGTTAAGATATTTTCTAATCAAAAGATACAAAGGTTAATTTGTTAAGGCTGAAAGAACTTCGATGACAGAATTTTGATTATTTGTACATATGTATATTTGCACTTTTATTCTAAAAATAAATTAATATCAATTCTACAAGTGTTATATATTAAATATATATTTCTCAGAGCAAAAACCTACAACCTTAGGTTGATAGATAAAAATTAGATTTCAGCTAAAACCTTCGGCTGTAGGAGAAGAAGAGGATTAAGACAATTTTATTTTATTATTAAAGGTAAGGTAAGAGTAATGCTTTATAAGAGAAGCATTATACTTAATTATGTAGTGGCCTGTTACATGCTATGCCTTTGAGGTTATGGAGAAGAACAAGTAAAACCACTAACATACGTCCCACGATTATGCTGGCTAGGCTAAAGTAGACGTTGATGATGAGCAATGAGTGCAGTTGTGAAATGAAGAAAGTGAGATTAAACGGGAGAACTCCGAGGAAACCCAGGCACATGGTGTTTGTCCACCACAAAGTTTATTTGACCCGGGTTGGAGTCGAACCAAGGATTCTATGCACCAGAGCTCAACGCTCTACCACTGAGCCACCGTGGCCCCCTTGGAAACTTTAACTTGTACCCCACCTAGGACCCTGCAGGGGCCCTAGGCAAGACTTATGTGTAAACCGTGGTAAATCGAGACTTGTTCCAACTTCTTTCATTTCACAACAGCTTTTAAATGATATGCTCTTTAATCCCCCTTGCTATTTGAAACTTTTTGAGTTTTACGTCCGTTCAGCAGCGATGCTATATGAGACGTGGACGTACTGATTAACGTGGAATCCGAACCACATGAGCTCCCGCCGGTTGAAACTTCTGAGTTGGACCTCTTGTACCCTGGGGCAAATTCTTTACTCCGAAAAATGTGCCGTTAAAGTGATGGGAGGCGTGTTGTTTAACTTTTCCATCTATCCAACTGTTTCTAAAGTAGATGTCCCGACCGAGTCAGGAAAAAATTATCTTGTTTTCCTAGAAATCGATATCATTTCCTGGAATTGGGAGGCAAGTTTCGACAAGCCTTTAGTTGTTATGTTCATAGCCTTTTACGGCTACGAAAATTTTGGTGATGGGAACCCGCTGTTTCTATGCTCATAGTCTTGGACACCTAACGTAAGTGTTCTCACCTTATATTGTCTAGTTATTTGAACCCCCCGTCAACCCCTACTCCTCCTGGAAAGCCAAAGAGCATAAGCGATTTAGCCGCTTGGACCTATTCCCACAAAGTGTCTGTAGATTATGAACCGAAGATGTGATATTCAAATGATCAAAGCATCTCACGAAATTGACTTAGTTGCTAAGGTAAATATTGTATTTCACGATTTTTTTTTAAAACGTGGAATAAGAAACAATATATGAGTCTCATAACTAAACACATACCCATACAGTCCTCCCCCAGATCTCCTGCGAATGGATTCCATTGATTGAGCATATTCTAATAGCGGAAGCTTCTCATAGCATATCATACTGTTTAAAAACGTAGGATGTGAAATGTGTTATATGGATATTCACATGATGATGTCTGTTATGACAAGTAATTAAAATCACTTATGTAGAGAAATTAAAGATCAGATTATGCCAAATGAATTTGCTGCTTATGTTAAATCCGTGACGAGAAATTGCAAAATAACATATTCCCATACCACAAAAAACTACGTCAACGAAATTTAGAATTGAAATACAGTCCCATATAGATACCTGTATAAAAAAATGAAACATGACTTTCCTAAGTCTTTATGTGAAAGATATTATCTTATGTATTGAAATTTAACGAGATATGTTTTCGATTATGGTAGGCATGATCGAACTTGTTATGACATGCTTTTGTAAGACAAACACGCGCGCGTACGTGTGAGTGTGTCTGTGTGTGTGTGTATGTGTGAGTTTGTATACAAAGAACATTTGTGATTCAGTTTAAACGTGTGTGTGTAGATCATCTTTCACGTTAAAACTTTCCCTTCATATTTGTAATAGTGAGTGTGTGTGTGGCTTTGTGCGTGGTTGATCCGGATGACTAGAGTTGTGAATAAGTGTTATCATAAGACGATTTTATTAAAATAGGTAAGTAAAAAAATATCATATTAAAAATATTACGGTCTATGATTATTCCTGAAAGAATAAAACAATATGTTAAATCATTATTTAACTATAAATGTGCTTCAGACAGTGTATTTTCTTTGCGTTTCCGTGTTTGATAGAGATGAAATTCTAACGTTAAAAACACATACATATAAGCGAGTTTGTATGATGTATGATGCTTCTGTTCGCCGTTCGTTGATTTCTGAGAAAACGATAAGATGGAATTCTTGAATGTTTTCTGACTCGCATTGCAATTAGATATTAGCTGACGCAAGAAATGTCTGTAGACTTGGTGTTTTAATTTTGATAATATAATGCATACCTGTCTGTCTTTCTGTCTGTAATTGAAATCTTTGAACAATGAAATGAAATCTTTCAGTTTTACGTCCTACGATTATGTCAACAAGGTAATGGGAAATCTTTGAGTTTAACGTTCCACGGTTGGTAATCTTTGAGTTTTACGTCCCACAGTTATGTCGGTTATGCTAATGGAGACGGTGATGATGAGAAATGAATGAAATGTTGTAACGGAGAAAGTGGAAGGAAATTCACGTACACGGTGTTTGTCCACCAGAAAGTTCATTTGATTGGAACAGGATTTTGAACCTGCTACCTTTCATGTATACGGTGTTTGTGCACAACAAAGTTCACTTGATGGGAACATGATTTTGAAACTGTGAGCCCATACACCAGAGGTGAACGCTCTATCAGTGAACTACCGTCACCCCCAACCCCCCGAACTAAGATCGAACGAGAGAAACAATGAAATGAAATCTGAGTTTTACGTCCCACTCTTATGACGATTAGGCTAAAGAAAAATCTTTACGTTTTACGTCCCATAATTATGTCGACTATGCTAATGGAGACGGTGATAATGGGAAATGAATGAAATGTTGGAAAGGAGATAGTGGGAGGAAATTCACGTACACGATGTTTGTCCCCATAGTTTTCGGGGTCGCTGTGTTCAATGACGATACTCTGAACTCAATAACACAACGTCTAAGGGGGTTAAAGTTGGGGGGTCTCCAGGGTTGATATCGAGACACGTAAAAATAATTTAAAATGAACAATATTAGTGTCAAATTCATAGTTTTCGGGGTCGCTGTGTTCAATAATGATACTCTGAACCAATAACACATCATCTAAGGGGGTTAAAGTTGGGAGGTCTCCAGGGGAATAAGTATAAAATTCACGTACAGAACGTTTATACATTAGACAATACATTTGAAGCAAACTGTGAACATACATTTGTTTCACTCTCCATGGAATACGAAAAAAAGTTACAATTCATTTTAACTACTTAAAAGGTATGCTATTTTTCCCTTGAAATTTCTGCTTTTTCCGTATAATGAATTGAAATTTATGTGTATATATACTGTTTATATTTATTTGGAATATGGTTATAAGTATCCTGATCATTTCTCTTTTTATTTTAGGTTGAATACATATAAGGATAAGTGTATCAGGCTTTCCTTATCTTTACCGATATTATTATTCCATTGTTAATAACTTATATATATATAGCCCTTTTTATTTATTCATATATTCTTTTAAACCGCTTTTATTTATATTCCATTTGAAATAATACTTATATATCCTCTATTTACATATACATATTGGAAAATTTTTGTTTTGCATTACGTATATACATCCGAGGAGTAAAAATGGAAAACAAGTGTACGCAAGAATTATTAAGAGATTACCGCATTTGTTAAAAACATAGAAGAAGAAGAAGAGGTGATCGAAGTAAATTTATAGACGCAAGTTCTTCTAAGAGAAATAGATGCCGTAATCGGAATAGAAGAAGATCATCATGTAAGGAAGGAAGAAGATGATGAAATGAAGAAATTTACACAAAAGGAGGAAAAACTCATAGAAGAAGAAGAAGAAGAAGAAAAAGAAGAGATGATCATCAATACCGAAGAAAAAGAAGAAGAAAGAGATGCAGCTAGTGAAATTCAAATTGCAGAAGAAAAAGAAGAATATGAAGAAGAAGAAGAAGAAGAACTATTAGAAATATTGGAAAGTGCAGGTAATAGAATGATAACAGAAGAAGAAGAAGAAGAGGAAGCACCCGACCGTATTGCCCAAATTAAAAAATGGTTACAAGAAGAAGAAGAAGAAGAATTGCTAAATCTAACGTTCTCCCAAATAATAGGAGAGACTTACAATGAGGAAGAAAAGGCAGAAGAAGATGAGTTCTACAAAACTGAACTAGAACAATGGATTACCAATTTATTTCCTAATCCTGAAAAAGAAGAAGAAGAACAACAAGAAGTAATATATCCATCAATTATGGAAATATTAGCTGAGGCTAATACAGAACATACAGAAATACAGATTGATTTAGACGAAATAGAAAAAAGAATAGACGAGTTGTTATCCGTATTTGAAGCAGAACGAAACTCAAATGTACAAGTAGGATTTGGAAATAACAGCCGTAATGATGAAAACAATAGATTTCGTATAATAGAAGAACGCAGAAGACAATACAGAAGATACAATATGGATAGTACAATGTTAAGATTCCGTCTAGCGCCCGTGCGTGCAGGTAAAAATCCTTTTACTGCAATTGAAACAAGTATACAGGCTTTAATAGATTATTTGCTACGTAATATGGACCAGCATGATTACGTAGGAATAACAATAACAAATGAAAGAGAAGAGCATCGCCCTTTTTGGTTATCGTTCAGAGAAGCAAGAAATTTCTGAGCAGAAGTTCTATGGACAAGTTATGAAAAAGTACTGCAAAGTAATGCGCCTTTTCTTATAAATGAAGATTGCATTGTGAATTTTCACAATGTACGCATGCCGAGAGGACAAGGAGGATTGAAACAACATGTTATGAATACTAAGGAATATGTAAAGGCAAAACGTGGTATTATCACAATTAAGTATAAAAGCACAAGATGTTTAGCACATGCAATTGTAGTTGCCATAGGACTGAAAAAATACAAGGGAAGAAATCAAACTGAGTACAATAGATATGTCAAACATCAAAGTAAATATATCTTAGAAAAAAAGCAGAAGAACTGTGTGAAGCTGCCCATGTAGATCTTAGTCGTGGTGGTGGAATTCCTGAAATACGTAAATTTCAGGATTATTTAAAGGATTATAAAATTACAGTATATAGGGGCTTTTCGGGAAGTGATGCCATGTTTGAAGCACCACCAAGTGATAATGAAAGAACACCTTTAAACTTACTCTTTGTAGATAACCATTACAACGTCATTGAAAGCTTGACAGCATGTTTTAGCTGTAAATTTTATTGCGAAAGCTGTCATAAGAAATATGAAAAAAAGCATGAACATTTGAAACATTGTACTGCTGTATGTTTTCGTTGTCATCAGATGCCACCATGTGACTTTAAAGAAACCCACATTACATGCAATGATTGTAATCGAGAATTTTATGGCCAGTCATGCTATGATTATCACAAGTCAGCGCCGTATCAAAATGGAAAGCCTTTATGTTCCATTGTGAAATGTTGTGCCCAGTGTTTGAAAATTTATGTAATGAAAGAAAAGCGTTCTCACGTATGAGGAGAAACTTATTGCAACATTTGCTGTGATATACCACCCAATCATGAATGTTACATGAAAGTGAATGAAAGAAGAAAATCAAAAAAAGTCAATGAAAAAATTATCATGGAGAATAAAGCTATGATTGTGTTTTATGACATTGAATGCACACAAGATACGAAAAAAGAAGAGGAGGACGCAAACATATATGAGCATATACCTAATGTCTTGGTTAGTCAGCATACATGTTACAGATGTTATGAAGACAATGACATCAAAAATAATTGCATCGTTTGTGGAAAACGAGAATATATATTTGACGGAGAAAATGTAATAGAATACTTTTTAAAACATCTTCAACAACGTAGTCCAAACATTAAGTCAGTAACATGTGTAGCCCATAATTCTAAGGGCTATGATGCACATTTCATCATTAAGACCATGGTTGAGAAGATGAATTGGACTCCAGAAGTAATCATGAATGGAGCGAAAATTCTATCTCTTAAAATAGGGAACGTAACATTCATTGATTCACTAAGCTTTCTTCCTACGCCCTTAAGTAAATTAAGTGTTGCATTTGGTCTTCAATCGTGCAAAGGATATTTCCCACACTTTTTCAATCGACGTGAGAACCAAACTTATGAAGATATACTTCCAGACATTAGATATTATGGAGCAGATAGCATGAAAGTAGACGAAAGACGCAAGTTTCTCCAATGGTATACTGAACATCTAAACGATACCTTTAAAATGAAAGAAGAACTCATCAAATATTGTGTACAGGATGTTGAAGTATTACGCCAAGCATGTATTTCCTTTATGAATACATTTGAATCTGAAACAAATGTAAATCCCTTACTTGAATGCATTACAATCACCAGTGCATGTAATTTGGTATATCGTAGATATTTCTTAAAGGAAAATACGATTGGTATTATATTAAAGAACGGGTATTGATAGAGAGATGTCCAATCAGTTGAAGCAGTACAATGGATAGCTTGGGAAGAAAAAACAAGAAACATACAAATTACCAATGCTGCTCGTAGTAAGGAAAAACGAATTGCACCAATGAAAGTAGATGGTGTATGAACAGATCCCAACACAGGAAGTATACACGTGTGGGAGTATGAGGGCGATTTCACACATGGATGTATCTACTGTTACCCTAACGACAGAGATTAACCTATCTATAACAAAGCTACAGATACCATGGAGTTTCGATATTAAGCAACAAAGAAGAAAATTCAAAAATTAAAAGATTTTGGCTGTGAAGTGCATGAAATATGGGGCTGTGAATTTAAAAAACAATTGGCAGGAAATCAAGAGATGAAGAAGTATGTTATTAATCATCTGTATACAAAGAAAACACCCTTAAATCCTCGTGATGCTTTTTATGGAGGACGTGTGAATGCCATACGTTTGTATCATAAAGCACAAGAATCTGAAGGAGAAACAATTCAATACAAAGATGTTATTTCGCTTTATCCGCATATTTGTAAGACTAAGAAGTTTCCAATTCGTCATCTTACTATATATCTGCCTGGAGATTCAAATACTCCCACGATTGAAGAAGTTGAAGGATTAGTTAAACTAAGTATTCTACCTCCAAAAAATCTCTTACACGCAGTTCTTCCTTACAAGTCAAATGATAGATTGATGTTTCCACTTTGTCGTACATGTTTTGATGAATTAAACGAGTCATCTTGTAATCACAGCGATGAAAACCGAGTTCTACATGGTACATGGGTAGCAGATAAAGTAAGAAAAGCATTAGAAAAAGGATACAAAATAATAGATATTCATGAAATTTGGGCATATGATGTTGTTCAATATGATGAAGATATAGTGGCGGCTTATTTGCAGAGTACATAAACACCTTCCTGAAGGCAAAAACGGAAGCTAGTGGATGGCCAGCATGGTGTAAAACAGATGAGTTAAAGCAGAAGTACATTCAGCAATTTCGTGAAAAGGAAGGAATACGTCTCGATGAAAATAAAATTCAACATAATCCAGCACTTAGGAGTTAAGCTAAATTATGTTTAAATTCATTTTGGGGAAAATTTGGACAACGTGAGAACATGGGTTATGTAAGCATTATTAATGATCCCAAGGAATTATATGAGAAATTAACATCTCATGATATAGACGTTCATCAAATATTTCCAGTAAAGGATGATATGATATATGTATATTGGCAATACACAGATGAAGTTCCTGTTTCACTACCAAGAGTAAACGTCGTCATAGCCGCATACACAACAGCACAAGGAAGATTAGAATTGCACAAGTATTTAGATCAACTACAAGAAAGAGTACTGTATTTTGATACAGATTCAGTCATTTATACGCAAAAACCTGGTGAAACTACAATTCCAAATTGTGAATTTTTAGGCGATTTAACAAATGAAGTACTCGAGTATGGTAAAGAGGCCTATATTTCAGAATAAGTCTCGGCTGGACCCAAGAACTATGGATTACGTATTTTTTATCCCAGTACGAAGAAGAAGTTTCAAGTATGCAACATACGGGGCTTCTCATTAAACTATGAATCTTCAAAACACCTAAATTTTGATGTAATGAAAAAAATGATAGTAGCTAATGAAGAGGAGTCCGGAGAAGAAGAAGAATCTCGTCCCACGGAAGTCCAAATTACCAATGAGAAAAAAATTGCCAATGAGAAAAAAATCGTCAGCATGCCCGAAACAAAAATTTATAAGATAAATTATATAAAACGCCGTAGAATACCAAATTCATATGATACTCTTCCATATGGCTACACTACTTCCAACAAAAGAAGAAGAGAAATGTAATAAGGCCCTTTATAAATACGTATGAAGAAAGAATGATCATACTCTTTAACATGGACACGACGTGGAAACATCCCTTTTCATGTATTGTTGCTGAACCAAGTGGATGTGGAAAAACTTCCTTTGTAATACGATTCCTGTTCAATTTATCACGTATGGTTAATACATCGTTTCGTCATATTTATTGGTACTATGCAGAATGGCAAAATGCATACAGAGAAATTTCGACAAAAGTACAATTTATTGAAGGATTACCTCGAACAAAAGACTTTTTAACTGAAACTGGACCACATCTTATTATTATTGATGATCAAATGTGTGAAGTGAACCACAATATAGTTGATTTCTTTACAAAGGGTTCTCATCATACAAATCTTAGTGTACTATTTATTACACAAAACATATTTCATCAGGAAAAAGGAAGCAGAGATATGAGCTTGAATTGTTCTTATCTCGTATTATTTAAAAATCCAAGAGGTAAATCACAAATTAAACATTTGAGTTATCAACTAACTCCTGAGAATCCAAAATTTCTTCAAGAAAGTTTCAACGATGCAACAAAGTTACCATATGAATATTTGTTTATTAATTTAAAACAGGATACGCCAGATGAACTTCGTTTTCAAACATCTTTCCTGATGATATTTATCATTACGTTTATGTTCCAACGAAATAGAAGAAGATGTGTTTATAATGTTTGTTTTAAACTGTGTTTCTTCATTCTGACAATATGTCTCCAAGAGTAAAACACGGAGATTTTTTTCGTACGCTGAGCAAAACAAATCCTAAATTACGTAAAGCTATACTGGCCAAAGCAGACTCTTCAGTGATTCGAAGTATTTGCGAATGTTGTTATAATGTATTAAAAGGGAATGTGCCTCTTACAAAGACACAGAAAGCAAGATTAAAGCGATACAAGAGGACGCTTCGATATCTTGTGAAGAAAGGAAATTCCATCCAAAAGAAGAAGAAGCATTTATTAGTGCAACAGCACGGTGGTTTCCTTCCGGCATTATTAGCTCCTGTTTTAACTTTTGCATTAGCAAGTTTACTATTCCGTTAGTGCAATGGAACACGCACCATCATCATCATCAGCAGCAGCAGCCCTGGAGAAACGTGAATCTAATTTGGATCAAGAAATGCAAGAGATTTTACAGTTATCATCGCTTAGTGATGAAGAAAAGTGGAATCAATATAATAATATTCTTCAAAAATATTTACATTTAATAAGATAACAAGAAGAACCTGTGACACTTTCAATTACGTCAACTACATCAGAGAAGCCTCAAGTAGAAGAAGAAATATTATTATCTATACACAAATGTTTCGTAAAAGAGCTGAATTACTACTACATAGAATGAAACATGATGATAATATCACGAGGGATAAGAAAGGAACTGTATACATCAGAGGTGATAAACTAGAAGGATCTCACATTGTAGATTTAATTTCTGATGTGTCGCAACCTCGGAAACACACAAATCCACCGGGATGGGAGAAATTTTGTAATTATTTATCTTCTAATAACACACCTCAAGAATTTATTGGAAATCCAAAACGTTTGTTATATATTTTACGACGAACTAAAGCATCACCAACAGCATGATCGTCAACGGAAAAAATACCTCTGAAATCGTTTCCAGAAGACGACGAAGAAGCAGAAGAAGAAGAAGAAGAAGAAGAAAAGGAAAAAGTAGTATCTCCTATAAGGAAAAGGTAACGTGTCGGTAAACGTCCATATGGTCAAGGTGGAAACCGTAAACAATCAGTTAAGCAAGATTTACTACAACCCTTCACATCCTGCCTCGTTTTCAACTGTTAAAAAATTGTGGATAGATACAAAGAAAAAAATTCCTATACATTGTATAAGAAGATGGTTACTGCAACAAACAACATATACGTTACACAAACCTGTACGTTGTCGGTTTAAAAGAGATTTTTATGTAGTGAATAACATTGATGATGAGTGGGAGAGTGATATTAATGATCTTCAATCTCTTCATAAATTTAATGATGGATATCGTTATATTCTTACAGTGATAGATGTGTTGAGTCGATATGCATTGGGTGTGCCATTAAAATCTAAAAGTACAAATAATGTCTTAAAAGCATTGAAACTTGTGTTCAAAGACAGAAAACCAATTACATTCCGAACAGATAAAGGAAGTGAGTTTAGTAATAAAACAATACAGAAGTACTTAGAGGACATGAAAATAAAACATATTACAACTAAATATCCTGATATAAAAGCTAGTGTTGTAGAACATTTTAAAAGAACTCTAAAAGAAAAAAATGTGGAAGTATTTTACAAAGTATCTAACGTATAAGTATTTAAATGTATTACCTCTTCTTGTGAAATCATACAATGAAAGTTATCATTCAAGCATAAAGATGTCACCTGCAAATGTTTCTCAAAATAACCTATTATAAGTATGGCATAATCAATATGATAATAAAATAAAGAAGAAGAAGAAGAATCCAAATTTCTAAAAACATCTTAAGATTGGTGATACAGTACGAATTAGTAAAACTAAACGTACATTTGATAAAGGATATATGCAAAATTGGACTTGGGAAATATTTAAAGCGAAGAAGATAATACCAAGAGATCCACCTGTTTATGAAATTGAAGATTTAAACAAGGAACCCTGGATGGATTATTTTACAGAGAGGAATTACAACCTGTGATGTTATCAAAGACATTTTACATTTTACAAAGACATTTTACATTTTACAAGGATATCCTTCTTCTTTCGATTCCTGGATACCTGCATCATCCGTAAAGAAGATCGAGAAGTACAATGGAAACTGATGGAGATTTTTACGTTAAGCTTCCCAGTAATAATTTTATGGAATATTTTCCTGACAACACCTTAACATCATACACTACGAAACTTCATCAAACAATGGAATTCCATGAAAAGTTTGAAGTGGCTATTGTTGCAATTCATTATCCTCATTCAATATTAAATATTAATGAAGAAAATAATAATTTTTTTAAAAACCTGCTAAAAGTGATGAATGGAAATTTATAACTATTCATGTACGTTATTACACTGACATATCAGAATTGATAAAGATAATAAATACGTACAACAGATTCACAAATTTACATATTTCTTATACTCGTGAGAGTAATACCTGTTTTATACGACGTCTCCATAAAGACATAGATGTTGACGTTGCATTATCACCAAGTGTTAGTGCAATGTTGGGGTTTGATCCAAGCGTTGATTTAAAGGATATGCAACAAGGCCAAAGCATTCCAAATTTACGTTTAGGACTTCCATCTACAATGTATGTGTATTGTGATATAATTCAATCTGTATTTGTTGGAGATACTGTAGCACCATTATTACGTATCATAAATATGAATCCTGTGAATCATACATTTGGAAGTAGTGTTATAGAAATGTTTAATCCTCCACATTATGTGCCTATAGAGAAGATGCATTTTGAACACATCAAAATAGATATAAGAGATTGTACAGGCTCACCACTGGCATTCTGTTTCGGAACTGTATGCGTTAAACTACATTTTCGACCAGTGCGTCAACATCGACAAGTATGAATAATCCATATTTACAATATTATCAAAAACAAGCTCTTTCTGGAACTTTAAACGTTTATGTTGGATCCCCTTATCAAGTTGGACATGGTATTGGAAGTTTCCTTGGAGGATTATTTCGTTCTGTCATGCCACTAGTAAAACAAGGAGCTACAACAGTAGGAAAGGAATTATTAAAATCTGGAGCAAACGTTATTACTGATGTCATCATCGATAATCAACCTATTAACGAATCCTTTCATCAACGAATGGGTGAAGCGAGATCCGTCTTGCAAGACAAAGCGAAAAATAAACTGAAATCTATGCTAGCATCTGGATATCAAGGAAGGAAAAGAAGAATTACACATCAGTCCATCTTTAACCCTTCATCATTACACATCATCAAGCACAAGAAGTAGAAGGGCAAGAGGAAACTTACACAGAAAACAAAGAAAAATTAGTCTTATAAGAAGAGGAAGTTATCACAGGATATCTTTGATTAAATCATCACCATCATGGCTTTCTTACATCATCAATCCTGCGAGTGTGTAAAAAGTGAACTAGATATTTTTTCTACAAAACTAACGCAAACCAGTATATTGGATAATCATGTTGTTACATACAAACCAATCAGTTCACTAGCTGATAATGCTTCTATAGAGTTTGTCATCTCAGGAACAAGTGACGAATACATAGATCTACCACATACTCTTCTTTACATCGAAGCTCAAATCGTTAAGCCTGATGGATCAGCATTTGTTGAAAGTGATAAAGCTGTGGCTCCTATTAATGACTTTTAAATTCTATGTTCAGTGAAGTGGAAGTGTATTTAAATAACAAACTGATTTCATTTCAATCTCATAATTATCCATATCGATCATACATTGAAAAACTGTTAAATTATGATGATTCTGCTAAAAATACTCATCTTCAATGTGCATTCTGGTTTCAAGATACTGATGGACATATGGACGCAACATCTAGTGGTAATAGAGGATTTCAACAACGTTATGAATTAACAAAAAAAGTGCAAAATTCGACAAGCTTGGACATCTTCATTGTGATAGTTTTAATCAAAATAAATTTTTAATCCAAGGAGTAGAATTACGTCTTAAGTTACTTCCTGCAAAGACAAACTTTTGTCTCATCGCTAGTGATTCGTCTGTTGAGGCTAAAGTGAATATTTTAGACGCTGATTTACATATTAAAAAGATTAATGTTACTCCTACAATAAAACTGGCACATAACAAGCTTCTACAATCAACAACAGCCAAATATCCTCTCACAAGAGTGCAAATGAAGTCATTCGTCATTCCAAAGGATCTTCAATCAAAAACAATTGATAATTTATTTATGGGAGTATTACCAACTCGAGTGATAGTGGCGTTTACACAAAATGATGCCTATACAGGAACACTAACTTCAAATCCATTTCATTTCAAACATTTTGACATCAATTTCTTCTCTGTATACACTGATGGAAAACCTGTACCTTCAAAACCATTACATCAAAATTTCGAAAACAACCTCTATGTTTCCTCATATTATATCTTATTCTGTGGATCAGGTATTCACTTTTCCAATCATGGCAACAATATTCCTCGAGTTGCCTTTCCTCAAGGATACACTTTCTTTCTTTTCGACATTACTCAAGATGGAGAAGCTATCGCTGTGCAACATTGGAACCTTATACGTCACGGCTGTGTTCGTCTGGAAGTTCATTTTACGAAGCCTCTACCAGCACCTGTCTATGCATTACGTATGGAGAATTCCAATCTCTCTTAGAAGTGGATCATCAGAGGAACATCATGGATTTTTAAAGATACGTTATTTAAATATCATATCATATATATACATGTCTGCATTTTTATACATGATGTCCTCTACACTAGATTTATTGAATGCTTTGCAAACAAATTCTTTATTTCACAATCATTTCGTTGGCGTATATGCAGCCAACCAATTACCAACACATGTTCCACTACCTGCAGCTATCATCATAAATACAGATCCCTCGAACAAACTTGGCACACACTGGATTTCCGTATATATTCATACTGATGGACGTGTCCACTACTTCGATACATTTGGATTTCCTCCATATGTAATGCAACATATTCAATTTCTACGTAGAAATTCCACTTCTTATACATTTAATAATAAACAAATTCAAAGTGTGAAATCGTCCCTATGTGGGCATTATTCATTTCTTTTCCTATGCTTCAAAGCTAAAGGAAAGTCCTTAAATGAATTTCATTACACTTTCTCATCAACTCCAGAAAAAATGATCGTCGCTTGCTGTATTTATTTTTACAGGTAATCATGTCTTCATTCTTCTTCGTTTGTTTTGATTACTTTTTTTTCATATTATTGCAGGTAGCCATTTCTTCTTCTTCTTCTTCTTCTTTATTATAATGTGTTTGTATATATTATCATTTGTTGTTTTATTTGTTCATGATTATAGATAAAATAAATTGTAAGTATGTTTTTCAATTTTTTTTTCATTTCAGAGAGTAAAAGATCGTCATCGTGTGTATGGACATCATCATTGTACAGTATGACTTCTATCTACGTTATATCACCATCATCAACATCAGTAGTATCATCTGCGAAGTTAATATCATTAATTGAAATGTGTATAGACAGCATCAGTGAACAGTATATGGCAGTTGTGAAGTTATCATCACCTGAACAATGAAAAAAAATCTAACGTTCTTTTAAACATGTACAATACTTACCTTCGTTTTAATTGTGTAAATAGTTTCATCAGCAATAAACACTTTGTATTCTTTTTTCTCTTTGAAAACAAATGTTTTATTTCTTATTTTCTCCGTTTTCTAATAAATAAATATGTTTTATGATCAATTACGTAATTAAATACACATATCATAAAACATATTTTTAAGTCATTGAATTAAAGAATTTCATAGTGATTTAAAAAAAGATTCTAAAACTGATTTTTAATTCAATGATGTAATCATATAACTACATAATAATAATGAATTCAAATACTTACTCAGTTATTCTCTCGTAAATTAAATCAAGTATGTGAATTCAATATTATTATGATAGGACTTTTGTTTTTAAAATTTTAATATTAATTATTTTAGTTCTTTTTTTAAAAACTAAAAAGTCCTATCATACTTAAGACAAAGTTGTATAATAATAATAATAATAATAATAATAATAATAATAATAATAATAATAATAATAATAATTTCAAATACTAATTTTTATTTTAACATTCATTTGAAGAATTTAAATTCATTATGATTATTATTATTATTATTATACGTATCACTTATAATATAGGAGGAAAAATATGTTAGGATTTTTTTCTTATAATAATTAGTATACTAAATAAAAATCCTATCATATTGAGGTGTATGAAACGAACACAAAACACACACACACAAATAAAGCATTTCACTTTCACTATATATTTTTATTACGTTTGATATTATGTTGTTTAGTATACATGAATATACAAATCAATTTTCTTCTTCTTTATGAATAGACGTTTACTTCATTGATACCCGCCGAAGGTTGAGTATCGGTTTCCCCCTACCATGGCTGTGTCTGTACACTATCAAATAAATCAGAAATTTTTGAATCTATGAGTTTTTCTTTGCAAAATATTTTCATTTCCAATTTTAATCCTTCACCATCAATGTTCACATCACTGTTCTTATCAAGAGAGACACTGGAAAACTGATGTTCATACCATTAATAATACTCTGTTCATCTACACAGGTATGGATTCCGGCAAGTCCTCTGCATGTAAGACACTGCAATTGTACATGATTACGAATAGTATCTGTACACAAGTCAAAATATTCACGTAGCACAACACTACAAACTTTACTGTTTTTCACAGCATGTTCAATAAATGGTAATATTTCCAAGAAATAAAGCCAATAACTTGAAGTTAAGTACACAGTGTTTCGAGGAGCATGAAGTGTTTCTTTCTTCTCTAACATCACTAATTTTTCACCCATTTGTTTTCGCACCACCAGTTCGTTTTTTCGACCAAGAGATTTTATAAATGTAATTTCCACTTGAGAATTTAAATAGTCCGTAACAAATGGGGTCAAATGTACAAGTTTCTCCCACTCTGCCAAATTTAACTCCACTCCAAACACAAGTCCTTTGCCAACACGAATCACTGGTTCAAATGTATCACTATCCAGTCCAATACAAATTAATTTCGTTTTCATTGAATTAAGTCCATATTCAACATTTAACAAGTACGCTTTCTTGGTGTCCATAGTTGATGCGCAAGCACTCAAAGATATGTTAGTCCAGTCGCTGCCCAGCACAGAATAACGACACTATGCACACAGATGACTGCGTATGCATGAAGAGGAAGGGGGCGAAGGGGAAAATTCATGTTCCATCTTGTTTGTACATGCTACCATACACTTACGATGAGTAAACCAGTTCAGTAAATTCAAGATCGTGCATGTTACGTCCAGATACATTAATCTTCATTTATTTATATATTAAACAGACATCCCCACTTTGAAATACGTTAATAATGCACCATTATCTGCTTCCAATTTTTCAGTACAACGTCCAGGTAAAATCACTTTTTCGCCTCCTTCAAATGTCACACATGCCTTCCTACCACATACCGTTGTAATTATCTCACAGTTTACAATACGAAATGGTACTCCAATCTCCAAATCTCGCATTTTTGTAAAGGGTACCATTGATGGCTTATTAAGCTTATCTAATAAACTCAGTGACGATGACATCTTTAAATTTTGACGTTTCTTCCTTTGCAACAGCTGCTAACAGAATGATCTACACAAGCACATACGTTCCGCTTACGCTCTTCGCAGGAGGGGTGGGGGGTTTGGGGATTCAAATTATTAGCCAATACACGACAAGTACACGAAAAAGCACGTTTCATCTTGTTTCTACATCTGGTAGGCGTAAAAGACTATGAGCATAGCAACAGAAAACCAACGTTTTCCTACGGGCTTCTGTGGTAGCCGTAAAAGGCTATGAACATAACAACTAAAGGCTTGTCGAAACTTGCATCCCAATTCCAGGAAATGATATCGATTTCTAGGAAGACAAGATAATTTTTTGCTGACTCGGTCGTCTATATGCCGGGACATCTACTTCTAATAATTGACCCGGTTCAAACTATCCTGCTAGCTAATAGCTTTCAAATTACAAAATATGTTCTAACTCGCGATATCCCGCCAGGTGTCACATACTGATGCGCACGAGTCGAGGAACGCTTTGTAAAATCCAAGACGAGTCGAGACAAAATTATTTCTCTAGTCGTATTTTCGAGTTGAGATACGAATCGATCGGGATTGCTCGTAAAAATCTCGACTGGACTCGAATGTTTAGAAAATCTTTCTACAATTTTTTAAAGTTCAGAAGTAAGTAGGACTAATCTGGGATTGACAACAGATCCTATGCACTTTTAGTTGCATCTGTTATGTACCTTAAGAATGATTGGGTGGTTAATACAAAAGTGGGAACAAAAGTGAGCATCTGAAGAACGATAAAAAAAAACAATCTGGTCATGACAGTTTTCTTAAATATTGAAATTAAAGCAGTAGTCGATAGGAGTCCGAAATAATTCAGATGCGTCTTGAAGATATCTAGTTTTGTAAAATGCATTTCTTATCATGTCTTGGAACCTTGGGGCTGTAAACTTGAAGTGGGTGAGTGGTTGCAGGTTAATAAAGTTGCAGTTTAACAAGCTCCTCTAAATTGATATGCCACATGATTTCCTTCCCGTTTCTTCATTTTTGATAACTTCAATATGGCGACTTTTAAGACGGTTGCCATGATGCGCAATGTAGCTATTTGGAAGAGCTTTACACTCGATACAGACACCAGAAATTTGATGACAATTCCTCTACTCGTTTAAAAATTATATGATGTTTATTTGCACATTCTGCGTCCTGTATTCGAACTTTCGACCCGTTTATCTCCGGCCCTGTTTACGGTCTGCCTCTAAAAGCTTGTTCTTCTCGGTTTCTTTGGGTGCTGCATCCGATGATAGAAAGCATTTTCAGAAATCGAATTGTCAAAAAAAAGAAAAAGAAACAAAGAAAAGAAAAGAAAAAGAAAAAAGAATGGCCCTTGACAGTAGGAGAGCGTTTACTTTGGTGTGTGTGTGGTGTTCACTTTGTTTTAACAAAACAACCCTGGATAATACTAATATAATTTTAGTATTAGTAGTATTATTTATAGCGTTTTTTGAAACTCTAACATTGTGGCGAAGCTTACCACAATTTAAATTCCACTTAAATTAATTTCCAGGAATGAATAATATCAACTGTACATATTTGTGGCAGTGTAGAAGGGTAATAATGCAGTTTCTGGATATATTACTATATATAAAACATTTATTTTAAGGTTTATATTTTTACTTTTAAAAAGAAATTTACTTAAGAATGTAATATACACTACCTCAATTATTATCTGTGCTTGGAATTTCCAAAACACTCATTCAACAGATTGTGGAAAAACACAATGCTGTAATATAATAGAATTTAAATACATCAGTAAGTTAGAAAATGATACAGGTTGACACACGGAAGACGGACGGTTTTGAACTGCTTAGTACTGCGAGTACGGTGGTAGGATGTAGTCTTGGTGGGAATAGTTCTGCTCTACAGAAGACGCCATTTCATTTACTTAGTCACTATGGAGCAATGGGACTTGTAACATCGATTGTTTGTCTATGGCAGTTTCGCGAGAAGTGGTGACTCTATTACAGCTATGCAGCGATTGTTTCGTGCGCGATTTAACGTCGGTTGACATCGAGCTGTTCCGAGCCGTAACACAATCCTCAGATTGGTGAAAAACTTCAGATCAATTGGAAACATACTGGACAAGAAGAAGCATCGTGGCCCGAGACTTAGTGTAACGACACCACAAAATGTTAAAAGGGTAAGGAAAGCGGTAGTCAGAAGCCCTGAACGGTCCGTTAGACGTCATGCTAGTAAGCTCGAATCAATTATGAATCGGGTAGACGAATTTTGCATAAAGAATTAAAATTTCATCCCTACAATATGCTCATTGTCCAACAATTTAAGGCAACTAATTTTGCTGTACGCGAAGACTTTGCTTACAGAATGCAAGTGATTTTGGGATCGAATGAAAATGCAATTTTATTCTTGAGCGATGTAGTTCATTTCCATTTAAACGGGACCGTGAATAACCAAAACCTACTTTACTGGGCACCAGAGCATCCACACCTTATCCACTAGCGTCCTCTTCACTCTGAAAAAGTAACAGTCTGGTGTGCTTTTGGCTCTGTTGGCATTATTGGACCTTATTTTTTCAAACAGAACGGGGTCGTCTCGATACATTTGTATGCTTGAAACGTTGTTGAAACCGGAACTAAGAAGACGACGAATCCTCTTAAAACGTGTTTGATCCCAGCACGATCGTTTAAAAATTATATGATGTTTATTTGCACATTCTGCGTCCTGTATTCGAACTTTCGACCCGTTTATCTCCGGCCCTGTTTACGGTCTGCCTCTAAAAGCTTGTTCTTCTCGGTTTCTTTGGGTGCTGCATCCGATGATAGAAAGCATTTTCAGAAATCGAATTGTCAAAAAAAAGAAAAAGAAACAAAGAAAAGAAAAGAAAAAGAAAAAAGAATGGCCCTTGACAGTAGGAGAGCGTTTACTTTGGTGTGTGTGTGGTGTTCACTTTGTTTTAACAAAACAACCCTGGATAATACTAATATAATTTTAGTATTAGTAGTATTATTTATAGCGTTTTTTGAAACTCTAACATTGTGGCGAAGCTTACCACAATTTAAATTCCACTTAAATTAATTTCCAGGAATGAATAATATCAACTGTACATATTTGTGGCAGTGTAGAAGGGTAATAATGCAGTTTCTGGATATATTACTATATATAAAACATTTATTTTAAGGTTTATATTTTTACTTTTAAAAAGAAATTTACTTAAGAATGTAATATACACTACCTCAATTATTATCTGTGCTTGGAATTTCCAAAACACTCATTCAACAGATTGTGGAAAAACACAATGCTGTAATATAATAGAATTTAAATACATCAGTAAGTTAGAAAATGATACAGGTTGACACACGGAAGACGGGCGGTTTTGAACTGCTTAGTACTGCGAGTACGGTGGTAGGATGTAGTCTTGGTGGGAATAGTTCTGCTCTACAGAAGACGCCATTTCATTTACTTAGTCACTATGGAGCAATGGGACTTGTAACATCGATTGTTTGTCTATGGCAGTTTCGCGAGAAGTGGTGACTCTATTACAGCTATGCAGCGATTGTTTCGTGCGCGATTTAACGTCGGTTGACATCGAGCTGTTCCGAGCCGTAACACAATCCTCAGATTGGTGAAAAACTTCAGATCAATTGGAAACATACTGGACAAGAAGAAGCATCGTGGCCCGAGACTTAGTGTAACGACACCACAAAATGTTAAAAGGGTAAGGAAAGCGGTAGTCAGAAGCCCTGAACGGTCCGTTAGACGTCATGCTAGTAAGCTCGAATCAATTATGAATCGGGTAGACGAATTTTGCATAAAGAATTAAAATTTCATCCCTACAATATGCTCATTGTCCAACAATTTAAGGCAACTAATTTTGCTGTACGCGAAGACTTTGCTTACAGAATGCAAGTGATTTTGGGATCGAATGAAAATGCAATTTTATTCTTGAGCGATGTAGTTCATTTCCATTTAAACGGGACCGTGAATAACCAAAACCTACTTTACTGGGCACCAGAGCATCCACACCTTATCCACTAGCGTCCTCTTCACTCTGAAAAAGTAACAGTCTGGTGTGCTTTTGGCTCTGTTGGCATTATTGGACCTTATTTTTTCAAACAGAACGGGGTCGTCTCGATACATTTGTATGCTTGAAACGTTGTTGAAACCGGAACTAAGAAGACGACGAATCCTCTTAAAACGTGTTTGATCCCAGCACGATGGGGAACATCACACACCGCGAACACTCAATGATAGTTCTTAGACTCATGTTTCCTGGACAGGTTATCTCACGTTTTGGCAATGTTCCTTGGATTCCCAAGTCTCCCGAATTATCAGTGTGTGACTTTTTTCTGTGGGGGTAACTTAAGAGCTGTGTCTATAACCAGAAACTACCAACTTTAGACGAATTGAAGAATGCAATCATTCAAGAAATTGGTGCCATCCCTGCAGAGATGGGAGTCCGTATGATGGATAATTATGAGAAGAGAGTCCTGCATTCGAAATGATGGACATCATTTTGACGACATTATTTTGCACAAATAATTGAAATGGCAGGCAATGAACTTTGTTAACTAAAACAGCAAATAATGAGCTTTGATTTTGTATAAATAAACATGCATTAATTTTCAAATTGGCGGAGTATTATTTCATTAAAAACCGTCCATCTCCCGTGTGTCATCCTGTACAACCAAAGAAAGAGAGAGAGAACAAAAGTAAAAAGGAAGTTGAAAGTAATCAACTGAATAAATTTCCTATATTCTATTCGATAATAGTTATTTAGATAGAAATCAGTACTCTCCAGATTTCAAATTTTATATTTTATGTAACAAAGGGAACTCGCTACTCCAGAACAGAGACTATAGAAAAATAACAATCTGTTCCGAAGTTGTTTGTAGGACAAGATAATAATAATAATAATAATAATAATAATAATAATAATAATAATAATAATAATAATAAAAGAAGAAGAAGAAAAATGGAAACAACAACACTCAAAAGACAAGAAACGAAAGAAGAATACATAGCGCCTTGTCACTCACTCTCTTCATTAAAACCAATGGCCACCCGCATGTGAATCCAATCATAAGAAACAATTGCCGCCGACAAAGTCGGTGCCTGTGATATCGCCTACATTTTCGGAAGCTTCTCCGGCTGCATTGTCGTCGTTGGAAGATCGGCCGATAATGTCGGTGCGTGTGCAATATACAAATTGAGTTCATTGAAGTCGATTCCATCGCCGACATTATCGGCTTCCCCAATATTATCGTTGCCGTGTGCAAACGACCTTATTGGCTCAAGGCGTGGGTGAATCAAGGGTATGTTCTTTAGTTCGCATTGTTGCCACGTATCAACACATTGTTTCAGCGATATACCAGTTATCGTAGTGACTTTAGTACATTTTGCACATTAAAACCTAGTTCCGCATTTAGTATCCCGACGTTCAGGTAAATTAAAATTCTCTGAATGTAAATTCAACTGTGTTTGTTTGGGATATTATCATTATTTATACTACTGCTACTACTACTACTACTACTACTACTACTACTACTACTACTACTACTACTAATAATAATAATAATAATAATAATAATAATAATAATAATAATAATAATAATAATAATAATAATAATAATAATAAGTTCTAGCTTCATTTTTGTGGAAACTAAGACAGATATACTTTTGCAACGAATTTCAAAGCTTTACGCTGATTGTATCATACACTGAAAAGTGTGTGTACGACAATATACATGCAAAAGAGATATATGACATGAGGTTTAGGACATTTTTGATGAGCAATTGATTTAGAAACATCTTTTGGTGTAGAACCATCTTCTTCAGTATTCTTAGTTATTACATCTTGAATATAAGTTCTAGTTTTTATTTTCGTCTAAAATAAGACAAACACATTTCTTCAACGAATTTTTAATTGCTTTACACTAATTGTATTATACGCTGAAAAGTGTGTGTACGACAATATACATGCAAAAGAGATATATGATATGAGTTTTAGGAATGTTTTGATGAGCAATTGATTTAGATGTATCTTTTGATGTAGAACCATCTGTTGATGTAGAAGAATCTGTTGATGTATAACCATGTGTTGATGTAGAACCATCTTCCTCAGAATTATTTGCTATTACATCTCGAATCCAATCCAGATATGAAGCAACTTTCGTGAATACAGCTGGTTGACTAATTTCGCCACAAACACCCGATGCGGTAACTCCTACAACTACATTATCATATGTTAGAGGTCCACCTGAGTCCCCTTTGCAAGTACTTTTGCCCCCTTCAAAGACTCCAGCACATATTGTATTATTCAGATCTAGATTGCCAGGGTGAATTCTACCACAAATGTTTACATCCAAGATAGGCAATTCAACTTCCATTAGCACTTCGGCCACTTCGCCTTCATTAGTTACACCCCAACCGACCGCAGTACATGTTGTGTTTGGTGTGACTGTACTAGAAAAAATATCCTTAGGAAATGTTGCCACAGACAAGTTATGAAAATTTGTTAGTCCCTGTTTAAGTTTTAGAAGCGCAATATCATCATTATAACCTGCAGAACTATAATCGGGATGTGGAAACGTAAGAGAAACCATATAACTGATATAAGATCCTGGCGGGATTAGTTCCGCATGCCCTGCAATCACCATAATATCTTTGAATGGTTGTTTATCAACGAAACAGTGTGCTGCAGTAAGGATCCAATACTCAGAGAGAATAGATCCTCCACAAAGATAACTATTGTTATCTGTAACGACAAACATATGGACAACATACTTATATTTTTCTATATCTGCAACTTTCCCTCCAATAATTCTACCGTAATTTGCTGTAGCAACAGTACATAAAAACGTGTTTGCAACAAGAATTTCCAATAGGTATAACATCCTGCTTTTTCTTTGTTATAACTGACCACACAGTAAAACAGTAATGACACTTTCTCTTTTAAATGTGTAGGAATGTAGGTGTTAAATAACACATCACACCATATTATGATTTCACGTAGCGGTCGATTGCCTGTTAAAACAAGGTCTGTAAAAAATTTACACTTTTTGTACGCATAGACTGTTTTGTTAACTTCTTTTAACATGCAAACGTATACCAAGTGAGTAACAAATGTCTCTAAAATGATAGCACAATGCAACGAAATTACTGGCTCTATATACAGGACTAAGGGCCATATGCATAGCTGAGCCGTAGGGTTCTCCTAGAGTTGTGGGATACCTCAACCTTCCCCTTGACTATGCATTGCACAAAGTTTCCAAAGTGATCCCTCAGGCACGGTTAACACTGAGAGTGGGTTGGTCTAGCTACACCTCGGGCGAGGCTAAAATTTGGTCCGAAAAAAAAGGCTCCAAATTATAGTTCTACTCTATTAAAGTGTAAATATCGCACGCAGCAAATACAATGGTAAAATGCGTGCCACATACAAGAAACAAAATATTTTTATGAAATTGTTGAAATGAAAAAAGTAACGGAAAATAGGAAAAATAATAAATGCAGCAGATTAGAAACAGTATCTTTTTCTTTTGTTTTTAATTTTGAGATAAAACCTAAAAGGAAAAATAGTGAAGTTACGAAGGCAGAACACATGTCAGGGTCTAGATTTACAATAGAGGCACAAGTAGAAACAAAAATGTATGCTGATTTTTTTTTGTACGAAATCGTCTAATAGTATTTCAAAGAATCGTATGTTATAAAATTCGTTGCATTTCAAGGTGCATGTTAACTTTAAGAGGATATAAGTCTTATCGCTATGGCATTACTGCCGTATCGCTGAACCACACTCAAATTGAAAAAAGGAAATTTTATTTAGTGCGAATAGTGATTATTGTTCGAAGTACAGTGTGGACATATGGCATAAAAACTAGGCCTAATGCATGAAACACGAACCAATTTGTGCTAGGTGGCCACTAAAAAGCACGAATGCTATCTAACAGAATAAGGGCAGGACCGCAGCAGTGGTACCGTGCTGTGGCGACGGGAAGAATCCATAGGGAACAGGCGCGTCAGAGGCGGTGGGTATACGTATAAACGAGAAAGGTGGAAAAACCCTTTATATGTCATAAACTGCATTACAAAAATGTCATAAACTGCTTGTGTCGCATAGCTTTAAGGGAGATACTAAACGCCATCCCAAAAGTACAAAATGTACTAGATTAGGTTAGATTACATTAGGTTTACTTAATGTTAATCTTCTTTTAGCAGTTTCGTTTCCACACTTACGATATAAACTGCCCGCCTGTTTAGTAGACCATGCCTTTCACACAATTTCAACAACTGACACATCTTATTTTTGTACAACTCGATAAAATGCAAACGCGATGTGTGACAACCTTGCTATTTACGCACCATATCCCGTGAATCATAATAAGTGTATTTCTCCGCCAAATAGTTCCTTCCGCCTCCACATATAGTGCCTCTTACAAAATCAAGAACAACTAACAACAATTATTTTCTTAACTTCAACTATTCACTTCAACTGACTTTCTTTTACTTTTCTTCACAAACCAAACTAAATTCTCCAATTCATCTGGTAAATTTTCTAAAATTGGTCCGTCGATACAGCAGTTAACCCGTAGCTACGAACACATTTTCTTGGCAAAATTTGGTGCAAATATCTTAGAACTGTTATATATACATTTACTAGGATCCTATCCACAAACTCGTGTATGTCCATAGAGAAGAGAAATGTTATCGGTGGTGGGCATACGCCTGCAAGTTGTGGTCGAAAAATATTAATTTGTTAAAGGTGGCCACTACAAGCTAGTTTTGACTACAATTGGAAGCAGTGAATTATTTCTATGGTTACAAGTGACCTATATAATTTCTCTTATTATTGCTGTTCCCTTCTAGCTTGACACGTTTCAGGTTGTAAGCGTGTACCAGCACCTCCTAAAAGAATGAAAAGCACTTAATGCTTGACAGTCAACAATTGCTCCTTCTGTGAAGATTACTTTGTACATAGTATTCATATTTGTTGTGTGAATTCTTTATTATTACTTTTCAGCTATGTCGCCTGAGTGAAGTAACTATTCTGCATACTCTTTTGTTGTGACGTGACAGATTCCACCTGGAAATTTCCAAATACTGGACCTCTTCTTGATTTTAAGCATGTGTCATCTAATATCGTAAAAACGGTTTCAAGCAGTGGGATCCATTCCTATGCGATTGTGACTTAAAAGCTAATTGTTGGGACCACCTAACACAGGGAGTGTTTCTCACACTCTCGTTAGTTTCCACATAAACCTACCATCGTTATCTCGCCTATTCCTAAGATTAAACCCGAGCTCAGTTCCTCAAATTCCCTTTGCTCTAAACTGAACTAGATGTGGAAAAAAGAAAAGAAACATTTCTGGATATCTTGCAGAGTCTTGTGGGTGATTTTCAGACTTGACATCTTCATGCTATATAGCTAAGTATGTATTCATGCATATTATAAATTTGTACAAAGCAGATGCACAACACTCAAGAAAATAAGATAGCAGAACATATCAGGAGATAATCAGTGAATTTTGTGGTGCCATCATTTAACCTTTATTATGGACATGAGCTAACAAAAAAATCATGATGATAGTAATTCGGGAACAAATAAATTTATTGTCTTTTGGTTATCTCTTACGAATATTACGAGGCTTTCAGAGCACAACGGAATCAAATCTTTAGAAATCTGAGGAAGTGAGACATACTGTTTGTAGGTACTTTTATGTACACGGTTAGAACCAAAACTTTTATCTTGTTCAAAAGTTATTTACAATATCTGGATAGGAACTTTAGTTAAATATCTCAAACATGAAATGCATAGAAAATGAACAAAAACCAAAGTACTTGATTCTTTTGTGCTCTGAATGCACCATATGACCACACAACCAAAGCTCAAAATATTTATATAAAAAAGCTTATATGGATATCTGTATGAACAATACCAGTGGGTTCTGTATGTAATTTTTGATAGCCTGCGATATATATATTTCACTCTTCTAAGAGTAGTATGAATAAAATAAAACCGTCTAACATGTTAAAGCTAGTTAAACCAATTAGACAGAATATGCATATCATGTACTGCCTCTGATCATTCATTTCATTATTATATTTTATTTCTCATCGTCTTACTTAGCCGACGAGATAGAAGCGTAGAGGGAGAATACTAAAAATGCGATACAATCAAATAAAATAGTGGCATTTAAAAGGTTAAACTTCGAAGATTGAAAATAACCTTTACATACATTTCGGTAGACTAATTTATTTTTATCTATTTATTTTACAATCCAAACATATTTCACATGTTCAATTTCTATGGCCTCATCATTATCATCACCACCACCAAGAAGTAAGCCCATCAATTAATTTACAATAGTATATTTTGCAATGAAGCCAAACTGGATAGAGTGCGAAACTGTTACTCATTCAGTGGTAACCCACCCCCTCATGTCCATGACGCACCCCCTCAATTGTCTATCTGTAGGTGTTCTTCCATGAAAAAAATCTTTTCTATTAATTTTTACACCCCCTCAAACATATTTATATAGACTTTTAACCCCTCCCAAATATATGAATGACGCAGTTTGAATCATAGGCCCCCTTTGTGGACACCCCTGCAAATTAATATTTTTTCAATAAACGTAATGTTTTACTCTGCGACTAGTTTAAATCAATTTTAGTCTATAAAGTGCAAAGTTTGTACAATGTAAAACTTTACAATTGCTGTTTCTATTTATTCAGACAATTCCTTCTTCAAACACGAAAATTTATTTTTTCACATTCCAAATAACCACTCAGCTATATTTGTTGTCCTCTTGCGATTAAGTTATTTATATCTCCAATAGGCCTCTCTCTATCTGAGTTTACGATGGGAGTGAGTGTTCCACACGGAAACCCATAGTCACAGAGTACAGGACACCACATCCAATCTTCCAACTTTTTTTTAAAGTACTCTTTTGGAAAACTGCTGTCATTCATGTTATTGAGAAACATGCAACACTGTCCACGATATACATTCCGAAATTCTCCACTGTCTGAAAAGAATCAAAAAGATAAAATTCACATTTTGGGTACAAAAGTAATATGATACATAAAATTTCATATTTTCAAAAAAATATATATCAGAAAGTTGGTTCTAGTTTGCATTACATCACTTGAAATTTATTCAGCATTGTATTTCAGGCATTCCCGGAGCCATTTATCAATGTTTATTCTACTACTACACTGCTCACTACAACATGGCTATGGGGGCACGAAGGAACAGCGGTAGAGTACTTACCTCTGTTGCGTAGCGTCCTTCGTTCAATTCCCGACCAAGTAACTTCGTCGTGGAGAACATCCTGTCCGCGGGTTTTCTCGAGGTACCCCATTTCCTCCTATAGAAACGTTTTAGTGAGCGGTATAGTAATAGAAAATGTATTGATAAAGGGCAAGGGGAGAAGACCTAAAACAGTTTTCTCTTATGAATCGCAACTCCTAAAATGCAAGAGGGTCATTTTTTCACTACCATGCTGTTCTAAAGTAGTGAGCCTTTTGCACAAAAGATGGCGTGATATTCTCAAATCACAGATTATACGAGTCTCAGCGACTAAGGCTTAACATTGTTCGTTAGCCGACGATTGGAGGAAGTATATGCAAAATGTATCGAAATTCTCGCATCCAGACAATATATTATGCCGTGAAAATGGGTGTGCTTTCGGCAAAGCTGCATTACATCTTACGATTTTATTGCAACACAGATATAAATGCTGCGCAGGCCTGCGAAGAAATTAGTGTTGTTTATGAAGAAGATACGTCAAAAAAACACCAAAAATACAATCCAGTCGCTTTCGTTCTAGAAATGTTGATGTACAGAATGCCACTCGCTGTGAGCGACCAATCACAGAAAAGTGGATGACATTAAGGGAAAAGTCCATGAATATGATCGGCATTTAAGTAATAATGACAACACCAATGACCGAATACCAATTATCAAATAGTATTAAATCATTTGGATAAAGAAGTTAGGTAGAAAAAAAGCTCGACACTTGGGTGGCATATGATCTGATTCAAAGACATATACAATTACATTTCTATCTGAGAATGTTACTGAAACGTAACGAATTCGAGCCGTTTCTGATACAGTTGATCACAAGCGATGAAAAGCAGATAACGTACAAGACCAATATACGAGAAAGATTGAAGTCGAAGAGAACAGAAGTTCTACAATCTGTGGCAAAGCTTAGATTAAGCTCTGCGTTTGGTGGAATTGAAAGAGCATCAAGCATCACGTACTGATGATGTCGGGCAGAACGATAGAGTCGGACGTGAATTGTCGACAATTAGTGCGAGTGTGCCTAGGAATTCAAACTAAGCGGTCGGAACTTATCAACAGACAGAGTGTGGTAAACCACGCTATTATTACAGCGCTTACATACTTGACTTGTCAGAAACTTAGAGAACTCGGTTCAGAATATATGACCATAAGAGCAGAAACAACTTGCAAACTGCTTACTGTAAGCTTGCATTGGAAATCAGTAAGCTTGCATCCGTCTTCATTGGAAAGGGTGCAAGCATGCCGCAAAGTGGATTCCAGTAACAAAGTTACATGGGCGCAACCTTGGATTCAGTGTTCCATTCAGAGCTTGACTCAAGAGTTTTACGCTGGCAGCAAGAAAATGAACGACCAGTGATGCTATTGATCTGAATGAATGCGAATGATCTGAAATATCGCATGCAAGTAGAACAAAAGGCAAACTGTATGAAAGCACGTGTTAAAACAGCAAGCGTAGAGAGCCAAAGGCCAAGCACGCACCAACTGGTCAAAAGATTTCTTGATACCGTATAGCATGAACGTATCCACCATATAGCACGGACATGGCACTGTCAGACTATTGTTTATTTCCCTATCTGGAAACCTCCTTGGAAGGTGGATCACTACCCGGAAGTCAGTATAAGCATTAGTTCATTGCCTTAACCAATGCGTAACGAAATGGCACATATTATAAGTATTGCACTATAAAATAGAATTATGCGTTAGCTACAACATAAGATACTATTTCATGTGCTTATGTATTCTGTTATCTAAAAAAGTAAGATATAAGAGGAAAACTTGATGAGTTTTAAGATGAGTACGCAAGATGGCGCTTGCTGTTAGACCTTGCTACTCCTGCGCTCAGTTTTATGAAATTTTTACTTATAAGCATAAATTATTTTACAAGTAGTTATTTCTTTACGCAATATGGATATAATACGACCGTTTTTTTGTGTTATGTTTTACATTTTATCCAAATATTATTCCAAGTTTAAGGAAATAGTTTTAGCGGCTAAATCTCATGCTTGCGCACGACGCCATAATGCTTCGTTGCCAAACTTGCATGTGTACTGTTGCAGTCACAGTAGCAGGGCAATTCCCTATTAGCGTTTGAAGTCCAGAGGCGGGACATGTGAATTGTGACAAAACTAATATAATTAATAAAAGTTTAAAATGGGGAAACGGGAGGAATCATATAAAATAAAAAAGAATCCAACTCAAAGTAGAAGGTCGAAGAGCCAAAGGAAGCGAAGAGAAAGGGAGAATAATTTTAAGAAACAGCTAAGCGCTTTTCAATTTTTAACTGTTTGTTGCTACGTAAATATTATACACACGTATAATATAATATAAAGTTTATTTTCACTATCATTTTGAACATTAAATATGTAATTTGTGTTCTTTCTTCTTTTTCCTTTCCTTTCTTTCTTTATTTTTTATGAAATTTAATTTGCTTACGTAAAATATTATATCTTCTTGAAAATAATGTATTTATGTTTTTGAGCTCTCCTATGTACACGAGTAGTTGCCTGAACCCGTTAGTGGAAAATACTAATTCATTTCGCTTACTAGGGAAGGTCGTGGGGTGTTACTCTGACTTTATATTGATCCTATACTCAGTCGACTCCTTTTTACATATGAAACAATTAGGCAACCGGAGAAATCCTCAATAGCAAGCGTGTTCGAATTATGAGCGTTAAAAGTTCAAAATCGAATAGTTCTGAAAAAGTTTGAAGTAACCATTTTTTGAGATACATGCTTCATTTTTGGTACTGGAGTGTTTTTTTGGGTGCTCGATAGAATGATGAGGTCAAAATGTACGTATTTTGCAAGATAAGGGAACTTATTGAGAAAAGGTTAAAGCTTGAACGGTAATGGCGTTTTACAACTTGCAAATTGCCAACTGTTTGGCACACCGGGTCAGTACGCCAGTAAAAATTATTTTTCACTCCTATTCTACTCTATTGTAATTTAAATGTCACTTTCCTGTGTGACCATCTTAACAATGAACAATAACATATGTCTTCGAAACGCTTTGCCGCGGAAGTAATCTGAATGGGACTCCCAATCCAGCCGGCCTTTGAGTATTATGGAAAAATTGAAATATTTCAGTTTAACATCCAACGAGTATGCCCTTTAGGCTAAGGAAGACGATAATTAAGGCAAGTGAATGATGATGGAAGAATAGATGGAATGAGAAGAAGGGACGAAACGGGAGTACCTCGAGAAATCCCATGGACATGATGGTATCCATTGTGGAAGACAGTGTTTCAATATTTCACAACTAGCCATTTTTTTTAAATTTTCAACGGATTTTAATAACGATTGTTTGAAAATAGTGACCAAAGTATTTTACGGTATTGCGCGAGAAATATGACCAAAAAGCAAACAATCGTTAGCGATGATGTGTGCAAAACAGCGTTTTTCTCGAGAATAAAAACCACCTATGCACAATCTTGAGCGCACATTCCCGTTAACTTTTTTTTTTTTAATTTTTCGGTCTAGTTTGTCGTTGAATGTCTTAGAATATTCCTTGAAGTTGGCCCAATATTTTCCCATAATCGATATTCCAATTCACTGAAAACTAAGCACATGGCTACCGATAATGTATTAGAACACCGTATTCTGTGATGCATAAGCAAAGGCCGACAGGGTCGGAGTAACGCTCAGGTTTGTTTCACGGCAGCCTCTCTGGCGCTGCGCGAGCTCTTTGGATCGCCATTTACGCATGACTAACCACAAATGAAATACCGGTGGTATAAATTAATATTTGTATTCACTGTCAATGTCAGCCTGTAGTGGATAATTTATTTGATTTAACTTCATTTTAACAATAACCTGATTTTCGTTTTCCATATATGATACTGTTTTGTAGTGCGCCCCAGTGCAATTTTTTTTTTTTTTTTTTTTGCTGAACAGCTGATTCGGATATAACAACATATTGGTGATAGAGCGTTTTTTAGAAAATATTGGTCTCACTCCTAGCTACAGAAGGGTGAAGAACACTACAATATAGATCATCGTACACTATATTTTTCATTGAATTTTGCACGCCTGACAAAGCGTTTCCGACATTAATGTTATTGTTCAATTTGAAGGCGGAGGGAAAGTGATATTTGAATTACACTACAGTCGAATAGGGGTAGCAAATACATTTTATTAGCTTATTGGTCCAGTATACCAAATGGGAGGCAATTTGCAAGGTGTAAGACGCCATAAGCCTTCACCCTCTTCCAAATAATTGCCCTTATCTTGCAAAATGCGCACTTTTGATCTTACCACTGTGTTGGGCGCTCAAGAAAATTCCCTGCTACTAAAACTGAAACGTTTACTCAAGAAATGATACTTCAAACTTTCTGCAAAACCTGTTCAATTTTGAACTTTTAACGCTCGTAATTCGAATACGCTTGCGATTGAGGATTTCTCCGGTTGCCTAATTGTTTCATATGTAAAAAGGCGTCGACTGAGCATAATATCGATACGAAGCCAGAGTAACACCCCGCGACCTTCCCTAGTTATTATTTTTTTTAAAAAAAATCATAAAACCTACAGCTTGAATTGTAATTTTTTTCCTATAGAGAAAAGAAAGTGTATATATAGCTTCAGTTCTGAAACGCAACGACTCATGTAGAAATGCAAATCGTTTTTCTACTCCGGAGCTGCAGTGGCTCCGTGGTAGAGCATTGACATTTTGTACGTGATGTCGCTGGTTCGATCTCAGCTTTGCCAGGTGATCTTTATGTGTGTATGGGTTTTCTCGGAGTTTCCCGCGTGCTCCTACTTTTCTCATTCTATCATTTCATTCATTCTTAATATATCCGTCTCATTTAGCCTACATGGCATAACCGAGAAACATGATTTTTTTTCTGTAACGTCCTATCATTGTGCTTCGAAGGAAACTTAAACGGGAGAATTCATACTTGAGCTTGTTATTGTAGAAGATCATGTGTTATATGAAGTACAGCAATCAAGATGCAAAAGCAAGTACTTGCAAAACACTTGGTGAAATGAAGTAGGTTAAATACACTAGTATATTTTAATAACATTAGCTGTAAATAGCTCGGTAGATAGATCACCTCTGGCGTACGAGATAGCTGGTTCGATCGCACTTCTCGCTAGGAAGACTTTATGTAGGACCCATAGTGTGCGTGGATTTTCTCGGAGTTTTCCCACATCCTTCAGTTCACCATTTCGATAGTCACCATCACTGCTTTTTTTTTTAGATTCGGAATATAATCGTGGAATATTAAACTAGAGAATTTCAAATAACGCCTTCGGTACCCTAACACCCGCGCTAATTGCGTAGCTTTACTCACTACGGGCCTTATACAGAGTCGTCTGATGCGTGATTAGTGCCATACTGAAGCCTTCGATTAAAATATGTTTCCTGCAGTAGTAAGGCTTTTAGTATGACGCAAACCATACGTCAAAACGACTCTGCATAAGGCCCTATAAGTCTCAGATTCCTCATTCCACCTGGATTGTGGAACAAATCTGCCTATGTAAGTAAGTCTGTGTAAGTTGGTAACAGTTTTCATTTAACGCAGTTTAGTCCGTATTTTGTCCAGAAAACGCTAGAATATTAGCCACGATATTTACACCTTAACCTATAAAATATAAATTTTGAACTACTAAGAATCTGTTTTGTCCTATGTACCCAGGTAATGATTTTGTATTTGTACATATATTTTTAATCTGCATCGTAGAGATATCTAGTTATAAATAAATGTATAACGTTCCACTGCCATTTTCTGAGAAACTATTATCATATATAATTTTATTCATATATCATATATCATTATTCATATATCATATAGAATTATATAATTTTCCTCTAAAGGCAAATTGACTTGCATTTTGACCTGAAAACGCTGGAATTTTAACCATGAAAATTAAGCCTCTAAAGTAGAGCTACACCAAGAATGGCAACTACGCTTATAAAATACCATTTTTGAGCGTACTGAGAGTCTATTTTGTCCAAAAGATGACATTTATGTAATGATTTTGTATTAGTATACGATTTCTTAATCTGCGCCCTAAAGACATCTAGTTTGAGAGAAATATACGCATAACGTTTTATGAGTTGAAAACATCACCTTTGATCCAAGAATATAATTAATTCACATTTTAAAGCAGGTAGTATTGAGTAAAATGGAAATAAAACTCTCATTTCTCTTCGTAGTAAATCATGTATAAAATGTGATCGTGTATAAACACTTTTCTATCCCTAACTCATGTGGCAACATCGCATGTGTCGCAATGTGCTCTGCCAGCTATTGAGAAAGTTTTACCCTAATGGTGACTAGCGATCCAGCTTAAGTTAGATTTAAAAAGAAATCTGTTGAAACCGTGCATGATAACTTTTGACCAGAAACTACAGAAGCTCCGTAGCAACGGGATTATGGTGTTACCGGAGAAATGAAAAAAGTCATTGACTAAACTGGTGCAAATGTGATTTCATAATATTTTCTAATCAAACTAATATACTCTAAATTCTGCCCTACAGAGGCTCGATATTTTTAGACAACCTGATACTTGCAAACAGCTTCCTTTATCTGTATGCTTTCTAACATGTTTTGAATTCGGTGTCTACAGCTACTGCGTACACATTTTGCTCAGTAATCCATACCAACTGGATTACGTTGGTTGCCCTTGGGTTTGGACTGTTTACCTTAGCTTTTAAAATAGTTCCTTATGTGATTACTGATATATGTTCTTGATACGTATTAAATTGAATAAAATTCCACTACTTCAAACATTACAAATTGTTCTACATGCAGTTTTCAGGAAAAACACTTCTTTGCCAGTTACAAAAAAGAACAATCAACCAAATGTCAATCTTTTTATTACGAAAGTGATGCGACCAAACTTTAGTGTACATTACTTAAAGTTTGTATTCTAATGCCTTATTTTATTAGTAGTGTTTTACTTTACTATGTATGCCTGAATAATATACTATAATCTTACCTACTGGGTAGATGATGCTAGAAAAGTAGTCAGACAACCTTAGGGAGCGCAGAAGAACAGAGGCGGGTGCGTTTTGCTGTCAACACTTTAAGGTACTCATAAACATATTGGAGTATGTAAAGAGCTTGCGGCATATTGGGTAGGTTATATGACAGTGACGTTACGTCATTTATTTTCGTACAGATTAAGAATATGGGAATAATTTATATATCAGTGACACAAATTTCTTCATGAGAACAGTGTCATCGTGCGTTCTAAATAACTCTTTTGTTGGTGCATACCGATACCCTACTAGGAACGAGTTATGTTGAAAGGCGCCAGGGTTTTATTTTTTTGGCGCCTACACACTAATTGCACATGAATTTATAGTATACTTGCAAACTTCTTATATATTAAAAAAGACGATTGCAAAAGCAAGCACCAACCTGTGCTACGTGGCCACCACAAGGTAGCGTTACATATACTTCGAATCAGAGCAAAGCGAGCTTGAACGCCCTGCTCAGGCATCCTTATCTAACACGAAGGTCAGTGATGATGGATATGCGCATAAAGGAAAACAAATGTAAACCCTAAGGACTAACTTGTGGTACTTGTTCAATATAGGTAGCTTTTCATGACGACTCCATAGTATTGAGCTACATCTTTTACTCTGTTTCTATCTCTACAGATGAGTTACATGTTCTCTATTTACGTCTAAACGTTACTCTTCCTTTGTGAATTATGACATTTTACTTTTCATTTTCAAAAGTAAAGATATCTCTCGTAATCTAAACTCCCATCTCTAGCTAAATTTATTTAGCTCGGTTATAGATTTTAGAAGTGATATTTCTGTTTTTACACTCGATATTTTCTGTTGCCATAGATTTACCTCTTAATTGATACATTTTATGTTAGACATGTTAATGTAGTTAATGTTATGTTGTAGTTAATGTAATGTAGTGTAGCCTGTTAATGTAATGTAGTTAATGTTTGACGTGTTAATGTTATCACAAACATATCTCTTCTTTAAATACTAAGCTACCTAATCCAGGGAAAAATCAGTAATAATATGATTCAAACTTATTTTTATTGATAAACAGTAATATTGGTTTCAGATTGAACGTAAGTTTCTGCCCGCACAATATTGTGAATATTAATATATTGTATATGTAGAAAATAACCAAAACACTCACCTGGTATTTATCAGTACTCTAGAATAACGGTATATATATCAGCTGCATTTCAGGTCTTGTGCTCAATCGATGTACTAAAAACAAACATTATCGACGTTACATATCTTCTAGATATTTCATCCACTTGTTCAATAAAATCTACTAAATTATTATAAAATATATCGTTTGCACCAAGCATATCCATCTTCTATAACAAAACAGACTGCTACGGGCCAAGATAATTGAAGGTATATAAAATAACAAGTAGCCCCAGTTCGCAATTAGCGTTCTGATTGGCTCCCTGTCCGTGACGTAATGTGGAGGTATCGGTGAAGATTTTCTTCGCTTGCCTGCTTGTTACACTTCGCGCTTTACTCGTAAAACTGGATTCAAAACAATATAATTATGAACTTCCTTGTCTTACCGAATGCAAAGAATGAGTTTTTCTACTCACGAATAACACAACATAATATAATGTAGGCTAATAAATAAATACCGTCAATAATGATTAATTATTTATACAAATAAAAATGAATATAATGAATGGTCGCTAACTTTTCCTAGATTTTTGGGCCGATTTTTACATTTTTAGTACACGATTTGACCTGGCCTAAGATTTCTATCACATTACTTTGACTGAAGGGCGAATCCTAAGTGAGTAGAAAAGGCTCCCGAGCCTATTAAGTTAGAAATATGAAACTCGGTATATAAACTCCTCCATTGCTTTAAGCTGAAGAATGGGCATTTTTTATTCATATAAATAAAAATCATTGTAATAATGTTAGACTGCTAACTCCTCCTCGACCAACTTGAAGTACCAAGTATTTGTGATATTTTAATGCACCCAGGCCCAGTGGCGGCTTCAGTGGGTAGGCCAGGTAGGCACAGGCCTCCCCAAAAATGTTGAAAAGTATATAAACGCTAAAAGATACGCTAAAAGATTTTCTGCTAAAAATACTAAAGTATAAATAAATATACTAAAGAGTAAATATATTGATGGTAGATAATTGTTTAACAAATAGTATCAACCACTACTGTAAAAGTAACTTCCTACTGTCATTAATCATTCAAATGTGTGTATGCATCCATCAGGGAGGCAGCGGGCGTACCCAAAATCGAAAAAATTCGCAATTAGTGTCCAGTTCATAATTTTCATGATTACTGAAATTAATAGTGATATTTCCGACATCTTTTAAATTCAAATTCATCCTCTTTGGTCGTAGAGAAAGGGTGACATTATAGATTTTTGTCATTACAATTTCATTGAAACGAGAATCCTTAGAAGGGGGAAGGATTTCAAATACTTTCCATAAACCAATCCTTTCCATGAGAACATTTCAGGTAATAAAATACATAAAGCAACTATAATTCAAATTATTCACAGATTCGGTTCCAGGAATGTAATAACAAATTAGGTCAGGTTGTGTTAGGTTACGTTATTAATCTAATCTACCTTAAGCATACATAATTCAAAGTATTCAGATATTTTGGATATATATATATATATATATATATATAAAATTAGGTTAGGTTTTGTTAGAATAGGTTATTTTACGTTAAAAATCTAATCTACTTTAAGCAGACATAATTCAAAGTATTCAGTGATTCCGAGTATGTAATAAATTAGGTCAGCTTGTGTTAGGATAGGTTAGGTTACGTTAGTAATCTACCTTAACCTAAATAACCGAAACTAAATTACTTTGGTTAGGTTAGGTTAGAAATCTAACCTAACCTTTTGTATTTAGTGTGTATTAATCAAACTTTCAGATATCGTCACTTTTAAAATATTTCCTTTGCATTATTAATATTCATTTACAACTCAATGCAACACACTTTGCATTATGAATTACAAATTACAAGTTGTACAGATATCTATAGAGTGGTATACATACATAAAAGAACCACCTTCACAGGGTAAAATATGCAGTTATTTGTCCTTCACCTTCTCTTCGATTTCTTGGAACTTAGTTTTCGTGGCTTAGCCCCCTCTGTCGGTCAGCCCTTCAGTTATATGAATAATGGTAGGAGTGCATTTTGAACAGAACAAGTGATTTTATCACACGATGTGACATTGGGAAAGGAATAAAATCAAGGTAATTTTACGTAACAAGTAGGGTTCGTTTAGACAAGATTAGGTTAAGTTCGGCTGTAATAGGTTCCTATAATGTTCTGCTCAATGTGTACTTTGAGCACTTTGCCAGAATAAAGATTCAGATACACAAGAAAACTTAAGAATAAAATTTAAACTAAAGAATATATGAGAGTATGCATTTATATTCTTGTTGGTACCCTGTTCTAACGTCGCTTTACGTACATAAACTCCTTAAGTTTCAGGCCCTCAGCAACAAATGTCAATAAGGTAAAATAAATTATTGTTGTTACACACCTGCTTTTCAACTTGACTAACGTCTAGTTTATTTTCTCCCCATGCCAGTTTGGTCTCAATACTGAAGGAACAGCGTCAGATTTTAAACACTACTTTTGCGGGAAACCTAGAAACTCATTTCTCAAACCCTTTGATAACCCTGTGGGGAAGGGAGTAAAGAGCATATCCATGCGTTATCCATATAAAAAGTGTTCTTTTGCCTATAGTGGGAAATCCATCATGTTCGAAGTTCATCACTCTTAAAGAATCGATGAAACATTCTTTAATTTGTATTGCTTCCTCTGTTATTAAAATGGAGCTGCTGCGGAATTAAGATTATTTTTGCCCATCTTAAAACAGTAGCGAAATTGTTTAACCAGTATTTCGCTTCTTCTGTTCAATAATACCGCGATACCTGCACGTGACGTCACCGGCCTCAAAGTATCCTGGAAAAATGAGAACAGAAAAGCTGAGTGAAGAGTTCCCTGGCTACGGGCTAGCAAAGGGTGCTTTGAAACTCAGACTCCAACGCGTGTCGCGTACGTGGCCCGTATCAAGTATCGCGTACTTGGCTCTTAAGTAGTCCACAGAATAACTATGCATATCGTACTAAGTTATGCATTTTTTGTAAAGATTAACTAGAACGATTTTCGCTCATCGCACAGATCACATAAGTCCGTTTAGTTGTAGTGCGACATCTTCAAATTCGAATTTTATGTAGCTCAGAATTTTGTCCAATTCTTGTATATTTTTGTCCACATAAGAAAAAATTTTGTACCATTAAAATAAACGAGGGAGGGCCATTTCAAAATTTGGGGCACTTCGATCACCTGTAGTGCGACATCTTCAAATTCGAATTTTAACAGCTCAGAATTTTGTCCAGCTTTTGTACATTTTGGTCCACCCAAGAAAAACTTTTGTATCATTAAAATAAACGAGGTAGGGCCATTTGAAAATTTGGGCACTTCGATCACCTGTAGTGCATCTTCAAATTCGAATTTTATCTAGCTCAGAATTTTGTCCAATTTTTGTACATTTTTGTCCACCCAAGAAAAAAATTTATACCAATAAAATAAACGAGGGAGGGCCATTTCAAATTTTGGGACACTTCGATCACCTGTAGCGCGACATCTTCAAGTTCGAATTTTAACTAGCTCAGAATTTAGTCCAAATTTGTACATTTTTGTCCACCCAAGAAACAATTTTGTACCGTTAAAGTAAACGAGGGAGGGTCGTTTCAAAATTTGGGACACTTCGATCACCTGTAGTGCGACATCTTAAAATTCGAATTTTAACAACTCAGAATTTTGTCCAGTTTTTGTACATTTTTTGTCCACCCGATAAAGTCCATGTCTGTTGTTCAAAGCTTGGAAGAAAATTTAAAACGTATTGATTGTCCTGTAAAACTAAGTTACATCCCAAAAACTGTTAAACGACTCTACATATTGTTTAACGTTTATACATACAACGAAAATACATGGTGTACGTTTTATATCATTCTAAAAACAAAAGAGACACCCATGTGAATTTATTATATGTAAAAAAAAGAGAATAAAACACACTATTGTTGGATTAAAGACCTAAGTAGATTAGTTAGTAGTCAAATAAGTAAATGGAGAGCACGAAAATACTTATGTGATAGATGCTTGTTATACTTGTACTCCCAAAATGCATTAGATAAACATGAGAAAGATTGCTCTACCGACGAAGCTGTTAAGATAGAAATGCCTCCAGAAGATACATACATTGTATTTCAGAACTATCAATATACGGTGAAGATGCTATATGTAATTTACGCTTATTTCATGTGTCTACTGCATATGGTTACGAGATGTGAAGAATGTTATCAGAAGATGAATCATATACAAAAGATATCAACAGCATAAGCCATCTGGGTTCCGTTATTATATTGTAAAAGGTGGTGGAAGTAAAATAGATCCTGTTGTGTATAGAGGTAAAGATGCACCTAATAATTTCATAAGAACGTTAAAGAAAGAAGCCATACAAATATTGAACATATATATACAAAATAACGAGTTACCATTAACATGTAAACAGATAAAAGAGTTAAGCAAATCTGAATCATATTCGTACTGTAAAGTAAAATATACTCCAGAAAACCATAAAGTTAAAAATACCACCATATAAATGGAGATTTTGTAGCTGCATTATGTAACAACTGTAATCTGAAAGTTAGAGTACCTAAGTTTGTATCAGTCATCATACATAACTTATTAGGATATGTATAAGTCCCACTTGTTTATAACAGAGCTAGGATGTAACAAAGACCAAATTGCCAAATAGAATTAATACCTAATAAGTACGAACGATACCTATCATTCAGTAAAAAGGTTGGAACTATGAAATTAAAATTCATGGATTCGTTTAGATTTATGGCATGTAGTTTAGGCAAATTATCATCAAACCTCACGAGAGAGCAAATGACTCACACACAACACTTCTAACCTAGCGAAAAGAAATTCAAACTTGTAATAAGAAAAGGTGTTTACCCTTATGATTATGTTAGTGACTGGGATAAGTTTAGACAGAGACAATTACCATCAAAGGAAGCATTTTTCAACAAGCTTAGGAACACACATATAAGTGATAAGTATTATGAAGATGCAAAGAACGTATGGGAAATATTTAAAATTAATAATCTCGGGCAATACCATGACCTATATCTAAAACCTGATGTGTTATTATTAGCAGATGTGTTTGAGAACTTTAGAGAAACATGTTTTAAAGCTTATAGTCTTAATCCAGCTCGGTACATAACAGCACCAGGTTTATCTTGGGATGCAAATTTAAAGATGATAGTTATAGAACTAGTGTTACTAGCAGATTACAATATGATCTTAATGATGGACAAAGGTATAAGAGGTGGAATCTCATAATCCGCGAGAAGATATGTAAAAGCAGGCACTAGGTATACGAAAAATTACGATGAGAATAAAGAAAACCCTTACATTATGTACCTATATGCCAATAACGGGCATCTCTACGGCTGGGTTATGAATCAATACCTACAGTATAAGGGATTTAGATGGTTAAGTAAAGATGGAAGAAGAGAAACAGATTTCACAAACATACCTGATGATTGTGATACTGGTTATATATTAGAATTAAATCTTGAGTATCCGAACGAAATACATGACTATCACAAAGACTCTCCAATAGTTCCGGAAAACATGTGTCATCTGGGTCAAAACAATCGATTTGTTTTTTGGTAAGTCTTCGTTTCTTAAGTACGCCGACAGCAAATGCCATCTGCGGCAGGCTACACAAGTTCGTGGTTGGTTACTTTGGCCACGCTCTTTGAGCGTCGTCGCAACGTCCGGCTCCGTTTAGAAGATTCACGCACATCCCCCTCGCCTCCTTGGCTTCAAACCTACGCCGACATTTCTAGAATATTATTCCTCGAAGTTCGGATGTGGTATAAATATTGCGTAGATCGGCCAACCAATTCAACAGTCCAGTTTATTGCAGCTTATGGTTTAACGGTTCTTATTCACTACTCTTTCTCTTAGGACAGAGAGTTTCTGCATTGTAACTAAAGTTACAGTCTTCTTAGTGCAATACGATTCAGAGACATTTGGTATACTTTGGTTTCCAAGTTCGGAAGCAATGGAAAGCAAGTTGAAGAAAAAACTTCATAGCAGAACAACGCCGGAAAGTGTGAAACGAGGCTTATTTGGCACTCCAAGTGAAATGAGTGAAGTGTAATTACCCACGTACGCTGATGTTTTGCGACAGTATCATTGGTACGAAGTGGTTTACGTGGAGACGAAAATGTAACTAAATTACCAGTGACTGGCATTTCTAAACTAGTTGAACCAAGAGTTGTACATATTTGGCGTAAAACAAGCATTCCTGTGGTTTCAGAAAAGATAGTTTTTGACATGTTGGAAACATTTTATAATAAGTGTCGCACCAAGGAAAAACATTTCAGTCGATAAGGACAAGAAGCAACACTTCGTGCAGTTTTTGTTACACACGCGAAAAGGTATCTTTTTGGCGTCTTGCAAATGTAAAACCGCCACAGATTGTTACTGTGAAAGGACATGCAAGATTCCAAAACGAGAATTCAAGTTTCTTTTGGACCAGAGAACATCACGGAAAATGAGTGTTGGTAACATTGACGTTCGAACAAGCAAATCTCTGTGAAAGTTGTTTCCTGTAAAATGAGCAGATCTGAGTGGCATACAACCAAGAACACCGCTAGAAGTGTTAAAGGAAGTCGATCAACAAGTGGGATTAGGCATAGGCACAGGTCGCAGATACCGGCGTCGTCAGGGGAATCCAGCGAAGCTGTTGAATTGGAAAGCACATCGGAATCTAACTTCGAGGCGCGACCAAGAAGGAAACATAGCCTAAAGTGCATCTGTCTTCAAAATACAAAGAAGGCAGCGTTTAGAACTGCAGCTTCAGACAGACAGGTTGCTTGGATAGCTTCTGTCGTATTTCAGGACGCAAAACTCACAACGCCAGGGGACAAAAAATCTTATTGTTGACAGATCTAAGGTACGAAGAGGAAAAGATAAAGTGGATGAGAAGATCCAGAAAGGAAATGCTCACCTAGGCCGGGCGATTTCAAATATCTTCTTGGGCGGAAAAATGATACAACTCTTGTGCAAGAAATCATTAATGGCAAATTACGAAGACGAGAGGTTAGATAAAAGTATATCACAGTTCCATCGGATCAGGCTATGGCAAGGATATTGCCGACTCTATGTTAGAGTTTTTAGAGAAGATACAATACGACGTTTCAAGTATTGAGGTAGTCGGCAGCAATGATGAAGCCACTAACATAGGATGGGATAACGGCGTGATAAGTCAGATACAAAGATCCCTAGGAAAGAAACTGCAGCATCTAATTTTGTTCATACCAACGGGTTGCCATTTCGAGACCTGGTTACCGAATTGGATGGTGGCCGACTAGACCCAACGTTTTTTCCGGCCCCATCAGAAAGGAATTAAAGAATTGTGCAAGTTCTCCGACCTTCTCCTTTACACCCATTCCCGTAGAATGGTTGTCTGAAATGGAAAACACAAATGGTTTAAGCTGCGACCAGAATTATCTCTTTCAAATCTGTAAGGTTGTTGGAACAAGAATGTGTACTACCGATCTAGCAAACAGAAAACCAGGACCATCATAAAACATTCACGATTGCCTGTAGGATGCTTCGACACTACATCAGAATTGATAAATCTAGTTCAAGTTTGTGACTACTTTGCCAGTACGTTGTTAAAGTATATGTTCCCGTCTGGTTTTCAATACTGCGAAATCCTTCGTGCGAAATGTGCGCCATGCATTTGTTCAGCATAGTTAAGCTATCACGTTTTCTGCCAGAAAATCTACAACACATAGTTCATTGTGTTCTACAAACAAACGGATACTACGCTCATCATGAAAACCTGGTGATAGCGATGACAGCAGATCAAAATCCACATATTCGAACGTTAGGCTCGAGAAGGATAAAAATAGTGCCGCAGCCAGAAGACTCAGGGATCTAGCCGACCTCGTGAGTTCATTGTTTGGAAATTAAACTTTACATCAGAATATTACTACGAAATGATTATTTGGTCTAAGCGTCCAACAGAGTCGCCAATCACACGAAACATAACGTATCAGGAGGTTTAAGAAAATATCCGAACTTCAGCTAATCTAACAATAACAATCCTTTGACATTTTCAAGCTTTGGAATGCACAGTGAAGCTGGTGTCGAGGACAGAGTCGAGAGAGTGCGGCCAGGACGCAAGAGATATCTACATTAGAGCCAAACTGAACTCTAGAACAAGAATGCCCCGCTTTGAGGCCAAGAAGAACTACGTGACCTAAGGTCGAATGTCAACGTATGCCTACTGGGTAGATGGGTGGGCGGAACTCGATGTTCAAACACTTCCCCGTGGTGAGTTCCGGATTATTTTGCATGCAGAGCAAACTAAGCGAATGGTTGCACAAAGAAAATCGTGTTATGTAAATGGCTATGCCTATAACCATTAAGAAACGGAGCTAATATGGCTGTACTTTGACTCATAAATATCTTAAAATTATTTACCGGCATTGCTACAAGTTTGTTTTAATAAAATAATTATATTATATCCATCAGGCAGCTCTAAAAAGAACCACAAGTAGCTATTCTGTCATTGGCGTTGTGCGTGTTGCCTAACCAAACACATAAAAAACTTTAAGTCCGTTGGGGCAGGGTATGGGGTTGTCCAAACAAATTAAAAAAATCAGAAATTTCGATGCCAATAATGGTACATTTCCGCACTACACGTCATTGAATATTCAACAAAAGTGCCAAATGCTCCCCCCTAATAAATATCCTACCATGGGGTCATTATATGATAGAAGAGTTATATATATATATAAGATTAGTTTTAGTTATATATAAGAGCTTTATGGTTATTATGCCATAAAGTTAAAATTGATTTTTAGTGGGATAAAGTTTATTTTCTGTTTTTCAAGTGTAGGTAGTACATTAATTGTAGTTATAAGATGTAGATGTAGATGGAGATATAGTTCTTAGATATAAGATTCTATGGATGTAACTATAAAGAATATGCACTTGCGCTATACAACTCAGTATATTTAGTTGTAATTTGTTATGGGTCCTTCTATAAATGCTTTGTGCTATCCTTCTGTGTCACAAAGTATTGGTTAGAGTACTGCGGTCAGTGGCGGGTCCGGCAGTTATGCAAGTTTGAAAAACCCGTTAAGTCCAAAAGCTGAAAGTTTAAAGGAGGTAGCTTCACAAGGGTTTCTTGTCATCCGAGTTTCTTCAAACTTAGCACATATATACTAGACCGAAAATAAATAGACACGTAGTTCTTTGTTTCTTTCGGAAAATAGGTTCAGTGGTGCAAAGGGCCCCTTTTCAAAAAAGGGTCCCCTTGACTAAAAGGGCCACATTAAAGAAACGAAACTCTCCCGATGCAAAGACGACTTCGAAGTAGGAAGTACGGGTTTTGTCGTTTTCACGTGAAAATAATTTCAGTGGGCAATGGCTCTCTTCGAAATGACAAAGGACCCCGCAGAATCGCTACGGAAATTAGATTTCGGTGAAATTACTTGTAAAGGGTATGTGTAGATATTGTTGTAGATATTGTGTACCTCAGAAAAAGGCTCAATGGTCACTACCAAAAATCACTGACCATTTGGCCGCTACTGGGGCACTTTTTTGAAAACAGCCGAAGATAACGATATTCTGGATTTCAGTAGAAATGGCTGAAAGCGTGATATGTTGTAGATATTTTGATCCTGAGAAAAAGTCTTAACACTAGAAGCACCAAGCGGTTTTTCAGACCGCTTCCAATTATATATTTCTTCTTATTTTTGGAATGGTTTTGAATTTTTAGCTCACACTTTAAGACTTTAGTTTATTTGTAATTTGACAGGTTTTCGAGAAGTTTGAGTATCAGACTATGCGGGTGAAGGGAGTTTTGACCTTCTATGCCTAGAAGCATCAAGCGGTTTTTTTGACGGCACAATGTTAATTAATGGGAAAATGAATTAATTTTCTTTGAGAACACTAGGTGACAGCAATATAAATTGCGTAAGGAGATTGTAGTTTCTTTTTCGTTTTGCTATATATTTGTCTCATATTTGTTTTAGAAAGACTGATTTTAAAAACTTGCTCTCTGGTTTGGTATTTTGTATCAATAACAACTCACAGAAAGATTGATGAGACTTGTTTGTAGAACATTTCGCAAGTTTTTTTTTTCTAGAATATCTTTTCTAGATGTGTCCAGAATGTGATTGGATATACTCTCTCAATAGCTAGACATACCATGTATCACAAGCTGCACCTTGTACCGAGCCTAGCCTAGCTGGGAAGTGTTAACGTGCCATCGAGGATGTTGTGTAGCAAATGCACAATTGAGACTAACACGCATACGCTCTCACTGGGATTGACAGTACTTTTCAGTGCTGGAGGGTGAAACTCATCATCATCACTGATCATCTCACATCATTTGGACATCTGTCTTTGATCGTTGTTATTCTCTTCTCATTCTGCTTACATCTAACACGTTGTACTGGCTTCGACCATAGCACAGTCTTCACGATCCGTGGTTGTGTCCCCTCTAAACTCGATGGAGTGCAAGGGGGCCAAACCCAGAACGGGCCCCAATCCTCAAAAGCGATCAGGTGATACACTACAATCACAAAATAAGAAGAAAGAAACTCGATCACGATCTCCTTGCAGTCAAGCATCCGATAGTGACATAGATGATCAAAATATGGACATTACTTCAAACCAACCTCCACCAGTTTTCAATTTTCTTCTCACCAATGCTGATACCAAATACTCAAATCCAAAACATATCCTAATCCAACTGATGAAATACTATCCAAGAGCCAATGTATCTGAAATAGTCTTCACTCGCAACGGAATCATCATCAAATCTCCAGATCAAAACTTCGCTACAACAATACGAAACAAAGCAGGCTTTCACATTTTTGTCGACAAAGCCAATATTCAAGCTCTCTCATCAACTAGTAAAAAGCAACCACCACCACTTAGACGTCAGCCCATGTTCTCAGTAGTCATAAAAGGCGTTCCACCGGCCTATTCTGACTAGTAAATCCTTGATGAATTACGACTTGAATGTTATGAAATGCATAAATGCATTCCCATCAAGTGTCAGTCAGGCCCCACCTGTCTTGTTCGAGTCATCACAGCATCCAAAGAAACAGTGGACGATCTGCTTCAAAATGGTGCCTATATCTATCGCAGACGACACAGAGTAGAACCATCCCGCACTTCACCACCACTTCCTATCCGCTGCGAACGGTGCCAAACATATGCCTCACACCTAACAAAAAACTGTCCTAACTCACCCCGCTGTGGACATTACAATGACCGACCATACAACCAACAACTGCCCCAACCTTAAAAAACCACCTCTATATAATACCTGCCATCAACAGCACCCAACCTACCGTTACAAATGCCACCGAAAACCTGCTCCACCAACTGACAAACCTGAACTCTCAGTCCCAATCAGCACTATGGATTGCGCTACAACTCCTACAAACTCCTTACGAGAACCTGTCACAGTAGAAGACTTACTTCGCTTCACGACGCTCATTCTACAAAATATCCATCCCTTCTTACGACCTCATATTCTTATGCAGGTCGACCAAATCGCTCAACAATTATTTGGCCTATAACTTTCTGCCACCTATACAGGTCCACGTGCTCACTTTTCCATAACATCTACCAAAACAGATCCAGAATGGCCATCTCTGTAAATGCAAAACCCACCCAAACAACCTTTCTCATGTTATCAATCACCATGGCAGTCACCTTCCTCTTCCTTCACATTTGATCTCTTGTCACTCACAAAACAGTTTCTGAACAACTTCTCCGAGAGGAAAAAGTACAGGCTTTTGCCCTAAATGAAACTTATCTCAAATCTACTGATTGTATCCGCATTCCTCAGTTTCAATTACAACGCCATGACTGTCCTAGACCTTATCAACGAGCTAATCATTACTCTTTGCACCATATATGTCAGACCAGGCCACCCTATTCCCTACGATTTTTTCAATACATTGACAATACGTTCAGACATTATATAATCATGGCAGACATCAATATTCACAGTCGTCCTCAGACAGAGAAACAACATTTCCAAAACTACATTTCTAATATTCTAGCCGTCGACTACCATCATCTCCCATCGTCATCACGCCCAATAAGCAATACCTCACCCGACATAGTGATCAGTACTCCTTCATTTACTATTCACAATCTCAGAGTTCTACCACCTTTCGGCAGCGATCATGCTCCGATACTCATTGATCTTATTATCACCACACACCCCAAAACACAACCCCCGCCAATTCACTTCTTTGATTACACTCATGCAATTTGGTTAATTTCCAAACCGACCTCACAACTTCATTGCAAAATCTACAGGAACCCACTAGTGAAGAAGAACTCTATAACCTTGTGGACCAAATCACAACATCCCTTGACACAACCACCCAAAACAACATCCCTCTTCGTACACGTCATCCGCACAAACCTCCATAATATCAGTCTATCGTTGCTGCTTCTAGACGTTCTTTCCGTGACTTCCAACGTACACGTAATCCTATATCACTAGTACGTCATCGTCGCTCGAATCGCATGCTCCACAGTTACTTAGATGCCTACAAACGGAAACGTTGGATCTCAGCCTGCAACACTCTATCCACTACCTCGCACCCTACCAAATTCTGGCAAAAATTTCACCAGTTAACTGGCAAAAACCGTCATACTTCATACCCTATCATCTCACATAACAACCCTCTTCAAACAGATACTGACAAAACAGATGCTTTCGCCTCTTTCTTTCAAGACATTTTTACCCCAACCGTACAACCACTTCATCCAGCCCTCAACCGCCGTGTGGAACATCTCGCAAACCCGCACGTTCCTCAACTCCAACCCAATCTTCACCACCATCTTACCGCTTCTCCTCTTAACGATCTCATAACTCCTGACGATATCTCTTCCGCCATCCGATCAGAACGAAACACGGCCCCCGGCTTTGATCACATTACCTATAAACTCATCAAATCATCTCCTCCTATCCGCTTTTCACTTCTCGCAACCATCTACAACTTCATTCTTCGCACCGGATTTTACCCTCCCCAATGGAAAATCTCCAAAACTCTCCTTTTCATCAAACCAAAAAAACCCTACTGCACTCTCATCATACCGACCAATCCAACTAACATCAGTCCTTAGCAAAAATCTTTGAACGCATTCTAGTCAGCCGTCTGCATACTCATCTTTCCGACCATAATCTCATCCCTCTACATCAAGCCGGCTTTCGCCCACATATTAGTATTTCTAACCAGCTTCTGCGCCTCACCACTGCTATAACAAATCATTATAATACCTCAAAACCATCTTGTCTCTTACTGTTCGATCTGGAGAAGGCTTTTGACAAAGTTTGGCATGCCGGCCTCATTGCAAAACTTCACTCTTTCAATCTTCCTATCTCATACATCCGATGTATACTTTCTTTTCTTTCCAATCGTATGACTTATATTAATATCAACCAATCCCTTTCCTATCCGAACTTTCTTCTCACTTCACTTTCTCCTTTCTTTCTTCAGGGATCTGTCCTTTCACCTCTTCTATATCTTTTATATGTCGCCGACATGCCCCCTCTCCCACCAAATGTCTCAGGATACCAATATGCAGATGATACCGCTTTTCTTACCATATCTAATACTGTTCAAAACATAAATAAAACACTTAAGCAGGCAATTGACGCCTTTACCTCCTGGTGTTCCAAATGGCGCCTCACTATTAATTCTCTCAAAACACAAGCTCTTATTTTTCTCCCACCTCGTTGCCGCTCACGAATCCATCGCAATCCTTCACTTCTTCACATTAATGTAAACGGCACATTCATCCACCCATCAGCACAAGTTACCTACCTTGGGATCATCTTTGATTCTAAACTCAGTTGGAAACCCCACCTACAAAAGATTCGATCACAGGCAACGAACCCACATAAACCTCCTGCGACGGCTAGTGGGCACAACCTGGGGCTTACATACCGACACCGTCATTACGACCTATAAAGTATTCCTCCGACCTGCTCTCACACATGGCCATATCTGCTGGATCTCTGCCCCTGATGAACTATATAATAGACACGCCATCTCCGAAAGACATGCTCTCCGACTTGCTTATCGTATCAAACTACCAGCACCGACTTCCGACCTCTATCGCCGAATCAACTTTCCAACAAAATTTGCACACTTAGAAACACTTCGCACTAAATATATTACAAAAGTTATTGCAGAAGGATATCCGATATTCCTAGACACCTTTCAACAGGACATAATACATGATACGCCCCCACGTCACCAAGCCACTCCTCTCCAACATCTTCACACTCTAGACGACGGTGACCCTCAAAAGGCCGACTTTGCCATCTATCATCCACCTCATCTTAGTCCATGCATTTATCCATCTCTGCACTAGTGTTCCATCAATGTTGCTAGCAGCGGGCTTCGTCTGTCTTCATCAGCCCTGTGACGCCCCAGGGCAGAAGATAACCATTCACTCGTCCATACTAATAACTTCATACTAATATTACCCTCGTGTTTGTGATGTCCATCTGCACTTCACCTCATCTCCCATAAAAAATACATAAAAAATGCCCACAAATAAGAATGAAATCGAATGAAATAAAATAATGCTCCAAACCCTCAATTCCCCCTATAAATAAAGAAAATTCCCCATACCTATAACCCTCGTCCCGAAGAAAGAGCGTAACCCTTTGACCGCCTTGGTGACGTCTAGAGCACTTCATTTCATCTATTTCATCAACTCCATTTGCACCTTCATTATTTTTTAGTCCAATTTACCTTTCATTCCATGCTTTGTACCTGGCAATGTTAACATGTTCATTTGTAGCACTTAAAATATTCCTGTTCATGTACGTGTATTTCATTTTCTGTTTAACTTCACTTAATCCATGCTTAATACAATGAATGAATGAATGAATGAGTAATAAATATGAAACCTCTTAGACCACCTATATTTCCTTCAAATCAATAAATCAAATTGAAGCACTTACCCGAAGAAAGTGCACAACCCTTTAACCGGGATGACGGACAAAAAAATGTGATTGGAATATGGTAGTAAGTGAATTTCGTCATAATAAGGCAGCTTGAAGTGTTCGTATGGTGGTTGTGGTAACAGTATGAAGCCGTAAGAAATTCTCCAAACACTGCAGAACCTCGACGAAGAACAATCTTAATGTGAAGATGAAGATGAGCAACAATTATCAGATGATAAGAGTGACCACTCAGATGGAGAAATGTCATTTCAAAGTGTGGATGAAGAAACCAGTGAAAGTTCGGGGGATGATACGTCTGGCTATGCTATCTCTCTCGTACCTACCAACAATTTCGTTTCTGCAGATGGCACTAAATGGACAAAGTTCAATAATGTTCAGGATTCTTCTGGCCCTATAAGCAAGAACAATATTTTGCGCAAAAAGCCAGGTCCCTCCTCGTACGCTGTTCGACATGTAAGGAACGAATGCTTGAGTGCCTTTCGTCTTTTCGTGGATGAAGGAATTCTGCGACGCATATGTAAATGCACTATAACAGAAGCGAATAGGCAGCAGGGTGACAATAAATGGACATTGACTCTTGAAGAACTCGAGGCATTCTTTGCAATAATAATTTATCGTGGTGCAACTGGTGCAAGTAGTATCCCCATAAGAGACTTATGGAGCAAAAGATATGGACCTCCATTTTACAAACAAACGATGAGCAGGAACAGATTTTGTGAAATTATGAAAATCCTATGATTTGATTAAAAAAGCTGTAGATCCGAAAGACTGAAAGAAGATAAATTTGATCTTGCTTCTGACATCTGGTACCCATTTATGTACAACTGGAGAAGAAACTACGACCCTCATGAAGCTGTGTGTGTTGATGAACAACTTTTTTCCTACAAAAGTTAGTTGCAAATTTATTCAATATATGCCAAACAAACCAGACAAATTTGGACTAAAATTTTGGTAATTAGTAGATGTCACTTCAAAGTATGTGCTCAATGGATTTCCGTATCTTGGACAGGACAACGAACGACCACGTAACATGCAGTTAGGTGAGTACTTTGTGCTGAAATTAATGGATCCTTACAAAAACTCAGGTATCAACGTAACATGTGACAACTTCTTCACAGGGAGACGTTTGGCTGAAACTTTGAAGAGCAGAGGAAGAAGTTTAGTGAGTACAATGAGAAGTACACGAAAGGAAGTGCCAAAAGCGTGTGTTGATCAAAAACATAAACCACTGTATAAGACAGAAGTGTACAGAGATGAAACGACAACACTCCAACGGTATATAACTGCAAGAATAATAAAAGTGTGCTTGTTCTAAGTTCCATGCACAAAACAGTACAAATATCCGAAGGTAAAAAGAAAAAACCGGAAACAATAATATATTACAACAAAACAAAATGTGGAGTTGATGTTGCTGATCAAATACTTAGAAAGTACACCGTAAGAGCAGCATGTCGAAGATGGCCTGTTTATGTGATGCACAATGTTCTTGATATAGCATGTCTGAACTCTTGGGTAGTGTATACGAAAGTAACGGGCCGTAAAATTAGCAGACGAACATTATTGAGAAGTTTCTCCGAGGAACTGAGAAAATCGTTTTATAGTGAAAACGAATCATATAGTTTCTCAGAAGATGATCAACCTAAGAAAAAACGACAATGTCAATTGCACATGTGCAACCTAACTAAAACTACTGATGTGTGTAAAAGATGTAGGAAACGAGTGTGAGGTAAGTGCAGAGGAAAATTGATCAAACAAATTATCTGCAAAGAATGTAATGCAACTTAGTTGAAATCATGTATGTAAGTTTGTATGTGAGTAACAGCGTTTAACTCAATGTTATCTTGTATATTTGAATTGTTATGCTTCTAATGACTGTCTGAACTGAACATTGAATAAAAATAGATTCAGCCTGAATCGACGTTTGTAGATAATACGTAATAAAATACATAATTATAATATATATTTTTCTTCCTTTATTTAATACGACGATTAACCTAACCTAACATAATCATCATTTAACACAGCCATTAAAAATATTGTGAAGAATAATGGGGTTTATTATTTTTAAATGAAATTTTCCATAAGCGGTCAAAAAAACGCTTGAGCTTGTAGGAAGTAAAACATCCCTGTGCTCCTAGTGTTAACGGACATAACTACCAATCACTGACCGTTTGGCACTACAGGGCGAATTTTTTCAAAGCAGCCGAAGATAGTGATATTCTGGATTTCAATGAAAATGTCTGAAACTATGATATGTTGTAGATATTGTGATCCTGAGAAAAAAGTCTCAATAGGCACAGCCACCAATCACTGACCGTTGGGCCACTACAGGACCACATTTTTGAAAACAGAGAAGGTAACGGTATTCTCGATTTCGGTAAAAAATAAAATGGATGAAACCGTAATGTGTTGTAGATATTGGGATCCGGAGAAAAAGTCTCAATTTGTACAACTGTTCATCACTGATCGTTGGCCGCAACAGAGCTTCTTTTAAAAAAAGAACAGAAGTTAATGGTATTTTAAATTTCAGTGGAATTCCCTTGAAAGTGCATTATGTTGCAGATATTGTAATCCTGAGAAAACGTCTTAATGGGCATAACCACCAACCAAAACTAGGAAACTTTTTTGAAAGAAGCCAAGCCGAAGATAGTGGTGTGCTGGATTTCGGTCAAAATAACAATAAACCGTGATATATTGTAGATATTGTCATCCTGAAACAAAGTCTTAATGGATACAACGACAAGTCACTAATCGTTTGTTCACCACGCGGTTACTTTCTTGAAAACAGCCAAGTATAACGATGTTCTGGATTTCTGTAAGAATGAGTAAATTTGTGATATATTGTAGATCTTCCCATGGTGAGAGAAAGTCTTAATGGACACAACCATCAATTCTTGACCATATCTCCAGTACACGTCCAGATTTTTGAAAACAGACGGGTATAACGATATTTTCGATTACGTTGTAAATGAATGAAACTGTGATGTCATGATCCATAGAAGATGTCATGATCCATAGAAAAACTGACTAGTGCTGTCCAGGATTTTCCTTTATCCCTCAAGATGAACATGGGAATGCTGTCTATGCTTAAATGATATTAGACTTTACTCTATCCATCCTTTTTCCGGGTTGTTGGATAGGAATTTTCGTGGCTTCATAAAATTTCATCAAAAATCCAGAATATCATTACTTTCTGCGGTTTTAAGAAATGTGGTCAGTGATTGGTGGTTGTGTGTATTGAGACATTTTCTCAGGATCAAAATACCTACAATATATCACGGTTTCAACCATTTTTCCCCAACCTGACCTACCTTCTGTTGTTGTCAGGAAACGTGGTCTTTAAGTGGTCAAACGGTCAGTGATGTGTGGTTGTGCCCATTGAAACTTTTTCTCAAGATCCAATACTAACAAAATATTATAGCTTGAAGCAATTCTACCGAAATTCAGAATATAAAAATGAAATGAAATCTTTAAGTTTTACGTCCCACGGTTATGCCGGTTAGGCTAAAGGAGACGGTGATGATGAGAGATGAGTGAAATGGTGGAATGAAGGAAGTGGGAGGAAACGGGAGAACCCCGAGAAAACCCACGAGCACGGTGTTTGTCCACCACAAAGTTCACTTGGCGGGGGCTGGGATCGAACCCGGGACCCCAAGCACCAGAGGTGAACGCTCTACCACTGAGCCACCGCGCCCCCCAAATTCAGAATATAGTTACCTACTACTGTTTTCGAAAAGTGGCCTCGTAGTGGCCAAACGATCAGAAACATATCACAGTTTCAAGCAATTACACCGAAATCCAGAACACCCTTACCTTCTGCTAATTTAACCTTTACAGGACGAACGGCTCAAGCATTGAGCCAGCAGTATAAACCTCCATCACTTTGCTCCTAATTAACTTAAAGAGATGACTTAATTCTATATCTCTTTAGGAAGGACCAAACGTTCCAACGGTGTGCATTTCGTCTACATAGGGGGTACAGCAGTGGACGGGAAGGGAGAGAAGTTGGATGTACTAGTTCCCCCTCCCCCTCAGCATTTAGGGGAGTAGACTCTCCCTTCAAACGAGCTACAAACATAAAAAGTGGTATCAATAAAGATAAATAAACATCCTAACTAACGATACCCTATGTATTGCCATTCTTGCACACGACAAATAACAGTGCTTGCCAACTTCGAGAAAAATACAAATGTCTTATCAAATAATTATGATGTAATCACAATCACCGAAAGTTTTTTTAACAGAATGTCATACTAATGAAAATTCTTCGATAAACGATACCAAGTCTTCCGTGAAGACAGGGACCTTGAACTATCAAAAAAATTGTAAGGGAAGGGGTGTAATAATAGCAGTACATCAAAATTACAATGTCTCCTATATAAACTCTTGTGATCTAAATTTTGAATGTGTAATTGTCAAACTCTCCATTCACTCACTAAAGGTGTTTATTTGTGCTGTATGCATTCCTCCGGATTCTACTGTACCGACATATGAATTGTTTTATGAATTATTGAGAATAATGTTCCAATAGGAAGCCCCATTCTTTGCATAGGGGACTTTAATATAAGTCAAATAACGTGTTCTAATTTTGACCTCCTACTTTCAACAAATAAATGTAAAGACTTAAATAACTTCATGTCCCTGTATGACTTAATTTCCCATAATGACATTCAAAATAGTAATGGCCGAACCTTAGACTTAGTTCTCTCAAATCTTAATGACGTTTCCGTAATAAAAGAGTGTTCTCTTGTTACTAATGAAGACAGGCATCACCCAGCTTTACTTATCCCTTTCCCATTTCAACACCTCCAGATATCTAACAAAGAAATTAAGGAACCCGGTTTTAATTTTAGAAAAACAAATTTCTAAAAGATGTACATAGAACTGTCTGTAGTAAACTGGGATTGCCTTTCGCAATCGGATGATGTAAATGTAGCATTAACAAACTTTTATCAGATGATTAAAAACATATTTTCTATATGTGTTCCACTTAAAAGACATATCAGCAGAAGTTATCCATGTTGGTTTACTTATAATATAATTAAGAAAATAAAATTCAAGACATACCACCATAACAAGTGGAAAAAGGGATAGACAAATATACTTTATCATCGGGATCAATTTGAGAGACTGCGTAAAGAAATAAAATCTGACATAAAATTAGCCTACAAAACTTTTATTTTAAACTCAGAATGCTCTATCGACAAAGACCCGAGCCAGATCTGGAGCTTTATTAAACGCAAAACACAGCATTTGTCATCAAACTCCCTTACATACAAAGGTCATGATATCCAACATGTTAATGAAATAGCACAGGCATTTGCACATTATTTCCATTCAGTGTACAACAATGTACCCGCCACATACAAAGTTGATTCTTTTCTCGCTAATCGAACCCAATGTAATATATTAGAGAACTTTCAATTAGATAAAATAAAACTCCAAGAATTTGAAAATGTTATACGAGCGTTGAAACCAAAAGCATCTTTTGGTCCTAGTAACATTCCCAATTATGTTGTGAAAGGTTGCAGTGATATATTTAAATATCCACTTCGCACTATATTTAATATTTCTATTACAACAAACACTTTCCCAGACAAATGGAAAGAAAGTTTAGTCTGTCCATTACCAAAATCAGGAAACAAGAGAGAAATAGAAAAGTTCAGGCCAATTGCTATTCTATCGCCCTACGCAAATATTCTTGAAATTATATTATATGCGTGAATTTTAAATCATGTAGAACCTGGTGTTTCAACTTATCAACACGGCTTCTTACGTAATAGGACTACTTCGACAAAGTTATCAATATTAACAAATTTTATAGTAGCAGAAATAGATAGAGACGGTCAAGTAGATGTCGTTTATACTGATTTTACCAAGGCATTTGACGTCGTTGATCATGATGTCTTGCTACTGAGAGTAGCATCTCTGAATTTTTCGAAACAAGCAATGAGTATCTTGTATTATCATAATTGCATAACCGAAAACAATATGTTTCATACAAAGGATTTGTTACTGAAAAACTTAATACTCTATCAGGAGTCCCTAAAAAATATAATCTAGGTCCTCTGTGTTTCTTTTTGTTATTAATGATATTCCATTATGTATTAAAACTTCTCAAGTTATTCTTTTTTCCTACGATCTCAAATTATACTCCAAAGTAAGTTGAATTGATGACTGCATGAAACTTCAACAAGATCTAGAGAGTATTCCAATGTAGTGCGATAAGAACAAATTAGTCCTGAATGTTTCCAAATGTAAATCTGTATCTTTCACGAGGAAAGAATATCAAATTAACTTTACGTATAATAGTTGGCACTTCCTTGTCTACCCCAAGTACTGTCAAGGATCTGGGAGTTGTACTTGATAGCAAATTAGCCTTTACGTAACACATTGACGCCATAACGAGTAGTGCATCTAGAAACCTAGGTTTAATTTATAGGATTGGACAGGATTTCTACAGACAACCAACATTTATAAGGTTATATTTTTCATATATGAGGTCAAAATTAGAATACTGTTGTACTGTTTGGACACCAAATGTCACTAAATACACTAATGCAATAAAAAATATAAAATATAAATTCTTAAAAATGCTTGCATACAAGAAAAGCGGTTTCTACCCAAAGTATGTCCCCTATGAAGACTTAGTAAGGAATTTTAATTTTCAAACATTAGAAAAAGGAGATGTGTTTTTGATTTGTTGTTCTTACATAAATTATTAAATGGTAAAATTGATTGTCCAGAATTAGTTTCAGAAGTATTATAACGTGTCCCAAGAGGCAAGACTAGAACAGCAAACGCTGGGACATTCTATTGTAGAAAATCAAGAACAAAAATATTACATAAGTCTCCTCTGTGGAGAATGTGTGCTTCATATAATGAAATGATAAGATTTCATGTAACATATGTGTTTAGTATGTCAGAGAACAAGTTCAAAAGAATTATTATGCAATAACTTATGTATAATTAGATAACGTATATTTGTGTATGTATATAATGTATGTATAATAGTGTATATGCTAAATAATTCTGTATACGACACTATGACTGGGTATTAAGCCTGTTATGTCGTCCTTATGAAATAAATAAATAAATAAATAAAATGTATTGTTATTTCAAACTTCTTGAATTTCTTCTTCTTCTTTTACGACTTGCGCACGAGGGGCACAAAAGTTATCTCGTTGAAATATGTGACCCACACGCTTTCGAATGAGGTATGATTCATACCTCTGTGCCAATTAGGAACGTCATGGTAGACCAAATTATTTCGAAAAATATGTACAATATGATTCTGGTAGAAAACACATTCGGAATTTTTTCTCAATTGGTATTGAACTTTCGCCCTCCACATTTTTACATGATTGTAACAAATGACTGGTGTACACGTCAAAATATTTTTCCTGCGTACGACAAGTAACCGTGTTGCTAGCTTTTGAAAAATTTTGAAAAACAAAAAAATCTCACTTTCTTCAAAATTTTCGACTTTTTTTCTTCTACGAGTTTGGCACAAGGAGCACAAAAGTTCTCTCGTTGAAATGTGTGTTCTATAAAGTGTATAACAAGGTATAGCTCATGTTTCTGTATCAATTAGAAGGGGTATCAATTAAGGCCGCCAACGTAAACGTGAAATATTGTCTTGAAATCCTTATCCGTCCTGTAAAAAAAGTGGTCCTATAGTGGCCAAACGGTCAATGATGGATGCTTGTAGAAATTGAGACTTTTCTCAGGATCGCAGTATGTACAACACATCACGGTTTCATTCATTTTTACACGAAATTCATAATACCGTTACCTTCTCTCTTATCAAAAATGTGGCCCTGTAGTGGCCAAACGATCAGTGATTGGTGGCTGTACCTATTGAGACTCTTTCTTAGGAGCATTTTATTTACAACATATCACAGTTTCAGTCGCTTTCATCAAAATCCAGAATATAACTATCTTCGGCTGCTTTAAAAAAAGTGGCACTGTAGTGGCCAAACGGTTAGTGATTGGTAGTTATGTTCATTAAAACTTCCTCTCAGGATCAAAATATCTGCAACATATCATGCTTTCAGTCATTTTTACTGAAATCCAAAATATCGTTATCTTCAGTTGTTTTTTAAAAAAATGCCCTGTAGTGGCCAAACGGTCATTGATTTTTGGGTGTGTCCATTGAAACGTTTTCTCAGGTACACAATATCTACAACATATCACGATTTCAAGCAATTCCACCGAAATCTATTTAGTTCGTTCAATAATGATTGGCACTTCCCCCTATAACTGGTGCCAAGTAGCAGTTTGAAATATTTTGTTGGTGTACGCATTAAGATTTTGTTTCTTTCCGAAGGTTTCTTCTTTGTTTCTTTCACATTGTGGCAGCACTTGTTCCAACTTACCAGGGCACTGGTGGACAACAAAAAAGACAGCATGGAAGCACACATACATGGGGCAACGGTGGACAGTGTGGTTTCTCTGAAGGGAAGGAGTGAACACTTCAGACATCCATAGCAGATTATTAGTCGTATGAGGAGACATAGCACCAAGTCGCAGATCCGTGTTTCATTGGGTATCCGTATTCAAAGAAGGCAGAGATAGTGCTGCAAAAAACCAAAGCACTGGGCGTCCTGCAACTGCATGCAGACCAAGCAATGCCGTGCGAGTGAACTTTTTGATAATGGAGCACAGGAGAATCACGTTTGATGAACTAGAGAAAGAAACAGGTCTATCACGTGTTTCCTTCTACACCTTCATTCATGATGATTTGATGCTGCACAAGGTGTGTGCACAATGGGTGCTTCATGACCTCACCGTCGCACAGAAACAAAACCGTGTGGAGATTATCCAGCAGTTGATGCAACAGTACAGTGAAAATCTTTCTTTGAGTATCTGGTCACCGTCCACGAAACAAGGTTCTTCTACGATACTCTAGAAAAGAAACGCCAGTCCATGGAATGGAGGCATACTGGAATGGGAGGAAGCCCTCGTCCCAAGAAGGGATATTGCTGGTCGAATGGCTCCTCTCAATATGTCCATCGACAATGAGAGATACTATAGTTCACTGCATAGCCTGCATAGACAACGTTGACAAAAAAAATGGGGCCATGGCGTTCTTTTCCAACACGACAATGCACGGCCACATGTCAGTCGCCGGACAATTGTCACAGTGCGTAAACTAGGGTTTAGTGTACTGGCACATCTCCATATTCACCGGATCTGGCTCCTAGCGACTGTACTTTATTCGACACAATGAAAGGGGGCACGAGAGGTAAAACGTTCAACACAAACCATGAACTCCACGCATTTGTCCGCCTTAACGGATGGCAGAGAGATACCCCCCAAAGAATGGTTTCCTACACATATAAGGAAGCTTCCACAACGATGGCCAAGGTGCATAGACATTGACGAGGAATACCTCTATAATAAACTGTAATCGTCTGTTCAATAAATGGTATCTGTGAAAACAAATTAATTGTAGTGCCAATCATTTCTGAACGCCCCATTTAATTTCCGTAAGGATTTTGCGGGATTCTTTGTCATTTCGAAGGGAGCCATTGTCCCCTGAAATTATTTTCTCGCAAAAACGACAAAACCCGTACTTCCTACTTTGAAGTCATCTTTGCATCAGGAGAGTTTCTTTTCTTTAATGTGTCCCTTTTAGTCAAGGCAACCTTTTTTTCGAAAAGGGGCCATTTGCCCCCTGAACCTATTTTCCGAAAGAAATGAAAAAAAGTACGTGGCCCTTTATTTTCAGTCTGTTATATATGTGCTAAGTTTGAAGAAAATCGGACAACGCGAAATCGTAGTGAAGCTACCTCCTTTACACTTTCAATTTTTGGACTTAACGGGTTTTTGCCCCAAAGTCTTCAATTACGAGCGCACTTTGTGAAGAACTCTATGTATTTAGAAAATTCACTAACTTCTTTGAACGCAGCCTGTTTTGCGAACTTAAGGGGTCTTAGATATGACACCGCAGCATAAAGCACTTTCTAGCTACTACAGCAAGAATCGTATCAGAGCATTCTCCTTCGCTCCACCTCCACCCAAAACGTTACGTACAGCTGGCTGCCACGTAACAACAATTGCCTCTATAGAAATCGGTTTCTTGTACGTGAGCGAAGAGTAAAGGGAAATTACACGAGAAATGACCTGCATTTTGAAGGGTCTCTGTAAATTATTTTGGACATCATAAGCCTCGTTCCGTGCAATTTGCATTAAGGCAACGAAACTTTTATGTTTTACAGCAGTTAGTGAAGCTCTTACAGACTGAGGCTTCTTCGTTGCTATCACCCATTTCAGCGTTCATTCTTACTCGGGCAGCTTGCATTTACTCTGTGATAAGGGTTACCATCTATGTAATGCAAAATGTAGCTACACTTCATGCATCAAATGAAGGTATAAATGTACGATCGTTTCTCCCTAATACTAGTAAGGTGATATAAGTCTTGCTAGTGAAGAGAAAATGATATTTATCTACTTGATAAAAGGATGGTGTAACGTGTTTCGTTATGTTAAAGATTGTATAATAAAGTGAAAAAAGTCCAATAATAATAATAATAATAATAATAATAATAATAATAATAATAATAATAATAATAATAATAATAATAATAATAATAATAATAATAATAATAATAATGAATAAGTTCTAGTTTTATTTTCGTGGGAATTAGAACCACCATACTTTTACAACGAATTTCAAATGCTTTACACTAATTGTATTATACACTCAAAACTGTTTGTACGACAATATACATGCAAAAGAGATATATGATATGAGTTTTTAGAATGCTTTGATGAGCAAATGATTTTAAAACACCTTCTGATATAGAACTATCTGTTGATGTAGAACCATCTATTGATATAGAACCATCTGTTGATGTAGAACCATCTTCCTCAGAATTATTTGCTATTAAATCTTGAATCCAATTCAGATATGAAGCAACTTTCGTGAATACAACTGGGGAAAAATTTTCGAAACAAGAACTTGATCCAACAGCTCCTACAACTACATTATCACATATTAGAGGTCCGCCTGAATCCCCGCGACAAGCACTTTTGTTCTCTCCTAAAACTCCAGCACATATTGAATTATTCCGATCTACTCCATCGTAAATTCTATCACAAATATTTACATCCAAGATAGGCAACTCAACTTCCATTAGCACTTCGGATACTTCGTCTTTACTAATTAAACCCCAACCGACCGTAGTACATGTTTTTTTTTTTTTTTGGTGTGACTGTACTAGAATAAATATCCTTAGGCAATGTTGCTACAGAAAAGTTATGAAAATTTGTTAGTCCTAGTTTAAGTTTTAGAAGCGCAATATCATCATCATAACCTGCAGCATTATAACCCTGATGTGGAAACGCATGAGAAACCGTGGATAAGCTAGAAGGTTCTTCCGGTACTAATTCTACATTCCCTGCAATCACTAAAATTTTTTCGAATGGTCCTCCATCAACAAAACAGTGTGCTGCAGTAAGGATCCAATACTCAGAGGGAATAGATCCTCCACAAAGAGTTTTACCGCCTTCTCTAACAACAAAAAATGGACAACATACTTATATTTCTCTATATCTGCAACTTTTCCTCCAAAAATTTTACTGTAATTTGCTGTACCAGCAGTACATAAGAACGCGTTTGTCACAAGAATTTCCAATAGGTATAACATCCTGCTTTCTCTTTGTTATAACTGACCACACAGTAAAACAATAATGACACTTTCTTTTTCAAATGCGTAGGAATGTATGTTTTAAATAACACATCCCACCATGTTATGATTTCAGTCGATTATCTCTAGAAACAAGGTTCGAATCCAAGTGCCTGTTAGCACGTTGGATGCGTCCTGCTATTAGGGTGGGAACGCCCAATGTGAGACCGTAAAAGTTAGGATGCTACATAGGTTGGATAGAAAGTACTGGCAACCCCGCCGGCACGCGCCAGTCTAGTGACGGAGAACCGCGAGGTGGCAGCACCGGAGAAGACAATCTCAGTTGAGGAACTTAGGTGAGTGAGAAAGCTGTTGAGGCAGTCAGTCAACGAGAGCAGTGGTGTCAAATTGGTATCGCGAGTGGAAGCGGTCTAAACACAATGTTCACTAAATATAAACAGCGTTCGTGGATCAAACTTGAAGTGGCACGTGGTCGTAGTGCACGAGAACGTTTTTTGTAGGGACTGCGGGAAGCCTGTGGTGATGCAGCGTTACCATACAGCAGTATGCTCGATGGGTTAAATATTTTCATGAAGGTAGACTGAACGTGGAAGACCGCCAACGTTCTGGACAACCTCCAGTGGACAACATGACAATGCAGCTCCTTGCATCCTTGCTGGACGTGGATAGATGGTGAACTGCGCGTGAGTTATCGGCAGATTTTGGGGTATGCCATAAAACTGTGCTTCACATTTTGAACGACATCCTGGGTTTTCGCAAAATTGCAGCACGTTGGGTTCCACATGTCATTACCGAGGTGCAGAAATGGTACCGATATGCACTGGCACAAGAATTGCTGGAACGCCACCAGAGGGAGGGTGCCAATTTGTTGGGCAGGATCGTTACCATTGATGAAACCTGGGTTCGATCCTATGAACCATGTTTGAATCGCCAATCCAACGAATGGAAGCATCCCGGTTCCCCTCGGCCAAAGACTGTGCGCCCTAGTCATGGAGTAGTGAAGGTGATGTTGATAGTGGCGTCTGATGTCCAAGGAGTTATCCTGCACCATGCTGTACCAGCAAGGAAGACTGTGAATGCGCCATATTACTGCACGTTCTTGCAACACCATCTGCGTCCCGCACTTCGGAGAAAGCGACCTGATCTTTTGGCACGGACCCCAATCATTTTCCACGACAATGCACGCTGTCGCACAGCTTCCGCCGTGACGAACCTTTCACGTGCCTGGAACTGGGAGATTCTGGAACATCCACCATATTCGCCTGATATGAGTCCGTGCGATTATGACCTGTTTTCCAAGATGAAGCAACCACTTCACGGACAACGATACAACACCAGACAGGCCATCCTCAATGCCCTAGGGCGGTCGCTGCGAGACATAGCCAGAGAACAACGTGCTGACGGAGTACGACGCCTTCCATACGTGTGGCAGAAGGTTGTGGACATGGGGGGTGATTACATTGAAGGAATGTAGAACGTATTTTTCCTTCTAATATAGTCATTTGTAAATTATAACAATTGTGCCATTACTTTTTATCCTTCCCTTGTATATACTGTTAATTAAAGCATAAACACACACTGGTGTTACTTTAATATATTCTGTGCAGTGTTTAATTTAAGTTCCGAACTGTGTTAATACATAAAAATATAATAACAATAGATTATATTTAAAAATGTCACCAAAGTTACTACACTGTCATTTTTATTAGGGGTAACTAATAGAAGGGGATCCAGCTTTTTTTTAGTTATTAGAAGTTCCTTTATTAATTCTCATTCAACACTGTCTTTAAGCCAAATCCTGTAATGGTACAAATATTTAAAATTTTCAATAAACTTCATTTTCTGCAATTTTAGAATATACGCACTGTACAAATATTACACTTTTGTATGCATAAACTGTAACGAGTTTTGTTCAATTGTTTTAATATGCAAATGTGTACCAAGTAAGAAATGTGTCTAAAATGACAGCACAATGCCAACGAAATTACTGGTTCTATGCATAGTTATCCTGAGGACTAAGGGCCATATGCATAGTTATCCTGAGGGCTACTTAAGGGCCACGTACGCGACACTTGATAATTTGCGTTGCAGAGTTTCCCACAAAGTCAAACTAGCCCGCAACCTTCCCGTAAGTCAAGGGAAAGGCCACGGGAGCTTCAAAGCACCCTTTGGTAGCCGGTAGCAGTGTGTTTTGTTGTACAAGGTGGATATGCTCGGTGCAAAAGACCTATTGCATAATAATTTTGAAGATTTTGATTGAACAAGTGGATGAAATATGTGAAAGATATGTAACGTCGAGAATGTTCAGTTTTCAGTACATCGATTGAGTACCAGATCTGAAATGCAGCTGACTGTCATTCTAGAGTACTGATGTTGAGTGTTATGGTTATTGTCTACATATATACTATATTAATATTTACAAAATTGTGCGGGCAGAAACTTACGTTAAATGTTAAACCAGTATTACTGCTTATCAATGAAAATAAGTTTGGAATCATATTATGTCTGATTTCTCCTTGGATTACGCATCTAAGTATGTGTAAACTTTAAGAAAAGATATGTTTGTGAAAATGACTACAGTAACATGTCGAACATAAAATATATCAACTAAGAGGTAAATCTATGCCAAAAGAAAATATCAAGAGTAAAAACAGAAATATCACTTCTAAAATCTGTAACCGATCTAAATAAATTTAGGTAGAAATGGGAGTGTAGATTAAGAATACGTGGTCAACTTTGAAAATGAAGAGTAAAACGTAACAATTCACAAAGAAAGAGTGACCTTTAGGCGTAAATAGAGAACATGTAAGTCATCTGGAGATAGAAACACCGTTAAAAAAATGTAGTTCAATAATATGGAGTCGTAATACAAAGCTAGTACCTCAATTGATTAAGTAACACAAGTTAGTCCTTAGATTTCACATTTGTTTTCCTTTATGCGCCTATCCATCATCTCTGACGTTCGATTTCGATAAGGACGCATGAGCAGGTCGTTCAAGCTGGCTTTCTTCTGATCTGGAGTAGATGTAATGCTAGCTTGTGGTGGCTACGTAGCACAGGTTGGTGCGTGTTTTGCAATTTTATTTTTTAATATATGAGAAGTTTGCAAGTATACTATAAATCTCTATGCAGTTAGTGGGTAGGCGCCAAGAAAATAAGAGTAGAAATTATTAGGAGATAAATAGTGGAAGACTTGTAATCAGTGGCGAACCTTGAGGGAAGTTACTGTACAACAGTAAACATTAAATTCTTATCACTTCAAATTAAGATAAAAAAATACCCAATTTACTAACCATTGTATAGTATACGTAATCAAAACATTAGGCAAGTTTGTTAAGTTGAATTGAAACCATGGAACTCTAATTTTAACCGATGTGACATCGTTCTAAAGGCACCATTGCTTATAATTTTTGTTGACGCCCTCCAACATAACCTGTTCCTAGTAGGGTATCGGCATGCGCCAAGAAAAGAATTCTTTAGAAGGCATGATGACACTATTCTCATGAAGAAATGAGTATCAGTGTTATATAAATTTAACACCCTATTCTTAATCTGTACTATAATAAATGTAACATCACTGTTATATAATCTACCCAACGTGCCGCAAGCTCTTTACATACTTCAATGCGTTTATGAGTTCCTTAAAGTAGTGACAGCAAATAACGCCCGCTTCTGTCTTCTGCGCTCCCTAAGGGCCAATCCTACCATCTTCTGATATCTGTCTGATATAAATATCCTCCTGACATTTTTCCGATAAGTGTTCTACAATGTCCTAATAACAATCAGGTTGCTGATAAACCCTATCAGCTGGTTGGTACCTTGACAGAAGGTTCAATTGCCTGTTAACAGCTATCAGCTACTTGTTAGTTGTCGTGTAGTGGACATGGTCGAAATCGAAGAATTGTTGATGCTGTCAGATGACGATGAGGAGATTGTTCTATATATAGCGAGGTCTAGAAGACCATTTTAGTTCGAATATATGCCAAATTATAACGAAAAGTAGTACCCGTTGGCTACAAGTGCCCGCACATAAGTGCCATGTAATTTGTGTAGTTAGAAGATGAAGAAAAATATTCTATATAAAAATATAGAGTTTAATTATTGAAATTGAATGATATGTAAAACATATCTAAATTATTAATCTAATTTACATATTTTTAGAGGTGGAATATCAAATAAATGAATTAATTAAAAGCTCAGATTCAGTTATCACGTGTAGTATTATAAAATGGAGTGTAATATATAACGAAATTAACGTTATAAATTTTAGTATTGCTTCTTAGGTTGTAAGGACGAACAGCAATATTTCTATGTATATGGTACCAATGCATATGACCAATCAAATAGTCCGTTAAAACCTTGCTTCGGGTTAACTATCTGACAGAGCATATATCAGGCACAGTATATTGTAGAACGAACGACGGGTTAAAGTAACTGACAACTTCCTGATATTTAATTCTGACTGATAGTAATCAGAAAGAATATCAGGATATTGTAGGGCTGGCCCTAAGAATGTTTGAATACGTTTTATAGCACCATCTACCCAGTAGGTTAGGTAATAGCCCATCATATTCAGTACATAGTAAAGTAAAACACTACTAATAAAATAAGTCATTAGAATCCTAAATTTAGGTAATGTACACTAAGGGCCAATCCTACCATTTTCTGATATCTGTCTGATATAAATATCCTTCTGACATCTTTCCGATAAGTGTTCTATAATGTCCTGATAACAATCAGGTGGCTGATAAACCCTATCAGCTGGTTGGTACTTTGACAGGAAGTTCAATTGCCTGTTAACAGCTATCAGCTACTTGTTAATTGTCGTGTAGTGAATCATGGACGAAATCGAAGAATTGTTGATGCTGTCAGAGGACGATGAGGAGATTGTTCAATATGTAGCGAGGCCTAGAAGACCATTTTAGTTCGAATATATGCCAATTTATAACGAAAAGTAGACCCGTTGGCTACAAGTGCCCGCACATAAGCGCCATGTAATTTGTGTAGTTAGAAGATGAAGAAATATATTCTATATAAAAATATAGAGTTTAACTAACTAACTAACTCTATGGCCTATGGAACCCGGAGGTTCAGTGCCGCGTTCACAAAAGCTCTCCACTGACTTCTATCCTTAGCTAATTGGATCCACTTTCTACTTTGTATTCCTATCTCTGCGAGATCCATCTTAATATTATCCTCCCATCTGCGCCTAGGTCTTCCTAATGGTCGTTTTCCTATGGGTCTACCAGTCAAGACTTTGAAAGCGTTTCTACTTTCTTCCATTCTAGCTACATGACCTGCCCACCTAAGCCTCCTAGACTTGACGACCCTAACAATGTTGGGTAAACCGTATAGACTATGTAGTTCCTCGTTATGAAGCTTCCGCCATTCCCCATTCTCGTTCCTCTTGGGTCCGAATATTCTTCTCAGGATCCTGTTCTCAAATACTTTCAGTCTATGTTCTTCCCTCAGAGTAAGCGACCATGTTTCGCAACCATACAGAACAACAGGCATGATTATCGTTTTATATATTTTAAGCTTCAAATTCCTCGACAGAATTCGCGACGACAAGAGATTTTGAACCGAATAGTAACACGAATTCCCTGCTTTTAGTCGACATTTAATTTCTTCGTGAATATGATTTTCGTCTGTTAATATTGATCCTAAATATTTGAAAGTATCAACTTTATCAAAAGTATTATTTAATATTTTAACGCCTCCACAATTTGCCGTATTACGGTCCCGACGCACTTCCATGTATTTAGTTTTCTCAGCATTTACTTCTAAACCCATGTCCCTGCAAGCGTTTAATAAGATCTCTGCATTTATTTCTACTGTTCTCCTATCATCACCTATTAAATTTACATCATCAGCATATGCCATAACCTGGTGAATGCCGTTCAACTCTAGGCCCTGGTTGCTATCTTTGATTTTCCTTATGGCGTATTCCAGCACAAAGTTAAATAATAATGGCGACAACGCATCTCCTTGTTTCAGGCCATTTTCGACGTGGAAGCTCGTGGACAAAAATTTTCCTACCCGGACTTTACTTTGGGATTCACTTAAACATATCTTAATTAATCTAATTAGCTTTCTCGGTATTCCAAGCTCTGTAAGAACGTTGTATAATGTTTCTCTCCTAACCGAGTCGTAAGCCTTTCTGAAATCAATAAATAGTTGATGTACCGGGGTATTATATTCCCACTTCTTTTCGAGTATTTGGCGAATGGTAAATATTTGGTCGATAGTTGATCGATTTCGTCTAAATCCGCACTGATAATCTCCAATAATTTCATCTGCGTATGGGGTCAATCTTGCTAACAGAATATTTGAAAGGATTTTATAGGATGTTGACAGAAGAGAAATGCCTCGATAATTATTACAGTCAGTTTTGTCAGTTGTAAAATATAGAGTTTAATTATTAAAATTGAATGATATGTAAAAACATATCTAAATTATTAATCTAATTTACATATTTTTAGAGGTGGAATATCAAATAAATGAATTAATTTAAAGCTCAGATTGTGTTATCACATGTAGTATTATAAAATGCAGTGTAATATATAACGAAATTAACGTTATAAATTTTAGTATTGCTTCTTAGGTTGTAAGGACGAACAGCAATATTTCTATGTATATGGTACCAAAGCATATGTAAGTGTAGCCTAAAAAGTGCACTTGACGTTTCAATTGTTTTCAGTATGAACAACAGAAAACAACCAATCAAATGGTCCGTTAAAACCTTGCTTCGGGTTAACTAACTGACAGAGTATATATCAGGAACAGTATATTGTAGAACGAAACACGGGTTAAAGTAACTGACAACTTCCTGATATTTAATTCTGACTGATAGTAATCAGAAAGAATATCAGGATATTGTAGGACTGGCCCTAAGCGGTACATTGTTGTTGTAGCGGTACTATATGTGGAGGCGGAAAGGACAATTTGGCGGCGAGGTAAACTTGTTATGATTTATGGGAAAGGCAATGTGGATTTGGTGCTTAAATGGCAAGATTGTCACACATCGTGTTTGAGTATTATTGAGTTGTACAAAAATAAGGAGTGTCAGTTGTTGACATTTTGTGAAAGGCATTATCTACTAAACATGCGAAAAGTTGATCGTAAGTGTGGAAACGAAACTACTGAAAAGGGAAACATCTAAGAAAACCTAATGCAACCTAACGTAATTTAGTACATTTTGGTACTTTTGTAATGGCGTTTAGTATTTCTCTCAAAGGTATGCGACACATAAGCAATGAAGTTTATGGCATATAAAGTGTTTTTCCACCATCCTCGGGTATTCGTACACCCACCGCCGCTGACGCGCCTTCTCCCTACGAGTTCTCCCAGCGCCATGGCTCGGCCCCCTCCTGTGCTCCTGCCCTGACGGTATTAGCATTCGTTCATTTTACTGGCCATCTAGAACAAATTGGTTCGTTTTTCATGCACTAGACCTAGTTTTTATACCATAGGTCCACACTGTACTTCGAACAATAATCAATACCAAGGGAGCAAGGGTTACAAACTAGTATTCTGGAGGAGAAACTAAATAACATTCTTTACTTTTCGATTTGCGTGTGGCCCTGCGGTACGGCAGTAATAAAACTTGTATCGTTGTGATAGAACCTATACCCGCCTAAAATTAGCATGAACCTTGAAATGCAATGTATTTTATAAAATACGATTCTCGCAATTACTAATAGACGATTTCGTAAAAATGATCAGAATATATTTTTTTCTACTGGTGCTCCTTTTGTATATCTACACCCTCGCATGTGTGCCGTCTACGTAACTTCACTATTTTTTTTTTAAGATTTAAATTTCATCTCAAAATCAAATCAAAATAAAAATATACTGTACTGCATTTATTATTTTCTTACTTTCCGTTACTTTTTTTATTATTTCAATAACTTCATACAAATTTCTTGCGTTTTTGTATGTGGCAAAAATTTTACCATTGTAGTTGCTGCATGCCTTATTTACACTTTCACAGAGTAGAATTGAGCTTCGCGGCATTACCTTCAACTTTTTTCACACAATTTTAGCCTCGCTCGAGTTGTAGCTAGACAAACCGGCCCTTAGTGTTAATCGTACCTAAGGGATCCCTTTGTAAGCTGTGTGCAATGCATAGTCAAGGGGAAGATTGAGGTAACCCACAGGTACGGTTCGTCTAGGGGACCTCTACGGGCTCGAATATGCATATGGCCCTAAGTCACTCCTCGTTGGTAAAGATTAGGTAGAACGAGTTTTGCTTATCGTTTGTTTCAAAAGAAAGCAAAACCAACTTCCACCTTTCGTTTGTAATTTGCAAAATGTATGTGCACTTAGTTACGATTTATGAGCAACTAGAGAAAATATATGCATTCCACAGATCACATAGCCTAACGGCAACATTGGTAACAACATGGAAAAACAAGCGTATTAAGTTCGTCGCTTGCACCGACATCTACTCAAGCTGACAGGATAATGTAACTACTCACCAGCAGTGTAATTATCCACCTAAAGAATGAACCAATGAGCAGTAGATCCATAGCTATAAACTAGTTACCAAGATTAGCAGTGTATCCCTACATCACCTTGACGTAGTTTATAAATAATATTTGCCACTAAATTCAAAATGCAAATATGATGTCCTTCTAGTAGTCATAATTACCCATTTTTATTCATCCGATTATTTTAATCGAAAGTCATATTAGTAAGAGTTGAAAAGTGGTTATTGCATACAATATTCGTATAATTGTATCTATTTAGAAATTGGGGATACTCTTTTTTCACTCTATGCTTTAAGTACTAATTCAATAAAATTTAAAGAGAAAAAAATGCTAGACTTGTCTGGTAATCGAACCGGAATACGACCTCTTGTACTCTCACATTTTCATTGTTCTAATTTTATTGATTTCGTACCTACAATAGATACAAAGAAAAATCAAACGTTTCCCCCAATTTCTTAATAAATAAAGTTATATATATATATATATATATATATATATATATATATATATATATATATATATATATATATATATATACGCAATAAACACAATTAAAATATAATACTAACACACTTTCGATCGGCATCATATAGTAAAGGGAAAAAAATCCAAATTAAGGCTGCTAGAAGGTGATTATAGCTACACGTATATAACTTTAATTAATGCTAGGTAACTATTAATGCTATAGTTATAAATATATACATTTATTAAAATTTCATTTAAAATCCTCTTATATCTAGTTTGAGTGCATTGTATTGATCTTCTTGCGGATAATACAGTTGTCTTTACCAGCGGCGCAAATCTGTCATCAATATTGGGGGGGGGAAGATCGTTCCCATATTTTTTTCTAAACGATATTCAAAATATTTATGAAGTTTAAAAACAAGCTGTGGAAGATCAGAGGAACAGAGTTGTCTTCAACATTGGGAGGCCGGCAGATTTGAGGCTTATTTTGAGGGACATGAATTTCATTGCACTTTTCTTTGTTGCAATCGGACACAAATCATCACATTTCTCACCGAAAAACTCATTCCAAATCAGTTTATTTGGGGACAGTCCCCCTCAGTTCCAAGATTGGAAGGGACATGTCGCCTCATCCTCCCTGGATGTGCGCCAGTGGCTTTATATTCCGAACTCGTAGGACTGTTTATTTAGTTTACATTTCTCTGTTTTTTTAAAAAGTAATCGTTGTAGATTTTTTCTTATCCTCTCTCCCTAATAAATATCCTAACAAAGATTGGTAAAACATGTTAATTGTGTTGAAAACCATACCGGGAAGCGTGGTAGTAAAGCGTTCACGTCTAGTGCATGGGTCTCTGATTCGATTCCAGTTCGCTTTAAGTTAACTGTGGTGGACAAACACCGCGTGCATGAATGTTCTCAGGGTTCTCCCGTTTCCTCACTATTATCACCCATCTCATCATGATTGCATGCCTTGGCGCACAGTGGATGATTTAAAAAAAAAATTACCTGAATTTCAGTCTCACCTATAACAGTCACTCCTTCCTTGCTGTTCCATAAGTAAAAGGTTGACATTTCTGCCAGAATAAATTAAGATGACATTCAACTTGCGAAAATCTACATAGATGTAATAATTACTTTTGCGTTACTTTGGAATCCGCAAATTCTGTGAATATTACGCAATGAAGCTCCAGAGCCTGATGTGATGAAGCCCTAGTATTGTATAACGAAACTAAATTATGATTAATGGAAATTGACGATTGTAAATAAGAATCATAATTACTGCAGTTCCTTTTATTTAACATTAGTACTATGCACTTATTGCATAATCGCAATGCAATTTAAAAGAGCAGTGTTAATTTTGCTATTTCAGCCTTACTCTTTGTTTTATTTTTTATTCTTCAATTTACAGATACAATAACTTTATAATATTATCTACGTTTTCCACGACATTCAGTTAACTACTGATAATTTCAAAGTGGAAATAAGATTGAAATACAAATACAAATTCCATTAAATAGGATACAAATCTGTACATTCCACAAACAAATGTGTATAATCAAATACAATATACTACAAACTACTACAAAATACTACAAACTTTTTAACTCAGTAAAGGATAGAAAATAATGGAAATAAACACGAAAGAAAGCTAACCATCAATTTCTATTAGAGGCAACCGTAAGAAAAATGTATAAACCAATAATTACTTTTTGTTCTCGATTTTTTGTATAAGGTTGAGTCATAAGTCTAGCAATAATCTGTTACACAGTCAGATTAACATTCAAAGTAGACCTATACCTCCTCGAGTTAACTATCTGGAGCTACCTTCTTCCTAGTTCCTGGTTTCCACGTCGATAGCCTGGAATAGCTAAATAAGAACATCATTCATATAAGGTAAAGTCCATTACTCTTAGTTTTGTAAGCAGTAACAAACAGAATACATGCACCTATTTACAAACTAGTATAGCGGTAGAAATAGGCTTATAATCGAACGATAAATCATTAATATTGGTTACAGATTTCAAACATAAAATAAAGAATATTATTTTTTGTCAATAATGACCGCTTTTGTCGTAAAAACTGTACAAATACTCACGTTTTCTATTCATGATTAAGGGACTATAAAGTAGGTGGAGACAACCGATTTCCTTCTATTTCACACAGCGTAGTTGAATCGGAAACAATGGTTCAAATCCTGAAGAGTGTGGTGACTGCGAGCATTAATGCTGACGTTCACATTTTTGTCACTATATGTGATACAAGGACCTGAAGACTTAAAAGCTTCTAGGAGTAACAACAGAGCAGTTATGGTTCTTGTTTTCTTCACGTGAGGGAGAATAACGAAATAAGGTATTTATGTCACTTCGGATTCTCTCAAATTCAGAAATAAGGGATATGACGTTTATTCCTCCCAATTAATGTTCAGGATTCTGTATAAGCTTAATACCTATGTTCACTTCTGATATCTGTCAAAATAAAAAGCTAATAAAAATAAATGAGATAACAAAGAGATAAAAAAGAAAACGAGATGTATGTATTTAAAATACTTCGTGAAATTCCATTATGGCAACATTCTTATTTCTAATATCATTAAAATCTTGAAATATAAGATTAGCCAATATTGGCTATTTCACACTTCCCGCCTATTCACTTGGTTTTCTATAAAGTATTTTCTGCTAGTCCTCACGTGAAAGTAGTAGAGAAATGATCGATCTGGAACATATTCGCTCAATTCAGGAGTCCATGGGAAATCGAACACCCTGAACCGTCCACCCAAGGTTTTTTACGACCTCCATTTTAGGGGTGCATTTGTTCCCTTTTATGAACACTTTTTAGGGGACGTACTCGTTCTCTTTTATGAATACGTTTTAAGGGGTGGACTCGTACCCTTTTATGATCACTTTTTCCACCCTTTATTGTACCATAGCAGATAATACATAAGAATACGTAACATAGCAGGGATGTATTCGTTTCCTTTTATGATCACTTTTTCAACCCCTATTCGAACATAGCAGATAATATATAAGACTACGTAACACAGTAGGGATGTATTCGTTCCAACCTGTAGTTCGTATTCGTTAGTATGTATTCGTTCCAACCGAGCCAGAGTCGATGCTCAGAGGACAACATTCATGGATATATTAGTCTCAGGACATGTTGACCTGTCAGCAAGACCCTAAGCGCAACCACAGAGGGATCTACGAGGATGGACACCACCCGGTGGTACTCAGTGAAGACCGAAGCCAGGGAAAAATAATTCAGCATTTATTCATTTAGCAAGAAATAAAATACCAACTATAACATAAATTCACTTATCCATTAAATAATAAAACAACAATTCAACTTAACGATTTCATTTACAATAATATATATATATATATATATATATATATATATATATATATATATATATCAGATATCGGACGGTAATACAATATTCTTTGTCGATTTGGATCCAATAAGTAGACATTTCCAATCTCAAATTAATTTACGTGAATTATTGAAAATATCAATTAAACATAATTCGGTTGTAATTTCTAGTCTCAAATTCATATAAATCCCCTATGAGATTTGACAATATTTAATATTCCAAAGAAGAGAGAAAAAATTATTGTTCGAATAGCCTCAATTTCGCAAGAATTAATACTCAAAAAATTCCTAAATTTCGAGAGCAAAAAAAAAAATCGGGGAGGAAGAGTGAACTTGGACCAAAACTATATCCAAAGGAATAATCTAGATTTACTATCATTCAATAAGTTACTTTAGACAATTCAGAAGACGTGCCTCACCACATACGTCATTCGTTATAGGCATCACATTGAATCTCTTCAAAAAAAAGTGTAATCTTATCTCGATGCCATACAAGCTGAAATTATACAAACAACAAACAAAGATATTCAAAAAATTCTACCAAATGGCTTACAGCACATTTCACTAAATGCTGAATTATCAAACGCGATCGAAATTTCCTTCAAAAATTTAATCGTAACTCGAATGGAGAAAATCAAACAACCCACAAACATTTAACAAACACAAAGGACAACCAACTAGAAATTTGATTAAATGACACTCACCTCACACTGACTCCATTAGCATAGTTACCTCAGTATATATCCTTGGTTTGGGCAGCGTTTCGACTTACGCAAAAATGTGAAAAGAAACAAGAATAGTTTGTTACAGCTGTGATAATTTGCTTCCAAATTTTTCACCAAGACTTAGGTCAATTTGAACAAGCATAGTAAATTCTTTATTCTTTGTCACGCGACCACTTGACCAAATTAGCTCTCTCTTTCAACAAGAACAATAAATTATTTGCACAACGCAGAAACCAGAACAACGGGAATTATACTCAGGCCCAATTTTCATCACTTTGTACGCTCGAGCTATTAGCAGTCCTTCGATATCCCACCTTCGCATTCCACCACTTGGTCAGCAGAAATCTTACAATAATAAAGAGCTAAGAGCGCTTAGACAAGGAAGTATGACCAAGCCTATTTTTAACAAAATCAAAAGTTAACTTTTGCTCACACTTGTAACTCCTGCATCAGCATTCCACCATTTAGTCAGATATCAAAAGAGCACACACAACGAGCACAACGGGGTAAAATGTATTAAAAATATCACTTAGCTAGGATTAAGCCGTCTAAGGCAGGATATCCAAGACAGTTCTTCCTTGATTCTCCCTCATTCACATTCCACCATTCAGGAAATTGCCAAATAATCTAATTTTTCTTTTCCTTGTTTAGGGAAATAAAAAGATTGAGCCAAACTTAGGCATGAGTGTCTCATATGACTTTCTTATCTATGTCATTCACAAAAAAATCTTTACCTTGTCAAATGCCAAGTAGAATCCTATCTCACGATGCAAAAGTAATTCCTAAATCCAACTAGTTAACAAGAACCCTTAAAGCTGGTTAAGATACAAAAAGAGACTACTGAATAAAGTTCAATCTCTCAAGAATACTATAACTGGGCTCACTTATACAGTTTCGTAAATCCCACGTCAACGTGACAACTAACTTCTCACAGCATTTCTTTTTAGAAAAACACAGGAAACAAATACACAGCACAAACTTATTATTCTTATTTCCAATGTTAAATCCACACCAAATTCTCGTTGGAGAACGCAAAAAATTATAACTAAAATCAAGCTTGAAGCCGACACGACCCATTAACAGACATATTAGTTAGACCACAGTATACACGAATAGACCAGGGACATCCTCCCTCGTTGGGCACAAATCGATCAGTTCTCCGCCGAAAAGGCCAAGCGAACCCACCAAGTCAAACGGCGCTACGATAGCGTCAGGTGAGCCACTCAACGCGCAAGCGACCTTGAGGGAAACGAACACAAGAATTCTCTCTCTCTCTCTCTCTCTCCTTATCTACAAACAACAAACTCAATACTAATCTTCTTACTTTTTTTAAAAGGAATTTTCAATGAAATCTTACATACAATTAAAGGCCTTTCTTTCAGAGAACCGAACATACTTTTAGATAATAGAAACTTATTCCTTATTCTTTATTTTTTTATTTTTTTATCTTCTTTCCTATCCTATAGTAACGACATCGTTACAAACCCTTATTTTAACAAAATTACATAAGACTACGAACACCCTGAACCGTCCACCTACGGTGTTTTACAACCTCCATTTTAGGGGTGTATTTGTTCCCTTTTATGAGCACTTTTTAGGGGGTGTACTCGCTCTCTTTTATGAGTACATTTTAAGGGGTGGACTCGTTCCCTTTTATGATCACTTTTTCCAACCCTTTATTTTACCAGAGCAGAGAATACATGGAGATTACGAACACATAGTAGAGCAGATAATCTTTCAAGGGGTAAACTCGTTCCCTTTTATGATCACTTTTTCCACCCTTTATTATACCATAGCAGATAATACAAAAGAGTACGTAACATAGCAGGGATGTATTCGTTTCCTTTTATGATCACTTTTTCAACCGCTATTCGAACATAGCAGATAATACATAAGACTACGTAACATAGCAGGGATGTATTCGTTCCAACACTTATTTTAACACAGCAGAAATTACATAATACTACGAACACCCTGAACCGTTCAGCCATGGTCTTTTACGACCTCCAGTTTAGGGGGTGTACTCGCTTCCTTTCAAGAGCATTTTTAGGGATGTATTCGTTCTCTATTTTAACATAACAGAAATAGCAGACAATAAGCACATTATAGCAAAGACTACCAACATAATAAGGTTTGTACTCGTTTCCAACCCTTTAATTAACATAGCAGAAATTACATAAGACTATGCAGCATAGCAGGGGTGTACTCGCTCCAACCCTTATTTTAACATAACAGAAATAGCAGACAATGAGCACATTATAGCAGAGAATACAATCGAAACCCTGAACCGTCCACCCACGGTCTACAGATAGTCATTTTAGGGGGTGTATTCATTCCCTTTGATGGCCACTTTTTCCACCCCTAAGAAAAGACAACAAACATAGCAAATTCGTTCCACCCCTAATTGAACAAAGCACAGAATACATAATAGGGGTGTATTCGTTCCACATTAACCACCCGTTATTATGTTGATGGCTCTTTTACGACCTCCATTTTAGAGGGTGAACTTGTTCTCTCTTACTTTCAACCCCTATTTGAACATAACAGAGATTATTTTCTTTTACGGGGGTAGCAACCCTCAACCCTCCTCCTTTCTCATCCAGGGCTTGGGACCGGCAATGTCGGAGTTAAAAGTTTTTTACAACCAGTGTTAATAAATAACAACACCATTTAACAAGTCTTTTTTTACGCAGAACTTAATCTGAGGCCTGTGACCATCATCATCATACTCTCATAAATGAATAAAGCATAATATCATTAGCATCAATAGTGGTGAGTGAGAATTTGTTTAAGAAATCGCGTAGTGAATAACCAGATGCATGGCATGCTAGATATAGAAAACAGTAATGTCCACAAAACTGAGATAAATCACCTTGACTACGTATATTATTCCATATATAATACTGACAGTTTCGTTTTAAAAATCTTATATGATGTTGTATATAGGGAGGTATACCATAGCTATTGAAATACTCTCCCATACATATATTAGATATGTAAACAGCAACCCAATGTTCTCCAGGCTTATCACTAGAATCAGTGTTTATAATTATGCCGGCTGGAAATGTATGAAAAACAGCGGTGGCTCATCTGCAGCATACACACCAATAAAATGATATTTAGGCAAAGTTTGTTGTAGTGCCTCATAAAGTTCACTTGCATTTAACATTTTCAAAATTAATTAATATATATATTTTTCTCTGGAAATCAATTTCTAATTCTGAAGAGAATTCACCATAAATAATTGGTGTTACAGGAGATGGCAGTGCTTCTTTAAAATGAACCTCTAAACGTACACTTCCTTGCCGTTGTGGACTAGTATGAAATGCAGCACTAGCGCTAGAATCGGGAGTTAAATCAAACACCAGTGAAGTACAACCATTAGGATATTCGGCTCGTTTCCAACCCTTATTTTAACATGGCAGATATTACATAAGACTACGAACACCCTGAACCGTCCAGCCATGGTCTTTTATGTTCAAATAGGAGTTGAAAAAGTGATCATAAAAAGAAACGAATACATCCCTGCTATGTTACGTAGTCTTATGTATTGTCTGCTATGGTAAAATAAAGGGTGGGTGGTTATGAAGTGTACATTTTAATATCTAAAATTTCTGTTTTCATGTTATAGTACCAAACATGTTACACTGTTTGAAGTTTAAATTTTCAATCCTAATTTTTATAGTGTTTTGAAATACCATTCAGGCAATTAACGGTGAGTGTTCTCATAAGAGAGAAAAAAATGTAACAATTTAAGAGAAGAATAACCCAGACGCAACCCGTGAGAAGACACGTTTTAGTATACAGTGGTCTACTAAAGTTTGATAGTTTTCAGCCGACAGTATGTCAGTATGTGTGCTCCGTCACTTTTTTTCTGCTATTTTTTTAGTAAGCTTCACACTTCACTAGAGGACCAGTATTATTTTATTCTCTTATATTTAAACAGCTGTACTATGTAATATATATATATATATAACTACATTGTTAATCATTATTCAATGAAAATCAATTGCAATTAATCGATGAATTAAAAGTAATTGCTCTGAAAATTAATTGCAATTTAATTAATTGAATAATGCAATCAATTGCAATTGAATAAGTCATTGCGAAAAGGCCATCCCCACCACATTTTCATTTTAGTGCAAAGTCGAGACGTACGAGAAGAAACCCGTATCACAGGTGAAAGACCAAGTGCCTGGCAACATTATGTTGCATATCCTAAACTACTGCCTCAATGTCATCGATGCCATTGTACACGTCAAGTTTGTAATGCAAAGTTCTTTCTTTCCACTCAACAATTTACTTTGTTGGATATATGGCATTTTCGAAATGACTAAATGTCTGAATTTAATTGCACTTACTTCCATCAGCAATTACTTCCAATTCAATGAGTTATTGTAATTAAGTTCTCATTGACTAATGGCCAGCTGCAATTAAAACTAACAATTACTCATTTCAATTGTTAATTGCAACTAACAATTAAACCTAAAATTTATTGTTGATTCAATTACAATTTGACCTCTGATGCGTGAACATAACAGAAATAGCAGACAATGAGCACATTATAGCAAAGACTACCTACATAGTAAGGGGTGTACTCGTTTCCAACCCTTTAATTAACATAGCAGAAATTACATAAGACTATGTAAAATAGCAGGGGTGTACTCTTTCCAACCCCTATTTTAACATAACAGAAATAGCAGACCATGAGCACATTATAGCAAAGATTACAATCGAACACCCTGAACCGTCCACCCACGGTCTTTTATGACCTCCGTTTTAGGGGTGAACTTGTTCTCTTTTATTTTTCAACCCCTATTTGAACATAACAGATTTTATTTTCTTTTACGGGGAGACAATATTCATTTGCTTTTTATCAACTGTTTAAAGATTGCAAAGGAATGCAGACTTCCGTGGTTTGTTATCAGTTACATAATAACTTCTGCCATATGTGGATAATTCTCATTACGTCATTCATCCGGATTTTAAAACATTGTGCTAGTGAGTACAGCCTGGAGAGTACAATCGTGTATTTTTTTAATTTTTATTTTCGGTGAAAAAGTGCTGACATAATTTCACAATCGCAGTATTGTTATTAGAGTCGAAAGTATGACGTTTTTTCCTCATTATTTCTTCAACAGACAATAATGATTTAATAGTATGTGTTGATCGCTCGCGGTATGAATTAGGGATTGGAGACGGAAGGCTGCTAGTGGTTTTCTATTTTCATTCAACGATAGGATTTACAAAAAAGGGAAACCCCAACCGTAACCACTGACATCATCTCTATTGCACAATATTGCGGAATGCAATTACAAAGGTATAAAAGACTGACCGAGAAGTTCTTTTTAATCAGTTGCTTGTAGGTGTTTAAAGAATAAACTTCATATCTGTGAAGCTCTGATTTAAAAGTTGATTTTTTCTTAAATTTCGTTAACTGTGTATCAGTGTGCTTTCCCTTAGTTCTCTATAGGTAAGACATCTTATAACGATAATATCATATTATAAAAACTCACTTTTGAACGTATTATAGTAACGTTGTGCTATCTTATAAAAACACACTTTGGACGTATTATAGTCATGGCAACATTAGGTATGAAAAAGGTTAAACCGAATACTACCAATTTACCAACTGATACTCTATTTAATAATAATTTGAAAAAAAATCATTTCAAAATGTGATAGTGTTTTAAATGAGGATAGTGGTTGCTTTTTAAATAATAAAAGAAAAGACTTTTATTAAAACAGATATATTATTTAGATATATTAAAACAGAAACAAGATAATACATCTTTTAAAGTAATTTTTTCTTTGGCTACAACTTTTGTAAAACCAGTAGATTTAGAAACATGTAGATTCTTTGTAAATAGTAGTAATGAAATTATTTTACCGAGTACAGATGTGAATGCTATAATTGAAAAATTGTTTAATAAAATTTTAGTTGAACAAGAAAACATAGCAATTAAGAAATCAGGGTGGTCTCTATGTTCTCAAACTAACCATCTCTTAGAAATTAAAATCACTAAGTACGATCCATTGGCGGGATCATCTTATATAAAATTGCCTCAATGAATTTTATCTAAAAAGAAATGTGTTTTAAATATTCAAAATAACGATAATAGACGTTTTATTTATTGCATTCTAGCTGCACTATATCCTGCAAATATAATCCACTGCGTGTAAATAATTACAATATATTAATACTTTATTACCATTATTTTAAAAAACCAATATAAAATTCCCCGTTGAAGTAGCAAACATAAACAAATTTGAAAATATATATAATTCCGTATTTACTAAGGAACAAATTTCTATTAATCTATATGGCATTGATTATGATAATGAAACAAGTCTTCCGTTACGTATAAGCGAAAACACATCCGCAGGTAAACATATTGATTAATTGTATTGTGAAGAAAATTTCAATAGTCATTATTGCCTTATAAAAATTCTCAATATCTTATTGAAAAGTCATAAAAAAACATATAAAATTGCCTCAATGGATTTCATCTAAAAATGTGTTATAAATATTCAAAATAACGATAATAGATGTTTTATATATTGTATTCTAGCTGCATTGCATTATGTAAACAATAATCCACATTGTGTAAGTAATTACATACAATATATTATTACTTTATTGCCGTTATTTGAAAAACGAATATAATATTCCCCGTTGAAGTAGCAAACATAAACAAATTTGAAAATATGTATAATTCCGTATTTACTAAGGAACAAATTTCTATTAATATATATGGTATTAATTATGATAATGAAACAATTTTTCCGTTACGTATAAGCGAAAACACATCTGTAGGTAAACATATTTATTTGTTGTATTTAACCTTCCTACTACCGTGGGGCCCTATATAACCCCAAGCTAAGTTTAACAGTGTGTAACTCGCGTAATACATTACATTAAAAAATGAAAAACATTGGATTTTCATGTTTGCTTTGGAACTTCACTTTTGTATATTGTGATATTTTCTGTGTGCATGTGAGCGCAAGTTTCTCGACTTCCTGCACCGAGTACCATTAGGGTCATATAGGACAACAGCAATCATTAATAACTTTTGTATTTTTCGATACATGTCACTGATTATTCGGAGTGAAATTTGACACAAGTCACTCTTCAATTGTTTTGTCGAAAGTATGAGAAGCACCATGGCATCAAAGAATCTACCTTGCGAAGACGTAGAAAAAAATTTGCATGAAGAAAAAACTGATTTTGACTTTTCGCGAGAAGATCCTGCAAGTGATGATATTTCATCTAGTGATGATTGTGAAATAGATGAAATTTTGGACTATAATGATATACATGAATATGATTCAGATTTATATCTAGATTCTGAAGATGAATGTATGTTTGAAAGAAGCAAAAATGATACCTCAACATCTACACTTACAAGTAAGTATATTCTAATGGACTTCTACTTTTGTTGCATTTGTATCTTTGTCAATGATAGTTGTCAATTTATTTTATTATTTTATGGAAATGGTAAAATACAGTCCGATATACTTTCATGTAGTATAAAAATCTAAAATAATAATGTGCTTGGTTTTGAGTGTGACGTCACTCGATTATGCTGTGTAGACCAAAGGAGACGTAGGCGTACAGAGTGTAAGGGAATCAGAACCAATTTCTTCCTTCAACTGTACTCGGCCCTAGGTCAAAGGTAAGTGTGCTAGCCTCTAGATCCAGCGGTGTCCCGAAAACAATGAGAAATAGCTCCTAGTTGAAATCGTAGCCTTGCAATATCTGCTGTATTTCTTGTCCTGATCTATTAGTTTTCTGAACTTTCATGAAAGACACATTTCAAAATTGTTCTTTCATATGATAATATGATTCCCCTTTTCGTTATTTCCTTTTTCCCATCCTTATTCAGTATTGTAGAAAGAGGAATTGGAAAACAGTCCACGGTTATTCCATCTAGACTAAAGTTGACGACGATAATGAGAATAAATGAAATTGCTGATAGACGAAAGTGGGAGAAAACGGGTGAACCCCAAGAAAACTCATACACACAGTGCTTATTCACCACAAATTACACTTGGCGCGAGCTGGGATTGAACCATGAATTTCAGGCACCAGAGATGAAGGTGCTACCAATGAGCCAGCGCGGCACATTATTCAATGTTATGTTTCTGAATAATCCACTAAAATTTTTCCTAATGAGCACGATCAACTACGATGATAAACACATTTCTATCCTTGTTCTGAATTTGATCCTGATTTCTGTTAGTCATCTTATGTTATTGCAATGTTGATTTTCTCATGTTCGGTCAGGGTTTCAAAGATGCGAAACATACGTGTATAAGTAAAACTGAGCTATTCTTTGTGTCAAATTTGACAACGACTAAAACGACAGTGTAATTTTGTATAAGTTCTTTTGTGAGCAATTTGTTTCTTGGAGATCAAAATTTTATACACCAAAAAAAAAAAACTTTATTTCGCAGGTAAGAAAAAATTTAGAGAACTGTTTTAGAATCCAATTGTATGTCTAAGATAGGCAATTAAACTGGAAATTAAGCTATACTACTAATCATCATCCAAATTATTAAGTTTCCCTATGTGCATACCTGTACTGAATTTATATAATTGCACTATGTTATCAATTTATCAACTCATTAAGCATATTACGTGACAAGAAAAGCTAAATTAATAACAATGTATAAACAAACACGATATAATGTAAAACTGTTCACCAATAAATGTTTTTATAAACAAAGAAGGCAGTGTTTCTTCAATAAATGAAATGGGGTCACCAGTGACCCCAATGGTATTCAGAGTAATGAAAAAATTCCGGTAGTAGCAGGGTTAAACTCTCATTATTGTTTAATTACAAATTTAAATGGTTTTGTTAGACATCAATTAGGTACTCATCAAGCATTTATTTGTAGACGATGTTTAGTATCTTTTTATAACAAATCAAAATTAGATGAACATGAGAAATTATGTAAAGAACACACTCCAACCAAAATTAACATGCCGAAACAAGGAGATGTTTTATAATTTTTTGTAAACTAAAATTATTATTACAAAATGATGTCATAATTGTTGCAGATTTCGAAAGTTTACTGAAACCAATAAATAAACAAATTGGATCCAATACGAAAGAAATTCAGAAACATATACCGTGCAGCTTTAGTTATATTGTGTGTGTATAACCAACATATAAAATCAGACTTAGTTATTTATTGTGGTAAAAATGTATCGAGTAATTTTGTCTGCTATGGAGAAGGAATTAAAAATAATAATAAATATATTACATCAACAAAAACCAATAATACCATTAACTAACTTTCAGCTACAGGAGTATAATCTATCTACTAAATGCTCTACTTGCGATAGTAATTATATGAGTGAAACACCAGAATCATTTAACTGGAAAATATATTACCACGGTGTGTAATAACTGTAATTTGCAAGTTAAACGACAGAGTAATTTTATTCCTGTATTCTTTCATAACTTATCAGCATATGATGCACATTTATTTGTAAAAGAACTAGGTTGCACACCTGACAATATATCTGTAATTGCTGAAAGCACTGAGAAGTACATCACATTCTCCAAACATTTTAATTTTAACGGTAGACCTATAGAGTTACGTTTTGTGGACTTATATAAATTTCTTCCGTACAGTCTGGAAAATTTGGTGTCAAAATTAAAACCTGAGCAATTCATATATACAAAACAAAATTTTTCACACGATGAGTTTCCTTTAATTCTCCGTAAGGGAATTTATCCTTATCAACACATAACAAATTTAGATAAATTTAAAGAAACTGAATTACCTGTAAAAGGGGCGTTTAATAGCAAATTGAACGGAACACAAATTTCCGAGACCGACTATCAATATGCACAAGAGATTTGGCATACGTTTAATTGTCTAAATTTAGGGGACTATCATGATCTGTACTTAAAATGTGATGTACTTCTCACAGCAGATGTATTGGAAAATTTTCGAAAGATGTGTTTAAATGCTTTTAGTATTGACCCAATTAATTGTTTTACTTCGTCTGGTTTGGCATGGCAAGCCATGTTATAAAAAAAAGTTGAACTTAAACTCTTATCAGATATTAATATGTATATGATTGTAGCAAAATTGATTCACGGAGGCATCACCCAAGCTATATTAAGGTATGCCAAAGCTAATAATCCCTACGTACATGATTCTGATGCGAAAAAAAGAAAAATTCTATTTACTATATATTAACATGAACAATCTATAAGGACTATCAATGATTGATTATTTACCATATGGTGGTTTTCGGTGGCAAGACAAAATTGACGATTGGCAAGACAAGAATAAAATTATTAATTGGTCCACTGATAGTGAATGTATTTTTTCTAGAAGTGGACTTAGAGTATCCAAATTATTTACACGAATACCATTCTGATTTTCCGTGTGCTCCCACTAACGAAATTGCACCGAATGGTAAATACTCAAAATTACTATTAACACATAAATCGAAATCGAATTATATCTTGCATTATAGAGTATTACAATTTTATCTAAAGCAAGGTTTAATATTGGTAAAAGTACATAAAATATTATGGTTTGGTCAATGAAAATGGATTGCATTTTATATAGAAGAAAATATTAAGCGTCGGGCAAATTCTACAATTGAATTTGAGAAAGAGTTTTATAAATTACTACATAATTCCGTATACGGAAAGACTATGGAGAATGTACGAAAACGCATTGATATAAAATTAATTAATAATGAAAAACGTATAAAAAATTAGCAGTGGAAGATCAGTTTCAAAATTGGGTAAAATTAAGAGACAATCTTGCATTATTCCATATGCTAAAAAATCTGTAACTCTAAATAAACCGATCCACGTAGGAGCCACAGTTTTATAATTATCAAAATTAGCAATGTATGAATTCCATTATAATGTAATGAAACCTCGGTATGGAGATAAGATTAGTATTACTTACATGGGTACTGACTGTTTCATTTACTACATTAAAACCGACATTTATAAAGATGTAAAAGACATGATTGAGTATTTTGATACCTCAACTTTTTCTCAACCTAATCCGTATGATATTCCATGGAAAAATAAAAAAGCTTTAGGTAAAATGAAAGATGAATTAGGTGGACTTCCCATCATTGAATATGTTTGTTTACGAGCAAAAAATTATGCGATAAAACTGTTGAAAATAAAGAATTGAAAAAAATGTAAAGGGATAAAGAAAAATGTAGTTAAAGAACAAATTACGTTTGACGATCATAAATCATGTCTATTTCAAAACGAAACGATTCATAAAGCTGAATTTGAATTTAAAAGTAAATATCACAATTTAACAACAAATCAGGTAACAAAATAATCCTTAGATCCGCAAGACGATAAAAGAAAAAATTTAAATTGTAACATACACACTGTTCCTTGGGGGTGTCATAATAAAGATTTAACATGTGGGATTTGTATATTGTAAATATGATATTTTAGTTTTTGTATATATTAGTGTAATAGTATTGGTAAACAAAAATATGTCACAATCAGTTCGAGAACAAATAGTTGCAGAATTACATAAAGGTGCAAGACGAAACTGTCCTCGAACACCCGTTATAACAAAAGGTAATTCATGATCTATGGCAAGCTGATTTAGTTGAAATGAATAGTGGAAAATTGAAAGGTCTAGCAAACATTAATCGAAAGTTCAAATATTTATGAACTGTGAAAGAAATTACACAAGCATTTATAACAGTACTGAGAAAAGCAAGCAAAAGCCCAAAACTTTTACAAACTGACAGAGGTCGAGAATTTTATAATTCAGTGTTTCAGAAAGCGATGAACCAAAATACCATTAAACATTATTGAACGTACAGTGATGTGAAAGTAAGTATTATTGAAAGACTTAATAGAACATTACATAATTTAATGTGGAGAGAATTTACACTGCAGGGAAATTATAAATGGATTGGCATTCTGCCGGAATTACTAAATAAATATAATCATACTATTCATTCAACTATTAAAATGAAACCTATCGACGCTATTAAAAAAGAAAATGAAAAACATCTATTGACAAACATCTGTTGCAAAAAGTTTTCTGTGATAAAAAGATAAAGTAACTTTAAGGTAGGTGAATATGTAAGAATTAGTAAATTTAAGCGTCCTGGTTTTGATAGAGGTTTCACACGCAATTGGAGTACAAAAATTTTTCGAATTGCTAAAGTTTTCTTCACTAATCCTCCAACATATCACTTAGTAGACTCAAATAATAAACCTATTGAAGGAAGGTTTTACGGACACGAATTACAATTAACGAAATTTCCGGAAACATATTTAATTGAAAAAGTTTTGCGAAAGAAAAATAATAAGGCCTATGTTAAATGGTTATGTCTGCCAAAAAGTGAAAATTCTTGGATTGATTTAAAGCATACTCTATTCTAAAAAAGAAAAGTCAAGAATTTATATGTGAAGCATCTCGTCACGAGTATTTCTTGTAGATTTTAAAATTTTAAAAGGTGAATTTTATATTTTGAATTCTAGCAACACTGTAAATTTTCGTTGCTTAGTTAAATTGTCATCATCATCACGAGGTCTATCAGCATCACAAGTAAAAGGTATATTAAATCAAATTTGTTCTTCAAACGCTGTGTTTTTATGTAAAGGAGAAAATAAAGCAAAATGGTGAAAAACGTTATGTAAAAGAAAATATGATATATCTGTAATAGAGAGAAACACTGTAAATTTTCATGCTTAGTTAAATTGTCGTCATCATCGCGAGGTCTATCGGTATCACAAGTAAAAGCTATATTAAATCAAATTTGTTCATCCACATATGGCGGAAGTTATTATGTAACTGATAACAAACCACGGAACTCTGCATTCCTTTGCAATCTTTAAACAGTTGATAAAAAGCAAATGAATATTGTCTCCCCGTAAAAGAAAATAATCTCTGTTATGTTCAAATAAGAGGATGAAAAATAAAAGAGAACAAGTTCACCCCTAAAATGGAGGTCGTAAAAGACCGTGGGTGGAAGGTTCAGGTTGTGTTCGATTGTAATCTTTGCTATAATGTGCTCATTGTCTGCTATTTCTGTTATGTTAAAATAGGGGTCGGAACGAGTACACCCGTGCTATGTTACATAGTCTTATGTAAGTTCTGCTATGTTAATTAAAGGGTTGGAAACGAGTACACCCCTTACTATGTAGGTAGTCTTTGCTATAATGTGCTCATTGTCTGCTATTTCTGTTATGTTAAAATAGAGAACGAATACATCCCTAAAAATGCTCATAAAAGGAAACGTGTACACTCCATAAACTGGAGGACGTAAAAGACAATGGCTGGACAGTTCAGGGTGTTCGTAGTCTTATGTAATTTCTGCTGTGTTAAAATAAGTGTTGGAACGAATACATCCCTGCTATGTTACGTAGTCTTATGTATTATCTGCTATGTTCGAATAGCGGTTGAAAAAGTGATCATAAAAGGAAACGAACCCATCCCTGCTATGTTACGTAGTCTTATGTATTATCTGCTATGGTAAAATAAAAGGTGGAAAAAGTGGTCATAAAAGGGAACGTTTCCACCCCTTGAAATGTACTCATAAAAGATTATCTGCTCTACTATGTGTTCGTAGTCTCCATGTATTCTCTGCTCTGGTAAAATAAAGTTTTGGAAAAAGTGATCATAAAAGGGAACGAGTCCACCCCTTAAAATGTACTCATAAAAGAGAGCGAGTACACCCCCTAAAAATTGCCCATAAATGGGAACAAATACACCCCTAAAATGGAGGTTGTAAAAGACCGTGGGTGGACGGTTCAGGGTGTTCGATTTCCCGTGGGCTCTTGAATTGAGCGAATATGTTCCAGATCGATCATTTTGCTACTACTCGTGAACGTTTTAATCCAATAGACGTCTTATTGCTTTTTTCGTGTACGTGACGTTAATTGCCTTCCAGCTCATCAAATGAGGCCATTGCTATTTGCCGGGTATTTGAAGTGCTCAGTTGCCACGCGCGAATAAGTGTGCTACAGTGATTTGTTAGTGGTGTCGCGTTTTGCTGTGTTTTCTAGCGTATTGTACCTGTCAACTTAACCGTGGCGTGGCAACAATGCGTTAGCAAACAGATCCATGTTTAGGTGGTAAAAATGAAATTAAATCTTTGAGTTTTATGTCCCACGCTTATGCAGGGTAGGCTAAACAAGACGGTGTTTGTCCACCACAAAGTTCACTTGGCGGGAGCTGAAATCGAACCCTGGACCCCAAGCACCAGAGGTGAACGCTCTACCACTGAGCCACCGCGGCTCTTTAGGTGGGAAACGTCATAAGATAAAACAGACGTACTCTCAAGCAATTCCAAAGGAGGTGGCCACATCAGTTATACAGACTTAACTCTTCTTCGCCTAACTTCTACATATTTGATCCAATGAAGGAAATCTTATTGCACAGAAGAGCCCTTAGCCAACAGGAATAATGGGTAAAGGTATTGGCTCATCTCGATAATAAGCGTATTTCATTACAATTCTTCGGGTGAGTTTAACTTGAAGATCTAGAATTATAAGGAAATTTCAGGGACTGGTAAAAGCAAATTATGTGCTTCCAGATTACAGAAGCTTATAGTCAGGTGGCAAATATCTGTTGCCATAGCAAAAGACTAAATAGAAAAAACACATTAAACTTCTCTCCATACTCTACAAATATCAAAATTCAATCAGTCACATCAGAACAGCAATATTGATATATGGGTGTATTGCACCATGTTAAAGACAATGGTAATTATAATCTGTACTTACTATCTTGCGTGTACGAGGGCTATCCAGAAAGTAGATTACGTTTTCGTCTGTGTCCGCTAGGGGCGGGGCTAGCGCGGCCATCTTGGGGTCAGAGCGTTGCGCAGCTCAGTCGGCATCTAGCCGTGCTAGTGAGAGGTTCGTGCTGTGCTCCGTTAAGATACTGTGACGGTTTGAAATGTCTGCGTTAATTGAAAATCCCGCGAGCTGCAAGGTGCGTGCAGTAATAAGGTTTCTGACAGCAAAAAACTGTAAACCGAAAGAAATCTATCGGCAGCTGTGTGAAGTGTATGGGGACAACATTATCACTGAAGGTGGAGTGCGACAGTGGGTCATAAGATTTAAAAATGGCCGAACCAATGTTCACGACGAAGATCGAAGTGGGAGACCCAGCAAAGTGACTGCCGAACTTGTCGAAAAAGTCGATGTTAAAGTCCGTGAAAATCGAAAGTTCACAATAACGGAACTTTCTTTGAGTTTTCCACAAATTTCGCGAAGTTTGTTGCACGAAATCATCAGCGAAAAGCTTGGTTACCACAAGTTTTGTGCAAGATGGATTCCAAAAATCTTGACAGAGGACCACAAAAATCAGCGAATGGCTGCAGCGTTGCACTTTTTGGACGCCTACAATAAGGATGGTGACTCTTTACTCGATCGCATCGTTACTGGTGACGAAACATGGGTGAAACACGTGAACTGTGAAACGAAATTGCAATCAATGCAGTGGGGGCACACAGGTTCTCCCCAAAAACCCAAGAAATGCATGCAAACAATGTCGGCAAGGAAGATGATGGCGACTGTTTTTTGGGACAGAAAAGGTGTGATTTTGGTGGACTTCCTGGAAAGAGGCACTACAATAAACGCTCAAAGGTATTGCCAAACTCTGCAAAACCTCAGAAGAGCAATTCAAAACAAGCGCAGAGGAATGTTGAGCTCTAAGATCTTGTTGATTCACGACAACGCCCGGCCCCACACGGCAAATGTCACGCGTGAAGTTCTTGAATCTTTTCAGTGGGAGTTGTTTCCTCATCCGCCGTACAGTCCCGACCTGGCACCGAGCGACTTCCACCTATTCCCAGCAATGAAGAAGTGGCTGGCTATGCAGCGTTTTGATGACGACGAACAGCTGCAAGAAGAGGTAACGAAGTGGTTGAAGTCGCAGGCGGCCGAATTTTTCGACGAATGAATTTCCAAGCTCGTACATCGCTACGATAAATGCCTTAATTTGAATGGTGACTATGTCGAAAAGTAGTATTTGTGTGTGGCTTTCATCTGTATATAATAAAATTTGTTTCCTATACTTTGTTGATTTTTTATTCCAAAACGTAATCTACTTTCTGGATAGCCCTCGTAGTTTGATATATGATGGAATTATTTATCCGTTTCAGCACCGAAGCTATATTAGACGTAGACCTACAGTGAAAAGTGGGAACCGAACCACCATAATTTGTTCAAGTTTCAAACCTTTTCCATGTGAATAGAACACAGTACTCATCACTTTAACGACTAAACCAATAGGCAAGCCAATTTCAACTCTAGATTTCAATATTTGTTGAAAGAGATGAAATGCCAGTAAGTGAACGAAATCTAGCGACGAAGATAACAGCGTTTATCGAAATCGTTTTAAGTACTAACTTTTAATTCCAGACGCAATAAAAGAGTAAATGGTAGCTTCCCTTGTAAATAGTACAAATTTCAATAGTTAGTTTTGGTGGATAACTATGTGCGAACAAGATAAAAAATAGGAGCATATGGCACTAGGATAGGAATTGAAAATGCTATCCACCTTATCGATCAAGTGCGATAACTAATTCACTACTGAACTAGTCCTGCATGATAAACACATAAACATTTAAATATCACTTTCACCGTAAGATTAAACCGCAAACCATAATTCGAGTCTCGACTATGTTTCCCTCCTTTCGATATTCCATTCCATTCGCAGCAATTGAGAATAATGTAAAGAAAATTCTATTGCCCCCTCCTATCTGATAAATCACAGTACATGTTCTTCCATAATGAACCAAAGACGTCAATGTATTTCACTTAAAACTGATTTGAAGAATGAGATTTAAAACGTAACATCTGTGTATCCTCATCGCCAAAAGTGCTTTTACATCGCCGTGACGGATATATGACTGCGCGCTACTCTAAGGAGGGGATGCTTGGATAAGAATTTTTTATTAATTTTTAAGAGTTTTTATTTTGACTAGGGAAATAGCGTCAATCTCCAGACACGATGTAGAGAAGACAGAAAGAATGAGATGCAACATCTGTAATATTTTTGCAGTTCATTAAGGGACTACAGGGACCGACTGAACTAATTACTGATAGTAGCGCTTTTAACTCTTCAAGAATTTTGTATCACATGTTCGCAGGACACTTTTGTAAGTTCTAAATCTGTGCGTGAATTATTTCATACGCCTCACTGTAACTATTTGAGAATAGAAACAGATGGCGCTGAACGTAAATATGTTTCGCTGTCGTAAAGCAAGGGCGGTAATGAATGTAAATAAGGTTCTTATTATATAAAACATAGAAGTATTTATGCACTGTATAGAACAATGTAATACAGTAAATAAGCTACATCATAATCACTAAAGCCCGCAGGACGTTTTCCAACTGGGATGGGGGCAAAAGACCAAGATAGAGTTCTTCGTTTTATTCCCTATATATATTAAATTAAAATTCATAACATTTATCATTGATAGCGCATATCGTCTTTGCTCACTGTAGCCTATTAGTCAGAACATTCATCTCCAGACATGATGTCGAGAGAAGAGAAAGAAAAAGATATGAACAGTGGCGTAACTAATTTTACTGCGCCCTGGATCCATTGATCATTGACTCAGTCATACCCACTCCTGCCCCAAGCATTTCAGCTCTGCGTTATATATACGGTACCATGTTAGAAGGGCCCAACAAAAAGACAAAGAGATTAAGCCCCGAGTCAAAACGGCCCCGGACAAAAGGGCCCAAGTTTAAAGGGCTCTGCGTCAAACGACCACTGATTGAAGAGACCCAGCTACAAAAGGAAACGAGTCAAAACGGTCACAGGTTAAAAGGGCCCGGGTCAAAAAAGTCCCCGCAACAAAAAGTTCCGAAAGAAAACGCTCCTCGTAAAAAGGAGACAGATTCAAAAGTGGCCTCGGTATAAAACAGCCCCAGACGAAACGGCTATAAGAAAAACGGCTCGTGTTAAAATCTCTCCGCAACAAAAGGGCAGGAGTTAGAAAGGCCAGAATCGAATCGACCCCTTGGCAATGCACATACTTCTCCCAGTGCTCACGCCATTGTTGGAATCACTTCTGGAACACAGTTTTTGGAAAGATGAACAACCGTGCCGTTGCATTTCGCATGATGCCTTCTCTTGACTCATTAAGAGGGCCCAAGTCAAAAGGATCAGACGACAAAAGAACCCGAGTGGAAAAGCCCTGATTCGGGTCAAAAGGGGCTCTGGTACAAAAGTGCCCGAGTCAAACGTACCCGCGTCAAAAGGCCCCGGTAGAATAAACTCCGCAACAAAACCTCGTCAAAAGGGCGGATCAAACGAGTTCCATGGGAAAAGGACCCGAGTCAAAAGGTATACGTGAAGCGGGCCCGGGCCAAAAAGGGATCTGCAACAGAAGTGTTTCAGTGAAACGGGCCTGAGTTAAAAGGTCTCCGCAACAAAAGAGACCAAATCAAAACGCCTCTCATTAAACGGTCCGGGTCAAAAGATCACAGCAAAAAAGACCAGACAATCACTTATTAATATAAAGCAAAAATTGGCGATTTACATAGTGATAATAAATATAGCAATTATAATGACTATCAGCATTCTTGCGTTACGTTACAATACTTAGAATTTTTGCGTAATTTTTTACGGAATGACAACCAACGTCAGTAACAGAGGCTATTCTTGAGAGAAGTGACATTGGTAAAAATTAGCATTTTACGAATGCAATCCACGAGTAGTTACCTTCGCAAAGGTATGATTCAATTTCATTTACGGTGGAAAACTTTAATGGCCTCAAAACAAAAGTTCAAACGAAACACATCAACCACTTTTTGTTCATTGTTATGCATATTTTGATTATTACACTTATTATTATATTACTTTTATTATTATTATCATTAATAATAATAACAATATACAAGGTCAGTGGTGACCCATACCTTCTAAACAATATACGCCACTGCTTAAAACTATGAACTCTATATTAATATTGGTCGTCTTCCGATGATTTTATGTTACACCCCCCCACTCTCCCAAGGTGTACAAAGGTGTCTTACCCTTTATCCCAAAGAATGAAAAGCAAACATTTTCGCGAAAATAGCCAAGGGTAGAGAGGGAGTGCCATAGAACGCACACAGCTCGCGGTATAACTGCAAGAGATATATGGTCAATTATAGTTGCCATATTGGTAGAGGGCGTTTAGTCAAGGCGCACCTATCAAGGTTAGTTCCGGCAGTAGAGCACGCAGTTGACTGTTAGAAAACAACAGTAGCGTACAACTAGACCCTTCTGTTTACTTTTCACGAATATTTTTCACCTTCATGCGTACAGGTCACGTATCGCATGGATTTAATTGATATGCTGTGTCAAGTGTATATTACCTAAAAAGATATGAGTACTGAAAAGGCAAAAACAGGTAATTATATTTCTTTTCCTTTTTCTATTAGCCAGTGGAAGTCTGTATGGTTGTTTCAACATCTTTCCTGTAGTTTGCTTAGGATTCACCTCCACTTTTTAGTTGAGTTTGGCTAGGAATACCACCACGACAAGTCATGGTTCTTATGATAGTGGCGTTTTTCGCCCGGAGAAATTACGGAAATAATAAATAATGTAGACCCCGATGCTTGGCGTTTTGATTCGGGCCTTTAGACGCGAGCCCTTTTGTTGATGAAAACTTTTGACCGTGGTCCTCCTGACGCGGGGCCCTTTGACTCGGACCATTTTGTAGCAGGGTGTATTTTTAAACTGGGTCTGTTAGACGCAAGGCCTTTTGACTTGAGTCTTTTTAACCAGGGCCCTTTGATGAGGGGCGCTTTGATTCGGGCCCTTTTGAATCAGATGTTTTTGTTGCGGAGACCTTTTGACCCGGGCTCTTTTAACGTAAAGGCGTTTTGATACGGCCAGTTTGAAAAGAGTTGTTTTGATTCAGCCTATTTTGACTATTGTCATTTTATTACGAAGACCTTTTGATCCGACTTCTTTTATTTCGGGGCCGTTTTGACACGGGCCTCTTTTATGAGGGACGTTTTGATTTGGGTCGTTTTGACTTGGATATCTTTATTGCGGAGATCTTTCACCCGGCCCTTTTGACGTTGGGCGGTTTTGACTTAGGTCTTTCTGTCTTTGCCCTTTTCTCTGGCTCTTCTAACATGGAACCATATATATAACACAGTAGCTGAAATGCCTGAGGCAGGGTGCGAGTATGAGTAAATCGATGATCGATCGGTCCAGGGCACAATAAAATTAGTTACGCCATTGTTCATATCTCTTTCTTCCTCTTCTCTCGACATCGTGTCTGGAGGTGAATGTTGTGATTAATAGGCTACAGCGGCGAAAGACGATATACGCTATCACTGAAAAATGTATTTACTTTTAACTTAATGTATATAGGGCAATGAAACGAAAAATCTATATCCGTTTTTTGCCCCCCACCCCAGTTGGAAAAAATCCTGCGGGCGTTATTGATTATGATTTAGCCTAGTTACTGTATTATATTGTTCTATACACTGAATAAATACTTCTGTGTTTATAACATAATAATAAGAACCTTATTTACAATTATTACGACCCTTGCATTACGACAGCAAAAAAAAAAATTCACGTTCAGCGTACTCAGTTTCAATTCTCAAATAATTATAGTGAAGCGAACGAAATAATTCACGCTCAGATTTAGGACTTACAAAAGTGTCTTCCGAACATGTTGCAGCAAATTCCTGAAAAATTAAAAGCACTAGTAGCAATAATTAGCTCAGTCGGTCCATATAGTCTATTAGTGAATTACATAAATCTTACAGATGTATCGCTTTCTTTTTTTTTCTATCTACATCATGTCTAGAGATTAATGTATGGCAAATAAGGTACAGAGGCAACTTTAAAAGTAAGATTATATACGCTGTCAGTGATAGATGTTGTGGTGTTTAACTTAACATATAAGGCAATAAGTTAAAAACTGAGAATACTAATTTTTTTCAGAGGTAATAGTGCACTGATGCTTCAAATGTGTGTCTTTATTCTCTATATCTACATTTTTTCCTTAGTCAAAATAAAAACGCTTCAAACTTAATCACAAATTCTTATGCAAGCATCCCTTCCTTAGAGTACTGCGCGGTCACATACCCGTAATGGCGATGTAAAGGCACTTTGGCGATGAGGATACAACTTTGGAGCATGAAGTCCTTGGTTTGATCCCAGGTCATGCCAAGTGAGATTTTCAGAAGACAAATACTATGTCCGAGGGTTTTCTCGGGGTTTTTCCGTTTCCTCTCACCTTCTTCATTCCACCATTTCATTCCTCAACATCACTGCCTCTTTAGCCTAGCTGGCACAGCTGTGGTACGTAAAACTTAGATTTAATTTTATTTCATGTTTCTACGGAAGCGAAAATAATCAAGAGAATACTACTCTACCCAATTTTCTTTAGGATGAATATGTTATAATTTCCAAGTTCAACATATACCAAATGCATGCTCTTCATTGCCAGAAATACAGTTAATAAAACATTCTAGAAAGAACTCAGAAAAAACATGTCACGGTGTTTGCCCATCACGAAACTCACATAGCGGGAGGTGGAATTGAAAGCAAAGAATCCGGGCGCCAGATGGGAAGCTCTTCCACTGAAGTCTCAAATATTTAATAGTTGCAGTTGATAGACTCAGCGGGCTACACTTGACATGGTAAAAGAGTTCCTTGTTAAACTATCAGTTGGTTTCTAATTTTGCATATGATATGGCAATAAGACTTTAACAAGAATGTAAATAAATAGTACATAATAAAGTGCTAGTGAAAAACTCAGAGGTTAGTACAGGGCAGAGAATTTCCGGTCCCCAGGTGGCCATTGACAACTAGAAATTTAGAGCCGACGACCAGTATTCAATAGGAATGGTTTGTGCCTTAACTTATACGGGTCTGCGCAGTTTGTGTTTCGCAACAAAAATAATTGTCATGAGTGAGAGAAAACACGGAGTGTGAAATCTTCACAATGGACATGGAGTGTGAAGTTTTCAGAACGTTGTAATTCGCCCCTACTTTTCCACCTTCAATCGAAATAGTTTTCCTCCTGGAACGTCAACCCTAGATCTCTTCCTCCGCTGTTTGAAACTAGCATCCCAGTGCTTAGAATAGATCAATCAATCACACCACGATGCCAGTGATAAATAAATAAATAAATAACAAAATAATTAAAATACCTTTTAAAAATTGATATTTGCATGAGATACCGTTATCACTGCAATCGTCAACTGGTACTTCAGTGCAAACAGAGCGTTACACGAACGTGTAGTCTTAAGATACTTTTTAACATGTATATAAATTGTCCAATTGAAAATTGATTATCCTGAATCGAATCATCTGGTTTTGAAATATTATGTAACCACTTTCTTTCTCAAACCAAAGGCCGTTGGGGCTGGGGGGCTCTCATAATTTGTACATGAGAGATACTGACGACCATCACTTTTGGATTGGCGAGTGCGTCTGATTTTGAAATTTTGCACCCTGGGTTAGTTTTGTTTTTATATTTGATGGATAATATTTACTATGTTATTTCGTTGGTTGGATCAGGGCAAAATGTCCCTTTCAGCATCTCTGCAATATGAGACAGGCGCCTGTGCTTAACATGGAATTAGGACCACATGAGCTCACCTGGAATTGAACCCTTGTCTCCAGCCTTGAAGTTGTGAACGCGCTTGACGACAAAGGAATGCTGGTATGCAGATACATATCAATTGAATGGAACACCTGAAAAAGTGTATCTTAGTAGATTACTAAAGGGCTGCACTACTTTTCGCCGTAAGAACAGCTCTGATGCGACTTAATACAGTCTTAGATAAGTTGATTAGCAAGAGTGGATACTGCATCATTCTGCGAGAAGTTCGGTCTACGTCGGATTCGTGTCTTGGAAACAGGTATAAGACCATTATTCGGCGGGACAGGGGTATTGTTCAATTTCACCTACATGTTCCTCAAATCACGACACAACACATTTAACTCTATGAATGGACGCATTATCATCCTGGAATTTGGCATAATTGCCCGGAAACACCATCACACGCGTAGGGTACAAACGATCCCCTAAACTTGGATCATAATCACAGCAAGGGCGCGACCAGTAAGCGTCAACATAGAACCCCATGACAGCCAAGATATTCTCTCCCACATGGTCACAAAGTGTCCATGTTTCATGGTTGGGCGGAGACACTGCATATCATACTCTTCTCTGGGTGTCTGGCCACATAAACACGGTCGTGATTTGAAACATAATGAACGAAGAGTCCCCCAACAATATCACACGTTTCCAGACATCAGCAGTCAATTGGTCATGTTCGTGTCAACATAGGCGTCGTGCTAAAGCTTTATGGTCTCTTATCAAGAGTTTCATCTGTGCAACCAACACCGTTGTCCCTATCATGCAATTCGGGGTGCAATGATTTCGACATAGGCTGTGAGAACTGTTGCTCACAGCCTTGGGTCACTTTCATCACAGTCGCGCGACAGTTCTGAGTGACAATCAGCTTTTAGTGTTCGGCAGTGCCTGTAACAGGGAGCCTTATTCCAGCCTCTGTTCTTTTTTGCTAAGGTGTTTTTGCCGTGATTTTTGTTGGCAGTAATAATGTTAGGCACTGACCTTCACAATACACTCAACGCATATAGCACTTTCGTCTCACCACCAATTTGGCCTCTTTGGAAATAAGAGGCTATCTATTTTACACTATCTCTGTCTGATGAGATACCTGCACACTGCTAATATTTTGCTCTGCATATATAGTTTATCCTAACACATCACCAGCATCTTGAAGCCTCTTCTATCAGTAAACAGAAAACAGTCTTGCATTTATTTGTTGAAGTTTCAGTTCTTTTTCTAGTACGAAAATTATATAAGACGTGAACTGAGAGTTCTGAAATTCGAATAACAAGAAATCCGACCCAGAACTTCTAGTGGTGCAACAAAAGTGCGTTCGCTAGCTACTACTCCAGGTCGTGAGCTGAAGATCTTTTTCAGTTAATTGTTGCTTAAGTATCCATCAAGGCTAAACGTGACGGTGGATGATAGTGGAATGACAAAACGGGAGATCACCGAGAAAGGGCATAAGCATGATGTTTGTCCACTGCAAAGTCCATTTGGCTCTGCTGGATAGAGCCAAATACCCCATGCTTCACAGGTGAGAGATCTACTACAGAACCACCCATGTACCGAAACAAGTTATTGTATATGATATTACAGAATCACATTTTAACTGTCCCAAAGAAACTTTCACAAAATCAATTATACCAAAAATACCCACACGAACACATGTGGATTTTGTTTTTCAAAGACTAATGAATAGTGTGCTTTTTAAAAACAAAATTCGTTTCAAATTAGTTAAGTAGTAGTTACATTTCTCCATTAAGTTGCTTGAACGAGATGATTGTTTCCGTGAACTAGATGGAAACATGCAAAGCGATCCCTAACCAATAACACGAAAACTTAGGACTCTGAAATCAGACAGCGTGCGTTATTTACACTAAATTTTGTTTAAAATATATATGTTTATCTAACGTAATTTGTAAGGATTAGTTCTATCTGTACTTGTTTTTGCACACTTTTTTCAAATCAACTTTTCGCATTTCACGTAACCTCCAATAGTACCAAGCTAAAGCAAAAATTCTCTCATATTTTGACAGTAATGTCATATAACCATTATAGGTAATGGAATTATATTCCAGGTACTCTTTCAGTACTAGATCACACTTTAAGACAAATAACACTCAAACAGAGGGAAACAGAACGCCTTAGGGAATGACATTTGATTGCTGAAATTCTTCCGTTCCCCTCTACCTTACTGGTATGACATATGCGTAAATTATATATAAAGAGTCTTCAAAAAGAAATGAGTCGAAGGCTGTAATGTTCACACCGGTGATAGAATGATAATATTGTTTCGTAACAAATATGTGTTCGTACAAGAGAGCGGAAGTTCACAACCCGCGGCTAGAGTGCCCTGTGCAAGCCATGCAGCGACGGAAATACACTAGTTGTCGCCTGGCGAAACAGTCGCCTTAGGCCCTGCCTGAGCAATCAAACCAAACCACTGCCCCAAATATTTGCCCAATTTGACGACCTCCCAATCCGGCGCCCGGGGGATGTACATAGTATATTACCTCTAATTTACATATCCTATTTTGCAGCACTCCAACAGTAAGATTGCTTCTAGACAATATGAGTCATTTTGCCCTGAAAATGCATTTGCAGCAGTAATACTTGTGCTCCTAATTCAAATCTACCATTATAAAACGCAACTTCTCAAGGTGCTAACAGTACAATTTAATCAAACGAAGGGTATATATGTAATTACTTTTTATATGCTTCTTCACTGGTTAAATGGGCCATATGCACACCTTTAGTGCACATGTTCCTCGGTTTGACTTGCGGTAGAAGTACATTGAATGGGTTGAGTTGATTTTCTGCTTAACGTGCCGTGCAGCAGCGAGGCTACATGAGACGTTTTCATATTGAGTAACGTCGAATCGAAACCACATGAGCTCCCGCCGGAAATCCTAGTCTTCCAGGAAGTACATTGAAATATAAAAGCATTACGATGGTTCAAATTAAACCTTAAATTGAAGGTCTGAATCTCATATAGTTTCAGTACTGAAAGGGACACTAAAGTCTAATTCAAATAAACGAGGATTTTAGATTGGTTCACCTATTCTTATTCTGTACATGAAGGTGTAACAGAACTCAATTTGTAGTTTCACAGCTTTTTTTTTGGTTAAATCTACACTTATCTTTCATTCTGCTCTTATACAAATATATTAAGTATTGCTACATATATATATATAACAAAAAAGTTCAGTCTGCCATATAAACGTGTATATTTGTTACTCTATTATTTTGTTAAGCACACAGAACCTAAATCAACAAAATTTGAATTTTAGGTAAAAGTTAGTAAAACTATTATTTATGAATATTGATATTCGAACACTGAAACTTTTAACTATTTACCCTATTGTATTGTTTAATACAAAATAGAATTGAATATGATTTTTAAAAAATATAGATATTAGAGTAATAGCAATATTCCATGAAGATATTGGCTTAAACAAGGATTAAAACAACCTTCAACAAACACTGTAAACAACTTACAAGTAAAAGTGAAAGTGTCCTACCAGAATGATATAAAAAGCCTCACTTCAGTTAAAAAATTATTCTCTTCCATTCCTTTCGTCTTTTGAACACCAGAAGATTCTACTTTACGTTTTGAAGAGGCTTCGATTCATCATGGCAGCACACTCTCCAGGCTTATAAGTTGTCTTTTCCTTTCCTACCTGATTAAGTTACGATGACAATGCTATTCAGATTGTGAGTAGATCTCCTTTTGACAGGACCTAGCTATCGATGCAATGATCAATTCATTTTAGTTCACATTTATGTACTTGTCTTATTTACATGTTTGTTTAGTTCTTTGGCTCCCATTAATCATTGTGTACTTTGTTTGAATATATCTGCCTATGCTAATAGCACAAATAACATTTCTATAACAGTGCTCTGAAATAGCGAAATGCAGATTGTAACTTTGTTAATTGTTTATCACAATAAATCTGTTAACAGATCTCATCCCTATCATTTCACATGATAATAATTATATAGGGAAATCATAACTTCTTTTTTTAAAGAGATAAAACATGGTTCCTTCTAGGCGAAGACAATCATATGTATAGCCTGGTCATCCTAACAAACTCCTAAATTAATTTCATGCCAATAAGTGTTGAGTTTATTTGTTATGCTTTGCTCATAATACACTTAGCAAGCATCAGTTTTACAATTTTAACTCAAGCATTTGTAGAAAATAGCTCTCAGCACAGATATTTGCTATCCTTTCCGTTATGTCCTACATATGCTAACTTAGCTATGTGCTTGGTGCTTCTTTTAGGGTTTCACATATATTTCAGTTTATAGCACCGTTGCATTCCATGTTACTAACAGACAAACCTACCTTTATTACAGTTTTCAGCTTATATATACATAGAATATTGCTCTAGTCTTCTTAGAAATTTAACGTCTAACATAGTAATGGGGTAACATAAATCGGCAAATAATTTCCGAGAGACCGATCCTCTCTTTTAGACCGAGGCAGTTTCTAAGAACACAAGGTTTCCAAAAAAATAGTAAAACTATATATAAAATCACTAGATAAGAATAGTAGGCCCATTTCCATTAGCCGAATATGCATCTAGTGTTATAAAAATATATTAGTATAGAAACTTAGAGGTTTCTGGTTCAAACCTTCCTTACTCTCCAAATCACAATAATAGCCTTTTTGTGCCATTTTAGGATCGTACTCCTATAGGTTGTATTGGAACAATCTGGGTAGATTACAACTCCTCCATAAATAAACTAAAAAGGTCCTGCATATAACATCTTCTTATTCATTCCATATTACGTAGTGCATTATGCACCTTTGTCTTGTTTCTTTATAAAGCGCTCATTGAAAGTAAGACTAAACTATATCCATTCAAGTCCTATGTTTTACTAGGCAAAATAATGAACTACTAATACACTAATTAAATTTAGGGTCATTAATCGCTCTCTGGATACTAAATAACAGCGATCTTGCACCCAATACATAACCTAAACATAAGCGATTTAGCTCTTTCATATACCCCATTTAAATTAAGCATTATTAATGCTTTTTAATTCCATACTCAAATTACTGCATTGAGCAGCCATCATGCTAGCTATTGTATTTAGCGTAAAGATGCATGTCTCCACTTCAATATGTTTAGTAAGTTTAGATTATTTTTTCTGTCATTATTCATTCCATAACAATACTAATCGAAAAAGATTGCATTTCACTCTCATTTGTTTCATGATTTCATTTCTCATCCTGTTTTGACTGACTATTTTCAAAATTTCAAGTAATACTTTCAAATTTAAATTAGGCATGAGCAAGTAAATAGGATCTTCACTTTTGCTATTACAGCACCTTCCGTAAACATATTATCTAAACAGAGTTTTCATAACAATCTATTTTCTAAATTCTTGCCCTTCAATAATAGTCATTTGTTGATATTTTTTATTCTCTTTCCGTAAACATGGTTACAGTACTTTCACTTTCAAAATTGTTACCAGATAAATATTTGTAAACTCCTCGCTGCAAAACAAGGAAGCCTACAACACTTTCATAACGGCATGTTGACGTCACTCTCACTTTTCATACTCTATTTTCATTTGCAAACAATACTATTTTCGTAACTTTCACTTTCACAACATATTTTGGACATTTCCTTCTTACGAAACATGTTATTTAATTTCTGACTTCAAAATATTTTCTTACAAGTGTCAAAATTCAAACTTTCTTTCCGGCTTGCAAATAACTTCAAAATAAAGAAATTTATTTTCAATAACATTTCATATTTTTTTACAAGTTTGCTTATTTTCTATTCAAGGATATTCTAATGCACAACATTTCCTTTCAATTTGTACAAAATCTTCAATAACCCAGCTTTTGTATCAAGGCTTTCACTGACATCCATAGGAGCTCAACATGTCTCTATTTCGAAGGTAATATTTTAAAATCTTTCAAGTTCGCTTGCTCTTTATCACTTTAAAATTTACTTTGAAAAATTACTAACTTGGTTTATATTATCAACATACTTTCAGTGTTTTGAACATTACTTATTTTAACTTCACATTTGCTTTAACTAGCGTTTTTTAAACTATCGTTTCGCAAATTATGAAGTCAGTCTCATTTATCATTAATCTCATATGGCCACAACTAAGGACAGATTTTTCTCTTTCATATTTATTGGCTATGATATAACAGAAGCGTGTTCTTATAAAATATTTATTATTTAGAAGCCATTCAGGTATGAATACAGTAGCTAATCATTAAAACGCACACCATTAATCTTTAATCTCACTTATAAAATTCATTTTATATTTTAGTTTAATATTGATGGCTTGCAATTCCTTTCTCCTTTCTTTTGCTATTGATCCACAGGGTGTCCAATTGCAAATAGGGGCGGAATTTACGCGTGTTCCTAATGCCATACTTTATTCATCCTTCGCGCCGTTAATATATTCAATACAACTGAACCCTTTGGATTTCGAATACTTTAATGTTTCTTGTGCCAATATCGGGACCGTTCAATTTTGTGACTTAATTACATCAATTATTCAGGCAGCCAATAACTTTACGATAGATCTGCAAATGGCAACTTACACCTCTCGTTTTGGATTTGTGCCTACTAGCTCTCGTAATCCGCGAAACTTATTACCATTCGTAGGCTCATTTTTACAATGGCTAGGTGGTGTAGCTCTTCAGGATGACATAGATAGCGTTAAAACAAATGAACATCAGATATGGCAACATATAGCTAACTTAGAATCGAATAATTATTTAGTTCATTCTCAATTAACTAATGTAAGCAATATGCTTTCTCGTTTGGCATCTCAGACTAAACAATCATTTCAGGATGTTCAATTGGCATTTAATAACCTACTACAACATGAACATAATCTTACAACACAGGTTTTGAATAATAACCAAATCATACATTCGTTCATTCAAGTTTTCTTTCACTTAGATCAATTATTAATCTCAAAATTACATCTCTTACTTGAATCTGATTTATATAGGGATGTTTATACAGCATGTAGTCAAAATTATTTGCCATCTACTTTAGTACATTACAACACTTCAACTGCGGATCTCAGATCTCTAAATTCAAAATTATCTTCTAAAAATATGCAAGTTAATGAATCTTTTACTCCTGACTTAGCTTATAATATAGCTCCGGTAACATGTAAGGTTATACCAATCGGTATTTACGTCACCATTAAAGTTCCTGTTCTACCAACAAATACAGTATTCAGATTATACAAAATAATGACATATCCTGTAGCGTCCAATACTACCACCTGCCTGCCCAAGTTAAAATCAAAACTCGCGATATTTACAAAAACGCAGATCATTCCTTTAGATTCTTATAGTGCCCAATTCTGCATTACGCAAATTACACCTTTCTTTTGTAAATTGCCCAAGGTCTCTGAACAGCATTCTAAAGAGACATTATGTTTAATGCTTTTACGTTTTCCCAAAGTTACGGATCTTTATCACAAGGTTTGTGATTTTCAGTGTTCTTTAGATTCGAACATGACTATTACCCAAATTACTGAAACCGAGTTTATAATTACGAATCCACACACTGAAATGGATCGAAATTTCCCATACATACATATGGAACTAGAACAATTCACATCTCATTAGTTTGTGACACCTCTGTTGTGGACCAATATGCAAACATCCTTATTACTCAATACACTCCATGTCTAAACAGATCTATTCAATATACGCATTTCCTTATTCATCATACCCTACATGTTTCTGATAACCTTTTTCAATTACCAAAAGATAGAACTTTTCCTTTCATACTAACCTTCACTAACATACCATGATTTCACATTATTGACTTTTCTTCCTCTTGCTTTTCTTATATTAATTATCATTGCTATAGAAAATTGCAACGTATAAATTCCTTTTCTTTTACCCCACCAATTACCATACACTTTGTTTCTATGCATTCTTTCTCTTCACCTCAGGTTCCTTCTACACCCACAATTACTCAGGATAATGATGTCACATTTTTCTAAAATAGTAAAATATGTTAGTTCATATTAGTGCTTTCTCAATAACACTACTCTCAGCACTTCTTTTAGAAATAACATTTAATTAGTTTCCAAATATGAGTAATAAGCATAATTTCCAAATATTAAAATTCAAAATTTTAACAAGCAATTTGGTGTGAAATTAAATAGTCATTCCCACCCAACATAATTAATTTTTATGTTGAACCTAAATTTACCCCTTACCTAAGACTAATATTTTGTTTTATCACCCATCACCCCACCCTGTCCTAAGCCATCAACCATTGGCCAGAGAGAGAGAGAGAGAGAACAACCACAGATACCATTAAGAAGAAGAAGCCAGTAAGAAAATGCCATCCAGTTTCCAAAGATGCCATCCAGCTTCCAAGAGATGCCAGCCAGTCCAGCATCTGTCCAGTACCAGTTCATCATTTACCGTTAAAAAGAAGAAGCCAGTAAGAAGATGCCATCCAGCTTCCAAGAGATGCCAGCCAGTCCAGCATCTGTTCAGTACCAGTTCATCATTTACCATTAAGAAGAAGAAGCCAGTAAGAAAATGCCATCCAGTTTCCAAAGATGCCATCCAGTTTCCAAAGATGCCATCCAGCTTCCAAGAGATGCCAGCCAGTCCAGCATGTATCCAGTACTAGTTCATCATTTACCGTTAAGAAGAAGAAGCCAGTAAGAAGATGCCTTCCAGCTTCCAAGAGATGCCAGCCAGTCCAGCATCTGTCCAGTACCATTTTATCATTTACCATTAAGAAGAAGAAGCCAGTAAGAAGATGCCTTCCAGAGAAGAAGAAGCTTTCTTAGAAAAAGAGGCCTTTTAGAAGAAGATGTCCCTTACAAGAACATGCTATCCATCCAGCCGTAGACCGAGAACGAAGAAGATGATTTTTAATGCAGCCAGCCCGACCCAGATGACCATCCCAGACGTTCTTTCAATCCGATCCCAGGATTGACTTTGCTGTCATGAAGCAGATGTTTTCAACAGGATCTGTTCACTTCCAGAACAGACACCCATTTCCAGCACCACGCTCCAGTCTTTCAGAGTAGCTGATATCACCTTTGCAGCAGCCTGACAAGTTCCACATCCCTGGAGACGTCCACCCAGCAGTACAAAAGGTGCCACCCCAGAGGTTTTCTATAAGAGCAGCCGTCGTACAGCTTGGATTTGGCTCCAGCTTCACCATCTGTCGTCCAGAGCAGCTGTCGTAGAAATTCTACATATTCGCCGTGGTGGTTCGACCATTCCCCTCTACCGCTTTTGGCCTTTGGGAATGCTACACCCAGTCGATACATGGTCTTGCCCAGCCTGTTTCTGCACATCAAGGATCAACTGCTGTTCCATTCAGCATCCAGCATCCAGTCTTCAACACTCCAGCAATTCTCATCAGCCGCAACATCCAGATGATGTCTTCCAGATTAATACTGTCACCATGTTGGATCCTGCAAACTTCCAATATTCATTTTTCGTTTACATCCTCATCCTCGCTCTCCAGCATCACTGTTTTGGTAGCTAGCGCCCATAACAGACTTGCAGATGACCAGCGGCAGTGTTAACCTCTTATGACATCAGTTCGCAGCCAGGGTTTCCGTCGTCCGACATGATGTTCAGTGCAGTCATCCCACGAAGAGCTGGACTCTCACCAAGCATGCTCCACTTTACGTCGCCCCTGCCTGATACACAGTAAGCGTGATTCTATGGAGTCGGGACCATAAGAAACAGTGCGCTCCTGCCCATGGTTTCGTCTCACTTCAGATGCTTCATTTCACGTCACCGCTCATCGACGTCCATCCAGAGAGCATCAGCCACACGGATAAGACTCTCTTCACATCATTAGGAAGTTTGTACAGCATTCATAGCTTTAGATGTTCCAGAAAATTAATATACTACAAATTCGACATTCACAACTGCATTACAGTATTCATCTTTATTATTTAAATAACGCATTCTTAGCTTCTTCTTTAAATACAAACATTGTACTGGTATCATTAACAAATTACGAACTAATTGCTTCTCAAATATTTCATGTTATCATTACTCAATTTATGTTATTATTTTATATTTCCTTTATACGTGTTTCCTACATACATACTCAAATATTGGCTGCCATAGCTTATATATATATATATATATATATATATATATATATATATATATATATATATATATATATATATATATATATATATATACATATTATAATTTACTTTGCAACCATTTTCACTTTGTAAGTCCTATAGGCAAATTTTGCAAATTAGTAACAGTTTTAGTTTTGCATTTCACAGCCATTTCAATTTAACTTCTTGCTTGTTTTTAATTACAAAAAAAAAAAAAAAAAAAAAAGCATTGCGTATGATTAAAATGTAAAGCTGTTCTGTTTTGAGTCATGACCTTACGACTATGACTAAGAACAAGCTTCAAGTAAGAAGGGCTGTGTATTGCTTAATACAAAATAGAATTGAGTATGATTAAATAATTATTGATATTAGAGTAATAGCAATATTCCATGAAGATATTGGCTTAAACAAGGATTAAAACAACCTTCAACAAACACTGTAAACAACTTACAAGTAAAAGTGAAAGTGTCCTACCAGAATGATATAAAAAGCCTCACTTCAGTTAAAAAATTATTCTCTTCCATTCCTTTCGTCTTTTGAACACCAGAAGATTCTACTTTACGTTTTGAAGAGGCTTCGATTCATTATGGCAGCACACTCTCCAGGCTTGTAAGTTGTCTTTTCCTTTCCTACCTGATTAAGTTACGATGACAATGCTATTCAGATTGTGAGTAGATCTCCTTTTGACAGGACCTAGCTATCGAGGCAATGATCAATTCATTTTAGTTCACATTTATGTACTTGTCTTATTTACATGTTTGTTTAGTTCTTTGGCTCCCATTAATCATTGTGTACTTTGTTTGAATATATCTGCCTATGCTAATAGCACTAATAACATTTCTATAACAGTGCTCTGAAATAGCGAAATGCAGATTGTAACTTTGTTAATTGTTTATCACAATAAATCTGTTAACAGATCTCATCCCTATCATTTCACATGATAATAATTATATAGGGAAATCATAACTTTTCTTTTTAAGAGATAAAACACTATAATGTTAATATATAATGTAACAAACTTATTTTCTGCAAAGCACCAAAACATGTAGCAGCAGTTCTTTCCAATCGGTAATGACACAGCCACCATGAAGTAATCCATACTGCTTTAAAGAATGCTAATATACAAAATACAGCAACGGCAACATATAAAATAAGCGGACATTTAATATAAATATGACAGAAATTTTAAACACATTGAAACAAGACTTTTCACCAAAAGTCGTATCTTGGAAACGGTTCTTACCAGATAAAGATGGACACATTCTTAAACAAGTGAGTATTAGCACGCGAGACCGAGCTACACTACCGACAATCCCTTTCGCAGTCAAAGTTATGAACGAAAACAGTATACTTCCGGATTTCATTTGACTGTCACACGGGTGCGCATTCTACAAAATATGAATATTCTTCCAACAATTGAAGTTGTTTTTCCTTTTCTGATAAAGAAACAGCGCCCCACATTTTTTGCTAAGTTTAACGTCCTACGATTATGCCATTTAGGCTAAAGGAAACGGTGATAATGAGAAATAAGTGAAATGGTGGAATGAAGAAAATGGGAGAAAACGGGAGAACCCCGAGAAAATCCACGAGCACGGTGTTTGTCTACCAACAGGTCAACACGGAGCGAGCTGGGATAGAACCAAGGACTTTAAGCACCGGAGGTCAACGCTATACTTCTGAGCCACCGCGCCCCCTTAACCCATTAACGCCGGAATTATTTTTTGTCTTCAATTTTGGTGAAATTGGTAATTTTTGCTTATTTAGGTGTGAAGACCATGCATGAGAAATTTTGAGTTCGTGACGTAAGCGGTTTCGTTGGGATACCCCGTGATCATATGAACACGCTAGGCGTTTAAGTAAGCACTTTCGGATAGCATGAGTAAATGAATGCCCTGTTAAATTATTCACACATATGTAAAAGAAAAAATCATTTATTGTCTTAGAAACTGTTACAACCTGGAAGACAAAATAAACACGGTATTGGGATTATGGAGTTGTGGGTTATGAAGCCCATTATCAATGGAACTTTATCAGGGAGCCAGAAAAAAATTCAATGGGGGATATACCATGATCGCTATATTATCTCTGGTATTTAATATAAGTGGTTTGCTATATTACGTATATATTTGAATGAGCCAGGAGGGGCAGGGCCCCACCCTGCCCCACCTTCGGGCGTACATGGACTTTATAGAGTTTAAAGAAAAATGTCAGTGTACGTGCAAGCCCTCATTACATTTGAAACATTTCGAAAGAACTGCTTGAACACAGGGTACATGCACAACGTTTACGATTAGAGCGAACCTCCAAGTGGTCTCTTCCACCAAGATGAACGTAACAACTTACACGGTATTGTTCACTGCTGAACTTAGAAATAGCTGGAAGCCCTGCACCTAATGGAATAGCTTTATATTTTTGCCAGTATGTTACAAATTACAAGTGTCAGATGTGTATCCTGTTTTTGCTTAACAGAAGCCATGTATTTCGCACCCGTACATCAATCATCCATAAGTAAAGTACCCATAACCACTATTTGGACCTGATTCCAATGGATTTGTTTCCAATCTTGTCTATTTGATCAGTATCTTCCATGTGCTTGTTGTATTCTCCTAATAAATATAGACAAGTTACACGTGTTTTCTTCTTTTCACTCTGAGAATATCGTTCAACATTAGAAAAAGGCTGAGCCCGTGACATATAGGCGCTGTTGTGACCACATTTTTTTTCACACCATCTTCACCAAGTCGAGTATTATCTGTGAAAACAACTTCAGCGTGATTGGTAAATTGGCGCCCTGTAAGGATATAGATTATCCTGAATCTTCCTCCTGAATAATTGCAATCGTCTTCTCCTGAATCTTCATCCGAAAAGTTGTTAGGTTTCGGGGGTTCAGGATGTATGACTTTTATGTCTTCCATATATCATTCGATTGCAAAATATCAAGGATTTGTTGAAGTAAAAGATATCTAATGAAAGCGAAAACAGCAACCGTAGTAGCAAAAGTTTTATAATAATAATAATAATAATAATAATAATAATAATAATAATAATAATAATAATAATAATAATAATAATAATAATAATAATGAAGCGGAAAGAATAAAACAAGTGGAATGAAAGCATGTACACACTTTTCTAAATTAATTTATCTGCAAAAGTTTACTGGACATTTTTACGTACATACGTAAGATAGAAAAATCTAGTTAAACGCCTTGCGTGTTCATATGATCACACTGTTGAAAAACTTGAATAAGCATGCCCCAATATATTTTCAGATTAGTGAAATGTAATCTGTTACAACCTTTGACATCTCTAAAATATAACCAAGCACAAAATAATTTGAAAGAATAAAATATAAGAATATCTTTTAATACCTGGTGTGAGGACAATGCCGTTTTTATTCTATTTTTGGTGCATTGCCGATAACTGTGCCTCCAGATTGTATTGAAGCCGCAATATGGAACTTGTTTTGTTTGAATAGTGTTTCCAGAACCTTCCCCTAGTAGGCAACGCGTATCATGTAAAGAAAAAACTGACAGCAAGTTACACAAGACTTGTTTTGATAAGTACTAACCGCTGTGATCATATGATCACGCACGGCGCTAATGGGTTAATGTGTATTAGTTGGCCATGGAAAACAAGAATGACTAACAGAATCAACACAGGAGCGCAGCAGGTAGGCCCAAGAGTAAGGGAAAGGAATGCATCCTACGGAGCAGGTGTTATAGCGAAATTGAATATACATACAAGAGGATAGAGCAAAATATTGTATATGACATAAGCTTACATTTTCATTACGCATTAAACTACGCATCAAACTATGTACGTTGCTAAAGCATTATTGAGGTTACAAAATGTTTTCGCTGCTTGTATATTTTTGTCCCAAAATAACGTAACATATATTTTACAATTATGTGGATTCCCTTACTTCCTAACAGTGTAATGTTCGCATGTAATGGTGCGTTTACACTTAGTCGATTTGTAGTCGATTTACTGGAATTGACGTCACTTTCCACTTTGTCGATTGTGTAAACAGGATTTCGACTTAATCTATTGATGGTCGAAAGCGACCAATCGACTGGCAACTAAATTGAAATACGTTTTGATTTCTGGGGTCTATTGGATCAGATTACCCAGCGAAGACGACTGTGATGCCTGTGTAAACACCTGATTCTAGAAAGTTTTCATTAGAACGGAAAAGTGTCTTGAACATGACCCATTTCGTAACAGCTAAGATGATATTACTTTTACAATTATGTGAGAAAAATGAATGCTTATGGAATACAAAAAATGATCTTTACAGGAATATAGCTGCTAATGAAACATTACAAGAATTTATTATTCATCAAATGAATTTGAAAGTCATTGAAAAATCGTCATAATTTAAAAAAATGAAATTATTCGAAAAGTTCGAGTGAGTGCAGGTGTGGAAGGAATATCCGAACAAAAGATAGCTTAGTTCATGAAGCTAATTGATTTTTACGTCACAATATGCAAGCTTTAAAAGTATTTAGAGGTTTACGTTTTTGCACCACTAGAAAGTATTGTTGAAAAATATAATTCCTTCAATAACCCTCTTGTTATTAACCCTTAAAAGGTTTCCAGTGGGTGACATGAAAATATCTCACTTGTCATAGATAATGCTCAAAAAGGCCACAAGAAGTAATTACTGGAAGAATTCAATTCACTTAAGATTTTCGTGTAAATACGGCTTGCGGTTCTGTGAAATAAAAGGTACAGTGGAGAAAACATAAACCAAACTGCGCTAGGTGGCCGGTAAAAGCATAAAATACTATGTAACCGAGTCAATGCAGGGCGAAGCTGGTGCAACCTCGTGTTAGTGCAGGATATGTTCAAAAGGACGAGGTGCACCAGCCATGATGGATATGCGTGCAATCAGTGGTAGTGGAAAGAAGTTAATTTTGGTACTAATTTCATGGTTTCATACTAATTTCGTTGTTCATCGTATCAATAGCAATTGTCATGGTTCCACACTAGTAACGCTGAATTGTAAACATACAATTCAGGTCCTCTACGCTGTGCAGAAATATGCCGCCGGTGTAAACTAGAATCTAATAGAGTCATCTCTCATATACACTCGTTTATGTTATTCTTCGGAAAGCACTTGTAATGACTTTACACTCGTAACCCTAAAGCTGTAAACTTAAAATACATTAATTTTTATTTAATTTTGATGCCTGCAGAAATTTTCTCCTTATAAACATATCTTTTCATGCAAACAATTAAATCTTCCGTATAAATCTTCCAAAATGATATGCGCCAAAACAACATCTGCACCCGTTTGTAACGTGGTAAATGTTATGATATCGTCTGTGAAAACCAATCTAATATTTGGGGCTAAACAAAGGTTTTCGTGCCCCTACCATGTGTGCTTTAGACAGCATTTTCACTTTGCCTACTGTGAGAGCGCTCCCGCTCTGCTCAGTGCACTTGAGTTTTATGAAAGATAGTTGACATTAAAGGAGAGATATGGTACTTAAAAGTTACGTGGCACTTCAATGTATGTATTTCCCTCGGAGCAGGGTTATAACAATTTATTCATATCGGCCATGTTTCAGGGACAGTACGTACAATCTTGTTAGAAAACATCGATAAACGAGCAACATGCACGTAACTCCAAGTCGTTCATGGTTATAGACCGACAAAACTGACATGATCGCTGGTCAATCAATATTATAGCTAAATATAATTTATCAATTCGTCATATAGATAAATAATTAAACAATAGATACAAATGATTCGTTCGTTATCAATTGTTGAAAGGAAGTTTAAATATGGTGTTGTGTTAGTTAAAGAATTCGTGCAATTTCAAACTCTGAATACAAGTCTGTCGTGTTATATTTATCACAGAATCTTTCAAGAGCTTGCAAATCTGTGTACTATCAAAATTACTCTCCTTAATCGTTGCCTTGGATTGCAGATGAATGTTTACATTAAATATAATGCGAACTTTATATATTTGTTTGACAAGTTGCTTCATTATCTCTAGCTTAATATTTAAGGGAGTGAACATAACGTTCTGAAAGTCAATTAATGGAGAATGCATCCAGGCATCAAAAGATGATTTACATGTTGTGCATAATGTCTCAACTGCAGAAGACACACTCAAGCAGCAACAAGCACCGTTTCTTGTCTTTCACATCCCTTAAAGCAGATGACGCTAAAGGTTTGAAACACCCGATATAAGGCAGCGGCGCTGTTAAGATTCTAGACTCCAAGGAATGATCTTAAATTCATATATACCCCAGAAGGAAACCGCACTTTGAAATGTTAGACGCTGATGAAAATAACACTTTTAATAGGTAAAACAGACCTACGCAATAAAAGCATCGATAGCAGAAAATCTTACGTGATAGGGAAAAACAACTATCCCATGCCGTAATCGTTGGTTGGCCAATAATGGGCAACTAGCGTTATCTCGCTAAAAATTTGCGGATCCGCAGCGACGATCCGCAGGGCCCCACTTCCGTTTCGAAAATTATACCACCAGCGGCCCACCATTGGCACAGCTCCGAAAATATGTTAAATCGCCTTTATGTTTTTTTTTATATTGAGTCTAGAAACATTTTAAAATATAACACGAAAGGTATCCTTGGTGGGCGGTAACCTCCTACCTTATGATTACTAGTCGAATATTCTTCCGACTTGCCTACGGAGGTGGTGAAGAAAACGTCCCTTGTAGAGAGATAAATCGCTGAGGTCTTTCTAATTTGGGCAATCAAGGTGCTAATCAAACGTGAATATTCGACGATAACTGTTTGTGATAGACAAAACTCGTTCGCCATGTAATTTTATAACAAAATGACGCGTGTCTATTTATTTTAATTCATGGTTCTCCTGTATCTCCCGTATTCACTTTCAAATGATCGGCGAAAATTCCCATCAGTAGAGTGGCGGCACCTGACCCCCAGTAGCTGAAAAATTGCATTTTTTCCAGGGTCTCCTGAGAGCAAAGACTCAATTTTCCAGTGTCTCACGATACGCTATGGCCCACGCACCGTCAACCCACGGTCTTTTACGACCTCCATTTTAGGGTGTATTTGTTCCCCTTTATGACCTCCATTTTAGGGGTGAACTCGTTCTCTTTTATGAGCACTTTTTCAACCCCTATTTTAACATAACAGAAATGATATAAGAATACGTAACATAGCAGAGCTAATAAAAGACTATGGCTTATTTTTCAACCCTTATAAGACTATGTAACATAGCAAGGGTGCACACATTCCAACCCTTATTTCAACATAACAGAAACAGCAGACAATGAGCAAAGATTACAATCGAACACCCACAGTCATTTTAGAGGGTGTATTCATTCATTCTCTTTGATGATCATTTTTTCCACCCATAATTGAAATTACATAGCAAAGCAGATAATACATAAGACTATGTAACAGCAGGGATGTATTCGTTTCCTTTTATGAACACTTCTATGGGTGTATTCGTTCTCTTTTATGATTACTTTTTCAACCCCTATTTGAACATTTTAACAAAGCAGAAATTTATGAACACATTCTCAACCCCTATTTTAACGTAGCACAGATTTCGTTCCCAACCCCTAATTTAACATACCCGAAATGACACAAGCATGTCCCCAAACTACTGACAATCGTGAACAAAGGTCAAACTCAAAAACGAAACAACATATCGAGGTGCTGTTTCCACATTTAGTAATTGGTCATCAACTAGTACATGTTAAAAAAGTACTGACCATCGAGGTCAAAGGTCAAAATACTTAAAATCTAAAAACTCGGAAACGGAACCACATATTGAGATGGTGTTTCCACATTTAGTAATTGGTCATCAACTACTACACGTTCCAAAATAATGACCATCGAGTTCAAAGGTCAAAATACTTAAAACCTAAAAACTCGAAAACGGAGCCAAATATTGAGATGGTGTTTCCACATTTAGTAATTGGTCATCAACTACTACAAGTTATAAAAATAATGACCAGCGAGGTCAAAGGACAAAATACTTAAACCCGAATAACTCGAAAACGGAGCCACATATTGAGGTGGTGTTTCCACATTTAGTAATAGGACACTAACTACTACAAGTTCCAAAAATAATGACCATCGAGGTCAAAGGTCAATCTCGTAAACGGAGCCACATATTGAGATGACGTTTCCTCATTTAGTAAATTTGAGTGGTCTATTCAATTTTGTACCAACGAGAAATACCATTTTTATCTAACTCAGAATTTCTAGAGCATGTATTATTTAAACCAAGGAAGGGATAAAATTGAACTAACCAGAAAAAGCGAAAACGGACTCAGAATTTATGTATAACCCTTGTACTGCTCAAATAACCGAAAGAATAAATTTCCAAAAGTACATACAATCGAGGTCAAAGATCAAATATTTGAACCCGAACAACTCGTTAACGGAGTCAGCAAGAGATTTCTTTGACCTATTCAATTTTTTGTACCAAGCAGAAAAAGTGAAGAAGGAATAACGTCATTTTAACTAGCTCAGAATTATTGTACCTTTTTGGGTTATTGGAACAAATGATGGAGTATTTATTTTTGTACTAACGAGAAAGAAAGGAAAGATATGCCATTTTGAATAGCTAAGAATTTTATATCATCACGTAAGGGATAAATTTGATTGACCTATTCAATTTTCTACCAACTACAACTGTCATTTTAACTAGCTCAAAATTTATGTACCTTTTTGTGCTAACTTAAAAAAGGCGAAGAAGGTCGATTTTAACTTCTGAGAATTTGATGTCGTCTTGTACTATTTAAATAAACGAAGGAATATGTTTTAGTGGTCTATTCAATTTTGTAATAACAAGAAATACCATTTTAACCAGCTGAGTATTTTAAACTATTTTGTACAATTTAAATAAAAACCAGATAAAATTGTACTAACCAGGAAAAGCAAAGAACCCAGAACTTATGTATAATTTTTTACTGCTCAAATAAACGAACGCATAAATTTGGGTGTCCTACATTTATACGAACGAGAAAAAAATGAATAATCAATTTAACTAGCTGAGTATTTTATACCATTTTGTACTACAAAGGAATAAGTCTGTACTAACCAGGAAGGATTATTATAACTGGCTCAGAAGTTCCAATATCATTTTGTACTATTTAAACAGACAAAGGGATAACTTTCGAGTGAGCTTTTTAATTTTGTAGCAAGAAAAAGCGAAGAAGGGCCATATTTTATTTCATTTTGTACGAATCAGAAAAAAGTGAGGAATGAATAAAATTTGAGTGAACTATTTCCTTATGTACCAACTGGAAAAAGTGAAGGGCCATTATAGCTTTTGTATTATTCAAATAAAAGAAGAAATAAATTTTTACTTACCAGCAAAGGCGAAGAGGGTCTATTTTAACTAACTCAGCATTTTACAACTTTTTGTGCTATTCAAATAATGACGGGAATATATTTGTACTAACCAGACTCCAAATTTATATCATTTTGTGAAGGAATAAATTTGTGTGACCTATTCACTTTTGTAGTAAGCAGAAGAATGAAAGAACTAACATTTTGTACTAACTCAAACTAACGAAAGAATAAATTTGAGTGGCTTAAGCAAAGAAGGTCAATGGTAACTAGCCTTTTTGTGCTATTAAAATTAACGAAAGGTTAAAATTGAGTGACCTATTGAAGAATGAATAAATTTTGTTTGCAATTAAAAAAGCGGAGGAGGTCTATTTTTATGTACATTTTGTACTACTCAAATTCTACTTTCTGTACCAACCAGAGAAAAACAAAGAAAGACCATATTCTGCTACTCAAACAAACGAAGGAATTTCTATACCTTTTTGTGCTATTCGAATAAACGAAGGAATAATTTTGTGTGACCTATTCACTTTTAAAGCAAGCAGAAAAAGCCTCTTTTAGTTTTATACCAACCACGAAGATTCATTATAACAAGCTCAGTATTTGTATACCATTTTGTATTACTCTAATAAATTTGGGTGGTCTATTTCATTTTTGTAACAATCAGAAGAAAAGCTCAGAATTTTAAAACTTTGTGCTGTTACATTTTGTATATTTTTGTGTCATCCAGAGAACAATTTAAGTTGACTCTCACGTCACTAAGTAAGGCTCATAAAATATTTGAACGTGAGATTTAACAAACCAGAGTTGCGTCATAATTGTGTAGAACAGACTACATAGCAATTAGCGTTTTAAAGAAAACTGATGAATGACGACGAATCATAACAGCATACTTGGCCAGTTTGGATCACAGCAGAAGGAATCATATCAAAGTAAAAATCAGCTCACCAAGGAAAAGAAAAGTTTTGAAAGTTCCATGTTCCATACCATCTATAAAGAGTGCTGCAGATATTTAAGGAACGTTACGAATGTATTACCTAAAATTTGTATTGCTAGTATAGTGAGGGTCCTAAGGTACTGCCTATTGCTCAACGATTCAATTATTTTTTAAACTTTCCTTCCTCGTCTAAGTCCAAAAAGTCAAATATATATTTTTGCATTTATATATTTTATTATAATGGAATATAAGTATATGGAGTATATTTGGAAAATAATAGAACATACATCATGATGTTATATTAACGAATTGTTTCTTTGTATTGCTTGAAACATAGTATTAAACACGGAGAATGCATATAGAATGCTTTTATTGTAGTTATATAAAATTATTGATTTGATTTGTTTTTGCTGAAGAGCAGAAAAATTACTAGCATGGAGATCGTTTATGTTTCACCTAGAGAAAAAGAAATTCAGCGTGAAAACGAAAAACCTATACTGTTAATCCACCCGTCTGACCCCGATTTGCCAGATGAATTACGTTATAATGTGAGAATCATATATCCAACACAAGAAATAGAAGAAGTGTATTATTCTAGACGCTATAATAGATATAATGATGAAATACTCCCTGAAAGTGATGATGACAGTGTTTCGAATATTGACTGTTTTGAAATGGAAGCTAATGAGTGCGATTGTAATAGTGAAAGTATTAGTGATACGTGTTATACAATTATTTAATAAGTACACACCAAATTCAGTATTATTATGCGAAGCATGTCATGAACATAAGGAAAATGAAAAAGATCACAACTGTTTGGTGCAGTATGATTACGAACTATTACAAAAGATGTGGACGATCATAATTAAAAGTGAAATGAGAGAGAAAATCTATAAACTTTATTTAAAGAAGAATTTTAAAGGTTGTAATATTAAGAACACTTATACTTTGAAGAAAAAATAATCTGGTATATGAATACATTACAGAGTGTGATTATTATATCAAAGAAATACTAGAAATGTTTTAGTGAAAGATAAACAATTATTTAATTCTGTAAATGAACACTGAGACATTGTAGCATATGCATTTGATTGTGTATGAATATAAGAACATATTAGGGCTAAAATTACAAAGGGTTACAGAGAATTGAACTGCTAACTATATTATTTTATAAATGGATCTGTTTGTAGTATTGTAATATTAAGAATTTAATAGATTACAAACATTGGACTAGCACATGTAAATAATAGTAACACCACAAAGGTATAAAATTCTGAGCTTTTCTTCTGATTGTTACAAAAATAAAATAGACCACCCAAATTTATTAGAGTAATACAAAATGGTATAAAAATACCGAGCTTGTTATAATGAACCTTCGTGGCTGGTACAAAACTAAAAGGGGCTTTTTCTGCTTGCTATAAAAGTGAATAGATCACACATTTATTCCTTCGTTTATTTTGAATAGCACAAAAACGTGTAGAAATTCCTTCGTTTGTTTGAGTAGCTGAATATGGTCTTTCTTTGTTTCTCTCTGGTTGGTACAGAAAGTAGAATTTGAGTAGTACAAAATGTACATAAAAATAGATCTTCTCCGCTTTGTTAATTGCAAACAAAATTTATTCATTGTTCAATAGGTCACTCAAATTTAACTCTTCGTTTATTTTAATAGCACAAAAGGGCTAGTTACCATTGACCTTCTTTGCTTAAGCCACTCAAATTTATTCTTTCGTTTGTTTGAGTTAGTACAAAATGTTAGTTCTTTCATTTTTCTGCTTGCTACAAAAGTGAATAGGTCACACAAATTTATTCCTTCACAAAATGATATAAAATTTTGAGTCTGGTTAGTACAAATTTATTCCTTTGTTTGCTTAAAAAGTACAACATGGTCAAGAAATTGGATAGACCACTCAAATATGTGGCACAAAATGTTATAACATGCTGAGCTAGCTAAAATGGTATTTTCTTGCTTTTTTCGGTTTTGTACAAATTTTACAAAAAGGTATAAAATTCTAAGCCAGTTAAAAATGGTTCTCGTTGGTATAAAATGAAATAGGACACCCCAATAAATTTATTTAAAAAAAGTGTCTTCGATTTTCTGATCAGTACAAATTTATTCCTTTTTTCTGCTTGGTACAAAACTAAATAATCCATCCAAATTTGAGTATTACGAAATGATATAAAATTCTGAGTCCATGTTCGCTTTCTCAAAATTTAGTCCTTCGTTGGTTTAAATAGTAAACCATGGCCTGAAAATGAGATTTCTCGTTGGTACAAAATTCAATAGGCCACTCAAATGGTGTTTCTTCGCTTTTTCTGGTTAGTACAAATTGATTCCTTTGTTTACTTGTGTAGTTTTTTTATGTTTGGTACAAAACGAAATAAGTGACAGAAATTTATCCCTTCGTTTGATTAAATATTACAAAAAGGTATAAAATTCTAATACAGTTAAAAATGATCCTTCTTCGCTTTTTGTTTTCACGTTTGTACAAAAGGAAATAGGACACCCGTATTTAAATGGCATAAAAAGGTATAAAATGCTGAGCTAGTTAAAATGGTACTTCTTTCCTTTTCTTGTAATGGGTACAAAAATAAAATAGATTACTCAAATTTATTACCTTGATTATTTGAATAGCAGAAAAAGGTATAAAATTCTGAGTAATTAAAAATAGACCTTCTTCGCCTTTGCTAGTAAGTAAAAATTTATATCTTCGTTTATTTGAATAATACAAAAGCTATAATGGCCCTTCAATTTTTCCAGTTGGTACATAAGGAAATAGTTCACTCAAATTTTATTCATTCTTCACTTTTTCTGATTCGTAAGAAATGATATAAAATATGGCCCTTCTTCGCTTTTTTTCTTGCCACAAAATTAAGAAAGCTCACTCGAAAGTTATCCCTTCGTTTGTTTAAATAGTACAAAATGGTATTGGAACTTCTGAGCCAGTTATAATGATCCTTTCTGGTTAGTACAAATTTATTCCTTTGTAGTACAAAATGGTATAAAATAATCAGCTAGTAAAAATGGACATTCATTTTTTTCTCGTTCGTATAAAAGTAGGATACCCAAATTTATGCGTTCGTTTATTTGAGTAATACAAAATTATACATAAATTCTGAGTTCTTCGCTTTTCCTGGTTAGTACAAATTTATCTGGTTTTTATTTAAATTGTACAAAATGGTTTAAAATGCTCAGCTAGTTAGAATGGTATTTCTCGTTATTACAAAATTGAATAGACTACTCGAATATATTCCTTCGTTTATTTAAATAGTACAAGACGACATCAAATTCTCAGAAGTTAAAATCGACCTTCTTCGCCTTTTTTAAGTTAGCACAAAAAGGTACATAAATTTTGAGCTAGTTAAAATGACAGTTGTAGTTGGTAGAAAATTGAATAGGTCAATCAAATTTATCCCTTACGTGATGATATAAAATTCTTAGCTATTTAAAATGGCATATCTTTCTTTCTCGTTAGTATAAAAATAAATACTCCATCATTTGTTCCAATAACCCAAAAAGGTACAATAATTCTGAGCTAGTTAAAATGACGTTATTCCTTCTTCACTTTTTCTGCTTGGTACAAAAAATTGAATAGGTCAAAGAAATCTCTTGCTGACTCCGTTAACGAGTTATTCGGGTTCAAATATTTGACCTTTGACCTCGATGGCAAGTACTTTTGGAAATTTATTCGTTCGTTTATTTGAGCAGTACAAGGGTTATACATAAATTCTTAGTCCGTTTTCGCTTTTTCTGGTTAGTTCAAATTTATTCCTTCGTTTGTTTAATTAATACAACCTGCTCTAGAAATTCTGAGTTAGATAAAAATGGCGTTTCTCATTGGTAGAAAATTAATAGACCACTCAAATATATTCCTTCGTTTTTTTAAATAGTACAAGATATAAAATTTTCAGTTAGTTAAAATGGACCTTCTACTTTTTTTTAGGTTAGCACATAAAGGTACATCAATTCTGTGCTAGTTAAAAGGACATTTCTCCTTGGTACAAAATGGAATAGATAATTTAAATTTATCCATTCGTTTGTTTAAATAGTACAAGATGATATAAAATTTTCAGCTAGTTTATATGGAATATCTTTGTTTTCTTTCTTGTTAGTAGAAAAATAAATACTTCAACAAATTAAATATTGCGTTTATTTGAATAGCCCAAAAAGGTTCAAAAATTCTGCGCTAGTTAAAATTGTGTTTCTTTGATTTCTTTCTCATTAATACAAAAGTAAATAAGCCACTCAAATTTATTCCTTCTTCACTTTTTCTGCTTGGTACAAAATTGTATAGTTCACAGAAATTTATCCGTTGCTTTGTTACGAGTTATTTGACCTTTTGACGTCGATGGTCATTATTTTTGGAACTTGTAGTAGTTGTTAACCAATTACTAAATGTGAAAACACTATCTCAATATGTGGCTCCGTTTCCGAGTTTGACCTTTGACCTCGATGGTCATTATTTTTAGAACTTGTAGTAATTGATGACCAATTACTAGATTTGGAAACACCATCTCAATATGTTGATCCATTTCCGAGTTATTAGGTTTTAAGTATTTTGACCTTTGACCTCGATGGTCATTATTTTTGGAACTTGCAGTGGTTGATGACCAATTACTAAATGTGGAAACAGCACCTCAATATTTGGCTCCGTTTTCGAGCTTTTAGGTTTTAATTATTTTGACCTTTCCGCTCGATGGTCATTATTTTTGGACGTTGTAGTAGTTGATAACCAATTACTAAATGTGGAAACAGCACCTCAATATGTGGCTCCGTTTTCGAGTTATTAGGTTTTAAGTATATTGACCTTTGACCTCGATGGATGTATATTGATTTGTTCATAAGTTTTTGCACGAAGCAGCAGTAATATTGGGCTTGTTACACTGAAGTAGCTCTAACGATTTACCCTCTTTTTGTTATTCAGGAAGGTTTTTTGTAAAATTAGCGATTCTAGCTTCATACTAGTGCTCTCAACGGGTCGGATCGGGTCGGGTTAAAGACCGACCCGACCCGACCCGTGACCCGAATTTACTGACCCGACCCGATGACCCGACCCGACCCGACTGACCAGAACCGTGATCCGATCTGATTGACCTGACCCTATAACCCGACCCGACAACCCGACCCGATCTGACCCGATTGACCCGACCCGACAACCCGACCCGAATAACCCGACCCGACAACCCGACACGAGCTGACCCGATTGACCCGACCCGACAACCCGACTCGAGCTGACCCGACTGACCCGACCCGACAACCCGACCCGAGTAGCCTGACCCGACAACCCGACCCGACAACCCGACCCGTTTGAGAGCACTATGGTCACGACACTGGGTGAACGCCAAAATGCACTCACCAGTGGCGGCGATTGGACGTTAAAAGTGGGGGGCAAGATATGATCTGAATATGTATATCAATGTTAGTGTTCCTCGTTGTTTCTAACACTTTGTTTGACGAAAGGTTGTATAACTAATAGGATACTATATTTTTCAGTTAAAATACCGTATATCGTGTTTCATATTTAATTAAGTAGGATTGATAAGAGTAATTTACTTAATTGCTCATGATTCCTTGCTCATGAACATCTTAAAATTCTGTCTGGAAAATTGTGTGATCAGATTATTTAATAACATTTGTAAAACAAATAAATAGAAAGGATATTATTAATTATACTAATGAATAATAAGGCTTTTTTTGTAGAAGTTATATTGAAACTGGGGATTAATGAACAACTTACATTTATAACTCCACACTTGCCATTAAATTTATGTTATTACTCTTAGAAAATAAAAGACAGTAAATACTACAGGCATATGCTACGACGCAATTATAATATTAATTCCTTGGAATTGCAATTAAAACGCAATTCCTGTAGCGGTTCTTAACTCCACGAGAAGACAAATAACCAATACACTCTTACGCAACGACAAATATTATATGGTACCATTTTTTCTATGAACTAGTAATATATGCAAAAGCTTTACATTTCCAAATGCAACTATATACATTAACCATTTTAAATTATGGCTTTTTAAAGGTGAATTATTGAATTTCAGTCAATCAGCTACAGCATCATCCCTATCTATGCTAGGATCATGGTTAGTACGTCATTCTCTTAAGAATAAAACAACCTTTCAAACGGTTTCATTTACGTTTTCCTATCATGTCACTAAGGCGGGAAAGTTTGAGAAAAATCTGGATTTTTTCTGATTTTTTTATACTTTGATTCCCTCTGGACCCCCTTTGTTATCGCACAGATCTCAAAATCAACTAGAAAATACGAAGGAGTGTACTAAATGTATATAAAAAATTCAAGCTTCTATCTTGAAAACTAAGTGCGAGAAGATGTTTACCAATGAGCTAAGAACATTCCCACAATGCCCCAGATGACCCGTATGTAATATAAAATTTTCCTGAGACATCCCTATTTATACTATGATCATTGTTCGTACATCATTCCCTTCAGAATAAAACATACTTTCAAACGGTACCACTCACATGTCTGCATTATATACCTGAGGTGGGAAAATCATGAAAAAATGGATTATTTGTTTAAAAAATATTCCTTCTTAGTACTTTTTTGCCCCTCTGTACCCCCTGTTTTAACGCAGAGATCTCAAACAAATCTGAAAAATACTAAGGGGTGTACTAAATGTGTGTGCAAAATTTAAATCTTCTAGCTGCAAAAGAAGCCCGCCAAAAATAATATTTCTACAATAATCCAGATTCCCGTATAAGAAAAGATCTCAGGTAAAATTTCCCTGAGACATCCCTATTTATACTAGGATCGTGGTTCGTACATCATTCTTTTTTAGAAGAGAACAGCCTTCCAAACGGTACCACTCACATGTCTCCATCATGTATCTGAGGAGGAAAAATCGCGAAAAAAGTGATTTGTTAAAAATATATATTTTTTTTTTACCTTTTTGTCCCTCTGGACCTCACTGTTTTATCGCAGAAATCTGAAAATAATCTGGAAAATATTAAGGGATGCACTGAATGTGTGCGCAAAATTTTAATCTTCTAAGTGCAAAAGTAAACCTTGCAAAAAGTAATTAAAAAGTCATAAAAATAGTTTTTAGTTATGACGTCATCACACTAAGTCTCGACACAGAAAGGCGTGAAAGCATATGTAACATGTTCTACAATGCCTCCAGGCTTCAGAAAAAAAACAAGTAAAAAAACTTTTCTGGTACTTTTTTAAATCGAATAATGAAAATTCTAGCCTATCACCGAAAAATAGATGATATAATTTAAAAGAGTTAAGTGGTCACTTCAAAAAAGTGGGGGGCAACTGCCCCCTCTTGCTCCCCCTAATCGCCGCCCATGGCACTCACATTGGGAAACTAGTTTTAAAAGCATAATTTTAGAAAATAAAGCATAAAGCATAATTTAAAATATATAGCACAATTCTTGGAAAATTCTCTTTAACTGAAAGTTTAACATTCTGTGTTAATATTTTTTAAAGTCAATATTTACAATGCAAAATCATTGAGAACATAACAATGCAACAATGAAAATCTTATTTTCATTTCTGTAAACTTTTCGGTGAAATCCTTTGATGTGGAGAAAAGAAAAAAGCAAAAGAAGAAATGTTTCTGCCAACAATGAATAGTATGCAAGAACTCCATACTATATTGTTACAGTGACGACGCCAGCTTTAAGTTCTTAGGGGGAGCAAAGGAGGGGAAGATACATTTTCGGGGGGGGGGCTATTTGCCATACCAAAAATGATATATTTATTACGTTTGACTTATTTTACATTACATTGTGTATTTCGTTGCTGTTTTTATGTTAGATCTATATGATTATAAATTAAACTTATTTCAAATAAAATTTGTAACTAACAAATAAGTAACGTCTGCACGTGAAATATTTTTCAATGAAACTTTTGAAGCCTAAACATAAATTGATTTACTTTCGCGTATGCTACAAGTAACACATTCGTCTACATGCTACGTCTCTCTCTCTCTCTCTCTCTCTCTCTCTCTCTCTCTATATATATATATATATATATATATATATATATATATATATATATATATATATATATATATACAAATGTAAATTTTCATATTAATAATGAAATTCTTATTGTTTCTCAGGCCTCTGAAGTGATTATGTGTGCCCAAACAGATAATTTCCCGAACATCCAGATCCTTACTGTTATAACATTTTTGTTCCACCAAGGAAAGTCATCGAAGTAAATTAATTAGGAATTCAGTGAAACACCACGGGACTCTCCTCCGTTATATATGGTGGTGAAGAAGTAAGTGGCTTAGTATCAGGGGCGGATCCAGGGCCGACTTCTGGGAGGGGGCGGTGGGTTGTCATAATGCTACTTTTAAGGGCTCCAAACTCTGGGATGGATTTTATTTGTATATATAAAATAAGAAAGTTTCCTCTTCTGGGGGGAGCGATCGCCCCGATCGCACCCCCTGGATCCGCCCCTGCTTAGTATAAACGTAGCAATTTCTCAACAAATTATGCTTTACATCCAGGATGATTAAAAGCAATGACTCATCCTGGAATCATGGATGCAATTTGTGACATTATTCTTGAAAATTGCAGCATTTCAGCCAGTGGTGGATATAGCCCGGGGCCGGAGGGCCTATGCCACAACAGTTTCTGTGTGACAAAAATAATTTAAGCTATTATTTATATAGTTTTTAAAGTGTATAGTAAACTCACGATATATTTATTATAGTCTGAGGTCTGCACCCCGCTTTCTCAGTTTTTACCTTCTCAGCAAAACTTGTGTCAGAGATTCTGGGCATTTCTTTGGAACTCGTCGGTAGCATAATTCAGAATGGCTTGGGTATGCGCAAGTTCTCGGCATAATGGATTCCCAAAATATATGTCAGGAGAATAAAGGGGTAACGGCATTAAGAGAAGTCTTCTTCCAGTTTGACCGTAATGCTGATCAATTTCGCTGACGAATAGTAACCATAGATGAAATATGGTTGTACCACTATGATCCTGAATCGGAACAACAGTCAATGGAGTAGTAGCACTTATTTCTCCATCGCCCCAAAAAGTTCAATACACAGAAGTAGGTGGAGAAACTGTTTGGAACATTCTTCTGGTATAAGTATGGAGTGGTAGACTACCTCCTCAATGGTCAGATATTTAATCCAGAATCTATACATTACTTACAAAACTGAAAGAAAAATTCAAAGTTCAACGCTGCGGAAAATGAAAAGAAAGGAATTCTGTTCCTTCAGGAGAATACACCTGTCCATCAAGCCCCTGCGAACATAACTGACATTGCATAATCTAGGATTTCAATGTCTAGATCATCATTCTTATTCCGCAGATTTAGCTCCGTCTAACTATTACGTGTACTTATTTCCCAAACTTAAATAACACTTGAAAGACGCCATTTTAGATCTGATAGGGGTAGTGCTACGAACAGTGGTGCGAGGAAATCTAGATTTTTTTAACTTTTCTGCAAAAGCTGGAGCACTGTACAAGGTAGTATATTGACTCTCGGGGGAAGAGAAGAAGAAGTAAAACTTCACCAATCCACGTGCACTCCTTCTGGGTTGGGCTACGAATTTTTCAGCAGTTCCTAGTCAATATGGTAGACGTCACGTCAGTACTTTGAAACAAAATAAGTAAAGGAGCACTAGTATAAACCAATTACTAACTAAAGATCAGCACTCTGACAATACATTTTATTGGGAATCAATTTCTTCCATAATTTTATTATTATCATTTGCAGGAAGGGAAAACACAACTCTTTTTATCTCCTTCAAAAAACTAAGCCCTGGTAGTTGCAAACTAAGCTGTTATAAGCACATCCTCTGAATATTGGAAGCCAAGAATAATGTTTCAGAAAAAAGAAGTTTTAAATAAAACAAAATATGAAACTGAAAACTTCAAACCTGGATAAATACAAACAAGTTACGTAACTGGTTTTACCTTTCTTTTGTTTCCAATCGAAGTTGATCCAATGAGAAGAAAACAAGTCGACCAAATCTACTATTGTTCGCTAGGCACAATTATTAAAAATCATAAGAAAGAAGTGTAACTAAAATTTACCTCAAAAGGGGCTAAATCAGAAAACAGAAATATGCGTGCATACCCAGACGCTCAAAGAAGAAAGCTTGAGGATTAATCTGCCACATAGTAAATTCATGGAAAGTAGACTAAAATTTGTCAATGAGATTGGTTATGATACTGATATAAAATACTACGTGAAGAATGTTTAAAGATTGTACGAGTCTGGAGGGGCAGTCTAAGTGGCAGTCAGGGGGGCAAAAGTAGCTACTAGGGGGGCGCTCGCCCCCTTGCCCCCCTCTGGCGTCGTCACTGTATTGTTATGTTTACTTTTTGAACTTAAACACTTTCTGTACTTTTTGGTGGCATCTTTTACTTTCCCTTCCTGTATATATGTACCTGTAAGGCGCACACAAATGATAGAAAAAAATTTTTCGAGCAAAGCACATCTCTTTACAATGAATTAAGTAGAAAGTTCATTAAATATGAGAGAAACTAGTTGCAAAAAAATATCAATAAATAGATCAAGATATTTAGAATATTTAATGTATAATAAATATACATTATACACGATTAATGTAAAATAATCATTGAAATTAACAATAAAGCATAATTTAAAAAATGCATAATTAAACAAGAAATAAAGCATAATGTGGGTTGCTCTAACAATTAAGTTCTATGAATACGAGAAGAAAACGAAAGCTGGTTCCTTAACGAATTTCGTTGATCTTCTTTGTGTCTACAAAAACGCATTCCTAGAAACCTACAAGCTAGGTATCATCTCTGTGATTATATCAGTTTCTAGTGCTACATGTGAAAGGTCATTCTCTTCTTTGAAAAGATTAAAGACTTGTGATTCAATGACTCATGATAGGTTGAAAAACTTAGTGTTACTTTATTTTGAGAAGAAAATTACTAAATCGTTAGATCTTTAACAAGTTGTGGATATGTTTGCTGCTGCCCACACGAATAGAAAGATCCTCTTCAAGTTGAGGCATGAACCTATAAGTTATTTTCTTTACCTGTAAAAGTGTATTTGCTTCCACTTAAGTCAACCAGCTACACATATTTTAAACGCCATGATTAAATAACTATTTACTTATATTAGAAATCAATTGCATTAATGAATCCTAGTTGTTTCAGGTACTAAATTCTTATATTTTCACTGTTTTCCAAATAGTAAAATCATGAACAATAAAGATGGAAACATTCACCTTGAATACACACACACACACACACACACACACGAATATATATATATATTGCAGATGTTCCCCTCAAAATCCTCTTGGGCCCTTCATTGGCCCCCCCTAAAAAACTCTAGCTGCGCTACTGGACACCATGCACCAGAGACGAATTCTCTACCATTGAGCCACCGCGGCCCTGCTTGGGCTTGGTAGTCCATATGCAATATCACTTTTGGCGTTGCTTAAACAACTTCTAGTTTTCTTCTAAATCCAGACTCCATATTAGCGTAGATATTAATATTACAGTCGATTGGTAAAATCAATCTTCCACATTTAAAAATTAAAGTACACACAAGTAGAAAAATAAGCATTTATCATAAAAACACTAGCTGCAAGTGTTCAAAATAGATTTATGGTTTCTATAAAATCAATTGAAAATTGCTATTTTTAATTAGGCAGCTAGTGAAAAACAGCAGCTTTCGACTCCAGCCGAGTTTAAACTCAACCTAAACTCAGTTGACCAAAGTGAACTGACCCGACCCGACAACCGACCGATAACCTGACCCGATAACCCGACCCGACAACCCGACCCGATAACCCGACCCGACAACCCGACCCGAATAACCCGGCCCGACAACCCGACCCGACCTGACCCGACAACCCGACCCGAATAACCCGACCCGACAACCCGACCCGAGCTGACCCGACTGACCCGACCCGACAACCCGACCCGAGTAGCCTGACCCGACAACCCGACCCGAACTGACCCGACTGACCCGACCCGATAACCCGACCCGAATTGACCTGACCCGACCCGACCCGTAACCCGACCCGAGCTGACCCGACCCGACTCGGGTCGGGTCGGGTCACGGGTCGGGTCGGGTCAACCCGTTTGAGAGCACTACTTCATACACTGTTAAAAATACTTACTCAAAAATTAGTAAACTTTACTCAAATTTGAGAACATTTGGTTCTCAGAATAGCTCCGAATACATTGTTATCAAAAGTGAGAAAGTGTGGGTGTTCAAAATATAAGAACAATATGTACTCAAATTCGAATAGCTTTTACTCAGTTTTGAGTAAACATTCTCTTAAAAGCAAGATAAAATATTCTTAAATAAAATGAGAAACTGCTATTTCTAAAAAAAATAATGAGAACATATCATCTCAAAGATGGAAAAGTTAACCATAAAATGAAATGAATGCTCTCAACATTGAGAAACTCTGTTCAAAAACGAGTGATGCTCTCCTTATAATTGAGAACATGTATTTTCAAAAGTAAGTACAAAATACTCAGATAGCCACAAAATTAAGAAATACACTTTCACAAAATTGAGAATATATCCACTCAAATTTAAGAAATCTCTTCTCAAAAATAAGAAGGGGCTTTTTAAAAAAAATTACTAAAAGTACTCAAAAATGAGATTTTATTAGTGTTGAAAAACGAGAAAAAGTTACTTATTCTGCTGCCTTGCTGGTAGAGAAAAAATTTCCGGAACTAGAAAGGTATATGAACTTCACACTGCACTAGAAACTGTATAGTAAGTTTGCCCTTTACACATTACTATTGAAGTTATACAATTTTCCTCTTAAAAGTTGGAAAATATTTCAAATATGACTTCTACTTTCCAGCTTATAAGATTTAAATGTCAAACATCAATATCAATGTGTAAAGAGAGTACTTACTATAATTTTTTTAATGCAGTGTGAAATGTATCTACCTTTCTAGCTACGGAAACTTTACCTTTCCAGCAAGGTAGCAGAATAAGTAATTTTTCCTCGCTTTTGAATACTAATAAAATCTCATTTTCAGTACTTTTATACTCAATTTTGAATCTGCGAGGTTACATTTTCATGTTGATACATCTTTGCTTCTATAAATAGCATAGATGAGAATTTTATTTCAATCAACAAAGAGGCTCATTGTAATGTAATTTCAAGTTTTCATTATGTTGGTTTGCGTAGTTTTAACCAAGTGGGTCTGATGTGGTGGACAACCTTCATGTGCGTCGATTTTCTCGATGCATTCTCGTTTCTTGCTTTCTTCATTGCATCACTTCATTAATTATCATCTCCGTTTCCTTTTGCCTTGAAACATAATCGTGCGACGTTACATAGAAACGTAAATGTATATTTGTTTCATTTTGATTAAATGAAAATATATTTGTATATTGTGTCTTGTATTTGTCAAACAATAAACTGAATGTATACATTACATACTACACATAATTTTCATGGAGATATTCGTAATTCAATAAATAAGACCTTTGATATTACAATATAATTTTTTGTTAGATTCACGTTTCAAATGCACTTACTACATGTATCAACTCAAAGAAAATAATCACGGTAGAATATCAAAAGTATTATTATTTATATAATATCAAAAGTATTTTACAAATCTATACATCTTTTGAGCATATTAGTCGAAAATTTGTAAACAAAATTATGTAACATTTAACCAAAAAGTGATATTCTAAATAACAAAGAAATCAAGAGTATTATAACTGAAGGAAAATATAATCAGTGTTAGATTTTCGAATAGCTTTCTGATTATATATATATTTTTTTTTATTTTGCAACACAATTTTTATATAGGTGAATAATGAGGATTGATCCACGTAATCAGTAATACTTATTCATTATTATTTGTTGAACATATTTTGTATCGTAAAGCAACATATAGTGTGTGATCAAGTTGTTCATACAATTAGTGTATACATAAAGAATAATAGTTATACAAGTCAGATATTCTAGAAAGTCCCACGTCCCCTGAATAAAATATAAATGATAATGCACATTAAATGCTTTTTCAAAATTGACACCACAGAAAATGTCTTCTGTTACTCAAGAATTAAAATAAAAATTATTCACGAAGCTGAAAGGCTAGTAGCCTTCACAGTAATGAATACTCGTGCATGCAATTTTACAACAATTTGTCATATACAACATTGTAAATATTTAGTAGTAGTCAAGTTATATACAGTTTGTGGACAGACATTTACATCTGCAGTAGTGCTTCGTAGGCATATTCGGGAGGTTCATGTATCCTTATTGTCGTACACATGTTGGTGTAAAAATTATGGACAAGTATTTAGTGAATTATTTAATTTATCAGTCATTTGTTACTACGTCACAGTAACATTACAACTGACTACTTGATAACATATAGGAATTTGTCCAAAGAATGTGCAGTAAACATTATAGCAACAATAATGTTAATGATGGTGAGGAGCACAATGGAGGGTACATTAAACAATTATCTTAATAATATTTTCAAAAACGTAGGCTGAGAGAGCACTATGACAAAACATAGTAGTATACGTGTTATCACTGAGAGTGTAATACAATTCTTCTCAGAACTTTACAGTAAATGCAATGTAACTTATACAAATGTAACAGCAGTTATTTCAACAGCACCTAACGTACTTAAAGCGGTAATTTCTTATTTACACTGTAAAATATTAGAAGTGTTCAATACATGTACCTATACGGATGTTACGCAAGTTAAGAGCTTAATGAAAGTTCGAAATTTCTTCAAATGGAATGAATAACTTAGACTCAATATACAAGATTAAGAATTTTTCTAGAGGAAAACGGAGGTGTGTTGAATCAGTGTCAGTAGTTCTTATCATACGTTTTGAAAGTCGAACAAGAAAACTTGGAAATGCTATTCAAAAGGAAGTTTCAGATACTTGCCAGTATATAGCAATTTCCAAAATGTTATATAAAAATTTAAATATCACTAATATATCTCCGGCAATACGTACACACGAAGGAAAAAGTGCATGATACTAAAAAGGTTTTACATTTACTTAATGTACAGGATGTCTTTTACTATCAATCACATAGTTTACTCTCGACCATTTCCACAATAATTGCTATACAGCTTTATATACAGTAGATGGTTTTGATATGACGAATCCTTTAGATTCTCATACGGAAATTCATAAACTTGGTTCTATGTACTTCACCATAAAAGATCTTGCTCCAGTGCTTTTATCGTCTCTTGACCAAATATTTCTTGGCGAAATACTTTTCAGTATCGACGTTAAGAGGTATGGCTATGATAAGATACTTAAGCCCATTGTTGAGTAATTACAGTAATTGACTACTTCAGGACTTCATATCGCTTCATTAGAATCGATTGCCAATGGACAACATAAAAGACAGTGTTCGAGATCCTCCCAAAAGCTTTTCATTTTCTATAAATATGCCTATGCATTCACGTTCCTGCAGACAAATTGATTATGTAATTAATGACAATAGAAATAATAATCTAATGAAAGACTTGTAAATTTCATTCTTCTATGGCGATTTCTTCAATAAAATTGGTATTGCTACGTTTTGATATATTTGGTCTAGGAATTAATTCGTGCGGGTGGACAAGAGATGGCGCAACGAACGGAGCGTCCCACAGTTCCGTGTATCCACACATGTGTTGCAAACCCCTGTCATCGCGTATCGTTCGTAGTATAGGGTAGTGGATTAAAGCGTCAACAACACCAGTTTGTAGTTAAGTGAACATGGCGGAATTTGTGCCTGATAAAGTGTTTTTGCGGGGTGTCCTGCTGCATTACTTTAACATGCAGAAAAGTGCGACTGAAAGTCATCGTATTTTGGTGGAAGTGTATGGTGACCATGCTCTAGCTAAGCGAACGTGTCAGAAGTGGTTTGCACGGTTTAGAAGAGGTGATTTCGGCTTGGCAGACCAAGAGCGAGCTGGACAGCCAAAACATTTCAAGACGAAGAATTGACAGCATTGCTCGAGCAGGATTCGTGTCAAACGCAGGAACAACTTGCAGCAGCATTAGGCGTTGATCAAACAACAGTCTCCAAACGCTTGAAAGCCATGGGAATGATTCAAAAGATGTCACATTGGGTTCCACATGAATTGAAAGACAGAGACGTTGAAAGACGAAAAACCATTTGCGAATTGCTGCTTCAACGACAGAGCAGAAAGGGGTTTCTGCATCGAATTATTACGGGTGATGAGAAGTGGATCCATTACGAGAACCATAAACGAAAAAAGGCCTGGGTGAAACCAGGTGAACCGGGTCCATCACAACCAAAACGAGATATTCACTGTGCAAAGGTTATGCTGTGCATATGGTGGGATATGAAAGGTGTGGTGTACTATGAGCTGCTGCAACCGGGTGAAACTATGAATGGAGAACGTTATCGACGACAATTAATGCGTTTGAAGCAAGCTCTGGCCAGAACACGACCAGAATGGGAGAACAGACATGATAAACTTATTGTTCAACATGATAACGCTCTCCCACATGTCGCAAAACCGGTCAAAACCTATTTAGAAAATGTCGGATGGGAAGTTTTACCCCACCCGCCGTATTCACCAGACGTTGCTCCTTCGGACTACTACTTGTTCGATTGCATGAACAACGATTTGATTGGACAGCGGTTTACTTCTTCAGAAGATATCGAAACATGGGTCTCTGACTGGATCGCTTCCAAGTATGAGGACTTCTTTCGCCACGGAATCCGTACATTGCCTGACAGATGGGCGAAAGTGGTGGCTAGCGATGGACAATATTTTTCTTAAGGTATTTATGTATTTTGTGTTTGTACTACAGCTTCAATGTGTGCGTATCGACCGCACGAATTAATTCCTAGACCAAATAAATTTTAGTGTTAATTGAAATAAGATATAAATACAGTAAGTACAGTTAAGAGAATCACGCAATATTTCTTTAATTAATATTGAAACCAGAAGTTGTAATAGATCTACCATTTTGTGTTTTAACAGAATGATTAGAGTGGAGATGGAATATATTCTAGGGACGCTGAATCGATAATAAAAACACGTCTCGCTATCTTTTACCGTTTGTACTCTACAGCGACTTCCGGTTTGATTAAATGGTTAATACATGAGATAGTACCCTTTCTCAGAACGCCTACCTAATTACAAGAAAAGAACGCTTAGCGCTATCTCTTACATTTTTGTTCTATGTAGATTGGTACTGAAATAGGAAATTATAGTAGATTTGTGCCATTTCCGATTTGGGTACAGAGTTGAGGTTGGAGATGAAAATATTCTTGGGACTTAATTGATTGCAGAAAACAGCTTACTGCTATCTATTATCGTTTTTGCTCTACAGTGATCAACGTTAAAACCGGGAAACATTTATTTCTATCACTTCAGGTAGGTGGATCACATCCACTAACGAACTCCTTCGAGATCATTATCCAGTTATTGATTGCAGAAAATCAATTTTAAAGTTATCGTTTGTCGAAAAGTAATTGTGCAGAATAACGGACGTACTAACTAGAAGTGTTCACCCTTCCGAGGGCATCCTCACCCTCAAATTCCCTCTCCCACAATGACGTGAGGGTGCGCGAGAGCGATAACAAGTTTCGACAGCGAGGACGGGGGTGCTCGAGGGCAAGGACAATTGCAGCTGCGACGGGGAGGCAAGTTTTCAAAACGAGAGCGAGCGCGATGAACAATTCCCTTTGCGAGGGTGAGGGTGAACGAGGCCGAGGGAAAACTACCACTGAGAGGGTGAGGGTGAGAGAGGTCGGAGTAAATTGAACATACCTATAGTACTAACATTACAATATTTTATTACATTATATTGCATTTCATTAGATTGTATATATCCCATTTGCGAGATCCTGATAAAAATCAAATGAAAGACTTGAAGACCTGATTCATCTGTGGCGATCATTCGAACAATGTTTGTGTTTTCACGTTCTGAATGGAAGTAATATCAATTGAAATAAGATTATAAAAATAAGGAAATTGAAAAGTAACTAAAAAACATTTAGAACTTCCATCTATGCAAAACAAGGAAACAATAAGCCTGAAAATTAGTCATTTCTGCTTATGTGTGACTGGGAAAAAACTGAATGGCGTCTTTCAGGAAGTCCTCAGAATCAATGCTTGATCTGCCACACTTAATTCATTCACTCGAAGTCGAACAGTTTTAAGAAAGGCCATGACTCACCAACGTAAGTAAAATCCTCTCATCAGTTACTTTCACTGTTTCCCATTTTAAAAAATCGCACCACAAATTCTAATATATATAAAATTTCACTCTCACTGGATTCCTTCTTTTTAAGCAATGATCAAACAACGAATTACTGAAATCATTTGAGAACAGTAGCGTAACTAAGGAAAAATGCCCCCCTCCACTCGAGAAAATGTGTAAAGAACTTTTCCTTTTTCCACGCTCATGGCACGTAAAATTTATACAGCAGTAGAATTACAGGGTGAGTCAAAAGGCCTTGGGCACCTGCATAAGTTTGAAAAGTAAAAAGTAATGATGGGAACAGTGGTTTGATGAGGGGCCGCAACCATTCACGGACACCAAGTCCATACTGTGGAGGGGCTCCATCGTGCTGAAAATAAGATGGGCAAATGTCGTCAGCTTTCAGTGTGGCAGGGAAGACAAGGTCCTGCAGCAGCATCTGATACTGTGGTGCAGTTAAGGTGTTGTAAATGAAAAATGTTCTAATGATGCGGGTGTTCCATATGCTAAACCACACCAGCATCTTGGCTGGACTATGTCCTCGACTCGGGTCAACCCAGTTCGGATTTGCGTCACACTAGTATCAACAATTATGTCGATTAACCTCCCCGTTCAAAGTGAAATACGCTTCGTCGCTGAATAGTATGCCCTTGGCAAACGCAGGTTTTTTCGTGTTGTTCAGTAGCCCACATGCAGAACTCCAACCGGCGATCAGGGTCATCCTCCTTCAGTTTATGTTGCATGTGATGCTTGTAAGGATGCCACTGATTGGCGTGCAATATCCAGACCACGGAGGATTAGCTTATTGCACATGCTAGGGACACACGACGGGTACTTCGTTTAGGACTTTCCACAAACGACGCAACAACCGCCGTTGCAGTTTCCTCATTGGTGGAAATCTTTGGTAGCCCACTACGTGCCCTATCTTGAACAGAGCCCGTCTCCCGGAATTTGGTGATCACGTGAGCATCTGTGCTTTGCGATACCGGTTCTCTGACTGGGTCCGTCTGTTGTAGTCAGTTGCTATTGTTCGGTAGCTGCGTTCCCCTGATATACCGATGATTTCGATCTTCTGTTCACGTGTCAGACCCATTTTAGATCACCTGGAACAAAGAGAAAACTGGTCAGAATCAAGGTAATTTCCCCCCTTTGAACATTAATAACTTCTACACTGTGCAAGATAGAAAAAAATTACATCACTGAATTCCTGAGCCCGAGTTAGTGTTATTTGATGTGTCATACACCCCATTCCCATTTAAAAGAATGACTTGAATCCAAAATGGCCGATTTCAAGATGGTGACCATGAATGACATACACTCCAGAAGTTACGGCTTTTCATCAAACCTCTGTTCCCATCATCAGTTTTTACTTTTCCCGTCGATTTTCCAATTTATGCAGGTGTCCAAGGACTTTTGACTCACTCAGTATTTATTCATCTAGTCAGTCATTACTTGCTCATATAAAAAGGGCACATTATTATTATTATTATTATTATTATTATTATTATTATTATTATTATTATTATTATTATTATTATTATTAAACAATTACATGAAACTAAAAAGTTTCTTAAAAGAAATAATTTCTTCCTAATGTTCATTTAACAACTAACGTATGAATACTCGTCAAAACTTGTGGAACATGCTCACATATTTCTAAACCGGCGTCTTTTTTTTTTTTTTTTTTTTTTTTTGAGACGAATCTGCTGACTACTTTTTCAATATCGACGTGCTGACATTCTTTGCTTTCAGTACTCAGGACTGGCAAAAGTCTCAAAAAGTGCCGTAACTTTTGGAAGGGAATGGGACAACTGCATTACCAATTAAGCTCCCAGTTGTTCGAGGGCACTCATTTAAGTTAAAGAGTCTTACTCCGTACGATACGATATGGAGAGGAACGTATAAATGAAGCACGTAATAGGTTTACCAGTTCCCGGAAAAAAACTTAAATGTAATGAAAATGTGTTCTGAGCCTAATTCAGTAAAATGTATCCTATTAGGGCCCCTAGATATATTAGGGCCTACATATCTAATAAGGCTATGAAAACAAATGAAAATGAAAATTTTTGAGTTTTACGTCCCACGGTTATGCCGTTTAGGCTAAAGGAGACGGTAAAGATGAGAAATGAATGAAATGGTGGAATGAAGAAAGTGGGAGGAAACGGGATAACCCCGAGAAAACCCACGCACACGGTGTTTGTCCCCCACAAAGTTCACTTGACGGGGGCTGGGATCGAACCCGGAACCCCAAGCACCAGAGGTGAACGCTCTACCACTGAGCCACCGCGGCTCTTAATAAGGCTTTGAACTGGGCGAAATATGATCTCCTTTATTTAGCTTGTGAAGCACCATACTATTTCCAAAAGTATTGAAAACAATTTAAGGTGTTCCTACTGTCCCACTATCTGAATAAAATGCATTCCTTTAAGATGGAGAATAAATGTAAATTGGATCCTACTTTAGTAAAACATCAACTGGTGCCCCTAGGAGTGTCAAACACAATTATTAAGGATTTCAATTCAAGGGTGAAGGGCACACTTCATATTTCATTATTATTCTAGGGAACCTAAACTTCATATTTCTTTATTATTCTAGGGAACCTAAACTTCATATTTCATTATTATTCTAGGGAACCTTATAACGAAATACTTTGGATAGATTAATAATTACCTGCACCTTGGGTAGAAAGTGCTCATACATCAGCAATATACTTAATAGAATGTTAATTTAATAATAACAAAAGAAGAATGTTTTTAATATATGTAAAAAAAAGATATATTATGGGATAGTGTTATGTAGTTAGTTGCTATGTAGTTTTTTTTATGGATACCTAATCATCTTGTATGTGTGCATGACGTTTTGAATAAGAATACATAAAAGTGTATCAACTAATAAACCATTTGATACCGTTCCTTGACTTTATAATTCTGATAGAAAAGGTGAGAATAATAGTATATCTAATTATTAAAGATATTTTTACATGCAAACTATTACTACCACTCAAGATTCATATATCATCGATCGAACCAGGTTGACGACTACCCTTGGTGAGTCGTTATAAAAATTTTGGTGCTTTCACACCGGGATTAGCTAAAAATTTTGGTGCCTTCACACCGGGATTAGCTAAAAATTTTGGTTTACCTCACCCGGGACTTTTCATAAATTCATATCCCGAAGCAAAGTAAGGGTGAATTTACTTTTGTAATAAAGTTAATGAATACAAATTTCACCAGACTAAGAAGTGGTAGAATAATTATAAGAAAAATGAACGGTGAGGCATTGAGAAAGAATCCAATAATAGTGACAACGGTGAACATAGTGTAACACCAGGAATGACATCAGAAGACCGAATCTTGCTAGCCTTACAGCGACAATTGATTCAGATGTCTACCGAATTGAAGCAGACGATAGAACAGAAGATAGAACAGAAGTCAGAAGAATCTAACAAGCAATACGAGGAGTTAAAGCAGACGAAAGAGCATAAGTCAGAAGAATCTAACAAGCAATACGAGGAGTTAAAGCAGACGATAGAGCATAAGTCCGAAGAATCTAACAAGCAATATGAGGAATTAAGTAGACGAATGGAACAGAAATCAGATGAAACGAAACAGTCAATTGTCCAAGCGATGAATGACATCACCTCGCAGTTCGAGGAAAAGTTAAAACGAATATCCGAGGATTGTCAGGATAAGCACAACCACCAAATCCAAGAAATCAGTGATGTAAAAAAGGATTTAGAAGTAATAGAATCTTCTGTTCAACAGCAAAAGATTCAGGTCATCAATAATTCTAACAACATACGTGCAAATACGCAATTGATAGCTACTCTACAGGAAGAAATTAGAACGCTACAGGTTAAGGAAAACACATACCACAATAATATGGGTAGTGATCGCTTGGAGTTTCCCCACTCACCAGAGATGACTTCGCCTTCACCTGTGTCTGATGAGGATATTATATTGGAAGAAATTCATCCGAAGAGGACAGATGTGCGTGAAAGGGATGGTGCAACGACACATCACGTCATGGATAGGAATTGTCACCCAAGAAGTACACGGAATGATAAAAGGAAGGTAAAATTAAGTGTTAAGATGAGTGAAATACGGGCTATGAGTAAATTCAGTGGTAAATGTAATGAGAACGCTACTTCTTTCCTGGAAAAATTTCAGGACGAATGCAATATAATGTGTATAGATAGATCACAATATATGAAATTAATCCCTCATATATTACTCCCACCATGTTCTTTATGGTTTAAAGCAGTACGTGATCACATCAATACATATGAGGAATTTAAGGCAGCACTGATCGCGAATTATGAAAATGATTTTTTGCTTGCAAATCGAGATGCCACCATTAGAAATCAACATTTCAATCCTCGTTTTCACAAATCTGTTGTTGAATTTGTTGTAAATACATACAACGAATTAAAAGTCGTTAATCCATTGCAATCGGAATCTAGAATAATAGCATCGATTCGAAATTTGCTCCCATTTAAGTTACAACAGATCTTGTTTTCTACACAATGTATGAGTTTCAACCATTTATTAATGCTTGTCCAATGCTATGAAACTCAATACCATGCTTTGAATCAACAAGTAGGAGTGGGTAAAAATAAAAATAATTCAGATCATTTTGTACCTGTTCGGAATCTAAATATCCGAAGTGTGAATGATACGGAACATAACCTAAGCCGAGTAAATTCTAACAATCAAAACGAACGAAATAGGCAAAGTTATGTAGGGAATCAGTCTAACCTAATTAATCGTGGTAATCATGATGTCAGATCACCCAACAGAAGTAGACATAAAAACAATCGGAATATAGGTCGAAATTACAGGAATACAACAAGCTACATGGATAGACGTAATTGGAGGTCAAGAGATGGCACTTCGTATCAAAATCAGAATCGCGATGAAATACATGTACAACATATTGTTGAACCTAATCATGATTGTGCAGTACAATGTACTTTATTAGAATCATATGCAAGTACGAATGTAAGCTGATTACCGTTAATGAAATTAGGTTAAACCCATATTCGTTATAGATTCTTGTGAACTTTTATTTTCAATTTTATGAGTTAATGTTGATAATGAAAACGACTCTTATGAATACTTGAAGTGCTTAAATATAGTTTTAGATAGACGGGAATGATAATTTTCAAATGATTTTTATTTTTTTCTTGTTAATGTGAAGAATCATAATTCGATTCATAATTGATTAAAAGCAAAGATTATTTATATTAGATTGACTTGTGTTGAAAACTTAACTGCCAAAGATTATGTTAAGTACAAGATTCATTCTATTAAGTTAATTATTCAACGACTATCTTGAATGAAATTCTTCTATATTTTGATGCCTTATTGATCCAATGTTTATTTTAAAATATCACCCAATATAATTATTATATAATGCGCCCTGGATAATGGTAACTCATGTTTTAACTGTAATTGCTTCTTACGATTTTGACTACGCACACTTCAAGGATTAAATAAATAGGCGACGACGTTTTAATAATAAAATATAATAATAATGTAATGAATGATAATGAAGTAAATATAATAAATGTAATAAAAAATAAGTATTAATGAAATGAAAGATTTGTTATAAATGTATCTATATCTATGATATGTAATGAAGATACATACGAGGGGCGATCAAAATGTGAAATGCATAAGTAGTGTAAGACCATTATTGTAAACGGACCAGTGGTTCTTGAAGATAAAAGCCAAGCTCGCTTATGACTTTTATATTCAGTCCAATTGTCGGGCGACATTTTATATAACGAAATACTTTGGATAGATTAATAATTACCTGCACCTTGGGTAGAAAGTGCTCATACATAAGCAATATACTTAATAGAATGTTAATTTAATAATAACAAAAGAAGAATGTTTTTAATATATGTAAAAAAAAAGATATATTATGGGATAGTGTTATGTAGTTAGTTGCTATGTAGTTTTTTTATGGATACCTAATCATCTTGTATGTGTGCATGACGTTTTGAATAAGAATACATAAAAGTGTATCAACTAATAAACCATTTGATACCGTTCCTTGACTTTATAATTCTGATAGAAAAGGTGAGAATAATAGTATATCTAATTATTTAAGATATTTTTACATGCAAACTATTACTACCACTCAAGATTCATATATCATCGATCGAACCAGGTTGACGACTACCCTTGGTGAGTCGTTATAACCTCAACTTCATATATTTTAGGAGGTCCAAATATTAATGCTTGGTCTTCGAAGAAAAAATCCAAGTTACAGGCTGAGCTGAATTTCATCTTCGACTTTGTGCTACGAATATAGGTTTTGATGGGCTTTAGTTTATTGAATGGTCGCTCAAGATTATCTTTCGTCATAGGCAAAGGTATATATAGTTCCAAAGGAGTACAAAAATGCAGAACAATACTAACATTGGCAGTTCTCTACGACTAAATATTTGGCTAATTCATTGTAAGTTGAAATGTCACTAATTTATTTCATTACTTGTCGGAAACTTGTAAGTTCTTGCAACGAAAGATGATAAATCTTCTTAGTAGAATTTACAAAATCTGCTAAAGCTCATTCCGTGATTTCTTTTTCATCTAAGGTACAGATTACTCTTCGCTGATGCAGTAGGAATTGAGGAAACAGTGTGGAGTAATATGAAATCTGCAAAGGTATTTTAACATCCAAACATTATAAAGTTATAGTCTAACAGTTACTCCACTACTTGATAATACAAATTCTATATTCATAGAAAGTAAACTTTATGATAACATATACAAATGACGTTAGAACCATCTATTAGTATTTAAACTAAATTATTTATAACACCACAGCCCTCTTATTAAGATGTTTCCAGAATGTTAACGTGGAACGTGAATGTATTAACTCTGATACTATGAAACTATGACTACAATCGAACGATAATGGATATATTCCTAATTATGTAGCTATACCAAACAAATTAAGTGTCAAATGAAACGCCTAATACGACCCACCTCGAGCTCTGTAATGAAATATTGGTGGCTCCTGTGAAATGTCGGCCTCTACCTTACTATTTTAGCTCCTTTCTTATGTGTGATTACACCTTGTAGTATTAGAAATAGAAGCAAATGTAGTGCGCAATTGATTGCTGTAGAGAGAAAACATGACTAATTCAGTTTTGGAATTAACAGATATTGCTATTTTCTACCAAAATCTTTTTTGAAGTACAATGTAGATCACCATGAATCATTCAAAAAATATTTGTATGAGTTGAAATAGGTTTTTATTCAAGGCATACTGTTTTCTAAAGCCCTAGGTAGATATTATATCCCTTTGTACACTGATGAGGAAACATTTTGCGCCAAAGAAAAAAGACAAAAACTTTAGTAGACCAATATAATCTATTAAAAACAACAACTGTCATTTTATCAAGTTTTTGTAAAACCGAACCCTATTAATACCCGAAAGATTATGAAGGAGAATGTGATGAATAGTATTGGGAATGCATTTCTAAACGTTTCTCGTAATTTGGCTGGAAGTATGATCTGCTGATTCTCAGAAGTGAAGCTTAATTGGTCAGATTATGAAACATGTCGTAGTCTAGATGGAAACTTTCAAGGGGCTACGTTTCACCCACGGGCCGTGGTTTGCCCATCACTGTGTTAGGACATGAGGATAATAAGCCAAATATGTGAATTTTAATTTCATGTACGTTTATTTGAAAGGGATTACGTGTTTCACAATACTTATTCTTAATTTTACTTCTCAAAGTAAAGCATATAAAAGCTACTATTTGCTGCGATTGAATTACAACAATAAAACACTCTCTGAAAATACTCTGTAAACAAAATAATGTAAAAAAAAAAAAGCTGCTTTTCCAGAAGTAGGGTTGTGTCGATGACAAATAGATTCTTGTGTATATATTTACACGTGCAACCTGAGATTTGATAAATATATACGAAACCTTGATCTTATTCACCGAGACCTTCCTTTAGTAAAAGTTTAGAAAAGTCATCACTGACAAATACATGAGAATAAAAAAAGACAGATAAATTGAAAGTGCTGATTCTCAAGTAGGAAATTAACTTTCGGTAGGTATTTTCCACCTTGAAATACATTATGTTAAGTCATCTCCGCTGGTCTGATAGGTAGCATGCACGCCTTTGATATAAAGAGTCCAGGCTTCGATACCCGGTGGGAGAGCATTGAGAGAGTGGTTCGTATTCAACTTTAAACTGTAGGTCTACGTCTCATATAGTCTCGATGCTGGAAAAGGACACTAAACGTACTTAATCAATCAATCAACATTATCTTATGGGGAGAATGAGCCACAAAGCAAATGTAAGAGTGAATTGCAAAAAGTGGAGATAACACAAAACTCTCTTTAGATAATTTTTATTTTGTTATTCACTTATAATGTTTAAAAACGCTACGAACTCATCTTCAACGGGTAACTATATATACCTTCGCACAACAGACGACTGGTTGGTTGATTTAGAGTTTAATGATCATTTTGAGTACTGAGGTGTGAACCTACAGGTAAACTTGGAATGTGATCTCAAGAACTCTCACCCGTAATTGAGGTCGAGTCTGTCACACCAAAGTTTCATACGCTAACCATAATCACAAAGGAGCATCTCAATGTGGAGTACATAGCCGTTCTTCTCACTAATCTGTAAGAATTGGTGATCATGCTCCGATTAAAGTGATAGTGAAGAATGGAAAATGAAGGAAACACTGAGAAATGAAGGAAGATGAAATCCGGGAATACAGAAAAACCGTGTGTAGGTGATGATTGCTTAGTACACAAGATCAAATACGGAAAAAGACACATCAGAATTAAGTGTTTTCAACTGAATAACTGCGGCTGTTTTTTTTTCTTTCTTTTTAAATAATATTTACTAATCAAATAAATATGTCATTGACAACGCGCTACTAAGAGACTCCCTTCCAAAACACATAGGATACGGATGAAATATTACGTTCATAATTACGTATATAACATACTTAATTTTCTGTGTCGAAGAAAGCATACTTCTGAAGGAAATCGTTAAATATACCTTCTGCACATTTTCTGCTACGGTTCGTTGCTTCCAGCAAAAGGTGGTCAGCTATAAGACCGGAGTTCAAACACAAAGAGTCGCCTGTCGCGCCGAACAACTTTTTGAATTCAGGATCGATCTGAAATATAAAGGTTTAATTGTTATAGAAATATATTCTATTAAATAATATATTTTGGCTTGTCCTATTCACGAAATTCTAAAGTAGTTCGTTGTCATAATGTTTCACTGCAATGTTAGAAATGCGTATACATGTATAATGTGAAGCAGCAATTATACATTTGTTCAGGCAAATTAAACTAATATAAAACCAGGCAGATCGTTCTATGTTACTGGTTGTACATACAACTAATAAGGCAGATATTCACGAAATTAGTATGACTAATTTCCACTTAATATTATTTATTTTTATATTAACTGAGTATCTGATAAAACACTGAAATAAGACTAAACTTTCGAGCAAGACGTGTACATCTGTTCTTCAAAAACTCGAAATATTTTCAGTTTAGTTCGTGTTCTTTAGTACTTAACCCTATATTGCGCAATTTATTAATTGTTTCGAGAAAAAAATATTTAGATGTTTTTTCTTACTGCATTTAGTCCAGGCAATTTACAGTTGAACCTGGGCAAAATTGCAATAGAAGCTTTTTAAACAGTTTTTGATTCAGGAATCATTACTGAATAACATATTCAAAATCCGACAAAATCGGACCACGGGAACACCTCTAAAAACGGTTTTCAAAATGGCGGACTATGGTTAAAGAATCTTGCGTCTATCTTGCAATTAACTTCTGTATCTCGGGGTCATCTCATCCAATTTTCACGGTTTTGTTGATGATGACGTCTGAAGAGTGTACCTACAGTTTAACGTGGGATTTGAACCACATGACCCCACCGGGAATCGAACCCGGGACCTCTTCACCACAAGGTGACGAGCGTAACCGCTCATCCATCGGGGACATTATATAACTACATAAGGTTTTCTAAATCATAAGGGGAAAAATTATAACCCTCCCCAAAATAGTATAAATTTATTCCAAATGTTCTAATATACAGGGTGGCCCAAAAGTAGGTATACCGTTCCGTACTTATTTCCTCCTGTATTTCATACCATTTCTTATTGTTATCACCTAGCTTCTTTATTATTTGTTCTTAATGTATTTTTACTTACACCTTAAGCCCGGAACAGCCGAAGCAAATAAACCCATAAGCTAGAATGTTATACTTGATCAATGCAGGGGTGTATACTGTGAAGAGCATGAGATAGGTGGGAGGTGCTTTCAATACCCATCTCACCCTCTCCCCACAGGAATGTACGACATATGCAAATGATATATAAATGTTGTAAATAATTAATAAAATTTAGATTAGCCAAATATAAAAAAATATAAAAATTAATTTAGTGTCGGTAGAGCCAAATTACAAATAAAGTTAGAATTTACATTCCTGTAAACATGAGTTCTATATTAACGTCCCATTGCCCCGTTAGGGACAGTAATGCTGCTTGAAGCTCTGACTTAGGTCAGATATTATCTTAATATTAAGAAAATGTGAATTTATCATCAAATTGCATTAGTTAAATCTGACAGACACAACATATCCTGAAATGCCTGAAAAGTAAAAAAAAAAATAATAAATTACAAGTTATTTTGTACTCACCCTGCGGCTAAGTATTCAATTAAAAACTCCACACACTTTCTAGAAAATGCACACATATTTATTTTTAATTTCACTACTGAACACACAACACCACACGCAATATATAGATATATACACACGAGATATTCAATAGATATATTTTTTTTATCAACTTGATTGATTAAATGATTTAAAAAAAATAATAATAGAGATCTCTCTCAAATTCAAATGTTCACTGTCACTAAACCGTTTAAACAAGATATTTCAATTCACAGTCACTGTAATTACACTTCACTCCAGATGATTCTCCGGGAGAGGTCCAATTATCCTTCATTGGAAGTCACTGTCTTTAGATGTTATCTTCTATTCAGAATACTGATAAAACACATTGGCATCTTGTGTTTAATAAAATAATTCAATGATGTAAAATGAAGTTCAGCTATTAACACATAGTGTTTTCACTTTTGGTATGCAACTGATATTCGTTTACTTGTCAGACATTTTCAGTTGTAACTTTGTCAATAACGATTATATACTTTAGAACCAAATAAAATGTGGTTCTTCAAAATAAATATCTTTTTATAACAGATGTCCATATAACACTGTGCTCTATTCTTTACGGCTGAAGTTATGTATGTATGAAGATATGACTTCAACTCTCAGTTTCTCATAAAAAAAAAATATTGTCTGACATTGGTGACAGTCGATCTTCAACTAACTCTATGTTTTACTCTCATTTCCTTTTGTTATACCACAAACGCTATCTTTTACCAAAACTCGCCTCCTTCGCGGGGCTGCAAAAGTTTTTTTTTCATTGTCAGAGGATAGCGGGACTTTCTTTCACAAAGGGTTGCTTGCGAGAGGACTAACAGGTGTATCCCTCTAGCGGTTACTGTTTCATTTTCGAATGTAAACAACCTCTCTCAGTGACCGATATCCTTTTCTGTTTACATTTATATTTAATCATATTACTGACTAGCAGCGTTCACCCCGCTTCGCTGCGGTCACCCCGGAACGCAATAAACTTTGTTACTTAGATAATTTTTACTTTTTCGCTTTCAAGTGATATGATAAAAACCATAGAAGATTGCAGTAAATCTTAACATTATATCGCCTGTCATTTATGTTAACCCGCCCCGCTTCGCTGCGGTCATCCCGGTGCTGGCATATTGTAAAAGTGTCTGTAAAAATAAGCAAATCAATTAAAAAATTTTAAACAGAAGATTCAAGCTATTTTCCGCTGTATATCGCCTGTCATTTATGTTAACCCGCCGAGTGACACGGTCATGCGGGTTGCATATAAATACGTTTATTTTTACCTATGATGAACTAATAACAAAGGATTTGTACGTTATGGACACTTGAATGGTCAATTATCTCAAGACACTGGTAATTAAAAATTAAAGTGATATGATAAAAACCATCTAGGGTCCAAATCCTAATAACCCCCCAAAAATGAAAGAAATTGGTTCAGCCGTATTAGCGTGATGAGCGGACAAAGGATTTTGTACGTTCTCTTTTATATATATAGATTAACGAATTACAATTGACATGTAACAAAAGTTGAAAACCAATATTTAAATATTCTATTTTACATTTATAAACTTGGGTGGAGTTGTCATTGTTAAAAAAGCAGAAAAATACCAAATAACTTGTTTGTGGTAGACAATTGTCTTCTGCTACCTTCCATCACACTCCAAGGCATGCCGGGAGTGCCAGAATCAACATATTGAGTTTAAAATTAAGCAAAGAATAGCAAACTGCCAAAATAGCTATTCTATAAAGAAAATACGGTAAGGATCGCGATTCTATATGTTAATATAACGATATCGGATCTGTCCAAGAATTGTTAGAGGTTGGAATTTATATTCAAAAATATATTTCATATATCAGTACCTTCTGGTAACCCTGGAACAATATGAAAATTGAATTGATGAAGGTTCGCTGACTAGGCACCCAGAACTGTTGAACCACCCCCACCAGAGAGGTAGCGGTTCCATTAAAAGTGTGAAAATCGCGGTCAGTGAAACAATTTCTCACGTATTGTATTCGAAAATTCGTATCTAGGTGTGTACAGTTTAACAAAAGATTGCTCAGCGACTTTCTGTCGCCAATTTTGTTTTGTCCATCCTTAGAATTTCTTTCCTTTTCTTACAATATATTTCTATAATAGTTATAACACATTGAAAGAATCTTGTTTATAGTATTTCTTAGATACTATAGGTTGGCAATATTTGGTACTCTGAAGGTCACTAACCTCTATCTCCCTGAAGTTTCAAAATTCATACAGAAATTGTCACAAATATAAAAAAAAGAAGTTTTCTGTTCTGCCACTAAACTTAATGAAATTTTAAATAAAATAAAATAATATCAGAATGATTGCTTGAAATATAATGTATAAAGAATAACGAAACTAATTAAATGTATATATTAAATCTGAATATAAATTATAGATTGCATATGCAAATTTTATGAATAATAAACATAAAATCAATAAAAATATTTTTGATAAGCTTGCTCATAACAAATCCCCCTTTTGAGAAGGTTGGGATATACTTGTGAAAAGATATCACAACGTTCTCACTTATGCTAATTAAATATGAATAGAGTTACCTAGAGTGAATACTATATATGACACTTTGATTAGAATTAATAAAAATACAATTATCCTAGCAAATTTATGCGTATTTGTCTACCTATTTATCAACAGACTTGTATGAAAACTATATTGCTAACAATACTGTATATATAGAAATATGCTTTAACCTAATGTGATTATATGTGTGAATATAATAATATAAATACTAATTAATTAATATCTATCTATCCCATGATACGTTGGAGTTCCCATCTTGAGAATTTATGTTTCTGCATTCTCCTTTCCAGGTGTATTTTCTCGCATGTTATATTTTTTAATAGGAAAGCATTTCTCTTAATTATCTCCTTGCCTGTGTTGAGGTCTGCAAGTGTATAGACATTGGTGTCTGTCTTGTGGACTACTTTCCAGGGGCCACTATATAAAACCATTAACTTTTTGGACACCCCTGCCAAGGCATCTGATTTTGGAAAGAGACGAACGAGTACAAGGTCTCCAATATTATACTCTACAAGCCGATGATGCTTGTCGAAGTATGCTTTTCTTGCTTCCGCCTTTTTCTTCAAGTTTTTCTGCGCAATTTCCACGTAATACTTGGTTTCAGCAGATCTGTCCACTTCCGGTACCTCAAACAGACGAGCTATATCACTTGTTTGTGATATGTTTAGATGTAGCTCATAGGGAGAAAATCCCGTACTTAAATGTTTTGCTGTATTTAAGCACCTTTCTACTTTAGTAAGTAATCGTGGCCACTCTTTTTGGTTATGAGAGCAATATTTACGTAACATACGGACTGTAGACTTTACAGCTGTTTCCGCAATTTCTCCTTGAGGAAAGTAAGCACTACTCATAACATGCTTAATTCCTAATTCTTTCATTGCATTTTTCCACTGTGTGGACTGGAACTGGGTTCCCTCTATCTGTGATTAGCATTTCTGCATTTGGGCATAGTTTGAGAAAATCTCTCAATTTTTGTAATGCAATGGATGTAGTTGCTCTCTTACAAGCATAAAGACCTACTAATTTTGAAAACACATCTAAAAATACTAATATGTATTGATAACCACCATATCCCTTAGTGATTGGACCGCAGAAGTCAGCACTCAGAAAGACACCTGGCTTCTCTGCTATAACTGAATGCATAGGACCTCTATAATAACAAGTAGGAGGGTTTGCTTTCTGGCATATGGAGCATGAGCCACAATATTTCCTAATTACAGTGCGCATCTTTGGCCAAAAGAAACTCTCTGTCAACTGAGGCACAAGTTTGCTAGCTGAAAGATGTCCACTTTGTTCGTGATAATAATTTAATAAAGGTTTGACTAAGACTTCCGGGATACATATGCGTATGCCCATGTTATCTCTCTTACATAGCCTACCATTCAATATTTCATATCGGTGGCTTTTCCCACAAACTTTACCATTCTTTTCTCCATTTTCTACTTGTCTTTTAATGGGACCTAGAAATGAATCTGAAGTTTGTAGTTCAGGTAACATGCTAATTAAACTTCTCATTTCACATGGAATCTCTTCTAAGATACCCATTAATGATTCTTTCAAAACTGGTTTGGCTTCAATGTCAAATTCAACATTACTATGTGGTGGATATCTTGAATGATAATCAGCCATATTATCTTGGGACCTTACATGCTGAAAACTAAAGTCTAAATTCGCTAATGAGAGTGCCTATCTTAATATTCTCTGATTGGTGAGTCTACATAGTAAAATAAACCTTAAGGCCTCGTGGTCTGAACGTATTATGAATTTATTTCCTATCAAATAGTGTTTAAATTTTGCTACCCCATCAACCAATGCCAAAAGTTCCTTTTCAGTCGTCGTGTAATGTTTCTGAGGGCCAGAAAATATTCTCGAGGACATTCCTATCACTCTTTTCTCTCCATCATCGTCTATTTGATACAACAAATTGGAACTCGCTTGATCAGACGCATCTACTTCTAAAATAAATTCTTTGTTAGGTAGTGGCTTTTTAAGCACTACTTTCTCTTGAAATTTTTCTTTAATTTTATTTAGAGCTTCCTGATGCTGTGAACTCCATTTGAACTTAACATTTTTCTTTAGCAACTCATACAGAGGATACAAGACATCCGAATATTTCGCACTGAAACATCTGTAAAATCCTAAATAACCTAACAGTTTACGTAACTCTTTTACATTCTTAGGTGGTCTAAAATCAATTACTTTCTTAATTTTATTCTCATCCTTGCCAATTCCTTCTTGAGACAATTCAAAACCAAGTATCTTAATTTTTAGTTGCGCGAACTCACATTTTTTTAGCCGGAGTGTAACTCCTCCTTCCTTCAATAAGGTCAACACCTGGTCCAAATGAGACAGGTGCTCTTCGAAGCTAGTAGATGCTATAATTGTATCATCAACATAAGTATTACAGAATGATTTGACATCATGTCCTAGAATTTGATCAAGTGCTCTGATGCACGATGACAGACTGGTTTTTGTTCCAAATGGTAGTTTCATGAAACAATATGATATACCTTCATATACGAAGCCTAAAAATTGTTGGTCTTTTTCCCTGACTTTCACGTTTACAAAGAATTCAACTATATCGAGTTTACTGAAATAATTCTTATTACTAAGTGATTGTAAGATGTCAAGAGGGACTAATGGTTTGTCGGTCTGTCCTTTTATAACTTGCGAAAGCCTCCTCCCATCCACACATAGACGAATCTGCCCATTTGGTTTCTCTACAACAACAAGTGGATGACTATAGCTACTAGGTGATTTTTTAATTATCTTCCACGCGAGCCATCTGTGAATTTCATTCCGAATTTGATTCTGAAATTTCATGGGAAAATTGTACATTTTTGACCTAATGGGTGTGGGATCAATTATTTCAATACAATGTTCATACCCTTTGATTGTTCCAGGTCTCTCGTCAAATATATCACGATGTTTAATTAACAAAGAAGCTAACATGGCCTTTTGATCATTATTAAGTTCTACATAAGCGTTTACATGTTCGTGGATTTCTTCTACAGTGGTTTTCGTATCCACCTGTAACCATTCTGAGGGTGACAATACTCTTTCTTGCAGTTCCTTGATTGTTGGAAACTTTCTAAGCTTCAACTGTGGCTTGGGGTCAGTCTCATTTAGCTGCTCCCTTGAATTGCCATAAACCATTTGCTGCAATTCATCATGCCTCTCTAATTCACTAAAATTCTCTACCGTGATTGCATTATCAGCATCACAATTAATTGTCTCCTCTATATAACTCAATACTAAATCTTGGTTATCTACTTCCACGTCTCGAAAATTTATTTCTACAGTGTGTGGCTTATGTAATACTAATAATCCTCTAGAATAATCTAACACAGCATGTGCTTCTACAAAGAACTGAGATCCAAGGATTAAATCACGATTAAGGTTTTTCACTATGATCCCTACTGTGTGAAATAGTTTCCCATTAATGTACAATGCTAATAGAGTTTGCCCCAATATGACAGCTACCTTTCTACCAAACGCAGAAGTAACTTTCATATTGTTACTTTTCAAAAAAGGAGGTGCGGGATTACTGTCCTTAACTGTGTTCCAAAGATTTTCACTCAATGCTGAGATGGATGACCCACTGTCTAGCAATGCATTGATTGACTGCGCATAAATCATTACATTAATTTCCGGTAAATGTATAATATTGTTTCGAGTCACAGGCTCGTCTCGAATATCAAGCAATTCATCAAATATTCCGTTTGCTTGTTCAAATACGGGTTTACTAATTAACACACTTTTACCATCTTTTAATACTAACTTAACTGAGTTATTTTCTATGTCACTACTTTGATCAAAATATTTCTTTTCTATTATCTTTGCACAAGTGACACAATTTTCTTTTTCTTCTAATGACCTATATTCTAAAATCTTCAATGAAGTTTCTTTTTCATTGTGTATCATACTACCATTATTACTGTTTTGACTGTCATCGAGCACGCACTGGGGTTGGACCACTAGTTGGATACTGGGTTCGTTATTTCGGATGTCAAGTATCAACTCTTCCTCAGTGCATGCTGGAAATTCTCATTGTTCATTGCGATTGTTTTCCCTTGCACTGGTTGTATTTCCTTGTGCTGTGTAAGTGTTGGAAGTTTGTCTGCTGTCATATGTTTCTAATACTTGAATTTGTTCTGTGTCATCATATGTGTTCCTGTTATTATTATTATTACTACTACGGCTGTAAAAATTCCTTGTATTTACACCCCGTGTACCTCTCTGTGGTCTCGTGTTTTGATGAGATGCGTTTTGAGAATTGTGTCTGTTATTTCTGGATGATTGATTTTCAGTATTTCGGCCACGCCCTCTTGAGGTCTCTTCATTTGCATTGGAATTTCTTTCAGTCCTTTCTACGCGACCTCTTGCGTTTCTAGAGTAAGGAACACGGTTTTGTCTGTGAACACGATTGTTCCTTTGTGGCTGTGTGGTCTCGTGTTGTTCACGTGTGACCTCTAGCATATTTATGCTCCTCCTCTGAGGGACATTAATCCTATCCTGGTATGAATACTGGACTTCAGTCACAAGCGTGAGTAATTCTGAAATAGCTTCTGGTTTTGCGGCTATTATAATCCTGAAAAGAGAAGGCGAAAGTTGGCGCGGAAGAACCTTTAACAGGATTTTCTCTTCAAGGGGAGGGTCTAAGACCGCATTTAAGTGTAGCAAGTGGAGCAAGTACTCCGATGCGCTTTTGTGTACTTTTGGATTGAATTGACTTCTCAATATGTTTGCTCTTAAAGCAGCTAATCTCTCTTGGTTCAAATATGTGGCTTTAAATGCTGTTATAAAGTCTGAATATGTAACAATCTTGCTTCTCATGACTTTAAACCATTGCAAAGCACTACCTTTTAATGTGCGAGAGATGAAGGACAGACGTGCTTCAGTGTTGACACCAGTTAGTTCAAAATAATTTTCTAGGTCAACAAGGAAGCTATAAGTCTGGGCCTCATCTTCTAATCCTTGAAAACATGGTAACTTTAAATCTCTATGTAAAAAGGAATTCATAGCCGTTGCCAAGGCAACCTGACTATCCATCTGAGTTAGTGACTGTGCAGGTGGTGAGCTTATTGGTTGGAACGTATTATCACCTACTGCCCTTGAACATGATGGCAATTCCTGTTCTAATTGAAAGGTTACACTGTCTGACCTATTACCATTGCCTGTATTTTCATTATTGACATGCATTCCCCTACATTCTTCGCCTTGTGTCCTATCTTGTAACCTGCTTATTGAATTACATAATTCTTGAACTTTCTTGTTGGTAACATTATCTAATGCAATAAGCTTTCCTTCTAAATTTTGTACTTTTTCTATTACATCGTGTTTGAACACAGTATTGGCCTCACTATTTTTTTTCTCTATGTCTTCTTGCAAACTGACCTGTCCTGCGATTACATTTTCTAACTTATCTTCAAATTCTGATCTAGTTTGAACTATTTCATTTTGAATAGTGTCATTTTTCTCTTCTAATGTGACTAGTTTTGAACCTATTTCTGTCCTAACACTTACAATTGAATTTTCAGTGGCCTCAATCCTATCGTTTACCTTTCCTAATGCACCATCTACTTGATTTACTGTTTTCTCAAGATCATTATGTAACTGTTGCTTTGCATTTTCGAGAGCTTTAGATAATCTTTCTTCTAAATCCTTGTGAGCATTTTCAAAATCCCTACGTGCATTTCTAATTTCTGTATTTGTATTCTCTAATTTTTCTTCAACCTGCAAAAGTTTACTTTCTATTTCTTTTTGGCAAGCGTTCGTTTGATCTAACTTACGATTTGTACAATCTATTTTACTTTCAGTATTATCAATTTTCTGTTCTATTTCCTTCTGTGAAGCAACTATCGTTAATTTTATAAATTCCATTAGATTTCTCATTTCCTCACTATTTACTCCTAATGGTGGTACTACAGGATTACTTGGCCTAGCTTTCTCTTTATCTCCTGTCTCTTCTTGACTACGTTCTACTTTATCACCTTGTGATTGCCTAACTTCTAATATTTCTCTCCTATCACCTGTTGCTACTTCACTTATTTCTTGGACATTTATTATGTCTTCCTCTGAAGGACTCAATCTTTGTGCATAATCTAAGAATACCAGATTTTCATCCATCTTTCTCTTTTGTGACCGAGTCAATACCATTAACTTTCTCTAAAAAAATCTCAAAAATTATCTCTAAAACTCGATTTTTAAAATTCTAAAAATTATCTCCCCCTTTATTGTTTACATCTAAAACATAACTTTTGTATTAATGAGCTTCATACTTAATTATGTAACAATTCTTGGACCAGATATGGGAAAATATATTCGCGAACAGTTAATTTTGACTTGTGATGATAAATTCTCATTTGCAATGACAGATGCAGCATTTAGTCTAGCAACACGCTGGAACGATTTTATGTAACACAATGACCAGCGTGATCAAGCCCCACGCTGGGCGCCAAATTATTGTGAAGAGCATGAGATAGGTAGGAGGTGCTTTCAATACCCATCTCACCCTCTCCCCACAGGAATGTACGACATATGCAAATGATATATAAATGTTGTAAATAATTAATAAAATTTAGATTAGCCAAATATAAAAAAATATAAAAATTAATTTAGTGTCGGTAGAGCCAAATTACAAATAAAGTTAGAATTTACATTCCTGTAAACATGAGTTCTATATTAACGTCCCATTGCCCCGTTAGGGACAGTAATGCTGCTTGAAGCTCTGACTTAGGTCAGATATTATCTTAATATTAAGAAAATGTGAATTTATCATCAAATTGCATTAGTTAAATCTGGCAGACACAACATATCCTGAAATGCCTGAAAAGTAAAAAAAAAATAATAAATTACAAGTTATTTTGTACTCACCCTGCGGCTAAGTATTCAATTAAAAACTCCACACACTTTCTAGAAAATGCACACATATTTATTTTTAATTTCACTACTGAACACACAACACCACACGCAATATATAGATATATACACACGAGATATTCAATAGATATATTTTTTATCAACTTGATTGATTAAATGATTTAAAAAAAATAATAATAGAGATCTCTCTCAAATTCAAATGTTCACTGTCACTAAACCGTTTAAACAAGATATTTCAATTCACAGTCACTGTAATTACACTTCACTCCAGATGATTCTCCGGGAGAGGTCCAATTATCCTTCATTGGAAGTCACTGTCTTTAGATGTTATCTTCTATTCAGAATACTGATAAAACACATTGGCATCTTGTGTTTAATAAAATAATTCAATGATGTAAAATGAAGTTCAGCTATTAACACATAGTGTTTTCACTTTTGGTATGCAACTGATATTCGTTTACTTGTCAGACATTTTCAGTTGTAACTTTGTCAATAACGATTATATACTTTAGAACCAAATAAAATGTGGTTCTTCAAAATAAATATCTTTTTATAACAGATGTCCATATAACACTGTGCTCTATTCTTTACGGCTGAAGTTATGTATGTATGAAGATATGACTTCAACTCTCAGTTTCTCATAAAAAAAATTATTGTCTGACATTGGTGACAGTCGATCTTCAACTAACTCTATGTTTTACTCTCATTTCCTTTTGTTATACGACAAACGCTATCTTTTACCAAAACTCGCCTCCTTCGCGGGGCTGCAAAAGTTTTTTTTTCATTGTCAGAGGATAGCGGGACTTTCTTTCACAAAGGGTTGCTTGCGAGAGGCCTAACAGGTGTATCCCTCTAGCGGTTACTGTTTCATTTTCGAATGTAAACAACCTCTCTCAGTGACCGATATCCTTTTCTGTTTACATTTATATTTAATCATATTACTGATTAACGAATTACAATTGACATGTAACAAAAGTTGAAAACCAATATTTAAATATTCTATTTTACATTTATAAACTTGGGTGGAGTTGTCATTGTTAAAAAAGCAGAAAAATACCAAATAACTTGTTTGTGGTAGACAATTGCCTTCTGCTACCTTCCATCACACTCCAAGGCATGCCGGGAGTGCCAGAATCAACATACTGAGTTTAAAATTAAGCAAAGAATAGCAAACTGCCAAAATAGCTATTCTATAAAGAAAATACGGTAAGGATCGCGATTCTATATGTTAATATAACGATATCGGATCTGTCCAAGAATTGTTAGAGGTTGGAATTTATATTCAAAAATATATTTCATATATCAGTACCTTCTGGTAACCCTGGAACAATATGAAAATTGAATTGATGAAGGTTCGCTGACTAGGCACCCAGAACTGTTGAACCACCCCCACCAGAGAGGTAGCGGTTCCATTAAAAGTGTGAAAATCGCGGTCAGTGAAACAATTTCTCACGTATTGTATTCGAAAATTCGTATCTAGGTGTGTACAGTTTAACAAAAGATTGCTCAGCGACTTTCTGTCGCCAATTTTGTTTTGTCCATCCTTAGAATTTCTTTCCTTTTCTTACAATATATTTCTATAATAGTTATAACACATTGAAAGAATCTTGTTTATAGTATTTCTTAGATACTATAGGTTGGCAATATTTGGTACTCTAAAGGTCACTAACCTCTATCTCCCTGAAGTTTCAAAATTCATACAGAAATTGTCACAAATATAAAAAAAAGAAGTTTTCTGTTCTGCCACTAAACTTAATGAAATTTTAAATAAAATAAAATAATATCAGAATGATTGCTTGAAATATAATGTATAAAGAATAACGAAACTAATTAAATGTATATATTAAATCTGAATATAAATTATAGATTGCATATGCAAATTTTATGAATAATAAACATAAAATCAATAAAAATATTTTTGATAAGCTTGCTCATAACAATACCTACGTTTGGGCCACCCTGTATTTCTAAATAATGTTTAATTTGTGTATGTTAGTTGCCTGTTTTCTTAATTTGTTTTTATTATTAATTTTTGTTTTTACGGCTTTAATATTTTAAAAAGCAACTATTTATAATTTGCTTTTTTTCTGTTTTGTTTTTAGATTAAATTACACATTTAAAAATGGAGATGTCTGAATATTGTGTGATATGTAAGGATAAATTAGACAGTAAGCAAGAGGTAGTTAAAATTAAACAGAAAGGAGCAGATGGCATAAATGAAGCAAGCCACAGGCGTGGAAGTGATGTTGTTGCTGTTCCTGGTATTAGTGTCCGTTTCATGTCGGAGACGATTTACAGATTCAAAGGATATTGGTGTCAAGAAACGGCAGACTAGTGATGAAACAAAACCAAGAAAAAGTGCACGTTTAAATGAATACCCAATTCGTAGTGCCACTCATTGTTTGTTTTGCGATACATTTGTGGACTTTTCTTCGAAGCATAAACCGTCATCAGAGCATGTAAAAGTACGTACGTCAGAATTTGTTGAAAGTGTTAAAAAAAATGCTGTGAAAATCGTTGTGATGAATGGTCATTTAAGGTACGAGGACGTTTAGAGTACTATCTTGGCAACCTTCATGCAGCGGACTGCGTCTATCACAACACTTGTAGTGTCAATTTTCGAACTGGTAGGAACATTCCCCATGAATACTCTTCCCCCAATAAGTACATAAAGAAAGGTCGGCCAAGTAATGAAGAACAGTACCTTGCATTCCTTCAGACCTGTTCGTACTTGGAAAATAATGATGAAGAACAACTGCTGATGGGAGACCTGATTTCAAAAATGGAAGAATATCTTGAAGGGAGTCGAAGCTGTGCCTATGATCGGAGACATATGAAGTGGAAACTTTTGGAGTATTATGGAGAGAAAATTATTATTTCTGGTGGAAGTGGAAAGGCAGATGTAGTCACTTTACTTGATACAACCACTGAAATTCTTCAAAGTTATCACCAGAAGTCAAAAGAATGTGATATTGAATTACAGAAGATATACTTAATAGAAGCAGCAGCCAAACTAATCAGAAGTGAGGTGGTGAAATCACTCAACGTTTGTAATGTGGATGTGTACCCATCTCCAAGTGACCTTACTGAAGAAAGTACTTTGCAATACGTTCCTAAGAGTTTGAAATTACTGTTGTCAAAACTATTTGTGGGAAAGGATCCCTCTATAAAAATTTGTTCAATTGGTAAGAGCATTATGCAAGGTATACGTCCTAGAATATTACTATGTCCATTGCAGATTGGTTTAGCTATCCAGCTGCATCACAACTTTAGATCAAGGTACCTTGTTGATTTGCTTCACAGTCTTGGTTATTGTTCATCATATTCCGAAGTAATTAGATTTGAAAGAAATGCTGCAGTATCAGGTAGCCATATCTCGTTAAATACTGCTAACAACACTGCAGTTCTTCTAGCAGCTGATAATGTTGACCACAATGTTTGTACTTTGGATGGAAAGAAAACCTTTCATGGGATGGGTATGATTGCAGATACAACCCCAAAGAACAAGATCCATCCAATTATTCAACGCTCTAAGATTGCTGAAAGTGACATTAAGAATGTTGCAGCAGTTGATATTGTGGAATACAGACATTCAAGAAGCATGCTGAGGGAGATTTCATTCAGCAAACTCCCAATATTGCCCATTGCCTCTATAAGTAGGTTGCCGAAAGATCAGGTCCAAGTTGGTCAGGAGCTATGCAAACAATTCATTCTGGAACAAATGTTTCACATCCTGGTGTGGCATCAATCACATTTCTTCGTATCATTGATATGGCAGCTAGTGACATGACATGTATACTCTCAACATTGCAATACCTGAACAAGTTAGCACATGATCAACATATCCCGTGTATCATTACTTTTGATCAGCCTTTATTTTGGAAAGCTTCCCAAATTATCCACGACCAACAAGATCTCCAAGATATTGTTTTAATGGTGGGAACATTTCATACTCTGATCAACCTTTTGGGTTCAATTGGCACTTTGATGAATGGTTCAGGATTATCTGAAGTACTTCAAGAAATCTATGGATCAAACGCTGTGCTGCATATGATGTCTGGAGAAGCTGTTTCTCGAGCAATGCGAGCGCATATGATAGTAGATGTAGCTCTTTGTACCTTATTGGTTTCAGATGTTTTCCCTCGCAATGAAGATGGATCTCCTCATCATCTAGTTAAAGAAGCTTGTATCTTACTTGATAACGTCATAAATGGCAAACAACATGTTGAGGACGTGGAGCTATCTGGGACATTATCTCAAATCAGTACTGCTTTGAAGGAGAAGAAAACTCACCTTCAATCTTTTTCAAGAACAAGTAAACTTTGGCTAAAGTATATGCAAATGATCAACGTTGCACGTAACTTAATAATAGCAGATAGGACTGGCTCATGGGACTTACATTTGCAATCTGTGATGGAGATTCTCTCAATAGTTGCAGCAGCTGGACATCACAATTACCTGAAGTCATTATATTTATATTTACAGAAAATGTTCAGTTTGGAATCTGAAAATCCAGTTGTTCACAAAATGTTCCAGGAAGGCAAGTTTGTGATAAGAAGAAGTGATAGGGTATGGGCCGGATTAGGTTCAGATTTGGTGATAGAGCAAGTATTAATGCGTTCTCTGAAAAGTAGAGGAGGTCTGACAAGAGGAAGTGGATTTACAGAGATTCAAAGAGCTACATGGCTACTTTCTATGCCTGTGTCTTCTACTTATAACTTAGCAATGCAGGAATACACTAAAAGTTTGTTGGAAAGCAGTGAACAACACAAAGAAATGAGGGAAAGTAGACAAACTAGGGACAGTAATGATATTAAACAAGTTGTTCACCGACTAGAATCAATATCCCCATTCAATTCTGGCCCAGATCTTCCTAACATTGTCAGAGGTGTAATAGCTGATCCTGGAGTAAATGTTGATGAACTGTATTCCATTGGTACAGACATCGTTCAAAAAATGATGGGCAATGATGTATTCAAATATTCTGGGAAAAGATCCGACAAAGCGAAAACTCTAGGATCTGATGCTGCTGTTGTGAGTCGAATTAATGATGATATACAAATAGATGCAGCACTTCTCTTTCAGAGAATGATGACTGTTGCTGCTGGTGGGGATATGAATCTTGAAGATGTGATGTGTTATGAACTTTGTTCTTATCCTCCTGCGTTATTTGAATCTCAGAGTGTGATGAGGAAAGCTGACAAGTCTCAGTTAGGTCATGCGATACTAAAATACACAAAAAAAGTACACATGGAAGAACCTGAAGACATTCAGTTTACAAACCAGTATGTATTGGACGGCGGATCTCTCCTATATCGGCTTTCATGGCCTAGCAATGAAACATATGACAACATTGCAGCTTCTTATGCAGATTTCACCCTGAAGACATATGGGAAAGCTATAATTGTTTTCGATGGTTATAGTGATTCTCCAACTATCAAGGATATGACTCACAGAAGACGCTGCACCAAGACCAGTAAGGATATTAATTTCAATCCTCATATGAAGTTTGTTGGCAAGAAAGAACTATTCTTAGGTAATGCAAAGAACAAACAGGCAATAATTTACCTAATAACTAAAAAGTTACAGGATCGCGGATGTACTGTGCACAATGCAATTGGAGATGCTGATGTAGATATAGTTCGTGCTGCAGTCTCATCATCTGAAAAAGCAAATACAACAGTCATCGGGGAAGATACTGACTTGCTTATTCTGCTTCTGTATCATGCAAATAATACAGATTTCAAGTTATACTATCGCAGTGATATAAGACGGGGACAATATCCCAATCCTGTGTATGATATTCTCCTCATTAAATCATTATTGGGTCGTGATATATGCGAATTCCTGGTATTTCTGCATGCTTTCACAGGCTGTGATACAACGTCCCGAATTTTTTCAATTGGAAAGTCCTCAGCATTTAACAAGCTGCTCAAGAATAGTGACCTCCGTTCAGTTGCAAATGTATTTTGTTCTGACTCTTGTCAACAGTCTGAAATTGAGGCTGCTGGAAGAAAAGCAATGCTTCTGTTATATGACTGCAATTCACTGGAATACACAAATGTATTACGCCATCGAATGTTACTTGAAAAGGTAATTGCAGCTACATCATTTGTTACACCCTAAGGTTTACCACCTACTGATTCGTCTACAAAGTACCATAGCTTTCGTACATACTTTCAAATAAGAATCTGGAAATCTACAGAAGGGGAAATGAAGGCTGAAGAGTGGGGTTGGTATATAAAGGATAATTCCTACCATCCCATACTTTGTGATATGCCACCAGCTCCAGAGCATCTACTTAACATGATACGGTGTTCTTGTACAGCGGGGGACACTTCTAAATGGTACACCTTAGCCGTAAATCTCCATATGGCTGTACCATTTAGAAGTGTCCCCCGCTGTACGAGTAGATGCGCAACTTTTCGATGTGGATGCAGACGTAAAGGATTGCCATGTTCAGCTGCTTGTGGAGACTGCCAAGTCACTGGTTGTGATAATATTCAAACTCGTGCTGATAATGAATATTTCAGTGATGAGTATGATTCACATTAAAGTGTTTGTATTTTACGAACTTCAATTTTTTAACGCAAACATACATAATTTGAAGTAATTTTATTTAATTTAAAAGTTGATATGTGAACTCTGTTAATCATTGTTACCTGAAACAGTTGCTGTAGAATACTGTTGATATATGTAGTTTTATTTTAAATACTATTGGGTACAAACGAAAGCTGGATTAAGTTTAAAAGTTTTACCTTATGCATACAAAAGGATAAGCACAAACGAGCTATGCTATTTTTAAATGAATTACATTATTAGCATTCTCACACATATAAAACACAGTGAAGTGGCAATAATATTTTAATTTATTGAGCTTTATCAAATGATTAAATAAATAAATAAAAAATACGTTGATTGTAAAATAATAGTTTTTTACACGAAACGGTGTAAGATAGGAGAAAAGTGTTATTATTAAAAACTTTAGCATTTATATGTAGCTATTATTTAAAAAATGTTTCATGTAAATCCGATTGCAGATACCCGAGATACAGACAATTGTTTAAGGTGTAAATGTAAGAAATTATGATTTTTAAAATTAAATGTCGTTTTTCACAAGAAACTATACGAGAGAGGACATCAGTGCTCCTAATAAAAAATATAGTATGTAAAATGACCTTTGATTTAAAAAAACAATCGTCAAAATCGGATGACAGGAAACCGAGATACAGAAAAAAATTGCAAGATAGACGCAAGGTTTTTAAATCATGGTCCGCCATTTTGAAAACTGTTTTTGGGAGCGTTCCCGTGGTCCGATTTTGTCGGATTTTGAATATGTTATTCAGTAATGATTCCTGAATAAAAAACTGTTTTAAAAGCTTCTATTGCAATTTTGCCCAGGTTAAGGGTATAATTGCTCTAGATTTCCTGGACTAATTCGCGTATCTAAACCGAACTAATAATAAATTTTGACTTTCACATTTACCATATGACGTCACGAGAATTGTGTATTTGAATTAACATTGCGCAATTATGAACCTTATTTGTTTAATTTTTCATTGATATCCAATACAGAATTTTTTTAGACGTTACAGACTTTCTTTACACATAGTATTGCGCAGATTTTCATAACATGCTTTAGTAAACAATATGTATTCTAAGGTATGCTGAAACATAGTATGTTTAATCTGAAATTACTAACATATCTTTCATGGATCACACCTATTATGTATAGAATGACAGTAAACAATTTTTCTTTGAAATGAAACACAATGCCGTAAGACATGTTATTAGCAAGTTCGAATTCTATAGGACGAACTCCAATACAATCTTGTCCTTGGTATGCGAAAATGGACATTAACATTACGGTTCCTAAATATTTCTAATTCTAACTTAGTTAGTTCCAAAGGTTTATTGGGGTCCTTCTGGTTAGAATATAAAATACTTTCACGAACGATTAAATCCAGAATATCAGCACTAAAAACATTTGGGAATATTCAATTGGAGATCTGATTTTATTTGGAGAAGACAAACGCGATTTCTATTGTGGTGACTGAAGAGGTGGATAATTTCTTGTTATTCTTTTCCATTGGGGCTGACGACTGGCAGCAGTTGTAGCCTGACTGGAATTGGCATTTACTATTTCATCTGAAGAAAGAAAAAAGCAAATGATTCTTTCAATTTACTAATCTAAAAGTATCTAATTCAATGAAATCAATGTAAAATACTGGAATACAATAGTTTTGAACATATCTTCTGATTCATTTGAAGTTTCAAATTTATGACGCCATTCTTCATCGTCTGAATCTAGAACTCCTAACTCTATCGCTTACCTGGAGCTGCTCATCCTCACTGTTGTCAGGAGGTATGTATGGCTGAACGAGTCGTTTTTCCGAAATATATTCTTGCTTATCTGTTAAAGTAATATAAGCTTTTACAGTCTTCAAGAATCTTTATCGGGCAATAAATCGGTAAGTAATACTAAAGAGTAACAGAAAGGAAAGAGAGAGAAAGAGTAACTGAGGTTTTCAAAGTAGCACAAAATCGAAAAAAAAATAGAGAAAGATGTCCGAAATGACGTTACGTTTAGTATTTTTTTTCGTGTTCAACTTCATATTATTTTTATTCATAAGTTGGTAACACTGAAAGCATACACTACACGCAACAATGCTTTCCATGAGCCAATAAAAATTCCAACAAAAGTCAAAGAAAAGAAGGTAAGAAACCAACCTTTAAAACTTTCCATTAGGCCTATCAAAGAAATGTTTGATTCTTAGTAAAAGAGGTTCGTAGTTGCTCAATGTTAATCAGAATATACAAACATATTTTGGACGATTAAATACAAAACGAAATTAGTGTGATAAGTTACAAGCACTTAAAATAAACAACAGACACAAATTTCCCTGTTTTCGACTCCTCTTGCTTCAGAAATAAACAAAGCAATGCATTTCACCCAGGCTGTATCCGCCCTCGCAACAGAAACTGCTGGAAAACCTCTCCTTCCGAAAGAGATGCAATTATGAGTGTTCATAACAGATGGCACGGCATAAAGGAAACCATCTGAAACAGAAGTGGCACCATCTACGGTATGACTTTCGAAGTATCACACTCAACATGGTTTGTTAATTTGGATTAACACTGCGCAATATAGGGTTAATATTATAATTGATACTGTGTCCCTCCCTCCAACTTTCATTTATGCACCTTAACCTGCTAAAAAAATGTTATAATTTATATATTTCTCACAAGCGACCGCAACGACCAGAAGTGAAGAATTTAGCGTGTCTCTTTTGTCAATTGTCTTGAAGGCAGAAGCTCCGAAACAGTGAGGTCGTGTGTTTGTTGAAGCTGTATATGATAATGTGGTTATTTCGTATTTTGAAGGGAGATAAATAAAATCGGAAGAATATTCGTTTCTTCCGAAGCAAAATTTTGTTTAATTGAAATAAAAAATATATATTATATGGATTGATAGAATTTGATTTGGGGGAGAGGGTAGAATACTTCCTATTCCACTATAAGGAAAACGAAGGTGGCACTTTAAGTTTTAATAATTAAAGCTTAGAAAGCTCTATTCCGTAAACAACGCGAATTTATTTCATGTGTTCAGGAGTAATAGCAAAGATTGTGAGAGATGAATGTGTCACTTGTGACATGTAAATATTATATATATGAACTGATTAAGATTTTTTTCAATATAGCAAATATTTATACATAAATTCTAAGACTATCCAAATAGCTACCCTATAGTCAAGTGAGTTGCGATTGAAGATTTAAAGCAGCGTCAAGAAAATCAGTTGCATGTTAAAGGATAGCTTAAGATAGAAACAGTTTCAGTACTCTTTAAATAATTATTCCCTTACTTAATTTCTTTTCCCTTAAACCAACGAAATGACGAGTTTTACGTCCAACGATTATGACAGGCATTCTAAAGGGGACAGCAATGATGGAAATAAATGAAACGGTGGAATGCAGAAAGTAGGAGGAAACGGGAGAAATACGAATAAACAAGCACACGGTGTTTGTCCTTCACAAAGCCCACTTGGCGCGTGCTAGGTTCGAACAAGGAACCTCACGCATCAGAGATGAATTCTCTGTCATGGAGCCATCGCAGCCTCCTTGTTTTTATTAGATTTTAGAGCACAAACAAGAAAGGTGAAAGTAGTAAACCTTGTAACGTTCCTATTTGGATAGGAGCACGTTACTCGGTACGGGACTCCCACCGGTGAAGACCCGCCACATTTGAGAAACAATATATATTTTTTAAATTAAGTATAGTTCACAGAAATCCTAAGGACCACCATATGTTCAGCTTAATTATAAATACCATATATCCTTCCTAAAAATTAGGACAATCGCAAATCCACAAATAGGTCAAGGATTTTAATATTAGTTTCGTTAAGTAATAAGTCAATGATTTAGGAAGCTCTTCTTTATAACAAAATAAATCTATATTACAAATTTCCTTACAAGTCATTAAACTCGCTGGTACTGATTGGACACATTAAATAAAATGCAAGTGAAATTAATATGAGTTCCAATAAATCTCAACTTAATCGTGTTCTACGACAACCTAAAAAGAATTGGATAATTGAACCGAGTTTTCAAATATATATACATATATCAAATACAGGAAGTTATAAGTATGGTTAAGACACAATTGTCTATATCCCATTCAATCAAACAGTTAAGTTTCCATTAGAACATATATGAATTTGAATTAAATTTAAGAAAATTATTATACAACTCACCAGAATATTAAGTAAATAACAGTCCACACTTTAGTATGTCAAGGTGAATTCACTTGTAATATACACACAACTCTAATAGCATAATTTACTAATTTTCGATAAATAGAGCTTACTATTTCAAAGTTTTACCGAGTACCTTTCCAGCACACATCTGATGAGGATAACTCAAGTGCTGGGTGAAGTAACAACAATCGCCACTAGAGGCGCTATATTCAAAATTTGACAAACGAAACTAGTTTATCGAAGACTCGAAATAGAATGAATTTATATAATATCTTACAATTTTTTTTGGTAACTAACAGAGTGACATGTTACAACCTTAAACTAAAATAATGGAAATTAATTACTGAGACAATGTTCCTCGCTGTACCAATGTTCATAAAAATGTACCAAAAAATGAAAAAAGGTTCTAGTCGTTTCTACTTACTATTAGTAGTAGTGGCCGTGTATATTGAACTGGGTCAGCAAATGCATCATAGGACAAAGGTCAATGCCCCTGGCCCGGAATCACCTGGGGGTACCTAGGACCACCCCTCAAGATTTTGGCCGGGATACCTTGGCCCACCCCCTAAATTTTGGCAGGGTTACATGGGCCCTTGGGCCGACGCCTTTAAATTTTGGAAATTGCCAAATCTAAAAATTTGATATAGTAGCCTAGGATATGGTATGTATCACTATTAGTATTCGGGGTCTATTTCGTTCCGTTTCATGGGTAAGAAATTCCCAAAAAGTCACATTTCGGGGGTTTTGACCTAATTTATTCCCTTTATGAGGTTTAATTTAGGGGGACAAAATTGCCAAAATATAAACGTAAGCTATACGTTGTTGTTTTGGCATATTTTATCCCCTTTAATGAGGTCCTATTATCTTATATGGTTATATGCTCATGTATAGTTGTCTATTCCCTTACAAAAGAAATGCGTACATTGATGCACCCCTTTAAATTATAGGAGGGGTACATTACCCCCCTTCAATTTTAAAATTGCCCAATATAAGCATAGTACATAGTACAGGACCTCAATGTGTATCATGATACATTTCGGTGGTAGATCTCGTTACTTTTATGGGTACAAAATTGCCTTTTTCTATTACAAACAACGTGTTCGGTTATTGACACAATTTATCCTATTTGATGAGATTATATAGGGTTATAAGGTGTGGACGCGTACCTCCTTTTAATTTGGTAGTACCCTTAGAGTGTCAAATGCTAGTACGGTCATGTGATCGATGATTTGGTTTTGATGTGCGAGTCTTTGATACTCCGACGGATCCCTGCTCAATGTTCTCTAGGAATTAGGAGGAAACTTTGAACCGATGCATGGCATTTAAAAATGGTTTCAACTTTCAAACTAAAAAATTCAAACAAAAATTTTTGAAAAAAAATTGTAACGAAAATTTTAAACAAAAGTTTTTAAACTAAAACAATTCGAAACAAAAAAATTTCAAACATGATTTTCAACAAAAAAAAAATTGAAGTCACTTTAAATACGCATCATATATGAAACAATGTGTTAGTGTTCATCATGGATACACGGTGGTAAAATCCATTTACATATCTCGCATGATCTAGTGGTTTTGGAAAAACGTATTTTGTGAAGCGATTTCTGTCACACCTCCCAACCATGATTAATACGAAATTTCGTAAGATATACTGGTATTATGCAGAATGGCAAGACATGTATGCAAGAATGCCGGTTCCAGTAGAACTTCACGAAGGACTTCCACGAATAAAAGATTTTCTGCCTCAAGATGGACCACATTTGATTATTATTGATGTCCATATGCGAGAAGTGAATAGTGATATTGCTGATATGTTCATCATCGAAATATTAGTGTGATTTTTAAACACAAAATGTATTTCTTCAAAGTAAAGGAAATAGAAATATGAGTTTAAATTGTTCCTATTTAGTGTTGATTAAAAATCCAGATGACAAGTCACAAATCAAACATATGAGTTATCAAATCATGCCTGAGCATCCACTGTTCCTTCAAGAAACTTATGCAGACGCAACAAGAAATTCACATGGCTATTTACTGAAGGATCTTAAACAAGATACACCTGATGAAATGCGATTTCGTACAAATATTTTTGCATCATTACGTTTACGTAACAACAAAACATGTTTAAATTATTGTGCATGTGAAAAGGATGACTTAGTCTGTCACGATGTCTCCTACAGTGCAACATGCTGGTCTGCTACGTGCTCTTCACAAAGCTAAACCGAGATTGCGTAAAGCCATTATTATCAATGCAGACACTTCATTAATTCATAGTATTTGTGAATGTTGTTATAATGTCTTAAAAGGCAATGTTCTACTGACAAGTGCGCAGAAGGCAAGATTAAAGCGTTTCAAAAACACGTTCCGCTATCTCGTGAACAATACAAAATCATTGTAAAAAAGAAGAAACATTTACCCGTATAACAAGGAAGATTCTTACATGTACTACTTGCACCTATCGTAGGAAGTGTATTATTCAGTATTTTGTTTAAACAATAAACACCATTGAACATAGAAAGAATATTGTTTTAGTCCCACCTGAAATGCTTCAACGAATGCACGCGTCATCCCGTGTGAATGAAATTCGAGAATCTAATCTCGATCGTGAAATGCAATCTATATTGAATACATCGGATCCAAGTGATGAGGAAAAATGGAATCAATACAACAGAATATTACAGAAATATCTTTATAATATATGTAAACAAGAAGAACCAATACCACTTACAATTACATCAATGAAACCTGATGGCGCCGTTCGGAATGGTGAAGATAGCTACGAATTGTCAACATGGATTCTGTGAATCATGATTTTGGGAGTCATGCAATACAAATCTTTAATCCTGCACATTATGTTACGGTGGAAAAAATGAATTTTGAGGAAAAATAAATCGATATAAGGGATAGCACAGATCATCGTATGCCATTCACCTTTGTAACGGTGATTACAAAACAACATTTTTGTCGTCGTCGTCATGACTGATCAGTATTGGCAATACTACCAAAAACAAGCGTTATCCGGTATCGGCAACATCTATGTGGGAAGTCCCTATCAAGCAGAACATGGCATTGGAAGTTTCCTAGGTGGCTTATTTCGGTCAGTGTTACCACTTTTGAAGCAAGGAGCTAAAACTGTGGGAAAAGAATTATTAAAAGCAGATTAATAATGTATTAATCATATTAATGTGTAAAAATATGATTAATAATGTTGCGATCTCGAATAAACCGCTGAAAGAATCGTTTCATCAACGTGTGCAAGAGGAAAAATCAAATTTATAAGAAAAGGCTAAAAATAAGTTGAAAACTATGCTGGGAAGTGGATATCATAAGCAAAAATGGGACGACTGCTTTCAGTTTCAGGTTGAACATCCAACAAACAACAACATCACCACTCCTACGAAGAGACCTAAATTATCACATAAGAAGAAGAAAAGATAATTGGCGTTGTCACCAGATATTTTGATTAATTCAACGATGGCTTTCTTGCATCATAAATCCTGTGAATGTGTAAAAAGTAGATTGGACATTTTTCAACTTTACCCACGCAAACCAGTGTTCTGGACAATTGTATTGTTGGCTACAAACCAATAGCTGAAAATACACCAATAGAATTTATAGTGAGTAATAGCAGTGATGAATATATTGATTTGCCACAAACCTTATTGTATCCTCGTCGCCAAAAGTGCCTTTACATCGCCGTGACGGGTATGTGACAGCGCAGTACACCAAGGAAGGGATGGTTGCATAAGAAATTGTGATTAATTTTGAAGAGTTTTTATTTTGACTAGGGAAATAACGTAGGTATAGGGAGTAAAGGCACAGATTTGAACCGTCAGTACTCTGCCATCTCTTAAAAGATTCGTATTCTCAGTTTTTCAATTTATTGTCTTATATGTTAAATTAGTAACTGCTAACAATTGCTACTAGCGCTTTTTACTCTTCAGAAATTTCCTACGACATGTTCACAGGACATTTTTCTAAGTCCTAAATTTGTGCGTGAATAATATCATTCGCTTCACTGACCTTATTTGAGAATGGAATCTAATTACACTGAGCGTGAATATGTTTCGCTGTTGTCAAGCAAGGGCCGTAATAAACATAAATAAGATTCTTATTATTAAATAAAACACAGAAGTATTTATTGTGTATCACAATATAATACAGTAAGTAAGCAACATGATAATCACTAACACCAGCAGAATTTTTTCCAACGGGAGGGGGGGGGACAAAAGGCCCACATAGAGTTTTTCGATTTATTGCCCTATATATATTGTTTAAATTCATAACATTTATAATTGGTAGCATATATCTTCTTACTTTCTAAAATCGCCGCTGTAGCCTATTAGTCAGAACATTCATCTCCAGACACGATGTAGAGAGAAGAGAAAGAAAGAGCTAACCAGTATATGACCAGTAGCGTAACTAATTTTACTGCGCCAGGGATCGATTAATAATCAATTTACTCATACCCGCCGCCTGCCCCAGGAATTTCAGATGCTGCTTTATATATATGGTTCTATGTCAAAAGGGCCAGACAAAGGGCGAGGAAAGGGCTCAAGGCAAAACGGGCCCACGTCAAAAGGGCCCTGCGTCAAATGGACCCGTGTCGAAACGAGAGCCGCTACAAAAGAGCCCGAGTCAAAACGGACATGGTCGAAAGATCTCCGCAACAAAAGTTAACGAGCCAAAACGGCACCGCGTCAAATGGATCCGGCTCAAAAGGGTCCTGCGACAAAAAAGACCCGAGTCAAAAGGGTCCTGCGTCAAACTTTCCCGAGTAAAAACGGCCCCGCGTGAAAAGAGCCCAGGTCAAAAGGTATCCGGTCAAAAGAACCCGGGTAAATGTCCACCCGCGACAAAAGGCCCCGACTAAAAACGGCCCCGGGTCATGAGCCCTTCATGACAAAAGGCCCTGTGCCAAAAGGGCCCGAGTCCAAACTGCCCCGCGTCAAAAGGAGCCGGGTCAAAAGGGCCCGCAACAAAGTGACCCTGGGTCAAAAGAGGCTCGGTCAAGAGGGCCCGCTCAAAAGGGCCCGAGTGAGAACGGCTCCGCGTCAAAAAGGCATGGGTCAAAATGTCTCCGCGACAAAAGGCACGAGTCAAAACAACCCCTGGTCAAAACGATCCGGGTCAAAAGGTCTCGAGTTTAAAGGGCACTGCGTCAAAAGAGCCCGGGTCAAATGGACCCCGCCTCAAAAGGTCCTGTTTCAAAACAGCCCAGCGTGAAAAAGGCCTTGGTCCAATGTTCTCCGCGACAAAATGACCAGATTCAAAAGGGCCCCGTGTTAAGAGGGGTAGAGTCAAAAAGGCCCTACGTCAAATGGACCGTACCAAAAGGGGTACGCTACAAAAAGGCCCGAGTCAAAAAGGCTCGGGTCAGAAGGTCCCGCGACAAAAAGACACGAGTCAAAACGGCCCTGCATCAAACGGGCCCGAGTAAAAACGGCTCTGCAGAAAAGTGCCCTGGTCAAAAGGGCCCGGATAGAAGGACTCCACGACAAAAGTGCCTGAGTCTAAACGGCCCGGGGTCAAAAGATCTCGACGACCAAAGGGCTCGAGTCTAAAGGACCCGGGTGAAAGGGTCTCCGCGAAAAAAGGGCCCTCCATTTAAACGGCCCCAATCAAGAGGGCCCGGGTCAAAAGGACTCTAGTTAATAGGGCCCTGCGTCGAAAGATCCCGAGTCAAAAGGACTCAGACTCAAAAGGGCCTTATGTCAAATGGACTCATGTCAAAACGGGCTCCGCTACAAGAAGGCCTTAGCCAAAAGGTCCGAGTCAAAAGTCTCCGCAACAAAAGTGTCCAAGTCAAACCGGCCCTGCGTCAAAGGGTCCTGCGAGAAAAAAGAAAAGACTCAAAAGGACCCTGCGTCAAACGGACCCGAGTAGAAACGGCCCCGAGTTACAAGAGCGAAGGTCAAAAGGGCTCGGGTAAAAGGGCTTCACGACAAAAGGCCCTGAGTAGAAACGGCCCCGCGTTAAAATTGCCCGGGCCAAAAGGGCTCGAGTTAAAAGGGTCCTGCGTCAAAAGAGCCAGGGTCAAAAGGGCCTGAGTCAAAACGTCCTAGCGTGGAAAAGCTCCGGGCGAAAGGGCCCCTCGACAAAAAGACACGAGTCAAAAGGGCCCAGTGTCAAAATTGCCCGGTAAATACGGTCCACGTGTAAAAAGCCTGAGATGAAAGCAACAGTGGAAATCAGGCATGCACAATGGGAAAGTATCCCCTTAGTAAGTTGAAGTGTTTGTGCAAAAGAAGGAAAAATATCTGTAGTTATTAGTAACAAATAGGAAATTTGAATGGTGAAATTAGTTTTGTTCGGCTGTTGATTGTTCTGCAACAATCGCTATTGCTTAAGTCGTTCTCCATTAAAGTTTGTTTGCACTTCCGACTGTCTGAGTTTCTATTCTTGATACATAGCCTAATCAAACTCTATCTATTATTGGCTTTCCCCTTAGTTCTAAAATTTCATTTCTACCCCTGGATCAAAGTATAGAATGAAAAATATTCTGTGGAAAAGATTAGTATAATGTTGCTGTGAGAAGACATATGTGGATCTGTATACAGGTCATTGGGACAGAACAATAATAACGACATGCGTAGACGCACTGATTTGGAGTGGATGTTTCCTTCTGAGTACTCATATCTTTATAGGGAATATATACTTGACACAGCGAGTAGTAGGGGTCCCGTTATATTGAGCCGAGTCAGCAAAAATTTTTGTGACGTCATAGGTCAAAGGTCAATGACCTTGGCCCGGGGTCAATGACCTAGGGGTACCTAGGACCACCCCCTCTAAATTTTGGCAGGGGTACCTTGGCCCACCCCCTAAATTTTGGCAGGGGTATATAGGACCACCCACCTTAAATTTTGGAAATTGCCAAATCTAAAAATTGGGTATGGTAGCCTAGGACCATAGTATGTACCTCTATCAGTATTGGGTGTCTATGTCGTTCCCTTTTATGGGTAAAAAATTGCCAAAAATTCAAATTTCGGGGGTTTTTGACCTAATTTATCCCCTTGGATGAGGTATTATTACCCTATATAGTTATATGGGCGTATACAGGGGTCCATTACCTTTCATAACACATGGGAATATTAATGCACCCCTTGAAAAATTTGGGAGGGGTACCTTGGCCCACCCCTTAAATTTTAGATATTGCCCAATTTAAACATTTGGTATTATAGTACCGGACCCTAATATGGATCACTATAAATTTGGGTGGTCCACCTCGTTCCCTTTTAGGGGTACAAAATTGCCAAAATATAAACGTAAGCAATACGTTGTACCACGTGTTTGGTTTTCGACCTAATTTATCTCCTTGGATGAGGTCCTATTACCTTATATGATTATATGGTCATGTATAGGGGTCCATTCCTTTCATAAGACATAGGTACATTAATGCACCCCTTGAAAATTTTGGCAGGAGTACATAGGACCACCCCCCCATCCCCCTTAAATTTTGGAAATTGCCAAATCTAAAAATTTGGTATGGTAGCCTAGGACCTTAGTATGTACCTCTATCAGTATTGGGTGTCTATGTCGTTCCCATTCATGGGTAAAAAATTGCCAAAAATTCAAATTTCGGGGTTTTTTGACCTGATTTATCCCCTTGGATGAGGTGTTATTACCTTATATAGTTATATGGGCGTATACAGGGGTCCATTACCTTTCATAAGATATGGGTATATTTGTGCACTCCTTTAAAAATTTGGGAGGGGTACCTTGGCCCACCCCTTAAATTTTGGAAATTGACCAATTTAAACATTGGGTATTATAGCACAGGACCCTAATATGTATCGTGATAAATTTGGGCGGTCCACCTCATTCCCTTCTAGGGGTACAAAATTGCCAAAATATAAACGTAAGCAATACGTTATACCACGTGTTTGGTTTTTGGTCGATTTTATCCCCTTTGATGAGGTGTTATTATCCTATATAGTTATATGGTCATGTATAGGGGTCCATTACCTTTCATAAGATATGGGTATATTTGTGCACTCCTTTAAAAATTTGGGAGGGGTACTTTGGCCCACCCCTTAAATTTTGGAAATTGCCCAATTTAAACATTTGGTATTATAGTACCGGATCCTAACATGTATTGTGATAAATTTGGATGGTCCACCTCGTTTCCTTCTAGGGGTACAAAATTGTCAAAATATAAACGTAAGCAATACGTTGTACCACGTGTTTGGTCTTTTGGCCCAATTTATCCTCTTGGATGAGGTTCTATTACCTTATATGGTTATATGGTTATGTATAGGGGTCTATTCCCTATCATAAGACATAGGTACATTTGTGCACTCCTTTAAAAATTTGGGAGGGGTACTTTGGCCCACCCCTTAAATTTTAGAAATTGCTCATTTTATATATTTGGTATTATAGTACTGGACCCTAACATGTATTATGATAAATTTGGATGGTTCACCTCGTTCCCTTTTAGGGGGTACAAATTGCCAAAATATAAACGTAAGCAATACGTTGTACCACGTGTTTGGTTTTACCTAAGTTATCCCCTTGGATGAGGTTCTATTACCTTATATGGTTATATGGTTATGTATAAGGGTCTATTCCCTATCATAAGACATAGGTACATTTGTGCACTCCTTTAAAAATTTGGGAGGGGTACTTTGGCCCACCCCTTTAATTTTGGAAATTGCCCCTTTTTACATGTTTGGTATTATAGTATAGAACCCTAATATATATTACTATAAATTTGGGTGGTTTACCACGTTTCCTTTCATGGGTACGAAATTGCCAAATTTTAGTACAACCACGTGTTTGGTTTTGGCTCAATTTATCCCCTTGGATGAGGTCCTATTACCTTATATGGTTATATGATCATGTATAGGGGTCCATTCCATATCCCCTTAAATTTTGGAAATTTTCCAATTTAAGCATTCGGTATCATAGTACATGACCTCAACATGTATCATGATAAATTTGGGTGGTCCATCTTGTTCCCTTTCATGGGTAAAAATTACTAAAATATAAACATAAGCAATATGTTGTACCATGCGTTTGGTTTTTGGCCCAATTTCTTCCCTTTGATGGGGTTCTATTACCTTATATGGTTATATGGTCATGTATATGGGTTCATTTCCTATCATAAGACATGGGTACATTGACGCACCCCTTGAAAAATTTGGGAGGGGTATCTTGGCTCATCCACTCGGTTTTAGAAATTGTTTTAATATAAGCATTTGGTATCATAGTACAGGACTTCAATATGTACCACTATAAATTTGGATGGTCCACATCGTTCCCTTTCATGGGTAGAGAACTACCAAAAATCGAATTTCGGAGGTTATTGACACCTATTTAGCACGTTATATGGTTTATTACCTTTATATGTTTATGTTCCCTTTTAAATTTGGGAATTATCAAATAACAAAATTCGGTAAACGTTTTCTAGGACCCATTGGTGTTCCTCTTATGGCCAAATATTCAAAATTTAAATGTTATTGACCGGCTTTATTATTGAATAAGTACAGGATTTATTACTTTTTCATAAGACACAGGTGTATTTGTGTACCAATCTTTAATTTTGGGAGGGGTACATTTCTTATTGTCATATCAATAATTGGTAATTGTTCTTTGGGTAAATCATTATGATCACGTGATCAGTTATTGACCTATGATGGGATTAGGAGTCCAGGACATTGGTACATTGAAACTTTGTAGGATAATTTGAGAATGCGTCATTGGTATTGATTATTACAGCCAAATATAAACGTAAGCAATACGATGTACCACGTGATTGACCTTGATGAGGTAGTGTACAGGGATACATAGCTAACCTTATTGAATCTTATGACTCATAGTCTTAAGGGAATACATGCTACAACTCTGGCAAAGTTATTGTTGATGCAATTTGATTGGTTGATCACTATCTTTCGTGCAATCTGATTGGCTGATCACTATCTTTCGTGCAATCTGATTGGTTGCTGATTTTCAAATCTTTGCTGCATTCAGTTTTTAAGTTTTGTTTAACATTTAAAAATCTTGGTTTCGTTCAACATTTTGGACTCACTGATAAATATGATCAAAACCGTTTATTTGTTAATCGAATAGTTAAAAACCGGATAAAGTTTGACGGTTAACCGTGAAACGTAAAATTTTTTTAGTTTGAAATTTTTTGTTTTAATTTTTTTGTTTCAGAATTTTGTTTGAAATTTGTTTCAAAATTTTTTGTTTGAAAATTTTTTTGTTTGAAATTTTTTGTTGCAAAATTTTGTTTGAAATTTTTTTGTTTAAAATTTTTTGTTCGAAATTTTTGTTTTGAAATTTTTCGTTTCAGAATTTTGTTTGAAACTTTTCGTTTGAAATTTTTTGTTTAAAATTTTTTTGTTTGAAATTTTTTTCGTTTCAAATTTTTGTTTAAAATTTTTCGTTTCCAAATTTTTTGTTTGAAATTTTTTTGTTTGAAATTTTTTCGCTTCAAAATTTTGTTTGAATTTCTTTCGTTTGAAATTTTTTTTGTTTGAATTTTTTTTCGTTTCAAAATTTTGTTTCAAAGATTTTTGTTTGAAATTTTTTGTTTCAAAGTTTGGTTTGACATTTTTAAAAGTTTGTGCACCTATTAGTAAAGAACCGGAACTGTTTAGAACTAAAACCTCTGGCAACATTGTGGTGCAATAGTACACGTTAGAACATGATGCAATAGTACACGTCAGAATATGGGGTTGTACTTGAAATGAAAAAAACACAATTCATTGAAATGGATCATTTTATTACACTTCACATACATCCATACCAGATAGTGGTTCTGGATATTGTCGATACAATGTATTTTGAACTTCTTGCACTAGTTTGTCTTTAGCGTATAATTTTAATTCCAATTGAAGTCTTTTAAGGTCTAATGCAATATCAATTGGTGGAAACTCAATGTCCATTTGATCACAAATAAACTGTTTATCAATACAGTTATGCACCCACGAACGATGTTGACAACCATCACAATATCTAGATACATGTTGTACAATATGCATAACACATTTTTCAAAATAGTACTTTTTCAGGAATATACTTGTTTTGTTGCACACTTCCACTTCATGTTTCGCGCACTGAAATACACTGATGAATTTGTTCCATTCAGTTTGTGTTAGATACACCATATTGCGAGGGACATGAAATGTACTCTTCTTACGTAACAGCACCATCTTCTCTTCGAGGACTGTACGCAGCACCACTTCATGATTTGAGCCTAATGATTTGACTATGGTCACATTTAGCTCATCATGAAAATAATCGTTCATTTGGTCGATTTGTGAACATAATATTTGCCATTCTTCACAGGTCAGTTGTACACCAAATTGTTCTGCTTTGCCCAATCGAATCACAGGTTCAAATGTTCTAGCACTGATACCAATCATCACATGTTTTGTTTATTGGATAATAGCTTGCGAAGATGAATTCTTTATCGTTAGAAGTACACATCTTTCCTCCTGAAAAGCACTTGCTCAAATGATTTCACGGTATTGATTGATTTATAGAACTACGGCTGACGTCATGTGCTGACGTTTGAATTCATGGTTTCATCACAGTTGTTGACGTCATGCTGACCAACCACATTCATACAACTATGTCTGATGTGCTGATTCGTGATTTCATCACAATGGCTGACGAATCTGGCTGTGTACTAAATTCAAGTTGATGACTTCGACCCAAGAATCCTTTGTAACATAAAGATACAGATCCAGTATTTAAGAAACGCAGCAGTTCTTCTTGTTTTGATGCTTCCATGGGTAAATATCTTGCTGGTAAAATTATATTCTTATCATTTTCAAGCTTCACTACGATTCTTAATCCAAACTTTGTAGGGATCATTTGGCTAGCTAAGATTCTATAAGGTACATTCTGTTGTAATCTTGGTAATTGATTTCATCACATCACGCGTGTTTAGAAACTGCAGACAAGTAGCCATGATGACGTTATCATGAATACTAACTCGAACGATGATGCAAAACTGATGACGTTGCATGATCATGTTCTGACGTGTACTATTGCATCATGTTCTAACGTGTACTATTGCACCACAATGTTGCTAGAGGTTTTTGTTCTAAACAGTTCCGGTTCTTTACTAATAGGTGCACAAACTTTTAAAAATGTCAAACCAAACTTTGAAACAAAAAATTTCAAACAAAAATCTTTGAAACAAAATTTTGAAACGAAAAACATTCAAACAAAAAAATTTCAAACGAAAGAAATTCAAACAAAATTTTGAAGCGAAAAAATTTCAAACGAAAAAATTTCAAACAAAATTTACAAAAAAAATTTTTCAAACAAAATTCTGAAACGAAATTTTCGAACAAAAATTTCGAACAAAAAATTTTAAACAAAAAAAATTTCAAACAAAATTTTGCAACAAAAAATTTCAAACAAAAAAATTTTCAAACAAAAAATTTTGAAACAAATTTCAAACAAAATTCTGAAACAAAAAAATTAAAACAAAAAATTTCAAACTAAAAAAATTTTTACGTTTCACGGTTAACCGTCAAACTTTATCCGGTTTTTAACTATTCGATTAACAAATAAACGGTTTTGATCATATTTATCAGTGAGTCCAAAATGTTGAACGAAACCAAGATTTTTAAATGTTAAACAAAACTTAAAAACTGAATGCAGCAAAGATTTGAAAATCAGCAACCAATCAGATTGCACGAAAGATAGTGATCAGCCAATCAGATTGCACGAAAGATAGTGATCAACCAATCAAATTGCATCAACAATAACTTTGCCAGTTTTGTAGCATGTATTCCCTTAAGACTATGAGTCATAAGATTCAATAAGGTTAGCTATGTATCCCTGTACACTACCTCATCAAGGTCAATCACGTGGTACATCGTATTGCTTACGTTTATATTTGGCTGTAATAATCAATACCAATGACGCATTCTCAAATTATCCTACAAAGTTTCAATGTACCAATGTCCTGGACTCCTAATCCCATCATAGGTCAATAACTGATCACGTGATCATAATGATTTACCCAAAGAACAATTACCAATTATTGATATGACAATAAGAAATGTACCCCTCCCAAAATTAAAGATTGGTACACAAATACACCTGTGTCTTATGAAAAAGTAATAAATCCTGTACTTATTCAATAATAAAGCCGGTCAATAACATTTAAATTTTGAATATTTGGCCATAAGAGGAACACCAATGGGTCCTAGAAAACGTTTACCGGATTTTGTTATTTGATAATTCCCAAATTTAAAAGGGAACATAAACATATAAAGGTAATAAACCATATAACGTGCTAAATAGGTGTCAATAACCTCCGAAATTCGATTTTTGGTAGTTCTTTACCCATGAAAGGGAACGATGTGGACCATCCAAATTTATAGTGGTACATATTGAAGTTCTGTACTATGATACCAAATGCTTATATTAAAACAATTTCTAAAACCGAGTGGATGAGCCAAGATACCCCTCCCAAATTTTTCAAGGGGTGCGTCAATGTACCCATGTCTTATGATAGGAAATGAACCCATATACATGACCATATAACCATATAAGGTAATAGAACCCCATCAAAGGGAAGAAATTGGGCCAAAAACCAAACGCATGGTACAACATATTGCTTATGTTTATATTTTAGTAATTTTTACCCATGAAAGGGAACAAGATGGACCACCCAAATTTATCATGATACATGTTGAGGTCATGTACTATGATACCGAATGCTTAAATTGGAAAATTTCCAAAATTTAAGGGGATATGGAATGGACCCCTATACATGATCATATAACCATATAAGGTAATAGGACCTCATCCAAGGGGATAAATTGAGCCAAAACCAAACACGTGGTTGTACTAAAATTTGGCAATTTCGTACCCATCAAAGGAAACGTGGTAAACCACCCAAATTTATAGTAATATATATTAGGGTTCTATACTATAATACCAAACATGTAAAAAGGGGCAATTTCCAAAATTAAAGGGGTGGGCCAAAGTACCCCTCCCAAATTTTTAAAGGAGTGCACAAATGTACCTATGTCTTATGATAGGGAATAGACCCTTATACATAACCATATAACCATATAAGGTAATAGAACCTCATCCAAGGGGATAACTTAGGTAAAACCAAACACGTGGTACAACGTATTGCTTACGTTTATATTTTGGCAATTTGTACCCCCTAAAAGGGAACGAGGTGAACCATCCAAATTTATCATAATACATGTTAGGGTCCAGTATGATACCAAATATATAAAATGTAGGCAATACCAAATATATAAAATGAGCAATTTCTAAAATTTAAGGGGTGGGCCAAAGTACCCCTCCCAAATTTTTAAAGGAGTGCACAAATGTACCTATGTCTTATGATATGGAATAGACCCCTATACATAACCATATAACCATATAAGGTAATAGAACCTCATCCAAGAGGATAAATTGGGCCAAAAGACCAAACACGTGGTACAACGTATTGCTTACGTTTATATTTTGACAATTTTGTACCCCTAGAAGGAAACGAGGTGGACCATCCAAATTTATCATAATACATGTTAGGATCCGGTACTATAATACCAAATGTTTAAATTGGGCAATTTCCAAAATTTAAGGGGTGGGCCAAAGTACCCCTCCCAAATTTTTAAAGGAGTGCACAAATGTACCTATGTCTTATGATAGGGAATAGACCCCTATACATAACCATATAACCATATAAGGTAATAGAACCTCATCCAAGAGGATAAATTGGGCCAAAAGACGAAACACGTGGTACAACGTATTGCTTACGTTTATATTTTGACAATTTTGTACCCCTAGAAGGAAACGAGGTGGACCATCCAAATTTATCATAATACATGTTAGGATCCGGTACTATAATACCAAATGTTTAAATTGGGCAATTTCCAAAATTTAAGGGGTGGGCCAAAGTACCCCTCCCAAATTTTTAAAGGAGTGCACAAATATACCCATATCTTATGAAAGGTAATGGACCCCTATACATGACCATATAACTATATAGGATAATAACACCTCATCAAAGGGGATAAAATCGACCAAAAACCAAACACGTGGTATAACGTATTGCTTACGTTTATATTTTGGCAATTTTGTACCCCTAGAAGGGAATGAGGTGGACCGCCCAAATTTATCACGATACATATTAGGGTCCTGTGCTATAATACCCAATGTTTAAATTGGTCAATTTCCAAAATTTAAGGGGTGGGCCAAGGTACCCCTCCCAAATTTTTAAAGGAGTGCACAAATATACCCATATCTTATGAAAGGTAATGGACCCCTGTATACGCCCATATAACTATATAAGGTAATAACACCTCATCCAAGGGGATAAATTAGGTCAAAAAACCCCGAAATTTGAATTTTTGGCAATTTTTTACCCATGAATGGGAACGACATAGACACCCAATACTGATAGAGGTACATACTAAGGTCCTAGGCTACCATACCAAATTTTTAGATTTGGCAATTTCCAAAATTTAAGGGGGGTGGGGGGGGTGGTCCTATGTACTCCTGCCAAAATTTTCAAGGGGTGCATTAATGTACCTATGTCTTATGAAAGGAATGGACCCCTATACATGACCATATAATCATATAAGGTAATAGGACCTCATCCAAGGAGATAAATTAGGTCGAAAACCAAACACGTGGTACAACGTATTGCTTACGTTTATATTTTGGCAATTTTGTACCCCTAAAAGGGAACGAGGTGGACCACCCAAATTTATAGTGATCCATATTAGGGTCCGGTACTATAATACCAAATGTTTAAATTGGGCAATTTCTAAAATTTAAGGGGTGGGCCAAGGTACCCCTCCCAAATTTTTCAAGGGGTGCATTAATATTCCCATGTGTTATGAAAGGTAATGGACCCCTGTATACGCCCATATAACTATATAGGGTAATAATACCTCATCCAAGGGGATAAATTAGGTCAAAAACCCCCGAAATTTGAATTTTTGGCAATTTTTTACCCATAAAAGGGAACGACATAGACACCCAATACTGATAGAGGTACATACTATGGTCCTAGGCTACCATACCCAATTTTTAGATTTGGCAATTTCCAAAATTTAAGGTGGGTGGTCCTATGTACCCCTGCCAAAATTTAGGGGGTGGGCCAAGGTACCCCTGCCAAAATTTAGAGGGGGTGGTCCTAGGTACCCTTAGGTCATTGACCCCGGGCCAAGGTCATTGACCTTTGACCTATGACGTCACAAAAATTTTTGCTGACTCGGCTCAATATAACGGGACCCCTACTACTCAGCGTACCATTTAAATCTGCGCAGTATGTGAATTCCGCCATATTGCATATTACACAATATTGTTTTAAATGTAAAAGGTTATGATTTTACACTTCAACCTAGGCTTAAATATTCTCCCAAATTAGAATGTGAACTCATTTTTTACATATCATCTGTTTGGGACAGGGAATGCTGTTTGACATATGTATCTAATAGAAAAATGTATTGTGACAGGGCAGTAACAAAGAGACGCATGAACGGAGTAAACGAAAATGTTACAATTTGGCATTGGTGTAGAAACAGCGTTAAATGATTTAGTGTACATCATGGCAGCCATCTTGAATTCCGTATATTGTATACCACACAGTGGGTGATATCAATAAAACGGAGAAGTTACTCATTATTCCCTAATTTGTAGTAGTTACTCGCATTGCTATCAATAAAAAGAGAACCAAGCACTACTCGTCTCGGCTGACCTCGGAGAAGCCCCGCCCTTCTGGAGAAACCACACCTCTATTCTCGAGCCGAGTAACTATTTCGCGTTTGATATCAATAAAAATCAAAGACTTCTCTGTGATGCTAGTAACTTCTCCAAATTTGTGGAGCAAGCTAAATAGGTGACTCCGTGCGAAATATGGCAGAGAATATGATTGTTTTACTACGTAGAAAAACTTATAAATTGCATAGAAATGTTAGAAATGGAGATTACAAAAAGCATTATAAGCTTATGAAAGAAAATGTAGAGTGGTTAGCACATTTTTAAAGGAGAATCAACCGAAATTCGGGGTGGTGGAGTACGTAATGATGAAAAGATGCGGGTTTTCTTCAAGGGCGCCGATCCTGTGGGGGCCAGGGGGCCCGGGCCCCCCGATTGTATTTATGAATATTCAATATTTGGCATAATTAGAGTGCAATTTGTCTTAAAATCCTGATATATATATACCTTCTGCATCTGAATGCCCCACCCCCAAATTTACAGAGAAATCGGTACCCTTGGTTTTCTTGCGTTACGTGAATGATCCGGGATTCCAGGTAGGAATGTCAGGAGATTCTGGTGTGGCTCAAAGTACTGTGTCTATGACTACCTGAAAATGGATTGTTTCCGGAAGTGTGCGTAATATGCAAACAGCAAAGGCAGAGTGGCAAGAACAATATACATTTCCGGGTGCTCTCGGAGCACTTGACTATACGCAAGTGGCATTAAAGAAACCTAGTATTTTGGAGAGTAATACGTTAATAGGAAGAGCTATTTCGTGGCTAAGTGGTTAGCGTACATGCCTTTGGCATAGAAGACCCGCGTTCGATTCGAGGTAGGAGCTCATGTGGTTCGGATTCCACGTTAATCAGTGGGTTCCGCCTCATATAGGCACGCTACTGAAAAGGACGTTAAACTAATAATCAATTCAACTCAACGTTCATAGAAAGGGTGTATACGTGAGAATGTATTTGTTTATGTCAAGGCGAAAGGGGACAGGAATGGTGTGGAAAACGCAATAAGATGGACATGCTTTATGACGTGAGTGGCTGGACTTTTTTAAAAAGAAAACAAACGAGTCAAGTGTCTGATTTCGTTCTTAAAGCCAAACAATCTACAAAGAACTTGGACAACACGTGATATGCGCTTGTCGTGTTAATCTTGATATTGCTGGATTCGAATCAACATCCATCAGCTCAAATAGGTTCATTCCCATGGTTTCAGTATTACTTTCTTCTATCCCGTTTTTTTTTATTCTTTCTTTTTTTTATTTTTGTTTTATTCTCGCTCCAATATTAAAGATTCTCTTTTGAATTTGTATCTCAGTCGTAGATGTATTTGATATTTCGTTGCATTTCATTGCAATTACCTTCAAAGTTTCGGCTTTTCTTCGTTTACTTTCTGGTAGCTGTGACTTTGAAAGTACCATTGGAAACTCTTTTATAATACAAATGCACTTTGACTGAAACTGTTGTTGCTACCTGCCCGTTCCGTGGCGTTTAGGATACTACGCCACAGGTTAAAAACAACGAAATTACCGCGCGACGGATGGAAGAAATGAGTAATCACTTCTTTTATTGATACGACTCACTACTACGCGCAGAAGAAACGCGAGTGAACGTTCATAAATCTGGAGCAGTCTAGACCTGAGTAGTGGCTGGTTTTATTGATACGAAATTGGGTGATATCAATAAAAATATGTAACTACTCCTGAGAAGTCCTGCTCGAGAATCGGAGTAACTACACGCGGAGTAATCTCCTCCTTCAATTTCGTATCAATAAAACAAGCCACTACTCAGGTCTAGTCAGCTCCAGATTTATGAACGTTTACTCGCGCTTCCTCTGCACGTAGCGCTGAATCGTATCAATAAAAGAAGTGATTACGCATTTCTCCCATTCATCGCGCAGTCATTTCGTTGTTTTTAACCTATGGCATAGTATCTTAAAAGCCATGAAACGGGCAAGTAGCAACGATAGCTTCAATCAATGTGCATTTGTGGATATTGTAAAAGAGTTTCCAGTGGTACTTTCAAAGTCACAGCTACCAGAAAGTAAACGAAGGAAAGCCGAAACTTTGCTGGTAATTACAGTGAAATACAACGAAATATCAAATACGTCTACGACTGAGACACAAATTCAAAAGAAAATCTTTAATATTCGAGTGAGAATAAAACAAAAATAAAAAGAAGAAAAAAACGGGAAAAAAGAAAGTAATACTGAAACCATGGGAATGAACCTATTTGAGCTGATGGATACCGATTCGAATCCAGCAATATCAAGATTAACACGACAAGCGCATATCACGTGTTGTCCAAGGTCTTTGTAGATTGTTTGGCTTTAAGAACGAAATCAGACACTGGGCTCCTTTGTTTTCTTTTTAAAAAAGTCCAGTCACTCACGTCATAAAGCACGTCCATCTGATTGCGTTTTCCACACCACGCGTGTCCTCTTTCGCCTTGACATAAACAAAATACATTCTCATGTATACGCCCTTTCTATCAACGTTGAGTTGAGTTGATTATTAGTTTAACGTCCTTTTCAGTAGCGTGCCTATATGAGACAGAACCCACTGATTAACGTGGAGTCCGAACCATATGAGCTCCTGCCGGCAATCGAACGCGGGTCTCCTATGCCAAAGGCATGTCCGCTAACCGCTTAGCCACGAAATAGTCTTCCTATTAACGTATTACTCTCCAAAATACTAGGTTTCTTTAATGCCACTTGTGTATAGTCAAGTGCTTCGATAGCACCCGGAAATGTATATTGTTCTTGCCACTCTGCCTTTGCTGTTTGCATATTACGCACACTTCCGGAAACAATCCATTTTCAGGTAGTCATAGACAGTACTTTGAGCCACACCAGAATCTCCTAACATTCCGACCTGGAATCCCGGATCACTCACGTAACGCAAGAAAACCAAGGGCACCGATTTCTCTGTAAATTTGGGGGGGGGGGCATTCAGATGCAGAAGGTATATATATCAGGATTTTAAGACAAATTGCACTCTAATTATGCCAAATATTGTATATTCATAAATACAATCGGGGGGCCCACATGATCTTTGGGGGCCCCGGGCCCCCTGACCTCCATAGAATCGGCGCCCTTGAAGAAAACCCGCATCTTTTCATCATTACGTAGTCCACCACCCCGAATTTCGGTTGATTCTCCTTAAAAAATGTGCTAACCACTCTACATTGGGTGATATCAATAAAAATAAGTAACTACTCCTGAGAAGTCCTGCTCGAGAATCGGAGTAACTAAACCTGGAGTAATCTCCTCCCTCAATTTCATATAAATAAAGCAAGCCACTACTCAGTTCTTCCCTACTCCAGATTTATGAACGTTTACTCGCGCTTCCTCTGCACGTAGCACTGAGTCGCATCAATAAAAGAAGTGGTTACTCATTTCTCCCATCTGTTGGGCGGTCATTTCGTTGTAGATAACTTATGGCACAGTATCCTAAACGCCATGGAAGGGACAAGTAGTAACGACAGCTTCAATCAAAGTGCATTTGTGGATATTATAAAGAGTTTTCAGTGGTACTTTCAAAGTCACAGTTTCCAGAAAGGAAACGAAGAAAAGCCGAAGCTTTGAAGGCAAGTACAGTGAAATGCAACGAAATATGCAATACATCTACAAATGAGACACAAATCCAAAAGAGAATCTTTAATATCTGAGCGAGCATTAAAAAAAAATACTGAAACCACGAATCTCTTGGAACTGATGGATGTTGATTGGAATCCAGCAATATCAAGATTAGCACGATAAGTGCATATCACGTGTTGTCCAAGGTCTTGTCCAAGATTGTTTGGCTTTAAGAACGAAATCAGACACTTGGTCCCTTTGTTTCGTTTTTTAAATAGTCCAGTCAGTCACGTCATAAAGCACGTCCATCTGATTGCGTTTTCCACACCATACGTGTCCCCTTTCACCTTGGTATAAAAAATATACATTCTGATGTATACACCCTTCCTATCAGCGTTGAGTTGAGTTGATTTTGAGTGTAATGTCCTTTTTAGTATCGAGGCTATATGAGACGGGACCCACTGATCAACTTGGAATCCGAACTATATGAGCTCCCGCCGGGAATCGAACGCGGGTCTCTCATGTCAAAGGCATGTACGCTATGCGCTTAGCCACGAAGGAGCTCTTCCTATTAGCGTATTCGTCTTCAAAATACTAGGTTTCTTTATTGCCACTTGTGTATAGTCAAGTGCTTCGATAGCACCCGGAAATGTATATTGTTCTTGCCACTCTGCCTTTGCTGTTTGAATATTACACACACCTCCGGAAACAGTCAATTTTCATATTTCGCAATAATCGCATCCATTACACTTGTAGTAGTCAAAGACACAGTACTTTGAGTCACAACAGAATCCCCTAACATTCAGACCTGGAATCCCGGATCACTCCGTAAAGCAAGAAAACCCGCATCTTTTCGTCATTACGTAGTGCACCATCTCAAATTTCCGTTGATTCTCCTAAAAAATGTTGTGCTAACTACTCTACATTTTCTTTCATGAACCTGTTTTTTGTAATCTCCATTTGCAACATTTCTATACAATTTATAAGTTTTGCTACATAGCAAAACAATCATATACTCTGCCATATTTCGCACGGAGTCACCTATTTAGCTTGCTCCACAAATTTGGAGAAGTTACTAGCATCACAGAGGAATCTTTGATTTTTATTGATATCAAACGCGGAGTAGTTACTCGGCTCGAGAATAGAGGTGTGGTTACTTCAAAAGGGCGGGGCTTCTCCGAGGTCAGCCGAGACGACTAGTGCTCAGTTCTCTTTATATTGATACCAATGCGAGTAACTACTTCAAAATTGTTCGTAATGAGTAACTTCTCCGTTTTATTGATATCACCCATTTTCTTTCATAAACTTATAATGCTTTTTGTAATCTCCATTTCCAACATTTCTATACAGTTTATGTGTTTCTACGTAGTAAAACAATCATATTCTCTGCCATATTTCGCACGGAGTCACCTATTTAGCTTGCTCCACAAATTTGGAGAAGTTACTAGCATCACAGAGAAGTCTTTGATTTTTATTGATAACAAACGCGGAGTAGTTACTCGGCTCGAGAATAAAGGTGTGGTTACTTCAAAAGGGCGGGTCTTCTCCGAGGTCAGCCGAGACGACTAGTGCTCAGTTCTCTTTTTATTGATACCTATGCTAGTAAATACTTCAAAATTGGGCGTAATGAGTAACTTCTCCGTTTTATTGATGTCACCCATTGAGGGAGGAGATTACTCCAGCTGTAGTTACTCCGATTCACGAGCAGGACTTCTCAGGAGTAGTTACTTATTTTTATTGATATCACCCAGTATTTCGAAATAGTTAGAGGTAGATGCGTGTCACATAAATTGATGCTAGAATCTTCCTACAAATTACCTTCATTGTCCGTTTCAAAAGCATCGGAGTCTACATTACTTATTATTTCCGTAATCCTTCCGGCGCGAAAATACGCCACTATCATAACCACGTGTTGTCCCGGTGTTATTCATACCCAAAGGTTAACTAAAAAGACGAAGTGAATCCTAACTAATTACAAGAAGGGTGTTCAAACAGCCATACACTTCCACTGGCTAATAGAAAAAGGGGAACAAAAATAGCTACATGTTTTTTTTTCCTTCTCAGTACTCATATCTTTATAGGGAATATATTCTTGACAAACATATAATTTTAATCGACGCAGTACGTGACCCGTACCCGCGAAGGTGACAAATATTCGTGAAAAGTAAACAGAAGGGAGTAGTTTTATATTGCTGTTGTTTCCTTCCGTCGCAGGAGCTGACCTTGGTAGGTGCGAGGCAACCAAGAACAAAGTTGTCTCCCTGGCTGAACGCCTTGTAACAAGAGAGCAACTATAATTGTCCATGGGTCTCACGTCTCATAGTTCTAAGTATTTGCAGCTATACAGCGAGTTGTGTGCGTTCTGTGCCACTCTATGTCACCCAGCTGTGGCTATTTCCGAAAATATTGTTTGATTTTCATTGGGGTAAGGCAAGAAGCCCTTCACCGTAGCGAGTGACGTCACACAAAGTAGTGATAGGCAGGCGCACAATTGCTGGGTGGAGACACCTAGCTCAACACGAGAGTTTTTTTAAAAGAAACAAGCCGTTTTACAGACATTTTTGTAAATCATGATATATATATACAGGATGTTTCAAAACAACACCGACAACGTTTGGAAGGTGATTCCTGACACCAAGATAAGACAAAAAGTATAGACCAATCTAGGTGCACAAATGCTTGCTTTCGGAGTTATAGGCTGTCGAAAACATGAAAAAATGAACTTTAATGGTCCATAGCCCCAAACCTATGGGACCTACTCGGGTCAAGACTTCACTTAGGAACTAGCGTGTACTCTATCCAAAAATACATGTTTCAGAATCGTGCGGTACTTCCGCAACAAATTTTATAGAAGGAATTTGGCTACGGGCATATAATTTGAAACACTCACCAACAACCTCTATAAAAAAAATGTCGCGAAAGTACCGCAGGATTCTGAAACATGGATATTTGGATAGTGCACATATTAGATCCTAAGTTAAGTCTTGACCCGACTACGGTAGGTCCCATAGTTTTGGACCTTTAAATTTCATTTTTTCGCGTTTTCGGCAGTCTATAACTCAAAGGAAGCAGTTGTGCACACAGGTTGGTCTATACTTTTTGTCTTATCTTAGTGTCAGGAATCAGCTCCCGAACGTTCTCGGTGTTGTTTTGAAACACCATGTATATAGTAATTTTGAATGATACGCACTAAGTGCTAAGAAGATATATATATATATATATATATATATATATATATATATATATATATATATATATATATTTGGTCTAGGAATTAATTCGTGCGGTTGGTACGCACACATTGAAGCTGTAGTACAAACACAAAATACATAAATACCTTAAGAAAAATATTGTCCATCGCTAGCCACCACTTTCGCCCATCTGTCAGGCAATGTACGGATTCCGTGGCGAAAGAAGTCCTCATCCTTGGAAGCAATCCAGTCAGAGACCCATGTTTCGATATCTTCTGAAGAAGTAAACCGCTGTCCAATCAAATCGTTGTTCATGCAATCGAACAAGTAGTAGTCCGAAGGAGCAATGTCTAGTGAATACGGCGGGTGGGGTAAAACTTCCCATCCGACATTTTCTAAATAGGTTTTAACCGGTTTTGCGACATGTGGGCGAGCATTATCATGTTGATCAATAAGTTTATCATGTCTGTTCTCCCATTCTGGTCGTGTTCTGGCCAGAGCTTGCTTCAAACGCATTAATTGTCGTCGATAACGTTCTCCATTCATAGTTTCACCCGGTTGCAGCAGCTCATAGTACACCACACCTTTCATATCCCACCATATGCACAGCATAACCTTTGCACAGTGAATATCTCGTTTTGGTTGTGATGGACCTGGTTCACCTGGTTTCACCCAGGCCTTTTTTCGTTTATGGTTCTCGTAATGGATCCACTTCTCATCACCCGTAATAATTCGATGCAGAAACCCCTTTCTGCTCTGTCGTTGAAGCAGCAATTCGCAAATGGTTTTTCGTCTTTCAACGTCTCTGTCTTTCAATTCATGTGGAACCCAATGTGACATCTTTTGAATCATTCCCATGGCTTTCAAGCGTTTGGAGACTGTTGTTTGATCAACGCCTAATGCTGCTGCAAGTTGTTCCTGCGTTTGACACGAATCCTGCTCGAGCAATGCTGTCAATTCTTCGTCTTGAAATTTTTTTGGCTGTCCAGCTCACTCTTGGTCTGCCAAGCCGAAATCACCACTTCTAAACCGTGCAAACCACTTCTGACACGTTCGCTCAGCTAGAGCATGGTCACCATACACTTCCACCAAAATACGATGACTTTCAGTCGCACTTTTCTGCATGTTAAAGTAATGCAGCAGGACACCCCGCAAAAACACTTTATCAGGCACAAATTGCGCCATGTTCACTTAACTACAAACTGGTGTTGTTGACGCTTTAATCCACTGCCCTATACTACGAACGATACGCGATGACAGGGGTTTGCAACACATGTGTGGATACACTGAACTGTGGGACGCTCCGTTCGTTGCGCCATCTCTTGTCCACCCGCACGAATTAATTCCTAGACCAAATATATATATATATATACTGTATAACTTAAATCCTATCACATTAAAATTGTTATTGTCCGCAGAATAATGGTAATAGAAAACATACGTATTATATAAAAAAAATTCTTAGAAATTATATTTCTGACAAAAATTTCAAGAGGATAATAGGTTAGTAGGATTTATAACTACGGGTTCTTCTAAAATCTTTGCATCATACTAGATCGCATAGAAAATTTTTCGTTTAAATAAAACATATCTGATTAGAAAGAGATTATACTTCAAAGAGAAATATTTAAATTCAGTTTAACTTTTAAATACTTGATGAATCAAGCAAATCGAAACAAGTGGCATGAAAGGTAATTGAGAAATTTAGTATTTGGAGAAGCAAAAAAGTAATGTGCAGAATACAGAAATTTCTCGTGTCGCCTCGGAAACGAGACGAGAAGTGTATCTTCTAATAAGAGTTCAGACAAGAGGTGTATGTCCAAGTTAGAGACGATACAAGAAACGACAATTCTTGTCTCATTTTCGAGACAAGATATTTATCAAGTCTCATGGGCAATAATTCACTGAAGTCTTAGATACCAGTGTTTTAGTATTACATCATTCATAGTAAAAGTTCATAATTTATAACAGTGGTTGTACGAACACAATGAAGAGTAAAATGAAATCTTTCAGTTTTACGTCCCACGCTTATGCCGGTTAGGCTAGAGTTGACGGTGATGATGAGAAATGAATGAAATGCTGGAATGAAGAAAGGGAGGAAACGGGAGAATCCTGAGAAAACCCAAGAGCCTGGACAATGAAGAGTATTTATCAACATTTTAAGATACGTAAGTTATTACATAATATACTTCAATACTAAATATGATTTAAATATTGATATTACACTCTTAGTGGAACTCTCGTAACTCGGAAGCATTCTCATAATTTCTAGATAAAATTAAGAAGAAAGCCAAGGCATAAATTTATAAAACGGGAAGAGAAATAATTCTTCGAGAATCAAAACGAGACGAGAATCCAACACTTAATTTAAGAGACGACAGGAGAAAACTTTATTTCTCGTCTCGTCTCGTGCGGAACAGTACACAAACGTTCAAATCAACTCTTCCGTGTCACTAAGGAGGAAGAAGATTGATGGCTCAGTAGTACAGCCTTTAAATTTGATGTGAGGACCATAATTCAATCCCAAATATAGTATGTTCCTCACGAGAAGGACGAGTAATAAGATTTTCTCGCCTCGTCAATTTTTATAGAATTCTCGTCTCGTCTCGATTTTCGAAGACGATTATTTCTCTTTCGTCTCGATAATCTTAAAAGTTTTTCCCATCTCCTCTTGTCTCGTAAAGTATTTTCTGGTCTCGATTCAGAAGAAATACTCTGCTAATTTTTATGTAGCTTGATGGCAATTGAAGAGAGTACTACAAATCTGTTTTGAGATCAGCCCTATGTAATTGGGAGAGAGACGAAACCAAATCAAACAAAACATGAATTCTAGCTTTCTTCTTGAGAACCGAGATTATATGAGACGTAGATGGTAGATCTACAGTTTAAAATGGAACTCGAACTCGAGCTCTCATACAGAAAAGGCTCATGCGCTAGTCGTTAGAGCAACAGTTACGGCTACGATAATAACATATATATATATATATATATATATATATATATATATATATATATATATATATATATATATATATATATATATACAAGTATCAGTGATTAACGCGGACCACGTGTTCGTAATTATTACATAATGTGGAATTATATATACAAAGTTGTCACATTATAATCACACTTTTTTTTGTCTTTGCACTGTGGAGTATGGAGTTTTGGGATTTAACTTCTCGTAAGATATTATGTAAAAATAAATATGTATTATGTTAGGATATATATTCAAAACTCACACTTTGTATTTCATTATTGAACTTACTGTAATATGAACTTCTAACTTTATTATATACAGTATGTTACCTGTCTTTCTTTTCCGTCTTACTCTTATAAGTTCTCCTAGTAGAAGTTGCATACACAAGATTCGTTCGCGATGCCCTTCCACTTTTCATGCCCTAACACGTTTGTGATACCCCCAATGAAATGAAATGAAATATTTGAGTTTTACGTCCCACGGTTATGCCGGTTAGGCTAAAGGAAACTGTGGTGATGAATAATGAATGAAATGGTGGAATGAAGAAAGTGGGAGGAAACGGGAGAACCCCCGAGAAAACCCACGCACACGGTGTTTGTCCACCACAAAGTTCACTTTGCGGGGTCTGGGATCGAACCCGGGACCCCAAGCACCAGAGGTGAACGCTCTACCACTGAGCCACCGCGGCCCCCTCATGATATATATACTACTGCGTTATATTCAGCTTCTGCGTTATATATATATATATATATATATATATATATATATATATATATATATATATATATATACAGTATACAAAGTTATTTTTATTAAGAAATCTAAGTTTTTACTTATCTTTTTCCTAAGTTATCACTACATACTTAACTCGTAACTACTATCGTGGGGCCAAATTTGACCTAGCTGTGGAAAAAAAAAATATATATATATATATATATATATTTTTCACTGAGGTTTCAGTCGTCTATTCTCAGTTGACCTTGCTAGGGGGCCGCGGTGGCTCAGTCGTAGAGCGTTCACCTCTGGTGCATGGGGTCCTGGGTTCGATCCGAGCCCACGCAAAGTGAACCTTGTGCTGGATAAGCACCGTGTGCGTGGGTTTTCTCGGTGTCCTCCCATTTCTTTCCACTTTCTTCATTCCACCATTTCATTTATTTCTCATAATTACTGTCTCCTTTATCCTAGCCGGCATAATCGTGGGACGTAAAACTTAATGGAGGCAATTTTCAGTTGATCTTGAGATCTCGTAGCGACTAGGTGTTCGTGTCCATGCGCTTTGTTGTTTCGATGTTTTCGGACCTCTGGGGTCGAAATTTTCTCCAGGATAGTACTTGCGCTATCTGTTTTCTGCATTACATTTTTTCTGTGGTTTTCTTGGGGAGTGTTACGGAGGTGTGTGCAGAACTGCGAACTAGCAGATCGTGCAGAAGGTGGTTTCTTGCAATTTTCTACAGAATATTGGACGTTGCATGCTTAAATATTCTTGTTTTTTTACCATCTTTCCAAAGAACCAAGAAGGCTTCAGAGGCGAGACTTCATGAGGAGTATTCGGATGACTCTCATTCAAGATCACCTAAAATTAATGGGTTAATGCGAGACACTTTCTCGTAGGCTTCGGCAGTCATTGTTACGAATAACTGGTAGGAACATCAATGAAGACCGTCCGCAGACAGATTCTCCAGCTAAAAGGAGGAGATGTGCTATTTGTCCTCGAATTGATGACAAAAAAAAAGTCCTTTGATTTGTTCTGTGTGCAACCGAAATGTGCACAAGGGTCATTCAAGAAAAAACACTATATGTACTGACTGTCAGAACAACTAAAGTCTTTATTTGTTCTGTATCTAACGGATATGTGATTAAGATACATTTAGGGGTCGTTCACATATTACGTAACGCGGCAAATGGGGAGAGGGTTCGGCCTTGCGTTACGAAGCCTGACAAGGGGGAGGAGGGGATTTAGGTCTTTGTTACGTTACACTTTTCTCTGCTGTAATTTTTATTTTTATTCTCAGATTTATATGCAATCTTTTAAACAAATAATTTTATTCAGTCTTTTCTTTTTTTATAGATTAGCTAGAATACTCGTCTTCATACGGGGAGAATACGTTTCATTTTGGATATAAATAGAACCAAAACTGTCACCATCAACTTACGGACTCCACAGACTATGGATTCGACACAAATATAAGTCATTTTCGATCATTTTTATATACATCTCCCCTTCCCCAAGTTGCATGGCTAAATTTTAATTTAAACGGCATCGAAAGTGTTACTGTTCATCTCAGCGACCCCAAACCCCATGGAATCATACAGAAGAGATTCGAAGACGCACTAGACACCAGCATAAATGGTGGCGAAACCTGCATGTATTACAATAGAATAAAACTCCGTTTTGTGGCTATCGCAGCATTGGATTTAGGGAACATGCTTTTTCGGAGTTAGTTGTTAGTGATCGTAACCACCGCCTGAAAATGCCCTCATGTTCCCACTCGTATTGCTATTTTTAAGAATGTTATCTGAAACCTTTGATTCGAATCATTACTCACTCTATTCTTCTAAGGGGTTTTGCATGGGAGACAGAAGCAATTCTTTTTCGTAAAATTATATTTTTCTCGATGGAACGATCCAGGATTTGTAGATCAAAATAAGATATTAAAAACCTAATTCGTACTATTTTTTATTTTTGAATTTGAATATTTCTGAAGAAATTGAGTTTATTCGCATTCTCGCAATGATTTAGGACAAGAAGAATATGAAAAGAGGTAAACTTAAGTCCGAAGTCCAAAAAAGATGCTCGAAAGCTTGTTCACAAACGAGATGTCCCTCCTCCTCCACATTCACAGCCACTTCGAATCTGTGGTCGACGAGGAAGAGAACTTTGCATCGTCGACACTGGCGAACTTCAAATGCACGAAGCATACTGGATCCCTGAAAAAGAGGTCAATGTTAGTTCTTTGGATCCTGTTCCACCTTCATCTTCCTTGTCAGTATTTCCTCATTGTCATCATCTGACCGAAAAGGATAGGTGTGATCTCCTTGGGAAAACGACAGTATGCAGTTTTGAAGAATTAGGATTGTTAATTAAGCAATCTTATGGGGTTAAAATATGATTACCATCCTACCATTTTCTAATATGTACCAGTATTTGATTTATTGGCGAAAAACACTACAAATATATTCAGAATAAAAGCATTTTGTAATAAAAGTTCTCCCATTAAAAATAGTGTTTTATTATAATAGCTCCCAAAATAAGCAAGATTGGTGAAAAACAAAAATACAAAGGTGTTATGTAACGAACGGGGGAGGGGTTCAGCCTTGCGTTACGAAGTGTGACAAGGGGAAGGGAGGGGGTAAAAATTGGTCATTAGCGTTATGTAATATGTGGACGGTCCATTAAGACTAAATATTTTGTGTATTGATAGGTAGCCAAGCAGGCCCGGAGCCAGCCCAAAAATATGAGGGGGGGTGATCCAACCATATGATAGTTCATCACTATATTATAGTAGTTCATTTGCAAGCCTACCGTGAATATTTTAGGGGGACAGTAAAACTTTAGAGGAGCCCGGCCCCCTAGTCCCCATGTGGGTACGGGCCTATAGCCAAGCAACTGATGAAACAAAAAAGCATCAATTGTCAGTTTTTTTAAATGACAAGTTACATTTTCTCGGCACTAATAATTGAATGCTTTCCTTATATGAAAATAAGTTTATTTTCATACTCTGTTATTTTCGGATAACAAAAAACTTTATTCCATTTAAGTATGTTGTTTCGCTTTGTAATCATCTATTACTAAAAGACAATTAGTCAAAAAATATTTTGAAACTAGTTAAATCCATTAAAGTATAGGACTAGTAAAAGGTCCACAACTGCTAATGGTAATACGTTTTAACATAGTTTAATTTCAAAACAAATAATAGGGTTAAATCTGACCCCACGATAGTACTTATGCAGTATAAAAATAACGATATTAGTGAAGAGTTAATATGAATTATGTTAATAGGAAATTAAATTAAAAATAGTTTACTCTACATAATCTAATTTAAGAAAAAATAATGATAATAATAAAATAAAATAATGCAATAATAAATAGATGGTAATAAAAAAGTTTCATTTTTTTACGGTAATCCTGGATTCTCTCGTGTTGAACAACATGGCTTTCCTCAATGCTGCCTCCAGAAGGGCGATAAATACGTATTAGAAAGCACTCCAGCTCACATTTTTGGTTAGCGAATCACATATAGAAAAATGTCTCAAATTTATTTTTCAGACCTGCGCCCCTCCCCATCAAAAATTCCTGGATCTGTCCCCGATATCGGTTGTTGACAATTAACTGATAATAGTCATAGCGTACCTTTTGAAATGTTTTCAAACGCTCTTTGCATAAGGAACAGTTCTCCGTATTCTTTCTTTCTTTTTTCTTTTCTTTTCATTTTTTTCGTCCTTGCGCTCCTTTACTGTGCTGGAAAGGGACTCCAACTATGAGCAGTGTTTCGCCAGGGCGCTTTAAATTAATAAGTTAAAGCGCCTTGGTTTGGCACATGCTATGTAGAACAGCGAGCAGCTCTGAAGTTGAATGTTTTCAAGACCAAGGCCACCGTCGCATTTTGATAAGTACACTGTCGCGTGACACCCTTAGGGAGTGAGTATGCCACAGCAATTGCACTGTGTGTTTCCGTATGATACTGAGATATTTCGTTGGCAAGGAAAACAGTTTTGGAAGGAACCAAAGACGACTGTATATAAAAACATTAAAAAGGTATACTCGGCCTGCAAGACTTACATGCCGGGCTTTACTTTGATGAATAAGGACAACCACAGTACATGTTGTGGCACGAAAGTTATAGTCTATGTATCTACTATGCGACGTTGCCAAGTGACGCCTAATATTTGGTGCGATCAGGAAAAGGAAAAAAAGGAAATGAAATCTTTAAAAAATGAAATGAAATCTTTGAGTTTTACGTCCCACGGTTATGCCGGTTAGGCTAAAGGAGACGGTGATAATGAGAAATGAGTGAAAATGGTGGAATGAAGAAAGTGCGAGGAAACGAGAGAATCCCGAGAAAACCCACGAGCACGGTGTTTGTTCACTACAAATTCCACATGTTCCAAGCTGGGATCGAACCAGGGATCCCAAGCACCGGAGGTGAACGCTCTACCACTGAGCCACCGCGCCCCCAATCAGGAAAAGGAATCACAGACCAGTGTTGGGCAAAATCAATTGAAATCAATTGCAATTGATCAATCATTTTAAAGTAATTGCTCTGAAAATTAATTGCAATTGATTTCAATTGCTAATGATTTCAATTTGTAATTGACAATTAATTTCAATTGCAATTGAATTCAATCATAAAATTTGCAATTAAATTTTCGTCAATTGTTAATTGTTAATTGGTCACCAGGCAATTAAACTTTTTAATTGTTAATTGTCAATTGCAAAGGGTGCAATTGAAACATATAATTGTTAATTGCAATCGATAATTGAAACTTGTTTGTTAATTGTAATTGTTAATTGCAATTGAACTCAGCAATTAAAACTGAAGATAAGAAGATGTGTGTATATTGTGTTGTCCACTTGTTCCTGTTTTACATATTTCAAATAAGGTACTTATAAGAAATGCTGGATAACTACCATCCCTTCGCCCCCCTGTGAAGAAAGCCGTGAAACTAAGAATTTTTAAAAATATATTATGTTTATGGTTCTATTCCCCTCGAAAGAACTCTATATGCCCGTCATGCATACAATAGGAATGGGCACGAGCGAGCTCGAGCGAGGTTTCTTTAAAACTCGACTTGACTCGAAGCAGACATCTTTGAGCTCGACTCGAGAACTCGGCTCGAAACATTTCCCCCAACTCGACTCGAATTCGGATCGAGTTTCCAGTCGAGTCGAGCCAATTCGAGCTAAATCCTTTGTGTAGTTCCAAATACTACTATCTTCAAGTATCCTACATAGACAATATATCTATCAATGATACTACTAGTACTACTATAACTCATTATTATTATAACACAGTGTACCTGTATAAACATGGAATATAGGCGGCTTTCATCTTAATACTAAAAATTAGTTGACTGTCGATCTCGGTCGTCAAGAAATCTTCAGGAGGCAAGGACATCGGTCACGAGGTTCTAGGTTTGAGTTCAGGATGAGCAAGTATTCGGACTCAAGCCGAAAATTGTTAAAAGTTATAGGACTCCAGTCAAAAATGTTCAAAATTTCTCGACCCGGGTTTAGAGTTGTCAACGACTCAAGCGGCTCGTTCACAGCTCATTCACTTATCGAGCCGAACCGAGAAGTGAGCCGAGCCAACAGATCATCTAACCGAGCCAGCTCGAGCCGATGACTCACACAAGCCGAACCGAACCGACCTGATTGCTTACCCCAACCGAGCCGGTTCGAACCATCAGCTCATTTAAGCTGACTCGAACCCAGCCTATGGACTCGTTTCAACCGAGCCGGTTCAAGCCATTGGCTCAATTGAGCCCAGTCGATGGGTCATCCCAACTAAGCCAGCTCAAGCTGTACGCTCAGTTGAACCGAGCCGAGCCGGTTGACATCACTATCCCGGTTGGGCTTCTACTTTGGCTAAAAAATTGGACCGTGCAGTTCTCAGCCTTGATGGTAAGAACTACAAAAAAATTAAATGAAATCTTTAGTTTTACGTCCCATGGTTATTCCGGTTAGGCTAAAGGAGACGGTGATGATGGGAAATGAATGAAATAATGTAATGAAGAAAGTGGTAGGAAAGGGGAGAACCCCGAGAAAACCCGCGAGCACGGTGTTTGTCCACCACAAAGTCCACACGGCGCGAGCTGGGATCGAACCAGGGACCTCAAGCACCGGAGGTGAACGCTGAGCCACCGCGCCCCCTGGTAAGAACTACAGTATATACTTAGGTCTATATTGGTGCTCACCGCGTCATTAACTTGTTCCGCGACCAACAAATTTCGAGGTACTTTGTTTTGCATCTTTTCTGCGAGTTTTGTGTCGCTTTATGCGCTTATTCACACATTTTGTGCATCACCGGAAGTGGGTCAAAATGGGCCTACAAATATGGCGGAACAAGTTATTGCTGTTCTGCCACCAATGAATTTCGAGTTCGTTTCCTTCACATCGTTTTGTGCCGTTTTGTGCGTCTACTTCCACGTTTTGTGCGTCATGGGAAGTGGGTTAAAATGAGTCCCCGTATTTTCACGTTTTGTGCGTCACCGGAAGTGGGTCAAAATGGGCTTCCAAGATGGGACGAAAATGATCAAGAGTTTCGCCACTATCGAATTTTGAGGTCGTTAATTTCACATCGCGTACCCTTTTGTACGCCTATTTCGATGTTTTGTACGTCACTGGAAGACGGTCAAAATGGGCCTTGAAGGTGGGATAAAAATGACCCACTGCTCCGCCATTACCGACTTTCGTGGTCTTTCCTTTCACATCGACTAGTGAATGTTTCGTGCCGTTTTGTACCCTTATTTCCACCTTTTGCGCGTCACCAGAAGTGTGTCAAAATGGGCCTCCAAAGTGTGACAAAAATGACCCAATGTTCCGACACTATCGAATTTGTAGATCGTTACTTTCGCATCGTTAAGTGCCTTTTTTGAAAGCTTTCTGCGCCTATTTCTCGTCTTGTGCATCACCCGAGGTTAGTTAAACGGGCCTTTAAAGTGGGAGTTAAATGGCTCATTGTTTCGCCACTATCGAATTTCGGGGTTGGTTCTTTCGCATCTTTTAGTGCCTCTTTTGTACGTTTTGTGCGTCGCCGGAAGTAGGTCAAAATGGACCTACGAATATAATGAAATAAGTTAATGTTGTTCCGCTACAAACGAATTTGGAGAACGTTTCCTTCACATCGTTTAATGTGTATTTTGTACCGTTCTGTTCGCCTACTTCCACGTTTTAAGCATCACCAGAAATGCGTCAAAATGGTCCATCAAGGTGTGAGGAAATAGTGCCATCCTCCGAATTTGCCACTATCGAATTTGGAGGTCGTTTCTTTCGCATCGTATAGTCCCTGATTTGTACCGTTTTGTGCTCCTGTTTCCACTTTAGTGCGACAACGAAAATGGTTCAAAATGGTCTACAAGTATAGGGGAATAACTTAATGCTGTTCCGTCACCATCGAATGTCGAGGTCGTTTCCTTCACATTTTTATGCATGCTTTGTGTCGCTTTGTGCATCAGTGCAAGTGGGTCAAAATGGACCTTGAGAGTGGAAGGAATATGTCTTTTTCTGCCATATTTGTAGGTCGTCTTTGACTCACTTTCGTTGGCGCACAAAACGTGAAAATATGCGCAAAAACGGTATACATGCACTAAACAATGCGAAAAAAGAAACCTCGAAATTCGATCTTGGTAGGACAGTGGGTCATTTTTCTTCCCACATTGAATGCCCATTTTGACACACTACCATTGATTTACAAAACGTGGACATAGGCTTACAAAACGGTAGAAAACACGCACAAGACGATGTGAAGGAAATGACCTCGAAATCGTTCCTGACGGAACAGCATTAACTTGTTCCGCCATATTTGTAGGATAACATTGACCCATTTCCGGTGACGCAGAAAGCGAGGAAATAGGCGCACAAAGCGAAACAAAAATGGAAATTTAGCTTAATTACATGGAAATTTTAAGTTTGTAAGCTTAATTATATGGAAAATGTTATACATTTTTCCTTTACGTTGGTCTACTTTACGTTGATTTGGGAGTTCCAAATTTTATTCTTTTTTCCACTGAAAAGTATCTATAATTCAACAAGGAATTATAGTATATATGTAATTGTAATATTATGTATTACAATTATAATGATTATCTATATAATTGAATTCATTGTAATTTGGTTCATAAAAAACACTTTACCATTTCGTACTAGCTGTTATGCCCGTTCTTCGCACGGATCAGATAAAATATTTATGTAAACAAACTGAACAACAGGAGAACAATTAAGAAACATTTCTAAAATTGGACATATTTTGTGTATCCAACAACGTACATGTGTTTTCATTGGGAAGACCGATGGGGGCTGAATTTGAACGTAAACACTATCGGCGGTGTCACTATACATCTGAGCAACCCCGATAAATATGGATTCGACACAAATATTGGTCATTTACTGCTACTTTTACATGTCCCGGTGAACGCCCCCTCAGACCCCCTTGGTTCGAGTTGTAAAAAAAAACCTCTGGCCCCCAACCAATACCGCGAAAACTATGAATGTGACACTAATATCTGCCATTTTCTACTACTTTTTACATATCCCGGTAAAAGCCCCTATGATCATCTGGTTCCAATTTTGAAAAAACAACTCTGGTCCGCAGCCGATGGGGGCTGTCTTTGGAAGTCAACGCCTGTGAAAGTATCACCATTCATCTCAGCGACAGCGACAACTATGGATTTGCCACTAATATCGGTAATTTTCCAATATTTTTACATGTCTCGCAATCCCCACCCCCGGTGACTCCCGGCCCGCATACAATGGTGGCTAAATTTGAAAAAAAAATCGCTAATGAAAGTATCACCATTGATCTCAGCGACCGAGAAATCTACGGATTTGACATCGGTCATTGTGGATTATTTTTACTTGTCTCGTGATCCCCTTTATAATGCCCCCGTTCCTTAGCTGATGGGGGCTAAATGTAAAAGTAAACGCGGTTTTAAGTTTCACCATTGAGCCCAGCGACCCCAAAAACTATGGATTTGACATTAATATCGGTCATTTTCGATTATTTTTACATGTCTCAGAATTCCCCCCTCTGGTGACCCAAGGCCCGCATACAACGGTGGATGAATTTGACTCATTGTTAATGGTAGTGTCACCATTGATATTAGCAACCGCGAAAACTATGGATTTGACACTAATATCGGTCATTTTGGATTACTTTTACGTTTCAGTATCCTCCCCCCCCCCCGTTGACTCACGGCCCGCAGCTGAATAGGGAGAATTTGGAAGTTAATGCGATCGGAGTTTCACCATTGATCTCAGTGACCGCGAAAACTATGAAATCGACACTGATATCGGTCATTTTCTAGTACTTTTACATGTCCCGGTAGACGCCCCCCTGAGACCCCCTGGTTCGAATTTTGTCAAAAACGCTTTGCCTTGGTGTGGGACCTGGACCAAGGTATCTTTGATCAAAATTTGGTAACTCTCGGCCGTCAACTTGTCTGGTCCCCAGGCCGGTCCCTGTAAACGTGCCCCTGAGATCCCCTAGTTCGAAATTAGAATAAAAGCTCTTCGTCTTGATCTGGGGCCCTAGACCAAGCTACCCGTGACCAAATTTTGAAAAGTTTCGGTCCACTCGTCCGGTCCCTTTTGACGCGGATACTTTTCACTCGGACCTATTTTACGTGGGACACTTTCCACTCGAACCCTATTGGCACGGGGCCATTTTGATTCCGGCCCTTTTGACCAGGGCTTCTTTGACGTGGACTTTCTTGTCACCGAGTACGGGTCCTTTTGAAAAGGAACCATTTTAATTTGGACCCTTTTGACTCATGTCCTTTGGTCGCCGAGCCCTTTTAACACGAGCCCTTTAGACGCGGGGCCGTTTTGTCGTGGGGCACTTTTGACTCGGGCATTTCGGTCCTCGCCCTTTTGTCCGTGCTCTTCTGACATAGAATATTCAGCAGCTGAAATGCGTGGGGGCATGGGGAAGGTATGAGTAAATAGATGATCAACGATATAGAGCGCAGTAAAATTTGTTACGCAACTGGTCATATCTCTCTCCTTCTCGTGATTTGCACTCCTGATCTCAGGCTTTTGAGCCGTGGAATTGTATTTACCGGGCCTTTCGTCGCTGGGCCTTTTTGACAGGGACCTTTTTGACGCAGGGCTTCTTTGATTCGGCCTCTTTTAACGCTGGGTCTTTTTTGACTCGGGGCTTTTTGTCGCGGGGCCCTTTGAGTAGGGCCATTTAGACACGGAACCGTCTTAAGCCGTGCCCTTTCGAGGTGTCATTTTTTACCCGGGCATTTTGAGATAGGGCCTTTTTGTCGTGACGAACTTTTGATTCGGGCACTTTTGACATTGGGTCTCTTTTGACTCGAACCCTTTTGTCGCCGGTCCCTTTTTACTCAGGCATTTCTGTCTTCGACCTTTTGTCCGTACCCTTCAGACAGAGCTATATATATATATATATATATATATATATATATATATATATATATATATATATATTCACCAGCTAAAATGTGGGGGGAGGGATGAGTAAATAGGTGATGAACGAACAGGCGCGGAATTGTATTTTCCGGGCCCTTTTGACGCGGGGCTCTTTTGGCAAGGCTGCTCTTAACGATGGGCCTTTTAACTTCGGTCTTTTTTACGCAGCGCCGTTTTGGTGCGGAGTTTTCTTTGACCTGGGCTTTTTTTTGACATAGGATCCTTTCAACTCGAGCACTTTTGTCGTGGGGCCTTTTTGACCGGGTCCGTCTTGACTCGGGGCTTTCCATTCTCGCCCTTTTGTCGGGAAATTTTGATATTTAACCACATAACACAGAAGCTGAAATGTGTGGGACAGTGGCGGGTATGAGTAAATCGATTATTCAGGGCGCAGCAAAATTAGTTACGCCACTGGTCATATCTCTTTCTTTCTCCTGATTTCCACTCTTGATTTCAGGATTTTTAGCCGTGGAATTGTATTTACCGGGCCCTTTTGACGCGGGACCGTTTTGAGCAGTGCCCTTTCAAGGCGGGGTCCTTTTTGACCTAAGGTTTTTACATAGGGCCCTTTTGACTCGTCCTCTTTACTGGTGAGGACCATTTGACCTGTGCTTTTTTGAGGCGGGGTCCTCTTTGACTCGGGTTTTTGACATATGTCCCTTTTGACACGGGCTCTCTTCCCGCGACGATCTTTTGACCCGGTCCCTTTTGACGAGTTTCGACTCGGCACTTTTGTTGCGGGCCACTTTTGAACTTGCTCCTTTGACGCGGGGTGTTTCTGACGGGCCATTTTGACTTCGGCCTTTCTATCCTCGCCCTTTTGTCGGGCCCTTTTGACATGGAATCATATATATACATACAGGGTTTTCATAAAGTCTGGGCGGATTTAATTTGTTTATAATTTTCATAAAAATGCTCATAATGAAATCAAATAAAGTGCAAACGGTAGCGGAAGGATTAAATTTTTAGTTGACAACACTGTTAGATAAGCGGCAACTTTGAACACGTTGAGAAAGGGAGAGGGAGGACAAGGGTCAGTTTGTTATATTCTGTGGTACGCAGAGCTAAAATCACCAATTCTGGTGTGTCGAAAGTTCACCAAAGAGTTCAAAAAGCCGGCACCGACTGAGAGTGCAATTCGAAAGTGGCATGCTAAGTTCTTGGAGACAGGAAGCGTCCTGGACCGTCCTCGAAGTGGGAGGCCGCCAACATTCCAGCGCCGCCTACGCGTATGTGTGGACGTAAATGGCGCCCAGTTGGAGGTGTGGCGGTGAATGATCTGAGCTGGTGCAGATTACAGGTAAAAATTTAATCCTTCCGCTACCGTTTGCACTTGATTTGATTTCAATATGAGCATTTTTATGTAAATTATAAGCAAATTAAATCCGTACATACTTTATGAAAACCCTGTATATATATATATATATATATATATATATATATATATACAGGGTGACCGCGTGACTATGTTACAAAATTTAAGGGATGATTCCTGACACGGGAACAAGAAAAAAAGTTCAAATAAACTTTTGTCCAACGTACATAATTTCGGAGATACAAGGTGCCGAAAGCGTGGGAAAATGACATTCAAAGCTCTATAGCTCGACTATGGTGAATGATAGAGCTAATGCGGCATGGTCACGTCAAAGACTCCCAAGCTGTTGTATTCAAAAATGCTTAGGTCGAGATCGTGCAATTCGTGCACAAGGGATTCCCCAAAGGAGCGTAGGGATTCCCGGATAATCTATCAAGAAAGATGGGTCGAAAAGGATACGGATGAATAGCTGTCCCAACTGTTAGCAATAATGCGTCTATACTAAGTCGATATCTCGCACAAGCACAAAATGGCGAACAGTTTTATACGTGCCATGTGTGGTTGCATACGCGCACTAAATAAGAGTGGGAAACATGAAAAGAAAATGTGAATAAATTGGTACAAATGGTAAATACATGATATTACGCTGTCCTATCATTGAACAGACGCTTTTAATAAAAGGTAATAGTCATGAAACGTACTAAAATGTTGTAAAAGAATCACACTATTAAAGTCTTTCTTCCATGTATTGTTGTCATTGAAAACAAATAAACAAAACTGAGCGAAACAACCATAATGCAAATGAGGTTGTTTCCTAAAAACAAGTCAGAAGAATGGGAATAATGTCTTCAATCAACATTTTACAGCAGGATTGAATGCAGCCAAGAACATCATCAATGACCTGTAAACGAGACCAATCTCCGAATTATCCTACAATAGATGATGGGCGTGGCGTCCCTCTACTTCAACACAGGCGTTACAGCGTCGCAGTAAGTTCTGACGCATCTGCTGTAACAACCCAGGAGCTGTTCTTATAGTATCACAGGCAGTGAGTATTCGTGCTAATAGTTCTTCTGCGTTGTCTATAGGCGTTTCATAGACAGGTGTTTGACATGAACCCACAAGTGGAATCAAATCTGGGGAACGTGCAGGCCAATTACAAGGACCGCCTCTTCCAATCCATCTGTCACGAAACGTTTTATTCAAATACTCTCGAGCACTAGCTGAAAAGTGGGCTGGGGCGCCATCATGTTGAAACCACATCCGTTGAAGAACACTGAGAGTAACATCCTCTAATAACTCTGGAAGTATGTCTCGCAGGAATCTCGTATACTGGTGCAGTTAATCGTAGTGGTAGTAAATATGGACCTATTATCTGATCACTGATAATACCCGCCCACATATTTATGGCGAATCGGTATTGGTGGCCCCTTTCCACAATTGCATAAGGATTTTCGTCTGCCCATACATGACTATTGTGACTATTAAATACCCTCTTTCGTAAAACAAGCTTCGTCGGTGAAAAGCACGTAGGAAGCAAACTGCGGATCAATTACAGAGCGTTGGAGAAACCACTCACAAAACTGAACGCGAGGTTGAAAGTCAGTTGGACCTAAGGCCTGAACCCTCTGCGGATGATAGGGGTGTAACTGTTGCTCGTGTACTACTTTCCAAACAGTATCTTGTGCTACTTCCCTTTCACGTGCTACTTTCGGTGTACTTTCTGTTGGGTCTTGGGCGAAACGATCAAGCACTTGCTCTTCAAAGTCCGGAGTCCTTGTGGTTCTTCGTCTTCCTTAGTCGTAGTATTGAGGTTGTAAATTCCCCGTGTCTCGTAAGCGTTGGAAAAATCTGGCAAACATAGTATGAGCTGGATGTCTTCTTTGTGGATACTGCAGTCGATATAACCTATCAGCTTGTCGACTGTTGCCATTTGCTTGACCGTATAAAAATATCATGTCCGCAAGTTCTGCTATCGAATACTAAATTTGATCTCACGTTCGAACAAGCAAAGCACAAACTGCACTAAGGAACTCGCACACTACAAACAAACCACATGAAGAATGATTTCCACCTTCCACAGCGCCTTCTAGTAGGGTTGTCTTATACTTTCCTTACCTTCGATTCTTTTCTACGACAGAAGGAAGAGCAAATGCTTGTGATCGAACCTGCAAACTATGGCGTACATCAGGTGATAACACCGTCTGTGAAAACAAAATATCTTCTAAACGATAACAATATGACGACATGTTAAGCATTCTAGACAAAATCTCGGAATCAATCCTGCAAAACATCGGAAGAAGCGACTAAAACAAACGTCCTGATAAATTGTTTTTCCTTGTTCTTTTTCAATGTTCGGGTAACGCACATTAGGGTTAATGATAAGAAACGGATATTTTACTGTTGTTCTCTGGCAGTGGTCACATTAACATGGGATGGCGGAAAAATCCCCCTCTCGTTAAGAGTATCCTCGGCTCGTATCATCAAATAAAATAAGATTTCTGCCTGGAAGAAACCACCCATATCCCCCGGTTTTTCCCCTTAGTTTTACTTGCTTTCAATGACAAAACTACATGGAAGAAAACAATGTTAGTTTGATGTTTGTACAACATTTTAGTACGTTTCATGATTATTCCCTTTATTAAACACGTCTATACGTACAGCGGGGGACACTTCTAGATGGTATACCTTAGCCGTAAATCTCCATATGGCTGTACCATTTAGAAGTGTCCCCCGCTGTACAATGAACAGAACAGTGTACTATCATGTATTTACCATTTGTACCAATTTATTCACATTTTCTTTTCATGTTTCCCACTCTTATTTAGTGCGCGTATGCAACCACACATGGCACATATAAAACTGTTCGCCATTTTGTGCTTGTGCGAGATATCGACTTAGTACAGACGCATTATTGCTAGCAGTTGGGACAGCTATTCATCCGTATCCTTTTCGACCCATCTTTCTTGACAGATTATCCGAGAATCCCTACGCTCCTTTGGGGAATCCCTTGTGCACGAATTGCACGATCTCGACCTAAGCATTTTTGAATACAGCAACTTTGGTGTCTTTGACGTGACCATACCGCATTAGCTCTATCATTCACCATAGTCGAGCTATAGAGCTCTGAATGTCATTTTCCCACGCTTTCGGCACCTTGTAGCTCCGAAATTATGTACGTTGGACAAAAGTTTATTTGAACTTTTTTTCTTGTTTCCGTGTCAGCAATCATCCCTTAAATTTTGTAACATAGTCACGCGGTCACCCTGTATATATATATATATATATATATATATATATATATATATATATATATATATATATATATATATATACAAATATAACGCAGCAGCTGAAATGCGTGGGACAGGGGCGGGTATGAGTAAATCGATGATCCAGGGCGCAGTAAAATTATTTACGCCACTTTTCACATCTCCTTCCTTCTCTCTACATTATATCTGGAGATGAATGTTTTGACTAACAGGCTACAGTGGCGATTTTAAAAAGTAAGAGGATATACACTATCAATGATAAATCTTATGACTTTTAATATATATAGGGCAATAAATCGAAAAACTCTATATCGGTCTTTTACTTCCCCCCTTCCCGTTGGAAAAAATCCTGCAGGCGTTAGTGATTATCATGTTGCTTAATTACTTTATTATATTGTGCTATACATAGAATAAATACTGTTGTGTTTTATTTAATAAGAAGAATCTTATTTACATTTATTGCGGCCCTTGCTTGACGACAGCGAAACATATTCACGTTCAACTTAATCAGTTTCCATTCTCAAATGAGAACAGTGAGGCGAATCAAGTAATTCACTAACTCATTTAGGACTTAGAAAAGTGTTCTGGGAAAATGTCACAGTAAATTCCTGAAGAGTGAAAAGCGCTAGTAGCAGTTGTTAGCAGTTATTAACTTCACATATAGGACAATAAATTGAAAAACTGAAAATACGAATCTTTTCAGAGATGACAGTTCGCTGATGCTTCAAATCTATGCCTTTACTCCCTATACTACGTTATTTCCCTAGTCAAAATAAAAACTCTTCAAAATTAATCACAATTTCTTATGCAACCATCCCTTCCTCGGAGTACTGCGCTGTCACATACCCGTCACGGCGATGTAAAGGCACTTTTGGCGACGAGGATACATTCCGCATCAAAAAATTGCACAGTTAACGCTGCGCAGTTAGGCCACCCAACATACACTTTCTTATCCCATAATCGTGTCAGATAAGAGACCCCTCTCTCTCCTCCTTTTTTTCTCTCATACTAAAATGAACTAAGAAAATAAGCGCAATTCTAATTTCAAACTATACATATATTATCTTCGAAAAAATGAAATAACAAAACCGAGAAGAAACAAAATTCATAAGTTGATGTAGGGAGAAACTGAAACACACACAATGAAAATTTGAAACCAATGGATGTCTATTACACAGACATTCAAAAATGAAGCAGAGAGAGTGAAAAAACAAGAAGAAAAATAAAAAGGAGAACAGATAAAATTGTGGAATTCAATCGTAGACAGAAAAGTACCTAACATTATAACGTACCGTTTCCAGAAATCGAAAACTAATATAGAAATAATGTTTGTTTTCACAGATTTTTCAGAACTATTCGAATAAATAGAGGATGATTCAAACATTCATTATGTCACTATCATAATAAATAGCATACTCATTCTCCAGCAGAACTGTATATCTCCGAGAAACATCTAGGATAATATCAAATGTTTAACACACATGCTTTGTTTCCGCGTGGTTCGATTGAAATTCGGTAGTCTTCATTGGACGTACTGATCTAAAAACACATTCTAATATACACAGTAGATAGTGTTGGTCATATCCTCCATTTCAGACTACTAAAATGTTCCTTTTAGATGTAAAATGCTTCAAGTTTCAACGTCAATAAAACACATTGAATTATAGGATGGAAACAAATTTTGTGACGAACTAGTATACATAAGACTATTTTGAAATAACCAAAGAGGTTACTATTTATTCTAGTCTTTTCCGAAGATTTATCTGTTCCCCACAACCAGCATTGATTTCATCTCCCCCGGATATAACGTAACTTGCACACATAGAATGAACACGTTAAGAGCTCAAACGTATCATCGTGTCAGTCGGATGATGTAGACCACCACTGGGTCGAGGAGTCGAATCCGCAGTGACCCGGTAGTTCGACTGAGACTCGGTAACCCAGTGGATAAGAAAGAAATTTTACTTATTTCCGCGCGTTTAAACAGTATATGTGTCAGAAGTGACCAAGACTTGAGATGTTATCCCTAGAGCACGAAAAACTAGACGCCGAAGTTCCCAGTTAATTAGATTCTCCAGACCAGGTATATTGAGCTCTTGCTCTGTTTTAACTTTGGAACATGAAGTGCGTGTGTGCATGGGGGAGAGAGGGGGAGAAATGAAACATGCAAAGACAAGATAGGAAAACGTCAAGAAAGAGTGAGAGAGAGGAGAGACGAATATAAATATGAAACATACTTATCATTGCAGTGTATGATGTAGAACGAACACACTGTTTACTCAAATTATCGCCAGTGATGCTTTGTAAGTTCTCCATCAGAAGATAAATCTCTGTTTGAGCCATTATTTTATAGAAAAATAAAACATTTTATTTGATGGAGAATCGAACCAAGATTTTCCATTTGGAAGTGTAGCATGCTACCACTACACCACCGTTCGCTATAATCAAACTTTGTTTAAAAATAGTGTAGTGTTTCTTTCTGAGAACGATAAAACGGAAACTGTATATTACAGATCAATGATGTTTTTGGAATGTCCTGGTAATTCCCTTCCCCTATCCCAACCAACATTCGTAAATCGTTTTTATCATGATACAGGTGTTTGCTTCCACATTTTATGTATTGCTTGTGCAGTATGATAAGTCGATTCTTCACAATCACTTTGTAAAAAAAATTAACTTTGGGACCAACAGGACTTGAACCTATGCTAGATACCTGTATTATTCATAAGGCCATTACGTTACCCCTTGTGGCGTGCCTTGGTGGCCACAAGAGGTGGAAATAATTTTCGATGAAGTGTGGAGAAGAAATTATTGTATTTTCACAAAATTCCTGGAAACCCTGACGACGGCCATGAATGGGGGTGAACTTTTTTTTAAAAAAGAAATAGTTCTTTATTTAATGAATGGGCCTTTAAATGATGACATTTTATCTTTTTTAAAATCATTGTTTGATTTGCTCTCTTAAAAAAGAAATGAAAAGATAAGAATGGAAAATAATGAATATGTGGTTATTTAAAAGGAAGAGAATTGAATGCAATTTGTAATTTCTTTCTGAGCGAAAGGCAAAGAGAAAGAAAGAAGTTTTGTATGTATTACGTCAGCACTCAATGGAGTATCTTTGCGCTTCTGCCTTGTGGCTGAAGGTCGTTGCGTGAAGCTTCAGTTGCAAGCCAGAATTGTAACGCGGATAGTATGGGTGTCAAACTGAACCTATTAACGTGACTCGACTGTGAAAGTTCGTGAAGACTTGCTGGACTTAGGTTGCCGTGATTAAAGTTTTGAGTTGAGAGAGAAAATTAAAAGCTATCTTGGAGTTATTATTATTATAATCTATAAGAGCAGTTTAAAAGGACAGAACTTTTCTTTGACGAAGATATGTTGTTTGCCTTCGTTTTTGGCTGCTTGTCCATTAAAAGTACCCATTTGTTGAGTGTTATAATTGAAGCCAGAGAAAGGGAACGTTTTGGAGTAGTATACGGTAAGTGTAATTAGGTCAAACTTGTAGAAAAATCCTTTGTGTTTGTCCAATTTATGTATGTGTGGTCGACTAATTTAAGTCTCAATTTTGGCTGTAGATCGAAGTCCGAGTTGTTCAGCCTTTCTCCCTTTCGATTGGTTTCCGGAAAATTTAACGTCCCTCTTTTGTGCATTGATGTTGAATTGCAAGGTTACGATAACGCAGCTTGTAGATTATAATAATTGACGAAAAATTAGATGAATTTGACTCAGATTAATTAAATTAAATGAAACAAATACGACTTTGAAGCCTTGACTGACGTGTGAATTCCTTAACGCGATTAAATTCAAATATTATTCCTACTTGATTTATTAAGAAATTTTCCATAGATTCGCTATTCTAAAGTAAACTTGGGTAACCATTGAAGGTTGACTTTTGGTTGCTTTTAGTTGATAAATTGAATAAAAATGTGGAAAAGGGAAATTTAATATTAATTGGTTATTGTATTTAGAGTATGGTGAGCATAAATAATCAAAAATGTTTGAAAGTGAAAATGTTTAACTTGTTGAGCTCTTTTTATTAAAAGGATATTCAAGTTACTTATAAAATTTAGGATTTTACTCGTTAATTAATTTCAGAATTGTTGTTATTGTTGGAATTCTAATTAAAGTTATTGAAAATAAAATTATATAATTGTTTATGTGAGTTTAGTATTCGACTTTTCAACCATATATTCTGTTCTTTTGCTTCACCTGATAATTTTGAATTAAAGAGGTTCTATTAACGTTATCGTAGATTTGAAAGAAAGCTAAGAAAAATAATTGGTGTTTCTCAGGTATGTCTGAACCCCTTAGAAGCCGCCCGTTGTGTTGGATCTACAATGCTTTAGTTTAATTTGTGCCATTATAGATTTGTTACCAGTCGCTACATTGCGGATTCCAAATAAGTGTGGTAGCATTGCACCACCCTACACTATCGGGCCAGCTGAAATTACAAGCCAAATATGACTTACTTCAGCCCTGATTTTTGGATCCGACCAAAGTACACACGAAACTCATTTATCTTACGTCCTAGAGAGAAATTAATGCCACCTAATAAAGGAGAAACATACAATCCATGAAAAATTACAGAATTAAAACATATTTTGCAGCAATTTCGCGATGCAAGTTCAAAAGTACGTGAATAATAATAATAATAATAATAATAATAATAATAATAATAATAATAATAATAATAATAATAATAATTAACGTGGGATCCTGTCACCACGGCATGGCGTGTTCTCAGGTTGCGGATCGAGGAGAAGGCCTCTAGATATAGAGATTAGCTGCGAATATACTGAATAAGCAGTCGCGGACAGCCGACTAGGAGTGGTCCTGCAGCTTGGGGGTTTGGTTATGGGTAATAACCTCATCCTGTAAAAAAAAAAACACTTGTTCAGAAATAGTCAGAAAAGCCTCGGACAAGGACTTATAACTTGGCACGACATCAGCAAAAGAAAATGGACATGAGATTAGAACATGGAATATTAGTAGTCTTTATAGGACAGACGCGCTAAAATCCGTAACGAGTGAGTTAGAGAAATATAGGATGGACGTAGTAGGAGTTCAGGAAGTTAGATGGGAAGGAAAGCTATCTGTGAATTCTGGAAATTTTACGTTTCTTTTACGAGGAAGGTAATAAAAAATCACGAGTTAGGAACAGGGTTTTTCGTTCATAAATGTATATTACCAGCAATTAAACGGGTTGAATTTGTTCCTGACAGACTTTCTTTTATTACTCTTAAGGGCCGGTGGTATGATATTATTGTTTTAAATGTACATGCCTCAACTGAAGATAAGGATGACGATATAAAAGACAGCTCTTACGAAGAAGTGGAACGGATATTTACCCAACTCTCGCGATACCATGTGAAAATTCTATTAGGGGATTTCAATGCGAAGGTAGAACGAGAGGATATTTTCAAACCGTATATAGGGAACGAAAGTCTGCATAAGGAAAGTAATGACAACGGTGTTAGACTCGTGAACTTTACAACATCCATAAACCTAATCGTGAAGCGTATAAAATTCCCACATCGTGAAATTCGTAAATACACTTGGACACCATCAGACGGGAAAACACATCTTCATATTGATCACGTTTTAGTAGATAAAAGAAGGCAATCTAGCATAATTAATGTCCGGTCGTTTAGAGGGGCTGATTGTGACACTGACCACTATCTGGTAGCAGCGATAATACGAGAAAAGTTATCGTTGAATAAAGGTAATATTCATTGTCCGAAAAGATTCAATTTAAAGAAATTAGAAGAGAGCCAGGTAAGAGAGATATATTAGATTGAAGTTTCGATTAGATTTTCGGCTTTAGAAGTTTCGGAGTGCACTAGTGTTGAGGATACGTGGATTGAAATTAGAGATAGCATTAAAATTTCAGAAAAAGAAAAATTGGGACAAGCGGAAATACGTAGGAACAAACCATGGTTCGACGAGGAATGCATTAAACTAGCAGAGAAGACAAAACAGGCAAAATTACGCTGGCTACAAAATTCGAATGAAATAACTAAACAAAATTTCGCAGATATCAGGAGGGAAACTCCCAAAACGTTTAGAAAAAAGAAATGTGATTTTCTGAAAGCTAAAATTAAGGAACTTGAAGATAATAGTAAAAATAAAAACATCCGTGCCATGTATAAGGGAATCAACGAATTTAAGAAAGGCTATCAACCTCGTGCTTATATATTAAAGAAATCTGACGGTACAGGTCTCACTGACACGGATAGCATCATATATAGATGGAAAGATCTGTTTGACGATTTGCTTAACACGCAACCAAAAACTAGTATGCGTGGGAAAAGGAGATACACACCGCAGAACTGTATATTCCAGAACCCAACCGAATAGAAGTAGAAAACGCTATAAAGAAATTTAAGAAACAAATCTCCGAGTGTAGATGAAATTCCGGTTGAGTCAATTTTAGCTGGAGGCGAAATATTGTGGAACAAGATACACAAACTCATTCTTTTTATCTGCAACAAGGAAGAATTGCCACCAGAATGGAAAAAATCAGTCATTGTTCCAATTCACAAGAAAGGCGACAAAACTGACTGTAATAATTATCGAGGCATTTCTCTTCTGTCAACATCCTATAAAATCTTTTCAAATATTCTCTTAGCAAGACTGACCCCATACGCAGATGACATTATTGGAGATTATCAGTGCGGATTTAGACGCAATCGATCAACTATCGACCAAATATTTACCATTCGCTAAATACTCGAAAAAAGAGGGAACACAATACCCCGGAACTTAACTCTTTATTGATTTTAGAAAGGCGTACGACTCGGTAAGCAGAGAAGCATTATACAACGTTCTTACAGAACTTGGAATACCGAGAAAGCTAATTAGATTAATTAAGATATGTTTAAATGAATCGCAAAGTAAAGTCCGTTTAGGAAACTTTTTGTCCACAAGCTTTCACGTCGAAAATGGCACGAAACAAGGAGATGCGTTGTCGCCATTATTATTTAACTTCGTTCTCTAATACGGTATAAGGAAACTCAAACATAGCAACCTTGGCCTAGAGTTGAACGGTATTTACCAGGTTATGACATATGCTGATGATGTAAATTTAATAGGTGATGATAGGAGAACAATAGAAAGAAATGGAGAGATCTCACTAAACGCTTGCAGGGACGTGGGTTTAGAAGTAAATGCAGATAAAACTAAATACATGGAAGTGCGTCGGGACGGGAATACAGCAAATAATGGATGCGTTAAAATATTAAATAATACTTTTAATAAAGTAGAAAGTTTCAAATATCTAGGAACAATATTGACAGAGGAAAATCATATTCAGGGAGAAATTAAATGTCGACTAAAAGCAGGGAATTCGTGTTACTATTCGGTTCAAAATCTCTTGTCGTCGCGAATTCTGTCGAGGAATTTGAAGCTTAAAATATACAAACCGATAATCATGCCTGTTGTTTTGTATGGCTGCGAAGCATGGTCACTTACTCGGAGGGAAGAACATAGACTGAAAGTATTTGAGAACAATATCCTCAGACGAATATTCGGACCCAAGAGGAACGGGAATGGGGGAATGTCGGAAACTTCATAACAAGGAACTACAAAATTTATATGGTTTACCCATCATTGTTAGGGTCGTCAAGTCTAGGAGGCTTAGGTGGCGGTCATGTAGGTAGAATGGAAGAAAGTAGAAACGCTTTCAAAGTCTTAACTGGAAGATCAATCGGAAAACGACCATTAGGAAGACCTAGGCGTAGAAGAGAGAACAATATTAAGATGGATCTCGCAGAGATTGGAATACAAAGTAGAAACTGGATGCAGTTAGCTAAGGATAGAAGTCAGTGGAGAGCTTTTGTGAACGCGGCATTGAACCTCCGGATTCCGTAGGCTATAGAGTTAGTTAATTAATTAATTAATAATAATAATAATAATAATAATAATAATAATAATACATTTTTACGTTTACAGTTATTGTCTATTATTACTATTATTATTATTATTATTATTATTAATTACCGTTGGGTTAAATTGAAAGAAAATAGTAATATGTTCCGTCACTCAGTCATTGTTTAGAATTATTAAAGCGCTCTTTGATATCGGTCATTTTCAATTAGTTTTATATATCTCCTCCCCACTCTATGTTGTGGGGCACGGCATCTGCATTGTCATTGTTCATCTCAGCGAGCCGGAAAACTGAGTTCAACACTGATATTGGTTATTTCGATAATTTTTATATGTCTTTTCCTTCTCCAAGTTGCTGTGCTGAATTTGTATTTAAGCAGCATCACATATGTCATTGTTAATCTCAGCGACTACAAAAATTATAGTTTCGCCGCTAACACTGGTCATTTTTCGTTATTTTCTAAATGTTGCTCCCCTCCCCATCTTTTAAGTTACACCGTCAAAGTGATATGACACAAACCATCTCAAAAATGAAATGAAATCTTCGAGTTTTACGTCCCACGATTATGCCGGTTAGGCTAAAGGAGACGGTGATGATGAGAGATGAGTGAAATGGTGGAATGAAAAAAAGTGGGAGGAAACGGGAGAACCCCGAGAAAACCCCCAAGCACGGTGTTTGTCCACCACAAAGTTCATTTGGCGGGGGTTGGGATCGAACCCGGGACCCCAAGCACCAGAGGTGAACGCTCTTCCACTGAGCCACCGCGCCCCCAAATTCCTCCCCTCCTCAACCTCCCCAAAGTTCTACTGTTAAAATGTAATGGTAAAAAAGCTTCCCTGGCCCGAACCTTATCAATGTTTGTAGGAGCAATATGTATGTTCTGCAGACAATCTTCCCCCTCTTAGTACTTTTACCAGCACAGTAGGATAGCACAAAGCATTTACAGAAAGGCCCAACTAACTATACGAAGTTACATAGCGCAAAGTATTTACATAATTAAAATTCTAAAGTGAGATTGGGCAAGGTGTCATTTAAAATCATAAAATACTTACATCTATAACTTATCACTAAAATTACATTATCAAAGTAAAAAGCAGCAAAACATGTGCACAGGTGGACTTGATTGGACTTACGCCTTTCTCTTATTTGTTTGTTTGGTTTTGCTTTTGGCTGCCTCTCAGTCTCCTTTTCTGTTTGTTTCTCTTTCTGTTGCTTTTGCTGCTGCTTCTTGTTGTGCTTCCGTTTTCCTTTCCCGACTAGCGGCTAGTCTCTATTCACATGAACTCTCTCTGATTGGTTTAGCTTCTAGAGGAGAGAGTGAAAATCCTTCTTCCGGCTTGGAGACGATTCGAACCTGTGACGTCGACTACGCCAATAACTACTCGCCGCTGGCCAGACCATGAGCGAGTAAGCTCGGCTAACACGTACTCAAAGAAATCAGGTGAAAATCAGTCCTTATATATGAACAAATACTTCTACAAACATCGCCATGTATTAGCAGTCATAAACTAAGATCATACGTAACGCCATCTATTGAGTAAGTGAGTAACTGCTTGAATATGTTCACCTAGCCGGCAAATTCAAATAAAAAAATATGAAAATTGTGGATATCTTGGTTCCTATAAGAGATAGAGGGCTGATATTTAATTTTTGGCAATTAGTCTGGCTGACCCATAAGTGTGGCCAACCCACAAAATTAAAAAATCACTAACTCTAGTAACAAATTTGATCCTAAGTTTGCAACATCGCAAAATATAAAATTGAGATATTAGAAAAACAAAAAAATACTAGCAGAATCTACATTAAAAATTCTAAGACTTTTTAAAGAATAACATTGTACGGATTGAATAACTCAAAGAATAGCTCGTAAAAAATTCCCGAAATTTTGAATTTGTTATAACTTCGCCAAATATTAATCAATTTTAAACATTCAAACGAAGATCAATTAAGAAGTAAATTTGCTATATTTTGGGAGCCTTGCAAGCCTCGTAACTTTAAGAATATTATTACAAAAATTCAAATATCTCTTAGTTATATATGGATCTTTAAAATTCAAATGGCATTGATAAGTACTGCTTTTCCTTATTCGTCGTGAATGTAAATCTCAATTTTTATGAGTTTATAACCATAAAATACTTAAAATATACTATGAATTATAAGTTTGGATACTGGTAATGGAATCTTCTGCTAACTTCGTTCTTTATGGGAAACAATGATTTCTTAAACTCAGTCCATTGTTCATAGTTCAAGCTGAATAAGCAACCATTGTTATCGAAAAAAATTTGCCTTTCGTTTTGCATATTTTTCGCAATCACATTGAAATTATTAGTAAGAAGTAATTTTTTTGAGGGTCCATACTAACTATTTAATTTATTACTTTAAAAATTTTAAAATCATTTTTGGTACTTTTTAGATTAATTTTTAAAGAAGAGCTGGTGCATTTCATAACCACTAGAAAGATCTTTTATTCCACCATACCTCATAAAGAGTTTCTTAGTTTTCATCTCTTTTAAAACTTGATTAGTATCCTCATTATAACTCTGGGGTAATATGGTTATGTATTTTTCATTAAAATGTACTGATACTCTTTCACCAGTGTATTTTGTTTGTATCAATTTCCATAATGTTATTTCGTATGATTTTCCTTCTTCCAAATCTTGCAATTTAACAAGTTTTAAAATGGTAATATTGTTTTTTGTTTAATTGTGATGCCATTTCCTATTTATTGTACAAAAACTTTTAAAAAGTTGTTCATTTTTGTAATGACCTTATCTCGTTATAAATTCTATTCTTTAAAATTCTATCAACAATGTTTTTATATGTTCGTCTGTTAATTCTCCATTCAGTACTTTAAGAACATTAAGTTAATCCTTAAACATAGCAATTTGAGTAACCATATTTTTATAATACTCTTCGAAGCCATATTAAATCGTGTAGATAAGCCAGTGATAACAGCAGAAGTAGATGTAAATGCTGTTGTAATAATTGAATAAACTATAACGGGAATAAATATATTTATAAATACTGTTGAAGCAGAAAGCAGTATCGAAAATCCAATAATAGTAACATAAATACATTTTAATCTCTTAAATTTCCTTTTATTTTTCGCTAGTAAGTTTTGAAGTGTTAGTATTGTATCCTCGATTAACGCAATTACATTCTCTCGTGAATGTTATCTAGATTATTCATTTTTATTAAATAAGTTTTTATGATATTACCTTAAAAACACATACAAACTAAACAAACCTAATAAACATATAATTGGTTTATATCTTCTCAATCTTCTTTTCTTTTTGTACATCATGTTCAAAGTTTTTCTTGCCCATCACTACAACATAACAAATTGTTTTATCTCGTACATCGCTCTCAAAATTAACAGTGAATTTCAAATTAGTTCTATCATTTACAGTTACTGATTTATGCATGTGGTCTATATTTTAATATCTCCTTAGGATAATAAAACATCACAGTGTTTCCAATTGTAACTCTCTTGTATATAGTATACATTTCGCAAGCTTTGAAATATTTATGCTTTTCAAAATCTATGCTCAAAGATTCTAAAGGAAACATTTCTAGAATTACGAAAATGGATATTCTGGACTTTACAATGATAAGAATGGCTTGAATCTCGTTCATGATTATCATTGCTATCAGTTTGGAAAAATTCAATCACGAAATTAGGCATATCAATTTCACTTGAGTTGATTTGTGTGTTTGGATCGAATTCCAAATATTTGCCTGTAACTGATTTCTGTAAACATTGATATGTGTTGGAAATAGGAATCTTACCCTCTTTTAACATGTTAGATCTTAGCAAGGTAGCATAGTTAGGTCCATAATTAACAATAGGCATTCTCAACTCCATATTAGTAATCTTAACTTTACCTGGATGTGGTTGATCATTCTCATATGTTCCATCTGCCTTTTTTGTTTTCCAAATAACAAATGCATTATCATCAGAACCACTTCTTTTAAATGTATATTTCAATCCTTCTTTCCACGTAATATCTTTATAATCAGAACAAAATACTGGTAAAAGTCTTAGTAAAAATACTAATTCTTCATCTGCCTTCGCCATGTAACTCCTTCCCATCCACATTCATCATAATGATTTGCTTCTGCTTTTGAAATCGTACATGACTTTACAGCTTTTGAAGTTAAACCAGGATAATCTATAATATCCAATATCTGTCCATGCTTACTAACTTGTATTTGAGAAAACAGATGTGGGAAGAAGTTATTAATAAGTCTAATATTTTGACGAGCAGTATATTCTCCATTAGCATCTCTACCTCTAATTTCAAAAGTTACATAAATATCAGCAAAAGAAGGATAAACAAACCCATGTCCAACATCTGTATCAAACTCCATATATCTGTTTGGTTTACTTTCAATTGTCTTTTGATCAGGTTTAAAGGATTGTAATTCATATGACTCTATTTTATCCATATTTATTATAAAGAAAAAATATTGTTAACGTTTTATGAATTCAACCTATAAGACAAACTTAAATATAGCTTCTCCAAATATCCTTATTCCTATTCACCTGACTAATGATTTCTGAAAAACTATATCCATCTGTAAACATTTTTAATACTATAAGATATAAATGCCCACAGATTACCTCGTTAAAATATTGTGTACGATCGCTACTGTACTCTATATTTTATCCAAGATATCTTACGAGTGTTTTCGATGGATTAACCCCGAATGAATCAAACACATACTTTCTACTTCCTTCTTTCCAATAACAAATCTAATGAGTTACTATAGGTGTTTAACAAGATGAATTAGATCCAAGTTTCTTAAAGGTTTAATTTCTTCGTCTTTACTCTTTGAGGATTTACGTTTTTTGGGAAGCTTACCGCCTTGTTTTTCTTCCATTGCTGAGTTATGTCTTTTTTGTTCTTCTAATTCCTCTTTATTTATTTTTCGCATCATTTACCATTTTGCCTATAGCAGCAGCTCCGGTGGCAGTAGAACCTAGAGCACCTATTATGTTAAAATTGTTGGAAGAGTAAGTAAAAAATCGTCATAAGGAATATTGTCTTTAGTTTTCATTTCTTTGTTTATTTCGTAGGCTTGCGGTATAGAAAGAAATAACTGACATTCTCTGCCTTCTTTAATCTTCTTAGCTTTATCATTTAACTGTTTCTTTGTTAAAATGTTGTCAATATTTAATTTCTTGAGTTCGCCGTTATGTATTGTAAACGTAAAACTACTTAACTTCATACTTATATTTATTATAAAACTTCCATGGAAAACCCATAAAAGTTAAACACAATATATATAAACGTAAACCAAACCTTCCTTTTGCATTCATAAGCAAAGCAGTTCTAAAGCTGGTAATCGTTCTGTTATCAAGTTTGCATCTTTAGCAAAAGCTCTTCCTCATGCTTTATTTTCTAATGTTTTGTCTGCAGTATGTCTGGAAGCTGTATTTTTATTATCTCTGTAGTAAATATAATGTTTTCTACAAGCTTCATCTGGAGGGTTAATATCTTTATCCCCTCTTTCTAATCTTTCTTGTAGCTTCGTGAACAGTCCACAAAATTCATAACCTGGTATATGTAACTCTGGCAATCCCTTTATGTTTAAAATCCTATTTATTAATCCTTTTCCATATTTCTCATTATTCTAAAATTTTGATGGCAACGTATTCAATATCTTTATCAGATAAACTATACCCTTTGAGTCATTAGGAATAAATTGCGAGAGTTTAGAATTAATCATATCGATTATGCCTACTTTCTCATTATAAAAGTTATCATTTTCAGCTTTTTCTTCTCCATCTGTAACAATTAACCTATCTATTAATTTTCTCACATCATCCATCCATAAATATTCTTTAGGTAATTCGTTGTGTATTTTTCTTTTTTCCCCTGTTTTCTTTCTTGTTGGTGTTGGACCCAAAGTTGGTTTTATATATCTATCCCAAATAGGTTTAATAATTTCTTTATATCTTTCGCTTCTACTAGATCGTTGTTTTCTTGTATTTGGATCATTGTTATGAAATACTTCATTAGAATCAATAACTATTTGTCTATATTTTTCTAGATCATCTTCATTATAGTTTTTTTGGATTATGTTTTGTTAGTAATTCCCATAAACCTTCTGTTCCTGTGTAATGTTGATTATTAATAACTAAATCATCACCATGAATTTTAATTTCCGTATCCCCTATCATATGTATGATTTTTCCATCTTCATCATATGGCTGTATTCGAAAACTTTTAACATCTCTAGTTGCATATCTCGAAGCAACCTTACCAAAATTGGTAGTTGCTAAAGATTCTATTCCTTCTACTTTATACTTAATTTGCCTTTTCATATGTGTGATTTCTTCTGTTATAGGCGTATCACTTTCACTTATTGAACTCTCATACACAGGAGGGGTTACTAATAAGCTTGAATCTACTTTCGTGCTTTTATTTACAACTGGAACTAACTCTTGAATTATATTTTTACTTTCTTCTGTCCTAAATCTTTAATTGCATCAATAACAGGTTGATCTTGTTCTTTAGATTTCTCATATTTATTTATTTATTTATTGAACAAATTCCCAGATACACCATAATTATGACATTTTACACAGGGAAATGTCAAAAAGCGGAAAAAAAGAAAAAAGAAAAAAATTAAAAAATAAACAACAACAGTAACATCAATAGTATTAACAAAGAGTGCAAAAGGATTATTATTTAGCCAGCACGCGTTTTATTGCTCTTTCAAACACCGGGTAACTCGAAAAAATGTCCACCTCTCTAGTTAGATTATTATAATATTTGGGTACTCGGTGAAAAGGAGACCTCTGTATAATTGTCAACCTAGGGCATGCAAGATGGAATAGGTGGTATTCCGGGTTTTGCTGGAAGGGACATGTAAGAATAATTGTTGAATTAGGGTTTCTGATCTTAGGTTCCCATTTACAATCTTATGAAGAAACTTCAAATCAGAGTTATTTCTGCGTACTTCCGGCGTCTGGATATTAAGATATCGCAAAATTTCCTCCTTAGGTAATATTCGAAGTGCGGGAACACGAAAACGTACAATTTCAATAAAGAAATTGAGAACAGACTTAAGTCTAGAGAGATGTGTAGGTGCGGCCATGGCCCATATAAGAGAGCAGTATTCGATCTTGAGTGCTATTAGAGTTTTATAGAATGTTGTTAATGATGCCATAGTACGTAGTTCAGTGAACCGGTAAAGAAGCCCCAGCATACGCATTCATTTCTTAACTATTGAGGAGATGTGTTCAGAGAACGAGAGTTTCGAATCAACAATGACACCAAGATCATTGTGACTGACATAATGTGTTATAGGGGAATCGTTAATATAGTATTTGGAAGGTACAGGAAACTTTATCAGAGTAAGATTCTAGCTTTCCTGGCGGCGTATATGATAAAGTTCTTCTCGGGCAATCAGCCAGGTGAAAACTGGCCCTGATGATGAGAAGGATGACAGTTCTCGAAACGTTGGCCTATCCGCCAGTTTTCACCTGGCTGATTGCCCGAGAAGAACTTTATCAGAGTAATTGTAATACCGTCACATTTCTAACTGTTAACCTTCAATTGCCACATTTCACACCGGCCCACAAGATTATTTATGTCTTCCTGTAGAGCAATTGTGTCATGGAAACATGATATTTCTCTATATAATTTGCAATAGTCACCAAAAAGCAAAATTAACTACCACTAGAATTAACTGATAGGTGAGAGTAGAGATCGTCCATATACAGGACAAATAGAAGTGGCCCTAGTAGGCTTCCCTGAGGCACCCCCGAGATCACAGGTTGGGGGTTAGAAGTCGCCCCTCAAAGAACAACTTTCTGTTTACGACTCCTTAGATGGCTGGTGATTAAAGAGAGAAATTTACCATGTACACTAAACCTATTGGAAAGCTTGTGGAGAAGAAGAATGTGACTGACAGAATCAAAGGCCTTTGAGAGATCAAAATAAATGCCATCTAATTGAGTATTGTTATTTATACATTGAACTGCACAGGAAAGAAGAGTACTTAAGTTTGTGAGGAATGAGCTTTTCGGCAGAAAGCCATGCTGAGAAGTGTGAATGTTAGGCGACGTGAATTTGAGAAGCATGTCTTTGATTATTTTTTCGCAGATAATAGATATTACAGAGAGAAAAGATATTGGCCTATAGGGAGATACTTGATCTTTAAGTCCTGATTTATATATTGGGGTCACATGAGCTAGTTTCCAGGTGGTGGGACAATATCCTTCTCTGAAGCATCTATTGAATAGGATGGATAAAGGAACTGAAATAGCTGAAGCGTTTTGTTAAGATAGAGAGAGCCAGTGTTGTTGGGCCCAAAATATCTATGTAGAGAAAGCGACTGCAAGAGAACGAAAACTTCACCCGAGGTGGTAGAGAGGTCTGATAAGGTGTTAGTACAAATGGGGAGGAGACGGGCAAGATGGGTTGTAGGGGGAAAGGCGGTAAATGTTTTACAGAAGTAGTTATTAAAAAGGTCGGGTCTCTGACCATCACTAGCATCAAAGTTCTCGTTATGAACTGTTACTGGTATGGCGGGAGATTTCGATCGAGTTTTAATTTCAGTCCAAAATAGTTTATGGTTGCTAACAGTAAAATCACCAATTGAATCCATGTATTCAAAGTACTTATGTCGCTGTATCTTCTTTGTAAATCTTCTAATTTTAGCGAATTGTTTGTATGTGTTGTCACTCGGATGTGACTTCCACAGATTCCAGGCAACCTTTTTGTTTTTAAGATCACGCAGCTAGGTGTCGAACCAGACCGGAAACTTCTTCGATACTGATGTTTTTACAGGGATAAAATCTTTATAGTTGAGTGGACAACAGATGTGAATAGGTCTACCGCCTCGTCGACAGATCCTGCCTCCAACAAATACCAAGGAAAGAGTTCAAAAGGCCGACAGATGTCATTCCGGGGGACTTTCTTCCAAAGAAATTGTGACCTACTTTTAAGGGGCTGGTTTGTAGTACTGGAGGGGAAGAAATTGAATGAAATATCCAAGGAATCGTGGCCCGAGGGAAAGAGATTTCTGCATGGAACAATACGACGAGGTTCTAAGTTAGACTTACTTCGATTAAACTGTTTAATTTCCTTAAATCTTTTAGCAGGTTCTTCTTTTAACTTTATATATTTCTTAGCTTCAGCAGAATCTAACTCACTCATTTATTATATAAAAAAATAAAAACGTAACATAACACATCGTAACGTAAGATAACGTAACACAACATACACGTTCGTCTACGTTCACCTACGTTCAAGTACGTTCAGTCACGTTCGTACGTTCAAGTACGCTCGTTTGAGTTTTTTTACGTTTAAGATTTACCTCGTTTCCATTTGACTTCTTAATGAGATAGTACGTTCGAGGTTCGTTACCAAAACTGTGTGAGGATGTATGTTTGGCAATAGAGGCGTTTCATCTCCGTTTGATTCACTGTACTTTTAAAAAGTCTTTAATTTTATTTCTATATTTGTCATTATTAGTTTTCCTAGTCACATCTATTGTTAACAAACCATCGTCTTCTTCTCAACACTCATTGCAGAGTGATTGTAATTTTTCAAACAACATATGCGATCCAACAAATTCAATATATATATGCTTTAAATTTACATTGTTTTGTCTAAAGATACAAAGAAAGTTTAAGTTGTCTCTAATTAATGGTTTTGGCACTTTAGAATATGTTTGTCCAAGATAGAAACTGTTAAACCACTATGACGACCTCGAGTAAAATGTTCTCTAACGTAGTTTTGTTGTTCTAAAATGAAATCATCAAACACTACCACAGAATCATTTTCACATTCATCTAATGGAATAATCTATTCGTTGTTTCCTCTTACTACTGTTACTGCTACTGTGTTTTTAATATTACATTCTATATCTCGAAAAAGTTGTATTAGCTGTTGGTATTTAGGTTGATGTAGACTTTCAGAATACATATAAACATTTGCATATTTTAACCATTCAGGTGCTAACATTAAATTATCAATCATTAGCGCTGTTTTTCCGCACCCACTAAGTCCAACTATTAAACATCTTATATCATCAGGTAACAAAACACCGTTCCTCTTTTTCTTTGTGGCTTTTTCTGTTAACCTTCCTTTAATATCCCAATTATCCATTTTATTATTTATTATATAATATATAAAAGTATTTAATTTAAATTTTCATATATCTGTATTAAACATGTCTTTGCATTACCCATTTGAAAACAAGCTAGAAATAGTTCTTGCAGGATTTTATACCACATACTTAACTACAAACATTACGGAAAGAAATAATAAATTAACATTTTGTAGTAACGAACCTAACTATCCTAATCTTACAAAAAAACTCATAGTTCAACCTAGTCAATATAATTTAAAAGAATTAGAAGAATATATTAAATCAAATCCTCCATACTCCACCGATCCTTTTAAAGATATTAAATTTACCGAGGACAGAAAGAACAATATAGTTAAAATATTTAACAGGCATTGTGACATAATTTAGATACCATAAATACTGTATTAGGTTTTAGTGAGCAGAACGTGGCAGGAAACATAGAACATGTTGGAGATAAGGTACTAAAGTTTCATCCATTTGAGACTATTAATATTCACTGTGATTTAACAGAAGATATGATTTTAAAACATAATGATACAACATATAACGAAACACATTTAATCGCAACATTTAGGACAAATGCAGAATTTAGAGAACCAATTATATGTGACACTAGAGAAAAGATATTTTCCCCATACATCACAACAAATTTAATAATTTCATAGTTTCAATTCGAGATGAAAATGGTGATTTGATTGATTTTGGTTGAGATCGTATAACCGTTCTTCTCGTTGTTAAACAGATATGAATTTGTTATAAAATAAATATGGATATCTTTGATAATGTTAAAGATAGGAAGAATAACATCATTAGTAAAGAACAAATAAAATTTTTAATAAATATAAGTACTAAAGAAGAGCTCAGAAACCTTATTGATCTAGATCAAATAATACAACAGGGGTTAACTTTAAAAATGAAAGACTTGTTAATGTAGCTAATGCTATTGATCTATATGATGTAGTAACTTTTCATCAGCTTCAATCAATAAATATTCAGTTAGAACAGCGTTTCCCAACCTTTTTCAACTTGCGGCACACTACGGGTGTTACTTGAACTCTCGCGGCACACTTAATAGATATTATTATTTGTAAATATAAAACACAGTTGTATTTTTTCTGTGATTGCTGATCTCCTCACAGAGAAGCAAGCTCGATCACTGTCTTTTTTCCTGTGATAAATCATTATGCTTATTTTTCATTCTAATTTAAAAATAGAAAATAATTGCAATGAAATATTGGACTCAGGTTTTTAAAAATACGCTTTCTTTTTATAAACTGTATCCAACCTTTTACTGAGAAGGAAGATCACTAAATAACGAACGAACAAACAAATCTCTTTTACTTTTAGAACAAAAATGTAGGTAATTTGTCGAAAGGATTTGAATGATATTTTAAATTTTCAAGTTACGAAATAGTCTGCTACAATAAAGAAGCAATAATGATCAAGGGCGCCGATCCTGGGGGCCGGAGGGTCCAGGCCCCCCAAGGTTCTTGTGGGACCCTATTGTATTTATGAATATTTAATATTTGGCATAATTTGAATGCAAATTGCCTTAAAATCCTCATATATATATATATTGTTATATGTTGTATTGTTCTGAGGTTGACATTTATATTTGTGTACAGTTTCTTTTGTGAAATCGTATTTGAGATCACTCATTTACTCTCCACCCAGTATTACAAAGTTGGTTCTGAGTCCAACTCCCTTTAAGCCTCGGTCTTGAAAACGTCTTTGGCCTACTGGTTCGAAGATGATGAGAAAGTGCACTAAAAGTCTCAATATTGGGGGGAGACTCGTATTTCAGTGGTAGAGCTTGTACTGGAAATCGAAACCCAGGTAACATATGAAGACTGTGAGCTGAATCTAGATAGGGAGGGATAGCTTGACTAAATTAAAGAGACCATTCCATTTTACCTTTTATTTATAAGAATAAAAAAAATAAAAATGAGAATACAGATGAATTTCACAAATCGGTTACTTGGAATTACAACTTGAAATTCTTACTACATCACGTTTATGGGCACAACCCCTTCGTAACCAAATGGGTGCTAGAAGGTTTTTTATGCTAAACCGCGATTTATTGAAAATAGTGAAATTGAAAAAAATCCGTACATCGCAACTTGCATTGGCCCAAAAGGAAAAGTGTTAATTCTCGAAGAGGGAATTTGGTCTCGAGTTGAAAATAAACTTCATATTTGTCACTAAACATTCTCAAGGTGCTCATCCCGAGTCGATGGGGGGGAACTTAGAAAAAAATAATCACATACCTGATTTTCTGACGAGCGTCCCTATCAAGACCGAAGTTCACTGGTTGTCGGCAGGCCGCAGAATCACCCGAGCCGGCGAACAGGCCTCGCTTATATAGGCGCTTCGTCCCACGCATTTCTGCCAGTTCTGACGTCGCTCGAAAGCTACGTCACGAGCCTCGACGAGCTTGGAGAAGTTTCTTCATGCGCATGCTCAATAGTGGCTAAGACTTCTAGTTTTTCTATGATTTGTCCCCATCACGTCGGGACAGAGTTATCTATTTTATATTTTCATTTACATTTTTTATTTCACGCATAGCTCCAAATACATAATGTTTTTCATGTATTTATCGCTTGCGTGGTATTACCTAAATTTGCATCCGGGACCCGGCGCTGTGATCTGAGTAAATCAAAGCCAGGGTCATACCACTATTACATGCGTGTGGGTTGGTGTCAATGAGGCATCAGGTTGCTAATACAATCAGAGCCTAACCTGACTCCGTTCTCCCTTTCTCTCTTTTCCTTGCTGCACACACAATTTGAAAAGCGCGGGCGTCTCGCCCCATAATTTGAGTCCGGATTAGGACTTCGAGGCATAACTGTTAACAGTTATCCGCCGACCTCGGTAAAAAAAATTTAAAAAAATGTTGAAAATATTCCTGATATTTATATCCAAATACAGAAACGGTTGTCCAAGGCAAGTTGCTGGGATTTAAAGGATTAATATAGAACGGGCCTTACGTAAGACGCTAAGGAACTAAAAAACAAACTTTCCTGAGAATCTGGAGATTATGAGTTATTCCTGAGAATCTGGAATAACTTGCAAGAGACGGGATTGTAAGATTTCATGTGTTTGACTATACTACGTTTAACTGCTACAACAGTTCCGCTAATAAACTAGTAGGTTAAAGAACCATATTTGGTATTACCATGTTTAGTACGAAGCTTTATGATTTAAAATTTGTAGGATGAAACCTTACAATCATGGTATCCTTCTAGCTTAAAATTGTCAAGAGGTTTCGTGTGAACCCACAATAGTAGATTTAAAAAAAAAAGAAAGAAAAAAAAAACAATTCCTAACCATAGTATTAAGCATGACTTTGAACCGATTATGAGTACAACTTCTAGTATCATAAAGAAAATTAAGATTTTGTGAGTTTACTGATTTGCTAAGTACAATTATATTTACTGTACTGAGTACAATTATAGTCATACGTGTTAAATGTGATTGTCTCAGGCTACTAATATGATTCAACTAAAAAGGAAAGAAAATCAGCATTAAATACACTCAAACAAAATTAGCGTGAAGCGCTTTTTAAATTTGACTGAGATGGACGATAAAATTACAACAGCCGTTTTCATTGGTTATAGTATAAGCCAAATGAGAAACATGCAATGATATAGAATAGTACACTCGATTGTGTTGCCTTAATTCTTAAAATATTGCGGGGTTGTGCCTTACAGTTTGTGAACTAATTCCTTACGTTGTTTCAATATACCATTTATAATTCATAAAGCATAGGCGATACTCTACTTTCCTATAAACCCAGAATCAAGTGATTATTGAATATTTATGGCATATAAGAAAAATATAATTTGGAAAGTCTTTGAGTACAACATTACATATCCTGTAATATATTTATTGTAATATAGAAGCGATTGCATACTAAATGCTTAAATCGCGTATGCAAGATAACTTGAATAATGAGCAACTAGCGATTCTAGTTTTTCTATGATTTGTCCCCATCACGCCGTGACAGAGTTATCTATTTTATATTTTCATTTACATTTTTTATTTCACGCATAGCTCCAAATACATAATGTTTTTCATGTATTTATCGCTTGCGTGGTATTGCCTAAATTTGCATCCGGGACCCGGCGCTGTGATCTGAGTAAATCAAAGCCAGGGTCATACCACTATTACATGCGTGTGGGTTGGTGTCAATGAGGCATCAGGTTGCTAATACAATCAGAGCCTCACCTGACTCCGTTCTCCCTTTCTCTCTTATCCTTGCTGCTCACACAATTTGAAAAGCGCGGGCGTCTCGCCCCATAATTTGAGTCCAGCTTAGGACTTCGAGGCATAACTGTGTAACAATATATATATATATATATATATATATATATATATATATATATATATATATATATATATATATATATATATATATATATTTCTGCATCTGAATGGGATAATCAAATTTACAGAGAAATCGGCGCCCTTGATAATGCTCATAACAATGATGACAAATACTTTTTTTCAACATTAGAAATGTACAGAACAGTAACATGGTATGAAACTTAAAATTGTAGATTCATAGTAGAGGTTCATAATAATGTGAAATACAAACATACATTTTTCCCTACGTTTTGCAATTTGATTGCTATAAAATTATAATTTTGTTTCGATTCCTCGCGGCACACCAGCGGCCTATTCACGGCACACCGGTTGGGAAACGCTGAGTTAGAAAGTGATAGAAACAAATTTGAAGATGTATTAAAATTATTAGAAGACACGTACATAAAGACAGATGATATTAATGCTTTGAGGAAAGAATATATGGAAGAAATCAAAAAAGACCAATAATAATGTAGTTCTTTCGTTTAATGTAAAGGATCCTATATCAGAATTTAATAAATACAAAGCGGAAATGTCATTGCAGTTAGGTAAATTTGTTACGAAAGATTTCCAAACATCAAACAAAGAAGCAAATATGTTCACTATGAAGAAAGAAACTATAAATCTATTATGTTGATTGAGGACTAAGAATGTCAAAGACCCAATCTTTAGAGTATTTAATCTATCGAATTTTTATAAAAGTCCGTATAATGGGAAAATAATGCATATGGAAATATCCCATTTGGGACCAAATTATTATTTTTCTGATTTCTTTCACTTTATGAAGTTAATTGAGTTCATAATTGCGTAAGTATAACGAAAATATAACAAGTTGATTTTTCCTGCGCATCAGATGTGACTTACTATAAATAGGACTCTGGTCCTTTCTGACATACTAGAGAGTACGTATTTTTAACTAATTGCATTCGATTGTCTTAGTGAAGCAATTCAAATTTTTACCGCTAAGTGCCTCAAGGCATTGAGTGATCACGGCCGGTCTATCGAAGCACGAAGTCTTCTTGAGTATATATATATATATATATATATATATATATATATATATATATATATATATATATATATATATATATAGTGTGTGTGTGTATGTTTGTGTTTTCAACTAACGTTTATTTACGAAAATTATACAAAATACGATATATGGCACACAACTAAACAGAACATACAAATACCAGTATTTAGAACATCCAACTATTACATTTAAAGCACAGGTAATTGCTAATTTGTAATTTCGACCTACCTGTGCTAGTTTGTTACACGTGTTTGACTTTGATTCAAGTTTATTTTCCTTTACCTTCGTGGTATTTTACGAAACGCTTTTAAACATAAAATGGCATTACAATTTTCAAAGAATGATAATGGTTATGTATACATTCATTATCATGCCATATTTACGTCTTCTTTTCGATAATGAAGTAACCCCTTCCAGCGAGGCGTACATCTTTGAATACATTTGAATAAGCGATCACAAAGTTTGATATAATTTGACAGAAATGTTGCTCCTAAATGTCATAAGATCCACATTGGACTGAGTTGGTTTTATAAATATAATCATGAGTTTACGATCTTCATGTTAATATTTCGTGTAAATATCACCCATTGCCTGTTATATCAATATGTAACAAATTGAGATGGTCGATACCTCTCATCTGGTTGTTATAACGTGAGGAAGCTCAATTCTAATATGTTCATAATGAAGTCGGCTCCGCCTCTTCGTTCGCGAAACAGCATGTGTGCTTTCAAAATTTGTGGCAATTACAACAAATCGATTGTCATGCCATTTGGCAATATGAACTTATCTCCTAGTCGAATCTGTATTCATGTGAACTACGTGCATATTTACTCAACTCTTTTGAATCAGTCAGTGGATACTGAGACACACAATTGCTTTGCAGAGAAACGGTTGCTCTGAATCCCAATTCACGAAGTTGAATTAGCAGATCTCTCCTTGCGAAGAAATTCTCCAAATAAAGCACAAGATATTTCGGATCATCTACGATGTGTGGTATATTGAGAATCACTCTGGAATCTAAAGAAAAATTTGCTTTATCATTATGTATATTGTCACGAGCACTATCCTTTTATCTTCAGATTATTTCCATAGCAGAGATCAAATTTTTATAACAAGTTTTATAACCGCATATCAGAAAATGATGATCGTTCTTTATCTCCACACCATAAAGAACTGTCTCCCTCATTATAGCTGTATTGCATTGTGTCTCTGTTGAAAATACAATAGAATATCTCTGTGATTTGTTTACATTTTTCTTTCAGTTCGCTCAAGTTTCTGTCAGTTTGTACACGAAATTGGGAAAGCTTTGTGTATGATGCGTCCAATTTTTTCAAATTTGAACACTATTATAGAGCAATTTTCTTTTTCTACCGCTTACTTCTCTACTGTAGCTATACTAAAGCTTAGATATAAATTGCATTTAATTGAGAAAAACAAAAAAAAACTTGATGTTTTCAGCTGTTGAATAATGAATGATAAGCGTAAGAACGCGAACAAATAAAGGGCGTTGGGCTATTTATATATTCGCTTTTATTACTCGGTAATATATTGCTTTGGACCAGCGTCCTATTTATATGACACTAATGTGTCAACATTTACAGCACTTAAAGTTATAACAAAACTAAAATAACTTTCCTACAGTCTGCCGCATACCTATTGCTACATAACACATATAAACAAAATGCATTGTTTGCATTAAAAACAAAAAATAACGTTCCCCGATTCATACTCAAATGGAGTAACTCACACAAGTAAATTTAAGTGTCAATATTTTACACAGGGGAAGGAATGAATGTATCAAAAAATTACAGTGAAATAGGACAGGCCTCCAATTGCTCCCTGTAATTAGCAGAACGCGAAAACTTCACTCTTTTTTGTTATAAAAAATAAAAATATCAAGTGTCATAAAAATAGGACGCTGGCTCCAAATGGGTTAAGTTTTGACAAATACTATCTACATATATTTTTGAACGATGCTGTAGTTCAAACTTTTCCTTTAGATGTTAAAAATGGTGATATAATTACGTTTCAAGCAGATAAAAATTCAGCTTTCGAAGAAGGACAATTACTATCTGTTATTATATACGTAGAAAGAGAACATAAATGATTTTCTATATAATAAACAGGATATGTTGTGTTAAGCGTAAGAAATCAACAGATACGAAGAAAAATACCATTAGAATATAACAAACAAAACATTGAAGATATATTAAGAAAGGTATTTGTTCTGTATGTGGTGTTACTAAATCTCAATTCGTTAAAAAGAAAGATTGACTAAAAGAAGGTAAAGGTATTAGAGAAGACATTATAGAAGAAATTCACAAACCTTCCAGAAAAAATTATCCTAGATTGTGTTATTGTTAAAGGTATAGATGCTTTATGGTAAACAGATCTTGTGGAAATGGATAGTGGAGTATTAAAAGGTGTTTCTAAATTAAATAAAAAAATGAAATGAAATCTTTGAGTTTTACGTCCCACAGTTATGCCGGTTAGGCTAAAGGAGACGGTGATGATGAGAGATGAGTGAAATGGTGGAATGAATAATGTGGGAGGAAACGGGAGAACCCCGAGAAAACCCACGAGCACTGTGTTTGTCCACCACAAAGTTCACTTGGTGAGGGCTGGGATCGAACCCGGGACCCCAAGCACCAGAGGTGAACGCTCTACCACTGAGCCACCGCGTCCCCCTAAGTTAAATAAAAGATACAAGTATTTGTTAACGATTATAGATGTGTTCTCGAAATATGCGTTTTCTGTTCCTATTAAAGATAAGAGCGGTAAGTATGTTACAGAAGCATTTGAATCCATATGGAAAACGAGAAAACCTAGTAACTTACGAACTGATCAAGGCAAAGAGTTTTACAATAAAGAATTTAAGAATTTCATGGAGGAAACTATTAAAGACGAAGCATAAAATGAATACTTGGTGGAAAAGTTTTGAGAAAGAAAGGTGACAAAGTATACGTTAAATGGTTATGATTTGATGATTCACATAATAGTTGTATAGACACAAGTAATGTTGTAGTGCAAATTTAAATGTTGTCTTTTATGAAATAATAACCATAAAAGCTAAACACAGGATACTTCAACGCTACTAAGTTGTGTTAAAGAGTTGGTAAAAGGATTGATCACTGGTTAGGAAATAAACATTAAAAGAAAAATAAGGTACTATGATGAGAAATTCGCCTCCCGGAATTCTAGGAGTCGCTCTAAAGGGATTGATTACTGGTTAGAAAATAAACATGCAAATAAAATATTAGAATACTACAATAACAAGCTAAGTGGAACGAATTCGGGCCACTTCAGAAACTTATCTTACGCAGTAAAACTAGCTGGTAACAAAATAGTTAAAAATATTTTCTAAACAATAAATACTCGTACTATGGATAGTTTAAACGATATTTGAAACAAACAGATTAAAGATAACTATTGGTATGGTATCTTTACACAACCATTCGTGACAAAAAAACCAATAGATACTTTTGGGGCCAACGCCGAGATCACTCGCCTTTCCGAATCAGCACACAAACAACCACCTCCACCACGACGACTCTCACTTCTCTATGTGGGTATCCGCGGCGTAGATCCGTCACACACAGGTGATGAAATTCATAAGGAACTGAAACTCGATTTCTACTCTGTTACTAGAGTGCTTAGGATTCGTAACGACCGTAGCCCCAGCTACATGCTCCGAATTCTTACTCCGCATCACGAGACGATAGACGATCTACTTGGACATGGAGCATACATTTATAATCGAAAAAAAATGATTCGAACCTTCGCGATCGTTAGCATCATTGCCAGTACGATGTGATCGTTGTCAGGAATGTAGAACACATACCACATCTGAATGTAAAAACAATTATAAGTGTGGCTACTGTGCCGGGCCCCATTCAATATGGTTCTCTCCCAATTTACACCAGCCAGCGAAGTGCTCCACATGTCCAGATAACCACTTCATTTCCAATTGCTCACCCTTTTTTTACTCTGGCACTCCAAAATAATCACCCTTTCATAAGGCCATCTCTTCTACAACAAATTACTCTAGCAGCTAAATCGACATGCCATCTCACTTTCAAGCTACTTATTCTGGTAATACAGTTCACTTTCATGCATCTCCAATCACTAAAATCGGATAATCACTCTTCCGCTATGGCTTTAAACTTCCTGTACTTGAATATCCAATCACTCTCCAAAAACAAATTCCTGTTTGAAACTCTCCTTATGGAGGAACATATCACAGTTTTTCTGCTAAACGAAACATTCTTGACAAAAAGAACTCCATGTCGCATACCAGGCTACACCATCCTTAGGTTAGACAGCCACATTCCAGCACAAAGAGCAAATGGAGGCGTAGCAATTGGTTTCTCCGAGTATCTGCAATATCGTCAACACCATTGTGCCATCAATCTGTTACCTGAGCATCTCATCACCTCTGTATATTTCAAATCTCTCAGCATCACGTTTGCAGCCGATGACGTAGTCCTGGTGACCCTCTTCCGACTGAGTTTGTCAGTATTTTTCAAACACATACCGTCACTATATCATCATAGCCGATTTTAGTCTTCATAGTCGCTCACAACTAGATCGTGTTAGTTTCGAAGCTTTTATAACTACGCACACATTTGGGATCAAACATCCTGTCCCAAAGTTTACTCGACCCATTTCCAACACAACATCTGACATTGTCATCTTTTCTGATAATCCCTCCACCCATAGTCTCATTAATGTTCTCGATAGAATAGGTAGAGGTCACGCTCCTGTTCATCTTACGCTCCAGCTACAAGTCACTACATCACCTCGATCGCAGGTGAATTTCTCGTACTTGTTATCGCTTCGATAAAATAAACTGGACCGATTTTGCAATTATCTGACTCAACATACGGCACATCTCACATCACCCAGTATAGAAGATTAACTCTACTCTACAATGGCTACTATTACCACTACCATTCAGGAAGCCAGTAAACTTTCTGTTTCAACCAGTAAAAGCATTCCATACCAACCACTGCTACCACCACACTATCTGACTATAATATCCCGCTCCCGCCAACCCTTCAGAGATAAACTTCGCACCGGAAACCCTAAAGCTTTACATCATCATAAACAACTTCAACGGTCAGTGTACAACTACATCAAAGCGTACAAACTCAGATGTTGTGTTAAAATCTGCAATAGCCTATCAAACGTCAGTCATCCAACTGAGTACTCGAAAAGATTCAACGCTCTATGTGGCAAGTCCAGCAACACTTCATATCAAATACTGATCAGAAAATCCGCTGTTTCTACACATACAGACAAAGCAAAAGCATTTGCCAATCACCTCCAGACCATGTTCACCCCGCCAGCCTCTGAGGACAGGGCACACATTGCTGATAGAGTAAATCCATCTACTCCATTCTTAGAGTCTAGTCATCTACATGTTCCCAATCCAATTCAATCTGTTACCGCAACCATCACCGTCACGGAGATCACCGATAGCAAACGATATAAACGACATATAGCACCAGGACTCGATAATATATCGTATCGCCAGATCCGAAAATGTCCTTCTACATTACTACTTCTTCTTGCAAACATTTTCACTTTCATTTTGCGTACTGGATACTTCCCTATGTCTTGGAAGACTTCAAAAACAGTAATGTTTCCGAAACCGCACAAACCACTTCCTGAACTGTCTTCTTACAGGCTGATTCAACTCACATCATTCAGCAATATTCTTGAGCGCATTCTTATTAAACACCTTCATAATTATCTCTCACAAAGAAATATTTTACCTGTCAGTCAAGGACTCTTCCGCTCTCCCTTTTCTATATAGGACCAAGTCTTACGCCTCGCCAGCCTAATCAGCACCCACTATAATTCAGTGCACCAATCATGCATCGTCCTCTTCGACTTGTAAAAAGCATTTGATAGAGTGTGGCATCTTAGACTTATCTACAAGCTTATCAGGCTTCAGCTACATACCCCATATATATGCCTCGTCTTTAACTTTCTCTCCGGCCGTCTTACATACGTAGCCTTCCGAAAGTGCCTATCTCACCCAATCTTCTTACCCTCAGGAGTCCGTCAAGGTTCTGTTCTCTTACCTCTACTGTACATTTTGTTTGTAGCTGACATACCACGCCATCCAGATTCCGTTCATGCCTTCCAGGATGCATACGACACTGCTTTTCTAGCTCTGGGTACATCCATTCAATATAACAACCGAATCTTACAAACCGCCATAGATGACTTTTGCCGATGATGTAGACACTGGAAACTTAAAATTAATGCTACGAAGACACAAGCCATAGTCTTCTTCCCCGGGAAGAAAACGTTTAAAGTACACACAAATCGACGCTGTCTCTCAATGCATGTAGCTACCAGGGCAGAAAACTACTTAGGCATCGCTTTTGATACTCACCTTACATGGAGCACCATCTTAAAACCATAACGACAAAGGCTTACAATAGACTAAATTCGCTTAAACATCTCGTGTAAACAACGTGAGGCCTAACACCTTCTACTGTATTCAACACCTACAAGTTCTTTCCGCGCCCTACTTTAACGTATGGCTTCAAAGCTTGGATCGCTGCTTCCGACATTTTCTATAATAAACTACTTCTCCTTGAACGAAACACTTCCCGGATAGCTGTTCGTAGAACATTGCCTATCCCAACACGTGACCACTATTCCCGTATCTCATTCCCAACGTTGCAATATCACCTTGAAACACTCCGACACTCCTACATACGTAGCAGCTTTCAAGTTCACCATCCCCTTCTCTTTGACACAATGCAATACTATTGTTAGCTTGGTCTACTTCAGTTCAAAATGAATGTCGGGATTGTAGCTAAGAGGAAAAGACCAGACCACACTTAGAAAAATATTTGAAATTTCTCTTATGAACATGCTCTTGACAGTTAGGCAAAATTGTGTGCAATGAAACTAGAGCTAATTCAAGTAATGATCAATGAGGTTGATGTTTAATTTAGAAAGGACCTTTCCGTTCATTTCAAATCAATTTATTGGACATAGAGTTTCGTGTTCTTAGATTAGACGTGTTTAAATGTCTGAAATATTGCGTAGGATAAGGGAAAGGAAATCTGGCCAAAGAGAATGTCATACCTTGAGTACTTTTGGATCCATGTTGCCAGGAGTCCTTCTCTGGAGTTCCCTTTCAGGTGTTATAAAATGTCCTTGGAAGTATCAAATTTGGTAATCGAAACGCTTGATAGCAAGAATCGTTGACGAAATTTCCGAACACTTTTTGGACCTAAGTAAATTATTCTATCTCGTTAGTCCGTGCGTAGTACAGTATCGAATAGTGACATGTTCGTCTCTTTAAGATTTGCGGCTCACAACGTTTACTAGTTTGTCCCAACTTTCTAGTCTGCGCTTTCCCGACTCCCGATCTTTACTACTCCTTCCTATTTCCAAGGAAACAATTTTATGTAACCGAAAACATGAGATTGCAGATTTCAGAGATACTTTTAAACAACCATGGCTCCAGCCAGCACGTGGAAATTCTTGAAAAAACTCAGTTGAGAAAGAACATTCTGCTGACCAAAAATCCTTAAAATCTCAAGACACAGTCTTCCATATAATCTAAATTTTGTCAATCTAAGAAATTTCAGGAAAAGTTGAATACAAAGATGCTTACAACATTACAAAGATTTCCTGTTACAATTCTGGAATTAAAATGCTGATTTAATAGTAGTTATCTAACAGTTATATAATGGTCTCATTATGTAAATTCTCTTTAACGGAATATTACTAACTTGCAGTATTTGGTTTTCGTAACTAAGACTATAATTCATGAACAATGTAAATAATTTTCATAACGCAAGTTCATTATATCATTGTCAAGCAACAAGATGTAATAAACACAACTGGTTATGCAAATAAAATTAAGTTAAATTACTTTCAATAATGTAATATATCTTAGTATTACCAAGAACTAAACTCAAGTACCATAAGATCCAATAACACCCCCCCGGCGATTAAAACTTCGACACATTCGTGCTGTCGAAAAGAAAAAGAACTGTATTTTACATAAAAATAAATTATGAATATATATATAGTCACGATATAATGTAAATATGTAAAATATTAAATGTAAAAAATGAATGTTAATATTTCAGTATCTGCAATCTTCTGATACTAAGATGATAATAATAATTTCACCAAAAGTAATAAGATTCTTTAAAGTAAAATCATAGTCCTTTTTTGTATACACATATTGTATAAATATTGTCTTTTGTTTTATATGGTATTTAAAATTGTAATATCAGTATATTTCACAAGGACGTATTGAGATATAGTTTGTCTAGTAACTTAGACATTAGATTTAAACACCTTTCCAGTACATGCTGCCATATGGCAACGTAAGAACAAAACAGTAGAACAACAACACAATAAATCACAGTTAAGTATAGGCTCCGCCCACACCAATGACTGAACGTCTGCGGACTTTCTTGTTCTTAGCGGGACAGGTTATAATTGGTTCTCATAACTAGTGAGATACCTTTGTACTGACGATCCGGTATATATGATCTGCTGAGAAAGCAGTTCACACCTCAATGATAACATCCTTGTTAATAAATAATTAAGTAACACTGCACTTTAACGTTAAAATTATCTAAAAACTTGCCTTTAAACACTATCTTTAATAAAATATTTGTTATCACATTTCACTAATTTATTCACTCGTTGCTAATTATGGCGCAAGTACTCATGATGAAGGTTGCACACTGCATGGTGATGATTTGAGAAGAAAAACGTATTGCCAGCATAATAACTCAGCTATTGTAGTCTTTTCTGCAATGTTCATACGTGTCATTCATGTCGGTTCTCGCTTAAAAATAGTATTTGGCACTTGTTTCGTGGTAAGTTTATCATTGTGGGATGATGATATATTCTCAAAAAATTAGTTAATCGTCTCTTAGTAAAAGGCATTCAGACGGTGTTGTAGTTTTGTCGTTTTCAATATTTGAAGTTACTTGCTGGATCTCTTGCGTATCGGAGTGGTTTGAGTTCGTGTTTAAAAAAGGCCATATCTTGGTCAGAAAAATTCGGAAGGGGGTGAGGGTAAGGATTCAGTTTCGGGTAAAGGACAATCTTAGAGAAAGTGGTTTCTAAATTTCGTTGTGGTGTGTTGGTGAATGAAGATTTATTCAAATCGTCAGTGTTTGCTCTGTGAGTTTTTGACCCTGATAAACCTTGATATTGTGCATATACATGTAGGTTGGTTTGTGATGCGCAAGAATGAGTTTGAAGAAAACCATGATGAGGCATTAGTGTGGTTGATATATGGTCATTAATATGAATAGGGGTAGGGTCTTTGTCCTAAACTTGCAAATTGATTGTATATATGCTCGATACATTGCCTTGGTCGTTAATTCTATGCTTCATTTTCGTTATTTTTACTTTTTTTTCTCTCTTCTAATCTTGCATATTTTAAATACGATAGGTGTTAGGACGATAAAAGCACCTGATACTAATATCACGATAAAAACGATTTCACAAATCTGCATATTCTGTAACGAAACACGTAAAACTGAGTATAACTAAAATGTCTGAAATATTAGACGAAGTAATTAATTAATTATTTTGTTCATGACGTAGGTTCTAGGTTATTGGTTCTAAATTGTTAACTTTAACTTGTTGGTTCCATAGAGGTCGTGGAATTAGAAATTCTAATAAAAATTAATAACCCAAAATAGTATCTTAATTCTTAAATAGTATGAATGTTTAACCGTTACCCTAATAGTATTCAATATCCTCAGGATGTCGAATGGGATGTCCCGATGGGATATTTGCGACGTCCATGCGACATCCCACGATATCAGCAGGACGTCCTGTAGCTGTTGATTAGATGGCCGAATGTCCGCTTCATGGATATCCCATGGACGTCCCGCGAGACGTCCGTGTGTTGTCTGTGAGACGTGATTTGTACATCGCGATGGGACGTCCGGTGAATGTCACATGGACATCTCAAATTGCCATGCTGGACGGAGAAGGGAGGGAGCACCCTTTGCCCTTCCTTATATTACTAAACGAAGATATAAATGTCCTTTGTGATGCTTGAATGCCCTGCTTCCGAGAGACGGGCTTTCCATCGTCAAGAGTCCTAGTTGAATGTCCATCCAACTATGACTCCTGATCTAAAGTCCGTCACTCGGAAGCAGGACATTTCCTGCACCATAAAGGAAATTTAATTAGATCTTCATTTAGTAATAAAAGAAAAGACAAAGGGTGCAAACAATGTAATTTCTGTAATACTTACATAATTAATTTCGATGTAGCATTCTAGTGGACATACTAATTCAGAACAGAGAAAAAAGTTTCTAGGAAAACTGACTTAACCATACCAGCTTCGTGGAAATGTGGTGTATTATATAACATACCAAAAGATAAAAAAAACTAGTTGCGTTTTCAAAATATATGTCGCGATAAACTACGAAAGCAGCTCTGTCAGCCATACGCCCTGAGCGAGAGTAGTGAACATTTTTTTAAAAAATTTTAGTTTAGTGTCGACAGGATTTCAGTTTGCGAACTATCAGCCACCGGTACCGAATCCTATCAGCTGCGCAACAAAGTTACATATAATTAATGAAGAGAAACGGAACAATCAACTATCATAAGATTATATATAGTGGGTTTTCAAGCGTCTGATCTAGAAACTGATGGTCTACTGAATCATAAGCTTTGGCTAAATCCACTGCGAGTGCGCCAGCAGGAACATGGCGAAGGTGATAATACGCAAATAGGTCCCGCAGGGAGCGAAGCGTGTATTGGATGTTATGCGAGTCATGTAGCGCAGCTTGATACGGGCTAATGTATTTCCGAATAATGGGACGAAGTCTGGCAGCGAGAACGTTTGTAAATAATTTAAGATCCTTTGGTAATAAGGACAGCGGCCTATAGTCGGTCACGACTCGCGCGTTGGATTACTTTGGTAGGAGAACCACAATAGCTACGTTGTGAAAAAAGGGCTCCCCAGATAACCATGCGTTAAACAGGAAAACCAGTGTACGGCTAAGAAAGGACCAGTAACGCTTATAAAAAGCAAAGTCAATCCCAGGGGAGCTACGGCCTTTGGTTCCCCGTAGAACAGAAAAGATTTCATCCACAGTGATAGGACGTGTTAAGGCGTGAGAATCAGTCTCTGTCAACTCGTAAGGCAGAGCAGAAAAGAATTCTGGGGCGGTAGAGAGATCCGGAGTCTGCACACTTGTAAAAGCTGTATAATGCCTTGTGAATTCTTGGAGTATTTGTAGCGAGTCAGAAACTACCATTCCACCTGCCGTTGTGAGAGAGTCAATGTACGTAGCTTTCCGCTTCCGAAACAGAAGATCAATTTGGTAGATGGAAGCAGTTTCTTCTGGGAAGCAATGATAAAAATCCTCCGAAAAATAGGCTTGTATTGATGCATGTGAATCTAGTTGACGCAACCTACTCTTAAGTTCCTGAATTTGGATCCTGTTGGGCAAGGTTGGTGGGATGTCCATAACTCGCTGAGAGCACGATGGAAAAATTCTGAAAGCGTACGGTCCTGCTGTTGTGCCAATTTACCGCGCCATTGGAAAAACTGCGAATTTTAGGTTTACCGTATACTTTCCACCATGTATCAACATTGGGGGAAATGTAGTTGCATCTTACACCAATACTCAAAGCGCGTCGTAAATTCATCTATCACGTCCTCACGAGAGAAAAGGGTATTGTTAATCTTCCAATACGATGGACCGCTTCCAGCGGGAAGAGAAAAAGGAAGCTTAAAAGCTACTTCAACCGCAGCATGATTTGACAAAGGGGGCAAGAGGGTTAAAACGTGAAGCACTGCCTTGCATAAAGGATTTTTGACATAAACCCGATCGAGGCGACTTTGAGTTGACAAACAGATAAATGTCATCACATGCGGTGAGTTAGAAACAAAAAGAGCATCATGTAGCTTCATGGCACGCACAAGTTCAACTAGTGCTGGGCAGGGAGGTGAGGGGGTGAGGGAGTCCCTAGGATCTATCACCGCATTAAAGTCGCCCAACATTATACATTGATCGACACCAGGAGGAATCATAGATGGTATAGTCGTTGCAAAAAACTCATCCCTCTCTTTAATTTTAAGAAATCCAGAATAAGCATACAATAGAATAATGCATATTCCTGAGATATAACATCTAATTGCTCTACCATCAGGTGATAGCATTACACGATTATAAACTAAACCTTTTCTTACAAGTATCGCGACTCCTGTGGTGTTATGACAGTTAATTATAGCGTTATAATCGGGGAGAAAATCGAAAGAATGAAAAGTCAATTCAGTGAGACAACATACATCAGGACGGCGGCGCTCGATAAACTGCTTTAATGACGTTAGATTTGGTGCAGAGCTAACCCTATTAATATTAAGAGTTAGAAGAGTGAAAGCATTTAACATGGGCATGCTCTGAGGCACTATGAAAAAACACACATTACAGTACTTACTTGAAAAATCCGTAGAAATATTGGTAGATAAGACCATAGCAAAAATATTATTCTGGCACACTTGATAACAACAAACGAGGAAAAATAGAGAAAACAAAAAGACACGCATAACATGCGAATATGTATCGACAAAAAAACGCAGCTGTTATCGTATCGTTACAAGAAGGCAAACAAACAACAATCACTATAACTCAGAGTCAGACGTGGAACGAAATTGTGGGGGAGGTTCTCGTGAACTTGGCTGTTTGGCTCGTGGTGGAACACACTGGGAAGCAGGTTGTACATTCTTTTATTTGCTGACCTTGAAACTCGGCGGCGTTTTTGTTGTGAGAGAGAATCAGACTCCTCGGAATTAGCACTCTGGGAAAAAGTAGGAAGAATAAAAGCTTCATTACCACTTGTCATAGACTCTGTTGAAATTGTTGTAATATTCTGATTTGTAAATTGCACTGACATCTTCGAAACTTCCAGTGGCGGATCGGTAGGTTCCTGCGGGGGCGCAGGTAGTGTGGGCTCCTCCATCTCGGGCTGCAATGATTTATATGACGTAGAATCATCTGATCGGCGAGGTAGCTCAGGGAAGTCATCAACATCAAGGATAGGTGTATCCTGCGCGGGGCCGGACGGGAGGTCTGAGGGAGCCCCCGCCAGGCAATCCACAAAACCTGAGGAAGGAGCAGGACGCAGCACTTTCCCTATTTCCGTCATCTGAACTGATACAGCGTTAGGTTTCACAAACTGTGCAACTGGTTTTTTCTTGACTGGGCAGCAGGATACGGTGTGGGAAAAACTTTGGCAAAAAAAAACAGGTAATGGGTTGTCCCTCATACGAGACACTCACTTTGTAGCCCTGTACGATGACACGGGAAGGGATCTGTTTCGCCAGTTCCATGTGTATGATTCTAACACCACTGTCGATTCCAGTGCGAAATGGGGCAGTCCAATATTGCGTTTCCACTCGACGCACGGTACCATAGGCCCGAAAATGGTCCTCTAACACTGTGAGGGGCACTTCTAGTGGAAAATCATAAACACGAACAATTTTCACTGGGTCTTCTGCTGGGACTATGCGCACTAGGCTTGTGTTGCCGTCAGCATGCTTAAATGGCACTGTGTCCGGTACTGTCAATGAAAACTGATCATAAGCCGCAATAGATTTAAATTTGATATAAATACTATAAGACTCTTCGTGGAGCTGTAATGCACAAATTTTCTCGAAAATACCTGGAAAATTATCAGTCAACCATTGGTACACAAGCCTCGAATGGGGTCGAAAACTCCGGTATCGCTTATCTAAAATAAGCTTGTATTGCAATTCCTTCTTATAAGGCATCGCACTAGAATATGAACACAACTTAAACGAACTTCACTGTGGGAAAATAACACCAATCAGCCGAAATAGGCCTCAACTATCGTAGAGGAACAGTTCACAACAGGTGTGGATAAAGCAAATAGTCACTTCCGGTTCTCCTGCGATCTGCACTGCTCGAAGGCTCGAGCGAAACTGCACTACCATGCCACCTGAAACTCAAGCCGAAATATTACCTACTTTAGCGTTGATCTACCTCGCCCATCTTAGCTACAAAATCCAGCCACAAAATTAAGGACGTTCAAGGTCACACACAAAATACACAGGGTTACAAGCACTACAAAGTTATAATAAAAAAAATAATAAAATCCTATAACCAGCCTACTCCATGCTTAAAGGGACCCATGCAATCATCATCCCTAACACCCCTTTCCTTAATATACAAAATTTAGTGCTGCTAAATGTCATGGTATCAATACAACAAGACATAAACGAAACGTATAATTTTCAAAAACTTTTGTGGCCAGGGTCGTGCTCGTTCACTAGCGGGTCAGGACAAATGCGATCGTCACCCCTATCATCCCTTTACTTACTATGCAAAAATTTGTGCTGTAAAATGTCGTGGTATCAATAACACAAGACATGAAGGAAATGGTTCAAATTTTCAAAAAAACTTTTGTGGCCATAGTCGTGCACGTTCACTGGCGGGTAAGGACTCATGCGATCAACATCCCTATCATCCATTTACTTACTATAAAAAAATTGTGCAGTAAAATGTCGTGGTATCAATACCACAAGACATAAAGGAAATGGTTCTAATTTTAAAAACCTTTAGCGGCCAGGGTATTGCATGTCCACTAGGGGGTCAGGACCCATGCGATCATAATCCCTATCATCCCTTTCCTTACTATACAAAAATTTGTGCTGTAAAAAGTCGTGGTATCAATACCACAAACGAATTGGTTCAAATTTACAAAAACTTTTGTGGCCAGGGTCCTGCACGTTCACTAGCGGTTCAAGACCAAAGCGATCATCATCCTTATCATCTCTTTACCTCCTATACAAAACTTTGTGCTGTAAACGGTCGTGGTATCAATACCACAAGACAAAGGCAATGGTTCAAATTTACAAAAACATTTATTGGCCAGGGTCGTGCACGTTCACTAGCGAGTCAGGACCCATGCGATCATCATTCCTTTACCTGCTACACAAAAATTTGTACTGTAAAATGTCGTGGTATCAATATCACAAGACATAAAAGAAATGCTTCAAATTTAAAAAAAAAACTTTTGTGGCCAGGGTCGTGGATGTTCACTAGCGTTTCGCGATCCTTGCGATAATCATCCCTATCATACCTTTACTTACTATACAAAAATTTGTGCCGTACAATGTCGTGGAATCAATACCACGAGACATAAACGAAATGGTTCAAATTTTCAAAAAATTTGTGGCCAAGGTAATGCATATTTACTACCGGGTCAGGACCCATGCGATCATCATCCTTATCATTCCTTTAATTACTACACAAGAATTTGTGCTGTAAAATGTCGTGGCATCAATACCACAAGACAAAGTAAATGGTTCAAATTTTCAGAAAAAGTTGTGGCCAGGGTCTTGCACGTCCACTAAAGGGTCAGGACCAATGCGATCATCATCCTTATCATGCCTTTACTTACTATACAAAATTTGTGCTGTAAAATGTCGTGGTTTCAATACCACTAGAAGTAAAAGAAATGGTTCAAATTTTCAAAAAATTTGTGGCCAGGGTTCGGGACGATCGCTAGCGGTTCAGGACCCATGCGATCATCATTGCTATCATCTATTTATTTACTATACAAAAATTTGCGGTGGAAAATGTCGTGGTATCAATACCACAAAACATAAACGAAATGATTCTAATTAAAAAAAAAAACTTTTGTGGCCAGGGTCGTGCACGTTCACTAGCGAGCAGGACTGACGAGATCATCATGCCTATCATCCATTTACTTACTATACAAAAATTTGTGCTGTAAAATGTCGTGATATCAATACCACAAGACAAAGGGAATGGCTCTAATTCTTAAAAACTTTTGTGGCCAGGGTCTTGCACGTCCACTAGGGGGTCAGGAACCATGCGATCATAATCCCTATCATCCCTTTACTTACTATACAAATATTTGTGCTGGAAAATGTCGTGGAATCAATACCACAAACGAATTGGTTCAAATTTAAAAAACCTTTGTGGCCAGGGTCGTGCACGTTCACTAGCAGGTCAAGACCAATGCGATCATCATCCTTATCATCCCTTTACCTACTATTCAAAAATTTATGCTGTAAAATGTTGTGGTGTCAATACCACAAGACATAAAAGAAATGGTTCAAAATTTCAAAAACTTTTGTGGCCAGAGCCGTGCACGATCACTAGCGGTTCAAGACCAATGCGATCATCATCCCTTTACTTGCTATACAAAAATTTGTGCTTTAAAATGTCGTGGTATCAATACCACAAGACAAACGAAATATTTCAAATTTTAAAAAAAACCTTTGTGTCCAGGGTCGTGCACGTTCACTAGCGGGTTAAGACACATCCGACCATCATCTCCATTATCCCTTTACCTACTATACAAAAATTTATGCAGTAAAATGTCGTGCTATCAATACCATAAAACATAAACGAAATGGATCAAATTTTAAAAAAACTTTTGTGGCCAGGGTCGTGCACGTTCACTAGCGTGTCAGGAAACATGGGATCATCATCCCTATAATTTCTTTACTTACTATGCAAATATTTGTACTGTAAAATGTCGTGGTTTCAATACCACAAACGAATTGGTTCTAATTTTCAAAAACTTTTGTGGCCAGGGTCATGCACGTTCACTAGCGAGTCAGGACCCATGCGATCATCATCCCTTTACCTGCAATACAAATATTTGTGGTGTAAAATGTCGTGGTATCAATACCACAAGACATAAAGGAAATGGTTCAAATTAAAAAAAACTTTTGTGGCCAGAGTCATGCACATTTACTAGCGTTTCGCGATCCTTGCGATTATCATCCCTATTATACCTTTACTTACTATACAAAAATTTGTGCTGTAAAATGTCGTGGCATCTATACCACAAGACATAAAGTAAATGGTTCAAATTTTCAAAAAAAATTGTGGACAGCGTCTTGCACGTCCACTAAAGGGTAAGGACTAATGCGATCATAATCCTAATCATGCCTTTACTTACTATACAAAAATTGTTCTGTAAAGTGTCGTGGTTTAAATACCACTAGACGTAAAAGAAATGGTTCAAATTTTCAAAAACTTTTGTGGCCAGAGTCGTGCACGTTCACAACGGGTCAGGACGCATGCGATCATCATCCCTATCATCCATTTACTTACTATAAAAAAAATTGTGCTGTAAAATGTCGTGGCATCAATACCACAAGACATAAAAGAGATGGTTCAAATTTTCAAAAACTTTTGTGGCCAGGGTCTTGCACGTCCACTAAAAACTCAGGACCAACGCGATCGTCATCCTTATCATTTCTTTTATTACTATACAGCAATTTGTGCTGTAAAATTTAGTGGTATCAATACCACAAGACGTAAAAGAAATGGTTCAAATTTTCAAAAACTATTCTGGCCAGGGTTCGGCACGTTCACTAGCGGGTCAGGGCGCATGCGATCATCATACCTGTCATCCGTTTACCTACTATACAAAAATTAGTGCTGTAAACTTTCGTGGTATATATAACACAAGACATAAAAAATTGTTCAAATTTAAAAAACTTTTGTTGAGAGGGTCGTGCACGTTCGCTAGCGGTTCAGAACCCATGCGATCATCATCCCTATCACCTATTTATTTACTATACAAAAATTTGTGGTGGAAAATGTCGTGGTATCAATACCACAAAACATAAACGAAATGGATCTAATTCAAAAAGAAACTCTTGTGGCCAGGGTCGTGCACGTTCACTAGCGGGTCAAGACCAATTTGATCATCATCCCCAATATCCCTTTACCTACTATACAAAACTTTGTGCTGTAAAATGTCGTGGTATCAATACCACAAGACATAAACGAAATGGTTCAAATTTTCAAATACTTTTGTGGCCAAGGTCGTGAAAATTTACTAGCGTGTCAAGACCCATGCGATCATCATCCCGTAACTGGCTATACAAAAATTTGTGCTTTAAAATGTCGTGGTATCAATACCAAAAAAGACTTGGTTCAAATTTTCAAAAACATTTGTGGGCAGGGTCGTGCACGTTCACTAGCGGGTCAAGACCAATGCGATCATCATCCCTAACATCCCTTTACCTACTATACAAAACTTTGTGCTCTAAAATGTCGTGGTATCAATACCACAAGACAGAAACGAAATGGTTCAAATTTAAAAAAAACCTGTGTGTCCAGGGTCGTGCACGTTCACTTGCATGTCAGTACCCATGCGATCATCATCCCTACAATCCCTTTACTAACTATACAAAAAATTTTGCTGTAAAATGTCGTGGTATCAATATCAGAAGACAAAGAAAATGGTTCAAATTTAAAAAAAAGTTTTGTGTCCAGGGTCCGGCACGTTCACTAACGTGCAGGACTCATGCGGTCATCATGTCTATCATCCATTTACTTACTATACAAAAAGTTGTGCTGTAAAATGTCCTGGTTTCAAAGCAACAAGAAAAACGAAATGGTTCAAATTTGCAAAAACTTTGTAGCCAGAGTCGTGCACGTTCACTAGGGGGTCAAGACCAACGCGATCATCATCCCTATCATCCATTTATTTACTATACAAAAATTGTGCTTTAAAATGTCGTGGTATCAATACCACAAACGAATTGGTTCAAATTTACAAAAACTTTTGTGGCCAGGGTCGTGCGCGTTCACTAGCGGGTCAAGACCAATGGTATCCTCATCCCTATCATACCTTTACCTAATAAACAAAATTTTGTGGTGTAAAATATCGGGGTATCAACACCACAAGACATAAACGAAATGGTTCAAATTTACAAAAACTTTTGTGGCCAGGGTCGTGCATGTTCACTAGCGGGTGAAGACCAATACGATCATCATCCTTATCATCCCACTACCTTTTATACAAAACTTTGTGCTGCAAAATGTCGTGGTATCAATACCACAAGACATAAAGGAAATGGTTCAAATTTTCAAAAAAAATTTGTGGCCTGGGTCGTGCACGATCACTATCGGGTCAAGACCAATGCGATCATCATCCCTTTACTTCCTATACAAAATTGTGCATTAAAATGTCGTGGTATCAATACCACAAGACATAAACGAAATGGTTCAAATTTAAAAAAAAAACCTTTGTGTCTAGGGTAGTGGACATTCACTTGCGGGTCAAGACCCATGCGACCTTCATCCCCATTATCCCTTTACCTAGTATACAAAAATTTATGCAGAAAAATGTCGTGCTATCTATACCATAAGACATAAACGAAATGGTTCAAATTTAAAAAAAAATTTTTTTGGCCAGGGTCGTGCACGTTCACTAGTGTGTCAGTACCCATGCGATCATCATCCCTATAATTCCTTTACTTACTATATAAAAAATTTTGCTGTAAAATGTCGTGGTATCAATACCACAAGACATAAACGAAATGGTTCAAAATTCCATACTATTTTGTGTCCAGGGTCTTGCACGTTCACTAGCGTGTCAGGACCCTTGCGATCATCATCCCTACCATGCATTTATTTACCATGCAAAAGGTTGTGGTGTAAAATGTCGTGGTATATATACCAAAAAACAAACGAAGTTGTTCTACTTTAAAAAAAAAAACTTTTGTCGCCAGGGTCGTTCACGTTGTCTGGCGTGTCAGGACCCATGCGACCATCACCGCTATTTTCCATTTACTTACTATACAAATATTTGTGCTGTACAATGTCGTGGTATTAGTATTACAAGACATAAACAAAATGGTTCAAATTTAAAAAAACCTTGTGCCCAGGGTCTTGCACGTTCACTGGTGGGTAAGGACCCATGCGGTCATCATGCCTATCATCCATTTACTTATTATACAAAAGTTTTGTGGTGTAAAATGCCCTGGTATCAACACCACAAGAAAAACGAAATGGTTAAAATTTTCAAAAACTTTTGTGACCAGGGTCGTGCACGTTCACTAGCGTGTCAGTACCCATGAGATCATCATCCCTATAATTTCTTTACTTACTATAAAAAAAATTTGCTGTAAAATGTCGTTGTATCAATACCACAAGACATAAAAGAAATGGTTAAAATTTTTATACTATTTTGTGTCCAGGGTCTTGCACGTTCACTAGCGTGTCAGGACCCATCCGATCATCATCCCTATAATGCATTTATTTCATATACAAAAATTTGTGGTGTAAAATGTCGTGGTATCAATACCACAAAAGAAAGGAAATGGTTCTAATTTAAAAAACTTATGTGTCCAGGGTCCTGCACGTTCACTTGTGGGTAAGGACCAGTGCGATCATTATCCCTATCATCCCTTTACTTACTATGCAAATATTTGTGCTGTAAAATGTCCTGGTATCAATACCACAAACGAATTGGTTCAAATTTACAAAAACTTTTGTAGCCAGCGTCATGCACGTTCACTAGCGGGTCAAGACCTATGCGATTATAATCCTTATCATCCCTTTACCTACTATACAAAAATTTGTGCTGTAAAATGTCGTGGTATCAATACCACAAGACATAAACGAAATGGTTCAAATTTTAAAAAAAACTTTTGTGGCCAGAGTCGTGCACGTTCACTGGCGGGTCAAGACCAATGCGATCATCATCCCTAACATCCCTTTACCTACTATACAAAACTTTGTTCTCTAAAATGTCGTGGTAACAATACCACAAGACATAAACGAAATGGATCAAATTTAAAAAAAAACCTTTTGTGGCCAGAGTCGTGCACGTTCACTAGTGTATCAAGACCCATACGATCATCATCCCTTTGTTGCTAAAAAAAATTTGTGCTTTAAAATGTCGTGGAATCAATACCACAAGACACAAACGAAATGTTTCAAATTTTAAAAAAAACCTTTGTGTCCAGGGTCGTGCACGGTCAGTTGCGTGTCAGGACCCTTGCGATCATCATCGCTATCATCCATTTACTTACTATACAAATATTTGTGCTTTAAAATATCGTGGTATCAATACCACAAGACATAAACGAAATGGTTCAAATTTTAAAAAAACCTTTGTGTCCAGGGTCGTGCACGTTCACTACCGGGTCAAGACCCATCCGACAGTCATCCCCATTATCCCTTTACCTACTATACAAAACTTTGTGCTGTAAAATGTCGTGGTATCAATACCACAAGACATAAACGAAATGGTTCAAATTTAAAAAAATACTTTTGTGGCCAGAGTCGTGCACGTTCACTGGCGGGTCAAGACCAATGCGACCATCATCCTTGTCATCCCATTACCTTTTATACAAAACTTTGTGCTGCAAAATGTCGTGGTATCATTACCACAAGACATAAGCGAAATGTTTCAAATTTTCAAAAAATTTTGTGGCCTGGGTCGTGCACGATCACTAGCAAGTCAAGACCAATGCGATCATCATCCCTTTACTTGCTATACAAAATTGTGCTTTAAAATGTCGTGGTATCAATACCACAAGACATAAACGAAATTGTTCAAATTTAAAAATACCTTTTGTGTCCAGGGTCGTGGACATTCACTAGCGGGTCAAAACCCATGCGACCGTCATCCCCATTATCCCTTTACCTACTATACAAAAATTTATGTAAAAAAATGTCGTGGTATCTATACCATAAGACATAAACGAAATGGTTCAAATTTTAAAAAAAACTTGGTGGCCAGCGTCGTGCACGTTCACTAGCGTGCCAGTACCCATGCGATCATCTTCCCTATAATACCTTTACTTACTATACAAAAATTTTGCTGTACAATGTCGTGGTATCAATACCACAAACGAATTGGTACAAATTTACAAAAAAAAAATTGTACCCAGGGTCCTGCACATTCACTAGCGGGTCAAGTCCAATGCATTCATCATCCCTTACAACCCTTTACCTACTATTCAAAACTTTGTGCTCTAAAATGTCGTGCTACCAATACCACAAGTCATAAACGAAATGGTTCAAATTTAAAAAAAAACCTTTGTGTCCATGGTCGTGGACGTTCACTTGCGTGTCAGTCCCCATGCGATCATCATCCCTATAATCCCTTTACTAACTATACAAGAAATTTTGCTGTAAAATGTCGTGGTATCAATACCACAAGACATAAAAGAAATGGTTCAAAATTCCGTACTATTTTGTGTCCAGGGTCTTGCACGTTCAGTAGCGTGTCAGGACCCATGAGATCATCATCCCTATCATCCATTTATTTACCATGCAAAAGGTTGTGGTGTAAAATGTCGTGGTATAAATACCACAAGACAAACGAAGTTGTTCTAATTTTTAAAAAAATCTTTTGTCGCCAGGGTTGTTCACGTTCACTGGCGGGTCAGGACCCATGCGATCATCACCGCTATCTTCCATTTATTTACTATACAAATATTTGTGCTGTACAATGTCGTGGTATTAGTACCACAAGACATAAACAAAATGGTTCAAATTTAAAAAAACTTGTGCCCAGGGTCGTGCACGTTCACTGGTGGGTCAGGACCAGTGCGATCATTATTCCTATTATCCCTTTACTTACTATGCAAGTATTTGTGCTGTAAAATGTCCTGGTATCAATACCACAAACGAATTGGTTCAAATTTACAAAAACTTTTGTGGCCAGATTCATGCACGTTCACTAGCGGGTCAAGACCTATGCGATTATAATCCTTATCATCCCTTTACCTACTATACAAAACTTTGTGCTGTAAAATGTCGTGGTATCAATACCACAAGACATAAACGAAATGGTTCAAATTTAAAAAAATACTTTTGTGGCCAGAGTCGTGCACGTTCACTGGCGGGTCAAGACCAATGCGATCATCATCCATAACATCCCTTTACCTACTATACAAAACATTGTTCTCTAAAATGTCGTGGTATCAATACCACAAGACATAAACGAAATGGTTCAAATTTAAAAAAAAACCTTTTGTGGCCAGAGTCGTGCACTTCACTAGTGTATCAAGACCCATGCGATCATCATCCCTTTGTTGCTATAAAAAAATTTGTGCTTTAAAATGTCGTGGTATCAATACCACAAGACATAAACGAAATGTTTCAAATTTAAAAAAAAAACTTTGTGTCCAGGGTCGTGCACGGTCAGTTGCGTGTCAGGACACTTGCGATCATCATCCCTATCATCCATTATTTATTATACAAAAAGTTGTGCTGTAAAATCTTAAGTAGCACAGTCACGTCATAAACACGTCTTTTTTTGGGGTTCGAATTCAAAATGACGTCTTTTGAAAATTTGGAACGTCTTTATCACGTACCAAAATGGTAACAAAAATGACGTGTCAAACATGACCTAAATTGTACGTGTTTATCACGTGTCAGAATGGTACAAAGAATCACGTGTCGAACATCACCAAAAATAGACGTCTTTTTTAGGTGCTAAAAAGCGCGGACGTTCCCCGTACTGTAACTGCGAGCAGTGCATGCTGGGAATCGTGAGCTATTTGCAGAATCGTGTTTTGATGGTATGTGAATATGCATAATGTGTTTTGTTAAAGGCATCTGTGATAAAGGTCAGCTTTAAGACAAGTAAGTATAATTCCTATCCTATTCCTAGGTGCATTCTGTGTAAAATTCAGCAGATTGAGTATTATAATTGTGAAGATTAGCTCCTCATACAGCGTTGCCTATGGTTTCTTATTACAGTGTATTAAAATACCGTAGAAAGAACGAGGATACCTCCATTAGGTTAACATTTGCAGACGCCTGTATCAAATTAAGTATTTTAGGTAGAATACTATATAAAATATTAATAGTGAAGGTAGTAAAATGATAATGTATGTTTTATTATTCTCAATAAACCGTATATGGGATTGAGTATGCATGGGAAAGTATGTCATTCTGTGGTGCAGTTTTACTATACAGATCCATAGATTGTAAAATGTACAAAAAGTAGCCTATTTCATGTCGAGAACAGGACCAACCAACCTCCGCGGGGCTTCTTCTAACCCGTTCCTACTACTACTACTTAGACTATGGATCCGTATAATAAAAACTGCACGCATTGTGGTACTATTTGCCAAGGCGAAAGATTGCTAAATACAAGGAAACAACGAGATGACAGTAAATGTATGCTTTTGGAGGCATTACTGGAACAGACGGTTTTACTAAATTTTGATACATTTCTTACATTTTCAGGTTAGGTTAGAGCATTGTATTTCCTATTGCAGAATATACACTAAATGAGGAGCTCCATTACTAATTGCAGATTGCCTTCACGGGGGTTAGTATAAATATAGAGTAGACGCATGGGCCAAGGTTCTAGAACACAGGTCCCCCTTCCCACTTAATTGTAACAAAGACAGAAGAGAACGTGTCGTGCAGGGCTCTAACCCGCCTTCACTCGCTGACGCTCGCTCAACAATACATGTGAATTAAATGTTAAACTTTGGTACAGAAAAAAACCAATCTAGTTGTTAACCTATATGGGGGGACTTGTGTTCTAGAACCTTCCCGACGCGTGGCATATTAAGTACAGTGCATAAAACACGAAACAACTTTTGCTAGGTGCCCACTAAAAAACACAAATGCATTCTATTGGAATCAGTGCAGAAGCAGAGCAAGAGGGCCCGAGCGGAAACGAGGGGGTGCGTTACTAGGGAACAGGCACGTCAGCGACGGGGACTATGCGCGTAAAGAAGAATAGTGGAAAAGCACACTTACGTTTACAATGCTTTCACTATCACTCAAAATGCGGCTTCACTCGAGCAGACGGTTCTACCAAATAGAAACTTTATAGGTAAAATATTATAAGAAACATTTTTCATGAAGGAATAAGAGTGTGAATATAAGTAATTACTGTCAGTGTACAGCATATTGAATTGAATTTTAAGTGATCAGTGAAAGTATTGTATATGTAAGTGTGCCCTTCCACTATTCTCGTTTAGACGTATATTCCCCGTCGCTGACGCGCCTGTTCCCTACGGACGCATCCCGTCGCTGCCGCTCGGACCCTGTTGCTGTGCTCCTACCCTGACTCGGTTATATATTATTCCTGCTTTTTAGTGTGGAGTTGATATAAATTGGTTCATGTTTTATTCACTGAAATTGTTACGCTTTACGTCCACGCTGTATTTGTACTGAGGCCTGAAGTCAATCTGCAAGCACTAATGGAGCTTCTGATTTAGTTAATGCTCTGCTAAAAGAAATGCATTGTTCTAACCTGATATGAAACTGTAAGAAATATGTCAAAATTTGGTAGAACCGTCTGCCCGAATAATGCCCAAAATTCATTTCAATTTGCTGTGTACTGACATTAATTACTTACATTCACACTTTCATTCCTTCACAAAAATATGTTTCACATCGTATGTAACCTATGAATTTCCTGTTAGGTAGAACCGACTGCTCGAGTGAATCCCTTTGGGAAATGACCCTCGGCAATTGTTGCAATGCCAATCGTGTATGACTTCAGAGTTAGAAACAACGAGCCCTATGGAAGTTCTAACCCCTTCGCTCACTCAGTTATGTTTTGTTTAGCCTTTTGTAGCACTACTGTCTTAAATTTAGTGAAAAAATCCACAAAATCGATGAATATTTGGTAGACCCGTTTGCTAAAGTAGGGCCCCCTTGTATATGTGCATAATCAGTGGGAGGATATTACTCCAGTTGAGAGCACTCTCAAACTGCAAGCATCGCCCCTACACACCCTCACAAGACACTTGGCTACCGTAACTGTGCTACAGAATTCGGTGTGGAAATCATAATAATGTAACGGGTTTTTGACTGTTCGAATATTTTGTTCATTAATTGAGTAGACAGCTCTCTCGCATTTTAGATTACAGTACTTACTCCAGTGCCAGCATGTGGTGATGGATACTTATCAATGTTGCCACTGAAGTTCAAAAAAATATATTCCAGCTCAATTAAGTATCCTTACATGACTATATTATTATGATTTCCACTGCTAATCGTGAAACGATTCAAAGGAAACCAAATGTCTTATTAAGGGACCGTGGTTGGGGGCTGCGCATTAACAACGGAAGTCTCTTTGGGTCAAAAACCTGCTTTCAGTTAGAACACCAATTCCTCATCATTAAAAAGAAATGAAATTAAATATTTAGTTTCACGCCCGAGGAAAGGCACCGAGCCTAAGGAAGATAGTGATAATGAAATGTGAAAAATGGTGGTATGAAGAAAGTGGGCGAAAACGGGAGAATGTCGAGAAAACTCAGCCACATGGTGTTTGTCCACCACAAAGCCCACTTGGCACGAGCTGGGATCGAACCAGGGATCCCACGCACTAGAAGTGAACGCTCTACCACAGGCACTGCAGCCCCATCAGTAAAAAAAAAAAAAAACATACCTCATTGCTTCGGGGCTTACATATCTGCTGCCCCTCCCAGAGTAGGATATTTTTTATTTTTATAAAAAAATAAAACCTACCCCAGAATTGGAGCTCTTGATTTTTTCAAGCTTGTATTATAAATGTAAGATAATTTTTTTTACACGTTGCAGAATTTAAATGAAGCAATACATAGCAAGAAATTACTTGTCTTGGTGTTTTTGGTCAAAAAATGTCCGCGTTCGAAAACGCAGGTAGTACTTTGTGTTCTTTGTGTTCAAGATGCGATATTTTACGCTCTCACTCCGTTCTCAAATCCGATCCCTGCTTCTTATGGGGCCGCGGTGGCTCAGTGGTAGAGCGTTCACCTCTGGTGCTTGGGGTGCCGGGTTCGATCCCAGCCCCGCCAAGTGAACTTTGTGGTGGACAAACACCGTGTGCGTGGGTTTTCTCGGGGTTCTCCCATTTCCTCCCACTTTCTTTATTCCACCATTTCATCCATTACTCATCATCACCGTCTCCTTTAGCCTAATCGGCATAACCGTGGGACGTAAAACTCAAAGATTTTCCGATCCCTGGTTCTTGTTAACAACGTGCAGACAATAATCCATAAAATCTATCTGTCCACAAGTTTGTCAATATTTATTTTACGTATCTTTCCATTTAAGAAGTGACCATTCCTGCACCGAGGTTGAGACGATTTCAGACTCTTTTTCTCACCGTCCTTTACGCTGAAAATATCCAGAACAGAAAGCATGTGAAATTTATGGCTGATGTTTTCCTGCCAACTCATTTTCCTCTATAAGCTCTCAGTTTTTTTTTTTAAATACAAAATGCAGTAAAAACTCACTTTACTGTTTACATGAAATTAAACTGCTTCATTTCATGTTAAATGTATTTAGTCGTTGTAATAAGCCTAGCTGTAAATACATGTTATTTGCCAAAATAAGCCTTGCATGTACTCCCACTTTCCAGAGCGTGTGGCCAATGCTCCTGCAAATGATGAATTGATCAACAGCAGACCACCTAGCTCGGAATCTTTCTTAACTGAACTTGAAAGCCGTAACTCTGACCCCTTTCTGCTCGTCGAGCTGCTCTAGAAATATCACTGTGGAGGATGACATACATACCAAAGTTGCGACAGGTGAGTTTTTGACATGTTATTTTATAATACCCATGTAAGAAAATGCCGAGTAAGAAGAAAAAAAGAAAGTAGTAATATTTTATTAGTACTTAACTAAAATAAAATAATTGTTGAACAAGGCAATACTTTTATGTAAACGAAATATTCAATTTAACGTTCCACGATCAGGCACTGAGGCTAAGGGAGTCGGTGATGATGAGAAGTGAATTAAATGGTGGAATGAAGAATGTGGGAAAAAATTGGAGAACTCCAAGAAAAGCCGCTTGAAGTGAGCTGGGATCGAACCAGGGGCCCCAGGCACCAGAGGTGAACGCTCTATCACCGAGCCACAGCTGCGCCAATTTTATTTAAATGTAACTGTTTCAGCAACAACCTCTTCTTCTTCAGATACACTCTATTTATTTATTTATTTATTATTTTAGATTTTTAAAGATTTCCTTGTTTATTAATTTTTATTCCTTCAGCAATTATTTTATTTGACTTATTTATATATAAGCAAAGCTTTAATATGGAATGCATCACATGTTATAGTGTTCGCGCTTTTTTTTTTTTTTTTTGAATGGGTAAAAGTACTCCTCCCGAAAATATTTTTCTCAACAGAGGGGTAAAATATAATTTTCACCAAAGAGAAGTTTTATTTTTATTATTATTATTATTGTTATTATTATTAATAATATTAATAATAATAATAACTGCCGCAACTTCTAACCCTGCTCAGAACAAATAATGTGACGATTTACACCCTACTGCTTGTGACAGAATTCTGGTTCTAGAAGTCTTATTTTTTAAAAATACTCCAGTAACAAGTGAGGGGGCGTTTGCTCACAATTTTTTATTTTTCGGAATACATAAGTTATACACCATTTTGTTTGTAATTTTCACTTTATTTTTTGTCATATTTTGAAATGCTAATATATGTTTCGTCTTGCATCATAAATTTAACTTACCAAATCGTATCCAATCAGGATAAAATTTCTTATCACAGTAGAAGGATACCTTTTCTGGTTAGTTCCACCTGTGTACGGCTTGTCAGATTGCTGCATCCGATAGCGCAGTTCTGTCACGATATGTAAATGCGGAATTTTGACTTCATTTTGGGGCTTACATAGCAGTAGTGAAAGATAATACATGTAATTTCTATCGTTGTCTAGTTGTGTTTGATAAATGAGTAGCTATATTATTTTATTATTAGAAAGTTCTTTGTTTCATACCATAAAAACTATTCTTACTACATCAGTCTGCATCAGTTATGATCCCAGTCCCCGCAAAGTGAACTTTGTGGTGGACAAACTCAGTGTGCGTGGGTTTACTCGAGGTTCTCCCACTTTCTTCATTCCACCATTTCATTCAGTCTTCATCATCACCGTCTCCTTTAGCCTAGCCGACATAACTGTAGGACGGAAAACTCAAAGTTTTTTTTTTTTTTTGCATCAGTTGTAATATCATATCAATATACTTGATCGTCACTTTTAGCTCACATCCTAAAGTTGGTCTTAGAGTGGCATTTTATATTATGAGAACATACGTAATGTAGGCTTCTATGAGTGTTTCAGAATTATTTGTCATGTATCTGTATATATAAAGTTTTATATCCCCCAACTTGTTTGATCCTCCTGAACAATCAGAGTTAACAGCTGCAATAAAATCAAAAGTTAAGCTATTACAGAATAACTAAAATTAATGGTAGTTTAATTTCGCTGTATGGAAGGCCGTTAAAAGTGGATTTTTGAGAATAAGTGACTTCATGCAAGCGAGTGCAGTAACTAATCGTTTTATTGCGTATTGATTGTAGTTGCACATGACATATTGTAATTATTTTTTTTTAAATTTTCTCCGCACCTGAAAAATTGCACTATGATTGTTTATGATATTTTTTTTTCTGTTTCAGTGTTCCTATTTGTCATCGTTGGGAGGAAAAGGGGCCTTTCTCTGATGCTTGGTTTCCAGAGCTGGCGATGAAATTTAACTCCCGCGGAAAAAAGAGCAAAGTTCACGTTGTGCAAACTAGCCTTAAAGACACTTATCATTCGTGAGTAAAAATAAAGATCTTCAAATGAACAATTGCCACAAATCTTCAAAACGTTAGTAGAAAGATATTCACTTCCATCTGCCTTGTTGTTTGCGGATGAAAAGGATTCGGCATGCTTGAAACATGTTGACCTGTTCCTCCTCGCTTTGTTGGAAATCAAGGTAAAGCCATCTTTTTCGAAAACTAAAAGATGGAAGAAACTGCTACTGATATAATAGACGAAGAAGTGGGATACTTACTGCAGTCCCCATTTTTAACCTACTTAAGCACGTGAGGCTTTTTTGATATGATGCAGTATTTCTGTACTTTCAATAACTGTGAAAGGTGTTTTCCTTCATACGAAATTTATAGGAAAATTTAATTCTTTTTATTTTATATTATTAAAAGATCTCTGTAAGTTTTAGATTATAACAAACAGATATGCATTGTCTACATATTTCTTGTTTGTATTACAAATAATATAGACAATCAATGTTTCTTGTTGCATTACAAACAGTATGAATATTATTTTATACGACAAAACGTGCACATTGTACCTACAACTAATAAATGTAGAATTCAAATTAATGGTTATGTGTTTTCGCTTTCATCCCTCAGAGATTAATTAATTTTAAGATGTACTTTCATTTTCGATTTTTCACCTCCAAAATAAAGGTGTCTTAAATTGGAGTTATAAAAGTTTAGTCCTAAATTTTGCACTGTCAATAAAACCCATTGTTCTTGTGTGTGTGTGTGTGTGTTGGATGTGGGTGGTTGTGTTTGTGTGTATGTGTGCGCATACTAGCGTAATAATGGATAGCTATAAAATTTAAGGAAGCACGTGTTGTACCGTAATTTCATTAAGAAGAAGGTACTAGTAAATGCACATGAATAAATTCCAGTGACGAAATGAGTGGATTCTTCTTAGTACTAAGGGCCGCGGTGTCTCAGTGGTAGAGCGTTCACCTCTTTTGCTTGGGGTTCGATCCCAGCCCCCGCCAAGTGAACTTTGTAGTGGACAAACACCGTGTGCGTGGGTTTTCTCGGGGTTCTCTCGTTCCCTCCCACTTTCTTCATTCCACCATTTCATTCATTTCTAATTATCACCGTTTCCTTTAGCCTAACCGGTATAAGCGTGGGACGTAAAACTCAAAGATTTCATTTCATTTTCTTAGGACTGTAAGTACAATGTTCCTTTATTTTTCCATTTCATTCTTTGTTTTTACCATGTTTATTCGTCTTTTCTCATTCTTAAGTTATGTAGGGCTTTTTTTTCCGCCAAGGGTGAGTCTTACATTCGAGGTTTTTTTTTTTAATGTTTTTCAAGTCGATCCAATGCGTCTCGGTTTTCTTTTTAATGTATGGCTTTAAATTTATCCTTTCGTGGAGCAAGCGCTGCCGTTTCTTTCCTGTTGCATTAGGTATATACTTATTCCTCGACAGCTATTGTATATTCGTTTCTTAATGTGTAGGTAAATATACCACACATTAAGAGGCGAATATGTACTATTCAATAGGCTAGTATCCAAATACTAAAAAAATAGAAATCAACAACACTAGAGATGGTCAATTGGATATGGAAATCCCCAATCCATAGATAATACGAACCTTCGGAGAAGCGAAATTTCCAAAATCTTGGTACAGACCAATCAAATAGACCACAATACTTTGACGTTCCCCAATGTGTGCTTCCGAAAGAGGGTGGTGATGCATTTCGCTGTGGCAAGATCTAGGGTTCTTAGGGTCTATCCTGATCTGTTATTTATTACAATAACCCAGTGGTCTTGCTTATCTGGTATAGGAGCTTGTAAATTATTATGCAAATTACAACAAAATGGTGAAAAATCAAGCAGCAGCCACGAGGCTAAATTTATTTTCATTATTGTTTTTACTTATAATAAACGTTGTCCAGTTGTTATTCGTAGACTTTTTATTTAACCCAAGAAAAGTGTTGCGGCCAGAGATCAGTTCAGAACTGTCAAAAAAAAAAAAAAACGCAGTTAAGAAGAAAGAAAAAGTATGATATTTTGTTTTTTATCATTTTAAAAAAAATGTGTTGTAAGCTGTGTGTTTTAGAGTAGATATTATTATTATTATTATTATTATTATTATTATTATTATTATTATTATTATTATTAGTAGTAGTAGTAGTAGTAGTAGTAGTAGTAGTAGTAGTAGTCAGTTCCATATGTCCAAATAATCATAAATTGATGTGTATCCAGTGTTGACATTAGGAATCTCAATCTATGTATAGTAGAACCTCGATTATCCGACACAGTTTCAGGGTTATTTGTTTCAACCACTATTCAACCGATCTATTTCAAAATTTACGGGGCCAAAACTAGGTAGCCCTAGTAGCCTAACCTCTAACTTTGGTGCAAAACGGTTGAATAGGGGCTGATAAATAGCCTCAAAAGTGTGGCGAATAATCGAGGTAGTACATGGGATTGAAATTCCTAATGTCAAAACTGCGGATGCACATGAATTTCTAATGGTTTTGACATTTGGAAATGAACAATTCTACAGACTTCCATGACATTTGAGGCAGCGAGAAGCAAAGGAGTATAAGTGACATTTTCAATAGAGTATGTATGTATCTAAAATGGATTCTGCACAGCAAAATATACAAACTGTATAATGAAGTTCGGCGTAGAGCATTCATGGGTAGACTTTCTATTGGACTGCGACGAGCTTCACCATCCAGTTTGTATATTTAGCTGTGCAGAATCCATTTTTGAGGCATCCATACTTTATTGCAAATGTCACTTACACACCTTTGCTTCTCGCCGCCTCATTTCGAGAACGCCCCCCCGCCCAACTCACATGAAGGGTGTGAAAAAGACGTGAGACGTGATTTACACGTCATTTCTATGACGTGTAAAAGACGTCATAGAAATCACGTCATATGCTATCACGTGTAAAAGACGTCATAAAAATCACGTCATATTCCCGGACATTTCCACGTGGGAAAAGACGTGTAAATCACGTCATGTTCGGTGTATTTTACGGTGTTTTACACCAAAAAAACACGTCTTTTCGACGTCGGTGTGCCACTTGGGATGTCGTGGTATCAATACCACAATACATGAAGGAAAGGGTTCTAATTGCCAAAAAGTTTTTTTGGCCAGGGTCTTGCACGTCCACTAGGAGGTCAGGACCCATGCGATCATAATCCCTATCATCCCTTTAATTACTATACAAAAATTTGTGCATTAAAATGTCGTGGTATCAACACTACAAGAAAAACGAAATGGTTCAAATTTGCAATAACTTTCGTGGCCAGGGTCGTGCACGTTCACTAGCGGGTCAAGACCAATGCGACCATCATCCCCAACATCCCTTTACCTACTATACAAATCTTCGTGCTCTAAAATGTCGTGGTATCAATACCACAAGACATAAAGGAAATGGTTCAAATTTTAAAAAAATTGTGACCAGGGTCGTGCACGTTCACTAGCGTGTCAAGACCCATGCGATCATCATCCCTTTACTTGCTATACCAAAATTTGTTCTTTAAACTGGCGTGGTATCAATACCACAAGACATAAACGAAATGGTTCAAATTTTAAAAAACCTTTGTGTCCAGGGTCGTGCACGTTCACTTGCGTGTCAGTACGCATGCGATCATCATCCCTATAATCCCTTTAATAACTATACAAAAAATTTTGCGGTAAAATGTCTTCGAATCAATACCACAATACATAAACAAAATGGTTCAACTTTAAAACAAAATTTGTGTCCAGGGTCCTGCACGTTCACTAGCGTGCAGGACTCATGTGGTAATCATGCCTATCATCCATTTACCTACTATACAAAAAGTTGTGCTGTAAAATGTCGTGGTATCAACACCACAAGAAAAACGAAATGTATCAAATTTGCAAAAACTTTTGTGGCCAGGGTCGTTCACGTTCACTAGCGGGTCAAGGCCAACGCGATAATCATCCTTATCTTCCCATTATCTACTATACAAAAATTTGAGCTGTTAAATGCCCTGGTATCAATACCACAAGACATAAACGAAATGTTTCAAATTTTAAAAAAACCTTTGTGTCGAGGGTCGTGCACGTTCACTTGCGTGTCAGTGCGCATGCGATCATCATCCCTATAATCCCTTTAATAACTATACAAAAAATTTTGCGGTAAAATGTCTTCGAATCAATACCACAATACATAAACAAAATGGTTCAACTTTAAAACAAAATTTGTGTCCAGGGTCCTGCACGTTCACTAGCGTGCAGGACTCATGTGGTAATCATGCCTATCATCCATTTACCTACTATACAAAAAGTTGTGCTGTAAAATGTCGTGGTATCAACACCACAAGAAAAACGAAATGTATCAAATTTGCAAAAACTTTTGTGGCCAGGGTCGTTCACGTTCACTAGCGGGTCAAGACCTATGCGATTATAATCCTTATCATCCCTGTACCTACTATACAAAAATTTGTGCTGTAAAATGTCGTGGTATCAATACCACAAGACATAAACGAAATGGTTCAAATTTAAAAAAAAAAACTTTTGTGGCCAGAGTCGTGCACGTTCACTGGCGGGTCAAGACCAATGCGATCATCATCCATAACATCCCTTTACCTACTATACCAAACATTGTTCTCTAAAATGTCGTGGTATCAATACCACAAGACATAAACGAAATGGTTCAAATTTAAAAAAAAACCTTTTGTGGCCAGAGTCGTGCACGTTCACTAGTGTATCAAGACCCATGCGATCATCATCCCTTTGTTGCTATAAAAAAATTTGTGCTTTAAAATGTCGTGGTATCAATACCACAAGACATAAACGAAATGTTTCAAATTTTAAAAAAAAACCTTTGTGTCCAGGGTCGTGCACGGTCAGTTGCGTGTCAGGACACTTGCGATCATCATCCCTATCATCCATTATTTATTATACAAAAAGTTGTGCTGTAAAATGTCGTGGTATCAATCACACAATACATGAAGGAAAGGGTTCTAATTGTCAAAAAGTTTTTTTGGCCAGGGTCTTGCACGTCCACTAGGAGGTCAGGACCCATGCGATCATAATCCCTATCATCCCTTTAATTACTATACAAAATTTTGTGCATTAAAATGTCGTGGTATCAACACTACAAGAAAAACGAAATGGTTCAAATTTGCAATAACTTTTGTGGCCAGGGTCGTGCACGTTCAGTAGCGGGTCAAGACCAATGCGATCATCATCCCCAACATCCCTTTACCTACTATACAAATCTTTGTGCTCTAAAATGTCGTGGTATCAATACCACAAGACATAAAGGAAATGGTTCAAATTTTAAAAAAATTGTGACCAGGGTCATGCACGTTCAGTAGCATGTCAAGACCCATGCGATCATCATCCCTTTACTTGCTATACCAAAATTTGTTCTTTAAAATGGCGTGGTATCAATACCACAAGACATAAACGAAATGGTTCAAATTTTAAAAAAAACCTTTGTGTCCAGGGTCGTGCACGTTCACTTGCGTGTCAGTACGCATGCGAGCATCATCCCTATAATCCCTTTACTAACTATACAAAAAATTTTGCGGTAAAATGTCTTCGTATCAATACCACAATACATAAACAAAATGGTTCAACTTTAAAACAAAATTTGTGTCCAGGGTCCTGCACGTTCACTTGCGTGCAAGACTCATGCGGTCATCATGCCTATCATAAATTTACTTACTATACAAAAAGTTGTGCTGTAAAATGTCGTGGTATCAACACCACAAGACAAACGAAATGGTTCAAATATACAAAAACTTTTGTGGCCAGTGTCGTGCAGGTTCACTAGTGGTTCAGGACCCAAGCGATCATCATCACTATCATTCATTAATTTACTATAAAAAAATTTGTGGTGTAAAATGTCGTGTTATCAATACCACAAGACATAAACGAAATGGTTCTAATTTTAAAAAAGTTTTGTGGCCAGGGTCGTTTCGTTAACTGTCGGGTCAGAAACCATGCGATCATCATTCCTATCATCCCTTTATTTACTATACAAAAATTATGCTTTAAAATGTCGTGGTATCAATACCACAAACGAATTGGTTCAAATTTACAAAAACCTTTGTATCCAGGGTCGTGCGCGTTCACTAGCGGGTCAAGACCAATGATATCCTCATCCCTATGATACCTTTACCTAATATATAAAAATTTGTGGTGTAAATTGTCGGGGTATTAACACCACAAGACATAAACGAAATATCTCAAATTTACAAAAACGTTTGTGGCTAGGGTCGTGCATGTTCACTAGCAGGTCAAGACAATGCTATCATCATCCTTGTCATCCCATTACCTTTTATACAAAACTTTGTGCTGCAAAATGTCGTGGTATCAATACCACAAGACATAAGCGAAATGATTCAAATTTTCAAAAAAATTTGTGGCCTGGGTCGTGCACGATCACTAGCAGGTCAAGACTAATGCGATCATCATCCCTTTACTTACTATACAAAATTGTGCTTTAAAATGTCGTGGTATCAATACCAGAAGACATAAACGAAATGGTTCAAATTTAAAAAAAAACTTTTGTGTCCAGGGTCATGGACATTCACTAGCGGGTCAAAACCCATGCGACCGTCATCCCCATTATCCCTTTATCTACTATACAAAAATTTATGCAGAAAAATGTCGTGGTATCTATACCATAAAAAATAAACGAAATGGTTCAAATTTTAAAAAAAACTTTGTGGCCAGGGTCGTGCACGTTCACTAGCGTGTCAGTACCCATGCGATCATCATCCCTATAATTCCTTTACTTACTATACAAAAATTTTTGCTGTAAAAAGTCGTGGTATCAATACCACAAACGAATTGGTTCAAATTTACAAAAAAAAATTGTAGCCAGGGTCCTGCACGTTCACTAGCGGGTCAAGACCTATGCGATCATCATCCTTATAATCCCTTTACCTACTATACAAAAATTTGTGCTGTAAAATGTCGTGGTATCAATACCACAAGACATAAACGAAATGGTTCAAATTAAAAAAAAAACTTTTGTGGCCAGAGTCTTGCACGTTCACTGGCGGGTCAAGACCAATGCGATCATCATCCCTAACATCCCTTTACCTACTATACAAAAATTTGTGCTGTAAAATGTCGTGGTATCAATACCACAAGACATAAACGAAATGGTTTAAATTTTAAAAGAACCTTTGTGTCCAGGGTCGTGCACGGTCAGTTGCGTGTCAGAACCCTTGCGATCATCAGCTCTATCATCCATTATTTATTATACAAAAAGTTGTGCTGTAAAATGTCGTGGTATCAATACCACAATACATGAAGTAAAGGGTTCTAATTGTCAAAAAGTTTTTTTGGCCAGGGTCTTGCACGTCCACTAGGAGGTCAGGACCCATGCGATCATAATCCCTATCATCCCTTTAATTACTATAAAAAATTTTGTGCATTAAAATGTCGTGGTATCAATACCACAAGACATAAAGGAAATGGTTCAAATTAAAAAAAAATGTGACCAGGGTCGTGCACGTTCACTAGCGTGCAGGACTCATGCGGTCATCATGCCCATCATCCATTTACTTAATATACAAAAAGTTGTGCTGTAAAATGTCGTGGTATCAACACCACAAGACAAACGAAATGGTTCAAATATACAAAAACTTTTGTGGCCAGTGTCGTGCACGTTCACTAGTGGTTCAGGACCCAAGCGATCATCATCACTATCATCCATTTATTTACTATAAAAAATTTTCTGGTGTAAAATGTCGTGGTATCAATACCACAAGACATAAACGAAATTGTTCTAATTTTAAAAAAGTTTTGTGGCCAGGGTCGTTATGTTCACAGGCGGGTCAGGAACCATGCGATTATCATCCCTATCATCCATTTATTTACTATACAAAAATTGTTCTTTAAAATCTCGTGGTATCAATTCCACAAACGAATTGGTTCAAATTTACAAAAACCTTTGTGGCCAGGGTCGTGCGCGTTCACTAGCGGGTCAAGACCAATGATATCCTCATCCCTATCATACCTTTACCTAATATACAAAAATTTGTGGTGTAAAATATCGGGGTATCAACACCACAAGACATAAACGAAATGGTTCAAATTTACAAAAACTTTTGTGCCCAGGGTCGTGCATGTTCACTAGCGGGTCAAGACCAATGCGACCATCATCCTTGTCATCCCATTACCATTTATACAAAACTTTGTGCTGCAAAATGTTGTGGTATCACTACCACAAGGCATAAGCAAAATGATTCAAATTTTCAAAAAAATTTGTGGCCTGGGTCGTGCACGATCACTAGCAGGTCAAGACCAATGCGATCATCATCCCTTTACTTACTATACAAAATTGTGCTTTAAAATGTCGTGGTATCAATACCACAAGACATAAACGAAATGGTTCAAATTAAAAAAAATTGTGTCCAGGGTCATGGACATTCACTAGCGGGTCAAAACCCATGCGGCCGTCATCCCCATTATCCCTTTATCTACTATACAAAAATTTATGCAGAAAAATGTCGTGGTATCTATACCATAAAACATAAACGAAATGATTCTAATTTAAAAAAAAACTTTGTGGCCAAGGTCGTGCACGTTCACTAGCGTGTCAGTACCCGTGCGATCATCATCCCTGTAATTCCTTTACTTACTATACAAAAATTTTTGCTGTAAAAAGTCGTGGTATCAATACCACAAACGAATTGGTTCAAATTTACAAAAAAAAAATTGTAGCCAGGGTCCTGCACGTTCACTAGCGGGTCAAGACCTATGCGATCATCATCCTTTTAATCCCTTTACCTACTATACAGAAATTTGTGCTGTAAAATGTCGTGGTATCAATACCACAAGACATAAACGAAATGGTTCAAATTTTAAAAAAAAAACTTTTGTGGCCAGAGTCGTGCACGTTCACTGGCGGGTCAAGACCAATTCGATCATCATCCCTAACATCCCTTTACCTACTATACAAAAATTTGTGCTGTAAAATGTCGTGGTATCAATACCACAAGACATAAACGAAATGGTTTAAATTTAAAAAAACCTTTGTGTCCAGGGTCGTGCACGGTCAGTTGCGTGTCAGAACCCTTGCGATCATCAGCTCTATCATCCATTATTTATTATACAAAAAGTTGTGCTGTAAAATGTCGTGGTATCAATACCACAATATATGAAGTAAAGGGTTCTAATTGTCAAAAAGTTTTTTTGGCCAGGGTCTTGCACGTCCACTAGGAGGTCAGGACCCATGCGATCATAATCCCTATCATCCCTTTAATTACTATACAAAAATTTGTGCATTAAAATGTCGTGGTATCAATACCACAAGACATAAAGGAAATGGTTCAAATTAAAAAAAATGTGACCAGGGTCGTGCACGTTCACTAGCGTGTCAAGACCCATGCGATTATCATCCCTTTACTTGCTATACCAAAATTGGTTCTTTAAAATGTCGTGGTATCAATAACACAAGACATAAACGAAATGGTTCAAATTTTAAAAAACCTTTGTGTCCAGGGTCGTGCACGTTCACTTGCGTGTCATTACCCATGCGATCATCATTCCTATAATCCCTTTACCTACTGTACAAAAAATTTTGTTTTAAAATGTCTTCGTATCAATACCACAATACATAAACAAAATGGTTCAACTTTAAAAAAAAATGTGTGTGTCCAGGGTCCTGCACGTTCACTAGCGTGCAGGACTCATGCGGTCATCATACCCATCATCCATTTACTTACTATACAAAAAGTTGTGCTCTAAAATGTTGTATCAACACCACAAGAAAAACGAAATGGATCAAATTTGAAAAACTTTTCTGGACAGGGTCGTGCACGTTTACTAGCGGGTCATGACCAACGCGATCATCATCCTTATCTTCTCTTTATCTACTTCACAAAAATTTGTGAAGTTAAATGCCTTGGTATCAACACCACAAGACAAACGAAATGGTTCAAATATACAAAAACTTTTGTGGCCAATGTCGTGCACGTTCACTAGTGGTTCAGGACCAAAGCCATCATCATCACTATCATCCATTTATTTATTATAAAAAATTTTGTTGTGTAAAATGTCGTCTTATCAATACCACAATTAAAATTGCTACCTTCCGTTTCCCTTGGGTGCTGGCTCCCGAAGATCTCCCTAAGAAAACAGCTGATAACAATTCTGGTCCAGGCTCATACTGTTCGGGCGCAGATTGATGACATTGAAATATGACAAGTGGTTTGACATGAGCCACGTTGGTGCTTTTGAGACTCAGGTTGTATAATACTTAGTTTTATGTATGCGCACGCATACGTATACGCAAGTGGCAAGTCGTCTGCTCGCAGGATTTCACACACACATGAATGAAGACGATGATATTTACTTAGGTAAATTCCTATTTATTGAGTATGAATATGTGTGAGTACGGAACGGAATAATATATATATATATATATATATATATATATATATATATATATATATATATATATATATATATATAACAACACACAAAATTCTCACTTTATAGAGCTAAATGCTCAAACAGAAGGAATTGCACTGACGCAATCGAATAAACGAAATGAAGAATAAATTCTTAACACTGCATGGTAAATGTAGATATGCGCACACTATTTACGAACACTAGCCCTTGTTTAAATATTACTTGCACTATAAATTGACTCTTCGCACTGAGTCAAGACTTTCACTTTGTAACAAAGACGAGGGGAAAGGGGAAATGCTGGAAAAACGCTGGTCAACGAAGTATCTTGGCTCCAAAAGGACACTACATATCTCGAAGGTATGTATTTGTCCTTTTGCTTCACATCCTATATATTAATGTCGCACCTCGAAGTTCTTCATACTATCACTTCTTCTTATAACGAACTCTCTTTGCTAACTCCTTGCTTCTACTCACTCTTGGGAACAACCCGTTTCGACACTTAGGGTTGACAATGCACTCTATCCAATAATAAAGAAATGTTAATGTTTTCTGTATTCATACGCAGAACCAATGGGTCGACGTTATAATAGAGAACTCTGGCAACAATTTAATTTGGTCCCGTGAGAAAGAAGCTTGGAAGTAATAGTTAAATAAGTGTAGCAGTCTAAATCGATAAATTCTTTCCATGGTTATAGCATTTTTATGCACTACTGTTATACGTGAAACAGTTCAGTGGAAAGGAGCGAACGATGGTAATTGTGTGTATGAGTCATTTCACCTACGACTCCTGCAGATATGAACACTTGTTCTCACGGCAGAAAGGATGAAGTAATAAGAGTGCGTGAGAACATGACAAACATAATATCATTTCCACACAATATCAACTTCGTATCCAAAAATATTCCCAATCTTAATAAATGTTATTATGAAAAACGTATATGCGGAACAGTCATGGTGACGAAGATTATAAGTTGGAAACTATTTAAGGGAAAGAAAAAAATAAATTTGCTGCTACTAAACACACTGGCTAGACGATAAAAGTTGTATTAAAAAAAAACAAGTTCTTTGTTCTATCGTGAGAAATGATAAGAACGGCCGAAGAGCACCTAAAAACACAGAAAGAATTGAAATTCTCACCAAAATGAAAAATAGCTGTTCGTTTCTATGAGTAAAATAATAATTTCGTTGCATGAATAAAAGTTAAAAAGAAATACACTGGTCGTCCAAAAACACTGTTTTGTGGTCGGGCAGACGGTCAGAATTTGGCGAGCCGCAAGGGAACAACACATTGCGAGTCAACGAAGTAATGTGTTGAGAATCCTGGGCAAACACACACGGCAAAACAAGTTTGGAGGTTTATGGCTTATTTTCAAAATACGGAGTTGGCAACACTGTTCTTGGTTCACTGGGTATGGAGGATTATGGGGAAAACACTGGTAACACTGTTTTCGATGAATACTATTCGCAATGAATAATTAGAATAATATAGATTTCTCACCATGAATCACTAGGGCTATTTATTTTGTTTAGAACACTGTTGATCCAGATAGATAACTATCAGCTGATTCCAGATTCCATGAGATGTTCCTGAAAATTCCATATCCAGATGTCTTCTTTCTTCTCTCTTCTTTCTTCTGCGATGAAAGTTCCAATTGGTGAAATCCAGTCTGCTTTACAATTGGGGTTGTGGGGTGGGAAAATAATTGTAGCACATAAGTGAAAGCCTCTATTATATTTTTTTTCAACACTGAGAATAAATGTTCTCGCTTCACTGTGAACATTCACTTTAAAATAAGCTTTGGTATATTCACTATTTGTTTGTGATGCGTATAACACTTTGGGCTAAACTGATTACATGAAAACGAATACGTGGTTTCACCTGTATGTGTGAAAATGTTTATAGGGCAATATAGTTTTGTTTCTATCTATTTATTTTTATATATATTCTTAGTCCATAGTTTCTTTTTTTTTTCAAAAGTATTCATGCTTGAATAGTTAAAGTATTTAAATAAAAATTCACAAGTATAGATAAAATGTGATAATACAAAACACTAAATATTTTCAAAATTCTGAAGTATATCGAGTGAATACGTTAACTTCAAAGAGAATAAAAAATCGATTTATTAATCTGATTATGAATAATCGTAAAAAAATAGGTTAATTCATCTGTAAACGGATGTTAAATCGTAACAATCCTGAAGGTTTAGACGAATAAACATTCGTGAGATAAATTTGTGAGAACTGTGATAACGCAAAATCTTGCATACTAATAAACAAAAAAATTTAAATTCCCAAATATGGGTAAGACACACATATATACTTTCAACAAAGAAGAATTCTTTTGAAAAAGATTTACGAGTTATTTCTTCATCCAAGTGTATCCGAAACACTCCACGAATTCGCCAGTACATGCCAGTACATGTATATCTTGTTGAATCATTTTAACTAATTTCATTAATTAGCTGACGTAGATGCCAGGTTCCATCTAAACAGTTCTTTGATCCTATTAAGGTAAAGCTAGTTAACCATTATCGAAGAATGCATGTAAAAGAATATCCATTAGTCTTTATGAGGTTGTGAGATGTTACACAAGACGTCTGTAGAACATAATCATGTTCAAAACAAAATATAAGAATGTAAAGGAAAACTGATCTTGAGTACTTCCAAGGAAATTATTGATGTCCAACTCCAAATGCTTATAATAGGATAATAAAATTTTGTTAACACAAAATCAACAATGCATGACAACAATGTGTAGGCATATTATAAATGTAATCATCTTTCATGATGCAAAATTCCATCGTAAACAAACGCCTAGCTTTGGTGTAATGGATGCTCATCGGCACTTCCATAATGTCCACAAAGTCTGCAATAGTATACATCAACATATTGATCAGCGACACATGTATATTTATCGTAACATTCACACATTTGCCATATCGAATTGTGATTTAAGTAATGTATGCCTAAATTAAAATCCTATTAGCGATTCATTGCATACACTGAGAAAAAAATTGTAGGTGACGTTTTTAAAAAGATAAGTTACATGCGTAATTCCTGTAGTTTTTGGACTTAACGTACAACAGACGTATAACTGAAAATGCATGTTTTATAATATTTTCTGTATAAGTGTTCCATCTATACGTACTTTCCGCATGAAACAATGTAGGCGGTCAGAATCCCGCATATAAATGGACGTATACAACATATAGCTAACGAAGGTAACATAAGTATATGCATGTGATATACGGAAAACTGTTAGATGTCAGACATCCTGCAACGGCATGATGTAACATCTAAGGGCAGTGCCTATGTAGTATCCGGATAACGTATGCTCCGTACTGATTTCTATAGTAAGCAAGAGGATACCGTATATTTCTACAATATACCGCTGTCCGGAGAACGGATTTTTCTCTGTGTAGAAGTACAATAACAAGTAATTCCTTAGGATATCAAGATAAAGACACAAGATGTAAACATTCCTTAAATATTCATTATCGATGAAAATAGGACGCCATATGTCGAAACATTGAAATAATATAAAGACTTTAATAATATTTCTCGAATAAGCTTCTTAACTTTTTAGCTGTAAATTCAAACAAATGGTTAACAACAAGAATATTAACGCGAATTTTATTTCACCTAGATAGATTTCAAATTTTGGCATCGACACAAATTAATGGAAATTAGTTGGCATGGTATGAGTAATTAGTTCTTAAGATTGTATGCGTTCTTGCTTCACTAAATAAACAAAGGTTACAATTGCTGAAATACAATAAAAGAAATATTTGGAATATATCACAATACATGCTAACATAGTCTTAAAATACATGAGACAAAATATCACTACACGAATATTTCACAAAATCAAATTATCAGTTATACAGAAATACTTCAGATTCTTCTTGGAAATCTGTTGAAATATGCAAATGGCATTAATACATATAATAAATTCACAAATGTTGAAGTATTCAAGCATGAAATACATTACAATAGTAATACAATGGAACATCATTAAATCTTAATATTCAATATACACAGAGGCATATGTCTAAAATACAGGATATGAATACACAAGTTACAACGAAACCTCAATGTGTACATCAAGGAAGGGGAAAATTTCCAATAATTACCGAATGATGGGTTAATCACTGGGGTGTCCAAGTATTTCATGGTTCACCACGCCATGTCTACCTAGAATGTAGCTTGGAAATTAAATTTAATCATCCCTTACTAATATACCCTAAAATTCCTTCCCGAAGAATCGGTCGTATCAAGATGCTAAAGAAGCAAAAAGAAATGTTAATAAGAAACCCAAATAGATTGGATAGATTCCAAAAGAAATGTTTATCTACGGTTAATACCACAACCGAAGGATACGCCCGTACGTCTTGAATACATATCTTCTTGTGTTTTCTATGACAAGGAAAAAACTATGTAAAATCCTAATGTAAAACATGTTAAAACTTAACAGTCTACACTGCTTGACAGATCTCGATATAAAATATCAATGTACCATATTAGACACATTTGTACCATATTCTTTAAACACACTTAATCATATTAAAAGTCAAAAACTTTAGTAAAAAGTCTGATGAATCTGGCTTCTGCTTTAAAATAGGCCTCTTCTCAATCAGTTCGGTCTCCAGTCAAGTTCGGAACAATCAGTTTGACAAATGAAGGTTGCCAATAAGAAGTGTTAAAATAATATTTCAACAAAGGATCTCCTAGATATAAACATAACAAACGGGTAGATGTTAAATTATTGGTTTGAACTTGCTTTACCTGGGAATCATCTTTCGGATTACCATTCACACTTTCCTCTTCTGTTTCCTCATTGAGTTTGGATAAATGAAATTTCCCACTAGGAGTAAGAGAAGTAAGATTATTCGGAGTGTCAGGTGTTACTAAATTTAAATCTTGTAAAATGTGTTCTGGGAGTTGCCTTTGTCCCAAAGTTAACAAGATTTTGCGGGTTTCAGGCGTCGGATTCCAAAGTTTTGTTCTGTCCATGGAGTGCAAACCTATATATTCACCTGTCGTAGGATCGATAAGTATTAATATAAAGATTAAAAATCTACAAATACACTGAATTATACCTAAGTAGCCTGAAAACGAAAATTGAACATTAAATCTAATTTTCCTGAAAGTCAGAGTCTCGTTCGTGACGATAATTTGACCTTTCATAATTTCGTTCGTTGTTCCGGTGATTTTTGTCATTATCACGATCACAAAATTGTCTATTGTTTTTATTTTTTCGGTGATCATTCCTTTTATCCTTAGAGTTACCATTATGTTGCTTCCGACGTTTATCATGATTGTGAGGGTTACGGTTCCGATTTTGCTCGTGGTTAGTGTTCTGATTACGAGAACGTGGTCGTCGATCGTTGTTGGCACGGTCATTTGCATTTCTCCTGTTCCAATTACCGTTTCTTTGAGCCTTGGTATTATTAACTTTCTGATTGTAATACCTATTCTGATTATTATTACCATAACTAAAAGATCTCTGATAATTTTGAGGAGTTTGATTCTGCCTATTGTTCGAATTGTTACCCTGCGTATGTTTCTCCTCTCCAGTTTGCTGAAAATATAATGTTTCTAATTTCTGAATAGACGCCAAAAATCCTCTGATATTAGTGCAAGAATGTAAATAAAGTTCTGTACGAAATCTCTGAGGTAACATATGTATAATGTCTGTTAATATCAAATTCCCGGCTAATTGCTGTGTCAATTCTCTAAGTTTATTAAACTGGTCTGAAGCAAAAGCATGCTCTGAATCATGAGTCTTAGGATTGAATCGAGTTGCTTTACAAGCTGACAGTCTGTGCTGTATCGTCGCGTCTCCGGCGAAAGATCCAACCAACGCTTTTTTAACCTCTTCTAAAGTTTTAAATTCCTCATTACGTGTGTAGTACCATCTTAAGGCTACACCCTCCAATACATGAGGTATGGCTTGTACTAAAGCTTTTTCTGACAATTTTGCAACTTCCGCGGCTAATGCTAACTTGCGCAAATATGTATGTACTGACTCAGTACCGGGATCACCTCTAAACTTGGGTAAATACGCGATAATTTTCGGTGTAAGATGGTCTTTCAGTTTAGTTGTTTCTACTTCCGTATGTCTAGCTTCACGATTGTTGCGTCTAAAATTTCTATTGGTAATGAGCTTAAAATGAGTTTGGTCGCTACTGCTAACTTCACTATGTTCAGTGTAAGCTGAATCACTGTTAGGTTGGTATCCAGTTCTAACATGAATGTCACTATTGATATTAGGTTCCGATTCCCGTGATTTGTTTACGATTCTTTCTACTTTTTGGTATACTAACGCCAAATCGTGACTAATTTCTCCTATTTCCCGCTGTGCTGTTTTAATTTCAGCGTTGTTCTCGAAAGTCTGTTCATTTTTAACTTTAACGTGATAATCTAAATGTCTAATCTCTTGGTAACACATCTGAAGTGACCCTTCGTTCTTCCGAACCTGTTCTATTAAATCTACAACTTCGTCGTTTATTTCGTCTAAATGATTTTCCGTTTCTCTATGCGCTACAAGACAACGTTCTTTATTAGCGTTACAGATGGTATGATTAGCCTCTACCTGCCCTTATGTCAATTCTAATCTTTCAGACATACCCATTAAATGATTTGTGATTTAGGTTACTTTCATTCCCCTTAAATGTACGTCGCGAACCATGAGCTCTATGTTGTCCCTATTCTGCTGAATAGCTATTATATTACGTTCGATTCCTCTCTGAACTCTTTCAATATTTCGAGCTCCTCCGTGGCTAAGCGGTTAGCGTACGCGCCTTTGGCGTGGGAGACCCGGGTTCGATTCCCGGCGGGAGCTCATGTGGTTTGGATTCCACATTAATCAGTAGGTCCACGTCTCATATAGCCTCGCTGCTGAAAGGGACGCTAAACTAAAATCAACTCAACTCTTTCAATATTTCGATCTACTTTATTCTCTAACGTTTGTATTCTATCAGCTATTTTTGTGGTTCCTTCATCGCTTTTGATTTCAACTGCTTCTGTATGTGCCCGTAATTTAGCAAGATTGTCTTCCTGACTATCTAATTTTTCTCTTACTTCTGCAAAATTTTCCCTGTTCTCATTCTGCGCCTGTTCCTGCCTATTTAATTTTTCTCTTACTTCTGCAAAATGTTCCTTGTTCTCAATTTTTGCCTGTTCTTGTCTATCTAATTTTTCTTCGTTTTTTGATAATGTTCTCTGTTTTCACATTCCATTTGTTCAATCATCTTAAGTATTTCAACTTGTTGGTGAGCCATGATGAAAATACAATTACTAATCGCAAATAATAAATGTAACTAGAACTCAAATAAAATACATATATTACAGAACACTATATGAGAAAGAAAATACTAAGTTTTAGTATTATTATTTATATTGGGACAACCTGTAAAAAGAAAATATGATTAATAAAACTTTCCTATCCCAATATTATTAGTACTTATTCATATATAACTACTGTCTCCATGCACAAATCACTGACGGTCTTGGCTCGTGTCGCTAGTTCGGGCGTCATTAAAATTGCTACCTTCCGTTTCCCTTGGGTGCTGGCTCCCGAAGATCTCCCTAAGAAAACAGCTGATAACAATTCTGGTCCAGGCTCATACTGTTCGGGCGCAGATTGATGACATTGAAATATGACAAGTGGTTTGACATGAGCCACGTTGGTGCTTTTGAGACTCAGGTTGTATAATACTTAGTTTTATGTATGCGCACGCATACGTATACGCAAGTGGCAAGTCGTCTGCTCGCAGGATTTCACACACACATGAATGAAGACGATGATATTTACTTAGGTAAATTCCTATTTATTGAGTATGAATATGTGTGAGTACGGAACGGAATAATATATATATATATATATACATATATATATATATTTATTTATATATATATATATATATATATATATATATATATATATATATATATATATATATATATATATATATATATATATATATAACAACACACAAAATTCTCACTTTATAGAGCTAAATGCTCAAACAGAAGGAATTGCACTGACGCAATCGAATAAACGAAATGAAGAATAAATTCTTAACACTGCATGGTAAATGTAGATATGCGCACACTATTTACGAACACTAGCCCTTGTTTAAATATTACTTGCACTATAAATTGACTCTTCGCACTGAGTCAAGACTTTCACTTTGTAACAAAGACGAGGGGAAAGGGGAAATGCTGGAAAAACGCTGGTCAACGAAGTATCTTGACTCCAAAAGGACACTTCATATCTCGAAGGTATGTATTTGTCCTTTTGCTTCACATCCTATATATTAATGTCGCACCACGAAGTTCTTCATACTATCACTTCTTCTTATAACGAACTCTCTTTGCTAACTCCTTGCTTCTACTCACTCTTGGGAACAACCCGTTTCGACACTTAGGGTTGACAATGCACTCTATCCAATAATAAAGAAATGTTAATGTTTTCTGTATTCATACGCAGAACCAATGGGTCGACGTTATAATAGAGAACTCTGGCAACAATTTAATTTGGTCCCGTGAGAAAGAAGCTTGGAAATAATAGTTAAAAAGGTGTAGCAGTCTAAATTGATAAATTCTTTCCATGGTTATAGCATTTTTATGCACTACTGTTATACGTGAAACAGTTCAGTGGAAAGGAGCGAACGATGGTAATTGTGTGTATGAGTCATTTCACCTACGACCCCTGCAGGATATGAACACTTGTTCTCACGGCAGGAAGGATGAAGTAATAAGAGTGCCTGAGAACATGACAAACATAATATCATTCCCACACAATATCAACTTCGTATCCAAAAATATTCCCAATCTTAATAAATGTTATTATGAAAAACTTATATGCGGAACAGTCGTGGTGACGAAGATTATAAGTTGGAAACTATTTTAGGGAAAGAAAAAAATAAATTTGCTGCGACGAAACACTCTGGCTAGACGATAAGAGTTGTATTGAAAAACAACAAGTTCTCTGTTCTATCGTGAGAAATGATAAGAACGGCCGAAGAGCACCTGCATACACAGAAAAAATTGAAGTTCTCACCAAAAGAAAAAATAGCTGTTTGTTCGTTTCTATGAGTAAAATAATAATTTCGTTGCATGAATAAAAGTTAAAAGGAAATACTCTGGTCGTCAAAAAACACAGTTTTGTGGTCGGGCAGACGGTCACATAACTAAAATTAATAGAGTTTAAACTTGAGTAAGTTAAATATTAGGTATTGAAACCCTTGTTTTAGAAAAGTGAAAAATTATGTGTCTAGTATGTTTCAAGAAATACTGAGAATAGAAAAATACACATGTGTCAAATATATTCTTAGTGTCCAAAGACTCTACTCTTAAAGAGTGTATGTACTCTTACGTACTCAAAATGTACTCTTAAACTGTCACATTCTTGGCTGCAACATAGTGAAAAGTGATTGACAAATATAAGATGAAAGTTGGAACATTTCGTGTAGAATATACTTATTTTTTTTAAGGTTACCATAAGTCTGGTTTCTATTCGTAGACTATTAATAGTGTGTAACTTCGGCAAACGTTTCTATATAATTAGTGAGTTGTATGACAAACCAGAATTGTTAAGTTTTCTTGTATTTTTATTTCAGTGTTACACCTTATGCAAATACAGTATATACTTTTGCTTTCATGTTAATGCTCTCATGCTTGCAACGAAACTTTTTGTATGGAAACATGACATTGAACACGGTTTTTTTATTTTCTGCGAAAAAAATTGAAAATTGACGCCCGAAAGGCAAGGAGAAGTGGACGGAAGTGAATGAAATTTTGCACAGACATTGTAGACGAAAAATGAAGGAATACGGGTTTCGTGTTTTTCTGAAAAGAAAAAAAAACTGTTGAGCGGACCGAGGCGTTGAGTGGCGGAAGGTGTGGACCGAAGCGAATGAAATTGTATGTAGATATTGGATACGTAAAATAAGGCCTTCCATGTTTCATAAATGTCTTCATCTGATTTCTTCAAATTTGGCAGATTAACAACAAGCACAGACATTACAGAGTAGCGTATAGCATTTCAGGAGGCACCTTCAAGCCTTTCAATGTTTTCCGCATAAACAAAAACACGTGTCGATTAATTTACTGTTTGCTCTTGATGTGCCAAATTTGAAGCAAAACAGATAGGGACACTTCAGAAACACGAGAGACCTTATTTTATATAGGGTCTCTAAAATATCTACCCACAATTTTATTTGCTTTGGCCCACTACTTCCTGCGCTATTACGGTAATATTTACTTTTTTTCGGAGGAGGTCTAGGCCCAAGCATTGTTTTTCCGCACAAATTAAAACACGTTTCGTTTATTGTTTTGCGAATTGTCCCTATACGAGGTTTTGATGCAATTCTCCATACTCTTTAAAAACTTCTGACGTATAATTATTTGCACTTTTGACATTTCGTAATCAACGGTTTAAAAGGTCCGTTATATACGCAACCGCTTTTTCTCAGGAAAATACGAAACCCAATTACCTTAATTTACGTCTACAATATCTGTGCACAGTTTCATTCAATTCTGTACAATTCTTCTTGCCTTTTAGGCCTCAAATTTCAAAATTTTTGTGGGAGATTTTTTCCCTTAAAACCGTTTTCCCGCAGAAAAAAACTCGCAATTGTTTATTTTTTGCGCATTATCCCTACACAATGTGTCGTTCCAAATCTTCATGTCCTTTAAGCACTTCTGACATACTGTTATCAACACTTGATATTTCACGGTCAAAGTATTGTAGGGGTCTGGGTTCCTACCAAACCTTCCTTTTCATGAAAATACGAAACCCATATTCACTCATTTTATATCTACAATATCTCTGTACAGTTTCATTCACTTTGGTTCATTTCTTCTGACCTTTAGGGCCTCAAGTTTCAAACTTTTGGATGGGAGCTTTTGCCCTCTGAAACCGTTGTTCCGCAGAAAATAAAAAAAGCGTATTTATTTATTTTTTGCGTATTATACCCGCTCAAAGTTTCGTCGTAATTCTTCATGTCCTTTACATACATCTGACAAACTGTTATTAGTAGTTTTGATATTTCGTGATCAAAGCTTTGGAAGGGTCTGTGCCCCACGTAACCATTTTTTCCAGAAAAGTACGAAAGACGTATTCCCTCATTTTACGTCTACAAAAACTGTGCACAATTTCGTTCACTTCGGTCCACTTCTTTTTGCCTTTCGGGCGTCAACTCAAAATTTTGAGTAGGTGCTTTTGCCCCTCCTAAAACCACTTTTCCGCAGAAAAAAAAACGCATTCGTTTATTTTATGTGTAGTATCTACCTCAATCTTTTTTCAAAATTGGAGTGTTACACTTGGGAAGTATTACTTGTGAGTCATAATGTTATATGCATCACTTTTACTCTTCTCATAGAAACAAACCCTTGACCCCCAAGCGTTCCCGGACCAAATGTTCTTTGGACGAAATGTGATTTGAACTAAACATCCCTGGACGAAATGTCCTTTAGACCAATTGCCTTTTGGACGAAATATCCTTTGGACCAAATGTCTTTTGGATGAAATGTCCTTAGGATCAATTGTGTTTTGGACCAAATCTCTTTGGACGAAATGTCCTTTGGACGAAATGTCTTTTGGGCGAATGGTCCTTTGGACCAATTGTGTTTTGACGAAATGTTCTTTCGACCAAACGTCTTTTGGACGAAATATGCTTTGGACCAATTGACTTTTGGACCAAATGCCCCAGGACCAAATGTGTTTGGACTAAATGTCTCCGGACGTAATGTCCTTTGGACGAAACGTCTTTGGACGAAACGACCCCCAACCACACACCGACCCATTCTGTTCAGTGTATTGTAGACAACATCTTCTGAACACTGGTGAGCTTGTCTACGTTTTACTTCCAAGATCTACATTTTTCTTCTTTTTTCATTTGTTTTTAATGTAAAAACTTCAGGCACTTTTGGTTTTTGATATTTGCAATTGTAAGTGTGGCAATAGCAATAGAAGTTCAATTTTGAGATACAGCTCGTGAGCCTTTAGAAGAGCTAACAGTTGGAAAAAATTTTTGAATCACCTGTAATATAGTTTCAATTTCTTGAGGTCGAAATTTCTCCTTTTTGGATGTTCTAATGGTATTGTTTTCTTACGTGTTAAGGAACCTTTAAAGGTAAAGCCTCGTTACCGAAGGCTAATCCATTTGTGTGTATGTGTGTGTGTGTGAGTGTGTATTTTATCACGAAGACCCATGTTTCTACGGAGGAAGCAGATTTTCATAAATTCTGAAGACAAAACTAAACGATGGAAAAAACTGCTACTGAAATCATAGAAAAGGAAGTGAATGGAGAAGTAGCATGCTTATCGCAATCTCCTTTCTAACCTATTTAAGCACGTAGGCTTCTTTGATGCGATTATGAATTTCTGTACTTTTAATAACTGAAAAATCTTTTGATTGCAAACTTTACCTTGGGAGAATTATTATTACTTAGATTGTCTGAGTAGTCATTCTTCCACACCTTCAGGTTTCAAACATATTCACATTGTGGGATTTGTGACGTTTGTTGAACCAAGACATTTGTAGCACAAATGCATGAATAAAAAATTTCTAAGCAGTATGTAGACATATTGTAAGCATTGTGAGAATAAAAATTATAATTTACAGCAGTAATCAATACTTTTTAGACTAGTCTCTAATTGGAAAGGCATACCTTAAATGATTCTATAAGCTTTACCATTCAAAAGAAGACTGCTCAGTTCCAAGCTTTGATCCACTCCAACAAACACTGAAATTCACTCGGTAACATTTAATGCACACTTTATCATTCAGAAACAAAGAATCCTGTTTTGACCTTTCCGTCATTTATATTTCTAAAACGTCTTACGTATTTTATTTAAGACAGCGTCGTCTTGATGACATGAAATAAGATTGAAGTCTTCAAAAGAGATGCTTTTATATTGATTTCCAACAAAGCGATTAGGAACAGGTCCTTCAATATGTTTCATACATGCCGAATCCTCTCTATCCTGAAAATACAAGGCAGATGGAAGTATATATCTTTCTAATAATGTTTTGAAGATTTGTGCCACTGGTTTACTTGGAGATCTTAGTTGATGTTTTATTTGTACTTACGAACGATGACTGTGTTCAAGGCTAACGGCAACTTCGCCTTTTATACACTGTAGTTAAATTGTGTTGCCAGTTCGTTTGAAACCAGGCGTCGAACTGTGGTCACTTTTCGTCCCAATGATGACAGGTAGGAACATTGAAACAACAAAAAAAAAAAAGAATAGAAAAGTCATAGTGCAATTTGTGAGGTAATGGGAGAAAAGGAAAAACAACATTACAATATGCCATGGTAACGACAATCAATACACAATAAAACGATAGATTATTGGACTCCTTTGCATGAAGTCACTTACTGTAAATAATCGACATTTTAGAGTTTTCCATACAACGAAATTAAACTACTATCAATCTTATTGTTATTTTGTAAAACCTTAACTTTTAATTTTATCGCAGTTGTCAACACTGACTGTTCAAGAGGATCAAATAAGTTGGATGATTTAAGATTTTACAGACACAAGTACAGAAGAACCAATTTTGAAACGGTAATTGAAGACTAGAACGAACCCCGAGAAAACCCACGAGCACGGTGTTTGTCCACCACAAAGTACACACGGGATCGAACCAGAGACCCCAAGCACCGTAGGTGAACGCTCTACCACTGAGCCACCACGCCCCCTATAGAAGACTTGAGTACGTATGAGTTCACAATATAAAATGCCACTCCAAGGCAAACTTTAGCATGTGAGCTAAAAGTGAAGATAAAGTATATTGAAACGATATCATAACTGGTAAAAATAATCTATAAAGTTTGTAATCACAAAGATCCCAAAGTGAGAGCATAACGCTGACCCCCTTGCTTCTGACTGGAGTATGTATAGATCACCGTTGGCTCGGTGATAGAGCGTTCACCTCTGGTACATGGCGTCCCTAGGTCGATCACAATTCACGCCGGGTGGGCTCTGTTTTGGACAAACAACATGTGCTTGGATTTTCTCGGAGTTTTCCAATTTTCTACCACTTTCTCCATTCCGCCATTTCATTTCATTCAATTCTCATCAACACTGCTTCCTTTTAGCCTCAGTGCCTGTTCGTAGAACGTTAAATTTAATATTTCATTTTCTTTACATAAATGTATCGCTTTGTTCAGCAATTATTTTATTTTAGTGAAGCACTATTTAGTTTTATTTTAGTTAACATATGACTACTCTCATACTCTTCTTCTTGCTTGGCACTTTCTTACATGGCTATTATAAAATAGCATGTCAAAAAACTCACCTGTCACGCCTTCAGTGTGTATGTCATTTTCGATAGTGATTTTATTTCTAGAGCAGCTTGACGAACAAAAAGGAGTAAATGTCACGGCTTCAATTTCATTTAGGGAAAATAGTGGTCTGCTATCCATCAATTCGTCATTTGCAGGAGCTCCGGAAAGAGGGAATACATGCAAGCCCTATCTTTCCAAACAAGATGAATTTACAGCTAAGCCAATTATAAAGTTAACAAAGAAAGATCTATAGCATTTTGTGCACGTCTATATTCCATTGCCCCTCACACCATAAGTTGAATGCGAATGGAGATAAGGCGAAGGTCAGCTGTAGGTGTGTATAAATCCAACATATTATCTGGTTGTGGCAGTTCAGTTACACCATGAACTTGCGTAATGGCAGAGTGAACATATGCAAGGAAAATATGCCAGGCGTACGGTGAGGGTGGCGTGAATACGCGGACAGTTTAGCGGTGTTTTAACAAGTTTAACGACCGTGTCGAAAAAATAGAAGACGCACCACGTATCGGAAGACTAACACATGTACAAAGTGAAGATCCTCAGGCGGGCAAATTGAGGCGAACAGTGACCAGACAGTTGTGCAACCGGGACTACAATTCAACTTTAGTGAAGAAACCGTTCGGCAACACCTCTAACAACTTGCGAAACACAAGTTAGGCTAGTGTGTAACGTTCCTTTTTGAGCGTTACATCTTCTCAAAGAGATTACTTTATAGAATATTTAATCAGCTCTTAGTGTTATTTTTATTTTTTATATTTTCTCAATTCTCGACCCTCATGAAGGATTCAAGATGGTGGACAATTGGACTAGTATGTGTAATCGAAATATACTACTTTCTTTGTACGTCTATGGCCTGCATCGAGCGGATGTTTCTCAGTCTCGGTAGATGACGCTGGCTGCTTGAAATAAATTGAAATTTTGTGTTTCGTTTAAAACTGAGTAATTTGTTATAGACGTATATATATAAATACTAACTTACTTAATTTTTATTTTCATTCAGTTATATATATTTTACTATTAAAATAGTCGTTTTAGTTTTACGCTCTGTTGCGTAGAAAGTAGCGGCCAATCAGAGAACGAGCGAGATCTACGAGCGCGTTCTCCATTGTCTTAGCTTTTTCTACTGAAAAAACATGGTGGCGAGGAGGGAGGAATAGTGTTTCGTCTTGTCCTTTAAACATGGAATTACTGCATATTATGCAGCAAAGTGACTGTTCTCTATCTTAAACTTTCCAATGGGATATGCCATAACAGAACACAGATAAGGAACTCAGTGTAACGTGTGATGAATATAATATGTTAGCCTGCAAACATTCCGTTTGTGCCTACTCCGGTTACTAGTGGGATCGGCTTGCTGCTCACTAACAGTTCGTTATGTCATAGGTGGAAATATGACAGTTGCATTGGGGACTACCTCTTTGATTAAGTTCTAATCCGGCCTGCTGTCTCTTTCCTGGATATAGTGTTTACAATGTTGTCAACGAGGATTTTCTCCGTAGAGACTCCTCGTCTTCCTTTCCCTAATTGGGACTTGGTCCTTTGTTTTGCCGACTGACTCCACCTGCTTCAGTGGGACCCAGGCCTACCGCTTTGTTGGATCTTTATCCGTGGTCGTCGTTGTGAGCAGAGGTGCTACGACGACTTATACGGTAAACCTAAGTCTATCTGTTGAACGTTGATGAAGTGTTCCTAGTTGCTGTTACCTAAGAAGAAGGTCGCCATTTGGTTAATCTGTACCTGTGGCTACAATTGCGATTACCGCGTGTCGAGCTTCTTGAGAGGTCATTGGAGACTGGTCGCTGCCAGGAGATGCTCCCCGAAGCTGTGCGCTTTGAACTGGTCCTTGGTGCCCTATTGCCTACCAGTAGGTGCCGAAGGTAGCGGTAGAGCAAGCTTTCGTCACCGTTTCAGGTAACTCTGTCTTTATCGTTATTTCTATCTCGATCTATGGAAGGAGTAACGCCGTTCCGGGAACTGTAGAGGAACTTTGTTTACAACTCATATAATTTTCTCAAGTGTCTGTCTCCGTACATATTATCTGGTGCAATATTATCAATGTCGTGTGTCTATTCTATTGTTTCGAGTCACTCTATAAAGTAAAGGGCGATATATGATTTATTAATAATTTGTGATAATGATTTATTAATAATATTCAGTGAGTTTATATAATATACGTATATTGACTCTACAATGTCCATAATGTTGTCTCAAGTAAATTTTGTCCGTAACATGTCTGAGTAGACAGAAGTGAGTCTCTATCCAGTAAGTCAATTCATACGCCGACGGGGTACACTGATGTCAACACCATTTCTCTCTTGCTTTAAATGTATAATGTATCACTCGCTGCCATCTAGCTCATGTTCGTCCCAGTTGTGGGCACTCCGTATTGTTTATTTTATGAGTATTATGTTTGGTGAAGTTAGAGCTTGATTAGCGATGGCTTGCTCATGTTCGTCCAGTAGTGGGCACTCCGTATTGGTTATTATAATATATATTTCATAGTTTAAGTACTAAGTCGTACGTGGGTTACTGACGATTTGCCGCAATTTATGAAAGAGATCCAGAATTTCGGGAGTGAGTTTGTACTTGACATCCTTCTTAATGAGATCATACAACAGAGAAGTAAGAGTCGAATAATTGGGAATGAAGCGCTGTCGCCATCCCAATAATCCTAGAAATTGACGCACTTTCTTCTTGGTTTTTGGGATAGGATAGCAAGGAATTGGCTCATTATGACGTGGGTCAACTTTAACACTCTGACCACTAATGACATGTCCCAGGAAGTTCACTTCCGTCAGAAGGAAGCAACACTTCCGGAAATACAGGGAAAAATTACCACGCTCGAAAATTTCGAAAACACGCTCCAAATGGGCGAAGTGTTCGTCCAGAGAAATGCTAGAGATTAAAATGTCGTCCAGAAACAAAGTGACGAAGTCTATTGTACTTTGATCGAAGTAACTATGCATTACACTCTGGAAAATGGCGGGCGCACTCTTGATTCGTTCAGGTAAGATCATCATTACGTACTGGCGTCCTTTATAAACGAAACTAGTACAGGGATATGACGAAGGATGTAAACCTACGCCATAATATCCTGACGAACAGTCGATTTTGAAAAATATTGCGCTTTCGCTACACGATTCAATATATCACCTACTGATTCTACTTGAGCCTTAGGCGCCCGAACGCGGAGGTTCAGTAGACGAAAATCAATTACAGGCCTGACAGCACCGGACGCCTTGCGAACACAATGCATGGGGTTCCGGTAAGGTGAGGTCTGTTCACGGGCTACGTCAATTCCATTTTTGTAATTCTGCCTCAAATTCCATTTCCATGGATTTTGGCACAGAATAATACGGTCCTGCAACAGGTACTTCGTTGGTTAATTCTATCTTGTACAAAGGCGTTCATATCCTACGAGGATACTCGCAGAAAATATTACGATATCGGAGTAGCAAATCATACAGACGTTGCTTAACATTATTATCTAAATCATCTCGAGATGAGATGTAGTCCTGAATTTCAGCTTCTGAAAGATTGGATTCAGGAACTATATGCACATCTGACGCAGAAAGGACAGCTGAATTTTTTACTGGAGGAGGAACCTCTAAAATATTAACATCAGAACACAAAAGTTTAGAAGGAAGTATTTCTCGCTTATCTGATGGCCATTCGGTCCTCTCGATCTGAACCTTGTTCGAAGACAAAGCTACCATAAGAGTACTAGGTTGATCAGTCGAAATCACGACAAGACTACCAGTATTATCACACAATCTGATCTCCATCCTTTCTCTGTCGACAATAACTTTAAATTTGTCCAAGAACGGACAACCCAAAATAAGTTTAGTTCGAAGATATTTAAAGCAAACAACGGAATATCAAATAATTGACCCTGAATTTTTGTACTAAATATCTGGAAACCCTGAACTGAAACTTTCTCTGCACCGGCAAAGGCAATGACAAACCAGTATATGGTCGCAATTTAGCAGATCAAAATTTAAGTTTTAACTGTTTCCAAATATTTTAATCTAAAGGCACAACTCAGACCCACAGTCAATAGTACAAGTTAATTGAACTCCTCCAATGTTTCCTTTAACAACAGGGGAGGAAGAAAATAATAGTCAGGCTTTGCCTTTTCTTCATCCTCTTCAACTACAAAGTTTACATTAAATAACATAGCATTATTACTCTCATTATTGTTTAGGTCTCCAGATAATGACTTGACCAAGACATTATAAGTTTTGACATTAGTTTCAGAATCATTATCTACGGGGACCGGAGAAATAGAGCAGTCGTTTCCCCCCGTATTCGGAAAAGACTGCGACCTTAGTTTTCCGAAGTAGATGTAGGTTGATCTTCCCTTGGAGTGGAAGATACCTCATCTTGTCTCCTATCATTATTTTGATATCTTCCGTTACGTCCTCGATTCCTTCCACGATAACGGTTTCTACCATTTCCTCGATATCAATTATTATACTGGTAATTATTACCATTACTATTATTGTTATTATTATTCCTACCTTCAGTCTGAGCATAGCTTAAGAATTCAGTTTGACAGCTACTGTCAACATGTTCTGAATGTTCGGTCTCAATCAATAAGTGCATACATACTTAAACATTTCTCAAGATCCCTCAAAAACTTTCTTGGGGCTCCAGGTTTAATATCCCCAGAATACGAAGGAAAAGATTGTAAATCTTTTTTCTTAATCGCAAAAGGCAATGAACTTGGTGTTATACCACTGAAGGTGGTAACACTGTTACGCGGTACTTAACTATTTGGCACAATAGTATTGTGAAAAACACTGGGATCACAACTAGGCTTTTAATAATTAGTATTGAACACCGGTGGGCTATTACCAACAGAAGAAGTGATCCCTCTCGACACCGACCATGTGACAGTGTCAGTAGTACGAGTACTATTACTTACATTACTATTATAATAAACAGGAGAATTAAAATTAGGAAACATATTCAAAGCACTGGTAACCACTTTAGTTTCACTAGGGCTAGCTGACCACTCATATCTAATATCAGGCTTTGATTGCAAAAAAACAGGTTCACTTGAATGACTAACAGAACTGGTACAAACACATTCTATTCAGCAGACGTATTAACAATAGTATTAACAGGCAAATTATCCCTTGACTCAGAAAACGACACGAGAGAGTTTACACTAGTGCAAGAGCGTTTACAAAGAACGCCTTCCTTAGTCAGGCTTCCACACTCAATTGATGTAAATTTCGGTTTCTGTAATTTTTTCTACTTTATTAGTTACAGTTAACATTTCAGCGAACAGTTTAGATTGACTAGTATTACACCCTTCTAGTTCAATCTTCACTTCATCATTTTCATTCTCAATGTTTTTAAATGCTATCAAAAACAACCTTTAATGCTTTATGATGAGATTCAGCCTCATTTTCTATAGAATCAACACGAGATTCCACGGATTCAACACACGACTTAACAGACTCAATACATGACTTATTACCAGTGGCATATTTACGATTTTGTTTCGGGAGGGACTTTGCTAACTTTTGAGGAGGGCTTTGCCTAAAAATGTGAAACTTCTGCAAGATATTTCATATACTTTACTATAGTAAGTAAGATTTCGGGGATTTAGGGGGAGCCCGGAAGCCCCCCTAAATACGCCAATGCTTATTAGTATCAACTTCTAATTTTATATTGTCTAACTGCACTTGCAAATCTTTTTGGTTAACAGTTAGAGAACTACAAAGATTTTCTACACTACCTATTATTTCATCTATTTTGTGCATAGTAGTGGAAAGGCTATGTACATTTAGAACAATGCACTCCTGAATTCTAGCATTATTAGCTTCGTTACTTTCCTTTATACTCTCTATTTTACTGTTACTTTCTTCTATCTTATTATTACTTTCTTCTATTTTACTATTAATATCAGCATTACTTCGCTCAACATATTCTATTTTACTTAACAGCTGAGTTAACATTGCGGCGAGTTCATTCGCCTGCTCTGTCCCTTTTTCGCTCCCTTGCGAAGACTTGGGGAAGAAAAATGTTTAGGAGGTGATTCATTCTCACGCTCCAACACTTCAGGAGAAGTATGTGCATCATAGTTTAAGTACTAAGTCGCCACGCAAGAAAGATCTATGTAAATCCTCGAGTTGTCCTCATGTCTTATCTCTAATTATAAAGCTACACACTAGTTCAGTTGGACGCGTCGAAGATGGTGGGCATTGGGATAGTATCCACGCCTAGATATGATGGTGTCAGGGGTAGAGTCTAATTTGCTGGCTGGTCTTGTACTTCCTATAAATGTTTCTACAGTATGTATTATTATTACCGCCGCTTTTTAGTCGTAAGCTATGTCGACGGAAAGCGCCCTCTTAACAGTTGGTTGCGGAAAAGTAGTGGAAACGTTATGTTTCTGGGGAGGAAGGTTAGTCGACGCAGCCGCGCACTTACTCCCTCTGTGGTGAGATGTTTTGTAACCAGTACTGTAATTTGTAATGTCCCTTCACTCGCTGTGCTGTAGCCTACTAAAAATTTTGTCTCAATACTTGGTCGAGGAATGTAAACAACTCTTCTATTGTTATTAAGGATAATGTTTAAATATTGTTGTTACTAATCTTTTAGTTGTGTCGGCGTGAGAAGTTTTCTGAGATATGTAAAGACTGAATACGTACGATTTTTTTCCGACGACTGAGTTTAGCTGTTCATGATCGTTAATATCGATACCATTCTCATTATTATACGCTGTTTGCAAGAGAGTTAAATAAACATGATTTGCAAGGTATGTGGTGTCGTTCTGAAATGATTTTTTTTCTTTCTTCTTCCTCATGGTGCCGATAATACCATTAGTGTGCAAGAGTCTGGAGTTGAATAGCGTTGTGCTCACTGGTCCATGATCGTACCTAAAGAAAGGAAATTTTATCGGCGACTTTTTCCTTTCCCCTAATGTTAGCTACGAACAAAAGTGTAAATAATTGGTGCAAACTTGTACAATACAGAGTTGGCTTTCCAGCCAGGAGATCACAAGGTCGTTACGAGTATGGCTACCCAGCCATAGAATCGAACTCGCACTCTTCAAGTTTGTCACTCCAGTTCAGGATTCTAAAGTGACGTAAAACTTAACGTTTCAAGTTGTCGACCCAACATAGGTACGTTTCAAGTTGGCAATACTAGCACAGGATCTAAATTGTGTTCTTTCAAGAGGGTTACACTTTATTTGACTACGGGTCGCAAGGTAACCCAAGGAGATACCTGTTTTTCTTCCTGGCTCATCTGATGAACGAGCAATGTCTGGAAAGAGTGTTAACATGTTATGAGAAGTTGGTTCTATACAAAACTCACGTCGGCGTTATCATTGGTTACCATCCCATGAACCGGTTCCAAAACACCCGAAACCAACACTGTACCAGAAGAAGTCCTTTCTGTCTGTTTGGTGGCCTGCTCGCGCCATCGTACATCGGGAACTAGATGGTCTGAGCATCAATACAACAGTGTACTATCAGCAGTTGGGCGTGTTCAAGACGAACTCAAAACTCTGAAGCAGGCCACTTTTGAATTGCTAAGGGTTCCTGGTGTTACAGGACAACGCTAAGCCCCAAGTGGGTAGGATGAACCGGGTCACACTTCTACTTCTTGGATGGGAGACAATATTGCATCAGCCATACTCCCCGGATATCGCACCGTCCAATTATCATCTGTTCCATTCCTTGGACAGTCACCTTAGAGGAACCCAGTTCAAATCCCAAGTAAAGGTTCAAAATACACTTGATACATTCTTCCCTTAACGGCCCATCTAGCTCTACCGGGAATCCATGGCCTTATAGAACATTAACAGAAGGCAGTCGATGCTAATGGGGAATATTTTTGATCTTCCCGGTACGTCTTTGGTAACTTATCAATGTTCGAAGGTGGGAGTGAAAAAGCGAGACAGCTTTCTTGATTAAGCAACGACTAAATATAATTAAAAGAATTGTAGCTGTTTTATTTCATGTAAATAGTAAAGTGGGGTTTCTACTACATTTTCCATTTTAAAAATATGGGCATATACAAAAGGAAAATGAGTAAGCAGGGAAATACTAGTCATAATTTTTACATGCTTTTAGTTTTGGATATTTTCTCTGTTAAGCATGGTGTGAGGGAGAAATATTTTACAAGAATTCCATGTTAAATGAAAAACAATTACATCGCATTCATTCTAAATATGCGTTTTCATATCTATCTTCTTAAAAAGTCAAATTTAAATAAAAACATGTTAATTAAAAGAGAAGATTACACGAACTGTTCTAATGAAACAATTTCTTGTTTTGCACATGCATTACCGAGACAGGCACATTTTCGTTCTAAATTAGATTCAAATACCAAACCAGGGTTCCAAATCGTCCCAACATCGCTGAGTGAAAGGTTATTTCGCAAATGTAAATACACATAAAATAAATATTGACAAATACTTGTGGACATATAAGTTTCATAGCTTATTGTCTGTTCGATATTAACAAGAAACAGAGATAGGATTCAAAAAACGGAATGTTTGCGCAAAATATCACATCTTGAAAACGAAGAACAGAAATGGCCACTTGCGTTTTCGAATGTGGACATTTTCTGAACAAAAACAACACAGCAAGTTATTTATTGCTATATTTTCCTTCATTTAATTTCTGCAACGTAAAAGGAAATACATTTATCTAACATTTATAGCACAAAGCTGAAGAAAACAAGAGCTCCAACTCTGGAATGGGTTTTATTTTATTTTAAAAATGAAAAAATCCTACCCTGGGAGGGGCAGTTGTTCCCTCTGGATCAGTATCTGAGTGGTTTCTCTTTTCTGATGTGGCTGCTGTGGTTCAGTAGTAGAGCGTTCACCTTTGGTGCGTGTGGTCCCATTTTTTTCAAGCACGTGTCAAGTGTTCTTTGTGGTGTACAAATACTGTGAGATTATTTTTTCTAAGCATACTCCCGTTTCCACTCACTTTCTACATAGCACCATTTTTCACTTCTCTTTATCAACGCCTTCCTAAGCCTCGGTGCCTAACCATAGGACGTGAAAATAAATATTTAATTTCATTTCTTTATGCTGATTATGTGGTGTTCTACGTGAAATCAGGTATTTGTCTTGAAGAGACCCAATGCGCGCATAAACATTTGGTGGATATTCCCCACGTTAATAGCTCTCTTAAATAACATCGTATTGGGATCACCACCAGTCATCAACCACTCACTTTTAATAAGACACTTTGCCTCCTTTGAATTGTTTTAGGGTTAGTAGCGGAAATCATAATAATGTGGAGGATTCTTAGTTGTGTTGGAATATATTTTCTTGAAATTCAGGGCAACACTGATTATTATCAATCCTCACATGCATCCACTGGCGTGAGTGTCTTAATCCAGAATGCGAAAGAGCTCTTCTACACAATTAACGAACAAAATATTTCAACACAGTTCCGACGCCCATTTTCCAAAGAGGTTCACTCGAGCCTACCTTCTACCCAATAGAGGATTTATAGGTAACATAGTATGTGAAATATATTTTTGTAAAGGAATGTAAGTGTGAATGTAAGTAAATACTGTCAGCACACATCATACTGAAATGAAATTTGGGCATTACTAGAGCAAATGGTTCTTCCAAATTTTGCCACGTCTCTTACAGTTCTAAGTCAGGTTAGAGCTTTGTATTTCTTTCACCTGAGCATGAATTAAATGAGGCGCTCCACTACAGCTGGCAGATTGACTTCCGAAGGGCTCAGTACAAACACAGTTTGGACGTATAGCATAGAAATTTCAGTGCATAAAACACGAACCAGCACGTACCAGGTGGCCACTGAATAGCAAGAATGTTATATAACCAAACCAGAGCAGAAACAAAGCAAGATGGCCCGAGAGGCAGCGAAGGAGTGTGTCCGTAAAGAGCAAATGGGTCAGTGACTGGGAGTATACCCATAAACGAGGATAGTGGAAGAGAACACACTTACAATACTTTAACTGTCACTCAAAATTCATTTCAATATGCTGTACACTAACAGTAATTTCTTATATTCACACTTTCATTCCTTCATAAAAAATGTTTCTCATAGTGTTTTACCTATATATATATATATATATATATATATATATATATATATATATATATATATATATATATATTATTTGGTGGAACCATCTGCTCGACTGAACACGGATTTTGTGTGATAGTGAAAGTGTCGTAAGTGTAAGTGTAATAGATCAAAGGCTTAGCTGGAAAAACATATTTCTGAACAGTGTATTAAGGCAAAGCGCATCTTACGACAGCTTTATAAATGAAAAAGCTATTTGTCGCAAAAACAAAACTATATCTTGTTAACACTCTCTTTTCGCCTCTGTTCGATTACTGCGATTCAAAATATGGTAGATCTTTTTCCACTCAAAATACTAGAGCAATTCAGAAAATACAGAATTACTCTATACGCTTTTCTCTCAATTACAGAAAGTGTCAGCATATACTGCCGATACTTAATGAAAACAATATCCTAACCATGCCCCGAAGATGATATCTTTTTTACTGTTGTACGCTATATAAAGTAAATTCACATAAAACACCACCTTACTTGCATCATAAATTAACATCAGAGTTTCACCGTTACAATACCCGAGTAAATAATAAACTGAATATGCAGCGGAATTGTTTAAAAATAACAGAATAGACATTTTCAATTACGGCAGCAAGAATCTGGAACTCTTTACCAACGTGAATCACTGACAAACCGTACATTTTTTAAATCATCACTCCAAACATTACTATTTAGAGCCAGAAACAAAAAAAAAAAAAAAAATTGGCACGTATGAAAGGTTTACGACAGTATGAGATTGGTATGAATTTGGAATAGCAGTATGAGTATAGTGTTTTTTTAACATTTACTGAATGTTTTCTTTATCCTTAGTATTATTGAATGTATCATGTTATGTTGTTATTTGTATCTTTTTCCTTTGTAATGATGACAAGGGTTAGGTGGCAGAGCAGGCTTAGGGTGAACCTCTCCCGCTGATAAAAAGAGTAATTCAATTCAAGTGTGCTCTTCCACTATCCTCGTTTACGCTCCCCGTCGCACATTGGTACGAAATGCTCAAAATTCCTTTCAAAGTGCACAAAAATGTACATGTTTTGGTTTTTTACCTCACTGATCACGAACGTCATATCCAAATTAAAAATTTCAAAATGGCGTTTTCAATATGGAGGATCAAATTTTTAGGAAAAGTAGAATAAGGTAACAAAAATTGTATACTAGGGATTTTCACATCAGTGAATACAAGGAAAAATTAAGTATGATGTATCCAATATGGCGAATCAAATTAATACATTGACATATATGAGTACAATTCAGGATCTTTTGGCAGTGCCCTGTTTTCTAACATTAGGTATTTTCTTCTTGATATTCCCATATCAAGGAAAAAGGCAAGCACTTCATCATTGGTATACACGTCCGTGTGTAAAGACATTAATGTCACGATATACTTCTCTACTCTCGATAGACTTGAAGATAAAACGCCTTTGACAACTTTTGAAGCACTTAATTTTCCGGAAGAGCGAATACTCATTAGCTTAGCGTAAGCAAATATCTTAACGTCATTATTATAGCGAATTTCTTCAGTTCTTCTTCCCTTTGAACATTCGCTCCCAATATGGCGAAACAAATTAATACATTGACATATATGAGTACAATTCAGGATCTTTTGGCAGTGCCCTGTTTTCTAACATTAGGTATTTCCTTCTTGATATTCCCATATCAAGAAAAAGGGTTAGCACTTCATCATTGGTATACACTTCCGTGTATAAAGACATTAATTGTCACGATTTTTATATACTTCTCTACTCTCGATAGACTTGAAGATAAAACGTCTTTGACAACTTTTGAAGCACTTAATTTTCCGGAAGAGCGAATACTTATTAGCTTAGCGTAAGCAAATGTCTTAACGTCATCATTATAGCGAATTTCTTTAGTTCTTCTTCCCTTTGAACATTCGCTCAAGGATAAAACTTCCCAGGAAGGTGGTCGATTTTTTTTGTTTCCTTGATGTCTTAGCAGTATTACTATGTACACAAAGCGATAACATAACACTTAGCTATTGATTATTCTTGTAAAAAAATCTCGGTCGTCTTTTCTATTTGGCTCTTGATATTCGTCCCTCATTCTGTAAAATAAAGATGCCCGTCTTCATATCGTCACATTTTTAATACAACAACGACTCCTTGAAGAGAGGTGATGTTCTAAATTTTAAACTATGATTTGTAGATCACTTTTCAAATCGTCTTTCATCAAAACAAATACCTTTTCTTATATTTCGATGATTTCATCTTTTGGACCTAAACTTAATTTAATTAATATTGTCAAATAATCACTTTTTGGATTACTAAATTATTTAACTTTATTCAATTTATTTTATATATTTCAAATGAATTATGAAATAATTAAAACTAAAATATGAATATCGACTATCCTCTTCTATTTTATGCTGAAGTATTTTGTCTCCTCTTCTTATTTTTTGCCTTTTACTATCTTGTTTGCATGTACACTCATGTCAAAAATTATTGTCGCATGTCTATAAATATACTGTTGTAGGAATATAATTTTATAACGAATTGGCCCGGTATTTCTTATAATGTTATTATGTGTACAATCGGCAAAAGCACGTATGTGGCAAATTTAATATCAAAAGAGCAGTAAATAAGAACAATAAAACGAAAATAAATATTAGTGTCTATTTAGCAACCTTTTGTTTTACTCATTCTAATTTTCGTATTTATAACTTTTTTCCATGAAATTTACCACAAATATACATGTCTCCATTATACATCTAGTATCAGTATTAAAAGTACTCTGCAACAATTTAATCAAATTAGTTTGTTACAGGAAGACAGTTATAGATATGCGACAATCATTTTGGACATGAGTGTACCTTTCATTTTCACTTATTTTATAATAATTTTAGCTTCTTTAATTGTTGCTTTACATTAACAAAATACTGAAATATTCATTAACTGCAACTTTCTATTCAATTGCAATTTACAAGAAAAAAAAGAGCGGAGATAAGCGCAGCTGCATTCTTGTAGTAAATTAATAATAGATTATGCGCCAATACAAAATTTAGTGGAATGTTATATGTAACTTTGAGTTCAGGTCATAATTCACTTTGAAATAATTTGAAGAAATTTTGATATAAACATTAATGAAAACGATTGTATAATAACTAACGTATTATGAATAATATATGATCTTAAAATCCTTTATATACCTCCCAGAACAACGTCCATTTTGATTTAAATAGATCGGATAAGTATACAATGAACTATTTCATTGAAAATCAAGCTATATTGCTCGCGCGCATTACGTATTACAAGATACAAAAAGTAGGTTCAGTTTGACTTCCAATACTAGCTCTGGTATAAACGGCTGGCCGTTTCCATGGGTGAAGCTTACCCAGATAGCAGAAACAGCTTGCCACAAGCATGATATAAGCTTGTCGTGACAAGGATATAAGCTTGTCCCAAGCTTGTTACGACAAGTCTGTAAGCGTATATCAAGGCTGATTCAAGCGACGAAGTTGACAGGCGACAAGCATATTGTAGGCTTGTACTGCAAGATTGTTTCAAGCTTGTCAGTTCAAGCTTATTGCAAACTTGTCACATAAAGCATGCTATAGGCTGGTTACCTCAAGTTTATTTCAAACTTGGTACGTAATGCTTGCTCCAGGCTTGTTACCTCAAGTCTATTTCAAACTTGGGACATAATGCTTGCTACAGGCTTGTTACCTCAAGTTTATTTCAAACTTGGTACATAATGCTTGCTCCAGGCTTGTTACCTCAAGTCTATTTCAAACTTGGTACATAATGCTTGCTACAGGCTTGTCACCTCAAGCTTATTTCAAGCTGTTCACTTCAAGTTTAGCACATGCTTAATATGTCTCGTTTATTGCAAGCTTATCAGTAAAGCTTGATACAAATTTATTTCTGCACGTGAGAAAATGATTCATTTGCTTGGCGACATGTATAATGTTTGATGTGTAGGTTAGTATAATGTTCAATGTGTAAGTTACATAAATGATGGTGTGTATTCTTTTGCCATCTGAGGGTGTTTGGATATTGCCATCACTTTATTGGCATTCTTTTAAATATATATAGGGGAAACCATACCATACTTACTATTAATAGTAAACATAGTAGTAGGCTATGGTTCCTGTTATTATTTCGCATCCTGCTGCTACATAATTGAAATAAATTATACCTACATTCTACGCAATAACCGATATAAGGTTTCATGAAAACAATCAGCTTGTATTACAATGTTATTTATTGAACTTATTTACATTTTTTGTATTATTTCTAACTTATTTCCTTAATTGGTTTCCTCAACTTCAACGGTGTCACCTTCCACTACAGGTTTTGAATTTCTTCGTTCTCTGCAAAATAACGATCATAAATACGTACTGAAAAACATGTAATTGATTGCACAGTTAAAAGAAAACATTCATATTGTTTACCTTATAAATACGCTTTCATTAAAATACATTATTCTTTGAAGTAAGTGCCACACAAGGCAACAGAGTCTGGCACTCGTTTCTCAGATCTGGTGATCCATGGCTTGGAAGCACTCCAAATATAATCTCTATAGCATTACGGTAGAATTTTTATAGTGAATTAATATTCCCTAATCGAGCTCACCTATTCAGATGTTAGATTTGCAGTGTGACACTTCTTATTCAAAGTATCTTGACTGTCAAATACAATATAATTCATCTTCCCATACTGAAAATTAATAAAGTAATTTTAAACACTACTATACACAAACATTATGCAAACACTATTTCGGTTCAGCGGAATCCCTTATATTCTACATTTTACGTTTTACAGCCTTATTCGATTAAATTTTGACGATCACTCATAAGAAACACTTGAAAGGAAAGAATCGCGTTTGTTACAATTACAACATACTCACCCATAGTCTGATATTTAGTCGTCTCGGGATCGCACGGATATGTCTGGATCATATAGGGTCAGGGATCTGACTATTTCGTGATCACGAGTCACGAAGTATGTGACCCGTTTCATCACTGGTACCACTGCATGGTATTTATTCACTTTACCTATTTCAATATTCTAGTGCCAGTAAATTTTCAGTAGAAGTTTTTTCCTAGCTGAAAACGTGCATTGTTCTGTGAGAGCATCAATTGAGATAAATCCAGAAAATGTCATATTGACTCACTCGGTACTGTTGTATAAGTACGGCGTTACGAAAAACAAACGAAGTGATCACTGATATAAGAAATCACTGAGGGATGGAAGAACAAATATTTACGTATTTCTTTAATTTTCTCTCCATGCCTTGTATGAAATGCAATCTGATCTCACGATTCACAGAAAAGATAGGCCATAAGTGTGTGAACCTATATACCTTGTATTCTTCACGGAGCAACACAAATGATAGATGATGACCTACAAGGCGTTATCCTGCATAATGTACAACAGAACGCATGGGAAAATGTAGTTCTCAATTTACAGGAAAAGCGTAAGAATTTACTAAAATAGGTACCGTGTACACGGAAAACTTCGTACCATTTTGCAACGAGTTTGGAACATACCTTAGAGGTTCAATGAAATATTTCTCTTTAAAAATATAAAAAAAAAAGTTACTGGTGACTAATACGTAAGGAGGTGTTGAGCAACAATTCTCTGGATTTATTTGTGACAGTAAAATAAACGGATTTCAATCCTGAGCCTTACAGCGGAGGAATACATCTTTGCAACGTTTCATTCTTTCAAAACACAAGAATCACTGATAGGAAGACATGCATATTGCCTTCATCATACGTATCAAATGAAGAAGGGATGACTCATTACCGTAACTGTAACACTAAGTTTATTTGACCCATATTCATGGAACGTCGTGTCGGAATCATTAGCGTCGTTTCACAATTCATTATAGAGAAGTAATAAATACTCCTGCGACCTATATTCCATCTTTGAAAGCAGAAACATTTCTCAGTATACATGGCACAAAGCAGGCAAATCACTTCATTTACTTCAATCCAGTCAAATTCTGAATGCATTTTAAGACCTATGTCTCCCTATTTATTTTCCTGGTAATTTGTTGTTGAGTGTTTACGCATACGCATACTTTGGCGTGCTCCATCCTATTGAAATCTTTTTGTCTTTGGGGAAAAAACTACTCTTACTTTTTTCTAAATTTATTTTTATTACTGCCACTGCTGAATGAAGTCTTTATCTTGTGGATAAAACATTAACCTTTGTTTCTTGTTCAATTTTGGTATTGATTACTTCTTTTTCATACTGAATGAAGTCTTATCTTCCGGGAAACTCGGGAATGTCTTTGTAAGAGAGAAATGTGCATTTACTACTATTTTGTCTTTTAACAAAATTTTCTAACTGCTGAAGTCTTTATCTTCTAGGAAAAAAACTGTTTCTTGATTAGTTTTAATGTTATTTTACTTCTTTTCTATCTCCTTAATGAAACCTTATCTTTTGAGAAGGAAAAAAACAACTACAATACCATTCTGTATCTTAATTAATTATAGTGATTTATTGCTTGTTTCTATACTAAACGAAATAATCTTATCGTCTGAAAGATTCTGCAATTGCATATTTCTCTATTACAATGGCATTGCAGAGTTTTCCAGAATGTAAGATGGTTTCATTTAGTATAGAAAAGAAGTAATTAACTCTAATCAATCAAGAAAGAGGGTGGTATTGTAGTTTTTCTCTCAAGAGATGAGTTCGTTCAGTAGATAGAAAAGATGTAACACTAAAATTAGTCAAGACAAAAAGACCCAGACAGCATGTTTGCTTGCCGCAAGCTTGCCTGCCGCTTTTATTTGATTTTATTTCGCTTTGGCTTATACACAAAAGCTTATTTCTGCTTAGCGCAAGCCGTAGTGCGGGCAACCCACGCTTCGCTTGCGAGATGCTTTTCTTTAGATTGAAGTAAAAAGCCAGCGCGCGTTCGATTTTCAGTTGTTCTCAAAATCCACGTGACGCTGACCTCCTTACTTTCGGCGATAAGGTAGTGTTTGCGTTGTTAGTGTCTTGTTAGCATTCAGCTTGAATAAAGGACAAACTTAATTATTTTTTTAATTGTTCTGTCTAGTACTCTAGTACTCTAGTCCCACGTACCTATAATATCACTCTTTATTTCCTCATATTTCGGTAACTATGAGGCATAACGAATTGTAGTATTTACGTATAAAGCATAAATGTGAACATAGATGGCAGCAGATTTGAGCCTACTTATTTCGCGAAAGAATACAGAACTGTTGCAGATATTTTAATATAAACTTCAAGTTTAGCTTACAGTTTACTATAAACTTTATCTGAACGCTGCGTTTAAAGTATAAACATTTTTCTGCGTTTTTATATAAAAAGGTAGAAATTTCAAGTACTCGCCACTAATATAGCAACATGTTAGATATTTGTAAGAAGCAACGGCACGTTGCGTGTCCTCATATCGACCGATAAGCCTGACTTCAGTATTTAGCAAAACACTGGAAAGGATTCTAGTTAAACGACTCCATCCTTTTCTGGCACAGCACAACATCCTTCCACCTACTCAAGCAGGATTCCGACCATTTTTCGCAACCAGTGATCAGCTCCTCAAACTCTCATCACTCATTCAGAATCACTTGAATAAGCACCTTCCATCTGTGCTTATCTCTTTCGATATCGAGCGCGCCTTCGATACTGTCTGGCATGAGGGATTAATATATAAACTCAAACGTCTCCTCCCACTGCATTATGTCCGTCTGATAGCAAATTTTCTATATCAACGCCGTGCCTTCATTCAATTAAACCAGGGACACTCTCATGAATTTTTCTTGAGAGCGGGAGTGCCACAGGGATCCGTTCTCTCTCCGCTGCTATATATCCTATATGTCGCCGATATGCCCTCTCCGTCACCTCCAATCTATGCCTTACAGTTTGCCGATGATACTGCCTATCTTGCTCTCGGCTCCTCTGTAGACCGCATCAATATTCATCTACAAACAGCAATAGACACTTTAATCTCATGGTGCTTACGTTGGAAGCTAAAACTGAACCCACTTAAAACACAAATGACGCTCTTTGCTCGCAGGAAACATAAATACTGCCTCACCCGAAATCCTGAACGCCTTCATATTACGGTACTCGGCTCAGCGATTCCACTTCAAAACAGCGTTAAATATCTTGGGGTATATTTTGATAAACATCTAACATGGCGCACACACTTAGCTGCTCTCGAGAAAAACATCCGCCAACGCCTAAACCTATTACGAAACTTGAAAGGCACAACTTGGGGTCTAAGCACCAAAGTGTTACTATACACCTATAAAGTATTTGTCCGCCCAGCTATGACATACGGCAATCTGGCGTGGCTTTCAGCTCCACCACATTTCTATGACCGCCTTCAACTTCTCGAGCGCAAGGCCTTACGCATCGCCTACTCTCTCTCATACCATACCCCAAACGCTCATCTCTATCAAAATTCCACCATGCCCCCTATTTTGGACCATCTATATACTCTCCGAACCCGATATATCACACATCATATAGCTACATCTCATCTTATAATCATGGAACTCTTGGATCAGCCTCCTGCTCTTCCACGTTCTGAATATCCTCCTCTGGACCATCTCCTCGCCATTTACGAAAGAGCTACAAATTCACCTGACTACAACCCGGATCGCAATATATACCAAACCCATCCCCATCTCTATCGATAAAGATCCGAGCACATAGGCCACGACTTTTAGCCTAAGCTTACCACTCCTTTCACAGGCACACAAAATTTGACATTTTTACCTTAGGTTCTCCACCATCTTATTGAAACCTGACGTCCATCTCTACAGTACTTAACAATTATTAATCTAAACCACTGGCCAAAGAGAAGGCGTAACCTTCTACGGCCCGCCCATCGACAGATGGGAATGAAAGTCAGTTTAAAAAAAAACGTTGCGTGTCACAACTAAACCGTAACAATTATGCTTATTTTGATGTTTTGCAGAAGCGGATGGGAGACTTGGGTGTTTTCATGGTTGTGCATATGCTCCAATAATTGGGGAGGTGAGGGGACAATATATTGTAGCATAGATTTAGTCAGACGGTTAAATTATACTGATTTCATACTGTTTTATCTAAATTCGCTTAGTGCAAGATTCCATATAACTTCTTTGGATTGTGTTTCGCTTGCAATAAGCTTAATAAAGCTTACCGTTGATGAGAATACGCTTAAATTAGCTTGCGTTTGAGATAATTTGACTTGTGTTTAACTTGTGAAGACAAGCTTGCCCCAAGCCTTGCCCAGATGTAACTAACTAGCTTGCCACAAGCTTAAAGCAAGCTAATTGGCTTGCATAGTATAGCTTGCGGCAAGCTAATTTACCTTGCAACAGCAAGTTTGTGGCAACTTGCAGCAAGTTTAAATTGCTGTCTGGGAGAGGTTAGTTGCTTTCTGTTTTTCATGCAGCAGGTAGGAAATGTTTTTAGAAGGCAAACATAACAGAAAGTGCCTATCTCTCTATTACTGTGACATCGCAGTTTTCAAAAAATGAAATTTCCTTCAGTATTAACCAACACCAAAATTAATCAAGGAATAAACGTTAGTCTTAAAAAAAATTCATCAGCAGATAGGAGTAATCAAAACATAAAATTAAACTAACAGAGGTACTTTCTTCCAGAAGACAAGAAAATAAAAATGTAAACAGTAATGAATCTCGATTTTAGTTAAAATTTCCACCCTCCGAGGAAAGTAACAGGCAAGTTGCTAAATTATAAGGGATAATAAAATAATAAGTATATACAAGGTAAAAATTGTATCTCATTTCACTAAGTTGCAGATCCCTAGCTTATTTAGTGATGGTAAGAACTTTCCGATCTTTCTCGTGATTGTAAGGAAAATAGGTAAAACTATACTTACCTACGCAGTAGTCTGGGCTTCGCCTGCTGCAGCCAAAGACCCAATACTTCCTTCACCGTTTCTTCTCTTGCGTCGGTGTACATCTTACGAACAGCAGCTGAAAAGAAAGATAGAATTTCAAGCAAATACTAGCGATTTTTATTCTTAAAAAAAAGTAATTTGAAATAAATTTCCCTCTTAAATAGCTTTACGGAATTATGATATGGTTTGTAAACGTGGATACCTAGAGCTGAAACTAATTCCTATATTATTTTTCAAGTCACTTAAGCTAGACCCCTATTTTGTGATTTTTATGTAAGGGTACCATAGAAAGTTATCTTTCACCACACTTTTGGTATATTATATAATGAAAAAGTTACATTTTTCTATACAAGTGTAACAAGACTTTCTTCCGGTGCCCTTAGTGGTGATATGGTTTTGAGTCAACGTTTCAAGTCACCTTAAATAACACTACAAAAAAAACATTATATTTTGGCTAACTTCGTTGTCACGAAAAATTGAAAGACGAAGACGACAGAAAGACGAAAGTTTGACTATTCGCCGTCTTGAAAGCCTTCAACATTTCTCTTTTTATACTGGAATTATGGTAAATTCGAAAGCTATATTCTTCTAGTGTTTTATCTGCGTTCTAGTGTTAGACAAAGAGCTCTGAAATTTTGCACCTTTAAAATATCGACAGGGGACACAGTTTGGCATACTATGTAATACTACCAGACTAACAGTGTTGCCAACACAACAAAGTTATATTCTTTCAAAGTTACATTCGTGTGGTAGACAGTATCAAATTTACAGGTATACACGAAAAGTCTGGTGCAAAATTATACTTCACATAGTGATTCCTACACTGTACTTCAATTAAAATTCGTTGACACTATTGACTTTATTTAGCCCTGGAATCATTCCTACCTTGGAATTTTATTTGGTTTTAGGTTTTCCGTACACCTTACAAATTGTTTTTGAATGCTTTTTCAAGCAAAGATTTGTTTAAATGTGTACTTTGCCAGTAAAGCTTTGTTTACAACATAGAGTGTTGGATTAGTTATTGAATTTACTATATATTCTACACAGATTTTATATTCACCCAGTAAGGGTGAACACATTTACATATTATACTACTTGACAGTAAAAGCATCCTAAAATACTCAAAGCATACTTTATTCATGAAGAATTACTTCTGATTGCTTGGGACATACTAATATGAGAACACACGTCCAGTACGAGAGAAGTAAGGCTTAGTAATTAGCAAACTGGAATTTTGTATGGTTACTAGCATAAATAAATAAATGAAGTTAAATATTTCAGTACAACTTTTCAAATCAACTTACTGTGGATCTTTTTTACACATTTGGGTGGACCCAAAGGTGTGCTTTTTTGCTTCATGATCCTTAGTTTCCTGCCAGAGTAGGAGAATTCCATTGCGAGCTTGTCGCACAAAGTTCTTCTTATTGCATTGTGAGCGAAACCTTTTAAATCCTTACCACCAATTGACAGTAATACTTTTACCTGAAAAAAAGGAAATTATTTAGATCTAATGCATGCTGAAATCGAAAAGAAAAACAATATATATAAGGGTCCGTATTCTTGTTTTTCTACCAGTGGAAAAAAAATAACGAAGCATGAATGAAACTAGATTAATTTTTAAATACCGTAATGTGAAGTGTGAAAAAAAAAAGGGCGTGGAGTTCTGAGTTTCATGGAAGGCCGTATCAAATGGGCTACGTGACTAACAAAAACTGTTTGCCTGTGATTTATTTGGTAACTTTCAGCTTTATATCGGAATTGCGGTTATTTAAAAGGACCATTGTCCGTTTGAATTAGAAAAGATACTATATATATATATATATATATATATATATATATATATATATATGTGTGTGTGTGTGTGTGTGTGTGTGTATATGGAAATTACATACACTTCCAAAAGTAACAAGAAACAGTGGGTTAATCAGTGCTGCCAACAAGTAGTGTCAGAAAATAGCTAAATGACGCACAGAAACTAGCTAAAAATGGTTCAACTTACCTTAAATTATAGGTAACAGAATTTAGGAACAAAGAAAGTTAAAATTTGGTACCTTTTGTCTACTAGTTTACAAAGATGTTCTAATATTATTTATCTTTTGATATCCTCAAATCAAACAGTTTCACAATATAATTTGTTCCTTCATTGACAAGAAGTAATAAAATCTCTTTAATTATTTTCAACTTCAAATGCTGGGTATGTCTTGATAACACTATTGATCTATCACAAAAATATATACATACACATGCACGCATCTTAACAAGACAAACCCAACCCAAACTAAAAATACACTAGAAACTAATCAAACAACTGACTATGGAGAAACCAGATTCAGGAATCCCAATTTACCGTGACGGATAGGTGAGACTGATAAAAGATATCTAATCTACTGTGACAATGTAAGTGCTGTTGTAAACAGAAGAATTAGAAAAATACCAAGATAAACTACTTTTTTTTAGGTTTTTCATATGTTCTAAACAAAAAAATTGACTGCAAAAGATTTAATTGCCGCCTAAATGACTATATTAGCAATTATGAATGGCAAGTTGACAAAATTCAGAGCGACTGGTACTATATGTTGCATGGTTGTGCAACCGGATATTTTTTTAATACTAAAACTATTTTAAAGTATTAATGTAGTGTATCAGTAAAAAATAAACCTCTGCTCTTGAGCGCAAAAACAGTATTGATGCATTTCTGAAAAAAGTAAATTATAAAACGGAAAGAAAGAGAGAGAATTACATTTCCGGTGGCAGCAAACGTTGCCACTGGAAGCAGTAATATCGAGCATATGGCAGCAAGCTCCTATCTGTTAACATGGGGAAGTGGATTTATTCTTGCATCGCTCCTATCTTCCCGTATAGCTTTCTTGCGGTTGCCTTTCTTAAGCAACTGGTCAGCTTCTGTAATAATTACAAATTCCTCCGCTTAGCAGCGCTTGACTCAATTCATAGGGTGAGGGAGATACAGACGCTTGGAAAAAGGAAGTTATTCACAAAACAAACTCGCAAAGAACAAATATAAGTCTGGTGGTAGCAGGGACGAATCCAAGCTGAAAGTTTGGGGGGCGGTCGTTCAAAGTCAATAGATTTTATTTAACATTTATAATACAAAAGTGAAAATTCTTGGGATAAGATTTATGTTTTTAAAAAACCCTATTCTGGGGGGGGGGGGGAAGGATCGATCGAGTCTCGAAGAAGAAAATGTCTTACTACTGGTCTAATTCCTAGCTCTGTCTTTCGTGCACATGATTCTGTGTTCGATTTCCGGCGGAGAGCATAAATTAATATTAAATTATTTTGCGGTAGCGATGCTTTCTATTCAGAGAAACTTGGCGAGCAGCATTTCAGATTTCAATAAAGTCATAGAAAATTTGAAGCCCAAAAGATCGAAGAAAGACCTTCCATTCTAAAATAATGCATAGATTATATAATTAAATAATTTTGTTTAACTGCGTGCATGCAATTTTCTTGCGTTTTTTTCTTCTTTTCGGATTAACGCCATCATTCATGGCTTACAGCACATACTATATATTCGATTTATCTCGTGTTCAATAACATGAGTGTAGAGGTTTTGTATATAAATAGTGTATAAACGTACATTGATAATGGTTGTTTGAAAAAAAGGAAATCTTCTTATATATATAAAAGAGAACGCACAAATCCTTTGTTCCCTCATCACGCTAATACGGCTGAACCAATTTCTTTTATTTTTGGGGGGTTATTAGGATTTGGACCCTAGATGGTTTTTATCATATCACTTTAATTTTTAATTACCAGTGTCTTGAGATAATTGACCATTCAAGTGTCCATAACGTACAAATCCTTTGTTAGTTCATCATAGGTAAAAATAAACGTATTTATATGCAACCCGCATGACCGTGTCACTCGGCGGGTTAACATAAATGACAGGCGATATAATGTTAACATTTACTGCAATCTACTATGGTAAAAATTATCTAAGTAACAAAGTTTATTGCGTTCCGGGGTGACCGCAGCGAAGCGGGGTGAACGCTGCTAGTAGCTTATATATTAAATCAGTATTAGAGAAACAATTTAATCAATAATATATAAATACAGCTTAAAAGATTTTCCTCTTCATATTTCCTGAATATTTTTTGGGGGGAGGGGAACACTTGCGCGTACCTACATACCTTTGATATTGCAACATTGCAACCGGTGCTTGTACAGACTACGAATCGCTACTGCCAAAATTATAGTCCATAGCTAATGCACATGATAATGGCTAAATTGGCCAAAATGGAGTTGATGCTAACATTTAGTCAAAAAAGAGATGTTCCAAAAAGACGTAAATTAAAAGATATAACAAAGATTTGAAACCTGCTTCATAACTTGTACAGTTTTGATAGGACACTTACATATTTCTTTCCAAAGTTAGGATCTTCAAGCTTTCTCTCAAATGTTTGAAAATCATCCAACGTTCGCAGAGGCAGAAGGCCAAGAAGTTCGGATTCTTCGTTTATGGATTCTGCTTTCACACTCACATCATTACTTAGAAGTGTGTCGACTTTCTTCTCGACGGAAAATACTCTTTCACTAAGGTCAGCTAAAGTAGATTGCATTTGGCCAAATACCATTCTGATATCTGCAATAAATTTTGGGAAATATTGTTTTGAAGGTGTTAATATAACTAGAAAATATACTATTTCACAAATCATTGAAACAATAAAATGTACATTCATGTCCAAAATGATTGTCGCATATCTATAACTGTCTTCTTGTAAGAATATAATTTGATAATGATTTTACAGGATACTTTTAATACCGATACTATGTGTATAATCGAGAAATGTATTTTTGTAGAAAATTTCATAGGGAAAGAATTATAAGCACGTAAATTAGAATAAGTAAAACAAATGGACAAGAAAGTTTTATTTTCGTTTTATTATTCTTATTTACTGCTCTTTTGACATGAAATTTGCCACATACATGTCTTTGCCGATTATGCACATACGAACATTATAAGAAATACAGGGCGAATTCGTTATCAAATTTTATTCGTAAAACAACATATTTATAGACATGCGACAATAATTTTGGACATGAGTGTACGTTTGTGGTGGACAAACACCGTGTTGGTGGGTTTTCTCAGGGTCCTATCGTTCCCCTCCACTTTTTTCACTCCATCATTTAATTCATTCTCATCATCACCGTCTCCTTTAGGCTGCCCCGCATAACCGTGGGACAAAACTCAAAGATTTTATTTTAATATGATTTCGCTGTTAATTTAATCAGAAATCTTGGGGGGAAAAGTGGGGAACAATTAGGAAGACATGTGTAGAAGACCACTACGTTGGAGAATTATGACCAGGTCATTAGAGTATGACGTCATTCATCAGCACTGCGGAAGGAAAGGGTTGATTGCTCAGAGGAAGAACGTAGCCTTTTGGTGCGACGGATCTTTGGTTCAATCTCCGGCCTCATGAGTTTATGATGGACAATATCATATTCGTGAGGGTTTTCCCGTTCTCATGCCACTAATTCCTTCATAATCATTCACTATCATTAGTCATCCGTGTATCTTAACATTAACCCTAGGAAGACTAAACTATAATTGGTCACGTGAAAGACTAAGGGGGCAATTTTGCTCGCGGTTGTAAATTCCAATTTTAACACTACTAATGTATTTTAAAGTTATTTAATGGCTGCTACTAATAAATGTGAGTTGTAAAATTATTTTAAGACTTGTGAAATTTTATTTTAATAGGAAATATTACAAATATAAGTCCCAGTACAGACTACTACCGCATTTGGTTAGCAGACATGAAGTAGCTTTAAATACATTAGCCTGTGTAGACAAGTTACTATACTAAACCTGAGAGTATTAAGTTTGCTCAATGTATAAAATTAGATTATGTTAATTTAGTCATCCATTCAAAGAATAGATAAGTTTACAATGATCCTTTTAAAGTAAAACTGTACTTCTCTTAACACTTCTAAGTTGCTAAAAAAAGATGTATTTAGTCACCTGCGCTATTTAAAAAAACTACCACAATACTGTGTTTTCTAATAAAACTAAATTTAAGTTTAGATTACAGAAGAAAATACAAAAAATTTCAAACGTTGTAAAATTCATTTGTTCGGGCAAAGAGAAAAAGAAAGTGCGGGTAAATTTGACCAACATTCGTCTTTCTATGGTTAAGGACATAACAGCGGGGTTATGAAGAACGGGACCTGCAGCTTAGAGTGAGATCCGAACCACTACTCAGTTTGCACTCGAGAGATATTGTTCTTCATTTGAACTCGAAACCAGAATCCCTTGATAACAAAGGTGATAAATCCACAGAGGTCACCTGATAGAAATACGTTGCAGTGATCTTGCATACTTGTGAATATTTTAGGAGCCACTTAAGAACCAAAAGGGAAAGAACTGCAAAGTGGAATCACTCTACAGTTATACACATTAAAACAATGGACAATTTTAAAAGACTACATAGTACAGAAGATCTAATTTAGTCAAAGTCAGAAATATAGGCTTAATTTAACTTGCTAATCAATACCAGAAGTGACTAATAGTTCTGGACCATTCATACTATCTTTCTAAATAAAATCTTTTTTATTATTATTATTATTATTAACAAACCAGTCAAACCTAACAGAAATCTCAGTTTCGTCGATCTACTTTCCAATGTTATAAATTTAGACACTTGATCAGCTTCTGTGGAAAAGTTTTGTTGACCGTCCGCTAGTGTGACAGACACTAGAGGCAGTTCAGCGGAACTCCAAACTTGATAAAATAAAATCACAATTAAAGAGACAAGTTAAAAAAGTATTTTTCACGAATCCCACCCCCACTCAACTTGTGGACGATCATGCCTCCGACAAGGAAAATTCAAGCTTAACCAATGCTGAAGGAGTAGACTGCTGAATAATTTATGATGTACTGGTAAATCGTTTGCGGAACTAGTTGACCTATGACCTAGTTTGAGCGGGTTGAGGTCATTTCTCGAGGCTGCAACCTTGTTCAATCGAATCATCAACCTCAAATTACCTTTACTCTTAAAAAAAGGGGGCGCAACGGTTACTCTATTTTAATCTAAGGTAAACCTATTTAAATAAAAGAAACCTGGTTTAAAGCAAAAATTCCGGTTTAAGTGAAAAAAAAGTTTTTTTTTAAAAAAAAACTCGGTTTTTGCCAATCCTGAAAAATAGCATTATTTCTTTATTACATCCGTTCAGATTGCAAATATTTTTCTGAGATTTTAGATTCAGACTTCAGCTGGTAAAAAAAAAGTAAACAAAACCACTAAACTCAATCAAGAGACAGAACTTACTGTTTTTAGAGGATAAAAAGATTAAAATGTAAGCAACGAAAAACCTAGTTTTCCTCAAACTTACACCCTCGACTTCTTACCTTACAAACCTCAAACTAATATGCCAACTTATTTTCGCGTAATAATCCATTTTGAGTTATTGTTAATATCTAATAAGTAATTTTTCGAAATTCATCGTTCTTTTACCCTAAACCCAAAAGTCCATACCTGATCGAACCTTTCCTTGCACTTATTGTAAAGCGATGAAATGAGTGATATCATTTAATCTAAGATTGATGAAGTATACCTTAGAATAAGTAATTGTTACCAAATAAAGTCGGACATAAGTATTTATATTCTTCATTTGAACTATTTCAATTTTGCCACCAACCTCCGAATAAATATGGAAGAACATAAGGAACGAAAATAGGCATGATGCATTCTAAAATGAGTGAAATGTCCAGGCTTGCTGTATTTAAATATAATCCGTACCGATTCTTGGGGAAGCCACATCAGTTAAAATTCGTAATGTATCGGTGAAAGCTAAAACAAGCAAGCTTAGGCAATGTATTAATTCAAAGCAGTTTTCTCCTCGATTCTAGAGATAAAACGTAATTTTCATTACTTTAGCAGACGGCTCTCCAAATTTATATCGATTTTGTTGATTTTTTCACTAGATTTCACTACTTTACAAATGCTTTACGAACCACAGCTGAGCCAGCGGAGGGGATTAGAAGCCCCGTAGGACTCATTTTTTCCTTATCTTTTAAGTTACACACGATTGGCATTGCAGCCATTGTAGACGGTCATTTTCCAAAACTTAACATACAAATACTGGCATTTCGTTCCTTGCTTGTATTCAACCGTCTTCCGCCCTGGCAAATAGCTCCTCCATAATATACTTACTTTCCCATGTCTACTAATTTGCACATAGAATTTATTGAGTTTAAAACACTTACATTATCATTTAACTATTTTCACTATTAATATGGGGTTAACTTTAGCAGATGGCTCTACCTAATTAAATAACTTATTTTAATGTGTTTAGACTTAAAAAATCGTATCTGGTATATAGAATCCTACGAAATAGGAAATTAAGTATGTTTTGGTGGATCTAATTGACAAGGCGGTAGGCAGATGAATGCAAGCAAGGAATGAGATGGCAGTAAATAAATATGAAGCTTTGGAAAATGACTGTCTGCAATGGTTGCAATGCCAAACGTGTGTAACTTAAAAAGTAGGAAAAAAACGAGCCGTGCGGGGCTTCTATTCCCCTTCGGTCGCTCAGCTATGCTACGTAAAGTGTTATGTAATGGCATATTTTTGGAACTGGGGGGGGGGGCAATATTTTGCTTAAATCTTGTACTTTCTTGCTATATATTCTGTACTTTTTTTGGTTTAGGTAGGTTAAGTTAGTTTGGGTTAGTTTAGCTTAGGCTGGGTTAAGATACTTGGGCATTACTCGAGCAGACGGTTCTACCAAATGTTCATACATTGCATTTTCCGGTTTCTTTTTGTAGAATATCCACGAAATGAGGAGCTATTGAATAAATCACGAACCAACTTGTGCTAGGTGGCCACAAAAAAAGCACGGATGTCATTAACCGAGTCAGGGCAGGAGCGCAGTAGGGGGTCCCGAGCGGAGCGAGGGGCTGCGTCCGTAGAGAGCAGGCATGTCTGCGACGGAGGATATGCACATAAACGAGGAAAGTGAAAAAATACATAAAATATCCGCAATAATTTTTACATGGTGATTTTACCTGAATTCGTACTTTCTTCCTATATTTTCAGTGTTTTTGATGATTTAGATTAGGTTTGGTTAGTTATGTTAGTAATTACAGTTACGTAACACCAACTCATTTCTACTTTAAACACGGTGATTTTACCTGATTTTGGCCCCCAAGTTCCAAAATTATCTATATGTAACAGTATTATCCTAAATCTAGTGAAAAATGACCACAAAATCGATATAAATATGGTAGAGCCGTCTGTTAAAGTAATGCCTTAACATGTTATCAAGTATTCCACCTATAAATTTTTAATATGGTAAAGCCGTCTGCTGAAGTTAACCCTCTAATTTTTGTACTGATGTTCAGGGGCGCCCGAAAAATTTTTTCTAGGGAGGAGCCCATCTCCATGGATGCTATATTTGCTATATTACGTATACATTTTTGTAAGCCAGAAGGGGGCCCGGGTCCTACCCTGCCCTCCCCTTCGGGCGCCCATGTTGATGTTAATTGTCAAGTACCATCACTGACATTAAAGAATCCAATGGCTAAAAATTGTATACATTATACGGATGAACACATACTTAAAAAAAAAAGTATACGCATAAAATTCCATCCATATTTCGAAAGTAATGAAGTAACACTAGTGTATAAAATCCTAAAAGCGCTCAGCGCGCTAGTTTAAAACAAAAATCACCTTTTTATTTTGTAACTAAAACTAAATTAGGGCTTACTATAACATTTTATACACAGAGCTTACCTTTGTTTACCTTTTGGAAGAAATCAAGCGCCAAATATCTAGGACTACTCACCAATCCTACAGATGGCTCCATTTTCTAAACAATCGACAAACGTCAAGCGTTTTGAATTAAGCTTGAAATAGGCTTAGTAGAAAGTTGATAAATTCAAGCTTCTCTTCAAGTTAAAAACAAGCTAAAATAAACGTTGATTGTCGCTTGTCGCATTCAAGCTTCTTTTCAAGTTAAAAACAAGCTAAAATAAACGTTGATGGTCGCTTGTCGCATCAACTGTACATTGCTAAGCCAAAATCAAGGGAAAGCGACCCTTGATTTAAGCTTACATGCTATCTGGGTAGAAGACCAACTGATACTTTATTGAAGCTGATACTTAACATTGACCAGATAGCAACGTCCCATTTTCATTTTTGGCCACGTTTCAGGAATTTCGTACCACTTTGGGTCGCTGACGTGCTTGCTACCTATGGATGCACCCCTTCGCTGCGTCCTCTTGCTGTACCCCAGCCCTGACTCGATTAGAAGCCATTAGTGCTTTTAATGGGCCCTTAACACAAGTCGTGTTTTATGCGCTGTAGTTAATATGCCATACGTCCACACTGTATTTATATTGAGCCCTCGTGAAACCAATCTGCAAGATGTAATGGAGCTCCTCATTTAGTGAAGTCTGCAAAGAAAAATCTCTAACCTAACCTGAAAATGTAAGAAATGTATCAAAATTTGATAGAAACGTCTGTTCGAGTATTGTCTCCCAAAGCATATACTTCTGTCATTTCGTTTCTTGTTTGTATTTAGGCGTCTTCCACAAATAGTTCCATAATAACATACTTTTCCATGTATACTCACTCCAGTATACGATTTATTGAGTATAAACACATACATTATCACTTCGCTACCTTCACTTTTAATATTTTACATACGATTCTACCTACATATATTATTTTGGTAGACCCGTCTGCTAAAGTGAATTTAGTGGAGGTCTCCTTGTTCTTTCTAAGATGTTTTAATGCACTGTAATAAGAAAGCATAGGCAAACCTGTATAAGGTCAGCTCATATTCACAATTACAATACTCAATCTGCTGAATTTTACACAAAATACACTCAATTAGGAAATTAAGTGAATGTATATACTTACTTGCAGTAGAATAGAAGCGTGGGAAAATTTTGGCCGTGGGAATGTTCACACGGGGCTTAAACCGGTGTAAGCCAGTATGTTGCTATGCTAGTATAAAGAAGTATACTCTTTGACGCCTACCAGATGTAGAAACAAGATTAAACATGTCTTTTTCGTGTTCTTGTCGTGTATTGGTTAGCAATTTAAATCACCAAACCGCACCCCTCCAGCGAAGAGCGTGAGCGGAACGTATGTGCTTGTGTAGATCATACTGTTAGCAGCTGTTGCAAAGGAAGAAAGGTCAAAATTTAAAGATGTCATCGTCAATGAGTTTATCAGATAAGCTTAATAAGCCATCAATGGTACCCTTTGCAAAAATGCGAGATTTGGAGATTGGAGTACCATTTCGTATTGTAAACTGTGAGATGATTACAACGGTATATGGTAGGAAGGCATGTGTGACATTTGAAGGAGGCGAAAAAGTTATTTTACCAGGACGTTGTACTGAAAAATTGGAAGCAGATATTGGTGCATTATTAACGTATTTACAAAGTGGGAATGTCTGTTTAATATTTAAAGGAATGAAGATTAGTGTATCTGGGCATAACATGAACGATCTTGAATCTACTGAACTGGTATACTTATCGTAAGTGTATGGTAGCATGTACAAACAAGATGAAATATGAATTTTCCTCTTTGCCCCCTTCCTCTTCATGCATACGCAGTCATCTGTATTCATAGTGTCGTTATTCTGTGTTGGCCAGCTATTGGAGTAACATGTCTTTGAGTGCTTGTGCATCAACTATGGATACCAAGAAAGAGTACTTGTTAAATGTTGAATATGGACTTAATTCAATGAAAACCAAATTAATTTGTGTTGGACTGGATAGTGATGCATTTGAGCCAGTGATTCGTATAGGCAAAGGACTTGTGTTTGGAGTGGAGGCAGAGTGAGAGAAACTTGTACATTTGACCCTATTTGTTACGCACTAATTAAATTCTCAAAGGAAATTACATTTATAAAATCTCTTTGTCGAAAAAACGAACTGGTGGTGCGAAAACTAATGGGTAAAAAATTAGTGTTTTTAGAGAAGAAAGGAACACTTCATGCTCCTCGAAACACTGTGTACTTAACTTCAAGCGATTGGCTTTATTACTTGGAAATATTACCGTGTATTGAACATGCTGTGAAAAACAGTAAAGTTTGCTGTGTTGTACTACGTGAATATTTTGACTTGTGTACAGATACTATTCGTAATCATGTGCAATCTCAGTGTCTTACATGCAGAGGACTTGCCGGAATCCATACCTATGTAGATGAACGAGTATTATTAATGGTATGAACATCAGTTTTCCAAGTGTCTCTCTTGAAAAGAACAGTGATGTGAACATTGATGGTGAACGATTAAAATTGGAAATGAAAGTATTTTGCAAATAAAAACTCATAGATTCAATTATGGCTGATTTATTTGATAGTGTACCGACACAGCCATGGTGGGGGGAAACCGATATTCAACCTTCAGAGAGTATCAATGAAGAGAACGTCTGTTCATAAAGAAAAATAAAATTGATTTGTTTTTTCATGTATACTAAACAACGTAATATCAAATGTAATAAAATATATAGTGAAAGTGAAACGTTTTATTTGTGTGTGCTTTGTGTTCGTTTCATACACCTCAATATGATAGAATTTTTAATTTTTTATGATAAGAAAAAAACCCTATCATATTTTTTCCCCGTATACTATTAGTGATATGTATAATAATAATAATAATAAGAAGAAGAAGAAGAAGAAGAAGAATAAATTCAAATTCTTGAAATGAATGTTAAAATAAAAGATAGTATTTGAAATTATTATTATTATTATTATTATAAACTTTGTCTTAAGTATGGTAGGACTTTTTTATTTTTAAAAAGGAACTAATAAAATTAATATTAAATTCATAATAACAAAATTTTTATCATAAAAATATTGAATTCACATACTTTGTTTAATTTACTAAAGAATAACTGATTAAGTATTTGAATTCATTATTATTATTATAATTATTATTATTATTTTTATTATTATTATTATTATTATTATTATTATTATTATTATTATTATTATTATTATTATTATTGAGTTATGTGATTACATCATTGAATTTAAAAAATCAGATTTAGAATCCTTTTTTAAAAAAAAACAGTATGAAATTCTTTAATTCAATGAGTTAAAAATATGTTTTATATGTGTATTTAATTACATAATTGACCATAAAACATAAGTATTTATTAGGAAATGGAGAAAATAAATAAAACATTTGTTTTCAAAGAGAAAAAAGAATTCAAAGAATTTATTGATGTTGATGATGTTATTTACAAAATTAAAACAACGGTAAGTATAGTGCATTTTTTAAAAGAGAGTACGTTAGATGTTTTTTCATTGTTCAGGTGATGATAACTTCACAGTTGCCATATAGTGTTCACTGATGCTGTCCGTACACATGTACACAGTTGTGTTGTCTTTTTTTACACAGTTCAATTAATGATAACTTCATAGATGATACTACTGCTATTGATGGTGATGAAACGTAGATAGAAATCATGCTATACAATGATGATATCCATACACACGATGACGATCTTTTATTCTCTGAAATGAAAAAAAAATTGAAAAACATAATTTAAAATTTATTTTATCTATAATCATGAACAAATAAAACAACAAATGATAATATATACAAACACATTAGAATAAAGAAGAAGAAGAAGAAGAAGAAGAAAAAATGACTACCTGCAATAATAATAGCTAGAATTTTATCTATAATGAAAAAATATCAAAACAGACGAAGAAGAATGAAGACATGATGATATGTATACAGGAGATTACCTGTGTATTATATATGTATATGATTTCCTGTAAAAATAAATACAGCAAGCGACTATAATTTTACTGGAGTTGATGAGAACGTGTAATGAAATTCATTTAAGGACTTTCCTTTAGGTTTGAAGCATAGGAAGAGATATGAATAATGCCCACATAGGGACGATTTCACACTTTGAATTTGTTTAATATTAAATGTATAAGAAATGGAATTTCTACGTAGAAATTGAATATGTAGCATTACATATGGAGGATATCCAAATGTATCGAAGTAGTGGGCACGTCCATCTGTATGAATATATACGGAAATCCAGTGTGTGCCAAGTTTGTACGAGGGATCTGTATTTATGATGATAGCTGCAGGTAGTGGAACCTGTGATGGTAACTGATTGGCTGCATATACGCCAACAAAATGATTGTAAAATAAAGAATTTGTTTGTAAAGCATTCAATAAATCTAGTGTAGAGGACATCATTTATAAAAATGCAGACATGTACATATATGGTATGGTATTTAAATAACGTACCTTTAAAAATCCATGATGATGTTCCTCTGATGATCCACTTCTAAGAGAGATTGGAACTCGCCATACGTGATGCATGAGATAGGTGCTGGTAGAGGATTCTTAAAATGAAGTTTCAGACGAACACAGCCGCGCTTGATTAGATTCCAATGCTGCACAGCGCTGGCTTATCCATCTTGAGTAATGTCGAAAACAAAGATAGTGTATCCTTGAGGAAAGTCAAGGCGAGGAATATTGTTGCCATGATTGGAAAAGTGAATACCTAATCCACAGAATAAGGTATGATATGAGGAAACATAGAGGTTGTTTTCGAAATTTTGTTGTAATGGTTTTAGAGGTAGAGAGAAGAAATTGTTTTCAAAATGTTTGAAATGAAATGGATTTGAAGTTATTGTTCCTCTATAGGCATCATTTTGTGTAAACGCCACAATCACTCGAGTTGGTAATACTCCAATAAATAAATTATCAATTGTTTTTGATTGAAGATCCCTTGGAATGACGAATGACTTCATTTGGACTCTTATGAGAGGATATTTGGCTGTTGTTGATTGTAGAAGCTTCTTATGTGCTAGTTTTATTGTAGGACTAACATTAATCTTTTTAATATGTAAAGCAGCGTCTAAAATATTCACTTTAGCCTCAAGAGACGAATCACTAGCGATGAGACAAATGTTTGGCTTTGCAGGAATTAACTTGAGACGTAATTCTACTTCTTGGATTAAAAATTTATCTTTATTAAAAATATCAAATGAAGATGTCCAAGCATGTCGAATTTTGCATTTTTTTGTTAATTCATAACGTTGTTGAAATCCTCTGTTACCACTAGATGTTGCATCAATATGTCCAGCAGTATCTTGATACCATAATGCACATTGAAGATGAGTATTTTTAGCAAAATCATCATAATTTAAAAGTTTTTCAATGTATGATCGATATGGATGATTATCAAATCGAAATGAAATCAGTTTGTTATTTAAATACACTTCCACTTCACTAAACATAGAATTTAAAAAGTCATTAATAGGAGCAACAGCTTTATCACTTTCAACAAATGCTGATCCATCAGGCTTAACGATTTGAGTTTCGATGTAAAGAAGAGTATGTGGTAGATCTATGTATTCATCACTTGTTCCTGGGATGACAAATTCTATAGGAGCATTATCAGCTAGAGAACTGCTTGGTTTGTATGTGACAACATGATTATCCAATATACTGGTTTGCGTTGGTTTTGTAGAAAAAATATCTAGTTCCCTTTTTACACACTTGCAGGATTGATGATGTGAGAAAGCCATGATGTGAGCTGTGCTTTGACTAGATTTAACCACTTTTGTAACATTCTTCGTACTATGTTTTGATATATATTTGGATTTGCCTGGGTCGCCACCACGCGTTCTGACGTGGAAAAGTCTTCTCAGAAGATTCCGGTAAGTGTCAGGATATTAAGTGTAACCGCATCGGTAAAATAATCACATCGCGCGGAACAATGAACACCGCGACTTAACTAATTTATGTGGATGATAATTGAACAATTAACTAGTTAGCAATAAAATCAAATCAAATGCTACTGTCATTGTTTTACAAATTTATACTCAAACAGGGTTACAAAAACTTCATACCGAAATACATGCAAGTTTGCGACATTCGTGCTCTAAGTTTAGCATATGACATCATGTCACTTTCACTGTAATTGTTTCTTGGAAATATGTTTTAAAATATATATTTTTAAATATTTATTATACTTGGAAGTTGTTCTTGAATTTAGGTATTCCTTACATGTACAGTGATTGATTTAAGTAATTTATCGGCACAAAGGTCTCATTCATCTTTATTCAATGTAAAAATATACTATTTCGAAGATATCCCTTTTGTTACTTTGCATCATGACGACTGGGTACCTATTGTGTTTCATTATTATCATATTTTCAAAGTCTTCGGCAAGGTCAGGCTTAGTCTTACACACATAATTCATTTAATTCATTCATTTACTATAATAATCATCATCTTCATTTGAGTATTACATATATTCACATTCTATTATTATTCATAATAATCATCTCGACTAGCATAGCCTTGCATACGATTCATATATTATAATTTGCATACAAGAATAATACTTGGTACCACCCATCAATCATTAACTCCGCTGATCGTAAAGACAAAATAGATATCTCGTACAACAGGACTAATTCTAAATTCATTAATATATAAGATGTTTAATATGCCGATAATTATATTTGCTAGCTTTAACTGTTACATAAGGAAAGCATGAAGATGTTCCATTCTTTCTAACTACCTTAATTTCGTACATAAACAGACAGCAAAGAACACTGAAATTTTGATTTGAAGTTTGAATTATATTTTGATTACTATTTCTACATATTTAATATCTTTTAGGTGGCATGCGGTGATAAAGAAGGGCCTAAGCCCCTAGAAAGAGCTTTCTAGCGCAGCATTTTGATTTCAGTTAGGCCTGTCATCACAATTATCAAATGTTGAACAAAAAGTAAAATAACTATTTTACGTGATAGTATTACGTTTAGTAATCTTGTGGCTCAATTATATTAAGTTTCCTTATAAATTTGCTCTGCTTAATAATTGCTAAATAATTCACATTGGTTTAATTCTATATTCAAAACATTTACAAATCTTTATTTTTTATCGATTTAAATCTTAAATCTTTCTTATTCTTTTTGGGCACCGCGACTTCGCTATTATCTGTGGATTATGTATGTATTGATTTAATTAAACTAATAAGCATTAAAGAAATCAAATGTCACAGCAACAGGAAGTCAAATTTATGTTCTTATGGAATTACAATAGCTTCCTCTAGGTGAAACAATATACATAGAACTGAATAAGTTGAAGCAGCATAGACAAAATTACACATAACTGAATTTATATATATATATCACATCATCCTGAACGCTATGATAATCCAACGTAGTAATTAGGTTAATTTTACAGAATCAATATTTATCTTCGGAAGGAACAGACTATGTGAAAAAAACTTAGCTTAATGACTCCTGGACATGACATTTTACTTGTACTTGTAGAATGTTGGCCGAATAATGGATTTGTTCCTTATTCCTAGATTAGGTTACAACTTCATGCACAAGCACTAACTGATATGTATTTAGTGTTAAGATTATTCTTCCTCAGCTTTAGATTCGTTTTCATACTAACAAGTAAACCTTACGTTTGGGTGAATCGAGTTGCTGACTGAGACACATATGAGAAAGTAGTACTAAATGTGGTCAGTATTTCAGTGAAGTTGTAGGTGCGAAGCTCCAGGAGTTTAGGAGATACAGCTATCAGAACATCACATGGAAGTACAGAATAGTCTTCATACAGTTGGAGGTAAAAGCTCTGTAAGACCTCTTGTAACGACAAAAGGTGAATAACAAATATATGGGTATATATTAGGACTAGGGGGAAGTCATATAGTAAGGGTATACCTGACGGCGGCCATCTTGAAATCCGCCATTTGGAATTAAGGTTAAGTTTTTAAAATAGGAATAGGGTCATGTGATACATGATTTAAGGCGCAAATTTAATCAGAAGAACAATGGTCACGTTAATTTTGAGTTACGCACAATTGGTAAAAAGTTACAGGGAAATTAAAAATATTGTTGCAGCATATGTATTAGTCCTTTACCCCACCTTGTAAATTTTGTTTTAATGATAATAATTAAATAAAAAGCAGGTGGATAAATATTAGGTCTATGGTAAGAGTTGCCTTGATGGTGGCCATGTTCAAATCCGACATTTTGAAGCAGACAAAAGTTTTAAACAAAACGCATAACAGTGATACCTTATTAATAGCAAATTTTACCATAACTCCAAAGGTATAACATTTTTGCTTTATCATTAAGTATCATTTGTTATCTCATAAACAAGTTGCTAATTTAAGGAAAAATGACCAAAGAATAATTGAGTCATAATTGAACTTGGGCCTTTCTTCCAGAAAAGTCCTCAATTAGTACAATCAATATGTAGTTCAGAAAAGAGTGCATGACTTGCACAAATGCTCTGCTCACAGTGAGCACACCTGACAAAGGCAATCGAGTTACACATGACACATCTGTCGTTAACAATTCCGTCAAAGCAGTAGTCGTAAGGAGCGATCCATTTAATTTTGTGCTGGTTAATGATAAAGCAAAAATGGTTATACCGTTGGAGTTATGGTAAAATTTGCTATTAATAAGGTATCACTGTTATGCGTTTTGTTTAAAACTTTTGTCTGCTTCAAAATGGCGGATTTGAACATGGCCACCATCAAGGCAACTCTTACCATAGACCTAATATTTATCCACCTGCTTTTTATTTAATTATTATCATTAAAACAAAATTTACAAGGTGGGGTAAAGGACTAATACATATGCTGCAACAATATTTAATTTCCCTGTAACTTTTTACCAATTGTGCGTAACTCAAAATTAACGTGACCATTGTTCTTCTGATTAAATTTGCGCCTTAAATCATGTATCACATGACCCTATTCCTATTTTAAAAACTTAACCTTAATTCCAAATGGCGGATTTCAAGATGGCCGCCGTCAGGTATACCCTTACTATATGACTTCCCCCTAGTCCTAATATATACCCATATATTTGTTATTCACCTTTTGTCGTTACAAGAGGTCTTACAGAGCTTTTACCTCCAACTGTATGAAGACTATTCTGTACTTCCATGTGATGTTCTGATAGCTGTATCTCCTAAACCCCTGGAGCTTCGCACCTACAACTTCACTGAAATACTGACCACATTTAGTACTACTTTCTCGTATGTGTCTCAGTCAGCAACTCGATTCACCCAAACGTAAGGTTTACTTGTAAGAATCCGACATACATTGTAAGAATCCGACAGTCCGGCAGAAGACAACTGTATATATATTCCCAATATTAAACTTCATATTAATTACATTATTTCAATTACTCTTAACACATTTAATTGTATAATTCAATATCCTTATTATAATTATGTATCTGTTTATCTTAATAAACCTTCGCCTATGTCATAATTATTCTTACTTTGCCGTAAATTATACAATGCATAACTTCATAACTTTGTAATGCTGGATTAACCGGCTTATCTTGAGTTATTCAACTCCTATAAATCATATTAGGTGCTGTGCCACTGAATACCATTATCAACATTTTTAATAAAATATTTGGTCATTAACATATTAGCTTTACTAACAATGAAGGTCACGCCAATAGCATATATCATATCAGGTTGTATATCCTTCCGAAGAAATTCAATTTTAGAGAAATTATCATTGCGAAGTACTAAAATTTTGTTTGCTTTGTATTTGTTAAGCCATATTTTTAACTAAATCGTATTTATCTGGTGCCACGGCGATACAGAAGAATAAGGGCCGAAGCCCCCAGAACAGATTATTTAGCTACTCATGTTGGTTATTTTCAGGTCCACAATTATAAAATATCTTCAATATTCTAATAATTTATCTAATTTTCTGTTATTTCAAACATTAATAATTCTTCGTTTTCTACATTGTATTTTCTTATTTTTTTTTAAACATTTTAAAGTACAAAATCTTTTTCTCTTCTTCTTCTCGCAATATATATATATTTCACATTCACTAATAAGTATATTAAATAGGTAAAGAGTAATTTTGGTGCAATTAAATAATGAAGTAGCCAATTAAATACAATAGGAAATTACGACCTTAGAAAAATTAAACAAACGACAACTATTACGAATTGCATAACATAAACACATTAACTTATAAACTAAGTCTGTGAATAAAATAAACTAAGTTACAAGTAACAAATAAAAACAGAACTGTTAATGCCAGTAGTGGGGCATAACAGATGGTGATGATTTAGTCAAAGATATCGTGTGATAACTTTCTCTTCCTATAAGACTGATTTTTCTTTGTTTTCTGTGTACGTTTCCTCTTTCCCTTCTTCTTGCGCTTGATGATGTGTAATGATGAAGTGTTAAAGATGAAATGATGTGTAATTCTTCTTTTCCTTCGTTCATATCCAGATCGATTTCAGTTCATTTCTTGTTTTGTCTTGCAAGACGGATCTCGCTTCACCCATTCGTTGATGAAAGGATTCGTTAATAGGTTGTTTATCGACGATGACATCAGTAATAACGTTTGCTACAGATTTTAATAATTAATTTCCTACAGTTTTAGCTCCTTGTTTTACTAGTGGCATGACAGACGGAAATAATCCTCCAAGGAAACTTCCAATACCATGTCCAACTTGATAAGGGGATCCAACATAAACGTTTCCAATTCCAGAAAGAACTTGTTTTTGATAATATTGTAAATATGGATTATTCATATTTGTTGATGTTGACGCACTGATCGAAAATGTAGTTTAACGCATACAGTTCCGAAAGTGAATGCCAGCGGAGAGCCTGTACTATCTCTTATATCTATTTTGATGTGTTCAAAATGCATTTTTTCTATAAGCACATGATGTGGAGGATTAAATATTTCTATAACACTACTTCCAAATGTATGATTCACAGGATTCATATTTATGATACGTAATAATAATGCTACTGTATCTCCAACAAATACAGATTGAATTATATCACAATTCACATACATTGTAGATGGAAGTCCTAAACGTAAATTTGGAATGCTTTGGGCTTGTAGCATATCCTTTAAATCAACGTTTGGATCAAACCCCAACATCGCACTAACACTTGGTGATAATGCGACGTCTACATCTATGTCTTTATGAAGACGTCGTATAAAACAGGTATTACTCTCACGAGTATAGGAAATATGAAAATTTGTGAATCTGTTGTACGTATTAATTATCTTTATCAATTCTGATATGTCAGTGTCATAACGTACAGGAATAGTTATAAATTTCCATTCATCTCTTTTTCCAGGTTTGTAAAAAAATATTATTTTCTTCATTAATATTTACTATAGAATGAGGATAATGAATTTCAACAATAGCCACTTCCCACTTTTCAATGAATTCCATTCTTTGATGAAGTTTCGTAGTGTATGATGTAAAGGTGTTGTCAGGAAAATATTCCATAGAATTATTACTGGAAGCCTAACGTAAAAATCTCCATCAGGTTCCATTGTACTTCTCGATCTTGTTTACGGCTGATGCAGGTATCCAGGAATCGAAAGAAGAAGGATATCCTTTCCAATGAACAAGATAATCTTCTCTGCTGCCTTTTCTTCTTGTACATATGATTTTATCTATGTAAAACGTCTTTGATAACGTCACAGGTTGTAATTCCTCTCTGTAAAATAATCCATCCAGTGGTTCCTTGTTTAAATCTTCAATTTCATAAACAGGTGGATCTCTTGGTATTATCTTCTTCACTTTAAAGATTTCCCAAGTCCAATTTTTCATATATCCTTTATCAAATGTACATTTAGTTTTACTAATTCATACTGTATCACCAATCTTAAGATGTTTTGAGAAATTTGGATTCTTCTTTTTCTTCTTTATTTTATTATCATACTGATTATGCCATACTTGTAATAGGTTATTTTAGAAACATTTGCTGGTGACATATTTATGCTTGAATGATAACCATCATTGTATGATTTCACCAGAAGAGGTAATAGATTTAAATAATTATACGTTTGATACTGTGTAAAATACTTCCACATTTTTTCTTTTAGAGTTCTGTTAAAACGTTCCACAATACTAGCTTTTATATCAGGATTTTTAGTTATAATTTCTTTTATTTTGGTGCTCTCTAACTACTTCTGTATTGTTTTATTAGTAAACTCACTTATATTATCTGTTCGGAAAGTAACTGGTTTTCTGTCTTTGAACACAATTTCCAAAGCTTTTAAAACATCATTTGTACTTTTAGATTTTAATGGCACAGCCCATGCATATCGACTGAACACATCTATCACTGTAACAATATAACAATATCCATCATTAAATTTATGAAGAGATTGAAGATCATTAATATCACTTTCCCACTCATCATCAATGTTTTTCACTACATAGAAATCTCTTTTAAACCGACGACGTACAGGTTTGTGTAACGTATATGTTGTTTGTTGCAGTAAGCATCTTCTTATACAATGTATAGGAATTTTCTTCTTTGTAGCTATCCTCAATTTTTTAACAGTTGAAAACGAGGCAGGATGTGAAGGGTTGTAGTAAAGCTTGCTTAACTCTTTGTTTACGGTTTCCACCTTGACCATACTGGACATTTACAGGCACGTATCCTTTTCTTTATTGGAGATACTACTTTGTCCTTTTCTTCTTCTGCTTCTTCTTCGTCGACTTCTGGAAACGATTTCAGAGGTATTTTTCCCCTGACGGTGATACTGTTGGTGATGCTTTAGTTCGTCGTAAAATATAAGACAAACGTTTTGGATTTCCAATAAGTTCTTGAGGTGTGTTATTAGAAGATAAATAATTACAAATTTCTCCCAACCCGGTTTATTTGTGTATTTCCGGGGTCGCGACACATCAGAAATTAAATCTACAATGTGAGATTCGTCTAGTTTAGCACCTCTGATGTAAACAGTTTCTTTATTACTCCACGTGATAATACCATCATGTTTCATTCTATGTAGTAGTAATTCAGCTCTTTTGCCAAACATTTTGGGTATAGATGATAATATTTTTTCTTCTACTTCAGGCTTCTCTGATTTAGTTGATGTAATCGAAAGTGTCACAGGTTCTTCTTGTTTTCGTATTAAATGTAAATTTTTTGAAGAATATTATTATATTGATTCCACTTTTCTTCATCACTAAGCGATGATAACTGTAAAATCTCTTGCATTTCTTGATCCAAATTAGATTCACGTTTCTCCTGGGCTGATGATGTTGATGATGATAGTATTTGTATACGATTAAGAACTTGAGGTGGAACTAAAATCGTCTCCTTTGCGTGTTCCATTGCACTAACGGAATAGTAAACTTGATAATGCACCAGTTAAAATAGGAGCTAATAATACCTGTAGGAATCCACCCTGCTGTTGCACTAAAGAATGCTTCTTCTTCTTTTGGATGGAGTTTCTTTTCTTCACAAGATATCGAAGCGTCCTCTTGTATCGCTTTAATCTTGCTTTCTGTGTCCTTGTAAAGGTACATTCCCTTTTAATACATTATAACAATATTTCAAATATTTCGTATCACTGAAGAGTCTGCATTGGCCAGTATAGCTTTACGTAATTTAGGATTTGCTTTGGTCAGCGTACGAAGATCTCCGTGTAGTACTTTTCGAGACATATTGTGAGAATGAAGAAACACAGTTTAAAACTAACATTATAAACACATCTTCTATTTCGTTGGAACATAACGTAATAGTAAATATCATCAGGAAAGATATTTGTTTGAAAACGAAGTTCATCTGGTGTATCCTGTTTTAAATCAATAAACAAATATCCATATGGTATCTTTGTTTCGTCGTTGAAACTTTCTTGAAGAAATTTTGGATTTTAGGGAGTTAGTTGATAATTCAAATGTTTAATTTGTGATATATCTTTTGGATTTTTAAATAATACGAGATAAGAACAATTCAAGCTCATATCTCTGCTTCCTTTTCCCTGATGAAATATGTTTTGTGTAATAAATAGTACACTAAGATTTCTATGATGAGAATCCTTTGTAAAGAAATCAACTATATTGTGGTTCACTTCACACATTTAATCATCAATAATAATAAGATGTGGTCCAGTTTCAGGTAAAGTATTTTGTTCGAGGTAATCCTTCAATAAATTGCACTTTTGTCGAAATTTCTCAGTATGCATTTTGCCATTCTGCATAGTACCAATAAATATGGCGAAACGATGTATTATCCATATGTGATAAATTGGACTGGAATCGTATTCCAAAGGAAGATTTTCCATATCCACTTGGTCCGGCAACAATACATGAAAAGGGATGTTTCCACGTCGTATTCATGTTAAAGAGTATGATCATTCTTTCTTGATACGTATATTTATAAAGTTCCATATTACATTTCTCTTCTTGTTTTGCTGGAGGTATTGTAGCCATATGGAGGAGTATCATATGAATTTGGTATTCTACGTCGTTTTATATAATTTATTTTATTAATTTTTGTTTCGGGCATGCTGACAATAGTATGGTCTTTCCTGCGGCATTTTTTCTCATTGGTAATTTTGACTTCAGTGGGACGAGATTCTTCTATTTCCTTTTCCGCATCCTCTTCATTAGCTACTATCATTTTGTTCATTACATCAAAAGTTAGGTGTTTTGAAGATTCATAGTTTACTGAAAAGCCACGTATCTAGCATACTTGAAACTCCTTCTTCGTACTGGGATCAAAAATACGTAACCCATAGTTCTTGGGTCCAGCCGAGACGTATTCTGAAATATAGGCCTTTTTACCATACTCGAGTACTTCGTTTGTTAAATCGCCTAAAAAGTCACCATTTTGAATTGTAGTTTCACCAGGGTTTTGCGTTTAAATGATCCTTGCAGTTGATTTAAATACTTGTACAATTCTAATCTTGCTTGTGCTGTTGTGTATGCGGCTATGACGACGTTTACTGTTGGTAGTGAAACAGGAAATTTATTGGCGTATTGGCAATATACATATATCATATCATCATTTACTGCAAATATTTGATTAACGTCTATATCATGAGATGTTAATTTCTCATATAATTCCTTTGGTCATTAATAATGCTTACATGACACATGCTCTCACGTTGTCCAAATTTTCCCCAAAATGAATTTAGCATTAAATTAGCTAAACTTCTAAGTGCTGGATTATGTTGAATTTTATTTTCATCGAGACATATTCCTTCCTTTTTATAAAATTGCTGAATGTACTTCTGATTTAGCTCATCTGTTTCACACCATCTTGGCCATCCACAAACTTCCGTTTTTGCTTTCAGGAAGGTGTTTATGTAGTCTGCAAATAAGCCGCCACTTTTGGTTTCTTCATCATATTGAACAACATCATTTGCCCAGATTTCATAAATATCTATTATTTTGTATCCTTTTTCTAATGCTTTTTTTACTTCACATGCTACCCATGTACCATGTAGAACTCGGTCCTCATCGCTGTGATTACAAGATGACTGGTTTAATTCATCACAACATGTACGACAAAGTGGAAACATCAATCTATAATTTGTTTTGTATGGAAGTACTGCGTTTAAGAGATTTTTTGGAGGTAAAATACTTAGTTTAACTAACCCTTCTACTTCTTCAATGCTGGGAATATTTGAATCTCCAGGCGGATAGATAGTAGGATGACGAATTGAAAAAATTCTTAGTCTTACAGATATGCGGAAACAACGATATAACATCTTTGTATTGAATTGTTTCTCCTTCAGATTCTTGTGCTTTATGATACAAACGTATTGCATTCACACGTCCTCCATACAAAGCATCACGAGGATTTAAAGCTGTTTTCTTTGAATAGGGATGATTACTAACATACTTTTTCATCTCTTCATTTCCTGCCAATTGATTCTTAAATTCACAGCCCCATATTTTATGCACTTCACAGCCAAAATTTTTAATTTTTGAATTTTCTTCTTTGTTGCTTCAAATCGAAATTCCATGGTATCTATAGATGGGTTTATCTCTATCGTTAGGGTAACAGAAGATACATCCATGGACCCAATCGTCGTCATATTCCTACACGTGTATTCTTCCTGTGTTGGGATCTGTCCATACACCATCTACTTTCATTGATGCAATTCGTTTTTCCTTACTATGTGCAGTATTGGTAATTTGTATGTTTCTTGTTTTTTCTTCCCAAGCTATCCATTCTACTGGTTCAACTGGTTGGACATCTCTCCATCGATACCCGTTCTTTGGTATGATACCAATCGTATTATCCTTTAAGAAATTTCTGTGATACAAATTACATGCACTGGCGATTGTAATGCATTCAAGTAAGGGATTTACATTTGTTTCAGATTCAAATGTATTCATAAAGGAAATACATGCTTGACGTAATACTTCAACATCCTGTACACAATATTTGATTAGTTCTTCTTTCATTTTAAAGGTGTCGTTTCGATGTTCTGTATACCATTGGAGAAACTTGCGTCTTTCGTCTACTTTCATGGTATCTGCTACATAATATCTAATGTCTGGAAGTGTACCTTCATATGTTTGGTTCTCACGTCGATTGAAAAGGTGTGAGAAATATCCTTTGCACGATTGAAGACCAAATGCACCACTTAATTTACTTAAGGGCATAGGAAGAAAGATTAGTGAATCAATCAATGTTACGTTCCCTATTTTAAGAGATATAATTTTCGCTCCATTCATGATTACTTCTGGAGTCCAATTCATTTTCTCAACCATGGTCTTAATGATGAAATGTGCATCATAGCCCTTAGAATTATGGGCTATACATGTTACTGATTTAATGTTGCTTTTGAAGGTGTTTTAGAAAGTCTTCTAGTACATTGTCTCCGTCAAATATATTTTCTCGTTTTCCACAAACGATACAGTTATTTTTTATGTTTTTATCTTCATAACAACGGTAACATGCATGTTGACTAACCAAAACATTAGGTATATGTTCATATATGTTTGCGTCCTCCTCTTTTATTTTCGTGTCTTGTGTACATTCAATATCATAAAATACAATCATAGCTCTCTTATCCATGATAATTTTTTCATTGTTTTTTATTTTCTTCTTTCATTCAATTTCATGTAGCATTCATGATTGGGTGGTACTATAGCATAGCAAATGTTGCAATAAGTTTCTCCGCTTACGTGAGATCCTTTTTCTTTTACTACATAAATTTTCAAACACTGGGCACAACATTTCACAGTTGAACATAAAGGTTTTCTATTTTGATAAGGAGCTGACTTATGATAGTCATAGCATGACTGGCCATAAAATTCTCGATTACATTCATTGCAAGTAATATGAGCTTCTTTAAAATCAGATGGTAGTTTTTGATGACATCGGTAACATACAGCTGTATAATGTTTCAAATGTGCATGCTTGTTTTCATATTTCTTATGACAACTTTCGCAATAATAACTACAGCTAAAACATGCTGTCAAGCTTTAAATGACGTTGTAATGGTTATCTATGAAGAGTAAATTTAAAGGTATTCTTTCATTATCATATGGTGGTGCTTCAAACATAACATCACTTTCTGAAAATTCCCTATACTCTGTAATTTTATAATTCTTTAAATATTCCTGAATTGTACGAATTTCAGGAATTCCACCACCATGACTGAGATCTACACCAGCAGATTCACATAGGTCTTCTGCTTCTTTCTCAATTACATATTTATATTATTTTACATATCTGCTGTATTCGGTTTGATTTCTTCCCTTGTATTTTTTAATCCAATGGCAACGACGATTGCATGTGTTAACACCTTGTACCTTTGTTCTTAATTGTAATAATACCACGATTTGCCTTTACATATTCCTCGGAATTCATATGTTGTTTTAATCCACCTTGTCCTCTAGGCATGCGTACATGATGAAAATTCACGATGCAATCTTCATTTATAAGAAAAGCCGCATTATTTTGCAATACGTTTTCATAACTTGTCCATAGAACTTCTGCAGAGAGATTTCTTTCTTCTCTAAACGACAACCGAAAAGGGCAATGTCCTTCTCTCTCATTTGTAATTGTTATTTCTACGTAATCATGCTGGTCCACATTACGTAGCAAATAATCTATTAAAGCCCGTAGAGTTGTTTCAATTGCAGTAAAAGGATTTTCACCTGCACGCACGGGGATCTAGGCGGAATCTTAACATTGTACCCTCCATATTGTATCTTCTGTATTGTCTTCTGCGTTCTTCTATTATATGAAATCTATTGTTTCCATCATTACGTCTGTTATTTCCAAATCCTAATTGCACAATTGAGTTTCGTTCTGCTTCAAATACGGATAGCAACTCGTCCATTCTTTTTTCTATTTCCTCTAAATCAATTTCTATTTCTGTATGTTCTGCTTCAGCCTCTGCAAATATTTCCATAATTGATGGATATATTACATCTTGTTGATGTTCTTCTTTTTCAGTATTAGGAAATAAATTGGTAATCCATTTTTCTAGCTGAGTTTCGTAGAACTCATCTTCTTCTGTCTTCTTCTCTTCCTCATTGTAAGTCTCTACTATTATTTGGGAGAACGTTAGATTTAGCAATTCTTCTTCTTCTTTTTCTTTTGACCTTTCTTCGATGTCGTCTTCTTTCGCTCCTTCTTGTAACCATTTTTTAATTTGGGCAATACGGTCGGATGCTTCCTCTTCTTCTTCTGTTACCATTCTATTACCTGCACTTTCTAATATTTCTAATAGTTCTTCATATTCTTTTTCTTTTATAATTTGAATTTCACTAGCTACATCTCTTTCTTCTTCTCCGGTATTGATGATCATATCTTCTTTTTCTTCTTCTTCTTCTTCTTCTTCTTTTTCTATGAGTTCTTCCTCTTTTTGTGTGCATTTCTTCATCTCATCTTCTTCCTTCCTTTCTTGATGGTTTTCTTCTTCTATTTCGATTACGGCATCTATTTCTCTTAGAAGAACTTGCGTCTCTATATTTATTACGATCTCTTCTTCTTCTTCTTCTGTCATTAATAAATCCAGTAATCTCTTTTAATAACTCTTGCGTACACTTTTTTTCCAGTTTTACCCCACAGGTGTATATACATAATCCAAAACAAAAATTTTCCAATATGTATATGTAAATAGTATATATATATATAAGTATTATTTCAAATAGAATATAAATAAAAGCGCTTTGAAAGATTATACGAGTTAATAAAAAAGGGTTATATATATAAGTAATGATAAGGAAAGGATTGCACGTGTCTTTATTTGTATTCAACCTAAAATAAAAAAGAAATGCATCTTGTTACTACTAAATTGTCACCGGCCTAAGGCTCATTTTCTCTAAATTTATAAGAGATATTGGAAAAACAGACTTAATCTGAACTTTATTAACCAACCCTCGTATACTTCCAAACGTTCTAGAAACTCGTCTCTCATCACTTTGGTATGCATCTTCGTCTGTATTAGTAAGCCTCTGTCTGATTTTGTAACCAAATATGGACATACGTTGCAGAGACAATGATTTCCTTTGTGAACACTCTCTGAGTCCGGAAGAACGGGAAAGTTGCAAAAACATCTTACTTCTTGTCATTGCCCAACGCTGATTCGATTATTTAAAATGTCCGCACTTCTTCAGCCAAACAGTGTGAACTTGGTATTATACGTCATCACCGGGGACCTCCAGCCCCGAGAACATTGAATGCTTTGTCCAGTTCACTATACTATACGTCTGCAGCAAGCAGTCTGAGGGAGTCCTCCTGTCCTAATTTTTGTGTCGTTGTTTATTCGCGCGTAGCGTGCTTTCACAAGAGCAGCGTTCACTGCTGCCTAAAATATAACGTGTGCATCTTCGAGTTGTATAGTGACGCCAACATACATATGCCTGCATTAGTGATCAGATATCTCATTCATTACGAAAGGCTTGAATTTGTGAACCAGTTAAGTAGTTAATTAATTAACAGTGCGACTTATGGTCTAATACTAAAGTGTTTGGAAGTTGAACATAATAGTTCTATTTACGAACACGTTTTGATACGACTAGTCAGTCGGAGTTGTTATTCATCATAACGAATGTAAGCTAAGCCCCAAAGGACGAGTCGGCCGAGACTACGGATTAAACATCATACTCATAGCACCAACTTGGGATACTTACTGAGGAAATAGCAGTCGGGACTCAAACCTAGGACTTCAACTCCTGAAACAACGCACGTAAGGCTAGCCGAAAAAACACGTGAGTCAACTCTTAGTTAAGCCACGCCACCTCAACCTTAATAATGATGAATTGTTAATTATAGGTATATTTGAAATTTGAATGCATGTAACATTTATGCTTATACAGTAACATTACATTCTTTCTATAAATGTGTTCTTATCATTTGTTGTACATTTAATATTTAGTTCTATTATGCGTGTAGCTTAACAGATATTTTTTACGTTGTCTACATTCCCGTCTGACGTGTTCCCAGTCACCGCAAGTCGGAATTGTAGGCATGGGCAGTGACCATAATCGTCGTAACGTAATTGGAAATTAAGATTAAGAAAAAGCGGAATATATGAGAATAAAAAGTTGATCCGAACCACGACGCATATACTGGTCATAAAATATAAACAGTATATATATATATATATATATATATATATATATATATATATATATATATATATATATATATATATATATATCAATTCGTTATAATGAAAAAGCAGAATTTTCGGTCCTATTACAAATCTGCCAATTACCAAATGCGCCAAACGCGAAAATGACCAAATGCGCCAATTGTGAAAATGGACAAAGCTGCCAATTACCAAATCTGGCAATTACCAAATGCGCCAAACGCAAAAATGACCAAATGCGCCAATTGCGAAAATGGACAAATCAGCCAATTGACAAATCTGCCAATTACCAAATCTGCCAACTACCATATCTGCCAATTACCAAATGCGCCAAACGCGAAAATGACTAAATGCGCCAATCGTGAGAATGGACAAATCTGCCAATTGACAAATGCGCCAATTACCAAATCTGCCAATTACCAAATGCGCCAATTGTGAAAATGGACAAATTTGCCAATTGACAAATCCGCCAATTACCAAATCTGCCAATGGATAAGTCACCGAACTATCATTTTACTTTAGATGTATTCTTCAATCATCGCCCCACAGTATTACAAAGAAGAAGAAGAGGAAGGAGAATTTATGAAAGAGCGGAAAAGGGTATTTTAATTTTAATGTGTGTTACTTTTATAAATTCGCAAATATGTTTCAAAATGAATGTTTACTGATGTTGGTTGTTGGAATTTAGTATCCCATTGCTGTACTTAGGTTATATGAGACTTGACGTAACACGTTTGAATTTTAATGCCCTCTCACTAGGAATCGAACCCGAAAAGACTAATGTTTGTTGTAATTATTGGATAGCCAACAAGCCTATTTGGTCTTTCACTTAAGTAGCTATTGCTTCAATTCTGTTCATCCGATTATCTTAGTTCATATGCCATTCACTTCAGAATAAACCAAGCTTGCAAATGGTACTATGCGCATGTGTACATGATGTATAAGAAGAAGGAAATTCAAGGTAAAATTGGGAATTTCCCGTCCAAAAGTCCCTTTGTTCAAATGTAGCCCCCCCTGGTAGGGCCTCAACTAAAGGCACCCAAATATAATATACCTTTAAAACTACTGTAGTTTATAGATAATATTTGTGCCATGTTTCATTTTAATACCTATAATAGTTGTGACGGAAAAAATATTTCTCAGTTCTCCTAGACAATACCAAATTTCATATAGGAAGAAAGTGAGATAACTATAAAATCAAAATAATCCGAACAGTATTATTTATTTGAAATGAAATGAAATCTGAGTTTTACGTCCAACGGTTATGCCGGTAAGGCTAAAGGAGACGGTGATGATGAGTAATGAAAAAATGGTAGAATGAAGAAAGTGGGAGGAAACGGGAGAAACCCGAGGAAACTCAGGCACACGGTGTTTGTCCACCACAAAGTTCACTTGGCGGGGACTGGGATCGAACCCGGGACCCCAAGCACCAGAGGTGAACGCTCCACCACTGAGCCACCGCGGCCCTTTATTTATTTGAGTATCATGACTTATACGTCATTCTCTTCAGAATAAAACAGGCTTTCAAATGATATCATGATAATATGTGTGTGTGTATTGTACGAGAAAAGGGGAAATTAAGGTAAAATTGGGATTTTCCGTCTTACAACAATCGGCAAGAGCAGAGTTGCTCCAGTAGCCCTGATATCGTTTCTCCATCATAGATATAACTTGGTAGAAATGTTTCCCATGTTCATCAATGACTGCTCCGCAATTTTCTGGGAAGAAATCTATGTGGGAGTGCAACATATGTATTTTTAGTGATACATTACACCCTATTGCTTGGTAGAAGGTATTAGGTGCAACTCTACTTTCTTATAGTTCTGAGACCACTCGTTTTCCAAAACATTCGTCACCATTTTTCGGAAAGAATGTCATGCAATCATCTCTTCATTTTCTAACACTGCATCAAATTCAGGATCATTGAGGAGTTGAATTGAGGAGGCGAATTTGAGTGCCAATGAGGATTCATACCTGATTTTAGTTTCAGCAATTTGTGGAAGTTTACGCAGAATATATTTGAAGAATGTTTTGATGCGTCTATTAATAACCGCCATTCATTGAGATAATCGTCTATGTTAAGTTTACTCATAAGACCAGTTAGGCCTACATAGTTACAACGTAATATGCCACTTTCCACTGAAAATACTGTTTGGAGATTCTGACCTGTTGAAACTACGAACACTTTTAGATCTTCAGAATAAGCTACCCACTTCTTGAGTTTGGATGCCAGCAGTTCTGCGCTACTTTTTGAAAACCCCAGGTAATTTAATTCAGGTTGAGTATCATATGGTGAATAGATAATGATATTTTGGTTTTGTGAGATTAGGATCGTTGGAAGACGATGAATCTGCAGCAGAATTTACAATGTGGGTCGACATTGTTCGCCTTTTGTTCTTCATCGGGTAAAACACTGGAGTAAGGTACGAGAAGTTGTGGAACCTTTAGTTCTTCAGAGTGTGGCTCAGTGATGAACATTTCAAGGAATATTTGAATCGAATAAGTAGCAGTCCACTTTTTTTTCTTTTTTTGGATATACCTTTAATTGGAAGAACTATGCAAAAATAGCAGTTTGAAGTATGATCTGTCGGTTCTCTCCATATCATTGGAACTGCAAATGGCACGCATGGCCTTTTTCCGTGTAGCCAGTCCCGCAAATTTTTAGAACAAGAATTACAACATATATGTGGTGCTCAGTTCTTGTCCACATCTCCCACTTTACAGCCAAAGTACAAGTGATAGGCTTTCTTTATGATAGGAGCGAAATACCACTTTTCGCTTCACTTCGTTAAAAACAACAATTTCCTCTTCACTGCAAACACATTTACGCGACATGTTTCTGCTTAGTATAGTCATAGAAAGATAAATAATAATAATAATAATAATAATAATAATAATAATAATAATAATAATAATAATAATAATAATAATAATAATAATAATAATAATAAAAATAGCACCTACCCACCCGCCCAATATACCACCACCACTACGTCCGAGATGGCAAATTGCAACTACAAAATAACGTTACACAACATGTTTTCTCAGTCAAACTCTTCAATACAAACTTAACCGTGAAGTGGTTGATATTTCTTTGTCAGCGATGAAGTGCGAGCAATACGAATAGCCAGAGACTACACAGGAATTTATTTCGGAAGGGGCCCTAAGCTTTTCGGGGGTCCAAATACAATTTGAAGCTAAATTATATTAAAATTTGTAAACTTTAACCTGAAATTAGACTAAATTTACAAACAAGTCGGGGTGTCAAGACCCACAGGACGCACCCCTGCGTGTGTCCCTGAGGGTAGCAATGAAACTAACCGACAAACAATGGAAGTTTATTGAAATAAGTAGACAGCTTCTGTTGCTACGAACCCTTAATTTGCCCAGCAGAGCACATCGGATGATAACGTATTTCTTTGAAACTCGAACCAATCTTCAAAAACTAATTTCATATTCGTTATCAGCACCCTAAAATTAGTAAGAATTGATTAGATTTTATCTCCGAAGCATTTTCACTGTTGACCAGCGTTTTCAGAGCAAGTTTCTCTTTATGTAATTAATACGTTTAATGTGGATTAAATATGATTCAAGATCAGTTGATATAAAAGAAAAATTAGTATAATTGAGTTAACTTTTCATCTATTAGTAAATACACATTAGCAACTAGTGTTTTGTAACTTGTATGCTTAGTGCATAAAATAATTATGTGATCTTGATAACAGATTCCTAAAGTGAAAAATATTAACTGTTAACAATCGGATTGTACATTTTGTTGCTTGACTTCTCTTAACACTGACACACATATTTCCAAGAATGATACGCGTAGTCCTAACAGTCTTCCAATGACGAGACATATATCATTCCATTGATAATATTGAGGTAAACAAAATGCCATGTAAAAACCCGTGTAAACTTTTCTAGAACATGTACTAACATATCCTATTCGTAGATATGAAAATTGATGCTTTGTTACAGCTACTTACTGATATAAAAGTGAAACTGAACTATGTCGTCATTAACCATACGCGCTGATCTTGGGGATCGGCCTCCCTGGATGTAGATATCTTTATTCGAATTTGTGACAAGGAACTACACATATTTCAATGCCTCCCCAAAGTTATATAGAAGTCATCGTGTCTGTCATTAACATCTTTATTACACCAATTCTAAGACTACATTACTCAGTTAATGAAATATAGTCCAGAATGTTAATTGATTTTCTTCCTTTAAAAATAATATATATATATGTAAACACATTATATATGTATAAATCAATAAATCACATCGAACCAATTAAAGTGAGATGCTCGAGTACAAGTTTACATGTTTAGTTTATTTTTAAAAAAATATGCTGCACTAACAACTGAATCTTTCGTTGCCAATAATCAGTGACAGCTTTCATTCATTGTCCTGCCAGTAGCGAACTAGCAGCTTGCTTATCTTTTCGTAAGGTGACACACTTATACTTTTTCGAACATGGTAGTTGTAATCGTAGGTAATAACGATCAAGTTAATTAAGAAGTCTTGGTAATAAGTAGTTTCAAATTGGTTAAAATGAATCCGAACCTGTATTCTGGACGGATAATTTGAATAGGGACATCAAAATATAAGCCGTCACTTTAGAATCTTTTTAAAGAAAATTACAAAAGTGTTTACTTAAAATATTTACTTTATTTATTATTTATAAGGCTATGAAAAAATATTTATTCACATTCTTTCAAATATTCACAACTTTCACAATTATAAATTAGAATTTCTCACTAAGTACAAGGTCGTACAAAAAATAAATACCAAAATTTATAGTTGTAAAACAATTTCTTCTATTATAACTTTCGGTTTTAAATTTCACGACTGTAAATCAGGTCAAGAGGACAACAGTTACTTGTAACATGGGCAAAGTTCCTATAGTCTAAGAACCCAGCAAAGCTGACTCTCAGTGAACTAAAGAAGCTGCTGGATGTATAAACTAACGTCTTATGATAATGTAGCCAACTACGAGTGGTGGTGAAGCTAGAATTAGAATCACAATGTTGAAATTCTTTTAAAAAAAATAGGAAAAGTGCTTCGTAGTTTACCGTACTTAGTACAGCATTACATAAATTGTGTTGCATTAACTGGAATTTTTCATGTTACAGAAATAAAAGTATACTGTCACTCATGTGTGCCCGAAGGAGGGGCAGGGGGTCGCTCCCCTAGTTAGCGAAAACGTATAAAATACAAATAAAAAATATCAAATGTAATAGGGTATATAGTAACCAGGGAGATGAGTCCCCTAGAAAATTTTCATCAAGCGCCCATGCTGTCATTATTTTTTCTGGATTAATGAATTGTTAGATTTGAAAAATATTTCTGTAAATATTTTTATCTTTAATTTTGTTCTGAGTACCTATAATCTGATCTGGTGTCTTGTTAATACATTTGAGCGTTTAATAAACATGCAAAAGTTCGATACTCTGGAAGTTTGGTGACTTTTTTCTTTTTTTGAGCATTGATGCCAGTGTTACATAATTATGCAAACACGTATTTATTAATTTGGGATAGCGGATGCTGGATACTGTAGGCAATGTTGTGAGAAGTCATATGGTTTTACACTTGTTTAGTCATGGTTCTGGCCGTTCTAAGCTATGTTGTCGGGTGCCTGCTTGGTTATTTGAAACCGTAATAATGCGACTAATCGAATGAATCGCTGATTAGAATATTTGAGGTCTATTAGTCTACTGGTACTCATAGCGAAAATACATGCGATGAAGCTAGTCTTAACACTGCAACAGAAAATCGATTTATGAATATCTTAAAAGGACATGGATGTTTGTTCCAACTACAGTTTCAAAGCGTGCGAAAGCTCAGCTATAAAATCCAAGAAGTAGTTTTTTTTCGTATGTAATATCGAATTCTCTTCTGGTGTTTTGTTCAATACATGATCAAATTGGTAATTTTGAAAAGAAAAAGCAATGTATGTTCAAGATGATATCAGAACGAGGGTTCGATATTACAAACTAAGAATTAATTTCAATTTTATTCTTATGGATATTATGCATGTCGTAGGTGCAACGCTTCTTTCATTCACTTTTGTGTTTTCTTTAGTTAAGTAGTCTTTAACACCAGTGGACCAGCGTGCACTCTAGTTGCATCCATCCAGGAAAAATTATTGCTAGCTAGTGTGTGTACTGATACAGTTTCCAGCAATTCGATGAAACTTGGGTCAATATATATTGCCCAAGGGCACGCTGGACCGGCAAGGACCTCTAGATAGGGAATCGGTGTGATAATTACCGTAAATCTTGTACGGTAATAACACACCTGTACTTTTTTTTTTAAAAAAAAACGATCGCTAAATTTTACGGTAAATTACCGTAAAATATACGGTACCAAATTTGTTTCTAAACACGGTCAATATTATTTTGCTTCTAAATATACGGTCTGTCGTTTTTATGAAAAAACGGTGGTCCGTAAAATTTAGGGTAATCGGATGGCAGCGAGAGTTGACGGTAATCGGTCAGTAAATTTAAGGCTAAATTTTTTACAGTGTATATGAAAAATAACTAAATATTCTAAACTTTCTAAATATAGTACTCAAAAAAGATCTCAAGATACGTGTTTGTAAACAAGTCAAGATTATACTAACTACTGCTTACTTATTAACGATGTTATTATTGCTATAATAATTACATTTCTTCTTACTTTCCTTATCCATTTTCTGTTAAAGATTATAGCTTCTTATTGAAGACTTTTTATTATTAACTGATTACCAGCTGCATTCTTCTATTATAATAAGGAATACATATATTGGTTTATTTCGAAAATATAAAAAAGAAGCTGACATCCGCTTAATGAATTAGGTCAGCCATAGACAGGGCTGCTCGTAGATTTTATGGTCTTTTACACAAATTTTATGAGAGGTCCAACCAAACTTGTGAAATCTCCATCCCCGTAAAGGTCGTCAGCACAGTTGTAACTTTGTTTTTTGTTGAAATAGTAAAGTAACAATATTTATATGGTTCAAGTCCTTTTTTATTACTTTTTCCCCTACTTTTAAAGGGCCTGTGACACATCCATAAGGTGTCTGGGCCACAACCCTCGATTTTGATGAAACTTGGTAGATTAATAGGACACTTTGCAAAACTAATATATCTAGCAGGAATTTGTCGAAAAAGCTGTAGTTTCTGAGATTCGATTCAGAGCCAGTCGATTCATTAAAAATTACATTTGTCGTGATATCTCAGGAACGGTTCCACCGAGAACAAGCAAACTTTGCAAGCCATAGTAGATACATGATACCTTTGAAACGAAATTAAAACGAATTGTCTGCATCTGCGCAGAGCGTAAGGATACACACTATCAGGTCTATGATCGTGGTCTATTGGAACACATCAGTGTGATGCAGGCATCTATGCATCAAAGAAACATGACAAAATCATAGCCCATAGGGTTACCTATATATAGTTAGTGTTGCCACGAAACGAAACCTTTTTCATGTCTCGTGTCACCTCGACAACGAGCAAACACTTCGAGACGAAACCTGTCCATTATTTGCAAGACGAGACGCGCGACAGTGTTGTAAGGAGACAAAATGCGACAGCCCCAATATCCCGCCTCGTCTCGTAGCAATACTACCCAGTTGTATAAAGCAAAGGCTGACGTAAGAGATCCGCGACGGTAGTTACGCAGGCTTGTTCGGGTCACGACTAGCATATAGTCGGTTTTCCCTTCAATTTTATCATGAGTTTTGTCTCGTAATGTTCTACGAGACGACACGACACCAGGCACAGGCTTCGAGACAAAGACACGAGACGACACCAGCATCTCATGTTTGCGACGAGACTGTTTCACGCGACGAGATGAGACAACACGAAAGGTTTCGTCTCATGACCACACTAACTATATATAAGTAAACCGTATGACCTATGATTTTGACACTTTTCTTTGAAGCATAGATGCCTGCATCACACTGATGTGTTCGAATAGACTGCGTCTATAGGCCTGATAGTGTTTCCTTACGCTCTCTTAATACTGTGTTACTGTTGTGTAACATTGAAGACTTACAGTACTTGATATCACTACACCCGAATATGGCGACTATTAATGTTAACTATATGACTTCTACACAGGTGAAATGGAAATGTATGACTGAGAAGCCAGATAAAGTGCGTAAGTAGAGACGGGTGTCCCGGGCCAGACCACCCTAACATATTCTGACCTGAATTGCTTGAAAACGCTCACCTTTGAGTCTACTTTTTTCTTGCATTATGTTATACTTGTCATGTAGTTCAAACTAAGCAAGAGAAAAATATATCGCAGTATTCACGTTTTCGAGATACGCGAATGCGCACAATTATTTTCGCATTATGCGCAGTTTTGCGCAGGTGCAAACAATTCGTTTTAATTTCTTTTAAAGCTATCATGTATCTACTATGGCTTGCAAAGTTTGCTTGTTTTCCGTGGATTCGTTCTCGAGATATCACGACAAATTTCGTCTTTAATGAATCGACTGTATCTCAGAAACTACAGCTTTTTCGACAAATTCCTGCTAGTTACAGTAGTTTTGCAAAGTGTTCTATTAGTCTACCAAAATTCATCAAAATCGGTTGTTGTGACCCAGATACATTATGGAAGTGTCACAGGCCCTTTGAAAATTGAAAGAGTTTTTGTGTAAAGTGTATCCCTCTCATAGTGGGCTACTTACATGATGGTACACCACAGACACTTCGTCGGTAACTTCAAACTTGAAATACTCATAATTGAATAAACAAAATAAAGAAAAGAAATAAACTGGCTCCCAAAAGGCTTGTCCAACAATATTTGCTACGGTTACACCCTTTTGGTCATATTAGTAAAGAAACGCAGTTTGTCCTTTACAAGAAAATATTTGCTCGACATATATTTACATTCTTTTTAAGATTAAATAATCGTCTCTACCGTGACATTTTTTAAAAATGCATTTTTTTCGCTCATTGAATCACTTAAGTTACATTCTTGCACCTGGCAAATTGATGTAAGTTAATTCCCAATAAAAACGGATTTTCAGTTCAAAGTTTGGAAGACATGTTTCACAAAGTCGTTCATGACAGGAAGGTATATGTTCACTTATGAATTTATGTCAGAAATATAATATTCACATTGCAGGAAACGTATATCTGAGCGTACATACAATGGATGGGCGTAAGTTGAATTCAGATCCGTATTAAAGCAATTGCGACTTCAAAATAAGCCACATCACGTTATATATTTTTTCTCCAATGCTTTATTGTAGGCGGTGAATAAGTAAACTAAATAATGTTGCAGTTTGTGGCATTATTGGCGTTTCTTAAGTTTTACAGTGTGTATGGATCTTGTAGTTGAGATGAAGAGAGTGATCAGGAAGGACGGTGTTTCGCTATCGGGTTAGGAAATATCCAGGCTTTTGGAGACAGACGACTCTGGACACTCCGTTACTGATATTAGACTATCGTACGATAGCGATGCCGACTTGGATTTTGAGGTGGACAAAGGTGAAAGTACTTCAAATGATGAAATGCTAATAGAAATAAATGTGGGCACAAAATCATCACATGCATCCAAAGCAAGGGACATACGAATCCCATGAACTGGAAGAAGAAGAAAGCCAAACTTAATCGTAATTTGTGTAAGAAATATGTTACCAGTGCTGGCAAAATTCGTGATTCGCGCAGAGTACCCAATTTTTCATGTAGATGCGTGTACAGTTGGTAACAAATTATCAAAGAAAAAACCTGGGAATTTGTGCATCGTTTATACTGGAAACTAGGAGACATACATAGACAGAGAGATTATCTTCTGCGTCACATGAAGCTAAGGTTAAAGTTACGCGGAAAATATAACACCACTTCCAGAAGGGAATACACAGTTTACTATTATTTAACTATCGATGGGAAAATGATACAAGTTTACAAGCTGTTTTATCCTTGTACTCTTGACGTTAGTGATAAAGTGTGTCGTTTCGTTTTGCAGAAAGGGCTTTCTTCGGGAAGTACAGGTCACGAGCTTCGAGGGAAACACAAACCGAAACACAGTTTAACATCAGCAGTCGAAAATATTGTAAAAGAGCATGTGCTATCGATGTCCCGAGTTGACTCTCATTATTGTCGATCTTCAACCTGCTATTATTATGTTGAGGCAGGACTGTCTTATGTGAAGCTTTACAACCTTTATAAGGAATACTGCATGGAGAAGAAAGTCCCACCTGGAAATGTGATGGGGCTTACTTCATACTGGAAAATTCTGAAAGAAATGAATATCAAGATACACAAGCCGAAGAAAGATCAATATAAAACTTGTCAGTTTTAAAAATTTGTCTTCTGAGGAAAAAGAAAGAAATTGGTTTATGAATAACATTTGAAAAGAAAAGAAGCAAGGTAAGAAGAGCAAAAAGACAAAGAAAAAGCAACAAAGGACGATACTCATATAGCTAGCTGTTTTGATCTCAAATAAGTCTTGACAAACGTAAAACGGGTGTTATGTATTATGTTCGTAAACGTAATGTTTACAACCTCACCATCTACAATCTAGCCACGCGCGCAGGGGTTTGTTACATATGGGATGAAACAAGGGGTGAGAGAGGCCCTGATGAAATTGCCTCCTGCATTCTACTCCACTTGCGAAATTTACCTCCTGGAGTAAACAAGTGACGATGTATTCAGACTGTTGTAGTGGACAGAATTTGAACAAGGAAAATGCAGCAATGTGTATGTATGCAGCCATAATACAAGTGTAACCTGTATTGACCACAAATTTCTTGAACCAGAACACATTCCTCAGATGAAAGCTGATTCCATGCATAGAGTCATAGAACGCGCAAAGAAGAACATAGATAATTATTCACCTTCTGATTGATGTATAGTTGCTAAGATGGCAAGACGAAAGCTGTAGCCATTCACGGAACATTCGATGACAACAGAAGATTTCTATAATTTTGATGCAGCAAAAAGCTATTATAAGTTAGCTACATTCGAAGATTAGAACCGTGTTACTTTTCCATGGCAAAAGTTAAGATGGCTGAGATTCACAAAATACGAAAATAAGATTATTTTCAAGGAAAGGATGACAGAGCCTTTCAGAGAATCCTGACATTCAAGATCCTTCCGAACACCTAGAAAGAAATACAATTCTTTTCATCTGTACTCAGGACTGCTACCAATTTCCAAGGAAATGAAGAATGATTTAATGAAACTCTGTAACACTAAAGTAATCCTGTAAGAGTATCACAGCTTTTTCATAAATCCTGTTACATTCGATTACGCTAAGGACTACTTAGAGATTTCCTACTCGGGCACTCAGTAAAAGTACTTGTGCGTAATCTGAAATAGCTAATGAAGATTGGAATTAATCTTGTTATGGGTAAAAATTAATCAGCACTATTGAATCTCACTATTGCATCTCTATGTAGGAAAAAGAGTATTGAATATTCTCTTTCATTACCTTGGTTGTGTAAACAGAACGTGGTAAAGTCCAATCTGGAAAAATCACTATTCCTCTGATAGAAAAAAGTACTGATGGAAAGGACTACTGTTTTAATTGTGTTTTTAATTCATTGTGTATACTGTATCATTGTGTATACTGTTTTATTATTGCAAAGTAAACAACAGCGGTATGTAGAAATTCATTTAAGTACTTTGTTGGAAATAAATTGTTTATGACATAAGGGGGTATGTACGACACTAACATGTAGAAATTCAATAAAAATGTTATGTATAAAAATGCACATGATAAAATGCATAATAAATAAACTTTGACCTCAAATATCAAAATAACAAAAAAGATTTGAGTTTGCTTCTAATCTGAGAGAGTACCGAGAGATTCAAATCAAGCAAAATCTTTTTTCCTCTCTCCTCTAAAAAAATAAAAATACAATTAACGCCCCTCTACCATGAGGCCGACGAACATTACTCACATATTTATCTTCATATTCTCTTGTATTTCTTTCATTATAATATATTCATGGGCATGTTCAGTTTCGTTCTTTGGAACAAATGCTATAACTTCAATAAAAGTATCACAAGTTGCCTACTTATAATACAGTATATATAAAGTATATATATTCTCTTATTATTCGGGTAATTGTTATTCTCTTACAATTTTCACTTTATGGTTTTCAATGAATAGGTTAGTTTCTCTAAAATAACAATTCGTATGACATGTTCCTTTTTCTGTACTTATAAATTTATTTATAACTATAAACTTATTTACACAAAACTTAACATTTCGACTCATATTACTTTGATTTGCATAACTACTGTAGTTATATATTTTTCATTAGTCATTTCGATAACCTGAGAATAGATATAAACTATAAATTTATAAAGTGAGTAGTCGTAACTTAGAAATTAACATGTATTCTTCTTCCATTTCTCATTCAGTCACCTTGTTTTAGATATATAATGTACTTTTTTTACAATTGCAAACATAATATAGAGTCACAATTACACAATTTAATGGCATGTATAAATATTATAGTGTCTTACGAATGTTCCTTAAAATGTCGTACATTAATGCTTATACATACCACGTTCTTGATAAAGTTATTACAACCTATTGCATGCCAATAAAGGCATCTTAGGAAGAAGGGCAATGCATTATACGACATTACATTAGTAGAATCGCTTTTGGTGTTCTTTTAGGTACCTCATTGCAACCACAACATTGGCCTACACCACGGGATGTAGAAAGAGTAGAAACAACATTTTGATTTTTTCCAGTGATTATGTAACAAATTTAAGAAAAAAAAACGATAATAGTGAAATGAAGAAAGTGAGAGGAGCCGGAAATAACTAGAGAAAACTACACGATGTTTGTCCACAAGGCGCACTTGCTGGAAGCTTGGATCATAGCAGGGTCTTCCCCCCTCCAAAAAAAAAAACACTAGATAACTTTGTTTAAGTCTGATGAAGATACTGTTATAGTATTGAAACTTCACATCTTATACAGTGTTTTTACTAAAAATTGTTGTACCTTGTTACGACTATTGAGTTAAATATAAAATATGTTTACAAGGTCTACAGGTGGTTTATTTAACGTTAGAAATATTTTTTGAACATATCGTTGTGCATGTTAAGGAGATACAAAGAATTTTCACCTATACAAAATTAAACATCACTTTCATTACTGCTTACAGTAACTGTATACATATACGTAATTTTCAACTTAACCTGTGGTTTTCATTTGATAATCACACAAAAGTGTCTAGGATAAGCGCATATTATAATTACACATGAGACTGGATTTGAGACAGGTCTAGTGCCTAGGATATATCTGCCACACAGGAAGTCCTGGGTTCGATTCCCAGTGGGAGAGATTTTAAGTTTAAGCGCATTGCGGTGGTTCGGATCCCATCTCAAACTTTAGGTCCAAATTATATATAGCCTCGGTGCTGGAAAGAAACGCTAAACACTAATAATTAACTAATTAGATGGGTGCTTCTAGGATCAAACATTTATAGAGGATTTTTGATAGGCGTTCAGCACCCGTAGAATTTTTCGCTGGAATTTATTCCGAAATTTATCACTCTGATGCCGATCGATGCACCAATGAATATCCCTATTTAATTGCACGAATCACTCTTAAAACGGTAGTTACAATCAATCCAACCCACTTTCCCTCTACTGGTTTTATCAGGCGCATACACAGCAATTTCTTTCTAGAGAGGGGTCCAATTTCAATTTGAGAATAAAGAATTTTAAAATTTGTAAAATCGCTCCTAAAATTAGACTAAATTCACAGAAAAGCAGCTTTGGGGGGGGGGGAAGCTGAGTCCGGACCACCAGAACCTATTGCCTGTGTATGTCCCTGGTTTATATTTTGTTGGTTAAACTAGCTGAAATGCCCGTCCTTCGAACGGGGAGATCAGGTTTATTAAAATATTTGAACTCCCAACTACCCTAACAATATACATTTCAATAATTGATTACACGGTTCATCTCGACTATACATGTCATCCCCCATGTGACCCCGAAGGGTTGATAGGGGTTTATTAGTCACATTTGGACAGAAACGCCATCGGGTTTGGCACCATTCATCTCCACAACCCCGAAAACCATGGATTCCAAACAAATATCGCTCATTTTCGATTATTTGTACTTCATTCCCCCTGTGACCCCCCTAGAGATGGTAGGGGTATCTGACCTCCACTGAGACTGAAACGCTATCTGGATTGTCACCATTTATCACCGTGACCCCGAAAACTGAGAAATCGACACTAATACCTGTAATTTTCGATTATTTGTATATGTCATCTCCTTGTGACCCTCTTGGGGATGGTAAGTATATCTCACGCCTACAACATTTTGTGTTGGTTATAAGTAATATGTGTACCAAATTTCGTTAAAATTGCTCCGGGCGTTCCAGAGTTATGCTAGACAATATATAGATACATACAGACACACCTACATACATTATTTTTTTTTTACATATCATCCTCCTGCGACCCTCCTAGGGACGAAAGGGGTATCTTTCGCCAAAAGTGTTTGTTTCCTCACTATAAGTAATACGTGTACCAAGTTTGGTTGAAATTGCTCCAGGCATTCGAGAGTTATGCTCGAACATACATACATACACACATACATACATACATACAACCTTTTTATATGTATAGATAATGCCTTAACAAGTTTCAAGTTTTTAATATACGTACAGCGCAACCTCGTTTATCCGGCCCTCGTTCACCCGGATCTCCGGATAATCCAAACCGGATTTGTAGAAACTTTTTAAAATTTAATGTTCACATAGACAATAAGTTTTAACTATGATAGCAAGAACGTAAGTTCGTGTATAGATTCACAGTAAATTATGGTAATACTGTACATAAAATGATTCTTATCGAGTTTTAGAAAGCTTTACTCACAAGACGTTGAAGTGAATTGACTCAAGATTTGTTTTGCTTATTATCCATATTATCAGGATTATTCGGATTTTCGATTTTCCAGATTGCCTTTAGTCCCAGATAGTCTGGATAAACATGGATATACTGTATATAAAAAAAATACGTATGTATGAACGTATGTACACCCTATGTGTATGTGTGTATATGTTCTAGCATAATTCTGGAACGCCTTGAGCAATTTCAACCAAACTTGGTACAAGTATTACTTACAGTGAGGAAACAAACACTATGTGCGAAAGATACCCCTTTCATCATTAGGAGGGTCACAAGAGGATGATATGTAAAAAATAATGTATGTAGGTGTGTCTGTATGTATCTATATATTGTGTAGCATAACTTTGGAACGCCCGGAGCAATTTTAACGAAACTTTGTACACATATTACTTATAACCAGGAAAAAATGTTGTAGGGGTGAGATACATCTATCATCCCTAAGAGTGTCACAGGGGGATCACATATACAAATAATCGAAAATGACTGGTATTAGTGTCGAATTCCTATGTTAGTGTTCGGGGTCACGGAGATGAATGGTGACTCCCAATGCCATTACCGTAAAATATTGCCTCCACTGGTATGGGAAGTGAGGGGGGAGTTAAAAATAAAAAGTCACGGTGAGTATGACATGAACAAAGAATAGATTCAGTCGAAGTAAACCGGGTAATCGATCTTTGTAATGAGCATTATATGGGGAGTTGGGAGATTCAAATATTTTTCACAAACTTCGTCATACTGTGCGAAGAACTAGCATTTTAGCTAATGTATATAGTGAAACTTGTATAAAACAGAAGGCGGTGGGTCCGAATTTTACTCGAAGGAATAACAGCGATAAGGACTGTGAGGAGTTTCCGTTATAGACAGATTTCCGTTTTATTCAAGTTCCGGTTTCTACAAGTTTCACTGGATAAATAATCATAGTCAACCATTGTCAATACACTGCTGGGTGAAGGTCTTTCCAACTCTTTTCCGCAACAACCTAACTTCCGCAACAATGAAGATATGATAATGAATGTTAAAGTTGGCAATATTACTAAAAGTCGTGAAATTAGGAGAATATGTGATAATCACAACTACCAAAAACTGTTGGTCAATTATGAAAGGTGCAAAAACAAGCAACGCTTTATAAATTTCTTGCAACTGCGTCATTTTAAAAAATATTGCCAACTGTAACATGTATATATGATATCTAGTGATGGGTAAATTCCCGGGAAGATATTTTTCCGGAATATTCCCTGGGAATATTCCCGGGAAGATTCCCAAAATGGGAATTTTCCGGGAATTTATTTACAATCACAAATAAAATTGCATTCTATTACTATATTATGATTTCAAAGTTAAATTCTTTTTATATCACAGTATATTATTACTCTTGTTCGCAGCGGAGCCTTTAAAATGTATATTCTGAACGATGTTATTTTATTAATATTTTATTATATTTAGAGAGTACGCATAAATCTATATTTATTTACAATATGTTTCAAAAATGGTATAGTATGTCCACATCCTTTTAAACCGCTAAAAAGTTTAAATTTATATGTAAGTGGATTATCTGAACTTGACTCTACTACTGATATAAACATATTAAATTTTTAAGTGTTATAAACAAATTAGGTTGGTAACTGCCAGAAGACACATGTCCCACCATTTTGTCAACATTTGCGATTGCAAGATACTTTCTTATCTTTCTAATTTTGCATGTAATATTGCCATACACGGCATTTTTTCCTACCCATTTCTCGAAATTTCATGCTTTAATTCACATGTAAGAGAAGTCCGAGTACCTCTTCAGAAATTCGAGTCAGAGACAGGAGACAGACCGACGTCTATTACTAACGGTGGTTCAGGGTTTATTAATAGTACTTCATCTCTATTTCTACATAATTCAACATTACTTTACAAAATGGATTCTTTTCATCATTTGTAAATTAGTGCTTTGCTACTTTGGCTATTGTTAGTTTGGTGGGTCCAGATTTTAACCTACTTTTTTTTGCGATATTCTATTCCGATGCGGTTGTTTTATGGTTTCATACGTTAAATTACGTTCTCAACATTAAATTCAGACAGCATTGCCGAGCGAGAGTTAGCGAGTGAAGGCGGGGTAGAGCCTCACAGGGCACGTTGTTTTCTATCTTCGTTACCAACAATTCACCTTCTTTTCTCACATAAATCACTTCCACTTACCTTTACGGTTTGTACAAATCTTTACTGCCCTAAACAAAATTGTGTTCAATACTTTCTTGACTACTTGAACACCACTATCAACTCATTTGTTCCGTGAATCGTCCTACTTTTTGCTAGTTTTGGGCCCCCAATACTAAACAATTACCCTACCTTTTAGTGCAAATGGAAATTGTACTTAAAAACTCATATTATTAGGCCTAATTATGTCAAGTACAGTAAAAAAAATTTAAATTTTTTGACCTCCAAATTCTTTAAAATCTAGAAGTAAATCATAATATATTAAAATAATGTAATTAGTCATACGGTTCTAATAATTTGGAAGAGAAAGTAAAGAAATGGATATAAATTCCTTCCCGGGAATTTATAGGCCAGGAAAAAACCCGGGAATATTCCCATTTTTTTAAAATCCCTTCCCACTGGGAATATTCCCACTGCCCATCCCTAGTAATATCCTAGAGGTCGGGCGCCCCAAAATATAACCTCAGTGCAGAAAGTGGCCAATCACCTCAGCAAATAACAAAAACATTCATTTTTAACAGTTATAAATTCATCAAAATTAACACATAATTACAAGCAAATTATCTCTCATTGCCTTAGAGCATGTACGATTTATTGAATTTTTACATCATATGTCTCTCCGGTCTTCACAAAATAACCAACTTTTTAAACATATAGGGGAGACCGGGGCTGGTTGGCGAACTTTTCATTCTTTATTTTTTTTATGAGCAGATTGTGCACTGTATTGCAATGTAATGGATGTGTACGGACAGACTAATGTTTCCTCTAATAAATTAGATTTTTGTTTTTGTTTTGTTGCTTACAGTTTTCGAGAAATAATTTTTCTTTCTTTTAAAACGGAGTATGCCAACCGACCCCTACTGAGGGTCTGGTTGGCTGATAGCGTGGGGCTAGTTGGCATTCTTTTTAAATATAGCAAAGCACACAAAAAAATTGGATTTATTAGAAATATACGTTATTTTTCTGAATTCTATTATATATATTGCAATGAAGTAGGCTATTTGAAGTTTGAAATTACTTTTATTCACAACATTTAAAAGAATCAGCATTATGAAATATGAAAACTTCTTTCTTTCATTCTAGCTTGGTTGTCATGACATTGAAAGCTACAAGATTATCAAACCACATCAGTTTTAATATGATTTGTTGTAGGTTAATTCTTCATATTATTTCAAAATGTAATTAAAATAACTGAACTATCAAGAAAGGTAGTTTATTTCCCAATGTTCACAAAGTAGCTAAGAGAAACTAAGATATCTTTTAGCTGAATTATCGAGAAATGCAATTTATTTCCTACTTTCCACAAAGAAAGAAAAAGCAATAGCTACGCCTCTATTTTTGTAACAAAAGAGCACATGCAGAATATTCTTGATCCTGAGAATTAGGCCTATTCAGAAAATTCGAGTCCGGCATACAGTCTTATCTCGATTTCTAAATTTTGACAGCAATCCAATACCTGCATGCTATTCTATAACATTGAAGTAAAAGATTGGTAGAACTGTAAACTATATAACAATAAAACAAACAACCTAACAATGAAAATAAAATAAAATAAAATTTCACATTAGGTTGTTTGGAGCACTTGCCAACCAACCCCAAATGCTATACGCCAACTAACCCCAAGCCCATTTTGTGCAACAAAGTCGTAATTACTCAGCAATTGGTTGGCATTTTCCGTTTTATTGTTTGAATGTCCATAAAAACAAAGTTCAGATGTAACTATGGGTCCGAATGACATTTACTCCTTTGTATGAGGTTTTTTAGAGAGTAGATTTTTTTTTATTTCAGAATCGAGGAACTGAGAAATTGTATCTTTTCTGATATTGCATTGATGCTGCGTATCTGTGTCCTAAGTACATAGATTTGCTGATTGACTAAGCGGTTCGTCCTAACGTAATTGTAAGGCCCCCTTCCAGGAAGTTGAATTATTAAGTGAAATCATTTGGAATTAAACCCCGAACTAAATGTAGGTAGTTTAGTTTTGGTAATCTAACTCCATATAACAGGGGAAGCTTGTTTGGTATGTGTCATTGCGTTGTTTTGCATGAGAATGTTGAATCTTATTTTGCAGTGTACTCGGTTAGACAATGTGACATATCATTATGTTCCCCTTACCAGCAAAATTGTTTAATCATCATAAAAACTACATCACAGATTACTTTAGACATAAGGCACACACTCTAAATGGTGATGTGAACGCATTTTTGACCATGTGGATGCATTTGTAATGTAATTCCCAAAAACATCTATGTAAATTAAAAATTTGTTATTGAAAGTAAAAAAAAAATATACTCACTTTCTGCATCCATTTTCCTTCAGGGAAAACATTATTGTCAATCCTCGTAGCGTACTGAATTCCGATTTATTTTAATTTTTTTATATATATGTGTGCAAAAAGAATGTTTCTCTTAGTAAGTAGTAACATAGCATTGTTTCATTTTATTTTCTTTTTTATATCCTGTATACCTCTGTTAGTAAAGTTGATCAAATGTTGGAAATTTTTAACCAAACCTGATCAAACGAAAATCAAACGATTATAATTGAAAGATTTCGATTCTGGCTTGATTTTGAGTAATTAGCCAACCCTACTAAATATAGCTTATATTTGTCTTAGTAAAGCTGATCAAGCGTTAAAAATTGTTGATAGTACCTGATCAAACGATTGACATAATAGAGTCGAATTAATGGTGTAGTGGGCTAGCCCCCCGTTTGAGACTTTTATTGCTTTGTTAGTGAAATGTTGGAAATGTAGATGAAATGTAGATGATGTTAGTGAAAAGTAGATGGAATGTTGAGCAAACCTGATCAAACAATTATTTTTAAAAAATCGAATCGGCGAGATGGGGGGCTAGCGCGTAGTTAACACCCTAGTAAATATAGCTTATCTCTGAAAAACTGACCAAACGTAAAAAAATATTGGTCACACCTGATCAAACCATGATCAAACGACTGATATAAGAAAAAGTTGAATCAGAGGTGTAGGGGACTGCCTCCCTTTTCTAACCTTTATATATCTTCGAAACTTGATCAAACGCTTGGCATCGAAAGTTTTTTCGTCTGTTGTGAAGGGGGCTAGCGTGTAGTTACAACCGCTACAAAATATATCTTATATTTATGTTACTAAAGTTGATCAAACGTTAAAAATTGTTAATCATACCTGATCAAACGATTGATATAAAAACAATTTAAAATTAAACGTTAGAGGAGCCTATCCGTACGTACCACACATAGCACAACAAGAATTATAACTACCAGTCTGCACAGCTGAATGCTAGGGCTCCAAACTAAATTCCATGTTGGCTTCACTTCATAATTTTTACTTGCTATCTTTGGTGTCCAATTATTTCGCAAGAACTTTTTTTTTACAAAACAAAAATAACACTTCCTTAGAAAATACAAAGTACGTGTCCATTAAAACCACATTGATCTATACCATAGTTTTCATAAACAAAGTTTGAACAATATGTGAGATGAAGGTACTTTTTCGCCTCAATGGAAATCAAAGTGCTATATTATAATCTGAAGAATCAATACACAACAAACATATTGCTATTGAAAGAGTTATATACTTACTTTACAATTTTCAGCACTGTATTCAAGCTAGAGGTCTGCACGGGCTCGGGCGGAGCCCGCATTCCTAAGCCTGACCCGGTCTGCGGAAAGGATTTGGGCCTATAAAAGCATATATCACTTCGGGCCGGATTCGGTCCGTAAATGTTTAAATAAACAACCATATTTCTCGGATCTAACTTTGTAAATATACTGTACAACGATATATATTGCACCGTTCTTTCTGGAGAACGTTTAAAGCACAACTGCAAAATTAAACCTCCAATTGCTGTAAATAAAAATACAATTTTGAGTTAATTTTTGTTTCTGTAATTCGGGCTTATTTCGGGCTCATTTGATTATCAGACGAGCTCGGACCGGGCTCGGGGTTAATTGCCTAAGTTGACTGGACCCCTTTTGAAGTTATTTTAATTCGTGGTTTAACAGCACTAACGAAATTTTTCTGGCAGAAAACAGTACTAACGTAGCACTAACAATAAACGAAATTTGCTGCAGATTGGTAAAAAGAGGATGGCTTCGTGGAGTTGGCTGGACTCATTTTGAAGTTGTTCTAATTTGTGAAGTTTAACAGTTTTAACGAAACTTTTATGGCAGAAACAGCACTAACGTAGCACTAACGATGGCCAAAATTTGGTGTAGTGTGGCGACTAGTGGCGGGCTGCGTGAAGATGGCCGGGCAAATTTTGAAGTTGCTCTAATTCGTGAAGTTTAACTGCACTAACGAAACTTTTTACGGCAGAAAACAGCACTAACGTAGCACTAATGATGGACGAAAATTGGTGAATTTTAGTAGTAAGTGGCGGGCTGCGTGAAGTTTGCCGGACCCGTTTTGATTTTGCTCTAATTCGTGAAGTTTAGCAGCACTAACGAAAATATTTACGGCAGGAAACAGCACTAACGTAGCACTAACGCTGGTCAAAATTTGGTGAATTTTGAGGACAAGTGGCGGGCCAACTTCACGCACTTGCATCTCGATATATGTTACCGTTTTTGTTCTGATACCTGTTGACAGACGGACGAACAAAGCCGCTTTATAAGACTTCCGACTCTTACGCATAGCATAATTTAAAAATCTAAAAATTAGGTAAGGTTCCTAAGGCTATAACTCTTTGTTGCAAATTAGAGATGTGAGAAACAACTAACATCTTGTATGGGATTTTAATATTTTAGGGTAATTTTCCATAAAACTTCTCTGGGTGACCTATGCATTATCAACAGCAAAGTCTGCATTGAGTTTTCTATTAGAGTCGAGTTTGCTGCGAACGATTCACTTCTAACTACAGTACTATCAAACATAATTTTATTAACTAAATCTTCACAGAATCAAAGGTTTATTGACGTTGTAAGCAATGGTAAAATAATCTTTGCTACACTCAGGTCCAATTGAATAACAAGATGACCTTAAGCAAAACTACTTTATTGCTCTTATAATTATAACTAGTATTGTATTATTAGGTATTGCATATTAATTATCAACAATACCAGAAACCCTCGTGGCTATGTGCATAGCGTACGCGCCTTTCGGGTGGGATGCCCAAGTTCGATTCTCAGCGGGAATTCATGTGGTTCGGATCCCACGCTAAGCTTTAGATCCACGTCTCATACAGCATTGCTGCTGAAGGGCACACTAAACTCAAATATCTAATCTAATCGAATAAAACGAGAAGCAGATATTATAATTATTTCAAAGTGAAATAGTGTTATGATTTCCATTAGTCATTCCTTGGAATTTGCAGTCCCTTCGGAGAAAGCTTAATTTTACGAACCACATGAATTGGTGAATTTTGGGGAAATATGTGTATCCATTTTAACAATTGGTTCATTATCCAATCATTTGTCTCTTTTTCTTATAAGCATTACTAAAACATTTATTTTATTTAAAAAATATAATCGTCTTAAAACTTAAAGCAGGCAGAGAAACAAAAAAATTAATAAGAAATAAATAAATAAAATAACTATTCTTGTTTATAAAGCCAGATTTTTTTACATTCTTGTTTATAAAGCCAGGTATTCATTGTCTGCTATGTTTATAGTTAAAAATAGGGGTTGAAAAAGTGATCATAAAAGGGAATGAATACACCTCTGCTATGTTTTGTAGTCTTATGTATTCTCTACTTTGCTGTTAAAATAGTGGTTGGAAAATATGCTCATAAAATAGAATGAATACACCCTAAACGAATATATCTCTGCAGGGGTGGAGAGAATTTGCTATGTTCAAATAAGGGTGGAAAAAGTGATCATAAAAAAAATAATACACCCTTTAAAATGACTAACTGTAGACCGTGGGTGGACGTTTCAGTAATATTTGCTATAATGTGATCATTGTCTATGTTAAAATAAGGGTTGGAACGAGTACACCCCTGCTATGTTACGTAGTCTTATTTATATCTGCCATGTTAAAAAATAGGGGTGGAAAAGTGATCATACGGGTCCACCTCTAAAAGATTATCTGCTGTACTATGTGTTCGTAGTCTCCATGTATTCTCTGTTACGGTAAAATAAGGGGTGGAAAAGTACGTAGTCTTATGTATTATCTGCTATGTTAAAATAGGGCTTGAAAAAGGGATCATAAAAGGGAACGAGTTCACCTCCTAAAATTCGACTATGTTTAATCTTCGCTATGTTTCGTAGTCTCTGTGTGATTTCTGTTATGGTAAAATAAGGGTTGAAAAATGAGCAATACTCTTTTATTAGCTGTGCTTTTATTAGCTTTTATGTTCAAATAGGGGTGGAACGAGTCTTATATATCTGCTGTGTGTTCGTAATGTGCTCATAAAAGAGAACAAGTCCACCCCTGGTATGTTACGTAGTCTCTGCTATGTGTTCGTAATTTCTGTTATGTTAAAATAGGGGTTGGAAAATGTGCTCGTAAAAGGGAACGAGTACACCCCTGCTTTATGTATTATCTGCTATGTGTTATCTGCTCCTCTATGTGTTCGTAATCTTATGTATTATCTGCCTATGTATGTTCAAATAGGGGTTGAAAAATATGCTCATACAAGGGAACGAGTACACCCTTGCTATGTTACATAGTCTTATGCTCTGCTGTGTGTTCATAGTCTTAGTGTAATTTCTGCTATGTTAAAACAGGGGATGTAAAATATGCTCATAAAAGGGAACGAGTACACCCCTAAAACGTGCTTATAAAAGAGAACGAGTATACACCCTAAAAAGTGCTCATAAAAGGGAACAAATACACCCCTTAAATGGAGGTCGTAAAAGACCGTGGGACGACGGTTCACGATGCTCGATTTCCCAGGGGCTCCTGAGTTGTTCTAGTATGTTCTAATATGAGCCAGATCGATTTCCACCCTTTAAGTATAAATCTGAAGCGACGATTTAAGTAAAGATAAAAGACAGACACTGGGGCGGATTTAATCTATCTGAAGGATTACTTCCCAGATGCGTACATGTCAAAATCCTTCCCAGATGCTTAAAAGTACCATGGGCGATGACATGACATATTTTGAAATTGTTAAGAGCTCTTCCACTTTCGTACATGTTTAATAACTGACACTCATAAAAGAGAACGAGTACACCCCTTAATCTTCACTATGTTTCGTAGTCTCTGTGTGATTAAAGAGCCATGCTCTTTTATTAGCTGTGCTATGTATTCCCCGCTCTGCTGTGTGCTCGTAATTAAAATAGGGGTTGAAACGAGTACACCTCTGTTAAGTTTCATATCTCTGCTATGTTCGTTATGTTAAAATAGGGGATGGAAAATATGCTCATAAAAGGAAACGAGTTCACCCTTTAATCTTCAGTATGTTTCGTAGTCTCTGTCTGATTAAAGTACCATACTCCGCTATGTTCAATTAAGGGTTGGAAGATAAGTCATACTCTTTTACTAGTTCTGCTAGGTTCGTTATGTTAAAATATGGGTTGTATACACCCCTGTTATGTTACGTAATTATCTGCTCTGCTATGTTAAAATAGAGGTTGGAAAATATGCTCATAAAAGGGAACGAGTTCACCCCTTAAAATGTGCCCATAAACGAGAACGAGTACACCCCCTAAAATGTGCTCATAAAAGGGAACAAATACACCCCTAAAATGGAGGTCGTAAATGACCGTGGGTTGACGGTTCACGATGCTCTATTTCCCAAGGGCTCATGAGTTTTTCTAGTATGTTCTAATATGAGCCAGATCGTTCCATTTTCTACTACTCCCGTGACTTGTATGAAAAATTAACCGATATTTCCTTTATCATTAGTTCTATGCTAGTGTTATTCTGTACCCTAAGGGCCTTATGCAGAGTCTTTTTGACGTATTATAAGCGCCATAATAAAGGCCTGACTACAGCAGGAAAGATATGTTAGTGAATCCCTTTAGTATGACACTAATCACGAATCAGTATGACTCTACTTAAAGCCCTAAATATTTAGTTAGTGCTACTTAATTCTTGAGTTAGAGGAACTCGAAAATAGGTCCGATGAACTTTACGCATGCCTGCTACATGTTGCCAAACTTCAGGAAAATTGCCCACCGTTAATGATTTAAATCTTGAAAATCAAGTTTTTCCTTTGTGTTGTAACCCTAGATGGTGACATTAAGATACTAAAAATAAATATGAATATTTAAACTAACGTTAGATAAGTATAGAAAAATTAAGTAGTGATAAATTACATGATTATATTTCTTAGCAAGTTGAATGACATTTACTCCTTAGTATGAGGTTTTTTAGAGAGTAGATTTTTTTTTATTTCAGAATCGAGGAACTGAGAAATTGTATCTTTTCTGATATTGCATTGATGCTGCGTATCTGTGTCCTAAGTACATAGATTTGCTGATTGACTAAGCGGTTCGTCCTAACGTAATTGTAAGGCCCCCCTTCCAGGAAGTTGAATTATTAAGTGAAATCATTTGGAATTAAACCCCGAACTAAATGTAGGTAGTTTAGTTTTGGTAATCTAACTGCATATAACAGGGGAAGCTTGTTTGGTATGTGTCATTGCGTTGTTTTGCATGAGAATGTTGAATCTTATTTTGCAGTGTACTCGGTTAGACAATGTGACATATCATTATGTTCCCCTTACCAGCAAAATTGTTTAATCATCATAAAAACTACATCACAGATTACTTTAGACATAAGGCACACACTCTAAATGGTGATGTGAACGCATTTTTGACCATGTGGATGCATTTGTAATGTAATTCCCAAAAACATCTATGTAAATTAAAAATTTGTTATTGAAAGTAAAAAAAAAATATACTCACTTTCTGCATCCATTTTCCTTCAGGGAAAACATTATTGTCAATCCTCGTAGCGTACTGAATTCCGATTTATTTTAATTTTTTTATATATATGTGTGCAAAAAGAATGTTTCTCTTAGTAAGTAGTAACATAGCATTGTTTCATTTTATTTTCTTTTTTATATCCTGTATACCTCTGTTAGTAAAGTTGATCAAATGTTGGAAATTTTTAACCAAACCTGATCAAACGAAAATCAAACGATTATAATTGAAAGATTTCGATTCTGGCTTGATTTTGAGTAATTAGCCAACCCTACTAAATATAGCTTATATTTGTCTTAGTAAAGCTGATCAAGCGTTAAAAATTGTTGATAGTACCTGATCAAACGATTGACATAATAGAGTCGAATTAATGGTGTAGTGGGCTAGCCCCCCGTTTGAGACTTTTATTGCTTTGTTAGTGAAATGTTGGAAATGTAGATGAAATGTAGATGATGTTAGTGAAAAGTAGATGGAATGTTGAGCAAACCTGATCAAACAATTATTTTTAAAAAATCGAATCGGCGAGATGGGGGGCTAGCGCGTAGTTAACACCCTAGTAAATATAGCTTATCTCTGAAAAACTGACCAAACGTAAAAAAATATTGGTCACACCTGATCAAACCATGATCAAACGACTGATATAAGAAAAAGTTGAATCAGAGGTGTAGGGGACTGCCTCCCTTTTCTAACCTTTATATATCTTCGAAACTTGATCAAACGCTTGGCATCGAAAGTTTTTTCGTCTGTTGTGAAGGGGGCTAGCGTGTAGTTACAACCGCTACAAAATATATCTTATATTTATGTTACTAAAGTTGATCAAACGTTAAAAATTGTTAATCATACCTGATCAAACGATTGATATAAAAACAATTTAAAATTAAACGTTAGAGGAGCCTATCCGTACGTACCACACATAGCACAACAAGAATTATAACTACCAGTCTGCACAGCTGAATGCTAGGGCTCCAAACTAAATTCCATGTTGGCTTCACTTCATAATTTTTACTTGCTATCTTTGGTGTCCAATTATTTCGCAAGAACTTTTTTTTACAAAACAAAAATAACACTTCCTTAGAAAATACAAAGTACGTGTCCATTAAAACCACATTGATCTATACCATAGTTTTCATAAACAAAGTTTGAACAATATGTGAGATGAAGGTACTTTTTCGCCTCAATGGAAATCAAAGTGCTATATTATAATCTGAAGAATCAATACACAACAAACATATTGCTATTGAAAGAGTTATATACTTACTTTACAATTTTCAGCACTGTATTCAAGCTAGAGGTCTGCACGGGCTCGGGCGGAGCCCGCATTCCTAAGCCTGACCCGGTCTGCGGAAAGGATTTGGGCCTATAAAAGCATATATCACTTCGGGCCGGATTCGGTCCGTAAATGTTTAAATAAACAACCATATTTCTCGGATCTAACTTTGTAAATATACTGTACAACGATATATATTGCACCGTTCTTTCTGGAGAACGTTTAAAGCACAACTGCAAAATTAAACCTCCAATTGCTGTAAATAAAAATACAATTTTGAGTTAATTTTTGTTTCTGTAATTCGGGCTTATTTCGGGCTCATTTGATTATCAGACGAGCTCGGACCGGGCTCGGGGTTAATTGCCTAAGTTGACTGGACCCCTTTTGAAGTTATTTTAATTCGTGGTTTAACAGCACTAACGAAATTTTTCTGGCAGAAAACAGTACTAACGTAGCACTAACAATAAACGAAATTTGCTGCAGATTGGTAAAAAGAGGATGGCTTCGTGGAGTTGGCTGGACTCATTTTGAAGTTGTTCTAATTTGTGAAGTTTAACAGTTTTAACGAAACTTTTATGGCAGAAACAGCACTAACGTAGCACTAACGATGGCCAAAATTTGGTGTAGTGTGGCGACTAGTGGCGGGCTGCGTGAAGATGGCCGGGCAAATTTTGAAGTTGCTCTAATTCGTGAAGTTTAACTGCACTAACGAAACTTTTTACGGCAGAAAACAGCACTAACGTAGCACTAATGATGGACGAAAATTGGTGAATTTTAGTAGTAAGTGGCGGGCTGCGTGAAGTTTGCCGGACCCGTTTTGATTTTGCTCTAATTCGTGAAGTTTAGCAGCACTAACGAAAATATTTACGGCAGGAAACAGCACTAACGTAGCACTAACGCTGGTCAAAATTTGGTGAATTTTGAGGACAAGTGGCGGGCCAACTTCACGCACTTGCATCTCGATATATGTTACCGTTTTTGTTCTGATACCTGTTGACAGACGGACGAACAAAGCCGCTTTATAAGACTTCCGACTCTTACGCATAGCATAATTTAAAAATCTAAAAATTAGGTAAGGTTCCTAAGGCTATAACTCTTTGTTGCAAATTAGAGATGTGAGAAACAACTAACATCTTGTATGGGATTTTAATATTTTAGGGTAATTTTCCATAAAACTTCTCTGGGTGACCTATGCATTATCAACAGCAAAGTCTGCATTGAGTTTTCTATTAGAGTCGAGTTTGCTGCGAACGATTCACTTCTAACTACAGTACTATCAAACATAATTTTATTAACTAAATCTTCACAGAATCAAAGGTTTATTGACGTTGTAAGCAATGGTAAAATAATCTTTGCTACACTCAGGTCCAATTGAATAACAAGATGACCTTAAGCAAAACTACTTTATTGCTCTTATAATTATAACTAGTATTGTATTATTAGGTATTGCATATTAATTATCAACAATACCAGAAACCCTCGTGGCTATGTGCATAGCGTACGCGCCTTTCGGGTGGGATGCCCAAGTTCGATTCTCAGCGGGAATTCATGTGGTTCGGATCCCACGCTAAGCTTTAGATCCACGTCTCATACAGCATTGCTGCTGAAGGGCACACTAAACTCAAATATCTAATCTAATCGAATAAAACGAGAAGCAGATATTATAATTATTTCAAAGTGAAATAGTGTTATGATTTCCATTAGTCATTCCTTGGAATTTGCAGTCCCTTCGGAGAAAGCTTAATTTTACGAACCACATGAATTGGTGAATTTTGGGGAAATATGTGTATCCATTTTAACAATTGGTTCATTATCCAATCATTTGTCTCTTTTTCTTATAAGCATTACTAAAACATTTATTTTATTTAAAAAATATAATCGTCTTAAAACTTAAAGCAGGCAGAGAAACAAAAAAATTAATAAGAAATAAATAAATAAAATAACTATTCTTGTTTATAAAGCCAGATTTTTTTACAAAGTAAGTCTCGATAAAAGAAAGGTTTTTAAAAATAACATGGTAGTTTCTTGCAAATGAAACAAAGCAAAGGAAACCACAAAACAAATATATATTTATACTAATTATGGAAATTTCCTGCTTTGAAATCAGACAAATAAAATTAAAATGAAACGGAAAAAGGAATATCCATCATAGCTTCAATAAATCCGTAAATATTACAGCAGGTAAGAAATATGAGAATTATTTGAGCTCACTTTCGTAAGTCTCTTCGTTGGCTTTCGCCCCTCGTAACTTACGTCACTCATTGCAAACGGATATACGAAAATTTCACAAAGAACGGCTAGTCCACGTGGAGTTGATGAGACTTTGACATTAGACACTAGAAACGTATTGGCTGGTCGAAGAATTTAAGGGTGTGGCTGTAAATAGAATAAAGAGCTTCGTTTGTCTTTAGACGCCAACTAGAGACCCGATGACCGCGTGAGCAGGTAGGGAGAGCTAAACTTCCTTATCCTTTTCTCCTGCTTTATTGTCAATCCTCCGTTTTCTTTAAAACTGGTATCTATAGAGGGCACGTGTTTGTGAAGTTCATTTCTAGAAGAAAGAGCTACTACATGTGTTTGACAAAATAATTTATTGTTGGTAATCTTTGTGTAAGCACTCCTTGAACTCGTTGAAAGATCACCCTGTCCCTTACTCGTACCTCTATATTACTGGCAACCCTGAAAGCAACTTAGGTTGGTATCCTTTTGGTAATATATCTGGTTCCGCAAGAAGGAAAGAATAAAAGCAGATTATCAATATGATTTATTGGGGGTAGTTTTGGCTGCACATTGTGTACCCCCCGATAATTGTGAGCTAGTGGTCTACTATGCCACTCTTAATTGCATGCATGGGGAGCATGCCCGAGACCGTTCAGTCTATTTAATGGACTTGTTCCGCAAGAATGTATTGAACCCCGCCCGTGGTTGCGCGTGCTTTTGGACTTATGTCCTCGTGCACAAGTGCACCGTTAAGATTTGTCCCTTAACCTTAACACCTAAGGTGTAACCCCCTGTTCCTCTTAAGTCTGCTCTAATCCGTATGTATTCGAAAAAATGTCATATTTAGGCTATTAAGTCGCAATAATGCCATACGGTTTTATTTTTTCTAAATCTATGTACTAATTGATCTACTCGCAGCAAGATTACTTAAAATGAACCTCCTTCTGATTGATACACAAATAGACCACTTAAATGTGTTCCTTCCTTGCAAAAGACACATAAATTCTAAGCTAGTTAAAAATGTTTTGTCTTTGCTTTTCCTTCGTTTATTTGTAGAGCACCAAAAATGATATAAAATGGTTCTGATTAGCGCAAAAAGTAGAACATAGAACTTTATTCGATTTGTAATTGTTAATACAAAATTAAAGAAGCCGGCAAATCTGAATAGGTTTCTTTATTTGAGTAATACTAAAGATAAAATGGTCTTTCTAAAAAAGCCAACAAATTTTCTGCTTAGTAAAAAACTGAATGGGTATCACAGATTTATATCTTTGTATATTTGAGTACTACAAAATTAAATAAAATGGCCTTCTCCGTTTTCTTCTCATTAGTATAATAAGTAGAACATCCAATTTTATTCCTTCGTTTATTTTGAAAACTAAATATTCATTTATTTGAACGAAATAAATTGGTATTTCTTGGTTTTTCTATGGAGACACCTAAACAAAAACGTATATAAATTCTGAGCTAGTTAAAATTTTCTTTTTTCGCTTTTTCTGGTTAGTACAATTTTATTCTTTCGTTTATTTGAGTAGTACAAAATGGTTCTTCTTTGTTTGGTATAAAAAGCAGAACACCCAAATTTGTTCTTTCGTTCATTAGGCTAGTACAAAGGTACATAAATTCTGAGTTATCTAAATTAGACCTTCTTTGATTTCTCTGGTTAGTACAAAAAAAACAGGCCACTCAAATTTATCCCATCGTTTGTTCAAATGGTACAAAAAGGTACAGGAATTCTCAGTTAGTTAAAATAGGATTTCTTCGTTTTTTCTGGTTAGTACAATTTTGTTCTTTCATTTATTTGAGTAGTTCAAATGATCCTCTGGATGCTAGAAAATTAAATAGCTCACTCATATTTATGTCTTCGTTTATTACATTAGTTTAAAATGATATAAAATTCGGAGATAATTAAAATGTTTTTTTTAGAGTTGACACAAATTATAAGTCACTCAAATTTATTCGTTTGTTTATTTGAATACTCCAAAATGCCATTTCTTTGTTTTTCTCGGTGGTACAAAACTAAATACTCCATTGTTTATATGAGTAGTAAAATTATATAAAATAGTCCTTCTTCGACTTTGTTAGACCACTGAAATTTATTCCTCCGTTTGTTTAAATAGTATCAAATGTATACGGTTTTGAGCTAGTTAATATGGCATTTCTCATTGGTACAAAATTGAATGGTTCACTTAAATTTATTTTTTCGTATATATTCAACAAGTTGATTTTTTTCTCGTTGGTATAAAAAGTAGAACATCGAAATTATTCTTTCGTTACAGAAATTATGAACTTGTTAAAATGATCCTCCTTCCGAACAAAAGAAAATAATTCACTTAGATTTTATTCTTTCTTCACTTCTTTTCTTTCTGGTATTCCTCCATTCATTGCAGTAGTACAAAATGGTATAAAGATCTTAGTTTTTTTGTTTATTTGAATAATAGAAAATAATATGAAATTCTAAGCTAGATAAAATGACATTTCTCGTTGGTACAAAATTGAATAGGTCATTCAAATTTACCCTTTCGTTTTGTTTAAATAGTACAAGGTGATTTAAAATTCTCAGCTATTTAAAATGGCATATCTTTCCTTTCTTTCTCGAAGTAAGCCAGTCATATTTATTAATTCTTCACTTCTCTCTGCTTGGTACAAATCTGAATAGGTCACACATTCTTAAATATTTGACCTTTGTCCTCGATGGTCATTATTTTGGAACTTGTAGTAGTTGATGACCAGTTACTAAATGTGGAAACATCATCTCTAAATGTGGCTCCGTTTCCGAGTTATTAGGTTTTAAGTATTTTGACCTTTGACCTCGATGGTTACAATTTTTGAAACTTGTAGTAATTGATAAACTATTACTAAATGTGGAAACACCACCTCAATATGTGGATCCGTTTTCGAGTTAATAGGTTTTAAGTATTTTGACCTTTAACATCGATGGTCAGTATTTTTGGTACTTGTAGTAGTTGATGAACTATTTCTACATGTGGAAACACCACCTCAATATTTGAATCCTTTATGGAGTTTGACCTTTCACCTCGATGGTCATTATTTTTAAAATTTGTGGTAGTTGATGACCGATTACTAAATGTGGGTCCGTTTTTGAGTTTGACCTCTGTTCTCGATGGTCAGTAGTTTGGGGACATGCTTATGTCATTTCTGAAATGTTAAATTAGGGGTTGAGAACGAATGTTTTATGTAATCAGTGCTATGTTAAATAGTTGTGTGTTCACACCCCCTTTGCTATGTTACATAGGTATTCATTGTCTGCTATGTTTATAGTTAAAAATAGGGGTTGAAAAAGTGATCATAAAAGGGAATGAATACACCTCTGCTATGTTTTGTAGTCTTATGTATTCTCTACTTTGCTGTTAAAATAGTGGTTGGAAAATATGCTCATAAAATAGAATGAATACACCCTAAACGAATATATCTCTGCAGGGGTGGAGAGAATTTGCTATGTTCAAATAAGGGTGGAAAAAGTGATCATAAAAAAAATAATACACCCTTTAAAATGACTAACTGTAGACCGTGGGTGGACGTTTCAGTAATATTTGCTATAATGTGATCATTGTCTATGTTAAAATAAGGGTTGGAACGAGTACACCCCTGCTATGTTACGTAGTCTTATTTATATCTGCCATGTTAAAAAATAGGGGTGGAAAAGTGATCATACGGGTCCACCTCTAAAAGATTATCTGCTGTACTATGTGTTCGTAGTCTCCATGTATTCTCTGTTACGGTAAAATAAGGGGTGGAAAAGTACGTAGTCTTATGTATTATCTGCTATGTTAAAATAGGGCTTGAAAAAGGGATCATAAAAGGGAACGAGTTCACCTCCTAAAATTCGACTATGTTTAATCTTCGCTATGTTTCGTAGTCTCTGTGTGATTTCTGTTATGGTAAAATAAGGGTTGAAAAATGAGCAATACTCTTTTATTAGCTGTGCTTTTATTAGCTTTTATGTTCAAATAGGGGTGGAACGAGTCTTATATATCTGCTGTGTGTTCGTAATGTGCTCATAAAAGAGAACAAGTCCACCCCTGGTATGTTACGTAGTCTCTGCTATGTGTTCGTAATTTCTGTTATGTTAAAATAGGGGTTGGAAAATGTGCTCGTAAAAGGGAACGAGTACACCCCTGCTTTATGTATTATCTGCTATGTGTTATCTGCTCCTCTATGTGTTCGTAATCTTATGTATTATCTGCCTATGTATGTTCAAATAGGGGTTGAAAAATATGCTCATACAAGGGAACGAGTACACCCTTGCTATGTTACATAGTCTTATGCTCTGCTGTGTGTTCATAGTCTTAGTGTAATTTCTGCTATGTTAAAACAGGGGATGTAAAATATGCTCATAAAAGGGAACGAGTACACCCCTAAAACGTGCTTATAAAAGAGAACGAGTATACACCCTAAAAAGTGCTCATAAAAGGGAACAAATACACCCCTTAAATGGAGGTCGTAAAAGACCGTGGGACGACGGTTCACGATGCTCGATTTCCCAGGGGCTCCTGAGTTGTTCTAGTATGTTCTAATATGAGCCAGATCGATTTCCACCCTTTAAGTATAAATCTGAAGCGACGATTTAAGTAAAGATAAAAGACAGACACTGGGGCGGATTTAATCTATCTGAAGGATTACTTCCCAGATGCGTACATGTCAAAATCCTTCCCAGATGCTTAAAAGTACCATGGGCGATGACATGACATATTTTGAAATTGTTAAGAGCTCTTCCACTTTCGTACATGTTTAATAACTGACACTCATAAAAGAGAACGAGTACACCCCTTAATCTTCACTATGTTTCGTAGTCTCTGTGTGATTAAAGAGCCATGCTCTTTTATTAGCTGTGCTATGTATTCCCCGCTCTGCTGTGTGCTCGTAATTAAAATAGGGGTTGAAACGAGTACACCTCTGTTAAGTTTCATATCTCTGCTATGTTCGTTATGTTAAAATAGGGGATGGAAAATATGCTCATAAAAGGAAACGAGTTCACCCTTTAATCTTCAGTATGTTTCGTAGTCTCTGTCTGATTAAAGTACCATACTCCGCTATGTTCAATTAAGGGTTGGAAGATAAGTCATACTCTTTTACTAGTTCTGCTAGGTTCGTTATGTTAAAATATGGGTTGTATACACCCCTGTTATGTTACGTAATTATCTGCTCTGCTATGTTAAAATAGAGGTTGGAAAATATGCTCATAAAAGGGAACGAGTTCACCCCTTAAAATGTGCCCATAAACGAGAACGAGTACACCCCCTAAAATGTGCTCATAAAAGGGAACAAATACACCCCTAAAATGGAGGTCGTAAATGACCGTGGGTTGACGGTTCACGATGCTCTATTTCCCAAGGGCTCATGAGTTTTTCTAGTATGTTCTAATATGAGCCAGATCGTTCCATTTTCTACTACTCCCGTGACTTGTATGAAAAATTAACCGATATTTCCTTTATCATTAGTTCTATGCTAGTGTTATTCTGTACCCTAAGGGCCTTATGCAGAGTCTTTTTGACGTATTATAAGCGCCATAATAAAGGCCTGACTACAGCAGGAAAGATATGTTAGTGAATCCCTTTAGTATGACACTAATCACGAATCAGTATGACTCTACTTAAAGCCCTAAATATTTAGTTAGTGCTACTTAATTCTTGAGTTAGAGGAACTCGAAAATAGGTCCGATGAACTTTACGCATGCCTGCTACATGTTGCCAAACTTCAGGAAAATTGCCCACCGTTAATGATTTAAATCTTGAAAATCAAGTTTTTCCTTTGTGTTGTAACCCTAGATGGTGACATTAAGATACTAAAAATAAATATGAATATTTAAACTAACGTTAGATAAGTATAGAAAAATTAAGTAGTGATAAATTACATGATTATATTTCTTAGCAAGTTGAATGACATTTACTCCTTAGTATGAGGTTTTTTAGAGAGTAGATTTTTTTTTATTTCAGAATCGAGGAACTGAGAAATTGTATCTTTTCTGATATTGCATTGATGCTGCGTATCTGTGTCCTAAGTACATAGATTTGCTGATTGACTAAGCGGTTCGTCCTAACGTAATTGTAAGGCCCCCCTTCCAGGAAGTTGAATTATTAAGTGAAATCATTTGGAATTAAACCCCGAACTAAATGTAGGTAGTTTAGTTTTGGTAATCTAACTGCATATAACAGGGGAAGCTTGTTTGGTATGTGTCATTGCGTTGTTTTGCATGAGAATGTTGAATCTTATTTTGCAGTGTACTCGGTTAGACAATGTGACATATCATTATGTTCCCCTTACCAGCAAAATTGTTTAATCATCATAAAAACTACATCACAGATTACTTTAGACATAAGGCACACACTCTAAATGGTGATGTGAACGCATTTTTGACCATGTGGATGCATTTGTAATGTAATTCCCAAAAACATCTATGTAAATTAAAAATTTGTTATTGAAAGTAAAAAAAAAATATACTCACTTTCTGCATCCATTTTCCTTCAGGGAAAACATTATTGTCAATCCTCGTAGCGTACTGAATTCCGATTTATTTTAATTTTTTTATATATATGTGTGCAAAAAGAATGTTTCTCTTAGTAAGTAGTAACATAGCATTGTTTCATTTTATTTTCTTTTTTATATCCTGTATACCTCTGTTAGTAAAGTTGATCAAATGTTGGAAATTTTTAACCAAACCTGATCAAACGAAAATCAAACGATTATAATTGAAAGATTTCGATTCTGGCTTGATTTTGAGTAATTAGCCAACCCTACTAAATATAGCTTATATTTGTCTTAGTAAAGCTGATCAAGCGTTAAAAATTGTTGATAGTACCTGATCAAACGATTGACATAATAGAGTCGAATTGGTGGTGTAGTGGGCTAGCCCCCCGTTTGAGACCTTTATTGCTTTGTTAGTGAAATGTTGGAAATGTAGATGAAATGTAGATGATGTTAGTGAAAAGTAGATGGAATGTTGAGCAAACCTGATCAAACAATTATTTTTAAAAAATCGAATCGGCGAGATGGGGGGCTAGCGCGTAGTTAACACCCTAGTAAATATAGCTTATCTCTGAAAAACTGACCAAACGTAAAAAAATATTGGTCACACCTGATCAAACCATGATCAAACGACTGATATAAGAAAAAGTTGAATCAGAGGTGTAGGGGACTGCCTCCCTTTTCTAACCTTTATATATCTTCGAAACTTGATCAAACGCTTGGCATCGAAAGTTTTTTCGTCTGTTGTGAAGGGGGCTAGCGTGTAGTTACCCACCGCTACAAAATATAGCTTATATTTATGTTACTAAAGTTGATCAAACGTTAAAAATTGTTAATCATACCTGATCAAACGATTGATATAAAAACAATTTAAAATTAAACGTTAGAGGGGCCTATCCGTACGTACCACACATAGCACAACAAGAATTATAACTACCAGTCTGCACAGCTGAATGCCAGGGCTCCAAACTAAATTCCATGTTGGCTTCACTTCATAATTTTTACTTGCTATCTTTGGTGTCCAATTATTTCGCAAGAACTTTTTTTTACAAAACAAAAATAACACTTCCTTAGAAAATACAAAGTACGTGTCCATTAAAACCACATTGATCTATACCATAGTTTTCATAAACAAAGTTTGAACAATATGTGAGATGAAGGTACTTTTTCGCCTCAATGGAAATCAAAGTGCTATATTATAATCTGAAGAATCAATACACAACAAACATATTGCTATTGAAAGAGTTATATACTTACTTTACAATTTTCAGCACTGTATTCAAGCTAGAGGTCTGCACGGACTCGGGCGGAGCCCGCATTCCTAAGCCTGACCCGGTCTGCGGAAAGGATTTGGGCCTATAAAAGCATATATCACTTCGGGCCGGATTCGGTCCGTAAATGTTTAAATAAACAACCATATTTCTCGGATCTAACTTTGTAAATATACTGTACAACGATATATATTGCACCGTTCTTTCTGGAGAACGTTTAAAGCACAACTGCAAAATTAAACCTCCAATTGCTGTAAATAAAAACACAATTTTGCGTTAATTTTTGTTTCTGTAATTCGGGCTTATTTCGGGCTCATTTGATTATCAGACGAGCTCGGACCGGGCTCGGAGCTAATTGCCTAAGTTGACTGGACCCCTTTTGAAGTTATTTTAATTCGTGGTTTAACAGCACTAACGAAATTTTTCTGGCAGAAAACAGTACTAACGTAGCACTAACAATAAACGAAATTTGCTGCAGATTGGTAAAAAGAGGATGGCTTCGTGGAGTTGGCTGGACTCATTTTGAAGTTGTTCTAATTTGTGAAGTTTAACAGTTTTAACGAAACTTTTATGGCAGAAACAGCACTAACGTAGCACTAACGATGGCCAAAATTTGGTGTAGTGTGGCGACTAGTGGCGGGCTGCGTGAAGATGGCCGGGGAAATTTTGAAGTTGCTCTAATTCGTGAAGTTTAACTGCACTAACGAAACTTTTTACGGCAGAAAACAGCACTAACGTAGCACTAATGATGGACGAAAATTGGTGAATTTTAGTAGTAAGTGGCGGGCTGCGTGAAGTTTGCCGGACCCGTTTTGATTTTGCTCTAATTCGTGAAGTTTAGCAGCACTAACGAAAATATTTACGGCAGGAAACAGCACTAACGTAGCACTAACGCTGGTCAAAATTTGGTGAATTTTGAGGACAAGTGGCGGGCCAACTTCACGCACTTGCATCTCGATATATGTTACCGTTTTTGCTCTGATACCTGTTGACAGACGGACGAACAAAGCCGCTTTATAAGACTTCCGACTCTTACGCATAGTATAATTTAAAAATCTAAAAATTAGGTAAGGTTCCTAAGGCTATAACTCTTTGTTGCAAATTAGAGATGTGAGAAACAACTAACATCTTGTATGGGATTTTAATATTTTAGGGTAATTTTCCATAAAACTTCTCTGGGTGACCTATGCATTATCAACAGCAAAGTCTGCATTGAGTTTTCTATTAGAGTCGAGTTTGCTGCGAACGATTCACTTCTAACTACAGTACTAACAAACATAATTTTATTAACTAAATCTTCACAGAATCAAAGGTTTATTGACGTTGTAAGCAATGGTAAAATAATCTTAGCTACACTCAGGTCCAATTGAATAACAAGATGACCTTAAGCAAAACTACTTTATTGCTCTTATAATTATAACTAGTATTGTATTATTAGGTATTGCATATTAATTATCAACAATACCAGAAACCCTCGTGGCTATGTGCATAGCGTACGTGCCTTTCGGGTGGGATGCCCAAGTTCGATTCTCAGCGGGAATTCATGTGGTTCGGATCCCACGCTAAGATTTAGATCCACGTCTCATACAGCTTTGCTGCTGAAGGGCACACTAAACTCAAATATCTAATCTAATCGAATAAAACGAGAAGCAGATATTATAATTATTTCAAAGTGAAATAGTGTTATGATTTCCATTAGTCATTCCTTGGAATTTGCAGTCCCTTCGGAGAAAGCTTAATTTTACGAACTACAACTTGGGGAAATATGTGTATCCATTTTAACAATTGGTTCATTATCCAATCATTTGTCTCTTTCTCTTATAAGCATTACTAAAACATTTATTTTATTTAAAAAAATATAATCGTCTTAAAACTTAAGGCAGGCAGAGAAACAAAAAAAAATAATAAGAAATAAATAAATAAAATAACTATTCTTGTTTATAAAGCCAGATTTTTTTTTACAAAGTAAGTCTCGATAAAAGAAAGGTTTTTAAAAATAACATGGTAGTTTCTTGCAAATGAAACAAAGCAAAGGAAACCACAAAACAAATATATATTTATACTAATTATGGAAATTTCCTGCTTTGAAATCAGACAAATAAAATTAAAATGAAACGGAAAAAGGAATATCCATCATAGCTTCAATAAATCCGTAAATATTGCAGCAGGTAAGAAATATGAGAATTATTTGAGCTCACTTTCGTAAGTCTCTTCGTTGGCTTTCGCCCCTCGTAACTTACGTCACTCATTGCAAACGGATATACGAAAATTTCACAAAGAACGGCTAGTCCACGTGGAGTTGATGAGACTTTGACATTAGACACTAGAAACGTATTGGCTGGTCGAAGAATTTAAGGGTGTGGCTGTAAATAGAATAAAGAGCTTCGTTTGTCTTTAGACGCCAACTAGAGACCCGATGACCGCGTGAGCAGGTAGGGAGAGCTAAACTTCCTTATCCTTTTCTCCTGCTTTATTGTCAATCCTCCGTTTTCTTTAAAACTGGTATCTATAGACGGCACGTGTTTGTGAAGTTCATTTCTAGAAGAAAGAGCTACTACATGTGTTTGACAAAATAATTTATTGGGGGTAATCTTTGTGTAAGCACTCCTTGAACTCGTTGAAAGATCACCCTGTCCCTTACTCGTACCTCTATATTACTGGCAACCCTGAAACCAACTTAGAAGACGGTATCCTTTTGGTAATATATCTGGTTCCGCAAGAAGGAAAGAATAAAAGCAGATGTCAATATGATTTATTGGGGGTAGTTTTGGCTGCACATTGTATACCCCCCGATAATTGTGAGCTAGTGGTCTACTATGCCACTCTTAATTGCATGCATGAGGAGCATGCCCGAGACCGTTCAGTCTATTTAATGGACGGGTTCCGCAAGAATGTATTGAACCCCGCCCGAGGTTGCGCGTGCTTTTGGAATTATGTCCTCGTGCACAAGTGCACCGAAAGATTTGTCCCTTAACCTTAACACCTAAGGTGTAACCCCCATTCACTGAGGGAGTGGGATACGCCCACTGCGCGGCCAGACCGAAGTCCTGAGTGCTTACCAGTTGACCTACTGTTGGAGGCGGTCCTGCTAGCGAGTCAGGCCCTACCATACTCTCCAGGCATGGTGCCCGAGCGTTATAAGGCGAGCTCACCTCCCGCGCATGTTTACCGTTACCCAGGTCCCTGGGATTAGTTCCCATGTGCTACCGAATCCCACGGAATGACCACAACCCGGTAGAGTCCAACCCAATCCGGGAACCCCAGGCAATGCCCGAGGGGGCTTGTGTTCCGGCCCTGCCTACCTCTATCGTTCAACTGGCAACCGCCGTGTGTAGAGGTACCACACACACGTCGAGATCCCGGATCCAGGCTGTGCATCTCATCCCGGATCCAATGGTACGTGTAAGTCACTATTTGACTTTGTAGCCTTCCCATATCCTGCAGGGTTACCTCCCTACCGCGGAATTAGTACCGTTGCCCAGATATCTGGGATTGGACCTTTCCCGTTTCCGTTTGGTCCTCCTGCAGGCAGGAATCCGACTCTCCCCTCCCGGTAAATCGTCCAAGCAATACGGGACTACCTCTCTTTTACGTGTTGAGGTACCACGTACAGGCTGAGATACTCTGTATCTCTTCCCGGACCCAACAGCACGTGTAGGTCGCCATTTCGGAGAAGGGCCATGGCCACTGCTCTCTCCCGGTAATGCATGGACGGAGTCAATCCTGGCCAGGACACCGGTATGAATAAGTCGATGATCGATCGATCAAGGGCGCAGTAAAATTTGTTACGCCAGTGTTCATATCTCTTTCTTTCTCTTCTCACGACATCTGGAAATGAATGTTCTGACTAATAGGTTACAGCGAGGAAAGACGATATACGGTATTAATGATAAATGTTATGACTTTTAACTTAATATATATAGAGAATAAAGCGAAAAACTCTATATCGGTCCTTTGCTCCCACTCCCAGTTGGAAAAAGTCCTGCGGCCGTTAGTGATTATGATGTAGCTTAGTTGCTGTATTATATTGTTCTATACACAGAATAAATACTTCTGTCTTTTTATAATAATAAGAATTTTATTTACATTTATTACGGCCAAACGTTTAATGACAGCAAAACACATTCACATTCAGTGTAATCAGTTTCCTTTCTCAAATAATTACAGTGAGGCAAACGAAATAATTCACTCACAGATTTAGGACTTAGAAAAGTGTCCTGCGAACATGTCATAGTAAATTCCTAAAGAGTTAAAAGCGCTAGTAGCAGTAATTAGCTCAGTCGGTCCCTATAGTCTATTAGTGAATTACAAAAATCTTACAGACGTATCTCTTTCTTTCCTTTCTATCTACATCATGTCTAGAGATTAATGTATGAACAGATAGACTACAGAGGCAATTTTAAAAAGTAAGATGATCTACGCTATCAGTGACAGATGTTGTGGTGTTTAACTTAACATATAAAGCAATAAATTGAAAAACTGAGAATACAAATCTTTTCAGAGATGACAGTGCACTGATGCTTCAAATCTGTGTCTTTACTCCCTATACCTACGTTATGTCCTTAGCCAAAATAAAAAGTCTACAAAATTAATCACAAATTCTTATGCTACCATCCCTTCCTTAGAGTACTGCGCGGTCACACTCGTCACGGCGATGTAAAGGCACTTTTGGCGATGAGGATATAAACATATTATGTTTTTAATCTCGATCTTCATATCAGTTTTAAGTGAAATACATTGAAGTCTTTGATTCATTATCCAACGGTGTACTGTGATTTATCAGAAAGGATAGGCAATAGAATTTTCGTTCCATTATCCTCATTTGTTGCGAATTGAATGGAATTTCGAAAATAGGGGAACGGATTCGAGACTTGTACTAAGGTCTGCGGTTTAATGTTACGGCGAAAGTGATATTTAAACGTTTATGTGTTTATGATCCAGGGCTAGTTGAGTAGTGAATTAGTTATCGCACAGGCACAATAAGATGGATACTATTTTCAATTCCTATTCTAATCCCATATATTCCTTTTGTTTTATTTTGTTGGCACATAATTATCCACCAAAACTAAATATTGAAAGCTGGATTATTTTCAATGGGAAGTTACCAATTACCCTTTTTATTGTGTCTGGAATGAAATGTTAGTATTTAAATCGATTTCGATAAACGCTGTTATCTTCGTCGCTATATTTCGTTCACTTACTCGCAGTTCATTTCTTTCAACAAGTGTTCAAATCTGGAGTTGAAATTGGCTTGCCTGTTGGTGTATTTGATAACGTGATGAGTACTGTGTTCTATTCCCATGGAAGAGATTTGAAACTTGAACACATTATGGTGGTTCGGTTTTTACCTTCCACTGTAGGTCTACGCCTCATATAGTTTCGATGCTGAAAAGGATAAATAATTCCAACATATACCAAACTACACACTACTGGTTGTAAGTACAGAATATAATTACCAATGTCTTTGACATGGTACAATGCACCCATATATCACTATTTCACTTCTGATGTGACTGATTGAATTTTGTAACTGTAGAGTACGGACGTATGTTCAATGTGCTATTTTCTATTTAGTCTTCTGCTGCGGCAGCGGATATTTGCCACCTGATTACACTGGTCGGCAAAATGTAACTTTTTCGCTCCCACGAACGAAAATATGTGATTCCTATAGGTTTCGAGCTTCTGAGTTCAAATCCGCAACCCGTTTTTCTCCAGGACGTACCAGGTTTCAGGGAGGAGGGGAGAGATTCAATATCCGCCCAAAGATGCTATTCTCCACTCATAATAATTTGCACGTTATAATTTAAATATCAATATAAATAATGCAGATAAAATTGCATAAAAAGTTAAAGTTTAACACTGACGTGTCACTTGGTTTTCCTACTCCTCTTGTAATTACTACAGGGTATCACGCGTGTCACATTCCAACAGAAGCCTGCCAACATGTTCACACTCCATTTACCACTGTAGCGCCTCTTTATGTAGCTATTTGCTGGTGAAACTTTTCTCCGTGTTCGTCAGAGACCTCCCCTAAGCTGTACATTTCAGGGAAGAAGTTTAGGTGGCAATGCAGGAAGTGTAACCTTAGGGACATTTAACATCCCATGTTTCGATTTGAAGTAATTAACCTGCCCACAATGTCTTTGTAATCAGGTGACTTACGATTCCCTAGAAAGTTACTGCACACTTCTCGAAAGGCCTCCCAAGTATCACTTTCCACTTCATTAAGCTTAGAAGAAAATGTAGTATCCTTGAAAATGTCTCTGATTTGAGGTCCCGTAAATACACGTTCTTTTACCCTGGCCTCGCTGAGTCTTGGGAATAGTTTTCTGAGATGATTAAATGCCTCACCATCCCGGTTCAGGGCCTTGACGAAGACCTTCATGAGCCCTAATTTCATATGAAGGGATGGAAAGAATATCTTCTCCGGATCCACAAGACGTTCATTTGCCACGTTCATCTCCCCTGGGACCAGTTGCTTTCTTGGCGGCCATTTTGTGATGGTGTACTGATCTTAGGCTCGACTATCCCAATAACACAAGAAGCAGTAGTGCTTTGTATAACCTCCATGTAAACCGGTGAGGATGGCAATAACCTTAAGGTCAGCTCATACAGACAACTGGAACTGTTTCTACTTTATTTTCTGCAATAGGTTTCGCATGTTCTCGTATGTTTCTTTTATATGTACAGCATGAGCAATAGGGATGTCTGGCTATTTAGTGCCATTGTGTAGTGAAACTGCATTGGGACTTATTCTAGAGGAATCTACGAATAGTCTCCAATCTTCAGTGTTGTAGTTCAAATTCAGTTGTCCCATATGCGATGGAATGTCACTGCAATACACCAAATCACCATCCTTTGTAAAATTAGGAACTAGGCTCACCTCTCTTTTCCTGTACACCGATGTATTCACATCTTGATTTAGTACATTCCATTGTTGAAGTCGTGATACAAGCAATAGGGCCTTAGGCCTGGGAAGGTTTAAGTCTCTGATCAGATCATTCTGCTCTTCCTGACTTATCACATGGGGTTCATTAGTGTCAGGCACTGGAGCGTAATTGGGATCTGACTGTGTACTCGAAGATTGTGCAACATCCCCACAAGCAGCAGCTTCTTCATCGGATGAAACACTGCACAGGGTGTGTGAGACTGGTGGTACGGGTACAGGCAGACAAACATCATGTTTAACAGGCCTCCTCACAGAATCCAAGTTAGGATACTGTATTTTATGCTTCATGTTTTTTGAGAAATCTTTTATATTCGGCGAACGGCATCGATTTATGTGTACCTTTCAACTATCTTGTGAGAGTACGTGCACACGAGCTACAACTTTGTTTTGGAGCCCAAACGCGATCCTGGTCACCGATTTTAGACTCGAAGTACAGATGGTAGGCTGTCTTCAGGAATTGTGACAATGGCCTACTTTGTACCTTGAAAATCACTTCCCCACATATGTAGCAGAATGAATCTGTCGAATTGTTGCTAGTTCTCGGCATGTTTGTTTAACGCAAACGTCACTATTTCTTGCAGAAATATTTTTCACCTACGGTATACACAGACACAGCGTAACACCACATTCTAACACGAAGATCAACTCGAAACTGAAATATTTGTGTCACGCGACAACGTGGTGTATGTCTTGGTGCCTTTTTCCCAACAATTTGTCTGTCGTTTAGACAAAAGAGAGCCGACGAATGATCGCAAGTTGATTACGAAACCTTTTTCCGTCAACAACTCCTACGTTTTAGTGCATGCAGTGTGGAACGACAATAAATCTTTCAAACCAAAGGAGATGGAGTACGTTTCCGGGGGGTCGTGAGCTAGAGGAAAGATTGTTCCTGGGATATAACCTAGCAACAGTTCTTGGATTAAGGTAAAAATTCAAGTTATGCGCTCCAAACACGGAAAACACATATTAAATACGAAAAATACGATTTTTCTGTCAATTATGGAAACAGCACCCTGCCAAAGAACTTACGTGTTGGAACTTTCTCGATGAGATATTCGTAATCAGCGTCTATCCGGTACACCCTTTCGCCCTCGTGGGAGGACTTTCATGCCGACCAGTGTTATAAGCTTCTGCATTCTGGAAGCACATGATTTTTCTATACAAGTCCCTGAAATTTCGTTATAATTCTAGATCTTCAAGTTAAACTCTTCCGAAGAATTGTAATGAAATACGCTTATTATCGAGATGATCCGAGACTTTTACCCGTTTCCTTCATTGGATCAAATATGTAGAAGTTAGGCGAAGAGAAGTTAAGTCTGTATCACTGATGTGGCCACCTCCTATTGAATTGCTTTAGAGTACGTTTGTTTAATCTTGGGACGCTTCTCACCTAAAGGATGGATCTGTTTGCAAACGCATTGTTGCCACACCACGGTTAAGTTTGACAGTTACAATACGCTAGGAAACACAGCAAAACGCGACACCACTTACATATCACTGTAACACATCTATTCGCGTGTGGCAACTGAGCACTCCAAATACCCGCCAAATAGCCATGACCTCATTTGATGAGCTGACTGACAACTAACGTCACGTACACGACAAAAGCAATAAGACGTCTATTGGATTAAATCGTTCACGTGAGTGCTAGTAGTAAATACTTTAAAGGACAACCAAGTGCACTGGTGGGAAGTGTGAAAGGATAAAACGAATGTACACTAATATCTTAGAACGTTACAGCTACTATATGTCGACGGCTGGTTAATCGGTCCGATAATTTGAATGGCATAATGAGAGAATTGCTGATACTTGAACCTTCCAACACCAGATGTATGTTCAGTTTGAACTAGTTATTAAAGTTTATAACAGATGTGTTTGGGCTATATGGATAAGTAAGAGACGTCCCTCATAGCATACATAAGTAGATATGAATGTCCTTAATTACTTTCTGTCAATACTAACAAGGGACATCACCCAATTGTCCGGCTCCGATTTTAATGAAATTTTTATTGCTGATAGAGGACATGTATTCATTACTTGTGATGACGGAAATTTTTGCCATCGTGCATGTTTTCTATTTTTTAATAATTTTTAAAGGTTGTGATGTGGTTAATAGAGATTACTGCAGAAGTCCCTTACTACCCTTTGTAAACGGAGTGTTAATGAAAGAACAACCATGTAGATACGTATAGAGCCTAGGGGGAAGTCGTATGGTACGTATGACCTTGACGGCAGCCATCTTGAAATCCGCCATTTTGAATTAAGGTCAAGTTTTTTAAATGGGAATAGGGTAATATGATACATAATTTCGGGCTAGAATTTAATCAGAAAGACAATGGTGAAGCTAGTTTTAAGATGCGCTCATTTGGTGAAAAGTTACAGGCATATTAATTGTTTATACTTACTATGTGTGTAAGTCCCTTATCTCCGCTTCTAACCCGCGTATTAATGATAATAAGTACATAAAGGTTTCGGTAATACATATTATGCCTAGAGGGAAGTGGTACGATAAGGGTATCATTGACGGCAGCCATCTTGAAATCCGTCATTTTGAATTAAAGTGAAGTTTTGAAAACTGAAAACCATAGCATGTGGCACCAAATTTTAATAGTAAATTTTCCCCAAAAGCCAATGGTATGCTTATTTTTGTTCTATAGTTAACCAGTATGAATTTATGACTCTTCTAATGTGCACAAAACGTCCATTATTCGATCTTTCAAACTGGCAACACTCCTAATTTTCATCGCATGTTTTAAGATTCCAACTGGCACTTTGCAATTGTTTCCATGGCTCATGTTTTCTAAATTTATTACATTTTTTTAAGAGTTGCGATTTGTCAGTTCACGAATAGTGTTGGGATAAACATCCAGCAATATTTCTGAATTTTGAAGACTTGCCATGTAATTATTAATTTCCTAGGCAGTGTAATTATTTATTTTATCCCAGAGTACATAAGAAACCTATGGACCTATGTGATGTAAAGAAATACAAATGAAATTATAAAAAATTTGTGTAACACGAACTCATAATTATCATGAAATATAGCCTACATGTTGCGCAAACGACAAACAGTATTTTTTTTTTTTTTTAGTAAATACAACTTTACAACTTTAAAGTAACAGCAGCAATGATAGAAAATATCAAACAGGCATAATATTACTGTTCCCAACACACTGTTTGTACCAAGAACAAAATATGAAAACTGGTAACTTGTTTATAAAAAGGTGTAACTTAATCAAGTTCCGATCAATACTGATTATAAATCTTACAAACATGAACCATCAACAACAATCACTAGAAAACGAATGACTTTTTTGTCTGACTAGCTAAAATATTGCTAGAAAATAAATAAATAAATAAATAAATAAATATACAATAAACAAATAAATATAAAACAAAACAAAAGACCATTGATTTTCCCAACAATCATATTTCGTTTCCTTTTTTGAAGTGAATTTTCAACTTATTTCTCGTCTCATCTACTATCCATTATAAGCTACGTCTCCGGTATTACCTGAATGCAAAGTTGGAGTTCTTTCGTTCTGCGATGATTCATGTCAGTAAACGAATTTTTGAATTGCAGGTATAGGAAATAAATAATTACATTGCCTATGAAATTAATAATTACATGGCAATTCTTCAAAATTCAAAAAGATTGCTGGATGCTTATCCCAACACTATTCATGAGCTGACAAATCGCAACTCTTAAAAAATGTAATAAATTTAGAAAACATGAGCATTGGAAACCATTGCAAAGTGCCAGTTGGAATCTTAAAACATGCGGTGAAAATTAGGAGTGTTGCCAGTTTGAAAGATCGAATAATGGACGTTTTGTGCACATTAGAAGAGTCATAAATTCATACTGGTTAACTATAGAACAAAAATAAGCATACCATTGGCTTTTGGGGAAAATTTACTATTAAAATGAGGTGTCACATGCTATGGTTTCCATTTTTCAAAACTTCACTTTAATTCAAAATAGCGGATTTCAAGATGGCTGCCGTCAATGATACCCTTATCGTACCACTTCCCTCTAGGCATAATATGTATTACCGAAACCTTTATCCACTTACTACCATTAATACGCGGGTTAGAAGCGGAGATAAGGGACTTACACACATAGTAAGTATAAACAATTAATATGCCAACCATAATAATCCATAATAATAATAACTAATAATAACTTTTCACCAAATAAGCGCATGTTAGAACTAGCTTCACCATTGTTTTTCTGATTAAATTCTAGCCCGAAATTATGTATCATATTACCCTATTCCCATTTAAAAAACTTGACCTTAATTCAAAATGGCGGATTTCAAGATGGCTGCCGTCAAGGACATACGTACCATACGACTTCCCCCTAGGCCCTATACGTATCTACATGGTTGTTCTTTCATTAATACTCCGTTTACAAAGGGTAGTAAGGGACTACTGCAGTAATCTCTATTAACCACATCACAACCTTTAAAAATTATTAAAAAATAGAAAACATGCACGATGGCAAAAATTTCTGTCATCACAAGTAATGAATACATGTCCTCTATCAGCAATAAAAATTTCATTGAAATCGGAGCCGGACAATTGGGTGATGTCCCTTGTAAGTTCAACAGAATGAGTCAAAAGTGGTTTAACACCCTCATAATCTCGAATAGAGTTCCTTTGTGTGATGTGTTAAAATAAAAATAGCGAATATTGGCTAATCTTATATTTCAAGATTGTAATGATATTAGAAATAAGACAGGTTACCATAATCGAATCCCACAAAGTAATTTAAATACGGATATATCCGATTCTCTTTTTTATCTCTTTGTTATCTCATTTATTTTTATTAGCTCTTTATTTTGACAGGTATCAGAAGTGAAGACAAACATTAAGCTTATACAGAAACCTGAACATTAATTGAATGAAATAAACGTCATAGCTCTTATTTCTGCATTTGAGAGAATGCCATGAGTCATAAATACCTTATTTTTTGGTTCTCCCTCACATGAAGGAAACAAGAATCATAACTGTTCTGTTGTTACTCCTAGAATCTTTTAAGTCCTCACGTCCTTGTATTACATATAGTGACAACAATGTGAGAGTCAGTATTAATGCTCGCAGTCACTACACTCTTCAGGATTTGAATCAGTGATTCTGGTTCAACTACACTATGTGTGGGATAGAAGGAAATCGGTTGTCTCCACCTACTTCACAGTCCCTTAATCATGAATAGAAGACGTGAGTATCCGCACAATCTGTACGACAGAGGCAGTCATTATTGGCAAATCGTATATATGAAATCTGTAAGCAATATTAATCATTTATCGTTAGATTTACGAGCCTATTTCTACCATTATTTATAAGTTTGTAAACAGGTGCATGTATTCTGTATGTTACTGCTTACAAAACTAAGCGTAATGGGCTTTACCTCCTATGAATGATATTCTTATTTAGCTATTCTGAGCCATCGACGTGGAAACCAAGAACTAGCAAGAAGGTAGCTCCAGATAGCTAACTCAAGGAGATATAGGTCTACTATAAATGTTAATCTGACTGTGTACCAGAATATTGCTAGACTTATGACTCATCCTTATACAAAAAATTGAGAACAAAAAGTAATTATTGGTTTATACATTTTTGTTACCGTTGCCTCTAATGGAAATTGATGATATGTTTTCTTTCGTCTTTATTTCCATGATTTTCTATCCTGTACTGAGTTATAAAGTGTGAAGTATTTTGTACGCTATACATCCTATAAATATTTGAGTATACACATATGTTTGTGGAATGTACAGATGTGTATCCTATTCAATGGGATTTGTATTTGTATTTCAATCTTATTTCCACTTTGAAATTATCAGTAGTTAACTGAATGTCGTGGAAAACGTAGATAATATTATAAAGTTATTGTATCTGTAAATTGAAGAATGAAAAATAAAAGAAAGAATAAGGCGGAAATAGTAAAATTAAGACTGCTCCTTTAAGTTGCATTATTATTATGTAATAAGTGCATAGTATTAATGTTAAATAAAAGGAACTGCAGTAATTATTATTCTTATTTACAATCGTCAATTTCTCCTAATCATGATTTGCTTTCGTTATACAAATACAGAGCTCCATCACTACAGGCTCAGGAGCTTCATAGCGTAATAATGTTCACAGAATTTGCGGGTTCCAAAGCAACGCAAAAGTAATCATTACATCTAAATAGATTTTCGTAAGTTGAATGTTATCTTAATTTCATCTGGCAGAAATGTCAACCTTTTAGTTATGGAACAGCAAGGAAGGATTGATTGTTTTTGGTGAAACTGAAATTCAGGTAAGTTTTTTTTTAATCATCCACTGTGTGCCAAGGCATGCAATCATGATGAGATGGGTGATAAGGGTGAGGAAATGGGAGATTCCTGACAAGTAAACCTTACGTTTGGGTGAATCGAGTTGCTGACTGAGACACATATGAGAAAGTAGTACTAAATGTGGTCAGTATTTCAGTGAAGTTATAGGTGCGAAGCTCCAGGGGTTTAGGAGATACAGCTACCAGAACATCACATGGAAGTACAGAATAGACTTCATACAGTTGGAGGTAAAAGCTCTGTAAGACCTCTTGTAACGACAAAAGACGAATAACAAATATATGGGTACATATTAGGACTAGGGAGAAGTTATATAGTAAAAGTATACCTGACGGCGGCCATCTTGAAATCCGCCATTTTGAATTAAGGTTAAGTTTTTAAAATAGGAATAGGGTCATGTGATACATGATTTAAGACTCAAATTTAATCAGGAGAACAATGGTGACGTTAATTTTGATTTACGCGCAATTGGTAAAAAGTTACAGGGAAATTAAATATTGTTGCAGCATATGTATTAGTCCTTTACTCCATCTTGTAAAGTTTGAGTTAATGATAATAATTAAATAAAAAGCAGGTGGACAAATATTAGGTCTATGGTAAGAGTTGCCTTGATGGCGGCCATGTTCAAATCCGCCATTTTGAATCAGACTAAAGTTTTAAACAAAACGCATAATATTGACACCTTATTAATTTTACCATAAATCCAACGGTATAACCATTTTTGCTCATCAAACAACTAACATTGTAACGCCACCATTGTGTTTCTGATTAACTTCTAGCCCGAAGTCATCTATTGCATTACTCTATTCCCATTTAATTTTGTGCTGGTTAATGATAAAGCAAAAATGGTTATATCGTTGGATTTTTGATAAAATTTGCTATTAATAAGGTGTCACTGTTATGCGTTTTGGTAAAAACTTTTGTGTGATTCAAAATGGCGGATTTGAACATGGCCGCCGTCAAGGCAATAGGCCATGTCTTACCATAGACCTAATATTTATCCACCCGCTTTTTATTTAATTATTATCATTAACACAAACTTTACAAGATGGAGTAAAGGACTAATACATATGCTGCAACAATATTTAATTTCCCTGTAACTTTTTACCAATTGCGCGTAAATCAAAATTAACGTCACCATTGTTCTCCTGATTAAATTTGAGTCTTAAATCATGTATCACATGACCCTATTCCTATTTTAAAAACTTAACCTTAATTCAAAATGGCGGATTTCAAGATGGCCGCCGTCAGGTATACCCTTACTATATAACTTCTCCCTAGTCCTAATATGTACCCATATATTTGTTATTCGTCTTTTGTCGTTACAAGAGGTCTTACAGGGCTTTTACCTCCAACTGTATGAAGACTATTCTGTACTTCCATGTGATGTTCTGGTAGCTGTATCTCCTAAACCCCTGGAGCTTCGCACCTATAACTTCACTGAAATACTGACCACATTTAGTACTACTTTCTCATATGTGTCTCAGTCAGCAACTCGATTCACCCAAACGTAAGGTTTACTTGTGAGAACATTCATGCACGCGGTGTTTGTCCACCACAGTTAACTTGGCGCGAACTGGAATCGAACTAGAGACCCATGCACTAGACGTGAACGCTTTACTATCACGCTTCCCGGTAAGGTTTTCAAAATAATTAACATGTTTTACCAAGCTTTGTTAGGAAATTTATTAGGGAGAGAGGATAAGAAAAAATCTACAACTATGACTTCTTAACAAAACAGAGAAATTTAAAGTAAATATACAAACCTGCGAGCTGGGAATGCAACGACCACTGGCGCAAATCTCGGAGGGATGAGGGGACATGTCCCCTCTAAACTTGGGACTGAGGGGGACTATTCCCCAATAATCTGATTTGAAATGTGTTTTTCGGTGAGAAATGTGATAATTTATGTCCGATTACCACAAAGGAAAGTGTAATAAAATTAATGTCCCCCAGAATAAGCCTCAAGCCTTCCTGCATCCGAACCTTGAAGACAACTCTGCTCCGCTGCTCATCCACAGCATTGTTTTTCAATTCCATAAATATTTTGAACATCGCTTAGAAAAAATATGGGAACGGCGTTTCCCGTCGCACCCACCCCAATATTGAAGACAGATTTGCGCCGCTCGTAAAGACGCCTGTATTATATGCAAGAAGAGCAATAGAATGCACTCTAACACGATATAAGAGAATTTTAGATGAAATTTTAATAAATTTATTTATTTATAATTATAGCATTAATAGTTTACCTAACATTAATTAAAGTTAAATAGCTATAATTACCTTCTAGCAGTCTTAATTTGTAAACTTTTAGGTTTACTATATGATTCCGATCGAAAGCGTGTTAGTATTATATTTTAATTGTGTTTATTGCGTATATATATATTTAACTTTATTTATTAAGAAATTGGGGGAAAATGTTTGATTTTTCTTTCACTGTATCTTTTGTAGGTACGAAATCAATAAAATTAGAACAATGAAAATGTGAGAGTATAAGAGGTCGTAATCCGGTCTGTAGCTTACTGTATCGGTATACTGACAGACTAACCCTAATTCAATGTTCAGGACAGCGCAGAGCCAATGAGGGAGGAACTGGAACTGTATGATAGCTCACCGGCATTATAAGAATAGTGGAAAGGTTCGATTGCCCGACAAGCCTAACATTTTTTCTCTGTGAATTTTATTCAATTCGTACATAAAGCATAGAGTGAAAAAAGAGTGTCTCCAATTTCTAAATAGATAAAATTATACGAATATGGTACACAATAAGCACATTACAAATCTTATTAATATGGCTTTCCATTAAAATAATCGGATGAATAAAGTTCGGAAATTAGGACTACTAGAAGGATACCATATTTGCAATTTGAATTTAATGGCAAATATTATTTATAAACTACGTCAAGGTGCTGTACGGATATACTGCTAATGTTGGTAACTAGTCTATGGCTATGGATCTACTGCTAATATTGGTGAATTCTTTAGGTGGATACTTGTACTGTTGGTGAGTAGTTACATTATCCTGCCAGCGAGAGTAGATGTCGCTGCAAGCGCGACGAACTTGATACGCTTGCTTTTCCATGTAGCTACCAATCTTGCCGTTAGGCTATGTGATCTGTGGTAGAATAGTGTTATAATGCCGCGAATGTGAACATTGACGAAATTAAAGTAAACTTTGAATTATTGGAGGATAAATACAGGGCGGTTGATGAAGCATATAATGAATACATTGAATTGTTATTAAAAGAAGAATTCCAAGAAGATGATTTGATTCAGGAAACAGAAGCGCAAGATAAGTATGTTCTGACTTTTATGGTCTCCGTACGAAAGTTGAAGAGTTGATCGATGAGCATGCATCAAATTCAACTCGTAATACAGACGGTGTTTTGACAGAAGGTAAGAAACGGTGTATTAAGTTACCGGTAATTGAATTGAAGAAGTTTGATGGTGACTTAAAGAATTGGTTAACCAATATGAACAGTAATAAGTAATTAGAACCCAGTGGCTTGTACGATAAAATTGAGCCACAATTGCTAGCATTAAGTACATTAGGAGTGACGACAGACAAATGCGCTGCAATGCTGTACCCACTAGTGGAATTGTGTTTACCTGAGGAACTTTTGCGAGCATGCCAAATGGAACTACGAACTATGGTGAATATACAGTGGAAAATAGACTGGAAAATTTAATGTTGTTTGTGAGAAAAGAAGTTGAAAGTGAAGAGCGGATAGCACATGCATTTGCGGGCTTTGATTTGAAAGGTACTTCCAGTGCGATAAAGAAAAGGAAGGATCGAAGTAGTCCCACAGAAACTGTTCAAACAGCGGCAAAGTTAGCTAATTGTAAAGGTGACCCAGAGAAATGTATTTTTGTAGTGATTTTCATGTTAGCGAGGAGCGTTCGAAGGCACGCAACCGGTCTTTCGAGGAGAAAACAAAGGCGTTAAAAGCAAAGGGTTGTTTCAAATGTATAAGACTGGGGCACTTAGCAGTAGATGTAGAATAAGATTAAAATGCGCCAAGTGCAAGAGACAACATTCATATATTATGTGCAAGGGAGAAAAAGGTAACAAGGAAAATGTGCAAGGTGACAAGGAAAATGACGGTACAGTGAAACAAAGTGTAATGAAACCGGTTTTGAAAATACATTAACTAATAACGTGTATGCCGAAACGTTTTTGCAAACATTAATTGTAAACGAAAGGGGCCAAGATACAGAAAGGGAGTTAAGAGCAATTATATATACCCAACGATAGTACACTCGAACAGCTACCGCATTGGAAAAGGGATACGAAATTGTTAAAAAAGAAAATGTTACGCATGCACTCTTCGGAGGTATTTGTTCTGCACCTTATGAACATAGTTGTTATCAAGTTAGGCTGTATAGTCTGAAAGGAGATTGTGAATGGGATTTTAAAGCGCTGATCCAAGATACAATATGTAGCAATGTGACCTCAGTAGTTGAAGGTCCTTCGATACAGGAGTTAGAAAAATTTGGTGTAGAAATTTACGACAGGAACCATGGCGCGGTAGAAATTTTAATTGGTTCTGACATTACAGGAAATCATTTTACTGGGAAAAAATTGTGTTGAAGTCCGGATTGGTAGCTATGGAAAAGTAGCTTGGTTGGGTTTTTAATGGGCGCACGTGGTGATGTTAAATTCTCGTATATGGCAACGATGTCCATGTTTTTAAAGAAGCATCTATAGCGGATTTATGGCGATTAGATGCTCTTGGTATCACAGATCCTGCGGAAAATAAGATAAAATTGGAAGCTCAGCAAGCAGTAATGGATTACTTTAATAAGACTGTAACTATTTATGAGGAGAAGAGGTACGAAGTATTGTTACCTTGGATAGAAGGACATCCTACATTTTCTAGCAATATTGAGATGTGCAAAAGAAGATTCAATACACTTATTGGCAAATTGAAGAAGGAAAATCGTTACGAAGACTATCAACAAATGGTGAATGAATCGATATATGATGGTGTGATAGAAGAAGTTCCACCAGAAGAAAAGGAGAGAGAAGGACATTATTTACCTCAGCGCCATGTAGTCAAGGAAAACAGTACGACAAAAATACGTCCCGCCTTCGACGCATCAGCCAGGGAGAAAAATTACCCTTCATTGAATCAGTATTTACAGAAGGGCATCAATTTGATCGAAATGATACCCTCAATTATGATAAAGTTTAGGATAGATATAATCGTGGTTGTATCCGATATCAAGAGAGAATTTTTACAAATTAGTGTTTGTAAAAGAGACCGTGACTTTTTTTAGATTTTTGTGGGTTGACCAGGAGGGAAACGAAAAAATATTTCGTCACAAGCGTGTAGTTTTTGGTGTGAACTGTAGTCCCTTTTTGCCTTGTGCAGTGATAGAACATCATCTTAAGTTAGAAATGGAAAAAACAAAGAGAAGGAAAAAGCCAATATTCCAGAGAAGTCACCGCTCAGCTTTCGAAGTGCTTTTATGTGGATAATTGCGTTACCAGCGTAAGGAATGAAGAGAAGCTTCATCACTTCATTAATGAAAGCACCCAAGTAATGGCGAAAGCCGGATTTGAGCAGGAAGGGTGGGAATACAATTCTCTTGGAGAGATGGAGCAAGACAACGGAGTACCGGTGTTAGGTCTACAGTGGGAAACGAAATCTGATACATTGGCAATAAGACCAGAATGCTTACCAGAAGTGTTTACTAAGAGAGTTATTTTCTCGTTTGCAAACCGTATATTTGACCCCATAGGGATTACTTCTCCAGTGACGTTGTATCCAAACATCGTTTGGAAGAAATTTGGCGATTGGAATTAAGTTGGGACGAAGAAGTACCACGGGCTGTATGGAAGAAATGTTTACAGTGGGTAGATGAATTGCCTTTGTTGAAAGAACTTTCATTTCCTACATGTATACAAGGAGATTCAGAAAATTGTAGCCTACATGTGTTCTGTGATGCAAGTGAAAGAGCCTATGCTACGGCAGTTTTTCTTAGAACTTACCAGATAAAACATTAATGTACAGTTGGTACAAGCCAAGACAAGAGTTGCTCCTGTAAAGAAATCAACCACAGCAAGATTAGAATTATTGGCAGCTACTATTGGTGGGAGACTAGCTACTTCTGTGATTGAGGCCTTGAATGTTGAAGATATACAGATTTATTTTTTGACATATTCTGCACAGTTCTTGCACTGATTATACGAGATGAGCAATGGAATACTTTTGTTTTTAATCGAGCGCAAGAAATCCGAAAATTAAGTGAAAAAGAAACTTGGCATTGCGTACCACGAACCATGACTCCGGTGGATCTACCTACCATCAAGAGGATGTACTTTAGAACAACTGCTTGAGTCAAAATGGTGAGAAGGTCCTTCGTGCCTGCGACGACCCAAGGAGGATTGGCCAGAACAGAAGTATGAGTACAAAGAAGACATTATTACACAGGAAAAGAAAAAGCGGTCTCAACAGCAATGCTTTTAGTTGGAAACGAGGATGTGACTGGTATTATCGGTATCCTTCGAAGTACGAAGAATTATTTCGCATAATATTTTGGATGAAAAGATTCATTCATAATTCTACTTCTAAGCAAAAAAGAAGCAACGAATTGTCTGTTGAAGAATTAATATCAGCAGAGGAAACTGTTATTAGACTTGTCCAAGCAGATTGCTTTGAGGGTGTTGGCGACAAGAATTTGAAATCTTTGTGTTCGTTCGAAGACAATGACAAAATCATCAGAATATAAAATCAAAATGACAGGATTTTCAGATGTTAAAACCTTTTGTTGTCCAGTTGTGTTGCCAAGCACACATCAAGTAGTAAAAAGGTGAGTTTACGATAAACATATGTAAGCCTGTCACGTTCGTGTTCAAGGTTTGTTTAGTCTTCTTAGGGAAAAGATCTGGATACTCAAAGGAAGAAAAACCATTCGATCTATAATAAACCAATGTGTCATATGTAAACGATATATTGCCAAGAAGTTGCAAGCAATCCCTGTAGCCCTACCCGAAGATAGAATCAGAGATGCAGCAGTGTTTGAAGTAACGGGAGTGGACTTTACCGGGCCAGTTAGACTACAAGATGGAGGAAAGTCTTGGGTTTGTATATTTACCTGTGCAGTATATAGAGCAGTGCAATTGAAGCTTGTTTCCGGATAACTAGTGACTTTCTTCAAGCCTTTAGAAAATTTATAGTTCGTCGAGGCCGTCATTCGGTCATTTACAGTGACAATGGCACGAATGTTGTTGTTAACTTATGTTTCTGATGACAGTTCGGATTTATTAGCTTCAACTTCATCTACGTATGTTTTTGCAGCAAGTAAGAGAAGTAGGAGTACCGGATCTCGACAACTTGGAATCCGTTAACCTACAAAAACGGTTGGAATATTGGCATAAACTCAGGGAACAGTTACGCAGTATATTTTGCAGTGAATATTTGGGACAGTTGGGGCAGCATTGGAAATCTAGAAGAGACCATAGTGAAATAAAAATAGGGGATGTTGTACTTGTAGAAAACGAGAAATTGAAACGTTTAGAATGTCCTTAGAATGGTTTAGAAAAGCAAGAATTGTGGAAATATTACCTGGACGTGACGGTGAAATACGACTTGTGCGGCTGAAGTCATGTACCGGATTGATGATGAGACCACTGCAACGAGTTTTTTCCCCTGGAAGTTCATTCAAAAGAGATAGCACAGGGGTTGAAAGAACCAGCAGTATATCCTACTGATGAACAAATGGACGGATTGAGTGATAAAAAAACAGAGACTGAATGTTAAACGAAACTTCAAACTGTTACAACTCGAACTGGTAGAAAAGTGCAACCTCCGACCAGATTAAATCTTTTGTATATACTTAAAAATAAATAATGTTTGTTGTGGTTGAGGTACTTGTCCCCTCAACGTGACTCAAGATGGGAGGATGTTGGATTTGTTATGGCAACATTTATACCGAGTTTGTTCTTCTTTTGTTTTTATTGCTCCTTCGCTCCATTTCTATCAGCTCTAATGCAAGTGCTACTTTTAGAATAAAAATAGTATTTTATGCCTTCTACAATATAACATTGTTTTATTGTAACAAATATAAAGAAATCATATCGTTTTCCATTTTTAAATGATTTCTTAATACATTGCATAGTGCAAGTTTACAACAGACCATCATTTTACGGTTAAAATGAGAGAAGAGTAATCGGAATTGATTTCCACTATCGGAATCGTTTTCGAGGGCCATCCGGAAAGTGGTACTCGTTTGCGCCGCATGAAGCCACTGGAAGCGGGGAGCCACTGGGCAAGGTCAGACCGCGTCAGTGGCTTGTCTGCCTGCTGTGTGCAAGGTTGCGTGACGCTAGTAATGCCTGTGTTGTGTCTGTGCTCGTTTATAATGATTAAACGAATTGAGAACCCCGGCAGTTGTGAAGTGGAGGTCGCGATTTCTTAATGCACGAAACGTTCGACCGTGTGAAATTCATCGCCAATTAAAGGAGATGTATGGAGACAATGTGATGGACGAGTCGTCGGTTCGGTGCTGGTGTCGCAACTTCAACCTGGGGAGGGCGAGTGCACACGACGGGGAGCGTTCAGGGAGACCATCTGTCATTACAGACAAACTGCTAAGGTCAGTAGACGAATGCGTGAGGAACGTTTGGCGCGTCACAATTGATGAACTCTGTGAACATTTTACTAATATGTCTCAAACAATTGTTCATGAGATCTTCAAAGACCATCTGCATTATTCAAAAATCTGTGGAAGGTAGGTCCCTCGCATGCTCAGAGATGATCACAAAACCAAGCGTATATCTGCAGCACTGACGTTATTACGATGAAGGAGACTCAATCCTGAATCGTGGGACGAAACATGGGTTTGTTATGCATCACTTTACGAAGCTTAAAGACTTTTTGGCGGGAAAAAGATTTGGCAGCGATGAAGAACTTAAACGAGGCGTGACTACGTATCACAATACGGTGGCGGCGGAGGACTATGACGCTGGAATACAAAAACTCGTCACACGGTATGACAAATGCCTCAATTTGCTTGGTGATTATGTGGAGAAGTAGTGTAAAGTATGCTCTTTCCAATAAAAATGTGTATATTTGTTAATATGTAGTACTGTGTCTTTATTGCACAAACGGGTACACTTTCCAGATGGCCTCGTACAAAATGTAGACAGGCAGTATTTTACGTTTACAAGTGGCATGGTTCGGTTACGATGAATATTTCCACATAAAAGCCGACTATGTAATGTATTGAATTCAACCAGCGAAGTGTTTCTCTGTAATGCAGGGAGAGTGTATTTTATGTTTACAAGTTTACAGTTATTACTGTGAAGCTATAACAAATGCACAAACATCTACTGAAAATTCTTTCATCAAAGTACACGTATAAGATGCTTCTAAATATTATTTTCTTAACATCAATTCCCTTATACAACATCATTTTCTTTTCTTTTGTCTTGATACTACTACTTTAATTTCGGCCCTTAATTCTTCTGCCATAAAACGTCAAGTTGTTCCAATTATTTTGAGCTTGTATCGGCCAGAGGAGAGCGAGTTAACAAGCAGCATTCAATTATGGTTGAATTAATTGAACACATTCACCGATCTGATTCGGCCTAGTTGCTTCGAATTAGTCTCAAATGGAGAAAGTCCATTTAACTGTGCGACCAAGTCGAAATAATTAAATTATATATTGATTTGTAATAAATATTCAGTATGAAAGACAATACCAAATGTAACAAAATCGTAACGCGAACTCCCTTGTAGCTATATCGTTAGCTTAAGCATGTTTGATTTTCAATGGGAGTTAAAGCTGTTCAGTTCCCACTTTAGCCTATAGCTGTACGTGTGAACTATAGCATTGGTGCTGAGTGGGACATTAGACCATTAAATCTACCCACTAAAAGCAAAATCTAATGAGGAAAAGTTAAACAGTCAATGAAACGCGACTTATTGAAACTCAGCATATCTCCTACAATATGTTGAGTTTTGGTAAAGTATACAAATTATCTCCTACGCCATTTAGTTGCAAACGTAGGCTGTGTCGATCTGCGTTCGTACCTTTTATGCAGGTTATGTCGCAGCTAGGCACCAACAGTAATCTGCCATCATATAGACATCCGATCGACCCTCATGACTAGTTGTCATCTTTTTAACACCTTGGTGGAGATTCTTTCCCTGTTTTTTGCTCAGTGCACTTACGTTTTATGGAAAATAGTTGACATGAAAAGAGAGATATGGTACTTAAAAGTTACGTGGCAAGTTATATATTTCCTTCGGAGCAACGTTTTCACAATTTATTCATATTGACCATGGTTCACCGACAGTGCAATATTGTAGGAAACATCGATAAAAGAGCAACATGCATGTAACTCCAACTCGTTGATGTTATAGATCTACAAAAATGACATCGCAGGTCATTTATATTATATTATAGCTAAATATAATTGATTAATTAATTCGTCATATAGATAAACAATTAAACAATAGCTAGAAATGATTCGTTCGTTATCAATTATTGAAAGGAAATGTAAACTGGGTGTTGTTAGTTAAAGAACTCGTACGATTTCAAAGTCTCAGTGTAGAAGTCTGTAGAGTTATATTTCTTATCCCAGAATCTTTCAACAGCTTGCAAATCTGTGGGCCATCAAAATTAGTCTCCTTAATCTTTGCATTGGGCTGCAAGATAAACGTTTGCATTAAATATAATGCGAATTTTGTATAACAGTTTGACACTTTGCTTCATTATCTCCAGCTTAATATGTAAGGGAGAGAACATAACGTTCTGAAGGTCAGTTAATGGAGAATGCATCCAATCATCAAAAGATGATTTACAAGTTGGTCATAAATTCTGAACTGCAGAATGCAAACACAAGCAGGAAGAAGCACCGACTTTTGTCATTGATATCCTTTAAACAGATGACGCTACAATTTTGAAGCTTCCGATATAAGAAGGCAGTGACGCTTGTAACATTCTAGACTCCAAGGAATGAAGTTAAATTCATATATACCCCAGAAGAATACCACACTTTAAAATGTTAGACGCTGATGAAAACAACTTTTAATAAAACACATCTACCCAATAAAAGCATCGATAGCAGAAAACCTTACGCGATAGGGCAAAACAACTATCCCATGCTGTAAGCGTCCGTGGACCACCAATAGGCAACTAGCGTTATCTCCCCAAAAATTGGCGGACCCACAACAACGATCCGTGATGGCCCCAGTTCCGTTTTGAAAATTATAGCACCAGCTTCCCACCACACGCCGTTGGACAAAATGCCGAGGAACAACAAAATTACCACCTTTCCAAAATATGTTAAATCGCCTATAAGCGTTTTTTTTAAATATTGAGTGTGGAAACACTTTAAAATGTAATACAAAAGGTATGTTTGGTGGGTGGTAACCTCCAAGCTTATGATTACTAGACGAATGTTCTGACTCGGCTACGAAGGCGGTGAAGGAAACGTGGCTTGTTGAGAGATAAATGATTGTGGTCTTTCTAATTTGGGTGATAAGAGTGCTCCTCAAACGTGTATATTCGACGATAAACGTTTGGGATCAGACAAAACTCTCTTGCCATGTAATTTTATAACAAAATAACGCGTGTATATTTATTTTACTTCATGATTCTCCCGTATTCACTTTCAAATGATCGGCGAAAGTTTCCATGTAAATTCATATGATTTTACATACTCATCTCAAGATTTTTACTTCCTGCTATAGAAGCAGGGGTTACTCTTGACCTCCGGACTTGTGGAGCTAACTTAAGGAACAATATGTCAGCTAAATATAATATTTAATAATAACCGTATGTACATGACTGGCGATAGTTCGTTTTGGTCCATTTCGCGATTCTGCGCGAGGAATCGAATAATCGTGGACTAAAATGAAGTCCTTACTGCTACGCAGTGGTAACTTCAACACCCCGACTCTAGATACCTCTTTCGAGTCGATGAAACCCAGCTTCCAGTGGCACACTAGCTGCAACCGTTCGTCGTGCCGCTATATCAATAATCGCATTTTATTGGCAAGTGGACCTCTAGATGTAGGAGACGTTTAGGACATGGGGTAATAGTTTTGTAATCAGAACATTACATTTAGTTATGTCGTGTTTCATTCTGCAACATCTTGGCAAGCCTGTGATATTAAACGAAGTCTGAAGTTACGACTCAGAGTAAATTTTAAAAGATTCTTTTCAATACATTACGTAACGGTAATGTTAAATATTAATTCAGTCAAACATGACATATACTAGAAGCAAGAAGTATCTTCTATTTCGCTCAACTTCAGGAACCGTCACAACAAAAGAATTGATACAAATATGTTACGTTTTAGGTAAAAATAGTAATGCACTTTCAGAATAAAAAAGTTAAGGGCCGGAGATTAGGTTCAGAAATATTAACGTAACCTTAACTAATCTTATCCTTAACAGTCTTGAACCTACTCTGTAGCACAAGGGTGTAATGCACCGCAATTTTCTAACTGTTCGAGGCTTATTGCATATTTAAACATTTCTCAGTATATTGTTATTTGTTTTCAGTTTTATCTGTTAATTGTTCAAAACTTTTCCTTGAGACTATGTTTTAAAGTTGAATAGTGTGGACAACAAGTTATTTGATGTGTATCCTAAGACACTTTGAGAAACGGAAAGGTAAACAGGAGGAGAAGGGTCGATTGTGACTTCTATGATTATTGTATTGCGATTTTAGCAATTGAGATAAGTTTATGAGTTTTGTAATGTGCGAGATATAAGCATGGAAACCTGTGAAATAGATTAAATTGCCTTTGACAACAACAAATAAGTAATATTTCTCTTGTATGTTTAACTTTGGATAAATATATTTCACAGTAAAAACAATGAAATAAAAATAAATATTAACATTTTTGAGGGTACACTTAACATTTTCTGAAATTATTTTACATTATTAAAAATCACTTAACATTTGTTGTCATGATATTAATCAATTGTTTATGTTTTAGCAGAGAAGAAACACCTCCTCCAAAATTATTAGTGTTGTCTAGAACTATATATAGGGTGTTACTGTTAGTGTTTTCTAGAAGCACCAACAAGGAAGTTATTCTATGTTTCATCATTAGCGCGTTTTTGAAGAAGTATTTTATTCTAGTGTCCAAGCTAATAAACCATTAATATTTGGAGTTGGAATGTGACCCAATTAAAAATCACCCATGTTTTCATTTTAGTTTCGTAACACACATTGAGGATTTCATTGTGTGAATTGTAACATATCATTGCTAACAGTGTTTCGTAAAAGCATCAACGATGAACTATCGTAAGCACTAGGCTCCACTGTTGGTGCTTTCTGAGGAAATCTTTTGGTTCTGTCATCCAAACTATGAATCACTCAAGTTGGTATTTGCAAGTCTAAGAGGCACTAACCATTGCACAAGAAGATATTATTATTGCTTTTTAATTTGACTCTACTGAAGAATTTCATGTATTTTTTATGGGAGCTTCTTGACATATAATCTACCATATCAACACTAATAGTGAAGCACTAACGAAAGTATGAATGTTTTCTTAAAGCACTAACGATTGCACTCGATGACAAGTTTACGGAGATTTTTCTGAGAAGAGTGTCTCTGGTTTGCTAGAAGAATGTCCCTAGTTGCGATTTTAGCTTGACATTATTTCGATATCCTCAATTTAGTTCGTTTTAAAACTTCATGTGGATATGGGTACTAACGTTGTGCTACACGATGAACTAACGATTGACTACTTTCGTAAACTTTAGACAATCTTATAGTAGGTGCAGATTCTTGCTTCACAAGTGAATATAGCTACATTAATTCGTTAAAAACATTACGTAAGTAACAGCGCTAACCATGTGCCTGAATCACGAACCAGCACTAAATAAGCATTAACGATTGCCACTACTTTTGTATACTTTGGACAACATTAAAATAGGTGGGATTTTGGCTTGATGTCAACTGAATATCGTAATTTCAATTCGTTAATAAGTTTACGTGAGCGAGAGTACTAACGTAGTACTTGCAGTACTAACGAACACAGGGAAAGCACTAATAGTTGACACTACTTTTGTATACGTTGGCCAATATTTTAAAACAATTAACGACTCTGGCTTGACGTCAAATGAATCTCGCCACTTTAATTCGGTAATAGAGTACTAGTGTTATACTTGAAGAACTAACCAGCACTAACAAGCGCTAATGACTACACAACTTTTGTATAATTTGGATAATAATAAAAAATGGGGATGCTGCCTTTACGTCTAGTGAATATTGTGACTTTCCTTTAAGTTAATTACTTTACGTGAGTGAGATTACTAACGTAGAAATGCAGCACTGACTAAGCACTAACAAAGCATTAACGGTTGACTTCACCCTTGTAGACTTTGGGCGATATTTGTTTTTCAAAAAGAGCCTTTCACTCTTGTAAAACTCACCACTTTAATTCATAGTGTCATAAGTTCTTTGTTAGTAGTAGTGCTGGTAATACTACCTTAGTACTTTCACCCACATAAAGTTATTAACGAATTAAATTGGTTATATTCAGATGACATCAAGTCAAAATCGCCATTTCTTTTTTGAATATTGCACAAATTATACAAAAGTAAAGTCTGACATTACTTTTGTATAATTTTTGCAATATTAAAAATGTTGCGATTTCGCATGACGTCAAGTCAACATCACCATTTTAATTCGTTAATAACTTTACGTTGTTGAGTGTACTAAAGTAGTGGTTCCAGCACTAAAAAGCACTAGCGAGGCACTAACGACTGTGGCCCCTTTTCTATACTTTGGACAATGTTTAAAAAAAGGGTGACAATTCTGACTGACGTCATCTGACTATCTCAAAATTTAATTCGTTGATGACTTTACATAGTTGAGATTATGACGGTAGTGCTTGCAGTACAGTATAAGCACCTTATTCGCGCTTCCTTATTTCGCGTTTTCACAATTCGCGGACTAAAAAAATGCGAATCAATTCCTATATTCGCGGCTAAAGATTTATTTATTCGCGGATCTAATCAGTACGTACATACATAATAATAAAAAGGATTCCAATAGGTATCGAATCCAATATCCTTCGTAAACGCCGCCAAATGAACTAATAAAATGTAAAATAGATCTTATTACAACTTTGCCTAAAGTATGTTGTTAAATGATATCGTCGCTGTATTGGCTTATGACTTTGACATAAGCCACCTTCGCCGCGATCGGTGTTTTTTGAGAATGTAAACAAACAGAATGAAAGCAACCTTATTATTCAATGAATAAAGCATATTTGTAAATGTAGCCACATTATTAGACGTTCCGTCCTTTGCTAAGAGCAGTTTTGCGTGTTTTATTGTTTCGTCTTTCCATTCGTTACAAAAATTGTGATCGAGTAACGCGTCTCTACCGCTGTCTTCCTAATTTATACACTAATGTCATCTAAAAAAATGAGAAACGAGTTTCGACACGAAAAAATCTGTGTTACCGCTTAAAGTGAAAATAGAAATGCTTGATCGTTTACACCTTGGAGAGTCGTTTGCATCCATATCACGCTCATTCAATGTCAACGAATCAATTGTACGATCGATAAAAGAATCCGAAGATATAATAAGGTCGTCTCTAGTTTCAACTTCACTGTCAGCAAAAATTGTTCGTGATCCAGCAATAGAAAAAAATGGAAGTGGCGTTGTCATTATGGGTTGAAGACCGCAACCAAAAAAGGGTGCCCTGAGTGGTCCAATGGCCCGGGAGAAGGCAAAGCATCTTTACGCTCCTTTTAAAGAGTCTGATGGTAGTTGTAGTGGTGAATGTACAGATGGAGGATTTCAAGCATCGGAAAGTTGGTTCAAAAAATTTAAGGTGAGATTGCATAACATTAAAATCGTTGGAGAAGCTGCATCTGCAGACACTGCTGCAGCAGAACGATAGCCAGAAGAATTTGCAAATTAGAGTAGCTGGTGGAGGATACAAACAAGGACGACCTGCCAGTGTTTTGGCGTGCTAATAAGAAAGCGTGGGTTACAAGCGCTATTTTTTGTGACTGGTTCCGGAATTGTTTTGTTTCTGAGTTGAAACTTAAAAAAACAGAATTTAGACTTTAAAGCAGTTCTAGTTTTGCACAATGCACCAGGTCATCCTCGCGAACTTGAAACTATGCATCCAAATATAAAAGTGACATTTTTACTTCCCAACACGACGGTTTTCCTTCAACCTATGGACCAAGGAATAATCCAGACCTTTAAGCTCTATTACATTAGACGAACCTTCAAAATCGCATTGGATAATACGGAATGTAATCTTGATTTGAATGTTATGGAATGCTGGAAAAAATTTGGCATAGCAAAATGCATCGTAAACATAAAAGAATCGTTTGAAGAACTGAAGCCACACACATTGAAGTCATGCTGGAAAAAGCTGTGACCTGCTCTGACAGCGGAAAATGACGAAGAATGTGTGCAAATTCAAACTTTGACTCCAAACATAATCGAAATTGCGAATGGAATAGGACGAGATGGGTTCGAACAGATAGAATCAAGTGACATTCAAGAATTGCTTGAATTGCAAGATGAAGATTTGACTGAAACCGACTTGGAGGAAATGTTAAATTCACAGCCCATTGAAGAAGAGGCTTCAACAAGCACTGGAAATGTGACATTTAATTTGAAAAACGTTATTGAAGGTTTAAGATAGCAAATGAGCTTTGTGATTTCTTTATGAAAATTGATCCGTCTATGGAACGAAGTCTTGTTTTTAATAATCAAATTGCTAATGGCACTGATGAATATCAGTCTGAATTGAAGGAGCTTTTAAAAACAGCCAAGCAAGAAAAAGTTACAAAATTCTTCAAACCATTGCTTAAGCCTGAAGATAATAATTAATTAATAACTTCATTAATCATTATTAATCATTAATTAATAACTTCTATCATTTAAGAGCATTTACAGTGTACTTCTGGCACTACCCAGAACCAACGCAGTGCTAATGATTAACATACTTTTTATTCTTTTAGAGGTTATTTTGGAAAAGCGGTGAATATATTGCTACTTTAATTTGTTAGTACAAAACATTAATACTACTACACACGAAAAGCTATTAGAAAATTTAAGTAATTATTCTGGCTTGATGTCTAGCAATAATCTCTATATTGATTTGCTAATAAGTTTTTGCACGAAGCAGCAGTAACACTGTGGTTGTTACATGAAGTAGCACTAACCATTTACCCCCTTTTTGTTATTCAGGAAAGTGTTTTGTAAAAGTAGCGATTCTAGCTTGATATGAAACAAGAATCAGGAACATTAATTTCCAAATAATTTCCCGTACATATGAACACTAATGCCGTACACAAGTGCACTAACCGATACCAAGGATTACAATATTATAATATATATTTAAAAATTTGAATCAAGTTAGAATTCTAACTTTATTTTGTTTATGATCTATGGTTAATACATTGCAGCACTAACAAATCACATTGGCGATAGACTCAAGCGTTTCTAAAATAATCTCCAAGAGAACAAAAGTTCTGCATGTGTACTGTTGGTTGCCTTAAGGGCGAGAAGTAATTAACAAATTAATGTAACACTAATAAGGACTTTTTACGTAGCACAAACGATTTAGACGCAATTTGTTCTTTTGAAAGTCATTTTAAAAACTAAAAATTTCAGATTCACTTCAGGCCTGTATCGTCGGTTTAATTTGTTAATAACTTTTCGCACTCTCAGCACAGCCTTGTGCATGTTGCGGTAATGATTGGTATGCGTTTTATTTTCTTCAATAGTTTTGTGTACTGGCGATTTTAGCTTGATGTCAAGTCAGAATCGCTACATTAACTTGTTAACAACTTCCCATACATACGAACAATCACGCTGTGATAGTAGCACTAAACAACACTATTATAGCACGAACTATCGACACCCTTTATGCTCTCCTCAACGTGGTTATGAAATAGTGACGAACTCAGTTTGACGTCAAGCCATTAGCGCTAATTTAATTTGCGAATAACTTTCCGCGCGTAGCACCACTGACGTTATTATCCTTGTAGCACAAACCAGTGTTAACGATTCAAATTCTTTTTGTTATAAAAGAAATCTATTTTGTAGAAATGCCGTTTCTAGCTCGATATTATAATTAGAATCACCACTTGAATTTATACTTTTCATACGTTATAGCATTAAAGATGTATTTTCACATTACCAATTAACACACTTTTTTGTACTGACCAAGAATATTATGTAAAACTAACTTCAAACCAGAATCATTACATTTATTTGTTAATAAAACTCCGTAAGTAACAGCATTAATGATGAGGTTATAGAACTAACATACGAGGGGCATTCAATAAATAAAGAGACAAATTGCTATAGCTCAATGAAGAGTTATTTCAATCTTTCAAAACTAAGGCTATTTTTCAATATAATCACCCTTTACAGTTATGCATTTGTCCCATCTCTCTTGCAGCTTCCTAATTCCCTTGGCGAAGAAATCTTTCGATTTACCCCGAAGCCACCTTTGCACCGCTGCCTTAACTTTCTCATTGTTAGTAAATCATTTTCCACGTAGGGCGTCTTTGAGTGGTCCAAACAGGTAAATATCAGATTGGGCGAGGTCTGGGCTGTAGGCAGGATGAGGTAGGACCTCCAAACCCAATTCTTGAAGCTTATCTCGGGTCAGCTGGGCTGTATGAGGGCGGGCGTTATCGTGCTGAAGAATGACTCCTCTTGATAAGAGTCCACGGCGTTTGCTCCTGATAGCTGCTTTAACTTTGTTTATAGGCCATTGACAGTTCGCTGATCTTCAAGGAAATCGCAATAGATTGGATTCCGTGAGTCCCAAAAGATGGTCAGCAGCACTTTACCAGCGGAAGGTTGAACCTTGAATATTTTGCGAACTGGAGAGCTAGTGTGTTTCCACTCCATACTCTGCCTTTTGGTCTCAGGGTCGTAGTGATGGATCCAGGCCTCGTCGCAAGTCACTATTCTTTAAAAAAAGCGTCTCCTTCAATCAAACTTCGTTGCGTTAAGGCTTGACAAATGGAAAGCCTTGATTCTTTATGAGCGTCAGTAAGCTGTCTGGGAACCCCTCTGGCACACGTTTTTCTGTACTTTAAAATGTTCCTAATGACATTGTAAACAGTTCCAACACTTACTTGAACTTCCTCAGCTATCATTTCAAGAGTAATTCTTCTGTTATCACGAATAAGTCCGTCAACCCTCGATTCCAACGAAGAACCAGAAACTTCTACTGGACGTCCACATCGGAGTTCATCAAATACACTTGTTCGGCCACTTTTAAACCGATCAACCCACTTGTACACATTCTCACGGTTCATACAACTGTTACCGTACTGTCTCAACATTCGAGAAAAAAATTCACCTGGTTTTACACCTTCTGCGACTAAAAACCTAATGAATGAGCGCTGTTCTTCGAAGGTGCAATCTTCTAGATGATTTGCCATGATGAATTGATATTTTTGAAGTTATGTTGACATAAAATTACGAAGCAGCAGATCAGAGCATATCCCAAGGTTGCCAGCTAACACCCTTGAAACAAAACAAAAAACAAAAAAAAATTATTAGTGTTAAAAATTAGACTTTAGCTCTTTACTTATTGAATGATCCTTGTAGGAATAACAATTGATAAACATTTTTTGTATCCAGAAAGGTATTTTGTAAAAGTGGTGATTCTAAGTAATCGAAAGCCGGCATTGGCTGCTTAATTTGTACGTAACTCTCCACACGCAGCAGAATTAACGTTGTAATAGTAACATTAATAATCTCTAAATTAGCTCTAACGATTTGCAAGTTTTTATTCTCCTCTAAGTGGTTTTTGAAGGGAGACGTTCTTCAGATTAAGGCAGAAGAAAATAGTTTATTTTTTAAATAACTTTCTGAACATAGCAGCACTAAGTTTCTTTGCAACTCTATAGATTGGCAACCTTCCTTACTTTCTTGAAAGTTGTTTTAAAATTGTCTAGATTAAAACTTGATACGAAGCCAGTATCACCGTTTTAATTTGTTACTTACTTTCTGTTCGTAGAAGCAGTAATATTATGCTTATAAGAATAACCAGCACTCATGTAGCACAATTGATTGTTATAATTTTCTAATATTCGTAATTCTTAATGTTATATGGTACAGCGAAATTAAACGGTGTATTAAGTCCTAATTTTGGGGCTGCTTGAACTGGAACCCTATTTGTTCAGTTAATTTCCCATAATGTAAGACACTTCAAATGGAATAAGCTACGGTACAATCCTATACAAACAAAAGTCTTTAAAAATGTTTTAACTTGAAGTGTGGTGCCAGTTTTACAATGTCCACCAGTATTGTTTCCTTCTTTCCTTATAACATATTATGGTTATACTAAAACTTTATTTCGTACAATCCGGTACTATCCAAGTACACTATGTCATCAAAAGTATCCGGACACCTGGCTGGAAATAACTTTCAAGTTCGTAACGCTTTCCATCGCTATTGTTAGAACACCCTTAGCCTTGATGACACCTTCCACTCTTGTAGGCATACTTCCAATCAGGTGTTGGAAGGTTTCTGGGGGAATGGCAGTCCATTCTTCATGGTGTGCTGAACTGAGGAGAGGTATCGATGTAGATCGTTGAGGTCTGGCACGAAGTCGGCGTTCCAAAACATCCCAAAGGTGTTCTATAGGATTCAAGTCAGGATTCTGTACAGGCTAGTCCATTGCAGGCTTATGGTCGTGTAACCACTCCGCCATACGTTGTGCAGTATGAAAAGATGTTCGAACGTGTTGAAAGATACAATCGGCATACCCGAATTGCTCTTCAACAGTGGGAAGTAAGAGAGTGTCTAAAACATCAATATAAGCCAGCGCTGTGAGAGTGCCACGCAAAACAAAGAGTGCAAGCCCCCTCCAAAAAAACACTACAACACCATGACACCACCACCTCCGAAGTTTACTGTTGGTACAACAGACGCAGACAGATGACGTTCAACCCATACCCTGCCATCAGATCGCCACATTGTGTACCGTGATTTGTCACTCCATACAACGTTTTTTCACTCTTTAATCGTCCAATGCATAAGCTCCTTACAACAAGCGAGGCGTTGTTTGGCATTTACCTGTGTGATGTGTGGCTTATGAGCAGCCTCTCGAACATAAATTCCAAGTTTGCTCACCTCACGCCTAACTGTCACAGTACTTGGAGTGGATCCTGATGCAGTTTTAAATTCCTGTGTGATGGCCTGAATAGTTGTTCCTATTACACTTTACGACCCTCTTCATCTGTTGGCAGTCTCTGTCAGTCAACAGACGAGGTCGGCCAGTACACTTTTGTGCTGTACGTGTCCCTTCACGTTTCCACTTCACTATCATATCAGAGACAGTGGGCCGAGGGATGTTTAGGAGTGTGGAAATCTCGTGTATATACTTCTGGCACAAGTTACAGTAGTTATAATTTACTTGGGATGGACGTCGAGAAAATTCCCATGGGAACGTTTCCTGGACCCTAGGTGGTTAGTTGCTAAGCTTGTTTACGTATGTTCATACTCTTGGATAGCTACCAGCTATAGAAACAATAGGAAACATTTTGTTTTTTCTTCTTCTTCTTCTAGACGGGTATTGGGTAATTAGTTTGAACCCCGCCCCTCCTGGGAATAGCGTAAGTGTTCATGGGACCAGACTGTATGAAATTTGTCCTTTGATCGATTTGGTCTTAGTTGCTAAGGTGAATATCGTAATGCATGTTCTTTTGAAAACATAGGATGAGAAATCGTATATGCTGGTGCCCTGGTTGACATTGAATATAAATATATGCCTTAGTTTTCACTAAGAACTGAAGCATCGAAATTTTAGCCTTGGTCCTATTCCCTCGGAGATGCCTGTATAAACAATATGAAACCAGGCTGTCCCAGGTCTTGAGAGAATAGTGTGTTATTTGGACTGCGTTGCGCATGATCTAAGAACGGAAGCTTCTCATAGCATTTCATCATGTTTTGACAAGGTAGGGTGAAAATTTGCATACTTAAGTTCCCCAGGGGGCTTGTGTTGCACGCGAAAAGTGTTATATGAAGAATGACATTAACGAAAACTATAATATATATGATGATGACTCCTAAGTTGAAGCCGTGATTTGATTTTTTTCGAAATACATTCAAATAGAAAACGATGACTAGTAATCAAAATCATTTATGCATAGAACACCAAGGATTAAATTATGGCAATGAATTAGAAGTTAGTATAGCTTTGAGGGCACACGAGAAATGGATTGTGATTAATATGGTCCTCAATTTTGAAGACGTAGTTGAAAAATAAAGAATGCGTTGACTAATGTTTCAAAGCCACTTTTTTTTAGTCTGAATGACATGCGAAAAATACTCTATGCATAAATCTCATAATAAAACCCCTTGATCTTGTTAGCACATGTTATGTCGAAGGTGTGTGTGTGTTTGTGCGTGGGTGTGGATGTGTGTCTGTGTGTTCCCGCATTCCTATCCTTCTTGGTACCTGCATATAGTTAACACCTTACCAGTTGGGACCGGAAAAAGTGGGACATTTTCTGGTGCCAACAATTTTTTAGCCCACAGGGGCATCGTGGCGACCCCCTGGACCTCCAGCCGAATTTTAGGATGGTCCGAATAGTTATAGAAAAATGGGAGAATTTGTGTACACAGTGTGTGTGCTGTGCCGAATTAGCTGCCTCCTGGTGGTCTCACACTTTAACTAAGAAACGGTGTGTAAATGTGACGCATACCGCATCTATTGGCACTGCCCTGCTTACAGGATGCAGAAACTTAAGGGGAATGGAAAGAGAAGGTGAGTTTTGCGGGGGGGGATAAACACAAGTAAATTTGCACAGTGCTTGTTGGTGATGATACAACCTTGAAATTTTCCTTTGCGCAGTCGTGTCGACTCCCAGTAGCCTACCTGTCACATGACATAGTTAATGAGCAGAACGTAGGTTGAAATTAGGGAAGGCATTGATCACAATTGGAGAAACGTATATGCATATATTTACAACTCGTACTTCCAGAAATGATGGGAACAGAAAGAAAGATTTTGATAAATGAATGGATGTGAAGCTAGCGTAAAACATATACACAGTGCATGATCTTACCGGGACACAATTATTGTTTCTGTGTACATACGTAGTTCGACTTTCTGTAGCTCCAGATAAGAAGGTCTTGGACCAGTGTCTGAAGTGAGAGTTAGTTCATTTGAGCAAGAGCAAAAGCAAATGTATTAGGTACACTAGAATTGTCTAAGATTGAAGACTTACAAGCACATTCGCAGATCACAGATTCATACATACCTACATACGATATGTTCCAACTTTCACACTATTTTATTTCCTTCTTTTGTCAAACAGAACTCATTAGTTTAAAAATAATATTAAACTAAATATTTATTTTAACCATTAACAAATAAAAAACTCACAACCGTAGTTTACCAATCTGTCGTATAAATGAATATAATTAACTTAATATATATTTAATATTATTTGGATTTTTGGGACCAGATTTATCAAATTAATTCAACATATGGAGTAGGAAACACGTAAGATGACTGTGTTGGCAAAGGAGAGGCAGCGACCGCAGCCCTTGATTGTTGCTACGGGTAATCGGACTAACTACGTATTCTGTGAGTCTCAGTAGAATAGTAGTGTGCCTGTATCGAGCAAACAGTCATAAAGTAAAACAAGTAACTCTAATTTCCAAACAGGTCAAATGAATAAAGCTCGGATATATGGTGTTAGCGTGGTGAAAGTGGTAAGTATGCTGAGTGTGTCGCGGGTAACAACATTTAGGTGACGTTCAAAGTAATGAAATCCTACAAAATTTACGGGGAAACCACATCCTCGAAGAGGAACAGTGGTTAAAATAAAATCCTCGGTGACAGGTCCCACGTACAGCTGTGCGAAATTACGATATATCGATTGGTAGATTTTTTAGGTATTGAAAACTTATAAAATCGATGTTTTTAATATTTCAATATTTTTCATATTTCGGTATTTTTCCAGTATTACGATATTACGATTCATCGATACTTTGAATGCTATAATATGTTCATGTTTCGCAAAATTTCGATATCTTCTACTTAGTTACTTCAATCCCAGGGAATTATCTGCAATCGTACAAATTTATATATTTGTGTATTTGTATCGTAGAAAAAGCAAATTTGTATATTTTTAAATTGTAGTGCTATAAGGCATACAAATGATATTTTGTAAGAAAACAGTACATAGGTATATTTATTTTTATAACCCAAAGCTGCATAATCGAAAAAATAAAGCAAACCTGTGAATTTCAGTATATATGTTATCTAGTGCACTATGTATTGTTCAACTATCAAAAAACAGCACAATATGTTAAAGGTGTCTACCAAAGGCGACATTAAAAAAATAAGTATTATTGCGTAAAACAAACACGTTAAACTTTCTCGTGTTCTGTGATGAGAACAAAAATAAGAACAGTACGTAACATTTCATCTCAGTTTTATGGACATGATTTCCCTCCCGAGCCGAGTCTGGTGTTTAAATGGTAATATTTGTTATTATTATGTCCCTTCTTTCTCCTTCTGTATTTCATATCTGTTTTACATTGCATGCAATTCATCAGGACAGTTTCTATTTTCTCAATACACAAAAACAACTTTCAGTTATCGCACTTGAAACTTTTTGATTTCGGACACTCAACCTTACTCCATCTTTGGTAGCTTTTGTTTTCAGTTTTCTTTCTTTACATATCTGCATCACATTCATCCGTTTCTTCAGTTTCTTACGTAAGAATTCTTGGTTGTTTCAGGGCTTAACATCCTATACAGCACTGGCACTAGAAGGAAAAGTGAAATACAGCTTAACGCGGGATCCTAACCACATGAACTACCACCAGAAATCGAACCCGGGTTTCACGCAGTTAAGGCGCGCATGCAAACCGTGTAGCCACTAGGAAATATGAAAGCGGAAATCCAGTAAGTCTTTCTAAGAATTATCCGAAATTAAAATTGTCTTTACTATGGGCTATCAATGAATTCACTAAATACACTTCCACTCAATGACCATATACCCAATGTACCAATATTTGTTCTTATTGATCTACAAATGCTTACCTATTTAACGGCCACACCTAAAATTGGAAACACGTTATATATTTGGGTCACCAAAAACCACGCGGCCACCGCAAATCTGAGCCGATGGTAGTGGTGTGTTATGGCGAACTTCATACTATGTGAGGGGTAACAGAACGTCAATGGACAGTGAGCTGAGCGGTATTAGTGTAAAATGAGAGTTCTATCTAGTTTTGAAGGAAGGCAAATTGTTGTTCCGTCAAGTTCTGCAAGCACGACAAAACGTACAGCTCTGTTAGGTGTGCCGCAAAGGACAATGTCCAATCTGATTACAACCACAAAACTGACGGCAAATCATGCGCGAAGTGAAACAGTGAATGGAACAAAACCGCCGTAGACAGATCTCGCCAAGCATTATGGCGTATTGTCACTCTGAATCCTCGTATGACTGTGGAGCAAATAATGGAGAAACATAAATAGCACCTTCCTCAACCGGCGTCGACAATCAGTCTGCCAAGTTGCATGACATGAATATGACCTGACATGGATAACCTTCATAATGGACAATGACTCTTTGGCACAATGTCAACAGTGAAACATGTCGACTGCACTGTGCCGTTGTAGGCTCAAATATCCTGTTTTCAGTAGATTCTGTGCTGACGCATACCGGTTGTGCCAGTGACCGTGATTATGTCGTCATTCTGGGGAATCAGGTAATTATGGTCCAGTTGTCTCCGTTATGAAACCCATTGAATACAAAGGAGTTTTCCCGCGCCTTTGGTATGGGTAGGTAATGCAAAAGCTCACTCCGCCTAGCATCGTGCAGAGAGAGAAAAGACATTAACACGCTGTTACAAATCTCCACAGGAAAAATAAGGGGAGAATTTGTAATTTGGTTGAGAACTAGTGCCAAAATTGTAACGTAAGTATTCCAATTCTCGACTATCAACGAAGGTCATGATTTTTTCGAAACTGTTCACAGCTGAGAAATTTAATAACGAAGAAAAAATGTTATTTTATAGAAAGAACTCGATTCAAGAAAAAATAGCAACCGTCTAATTAACATTTGAAGAGTTCAGGGGGAAATGCAGGATGTCCATCTTTGTGCAAAATTTCGATTTTCATGCAATGTTGTTCAGCACGCTGTGAGTTTCACTAAATATATCGAAAATGGGGAAAGGTTTAAGGTTAGCCTGCTATAGCAGTTTAAAAAACCCTTTTAAATGGAATGGGGTATCGTCATCACTTACAGTGGAAGATAGGGGAATTCATTTTACTCATGGTTTTCTGTCTTTCGTCGATTACATTCAATTGTGTTTATATTCCAGTGTTGACTGATGATACAGCTAAATATATCTTCAACAATCTATATTTCTTTAAAAAATAGTAAAACAAATTATCTCTCAACATCCATCGTTTTGAACCTTCTGTTACTCTTGCAGTAGTCAAAATAAGGATGATACCTTATTCAGATGCCTTCATTACATGGCACATGAAAGGCAGGGGATCTTTCCTTTCAAGTAACATTCCCAGTTCGTGTCATTGCTACCTTGAACGTGATAAGAACATGAGACTGGTGAACATAAGATCAAGAGATGAAATACCAGAGAATTTCTAATAATGTAATCAAAGGCAGCAGAGTGAAACCTACACCATAATAAGTAAGTGAATTGGACAATTTCATAATTCGAGATTGGATATCACTCTTACAACTACTGTACTTGAGAAAATGCTCATTTTACTCCAGACCAATCACGAGGTTCGAGTAGAGAAAATTCACCCAAGTTTTGTGACACGTAGGGAGACTTATAGGTTTTCTTCTGTAATTCAGCTGTTATTAAGAAATGACCCACCATAACCAGATTTATTAGAGGGAGGATTCTTACATCCAGAAATTACTGGATGTAAGCTGGACGCTTATTCCATAGATTGTGTTAATGTTGTAATTTAATACAATTACACTTTGCAAAAATGCGCAAAGGACCGCATATACATTACTATGAAATTGGAAAAAAATCGAATGAAAAGAAGGCCAGGATTGGAAAAATCATATTATGCATTCGTGATATTGTTCTATCACGGGCATGCGTGCAATACAGGTACATTCAATGAATTATTATTAAATGAGTAAAAATATATAATTCTTGTCCTAGAACCCGATATTTAAAATTCTAATGTCGTCAAACTTGCTTAAGCAACTGCAACTTTCCGTAAGCAATGTCAAATAGTCCTTTATAAGACGTTGACTATCAGGTCAACAAAGTCAATGAACCTTAGTACCCCACTTGTTCTCCTTGTTTTACTCTCCCATACTTGATACTGATTAGAGGATAAAAGTACATTTCCAAGATTTCCGTTGTACATTAAAGAACTGGGTTAAATCGGTTGAGAACAGTTTGAATAAGGTGCTATGCTATATGCAATGCTATCATAATTATTGGTGTGATTTACAAGATCGCTTTCTCTTTCTTAAAGGGAAGTTGCATATCTAGGAAGAAAAATGGTAGGATCTGCATGATTTGAACCCTATACGCTTAAGCATTATGCACCCTATATATTTAAGCCTTCTATACGAAACTCCAAAAGAAGTAATTAGCGGAGTAAAGGAGAATAAAGATGTCATATTTTTAATAATATTATTTATAATTTGAAAAACAATTGCCTCTTTTCCCCTTATTTTGCCTGCAATAGGCCCGTTTTTTCCCAGTATATACAAATCTCGTGTCAGTTTTCTTGTTTTCTTTTACTTACAATAATATACATGAACATAAGATTTTGTAATCTAGTTTCCAATATAATAAAGAACTTGTAAACCAAATCTGAAACATGTTCCACAACTAGTTTACGAAATAAAATGTTTTTTAACTTTAAAAATTGTTTCCTGAAAAAATGTAAAAATGGACTTCCCCTTTTCCCCTTGACCCTTTATTTATGACAATTTAAAAGAGACTACTCATGCAAACGATAAGCATATCTTGGGCATGCAGTCATTCAGTCTATGTTTGCCACATGAGTGACAGTATTCCTTGTCGAATGGCCTTACCTTCTGATTGTCTTCGTATGGTGGTGCTATAAAGCTATTTGTAGGTAGCGCTTATATGCAATAGTAGCGTTGGTTAATTTAGTTTATTGAATTATATGAGTCATGTTAGTAGAATCCAGGTTTTCTGCATCGAAGACAGTAAGGACAGTGATTTAGCTACAAGGGGACTAAAGAAGAAAACTAAAATTATCCAAAATGGTCGTGTTGGGAAAAATGCGACCGTAGCTGTGCAAAATGTAAAACCAAAGAGCCCATTGGGAATGAAACAAAATCTTTCACTTTTACGTGCCACAGTTATGCCGGTTAGGCTAAAGGGGACAGTAATTGTTATGAAATGGTGGAGAAAATGGTGGAAACTGAAGAACTCCAGAAAACCCACGCACACGGTGTTTGTCCAACACAAAGTTTATTTGACGTAATCAAATCAGGGATCCCACTCACCAGAGCCCATAAGGAATAATAGAGAAGAAAAGAACGTAACTGGAGACAAAAATATATTAGGCCATCACTGGTGAACAAATTGTATTGTGGGAGAGGCGGTAATACATGGGAGAGGAAAAGGGACAAATACTACAATTTATGGTGGTATTAAAGCTGATAATTCCCATATCAGGACGATAAAATTGCTGAGAATCGCAACGATGAAAATTCGCTTCAAGTGGTCTACTTGTGATGGCAAAGAGCTATAGTGAATTATATAATACTGTAATAGAGACAACAACTGTATTTCGTGTCGCAATGTGAGCACGTAGACTTCGAATCTTTGAATATTCAATATTAAAACTGGTTGCAGGAGATTTGTAGCTTTCGATTACAATAGAGGAATGAGATTAGAGATAACATGTTCTTCGGACGCTGAATACACAACAAAAAGTTCTATGTATTATCGTATTTGCTCTATGGAGATCAACAATGAAACTGGAAGTAGTATTCGGTTTTACTAGTTTCGCTTTTAGTGCCGAGATAGGAGTGAAAAAATATATTCTTGGGATGATGAATCGAATATAAAAAACAGCTTGTCCTTATCTATTTCCATTCTTGCTGTATGGAGATTAACGTTAAAACGAAAAATTGTCTACTTTGACCACTTCATATTTAAATTGGTCAAAGATGGGATGGATCCTTGGGACCTAGAATCGATCACAGAAAACCGATTCCCATACATATCTGTCAGTTTTATCTCAATGCGGATCAATACTGACACTAGAAGCAGTAGTAATATCTTCACCATTTCCGGTTTAATATGGTATAGTTGCTTGAGTGAAGATGGTATATTTTCTTGAGATGCTCAATTATTTCTAGAAAACCGCCTCTCGCTATCTGTTACTGCGTTCTTTCTATGGTAATCAGTGTTGAAACTGAAAAAGGTTTATTTCTACTACTTCCGGTTTTAGAAAAGCGTTAACGGAGGAAATGTGACCTATTCTTAGAATGGCGAATCAATTTCAGAAAACCGATTCTTGATACACCTTACGGTTTTCTTCCCGTACGGAGATCGATATGGAAACGTTAATTGTAGCTCTTTTCGAATGTCAAGTCAAACAGCTTTGAGAATGTTTTCTCCTTCCTCAATAGCAGTGAAGCGACGTTGTCAACATTTTGGGGAAGATGACAGTATACAGACACATACGGAAGTTCGTACTACAATGAATTTTGTCAATATCTCGCAGTACCTAGAAATATCGCGTATCATTGTCTCATGTAGGCTCTCATCTGGAAATAGTATAGTAATAAATTTCTGGTTTTAGAAGGCAGACACGAGTTATGTTATCTTTCCTTAACACTCTCAATCCATTCCAAAAAGAAAAAAAAACTTGTCGTTATATATTGACGCTTTTATTCTATGGCAATTAATCTTGAAACCGGACACCGTTAACTTCTACCACTTTCAGTTTGAATATAGACTTATCAGAGCTGATTGAATCTATTCTCCAGCCCCATAATAGATTCCAGAAATCGCTTTTCTATATCTTACTTTCGCTCTCTCCCTCTCTCCCTCTATGTAGATCAATATTAAAACCGGAAACAGTAGTAAAACATTATAATTTCGGATTATAGTAAAGAAATACATATTCTTTTTTTGAGACACTAAATCGATTTCTGGAAACTATTTGTCAATATCTAGTATACCTTTTGCTATGCTTAATTTCTACCATTTCTGCTTGAACAGCATATTAAAGGAGTAAAATGGAACCTATCCTGGGACGCAGAAATGATTCAAAAACTGGTTTTCGATATATTTTACCTTTTTTCTATGGATATCAATATTGAAATCTGAAGTAATAGTAAATTTATAATGCTTTCGGTTTTAATACCATATGGATGAAGATTCTAAAATCTTTCAAAAACTGAATTGATTCCCGAAAACAACAACGTATTCTGCAGCTCTTTTCAAGTGAGGAGTTACATGGGTGGTAGCCAATGATACAAGATATTTCCAGGTCGCTCATCTGCCATTGACAATAATTATATTAGTGCGAAAAGTCCCTATGTCTATATAACTGCCCCAAAATGATAACGACGCTTCATTGCTACTGGATATAGCATAATGATCGCTCAAGGCCATGTACATTGCCATTTGAAAAGATTTTTGATTATTACTGTTACTACTGTGTTAGGTTTAAGGCGATCAATGTTGAGACTGCATAAGGTTGACTTTTACTACTTAGGATTTCAATAGTGGAATAACGGAGGATAAGATGGTGCCTATTCTTGAGACGCTGACTCGATTTTCGAAAACCACTTCTCGATATATCACACCATTTTTGCTCTAATCCCCGTCGACAAATGGAAGAACGGGTATTGCCGTTTTGTAAGACTTCCGATATTTATATATAGCATAGTATGGAAGTCTAAAAATTGAAACTCATTAGCTTTAGTTCAAATATCCATCCAATTGCCTTACCATTTCAACATAACTTAGCGAAATCTACAAGCATTATAATGCTTTTATTGTATCCATCTATTATAACATTCAAGAGACGCCCGTGCTTATATGGAATTATTCTGTGCTCACCCGGCAACATTTAGTCTGTTACGCGCTCACACGTTTCCTCATTTTAGTATTTACAGGAATGTTTCCCTTTATCATAAAATGTTAGGCTATTATAAAACCTTGGATAATTTAATCATTTCAAACAGAAGAATACCTAAGAAAAACGTATTTAAAAGTTTTGTTGATCATTTCGGTTTAGATAAAGTTTCAGTTGATTTTTTATCATAACTTAATTAACTGAGGTGTCAGCAGATTTAGCTTCATATCATGAATACGAGTATTCTTTAAACATTTCTCGTTCTATTCAGTTCTATATTCTTAAGAGGAGAATAAGGCCTCTCAGATCATTAATAACATGTAAACGAAAATAATAATAAATGGTAACTATTAAGAATGCAAATTTTTAAGTGACTTTATTAAAATTTAACACCACCAGGAACAACATTTCGAGAGGGCATATAGGGTATTTTCACTATTACTTTTTACAAATACACACCATTTAATAAATTGTATACTAATATATTATATAAAACGTGAAATTCTTATGTCGATGAATGATCTTGCTTCACCTGTCCCCGCTAAAATCTAACTTGATCCGAAATGACGCCACCGCTCACCACTGAAACATGGCATTGATAAAGTATATTACAACATGAAGCACTTGGCATAGGTTACAGTAACCATAACACTTCGATTAAAAGCAATTGTAGCATGATTACAAGACATTCTTTCCTGTTTTATTTATGTAAGGTTAAATCTTGCGTCCGTATCATTTTGTATGGGGTACTATTTTAACACGTTGGTTGCCGTGTTGGGCCGATGGGCGCAACAGTGAACTTTCCTACTGCGCCGCATTGGTCCGATGGGACCAACATTGTAATATTGAGTTTATGGCTCTATTCCCAGCCGTTGGCTCAAAACTAAACCTACTTATTCATGCTTTGGGACCAACACGGCGCACGAAAGTATACTGGAACTAGTGGAATGTGAAAAAAAAATTCTGCTTACTAACTTTATGGGAGGACGATTATAGCAAGCAATGCATATTTCAGTGAGAGTAACATAATACTGCCTCAATGGCGCCTGGGGCAAAACCAGCTATTTGGCCGGCAGTGAACGTGTTAACAGTTGTGTCTACCTTTATGTGTAGGTATGTGTTTAATGCATTCTTTCATTTTTAATTTAGTTCATGTATTATCTGTCAGAAAAGTAAATGTACACCTGTTTTTTGAGTCTGGCATTCGTGCGCTCCATCCATGGAGAGTATGAGAATTAAATCAATCAAATGTATACTGAGGGACAAGAAGAAAAGTGTAATCTGAATATGACATTGCAGAGGAGCACAAGTTGTGAATACGAATAGTGCATAGTGTAAATAAAGGGCGACACCGAAAGAGAAAGCCAGAAACAGGTGCTAAACGGAAAAAATAGAGTAAAAATTGTCGAAGTTTGAACATAAAGCGTTTAACGTTTAACGTTGAGCGTTTAACAAGCAACGATCTTGGTGTAGTGGTTAAAATGCTAGATTACAAATCCAAAGAACGGTGATTCGAATCTGCTCCAAGTAGTTTTTTTTAATAATGCATACAGCACATGAAAGGTAGTAAAACAGAGCGTATTACCCGTATAATATGTTAAGTGAAAATGAGTTAAAAATTTCGGTGAAATTTATTAGAGAAATGAGATAATGTAAATGAGGAAGCAAGTATATTTAATCAGGGGTTGTATCAGAGGGTGGCGACCGGAAAAACTGGAAATTTTCCGGAATTTCGCCCATGTGACTCTCTAGGATAGGTAAATTTCTTCAGAAATATGCTTATTGCAGAGAGAGAGAAAGAGAGAGAGAGAGATGCTCCCGGAATGAGTTTAATAGTCTAATATTGAGACTACAATATTAAACTATATAAGTAGACTCTTAGCAGATTCGTATTCAGTTATTTTTTCCACAACCAGTTTTATTGATATTCAAGACAGCAAAAGCACTAAATTTGTTAACGACAAAGCGAAGTTATTGCAACACTGCGTTACATAGTGAGTCATGCAGAGGCCAGACACCGAAGCACGCTGAATAACGCAGCAGCGAGAACAGATAGCGATACAGAGAAAAAAGAATCATCCCTCTTTCCACACTTCATGCTGTAGTTTTAACTTCCATTTCCCCATCAAAGTTACATGCCTAGACTATTATACAGTTCCATTACACTTAATACAGGGCCTTCAAACAACTTTGTTCTACGAAGGAAAACGTAGAACACCACAATTATAGATATGCCATACATAGACAGTTAAGTAGTAATAGATGATGCAATAAACCCAACATAGTATTGTTATGTGTTTTTGAGATTGTCGTTATGTTTTGTATACACTCTTTCGTGAAATCGTATTTGAGATCACTTCTCTACTCTCCACCCAGTTAGTGAAAGTTGGTACTTAGTCCAACTCCCTTTAAGCCTCAGTAGTGTAACGTCTTAGGCTTTACTGGTTCGAAGATGATGAGAAAGTGCTTTAAAAGTCTCAATAATGGGGGGACTTGTATCTCAGAGGTAGAGCTCGTACTGGAAATCGAAACCCAGGTAACTCATGAAGACTGTAGACTGAATCCAGATACGGAGGGATAGCACGACTAAATTAAAGAGACCACTTCCTCCATTAATTTTATTTATAAAGAGAAAGAAAATAAAATGAAAATACAAAGAATTTTACAATTTGGAAATATGAAAATACAAGCTTAAATTATTAACACATGACATGTATCGGCAGAACACCTACCTTACAAACTGGGTGCTAGAAGGATATTACGCTAAGCCGCCATGTATTGAAGATAGAAATTTTGATAATTTTGTACTTGCAGCTTGCATTGGGGAACGGGGGAGTGGTAAACTCCGAAGTGGAAACCTGGTTTCATTTTCAAGTCGCAATTTTAATCTCAATTTCTAACAAGTCTTAAGTGCTCGTCCCATATCAAGGGAACTTAGAAAAATAATCACATACCAGATCTTATAACGAGCGTCCGTAGCGAAGAACCAATTTCACTAGACGAATGCCGGAAACGGACAACCTGAACTCGGTTAAGGGCCTCGCTTATAAACGACTTCGTCCCACGCATTTTCAGCTAGCTCTGACGTAGCTCGAGAGCTGCGTCACCAGCCTTATCGAGCTTGGAGAAGCTTTTCACGCGCATGCCCAATAGTGGCAAAGACTTCTAGTTTTCTATGATTTCCCCCATCATGCCGGGACGGAAGTATCTATTTTACATTTACTAATACATCTTTATTTCACGTTTAGCTCCAAATACATAATGTTTTTATGTACTTACCGCTTGCGTGATGTTTAATAAATTTACAGCCACGACCCAGCACTGTGATTTGGGTAAATCAAAGCCAGGGTCATACAACTATTACATGCGTGTGGGTTGGCGTCAATGAGGCATCAGATTGTTAATACAATCAAAGCCTCACTTGACTCCATTCTCCCTTTCTCTCTTTCTCTTCGATACACACAATTAGAAAAGTGCGGGCGTCTCACCCCATAATTTGAGTCCGGCTTAGGACTTCGACGCTTAACTGTGTAACAGTTATCCGCCGACCTCATGAAATAAAATACAAAAAATAAAAAAAATGTCGAAAGTTATCTTCTTAACACAAAAAATGTACCCAAGTACGAAAACGGTTATTCAAGGCAAGTTGCAGTAATTTAAAGGGTTAATATAGAACGAGCCTTACGTAAGGCTCTAAGGAACCTAAAGAATTACCGAGAATCTGGAGAGTATGAACGAATAAAGTACAAGAGAGCGGAATTGTAAGGTTTCATGTCTTTCAACTTATAGTACTAGTTTAAATGCTACAATGGTTTCATTAACAAAGCAGTAGATTAGAGAACCATGTTTAAGATTGCTTTCAGTAGAACAGGTATATAGTATATACGAAGCTCTGTGAATCAAAATTTGTAAAATTAAACCTTACAATCATGGTATCCTTCTAGCGTATAACTGCAAAGAGATTTCGTGTGAAATCAAAATAATGGATTTTTAGACCAGTTTCTAACTCTAATTATAAGTATGAATTCGAACCAATTACGAGTGCAACCGCTAGTCTAAAAAAAATAAGATTTTGTGAATAAACTCATTTGCTAAGTACAATCAAATTTACTGGCAAATAATGAGTGAAGAATAGTATATAATTGAATTACAGATACATGTAACCAATGTTCTTTGTTTACATAGTCACACGTGTTAAATGTGATTGTCTCAGGCTCATAACATGATTCAGCAAAGAAATAAAAAGATCAAAATAAAGTACACCCAAGAAATAGCGTGAAGCGCTTAAAAGTTTGACTGATCTGTACAACAAAATTGCAAGAGCTGTTTCCCTTGTCCATAGTATAAACCAAATGGGAAACGCATAACGATATAGAATAGTACACTCGACCGTTTTTGCCCTATTTCCGAAAACCTTGCGGGGTTGTGCCTTACAGTTAGTGAACAAAATTCAGTATGTTGTTCCAATATACCATTTATAATTAACAAAGCATAGGTGATACTCTACTTTCCTATAAAACAAGAATCAAGTGAATGTTGAATATTTATGGCATATAAGAAAAATATAACTTAAAAATTATTCAAATACAATGTTACATATTGTGTAATACATTTCTTGTAACACAAGAATCGATCGCATGCTAAATGCTTAAAGCGTGTATGTAATATAACTTGAATATGGTATTGTGTGTTGAATAATGAGCAACTAACGATTAATAAACAATGTTTACTAAACTTTTCGAGTTCGTCTATAAACATGTGATGTTAAAATTAAATCTAATTTTATCTAAAAATATAACTAACATTATTAGCTATTATTATCTACATTGGTTGCAATAAGTGTAATATATTACAATCTTACTGCATAGTTCTGTCCTATACTAGTGATCAAAGTATTTTTTTACTCATTTTGTTTGCTGAAGCGACCTTGATTTGGTTCTCTTATCCTGTGTGGTACGCTAGACACATTGACATTTACATATACTGGCAACATACAGACAGTACAAGCTGATTAGCGCACTTTAGCGCACCTAGGGATGGAATACAAAGAAGTATGAATCTATTTTCTATGAGAGGTCCTGTCAGCAAGAAGGAGACTTAATAGTTGAACAGCTGGGCTATGCTTAGTGTGTTAGTCTATGCCTTAATGGCCTACGGTAATAACGAATACAATTCTAATGGTCAGGGATGCAGTTACATTAACCATACTTGAGTACATGTTTTTGAAAGGGACTGTACAAGGAAACTCTATAAAGTTTCTTCGTAATTGGGGGGGGATGTTTGGGGGTCTACAGGTTAGTATTTTTAGTATTCTTCTTATTATTATTATTAGTATTAGAAGTAGTATTTTATTAGCATTTATATTTTATTTTATTTCTGTAAATACAAAACGAAGTCGAGAGGGATTTCTTTGTAGTTAGAAGGAAATCTACGTCGAAAAGTTACAGGGATTCTGTTCCATCATGGTGGTGTTTCCTGTTGTTTTATAGGTTAGATTTTAAACACAAAAGTTAACCACAACAAAGCTATGGTTGTGATAGAATATTTTACTGTTTTTTTTAAACACCGGAAGTATGTTTCATTCTCTACTTTTAAATGAAATGACCTTGATTGATAACTCAAAAATATGCTTACTTCTGTGGTGAACTTTTCTGTTGTAAACTTTAAACACATACTATAAGTGACTTAGTTACACAGAGAATAATTTTACATAGATACTAAATACATGGATATATATATATATCCTGTTGTTGAGCAACGGTTGAATGCAGTTATGATTAATTTCAATGTTCAGTTTATAATTCAATAAGATACTTCCTTTTTCTTTCTCCCTTTTTTCGACAAAAGATAAATGTACAGGGGTTACAAAAAATTACGGTCTCTTAGTGGAATGAGAATGTGGAGATACGATTACCAGACTCACATATAGGGTTCTCAATTGACTGAAATGAGTTTTGTGTTTTACTTGACCAAATAATAGGAATATCATGCAACAAATTTCAATGGTTTTGTTACATTATCATCGTGGTTATTACATTCAAATTGAGTTATTCCGAGTAGAGTTTCATGGTCTCTTGACATTTGCTGCTTGTTTATCATTACAGTATTCTTATGATTTGTCACAACGCCGATTGGGAAGAATTTTATTCCCTTTGCTTATGAGAATAGTCACTTGTCCAAATTTTGTGTTTGTTCTGATACAAGAAGAGTTTTTCACCTGCAAAAAAATGAACTGATGTTTGTAAATGGGAGTCTGTCTGTAGATGGAAGAAATTTCTTTGTCACTGCAGAAGTTCATAAGTTTTTGTGGTACAGAGATGTTCTGTATCCGGATGGAGGTTCGGATTTTAGATAACTGTTTTCCAGTAATAAAGAGTGATGGATTGCAACAAATCGATTTCCTTATCGTCCCTCTGAATCAGCCCTGGATGGGGCCGACAAGCTGTGATGTGGATCCTTTGGTATCGCCAGATACGAGGACTGTGGGGGCCTTATTCTAGGCATCACATTGGGATAGCAATGAATGGAAACCTGAAATCAAAGAGACTATTAGACTACATTATCATTAATGCTTGACATAATAATCTTGGTTTGTGCGGAGTACTTGTTTTATACGGGATGATCAAACGTATCTTTCTCGGGAGGATAGGTGTGATTGTTCATCCTTAATGCATGGCATAGGTACTACTAATGTTGTGTGTCGAGGATTACGACATGGGAGCATGATAAGAATATATTAACTTAATTCGGGAATTTTTCATGGGGATGACCACACATCAGTTTAGGAAAGGTATGTAATGAAATCTATGAAGGTTACTAGTAATGAAGATATCTGGAAGTGAGAATCGAACGGAGAAAATATTTTTATCCAGGTATTCTGAGTGTGCTGTCCACACATCGTCAAAGACTAGATATAGATTCATGTTTAAATAGCGTGTGTAATAATATAAATATCAGAATGAGATTAAGAATCAATTTTGTACCATGAACGAATGAAACCGGAAACCTGGAAATATGTGTATGTGTGCTGACCACACATTACTATTAGGATGCCTCTTGTGTTTGAGCTGTGACTGTGTTGAAGATGAAGATAATACCAAGGTAGGACAAGTTTTTCACAAGATGATTTATTTGCCTAATCTGATCTGTTTCTTCGTGAGTGGAACAATAATGATGGAGGAAAGTGGACTGTCAAATATAATTTCATATACTAGAATGATTAGTGGGTGATGAGTCATATGGTGAATAAATCCAAGGTAACTTACAAGATGGGCAATACCTTGTATGTTATTAAAATGTCGGGAGTTAGTTTTCTTATTATAATACATTTGCCGTATATTTTGTTTTCAGAAGTGGTCAGGTTGAGGGGTAGAGTGTTAAAAGGAAGTTCGGGTTGAGTCCGCTTCGCGGAAGTTAGCTAATTATACAGCTTGGTGTAATGATATGTGGTTTGTAAATTATCAACGCAGCTTACGTATGTTCGGGGGTAAGGGGAGTAAAGGAGGTTTAGCAACGCAACTGAGAGAGAATACTGTTAAAGATGCCCTTTGCTCTACCAGTTCGCCAAGCACTTCAGACCAGGGACATCATAACATTGTCAGATAAGTATATTTGTATTTCCTTCTAAAATAGAGAATGGGTGTGCTCGGTCGTTTGGGCTGCTATGCATGAGTGCAGAAATTGTGTTGTATACGGTATTTTATACCTTGAGATGTTAACATTATTTACGTTTTTTTAAATTTTACCAAAGATAAATCTTAACGTGTTGATGAAATGCTTTCAAGTAACTTTGTGAACCATATTACTATCAAGGAGATCTTAGATTCAACAAGATTTAATTAAATTTCTTTAAACCTTTGCAATTAAGCCGATTATTGAGATAACGTACCTTGGAGCATTTCTCTCCCTTTCTTTTCAATTATTCTCGACTTTACTATTTTTGTCTTTGGTTCGGAATTATCTATATTAGATTTTTTTACCAGGATATGAACACAGTTAGGGGTAGTTCCAAGGTATCTTCAATATTTTTATCAATTTATTAAACTAAAAATAAAGAAAAATCTCACGAAAGGCGATATAAATTTGAAACATGTAGTATTCTTAACTGAAATTCAATTCTAGTTTACGCCTTATTACAACTCGTATACGTATAATGTTCAAGATAAGACATATCCCACAAGAGGGCATAACAAGCATTTGAGCAGTTCTCAGTTCACGTGCATATTTTTCAAAATTGTATGCCGATTTCCTCTTCTCTTTTTTTTTAATAGTGCCTCACTAGATCCTTGATGATATGTTAGCTCAATTGCTATTAATTTCTTGAATTAATATTATAGGAATATTTGAGCTTTGGTGCAACACTGTAAAGTAATTATTGACAAATTAGGCCTTCAGAGGAGGAGGCAGTCTTATCTTGTGCACATTACGTGTTATTTACTATATCTGTATACTTTCGTAGGTAGCTTAGTAAGAAAAACAAAGAAAAAGTGACAAATTTCTTTTAGAAGTAAATTGATTATTAATTGATAAAAATTAATAACTTTTAACTAAAAATAAAAAGGAAAATGAATAATCAGTTATCTTCAATGCAAGACGCGCAGGTTCATTCACTTCTCTCACCTGGGCAGGCGTCAGATGAAAGGCTTCTAGAATGAAAGTTCTGGAACGAAAAATTCTCACACACAAAATAGCATTATAGATTGGACCCGGGTACTCGAGTGTGTCTGTAGTGTCGCAAGGTTCTAGTTTCAGAGTGTATTTTTCGTATTTGTTTCGAAATGAGTTGTAACCGAGAGTTTCGTGTGATGGAAACATTAGTACTATTTTCTACCACTCATTCACTACCATACATTTTCTACCACTTTATACTTAGAGGGTGGTTTATATTATCTTATTACTTCACTTGGCCAGTTAGTAGAAATAAGAACGATTGAATTTAAATAAGTCCTTAGCTTTGTGGTTTGTTCTTTCAGGTTGTTAACAAAAAGATCCATTCTGATTGGAGGACCCATTCAAAAAGCGAAAATTTCCCGTGTCCTCCGGAAAAAGCGGTGAGTACTTTCTCTTTTTTATCTTGTGTGAGCTACAAGTGAATTGTGTAGTATGAGAAGAATGGAGTTACAGCAATAAAGCGCTGACCGCCTAATGAAATGACTTGATTATTATTATTATTATTACCATTTTTACACACTTGTCAACCAGGAAAACGTCCAATTTCAGTATGCTGGAGTAACTTCAAATTACTGGTTTAAGCATTTATTGCGTGCAGGTATACTGCGCATCTGCGGTTAGATCTAGTGTGCTATGGTCCAAATTCATATCCCGGGAGCGTCTTTGGGAGTTTTAATTAAAAACAGCTCGCGTTTCACTGGATATGTTACAAGTTACCGATCATTATTATCAGTGAATTTAATGAGAACCACAATAGAAAGATGTGTATGTGGTGGCAGATTAATATTCGGTAGGAAAGGTATGTTTAGCAATGCCAGTAGTCAAAGTCGAGGCTTCAGCTATAGTACACGGTACCAACTTTGTGTTAATTCGATAGCTATGAATAGTGATGGGCAGTGGGAATATTCCCGGTGGGAAGGAATTTAAAAATGGGAATATTCCCAGGTTTTTTCCCTGACCTATAAATTCCCGGGAAGGAATTTATTTCCAACTTTTTACTTTATCTTCCAAATTTTAAGAACCATATGACTAATTACTTTATTTAAATATATTATTATTTACTTCTAGGTTTTAAAGAACTTGAAGGTTAAAACTTAAAATTGTATGACTGTACTTTATTTAACTAATAATATGATCTTTTAAGTTCCATTTGAATTTGCACTAAAAAGTAAGCGAATTGTTTATATTGGGAAGCCAAAACTAGCAAAGAGTAGGATGATTTACGGAAGAAATGAGTTGATAGTGATGCTCAAGTAGTCATGACAGTATCGAACACATTTGCTTTAGGGCAGTAAGGGATTTGTAAAAACCGCAAAGAAAAGTGGAGGTCATTTATGTGAGAAAAGAAAGTGAATTGTTGATAACGAAGATATAAAACAACGTGCCATGTGGGGCTCTAACCCGCCTTCACTCGCTAACGCTCGTTCTGCAATGCTGTCTGAATTTAATGTTGGTAACGTAATTTAACGTATGAAACCATAAAACAACCGCATCGGAATAGAATATCGCAAAAAAAAGTAGGTTAAAATCTGGACCCACCAAACTAAACAATAGCCAAAGTAGCAAAGCACTAATTTACAAATGATGAAAAGGAACCATTTTGTAAAGTAATTTAGAATTAATAAACCTATGTAGAAATAGAGATGAAGTATTAATAAACCCTGAACCACCATTAGTAATAGACGTCGGTCTCTCTCCTCTCTCTGACTCGAATGTCTGAAGAGGTACTCGGACTTCTCTTACATGTAAATTAACTCACGAAATTTCCAGAAATTGGCAGGAGGAAAGATCGTATGTAGCAATGTAACATTCAAAATTGAAAAGGATAAGAAAATATCCTGCAAATATTGCGAACATACATATTTATGTGCAAATGTTGACAAAATTGCTTATAACATTTAAAAATCTAATATGTTTATAATATCAGTAGTAGAGTCAAGTTTAGAAAAGCCACTTACATGTAAATTTAAACTGTTTAGCGGTTTAAAAGTATGTGCACTTCCTATACCCTTTTTGAAATATATTTACTTTCATAGGACACTATTGTAAATAAATATCCATTTATGCGTAGCTACTCTCTAAATATAATAGAATATTAATAAAAGACACAGGTCAGAATATACATTTTAAAGACTCTTCTGGGGACAACTGTAATAACATACTGTGATATAAAAACGAATTTATCTTTGAAATCATAATTATCTTTGAAGTCGATCTCAGACTTATCTGTTTCTTTTCAAAGTTGGACGCGATTGTGTAATTGCCAATAATTACCGGAAACTGAGATCATTTTGACAATGATAGTGATTTTGACAGGAATATTCCGGGTCTCGAACTCGGGACTCCTAGTGTAGATAGTGATGATATGAGGTAAACTAGATTGCTATTGAATATGTTTAATTTTAACCTACTTACTCGTAACCAATCCGATTATAATCTTGAGCTCGTGTGGAGCGATAATTCAGATATAGGATAAATCATCGGGGATCGAACCAGAGATTGTTAAGAACCAATTGCTCAATAGAGACTACAGGGTATCCCAATCGTTATGATTAGTCGGTCAACATTATTGTTTTTGTTCGTTTCATTGTAGTAAAATATTAAAAAAAATGCTAAAGCAAGATATATCAGGGCTTTAAAATAAAAATGAGTGGCCCCATTTAAAAATGCAATTTATTATTATTGATTTGTACAGAAGAAGGGCTCTAAAATAAAAATGAGTGGCCCCATTTAAAAATGCAATTTATTATTATTGATTTGTACAGAAGAAAATAAAATCTTTAAATTGAATGTATAGAAGAAAATAAAATCTTTAAATTTGCAAGTATAGCATAGTGGGTTGCGTGCCACTCAGGAGACTTACACCCATAATGATAAATGACTCGTTACATGCCAGATGGCAGAGTTTTTGCTAAATCTCCTCTCCAAAGTGGAAAGGGATATTGTAGTAAAGAAAGGATACTTACAAGGTACAAGTCCCAAGCTCCATGGCTGCTTCTTGAAGTTCTTACCCAAACTGTATGGAACGAAGGATGGATCAATTTTCTTCCCTTCTGCCTCTTGCCCGTGCTTTTTTATATTATTGAATGTCGTGACGTATGATGGTGAAAAATCCAAAAATTGTTTTCAGTAAGTATTTTTGTTCTTATTTTTCTCTAGGAAAGTCCATCACGCCACGAGATGTTTGTTTTGGAAAAAGCAACGGGCCGAAAAGCTTATGTAAAGGTCCCCTGGCTGTTGTTGTCTTCGATGAGAAAGTTTGTTTCCCTATTCACACAACCTTGACCAAGTTGTCAATTTCTAATTAGTGTGTACGAAAATGTACACTAAAATATAATTAAAAAAAAAAACCTTATGCATTTCCTGGTGCCGAGTATTATATGACAGTAGTTTTATTCCCTTATCCTTAATTATTAATGTATTTTTTCGTTGTAAATGTTTGTTGGTGTGTTCTTCAATGTTGAAGTTACGCGCAACTATCATGAGTCCTTGATTGCAGCTGGGTTCACTCTCGTAAACCGATAGGTGATTTGCTCTAGTTTTAACGCTGAATGAGAGGCGGGTTTTCAGGAACTATCCACAAACATTTTAAGAAAATTCATTAAACAAATGATATTCGATTAAATTTTAAGTTTGAAACAACACTACTTTTGTCTGTTTGATTTGACATTTAACTTATTCCAATTAAAATTTTAATTAACGTCAAGTTCTTAAATTTATATCCTAAAGTTCGTATATCACTCTCACGGATTATCTGGCTTTGACTTATAGTGTGTCAACGGTGCTGTGCGCTGCTGTGATCTGATGTTACCCACCTATCAAACAGGGCCGCATATGAAGGGGGCCACCCAATTTGAAAGTGATTTAATACCACTCTGCTTTGTATTATCGGCGTTGTGTGCATTTTAATCAAACCGAGCTAACAAGGGACATCACCCAATTGCCCGGCTCCGATTTCAATGAAATTTTTATTGCTGATAGAGGACATGTATTCATTACTTGTGATGACAGAAGTTTTTGCCATGGTGCATGTTTTCTACTTTTTAATATTTTTTAAAGGTTGTGTTGTGGTTAATCGAGATTACTGCAGAAGTCCCTTACTACCCTTTGTAAATGGAGCGTTAATGAAAGAACAACCATGTAGATACGTATAGGACCTAGGGGGAAGTCGTATGGTACGTATGATTTTGACGGCAGCCATCTTGAAATCCACCATTTTGAATTAAGGTCAAGTGTTTTAAACGGGACTAGGGTAATATGATACATAATTTCCGGCTAGAATTTAATCAGAAAGACAATGGTCAAGCTAGTTTTAAGATGCGCTCATTTGGTGAAAAGTTACAGGCATATTAATTGTTTATACTTACTATGTGCGTAAGTCCCTTACCTCCGCTTCTAACCCGCGTATTAATGATAATAAGTGGATAAAGGTTTCGGTAATACATATTATGTCTAGAGGGAAGTGATTCGATAAGGGTATCATTGACGGCAGCCATCTTGAAATCAGCGATTTTGAATTAAAGTGAAGTTTTGAAAACTGAAAACCATAGCATGTGGCACCAAATTTTAATAGTAAATTTTCCCCAAAAGCCAATGGTATGCTCATTTTTGTTCTATAGTTAACCAGTATGAATTTATGACTCTTCTAATGTGCACGAAACGTCCATTATTCGATCTTTCAAATTGGCAACACTCCTAATTTTCATCGCATGTTTTAAGATTCCAACTGGTACTTTGCAATTGTTTCCATGGCTCATGTTTTCTAAATTTATTACATTTTTTTAAGAGTAGCGATTTGTCAGTTCATGAATAGTGTTGGGATAAGCATCCAGCAATCTTTCTGAATTTTGAAGACTTGCCATGTAATTATTAATTTCCTAGGCAGTGTAATTATTTATTTTAACCCAGAGTACATGAGGAACCTATGGACCTATGTGATGTAAAGAAATACAAATGAAATTATAAGAAATTGGTGTAACACGAACTCAAAATTATCATGAAACGTAGCCTACATGTTGCGGAAACGACAAACAGTATTGTTTTTTAAAGGAACAGCAGCAATAATAGAAAATATCAGAGACATAATATGACTGTCACATTAAATTTACTATTACTATTAATGACTGTTACCATTAAAATTTGGTGCCACATGCTATGGTTTTCAGTTTTCAAAACTTCACTTTAATTTAAAATGGCGGATTTCAAGATGGCTGCCATCAATGATATCCTTATCGTATCACTTCCCTCTAGGCATAATATGTATTACCGAAATCTTTATCCACCTATTACCATTAATACGCGGTTTAGAAGCGGAGGTCAGGAACTTACGCAAATATTGCATCATCCTACTCTTTGCTAGTTTTGGCTTCCCAATATAAACAATTCGCTTACTTTTTAGTGCAAATTCAAATGGAACTTAAAAGATCATATTATTAGTTATATAAAGTACAGTCATACAATTTTAAGTTTTAACCTTCAAGTTCTTTAAAACCTCGAAGTAAATAATAATATATTTAAATAAAGTAATTAGTCATATGGTTCTTAAAATTTGGAAGATAAAGTAAAAAGTTGGAAATAAATTCCTTCCCGGGAATTTATAGGTCAGGGAAAAAACCTGGGAATATTCCCATTTTTAAATTCCTTCCCACCGGGAATATTCTCACTGCCCATCACTATTCATAGCTATCGAATTAACACAAAGTTGGTACCGTGTACTATAGCTGAAGCCTCGACTTTGACTACTGGCATTGCTAAACATACCTTTCCTACCGAATATTAATCTGCCACCACATACACATCTTTCTATTGTGGTTCTCATTAAATTCAGTGATAATAATGATCGATAACTTGTAACATATCCAGTGAAACGCGAGCTGTTTTTAATTAAAACTCCCAAAGACGCTCCCGGGATATGAATTTGGACCCATAGCACACTAGATCTAACCGCAGATGCGCAGTATACCTGCACGCAATAAATGCTTAAACCAGTAATTTGAAGTTACTCCAGCATACTGAAATTGGACGTTTTCCTGGTTGACAAGTGTGTAAAAATGGTAATAATAATAATAATAATCAAGTCATTTCATTAAGCGGTCAGCGCTTTATTGCTGTAACTCCATTCTTCTCATACTACACAATTCACTTGTAGCTCACACAAGATAAAAAAGAGAAAGTACTCACCGCTTTTTCCGGAGGACACGGGAAATTTTCGCTTTTTGAATGGGTCCTCCAATCAGAATGGATCTTTTTGTCAACAACCTGAAAGAACAAACCACAAAGCTAAGGACTTATTTAAATTCAATCGTTCTTATTTCTACTAACTGGCCAAGTGAAGTAATAAGATAATATAAACCACCCTCTAAGTATAAAGTGGTAGAAAATGTATGGTAGTGAATGAGTGGTAGAAAATAGTACTAATGTTTCCATCACACGAAACTCTCGGTTACAACTCATTTCAAAACAAATACGCAAATACACTCGGAAACTAGAACCTTGTGACACTACAGACACACTCGAGTACCCGGGTCCAATCTATAATGCTATTTTGTGTGTGAGAATTTTTCGTTCCAGAACTTTCATTCTAGAAGCCTTTCATCTGACGCCTGCCCAGGTGAGAGAAGTGAATGAACCTGCGCGTCTTGCATTGAAGATAACTGATTATTCATTTTCCTTTTTATTTTTAGTTAAAAGTTATTAATTTTTATCAATTACTTATCAATTTACTTCTAAAAGAAATTTGTCACTTTTTCTTTGTTTTTCTTACTAAGCTACCTACGAAAGTATACAGATATAGTAAATAACACGTAATGTGCACAAGATAAGACTGCCTCCTCCTCTGAAGGCCTAATTTGTCAATAATTACTTTACAGTGTTGCACCAAAGCTCAAATATTCCTATAATATTAATTCAAGAAATTAATAGCAACTGAGCTAACATATCATCAAGGATCTAGTGAGGCACTATTAAAAAAAGAGAAGAGGAAATCGGCATACAATTTTGAAAAATATGCACGTGAACTGAGAATTGCTCAAATGCTTGTTATGCCCTCTTGTGGGATATGTCTTATCTTGAACATTATACGTATACGAGTTGTAATAAGGCGTAAACTAGAATTGAATTTCAGTTAAGAATACTACATGTTTCAAATTTATATCGCCTTTCGTGAGATTTTTCTTTATTTTTAGTTTAATAAATTGATAAAAATATTGAAGATACCTTGGAACTACCCCTAACTTTGTTCATATCCTGGTAAAAAAATCTAATATAGATAATTCCGAACCAAAGACAAAAATAGTAAAGTCGAGAATAATTGAAAAGAAAGGGAGAGAAATGCTCCAAGGTACGTTATCTCAATAATCGGCTTAATTGTAAAGGTATAAAGAAATTTAATTAAATCTTGTTGAATCTAAGATCTGCTTGATAGTAATATGGTTCACAAAGTTACTTGAAAGCATTTCATCAACACGTTAAGATTTATCTTTGGTAAAATTAAAAAAAAACGTAAATAATGTTAACATCTCAAGGTATAAAATACCGTATACAACACAATTTCTGCACTCATGCATAGCAGTCCAAACGACCGACCACACCCATTCTCTATTTTAGAAAGAAATACAAATATACTTATCTGACAATGTTATGATGTCCCTGGTCTGAAGTGCTTGGCGAACTGGTAGAGCAAAGGGCATCTTTAACAGTATTCTCTCTCAGTTGCGTTGCTAAACCTCCTTTACTCCCCTTACCCCCGAACATACGTAAGCTGCGTTGATAATTTACAAACCACATATCATTACACCAAGCTGTATAATTAGCTAACTTCCGCCAAGCGGACTCAACCCGAACTTCCTTTTAACACTCTACCCCTCAACCTGACCACTTCTGGAAACAAAATATACGGGAAATGTATTATAATAAGACAACTAACTCCCGACATTTTAATAACATACAAGGTATTGCCCATCTTGTAAGTTACCTTGGATTTATTCACCATATGACTCATCACCCACTAATCATTCTAGTATATGAAATTATATTTGACAGTCCACTTTCCTCCATTATTATTGTTCCACTCACGAAGAAACAGATCAGATTAGGCAAATAAATCATCTTGTGAAAAACTTGTCCTACCTTGGTATTATCTTCATCTTCAACACAGTCACAGCTCAAACACAAGAGGCATCCTAATAGTAATGTGTGTCAGCACACATACACATATTTCCAGGTTTCCGGTTTCATTCGTTCATGGTACAAAATTGATTCTTAATCTCATTCTGATATTTATATTATCACACACGCTATTTAAACATGTATCCATATCTAGTCTTTGACGATGTGTGGACAGCACACTCAGAATACCTGGATAAAAATATTTTCTCCGTTCGATTCTCACTTCCAGATATCTTCATTACTAGTAACCTTCATAGATTTCATTACATACCTTTCCTAAACTGATGTGTGGTCATCCCCATAAAAAATTCCCGAATTAAGTTAATATATTCTTATCATGCTCCTATGTCGTAATCCTCGACACACAACATTAGTAGTACCTATGCCATGCATTAAGGATGAACAATCACACCTATCCTCCCGAGAAAGATACGTTTGATCATCCCGTATAAAACAAGTACTCCGCATAAACCAAGATTATTATGTCAAGCATTAATGATAATGTAGTCTAATAGTCTCTTTGATTTCAGGTTTCCATTCATTGCTATCCCAATGTGATGCCTAGAATAAGGCCCCCACAGTCCTCGTATCTGGCGATACCAAAGGATCCACATCACAGCTTGTCGGCCCCATCCAGGGCTGATTCAGAGGGACGATAAGGAAATCGATTTGTTGCAATCCATCACTCTTTATTACTGGAAAACAGTTATCTAAAATCCGAACCTCCATCCGGATACAGAACATCTCCGTACCACAAAAACTTATGAACTTCTGCAGTGACAAAGAAATTTCTTCCATCTACAGACAGACTCCTATTTACAAACATCAGTTCATTTTTTTGCAGGTGAAAAACTCTTCTTGTATCAGAACAAACACAAAATTTGGACAAGTGACTATTCTCATAAGCAAAGGGAATAAAATTCTTCCCAATCGGCGTTGTGACAAATCATAAGAATACTGTAATGATAAACAAGCAGCAAATGTCAAGAGACCATGAAACTCTACTCGGAATAACTCAATTTGAATGTAATAACCACGATGATAATGTAACAAAACCATTGAAATTTGTTGCATGATATTCCTATTATTTGGTCAAGTAAAACACAAAACTCATTTCAGTCAATTGAGAACCCTATATGTGAGTCTGGTAATCGTATCTCCACATTCTCATTCCACTAAGAGACCGTAATTTTTTGTAACCCCTGTACATTTATCTTTTGTCGAAAAAAGGGAGAAAGAAAAAGGAAGTATCTTATTGAATTATAAACTGCACATTGAAATTAATCATAACTGCATTCAACCGTTGCTCAACAACAGGATATATATATATATCCATGTATTTAGTATCTATGTAAAATTATTCTCTGTATAACTAAGTCACTTATAGTATGTGTTTAAAGTTTACAACAGAAAAGTTCACCACAGAAGTAAGCATATGGTTGAGTTATCAATCAAGGCCATTTCATTTAAAAGTAGAGAATGAAACATACTTCCGGTGTTTAAAAAAACAGTAAAATATTCTATCACAACCATAGCTTTGTTGTGGTTAACTTTTGTGTTTAAAATCTAACCTATAAAACAACAGGAAACACCACCATGATGGAACAGAATCCCTGTAACTTTTCGACGTAGATTTCCTTCTAACTACAAAGAAATCCCTCTCGACTTCGTTTTGTATTTACAGAAATAAAATAAAATATAAATGCTAATAAAATACTACTTCTAATACTAATAATAATAAGAATAAGAATACTAAAAATACTAACCTGTAGACCCCCAAACATCCCCCCCAATTACGAAGAAACTTTATAGAGTTTCCTTGTACAGTCCCTTTCAAAAACATGTACTCAAGTATGGTTAATGTAACTGCATCCCTGACCATTAGAATTGTATTCGTTATTACCGTAGGCCATTAGGGCATAGACTAACACACTAAGCATAGCCCAGCTGTTCAACTATTAAGTCTCCTTCTTGCTGACAGAACCTCTCATAGAAAATAGATCCATACTTCTTTGTATTCCATCCCTAGGTGCGCTAAAGTGCGCTAATCAGCTTGTACTGTCTGTATGTTGCCAGTATATGTAAATGTCATTGTGTCTAGCGTACCACACAGGATAAGAGAACCAAATCAAGGTCGCTTCAGCAAACAAAATGAGTAAAAAAATACTTTGATCACTAGTATAGGACAGAACTATGCAGTAAGATTGTAATATATTACACTTATTGCAACCAATGTAGATAGTAATAGCTAATAATGTTAGTTATATTTTTAGATAAAATTAGATTTAATTTTAACATCACATGTTTATAGACGAACTCGAAAAGTTTAGTAAACATTGTTTATTAATCGTTAGTTGCTCATTATTCAACACACAATACCACATTCAAGTTATATTACATACACGCTTTAAGCATTTAGCATGCGATCGATTCTTGTGTTACAAGAAATGTATTACACAATATGTAACATTGTATTTGAATAATTTTTAAGTTATATTTTTCTTATATGCCATAAATATTCAACATTCACTTGATTCTTGTTTTATAGGAAAGTAGAGTATCACCTATGCTTTGTTAATTATAAATGGTATATTGGAACAACATACTGAATTTTGTTCACTAACTGTAAGGCACAACCCCGCAAGGTTTTCGGAAATAGGGCAAAAACGGTCGAGTGTACTATTCTATATCGTTATGTGTTTCCCATTTGGTTTATACTATGGACAAGGGAAACAGCTCTTGCAATTTTGTTGTACAGATCAGTCAAACTTTTAAGCGCTTCACGCTATTTCTTGGGTGTACTTTATTTTGATCTTTTTATTTCTTTGCTGAATCATGTTATGAGCCTGAGACAATCACATTTAACACGTGTGACTATGTAAACAAAGAACATTGGTTACATGTATCTGTAATTCAATTATATACTATTCTTCACTCATTATTTGCCAGTAAATTTGATTGTACTTAGCAAATGAGTTTATTCACGAAATCATATTTTTTTTTAGACTAGCGGCTGCACTCGTAATTGGTTCGAATTCATACTTAAAACTAGAGTTAGAAACTGGTCTAAAAATCCATTATTTTGATTTCACACGAAACCTCTTTGCAGTTATACGCTAGAAGGATACCATGATTGTAAGGTTTAATTTTACAAATTTTGATTCACAGAGCTTCGTATATACTATATACCTGTTCTACTGAAAGCAATCTTAAACATGGTTCTCTAATCTACTGCTTTGTTAATGAAACCATTGTAGCATTTAAACTAGTACTGTAAGTTGAAAGACATGAAACCTTACAATTCCGCTCTCTTGTACTTTATTCGTTCATACTCTCCAGATTCTCGGTAACTCTTTAGGTTCCTTAGAGCCTTACGTAAGGCTCGTTCTATATTAACCCTTTAAATTACTGCAACTTGCCTTGAATAACCGTTTTCGTACTTGGATACATTTTTTGTGCTAAGAAGATAACTTTCGACATTTTTTTTATTTTTTGTATTTTATTTCATGAGGTCGGCGGATAACTGTTACACAGTTAAGCGTCGAAGTCCTAAGCCGGACTCAAATTATGGGGTGAGACGCCCGCACTTTTCTAATTGTGTGTATCGAAGAGAAAGAGAGAAAGGGAGAATGGAGTCAAGTGAGGCTTTGATTGAATTAACAATCTGATGCCTCATTGACGCCAACCCACACGCATGTAATAGTTGTATGACCCTGGCTTTGATTTACCCAAATCACAGTGCTGGGTCGCGGCTGTAAATTTATTAAACATCACGCAAGCGGTAAGTACATAAAAACATTATGTATTTGGAGCTAAACGTGAAATAAAGATGTATTAGTAAATGTAAAATAGATACTTCCTCCCGGCATGATGGGGGAAATCATAGAAAACTAGAAGTCTTTGCCTCTATTGGGCATGCGCGTGAAAAGCTTCTCCAAGCTCGATAAGGCTGGTGACGCAGCTCTCGAGCTACGTCAGAGCTAGCTGAAAATGCGTGGGACGAAGTCGTTTATAAGCGAGGCCCTTAGCCGAGTTCAGGTTGTTCGTTTCCGGCATTCGTCTAGTGAAATTGGTACTTCGCTACGGACGCTCGTTATAAGATCCGGTATGTGATTATTTTTCTAAGTTCCCTTGATATGGGACGAGCACTTAAGACTTGTTAGAAATTGAGATTAAAATTGCGACTTGAAAATGAAACCAGGTTTCCACTTCGGAGTTTACCACTCCCCCGTTCCCCAATGCAAGCTGCAAGTACAAAATTATCAAAATTACTATCTTCAATACATGGCGGCTTAGCGTAATATCCTTCTAGCACCCAGTTTGTAAGGTAGGTGTTCTGCCGATACATGTCATGTGTTAATAATTTAAGCTTGTATTTTCATATTTCCAAATTGTAAAATTCTTTGTATTTTCATTTTATTTTCTTTCTCTTTATAAATAAAATTAATGGAGGAAGTGGTCTCTTTAATTTAGTCGTGCTATCCCTCCGTATCTGGATTCAGTCTACAGTCTTCATGAGTTACCTGGGTTTCGATTTCCAGTACGAGCTCTACCTCTGAGATACAAGTCCCCCCATTATTGAGACTTTTAAAGCACTTTCTCATCATCTTCGAACCAGTAAAGCCTAAGACGTTACACTACTGAGGCTTAAAGGGAGTTGGACTAAGTACCAACTTTCACTAACTGGGTGGAGAGTAGAGAAGTGATCTCAAATACGATTTCACGAAAGAGTGTATACAAAACATAACGACAATCTCAAAAACACATAACAATACTATGTTGGGTTTATTGCATCATCTATTACTACTTAACTGTCTATGTATGGCATATCTATAATTGTGGTGTTCTACGTTTTCCTTCGTAGAACAAAGTTGTTTGAAGGCCCTGTATTAAGTGTAATGGAACTGTATAATAGTCTAGGCATGTAACTTTGATGGGGAAATGAAAGTTAAAACTACAGCATGAAGTGTGGAAAGAGGGATGATTCTTTTTTCTCTGTATCGCTATCTGTTCTCGCTGCTGCGTTATTCAGCGTGCTTCGGTGTCTGGCCTCTGCATGACTCACTATGTAACGCAGTGTTGCAATAACTTCGCTTTGTCGTTAACAAATTTAGTGCTTTTGCTGTCTTGAATATCAATAAAACTGGTTGTGGAAAAAATAACTGAATACGAATCCGCTAAGAGTCTACTTATATAGTTTAATATTGTAGTCTCAATATTAGACTATTAAACTCATTCCGGGAGCATCTCTCTCTCTCTCTTTCTCTCTCTCTGCAATAAGCATATTTCTGAAGAAATTTACCTATCCTAGAGAGTCACATGGGCGAAATTCCGGAAAATTTCCAGTTTTTCCGGTCGCCACCCTCTGATACAACCCCTGATTAAATATACTTGCTTCCTCATTTACATTATCTCATTTCTCTAATAAATTTCACCGAAATTTTTAACTCATTTTCACTTAACATATTATACGGGTAATACGCTCTGTTTTACTACCTTTCATGTGCTGTATGCATTATTAAAAAAAAAAACTACTTGGAGCAGATTCGAATCACCGTTCTTTGGATTTGTAATCTAGCATTTTAACCACTACACCAAGATCGTTGCTTGTTAAACGCTCAACGTTAAACGTTAAACGCTTTATGTTCAAACTTCGACAATTTTTACTCTATTTTTTCCGTTTAGCACCTGTTTCTGGCTTTCTCTTTCGGTGTCGCCCTTTATTTACACTATGCACTATTCGTATTCACAACTTGTGCTCCTCTGCAATGTCATATTCAGATTACACTTTTCTTCTTGTCCCTCAGTATACATTTGATTGATTTAATTCTCATACTCTCCATGGCTGGAGCGCAGGAATGCCAGACTCAAAAAACAGGTGTACATTTACTTTTCTGACAGATAATACATGAACTAAATTAAAAATGAAAGAATGCATTAAACACATACCTACACATAAAGGTAGACACAACTGTTAACACGTTAACTGCCGGCCAAATAGCTGGTTTTGCCCCAGACGCCATTGAGGCAGTATTATGTTACTCTCACTGAAATATGCATTGCTTGCTATAATCGTCCTCCCATAAAGTTAGTAAGCAGAATTTTTTTTTCACAGGCCACTAGTTCCAGTATACTTTCGTGCGCCGTGTTGGTCTCAAAGCACGAATAAGTAGGTTTAGTTTTGAGCCAACGTCTGGGAATAGAGCCATAAACTCAATATTACAATGTTGGTCCTATCGGACCAATGCGGCGCAGTAGGAAAGTTCACTGTTGCGCCCATCGGCCCAACACGGCAACCAGCGTGTTAAAATAGTACCCCATACAAAATGATACGGACGCAAGATTTAACCTTACATAAATAAAACAGGAAAGAATGTCTTGTAATCATGCTACAATTGCTTTTAATCGAAGTGTTATGGTTACTGTAACCTATGCCAAGTGCTTCATGTTGTAATATACTTTATCAATGCCATGTTTCAGTGGTGAGCGGGGGCGTCATTTCGGATCAAGTTAGATTTTAGCGGGGACAGGTGAAGCAAGATCATTCATCGACATAAGAATTTCACGTTTTATATAATATATTAGTATACAATTTATTAAATGGTGTGTATTTGTAAAAAGTAATAGTGAAAATACCCTATATGCCCTCTCGAAATGTTGTTCCTGGTGGTGTTAAATTTTAATAAAGTCACTTAAAAATTTGCATTCTTAATAGTTACCATTTATTATTATTTTCGTTTACATGTTATTAATGATCTGAGAGGCCTTTTTCTCCTCTTAAGAATATAGAACTGAATAGAACGAGAAATGTTTAAAGAATACTCGTATTCATGATATGAAGCTAAATCTGCTGACACCTCAGTTAATTAAGTTATGATAAAAAATCAACTGAAACTTTATCTAAACCGAAATGATCAACAAAACTTTTAAATACGTTTTTCTTAGGCATTCTTCTGTTTGAATTGATTAAATTATCCAATGTTTTGTAATAGCTTAACATTTCATGATAAAGGGAAACATTCCTGTAAATACTAAAATGAGGAAACGTGTGAGCGCGTAACAGACAAAATGTTGCCGGGTGAGCACAGAATAATTATATATAAGCATGGGCGTCTCTTGAATGTTATAATAGATGGATACAATAAAAGCATTATAATGCTTGTAGATTTCGCTAAGTTATGTTGAAATGGTAAGGCAATTGGATGGATATTTGAATTAAAGCTAGTGAGTTTCAATTTTTAGACTTCCATACTATGCTATACATAAATATCGGAAGTCTTACAAAACGGCTATACCCGTTCTTCCATTTGTCGACGGGGACTAGAGCAAAAATGGTGTGATATATCGAGAAGTGGTTTTCGAAAATCGAGTCAGCGTCTCAAGAATAGGCACCATCTTATCCTCCGTTATTCCACTATTGAAATCCTAAGTAGTAAAAATCAACCCTATGCAGTCTCAACATTGATCGCCTTAAACCTAACACAGTAGTAACAGTAATAATCAAAAATCTTTTCAAATGGCAATGTACATGGCCTTGAGCGGTCTTTATGCTACATCCAGTAGCAATGAAGCGTCGTTATCATTTTGGGGCAGTTATATAGACATAGGGACTTTTCGCACTAATATAATTATTGTCAATGGCAGATGAGCGACCTGGAAATATCTTGTATCATTGGCTACCACCCATGTAGCTCCTCACTTGAAAAGAGCTACAGAATACGTTGTTGTTTTCGGGAATCAATTCAGTTTTTGAAAGATTTTAGAATCTTCATCCATATGGTATTAAAACCGAAAGCATTATAAATTTACTATTACTTCAGATTTCAATATTGATATCCATAGAAAAAAGGTAAAATATATCGAAAACCAGTTTTTGAATCATTTCTGCGTCCCAAGATAGGTTCCATTTTACTCCTTTAATATGCTGTTCAAGCAGAAATGGTAGAAATTAAGCATAACAAAAGGTATACTAGATATTGAGAAATAGTTTCCAGAAATCGATTCAGTGTCTCAAAAAAAGAATATGTATTTCTTTACTATAATCCGAAATTGTAATGTTTTACTACTGTTTCCGGTTTTAATATTGATCTACATAGAGGGAGAGAGGGAGAGAGTGAAAGTAAGATATAGAAAAGCGATTTCTCGAATCTATTATGGGGCTGGAGAATAGATTCAATCAGCTCTGATAAGTCTATTTTCAAACTGAAAGTGGTAGAAGTCAACGGTGTCCGGTTTCAAGATTAATTGCCGTAGAATAAAAGATAATAAAGGCATGCTGCAACGAGTATTTGCACTTTGTAAGCGTCAACTTACAGAAAAATGTATTTATAGAAATGAATAATTTCAATGGATATTGCTCGCTGTGTTAGAAAATTTTCTCTATTTGTACTATATTTTACAACTTTAATTTTATAATTGTATTTAAAGCAAACAAGGATGGTATTAAATACAACCTAATGTTACCATACGCGAAAAGGATTCAACTCTGAAACTACTGCAGGAAAAATGAAAATTTTGCAAATACACTGTGATCAAAGGTATCCGGACACCTGGCTGAAAATGACTTACAAGTTCGTGGCGCCCTCCATTGGTACTGCTGGAATTCAACATGGTGTTGGCCGATCCTTAGCCTTGATGATATCTTCCACTCTCGCAGGCATACCTTCAATCAGGTGCTAGAAGATTACTTCGGAATGGCCGCTCACTCTTCACGGAATGCTTAACTGAGGAGAGGTATCGATGTAGGTCGGTGAGGCCTGGCACGAAGTCGGCGTTCCAAGACATCGGAAAGGTGTTATGTAGGATTCAAGTTAGGAGGAGACCAGTATTTCGTGTGTAGACCAGTCTATTACAGAGATGTTATGGTCGAGTAACCACTCCGCCACAGGCCGTGCAGTATCAACAGGTGCTCAATCGTGTTGAAAAATGCAATCGCCTTGACGGAATTGCTCTTCAACAGTGGCAAGCAAGAAGGTGCTTAAAACATCAATGTAGGTCTGCGCTGTACGAGTCCTACGTAAAACAACAAGCGGTGCAAGCTTGCACCAATCCAAGAGGAACATGACCACACCATAACACCACCACCTCCGAATTTTACTGTTGGCACTACACACGCTGGGAGATGACGTTCACCGGGCATTCGCCATACCCACACCCTGCCATCGGATCGCCTCATTGTGTACCGTGATTCGTCACTCCACAATGTTTTTCCACTCTTCAACGTTTACGATCCTTACACCAAGCGAGGCGTCGTTCTGCATTTATCAGCAGCCACTCGACCATAAAATTCAAGTTTTCTCACCTCACGCCTACTGTCATAGTACTTGGAGTGGATCCTGATGCAGTTTGGAATTTCTGTGTGTGGTCTGGATAGATGTCTGCCTGTTATACTTTACGCCCCTCTTCAACTTCCGGCGGTCTTTGTCAGTCAACAGACGAAATCGGCCTGTACGCTTTTATGCTGTGCGTGTCAATTCAATTTTCCACTTCACTACCCCATCAGACTCAGTGGACCTAGGGATATTTAGGAGTTTAGAAATCTCGCGTGCAGACGTCTGACACAAGTCACGCCCAATCACCTTACCACGTTCGAAATCATTGAGTTCTGCGGAGCGCTCCATTCTGCTTTCTCACGATGTCTAATGACTACTAAGGTCAATGATAGTGAGTGCCTAGAGTAGCTGGCAGCACAATGTACCTAATATTAAAAACGTATTTTTTGCGTGTGTCCGAATACTTTTGATCACATAGTGTATGTTTAATTTGGAACAGAAGATAAAAACTATGCACTAAACTTCGTATTAAAGTCAAAGGTTAAAATAATCGTTTGAAATCCTTCCTTATTTTTGCTAGGAGTACATCAGTTGAACTGTGTTTGAAAATGATTATGGTCAATATATTCAGAAGATTTTCCATAGTATTTTCACCATCCGTTATTTTCCATCCCTCAGATAGGGATCCAGTTTTGCTGGCAGCAATATAATCCTAATATCTTTCGAAATATTAGCGATCATACTTAAAAGACACAAAGTAGGAGCAAGAAAGACATTCACACAATGTACGATATTTGTAGAAAACTACATAAAAAATGCACAACTATAAAAATTGCATCCGAAAGAAGTCATTCAAATATTAAGCGCATATTTTTGTAATATTTTTCTTTTCTTTTCTCATAACAGAATTACAGATATGTGATTACGGTATTTTGTCTTTTTCTAAATGCATCATTATTTCAGTTAGTATTGCGTTGGCTTTGAATTCGAGAAGCTGAAGGAATTAATATAGTTTCTGGCTTAACTGAGCTTTTCAAGTGTTTGATTTAGAAATATTAGCCGAATGTCATGTTGACAACTTACGTACATGCTACGGGTGATACCTTATACACTCTGTTAGGATGTAAAGCCTATCTCCTAATGTTCGTACTGTAGATAGAAACATTGATATTAGGTTTTGTTCTTCAATTGGGTGATGATCATATTTTCCGTTTAATTGTCGTCAATATAGAATTAACTCAATTTGAATTGAACGTATGAGCTTCAAGAATATCAACTCAAAATCAACTCAACTGAACTAAAAGCTAGGGGGGTGTATATTTCAGTGGTGAATATCATTAGTAAAATATGATTATGTAAATTTAATAAGCATTTCATTAATTAATTAATTTAAAGGTTATAGTTTCTCAAATTTAAATCATGTTTCATCTGATTTGTACATATCCACACACTTACCAGTGAATTCAATATCATGCAAGCTGTCCAGTTAATTATTCTTTATTCCTCTGTATATTAAACATACGTTTCCACTTTGCAAATATGATAATAATGCAAGATTATTTGCTTACACTTTTTTAGTAAAACATCCTGGTAAAATCACTTTTTGTCCTTCTTCAAATGCCACACGAATCTTCATTCCATACAGCATTGTAATCAATTCGAGGGCCACAGTACAATAAGTTTTATTAATTTGTAAGTCATGTAACTTAGTAAATGGTACTAACGACTTTGACTAAGCTTGGTGAATAAATTCATTGACGATGCCATCTTTAATTCGATGATATATTTAAAGGAGAGTAAACCTAAACGACGACTTTCTTTCTATATACTATGTTCTCTCGAAGACATAATCTGCATGGATGATCACTAAATCAGCTCGTTGTTTTTGTCTTAAGAATTCACATGCACCTCTCTTAATATTCTGAGGATATGATGAAGCACTCTCCTGTTTGAGACACTTAACACAAATACACAGGATTGAAAAGAATTTCAAGCCCATCAATTCTCCTGAGCATATTGTGAGAACATAATGTAGAAACTTCAAGTGATACCTTAACAAATCACACTAACAAAGGCCATGAGTCTTTGATCACATAGAAACTAAATCGTAAACGAAATAGTAAAATAATAATGATAAGCTCAATTGCATTTTAAGAATAAGCTGAATTGCATAAATAATGAAATTTGCAACTAAGTAAGTCATCGGAGAATGTAATGAGATAATTTGCTCATCATGGGTACAAAGATTTATATATCAATAATTTTACAACTAAACTCAACAAACTAATACTCAAAGGAAATGGTGGAACATCAATTATTTATTGACTTTAGAAAGGCCTACAACTTGATTATGAGGGAAACGTTGTATAAAATTCTTACAAAATGTGAAATACCGAAAAAGTTGGTTAGACTAATTAATATATGTTTAAATGAATTCCTAAGTTATAAATTTTTCTTCACGAACTTTTACTTTGGGAATGACCTAAAACAAGAATAGTTGACGTCATTACCATATAGTTTTGTTCTGGAGTACACTACAAATAAAATCGAAGAAAACAATTAAGTCCTAAGCTGATTGGTATTTACTAGGATAGAACGTATGCTGAGAGATCAATAGAAAGAAATGCAGATATCTTAATTAACGTTTGCAGGGATATGTGTTTAAAAGTAAATAGAGAGAAAACTAAATACATGGTAGTTAGTCGCGATCATAGAACTGTATTTTATGGATGCGTTGAAATACCAAATAGTACTTTCAACGAAGCGGATACTTTCAAATATCTCGGATCATGAGGAAATTTGTATCGACTGAAAGCTGTAATTTCGTGTTGTGTTTAAAATTAGTGCTGTTAAATTATTAGAGTACTTTTTCTTTTGTTTTCTGAATATTAGCTCTGAAAACTTATTCGAACAATTCCTCTAATAGAACTCCTTCGTGGCTAGGGTGGTTAGCGTATGCATCTTAGGCATGGGAGACTGGATTAGATTTCAGGCCTGAGCAAATTTGGTTCGAATTCACGTGAGGTGAAACATTGTTTCAGGAAGGAGAGGAAACATACTTACAACAATGGCTCATATTTAGTTATCATCATAATTTAATACCATCCAATGTATGAGCAATAGCTTTCCTTAAGTTATCACAGCGTGGCACAAGGTAGAACTGCAAAGTGGTATAACTGTAATTAAACAAAACATATTTGTATCGAGTGAAAGCAGGGATTTTGTGTTATTATTCAGTTGAAAATCTTTTGTCGTCTGTTAAGAAACTTGAAGCTTAAAATATATACAACGATAATCATCTCTGTTGTGCTGTATGATCACTAATTTTTGACTAAAAGTTTTTGAAAACAACATTCTGTGATAAATATTAGGATTACAAGAGGAACGGAATTGGTAATGGTAGAAACTTCATAACGAGAACGTATATAATTTATACAATTTACTAAATATTGATAGGGTTAACAAGTGTATTACTTTTCATCTTACCTACTTTCATGTATAAAATTAATTCCCTCTCTAAATGTTCTTCCATAATGTTTGGGCACTGTATATAGGTAATGTCAGTATTTCTTTCAAGTGTACTTCATCTTCTCTTTTAAAAGTCAGCATTATTCCCTTTTTATCATACGAGTTCGACACGTTTCGTTGTCTATTTTTATTATTGCTCTAATGACGACAAAGTAATGAAAGGTATTTTGTTCAAGTTGCTATTTATTTACAAGTAATAGTTATACTAATATTAGTGACGTATAGAGCTTAAGTATTCTTGTTGGATGTAATAAGGGCATAAATTTCACAATAACTGTAGGCTCAACCTTGGGGGTTCCTGGTTCGATTCCCAATGGTCACTCGAACAAAAATGTTCAGGGCATCTAACCTATATTAACAAGACAGATATCTGAATAGTACCTAACATTGAAATTTTAGAGTGCAGGTGTGTTACGCTTCCTCGCACATATTCAATTGTAAAGAACGAAGCTGTATCGCACTGGACGAATTCAGAGTATTGTTTTTTCTGTCTTCTGTGATATTCTTCTCAGAAATTTTTCGAATATTAACTCTTCAAATCTAGTTTGTACCACTTTTGTTTGATATCTACGTGCTTCAAACAATTTAATATTACATTATTCGTGTCTGCTTTCATTATGACAAAGTTTCCATGTAATTAGCATTTATTCTTCCTTGTTTTCTTGAAGTGATTTGAGAAAACAAAAAGAAGACATTTTTACTATATGTTTCTACTCATGTGCACAGAAATAAGCTTACCAATGAATTTAGCGAAGATGAAAAGTTATTCTTCTTCCCGCGGTTTAAGAAAAAACAAGATAAACTTAAAACACAGAACAGGAAAAACCTCAACAAGAGATGGATTCTTAATTTGTGGATTGTTAAGCAAGAAATAAAGGAGGAAAGATATTGTCTCGATCTGATTTGTGAATTTTTCATCTTTGCTAGATTCGTGTACAAAGTAAAATATTATCTTGTTATTTTCTATCTGCGTAAGTGAAAACTATCTGAGATGTATATGGTAGGAATCGTTCCTATATATTTCATTGTAGGAATAAGGGAATGCTTGATCTGAAAAGAAAGAAAGAATGCTTTTCGCGAAAGAAATCGTATTGACGTCTATGTTTTACTAAGGAGACGCTGTGCGCTTATCTCTATCACAGTGGTTTTTAGTTCGATGACAGTGCAAAGTACTTTTCTGGTGAACAACATCGTGTTCCTAGGTTGTCTCGAATACTTCTGTGTTCTTCCTCATACTAATTCATAATTTGTTCTAATATTATTACTATAAAGTTTGGTGTGTGGTATAATGACCATGGAGGCGCTGTGCGTTTAGCTCTATTGCGCAGGTCTTTAGTTCGTAGTTTATCGTCCTATGATTATGCGCTTTTAGATAAAACAAGGTTAATTTAAAATTTAGGTTTGAGATTTCTGCGTTTTCGGAATCTACGGTTAATTAGTAGGTCACGTATGATTAAATAAGAAAAAAATAAGTTTGCTAGTTCGTTTAATAGGTTTTTAAGGAGTCCAGTCTTGTCTCGAAATAAATTCCTAGTCTCCATTCAATTCGCAGATTCTCAATCAAAAATAAATTTGGGAGAAATTCGCGGGTTTTTTTACTAAGGAAGAAACTTATCTTTTCGTTTAATAGGTTTTGCAGAACTCTCCTCTTGTGTTCATTTGTGAACTTTTTAAATTTGCATGTAAAGTGAAATATTACCTTGGTATTTTATTTCTCACCATTGAAATTTAAACGCAGCACGGTTGTTCGAATTTTGATTTTAAACTGTAGAACCACTTCTCTTATAATCGTTGGTAAACTACACTGTTAAAAATAATTTCTTACATGTGAGAAACGATTTCTTATCTACGCACCAATGTAACATTTTCTTAGCAATGAGATTTGGCAATTTTCATTCGTAAGGAAATTAATATTATATTTTTTGTTTCTTTTCTTGTTTACTTTTAAACTATTGCTTTTAGGAAAATACATTCGCAGAGCACAGATGGGAAAATATACTATTATAGGATATATTATGAGATAATGATCAATGACACTATTTTAATTCGCTTTACACAAAAACCGAATTAAGATTAAAAGTTATTTTAAGAAATCAAACTAAACGACAGTATTAAAACTATAAAAATGCGAAAAGAAACTTCTTTTTCCCTGATGAGGAATCTGTGAATACAAAGACACTTAATTTAAAGGTGAACACTCTGTCACTGAGCAAATGAAATGATACTTCTAAATTGATAAGCCAGACTTAATGTTTTCTTCTTGATTATAAATTCACGAATAAGAAGAGAAAGGAATAGAATCATAGCAAATATGAGCACTCTTTTACGGAACTACCATGTCCTCAACTTTATAAAATTTTATTTTCACACATACATTGTGAACTCAAAGAAAGGAAGACAGGAATTCCATTTTATTTTGCTTTACACAATAATCAAACTACTTAGAGAACCTATCTAAGTGTAACTCTGACTTCGAGTCGAGACTATGGCCCTTGGATACCTTGTCCCAAAAGAACATAACACCAAAATGGATACATCCTCGATAGCAACCGTTGCGAAGATATAAGCGTGAAAATTTCGAAATTGAGCTTCATACTATACATTACAAAGTCAGATTCCGGGGCAGATTTCTCGGAAACGGTAGAGTAAGGAAACTCAGCGAATACATATCAAATTTCTGTGGGGAGCGTAGCACCTTTTGAATGAAAAATTTGTGTCCCCGGGGCACTCGCAGGGTCCCAGGCGGGTTCCAACTCAAAATTTGCAAATGGAACCGGGGATCAAGTAGCATATTGCATGAAAGCTATTGTTAAATAAAAGAAGATAGAACGAATATCTATTCTCTACGATAACCCTGTGCAAACGGACAACTGGCCAAAATGTCAATACAAAAAAATGAAATGAAATGAAATCTTTGAGTTTCACGTCCCACGTTTATGCCGGTTAGGCTCAAGAAAACAGTGATGATAAGTAATGAATGAAATAGTGGAATGAAGAAAGTGGAAGGAAACGGGAGAACCCGAGGAAACCCACGCACACGTTGTTTTTCCACCAAAAGGTTTACTTGGCTGCGACTGGGATCGAACCGAGGACCCCAAGCACCAAAGGTGAACGCTCTTCCACCGAGCCACCGCGGCCCCAAAAATGTCAATCAGAAAAGCTATGCCCACGCTTCTAAATCCGTTAAGTTGCGACAATAACAAAAGATAAAAACAAGTTTAAAAGTGCTAGGTATTGGAGTAAGGGAAATTACTGCAGAGTTGCTTTCTCAAAAGCATCCTCCGATATATTTTATTTCTGCACCATTATTCAAGTTTTATCCAACCCCACTCCCCTCCAAGTTGTCTCACGGTTTCAAGGTCACTTCTTTTCGTCTTTACCATCATTTTGCTTGTTCAGCAAGTCCCCTGCTAGAAATTTCACAGTGCAATCTGTGAATTTGGGGTCCCGATGCGCGAAACATATACCGTTGTCTTTTGACATTCTCACCCTCCACGACGGTTGGGATTTACAATCTATCCTTTCTCTTCTAGGACACGAAATCCAATGGTCATGGTTATTCTGTGGCCCATTGGTAATTCGGAGTCATACTTATATTTGGACTTTCTGATGTAGATTGTATTGACATTTTGATTAGTTGCCCGTTTTCACAGGGTTATTGTAGAGAATTCAGATTTGTTCTATTTTCTTTATTTAACAATTGCTTTCATACATTATGCTACTTGAGCTCTGGTTCCGTTTGCAAATTTTGAGTTGGATCCCGCCTGGGACCCTGCGAGTGCCCATGGGACACAAATTTTTCATTCAAAAGGTGCTGGGCTCGCCACACAAATTTGATATGTGTACCTGAGTTTCCGAAAAATCTGCCCCGGAATCTGACTTTGTAATGTATAGTATGGAGCTCAATTTCGAAATTTTCACGCTTATATCTTCGCAAGGGTTGCGATCGAGGATGTATCCCTTTTCGTGTTATGTTCTTTCGGGACAAGGTATAAAACGGTCATAGTCTCGAGTCGAAGTCAGAGTTACACTTGGATAGGTTCCCTCGTAAGATGATGAGTTTTATTTTCCTGAAATAAAACAAGATACTTTTAAAATGTTGACTGTGACCAAAAACTTTCTTTTTCCGGATGAGAAATTAACTTCTTTCTTACAAGAGACGAGAATAGAATTAGAGATTTTGATCTATCACTGTACCAATAAAATGAGACGGGACTTATTAAACTATTAAATTAAACTAGAAACTTCTTCTTTATTTGGAATCCGTGAATAAAAAGAGAAGAGAAAAGAATTATAGTTTTATATTGGAAATGTTGAGCACTCCAACATGCCTCCAAATCTTTAAATTCATTTGCATGTATACATTACGAACTGAAAATAAGGAAGACAATTTGTTTTTATGAACTTAAAGAGAGAAGAAACAAAGGTGAACACTTTACCAATGAGCTAATGTGTCTCTTACACATATTACACTACCAATAAGAACATAATCTATTAAAAGTATTCTTAACTCAATTTCGACCAAAAACTGACTTAGCATAGTCGAGCTCTAAAATTTAGATATATTTTACTATGAAAGGGTCACTAAACATAGATCCAAAATTTAACGAAAGTCGCACATCGAAAAAAATGACTATTCATTCCTTCATATTGCAGCGAAACTACGAACTTTAATAGAAAAGAAAACTATAAAGAATCGCTTGTTTTATCTTGAAAGAGAAAATAGATACACGTAGCTCGAATTACCTGTTCAAAGTAATTTTCAATCAATATAAAACTTCAATGTAATGAATTTACGATTATTTTCCTAGAACAATAATCACATGTACTGCTTGTAGGTAAGCTTAATCAATGTTACCGCATGGTTTATCAATGTAAAGGTTACATAATGCATTAAGTCCTTATGAACTTGTATAAGAAACAGATTGTAATTAAAGTGAGACGCGAACTATGCGAAACATAGAACTTCCAACCTAACTTGCTTGGCGAGGTGTATTGACCAAGCATCAAAACATTAATGAACCTCCATTCATATCACAGAAATACAGAGATCTGCTGTACAGTGAAGCAAACGAATCATATATTGAGTGATGTTTCCAAAGGCCCAATGGTTTTATGCAGAAATTTCATCTCTCTAGTGCATACAATTATCGAGCTATAGTGCACTGTGTTTAACGTTTTGACCGATCTTTGTTACTATTGTTCAACTTTAATTTTTACGAGGTGAGAGCCATTTAATTAGACTAGAAGAAGAAAGTAAAACATATCACTCGAAACTCGACTCGAAATTTGGTTGGGTTCTGTCGAGTCGATTTAACTCATGTGTGTTATTTCAAGTACTCACTTCACGTATCCTACACAGACAAATATAATTATCAATGATCTACTACTACTACTACTTTTAATATTATTATTATTATTATTATTATTATTATTATTATTATTATTACGATACCGTATGTAACCATGAAAGTTGAGGACGGCAATCCTACACCGCGGGAAGAAGAATAACTTTTCATCTTCGCTAAATTCATTGGTAAGCTTATTTCTGTGCACATGAGTAGAAACATATAGTAAAAATGTCTTCTTTTTGTTTTCTCAAATCACTTCAAGAAAACAAGGAAGAATAAATGCTAATTACATGGAAACTTTGTCATAATGAAAGCAGACACGAATAATGTAATATTAAATTGTTTGAAGCACGTAGATATCAAACAAAAGTGGTACAAACTAGATTTGAAGAGTTAATATTCGAAAAATTTCTGAGAAGAATATCACAGAAGACAGAAAAAACAATACTCTGAATTCGTCCAGTGCGATACAGCTTCGTTCTTTACAATTGAATATGTGCGAGGAAGCGTAACACACCTGCACTCTAAAATTTCAATGTTAGGTACTATTCAGATATCTGTCTTGTTAATATAGGTTAGATGCCCTGAACATTTTTGTTCGAGTGACCATTGGGAATCGAACCAGGAACCCCCAAGGTTGAGCCTACAGTTATTGTGAAATTTATGCCCTTATTACATCCAACAAGAATACTTAAGCTCTATACGTCACTAATATTAGTATAACTATTACTTGTAAATAAATAGCAACTTGAACAAAATACCTTTCATTACTTTGTCGTCATTAGAGCAATAATAAAAATAGACAACGAAACGTGTCGAACTCGTATGATAAAAAGGGAATAATGCTGACTTTTAAAAGAGAAGATGAAGTACACTTGAAAGAAATACTGACATTACCTATATACAGTGCCCAAACATTATGGAAGAACATTTAGAGAGGGAATTAATTTTATACATGAAAGTAGGTAAGATGAAAAGTAATACACTTGTTAACCCTATCAATATTTAGTAAATTGTATAAATTATATACTTTCTCGTTATGAAGTTTCTACCATTACCAATTCCGTTCCTCTTGTAATCCTAATATTTATCACAGAATGTTGTTTTCAAAAACTTTTAGTCAAAAATTAGTGATCATACAGCACAACAGAGATGATTATCGTTGTATATATTTTAAGCTTCAAGTTTCTTAACAGACGACAAAAGATTTTCAACTGAATAATAACACAAAATCCCTGCTTTCACTCGATACAAATATGTTTTGTTTAATTACAGTTATACCACTTTGCAGTTCTACCTTGTGCCACGCTGTGATAACTTAAGGAAAGCTATTGCTCATACATTGGAAGGTATTAAATTATGACGATAACTAAATATGAGCCATTGTTGTAAGTATGTTTCCTCTCCTTCCTGAAACAATGTTTCACTTCACGTGAATTCGAACCAAATTTGCTCAGGCCTGAAATCTAATCCAGTCTCCCATGCCTAAGGTGCATACGCTAACCACCCTAGCCACGAAGGAGTTCTATTAGAGGAATTGTTCGAATAAGTTTTCAGAGCTAATATTCAGAAAACAAAAGAAAAAGTACTCTAATAATTTAACAGCACTAATTTTAAACACAACACGAAATTACAGCTTTCAGTCGATACAAATTTCCTCATGATCCGAGATATTTGAAAGTATCCGCTTCGTTGAAAGTACTATTTGGTATTTTAACGCATCCATAAAATACAGTTCTATGATCGCGACTGACTACCATGTATTTAGTTTTCTCTCTATTTACTTTTAAACACATATCCCTGCAAACGTTAATTAAGATATCTGCATTTCTTTCTATTGATCTCTCAGCATACGTTCTATCCTAGTAAATACCAATCAGCTTAGGACTTAATTGTTTTCTTCGATTTTATTTCTAGTGTACTCCAGAACAAAATTATATGGTAATGACGTCAACTATTCTTGTTTTAGGTCATTCCCAAAGTAAAAGTTCGTGAAGAAAAATTTATAACTTAGGAATTCATTTAAACATATATTAATTAGTCTAACCAACTTTTTCGGTATTTCACATTTTGTAAGAATTTTATACAACGTTTCCCTCATAATCAAGTTGTAGGCCTTTCTAAAGTCAATAAATAATTGATGTTCCACCATTTCCTTTGAGTATTAGTTTGTTGAGTTTAGTTGTAAAATTATTGATATATAAATCTTTGTACCCATGATGAGCAAATTATCTCATTACATTCTCCGATGACTTACTTAGTTGCAAATTTCATTATTTATGCAATTCAGCTTATTCTTAAAATGCAATTGAGCTTATCATTATTATTTTACTATTTCGTTTACGATTTAGTTTCTATGTGATCAAAGACTCATGGCCTTTGTTAGTGTGATTTGTTAAGGTATCACTTGAAGTTTCTACATTATGTTCTCACAATATGCTCAGGAGAATTGATGGGCTTGAAATTCTTTTCAATCCTGTGTATTTGTGTTAAGTGTCTCAAACAGGAGAGTGCTTCATCATATCCTCAGAATATTAAGAGAGGTGCATGTGAATTCTTAAGACAAAAACAACGAGCTGATTTAGTGATCATCCATGCAGATTATGTCTTCGAGAGAACATAGTATATAGAAAGAAAGTCGTCGTTTAGGTTTACTCTCCTTTAAATATATCATCGAATTAAAGATGGCATCGTCAATGAATTTATTCACCAAGCTTAGTCAAAGTCGTTAGTACCATTTACTAAGTTACATGACTTACAAATTAATAAAACTTATTGTACTGTGGCCCTCGAATTGATTACAATGCTGTATGGAATGAAGATTCGTGTGGCATTTGAAGAAGGACAAAAAGTGATTTTACCAGGATGTTTTACTAAAAAAGTGTAAGCAAATAATCTTGCATTATTATCATATTTGCAAAGTGGAAACGTATGTTTAATATACAGAGGAATAAAGAATAATTAACTGGACAGCTTGCATGATATTGAATTCACTGGTAAGTGTGTGGATATGTACAAATCAGATGAAACATGATTTAAATTTGAGAAACTATAACCTTTAAATTAATTAATTAATGAAATGCTTATTAAATTTACATAATCATATTTTACTAATGATATTCACCACTGAAATATACACCCCCCTAGCTTTTAGTTCAGTTGAGTTGATTTTGAGTTGATATTCTTGAAGCTCATACGTTCAATTCAAATTGAGTTAATTCTATATTGACGACAATTAAACGGAAAATATGATCATCACCCAATTGAAGAACAAAACCTAATATCAATGTTTCTATCTACAGTACGAACATTAGGAGATAGGCTTTACATCCTAACAGAGTGTATAAGGTATCACCCGTAGCATGTACGTAAGTTGTCAACATGACATTCGGCTAATATTTCTAAATCAAACACTTGAAAAGCTCAGTTAAGCCAGAAACTATATTAATTCCTTCAGCTTCTCGAATTCAAAGCCAACGCAATACTAACTGAAATAATGATGCATTTAGAAAAAGACAAAATACCGTAATCACATATCTGTAATTCTGTTATGAGAAAAGAAAAGAAAAATATTACAAAAATATGCGCTTAATATTTGAATGACTTCTTTCGGATGCAATTTTTATAGTTGTGCATTTTTTATGTAGTTTTCTACAAATATCGTACATTGTGTGAATGTCTTTCTTGCTCCTACTTTGTGTCTTTTAAGTATGATCGCTAATATTTCGAAAGATATTAGGATTATATTGCTGCCAGCAAAACTGGATCCCTATCTGAGGGATGGAAAATAACGGATGGTGAAAATACTATGGAAAATCTTCTGAATATATTGACCATAATCATTTTCAAACACAGTTCAACTGATGTACTCCTAGCAAAAATAAGGAAGGATTTCAAACGATTATTTTAACCTTTGACTTTAATACGAAGTTTAGTGCATAGTTTTTATCTTCTGTTCCAAATTAAACATACACTATGTGATCAAAAGTATTCGGACACACGCAAAAAATACGTTTTTAATATTAGGTACATTGTGCTGCCAGCTACTCTAGGCACTCACTATCATTGACCTTAGTAGTCATTAGACATCGTGAGAAAGCAGAATGGAGCGCTCCGCAGAACTCAATGATTTCGAACGTGGTAAGGTGATTGGGCGTGACTTGTGTCAGACGTCTGCACGCGAGATTTCTAAACTCCTAAATATCCCTAGGTCCACTGAGTCTGATGGGGTAGTGAAGTGGAAAATTGAATTGACACGCACAGCATAAAAGCGTACAGGCCGATTTCGTCTGTTGACTGACAAAGACCGCCGGAAGTTGAAGAGGGGCGTAAAGTATAACAGGCAGACATCTATCCAGACCACACACAGAAATTCCAAACTGCATCAGGATCCACTCCAAGTACTATGATAGTAGGCGTGAGGTGAGAAAACTTGAATTTTATGGTCGAGTGGCTGCTGATAAATGCAGAACGACGCCTCGCTTGGTGTAAGGATCGTAAACGTTGAAGAGTGGAAAAACATTGTGGAGTGACGAATCACGGTACACAATGAGGCGATCCGATGGCAGGGTGTGGGTATGGCGAATGCCCGGTGAACGTCATCTCCCAGCGTGTGTAGTGCCAACAGTAAAATTCGGAGGTGGTGGTGTTATGGTGTGGTCATGTTCCTCTTGGATTGGTGCACGCTTGCACCGCTTGTTATTTTACGTAGGACTCGTACAGCGCAGACCTACATTGATGTTTTAAGCACCTTCTTGCTTGCCACTGTTGAAGAGCAATTCCGTCAAGGCGATTACATTTTTCAACACGATTGAGCACCTGTTGATACTGCACGGCCTGTTGCGGAGTGGTTACTCGACCATAACATCTCTGTAATAGACTGGTCTACACACGAAATACTGGTCTACACCTAACTTGAATCCTACATAACACCTTTCCGATGTCTTGGAACGCCGACTTCGTGCCAGGCCTCACCGACCTACATCGATACCTCTCCTCAGTTAAGCATTCCGTGAAGAGTGAGCTGCCATTCCGAAGAAATCTTCCAGCACCTGATTGAAGGTATGCCTGCGAGAGTGGAAGATATCATCAAAGCTAAGGATCGGCCAACACCATGTTGAATTCCAGCAGTACCAATGGAGGGCGCCACGAACTTGTAAGTCATTTTCAGCCAGGTGTCCGGATACTTTTGATCACAGTGTATTTGCAAAATTTTCATTTTTCCTGCAGTAGTTTCAGAGTTGAATCCTTTTCGCGTATGGTAACATTAGGTTTTATTTAATACCATCCTTGTTTGCTTTAAATACAATTATAAAATTAAAGTTGTAAAATATAGTACAAATAGAGAAAATTTTCTAACACAGCGAGCAATATCCATTGAAATTATTCATTTCTATAAATACATTTTTCTGTAAGTTGACGCTTACAAAGTGCAAATACTCGTTGCAGCATGCCTTTAATATATGTCTTCCGTTTTGCATAGAATCTGCGAAAACTTTCTCCAAATTATGTATTAAGTAAACCATTAAAATTTTGATTTTTTGCCATTCAAACATTATATTTTTTCAGTAAACCATGCATCTTCTTTTATTCTTTTACAATGCTGTCGATTCAGAAGAACTTTTCTCAAAGAATATTCAGATATATTGAAGTACACGATACGAAAACTCGTTCTCTCGTAGGTGTGAACTTGTGCAATAAAAATTTCAAACTTTGTGTGTATTCTAAATTTTTCAACTATTGTAAAAGATAGATACCAAACTATTGACGAACCTGCAGGTAACGGATAATGTTTGAGAGATTTTGACAGTCGGGGTGGAACCCAGGAAAATATTGAGTTTGGTAATGTTTGGCCATATAACCCACGAAATCCTGACTTTCCTGTAAATGTTAAGAGAGATTTAGCAAATTTTAATATGCTTTTTCTTCGTATTGAAATTACAGAGCGTGTAAAGTCTAGAGTATTTGTATTACCAAAGAAATTATCTATATAGTGTATATTCGTTAATTAGCGCATCACACTTATTCAGTTCCTAGATTTGCACAATACATACTTAACCCCTGTTCCACAAATACAGAATTCCTGAAATATCTGGTCAATCCATGAAAGCAAAATAAGAGTAGAGCACACAGCTGCTATTCTGTCTTCCATTCATTTACCACGTAGCAATTTTCCCACTCTTCCTCTTCGCCCTCAATCAATTATGTTGCTCAGTTACGCAGTAAAAAATGTGATTGTATATGTATAGTAAGCTAAATTTTTTCAATTTTTGATAAATTATATAATCTAATAACTTTCGAATGCACTGTATTGGTCGACTTGAGAAACGTTTACTCTATTTATAAAAGGGCATCTTTTCTCGTCTCTAAAATATACACAAGAACCACTTTATCCATTTGAAAATTTTTCGCAACGAAAACTACAATATCTTCTTTTCAATTCAGCGTGTTTCGCTACAAACCCAATTAATTTCAGAAGGTAATTCATCACACGAAATTTCAAACAAAATAGACACGGTTCGTAAAAACTGTAAAAGTAATACACTTTGAAAAAGCGAATCACAGAAGTTGAGAAATGTCAACAATCGAATTAATATTGTGGGAAAACAAAATTTACTATAAAGACTGTGATTAGTTCATTCCATTTATTAAGAAAATGTGATTTAAATAACAATGAGCCAAATTTCTCAATAAATCATAAAAGTACGTTTAATTTAAATCTAGAAGTAGACATCTTGTGCAACTTACAAAATAATTGTCAATTCTGGTAATGAATTAAGACAACAGAAATTGATTTAGTTAGCAAGAGACTATCAGGAACGAGGTTAAGAAAGAAAACATTCACATAGAAATATGAATACACCTCTCGAGATGTTTTTCTTAAGGTGGCTTAGGCTACTTATTTCTCCCTTTAAAACAAATATGCTAGTCTTAGATTAGCTAATCCAATTCGTTGTTGCACTTTTATGTTACCGAATTCATTGATTAGAATTTTGTCCGTAACTCTCTATACAGCAATTTGCATAACGGAATTACTCCCAGTTTAAAATTCCAAATGTATTTTTCTTCTTCTTTAAAATTGCAAATGTGTTTTTCATATAGATTTAAGTAATGTATTATTTCTTAATTCATATAGGAGGATAATTGGCACCTTGATACAAGAGTTGGTTTTCCACATTCTAATGCCCACTTCCGCCTAGCCTCCTCCATACGAACCCAAATTAAGAGTTAAAAAAATTAACAAATCAGTTAATAACTCAAACTGTCAATCTGGGTTCACTCGGATAAAGCCTGGCAAGGCGAGCTTGTTGGGGCTGTCTCATATCACGAATCCACCTCGATGCAAGTAGCAGACAATTGATCCAATATTTCACATCAAGCATATCAAACAAGGTAAACACTTCAAACATAAATAGATTAAACAATGAAAACACTACGTTTCAATTTTTCATAAATAACTATTTTATTTCAAACGATATGAGGGTGGTGTATATGCACTAAAACGTTTGAATAATACATATACATAGTATTCGAATAACAAGTCGATTACCATTAGAGATTTCGATTATCTAATCTGAAAATTATTCGTCCAATTTTAATCTATTTAATTTAATATCTGGCTTATAATCTCAAATATTATTTAAATTCTAAATCTATCAAAACAATTCAGAAAGAACAGTAATAAAAATTTAATGAAAAATCAGGAAAACTATAAACATATCAAAACTGGAATTCTTCTCTTACAAGTTTACTCGTAATCCTTAATTTCTGTCGTCAAATTTTAGCTAATGAACTTTGTCTACATCAGTCTTCATGTATTTCATAGAACAAACCCTTTCTTTAATGATAATACAAAAATTGACTATTAACTTTGAAAATTAATTAAAATGCCAAATCTTGAACCTTTTGACAACTGGAGAAAAATCGCCTATAATGCATGTGATTGAAAGTAATGATTAGAATCTCAATAAGAAACAGAATATAGTAACTGCAAAGAAAAACACAACCAGATAATGAAATATTGGATCCCGGGATGGTTCAAATTTCAAATACGTGGTTCCCGCTAATATTAAGAAATATACTTTGAAACTTAATTTGGAGGAATATCACGATAAATACAAACAAAGGAAAAGGTCCGCGAATTTTTTCTTCTATGGATCCAATTCTACAGACGACCTCACATATTAACATAGATCACGTGACAGGACTACTGATTTAATAGAAATCAAATTTGTCACTCACCTCTATATAGTTTATTTGATTTTAACCTTCAGTCAGTCTCCCTTCAATAGAAACCTTGGCTCCTTTTGACTGGACAGATAAGCAATAGATAGAGTAATTCTTTGTTCAGTGCCAGTCTTATATTTCCTCAAAAATATCACAAAAATGAACTATCCAAGTAATAAATTATTCATGGTATGAAGATTAACTACGGACAATTCTTGCGATTAACTGATTGAAACAAGGTCAAACCCAGTAATCGTGCAATAGACTAAAATCATATTTGTCCACTAAAATTATTTCTTTCTTTATTATTTAAAAAAAATCTCCAACAAAGTAACAGCTAAGAAAGCCATCGTGAATATACTTTGATTTAACACTCGGTGCATCAAAATTAAAAAAAAAATCTGAGGGATTCGTAATCACTTTATGTTCACTGCTCTCTTCGGCCACTGAAATCCCTCTCCGGCTCCGTAACTTTCTTACCTCAAAAATTGCACTCTTTTCTTCTTCAAATTCTTCTCGACTCGCTAAGAACTTATTCCAAAATACGCAATATAATAGAACTTTCAATTCACCAAGAATAATAAACAGTATTAAGCTCACTGGCACGGAACATCGAGTTGCCCCACTTGCTCCATTCAAACACATAGCCTAGCTACCACAAGCAATCGAAACGGAAATTGCGACAACGAAACAAACCACCATGGGTCTATGAAAAAACTAGTCAGCGCAATCAGGAGTCACACTGGCTGGTAAGGATCTGCGAGGATTCCATGTCAGAAGGGCCCAGACAAAAGGGCGAGGACAAAAAGGCCCGAGCCAAAACGGCCCCGCGTCAAAAGGGTCCCGCGTCAAAAAGGCCCCGCTTCAAAAGGGCCCGGGTCAAAGGGGCCCCACGTCAAAAGGGCCCCGCGTCAAAAGGGCCCCGCAACAAATGGTCTGAGTCTAAAGGGCCCGCGTCAAAACGGCCCCGCGAGAAAAGGGCCCGAGTCAAAAGAGTCTCATGTCAAAAGGGTCGCGCGAAAAAGGGCTTGAGTGGAAAGGACCCGGGTAGAAATAGTCCCACGGTCAGAAAGCCTGAAATCAAAACAGAACTGGAAATCAAACGTGCCACGAGGGGATAGTGCACGAGGGGATAGTAAATAGAAGTGATTGTCCAATAGAAGGACGAATATCAGTGGTTCTTAGAGACAAAAAGGAAACTTGAATGGTGATCTTAATTTTGTTTGGTTGCTGTTTGTTCTGCAACTATCCCTATCGCTCAAGTCGGTTCTCGATGAAAGTTTGCTTTCAACCGCGTCTCTCTGAGTTTGTAGACGCGGGTTCAATTCCCGGCGGGGTCTCATGTGGTTCTAATTCCACGTTAATCAGTAGGTCCACATCTCATACAGCCTCGCTGCTGAAAGGGATGCTAAAGTGAAAATCATATCATATCATATCTCTGAGTTTGTATTCTCGAGACCTAGCCCAATCAGAGTATCTATTAATAACTGTTCCCTTAGTTCTAAAATTCAATTTCTGCCCCTGAATCAAAGTAGAAAAATACGTATTATATAAATAATATTATCTTGAAAATATTTATTTAATTTTGGTGTAAGAACATACATGTGGATCTCCATACAGGGTTAGTCAAAAGTATTGGAACAGAACAACAATAACGACACGCGTGGACGGGGGAAAATCAAATGTTGCAATTGGTGTTATTGCAAAAAGTGCATTGGCTTGGAGTGTGGTCACCATGGAAGCAATTTTGAATTACACTATATTGCGGATCGTACATTTTTTAATGGAAAAGGCTATGATCTTACACTTCAGTTTAGGCTTTATATTTCCACAAATGTGAAGGTGAACTCATTTTTGACACATTACCATTTGTTTATGAGACAGGGTGTTTGACATATGTATCTAATAGAATAAAGTATCATGACAGGGCAGTAAGAAAGAGACAAATGGACAAAGAAAAAGTAAATGTTACAGGTTGGTATTGGTGTTAAAACTGCGTTAAATGATCATAGCACCCAACTTGAATTCCGCATATTATATACCATAAAATATTTTCAAATAGACAGGGTACTTCTGTCACACAAATTTAGGCTAGAATCTTGCTACAAACGATAATCTGAATTAGGGATGCGCACGAGAAGAGATTTGAGGCTGTCTCGTCTCAAAAATGTACTGTAAATGTGATGTCTCGACTCGAAAAATGTGCATTTTTTTGTTGGAAGAGCTGTCTCGACTCGGATATTCTCCGGAAAATTCTGTCTCGTCTCGTCTCGTGCGCATCCATTATTGAGTCGACTTTTGACCGATCTCTATTCATTTACACGATAGTGTGCTAAGTTTGACATTTGTTTCTAGTAGGAGAAAGTATTTAGACAGGTAACTAATAAATAGTACTTCATTGTGTTCTTAACGTTTCTGTTCGTTTGCTTGCGTTTGTAAAATATTGAGAAGTTACCACATATGTATAACATATTTTAATAGTAAGTATATTTGTGATTAATTGTTACTTTACGACTATAAAGCAATAGAATGCTTTTAATGTGCAGTTTCATATATTGGTAGAGATCAACAGAGATTGGTAGAGAATATTTGGTAGAGATCAACAGAGATTGGTAGAGAGTATTTGGTAGAGATCAACAACGTCGTTCAAATAGTAGTGGGTGATAACGATGTTTTTTCTGGTCAGTGTATTGTACCATGTAGAGTTAATACGGGAAGGATATAATGGTAGAATTGCTAGAAAGAAACCATGTATTACCCAAATTAAGAAATATATGATACTTACATTTTCTAGAGCTTTTGAAAATAAACCCAAAAACTGGTGGAATGTTTATATCGACGAAATTAAGTTAAACCTGCATGAATATGATGGCAGAATAATAGTGTTTCGACAAGTAACTACAGAAATAAATGTCAAGAGCTTATAGCCTGCTTTAAAATACAGAAGAAATATATCTTAACGTTCTTAGAAGGACTTCTAATTTTATTAAGATATTGATCCGAAACAAATTATATGTTGTAAAGAAAATATTGCTTTAAAACTTCCCAAAAGTTCGCTAAACCCCACCACACCGTACCGGCTTTTATCCCATTGAGAATCTTTCGAACGAATTGCAACTTAAGGTCAATATATACGAGTTGCGATGAAGGAATGTTTGAGAAAAGCATTACGTACAGATTGGAACAATATTTCCTCACACTGCACAAGGAAAATTGTAACTACGATGCCGAAATGCTTAACGAAAGTTATAAATCATTGTGTGTTTGCTATTAAATACTAACTGTATTAACTTGGAGGGATGAAATAATTTTAGAGGACATTTTATAGTAGTTTTTTTAAATAATATCTGAATATTTCTGTGATCAACAGTGTCCACATCCCCATTCAATGTAGTTTTGCAACAACACACACTTGCAACATTTGCTTTTCCTCCGCCACATTATTATATTATTGTCCTAATACTTTTGTCTACTACACACTAATGTCAAACATAGCACACTTTCCTCGTAAAAGAAAGGATTGGTAAAGAATGAATCATATTCTCGTTTGTAGGAAAATTCAATCCTAAATAGATGTGCTAAACATACTCCTTTCGATTTAAAAACCTTATGTGATATCCAATATGGCGAATCTAGGATGGCTGTCATTATGTCCACGCCCTCACTCAGTGCAGGTTTCGCATCAACCTGCAACCTTTTACTTTTCTGCGTATACCTGTCTCTTTGCCTGTCCAGATACTTTGGTCTACTAGATACAAATGTCAAACGTAGCACCCTATCTCGCAAACGAATGAAGATATATTTTTAAAGAAAAATGAGTTCTTCTTCTCATCTGTGGGAACATTCTAGTCTAAATTGATGTGTCAAACCCACCTCTTTCCATTCAAAAGATATTGTGTGATATCAAATATCGCAGAATCCACCATCTGCAATATTTACTTTACCTCCGTCCACGCGTATCGTTATTACTGGTCTGTCGTAACATTTTTACTAACCCTATATTTTTTTCCACATGTATGTTCTTTCAACACATGTAAACAGGTATGTCCACGTAATATTTTTCATCTAATAAGTATTTTATACTTCTGAAGTTTTGCAGGCTATATCTCAGATTTCTTGATGTGGTGCCTTTTGTTAGGGGGCCCTTTTGACCGGGGCCCTTCTGACCAGGGTCCTTTTGACTCAGGCCCTTATGACTGGAGACCTTTTGACTAAGGCCTTTCTGTCCTCGCCCTTTTGTTCGGTCCCTTCTGAAGTGACACCGGTTATAGGATAGGAAGAGATCATATACAGAGGTGCAACAGTTATTTAATGCTACATTTTCCGATCGTAACTCAATTTCGAAGTCAACTACCTAAGAGACCATTGAATGTTTTGCAGAAAAATACCGCATGCGATGAGGAAGGCCGAAACAATGTAGCAATTTGGCAGTTTCTTTTAATTTACAATCTTTTGTGGAAATTCCGCATTCATTGATAACCAGAGTTGCTAGCTAGGTGTTTCCCAGAGTTCAGCGCTATGAATTTTTGTACACTATGCTCTTTATGTAAAGTCATTCTGAAGAATGATTTGTACCATACCAAAGAGTTCGATTAACATATGTTAATTGCAGTAGTCAAACCTTTAGTATGACGCTAATCATACGTCAAAACGACTATGCATAAGGCGGTATAAGCTTAAATTCTACGAGAATGCGTTTACTGCATGAAATAACGGAAGACGACTTTGATCACCACATTGAGTTTAGCGAAGTAATGATATGAAATATCGATGACAGCAATATTGTCGTAAATAACATGGTATTCTCTGATAACTTTCAGACTGTCAGTTTAACGTCCCACATTATGCTCTTTAGGATGACGATGATTAAAGCAAGTGAATGATGATGAAAGAACGGGTGAAATCAAAAGGAAACCAGGGTACCCCGGGAAAACTCACGTATACAATATTGTCCACCACAACCTTACTTGGCTGGGAATCGAACCAGTAATCCTACACACCAGAACTAAGCGTTCTATCACTGAACCACCGTGCCCCTCCCTCCGGTATTCTTTGATGAAGTGATATTTACCTTATATGGTCTGGTGAACCGAAAAAATTATCACTATTGGAGCGGTGAAAACCCGCATTGATGCTATGTTATTTCCAAAAACAGAAGTGCAGAAGCTACTGACAGAAATAAACTACATTCTTAATTAGAAATATTATGAATGATATAAGAGATATGTTAAATTAAAAGTAGGAATGCAAAATATTTTTTGAACGCGAACTCTGGTTTAATTAGGAATACAGCTGGTAAATAATAATATTGAACTACAAAAGTATTCAGAAGTCTTGCTAGAGGAAATATAAATATATTGAGATTATTATTATTATTATTATTATTATTATTATTATTATTATTATTATCGAATTGAAAATCCAATGGTGCATCTGAAATCAGGTAAAAGATCAGAAAAAAGTACGTGTAGCCAACAAGCGGTAAGAAATGTGTGAAGTATTAAGGGCTTGCATTGAGGGTGCCAGGTAAACATGATTGGGAGTCATTGATATACGATATTGCATTGAGGACGACCCCTTCTGTACACGTCGTTCTTTGTCTAGGCCTTACTGGAATCAAATAAAAAATATGAAACAAGAAGTATATTATAAACAAAAAATCCTTACTGAAAACTAATATATATATTTTCTCCACTAAATCCCATCAAATTATATATATATATATATATAGATATATAAAATATTAACAACTTGACTTCGGTGAACATTACATTATTCTTATTATATATTAAGGGTGCTAACCTAACACGAAGCCTTATAATAAGGATTTAAAAACAGCTGAAAGACAAATGACAAACATTACAAACAAATAACATTTGTTTGTATTTTCAGTTGCATCTGATCAGATTTTATACGTATATAATTATTTTACATTACATTGTATTTTTGAGAAACTTGACTTCGATTAACATTACACTATGATCATTATATTTTAGAAGTACCAATGTTTCATAAAGCCTTGCAAATAAAAAGGGTGAAAAAATGACATTACAAACAAAAAGTATTTTTGAGATAAACATATTACATTTATTATATTTTAAAATCACTTACTTAACATAAATCCTTAGAAAGAAAAATTTTCATATCTAGTCGATTAATATATATATATATATATATATATATATATATATATATATATATATATATATATATATATATATTACATGTGATTCGGGTCTATAAGAGCCAGTGTCACTTTTTGGCAAAAAATGAGATGTTCCTCAAATGTTAACGCCTATAAATAGATATTTTCTTTTGCAAGAAAAGCAAATGTTAATATGAATATTATATATACTCCAAACTATTTCGTGTTACATTAGCCCTCATAGTCCCAAGTTTCAGATATATAAAGTATGTGAACTTACATTGAAAAATTCTGGCTTCTTTAATCTGTTTTGAAATTATTCCTTGTTATATTGGACATAAGTTTATTATAATTTTTGCTTAACTTTCCAAATGCCAAATAAGATTGACATTTGTCTCAACTGCTTGCCTGGATTGCAAATTAAAATTGTGAACCAAGCCACAAAGATAGTTCTCTAAAGGTCTTTGAGCATACTCCTGTACAATAGTACGTACTCGACTTGCAGTTCTCTGTATTTTTTTCTGCCCTTGGCCAATACTTGTCTAGCAACTTCTAATAATTTGATAAACAGAGTGCTCCTTTAACTGTGTATATTCGACGAAAACCGTTTGGATAAGATAAAATTCGTTGCGCCATATAATTTTATGATAAAATTACGCGCATCTCTTTACTTTATTTCTTAGTTCTACCATATTCACTTTTTAATATTCGGCGACAGTTGCCATCGAAATTCATACAGTTATACGCATAATAATAATAATAATAATAATAATAATAATAATAATAATAATAATAATAATAATAATAATAATAATAATAATAAGAGAATTACAATATCAATTACGTAAAAAATACCTTCGAATAAAGAAAAAATAACTGTCACCCTGGGATTCGAACCCGGGTCATTGAAATGGCAGTTCTCTGCTTTCACACTTGATACAAAGATAAGAAAATAAACTAGTAGCTGTTACATAACCATAACACACACTATTTCTACACGTGTTGATGCAATTCAAAGAATGCGAAAAAATGTCTGACGGCTTTTCTTCTTTAGAAATTAGAAGTTACGGTGAGGAAGAATTGCAGTAAAATAAATCGGAACCAATTACAAACAATGAGGTAGCCTCCTCTTGAAGAACGCTTCGCGATATTTTCCTCATTGACGAAGGTCTATATCACTTGTTTTTGAGTTAAAGAAGGAAACCTGAAATAAGTCATTGTGACACTCATAATGAGTCTCCTAATGCGAGTATTAGTAGGAGTATTTTGTATATAGTCTTACATTCAATGCTTTTAACTAGCTAATAGTTTAGGCGGAAGATGAAGTGACGAGGTGGGTAAGTATTTAGCGCATTGAACTTATATTCGGCGGACCTGCGTTCTAATCCTGGTCATTTTCTAACTTTTTCAAATCTTTCAATTTCAATTTCCATACATAGTGTGAGAAACAAGATTTTTTTCCTCCAGAAATAAAAGAAATGTTGGAATGATGAGAATTGGAGGTCTCTCAATGAAGGCAATCATTTACTAACTTATTTCCAGCAGTTGTTCTAGATTTGATATTTTCGTCTACTTTCAAGCATTTTCTGATTCATGTGTGATCAGTGTTTTTATTTCTTTGAATATACAGTATATAGTGAAATAATACATTACATACACAACTATATTGATATTAACATGTGATGTTCATTGGACAACAGCTCTGAACCAGAGAGGTTCATCTCAGAATGGAGAAATGTTTCGTGAGTCATCTACTCACAATTTTACTTACACAAAGACCGGATTCAGTGCTACCAACTGTTGTCAGTGCCGAGAAAAGTTACGTATAAATTGGGTTGCATCTGTCCAGGCGTTCTCACAACTGGAAATTACCTGGACCCCAAGTTATGGAATTAGAGCACTTAGGGTGAAGAGACTTTTGTTGTAGGGTGTACATAGATTTTCCTAACACGAGTAACACTATCTGATATTGATCTAAAATATTCCAAGTAATTTTTCCTCTTTCTTTTTCTTTCATTCTTTCCTTTTATTTCTTACTCCCGAATTTTGCGCCACCTTACTTCGGCAGCCAGGGTCGTTTCCTCGCTCACCCGCACCATGACACGGCACTGATCAATACCTACCTGCAACACTTTTCTCTGTTCACATGAATCGCAAGTGGGCTGTCGTAATAACTTTGACTAACACTGTATACAGATCCACATGTGCGTTCTTTCATCACAAATCTGGTGGTGTCCACTGAATACTTTTAATCTAATAAGCATTTCTATAATTCTCATGCTTTTCGGGCTATATCTCAGGCTTTTTTGACGTGAGGCCCTTTGATCGCGGGGTCCTTTTCACTCTGGGCCCCTTTTGGCGCAGGGCCTTTTTGACTCGCGCCTTTTGCCGGGGACCCTTTTGACCCGGTATCTTTTGACGCAGGGCTTTTTTGACTTGGGCCCTTTTGTCGCGGGGCCTTTTTGACTCGGGCCTTTATGACCGGGGCCCTTTTGACGCGGGCCCCTTTTGAAGCGGGGCTCTTTTGATGCGGGCCTTTATGACCGGGGCCCCTTTGACGAGGGGCCGTTTTGACTCGGGACTTTTTGTCCTCGCCCTTTTGTCCGGGCCCTTCTGACGTGACACCTTCACTTTGACAGCAAGCCTTGGGGGTTTGGGGAGGTAAGGAAGAACTATATAAAAATGAATAAAACAATAACTCTTGAACCACCGACCGATCTCGATCAAAAATTCAAATAGATGTAGTCCGGGCTGAGGTGACTTTTATTATTTGAGCTTGACGGTGCAATGTAGAGGAGGGGAGGGAGAGATATATAGGTGTCACGTCAGAAGGGCCAGGACAAAAGGGCGAGGACAAAAAAGCCCGATTCAAAACGGCCCCCCTCAATAAGGCCCCCGTCATAAGGGCCCGAGTCAAGAGGGCCCCGCAACAAAAGGCCCCGCGACAAAAAGTTCCAACTCAAAAGGGCTCCGGTCATAAGTGCTCCGCGTCCTGAGTTTAAAGTGCTCCGCGTCAAAAGGGCCCGGGTCAAAAAGGTCCCGCGACAAAAATGCCCGAGTCAAAAGGGCCCGGGTCACAAGTTCCCCGCGTCAAATGGTCCCGGGTCATAAGGGCCCCTGTTAAAAGGGCCCCAGTCATAAGGGCCCGAGTCAAAAGATGCCGTGTCTAAAGTGCCCTCGGCAAAAGGGCGTGAATCAAAAAGGCCCTGCGCCAAAAGTGGCCCCGAGTCAAAAGGTCCCCGCGACGAAAGGGCCTCACGTCATCTGAGATATAGCCTGAAAAGCATGAGAAATATAAAAATGCTTATTATATAAAAAGTATTCAGTGGGCACTACCTGATTTGTGTTGAAAGAACGTACATCTGGATCTGTATACAGTGTTCGTCAAAGTTATTACGACAGCCCAGTTACGATTCATGTGAAAAAACAAAAGTGTTGCAGGTAGGTATTGATCAGTGCCGTGTCATGGTGCGGGTTAGCGGGGCAACGACCCTGGCTGCCGAAATAAGGTAGCGCAAAATTCGGGAGCATGAAATAAATGGAAAGAAGGAAAGAAAAAGAAAGAGGAAAAATTACTTGGAATATTTGAGGTCAATAGCAGATAGTGTTACTCGTGTTAGGAAAATCTATCTACACCCAACCACAAAAGTCTCTCCACCCTAAGTGCTCTAATTCCATAACTTGAGGTCCAGGTAATTTGCTGGTGTGAGAACGCCTGGACAGATGCAACCCAATTTACACGTAACTTTTCTCGGCACTGACAACAGTTGGTAGCACTGAATCCGGTCTTTGTGCAAGTAAAATTGTGAGTAGATGACTCACGAAACATTTCTCCATTCTGAGATGAACCTCTCTGGTTCAGAGCGTGTTTTCCAATGAACGTCATATGTTAATCTCAACATTGTTGTGTATGTAATGTATTATTTCACTATATGCTGTATATTCAAAGAAAAAAAAACACTTATCACACATGAATCAGAAAATGCTTGAAAGTAGACGAAAATATCAAATCTAGAACAACTGCTGGAAATAAGTTAGTAAATGATTGCCTTCATTGAGAGACTTCCAATTCTCATTATTCCAACATTTTTTTTCTTTCTGGAGGAGAGAAAATCTAGCTTGTCACACTGAGAATGTATTGAAATTGAAATTGAAATTGAAACACTTGAAAATGTTAGAACCTGACTGGGATTTGAACGCGGGTCCGCCGAATATAACTTCAATGCGCTAAACACTTACCCACCTCGTCACTTCATCTTCCGCCTAAACTATTAGCAAGTTAAAAGCATTGCATGTAAGACTATACACAAAATACTCGTACTAATACTCGTATAAGAAGACGTTGCTTATGAGTGTCACAATGACTTACTCGAGGTTTCCTTCTTTAACTCGAAAACAAGTGATATAGACCTTCGTCAATGAGGAAAATATCGCGAAGCGTTCTTCAAGATGAGGTTACCTCATTGTTTTTAACTGGTACCGATTTATATTACTGCAGTTCTTCCTCACCGTAACTTCTAATATCTATAGAAGAAAAGCCGGCAGACATTATTTTCGCATTCTTTTAATTGCATCAACACGTGTAGAAATAGTGTGTGTTATGTTTATGTAACATAGCTACTAGTTTATTTTCTTATCTTTGTATCAAGTGTGAAAGCAGAGAACTGCCATTTCAGTGACCCGGGTTCGAATCCCAGCGTGACAGTTATTTTTTCTTTATTCGAAGGTATTTTTTACGTAATTGATATTGTAATTCTGTTATTATTATTATTATTATTATTATTATTATTATTATGCGTATAACTGTATGAATTTCGATGGCAACTGTCGCCGAATATTAAAAAGTGAATATGGTAGAACTATGAAATAAAGTAAAGAGATGCGCGTAATTTTATCATAAAATTATATGGCGCAACGAATTTTATCTTATCCCAAACGGTTATCGTCGAATATACACAGTTAAAGGAGCACTCCGTTGATCAAATTAATAGAAGTTGCTAGACAAGTATTGGCCACCGGCAGAAAAAATACAGAGTAATTGGAAGTCGAGTATGCTCAAAGACTTTTAGAGAACTATCTTCGTGGCTTGGCTAACAATTTAAATTTGCAATCCACGTTATCAGTTTGAGACAAATGTCAATCGTATTTGGTATTTGGAAAGTTAAGAAAACTGATAATAAACTTATGTCCAATATAAGTTGGAAGAATTTCAAAACAGAATAAAGTAGCCAGAATTTTTCAATGTAAGTTCACATACTTTATATATCTGCGACTTGGGACTAAAAGGGCTAATGTCAACACGAAATAGTTTGGAGTATATATACTATTCATATTATCATTTGCTTTTGTTGCAAAAGAAAATATCCATTTATAGACGTTAAAATTTGACGAACATCTGATTTTTTTGCCAAAAAGTGACATTGGCCCTTTTAGACCCGAATCACATATTTTATATATATATATATATATATATATATATATATATAATTTAATCGACGAGATATGAAGATTGTTCTTTGTTTGTAAGGTTTCATGTAGAGTAAGTACTTTTCAAATATAATAAATGTAATATGTTTATCTCAAAAATACATTTTGTTAATAATGTCTTTTTTCACTCTTATTATCTTATTGTAAAACTTTATGCAAAATTGGTACTTCTAAAATATAATGATCATAATGTAATGTTAATCAAAGTCAAGTTGTTCAAAAAATATACTCTAATGTAAAAAATATATACGTATAAAATCTGATCAGATGCAACTGAAAATACAAACAAATGCTATTTGTTTGTAATGTTTGTAATTTGTTTTTCAACCGTTTTTAAATCCTTATTATAAGGCTTCGTTTTAGGTTAGCACCCTTAATATATAATAAGAATAATGTAATATTCAACGAAGTCAAGTTGTTAATATATATATATATATATATATATATATATATATATATATATATATATAATTTGATGAGATTTAGTGGAGAAAATATATATAATAGTTTTTAGTAAGGATTTTTTGTTTATAATATACTTCTTGTTTCATTATTTTTTATTTGATTCCATGTCAGTAAGGCTTAGACAAAGGACGACGTGTACAGAAGGGGTTGTCCTCAATGCAATATCGTATATCAGTGGCTCCCAATCATGTTTACCTGGCACCCTCAATGCAAGCCCTTAATACTTCACACATTTCTTATCGCTTGTTGGCTACACGTACTTTTTCTGATCTTTTATCTGATTTCAGATGCACCATTAAATTTTCAATTCGATAATAATAATAATAATAATAATAATAATCTCAATATATTTATATTTCCTCTAGCAAGACTTCTGAATACCTTTGTAGTCCAATATTATTATTTACCACAGATGAGAAGAACTCATTTTTTTAAAAAAAAATCTATCTTCATTCGTTTGCGAGATAGGGTGCTACGTCTGACATGTGTATCTAGTAGACCAAAGTATCTGGACAGGCAAAGAGACACGTAGATGTAGAAAAGGAAAAGGTTGCAGGTATGTTGATGCGAAAACTGCACTGAGTGAGGGCGTGGACATAATGACAGCCATCCTAGATTCCGCCATAATGGATATCACATAATATTTTTAAATGGAAAGGAGTATGTTTAGCACATCAATTTAGGATTGAATTTTCCTACAAACGAGAATATGGTTCATTCTTTACCAATCCTCATTCTTTTACGAGGAAAGTGTGCTATGGTTGACATTAGTGTGTAGTAGACAAAAGTATCAGGACAATAATATAATAATGTGGCGAAGGAAAAGCGAATGTTGCAAGTGTGTGTTGTTGCAAAAACCACATTGAATGGGAATGTGGGCACTGTTGATCACATAAATATTCAGATATTATTAAACAACCTAATATAAAATGTCCTCTAAAATTATTTTATCCCTCCAAGTTAATACAGTTAGTATTTAATAGCAAACATACAACGATTTATAACTTTCTTTAAGCATTTCGGCATCGTAGTTACAATTTTCCTGGTGTAGTGTGGGGAAATATTGTTCCAATCTTTACGTAATGCTTTTCTCAAATATTACGTTGCAATTCGTTCCAAAGATTCTCAATGGGATTAAAGCCGGTACGGTGTGGTGGGGTTTAGCGAACTTTTGGGCAGTTTTAAAGCAATATTTTCTTTACAACATATACTTTGTTTGATATCAATATCTTAATAAAATTAGAAGTCCTTCTAAGAACGTTAAGATATATTTCGTCTGTATTTTAAAGTAGGCTGGAAGTTCTTGACATTTATTCGTGTATTTACTTGTCGAAAAAACTATTATTCTACCATCATATTCATGCAGGTTTAACTTAAATTCGTCGATAAAAAACCTTCCCACCAGTTTTTGGGTTTATTTTCAAAAGCTCTAGAAAATTTAAGTATCTTATATTACTTAATTTGGGTAATATCTGGTTTCTTTCTAGCCATTCTACCATTATATCCTTCCCGTATTTACTCTACATGGTACAATACACTGACCGGCGACAGTTGAGATTTGGCGGCGAAGATAAATATTAAAATTGTAATTTATTGTAATAAAGAAATTTTCCTGCAATGTGTTTATGTTGTCATTGTTTAACCTGAAGTTTGCTGTAATGACCTGATCCGTAACTTATCGGACAAGCTGGGGAAAACACCAATACAACAATGGCCACAGAAGGGGCTTCGCACGAGAAAGCAACTCGTTAATAATGTGTAATTATTTATTTTAAATCGGAAATCCAGAGGTGAATACCAAACACAAAATATTATCAATAATAACGGATAGAATTAAATTATTATCATGCTTTAGACCCATCTCCAGTTATGAAGCTGCTGTCTAGTAAGTTCCGTATAAGCTTAATATAGGCCACCAGCTACGAAGTGCCAGTTTTGGAAAAGCTTTTCAGCCATGCCTTTTAAACCAGCTTAAGCCTTTCCTAGACCTCGCATACTATACGATGTGAAAGAACGGCTGATATTCCTGGAATAAATTGGAATAAATACAAACAACATTCAGCTGTTATTGTAATTTATATATTTTATATAATTTTTGATATAATAATTAATAAATATATTATCTGCTTTTATTTTAGTTTTCTACTTAGTAGTATCAATTCCAGTTGGTATATTTGAAAATTACTAAATGCATTTTTACTGACTTTTGGAAATTCGGAAATTCATGTACATTCTATAACTTGCTTAACTTTTTTTATTTCAATTGAAAATTTGTTAGATAAGATAGTGTAAGAAACCAAATTATTTTCTCCTTATATAACTTTATTTCTTCTCATACATAAGATTCAGAACACAGTATCATTACTGGATATTTCCAGTTCATAGTGAAATATTATTCCTACAGCGCTAGATCAACATTTTGTAAATTGTAACTAAGGATTTCTGCATTTTTCGCCGTGGAATGACTGCAATTAGAAGAAAATAACATGTTAGTTTTAAATCACAATACGTAATTAACTAATTTCTAAGATTTAATTATAACCACTAAAATAATATAGACCAAGTAAAAAGGAATGATAACTTCCTCCGCACTAGAGAACTTTTACCACTGTATTAGAAATATTCCTTAGGGTCATTAAATTAAAAAGATAGTTGTTGGTCAACATATAAGTGCAACACCTGAGTCCTGGGACCCTTAACCCTTGTATGTGTATGTTTACAAACATTGATGGGAAGACTTTAATTAACCATAGATCAGACGGTTAGTACAACACTGGAACTAGTTTGACCTCGATCGATTTGTAAGTGTAGGCTCTCAGTTTACATATTGAACTTGACATTTTTGTCTGCATAGGAAACCTAATTGAGAAATATTAAGGAAAATGTCCCTTGAAAACGTCCATTGTCGCGATTCTTTTAGTTATTACGTGGCAACACTGCAAACTGGGTGAATAATAATATGGATTTTTGTGTCCTATTTTATGTTCAACTTAAAATTTCATTTTGATGCACCAAATGGCAGAAGAGCAAATATGTATTTTATTGTCTTCACAGCGTTCATAATAATTGATTTTCATGGACGTACGCGTATGACTTTGTGTCAATGTACAATGTACAATGTACAATATGTCAATGTATACACGACTCTAAAAGTGCATTACCACCTGCAATTCTCCCTTTCCTGCAATAGCAGGCAATCCAAAAAGCTCAGCGCTTGGGTTGGTTGCACATTCGAAAGGAGTTGGACCAAACCTCAATTTTGTTACAAATATATCTGTGTGGCAAACTGCAAATAAGGGAATAAAACAAATTGAAAAGAATGGCAATTTTATTATTGTGATGGAGTTGGATGACATCAAAAGTTACAAAATGACTTACTTAAGCAGTTCAAACAAGATGAATGGTAAGAAACACACATAAGAGGAAAGCAGTTTCTTTCCTTTTCCAAAAGAAAATCTCGTAAAAAGGAAAAAGATTATATAATGTAAAGGTTTAATATAAAAGCCTAATACCCCAAAACAAACATCCACACGACACAGAAAGAGAGAGAAACAAAGAATAAGGAACACCAATGGCTTAGCTGACTAGCGGGCCTCTCATACAAGATAAAGAGATGGGACCCTAGTTGTAAACCTAACTGTTATAATAATAATAATAATAATAATAATAATAATAATAATAATAATAATAATAATAATAATAATAATAATAATTATTATTATTATTATTATTATTATTATTAAAAATCGTCTACTTTCCCAATCTCTGACCTACCTAAGAGCATGTCTGTATATAGCGGTCATGTGAGTACCTTTTGTCAATGAGTGGCCCTAAAGGTAAAAGGATGCAAATCTCTGAGAGAGAGGAACAAAAAAACTTTCTTATGATAAATTCTAGGGGAAAGTTCGAGGAATTGCTTTTGACGGGTCCTTTCTTGTTTTTCGGGAACAGAAAATTGTATCGGCTAAGAAATTACAGTGCAAATTTGCAAGTGCATTTATTTACAATGCAATTTGAGGTAATAAAGAAATTGAGGACTTCGGGATAAACGACTTGTCAAGTCCAAAAAGTGAAACTATAAAGGAGATAGCTTCACAAGGATTTCTATTCATCTGATTTTCTTCAAACTTGGCACATATATACTAGACCGAAAATAAATGGACACATGCTTTTTTTTTTGTTTCTTTCGGAGAACAGGTTAAAGGAGGCAAAGGGTCTCTTTTTAAAAAGGGTACCTTTGATTTAAAAGGACCAAATTAAAGACACGATACTCTGCCGATGCAAAGATGAATTCAAAGTACAAACCACGGGTTTTGAAGTTTTTTACAGAGAAGTTTTGCAGAGGCAATGCTCCTTCGAAATGAGAAAGGACCCCGAACAATCTTTATGGAAATTGGATTTCGGTGGAATTGCTTGGAACCGTGTTATGTTGTAGATATCATGTTCCTTAGAAAAAGTCTCAATGGACACAACCAAAAATCGTTGGCCGTTTGGCGACCATGAGGCCACTTTCTTAAAAAAAGCCGAAGAAAACGACATTCGAGATTTTGGACAAAAATACTAAAACCGTGATGTTGTAGATATTGTGATTCCGAAAAGGTCCCAATGCCCATAACCACCAAACACTGATATTTGGCCACTACAGGGCTACTTTTTTGAAAACAGCCAAACATAGTGATATTCTGGATTTCAATGAAAATCAGTAAAACTGTGATGTGTTGTAGATGTTGTGATCCTGAGAAAAAGTCTCAATAAGCACAACCACCAATCACTGACCGTTTGGTAACTACAGAGCCACATTTTTGCCAACAGCAGAACTTAACGTTATTTTGGATTTCATAGCAATTGCTTGAAACGGTGATATGTTGTAGATATTGTGATTCTGGGAAAAGGTCCTAATGAGCACAACCACTAATCACTGATCGTTTGGCCACTACGAGGCCACTGTTTAGAAAGTAACCGAAGATGGCGATGTTCTTGATTTCGGTAAAAATGACTAAAACTGTGATATGTTGTAGATATTGAGATTCTGAGAAAAGGTCTTAATGGGCACAAAACACTAATCAATGACCGTTTGGCCACAACGAGGCCACTTTCTTGAAAGTAACCGAAGATGGCCATGTTCTGCATTTCGGTAAAATCACCTAAACTGTGATATGTTGTAGATGTGGTAATTCTGAGAAAAGGTCTTAATGGGCACAAACACTAATCAATGACCGTTTGGCCACAACGAGGTCACTTTCTTGAAAGTAACCGAAGATGGCCATGTCCTGGATTTCGGTAAAATCACTGAAACTGTGATATTTTGTAGATATTGTGATTCTGAGAAATGGCCTTAATGAACACAACCACTAATCACTGATCGTTTGGCCACCACGAGGCCACTATTTTGAAACTAACCGAAGATGGCGATGTTCTTGATTTCGGTAAAAATGACTAAAACTGTGATATGTTGTAGATATTGTGATTCTGAGAAAATATCCTAATGGGCACAACCAATAATTACTGACCGTTAGGCCACTTTTTTGAAAGTAACGGAACATGGTGATGTTCTGGATTTCGATAAAAATAACTGAAACTGTGATATGTTGTAAATGTGGTGATTCTAAGAAAAAGTCTTAATAGGCACAACCATTAATCATTGACCTTCGGCCACTACAGGGCGACTTTTTTGAATGTAACGGAACATGGTGATGTTCTGGATTTTGGTAAAAATGACTGAAACTGTGATATGTTGTAGATGTGGTGATTCTAAGAAAAAGTCTTAATAGGCACAACCATTAGTCACTGACCTTTGGCCACAACCAGGCTACTTTCTTGAAAGTAACCGAAAATATTGATGGCCTGGATTTCGGTAAAATTGACTGAAATTGCGATGTGTTGTAGCCATTGTGATTGTGAGAAAAAGTCTTAATGGGCACAGCCAATAATCACTGGCCGTTTGGACATGACGAGGGCACTTTTTTAAAAGTAACGGAATATGGTGATGTTCTGGATTTTGGTAAAAATGACTGAAACTGTGATATGTTGTAGATGTGGTGATTCTGAGAAAATGTCCTAATGGCCACAACCAATAATTACTGAGCGTTTGGCCACTACAGGACCACGGTGATGTTCTGGATTTCGGTAAAAATGACTGAAACTGTGATATGTTGTAGATTTTCTGATTCCGAGAAAAGGTCTGAATGGGCACACCCACTAATCACTGACCGTTTGGCAACAACCAGGCCACTTTCTTGACAGTAACCGAAGATGGTGATGTTCTGGATTTCGGTAAAAATTACTGAAACTGTGATATGTTGTAGATCTTGTGATTCTGAGAAAATGTCCTAATCGGCATAACCACTAAATACTGAGCGTTTGGCCATTACTGGGCCACTTTCTTGAAAGTAACGGAACATGGTGATGTTCTTGATTTCGATAGAAATGACTGAAACTGTGATATATTGTAGATATTGTGATTCCACGAAAAGGTCTCCATGGGCACAACCAATAAATACTGAGCGTTTGGCCATTACAGGGCCACTTTTTTTTAAAGTAACGGAACATGGTGATGTTCTGGATTTAGGTAAAAATGACTGAAACTTTGATATGTTATAGATTTTGTGATTCCACGAAAAGGTCTCCATGGGCACACAAACTAGTCACTGACCTTTGGCCACAACCAGGCCACTTTCTTGAAAGTAACCGAAGATGGTGATGTTCTGGATTTCGGTAAAAATGACTGAAACTGTGATATGTTGTAGGTCTTGTGATTCTGACAAAAGGACACAACCACTAATCACTGACCGTTTGGCCACTACAGGGCCACTTTTAGGACAGTAATCCAAAATATTGATTTTCTGGATTTCATTAAAAATGACTGAAACTGTGATATGTTGTAGATATTGTGATTCTGAGAAAATGTCCTAATTGTTCACAACCAATAATTACTGACCATTTGGCCACTACCGGGCCACTTTCTTGAAAGTAACGGAACATAGTGATGTTCTGGATTTCGATAGAAATGAGTGAAACTGTGATATGTTGTAAATCTTGTGATTCCGAGAAAAGGTCTCAATTGTCACACATACTACTCAGTTTCCGTTTGACCATTACAGGCCACTATCTTGAAAGTAACCGAAAATGTTGATGTCCTGGATTTCAGTAAAAATGACTGAAACTGTGATATGTTGTAGATTGCTGATTCTGAGGGAATGTCTTAATAGGCATAACCACTAATCGCTTACCATTGGCCAGAAGCAGGCCGCTTTCTTGAAAGAACCGATAATACTGATGGCCTGAATTTTGGTAAAAATGACTGAAACTGTGATACGTTGTAGATATTGTGATTCTGAGAAAAAGTCTTAATGGGTACAGCCAATAATCACTGGCGGTTTGGACACTACGAGACCACATTTTTGAAAGTAAGATAAAATGGTGATGTTCTGGAATTAGGTAAAATGACTAAAACTGTGAGATGTTGTAGATATTGTGATTATGAGAAAATGCCCTAATGGGAACAACCAAAAAAATTACTGACCGTTTAGCCACAACCAAGCCAATTGAAAGTAACCAAAGATGGTGACATTCTACATTTCGCTAAAAATGATTGAAACTGTGATATGTTGTAGACATTGTGATTCTGAGAAAAGGATTTAATAGGCACAACCACTACTCACTGACCGTTTCGCCACTACAGGTCCAATTTTGGAAAGTAATCGAAAATGTTGATTTTCTGGATTTCGGTAAAAATGACTGAAACTGTGATATGTTGTAGATATTGTGATCCTGAGAAAAGGATTTAATAGGCACAACCACTAATCACTGATCGTTACGATAGTACAGGGCCACTTTTTTTAAAAGTAACGGAACAAGGTGATGTTCTGGATTTCTTAAAAAAAAATAACTGAAACTGTGATATGTTGTAGATCTTGAGATTCCGAGAAAAGGTCTCAATGGGCACACCCACTAATCACTGACCGTTTGGCCACAACCAGGCCACTTTCTTGAAAGTAAGCGAGGATGGTGATGTTCTGGATTTCGGTAAAAATGACTGAAACTGTGATACGTTGTAGATCTTGTAATTCTGAGAAAATGGTTCAACACCTAATCAGTAACCGTTTGGCCACTACAGGGCTACTTTTTGGATAGTAATGGAAAATGTTGATGTTGTCGATTTCGGTAAAAATGACTGGAACTGTGATATGTTGTAGATCTTGTGATTCCGAGAAAAGGTCTGAATGGGCATACCCACTAATCACTGACAGTTTGGCCATTACAGGGCCACTTTTTTAAAGTAACGGAACATGGTGATGTTCTGGATTTAGGTACAAATGACTGAAAAGTGATATGTTTTAGATCTTGTAAGGTCTACATGGGCACACAAACTAATCACTGACCTTTGGCCATAACCAGGCCACTTTCTGGAAAGTAATCGAAGATGATGTTCTGGATTTTCAAAAAATAAAACTGTGATATGTTGTAGATCTTGTGATTCTGAGAAAAGGGCAAAACCACTAATCACTCAACGTTTGGCCACTACAGGGCCACTTTTTGGAAAGTAATCGAATACGTTGATTTTCTGGATTTCGCTATAAATGACTGAAACTGTGATATGTTGTAGATATTGTGATTCTGAGAAAATGTCCTAATGGGCACAACTAATAATTACTGACCGTTTGGCCACTACCGGGCTACTTTCTTGAAAGTAACGGAACATGGTGATGTTCTGGATTTCGACAGAAGTGACTGAAACTGTGATATGTTGTAAATCTTGTGATTCCGAGAAAAGGTCTTAATGGGCTCACACACTAATCAATTTCCGTTTGGCCATTACAAGCCACTTTCTTGAAAGTAACCGAAAATGTTGATGTCCTGGATTTCAGTAAAAATGACTGAAACTGTGATATGTTTAAGATATTGTGATTCTGAGAGAAAGTCTTAATGGGCACAGCCAATAATCACTGGCCGTTTGGACACTACGAGATGACTTTTTTGAAAGTAAGCTAAAATGGTGATGTTCTGCATTTAGGTAAAAATGACTGAAACTGTAATATGTTGTAGATATTGTGATTGTGAGAAAATGTCCTAATGGGTACAACCAATAATTACTGACCGTTTGGCCACAACCAGGCCACGTGAAAGTAACCAAAGATGGTGATATTCTGGATTTCGGTAAAAATGACTGGAACTGTGATATGTTGTAGATATTGTGATTCTGAGAAAAGGATTTAATAGGCACAACCACTACTCACTGATCGTTTCGCCACTACAGGTCCAATTTTGGAAAGTAATCGAAAATGCTGATGTTCTGGACTTCGGTAAAAATGACTGAAATAATGGAGTGTCAGTGGGTCAATTGGATTAAGATTTTTAAGTGGGTTTTGGGTCAACAGGATATGACTCACTGCGACACACAACACATCGTGACCCACTTTGACCAAACAATCCATTCTGACCCACGCTGACCCACCGAACTACTGTGACTCACCAACCCATTCTGCTCAGTGCATTGTAGACAGCTTCTTCTGAGCACTGGTGAATTTGTCTACGTTTTACTTTCAAAGCCTTCTTTTTTCTTCTTTTTCATTTGTTTCTATTGAAGAAAGAACTTCAGGAACTCTTGCAGAACTTTAGGAAATTGATCGTATTTGCAATTGTAATAATAGCAATAGGACTTATTTCTTGACTTTTCAGGCACAGCCTAAGAGTTTTTAGAGGAGCTAACTACTGGTTTTATTTTGAATCACCTATAGTGTCTGAATTATTATATAAAAATTTAATATAACTATGTATGTGTGATCACCAACATCAAAGTCAACTGAAATGACATTTGGCATATACATAGTTAGGCCCTAATCTCAATATCATTTTTTAAAACTCCTTTTATTTGGGGGGGGGCATTTTCTATATATAGGATTGATTTCTAAAAATAATCGAAAACGATCGATATTAGTTGACGGCCTAATATTGATATTAGGCAGTCCTTGATATGAACCACCGTGACTGCCATGATATAAATTTAACTTCAACTGCTTCTTCAATGTTCTTCTTCTTTTTAGTTTTTACTTTCTATGGCTAGAGTCGAGGGTGAAAAAAATATGCTGTTCAGAAAATGCTGTTTACAATGCAGTGAGCAGAGTGGGTCATGATGGGTGATGTGTCACATGTTGTTGCACCACGTCCAACTCAGAAAACTCGACCCACCGACCCACTGACCCACTCACCCACTCCAACTCTGGTTAACGTTTCGGCGTCTGGAGTAAACAAGTTCTGCCAGGGGAACTTTTTTCTTTCAAAATATATTTTTATATGTTCATATTTATTATTATTATTAATTACTTTCTTGTATTTTTTCCTACATTATCTTAGATTGTGACCGCGGTTTAGGATAGATTATGTAAAGTCAAATACGGTTATGTATGTTTACATTTTCGTTTCTTTGTTTCAAAATGCACTCCTATCTGTTCACGTAGTCCAAACGTAGGCATACACCTCTGTATTGATCAACTATAACATTCTAGTGTATGAGTTTATTTGCTTCGGCTCTTCTGAGCTTAAGATGTAAGTAAAAACATATTAAGAACAAATAATAAAGAAACTAAGTCTACCTGATGGATAAAAATAAGAAATTATATAAAATGCAATGAGCTGATCAGTACGGTACAGTATACGTACTTTTGGGCCACCCTGTATATTATTAATAATTTATTTCTTGCATTTAATAATAACTAGCTGAAAATAACCACTTTTCGCATGGGTAAGATAAAATATCTATGTAAACAAACTGAACAACGAAACGAAAATATATCGGTAATTTTCTACTACTTTTACATAACGCGGGAAACACCCCTTGAGACCCCCTGGTTCAAAATTTAAAGAGAACGCCTCTGGCTCCCAAGCGATGGGAGCTGTATTTAGAATTCAACGCCTGTGGAAGAATCACCATTCATCTCAGCGACCGTGAAAACTAAGGGTTTGATACTAATATAGGTCATTTTGGATTATTTTTACGTGTTTCTCTACATCTCCCCCCTCCCGGTGCCCCCGGCCCGCACGCAATGGTAGCTGATTTTGAAAGTCGTCGCTAATTGAAGTGTCACCATTGATCTCAGTGACCGTGAAAACTATGAATTCGACACAAATATCGGCAATTTTCTAATATTATTACATGTCTCGATAAACGTCCCCCTCCCATGAGACCCCTGGTTCGATTTTTTTAAAAATAAAAACCACTTGGTCCTGGTCTGGGGCCTGGACAAAAGTATCCGTTATTAAAATTTAGCAACTTTTTGTCAACTCGTCTGATCCCCAGGCCGCACACATACAGCACACAAGCAAACTCGAACAGATAGAACAAACAGCGTTCTTTCGCATAGAATGTTATTGCTTCCACCCAGCCTAAGTGCCGGAGGGCTTCTTTTATACGTAAACACGTTTATTGAATCTGCCTCTTCTATCGAAGTAATGGATCGCGTGTAGTGCTAGTATTAGCTATTTTGTTGATATTGACCTTGAAGAACTAACAAATGATTTCTCATGAAGTCACAAGTCGCTTTGGTCCGTGAAGTTGATATACAGTAGAAATGACCTATGCATTACTCACCCGTTGTGAAATAGAAATATTATGTTGGTTTTATCTGAATACCCACAAATCTGTTATAGCAAGAGGCCTTACCACAACTACTTCCAATCTAGATTAAATTTCACGGCTAACTTTTTGAATCATACACAAGACTATCATTGATATGTTAGTGTTAATAATATTTATGGAACCAAAGACAGGTTTTAAACTACAAAACTGTGCTGTGCATAAAGTCGGAAATCTTATAGAGTGGTTTCATCCGTGTGTCTGTTGACAGATACCACAGATACAGATACCAGTGAACAAAGACAGAAAGTGATATAGAGAAATGGTTTTCTGCTATTGATTCTTCATCCAATGAATAGAATAGGTTCCATCTCATCCGTTAACTTTATATTGAACCCAGAAGTGGTTCAAATTAGCAATTTCCGGTTCTTACATTTAACCCATAGATGAAAACGGTAACATACATGAAAACGTTTTTTTTTTTTTGTAAACGATTGCGCGTGTATAGGCAACATATCATGGTCATTCACAATTTCTACTAAAATTGAAAATGGTTTAAATTTATTATTAGTTCCGGTCTCAACAACAGTTTCAACTTTTATCGTCATAGCATAAAACGGTAACATAGCGAGAACTGATTTTTGAAAACGAGTTATCATCTAGAGTCAACATCATGGGTACACAAAATATTCTACCGAAATTATAAATGGTTGAAATTTACTATTACTTCCGGTTTCAATTTCCAATTTCCGCCTAATAGAAATAGTAAATGCTTCAAGATGTGGTCTTTTGCAATTTATTCAGTATCCAAAGAATATATTTTATTTCCTCCGTTAACCTTCTACTCAAACCGGAATTGCTTCAAATTAGCCATTTCCGATTTCAACGTTTGTCGATATATAAAGAAAATGATAACGGATAGTGAGAAGTGGTTTCTGCAAACGATTTAGAGTCTAAAGACAAATATCTACAATACTAAATTCGGCTGTAGTTAGAATTTATTATAACTTCTGGTTTCAATAACGGTTTCAACGTTTATTGCTATAGAATGAAAACGGCAGCAGATAGCTAGAAACAGTTTTAAGCAAACGATTCAGCCTCTCAACAAACATATCGTTACTATCCATATAACTCTACTAAAACTGGAAATTGTTCAAATTTACTAGTACTTCCTGTTCCAATACTGATTTCAGTAGAGCAAAAATGGTAAAAGATATTAAAATATGGCTTTTTGCAATCGATTCATCGTCTCAAGAATAGCCTACTCCATTTCCGTGGAAGCTTTGATCCAAGCAGAATTTGTTAAAATTAGCCATATTATGTTTGAACGTTCCTCGCCATAGAGCAAAAACAGTAACAGATAGAACATTTTTGTCCAAACGATTTACCGTCTCTAGACAACATACCATAATTATTGTAAACACCCTACCGGAACAGGAATTGGTTGAAATTAAAACCACTTCCTATTTCAATTCTTTTTTCCATAGATCAAAACAATAGGAGATATCAGGATACGTTTTTTTTACGATCAACAGGAAGTGGTTCAAATTAACTATCATTTCCTATTTCAATTCTTGTTTCCAGGAATCAAAACAATAGAAGATATCAAGATACGGCTTTTTTAAATATATCAGAGTCGTAAGGAAATGTTCCTCCAAGAATTCAGCATCCCAAGAATACTTTCCACCAATTCCTATTCAAAAAAGAAGTAGCTGAAGTTAGCCAAGCTCGGTTTCAACGTGTATTGCTACATTTTTAATCTATGACTAAGAGTTTCAACTTGTTGCATATATTAGACGAGTTACCAGTACCAATACCAAACTAAAAGAAGTGAGTATCGTTTCACAGTATGAAACGAAGATTTCCAAACAATATGAATTCAATAGTGAAACTTGAAGTAGTGTTATCATCTGTCACAAAAGAAAATGTACATTTTTCGCGGGATAGTATGTTTCTATCACCTCTCGATTTAATTAAATGTTTTAAAGGACCAATCCCTAACCATAAATCGATAAATGTATTACCTCTCGTTTTGCAGCTCAGACAAAATGCGATAGAAATATCGTAAACCTTAATAGAAAGACAAAACAGCTACGTTCTTTTACAAACTTGAAACTTACGAATATTAGCAGTATATATTTACAGAGTAGATAGTTTCTGCTACATTATTCCGTAGTTCATTGGATCCGTACAGAACTACCACCCAGATGCTATGTGAGCTTTGTGGTGGACAAATACCGTGTGCGTGGGAGTTTCCGGGGTGGTCCCGCTTCCTCCCACTGTTTTCATTCCACCAATTCATTCCATCATCATCCATACAGCCTGAGCCGTAGTTACCTAAAAAACGTATGACAAAGTCAAGTACTTGACCTACTAAGTAGAATTTGGTACGCTACCTTTAGACCACGGAGGCCAAAACCGTGAACTGGCGTCCTCATAAGATCAGTGCAATTTGTAGTTATGTTCAATTAGCAAGCCAAATACCAAATTATGTTACATGTTCCTGTATTCTTTATATCATAGTATGATACTACAAATATAACAAAATATTATGATAAAATAAATCACCAAGACGCTAGGGCGGATTAGGTGTTCCTGAAACGGTGGCTCAGTGATTGAGCGTTCACCACTGGTGGATGGGGTCCCTGGTTCGATCCCAGGTCTCACCAAATGAAATTTGTGGTGGACAAACACCGTATGTGGGGGTTCTCGACGTTCTCCCGTTTCCTCCCACTTTATTAATTCCACCATTTCATTTCATTTATTCCACCATCATCACCGTCTCCTTTAGCCTAGCCGGCATAACTGTGGAACGTAAAACTCAAAGATTTCGTTTGTATTGTTTTGTTTTCGTATTACTAGTAATAGCAGTAGTGGTATTCGCTGTCGTATTAGTATAGTAATAAGTAGTAGCAGTAGTTGTATACGGTATAACTAGTAGCAGTATATAATAGTATATAATAGTAGTATATAATAGTAGCAGTATAACATACGGTGTAGAAGTTTTACATATCTTCTCTGTTACTTGTAATGCATTAATGAGTGTAGTATAAGACTTTTACGTCCATGAGCTGTATTATTGCATAATAAACATGGCTGGACAGAGCAAGCACAAACAACAAATAGACAGACAGTATAGGGATATAGAAAACAAACCTTGGGTAACTTTTCAAAGGTTTTTCTTATTTGAGAAGGACAAATAGACAGTGCAATATTATGACCACATATTTCTCATTTTCCATTACATATTGAAGGATTGACTTGATTTATCAACTTGGTTGTTCTCAGGCCGGTTACGCCCGGCCCCTTTAGAGCCCGGCTCCTTTGTGCCCGGCCAGTTTAGAGTCCGGCCCGTTTGTGCCCGGCCCGGTTACAGCCCGGCCCACTCTCTGCCCGGCTCGAGATTCGGGCCGGATCGGGTCGAGACGGACACAGAATACAGATCCATCCGGGCCGTCTTCGGGCCTGGCTTTGCAGGGCTCTGGTCTACAGACAGATGGATAAAACCGTTTTACAAGACTTCCAGCGTTTATGCACAGTACAGGTTTGAAGGTCATTTCTATATTAACTTCATGAATTAAAGGGAACTTGTATTCCTCGAAATGCATTTGTTGGTCCTTCAAGGTCAATCGAACAATGAAAAAACTGATACTAGGAGTATTTTAACACGCCACTCATTACAACGATATAACAGAATGCTGCCTCCGGCTGTTAATAAAAGGCTTAACTAGCTGGAACTCGCTAGTACAGGAGCAACGTTATATGCCAAACAACGTTGTACTGTGTAAGAAATGCTAGGGGTTGTTCTGTCTATGTGCGCCGCCTCCTTGGTGTTCCCTGGTTAAAGCACTCATACAAATAATCTTGTCAGGGCGCTGTAGGCAAGATTGTTAGTTTGGAAACATAATAAACATAATAAAATAAATATTTCTCGCTTGACACTATTAAAAAATAAACAATTAAAACAGAGATGGGAGTTAAAATTTCTAACCTCTAAAACATAATTGATTGTTTCAAATGTGTTTTTGCAAAGGCAACCAAGAAACACACTAAGTTAGTCACTTTATACTTTATGTCCACAACAAAATCCTTGCAGGGGGCGCGGTGGCTCAGTGGTAGAGCATTCACCTCTGGTGCTTGGGGTCCCAGGTTCGATCACAGTCCCCGCCAAGTGAACCTTGTGGTGGACAAACACCGTGCTCGTGGGTTTTCTCGAGGCACTCCCGTTTCCTACCACTTTCTTCATTCCACCATTTCATTCATCTCTCATCATCACCGTCTTCTTTAGCCTAACCGGCATAACCGTGGGACGCAAGACTCAAAGATTTGATTTTCAAAATCCTTGCAAGTTCTTTTTGCAATACCATTAAAATTATTTTCTTTTCTGATGATATTTTCATTTTAATTTGTATGAATGTAGTATTTTCTTTTAGTAACGTTGGATAATATCACTGCCTCTTGCACTCATTGTGCATCATGTAAGTTGTTGAAAATAAACACTAAATACCACGATTATATATGTTGGGAATATGCATTACAGGAATTAAACTTGAACCCGGGTTTCAACCTGTCTCTTTACGTTTAAGTCAGCCGTGTTACCGACTGAGCTAGGACATTCCCAACTTATCCTTATATTACCGGTATATTTTACTTTATCACAGCACAGCCCTTTATGACAGTGTTCATAAAAGATTTTAACTAAAAAGAAATCAATCAAAAAAAATCGAGACTCAATGAAAACATATAACTCGTCCCGTCATTTACATGCACCCACATACATTTTGGAAAGTCGGCGCCGTTGGTTCTATCTGTTGTGTTTGAAATCAGTGTTTCTTTCAGAAACTATGTTCCGGGGGGGCACACTTAGTATTCCGGGGGCACTATCGATAACTTTCTATTTTTTATTATATTATAGACGTATTATTTTGGTCTCTTCCGGGGGGCACTCTCATAGCTCCGGGCGGGCAGTACCCCTAAAAACACTTCTGGAAGAAGCACTGTTTGAAATACACCTAATCTAATATAAATAAAATAAAAAGTTTGTTTGTGTGTCTGTCTGTCTGTATGTATGTATCTGTGTGCTGCCTGGAGACCAGACAAGAGGACCGAGAGTTACCAAATTTTGATCTTGGGTACCTTGGCCCAGGTTCCGGATCAAGACGAAGCGTTTTTTTTTTAAATCGAACCAGGAAGTCTCAGGAGACGTTTACAGGGACATGTAAAAGTAGTAGAAGATAACCGATATTAGTGTCGAATTCAAAGTTTTGGCGGTCGCTGAGATCAATGGTGAAACTCCGATTGCATTAACTTCCAAATTAATCCCACTTAGTTGAGGGTCGGGGTACCGGAGATGATAACTGACATGTAAAAATAATCCAAAATGGCCGATATTAATGTCAAATCCAAAGTTTTCGCACTCGCTGAAATCAACGGTGATACTATAGAGGCGTTGACTTCCAAATACAGCCACCATGCGAATAATGGGTTTTTCTGATAGTTATTAATAAATGCAAGAAATAAATAATTAATAATAAATGGGAACAGATAGGAATGCGTTTTGAAAGAAAGAAACGAAAGTGTAAACATACATAACCATGTCTGACTTTACATAATCTATCATAACCACGATCACTAATCTAACAAGAAGAAAGTAGACTGGTAAATTAACTTCGGGGTCATTTTTCGCGAGGTAGTATTGCACATTTAAAATATGGATATTTAGGGATGCGTACGAGTCGAGACATGTCTCGAATCTGGATTGAAATTCGAGTTGACACACTTTGTAAAATTCGAGACGAGTCAAGACAAATTTATTTTTCGACTCTAATTTTCGAGCCGAGACACAAGTCGAGTCGAGACTTTTCGTAAAAATCTCGACTCGACTCGAATGTGTCGAAAATCTTTCTATAATTTTTAATATTATTTTGAAGAAAGTTTTCAGTCAGAAACAGCCTTGAAACCAATTCCAGTATTTATTACTTTAGAAAGGTACCGAACGCATAAACTTAATGGTTAATCTTTCGAAATCAAGATTTAATTTTCAGCTCAATTCCGTTAATTAAAACTAATAATTAATGTCGTGATATTTGATTGTACTTCAAATATAATAATAATAATAATAATAATAATAATAATAACAATAATAATGCTCTGGGGGACATACACGTGAGCATGTATCTAGTATAGCTCGAGCAAGGCACATGACGGCCGACGCGTATCGCACTCTGCTTGCAGACTACGTACACCCCTTGATGACGACCATGTTTCCCAACGGTAGTGGCATTTTTCGACAAAATAATGCATCATGTCACAAGGCCAGGAGTGTGATGAAGTGGTTCAAGAAATGTTCAACAATGTTCTATATCTGTTGACGATGTGCGAATTACAAGGGGGATGAGGGAAATCTCCATTGGTAATACTATATGCTCCTATAGCCAAAGGAGATTTCCCTCCATGTCAAAGAACTATGTGCTGTGTAATTAAAATGTATGAGTTGTTTTATCTGTTGTGTGTATGAAATAAATTATTAAAAAATGCAACAAATAAATTATTAACAATACATGTGATCAGATAGGAATGTATTTTGAAAAAAGAAAAGAAACGGTAAACATACGTAACCGTATTTAACTATACATAATGTGACTAAACTAACCGATGGTAACTAATCTAGAATAATGTAGGAAAGATGCAAGAAAGCTTATTAATAATAATAAATATCAATATATTGAAATATATTTTGAAAGAACAATGTTTCCCAGAAGTAACTTTGTAAATTTAGGATTTAGGATTTAGATTTCTGGGCTTTCGGCATCTGAGACCATTTAACCCGTCACGTTCGAGGGATGACGTCTCTAGGCGAACACACTTTCCGGGGAAAGGGAAGGAAGAAAGGATTGGGGAAGAAAGGAAGTGATCTGAAACCTAAGGTATCACCCTGGCATCTTCCTGGTGTGTATGTGGAAAACCAAGGAAAATCTCATTCAAGATGACTGGCCTGAAAAACTTTTAAATTTTTCGACCGAGTGCCCCCACCAGGAATCGAACACGGGACCGCCTTCATGTAACCATATAAACGTATGTTTGTCTATTCCATTACATTGCGAATAGGCGAAATTGGAACAATATTGCATCGGAGTCAGTCAATTAGTTCGAATAAAATCTGTTATTCATAGCACAATCCCTTCGAGGACATTTCCAAGATCGAGGGAGTAACCCACATGGTTGAAAGTAGTGTTTCCACGAGATGAGACGAGAGAAGACTTCAAGCTGTCTAGTCTCCTGAGACAAGAAACGAGAAATGTCTCGTCTCGTGGCAACACTAGAGCGGATGAGGCCCACAAAAAGGAGCTGTTATACAAAGTGGTTACAATTACAGCTTTTAACCACTTTTGTTTGGTTATCAGCACAACACACAACACGACTACAATCTTCCAATCAGTGTTTCTTTCAGAAAAAATGTTCCTGGGAGGGTATATTTAGGACTCCGGGGTACTGCTGGTATTATTCTATTATAGATGTATTATTTTGGTCTCCCCGTGGGGGGTACTCTTAGAGTTCCAGGGGGCAGCACCCCAAAAACATGTCTGGAAGAAACACTGCTTAAAACAACGACTACTTAGTTTCGACCACGGGCGCCCGAAGGGAGGGGGAAGGGGCCCGGCCGCCCTTGCTCACGAAAAAATATGTGTATTATAGCAAACTACGTATATTAAATATCAGGCGTAATACAGCAATCAAGGAGATGACCCCCTTAAAAATTCTTCGGGCGCCAATGGTTTCCAGTAATGAATTATTACGCCAGGAATATTTGTCAATATCGTCGGTACAGTCGAAAGGCAAGCCTTTCCCACTTATTCTGAAATCCTTTTTTCAAAACTTCTGGCGCCACTTCAAAATATAAGAAGGCCCATGTGACTTTCTGATTTCAAAAATGACTTTGGTTCGAATAACATCATAAAACAATAAAACGAAACCAAATTTTATTGTCAAACCAGCATCCTTTCAAACTCAGTACAGGAAAAGGCCTACACGTTTCTGTCTTTGTTCGGAACGAGAAACCTCATGAACAATGGTTAGTTGCTGATGAAACTGGCATTAAGAGTACTTGTATTTCTATAAAGGATTTTTATACATAGATATAACCACCAGCACTCGGAATGAAATATTCTGAAAAACTGATCTCAAAGAATGGTTTAACATTTTACTTGAATCTGGAACAGTATCACTAAATATTTAAACTTGAATCGGTTGGAAAATAGAAATGAAAGCTGTTTCTAAGAATCATTTAAAAAATAACTTTAGGTCTTCCTTGTTCTTTTATGATAGTCCTCATTTGAAATAATAAACGCTGGTATACTTTCGAAGGCAATAATTTATTCCGAGTTAATAAATTTTTAAAGAATTTCAAAAACTGTCTTTTCATTTTTGAGACATGAGACGATACGAGGCAATTCAAGAGACGTCTCGTCTCGTCTCGTCTCGGAAACGAGACGGAACAAGTAGTGTGTCTCGTCTCGTGTCTCGTATCAAAGGTTTCTGTCTGGTCTCGTGGCAACACTAGATGAAAGAAAGAAACTAATGAAATCTTTGGGGTTTACGTCCCACGATTATGCCGGTTCGGCTAAAGGAGACGGTGATGATCAGTAATGAATGAAATGGTGGAATGAACAAAGCGGGATAACCACGAGAAAACCCACGCACACGGTGTTTGTCCACCACAAAGTTCACTTGTCGGGGACTGGGATCGAACCCAGACCCCAAGCACCAAAGTTGAACGCTCTACCACTGAGCCGCCGCGGCCCCAAGAAAGAAACAAATATGTAAAGATACATATATGGGTACACACACACGGATAAAGTAGTCATACATGTATTTTAATCTTCTGACTACTTAACCCCGACTAATTTAAGATTGCAAGAAAGTAATTATTAAGAAGAAATATAAACATATAGAAACGTATTTTGAAAGGGAAAAAAGCAAACCGTACCAGCCATGATATGAATCTGGGTTGCCCACTCAACAAGCAGACATCTTACCGAATTATCTGCGGCAGAACTTGCAATTTGTGGTTTTGAAGCTTTATTTATACTGTGTGTGTTACGTAACGACGCTACGGAATGTCATTACTAGTGCGACCACCTCATTCAAGACCCTTTTTGTAAATTGTTTGAGGAAAAAAGAGTGATTTCGTAAATCAACAAAACGGATCTTGTATATAGAGGGTGTAACTAAAAGGTACGACAAAACTTCATGGGTGGATTCCTTATTGGTAGACAAGCAAAAACGTTCCGATGACCATATGTCGGGAAATGCATCGTTCCAGAATTACGGCCTTTGAACCGACTACTGGTGTGAAATAGTCACATTCTGGTCGCTCCTTAATGTGTCTCAATTTAAACCTCAATATATCAAACTCTGATTAAGATAGTAAGGTAATTATAGTAGCAACGTGTTCTGCAAAAATTAAGCTTTCCGCTGATATGCATTTTATGAGTGTATACCCAAGGAAGCCATCTCCAAAATGCTGATGCAAGAATCAAACAAAAAACAAGTAATTACCCTCCCATGTCCACCGTGGTACTCCCACACATACATAAAATACACAGGGTGAGTCAAAAGTCCTTGGACACCTGCATAAGTGAAAATCGACGGGAAAAGTAAAAAGTAATGATGGGAACAGAGGTTTCATGAGGGGCCGCAACTTTTGAAGTGTATGTCATCTTGAAATCCGCCATTTTGGATTCACGTCATTTTTTAAAATGGGAAGGGGGTGTATGACCCATCAAATAACACTAGCTTGAGCTCAGGAATTTAGTGGGGTAATTTGTTTTTTCTTATCTAGTACAGTTTAGAAGTTATTAATGTTGAAAGGTGGGAAATTACCTTGATACCGAATGCTACAACACATGTTCTACGTGTTGTCCATTTCGTGCAATGCACAACTGTAGTAACTGCAACCACTCTGACTGGATTCTCACACGGAGGAGATGACTCCTGAAGTTTGGCCATAGGCTTGTTGGATGCGTTCCTCCAGGTGTCTCAAATCACGGATTGTCTCAGCTTACACTATCTGCTTAAGATGTCCCCATAGCAGGCCCGTAGCCAGCCTGATTGCTTAGGGCGGGCAATGATGAATACTGAGGGGGCAATGGCAGGGACCTCAAGGAACACTAAAACTCTCTCTCTCTAATATATATATATAGTTTTTGTTCCTTGGGGCACTTGTCGTTGTCAGTGTCTATGTTCATTTATATATTTATTTATTATTTATGGAATCTATAAGAAAGTTGAAACACTTTATTATGCTGATAAATATTACAGTACCAAATCCACGACTATTAAATATCATCATTAACATTTTTTTGTTAAAATGATGGTATATAATTCAATATACATTTTAATACACTAAGTAGTACTAAAAGTAAAAAAAAAATAATTTATTTTAGGAACATTTATTAACTGTTATCTAAATTATAGTATTTTGGCACTACAATACTTTTATTACAAGGAGATTACGGAATATTTTTATGTACAGAAATTAAGAAACAATCCTGACATAAGTAAAATAAATATTTTTTACAGTTCTTATGGAAGTAATTACATCAAAAGGAGTTTACGTGAGCACTTCGCAAATTCAATAACAAGCTGGTCTAGATCTATTGCACGCAGAATATCTTTGTTGTAAGCCAGGAGAACGAGGTCCGATTTTCTTTCATGTCCTATAGACAGACGTTGAGGTCCAAGGAGAGCTTTCAGATTTGAGAAGCAGTTTTCGACCGTGGACATAGAAGACGGAATAATTAGAGCAGCTTTTGTAAGCATCTTTAGACAAGGGAAAGCCTCGCCATATTTTCCAATTTGTTTTGTGAGCTCTTACAGAGATGATGTCTTGTTGATCAGTCAATTTGCTAGATCTATTTCCTGCTTCAAATTCTGAAGCACTTTGCAATGCAGGTCTTTGTACTTTCCAACATCACACAGAGGTTTCAAATTTTCTTCACTTCTTTTCTCGCTCAGTAAGTGGTGAATGGCACCAATCACATCTGTTCCTATCTCACTGAATCTGCTCCGAATATCTTCGACGGAGATATTGAGAACTTCGCAGAATAATCTTTTCAGCTCCTTCTCGTCTTCCTTTCCCTTCTCCAAATTTATGCCTTCCAAATCAACAACCGAATCAGCTAAGCGACTGGGGAATGTGCATTTGCGTTTCAATGGTTGCTAAAACGAAGTGTTTAAGGCATATGCCTTCATTGCATCGTGAAGGATATTTTCAAATATTCCTTCGTCTTGCCGGCAAAACCTGAGCTGTTCCGTTACCGATTTGTACCATATTGGACGAAATCGTCGAATTGAACCAGAAATGCTGGAACCTGGAAAATTTGCTAGATGCGGCTGAGCGGGTTTTGTATCGCCAAGGTCTGATGCATGGTGGAAATCAACACCAACATAGTGGAAATCAGATATTTGACGTTTAGTTTCTTCTTGACCTTCTACACATGTTGGTACAGATGTCCCTGTTTCTGAATTAGTTTCATTTTCGATAACTTTTGCACCAAAAATGACTTGATGGATGCCTGCTTCATATTTATGGCGTTATAATAGTCAGTAGAGTAATTGGAAACGTCTGGCGAAGTACATTTGCTTGTAGTTCATTTTCTACTGTTTTTGTTTCCTTCTGGAAATTCGCTAAGCACTCTGCTACTTATTATTGCGCGCAATTATAATGGTGTATGACAAAATCTTTTTAAAATAATAGATTCGGTGTTCTGCTGCCGTCTTGATTTATTTCTCTGAGTGCATATGTGGAATTAACGTTCTTTGTAAACAAATCGTGAAACAAATGGTTCGGGGCCACTCAGTAAACCAAAGTGAGAAGATACAAACTGCTATTTAGAAACATTTTGCAATCATTGATTTATTTTCGTGGGTGCTATCCGCAAAGACTCAAATCACGTGAAAAACAGCATTGTTACCGCTTTTACAATAAACAAAACTTCCGAATTCCCCACTGATTTTTTTGTATCTGACTATTCTAGAGGCGCATGTACGTTTTCTCCAGACATCACAGTTTCGGTACCATTTTCATATATGAAACTTGCATTTTCCTTGCACTGTAAGGAACATGGATATGTTGCATGTTTTACACGTTAATTACAGGCACACGTGGGACATTTATTGTCAAGTCGGCAAAACAAATGTTTTAACCTGCAATGTTACACATGCAGAAGCCAGGCACTCACATTCATGTAACATAGCCTGTTTTCGGTTCAATTTACATATGGGTATTCTTTGAAAGGGCATCTTGTCCAACGCCTTGAATGCTTGTCGTGGTTGTGATTCTTCAAACTCTTGGAATGAGGAAAAGTAAAACATGGGAGATTATTGAGTATATCTAGCAATAAGAATAACTGTTATTTTTCGTAGAAATATACGCCACGTTCAATTTCATTTGTTAGTAGTAGTAAATTTTCACTAAGTTCAATTTTATTTAGTAAATAAAATCACAAGATTTTCCTGTTTGGGATTTGCTGAAACAATTTGAAACTTCTGGACAACGTCCTTTTTAGAGCGGAAAAAATATTTTAGAGCGGGCAAAAAATATTTTAGAGCTGGCATTGCCCGCTCTAGCCCCTCCCTGGCTACGGACCTGCCCCATAGATAAAAATCAAGGGGCATTAAGTCAGGGGATCTGGGCAGCCACTCCACGGGACCACGGCGACCAATTCACTTCCGTGGCAGTTGTTCATCCAACCATTGACGGACACAAGATTATACTTGGAATGCTATGCTGTTTAGCTGAAATTATTTTGATTTTTTTTAAAGTTTTGACTTGGACTTACGTATTATGCAAGTGAATAGCCCTGAAACATAGATGCTAACATAAAAAACAGAAAACAAAAAACACGATGAAAAAGAGTGAACTTGGGATGTTTTGTAATTCAGGTTTTCACTTCAAACTTCAAATAGAACTGGGGTAACTCGCAGACAATGGCTGACTTAACACTTTGATAATATCGGGTGTAATGGCTGGTTTGAGAATACAATTGATATGGTCTCTGTAGCTAAGTAGACTCCCACCATTCCCCCTCAACATTGGATAAGGAAATGAAAAACTTTTTTAGAATTTGATTGTTGATTCCAGTATATTTCAAGCATCACTTCTCGGAATCTGGGCCTGTGATATATCGATATATCGCTATCATCGATATCTATATTATCATATATCAACATTCGATATCGCAAATATATGGACATGAATATAATCATTCTAAATTTTCGATATCGATATTCGGGGAGTGGGGATGCGAGGAATAAAGGTCCCCTAAGACTTGCGATAGATGAAGAAATTAAACTTACTTTTTGCAAGATTGTTTTCTAATCATATCTTTATTACCAAACATTGCAATGTAAATATATCCACTTGCAAATTTGCAATATTATATGATGTAATTTCTTAGGCGCCAAAACTTTTTTGTTCCCTGAAGAAAGAAACAAAAAATCACCTGGAAAAGCAAGTACTTCGAACTTTGAAGTAGAATTAACCGTAAGAAAGTTTTTTGTTTCTCTTCCTTGGAGATTTCCATCCCTTTTGGCTTTTGGGACCCCTAATTGACAAAAGGTGAACACATGATCGCTATATGCATTTATGCTCCGAGGGAGAGTCAGAGATTTAGAAAAGGAAACGACTTCTTAATAATAATAATAATAATAATAATAATAATAATAATAATTATTATTATTATTATTATTATTATTATTATTATAACAATGGGGTTTACAACTAGGGTCTTGCCTGTTTAACTTGCATGGGAAGGCCGCAAGTCTGCTACGTCACTGGTGTCCCCTATTCTGTGTTTATGTCTTTTTTGTTTCGTGTAGATATTTGTTTTTGTGCTCTTAGGCTTTTATATGAAACTTTTATATTATGTATTTTTTTTTCTTTTTATGAGTTTCTTTTTCTGGGTGGGGTGGGGGGAAAGAGAGAAATGCTTTCTTCTGATATCTGTTTCTTACCATTCATCTTGTTTGAACTGCTTAAGTAAGTCATTTTGTAACTTTTGATGTCATCCAACTCCATCACAATAATAAAATTGCCATTCTTTTCAATTTGTTTTATTCCCTTATTTGCAGTTTGCCACACTGATATATTTGTGACAAAAATGAGGTTTTGTCCAACGCCTTTCGAATTCGCAACCAACCCAACCTCCGAGCGTTTTGGGTTGCCTACTATTGCAGGAAAAGGAGAATTGCAGATGGTAATGAACTTTTGGAGTCGTGTATACAATGTAACCTAAAACTTAACCTAAAGCTTTTATTTTGATCCGTCAAATAAGAGCAGTGGAATATGCATTTTCTAATCTTCACAGGGTACATAATACAGAATCTGCATTCGATTTTCGTTTAAGTACGAGTATGACTTTGTATGTGTTATGTATCATTTTTCCACAGAAAACAAGTAATACAAATTATTCTAGTTAATTTCGTCATTCGTTATATTATGACAGATTTCCAGTACCGACAAATTGCCCAGGAAAATTTTTTGGTTTGTTGATCCATGGCATAATAGAAAATTTTTAAAAGTATTAATTTTACTGTTGTGGGGTTACGTTATGTTCTTTTGAAAATACTTGTTATTTTGGTAGTTTACAATGAATATAACTTATCCAAACATATCTGCTAGTATATGAAGTTATAAAAAAAACTTACGAAGTTATTTCCTAGGACACATATTCTTATTATATTTGCACACAGTTAACAGAACTTTATATAATATGTAACATATAGATTTTTAATTGCCGTAGTATTAAACAATTTGATATATTCATTGTGATCTTCTCTATCTGTAAGTTGATAATAGTGGCACATTCGGCCTGAAATCCAGGTCTTATCAATTATTCTGTACATGAATGACAGAGCGAAAGAGCCAGCCACACAGACGGCAATTGCAACAATAAAATGAACTGTTGTTGTGAAAAAGTGATAATTCCGTGTAACACACCACGCAAAAAAACGAAACCGACATGAGGACGACATATTTCATCGAGAAATGCTTATATAAAAACTTTCAGGTCAAGAAACTCCGGTAAGCGAGTGGCACTGCAAAACTGCAACGCTTAACATCAATCTGCATACAAAGTCCAGAATACGATACAAACAAACACGGTTTATCACTGGGACTACCAAAATTCTACTAAATTACCACGATTGCCAAGCCAGTGTGATGAATCGTGTGTGGGATAAAATTGTACACTCTTAGTTGAAATTGAGCATATTAATGCTTACTGCTATACGACAGTATATAGCAGACATCCTGTTTAATGAGGAGCAGTGCGTGTTTAGCAAAAAAAAAAAGTAAAATGGGATCTCAAGATGGGAATGGATGTTTCATTGGAGACTCTAGTGGCATGTTTCACTAGAAGAGATGATAGTGCCATTAAAGGAACACCTATTCTATACGAAGGATTCAAGATCTCTACTATTACGGATTCAAGAAACGGCACTTATGGTACCACATCTTGTACCACTCGTCGAGATGATATTTGTTCATGGAAGAAACATACCTAAAGGTAAATTCGTTCAAAGCGCACTGTGTACAGATATGTCAGTAAGAGTTTTGTTACTGAAGCTGCTTTATTGTTACTGCGAACTTTTATTAATCACCATTGTCAAGTATCTGATCTTTCGAGGCTGGCTATGGCAAAATTGTTACACCCTAGGTCTGTGACTTACCTCATCTCAATTTTTAGTTTATATCTATCCATTTAGCTGCAAGTAATACAGGCCAAAGTTTTCGGGAAACCTGTGTCTCCAAATTTATAAATTCCAAGATGTTTCTCCAGCTGACTCAAGTGTATCATGGCTGATGTCAAAATAGATGCTCTTAGCAGATGCTTAGATGAGATGATTCGGTTATCTCATAAGCACTACAAAATATATAACTCTGCAAAACCGTACGGGCCACTTATCTTCATATTCATAAATATTTGAATTAGAAACAGCAATGTATGATTATGTTGTTGAAGGCGATGATGGCCTCTAGTTATCAGTCTTAAAAGAATCATTGGTGTTCTCCCCCATTTGATGGGATAATTTCCTATTATTTTCGTATCGCTTGCAGTTAAAAGGGTAAATGTAAACTGTGTGAAAGATGCATATCTGATCTCTTGGAATGTAGCGTTCCGGCCTTGGGCGGTCAAGAAGGAATTCACATGCGTTGGTTGTGATTAAGAACAGCTCGCAGTAACAGTAAATCTTTTTCAGTCATCAACACTCTTACTGACATACCTACACAGAGTGCATCTTCAATGATTCTATCTTTAGGCATGTTTTCTCAATCACCAATTTCAGCTCAACGAAATGGTACAAGATATGGTACTTCATTTCAGCTGCTATGGAATCCATTTCTTGAATATGTAGAAGTAGTGATTTATTTCCCTGTCGTATAGGGACTTCCTTTAATGGCACGTTGAGCAATTCTATTGATATTTGTCATAGATTTTCAAACAAAACATCCTTCCCCTTTCTCCGTGATAACCATTAGCTTTATTTTATTTTATTTTATTTTTTTGCAATATACGCACTGCTTCTCGTTAAATAGGATGTCTGCTACATACTATCGTATAGCAGTACGTTAATAATATGGTCAAATATCCACTAACAGTGTACAGTTTTGTCCCACACCTGATTCAGCAGACTAACTTTGCAATTGTGGTAATTTAGTGAAACTTTGGTTCTCCCAGCGATAAATCTTGTTTGTTTTATCGTATTCTGTAGTAATTTAAATGCAAATTCATGGTAAGCGGTGTCGTTTTGCAGTGTCACTCTCTTGCCGCAGTTCTTTAACCTTAAAGTGTTTATAGAACCTTTTCTCGATGAAATTTATCGTAATCATTTCAGTTACGTTTTATGCGTAGTGCGTCACACAGAATGTTCACTTTTCACAACTTTTACGATAAAAATTTACGATTCATGTGAAAAAACAAAAGTGTTGCAGGTAGGTATTGATCAGTGCCTTGTCATGGTGCGGGCTAGCGGGGCAACGACCCTGGCTGCCGAAATAAGGTAGCGCAAAATTCGGGAGTATGAAATAAATGGAAAGAAGGAAAGAAAAAGAAAGAGGAAAAATTACTTGGAATATTTGAGGTCAATAGCAGATAGTGTTACTCGTGTTAGGAAAATCTATCTACACCCAACCACAAAAGTTTCTCCACCCTAAGTGCTCTAATTCCATAACTTGGGGTCCAGGTAATTTGCAGTTGTGAGAACGCCTGGACAGATGCAACCCAATTTACACGTAACTTTTCTCGGCACTGACAACAGTTGGTAGCACTGAATCCGGTCTTTGTGCAAGTAAAATTGTGAGTAGATGACTCACGAAACATTTCTCCATTCTGAGATGAACCTCTCTGGTTCAGAGCGTGTTTACCAATGAACATCATATGTTAATCTCAACATTGTTGTGTATGTAATGTATTATTTCACTATATACTGTATATTCAAAGAAAAAAAACACTTATCACACATGAATCAGAAAATGCTTGAAAGTAGACGAAAATATCAAATCTAGAACAACTGCTGGAAATAAGTTAGTAAATGATTGCCTTCGTTGAGAGAACTCCAATACTCATCATTCCAATATTTTTTTCTTTCTGCAGGAGAGAAAATCTTGCTTGTCACACTGAGAATGTATTGAAATTGAAATTGAAATTGAAACACTTGAAAATGTTAGAACCTGAGTGGGATTTGAACGCGGGTCCGCCGAATATAACTTCAATGCGCTAAACACTTACCCATCTCGTCACTTCATCTTCCGCCTAAACTATTAGCTAGTTAAAAGCATTGCATGTAAGACTATACACAAAATACTCGTACTAATACTCGTATAAGAAGACGTTGCTTATGAGTGTCACAATGACTTACTCGAGGTTTCCTTCTTTAACTCAAAAACAAGTGATATAGACCTTCGTCAATGAGGAAAATATCGCGAAGCGTTCTTCAAGATGAGGCTACCTCATTGTTTTTAACTCGTACCGATTTATATTACTGCAGTTCTTCCTCACCGTAACTTCTAATATCTAAAGAAGAAAAGCCGGCAGACATTATTTTCGCATTCTTTTAATTGCATCAACACGTGTAGAAATAGTGTGTTATGTTTATGTAACATAGCTACTAATTTATTTTCTTATCTTTGTATCAAGTGTGAAAGCAGAGAACTGCCATTTCAATGACCCGGGTTCGAATCCCAGCGTGACAGTTATTTTTTCTTTATTCGAAGGTATTTTTTACGTAATTGATATTGTAATTCTGTTATTATTATTATTATTATTATTATTATTATTATTATTATTATTATTATTATTATTATTATTATTATTTATTATTATTATTATTATTATTATTATGCGTATAACTGTATGAATTTCGATGGCAACTGTCGCCGAATATTAAAAAGTGAATATGGTAGAACTATGAAATAAAGTAAAGAGATGCGCGTAATTTTATCATAAAATTATATGGCGCAACGAATTTTATCTTATCCCAAACGGTTATCGTCGAATACACACAGTTAAAGGAGCACTCTGTTGATCAAATTAATAGAAGTTGCTAGACAAGTATTGGCCACCGGCAGAAAAAATACAGAGTAATTGGAAGTCGAGTATGCTCAAAGACTTTTAGAGAACTATCTTCGTGGCTTGGCTAACAATTTAAATTTGCAATCCACGTTATCAGTTTGAGACAAATGTCAATCGTATTTGGTATTTGGAAAGTTAAGAAAACTGATAATAAACTTATGTCCAATATAAGTTGGAAGAATTTCAAAACAGAATAAAGTAGCCAGAATTTTTCAATGTACGTTTACATACTTTATATATCTGCGACTTGGGACTAAAAGGGCTAATGTCAACACGAAATAGTTTGGAGTATATATACTATTCATATTATCATTTGCTTTTGTTGCATAAGAAAATATCCATTTATAGACGTTAAAATTTGACGAACATCTCATTTTTTTTTTGCCAAAAAGTGACATTGGCCCTTTTAGACCCGAATCGCATATTATATATATATATATAATTTAATCGACAAGATATGAAGATTGTTCTTTGTTTTTAAGGTTTCATGTAGAGTAAGTACTTTTCAAATATAATAAATGTAATCTCAAAAATACATAATAATAAATGTTTATCTCAAAAATACATTTTGTTAGTAATGTCTTTTTTCACTCTTATTATCTTATTGTAAAACTTTATGCAAAATTGGTACTTCTAAAATATAATGATCATAATGTAATGTTAATCAAAGTCAAGTTGTTCAAAAAATATACTCTAATGTAAAAAATATATACGTATAAAATCTGATCAGATGCAACTGAAAATACAAACAAATGCTATTTGTTTGTAATGTTTGTAATTTGTTTTTCAACCATTTTTAAATCCTTATTATAAGGCTTCGTTTTAGGTTAGCACCCTTAATATATAATAAGAATAATGTAATATTCAACGAAGTCAAGTTGTTAATATATATATATATATATATATATATATATATATATATATATATATATATATATATATATATATATATAAAATTTGATGAGATTTAGTGGAGAAAATATATATAATAGTTTTTAGTAAGGATTTTTTGTTTATAATATACTTCTTGTTTCATTATTTTTTATTTGATTCCATGTCAGTAAGGCTTAGACAAAGGACGACGTGTACAGAAGGGGTTGTCCTCAATGCAATATCGTATATCAGTGGCTCCCAATCATGTTTACCTGGCACCCTCAATGCAAGCCCTTAATACTTCACACATTTCTTATCGCTTGTTGGCTACACGTACTTTTTCTGATCTTTTATCTGATTTCAGATGCACCATTAAATTTTCAATTCGATAATAATAATAATAATAATAATAATAATAATCTCAATATATTTATATTTCCTCTAGCAAGACTTCTGAATACCTTTGTAGTCCAATATTATTATTTACCACAGATGAGAAGAACTCATTTTTTTAAAAAAAAATCTATCTTCATTCGTTTGCGAGATAGGGTGCTACGTCTGACATGTGTATCTAGTAGACCAAAGTATCTGGACAGGCAAAGAGACACGTAGATGTAGAAAAGGAAAAGGTTGCAGGTATGTTGATGCGAAAACTGCACTGAGTGAGGGCGTGGACATAATGACAGCCATCCTAGATTCCGCCATAATGGATATCACATAATATTTTTAAATGGAAAGGAGTATGTTTAGCACATCAATTTAGGATTGAATTTTCCTACAAACGAGAATATGGTTCATTCTTTACCAATCCTCATTCTTTTACGAGGAAAGTGTGCTATGGTTGACATTAGTGTGTAGTAGACAAAAGTATCAGGACAATAATATAATAATGTGGCGAAGGAAAAGCGAATGTTGCAAGTGTGTATTGTTGCAAAAACCACATTGAATGGGAATGTGGGCACTGTTGATCACATAAATATTCAGATATTATTAAACAACCTAATATAAAATGTCCTCTAAAATTATTTTATCCCTCCAAGTTAATACAGTTAGTATTTAATAGCAAACATACAACGATTTATAACTTTCTTTAAGCATTTCGGCATCGTAGTTACAATTTTCCTGGTGTAGTGTGGGGAAATATTGTTCCAATTTTACGTAATGCTTTTCTCAAATATTACGTTGCAATTCGTTCCAAAGATTCTCAATGAGATTAAAGCCGGTACGGTGTGGTGAGGTTTAGCGAACTTTTGTTCAGTTTTAAAGCAATATTTTCTTTACAACATATACTTTGTTTGATATCAATATCTTAATAAAATTAGAAGTCCTTCTAAGGACGTTAAGATATATTTCGTCTGTATTTTAAAGTAGGCTGGAAGTTCTTGACATTTATTCGTGTATTTACTTGTCGAAAAAACTATTATTCTACCATCATATTCATGCAGGTTTAACTTAAATTCGTCGATAAAAAACCTTCCCACCAGGTTTTGGGTTTATTTTCAAAAGCTCTAGAAAATTTAAGTATCTTATATTTCTTAATTTGGGTAATATCTGGTTTCTTTCTAGCCATTCTACCATTATATCCTTCCCGTATTTACTCTACATGGTACAATACACTGACAGGCGACAGTTGTGATTTGGCGGCGAAGATAAATATTAAAATTGTAATTTATTGTAATAAAGAAATTTTCCTGCAATGTGTTTATGTTGTCATTGTTTAACCTGAAGTTTGCTGTAATGACCTGATCCGTAACTTATCGGACAAGCTGGGGAAAACACCAATACAACAATGGCCACAGAAGGGGCTTCGCACGAGGAAGCAACTCGTTAATAATGTGTAATTATTTATTTTAAATCGGAAATCCAGAGGTGAATACCAAACACAAAATATTATCAATAATAACGGATAGAATTAAATTATTATCATGCTTTAGACCCATCTCCAGTTATGAAGCTGCTGTCTAGTAAGTTCCGTATAAGCTTAATATAGGCCACCAGCTACGAAGTGCCAGTTTTGGAAAAGCTTTTCAGCCATGCCTTTTAAACCAGCTTAAGCCTTTCCTAGACCTCGCATACTATACGATGTGTATGGTAAGTTAATGGGAAAGAACGGCTGATATTCCTGCCATTTAATTGGAATAAATACAAACAACATTCAGCTGTTATTGTAATTTATATATTTTATATAATTTTTGATATAATAATTAATAAATATATTATCTGCTTTTATTTTAATTTCTACTTAGTAGTATCAATACCAGTTGGTATATTTGAAAATTACTAAATGCATTTTTACTGACTTTTGGAAATTCGGAAATTCATGTACATTCTATAACTTGCTTAACTTTTTTTTATTTCATTTGAAAATTTGTTAGATAAGATAGTGTAAGAAACCAAATTATTTTCTCCTTATATAACTTTATTTCTTCTCATACATAAGATTCAGAACACAGTATCATTACAGGATATTTCCAGTTCATAGTGAAAAATTATTCCTACAGTGCTAGATCAACATTTTGTAAATTGTAACTAAGGATTTCTGCATTTTTCGCCGTGGAATGACTGCAATTAGAAGAAAATAACATGTTAGTTTTAAACCACAATACGTAATTAACTAATTTCTAAGATTTAATTATAACCATTAAAATAATATAGACCAAGTAAAAAGGAATGATAACTTCCTCCGCACTAGAGAACTTTTACCACTATATTAGAAATATTCCTTGGGGTCATTAGATTAAAAAGATAGTTGTTGGTCAACATATAAGTGCAACACCTGAGTCCTGGGACCCTTAACCCTTGTACATGTGTATGTTTACAAACATTGATGGGAACACTTTAATTAACCATAGATCAGACGGTTAGCACAACACTGGAACTAGTTTGACCTCGATCGATTTGTAAGTGTAGGCTCTCAGTTTACATATTGAACTTGACATTTTTGTCTGCATAGGAAACCTAATTGAGAAATATTAAGGAAAATGTCCCTTGAAAACGTCCATTGTCGCGATTCTTTTAGTTATTACGTGGCAACACTGCAAACTGGGTGAATAATAATATGGATTTTTGTGTCCTATTTTATGTTCAACTTAAAATTTCATTTTGATGCACCAAATAGCAGAAGAGCAAATATGTATTTTATTGTCTTCACAGCGTTCATAATAATTGATTTTCATGGAGGTACGCGTATGACTTTGTGTCAATGTACAATGTACAATGTACAATGTGTCAATGGACAATGTAACCTAAAACTTAACCTAAAGCTTTTATTTTGATCCGTCAAATAAGAGCAGTGGAATATGCATTTTCTAATCTTCACAGGGTACATAATACAGAATCTGCATTCGATTTTCGTTTAAGTACGAGTATGACTTTGTATGTGTTATGTATCATTTTTCCACAGAAAACAAGTAATACAAATTATTCTAGTTAATTTCGTCATTCGTTATATTATGACAGATTTCCAGTACCGACAAATTGCCCAGGAAAATTTTTTGGTTTGTTGATCCATGGCATAATAGAAAATTTTTAAAAGTATTAATTTTACTGTTGTGGGGTTACGTTATGTTCTTTTGAAAATACTTGTTATTTTGGTAGTTTACAATGAATATAACTTATCCAAACATATCTGCTAGTATATGAAGTTATAAAAAAACTTACGAAGTTATTTCGTAGGACACGTATTCTTATCATATTTGCACACAGTTAACAGAACTTTATATAATATGTAACATATAGATTTTTAATTGCCGTAGTATTAAACAATTTGATATATTCATTGTGATCTTCTCTATCTGTAAGTTGATAATAGTGGCACATTCGGCCTGAAATCCAGGTCTTATCAATTATTCTGTACATGAATGACAGAGCGAAAGAGCCAGCCACACAGACGGCAATTGCAACAATAAAATGAACTGTTGTTGCGAAAAAGTGATAATTCCGTGTAACACACCACGCAAAAAAACGAAACCGACATGAGGACGACATATTTCATCGAGAAATGCTTATATAAAAACTTTCAGGTCAAGAAACTCCGGTAAGCGAGTGGCACTGCAAAACTGCAACGCTTAACATCAATCTGCATACAAAGTCCAGAATACGATACAAACAAACACGGTTTATCACTGGGACTACCGAAATTCTACTAAATTACCACGATTGCCAAGCCAGTCTGATGAATCGTGTGTGGGATAAAATTGTACACTCTTAGTTGAAATTGAGCATATTAATGCTTACTGCTATACGACAGTATATAGCAGACATCCTGTTTAATGAGGAGCAGTGCGTGTTTAGCAAAAAAAAAAAAGTAAAATGGGATCTCAAGATGGGAATGGATGTTTCATTGGAGACTCTAGTGGCATGTTTCACTAGAAGAGATGATAGTGCCATTAAAGGAACACCTATTCTATACGAAGGATTCAAGATCTCTACTATTACGGATTCAAGAAGCGGCACTTATGGTACCACATCTTGTACCACTCGTCGAGATGATATTTGTTCATGGAAGTAACATACCTAAAGGTAAATTCGTTCAAAGCGCACTGTGTACAGATATGTCAGTAAGAGTTTTGTTACTGAAGCTGCTTTATTGTTACTGCGAACTTTTATTAATCACCATTGTCAAGTATCTGATCTTTCGAGGCTGGCTATGGCAAAATTGTTACACCCTAGGTCTGTGACTTACCTCATCTCAATTTTTAGTTTATATCTATCCATTTAGCTGCAAGTAATACAGGCCAAAGTTTTCGGGAAACCTGTGTCTCCAAATTTATAAATTCCAAGATGTTTCTCCAGCTGACTCAAGTGTATCATGGCTGATGTCAAAATAGATGCTCTTAGCAGATGCTTAGATGAGATGATTCGGTTATCTCATAAGCACTACAAAATTTATAACTCTGCAAAACCGTACGGGCCACTTATCTTCATATTCATAAATATTTGAATTAGAAACAGCAATGTATGATTATGTTGTTGAAGGCGATGATGGCCTCTAGTTATCAGTCTTAAAAGAATCATTGGTGTTCTCCCCCATTTGATGGGATAATTTCCTATTATTTTCGTATCGCTTGCAGTTAAAAGGGTAAATGTAAACTGTGTGAAAGATGCATATCTGATCTCTTGGAATGTAGCGTTCCGGCCTTGGGCGGTCAAGAAGGAATTCACATGCGTTGGTTGTGATTAAGAACAGCTCGCAGTAACAGTAAATCTTTTTCAGTCATCAACACTCTTACTGACATACCTACACAGAGTGCATCTTCAATGATTCTATCTTTAGGCATGTTTTCTCAATCACCAATTTCAGCTCAACGAAATGGTACAAGATATGGTACTTCATTTCAGCTGCTATGGAATCCATTTCTTGAATATGTAGAAGTAGTGATTTATTTCCCTGTCGTATAGGGACTTCCTTTAATGGCACGTTGAGCAATTCTATTGATATTTGTCATAGATTTTCAAACAAAACATCCTTCCCCTTTCTCCGTGATAACCATTAGCTTTATTTTATTTTATTTTATTTTTTTGCAATATACGCACTGCTCCTCGTTAAATAGGATGTCTGCTACATACTATCGTATAGCAGTACGTTAATAATATGGTCAAATATCCACTAACAGTGTACAGTTTTGTCCCACACCTGATTCAGCAGACTAACTTAGCAATTGTGGTAATTTAGTGAAACTTTGGTTCTCCCAGCGATAAATCTTGTTTGTTTTTGTCGTATTCTGTTGTAATTTAAATGCAAATTCATGGTAAGCGGTGTCGTTTTGCAGTGTCACTCTCTTGCCGCAGTTCTTTAACCTTAAAATGTTTATAGAACCTTTTCTCGATGAAATTTATCGTAATCATTTCAGTTACGTTTTATGCGTAGTGCGTCACACAGAATGTTCACTTTTCACAACAGCAATTCCTTTTCGTGTTGTGTTGTAGTTTTATGACTGGCTTTGTTTCTTTGTCATTCTTCTTCAGAATAACTGAGAACACATGGATTTCAGGACGAATGTACTACCATTATCGACTTACACAGGGGCAAGAATACAAAGATTAAAATTGTTTAGTATTACGAATATTAAAGAATTACATATTACATATTATATTAAGTGCGATTACCAGAACAACAAGTATTTTTAAAAGAACATAACATAACGGCACAACAGTAAAATTATTACTTTGAAATATTTTCTATTATACAATAGATCAACAAACCATACGAATTTCCTGAGGGATTTCACGGTGCTGGGAAAATGCCATATTTTAACGAATAACAAAATCAACTAGAATAATTTGTATCACCTGTTTTCTATAGAAAAATAAAACGGAACACTAAAACAAAGTTATTCTTGTACTTATATCAAGTAAATTATCATGAACATTGTGAAGATTAGAAAATACATATTTCCACTGCTGCTATGTAATGGATCAAGACGAAAGTTTCAGGTTAAGTTGAGCAAAAGTTATAACTAATAAATACATTTTATTATTGGCCTAGTTCGTAGTGCTACCACGTAATAACTAAAGAATACTAAGAAGAGACTTTTCTGTTGAAATTTTCTTAAGAATCTCTCAATTATTTTTCCTTTGTACACATAACAGATCCGTTCATTATTTAAACTGAAAGCCTATACCCTTACAAATATATTGAGGTATAACTTGTTCCATTGTTGCACTGATTGTCTAAACATTAAGACAAAGTCGTACTCGTACTTCCACGAAAATTTATTATTATGATCCCTGTGAAAACTATAAAAATCATATTGCCTCTGTTGCTAGTTAATGGATAAAAATAGAATTTTCCGTTTGAGTCGAACATAAAATAGGACATATAAATACATTTAGTATTCACCTAGTTTGCATTGTTGCCTAGTAATAACTAAAAGAATCGCGACAAGGGACGATTTTAATTGAAATTTTCTTAAATATTCCTCAATTTTTTTTCTTTTGAGACAGAAATGTCCTGTTCATTACATAAACTGAAATCCTACAGTCTTACAAATCGATCGAGGCATAACTTGTTCCAGTGTTGCACTAACGGTCTGATGTACGGTCATTTAAAGAGATCCCATCGATCTCTGCAAATATACTCGGGTGGTAAATGGTTAAGAGCCCGAGGAGCCAGGTTTGTACTTATATGATGAACAACAATTATTTTTCATTCTAAGGACCCTAAGGAACGTAGTAGCAAAGGTCCCTAGTGAGGGAAACATAACCCCCCTGGTCCCTTGGTCTAATATTGTTTATATATAACAAACATAATTGTTTCAATAAATGTGTAAATTATTATTATATTTCAAATAAATGTTTACTAACGTACTTAGTATAGCGTTTAGTGTTGTTATTTCGTTTCGGAATTTAAATTTTTGCTTGCAGATAGCTTAAAAATAATAATATAGAATACAGATTCTTTCTTTGAATCATTACTCGTCGTTGCTTTATCAAACATGTCCGTGAGCATGACCCCGCCCACACCTACATTAATTTTAAAACATATGCCAAAATTAGGGTACAGTTAGTACTAATGATCTGTAGTGTTGAAAAACTTGTGCTGTTACACAAATGTTAAGAAACAAAAAATATTCTTCTTTGATCTAGGTTTACGTTTATTAAAAATTCGTTGTTACACAAATGTCAAAAACCGTAAGAGATATCGGGTTGAATAACGAGAACGTTGGCACCATTCACTCAATTCATCGAGATAAAACGTTACACAAAGTTAAATTAGTGCTAACGATAACGAAAAGAAATAGATTTGGGGTTATTTTTAGACGGTCAAAGAATATTTGACATTATCATCTAAAACTATCGATCTTTCATTTCTGTATTGAGATAAATAGCAGTAACTTCCTTTCCATGTGGTATTGTCAGTATTATTTATTAGGGTAGCTTACAAACATAACTTAGTTGCATTATCAAAAGTGAAGGACGTTCTCTCGAAGTGAACCTGGCCTCACTCACACTGACACTAATTTCGAAACTTACGTCAAGAGTTATATCCGATTAGTCTTGACGATTTAGAGTTTCAAATAAGGTCATGTTATAGAAACGTGAAAAAATGAAGAAATAATCTGCAGTGAACTATGTTGATACCAATCCTATCGAGGTGATACCCATAAACGAAGTTGATGTTAAATTAGTGCTGACGATACTGCATAGAGTGAAAGTTACCTATGACACAAGTGAAACTTAGAGAAGAACACAATTGATCCCTTATTTCTATTGTGAGCACTAGTTTCGTAAATAACAATTATCGTTTTATGTGGTATTGTCAGCACTAATTTTGGAGTACTTTACAAAGCTAGTGCTGCACTATTAAAAGAGGCTTGGTTTGGTTTACAAAACTACTGCTACATTGTTATAAGTGGGTAAAGTTATCTTCTCGTGCTTCCTTATTTATGAGAAGTTTAAATATTAAGGTGAGGCAAATAGCTCTAAGTTGTGTTTACCTCATGCGCCCCAATCCATTACTCTAATACCTCAGAAATGGTACTTAGTAATTATGATCATCGCTTTCCTTCTCTTTAGTCTAATGCTTGGGAATTTTTATTTGATTTGTTAGATACTGACGTAAAGCTCATTACGACGGATCAATTCAAACAATGTTATTTGTTTCTTTACTCGATTTCATTACTAAAGCATGCATTTCGTTTTGCTTTACAATTTGAATTAGGCAAATATATCTAAATTTCCTTTCAATTTCTGTATCTCCAATAAATTCTAGCAAGTAAATGAACTATACTAGTAATTATCTTCAGTATGTTTTTTTTAAATATTGCAATCATTATTCTATGTAACGTAACTCACTAAATCCAGGAAAGAAAATATAGCTTCTTGATGGAATATTATCTAATTGTGCCGAGATGAAGATGATATATTTATTTTCTTGACGGCATATCAACGGACTTTTCATATTTTATCTTGAGATGTTAGTTCTTTTCCTTTTTTCCTTCTCTTGTAATGCTTATAATTAAAGTTATCTTTCATTAAGAACTATTCTTGCTAAACCATTGATATATACTCTGACGATACACCTTCTTCCCGTACTTTCTTGTTGATATTCGTTGAATGTAAGCCAGTCCGAAATGAAATATGCTTTATATAGGATAGAAGAATCGGGTGGCTACTTATCTCTTTGCATTGTCGCCTGAACAATCGCAAATTACTTTAGATTAGACGTATTCGGAGTTTGCTTTATCTTAGTTTCATTGCAATTTGTTTCTACGATTAAAATATTCGCATCCTCTTTGAGTGTGATGCAGCGGACAACTTGAGAATTTTTCAGTTTGCTACATCCTTGATTCTTTCCAAACACTTAAGCAATGATGAATATATATTTGATGCATCAAAAGTTTTAAATTATGGTTTCAATTTTCATTTTAAAAATATCTCAAGTGCAAGAGTAGGATTCTTTCTATAATATACTCCTTTCTATTTTTGACGGCATCCCGAGATAAAGAGCTACATTCAATTATTCAACTTGTTTTTTAAGTTACATAATTATATTAATTAAAAGCAAATCATATAACCATAAGAAATGGAAGCAGGGTTCTCGGGACGCACTTTATCACTACAATAAATTTAAAGAATTGAGAGCTCCTTCTAAAAATGAAATTTCTAATGGACACAAATTGTATTTAAACAACTGTAAGGATAATATTATAAATAATCCTAAGACTTTCTGTTCGTGTGTTAAGAATTATAAAAAGTAATTCGGGAAGTAATATCTTTCATTATGATGGTCAAACTTTGAGTGACGATGCTGTTATTGCAAATGCGTTCATGGTAAATTTTCAAGTGACACACAATAAAAAAGGGCTACGATCTTTTCCCTATGGAGCAAGACAATAATTCTGAAATCCTAGATAAATTATACATTAAATTTATAGAAATCGAGGATGTGGAGAACGCTATTAAAAAAACTTAAACTACTTCAATCTTGTAAATCGGACAAAATACCACCACATATCATTAAAGGCTACTCAGAAATACTAAAGCATCCCCTACAAGTTATTGTTTAACAAGTCGATATCTTCGTCTACATTTACTATGAAACGGAAGATTGGTAACATCTGTCCCATTCACAAAACAGGCTGTCCTACTCACCAAATAAAAAGTTATCGACCGGTAACACAACTATCTGTCCCATGTAAAATGTTTGAAATTATTATATACGAAAAAAAAATATTCACATGCACGGCCAATAATATCTTCCTTTCAACATGATTCCATGCCAAAGAGAACAACTGTAACCAATTTCTCGGAACTCGCACATTTTATAGCTAATCAAATTGATAAAAAGGAACAAGTAGATAAAATTTACACATTTTCTTTAAGGCGTTCGACGTAATTAATCATGATATACTTCTCAGCAAACTTGTGATATTCAATTTTGCACAAAATCTTCAACAACTTCTAGCGTCGTTTATTGAGAACGTCACGTTTGATACAAGAATATTTTAACTAAGGAATATGCCGTAGCTTCTGGTGTGCCTCAGGGATCGAACTTAGGACCTCTGTTATTTATACTAATTGCTAACGATTTACTATCTCTAATAACATCTTCCCACAACTTATTGTTTGCTGACGATATTAAAATCTATCGCAGTATTTCCACGGAAGAAGACGTAATTTCTTTGCATAGACGCATTAACGCTATTTCCCAATGGTGCGAATCTAACAAATTGCTACTAAATATTAAAAAGTGGAAAGTAGTATCATATACCAGGAAAATAAACTATGCACGCAATGAGTATACTATTAATCAAAAGCCAATTGAGAGAGCGGATTGTGTTACTGATTTTGGAGTCACTCTGCAGTCAAACCTATCATTCGATATTCATGTCAACAGAGTAGTTGCTGAGGACTTTAGGAACCTTGGCTCTGTGATGAGATTAGGAGGTGATTTTTGTAACACTGATGTTCTCAATATATTATACTTTACCTATGTACGGTCTAAGATGGAATATGCAGCGATAATATGGGTTCTAACAGTAGGAAATATACAAATAAAATCAAAAATATTCCAAATAAAGTCACAAACCATTCAGTAAAGTCAGTAAAGACAACATTCAGAAGTCATTTCATTTTATCTCTCTTACATAAAACAATTCACTGTGCAATAGATTTAGAATATTCGTTATTAGAAATCAAAATTCGCGTCCCGCATAGAGCAACAAGACTCCATAATGACATATTTCATTTCTCTGAACAAAGGACTAATGCGTTAGATGTATCTCCTGTAAGGAAAATGTATATATTGTATAAGAAGGTGTGACAAGAACACCCAGATATGGATATTTTTAGTAATAAATAAAAATATTCATTCTATATATATTTGCTGTATCCTGTATATCGCACTATCTGTATTTTAACGTATGTTTTGCTTTCATATTATTATTATAATATATACGTATTTTTAGAGTGTATTAGGATACAATTGATATATTATTATGTTGTTATATGTGTATTTTAAAGTGTATTACCATACAATAAGGAAAACTGTAATTAGGCATTTGTCTATTGTTTTTCCGAAATAAATAAATACATAATAAACTGAACCCAATGAAAAAAGTCATTGTTATATTTATGTTGCAGTCCCATTTCAATTCCTTTTCTTCTAAAGTTCATTTACTTACAGGCAAAGGAGTTTCATTGCTGTCTTTAATTTACTTTTGCATATATAATTTCTTAATCAATAAACAGCAGATTGTTTCCGCTGTCTGCATTACTGCAATCATCTCTCCTATGGTTAATCTGTGTAGTCAGGAGTTTTCAAAGTCACGGAAGGTATTGTCGATGCACCGGGAAATATCATAGCAGGAATGTTAAACATAAACCATTGGAGGAGCTTTGATGAGGTATCCAAGTTTGATTTCGAGGGAAGCGAAATGTAACAGTGTGAACTAGGATTTTCAGTTTCTAAAAGTTATTTCTTGCTTTACCTTTGAGATAACTTACTATCTTTAACTTTACTAAATTGTTAATGACAATGTCTCGTCATTTGCAGAGTAAATTAATTTCGATTGCAATAATCACCGTAAATACATTCTACACTGACCTCTCTGCTTGAGTAGCATTGCATTTTAATTTTCATCCGTTTCGTTACTTACTAGAAAGGAAAGATTAAGAAAACCTGCGAATAGACGAACGTCGATCCACCGAAGGAACCGTGAGAGAAGGAAAACCAAAAAATGCAAGTAAGTACGAGTAGATTAACCTATCCTAATAGTTACTTTCCGTCACCCAATTTCAACCTTTTAACATCACAGTCTGTGATTTTTGTAAGTTTTCAGTTTAATTGAAATCCAACCTAGGTCAGTTTCCGTACTTTGCGCCCTACCACGTACACGTTTTACAGAATTTTGGGTGCAAGTTGCCAGTTTTGACACCCATACGTCATGTTTTATTTGAATGCTATCTCGGCTTTCGAGATTACAAGGGAGGGCTGTACATGGGGTAATGCTGTGATGCTTACACTTTTGTCACAATTTTTCTCTTTTGTTTGTGCCCTTGGTGACAGAGATTTTCTGCAGTTTTTTGATCTTGTAATTTCTCTCATCGAGATGAAGATAATTAGGATTTATTTCTGGATTATTTTTTTCCGTTCACCGTTAGAATTTGTTAAAATTCTATTTCTTATTACCACCCACCCTCTACCTCTCATATTTGAAGCTTACTTTCTTGTGTGTTTTGACATAATTTTTAGAGATATTTTTGAACAGGACTAATTCTGGTATCATGTCGGAGACTCGATTTATGTTATGTAATTATGTTGTGCCTCGAACATTTTTTCACGAAATGTATGTGGAAGACATTTGTTTTTCTTTTCAATTTTTTAGATTATACTGTGCCATTTTCAAGTTTAACGCAATCAAGAAGGGACATTTGCTTCGATATAAAATATTTTACGAGACGTGGTTCTCTCGTGGTTTTTAGCACTAACCAGGACGGTAGAATTCCTAAACTTATCTTATATTGACATGAAGAAACGTATAAATACATTGATTGGTGGCTTCGTAGTTCAGCAAGTTACTGAACGCATTATTAGATTAAGCGACCAGAGAGTAAAAGGGGGAACCCATAATGACATACACTATATTTACGACAAACTAGACATTTGATAAAGCGATTCCTATTCAGGAACATATTACATTTTGGTTGAAAGGTTGTGGCGCTAGTGTTTCAAACTAGCATGTAATAAATCGTTTACATCTGTTGATGCCTTGCGTGAATATTTCTTACATGAGCAGTCAGAGGAGTTAATTCTGAATTGTAATTCTGAATTATAAAGAATAAAGAACAAGTCTTGCAGTATAACGCACAGGAATTTGTTGCAAAGATAGCTGACATTTCGTTGCGTGAAAACTCTCATGTTTTCTTTCCTCTCGAAAACAAGAGTGAAGAAAAAAAAAGCTTGCACTTTCATAAATCCACTGGGAAGAGTGTAATAATCAGTACTTTGTATATTCTATTTCTCTTGAACAACAGGAATATATGACTTTTATTGTTCTTCTTACACATCTGTATGTAAGAGCGACATGAGTAATAATTCTTGTAACAGAATGAGTTTCCTACGAGTACGGTCCAAGAAAAGAACATAACATGCGCAGCAACATTATAGCACGTCAAAAAATAATAATATATAGTGCGAGTATGTAATATTGCACGTTGCAATGGCAGTATTAATAATTTCGACAGTTTAAATAGAAAATGAAATGATAAGAAATCTTTGAGTTTTATGCCCCACGGTTATGCCGGTTAGTCTAAAGCACTCGGTGATGATGAGTAATGAATGAAATGGTGGAATGAAGAAAGTGGGAGGAAACGGGACAATCCCTAGAAAACCCACGCACACGGTGTTTGTCCACCACAAAGGTCACTTGGCGGGGGCTGGGATCTAACCCGGGACCAAAAGCACTAGAGGGGAACGCTCTACCACTGAGCCACCGCGGCCCCTAGTTTAAATAGAGATAGTACTTCAGGGAATAGAGGAAGACAAGCATTTAGAACCCACATTATTACTTGGCCTATTGTTAGGGATATGATTCTTACTTGCATAAACATTAATATTGGACAAAAGAGTATAAGGCCATGTTGGATTCTGTCACTTAAATTCAAACCTGTACTAGGTAGCTTCTTCCTTGTAATATCAGGCTTGTACTAATACCCGTGACATTTCAGTAAATCCTTGGCGTAGAAACTAAGAAGTTAGCTGCGTTAAAATTCAAAATTGTAGGTTATACTTTTACACATAATTTTAGAGTGGTAGAAAAATTTGCTTCTTTTGTGTTGTTGCTTAATGATTCTTTGCTTCCTCAACATGTTACTATTTACCCCACAAGCTACTTGAAAGTCATGCTGTAGATACAGTTAAAAAAAAACAGCGAAATTAGTGCAACCTTATTTCGCAAATTCTGTTATATTCCCTCCAAAATCTACTGCTTCAGTACCTGTTCTTAAATTTAATGAGTTTTAAGAATATTTTGCAATTCATTGCAAAAATCTGTTCCAAGGCTGCTTTTTTGTGAATCAATCTAGAATAGATCTGAAAATTCATTCGTAAGAATAATCAAGCCTACTTACAACTTGTGTGTAGAGAAACATATTCACTTAGATGCTACTATTGTCATTAGACATTGACAAATAGAAAAAACATTATTCAAAATCATGATTTAGTCTGCAAGCGAGAAACTTGTAACCTTCCTACCAGTTTATACGTTAAGTGTGAACATATTAACAACGAAATTTCTGATAGTCAGAAACAAGAGTTTTATTCTGTAATAGAAGAGTTTAGAGAACACTTTTTTGGTCAGAGGAAAATTTTGGGATAGCTAGAGTTTATGTAAATGAGATCAAAATGCTAGATAACACCCCGGTAAATAAAAATCAATTTTTAATCATTCTCAATTAAGCGGATAATGCAGGTTGAAACTTTACTCAAACAAGGTTTACTTAGGAGATTTGTTTCAAGTTGCAATTCCACATTCTTCTCATGAAGATGAAGTCTTGATTATTTCCTTTAATAATTTACACAAAATGAATTAACAGACACATAACTCCAGAGAGTTTTCTCGTACATTATATATAGAGCATTATTTTGCTCCTTAGTATGTGTCGCGACCTGTGTAGTACAGATTTATTTTTAGGTTTGTCTCAAATTAGGATTATTGGGGATTTGCAACGTGGCACAAATATTCAATCCCATGAGTAGCTTACTTTTGTTTTCTCAGGGTTTCATCCAAGTTTTGCTAATTTAGACAGATTAGTAAAGATGACGTTAGAAGGACTCGAATCAGAAGAAGCTTTTTTGATCTTGATGATTTTGGGGGAGTAAACGGTTTTGATTGCTGTACCAATCTCACCAAGAAGTTATTTAAATGAATTAAGAAACATTACCTCAAACTGGCACCACAAGAAACAACAAACTGGATACCTCTTCTGTGATGCCTGGCTGTTATGCGCAAGCAACCTATATCTTATTCTTCGTCGTCAGCACCCATTAATTTTGTAGCCGTACATTAAGATAAAGTAAGCAGTCTTTTCAACCGGTTTCATCTTGAACTTTTGAGCAATGTTTACGACTTCCTTTTGTTATTTTCTATTAGGACGTCATGTTTTCCTAAAAGCTAACTGCAAAAGTCTTTGTGTTCGAAACAGAGTAAAAGCGAAGTCAAATTTGCGAGATGACTTAACTTCATTGAACAGTTTGATTTTACTGTAACACACATTTTTGGATTGTCCAATATATAGGAAGATTTCCTTTCATGTATATGTCGTGCCCGTAGAAATATTTCTCACTAGCAACAGAACGAGGAAGAACTTCGTGTCTTTTCTTCCACTTTTACAGAGTGCAATAATATGTTAAGTGATGAATCTTCTCTTACAGATGAACAAACCAAGGTTAAGTAAATAATGGTATTTTTGATTGGTTGGTAAATAAAACACGAAACTTGAACTTTCCGTTTTACGGTTAAAGAAGAAATTTTGTATGGAAATCAAAAAGAAACATCAAGCGATAAGAAAATATTAACTGCTGCAACTTTCGTTATAAACTTTCGAGTGCTTGCAATACTTCTGCCATTGGTTCAAATCAGGTAGGTTTTTGTGAGACGTATGACATTTTAGAGAACTATGTGTATTTTTATAACTTGTAACAATACATCTAACAAAAATACAAGGAATGTTGAATTTGTCAGACGAGGAAGAATGAATTTGGGCATGCTTTTAGTTCACTGCACACATATACCTTCCTTATGATAATTATTTCTTGACATTAAAGGCATGTATTCCCGAAGTAACATTTTGATACATACATTACAGCTTCTTCTGTAAGTAGTTTTTATGAGAATATAATTTTGGATTATGGGATTTTAAAGAAATCCTCACTAACATAGGTCTATTCTTTACTTGCGACTTGTTTAAGGAGATTGGTGCAATGATTGGAGCTAATATTCAATTTGTAAATTTTAAAACACATTACGGTAACAGGAGTGCGGGATTAAGCATTCGAAATATTCAAAAATAACAAAGATCAAGGACAATGGGTTGAACTGATTCCATCTGTTTTGTTGGCACACAATTTAAGTATCAATTTGGAAACTGGAAACTGTCCTTTTTCCTGCATACCCATGTAGTATCCTCCACTAAGCAATTTCAGAAGAACGCTGAACGTTTGAGACAACTTGAAGTGTTACTTGATAAAGCCCCTGACAAAGAGTTCCAGAGAAATAAGACACCCCAAATTTTTATTAAAAGCGTCATTCAAAGCCCGGTTTCAAAATCGGTAACAATGTCTGGATTTTTACAGCACTATGGAGAAATTTGCAATACAGCTATTAATGAGTTTTGGTCCTAGCATTATTCAGGATATTGACCACCCAAATTCCTTTTTTGTCACATTCAAGACTGCACGGGGAAGTTTTAAGGTAGAATTAATTGCAGTACAAACGTTAACAATTCCTAGAAGGAACTAAAGAAAAGCGAGGAACAGGAAGAAGAATGTATTGACGTAGATGTACAAGACGTAGTGGAGGGTGCTAAAACGAACGCTTGCCGCGGGAAAGACAGGAAGATAAACAGCGGGAGAAACAGAAGAAAAAGAAAAAAAACTTTGCAACAGTATTTTCAATCCTGCTGCGGATATAGTAGAAAAGAAAGAACAATTCCATATTTGAGATTTCATCAAGTTATGGTTACTAACAACTACCCACTTGGGATGAAATAGAGAAAAACTATTCTGGTTCGAAACCAGTTTGGTGCCAACACAGCAATCAATAAGAAAATTAGTGTTTATCGTGTGGACATTGTTATGATTAAAGCTGATGCGGTTGTTAACTCTAAGAATGAATTACTTATTCCACTAGGGGTAAGCGGATAGAAGTGTTCAAGAAGCTACAGGAAACAAATGTCGTAAAGACTGTGAGAAATTGCAATCTTTTAAACCAGGACAAGTGAAAATTGCTCCAAGCTGTAATTTTTAGCTGAAAATGTAGTGTTGAAGTATGGACGCAGGGACGCAAACAAGAAGACTTTGGGGAATTGTTAAAATAGTTGTTTTGATTTTGTATTGAAAAATCAGTTTTTAACTGCATAGCTGATGGTGCGTTTCATTACCCTAATTGCTAAATACACGAACAATTTTAGAAGACCATTTGGAAAAGTAGACCGTGTTATCTTTAGTATCTCCGACAGGGCATAGTCAATGATCGTGAGTATGGCAGCAATCATAGCTACTTGCACCGCCTGAAACATCGCATTCATAGTCATTCAGATAATTGCTGCTGTCTTTGCCAAAATGGCCAAGACGGCCATACAATCAACAGTGAGAAGACACCATATGTCCAAATTGGAACACTGTATCCAAATCCTTGCCCTCTAATTTCACGTCAGTAAATTTCGACTTATTTTTACCTCAACATCTATACATAACATCCCTTGGTGTTCTTTACAATATAGGAGTGTTAGCGTGACAGTTCCCTTCACTACAAGTGCAGCCATTTTACTTCACTGACCACTTGCCGTTCTTCCCACCTTTGTCTTTGTACAGTCCATAATAGGGTGCAGGTAAACATCACGTTTACTTCCTGACTTGGTCCTATGTGTAGTCGTTTAAGTCCTATGAAGGTTTCATTCTCTGAAAGCCCACTTTTATCAGTTCTTGGTCGGCGTGCGGTGCTTGGATCCAGAAGAGAACAATACCTTGAACCAAATGGTATAATAGTAGTTGATTATATTATGATCTGCTAATGAAAGAGACTTTTGCATATAAATATATCCGTGATTCTCAGTAAACTGTTTCATTCCTGGACTGCGTCTATGTTTTTTCTCTCATTTTCCTTTCAATGGTTTAACAGCTGTGATCCAATTACAAAAGATTCCAAAAGGTACATTTGGTACTTGTGCCTCCGATGATCGACCAATTACATTGGTCTCAAAATTCTGAATTAATTGGTAGCGATGATGTTTACACTACTCACAGATTGAGGATATTCTGCTGATTGTAATCAATGTTATATTTAAAACATAATGATTCAACTTGATGTCTGTGGTTATTTTCCTTGCAATTGAAAAAAGTTCTTGCCTTCTTCTATTATCCTTTCCATGCTACTGTTTATTACTTTAAACCCTCGTATAGCTATGTTACATTTTCATTGTTTTTCTGGTTACTTAAATGAGATGTGCACTTTATACATGGCTGTGAAGCCATTTCAGAGGCAATATGTTGTTTTATATGGATGTAAATCATCCTTGCCGGTTTATGTTATATATGGGTGTTCTTCTGCCTCATGATGTCTGGACTGAAGCTCTGGTTAATGCTCTTTCTTAAGGGTCTGCCTTGATGACTTCAGTGTCGAATTTTTCTTAGCCTCATTCCACTTCGACACATGATAGTGTTGACTGCTCCCTATATGGGCCTAAGCCCTAAATGTTTAATATTTCCTTCTTATTTTTCTATTTCGTTCTGTCACTTTTGTTGCTGCGTCTTTTGTCTAATTACTGGCTTTTTCTTTAACATCTCCTAGAATGGGAGGAGAGTTTTATAATATATATGTACGGGACTCACTAAAATACATATATATTATCACTATCTTTATTCATTTATATATTTATCATTGTTCTATAACGTCGATTTATTTTTCAGACACACTTTAATCTATCATTAAGCCAAAGACTGTTCAAAGCAGTCTTATTATATATATATGAAAATCAACACATTACTCTAGTACGTCAACCAATACGCGTGAGCTTGTATGAACTGATATCAGATTCTTTCAAAACAAATCATAGTATATTTTACTTTACGTCTTCGGATTATTTTGTATGCAACGAAAAGTCAATTTCATTAACTACATGGAGTTATATTTCGAAAATGTTAATAATGCGATCCTTCACAATAAGCAACGGAAAGAGAGAAACTGAAACTGCAGCCTGACAACAAAAATAAAACCATTTAGACAAACGTCGACCTAAGGGGAAAAGCAAAGTTTACTATTATTAACCATTTGGTTACTGAACTATATAAATGACTGTGCTTTTCCGGAAAGTTAATTTACAATGTAAATTATCCAAATGCCTATTCATATGGGATAGAACGAATATTTACTCATCATTAATGGCAAACCAAGGGCCATTTTCATGTTGACTAGTTCACTAAGTATCGGAGTAACAAAAACCTACCGGCGAACAGTTCTCAATCCGACACGAGATGGGATTGATAGTACGAAAACTAACTTTCCATTAATAAATAAAATTTGTATTTGTCCTCGATACCTATGAGTAATCTAATAAGTAGGTACGGTACAACGTTACTACGAATTTTCGTTGTGAATTGGTTTATCCACTGAACTGACTAAAAGAGATGATAAACTAAACAATACACTGTCCCTAAAAAAAATAAATCACATTATCACTCACTCATAACTACGATCAAAATACTAAATTTACACACACACATACATTTGTTTTACATACACACATACATTTGTACATCCCACATAAACTAAGAAAACAAATAATAATACATATCAGTAGGGTGGTGACACTTGGGCGAGTTTTCTGAAACACTACTCTTTCGCAAAGTGTTCCTTCAACCATTATATAACATCAGGGATGTACTCGTTCTCTTTTACAAGGAATTTTATCAATGGTAAGAGTAGAACAGATAAAAAAATAACATAAACCTTTAACAATAAAGCATAAGTCTGTTTATTCACACACACACACATACACTTCATTACTCATGTGTAGTAAAATTAAATTTCCAATTTAACAAAAATTAAACGCATGCGCTGAACAATCACAGTTCCAAGTCCCACTTACGGTTCCGATTAAACAAACCACCACCAGCACCGGACTACAACATAAAAAAATTATGACCACAGACTGAAAAGGCTACAATATAGGGCTATGAACATACATTCCAACTCCTATTGAACATAGTAGAACACTGGTTCGTTCCCGATTGCGTGTGGTTCACACGAACATAGTATTATCTCCCTCCCCCTCTCTCTCTTTCTCTCAAACACACACATACACACACTTGGTAGCGCATGAGCAATCTGTTCCGCTTGCAGTGCCAGTTCCGATTCCGGAGCAGACTTTGCAACGAGTGCCCTTTTAGGCCTGTGACCTATTGTAGCGATTACGCAAGCTGTTCCGCTTCCTATTGCGACTCAATTTCCAGTACCAGTACCGGTTTCAGTGCAGACTACACAAAGAGTAAGCTGTTACGATACTTTTTTTGAACCGTTATAAGAAAACAATGACATGTTTCTCATTCCCTAAATTAAAAAGTACACACACTTGTTTATACATGCGCAGTTCCAATTTAGTATAAATTACAGTTCCAACTCCCACTTCCGGTTCAGATTGAACACAGCAGCAGCAGCAGACCACAGATTACAAAGGCCACAACATAGGACTATGAGCACATATTCCAACTCCTATTGAATATAGTAGAGCAGTGGGTCGCTCTTCGCTTGTGTGTGGTTTCTTTTCCAGCTATCTCTCTCTCTTTCTCACGCACACACACACACAAAACCCTGTTTGTGCCTACAAACGCTGTGTGCAACATGAGTCATAGAAAAGCAGAGTATGCACTTATATCAGTTTTATTAATGAAGCTATTTTCCAGATACGCTAATAAAAGTTGCGTCAGCGATAAAGCTACCTTTCCAGAGGTACCGGAATGCAGTCTCTCGACCTTGAGTGGGTACGTACAACTGAACACCCAAACTAACTGTGCGTTTGCGAAACGAGTAACTGTAACAAACGAAGACAGTAACAAACAAACAAACATTTTGTGTGTAAAATGTGTAAAATGCTACTTCAGTGTGTAAAAGTGAGCAATTCAATTATAGCAAATGCTTTAAACACTAGTTAACTTTTAGCAAATGAAACACGAGGATTAATTCTGTTGACGTTCATGAGTCCTCCAATTTCTTTCCACCAATTATTTCATAATCATTAACTCTCATTAACCACCCATGTATTATAAGCTATAGAGCATAACCAAGGGCTGTAAAACTAGAAATTTCAAATGGAATAGCACATTGTATCAATCTCCGGAGAAGTTAGTTTGTGGTGGACAATATCGTTTCCATGGGTTTTCTCGGAGTACTCCCATTTCCTTCCACATTCTCATTCCACTATTTTTTCATCATCATTTACTTGCCTTAATCATTGCCTTCCTTAACTTAACGGGGATAATCATGGGACGTTAAACTGTAAGATTTCATTTCATTTTGAAGTGGAATGGCGAGACAAAACTAGGTTATATCTGTTTGCTCCATGAAGGTAAGCGTTTCTTTTAGCACCGAGGCTGTATGGGACGGTGACTTATAGTTTAAGGTGGAATCCGAACCACTATAATAGTTCAGATTTTATTTAGGCTTCCATGAGACTATGTGACCAAAGAGGGACATGCTAGCTAAAAGACCAGCGGCATAACAATATTATATGCCTACAAGAAATACGAAACAAGTTACATTATTAATAACAGGTTGCAGTATCGGGTTCGATTCCAGGCGGTAGCTCATGCGCTTCGGATTCCATGTTAATCAGTATGTCCCGTCTCATATAGCTTCGCTGCTGAAAGGGACGTTAAATTCAAAATCGACTTAACTCAACTATTCGTACCATCGAATTTAATATTTTTGTTATAACGTCGAAAATGAAGTACTAAACGGCGGAAATACTGCAAAACAAGAATATAAAAGAATAAAACGAAAACGGCTGTAACTTTCAAATTGACAAGGAAGGAATTTTAAAAGTTTTTTAACATTATCGTGTTCCTTGCATTAATACTAACAAAACACAAATATACTATTATACTATTGAAGTAATATACTATTAGTTAATATACAATAACTAATATAATATTGAACGTCGTAATCTTATATCACTTAAAATGTTTGTTTCTCTGGGATATTACACTGTTCAACAACGAAAATGTAAATTGAACAAAATCGGTTAATTCTTATTGATTTTGTGGTGCTGATCACGAACTTGAATGTTATTTTCGAATATTAGCTCTACTTTTCGTTTTACAGGCATGTCTAATAATAACGCTTTAAAAATAAATATATTCGCTTCGTTTGGGGTAAAATGTTACATTGATCCGGCAACACTGGAGAAACTATATGAACGCTTGGTTTCATTGTGTTCCTTATCTCAGTAGTGTTCTGCTATTGTTAGAAAAGATAGGTTTAGTGCAGTTATCAGCGTTTTGGGTGTGACGTTTGTGTAGTGCAGGACATAAAAATACAACTACAGTACAAGTACGCAAAAATACTGGTATTTCGAATGTATATTTTTAAATAGTTGTCGGAACTATTTCAAGTGGTATTTTGAGGATTTCAATAAACAAAAATGCCGCGAAATTGTGTTAACAGTGCGGATAGCTTCTGCTACGTGTGTGGGGAACTGACATTTTTCTCACAAAAGCAGACTATAACACCACTAATAAGAAAAGCCTATCAATATTACTTTGGTTGTAAAATTGGAGACCAAGATAAATAATAGGCACCCCACATTGTGTGTAACACTTGTGCCAGCCATGTAAGAATATTGGATTAATGGGAAGGGGCGCTCAATGCCTTTTGCAGTGCCCATGATTTGGAGGGAGCCCAGTGACCACATCAGAGACTGTTATTTTTGTATGGTTCCTTCCGTCAAGAAGGGAATTTTCACGAAGAAGAAGCGGGCCTTGATCTATCCTAACATTCCTTCTGCAATGCGCCCTGTTCCACATGGAGAAGGACTACCTGTTCCTGACCCATCTAAAGAATACGATCTTTTTTCTGATGATGATCAAGAAGTTGAAGCTACTGAATCAAGTACTTCGAAGGACCCTACGTTTGTTGTAGAAGAACCTCCATGTGAACCACATAGACTTACTCAAGAGGAACTAAGTGATCTAATCAGAGACTTGGAACTCTCGAAAAGCGAAGCCGAAATTTTAGCGTCACGCTTAAAGCAATGGAATTTATTGCAGGAAAAAGAAATATTTCAGTGTATCGGAATAGGGAGATCATCTTCACTTCATTTTTTAATATGGAAGACACACTTGTGGTATGTACAGATGTAAATGGTCTCATGAGGGCACTTAAAATTAATTACGAACCTACTAAGTGGAAGCTATTTATAGATTCGTCCAAGGTGAGTTTAAAGTCAGTGCTCTTACATATTGGAAATGAACATCCTTCAATTCCTGTAGGTTACGCAGTTCATATGAAGGAATCTTATGAAAACTTGAAACGTTTACTTCAAGCCATTAAATATTACGATTTTCAGTGGCTCATTTGTGGTGACCTTAAAGTAATAGCACTGTTGCTAGGTATGCAGTTAGGGTATACAAAGTATTGTTGCTTTATATGTGAATGGGACAGTAGAGATCGTGGATCTCATTACCGCAAAAGTGATTGGAGTACCAGAGAAACTCTTCAGCCGGGAGTGAAAAATGTGCAGCATGAACCATTGGTAGATCGTAGCCGAATTTTCCTTCCCCCTCTACATATTAAATTAGGTCTTATGAAAAGTTTTGTTAAGAGCATGAACCAAGAGGATGAGGCCTATAAGTAGCTAAGAAAACAATTCCCTCGATTAAGAGATGCCAAAGTTAAAGAGGGTGTTTACATAGGGCCACTGATTAGGCAACTATTCAAAGATCACAAGTGCGACGAAATTCTCCAAGGAGAAAGCTGCGTAGAAAAGTTTGAAGAGTGTTTGTTCACAGTTCTTGGGAAGACACCGAGCAACAAATTACAAACAACTGGTAGCAAAGTTTAATTGTGCTACGAAAATCTTGGTTGCAATATGTCTCTGAAACTCCACTGTCTTTATTCACATCTAGACGTCTTTCCCGAAGATTGTGGAGCAGTAAATGACGAACAAGGTGAGCGTTTCCATCAAGATATTGCAGCTATGGAGAAGATATATGAGGTAAAGTGGAGTTCTAACATATTGGCCGACTACTGTTGGACAATTGCAAGGGATGCTCCAGATGTAACCTACAAAGGCAACCCAAGCGAAGACGCTCAAAATAAAAAAAACATAATCCTGTACAAAGGATCACTTGAAACTTTTGTCTACATTGCAGTGTAATTCTTGCACAAAAAGGTATTTGTACATATTTTTCATGTTTTGATGTTAATACTGATTTTTATTACGGAATTGTTAATGTTTAACTTGACCACGGTTACTTTATTTTCTATATTGCTGTGAAACTGGTATTTGCGCAGTTTTGAAAAAGGAAGTACAAGGGTATTGAAAGCTATAAGTTAGGGTACTTCTTAACTCCCCAGCTTATCACATCACAGTGAAATAGATAAAAAAAATTGAAATGCAGGTTTTTACAAGGATTTTGCTTAAATGTTCTATAAATAATAATACATTTATATATATACAGCTACTGTTGTACAAGTGCTTTTTTTTCACAACCTGAGCTAAGAAAATTTTTATATTATCATTTTCTTTCATATTATGCTTAAATGAACGTATAAATTGCAATTTCAAAGAATTTACATACTTTCGATCAAAATTTGTTGAACAGTGTTATAATATATTTGTCTAATCGAATCAATTTATCTATTTTACCGTTTTTGCCGTAGTAACTATGACACAAACCATACCATATGCTAATAAAAAATGTCAATTTTAATGCGAATAGTTAGCAATAATCTGTGTCTTCCCTTTTTTGATAATTTTTTACCCGTTTTTCTTTGACCTATTTACAGTGCTCTTACAGATTTTTTTCTGCTTCGATCTCTCCACGAAATCCATACCTTTGCTCACAAAGAATTCAACTGTTAATTTAATGAGAGAAGATCAGAGACTATTGGAATCCAAAATTAGTGACCAACAAAACTTGAACCGTCACTTCTATATGTGTATCATTGTTCTCTTGATTTTATGTCTTACCGGCATGCTTCAACGACTCACGGCCCTTACGAAGTATTGCGAAACTCAAATGCCTCACAGCCTTTGGCGTGGGAGCCCCGGGTTCAATTCCCGGCGGGAGCTCATGTGGTTCGGATTCCACGTTAATCAGTAGGTCCACGTTTCATATAGCCTCGTTGCTGAACGGGACGTTAAACTCAAAATCAACTGAACTCAACTCAAATGTCTCACAATAATTCATTTAAGCGTTATATAACTACCTATGAGATTTCGTAGTTAACTTTCCCAACTTAGGGAAAAAACCTAATTGCATCATTCTATTCAATAATAATAATAATAATAATAATAATAATAATAATAATAATAATAATAATAATAATAATAATAATGTGCAACTCTGTTACTGCTCGACTACTGATATTCGCGCTACCCACTTGATAGACATATACTTTCAGTTGAGCTGATTTTGATTTTAATATCCCTCTTAGCATCGAGGCTATATGAAACGGGACCTACTGATTAACGTGGAATCCGAATCACATGAGCTCCCATCGGGAATCGAACCCGGATCTCCCATTGAGTTTTCATTTCTCTATTGCAAGAGAACTCAATTCGGTATATTATTGTCACATTATACTTGTATATACATAAAAGTATTAACTCAGTCTCTTGAATCTTTACATGATAACGTTAATGTCAATTTAGCAGTACCTAGACAAAATTCAGTTTTTCAATTTAATCCTCTAACCACAAAATCTCTAACAAAATCCACAACAGAAGAACCAATACTGGTCTTCGCAATATGCAGAAAGCGAAGGTATTGTGCTTCTACCTATTTTAAACGTCCAAAAAGTGAGTAGGGCCGACCCTTGTCCAAGAGTCAAAGATCAGTCAATTCTAATGACAGAACAAAGCCTATGAATAATCACTTAATTACGCCGAAGAACAGTGTTAATGGACACCGAATCCAGCATTTGCATCTGGCCTTTCGAATATTTACTTCCTGATGTTCAATTACTACCACATAAAGCAGCGGTTAAAAGGGCATAAAATAAAATTGTGAACTTGCAATATGGGGCAATGATATCATTTAAAGTTGCAAAATGACATTCTATCATTACTTTCGTATGAGGAAAAAATCATGTATTGCAATTATTTCTAGTTTAGGCTTGCTTAAACGCTTATATGTTACAACCGATTTAACAAAGATTTTTATGTCTAAATTTAAAAGTCATAAGAAGCCAACATTAACCGAAAAGAACCAGGAAAACATTTAACTTGTATCACAAAACACGACTCATATACTTAGATAAAGAAAATAAGCTTGCTTTTTACCGACAAACGCGTTACATTAGTTCCACTTTTCACGCGTTTATTCCGGTGATAGCAAAAAGAGAGATTTATGATTGTGCATATTTCTTCGTATCTTTCTCCATGACTTTCTTGATAAATACTAACTATTAAGCAAAGTTTAAACGTAAACAACATGACTGGTAATGTCCACTCCAAATAGTTATCCTGTAACTTTAAGGAAAAATATATCAGTGGTGAATCCTATAGCATGTAATGATTAATCTTTTGCAACAATGAAAATGAACTTTATAGAAAAAAATTAAAGTTGTAAAGGAAAATAGGAGCTTGGAAATGCGTTGAAGTATAGATAAAACATTTTCAAAAATAATGTTTTTGATATTAATCCTAATTTGGAGTAGTCACAGAAACAGTTCACTCACGAATTATTATACAAATATAAAAATATTTTTATATACTCCGGACGGCACTGGATATTATTGGGATTTAATTCACAAAATCAGAATCCATAGATCGACAGTCTCCCGGAACAAATCCCACTTTTTCAATGCATGCTAAAGATCAGGAAAACAAACAAATTAAAGAACTCATTAATGCTAGAATTGTAAGACTTACAGACAATAATAGTTTCGCCTTGCCACAGATTATTATCAGGAAACCAAATACGAACGCATTTAAAGTTGTTTTGAATTTATAGCTATGTAAAACATACATTAACCCTTTTCAGGGCAATAGGAAGAACAGTGCCCGCCAAGCAATATTCTCATTAATTATACATTTTTCTCCATGGAAATGCTAATTGCGCTAGAGAAATTATTTCTTTTGTTTGTTTGGTTGCATTGAGTGTGTGTTGCGGAAAATGGAGGTGGTATCGTCCAATCACTTGTAGAACTGATTGCCCCACGAAAGAGTTAAATACCTGTGGGTGCTATTCCAGTCAACTGAGTATGTGTTAGACACTTCGAAAGGCAAAAATACATAACGATCTTGGATCTCTCATCGAGCTACCAGCAAATCTTGACCCATCCGAGGTCAATCACGTGACCTTCGAGGTCAATCACATAAGAAAATCTTACAATTTCTAATATGCGTGATGGGTCATAAAACTAGAATGCAAGCTCTTATAATAACAACTTGCATGATTTTACATTGAATAACGAATAATATCTTTTGCTGATGACATCATCCTGGGTCGCTACACTTTTCAACAATACCTATTTGAATTTTGTTTTGAAAAGTAAGAAATTATTGTGCTTTATCTAAGACAAATTTAATTTACTCAGAGCTGAATGTTCTCGGATATATAGTATAAGACAATTCTATAAAAATATCTGCAAGAAAATAAAAAATACAGAATTCAATATTCCACCAAAACAGAATTTTGCAGTTTTACGGGCTTATGTTCCTACTTGCTGGCACATGTCAAGGATTTTGCCATCGAAACCAAATTCATTTTTGCGAACAAGGTGTGAAAACATTTGCCAAGCTGTACCAGGACACAGTTCAACACCTATAGTGAAACCAATGTCTGCTACCATGTTCCCTGGAGAAAGGTAGACCTTCCAGTAGGATTTCTTTCCTAGCCACAAAGCGAAAACAACCCAGGGCTGACTGGCACGGAACGTCCCCGACTTCATTTCAATCGCTGATTGGCCATCTAGCAGCCCGGACCTTAACCCGTTGAACTACAAATTTGGGCAGCCCTTCACGCCAAGATCTGTCATAAACGGAATCCATCTGTCGACAGTTTGAAACAATCCTTGAGCCGAGCACTGAAGAATTTTCCCATGGACGTGGTGCGTAATGCCAGTGACCAGTGGCCGGATAGACTTCGTGCCCGCATCAAGGCCCTGAAGGGACATTTCGAAAAAATGATTCCTGCGTCAGATGTACAACATATCAATATAAACCATGACCAAAATAAATTCCCTTTGTGTTAATACTCTTTGTGTTATTCATATTCAAAGTGTGACATAACAGTCACATTCAAAGTAACTTAAATAATATAGTAAACGTCTGGAGATGATTCCTGTCTCCGAGATAAAACAAAAAGTATAGACCAACCTGGGTGTATAAATGCCTCAGAGCTTAGAACCACCCGAACATTTTCGGAAAATTGCAAAAATAGCCATACTCGAGAACAAAATGTCGGATCGAAATCGCGTAAAAGAAACGTCCATTATTTTTAGTCGTATATTCCATTAGTGTACAATAGGAATTAGTACTGTGGCGGTGCAAGGATTACCCCAAAAGAAACTGGAGTATTCTTTCGGGTATTTTATCAAACGTTGGATAACGAAAATGAACAGGAAACAAGTACAACATTTCAACAATAAACAGTAATAGTACATCGTTCAAATTAGAACACTTAGAATTCGAAAGTAAGAGAGACACACGTGTGTGAATGATCTATTTTGACCCAGTACAGAAATAACTCGGAAGAATTTAAATGGAAAGATGTCTTTAACGCATTTCCAGTGCCGGATATACGTATAATCTAAACAAGCTATAGCTTGGGACCCAGATCTCTTGGATGCCCCCAAAGTTAAAGAAACAACTGGATGTACAATTCCAAAATATGAAAGCATAATAAATAAAATCTACATATAGCAACAGCGATTGGTGTTGTGAAGGCTTCTATGATGTAAGAAATGGGGCTCGTTCTGCTAGTCTGCTTCCTAAAATATCACTAGTATCTTCATTTCTGTATAGAGGGTGTCTCCGTTCATCTTGATACATAAAGGACAGCATTACTTTCAATCGCTTAGGGCCCCAGAAAACCTAAATCCGACTCTGTGTATTATACTTATAACTTCTAGTCTGATGGTAACGCATGATCAATGAGCGGCTTCCTTCGAAGTTAGGAGTGAGTAAAGGAAAAAAACTTTGATCCAGATTAGGTTTATAACGATTGTGCATAAGACAGTCAGGCGGCAAAGATCATGTATGATGAACGAGAGTACAGGATTCTTCACATGGCAGTAGTGAATCCCGAAAATTATGGGAATACAATTTGTGCAAAATTAAGCTGTATTAAAAGATTTCCTTCTCGTAATGCGTAATTCAATGGAAGATAATAAATCCGAGCACAGAAGCAAAGAACTTGACGACATACAAGCTGTTCCACGCGTTGCACAATGATGCAAAGAAATACAGTTTCAAACTACTTTCTTACTCTGTTTCGTACTAAGTAGGATAATAGTGAAATAATCAGAGGGACCTTGTACAATATTTGTGCAATGCAGTATTTGTACACGAGACAGCTCTGAAGAAAAAAAGTTCGCAGTCAGATATTGCGACCCGTGGCCAGATTGCAAAGATGACTTCAGCGAAGCAATTTTTCCCGGGCGGACAAACACACCTTAAATTTCAGAGATGACTGCCTCAGCGATACTAACTCGAGCAATAAAGTGTTCGGCTATCGTGGGTAGTGTCAAAATCAAAGGGCGTATCATACCCCCAAAAATCCAGTGGCGTGAGTTAGGATGAACGAGGTGGTCATAACACAGATACTCTCCCAATCCAACGATCTGAGAATGTTTCACTTAGGTAGATCTGCATACTCCTGTCAAAATGTGCAGGTGAACTGTCGTACTGGGGTCACATCTGTTATGTTATGTTCAAGGGCACATGTTCTAAATATTTTATGAGAACTTTATGAAAAATAAAAGATATGTACTCCCACACAGGCAAGGTGTTAATAAATAAGATCCTACCACAAAATTATCCCATACCGCACTGCACCCTTACAGTGAATCGCTGCTGCTGAGCGTTCACTAGGTTTGCATGTAGTTTTTTACCACCACAAATGGCTACTGCTTGTTTCAAGACTGCCTATAACCATCCCAGTACCCTGTTTTCAAGTTCAACTGTTCGCATTTTGCAATTTCCTCCGATTTCACATAGGGGAAATTGAAGAAACCCTATTTCTCGAAGGCAAATATGGAGGCGTGGAAAAAATACAGATAAAGTTATTCTCCTTTGATGGCGATGGTCACTATATAAACACCTCGCCTCTGGGCTATTTCCCCTTGCCTCTCCATAAATGAGGTGCATATTTTCCAGCTCGTGGACGGGATAATCTGCCATTTGCGCAGGCACGTACAGATTAAACAATCAAGTTTTGTAACAAACCACGTCTACACTTTTACAACCCCGTGAATACCTGGACACAACCCTCTACTGTTCAACGCAACACTTCGATCCCGTTATACAGCAATTCCACACATAATTCCGGAGCATCAGACTATGTATATAATTCAGAATTTACGTCGATGCCTATTACAACACAGCCATGCTAATTGATGCAATTCCACAACAAAACTGCAAGACAGCCTTCTGTGCGCCACTCGCAATTGGCGCACAAGGGACGATAGTTCCCCAATGTGTGACCAAAAAATCAAACCCCTAGTGAAAGTAGTATGAGCGCTGTAAGTGCTCCTAAGTGTACACAAAAGTGCCCCATTCTCTTTCCTCCCTGGCATTGCATCCTGCTCCAAGGTACATTAGAACATCGTAAAAAGATTTTCCCTATTTTTCGATGTAATCCAAACGAGCTTTCTTCTAGAAAATTTCTCCAGCAGTGTAAGTTAGGTACATTATAACGCAATTTGTTATGTTCACAAGAGTAATGAAGTTTTCGTAGTTGAAAGGAAGGGGTGGTTTGCCAACTCCAAGGAAGGGGAAGAACCCCTCGAAAGTATAACTGGAAGAAAATCCATCTAACGGATAAATTAAGTATACTGTCCCAGCGCATTTCTTTGAATCGTTATGTAACGTGTACAACATCTCTTGTTTTTTCCATTTTCGTAGCTTCTGTGCACAGAAATATCATATTCCACAGAAGTAGTATTACAAGGAGGAAACCCTTTAATGCAGCTTACTTTAGCCCAATATGTATTCACACAATATTTAAGAATCCCTGTACCATGTGGAGACTCTCTTGTACACTCGCTTATCACATATGATCTTTGCGTTTGCGAATACTGCCATACATTATGTTTCTTTTGATGCCGCCTACTTGTCCTATGCACAGTCGTTCTCAAACTGTTTGTTCTTGAAATGTCGTTGTTTTTACTTTTTCCGAAAATTTTCCAAAGCGCCGAAATGAGGCACTTTTACATCCAGGTTTGGTGTGTACTTTTCGTTTTATCTCGGTGTCAGGGATCACCTCCCGACGTTTGGTACATTAATTAAGTTACACATTGTGTGTATATATATACGTGCGCCATTTTATGTATTAAAACCATCAAATTTGTGTAGTAACCTAAATAGCTAAACTGTGAAAACGTCATTAATAAAGAAACACTTTTAGTTCTTGTGATACATTTTTTGTCAATCAAAATAAAGCTAGATATACTAAGAAATAAAAAAAAATAACTATATTATACAAGCACTGCTCTAAAACACACAGAAATAACCAAATTTGTAAATAAAGAGCTTTAAAAAAGTCGAATTGAATAAACTGCGCTATACAGATTGCGCTGAGCTGAAAGTTGTTTGTGAATAAATGAGTAGCAGCACAAAAAATTCCTATATTACCTTACCAAATAGACCTACATGTTAGCTGCTTTACTGGCTTTATACATATTTTTTGAAAAGTGATTGTACTCATTTTCTGTTCTTTGCCAGTAACATCTGTATGAATGTATAATACAAAACTTCTATACAGAAGAATTATATATATATATATATATATATATATATATATATATATATATATATATATATATATATATATATATATATATATATATATATATATATATATCTGGCAGGCTGCCTTTTACAAGGGTACACTCTACTCTTCACGGGTCCTTTATCAACAGGAACAGTATATTTATTGTGCAGAACTGTGTTATACAGTAGAATAAATAAAATGTTTTATCTTCGATATGGTGTCGCGAAGGCGCCTTACGTGAACGGCGCATTGATTTTTCACGGATTCTGTACCAATCGTAAGTGTATGTATTCATTTTACAGAACTATGCATTACCGAGAAAAAAACCGTTTGTCTTTGATGTAGTTTCACAAAGGCGCCTTATGTAAAGAGCGCACTGTACTTATTACGGGTTCTTTAAGAATAACAACTGTAAGAATTTGTATGTATAAACTTGTACCTTTATTTATAATTTGATGTTTCTGAGGGCGCACCGGGACATGTGAAATTCGTGATCAGCGTATATGACATCGGTATCAATCTGGATGTGTGGAATTCGGAATCTCATCGTGGACCGAAGTGGGGTCTTATGGGTCAAGATGACCTCGTACAAAATCCGGCGGTTTCAGATTTGTGATCAGCGTACTCGACATCTATATTAATTATGTTGTGTCGAATTCTACGTGACCGGAAGTGCGGTTTTATGGGTCAAGATGACCTCGTAACGACTCGGCGGTTTCAGATTTGTGATCAGCGTATTTGCCATCCATATTAATCGCTTGGTGTCGAATTCGAAATTTTAAAAAGCCGTGACTGGAAGTACGGACTTAAGGTTCAGATTCCTATTTGGCAACGAGAAACAGCGGCTCTCTCTCTCTCTCTCTCTCTCTCTGTCTTTCGAACACCCAAACTTGGTTTACAAGGCACATGGTGGCGCATGCTCAGCAATTTCAAATTAGTAGATGTTACACGCATTAGTAAACTCTCCCGGTTCCGACTACTGTTAAAGCACCAGTTCCGTTTCTGCATATACATCTCAGGAACAGCAGCAGACTACGAACATAGAAGAAAGAGTATGACATTGGTGGCGGTATTTTGCAGCACCATTATAAAAGAGTATGACGTATTTTTCACTACCTAAAAACAGAGAATTCGTTCACTCTGTGTATTTGGTAAACTGCTACTAGCTAGATGAACATTAATACAAAACTCTGAAGCTAGTTCTCCTGTTACGTGACAATGGTCGTAAGCCTCACGTGGAAACAATATTGCATCCGCCATACTCCCAGAACATTATACTTGTTTCATTCCTTGGATACATCAGTTCAAATACCATCTTTGTGATGGAATACATGGCCTTCCAGAATGCTCTAACCATTATAAAAAGACTATGAGCTATTGTAGACTTTAAACAAGAAAGACATAACAACAACCCGTACAGAGAGACATGAACTCTTATTGAGCATAGCAGAAATTACACTCAGTCTAGAAGTGCAGAAATTACACAGACTACAAAGGCTACATCATATATCGCAACACATATTGCTCTAGAAAGACTGTGACGCTGGAGGCTGCGCTGACCCTAAATAACATTCAATATCTCGCCATATTACTCGTTTTTGCTGTGGAAAAAAACTATGCCACACTTATTTATTAAAAAGAACAGCGCTATAGGTGTGGTTATTCAGCTTTCACAAACACAGACACAAATACACAAATGGTTTACGAGGTAGTTAGTGGCGTATGTTAATTTCCTAATCCGGTTCCAGTGCCACTTATTGTTCCGATTGACATGGGAGCAGACTACGCAACAAGTTGCCTTTTACGAGCGTATTTTAATCTCGTAAAACATCTGCAATGACTCAGGGTTCGTTATCAGCTCAAGTGTGGTGGATAAACCATTCTTATTTTGCTTATTTGGCATTACCATGGGCCGTAATTCTTTAGCTCACACACACTCATGGTTTACGAGGTACTCAGTGGCGGATGTTCAGTTCCTCCTCTGGTTCCTCCGACAGGGTGAATATTGTAGAGTGACCACGCTAATTCTGTCCCTGGGGTTGTCAATTGCAATTTTGTAATTGCATTTTGACCTCGAGCTGACCACTTTTGTACATCATCTCTATGTGCTGGCTTGAAAACTAAATATGTGCAAAAAAAATGGCTCCCCATGTTGACTTCGACATGTTTGTATTAAAACTAAAATTAAATTTTAAATTTGTGGAGCGATTTACAAAATATACGGACATCAACATATGCAATCAAATATTTGACCTTTATTTGACCTCAAGTTGATCACTTGGAACATCGATATGCCACCTAAGACATCGAAAATGCTTCCCATCAGCATCGAAGACCATCTGTTAACGTTCTGGAAGGCAATGAATTTCGTCCCGAAGAAAATATTTTCAACCGGCGTTCCCAAGGAATGGAACAGGTGTAATGTCCGTGGAGTATGGCCGATGTTATTTTGTTTTCACGTGTGGATTAGCATTGTCCCGTAACACGATGACTGGCTCTAGAGTTTGGTATTAATGTGGTAGGAAAACAGGAAGTGAGGAATATTTTTACAATTTTTTCTCGAAAACTAAACTTAACAATTGAATCTCTGACACCTCAATTTATCTTTTTCACTTTAACGTCACTCAATTGTGCCTTTTAGGCTAAAGGAGTGTTGCGCGGGGAATGAGAAAGTGAGGCAAAGGTACGTGCCCTATCACTAAGCTACCGTGCCAGCCAATTCGCACGTAGTGGTCTATTGAAAGGGGCTTTGTACCCACAATGTACTTCGTCGAGTACGCTGCAGTAGTCCCAAAATACGGTAGTCTTAAAGTGCAGAATGAGGATATGCTCCGTGTAGCACCTCAATATTACGAAATTGACTAAATCGAAATTATGGATGTCCTCTGTCTTATAACGTGCCTCTAAATGCTCCGTCCTGGGCCGCTGGTTATAAAAACCAGGACAAATAATGGTTAGCAGGATTCGTAATCTCAAAGAATAATTGTAAGTTAGCATTTAAGTATTTCTGTGAAATCCTTATCGGGTATCATTCTAAATTTTGAGTTATTTTTTACTATATCTAGCACAAATATTCTATAAATAGTATTAATCCTCCAAACAAAATGTGAACACTAGGTAATACGGATAATTGAAATAATGAATTTTAACTCAAAAATTTTATAACAAAATTTGTAGAAAAATAAATATGAAATACAGAAATAGATTTTGAACAAAATATAACAATTTAAAGCTATATTGAAAATTAGAATATTTATTAAAAATTAACTTGCTTTTTAAAGCTAGGTTGAATGGTATTATGATTCTTTACAACAAGAAACACACCTTTAATACAACTTTCAATAATTAATCTAATATATAGTAGACCTCCTAAACTTTATCAATCCAATTAGAAATCTATATTTGTTCCGTAAGAAATATAAATATATAAGAGAATATTTTATAATCAAAAATTACACTCACCCAATTTATTAAGTAATGATCAACCATCGTTATAACCTTTAGGACGAATGTTTCGGTACGCCTCTTATAACCCGTATATAAATTCAATCCAAATATAGAAACTTCGAATACTCACACTAATAAATAGGTAGATAATTTAATAACTATTATCAAATTCACATTATTCTCGATTTAGAACACAATATTTTTTTCAAACTATACAACTTTCATAAAGGCCGTTATAGATTCACAAATCAATAAAACATTAACCTCGCTCAGTTAGACATATCGTTTCGAATCCGAACGTATGTGGTTCAGAAACTTCCACTAGAGGCGCTCGAGTACCCAATGGTTCAGGAACTGATAACATAACCTTCTATGATAACAATGACCAATATTAACTTTTTGTATATATATATATATATATATATATATATATATATATATATATATATATATATATATAGTGTGATAAATCATCGCACGTAACAGTCTTTGCGTGCAGAATACAAAAAGATCTAGAACACAGCGCAAATTGCAGTTCTCCTGTTTTAGCAGAAAACCCACCTCTAGCGGGAAAAATATTTGCGGTTACATGGTATGTTAAGTAGGAACTGCAAAATTATGCCATAGCCTAATAAAAATATCTACATGCAAGGGCTTAAAAGATTGTCACTTCTTCTATGTTACATAGGCGTTCAAAGGTGAGAAAATAAGTCATTTTCTTTTCTTAATTCTGCAACGTTTATTAGCAAATGCAATTTTAAAGATATATTTTTCATATGTTACATAGGGGTTTAAAATTGCTCTAGTATTTCTTACGGAGAGGTTTAACAATAAGTTTTTCTCTTTTTCTTACCTCATGTTACATTGGCTTAAAAATAGTACTATGAACATTTGGTATTTGTCTTTTATTGGAACTGAACATGCGCCACTGAGTACCTCGTAAACCATGAGTGTGTGTGAGCTAAAGAATTACGGCCCATGGTAATGCCAAATAAGCAAAATAAGAATGGTTTATCCACCACACTTGACCTGATAACGAACCACTGAGTCTTTGCCGGTGTTTTATGAGATGAAAATATGCTCGTAAAAGGCTACTTGTTGCGTAGTCTGCTCCCATGTCAATCGGAACCATAACTGGCTCTGGAACCGGATTTGGAACTTAACATACGCCACTAAGTACCTCGTAAACCATTTGTGTATTTGTGTCTGTGTGTGAGAGAACTGAATAATCACACTTATAGTGCTGTTCTTTTTAATAAATAAGTGTGGCATAGTCTTTTTCCACAGCAAAAACGAGTATTATGGCTAGATATTGAATGTTATTTAGGGTCAGCGCAGCCTCCAGCGTCACAGTCTTTCTAGAGCAATATGTGTTGCGAAATATGATATAGCCTCTGTAGTATGGCGTAAGGCTTACGACCGTTGACCAGTAAGAGATGGACTAGCTTCAGAGTTTTGTATTAATGTTCATCTAGCTACCAGGAGTCCACCAAAATACACAGAGTGAACGAGTACTCTGTTATTTAGGTAATGAACAATACGTCATATTCTTCTATAATTGTGATGCAAAACACTTCCACCAATGCCATACTCTTTCTTCTATGTTCGTAATCTGCAGCTGCTCGTGTGTTGTTTATACAAACAGGAACTGGTACTGGATCAGTACTCGGAACCAGAATTGGAACAGGAATCGGAACTGGTACATGAACAGGAAGAGTTTACTAATGCGTGTAACAACTACTAATTTGAAAGTGGTGAGCATGCGCCACCAAGTGCTCTGTAAACCAAATGTCGGGTGTGCGAGAGGCAGAAAGAGAGAGAGAGAGAGAGAGAGAGCTGCTGTCACTCGTTGCCAGATAGGTCTTTGAACCCTAAATCGGTTCTTCGGTCACGGTTTCTTAAGGTTCGGAATTCGACACCACCCGATTTATATGGACGTCAAATACGTTGATCACAAATCTGAAACCGCCGAGTCGCTACGAGGTCATCTTGACCAATAAAACCGCACTTGCTTTCACGGTGTTTTAATATTACGAATTCGACACCACCCTATTAATATGGATATCGTATACGCTGATCACAAATCTGAAACCGCCCAGTCCCTGCAAGGACATCTTGACCCATAAAAGCTCTCTTCTGAGCACGATTTTGAGGCTCCCAGATCTGTCACTCTTTGCCAGCTCTTAAAAGAGAACAAATTCATCTCTACTATGTTATATATCTGTTCTGTTAAATAGGGATTAGAAAAAAGAACATGGTTTTGGGGGCTGGAAAATACGGTCCATGCGAAAATATACCAAAGCCTTTCATGTAAAGGTTAAAATGGTTCTAATGTTACATAGGTGTTCAAAAGTGATCATTCTCTTTTTTAACTGTTCTGTGTTCGTAGTCTGCTGCTGCTGCTGTGTTATCGTCACCGGAACTGGAAGAAGACTGTGCGTGTGTGTGTTTTAGTATGTGTTTCACTATTTTCGTTTTAAAAGATTGAACAAGTTAAAAGGGACCACTTCTTCATTTCTGCCAGTGGCAATAGCTTTTCTAGACTAGAAGTTGGAATATGTTTTGCGTAGTATGTTGCTCCTCTGCCAGATCCTTTCTTGTGTAATCTGAAAACGGCTGCTATGTTCGTTGTCGGCAGCAGCTTCTCTTGTATTGTGTAATCGGAACCGGAATAGGAGTGTGAAAAGTTTGCGCTTGCGCCACCAAGTGTTCCGTATACCTAGTGTGTGAGAGAGAGAGAGAGCTGGAAAGGAAACCACACGAAAGCAAAGTGCGAGCCACTACTCTACTATATTCAATAAGAATTGAAATATGTGCTCATAGTCCTATTTTGCAACCTTTGTAATCTGTGGACTGTTGCTGCTGCTGTGTTCAATCGGAACCGGAAATGGAAATTGGATCTGTAATTTCTACTAAAATCGAACTGCGCATGAGTAACCATGTTTATGTTTGTGTGTGTGTGTGTGTGTGTGTGTGTATGGGTGAATGAAAAATCGCCCATAGTATTTTATAATGGTTCAAAGAAAGGGGTCGTGACATCCTACTCGTTGCGTAGACTCTCCGAAGGATCCGGTTCTGGTACTGGATCTTGATTCGGAAGTGGACCCGGAACACTTTGTTCATTCGGTACCAACTGCTCCGTAAACCAAGTGTGTGTGCGTTTCTGTGGGTGTGCTCCGAGTTGGAAAGGAAACCACACGCAAGCGGGAGCGAACTATTGCTCTACTATGTTCAATAGGAGTTGGAATATGTGCTTATAGTCCTATGATATAGTCTTTTTAGTCTGTGGTCATAATCTGCTATGTTGTAGTCTGCTACTGGTGATGGTATGTATAATCCGTACCGGTAGTGGGAGTTGGAACTGTAATTTTTCTTCGCATGCGTGTAATTCTACTAAATTGGAAATTTAATTTTACTGCGCATGAGCTATCATAGTGTATGTGTGTGTGTGTGAATAACCAGACTTATGCTATATTGATAAAGGCTGTTTTTTTTTAATCTCTGCTCTACTCTGTTACCATTGATAAAAGTGCTTGTAAAAGAGAACGAGTACGTCCCTGATGTTATATAAGGTTGAAGAAACACTACCGGCAGTATCATGCCCGTTTTACTATGTTCGTAGTCGTGCTGTTGTGTGTAATGTTTCTGCGCGTGTGGGGCCCGGTGGTGTTCATAATCGTAAAACACTACTCGGTGTGCGTAGTCTGCTCCGGGGGAACCGGAACAAGGACTGGAACATGAGTGGGAACAATGGTCGGAAATGAATCGGAACCGGAATCTAAAGTGGAACAGGAACCGGAACTGGAACATGAACAGGAAGATTTTGCGCATGCGCAGTAGTTCAAAAAACTCGCCCAATTGTCACAACCCTATTCATATCACTACACATGTTAGATGATCTTATTATACAGTTCAACTATACATAAATGAAACACATTACTGAATTTTACCATCCTGAACGGGCTCTATGAACTATGGAAGGAAAGATGTAATCTGAGCCCAGTAGCCCTATCATTAACTAAATCATGTTTTCCAATTACTCTTAATGAAGAAGAAGCATAGGTCCTTTTATTGATGGGAAAAACCCTTACCAAAAAATCGTTCAGCCCATTTCCGTTGGAGGTTTCGTCAATTTAGGAATAAATGAGAGTTCCTGTGTTAACTTACACTGACATAATGAAAATTAATTTAACTACGAAGGAACCTACACATACCGAAATGTTATTAAAGAAATCACATATACTACATATACACGATAAGCCTATCGAATCCTAAATGAAATCGGAATGGTAACATGCTATACTAAATGTTTTAATTCGCTGAATCTTAAATCCAAAATCACTTGAAATTGATAGTTACTACAATACACTGTAAATCCTGTCTATCACCATCTCTATGCACGACCATGGAGTCCGCGACTTCAACTTCCAATTTTAGATGTTGTTGCTGGTTTCACAGCAGAATTTAACTATTCAACACACCTTTCTGCTCCCAACGAGTCTATTTAACTAATTAATAAATTTTTAACTGATTTCTGGTTCTTGTTTCTGAAGAAAATCAAAATATTCTTGAAGCAAACTAAGTGTTGTTATTCGGTACTTTTCCCAAGTAGAGGACTGACAAGAAGCGCGACTTAATACTAGAGCGTCAGAAAATAGTTCCAATCAAAATATAAAGCGAATAGAAAATATTAAAAACTGGATAAAACCGGATTTTGGAAGGATATGGCCATATCAGAGGGACGAAGGGGTTCTAAATTATTCTGCCAAATATCAAGGGCGGATCCAAGTCTCCTTTGGATGCGGTGAAAGATTATCAGTTTCTCTCTGATCGAACTTTTACACGAAATCAGAAAATGAACTCTATGCAAAAGACTTTTCTTACTCAAAGCAGTGTTTAAACAATCGAACATCGCATGGTCCAACTTGGTCGCAATTTCCAAAACATTTCATCTCAAAACTACACAATAGAACTTCATTTAAACAATAAAAAGCACAATTGCCGAAGTATAAGTTTGAGTCACAAAGATGAACTTCGAGGATTTGTTAATACGAGAATTAGGAATGCCTTACACAAGAATGCTACGAAGTTGTTATTTTTCTTTGCACAACACTGAGGATAGTTATTCGCAAGTTATTCCAAAATTAATATGTACCCTATGCAGGGTATGTGTGCTTTCTGCAGTCCCTTAAAATGTTCTTGAAATGACTTTGAAACTGTATTTGTCTTAACTTGAAGACATGAGTGAAGTAGCTTATAATACTACGAATAACATAAACATGGTGACGGTCTCTTCAAAACCTATCTTTACCGATTCAGGCATGCATGATTGAACAACAATTATGCACTCAGTTAAGGTAGCCTAATACAGCAACCGGTGGCAAGTTCGGATTTAAAAATGAGACTTTTCATTTGGGGTAACATAGCATACGCAGAAATGTTGAGAAAAGAGAACACGTCAGCTATCCATTACATAAAACACTCCAGCTTAAGGCAACTGTTAATAACTGTAATACGATACAAGTTCGCAAATGTAATCAAAGAAGACAATTCGAACAATATCTGTGTTTTTTAGATTGATTGGAGTCACATTTTCTCCAATTATTTCTGCACAATTGAAACTTTCTCATGTTCAAGTGATATTTGGAATCAAATTACAGATTAGTTCTTCACAATCTGCCTTATTCCGAAACCTTTTCAAAAGTTGGCAGTTTAGAAGTATTTGCAAGTCTCTGAAACTAGGTAGTGTATAAAATAACGTTTTCATGCGATCCTATGAAATTAAATGCTATATCGGTGTTAAATTATTCTTTGGAATAAAAATTTAGTAGAACTTTGTTCATTAACTATGCAAAACGTAAAAAAAATAAAAGAAAGTCTTTGGAGATTAAAAATGCACAATGTGTATGTTTTCTGTCAATTTGGAGATCAATAGCTTCCTTCCATTACACTTCATATTTTCCATTAACATATATCAAACTCAGAAATGTCTGAAATACTATCATGAAAAAATAATTAAACTTACCCAGATGATCTCCTATTTCCCTGAAAAACATACGAAAATTGAATTATTTTTACAATGTTAATGCTTTTCCTAAACCTTCACTCCAATCAAGTAATGTATTTATTTTTTCTAAGTATTTTTCTAAGTAACTAATTACCAAATATTTGTTGTTTGTGTATTACTTTTGTATGCTATTAATATATGTTCGGATTTAATGTTGGGAAATGTGACAAGTGAATTCATGTTTCCAATAGATGCTGTTTGTAATATTAGTGAAACATTTATTTTTAATAAGTTTGTTTTCATTTTCCAAAAGAGTTCAGATAGCCTCAATACTTTTTGTCCATATTTCTTAAACGTTTATTACTATCCAACGCATTAACTTATGTCCAGTTTAGTTCTTCATGGTAGCACATATGTTATAACGTTCAATTGTCTATGTTAAAAACGTGACCAATCTCTTAGTAGTTGAAAACAATAGTAAAACTTAAATGTTTTAAGCTCTTCTAGGGAAATATATCAATAGTTGTTTCCGCAAATGAGTACACTCAAGACTTGTATGCTTAGTCTGGAGCATACAATCAATTTTATATGACACTTTAGTGAAACAGATGATGGAATATTGTTATTTGCAACTGAATGTAATCGTGAGTGGCGTCAGTGCATTTATGTCCAGTTGAATCCGTAGAGCACAAATGATTTCAAGGAGGACATAATATCTTGAATTTAGGAGTAATAACTCTGGAACCGTACACCTGAATTCCTATTACAATAACCGTACATTGGAGTATTGGGTACCTTAAAAATAAAAGCTCATTGTTTCATGGGAAAATATTAAGTTATATTGAAAAAGTACTTTAAATATCATTTAGATCTTTAACTTCTGCAAAAACATACTTTTAATGCAACCCTAGTGTTAAGAAAACTGTAATGTGTCAAAATAAATAAGACTTACATTTTTGTAAAGACTTGGGAGTTTCGTATATTTGAGACCATATTTCTATTTTTCTTCCTTGCAATTAATACAAACTTTTATGAAGTTCGTTTTCCACGTAAATTGCTTAAAGCATCGGATGGTGTTTTGTGAATCCAGGTTTCGTGGACCGATACTTCATCTTCCAGCCTTCCGATCGATGTGGTCGCCCAACCCTTTTTTTCCTTTAAATTAACGTCTTCTTCCAAAAAGTATCCTTCATTTTTAATTTCAGACTTATCGTCAAATGACGCCGGTTGATCGCGCACAAAAGAACGTATTGAGTGATTTAAAACATCTTGCTCAGTTTGTACATCCGTTGTAGCTAGGAGTCTGCATAGAGTACACAAAATCACGCATAATAACGTGGTAATCAAATATGTATACGTGAAGAAAAACTTACACTATCTCAACAACAGTCTATAGTCCAAACAAAATGTTTCACGACCATAGTAAACAAAGCAACTCATAACCCGCCAAGGACGATTAAAAGACACGGTAGATGGGAGCGGTGAATGTTGCCGACCAAAATCTAAGGCAAACTTAAATTCCGTATGGTACAGAGTGCCTCGCTGTACGGTTCCAGGGATAAGAGAAACCGGGACCCAATATGTCGATTAACAATATTATTTCTATTTATTGAAATATAGTTTATTGAAACAGTTAGAAACATTTGTCACCCCGAGAGATAAACAGAATATAGAAAATTTACGTAATGCATCACTATTTCTCGTCGCCCATGTCCATTATTCCATTTACTAGTGCAATTTTCGGAAACGTTCTAACTTTTAAGAACTGTGTCTGCGCTGAGCTTCACAACCCTAATATGAGTGATTGTGATATACAGTATACGTGGGAAACAAAGGTAAACAATTTATATAAAAAAATGTCGAGTCCCTTAAAATTGTAACTTTCGGAACAACGCATTCTGAATGATACTAGGGGAAGGAATAAAAAAAAAATACACACGATTTAGGAACACAGCGCAAAGTTTGCTGTTCGAAATTCTCAGTTCTCTATTGTTACACACGCTTCTCGACAAAAAAGATCGTGATGAAAAGAAGGGTTGTTAAAGAGTTTGTTCTGCACCAACACAATTCAACTAGCATTGTGGTATCTACGATAGCAATGCCTGTTAAGTAATATATTTTTGTGTTGGAGCAATGCTTTTGACCTGTTTCGAATCCCACCCGATGCTTTCATGTTTTTTTTTTTTTCATTTCGTAATTTTTTAGTTATTTTGGCGTACACTTTTATAGTATATATATTACAAGGATGTGATGAACAACTTCGTAATTTATCCAAAACTAAGAAGGTGTACAGGCGTAAAACCTTTTCTATATATCGCAATGTAATTCCCTATTATTGTATATCACGTTTTGCATCAATCCAGTACATTTTCGGAAACCTATAATTAAATCCGGAGTTGCAGTGTTCAGGAAATCACTATCAGACCTAATACCTGCTCTATCACTACTAGCACGCAGTTCTTATAATAATAATAATAATAATAATAATAATAATAATAATAATAATAATAATAATAATAAATTTGGTTCTGACCTTAGCGGATGTTTTAACAGCTCGGCTATACGAGATGTGAACTTATAATTTAACGTAGCTTACAAACCATATAACTACTGCCGGAAATTGATCACGAGTCTCCCACACCGAAGACAAGTACAATAATAATAATAATAATAATAATAATAATAATAATAATAATAATAATAATAAGAGTAATAATAATAATATGAACCGCTTTCTGATGAATGAGGTATTAGGGCTGCTAGTGATCTCCTTGACTCTAGAGCTCCGGCTTTACTTTCAGGTTTATAAAATCTTACGGATCGATGCAAGTAGTAATTTGCACTAGTGACGAATCACATTGGGATATATAGAAAAATGTTTACGCCTGTACACCTTATTTTCGTAATATTAGTAAATTCTCCGTAACCTCCTTGTAATGTAGTAAAAATTGTACGTTAAGACTAATTGAAAAATTACAAAATAAAAAAGTAAGAACATCGAGTGGGATTCGAACCAAGTTCAAAAGTACTAAATCCCCACAGAAAGTAAGCACTTAGCACTCATAGCTATCGAAACAACTACAAAGTTTCTTTCCAATGTTGTGGACAGAGAAAGAAAGTCTTAAGAACTCACCTTTCTTTAACGTATTTTTGGTCGAAAATGGTGTGTGTTTACCTACAACGATCTTTTCTGCACTTACCAAGTACTGTGATGTTCTAAATGTATCATTATATTAAGTCATAGAAAGAGATCTGACTACTTGAAATTGTGAGCTGTGTTCGGAAGTGCCGTTATTTTATTTTATTTTATTTTATTTATTTATTTATTTATTTATTTATTTTTTTGCTATGTGTTCTCGGACATACTTCTTTCCTTAGGTTAGATATCTTATTTTATACTTTCTTATTCATTGCATCCGCGAAAACATTATGATTCTTTCGAAATTTCAAATTTCTATCAATACTAGTTAGGCTTACGTTGTTGGGTGACCGAGTCTCTTTAGCCATTTATGTAGAAGTATACGGAAATAGTAGATAAAAGTTCTCTTTCTGATGACAACATATTTGTTAAATAATATAAATGCTATATGGCAATCGAAGGTTTACATAAGATACGTAATTTCCTGGAACACTTCCTCTCATCTAAGTAACAAATACCTTTACAACCTTCAGTGGAAAAACACTAGTGGTGCGATGTGTCTCTGGTTTGATCCTAGTCCATCTAAATTTGTGGTGAATAACGTTGTGCCAGTGGATTTGGTGGTGGTTCTGTTGTTTTCTCACACATTCTCCTTCCGCTAAACATTTCAAAATCATTAACGCCATTAATCAACAGCCTCTCGGCGTAAAACGCATACTCGAGGGACGTTAAAACGTTAAGTTTCTCTTAATTTTCATTAACTGAAATACCATTCGTTCTTGTGACCAGTTGTACTGGAATTTTTTGATGAATAAAACGAAGGGCAAATCTAAATCCATCTTCACGGAACTACACAATTGGAAATTGCTATAGGCCTGCAAGCAGAGAAAATTTTGCGACTGAAGATATTTTATTTATTTAAGATAAAATTCGTAAAAAAAAAAACAGAAATAATTAAGTTTTATGTCCCATGGTTTTGACGGTTAGGCTAAAGGAGACTTTTATAGTGAGAAATGAATGGAATGATGGAATGAAGAAAGTTGGAGGAAACAGGAGATCCCGAGAAAACCTTCCAGCACGGTGTTTGTCTACCACCAAGTCCACACGGCGCAAGCTGGGATCGAACCATGAACCCCAAGCACCCGAGGTGAATGGTCTACCACTGAGCCACCGTGAGCCCAGTAACATTCGTCTATAGTTAGCAATCATTAGTACTCTTCTCCGCCGACCTTAGTAATGGTCAACTACAGAAGATAATGTATTCTTTCTTTTTTCTAGCATGCATAGCACGATAATCACTTCTCAGCATGCAGGAACGCAAAACAATTGTTATTAGCCCAAGTTATTTGTCACACTCTTTGCAGCCAATCCAAAGGGATGTAAGAATTACTCGTTATTTTTATTCACGTAGAAGCCCAATCAGTATGAGAATAAGTGAGTGAGAGATAATACAGAAAGATGCTCGTCTGGATACGGCTAACCTAAAGATAACTAGTAGTGCTGAGGGTTGAATAGATAACCAGGTCCGCAAAAACATTTGTGACATCACAAACAAAAGGTCAATGCACCAGGCCTGAGTCAATGACTCGGCGGTACCTAGGAATAAAGACCCTAAATTTAGACAGATGAACATAGGACCACTTCCGTTAAATTCAGGAAATTGAACAACTTAAAAATTTGGTATAAGACTAAAGAACCTCAATATGTATTACAATAAATTTCATTATTCCATCTCGTTCCCTTTCATGGATAAAAAATGCCAAAAATTAGTACGCCCAGTTTTTTGAAATGAGGTCTGTTATTGACCCAATTTATAACATTTGATGACGTCTTAATCCTTTATATTATTATACGGATGTGTACAGATGTATATACTCTTTATTAAGATATAGAGTCCCTTAGAAACTTTGGGAGTTGTAGATTGGTCCATCCTTTAAATTTTGAAAATTAGAAAAATTCTGAACAATATGTCCCTAACAAATATCACTATAAAATTGCTTGCTCCTTGCTCCATCTCATTCATTTTCATGGTTAAAAATTGGCTAGTGGCCGCGTGTAACATACTCACTAACAATATCGCCTTCTGTGCAAGCTGTTCTGGGTTAGATTCCCTTTTGGTGCAGTCGGTCGGAATAATGTGAAAAGCTTTATTAGGGCAGTGCCCTACAAGGAGTTTCTCTTGGCTTTTCCTCATTCGCACAAGTCAAATGCCGAGGTAGTATCTAACTTGTAGGTATCAAGCAGGTTATTTAATTACTCAATCCTTTTACCCTTCTCTTTCCTCCGATTGTGTGCTCGCCGAGGGACGTCATTTTTTAAACGTGGCGGGCTAAATGGTTTTAGACGCCGCATGCCCCGAAGTCCAATTTCTAATCCTAATCCTAATTCCTAATCCAAATTTTCCCTCCACCTGTTTATCAAAAACATGTCCTTTTGTTATAATATAAGGTTTAGCCTTCCCGGTGAGATTTTAAACAGCCATGGTATCTTGACCGTACGAGGTAGCATAATCATTCGTCCTTTAATTCTAGGCTTGTATGAAAGATTGGACGAGTGAGAGACTGTCTTTATTTTGATAATATCGAATTAAACTTTTGAATAAAAAGCTTATATGTTTTAATAAGAGGATAAGACCCTATATATCTTTATACCAGAGGAATAGTTTTTATAATTGAAGAAGAATATACTTGTTGCTTGGGCATTGCGTTGAGGCGACGAGAATATAATTAAACTCTTTTTATGATAATTACTTTTGAGTATTTTTATGATCCTTTATTAGTGATTGTTAGACTAAGTTAACTCAGGGAAAACAGAGTGATTCCTTTTTAGAGTTCATATCGACAAAGGAGATTCCGACCTCGATGTTGGATTAAGATTTTGTCTAAATGTAGAAGCTTAGTATATTGTATATTGAAGAAGCTTAGTATACTCTACGACCTTTAAAATCTTACATGGATCTGAGTTCAGATCGACGAGCCAGATCGGTTTCTATCCCTTAATTTGAAGTAGTACTTTAGTACGAAAGGACCAACTACTAAGAATATTTATTGTTGAGGAATAAAAATAAGTGATCATTTCTTTGGTAGATAAGTGCATTAGATTTAGGATCTAATAATGAATGTAGTGATTCCAGGTAGTAGTGTATTATGATTATATTATAGGCTTTATTTGTTAATTTATTTTGATTATTTGTGTCTTAATTGGAGTTTCATTTTTAACTTTGTTGAAACGGAAAGTTCTAGGATATATTCAGATTCGGCGGGTTCCTAATAAGGTAGAGATTTGTTGATTACCACAACCTTTTGCGGATGCAATTAAGTTGTTTACCAGGGAGTAAATTTTCCTTATTATATCTAATTATTATCCTTATTATCTAGCCCCTGTCTTAAGTCTGTTTTTAACATTATTTGTGTGATTGAGAATTCCTTATTTAAGTGTTATGTTGACTTTTCCCTTAGGATTATTGTTTTTTGTGTTGTACTAGAATGGGTGTGTATACTATAATGATTGGCGGTTAATTTCTAACTCTTCATATTCTTTGTTAAGAGCACTCCGGCCAGTTGCACAGGCTATTTCTTATCAAGTTAGTTTAGCTTTAATTTTATTATCCTTTGTATTTTTAGCTGAGAGATATAGATTGTAAAGTTTCGGTTATTTTCAGGAGGAGTTATGACTTTATGAATTACATTTCCTTTGTCGTTAGTGTAATTTGCTTCTTGTTTAGCAGAAACTAATCGAACCACCTTTGATTTTGGTGAAGGGGAGTCAGAATTTGTTTCACTATTTAATATTGAATATGAGGAGGAGGGTTTGCCCTTATCTCTTTGGCTGAATATGCCAGTATTTTGTTTATGAGAGTTTTGTTTAGTATTTCCTTTTTGAGGCATGACATTTTTTCTATTCTATTTTTTTGTAAAGCAATATGTATTTCTTTTGGATTTATTTGAGTACGAGGTATCTTTCCTCGGATTCGTTATGATAAGTTAAAATATCTTGCTTGTAAGTGTTCTTTACCACTTTCTCTTAATTATCTTTTATCTTTGAGAGGTTTGAAACTTCTTTTTATGTATTTTTTTAATTTAGTGTATCAAATTAAGAATAAGTTCTTAGAGTTTCGCTTTGTTTTATGTTTTCAAAACATATGCTTATTCTCACCCAAAGAACTAGATTTTATTTAATAAAAAAATCTCATATGGCGGAGAGGTAAGGAACATATAAGAAACATGCAAAGTATATAACTGTATGAAATTGTCCTGTTAATATGTAAGGGTCTTCTACTGGTCGAGCACCAATAAAAAATACTGTGCACATTATAATTCAGAATATGATTTGGTTAATAGGTTAAAATTGTAATTCTTGTATTTTTCTAGTATGGAAGAATGGTATAATTATTAAAATGAGAATTGATATTACTAACGCAATAACTCCTCCTAATTTTTTTTAGCAATAGACTGAAGAATAGCATAAGCAAATAAGAAGTATATTTGTGGCTGAATGTGTACGGGAGTGAGTAGGGGTTTAGCTGGAGTGAAATTTTCTGGGTCTCTCAGTGTGTAGGGGTTTCAAAAAGTGATTAATATTAAAATTATTATTATTATAAACCTGATAGCATCCTTTGTTGAAAAGTAAGGTTGAGAAGGAATTTTATCTTGGTTTCTGATAAGTCCTAGTGGGTTATTAGAACCTGTTTGGTGAAGGAATATAAGGTGTACAATGGAATTGCAACCACAATGAAAGGGGAAAGAAAATGAAAGGCGAAGAATCGATTTAAAGTAGCATTACCTAAAGCAAATCCTTATCAAATTCATTGTACTAATATTGTCTCTAAACAAGGGATTGCTGAAAGTAAATTTGTGATAACTGTTGCTCCTCAGAAGAATATTTAACACCAGGGGAACATACCCTACGAGCGTACTCATTGGATTTGCTTCTCTGTAACACTGTTGTATTTTCAAGATCCTATTTCCAACCTGCCAGAATATTTGATCACAACAGTCTATAAGAAGGCTTTATACATACCTTGGCGACCATCTATGTCTGCCCCGATCATGCTGTACCATACTCTTTTCTTCAGTATATCGCAAACAATTTTCGCCGCTTCATTATCATGGCCGATATCAAAATTCATAGTAGACCCACTTGCCAGAAATCTCAATTCCAGGACTTCGTTACAACACGCATACTTTTCATTCTGCATAAACTTCCAAAAACTACACACCCTCTCATAGATACCACACCGAATGTTGTCATCACCTCAACTACCATTGCCGGCAAATGCCATATCGAAGTCTTAAACCCTCTTGGCAGTGACCACTTTCCAGTCAAGTTAACTATCAAACTTTCTTTCTGCCACCATTGTTCTGTAAACATTCCACCTAGGGAGGTCCATAGGTTTCACAAAGCTAATTGGAATAACTACAGGCTTAATCTTACTTCAAGGCTTGAACATCTCGAGCCACCAACTGAGGGTGAACTATACTCGGCGCTGGATGCTATTACCTTTTCTATGAATACAGCATCTGCCGAGAATATACCTACCTGGCAAGTACATCCATGGCGTCCTCGAATACCACCTCAGTGCCATCACATGATGACACTTTCTCGACAATTATAAAGATATTACGTAGTTACAAGGAACGACGAGGCTCTACGCCATCACCGACAACACCGACGTACAGTTCGTAACTATGTTGTAGCCTATATAAACTTTGAAACTGAGTCAAAGCTTGCAATACACTGGATGCAACATCACACCCTACCAAATACTGGAAGAGATTTAATGCATTGAATGGCAAACTCACTCGAACACTTTATCCTCTCTTTGACGATGATCATCCACTAACTTCAGATAGTGCCAAAGCTGATGCCTTTGCGAATCATCTCCAAACCATCTTGACGCCATTTCCTTCTGAAAAATCTGAACGACGCCATCCTGCATATACATTTAATGTTGATTCTCCTCATCTTCAACCCAGTACAGAACATACTTTTCCTGCCCATCACGATCTTACCAAACCTATCACAATTCCAGTATTTCGTGAAGTCAAGCTCGCAAATGTAACATTCCTCCAGACATGGGCCTTATCACCTACCGTCACGTTAAAGAGAGTAGTTTCTGTTTACTGCTAGTGTTAGCCGATATTTTCACTTTCATTTTACGCACCGCTATCATTCCCGCCGAATGGAAACCTCCAAGACTTTATTGTTTATTAAACCTAACAAGCCAGCTACGTCTGTATCATCTTACCGTCCAATCCAATTAACCACTGTTTTCTGAAAAATTGTCGAAGGCATTCTTGTAAACAGACTTCATCCCAATTTCTCTCGACATCCTATCATTCCACTCCATCAAGCAGGTTTCCGTCCTCGCATTGGTGTTCACAACCAGCTCTTACGCCTCAACAATCTCATTACGAATCACTTCAACCGCTCACAGCCTTCATGCTTACTTTTATTCGACCTTGAGAAAACTTTCGATAAGGTATGGCATCTTGCGTTCTTCTTGAACCTCCTGTCCTATAAATTACCAATGTGCTACATTCGATTCATTTTCAACTTTCTATCAATATTACTTATATATCTAAAAAAAAATATTCTTTATCACATCCTCTCTTTATTCATTCCGGTGTTCAACAGGGCTCTGTATTATCTCCATTTCTGTATATGCTCTTCGTTGCCGATTTTTCCTCGACTTCCTCCAGATGAACATTTCTTTCAGTTTGCAGACGACACAGCCTTAAATGCTCTCGGCAAAACGACCCATCAATTGAACAGAGCACAGCAATTTGCCATTTATATCTTTGTTAGTTGGTGCTCAAAATGGCGGTTACATCTAAAATCTGAGAAGACTCATGCAATATTTTTCCTTGACCCTAAGAGACGGTCCCGCATCCATAAGAACCCAACACGCCTGCACCCTTCTGCTTTTGGTACTCCCATCAAACCTACCAAACATGTTAAGTACTACGTGTTACATTTGAAACTCACCTAACATGGCGACCTCACTTAGCTCAGATTATCACTAAAGACTCCAATAGACTGAATCTTCTTCGCCGACTCACAGGCACAACCTGGAGCCTACAAGCATATACTATTCTCACAACATATACCGCGTTCTTACGACCCGTCCTCACCTGTGGGTTTACAGGTTGTTCGCTGCACATTAGGCCTTCTACAAAAAGCTCAAGATTGTAAAAGATTTTCATGCCTATTGGAAATCATATCAAGCTACCTAACACTACAAAAGATCTGTATGATCGCATCTCCTTTCCTCACATTCTTTACCATATCGAAAATTTTGACTTTCCTACATCACCAAGAGACTGGCTCAGAAGCATCCCCTTTTCCTCGATATTCTACACAGTGATATCGACTACGCTCCACAACATCCTGTCCGCCACCCGCCACTTTCCCTCCTCTTTACTTTATATATAGTCACTCCTACCAAATCATCGCATCAGCCTTCTCATTCATTCAGATTCGCAGTACATCATCCCATCATACGCACAGTAATCCATCTCTTCTAACAGGGCTCAATGTGTCTCCCTTGATAATCCTGAGCAGCCCCAGGATCGGAAGGTAACATGCGATAGTCTAACTAACCCTTCCCTTTACTGTGTTGTGGTATCCAGTGCACCTCACCCTCATCTACATTTCATCACCCATCCTAATGATTATGACTAAAGGTCATAATGTTTGCTATGGTACTTCAATGGTATATGACCAATGAATTTTATATAAACTATTAAATCATTTAGATCATCCCTGCTGACTCCCTTCCATTTCACTATTCCTTCTCTTCCCGAGAAAAAGGGCGTGGCCCTTGTAAGGGCATTGTATATAAAAAATATATCCTTACTACTTAACCAGCTATCGCAGTATAGCTTTCATAACAAGTCTACACTGTCTTATTTTCCGTAAGTGTGGACGCACAGCGATCGATATTCAGTTTTGAGAGACAAGTTACGAGAGATCGGTTGTTTCGCCCTAGTAAAAGCCTTTTTAAGCACACTATTAGCTGTATTTTTGTCCATTTCCTATTTCGTCACATAACGCTTGCATCATACACTCCACCGTTAGCTGTGTAATCTTCCTCATCGTTTATGATATATATCCATGGATACCGGGCAGGCTCCAGGACTTTCAGTTTCCTGTCCATCTACTATCTTTACGAAGATAGAAAAGCGGAAGCCTCGTAGGGAAAAGTCTAAATTGAAACAAGCCCAGATTGATCTCGCTCTCCTCTTAGCAGGTCATTACCGTCGTCAAGATTGCCAACATCCAAGAAACACCATACAAATGCCTATAGCATCTCTAGATGAACGTCAAATCATTGATGTGGATTTTCCTCCTCTGATTCCTCCAAGCTGCAAAAAGAAGTTTACAGCTATCTTTTTCAACACTACCATCCTAAGTACAGGAATGCGAAACATGCTTCTTCAACTAATTCTGAAATACCGACCACGCTCTGAGATATCAAATAGTAGAAACTAGAAGGGCTTGATCATCAAGTCACCATCACAGAACTTTGCTACTGTCGTCGGTTATAAACAAAGTATTGAATTCTTCGGAAGAAACGCAATACTTTCTCCACTGACTGGTAATAGGCAGAACCCATGTCGGTAGTGGTCCGCGGGGTTGATCCGTTGATAACAGATGGAGAAATTGGTTAGATACCGAAACTGGTTAGATACTGAAACTGCTGTCGGATTTTAATATATGTACTACATAAGTTAATAGTTTACTGTTCTGAAAGCTTGTGTGTAAACTAGGGATAGAAAATTCCGGAATTTTTACTTTCCGGACTCCCGAATGTAAAACTGGACCAATTCCGAAAATCCGCTTTTGGAAAAAATCCGAAAATTCGGAAGAAACCCGGAATTTAGAAATTTCTGATTTTGTAAACATTCCGAACTTCGGAAAAATCGGGAATTTTACAGACTTCCTGGATTTTTCTGAATTTCGGAATTTTATCGAATTTCATAATTTTCCTAAATCCGGAAAGTGAAACGTCCGCTACCGAAAAATGAATTTCTCTTGGTTTGTCTGTGACGTAGCGGACATAAGTCTTTGACCAAGTAATGGCGACTGTTTTGAAACAAATGCAAAGTATACAAATTAAATATATCTGTCTGTAGTTTCGTGTCGAGAAAAAACAAACTTGTGAACCAAAGGTTTAAGAACAACACAAGTTATTAATATAAAGTTTGCCGAAGATTATTCACAAAGAAATACGAAAGACGTTTTGAATCGAAGAAATATAACATGCAACGTTCCAAGGGGAGGCAGAGAAACCTAACGTAACCAGACTAAAGAAGAATCGTTTACCGCGTAGCGATCGCAGTTCAGCGGTCAAGGTGCTTATGCGAATTCACGTCGCACACTTTTTTTTACTTTAGGATTTTTGATGGCGATCGATCGGCGATAACATACGTTTTAGTATATTCAGATATTTTAATACTGGGATGTTTCAATACTTAAACTATCAAATCTTCAGGAATGATAATAGTAATAATAATAAATTAATAGTTATTATTATCTCGTAGAAGATTAACAGCTAAAATCTAATTATCGCGCAGGTCATACCATTAGAAGCAGAAACGTGACATATGAAAAGAATATTTCAGTCTTGTTTAATGTTGCCCAGGAGAAGAGGAATTTCTCATCTCGTTTCTATACCAAACAAAATAACCAGAATTAACATTTTACATTCGAGGCGTGACAAGGCTAACTCAAATTATCGTCTCACTTTGGGGATAAAAATCGAGACGAGACGAAAAGTATCGTAAACATGTCTTGTCTTATCTCGATTCTCGAAATAATGTATGTCCATTCTTCAAGTAACAATTGCTCTGTAGACTGAATCGCATAGGCTATTTCGATACTTTGTATTTCAGAGCTCACTGAATTATGGTCTATGTAGGTAGTTTTGTAGCAAAGCTTTTATATTTGCCTCTGCATATCCTAAAAAAAATAGTTTATTATATGCCTTACTCTTGCGTGATATTGAGTTATTTTATTACACTTATTTTCTTTAAAACATACAGAAGAATATCTTCTACATGAAACTTTAGTGGAACGCTGTAGTTTAAAATTTTGGTAGTTGCAGAGATGTGTGTTTAAGGTACAGAACCCTTTCCCCAAAATCTCTACTTTTAAGTAAGTTTTGCCAAATTTTAAGGCTTTTGATATTATTATTATTATTATTATTATTATTATTATTATTATTATTATTATTATTACTGAAGTGTTTTGAGTTGAATGGTTTACCCTGTTACACCCAGTTCCTGCCTAATAGACATTGGGCTGAACAAACAACGTGTGTGTAGGTTTTCTCCGGGTTGCGCTTCCTCCCACTTTCTTTATTCCAAAATTCCTTTCATTCTCATCATCGACGTCTTCTGTAGCTTAGCCGGCATAACCATTACTTAAAAGCAAATTTTCTTATCACTCTTGTGAGTTCAATAGCCCTACTTTCTACATGAAATTTGCCTTCAAAACATTCCATTTAACATTTAGTTAGTTGTAGGGTCGTAAGAAGAGAGTATGTGCTGATGATCCTGACACTTGGCTCCAATCCCGACGATTTTGTAGCCCTACTTTCTACATGTCCTACTTCTAGCGTGTCTTTAGGTCTTTTTTTAGTATTTTATCAGAACCGAAATCAGTGTTTAATCGTTAATAAAATATTGGAATCCTAAACGTGTACAATTTGCCACATAGACGAGTGTTCTTGACTCTTACTTAACACAGCAGTCTAGGGCAGTGGCTTCAGCATTCGTTTGAAAACTTAGGTCTCAGCGGATCGATTCCCTTTGAGGAAATAAAGGAATTTCTTTATCGTTTACAATGTTGATACTTCTGACGTATATTACCATGAAAAGTAGTCAATTTATCTGGTTATTACAAGTAAGAGTTGAAACAACTTCCTTCACAGGGGAAGTACTGACAACATGACGTCACATTCTACAATGTCAATTCGTACTCTCAGAAAGCTTGGCGTGCTTAGCAAACAATTCATGAATACATAAAGTATGGGTCATAAATGTGTCTGAGATATTATTGTATCATTGTGGAGTTGTTTCTAGGTTCTTCTACTCTTACTAGAAATAATAATAATAATCTCGTTCGGAATTTCCAATACGGTCCATATATCTGCTGAACCAATTTTGTAAATAGGACTATTCTTTCTTATATTTGTATGCATATTTTGTTAAAATATAAATATAACGCATACATAATCCAAAGTCTTTTACTCAAAGTTACTATGTATCGTGATGGAGACAAATTCTACTTAATTTCTGTTAAGGCATCTGAAGGTTCCATAGTTGTGTTGCCCAGGAGCAGACACCTTCTTTCCTCCTTCTTTTCCTTCTAAAGTATATCTTATAAGACAATTCATCCTTATAGAGAGTCCAAAACATTTCTTATCATTTTTCTTACTTCAGTATGCTTATTTGCATTTTAGTAGGACGTAATATTGAAATGAAATGAAATGAAATCTTTGAGTTTTACGTCCCACGGTTATGCCGGTTAGGCTAAAGGAGACGGCGATGATGAGTAATGAATGAAATGGTGGAATGAACACTGAGAAAAATTTTCATAGAAAATTTAACAGTAAAGACATGTAAAGTTGATTTTTTCGTAATTCCGTACTTATATTACGTAAATTTGGACTTGAAACAATTATAATGTTAATTTACCATGTGGCGAAGTGGAAATACAACATGCTGCATTTTGTCTTTTATGAAAAATCTGTAGTACGCAATAAATGTACGTAACGACAGGAAGGTTTTCAGTTCTGTAATGTTAAGAGTACATTCCAGATTGGAATGAAAATGTGACGTCATTCAAGAGAGATAAATGTCTTTCAGGAATGAAAATATTACAGGCTATCCTATCTAATACGTGTTTTTTGACATGAGTAAGGAAAATATGGCAGGAAGAAGAACAAATTTTCCTTGTAATGCATTTTTTACATTATAATGTTAAAAGAAACTGAATAATGTAAAAATGTTCGTAGTAAAGTGCAACCTTCACGTCAGGAATGAAATTTTGTCATGATAATGAGATCTACCCATTCTACACTGCAAAGAGCAAACAAATCCGTTCTATACAGACATTATGTAAGGAGACAAATTGTTTTATCATTACTATTTGTGTAACGGAAGCACGATTACGTACAATTTCTACGTACAACTGATCTTTCACTCGGAAAGCAGGACAAAAAAGTACGTAAAGGAATGATAGAAAGTCATTATAATGTTATATATCCCAGAAAATTGATAAAAAATACATTTAGTAATGAATAATTTACAGTAAGTAATGGAAAAAGTCCTCTAACTCTGTGTAATCATACAATTGTTTGGTATTAAAGTCTGTACTGTCATGTTACTTTAACATTACAATACAGACAGTAACGCATTATTCTTGTTATAAAAGTTGCAAAGAAAGAGGCTCAAAATTTTTATTACCCACAATTCCATTCTGTATGGCAAAACGCGGGAGCCTCCATTTTTCGTGTGAAAGTCATAGTCAGTATCGCGCTTGAAGAAATAAGAAGAAAGAAAGTGTTGTTATAAGCAAAATATGGATACGTATGTGGAAGATTTGCTGACTACTTGGAAACTAAACAATTACGTTAACATTTTTAAGGGTAAGTAATTAACATTAGAAATAAGAAAACCTGAATCAATCAGCATGACAGCAGAAGACAATCTATCCTGCTTGAAAGTAATGATTATTTTCTAACGATCTAGAAATTACATAAAAGCTGGAGATTTTTTGTGTACGCATGAATATTATTTTGGATATAGTATACGTGAAGCTGCATCAGTTCCCAAAGGAGCAGAACGCTCATACTTTTAGGGATTATTCATTGAGTATGTACGAACTTACAAAGGGGGCAAGAAAGCGACTTTTATTTACTTATCGGCTCATACGAAAAAAAAAACGTACCTGTACTTTATATCGGCATGTGTAGTGCCATTGTACTTTATCTATGACTGTGTGTGTGTGGGGGGGGGGGAATTTAACGCATATCGCGTGTCTTGTGCACATGGGTACTTCTTACTATTGCACTACGTAGAAAATTTATGGTATTTCGTGTAGAAGTGGTAATAGAACACAGAAGAAACGCAGATCAGGGGGTTCTCGTGTATACTATTACCATTATTTTTTGTAAAAACATGCAAGTATGTTGGTTGCACTCATGTTAGAATGCATGTGATGAACATACTAATTCAGTGCACAGTTCTGTAGGTTCCTGCTTCAGTAACTGCCTTTCCTATGAATATAACTTCTAAATCTGTTTAGGCAACAAGTATTACTAATGTACATAATGCTCGCTGTATTCTCTTTCTGTACGTTCAGCAATCATTGTTGTAGTGCGCACTTGCAATCATCGTTGCAGATTCAGTTAAGAGGTCTTGTGTAAAACACCAACCAACCTGTGTTAGATGGACACTAATAAGCACGAATGCTATCTAAGCGAATCTGGGAAGGAGCTTAAGAATGAGGCCCACGCGGGAGTGCCTCCGTAGGGAGTAGGCACGTCAGCGATGTTGGGTATACGCGTAAACGAGCATTATGGAAAACCAACGCTTTCACGACACGGAGATTTCTTTTTGTAAAAGTCGTTTGCTCCTTAAATTCGTCGCACCTTACATTGTTCTTTATTAATTGCTCTACTACTACTTACCTTATGGGCGAATGCGTGGGGAAGGTTCTACAACACAGATCCCCCATATAAATTAGTACGTACGTTGATTCCTTTCTGTACCAAAGTTTAATATTTAATTCAAATATTATTGCCAAGCGAGCGTAAGCGAGTGAAGGCGGGTTAAGAGCCCCCGCAGGGCACGTTGTGTTTGGTCTTTGTTGCCACTAAATGGGAAGGTTCTAGGACACAGGTCTCCCTTCCCGTTTAGCTGTGGTAAAGATAGAAAACAACGTGCCCTGCGGGGCTCCAACACCCCTTCACTCGCTGGCGCTCGCTCAGCAATATTATATAAATTAAATATTAAAATTTTGGTACAGAAAGGTTCCATCCTAGCTACTAATCTATATAGGTGGACCTGTGTAGAACCATCCCCTACGTCTTATACTTTACGTAATTGTCACTTTATGTAAGATTTTCTGGCATTAGTTGAACAGTCAGTTCTACAAATTTTGATATATTTCTTACATTTTCAGGTTACGTTAGAGCTTTTTATTTCTTTTAGTAGAGTATGCACTAAAGGACCTCCATTACTACTTGCAAATTCGCTTGAGGACTGCTTAGCAGGGTTGGCAAAGACCATGGATTTTAATTGAAAAAAAATTTTTGTTTAAACCAGGTTTTTTGGTTTAAATAATTTGCTCTGTATATTTATATCACATATAGGCAGAAATAAGCTTGTTTCGCCTTGGTGTTACTATGCAACAACCGATTTATGCTGGAAGGGGTCACATAAGCTTAAAGTGGAATCCAAACCGTTTCTCGGCTTACATCCAAGAGGAATTGTCTTCCACTTGAACTCGAAACCGGGAGTAATTGGCCAAAAATGCGATACGTCTGCCGAGTCACTAAGGACTCCTGATAAAAATACGTTAACTGTTCTTTACATATTTGCTAATATAATTGTCAGGAGTCATTAGGACAGAAGGACAAAAAGATAAACAATTGCACAAGTGGAACCATTATACAGAATTACATATGTACAATTTCAAAGTACTACAGAGTACAGAAAACTAATTTAGTCCAAGTCAGTTCATTTATTAACCAAGTTAAAGAAATATAACGAGTTACTTTATGTATCAGTAAGGAAAGTGAATAAAGATACGAATTATTTGAGTCCACTTTGGTTCTGACCCATTTATACATAAATAGTTACCAAATATTCTTGTTATTGCAATCATTGCCTCTCGTGGGGTTTGTATGACCCCCTCCCCAAAAAGTACAGTATTTCGATATATTTTATTAATAGTAAACATTATTAAAACGATACAATGTTTTGAATTTCCCTTTGGTTGCATAACAATAATAACAAACTTTAAAAAAAAACACAAAATACACATCCATAAAGTTACATAAAAAAAGTTCCTTTTGTAATATAATCTCTTTGAGTAAAGAATGGGGTGTTTAGGTCTGAATATAGTACGAATAATATATGGGAGTGAAAAGTGATACACACACTTGTGTTCACAAATGTGTGTTCATCAAGATTTTACGAATAGTTACACTTTTACGAACATTTTTCGTTTTTTGGTTTAAACCAGTTTTTTTTAAACAGCTGGTTTAAACCAGTCAACCCTGATGCTCAGTATAAATACAATGTTGATGTATGACAACAAGTAAAGGGGATAAAACATGAACCAACTTGTGCTAGGTGGCCACTAAAAAGCACGAAGGCTATCTAACCGGGTCAGGGCAGGAGTGCAGCAACGGTCCGAGCAGGAGCGAGGAATGCACTCGTATGGACCAGGCGCATCAACGATGCGGATATACGCATAAACAAGGATAGTGGAATAGCGCACAGACGCACACATATACAATTCTTTCACAACCGCTCAAAATTCATTTCAATATGCTGTGCAGTGACAGTAATTACTTATATTCACACTCTCAGATCTTCACCGAAAAAGAAGAATTTTACCATCGTATTTTACCTATGTTTTCTGTTTGGTAGATCTGTCTGTTCGAGTAAACACCGGTGTTTGTGCCCCATTCAAATTACACACACATATGATTCTTTCAGCTAAATTCACATTTTCCTTTGTTTCAGTGGATTAGTTACGGTAATTTTACGGAATTACACTTTTCAAATGATGGAGGGCGTGTTGGGTCAGTGGAGAGCATTCACCTCCGGTGCTTGAGGTCCCTGATTCAATCCCAGCTCGCGCCGTGTGGACTTTGTGGTGGACAAACACCATGTTCGTGGGTTTCCTTGAGGTTCTCCAGTTTCCTCCCACTTTCTTCATTCCACCATTTTATTAATTTCTTGCCATCAACGTCTCCTTTAGCCTGACCTGCACAATCCTGGGACGTAAAACTTAGAGATTTTCAATAGTTTTTTTTTCAAATGATTGTAAATACCTCAGTATTAGTCCTTGTATTATTTTCTTCCCTTCTTTTTATTCAAAAAGGCTGTTATATGGGGTGCTTTTTACATACACGGAACAGGTACCAATGTATGCTCTGACCAATCTGTATATGGAATCCGTAATGTTCACTTTCACGTGTTTAAAATACATAACAGTAGCTTTGCTTAATATATTTAGTAAGTATTATATAAAATGTGGAAAACCAGAGACTGACGTGTTTAAGTTGTGACTCACATCATTTATTTGGTCTATTTGGATTGAAGCTTGTATAATATTGCGCAGTTTATTTTATTGCCAGGTGTGCAGGGTGCGAATTACCGGGGGGTTGAGGGGGAATTTCCCCCTCTATCACGTTTCGCTCCGGAATAAATCAACTGAAGTATCCCTACCGAGGATGCTCGCTTCCTCCCCCCCCCCAAACAACGCTTAGTATAAGGCCAAATTTCACTTTTTTGGTCATTTCTTGTAAGTTTAATCTGCTAGCCGTATTTCGAAATGGGCGATGTAAACCATTCAGTTTTGATCACTTCTGATTTCCGGACTGTTTCCACCGTTGCTTAGTTGAAGTATATTATTATGGCTACAGTTATTACTTGGAAACGTATCCCCAAACCCTTCAGTTTCGTCGTTCGTGAATTTGAATGTATTAACTCGTCAGTACACGCCCCCCAATTGTAACATGAGGACACGCCATGACGGCAATTTGCTCACGCAAGTTTTGATAGTTAATTTCAATACTTTTACATTTTTATTGAGAGTGAAAAAATTATTCTATGAAATTTTGGCTTCTTAGCTTATTATAGACACTTTCAGTACCTAAAAAATATTAACCTAAAGATTTTGACAAAATTTTTGTTATGTTTTCACAGTTTTTGAATTTTCTATTATTACGCGAAAACACGCCACGTTAGCATATTGCTGCACTCTTTGATTTACAAAGTATCGCCAGAACACGCGCTGTGAGCAATTTGCCGCATTAGCTATTTGGGCTATAAGAAATTTTCTCCGTTATATTGACACACATTTTATTATTGCCAATTCAAAAAAAACGTACAAAAACATCATTGATGCACTAGAACAGTAATGTTATGAAACTAGTCCAGTGAAATTTACAACGTATATTTACATATCACCTTCTCCGTCCTCATCGCTTGCAGCTGGTCCTTGCCCACGCTCGGTGCAGTTTGTGCATGATGGTCTTGTGTGTTCCTTGCATATCGGAGTGTTGCAGTTGATGCATAAGATGGTAGTTTTCCTGTTCTTTCTACGAGGACAGATACCGCAAACTCTATAGTGACCTCGCTGATCAGGTGCTGCCTGAGGTTGTTGTCTAATTTGCTGAAGTTGGAATATTTCAACTAGCCGGTTCTTTATTGACCTTGCGATTGGATAGTTTGCAGCTATTCTTCTTTGCGCATGATCCAAAATAAGCTGTCGACCAAGTGATTCCAAGAAGTCTTTTCTTGCAGGCTTGTTGAATTCATTATCTCCCATGTTGTTGGCTTTCCAAATAACAAACGAATTTATTCCACCAACATTTAATTCAAAGAAAAACATGGTTAGTGGCCAACGATTTGATATTCTTGATACGCTATACTCTTTCTGCATGGCGTCACTTACATCTACACCACATTTGTTTTTGTTGTAGAAGGTGATAATTGATGGTTTGCATGCATCATCTGTACTTTCATCAATCTCATCGTCCTCATGCAATGTGGAAAGTAATACAACATACTTGTTCTTTGCAGCTTTGTATGATACTAGTGTTTCGTTCAAAGTGAATGCAAACATTGAACTATTTATTGGCCGAGGGTTTTCTTTATCTTCCGTTATGAGTTCTACTGGTATTTCACTTTTGTTTTTTCTAATCGTACCAACCAACGTCAGCTGTTTTTTTAGAAGATCTTGAGCAAGTGGAATCGATGTGAAGTAATTGTCACACGTTATGTTTCGCCCAGTATTTTCTATGTGTGAGACCATTCTATTGACTACATCTTTGGTGAAATTACTCACAAAAAAAGGGCCTACATGTTGGTTCGGAATAAAAACCTCCAAATTAGATGTGTAGTAGGTTTTTGAGTCTGTAACTGCCCAAACTTTGATACCGAACTTTCCAGGTTTCTTCGGCATATATACGCGGAAGCTACACTTTCCACGAAAGTTAGGGAACATTTCATCAATTGTCACAAATGCGCTGTGGCTATAGTTTTCCCTACATCGAAGAGAGAAATCTTCAAAAAATTCTCTGAAACAGTAAAGTCTATCTGTTTGTTTCCGTTGTTGTCTATCCTCACTAGCTACGTCATCAAATCGTAAATTTAGCAACAAAAATCTAAAGCGATTTATTCCCATAGTAAGTCTGAAAATTTCCACACCTAGACCGTTTTGTTTCCACAAGTCCAATACGTTTTGTTTTGCAGAAATACACACTCCTGCCAAATAAAGCAACCCAATTAGAGCTTTCATTTCACATACATCAGTTTCTCTTGCATCTCGTACTCGAACATAGTTTTCTTGAACTTGTCTTATTTTGATATTTGTGTACTGGACTAGTTTTTCAATTATGCTTTCAGGGAAAAATAAATTCCAGCACTCAGTTTCACTCTTAGCATGTTTTGCTTGCCTTTTAGGCCCGGGAAGCTGTGTTACAAGGTTTTGTTTTCTTGTTCGTCCAGGTTTTGGTTGAGGAGTGTTTGACCAAATTGTAGGATTAGGTTTATTTCTTCCTTTATACACTGGGTTGATAAGCAGTCTTTGGTTTTGTGGATTATTAGTTGTATCAGAATTATCTTGTAGAGATAAATCAATAGGTTGCGGTACATCACTAAGGCCAGGATCAGCGAGTGCTAAGTTATTGGAACCTTCTTCATCGATATCCATATTTTCCGTTGGATTCTCTTCTATACTTTCTTCAGAATCACTGTTTAGATCTATGTAACTAGATATCAAATGTTCATCCTCAACATCACTATACTCCGATCCCGGATCTCCAAGTTCACTAGAAGGATCGTCAAGCATCACTCTAACTCTTTCTTGCTCCATTTCGTAGCTATCCATTTTCACTACTACACTAAGACACTTAATACACCACTACACTAAGACATATTTACTAAAATAAATTTAAAGCTAATCCAGATTTAACGACAGAAAACACACAACTACAAATAACTTTTTCAAGCACATATGGTTGCAGGCGTTAAAATAAAATCTTCTGGGATTTTAACTGTTTTCAATTTTATAATTTTAAAATTATACAGAAAAAGAGAGAGTTTTTTATGTTTTATCTTGTTAAATTTTATGTAAAGTTTCTTGTTTCCAAAGCATAATTTACTCTTGAAATTTGCAGAAAGTTTTAGTGCCACCTGTTGTTCTATTCTTCAAACAATATGTTTAAAAAATGAGCAAACGGCCATTAAAATACAACACTTAACACGAGAACACGCCCGTTAGCAGCCTGCTCACAACAATCTGTACGTGGTTACACGCGCTGTTAGCAATTTGCTCACGGTGACCAATACACACCCTCCCACTCCCGAACTATGCGCGTGATTGGCAAAACCGGTCAGGGTCAGGTGGAGGTGGGGTTGATAGGAGATAACTCGGCCCCTCCACACCCATAGTCTTAAAATAAGGAAAGTGCAGGTGTTTTTGCAAAACTGCGGCAATTTGCCGCGGGTGCGTGTAACGACGTGTTAATTACGTATAACAAAGTCGCATAGGATTTTATAAATGCTCTTAGAAGTTGGCCAAGAAGCAGTAAACAAATAGGGCCTTATGCAGAGCCGTTTTGAAGTCTGATTAACGCCATACTACGGGGTTGACCTGTAGTACCTGTCTTTTTGGCGAGAAGAAAATGTAACCACATACAGAAACTCGTCTAAATAATGCTGTATAATCTCGAGGAAGTGTGCCCAGCTCTTAGCAGACATCCCCCCCCCAATCCTGTGAGGTGAGACAACAGACATGGCGTCAGTGTTGGAAACTTGAAAAAGCTGTAACTTTGTGGCCTCAATGCAACACGAAGAATGCGATTGGAGGTAAATTTGCGATAGATTTCGAAACGTAAGATTTTCCTTGACATAAGTAAGTCATAATATCATATCTTTATGTCGCAGAAAGATTAGATATTGTCTATCGTCTAGTGTAGTCCGCCCATTCCTCGGTTGGCCCCAACTTCTCTTTTCATATGAATACCTACTTTGGACATCACAAATATATATTTTTTTACATTTTACTACACTTTTATTTTAAATTAACTCTAAATAACTAAAGGGGAATTAACATTTACACGATATACACACTGATTTCACAAACAGCATAATTGATCAGCACTTTTAGAAGGTACACCAACGCTTACTGAGCCCAGTGCCGACAGCTAGTGCTCTCAAACGGGTTGGGTCAGGCTTCATCGGGTCAGGGCTTGAGTCGAATCTCCTTGGGTCACAGGTCGGGTCAGGGCTGCTCTAGCCATGGGTCGGCTCGGGTCAACTTCTTATGCGTCGTTTCGGCTAAAACCTATTCAGGTTGAGTCGGGTCGGGTCGATGTTCAGGGTCCAGTCCGCCCCTGAATAAGCCCAAAAATCAAACACTCGCCCTTGTACTTAAAGATCCAAATTTAAATGATTTTACATACATTATTCTAACAGGGTTCTTAATATGTATTCCGAAGAGGTTCTCATGTTCTGTTCACCCTGTTCATTACTCCAGGTGCCTTTCTTCGATCCAGTTCTGCAGACTAAGCAACAAATTAAAAAAAAAACTTTAACGTTTGTAGTTTTTGAATCTGCTTCCATTAATGCATAAAAGAAATCCATAATCGAATAAAATGACACTTTTAAAAGGCATTCATGTATCTTTTCTCGTCTGGTGGGCAACACTACTATCCGCATAATGAAGGATACAATCTGGTTAATGTGTAAAATACAGATAACTATTAACAGGTGGTAAAGTCCTTACATAGAGTATCAGAGGACGAAATCTCTTTTCTTTGTAGGGGCCGCGGTGGCTCAGTGGTAGAGCGTTCACCTCTGGTGCTTCGGGTCCCGGGATCGATCCCAGCCCCCGCCAAGAGAAAAGGTGGACAAACACCGTGTGCGTTGGTTTTCTCGGGGTTCTCCCGTTTCCTCCCACTTTCTTCATTCCACCATTTCATTCATTACTCATCATCACCGTCTCCTTTAGCCTAACCGGCATAACCGTTGGACGTAAAACTGAAAGATTTCATTTTCTTTTCTTTGTACAAACGTCGGTATCTCCCTGCACTTGTAGGAGATAAAGAAAGGATTTCGTTTTTCTGTACATTCAATGGGATAGTTTATTCGAATTCAACCTTGTAATTTAATATGCGCTATTCTCCTCAATGTATGTATTGCTTCTAGTGACTACATTTAGAAAGCTATCTGCCATAGAGTACAAAATGCAGTAGTAGAACAGTAGCGTTTTATAAAGTATTTCAATGTTGCCGCTTCCATAATTTATTTCAGTAGTTTGTAGGATAACCATTGATTTAATTATAGCATCAACTCTACGAGGCATTGAATACATCAAAATTGAACCAGAAACTTTTAATCCTAACTAGCTAAAAGAAATACGCCCGTTATCGAACGGAAGAAATCGATTTGAGGCAGCGAGAGACAAAGGGGTGTAAGTGACATTTGCGATAAAGTTTATTTATGTATAGAAAATGGACTCCCCACTGCATAATATATGAACCGGATATTGAAGGACGCTATAGCCTACTTGCGTCTCTATTCATGAATACACTACGGCATGCTTCACAATCCAGTTCATACATTATGCTTCACGGAGTTCATTTTCTAAACTGGGGACTAGCGTTCACCAGGAATGGTTTCTGCCTAAACTTAAAGTGCTGCGCAGTTTCTAGTTGGCACGAAACTAATTGTCACTGACTGAGAGAAAACACGAAATGTGTAGTCTTCACGACGCACATGGAAAGTGAAGTCTTCACAACGTTGTAATTCACCCTTCCTTTCCCATCTTGGGGGACAGCTCATTGCCTAGAATAGATTAACCAATGACGTCACAATGTAAGTAGAAAACGAAAAATGAAATGAAATCTTTTGAGTTTTACGTTCCACGCTTATGCCGGTTAGACTAAAGGAGACTGTGATGATGACAGATTAATGAAATGATGGAATGAAGAAAGTGGGACGAAACGGGAGAACCCCGAGAAAACCCACGCACACGGTGTTTGTCCACCTTTTCTCTTGGCGGGGGCTGGGATCGATCCCGGGACCCGAAGCACCAGAGGTGAACGCTCTACCACTGAGCCACCGCGGCTCCCTAATGTCAATAAATAAAATAAGTAAATACATAAAATATATTTTTAAAAATAGATATTTGCACGAGATACTGTTATCACTGGCCACCTAACTGCTTTTCTTTTCAGTACAGTAAATAAGTAAATGTAGATGTAGGATTATATGTGAATACATTCTGAATCTAACTGTCTGATTTTGAAATCTTATGCTCTGGTGTAATCTGTTTCTTTGTCAAACCAATGGCCGCGAGCGAGATGGGGGAGGCTCATAACTTGTATGTAAGTGACACTGGCAATCATTTTTGGATTGGGGAGTGCGTCTGACTTTGAAATTTTGTACTATTGTTCCAAGCATTCAGCATGACATGCAACCTAGTGTCTTAAGAGTTTGAGCATTGCGTGCAAGGGGGGGAGATCTGAGTGTAAGTGTGCTTATCCAACCAAACCCTCAGCTTAGGTATTGGAGGTTATTACGTAAACATTAAGAATTGTTTTGATAAAGATGATTGTTGTTGTTATGGCGAACTGGCACAGAAATTTTTACTTATATATAAGGCAGTTCGCATAGTGTGTAACTTTTTTTGCGGGAATGGGGACAAGATAATGGGGTCATAAGCCGTAGCTCGTTTTGCTTTTATACGTAAATCTGGCACTGATTAAGCAACATATTTTAGTAAATCATTACAGAAGTTCAATTTATTTATTTGCTAAGAAAATTGAGATCCTCAGCACTAACGCTGCAGCGTTATTAACGCTCGTATAGTCCATCCAGTGTTATAGCCATTGATCCAATAAGCCAGCGTTATCGCGCCCAGAGGCGTTGACAATGCTTGGTTAACGCGTGGTTGCCGCCGCTTTCTGTCAGCATTAATTGCGGGTTGATTCCGCTCATATACTCCAAACCTTAAGTGTCTTCACCACCGAAAATTTTAGAAATTTTCTGTAATATCTTCAAAACAAATAAAAATATTCAAAAAGCAAAGAAGTACTGCACTAGACAATATTAATTTTCATGTGATATTGTTATTACGACTCGTATATCAGCTTTCGATTTGCAACTGTCGGTAAATTTAGCATTTTTTGAAGGTTCTCTAAATAGCAGCACACCACAAGCAAATACATGAATTATGGTAGGGTGTCACATGCAAAATCAGATTGTCTAGTGATTTGAATCTTTGCTTTTTGCTTTTTTTTATTCGAAGATATGGCAAAAAAAACTCTAAAGTTTGCGGTATTGTAATTTTGCTATGGTGAGCACTCTCAATAAACAGGAAAAATGTAGCAAAAGTGAGTAGGTTACGATAAGTTTAATACCCCTCTCATTAAAAAGAAGGTATTTGAAGTTGATAAACACAAAGCTTCGCATACAGTGGATGGAAACGTTAATCAACAAAAGGAAGCAGAAGTTGTCTGTTGTCATGCTGTAAAGATCCTCAGCATATGCATTAGGGCAGTGTCGTCTTCCTCAACGTATGTTCGTTGATTTGTACCTTTCTTAAGCATAGTTTCGCAGATTGGGCCAACACGTAAAAAGGGCTCCATAAGATTATATTTTGATTCGATTTTCGTTAGTGGAAAAATACAGAATATAACAAATCATATTGCTGAGATAAAAATACACAAGGGAAAAGATGACATTGTTAAATTACTAGGCACAATCATGTGTATATATGCCAAAGTTTTTCACCGCATGAAAGCACCCTACCTACTCACAACAATCTTAGAAGTTTTGAAACGTATAAATAAAAACTCTAAGCAAGTTTATCATTGTATGAATTCTTTTGTTCACGAGAATATAGGTTATCATTTTTAGTAATGAACTGCAGAGTTTATTTTGATGTAATGTGGAATGAAGTTACATTTTTATTTCCATTCCATATATTTCATTATGGTGTTGCATTTCTTCAGTTAATGTCATATTTTGAATTACCCTTCCACCACCTCTATTGCAGTGTATAAATGGTTAATATTATGATTACATTTGCTCATTCTGCATTTGTGTAGGAAAAATAGTACGTAATGTAAGATGCTTCTACAAGTAGGTGCATGGTTAGCAGAGAATGAGGGTCAGAAACAACCTGAACAGTGCTTTAAGAGGCTAAGTATCTTTCTTTTCCAGAGAATGGTGTAGATTTTTTTGCACTTCAACACTTAGAGGATAGAGACATCGAACAGCTAATACCTCAGGCAGGGCCAAGAGTAAAATTCAAGGTTAACTGGAAATATTGGAAACAGGATCTTCAGAAAGCAGATGAAAACAGGAGGGTAGGTTATTCTTGTGTGTCAGCTACACATCATAAGTGGAATCCTCATGTTATATTTGTCAGTAGTTCACGTACTGTAAAGTAGAAATAGACTCGTTAACATGGAAGTCGGGAAGTAGATGTGACCTGCTTCAACTACACAGTAGGTATGACAGACTTCTTTCAAGATGAAGGCATTTTGCTCAATTCAATGCGCAATCTGTGAACACCACTATTTGTGATCATGCATGTTAACCACAGTAGTTATAAGTATAAATAAAATGTGCTTTTTTTTCAGGCAGACATACAAACCAGAACAATTTTTTAGTTCCTCTTTCGCATTCATGTTATGAAAATCATAGACTGTGTGCTCTCTTGCGTCAACGTCCACAAATGTTTCTAATATCTGTTAGATGTGAAGTGTACAAAACTATACATCCCTAGAATTGGTGATAGATCAATAGCAATAATGTGCCTGTATGGCGGTATTGAAACCCAGCTAATACCATTTAACCTTAATTTTGCCAATACCAACACCATTGAATGTTACTATTAGCCAATCCAATTCCTGTACTCCTACGCTGATAAATTTCACATAATAGTTGCTTTAAGTTGTTACACAAAAACTGGCAAGTTGATGATGCGATTCTTCTTCTTGCGATTCATAAGAGCATTGCTTCCGTAGGAAATGAAAGACTTTAAACTTGTAAAAAAGAGAGAGATATTATAATTAGCTCATTTCAGACAATCATTTCTCTCTATTTCTTTTCAGAGATGTAATGATCTTCCTCTTTCCCTTTTTTAAAACACTATTAAATGTTAATAGTGTCATACTGTTGCCAAGAGTGTCGTTAACATTGGTCTTGCATTATATTGCAAAGGATTACTAGTTTCAATAAATGTTAGAGTGTAAAAGTGCATTGATCTCTTTTTAAAAAATCAATATTTTGGACTAGTATTGTTAAATTCTGTTTTTAACTGATACCACATACCTTTGAAGTTAGCTATCAACCATTCTGATACTTCTTGAAATCTTAGCTATCGACACCGATATTATTGATTTGACGATCCATGTCTACCATTAGATATGGATATATACCATTGATGGATTTGCCAAACAGACTTTATCACTGCCCACACTTCAGTTTTCCACAAACATCCATCAGTATTGCAAGCATCCATATCTGCATTGGCCATTGCTAATGCTGATCAGATGCGTTCATATCAGCAAAATGGTCCTTCCGTGGTACCTGGTATGAGCCGCATTATGAAAATTGACAAGTAGTTAGAATTATAGTACCTCCTTTAACACAAGTATATGTTTGCTCACATTTTTGTTTCCTTCTTGTGTGACGTGGTACTTAAGAAATTAGTCATGTCCTCTGTAGTGTTTTAGCAAATGACATTCACATGTTTATTAAATACTCATGCTTCTTGTGAGTCATTTTAAGGTTTGTACTCAGTTGCAGGAAGAAGCAGATAGGTTGCTTCTTGACTTAACAACGCCAACATCGTTTGGAAACAGTTCTTGGTGTGAAGGAAGGAAATCAACATTCAATGCAATAGAGAGAGATAGATTAGAATAAACTCCTGGAACATCCGCAGATTTACGAGAGGAACACCAGCAGGAAGAAAACAGACAAAATACTTCTGACATTCAGTCTCTTGCTTCCAATTCCAGTTCAACTTCTTGCACTCACTCAGTGGAAGGCGAAAAGCAAATCAGGCACAGCGAATCAGAGGGAAATCATGTAAGTTTTGGTGTAATGTCTACAGGTTTTAATCATGAATGTTTATGGGACTGAATAAAGCAATCATCGCTCAAGGGAAATACATCAATATGGCTTTCTGAATGTAACATTTTTAAAATTGTTTGCATGCCTCTTCTGTGTGAACGTGGATTTATGTCCAAATGACAATTTTCCGTACATGTTAGGTTCTATATTGTATTTATCAATCCATGTTCCTTCTTGATACAAAGAAATCATAAATGGGATCTTATAAGTTTATAAGTAAAGTACAACACATTTTGGTAGCATGTGTATAATGTGAATTTTAAAGATTTAGGAGAAGGATTTCACATTCATTTTTACCATGGAGATCATAAAGGAAAGGGTATTACAGTTTCTTAAGCAAATTTTTAAAATTGCACTTATTTCGATAACCAGACATTTTATCCTTACCCCATTCTGTATACAGCTGGAATTTGCAAGTAGTTACACTGTTACTTCATGCCACTAGCCAGGTTTCAAAGCAAAGCGTGCTTCGTCGTCAGCTGAATCCATGAAATACTACAACAGGTGGATTTCATAAGGTTTACACGAACTACAGTATAGTTTTTTCTCACGTTTACAAATACGTTGAGCACCTAGATAAAATACGAAACATATTGTTATAGCTACTTGGTTGAGATTGTGAACATGAGAGAAAAGTAGAAAACGTAGTTGCTCTAACACTGAAATGAAAATCTGTGTAGTGAAATCCACCAGCGTCGATCCACCTGTCGATGAAGCATGCTTGGCTGAAAATCTGGGTTGTTGAGTGAACAAGCGAACTACTTAGAAATTCCAGATGTATATATGAGGGTTGAGAGTTCTATATGTAATAGCTATACGAAATGGTCTTTTTGCTTCAACAATTTGGGACCAATTTACTACAGAATTTTGTTTTCGTTTATGATAATTTAATCTAAACATAAAAAATCTACAGTAATTTTCTGTGAAACCTCGTTTACTATAAATGAAATAAACATTTGGTAAAGAATCGGGGTAAAACTACATATCTTTTTTTTTTATTTTCAGATACACTCCGTTGCTGCTATTTAAGAAACGTTTTGTCGAATCCCTTCTTGTATTGTACTATTAATGTGGGATAATGGAACATACAGGGACTTTTTCCTGTTGACAAACTCTCCCCAAAAGACACTGATTGTGATTTTGCGTTTGTGATTAGTCACTCTGATATTATAATCAGATATTCATGCTCATGTTTTCCCTATGTACATTCTCTTCAGTTCAGGTAATTTTAGGTAACACTTCCAGTTGGAGGACTCGTGTAAGAAACCTTAAGGGAAATTATACCTTATTTTTACTGATAATTCATTTTCATTCTCTACATTTGCACTACATTTATATTTCATTAAAGGTTTTGAAGGTTCACTTTACAATGTAAGAGGAAAATGCAAACTACAGTGAAATAAAAAGATAAAAATAATACGCTTATGAATCAGAAAAAGTGAGGTCAGTGTATACTTTCTCAAATCTTGCTGTGATTAGGTTTTCAAATGGAGATGCAAGCCATGAAATATATTTGTTTTCGTTTTCTTTCATTAGGGACTTCATGGATATCCTTGTTCATAATGCTTTCGTTGCTTGCAGGTGCTTACTATATTGCAATGCACACTGGATGGAAAAGCCATTCTTGCTAAAGGAGAAAAGAACAATGGTTTACTAGATAATGCTTCAAGGTGTAATTTAGCACGACTTATAGTAAAGCATGAGTTAGAAGAAAATCCGACACGGCTAATAACACGAGGTGAATTTACACGCTGGGCACATGAAATAGCAACCATTTTTGGGAAAGAATCACCATCTGTGTATTACGCAGCTTACATTGGAGCCACGAACTACCAAACAAAACGCAATGCTTCTGGGAAGTTGTATGAGGCCTACATTTCAAGAAGAAGAGTTCTAAGAAAGAGAGGAGATATTCCAAGTAGAAGGTCCTCTTCTGCATCACCTACATCTTGACTAGGTGACGACACAGACATTGTTGAAGAACCCATTCCAGACCCAGTAATAGATGAGAAGTTACAGTGGCTCAGAACGTCACTAGATCCCTGGCATCTTCTGTGCGATAATTGGAGAGCAACAGCAGAAGCTAGATTGAAAGCCCTGGAACAGCCTGGGACGGTTGGTGCTTACCTTGACTTGTACCCTGTTTTGAAAACACCACAAGGTTATACATTGGTAAGTGCACTGTTACTGTACTATTGCAAAATATTTAACAACTGAGTGAGGTGTCTCATTTTTCACAAAACACGTGTTCATTTCAATTCAACGCTGTCCTCATTAAAACATATAGGTCGAATAATGAGGTGGGGAAAAACATGTAAGATTTACATGTGTACAGACCACTATCACAAGGAAACAGCTCCACCCATAATTGCGCTCAGGCACAGTTTTAAGCTGTGAGAGCTAGATTTAGTGAAAGTTTTTGCATCAAAATTTTGACTGTTAATAGGTATATAGATTATGTTAATTGTATTTTATATTCTATTTCTCTCCCTTCCATACTACAGTTTTATATCATGTATTCTGCTAGAGAAAGGTACGATGTGGTCTTGATTTGATACGTAGATTTTACTTTCCTTGACCATTACTTTCATCTTATTATATTTGGTTGTTTGTGAATATGTAAAATTGCTGAATTGTAACATTGTGTAAAAAATGCGAGTTTTGTAATTGATTTTCTTCATTCTCTTTCCAATTTGGTAACTTGAACCACTTGAAAGTGAGAAATTAAAAAAAAGACACACAGAAATAATTAACTATGTCTGTAGATTAAAATTGAAGTCTCCTTGCACTTGCTTGCTGGTGCTGTGAAATTTTGTCTTTTATTTTTTATTTTATTTATTTATTTTTCTTAAGAACCATGGCAAAAGGTTCATATGTTTTTAGTGGATGTGAACTTGATTGGTTTTAGTCATTGTGAACTTAGAATGGCCTACATGAGCTTTGCACAACTTGAATGTTGATCGTAGCAATCTTCCAGAAAAGGGTTCCAGTATATTACCAAAATATTGAAGGAAAATAGAAACTTACGCAGGTAATTTTAATGTACAGAAATTGTTAATTTTTTTTAAGAAAAAAAGTTTGCCCGTTTCCTGTTATGTTTGACACATCGGTTGCTTATCTTTTAATGCGTTAATTACTGTTATGAAAAATGAATAGGAAAACCTTATGTTTCATTCCTGTAGGAACATTACTGAGAAATTTTACACTTGTTTCATATTTAAGATTTCATCGTGATACCTCACTACTAATAATGTTGCTCTTTTTGCAGCTGTTGGAGGACTACTCCTTCCTTTACCTGGTACTGAAGACAATTTGTTTAACAGAATCGTTCTACTTCAAGACAAAATTCTGCATTTGTTGGAGTTGAAAAGAAATTTGAAAGAAATACATTCTCTTTCAGCACCGTACATCTGTGCTATTCATGGTAAGTACAGTGCTTCAAGCACTATTTATTTTTGTAATACAGTCAAACCTAGGGTGATCAGGCGTACTGATTTTCGCAGTACAGTATTATTTTTCAAATAGCTTTCCTGTGTGTTCCAAAGACATCTAGAAAATTGAGATTTGTCCTTTTTTTAAAAGTCCTGATTAAATTTATTTGCAATACTTTAATGTGTCATTCTTTATTCACAACATATCGAATCACAGGCACTTTTTTTCTGAATGATAAACTTTTTTTTTCAACACTGCTCAAAAAATTATTGTTAGGAAAATAAAACAATCGACAAACCATTGTTTTGTAATGCAGTTGGTTTTGCTGAGAAAGTCTTGTTGAGATGTCGGTAAGGCAGGATTTGTCACTTATTTCAAGTCACAGCAGTGACGCCAATCAATTTAACTGGAGTTTCCTCGTGCCAGTCTTTCTCTGTCATTTCTTAAAATAATCCCAGGCTCTGAAAATCAATTTTAAAAAGTAAGTTTTTAGCCCTAAACGAAGTTTCACTATACGTTCATAAAAATAAACTACAAGCGCATGTATTAATTATGTGTCTAATTAATTATAATGCAAATGATATTATTTGATTATAGTACAAATAAATTTGATTCATCTATTTGCGACTTGCAGTGTGAAGTACTTGTGCTTCTTTCAGTAGTATTACTTGTCTAAATACATTGTTGTGAATAGGCAGAGAGAAAATTCTTTATAGTTCAATCGTGACCTTTTTTTATTGTTTTTGTTGATACTCCATTAAATTGTTTGAAATTCTTTCAACAATCTTGTATTTCGACATGAAAGTATTTGGAGATGTGTTGATTTCTTAAAAATGAATGATTGCCTTGAGGTTAACGTAAAATGAAACAAAGAGATACGTATTGCCGATGCACAGGCTATCACTTATTATTATGCTTCTGTCCTACTTTTCACTTGTCAGAATCTGGTCACCCTAGTCAAACCCATTTAAAACATCATTGGAGGGGACCAGAGGGAAAGGAGCAGTTTCAATAGTGGCCAATTTTCCCGTTTTCGGTGCACCCATACACTTTGGTGTGGGAAGAGGTCGTGGTCTAAGACCTTCACATATAAACACTGGTGGGCATTGCTCAGTGAAACATGACCAAACATGGGTCAACAATACAATGAAAATGCCCATAAGACGTGCATATTTTTGACATATATTTTGTATATTGCCCAAAAGAAGGGGCGTGCTCCGTTGAAGGTTGATGGAAGTGAGACTACACGTTGAACTCTACAAGCACTATGAGTTTCATCACACTCGAGCCTGCGAAACAGAGAAACAAATCGGGTCAAAGTCATATGCTCAGAGTGGCTTTATATGAATCAAACACCTTACGTTGTTCGTGCGCATATCCACTCAAGGCGCAGTAATCGGTTAAAGTACTGCATTTTCGTTTTATGCGATCTTGGTCGGGTGGGGACGATTGCATTATAGGATAGTTTTGTCAATGTGCAAATGAAACATGGAGAGTTGGATGTTGTGCCCATGTCATGCTCATTATTTGGTACTTAGGAATGGGCAAAGAAATGTAGCACGTCCGAAGACATCCACAAGAAGACTATTTTATTCACAAGAAGACGAATCTAGGCTCTTGAGCGATATCGATGAACCATTCGTCAGAGGATGAGGAAATCGGCAATTAAACCCTTTTGCATACTTATGTACAAGTACATTTGTATAATACATTACGTCGACATAATAATCACCTCAACTGCTTGAGCGGTACTGGGAGTAAGGAAAACCTTGTACTACAGCTCCGGTAATGAGTAAATCATTTTGTACCTTTCAATAGCACGTGTTACTCTAGTGCAATGATCATTTGTTTCTTCGAACAATGTTTTTTTTTAAAGATATGGTGTACAATGTGCAAAATCCTAACTAGCATTCGCTTCCACTTATTTCATCTATAAGAAGACCATTCAGCGGAAATGCGACACATGGCTACGGCATTCTCTTGCGGGAGGTTTGCCTCATATCAAGCCAGTCTGAGCATTGGAAATGGTACGTCCCTTCAATTTGACCCGATTTGTTTATCTGTTCCGCACACTCGAGTGCGATGAAATTCATGGTGCTTGTCGGGTTCAATGTGTAATCTCATTTGCATAAAACCTAACGGAGTGCGCCCCCTCTTTTGAGCGATATACAAAAAAATATGTCAATCAAATGCGCGCCTTTCACTCTTAGTTATGGCCACCATTATTTATATGTGAAGGTATTAGGCCACGATTTCTTCTCACATCAAATTGTATGTGCGCAACGCAAACGGGAAAATTAGGCAATTTTGGAACAGTTCCTCTGATACTCTATTAAGCGGATGTTATTTATGAACAGCAAAATCAAACATTTTCTTTTGCTTGATTTTAATTGTACACATCATGAAACGTGTTTCTACGAAGTTTCAGCTAAATTGAAAATTATGAATTTGCCGAAAATAGCATTTTAAGTTCAAAGTTTACAGTATTGCAAGACATAGAGTATAAACTATTATATAGACGTTTGAGAGAAAACAAAAGTATTGAGCTTAATCGGTAGATAGTAAGCGTCCCTCACACCGGGAAGTGCCACATAATGATATTGACATGTTTTTGGTTTTAAAAGTAGTGCGTAATTGGCCTTTATTTTTGTTTACGCACTGCAACTTCTTGTAGGAAGTCTTGAATGGAAGAGAACTTAGTCCACAAATCTGATTACATAGACATATCATTGGCACTGTTGAAAAAAGTTTTAAAACATCTACAGCTTGTAAAGTGTGTAAAACTGAAGTTACTACCGAGTCAGCATCCTCTCCATCTTATTTAATTGCTTTCGTATAAGAGTGAATTAAGTTTTCATTTATGTGCCACAGATAGTACATAAAAATGACCTCACTTATATGGAGACCTGTCATGTAATTCACCATTTACTGATTTCAGATAAGGACATTTCACCTGACGTGAAGACAAATGTTGCTCTGATTTGTCTGCCACTGTTGCTACCTGTGATACCCATCAAGAGGAACTGTAAGAGGACAACATGGCGCCCATCAAAATTGGAAATACGTGAGGGATTCATCACACACATTACATCTGACAGTCACCTGCAGAACACAATTCAACAGAGGAAAGAAAAACTACAAAAACTGGGGGCTACATTTCAGCCTTTGGTTGTTCTTGTGGGTGAGGACATAACGTCAGTTACAGGCTCCTATGTCGTCGTCGAGAACACTTTGTACAAATTCAAATCATTACAAAGTGCTGTTGACACATGTTTCAAAATCTTTCATGCTACTAGTGCTAGGTATTCTGAGGAGTCAGAAAGTGTCTGGTTGTTAATGCAAAGGGGATTTTATGGTATTAAAACAGTTCATGATAGAATGACTCAAGGTGTTCGGTGTCTCATGTCTGATTTAGGCATAAGTGAACCACAATAAAGATACATAATGTTTACCTGTTTTGCATGTAAAAAGAATTTCAATCGTCCATCTGATATTCAATATCATACAAGAAATGTGTGCAAAAAATATGGCAAGAGGTACCATGTTTCCTTGTATATATGAGGGTTGTTACAGGTATTTTTCATATAATAGATCACTGCAAAGACACATATCCAATGTACATAAAAATAAAAAGCAATGTAGTAATAGGAGTAGTAGTGTATTGTTAGCAGACAGTGATGTAACTGTATTGCAGTCACGTGGTAATTTGTCACAGCCTGTTGTAGAGAAAAGTAGTCAAGTTGTCACAAACGATACAGTACAAAATGTAGTGGAGGATCATATGAGTAAATTCATTTCTAAACTGTATGCACATCCAACTTTTAGCCGTTCACATGTACAAGTTGTGGTTGATGGAATGAAATCCTTATTTAGTCACAATGTGAAGAGATCTTTACAAGCAATGGTTTTAGAGCACGCAGGTGTAGAAGAGTTGCCTGGTAAGTTTCAATTAGCTCTTGAAGAAGTTCTCTCAATAGAACCTCTAAACGGATTTGAAACAGATTACAAGCGTTTACAATATTTTGAGGTATTAGGCACATACATTAGTCCACAGGAAGTTTTAATTGGGGAACGCATGGAAAGAAGACACACGGCTTGTGGTAGCAACATAGAATCTGTTCCTTGTACTATGCAAATGATTCCACTGCGAGTACTATTACAAAAACTTTTCAGTAAGGACTCATTTATGCGTGAAACATTGAACTACTTGCAATATTTGAATAACTGTGAAGACAATGGCAGTCCTCTTTTGAACATAATTCATGGTTCTGTATGGAAGAACATGCAGCCTTCACAAAAATACTCAAGACATACATTAGTAGTACCTGTTATTATTTTCTTTGATGATGTTGAAATTGGGAACGCACTGGGGTCACATGCTGGAATTCATAAATTAGGTGCTATATATCTTTCACTTCCACTTCTGCCCCCTTACTATGTGTCACAGTTGAAGGATATTTTCCTTGTATCTTTATTTCATTCAGCTGACAGAACAAAATTTGGAAATGCAGTTACGCTTCAAAAGGTAATAGATGAACTGAATTTCCTAAGAAAAACTGGCGTACAGGTATCAACAAGCTGTTTTAAAGGTGTTGTAAAATTCATTGTTCCTGCTATAACTGGTGACAATTTAGGGTTGAACAGTATTCTGGGTTTTGTTTTAAATTTTGTTGGTAATCACTGTTGCAGGATATGCAATGCAAATAAGAACGAATTACAAAAATTAACCACAGAGGTTCCCACTTTGCTCAGGAGTGTTCTGACATATGAAGATCAGTTGCAGGTAAATGATGTATCTAAGACTGGCATAAAGGAGAAATGTGTGTGGTTAAACCTTGAAGGGTTTGACCTGTTTAACAATGTTGCTGTCGACATAATGCATGATTGGTTTGAAGGTTGCTGTCGTTATGTAATGTCATTCATTGTCAATTATTTGGTACAAGAAAGTAAAGCAATTACCATTGAGACTTTGCAAATGAACCTTGCTAACTTTAATTATGGTCCAGATTCCAATTCAAAACCTACAAACTGTATTCAGGTTGATGGGGGAACATAAACATAAAGACGTCGGCTCACGAAATGCTTATTTTGGTGAGGTACTTTGGCCTATTGGTGGGATATTACGTACCCACTAACAATTATGTTTGGCTGTTGTATATTCAATTACGCAAAATTACAGAAAGACTTCTAAATAACAGGGTTTATGATGATACTGTGATTCAACTACAAACTTTGATAGCAGAGTTCAATGAAATGTACTGTTCATTGACAACATGTCATTTGAAACCAAAGTTTCATTTCCTCACCCACTACCCTGCAATGATGAAAAAATTTGGACCACTGAACCAAATATGGACCATGAGATTTGAAGCAAGACATAGAATTTCAAAGTTCATGGCTAATGTCTCACACAGCAGGGTAAATGTCTGCAAATCAATTGCAATACGAAATCAATTACTCGTTAATGACTTACTTCTTAATAACAATTTGACACATCACATTTCTCATGGAAAAAGAGGAGGTTTAACAGTGATACAGCAATAGAGGTTAAGCAGAGGTATGCATTACACTCTGAAGCAGACCTTATGTCTGTTACAAAGGTTAAAGTGAAGGGCCATACCTTTTCTTTGTCTTCTACAATTGCACTTGACATTGATGAATCCAATGGACTTCCTGTTTTTGGTCAAGTAAAAGACATTATAATTCATGATGGTGATATAATTTTTTCCTGTGTAGCTTTGGACACGATTGCCTTCTATGAACATGTTTTTGCTTACGACGTCTGTGTAACAAATAACCATCTGTTTGTAAAGTATGATGAGCTGTTAACACCACTGCCACACACTTACACAGTGATGACTGATGGTGTAAAATACATTACACTTCGATGGCCAATTGATTAGAAAACAGTTTGAAATTGGTGAATCTTGTAAACTGGTTGTTGTGTAAACATAAAACAAAACTCAAAATTATCAGTGTTATCATTCTGTATACAGTATATACTTATGAATAATTATGTAATGGTGTTACTAAGTAATCATATTTCATACCTGTAAATTCATATTATTAAGCATCAATATTTTAATGAAGTCATATCGTCCTTTCCATGGGTTGTCAACTCACACAGAAGATCTTGTCGATGTTAATTAATTTTAAGTGTATTCTATCATCCTTCTTACAAGGTTTCTTACTGTATATCTTTATATACTTACTACTATTTCGACACTACTAAAAAGTGGCTTTTTTATTATTTACTTGTGTATAGTTTGCTGATATTTCGCCCTTCATCTGAGAGCATTTTCGAAGCAGGTAATGTTCCATCGATCTTCACATGTTAACCAATTTATAGACTGCAATCCGGTTATCTTCTTTCTTCCCTAAAATATTCACTATATAATTATATGAGCGCAAGAGAGGATGATTCTTAATTAACAAAAGATTGGCTACTTACCATGAATCCTCCCTTGGAATGCCTAAATATTTTTCATACGTTTCGGAACTCGTAGCTGGTTCCTTCCGAACAAGCTGCGAGTTCCGAAACATATGAAAAATATTTAGGTTTTCCAAGGGAGGATTCATGGTAAGTAGCCATTTTTAATTAATATTTACTATGTGGTTTAAATTAATTACAAACATCGTTAAAACTCATTACAATGCTTTTACTTAAACTATACTCTGAATATTATAGCCAAGAAAAAAAAGAGGATCACAGGACTTTAGTATTGGAAATAGGTCAAAATGTAAAGATCGATGGACAATTGCCCTCTTTGAAAATGCTTTCAGGTGAGGGGGGATATATGCACTGCATACACAGGTAAATAATAAAAATGCGACGTTTTAGTAAAATTTATATTAAACCTGTGACTTCTTGGAAGTTCATTGATACAGTGATTTATTTACAAAAAAAAAAAAAAACTACAGTAATGGTTAAAAACTAATAGAAAAATACTGCATGGCTGCTGCTGTAGTGAAACACAATTTATTGTGGCTGAAATTAGTATCAAGTAGGTAGATATGCAGCAACAGTGTCAAGAAGTGGATGACTTGAACTGTTTAAAGTTAACCAACATCGACAAGGTCATCTAAGTGCTTGGATAGCCCATAATAAGGGCAATAGGAGGAACTCAATGATGAAAATGCTTTGTTTCACAACGTCTTGCACTGTCGTCAAGAGAATATATAACCTCAATACAAAGCAACTGTATTCAAAATTAAATATATCTAGTGACTATTATCACTTCAGTGTAAATGTGAGAAAATTGTAGTAGTTTCAGAATGGTGTTTAAGACAAACGTACAGTAGTATTAAAGCAGAATTTAAGACCATACAAGTGTACTGTTGTTCTATGAGAAAATGCCCCAAGGGAAGAAGAGTAAACACCAAATATATATGTATAAGGACTCTTGGTAAAGTATTTTTCTTTGTAAAAGCAGATGTGACATGATAAAATACATGTGAAATAAATAAGCACAAAAAATTTTATTTAAAAAACACCAGTAAATTATATGCTGCACACGTGTTCTTCCATTTACATCGTACAGACATATGGAAACCACTAGCTTATTCAAGGTTTATTTGTGTTTATGTACAGATTAAATAGACATCCATTTGACATGGTTAGCAACAGAAGTGTTGTGTAGTTTTGGATATTTTATAAATTTAGATTGTTACATATGTTTGATGGTTAATGGAAGCTATACTTGTCTACTGCACATATATATGTGTGTGTGTGTGTTTTGCAAATAAAGCATTGAAGTGACATATAAATTGCTCTCTTAAATTCATATGTATATATCTCCTATTTACATATGGTGAAAAGGCAGTTAACTATAAAGGTAACCAAGAAAGTTCTGTCGCTTTTTGTGGAGGTCTGTGTTCATTGGCTCTCACACCGTGAGCTGAATGCCAATGGAGATAAAGCGAAGATCAGTTATTGGTGTGGTATATCCAACATACTAGCGGTGTGGTAGTTCAGTTACACCGTGAACTTACATAAGGACAGAGTGAACATGGGTCTTCTACAGAGCGTAATAAGGGCGTGTATGCTTGTAACGCTGCTGCAGCGGGACAGAAAATATGCCAGGCCTTTGGTGAGGATGTCATAACTACGCGGAGAGTGCAGCAGTGATTTAACAAGTTAAGGACGGTGACGAAACACTCGAAGATGCACCACGTGCCGGAAGTCCAACACATGTACAAAATGAAGATCTTCAGGCAGCAATTGAGAACAATGGCCAGACATGTGAGGAACTGGGACTACAATTCAGTATGAGTGGAGAAATCATTCGGCAGCTTGGCGGAGAAACCATCTCCATCAGCTTGGGAAGTACTACAAGTTGGGTCGACGGGTCCACATGATTTTACTCCGGACCAGAAGGCAACGCGAGCAAACACCTGTGTTTCTGTGCTGTCTCGTCTGAGGAATGAACCATTTTTTGGACAGGGTGTTTACATGTGATGAGAAGTGCGTCCTGTACGAAGCTCCACGGTCCTATCATTATTGGTTAGCATCCTGTGAACTGGTTCCAAACAGCTGATTCCAGCACTCCACCAGAAGATTCTTCTGTGTGATTGGTGAACTGCTCGCGGCATCGTGCATCTGGAACTGTTACCAGCTGAACAGAGCATCAATGTAACTGTGTACTGTTAGCAATTGAGGCGTGTTCAAGAAAACCTTAAAACTGTGGAGCCAGCACTTCTAAATCGCAAAGTTTTTCTCCTGTTACAGAACAACGCTAAGCCCCATGTGGCTAGGATGACCCGGCCTTGGATGGGAAACACGTGCATCCGACATACTCCCCGAACAGGGCACCGTCCCATTATCACCTGTTGTACACGACTGTACATTTTTTAGTACAGAAAAGCAGGTACTGATAAGATAAATTTACATTATGTACTGTAACCACTTCAAGATTTTGTGACTATGTTTCATGTAAATATGTGCACTTTTACCATGGTGAACAATTTCCTTCATGGAAATAACTCTATATTGTAATACATCCACGTACTTCCTTCTATTCTTCATATGTACATTGCAATATTACATTCCATACTTAACCTAATGTGTACAGGATTGTTCAAAACTTAAATCATCAAACTGTTTAGTAAGCCTCAATGATGTCGAATTATTGTGTATGTTATATTGACGCTGGAAGTTGTCTTTTTTCTTTAAAAAAAATATATATTTACTTTAGCAGTGTCAAGAATTAGCAGTGTGAAGCACAACGCCGAACAACGACATTCGTTACATTTTAGATTTCGAGAAGTACGAGAAAAACTTGCAGAATATTTCAGGAGAACAATGGAAAAAAATCAGCAGATAGCGACATTTATCGGAGTAATAGAAGCAAAATAGCGCCAATTGAACGTGCCTGCATGAAAGAACGGGAAGGTTTTCTTGAAAGCACTAAAATGTAACATATACCGTTGTTCGGCTCGGTGCTTCAATTGGTAAAGAGTTTTGAGAAACATTCATGAAAATCGAGTTTTTTTTCTACTGGGTAATTAGAAAGAATATTTGTAAGTAGACCAAATCCTGACCTTTTGACTAGCTACCAGTACTTTAAATAACATTATTAAACATTGTGTGTACCTGACGAAGTTGATTCTACTTGAAGTCATAATTTGCATTGAAATGGTATGTATAATTTGAACTAGGTACATACAATGCTTAATTATGTAATACAAAGCACCGGTTGCTAGTCAAAAGGCCAGAATTTTGTGTACTTACAAATATTCTTTCTAACTGCAGTAAGGAATGTATCGATTTTTACAATGTTTTTCAAAATTACTTTTTTTAAATTAAACATATTTACTTTGAAGAAAAGGTTACTCTCCGAACTAAATAGTGTCATTAACCTGCACAATATTCAAGACACTATTGATGGTTTCCAAGCAGTTCAATGATTTAAAGGTTTTGAAGCATCCTGCACACATTAACTTCAGTATGGAAAGCAATGTTGTAACATACGTATAAAGAATAGTAGGAAGTACATGACTACATTACAATACAGAGATATTTTCATGAAATCATTTATTTTTCCACGGTCAGAAGGCACATATTTACATGAAGGTATGTCACAAAGTCCGGAAGTAATTACTTATTGCATGTTATGTAATTTTATTTCATCAGGAGAACCTGGATTTTTTGTCCTGAAAACATGCATTTTGTACGTACTGTAAGTATACATTTCCTAGATGCAATGTTTCCAGCACCAATTTTTATGGCATAAAGTCCGTAGTATACGTATGATTTGCAGGAATTCCTGTTACATGAACTATAGTGGATGTACTAATTATCCAAATAATCAGTAACTAATATAATTTCTTCAAAATGCGTACGTACAATTATTCATTCCGAAGGAGTATATTTCAGTCCTATGTAGTGGAGTTTACATTCTATCAGTACTTTTGTGCAGTAATTACTGCAAGCTTTACTACGCTGCTTGGAGAAATTGTCTTTATACACATGGGAAAAGACATTGCGGGATTGGGTTTTAGTCTTAATCTCATTACTTTCGTCCCTGACTGATTGCAAGCTTTTCATTATACTATGGTAATAAAGTCCATGCATAAGGACAACAATACAGTCAAAGCATGTATTCGTATCCTTTCGTCATGGCATTTTCACAGTAGCGAATGCAGATTTAACTGGACTATACAGTGCTTAAGACTCCACATACAGATTTAAATGCAGTCACGGACGGAGTTTCCACCATTCCTTCATGTGATTTTTCCACGTTTGCCTCGATAAATGTCTAGCAACACCTGGAAATATAACATTCCTGTTTTGTAATTTTTCCATTCCACTTGAGTTTTAACATGACCGGTAATGGTGTCGCTCCATTATTACTGTTATTAACTATGACGTCATATCTTTAATAAGTTCTGACGTCATCATTTTTATCTGGAAAAGTAAGGAGAAAATATACATAGAACGGACAAGAACAATTAACATTCTCGGTAATGTTGGAAAGTCATTCTTACGAAAGGTCCTAAAAATCACTTGAATTTACGTACTTTTTATCCGTAATTTTTTCTCAGTGAAGAAAGTGTAAGGAAACGGGAGAACCTCGAGAAAACACACGCACACGATGTTTGTCCACCACAAAGTTCAGACGTAATATTGAGGTCTCAAATATTCAGTAATAATAAAAATATAGAATATAAGTTTCTTATGAGGACAGATTGTATTAAAATCTATAAATGCGCCCATAGCGTTAGGCAAACTTACAAAAATGCTAAACACGTTTCGGGTGTTTCTGCGTTCGTGTCCCTGCAGGGCCGGATTTAGCATTTTGGCGCCCCTAGGCCCAATAATTTTTTCCGCCCCCTTGTTTGGTTAAAGTTACTTTCCTAAAAACCTTTATTAATAATTATATCAGGCCTATATGTTAATTGCTTAAATACCACTCCACGATGCAATTTTGTCATTGCAAGTTTTTTGAGGAATTTATTTGGATCTGGGCTTAACAAAATACCGTTAATGTATTAACAAAAGATTGGTGAATAATTTTGGTTTTGTTCAATTTAGCTATTTGGGCAAATAAATAATAAAAAACTGAATACATTATAAAATAGTTTTAATCACAGAAACACAGCTTACATAAAGGATTTTGATAACGTGACACAAAAACTTCAAAATCAGATTGCTTTATTAGCCTGATTTTTTTAATCAATTCAAAAAATATGTTGTTATGGCTATTTATTTTCATTTTTAGATATTTTTTTTATTTTTTCTCTCGGCCATGCGCCCCCTGGGAGCTGGCACCCATAGGCCCGGGCCTACCGGGCCTATTGAGAAATCCAGCCCTGCGTCCCTGTCGTTATAAGTTATTAGTAAAAGCAACTTAAACGAGTTAAGTTAGTAAAATTAACAATAAGTAATTTACCGAAACACGTTCGGTGAGTCAGTTAAAAATCAAAAAGTATACAAAACACTGGCTTTTCGCGCCGTCCGTGCGAGTTTGAATCTATCTTGGCTTGATTTTTTATCCATTTGAGAGAAAGTTTTGTTTCGTTTCGCTACAGGTATTCATTATTTCATATTTTTCGCCATGCTTCACAGTTAAAGTAGCTATTCTTATTCGTTCTACGAATGATGGATCTTCTCTTTGCTTTCATGTCAAACATGCAAACGTAAAGAAAAGACGCAGTTATTAATAATAATAATAATATGAAATATTAGTAGCCAACTTGTGTGTGTAATTTCGCACAATATAATTTTATATTAGCATGTGGAAATAAGTACGGCTGACTTGCTCCCTCTCCTTAATTTTTCCGATGAGCCTTATGGGTCTACGGTGTCCACCGTTGGTCCCATCCCAGTATCACCTCCTGTTCTCTTGATATAAGTTATCGACATTTTCCCTAAAGAGGGCCCTCGTGGCCCCATAACACACCATTACATTGACTCTTCTTTCTTTTTGCATTGAAATCGCTTATTTTTCTGAGTACTATAAGTACAAACTGTCCAACAATGCTCCCATCACTCAACCATTTCCCGTTCTCTCGATATAAATTTTTAACATTTTGTTTGTAAGTTAGATATGGCATTACAATCATTACATTTGAAGAAGAATTGAGAGAGATATTGCCTCGAACAAAAACAACACCTATTATTATTATTATTATTATTATTATTATTATTATTATTATTATTATTATTATTATTATTATTATTAATATTATTTTCATTATTATTATTATTAATAATAATAATAATAGTAATAATAATATTGTTGTTGTTTTTTTACGTAGCACTATTGATGCCTACCACTATTTGCAGTGCAATTTGTTAAGAAAAGTCAAATTAAAGAACACTTCTCGCCATTCACGCTCACGAAGGAAACAGGTCAAAACTCCCACAGCCAAAACCCTCACACTCAAGAAATGTCAAAACGCCCACACAAACGGTCATAACCCCGACACAAATGGACAAATCTCCCAAATACACGAACTGTCATAATTCCCAAAGCCAAAACACCCACACTGGTAATCGGCCATAACCTCCAACGGTCATAACTCCCACACAAATGGATAAAACTCCCACACATAGCAACGGTAACCATCCCCACATAAATGGACAAAACTCCCAAATGCAGAAATTTTCACAACGTCCACACAAATGGACAAAACCTCACACAATCGAACAAATTCCCACACTCTGAAATGATCCTGGTTGCATGTCTTGCCCTTGTAGTTTTTAATAACATTTTTATTCCACTTAAACTGATGTTGCAACTATTGTTCTTGCACTGTTTTCTAATGACAGAAAATCTAAAGTGGGCGTCATAAAGATCCTCAACAAAGACGTGCAATCACGATCATTTTAGTGTGAGGGATTTATCCGATTGTGTGGGGGTTTTGTCCATTTGTGTGGCAGTTGTGACAATTTCTGCATGTGGGAGTTTTGACCACTTGTGTGGGAGTTTTGTCCACTTATGTGGGGATTATGACCGTTGCTATGTGTGGCTGTTTTGTACATTTGCGTGGGAGTTATGACCGATTGTGTGGGCGTTTTGACGTTTCTTCAGTATGGGAGTGTTGGCTGTGGGGGTTTGTCCGTTAGTGTGTTTGGGACAGTTGTCTATTTGTGTGGGAGTTATGACCGATCGTGTGGGCGTTTTGACATTTCTTGAGTGTGGGAGTTTTGGCTGTGGGGGTTTTGACCGTTCGTGCGTTTGGGAGATTTTTCCATTTGTGTGGGAGTTATGACCGATCGTGAGGGTGTTTTGACATTTCTTGAGTGTGGGGGTTTTGGCTGTGGGGGTTTTGACCTAGACCCCTCCCGAACTCGAAATACATGATTTACAGTTCTCTCTGTTAGCGAAAGCACCCTTATTATATTATTCTTTCAAATAACATGTTTCACGAGTTACTTTACTTTCAATGTGTATCTTCATACCCTCACTAACAATCATCTTGTTCCAATAGGAAAATATCCCCCCTGAAAAAGAAAATGCCTGAAAGTAGCGAAAGGGCGTGGACCTTCTTTAGGTAAGTAATTGGGTCCAATATTTCAATAAAAGAGAATAAGTCCCTGCACACAAATATTTAAGTAAAAGAGAAGAAGGTACTTAAACTTTGTGAATACCTATTTATGGACGAAATTTGGTTCCCTTAGAACTTTTTAAGAGTTTGAATTGCCGTCATTTTGAAGCGTTTCATCTGATTATTCTGGTTAACGAACTCACCCAAGATATTTCAACAATTAATGTTTGTGACAAGTTTCGCCTCAATCCGCTGGAAATTAGGGTGGTTATGGCATTCTCAAATAGCGTTATATATATACAGATAGATAGATAAATAAACAACAGAGGGAGAGAGAAAAAGTGTTTTGCTCCCTTCTCCCTTCTCGCAACTGTGCTGCGTCAGAGCTAAACCGGGCTTCTTTACAAAACGTATTGTCCAGCCTCAGCTAAACAAACCTTTAATAGCTAATGTAGAAACGTGGTTGAGAGGCTTAAGTCTTGTAGTGATTGTATTTTGAAGAACCATGACTATGGGTTCAAACTCCTTCACTTCCATGTTTTCTTTACTTTTTCAGCTACGACGGTACGTTCAATTTTCATTCTTTACTAATTGCAAATGGCGTTTACATTTAAAATAAGAGGAATGTTGGTGGCATTTGTTCGGATATTCTTCTCTTGCGAAATGAAGACAAGAATAAAAGCAATACGCTAAGAAACAACGTATTACCAGTACTAAATATTACTAATAATAATTGCTACGAAAGACTAAATACGGCCTCTTTTACCATCTCGAATGAGCTGTATGCATTATTAATAAAAAAATTTAAAATGTACTTGCTGGGATTCGAACTGGCGTCCTTTGCATTTGCAATTCAGCTCCATAACCACTACAACAAGATCATGGCTTGGTGAACGTTTAGATGTCGGTATGTATTTGTTATATTTGTGTTTTATGTTCCCACTTCGACAATTTTTACTTTTTTCTCCGTTTAGTAGCTGTTTCTGGCTTTCTCTTTCGGTGTCGTCCTTTATTTACACTTTATTTACACTATGCACTATTCGTATTCACAGCTTGTGGCCCTTTGCAATGTCTTATTCAGATTAGACTTTTTTTCTTGCCCCTCAGTAAATATTGGACTCGAAAAGTAGGAATGCCAGACTCGAAAAGTAGGTGTACATTTACTTTCTTGACAGACTATACACTACACCGCTGTCAGGATAACGAATTTTTCGCCGTGACATTAGCTTGTTTTTCTATTAACCTAGAACGACAGGGACACGAACAGAGAAACCTCGAGGAGTGTTAAAATTCTTAAGGCTCTTCCACCGGGATTCGAACCGAGGACCCCATACACCAAAGACGCAAGTGGTAGCCAATAGTCCAGCGTAGAGGCACCAACTCGACAACTTGGACGATTGACAACAATATCACTCTGCACATGATGTTTTCAATAGCGGAATCGTTTCTCATTGTAAGGACAGTTTTCTTGCTAATGAAAAATTTTCCATAGCAAATTATTAAATTTCATTCTCAAGCCGTTATTGGGTACCATCATGGAAAGTTTTGGATCTATATCTCATTAAGAAGTACCTAATGGCTAAGGACAGTTTTTCGCTCATAAAAATTTTCATAGTACATTCGTTAATGTGGAACCTTTTCCTTACACAACTCATTATAAGAAGGTAGGTACAATTATGCAGAGTTTCAAATATCTATCTCATTTGGAAGCACCTAATCAATGATGAGTGAGTAGATGAACCGATCTCTGTTTGAGTAACAGCAGTTTCTCGCCCATAGAAAATTCCATAACACATTCCTTAAATTTCTGACATTTTTCAGACTCAAGCCATTGTAAGATACTTTTGTGTAGACATTCACATCTTCATCTCATTGAGAAGTACCTAATGGCAACGGTCAATTTTTCGCCTATAAGAAATTTACCATAGCACATTTCGGACATTTTCCATACTCAGGTCATTTTATGCAGAATTCCACATCTTATCTCCTTCGGAAGTACCAAATCAATGTGATGAGTGAGTGAGTTGACCGATTTCTGCTTGATTAAGGACAGTTTTCACTCTTAAAATTTTTCCATAGCACTTCCTCAAATTTTGGGCACTTTCCATACTCAAATCATTATGAGGTACATTTATGCAATGATTCATCCCTATCTCTTAGGGAAGTGCCTAATCAATTCTACGAGTGAGTCCGTCAGTAAGTGAACCGATTACTGCTTATCTAAGGATAGTTTTTACTTATAAAAATTTCCTTTAGTACATTACTTAAATTTTAGACCTTTTCCATACTCAAGTCCCTTAGACCTTTAGTATATTACTTAAACTAAGACCTTTTCCAATATACAGATTATACGTAAATATTTCATAAACAAGTACTTAATCAATGTGACGAGTAAATGAATAAACCGATTTCTCCTTGGTTAAAAACAGTTTTTCCCCATAAAAAATCCCATAGCACGTTCGTCACATTACGGACCTTTTTCACTCTCAGGTCTTTATAAGTTACCTTTATGCACAGCTTCACGTCATTATCTCATTGAGAACTTAGCCAAGCATTATGATGAGTGAGTAAATGTACCGTTTTCTGGTTTGCTAAGGACAGTCTTTCACCCACGAAAAAAATCCTATAGCAGATTTCTCACATTTCAGGATTTGTTTACACTTAAGCCATTATAATATACGTTTATGAAAAGTTTCACATTTTTACCTCATTGGGAAGCACGTAATCAATGAGAGGAATGAGAGATGAATGAGAAGACAAACCTATTTATGTTTGGCTAAGAAGAGTTTTTCGCCCGTAAAAAGTTCCCATAGCACTTTAATCACATTTTGGATTTTTATGTACACCAGCCATTATAGGGTGCTTCTACTCAAAGGTTAACGGCCATATCTTATTGGGAGGTACCTAATCAATTTGATGAGTAACAGAATGAACCGATTTGTGTTTGACTAAGGACTGTTTCCGCCCATAGCACTAGCACATTCCTCGCAGTTCGGAATTTTTCCATACTCAAATCCTTATAGGGTACCTTGATGCAAAGTTTCATGTGTCTATCTCATTCGGAAGTACTTCATCAATTTGATGACTTAGTGATTGAAACGATTTTTTGCTTGGCTAATGACAATTTTTTTGCTATAAAAACTTACCCATAACAGATTCCTCAAATTTCGGACCTGTTACATATTCAAGTCGGTATAAGGTACCTTTGTGCAGAGTTTCACATCCATGTCTCATTGGAAAGTACTTAATCAATTTGATGAGTGAATGAGTGAAACGATTTTTCCCTGGCTAATGACAGTTTTTTGCCAATAATTTTTTTTTCGTAGCACATCAGACTTATCGATAAACATGTTGTTATAGGGTACCCTTATGAAAGTTTCACGTGTCTATCTCATTGTGAAGTACTTCATCAATTTGATGAGTGAGTGGGTGAAACGGATTTCTTGTTTGGATAAGGACAGTTTTTTTTTTTCAAAAAAAAATTCCCAAAGCACAATACTCAAATTTCGGACTTTCTCCTTACTCAAGTTGTTATAGGGTACTTTTATGCAAAGTTTCACGTCTCATTGTCAAGTACCTTATCAATTTAATGAATGTGTGAGTGAAACGATTTTTACTGTTTAAGAACAGTTTTTACTCACAAAAGTTTTCCATAGCACATTCCTCAAATTTAGGACTTTTGCCATACTCTAGTCATTATAAAGTATGTTTCTGCAAAGTTTAACGTCTCTGTCTCATTAGGAAGTACCTAATGAATATCATGAGTGAGTGAGTGAATCGATTTGTTTCCTGGTTAATGACCGTTTTTCCCATAAAAATCCAATAGCAAATTCATCAGATTTCCGTCTTTTCCCATAATCAATTTCTTATAGGGTACCTTTTGCAAAGTTTCACGTCTCTATCTCGTTCTGAAGTACGTATTCAATTTGATGAGTGACTGAGTGACTCGATTTCTTGCTTGGCTAAGGAGAGTTTGTAGCCTGTAAAAAGATAGGACATTCCTCAAATGCCGGACATTTTCCATACCCAAGTCTTTATAAGGTACCTTTGTGAAGAGTTTCACCTCTCTGTCTCATTGGGGAGTACCCAATCAATTTGGTGCGTGAGTCAGTGAGGCTGAAAACTGCATATTTTAGGGGTCCAGTACTCGAATATGGTTGAAGGTAGAAATGTGAGACTTGGCATATCAGTACATCTCTCGGATATCTCCCAAAATTCTAAATTGGATGTTTCTACCCTTAGTAGAATGGGTTTTCAAACTCTCGAAATCGGAGATTTTAACCAAAACTCTTGTTCGTGTATAATATGCTTACGGCAGTGCAGGCCCGTTTTCATTTTCTTTGTGGAACTTGGCTGCCATGCATTACAGTGCATGTTGATCTAGAGTTTCATTACTGAAGAATGTCATTTTCTGTATTGACCAATCAGGGAATTACACCTCTTCTGGGGTAAACTTTCTTTATTTCACTAACATTTGCTCTTCTAACGTCTTTATTGTTTCTAACATTAGTTGCAAGTATCGTGTTTTGAGTAAAAAATTAATTTAGTACATTATTACAACACCATTTATCTGATAAACTTTCTGAATTTTTATCTGATAACGAAGATTTTATAAGGGTCTTAATTAAAATCTGATCACCTATGTTAATGTAAACTGCTTGCCTTCGTTCCAGAAATAACCTTTTTCTTTTGCCAAGATTTATGCGTATTACCTACGGCTCTTTTCCAAACTTCTACTCTATTAGATTTATACAAGTCCTGATCAGAGACACACCATCGATTCTCCAAAAGTGTGTTATACGGTCGACCTAAATATGCTTCGATAGGTGATGCCTTTAACCCGGAGTGTTGAGAACTATGGAACTGGTATTGAAATTCATAGGTACTATCTGCCGATTTTGTCTGACAATGAAAAAAATACGCTCTCATAGAAACATTTTTGGTCTTAATATAGTCCCTGATATGTTTGCATCAGCATGATAAGATGCCAGTCTTATGTTTTATTCCTAAACTATGAAGAAAACCCTTGAAAGTTTCTCAAACAAAAAATATGGCATTGTCAGTACATATTTACTTTGAATACTGTGCATACTTGCAAAACAAAGAATACAGTTAATACAAACTAGTTTAACATTGATCTTCCCCAAGTGTTCCAACATGACAAAACGTGAAGAATTATATATACAAATAAAAATATAAGAATATCCATTTGATTTAGGAATTGGCCCTTTATCCCATTAAGGAACTCTTTAATACAGTAGAGATGACACTCATGTATGGATTATTTACCACTCTAGTTTCCTTTAATAATAAATTATTAAGGATTAAAAATGCATCTACTCTTTGTTCTTCATTTATTTTCTGTATAATGTTTAACAATGTAGGATCTCCTTGTTGATATTCTTGAATAAGTTTATGCGCAAAAGGTAACCTCCATATATTGACTAAAGCTAAATTTTCGTTTTATTTTCGCCGATTTTACTGCTGACTAAATCGTTTCATGTGGATCGTATATCCTCGAAAAGTAATCAGCTAATACATTATCACTGGATCAAGTATGGTGGATATCAAATTCAAATTGGCACAATTGTTCTATTAAAGAACCATACCTTAACATACGTTTTGGATTCTTTAATATAAAGGTCAAAGATATGTAATCATTATAAACGTCAAAATTGTTTCTTAAATAATGCTTAAATCGAGTTATCGTTTTTACTAAACTAATAAATTCAATTTCACATATTTATATCTGTCTATCTGGATCTGAGACTTTCTTTGAATAATACGCTACAGGAAGAAGATTATTTTGAACATGATATTGTCCGATCCATCCTCCAATTGATCTACCGCATCCGTCCGAGAAAACAGAAAACTTTTTATTTTAATCGGGAACCTTTAATAAATCATGATCTTCAATCAATTGTTTAATCTTATATAAGACATCATCTTGCTCCTTGTTCCAAACACAATGTTTCTTGGGGGATCTAAGATCACTCAAGTTACTCAATTTCCTTTTCAAGTCAAGCAAAAAAAGTCTCAAGAAAATTACCATATCCAGTAGACACATTAGTCCTTTTCTATTTCAAAGTAGCGGAATATTTTTAATCGCTTGAATTTCTATATTGTTACCATTCACTAAGAAACCCAAATACATGTTTTTTTTTATAAAAAAAACAACGACTTATCCAGAGATATTGTGAAACCATTTTTCTTGACTTATGTAATACCAGTTTGGTCATTTGTTTATGTTGTTTTTGTCTTTATTTTCTCATAAAAGATGTACAGTAACAGCTTTTTTTTGGTTCTCTCATGATCATTTGCATGTGTATTCAAGATACTACTGGCAGTTTTGATACCAAAGGGAACTCTGGTATAACTATTACAAACTTTTGGTGTAACATTTGTTGTAATAGGCCTAGAATCTTCAGACGAAACGAGCTGGTGGCAGATTAGTTTCATGTCCAAGTGCCTTATATAACGGTAACCCGCTAAGCTAGACACACATTCCTTCATGTTTGGAGATTGAAAACCTCCCCTATAACTAACTGGTTAGCCCTTGTATAATTTCCTACTAAGCAACAGCTACCATCTTTATTCTTAACTAAAAACTATTACTTCCGTATTGAGAAAAATTCGTTTCTTCTAGAATACCCTGTTCCAACAAGTTTTTTTATTATATCATCAAATATTTTTTGCTTCTGTCTAGGTATGGGAAAAGAATTTTCACGAAAAGATTTATTTTCTTTTAAATAGATCTTACAGTCAGATCAATTGAAACAACCAACCTTATTAGTAATAACATCATGATAATATTTTTGATTTTAGCAATGAATTTGAGAATATCGTGATCGGAGTGTAACCAATCATTCGTTTCTTCACTGAATTATTTTTTTAACCCTGGAAGTACATCCAACACCTATTTAGCAGAAACATTACTCATCAACTCTTTACACTGTCCTACTTGGCTCGATTTCAACTCCAAAATAGGCGTGTTTTCCATTTTCTTAAGAAGTTCATGAAATCTATGAGAAAAGTTTTCATCTATATCGGAACAACCCAAAGAGCATTCATCCAATGACAGTTGTTTTGCAGTTTGGGATACATTCACCACTCGGTCTATATCTTCAGTTTTTATCCTATCGTCATTCCTATTACCATTAACTACACAGAATGTTTCATTCTTTAATTCACTAGCGCCTTGGTCCAACTGACTCGGAAAATCTATATTTAATGTTAAAAGTTGTCTATCAAGTTCTTCTAAACTAATATTACACTGCTTTGATGTCCATGAAGTTAGCAGGCCACCTATGGCAGGCCAGAACTTCGACTTTACAGATCGTTAGTGCTTCGTTAGTGCTCGTTAGTGCCGCAAACCCCATCGTTAATGCTACAAAAATAACGTCAGAATTTTAATAGTTACTATTGGCCTGCTAACTTCATGCAAGCAGGCCAACATATCAGAATCACACCATAAGTGAAATAGCCGGTTTGAGCATCGTTAGTGCTCGTTAGTGCTGTAAACATTAACGTTAGTGCTTCTATATATACAGTTTTTGGGGTAACAAAATGGGTCAGTTTTATGAAGCTAGCATGAACTTAGCAGGCCACATATGGCAGGCCAGAATTTCAACTTCACATATGGTTAGAGCTTCGTTAGTGCTCGTTAGTGCCGCAAACCCCATAATTAGTGCTACAAAAATAACTTCTCAATTTTTAACAATCACCATTGGCCTGCTAACTTCATGCCAGTGAACTTGCCAGACCACATATGGCAGACCAGAATTTCGACATCACAGCTCGTTAGTGCTTTGTTAGTGCTCGTTAGTGACGCAAACCCCATCGTAAGTGCTACAAAAATAACGTCTCAATTTTAATAGTTACTATTGGCCTGCTAACTTCATGCCAGCATTCCAACATATCAAAATCACTCCATAAGTGAAATTACAGGTTCGAGCAACGTTAGTGCTCGTTAGTGCTATAAACATTAACGTTAGTGCTTCCATATATACAGCTTTTAGGGTAAAAATGAGTCCGTTTTATGAAGCTGGAATGAACTTAGCAGGCCACATATGACAGACCAGAGTTTCGACTGCACAGATCGTTAGTGCTTCGTTAGTGCTCGTTAGTGCCGCAAACCCCATAATTAGTGCTACAAAAATAACTTCTCAATTTTTAACAATCACCATTGGCCTGCTAACTTCATGCCAGTGAACTTGGTAGACCACATATGGCAGCACAGAATTTCGACATCACAGATCGTTAGTGCTTTGTTAGTGCTCGTTAGTGACGCAAACCCCATCGTTAGTACTACAAAATAACGTCTCAATTTTTAACAATCACTATTGGCCTGCTAACTTCATGCCAGTGAACTTTGCAGACCACATACGGCAGACCAGAATTTCGACTTCACAGATCGTTAGTGCTTCGTTAGTGCTCGTTAGTGCCGCAAACCCCATCGTTAGTGCTACAAAAATAATGTCTCCGTTTTTAACAATCACTATTGGCCTGCTAACTTCATGCCAGTGAACTTGGCAGACCACATATGGCAGACCAGAATTTCGACTTCACAGATCGTTAGTGCTTCGTTAGTGCTCGTTAATGTTGCAAACCGCATCTTTAGTGCTACAAAAATAATGTCTCAATTTTTAACAATCACCATTGGCCTGCTAACTTCATGCCAGTGAACTTGGCAGACCACATATGGCAGAGCAGAATTTCGACTTCACAGATCGATAGTGCTTCGTTAGTGCTCGTTAGTGCCAGAAACCACATCGTTAGTGCTACGATAATAACGTCTCAATTCTTAACAGTCACTATTGGCCTGCTAAATTTATGGCAATGAACTTTGCAGGCCACCTATGGCTGGCCAGAAGTTCGACTTTACATGTCGTTACTGCTTCGTTATTGCTCGTTACTGCCACAAGTCCCATCGTTAGTGCTACAAAAGTAAGGTCTCAATTTTTGACAGTCACTATGGGCCTGCTAACTTCATGCCAATGAACTGGCAGGCCACCTATGGCAGGACAGAATTTCGACTTCACAGATCGTTAGCGGTATGTTAGTGCTCGTTAGTGCCAGAAACCACATCGTTAGTGCTACGGAAATAACGTCTCAATTCTTAACAGTCACTATTGGCCATCGTTAGTGTTCCACAGTTAAGGTCTAAAATTCTACAAACTTCATATTTTTCTCATAATTTCATGCAAAAAAGCCACGCACTAAACCTACAACAGACCACAACTTTGACTACACCCGTCATTAGTTCCCCGTTAGTGCTTGTTAGTGCACCATATCCAATCGTTTGTGCTTTACAGATAACGGGTACATTCTTGAAGAAAACCATTATTGTCCTGATAACTTCATGCCAGTAGTCGAGGGACGAAATAGACGGCAACACACAAGTTTGATTACATCTGTCACTACTTCTTCGTTAGTGCTCGTTAGTGCCGCACATCTCATCGTTAGTGTTCCCTAGTCCTGCATATCCCATCGTTAGTATTGTATATATAACGCCTACATTTTTTAAAGAAATCCATTGTTGCCATGCTAACCTCAACCCAGGAAACGAGGAACAAAATCAACTGGAGGGTACAATTTTGATTACATATGCAATTAGTGCTTCATCAGCACGCGTCAGGCGCGCATATTCCACCGTTAGTGATCCACTGATAAGGACTACACTTTTTAAGAAAGCCAATTTTGATCTGATAATAGTATGGTAGCAAACCAGTGACGAAATCTATGGGAGACCACAGTTTTGATTACGCCCGTCATTAGGCTTCATTAGTGATCTTTTGTGCTTCATATGAAACCGTTAGTGGATCTGTCATTACATCTTCGTTAGTGCCGTACATCCCATCGTTAATGTTCGTTAGTGCTGCATATCCCATCGTTAATATTCGATATATATGGGCTACGTTTTTAATAAAGCCATTACTAGCCTTTTAACTTCATTCCAGCATACTAGGGACCAAAGAAGACCACAATTTATATTACATCCTTCATTAGTGCTTAACGAGTGCTCGTTAGTGCCGCATATTCCATCGTTAATGCTTCACGAATAACAGCTACATTTCTTAAGAAGCAAGTATTGGCCAGCTAACTTGATGCCATCAGAACAGGAACCAAGTCTAAAGCAGGTTACAATTTAGATTACACTCCTCATTAGTGCTTCATGAGTGCTCGTTAGTGTCGCATGTCAGACCGTTGGTTTCTCAAAGCTAACGGCTACGTCTTTCAAGAAAATCATTTTTTGCCTGCTAAATTTATGGCAGCAGAACAGGGATGAAATCTATGCAGACAACAATTTTGATTACATCTGTCATTACTGTTTCTTTAGTGCTCTCTAGTGCCGCACATCCCATCGTTAGTGTTCGTTAGTGCTCCATATCTTATAATCAGTACTGCACATATGTCGACTATATTTTTTAAGAAAGGCAGTATTGGCCTGCTAATTTTATGGTAGGAGACATAGACCAAATCCGCACGACTATATTTTTGAGATGCTCAACTCATTGTTAAAACAGTTCTCGCTATCTATTACCGTTTTCGCTCTACAATGATCAAAAATGAAATCGTAAATGGCTGATTTTGAAGTCTATCCCTTCTAGTTTCGTCAAAGTGTCAAGGATAGAAACTGTAGGAAACTTCCTATTTCTAAAGTGGGGGGACTGAAGATGTGTGTCCCGTTTGCTTGAAAGTGATATCTTGGAAATTGCAAGAACACAAAACTCAGGGGTCGCAAATCACAGCAATGGCAAACAACTTTCGATTTCTAAAGGTGGGTCGCAAGTCTCCAGTCCTCAAAACTTAATTTTCTTCAGAATTTCACGTCTCATATAACATTGCTGCTCAAAGAGAATCCTAAACTTAAATAGTGAACTAAGTAAATAAAGATTACAGGACAAAAGTCAGGGCTTTCTGCAAAAACACTAGCACAAAACTTTGACATAGAAAAAAGTATCAGTGTCCATTTAGAGAGGGACGCAGAGAATGGAACAATGGACATACGACCATAAAACTCACCATAAGACCATAAAATGTCCCAGATATTCTAAATTCCCTCCACGGCATTTCTCTGGGCCTGGTCAATGTGGGCTAAGTGGATTTTTGCAGTACTATACCGGTATTCACTCATTGTTTATTCAATTCCCCAGGGTAAAATTTGAAATGAACATTACCTCCTATCGTACTCAATCTGAATTACCAGAATTTTGCAGTACTATATTCACTCATCGTTTATTCAGGGTAAAATTTGAAATTAACATTGCCTCCTATCGCACTCAATCTGAATTACCAGTATTTTCTCAATAATGATTTTCATTACTAATGTAATGAAGTTCCTTCACAAGGAAATCTGAAATCACCACTGTCAATTCCTACGTCCTGGCCTAATATGCATTTACAGGCACAACTTCATTTTGTTATTTTTTCAACAGTTAAACAATTTAATACTTTCTGATAATAAAAAGTGCATTTCATATTTCTATCGTAAATAAGAATATATGTCCACATTTTTAAACACTTTGCTCCCCAGGAACATCTTCAGCGCTCATAACAAGCAAAACAACGAGTTTGGCGCCTCAAAGAGGACAAAAACGAAACTCAGAAGCAGCAAAGCATTGTCTTATCGCAGTCAATGTTAACAACATAGTTTCCGTCGTCACTTCCACCGCTAGACCTAAAACAGTTATACAGTTATAATATACGTTGTTCCACAGTAGCGCTATAGGCGGAAAGTCCACGAACAGGTAAATGAATATGTTTTTTAACAGTATCAATCATCGTTGCATGCACTCTATATTCTAGGCATCCTTTCTTCTCTCAGTGTTTACCTTGACAAGCAGTTGTATTACACTTTGCGAGTTCACAACCATACACAGTTTGTGTGCATATTACGCTTTTAGATCTTCGAATGGCTGTGAGCGCGATAAACAAGGGTGATGATCGTACGACCACATACGCCAGACAGAATCCCCGGTTGCCACAGTAAATATAAATTACAAATATAGAGACTTTGTAATGCAGTCAGTATATATATCTCTCTCTCTCACTATCTATCTATCTATCTATCCATCTATCTATCTATATCTATCTATCTATCTATCTATCTATCTATCTATCTATCTATCTATCTATATATATATATATATATATATATATATATATATATATATATATATGTCTGTGTGTGTGTATGTGTGTGGCAGAAAATCATCGAGTGTACTTGAAATGTGAACTGCATAATTTCTTTAATATTAGTAGTCAACAAAACATCATTGTATACTTACCATGCCGCCTCCCTTGAAAAGTATTAATTTAAACTCATTAAGTATTTTTGTCGATAGAAAATATATACTACTGAAAAATATTGTAAATATACTACATATATATATATATATATATATATATATATATATATATATATATATATATATATATATATATATATATACACAATATGCAATACTTCTAACTGTAGATGCTTTCAAACACCTTCTTAAATATTTTAAACGTTTCGTCGTTTCCCAGAAATATTTTACATATACATAAAACACAGCATACAGTGTTTATTGACTGGTACATTATATCCATTCATACATTTCTACATCATTAAGTACTCATTGTTACATATAACAAAAAGAAAACAATTGTATACAAAAGAGCTTCTTCTTGTTAATGTTTTTAAGTTACCTTAAAATAAATGATTACAGTGCCCAACATGTTTTTTACCTCCGGGAAAATAATAGTGATTTTGGTACGTAGAGAACGAAAATGATAACAATTTTTGCACATCGCGTCACAGTTTTGAGATATTACGTGAGATATATATTACGCTCATACATATAATTCACGTATTAAAATGAACAACGTAAAGTAAGCGCAGTTAACCGTCAAGAATCGAAGAGTAAAAGTTTAAAAGTCTTTGCCATAAGGACATAGGACCTCTAAAAGTCACTTTTTCCAAATAGGTAGCAATCATAAGTACTGTTCCCAAGACGTTAAAAGAAATATCACTAAAAGAACTATGAAAATTTGCTATAAAAATTAATTTTTAAACGAAAATAATTCTAATTTATTCGCTGTATGACATCTCTATAGTCGCAAATCCTTAGTTTAACAATGGTAAACGAAACATATCTTGTCTTTAAAGTATACGTATTATCAAATTACTAGGTTTAGTGACAAAATCCCTTAATTAGCAACACTAATTTTAAGCCAATTATGTTATAAAAGAATTATTTATTTTTTCACTTGAGCTGCATATCACTATGTATTTTCGTTCTAGCCCATCGATGATTCAAAGTGACAAAACGTATACTCCATCGTCTTATCGCGTCCCCCTTTCCTTGCAAAGAAAATGTATTTCTTCTTGAGGTGTCGAAATTATACTTGACATGATCTCTTCAAGTACGTTTTTGGAATTTAAGATTTAGATTTGTGGGTTGTTTACATGTATGGCCATTTATCCGATCACATATGAGGGGTGACGCGCCTCACACTATTCTGGACAAGGGAAGGAAGAACGGATTGGGAAATGGAGGAAGCTGCCTAGTTAGATACAACCCCGACATTTGCTTTTTGTAAATAAGGTAAACCAAGGTTGACCTCATTCATTATGACTGGCCTATAAAAAACTATTCGCTCTTCTTCGACCGAGTGCTCCGACCGGGAATCGAACCAGGTTCCGCTCTTGCGTGTGTATTGTTTAAGCGTGTTTGAAGCATTTTTTTAAAATAATCGAATGATTTGCTATGTATCATGTGAATTATTGGTACATAATGAAACGAGTTCGTCCGCGCCAAACGTGCACTTATCATCCAGGCAAAGTTTCGTTACGTGTGTTGTGACTAGGTAAATGTACACATAAAGCACAAAGGAAGAAAATATATAACATTACAAAATTTGCTTATTTTTGTACTTCTGTTGTCGAGTTGACGACGAGGACAAGCCATGAGTTCCTCGTCAGTGCGGCATAAGTTGTACAACAAATATTAGATTTTGGCTACATAGTAAACTAAAGACCTTGGCTTTTGCTATACCGATGGTGCATAGGATACCAAGAAACCATCTTAATGACTTACTTCTGCATGACTAAGATTTTCTCCGCGTCTATTAAAAGTGAACACGTTATCCAATACCATAATATTCCTTGACCCATACCACCTGTGCCTCACAGTGGCAATTTAACAATACTTGTACCCACTGACACATATATTATGGACAAACTTCACTCGAATTAATCTGACATTTCACCGTAGCCAAGTGCATGTACATCAAAAGAACCAGACAATATACTAATACATGCTGACGGTGACATACATTTGAAAAAACAGGAAGACAATTTATTTAGCACGAGACTATTTTGTCGAAATAAGCATCGGAACTTTTAGCTTACAGATGACAGCAAGGGAAATTATTTTTTCCTAGTATAAAAAATTCTATGTGCGTGGAGAAAAAGATATACACACCGCAGAACCATATATACCAGAACCCAACCGATTAGAAGTAGAAACCGCTACAAAGAAATTAAAGAAACACATATATTCGGGTGTAAATGAAATTCCGGCTGAGTTGATTTTATCTGGTGTTGAAAAATTATGGAACAAGATACACAAACACATTCTCCTTATCTGGAACAAGGAAGAATTGCCACAAGAGAGGAAAAATCAATTATTGTTCCAATTCGAAGAAAGGCGACAAAACTGATTGTAATATTTATCGAGGCATTTCTTTTCTGTCAACATCCAATAAAATCCTTTCAAATATTCTATTAACAATAATGACCCCATACCTAGATGAAATTAATGGAGATTATCAGCGCTGATATAGACGAAACCGATCCACTATCGACCAAATATTTACCATTAGCCAAATACTTGAAAAAAGTGGGAATAGAATACTCCGGTATATCAACTACTTACTGATTTTAGAAAGGCATACGACTGGGTTAGGAGAGAAACTTTACAAAACGTTCTTACAGAACTTGGAATACCTAGAATGCTAATTATATTAATTAAAATATGTTTAAATGAATCCCAAATAACGTCCAGGTAGGAAAAGTTTTGTCCACGAGCTTTGACGTAGAAATTGGCTTGAAACAAGGAGATGTGTTGTCACCATTATTATTTAACTTTGTTCTGGAAGACGCTATAAGGAAAATCAAAGATAGCAACCTATATTTGAACGGTATTCACCAGGTTATGGCATAAGCTGATGATGTAAATTTAATAGGAGATGATAGGAGAACAATAGAAATGAATGCACAGACCTTATTAAACGCTTGCAGGGATATGGGTTTAGAAGTAAATGCAGAGAAAACTAAATACATGGAAGTGCATCGGTACCGTAATACGGCAAATTGTGGATGTGTTAAAAGATTAAATAATACTTTTGATAAAGTGGATAGTTTCAAATATCAAGGATCAATATTAACAGACGAAAATCATGTTCACGAAGAAATTAAATGTCGAATAAAAGGAGGGAATTCGTGTTACTGTTCGTTTCAAAATATCTTTTCGTCGCAAATTCTGTCGAGGAATTTGAAGCTTACAATATACAAAACGATAATCATGCCTGTTGTTCTGTATGGTTGCGAAACATGGTCGCTTACTCTGAGGGAAGAACATAGACTGAAAGTATTTGAGAAGAAGAGCCTGAGACGAATATTCGGACCCAAGAGGAACGTGAATGAATAATGGCGGAAACTTCATAACGAGGAACTACATAATTTATGCGATTTACCCAACATTGTTAGGGTCGTTAAGTCTAGGAGGCTTAGGTGTTTAGGTCATGTAGCTAGAATGAAAGAAAATAGAAACGCTTCAATGTCTTGACCGCAAGACCAATCATAAAACGACCATTAGGAAGACCTAGGCGAAGATGGGAGGACAATATTAAGATGGATCTGGCAGAGATAGAAATACAAAGTGGAAACTAGCTCCAATTGGCTAAGGATAGAAGTCAGTGGAAAGCTTCTGTGAACGCGGCACTGAACCTCCGGGTTCCATAGGCCAAAGACTTAGTTTGGTAGTTAGTATAAAGATTTCAGAGATTCGACACCGATAACAACAGTTTGAAAAGTATTTTGTTATAGAGGAGAATATATCTTTCTTTATATAATTTATTGGTTTGTTGAACACAGTTGGCGATTTATACAATCCAGATGATTGACGACTTTTCTCTACTGAAAATTCAGTTTGAAAGCTTTATTAGTTCATAATTTTGCCATCAGTTCTGGTGTTCCATGGCATTGGCTTAAAAGAAACTCGTGAAAATATATCTGTAATTTTTCGTGTTATAAAACACAAGGATCATGGACTGAAGATTATTTGTTTGCTGCTTGGGTTAAAAGTGGTTTCACGGAATTTTATTTGATTTCTGTGTTTTTGGTCAGTCGTGCAAAAGACAAACATTATGTGTGGCAACATTTTGTGAAATGGGAAAAAATTATCCCACGAGTATGTAACGTAAAAGCAGAACTATTGGTTCCTCCTCATAAATTCTTTTTCCTTCTTTCAACATAGAATTTCGATTCATGAAGAACCTTGTGGAAGCACTCAACGAACACTACCAATTTATCACTTCATTGGCAGTGCAGTTCAAAACATGGGATAGGGCAAAAAGTTATTGAGTGTGGAAACAAATAACATTACCTTAAATAGACTAAAAATAGCTTTCCAATGGTGAATTACGTGCCCCATGTTTCAATTGAGAGCAAATGAATATTTTGTTCTAGAGCCTAGACCATACTAATTGATGATATGTTCGTTATCTTAATCATAACACATGTTGTGGGTGTTTCTCCAAATCTAGCGGGTAATAAACATTAATAAACGCTTAATAGGAAACAAATGCCATTTTACAATTCAATGTTATGGTCATTCGTAAACGTTTCGAACGTGATTTCTGCCATAGTGTTGTGTACGCTTTCCGAATAATGATGTTTTGTAAGTAGAATTTAAGGGGCGTTTACACCTTATGTTATTTTATAGATGTTATCATTTAACAACAAAGTTTTCGTCATTAGACCATCGGATATGGTGTGACACGTCCAATGTTTCTCACAGTGCAGCTGGTAGACATTGACGTCTGGGTGCTGTTAGTATTTGAGGGTATTGATAACGTTTATTAAAGCTGAACATAATATTGTTTGCGAGTTCTTGTGTATGATTGGTAGAATTTGTGAACGCGATTTCTCCTAACATATTGGGAGAAAATTAATATCAATCATATTTATATAAATAGTATCAAATTTGGTTTCAATTGAAATGTAACTTGATCATTTTCAAATTTAGGAAAAATGTACTGGTTGGCAACACTGACAAGCAAATAACCTCAAATGTTGATTAGTTTCGTTCTCAATGTTAATGTAAATGTATTTCTAGAGTCATAATTCCACCTTATTGTATTATTTCAGGAATATTAAGCATTTCCGTTTACTCCCCTAAAGTACGCAATTGCAGGAACTTGACATTCGAACACCCCGTAATTCGTAAATCAAGGGGCATCGTAGCCATGCTTATTGGAATATTTTTACTTATTTGGATCACTCTTCACTTTGGCCATGCAATTGTTAAACTCTGTACATTTATATATGTAGACGGGTGTTTTTCGTAGAAGTTTTTCATGTTTTTGTGACATTTACATGAGAAATTACACAAATAATCTTAATAATGAGGGACGGTGTATCTCTGAGAAAGAGCACGTACCGACGATTGAATACAAGGTAATATGTGGAGAGTACGTCCTTAATCACATAAAGAAAGATTGCATTGATAAATTACCGAAGCCATTTTCATCTTTAGTTTTATAAAGATTAAGAGAAAGTTGGAGAGAGGGGACCCAAGAATCAGAAGAACAACTTTTTCTAGGGGTCCAAATAAGCTTATTAATGTTTGCTTTCCCTCAGAAAAAATCTAACTTACGGCGCTGGTCATCGGTTGCAGGGATTGTCAAGATTTACATTACTTTTCGTCTCTTACATAACTTCTAATTTTCAAAGAAGAAGACACGACATAAATTATTTTCATATTCTTTTAATTGGATCAACATTTGTAGAAAAAGACAGTTCTGTGTTTATGTACCATAACTACTAGTTTATTTTCTTATGTCCATATGAAGAATTTGTGGCAAATTAAGGCCACATGATCATGAGACGCAATCCACTGGGGGTTCGAATTCCTGTGAAGAGCAAGGTCGGAATTTTAATTGTCCTCAGTATTTCTGTGTTCGTGTTCCTGTAGTGTTTGGAATACGTCGAAAGGGCATGATGTGTAAGTGGCGAATACTCCTGTTGTTGCAGGGGGGCGCGGTGGCTCAGTGGTAGAGCGTTCACCTCTGGTGCTTGGGGTCCCGGGATCGATCCCAGCCCCCGCCAAGTGAACTTTGTGGTGGACAAACACCGTGCACGTGGGTTTTCTCGGGGTTGTCCCGTTTCCTCCCACTTTCTTCATTCCACCATTTCACTCATCTCTCATTATCACCGTCTCCTTTAGCCTAACCGGCATAACCGTGGGACGGAAAACTCAAAGCTTTCATTTCATTTACTCCTGTTGCGATTTGTTTAAGAGAAATTGTGAAACAGGAAACTCCCATTGCAACTACCTGGGTTCAAATACCGTCATAGCAATAATTAATTTTTCTGAATGGGAAGTAATGCATTTTGTTTCGCCCTTCTTCTAGGTGGAGAAGTGATGTGACATTTTAAATAGGATTATTCCCGTGACTAGCGCTGTAAGTTAGATATAAACAAAAAACACCAGAGGTGCAAAAGTGCAGCCAAGTTCGTCAGCCTCAAAAAGTGTTGAGATGAGGATGGATGAGCCAAGTTCCTTCGCCATTGCACCTGAAACGAACACTGGAACTTGGCGCGAGGTGTCTAACATATTCGAATACATTAAGATGTCTCTTCCTAGTTTCACGCGCGAGATATTTCAGCCCTAAGGCTAGTGGTCACCCCCAAATCCACTACGCTCACAAACACCATCCGTAAGGCTCGTTAACATAATTCACCCTGACACTTCGTGGAGGAATATCCCTTACTAGAACCGGGGTTTTGGGGGCATTTTTTAGACTTTCAGTCAAACAGCTACTGCATCATCACTATTTATCCTAGTGGAGGCCACTGTGTGGGGAGAAAACTTATCGATTCACTCGTCTTCCCATGGGGTGGGCTCTTAGCCACCTCATTATGCAACGTTTTGTGATGCACGAGTTAAATACCCATGTTGCTCATTTAGTAAAGTTCCTCATCTATTATGACGATATTCTACTTATAGGTACCCCCGAGAACTTACAAAGTGCTCTTAGCGTCATATTCTCGCTTACTTGGCAAGTCAACATGGACAAATCAGTGTTATATCCCACCAAACGACTTCTATACTTGGGAATCTGGGTCGACTTCGACGACAATTCGCTTACAATTGATTCTCATTATTTGGATATAGTGCGATCGTGCCCGCTAGCCCTCTTGCATCGCTCTCGCCGGGCCCGACAAGTTCTTTCAGGATATATTGTCTGGTGCGCCCCAGTCACCAACCTGATATACCCCATCGCATTCTCTGTGATACATCGTAAATATCTACAGTTTGTTGCCTCTGTGTTACGGACTGTTCAATCGCAACCGCGATCGATCTGGCAGGGTCTTACATGCTCCGCTCAGTGCCATGTAGATGCCACACCAACTTCCATCGCGGTTGTCGATCTTTCTGGTGAAATTGTTATGCAATGGACGGAGCTCCCAGAGCTTAATATTTTTGTCACTGAATTCTTAGCTGCAGCCTTTGCTGCACTTTTGTACTACCCGCAACGGGTACATATCTACTCAGATAACATGGCCGTTGTTTATTGTCTCCAAAGAAAAAATTGTCGTGTATTCTATCTGCTTCCAATTGCTCATCTGTTGTATTTGTTAGATAATTTTGTAATTTCTTATGTACAATCTGAAAAGAATAAAGCGGATGGAGTCTCTCGCGCCTTTGGCGCGATCCATAACAATTTCACCAGAAAGATCGACAACCGCGACACTGATTTGGCGTGAGTTGATCGAACAATTTAGTGGTGTTCCGCGTCAAGATACTCCAGAAGGCAGTGATGACGAACAAGAGGATGACCGTAGTGATAGTGATAGTGAAAGTACAGTGGAATCTGTGCAACAAGGAGAATCTACTTATAGGTACCCCCGAGAACTTACAAAGTGCTCTTAGTGTCATATTCTCGCTTACTTGGCAAGTCAACATGGACAAATCAGTGTCGCGGATGTCGATCTTTCTGGTGAAATTGTTATGAAAATCAATCGGAAATCCCACGCGCGCTTCTAGCACGACCCTACCATCACCCTCAACTTGCTCAAACTAAGCTGTTCCCACCTGGCTGCCAGGTTTTTTTAGCCTGGCTGCCAGGTGGAACGCTCTGATTGGCTGAGGGTAATTGTAGGATCGCGCCAAAGGCGCGTGAGACTCCATCTGCTTTATTCTTTTCAGATTGTACATAAGAAATTACAAAATTATCTAACAAATACAACAGATGAGCAACTGGAAGCAGATAGAATACACGACTAATTTTTCTTTGGAGACAATAAACAACGGCCATGTTGTCTGAGTAGATATGTACCCGTTGCGGGTAGTACAAAAGTGCAGCAAATGCTGCAGCTAAGAATTCAGTGACAAAAATAGGAATATCATGGTTCATACCTCATTGTCTTTAGAATGGAGCTGGCTTTCAAATGGTACCACTTGCATGCTCATACCATATACCAGGAGAGGGAAAAGTGTGTCAAATGGAAGATTTCGGGGGATTTTTTTCAGATTTTGGCCCCCTCTGGAACGGCCCTGTTGGAACGTAGACATCTCTAAAAAATCTGATAGATAGTGCCTGGTATACTAAATATGTGTGCCAAATTTCAAGTTTCTGTCTTGAATACTAAGGGCGGGAGAAATTTTTATCATGAATTCCCACAATGCCTCAAATTACCGGAAAGCACCATGATCTCATGTAAAAAAAAATCCTGAGACATCTCTATTTACCGTAGGACTATAATCCGACAATCATTCTCTTCAGAATAGAATTGCTTTTCAGGCGGTGCCATTCGCATGTCTCCATCATGTATCTAAGGCGGGAAAATTAAAAAGAAAAAGGATTTTTTGGTCTAAATATCCCTTTTTTCAACTTTAAGCCCCTCTAGACCCCACCTGAAAAAATCTGTTAAATACTACCCATGGACTGAATGTTTGTGCACAATTTCAATCTTCTAGATGCAAAAATAAGCCCGCCAAAAATATGTATATAACGAAAATGCCCCATATTCCCCTATACAGAAGTATATTTTGATAACAATTCCCTGACACATCCCTAATTACCCTGGGGTCATGTTTCGCCCATCATTCTCATCAGGCGGTATGAAACACGTGTCTCCATCATGTATCTAAGGCGAGAAAATCCTGAAGAAAGGGATTTTTGGTAAACAATATATTTTTTCATATGTTTGCCTCTTTAGATCCCCCGTGTTTTAACGCATACTCTGAAAAATCTGGTAAATACTACTCGGTGGACTGAATGTTTGTGAAAAACTTCAATTTTGTACGTGCAAAAATAAGCCCACCAAAAATAATGAACATAGGCTTAATAAAAGAAAATATATATTTTAGAATTATGACGTCATCACCTCCTATGTCTCGACGCAGGATAATGTGAAACCATACGTAAGGTCTTCGGCAATGTCTCTGGACTTGAAAAACAAACAAAAAAAAAACGGACGAAAAAGCTCAAATAGGAGAGTTATAATACAATGTTCCATGAAACACCGGTATGGTACAAATTGTACTGAGGTTCCCAAAGGGATATTAGTTTTCTTTGTCTGGGTTTTGAACCACCAATCTTACTGCAGTATACTCTATATACTTGCCTTAGCGCCTTAGAAAAGTTGATATTTCTAAGGTTGGTGGTGGTCCAAAACCCATCACGCCCACCACGACTATCCCTAAGATTCCTTAACATCATTTTTCTTGACACGTAAGTTCCAATGTTCGTTTCATATGCAGAGACCAAGGAACTTCGTTCATCCATTCTCATCTGAACACTTTTTGAGGCTGAGGAACTTGGCTGAACTTTTTGCACCTCTGGGGTTTTGTTCATATTTCACTTCTTTTTGTAGTTCACTATGTCAATATCGTATATTGAGATTCTCAATTGTGGCACACTGTTGGACTTAAATTTAGAATTGTACATTTCTAAAGGAGTCACATGCAACATTAGTTCCCAAGGGGTCTCCCACCGGGAATCGAACCCAGGAGAATGAGCAAGAAAGGCACATATTTTAGCCACTAGACCAGCGGGGAGAATTTCTTCTATTAAATATCTGCCAGAGAGTTATATCCAAAAGAGATTCTAATTCATTTACCCGAGCTACAAAATCACGATCGCTAACATCTAACGTTTCATTACCTAAATACGAAGAGTGTCAACAGAACTGCTAAACCCTTGATGCTGAATCCTCAATACTACATCACTAGACATGGATAGTGTTCCAACATATTTAGTCGTTCTCTATCCTTAAATATTGCGAAATTACGGAGTTCACTACATGACGCGCATGTTGCGCAGTTTCGTCCTGCCTAGGGTTTTCCTTCCAATGATATACACCATTCAAATACCTTGTAATCTTAATTATATTTGCCATCAACATATCTTAACTGTATATAAAACTACATGAACTGACATAAATTAAAGGAGTTCTTCCGATTGACGTGATGAAGGGGGATGAAAGGGGATGAAGAACTGGGTATAATTGTACAGCGAGGGACACTTCTGGATGGTACAGCCTTATGGAGATTTACGGCTAAGGTGTTCCACCAACTGAGTCCGAAGCATCTGCCGGGAAGTACGCAACCAAATTAGCTGTTAAAAAGGCGGGTGGCATAATCGCCAGGAGCTGAAAATTCCCGTACACTTGGGCGAAATTCCCCCTACCGTCTACAGCATAATTTCTCCAAAAATAAATAAATCTTATACGTGTAGTTCTTATGGCAAACATATTACTTGATATTTGACCTATTTGAGACGATAAATTGAAACAAAAAATTAAAGCCCAATCCTGTTTCTGTTGGAATAATTACTCTTTCTGTCTTTTGATCTGAAATGACTTTGCAGAGTCTGAAAAAACATTCTGTCACTTCAGGAGGGTAGGAAGAGCGGATACCCTCTCTTTCAGTGTGAAAACACATACATTTAATTAAATGCTTAGTGAGAGTGAGCCCATTGGTATGGCACTTTTATGATTTCAAGTTTTGCTCCCAAGCCATCTCATGCCATAGCTGATGACATTGGAGAACGAGAGATGCAAATATGATGAAAGAGAGATACAGTTGCATGTGCAAATTTAGAATTTGAAACAAAATGATCGGATAGCATCCATATTTTGTCGAAAATTTTGATTTGGTAAGTAGACATATAAAAGCTCACGCAAACCTGAGAGCATCCCATTACCAATTGTTGAATTCAAGTGAAGAACTTGCTACCTACCGTTTCCCTAGGGTGTTGGTTCCCGAAGAACTCTCTAAGAAAACAGCTTATAACAATTCCGGTCCAGGCTCATACTCTGTTTGGGCGCAGATTGATAATATTGAAATATGACAAGTGATTTGACATGAGCCACATTGGTGCTTTTGAGACTCAGGTTGTATTATACTTACTTTTGCGTATGCACACGCATACATATACGTAACTGGCAAACCGTCTGCTCGCAGGAATTCACACATACATGAATGAAGACGATAATATTTACTTAGGTGAATTCTTATTTATTAAACACGCATATATGCGCAGTGGAATATGTTAACAACACAAAATCTTTACTTTACAGAGGTAGATGCTCAAAGAGAAGAAATTGCAGTGACGCAATCGAATAAACGAAATGAAGAATAAAACTCTTAACACTGCATGGTAAATGTAGATATGCCCGCACTATATACGAACATTAGAAACATAGCCCTTGTTTAAATATCACTTGCACTATAAATTTACTATTCGCACTGTGACGAGACTTTCACTGTGTAATAATGACAAGGGGAATGGGGAAATACAATTGATGAAGTTTCTTGACTCCAAAAGGGTGCTACGTGCCCATAAGGTATTCCTTCACTGTTTTAGCTTCACACCCTATATGTTAATATAGCAACACAATGTTCTTCATATTATGACTTCTTGCTAACCCTCTTACGACGAATTCCTTTTGCTAACTCTCCGCTTCTACTGACCCTTGGGAACAACCCGTTCGCTAGACTTAGGGTTGACAATGCACTATATCAAATAATAAAGAAAATGCTAAAGTTTTCTGCATTCATACACAATGCTAATAGGTCGATGTTATAATAGAGAACACTGGCAACATTTGATTTGGTCCCGTGAGGGTGAAGCTTGGAAATAATAGTTTAAAAACGTGTGGCAGTCTAAACTAATAAATTCTTTCCATGGTTATTGGATTTTTATGCACTTCTGTTATACGTAAAACAGTTCAGTGGAAAGGAGCGAACGATGGTAATTGTGTGAATGAGTCATTTCACCTATGGCTCCTGCAGGACATGAACACTTGTTCTCACGGTAGGAAGGATGACGTAATAAGAGTGCGTGAGAACACGACAATATCATTCACACACAATATCAACTTCGCGTCCAAAAATATTCCCAAATCTTAATAAATGTTGTTATGAAAAACATATATGCGGAACAGTCATGGTGACGAAGACTATAAGTTGGAAACTATTTTAGGGAAAGAAAAAATAAGTTTGCTGCTACGAAGCACTCTGTCCAGACGACAAGCGTTGCATTGAAAAACAACAGGTCCTTTGTTCCACTGTGAGAAACGATAAGAACGGCTGAAGAACACCTGCATACACAGAAAGAGTTGAAGTTCTCACCAAAAGAGAAATAGCTTTTCATTTCTATGAGTAAAATAATAATTTCGTTGCATGAGTAAAAGTTAAAAAGAAATACACTGTTCGTCCAAAAACATAGTTTTGTGGCAGACGGTCACAAACTCAGCTGAGAGAACCAGATGATTACGAAGGGGGAGAAACATCTTCAGATATTAGAAACAAATAATGAAAAAATTGGACTGCTCTGAGCAGGACTCGAACCGTGGAACTTATAATTAGAAAGCAACGACTCTACTCACTCATCCAAGAAGCCACACTGAACAGTAGGCAGTCATACGTCAGACACAGAACGTTTGTTACTTACAAAACCTTTTTGTAAGGGGAAAAGCTAAGGAAATTCCCCGTCTATAGTTTATCTTTCCCTGGCACCAACTTAATTACTGTTGTCCCAGCCTGGGAAGAATATTTTCCACCCTCTAGAAACTTTCCATACAATTTTCATACATTTATATATAGCAGCACAAAACATTTATCCATGGCTGTTCTGCACAATTATACATACACAAAACAATTACTTCCAATTTTATTAATTCCAGTATACCAAGTAAACAGAAATACTGGATATGAAATTCTATATTTTGGCAATACTCTTGCAGAAAATATAGAAAAAAAATCATTTTTTTATTTGAAAAAGGGGTGCATACACGCAAGTTGCGCCCATGAGATTTGTTTTGCGCAGGAGGGGACAGAAATTTACATTGAAAATGGCAAAATCGCTCGTTTAATTATAACATAATTTTATTTTTAAGAATGCCAAATGCGAAAGAGAAGGAATGTATTCTCTTTGGCTTGGAAGAATAAAATTATGGCTGAAAGTAGAAGTGAACAGAGACTGATGATGTGTAGGAAAAATGCATGCTACCAATCAGTGGCGGAGCCAGAAGGTCTGGAACCTCCGGACATTGGCACAAGTTGTTAAAATAAGGCCCAAGAGTAGAAAGATACGGAAGAGACCTCGCGATCGAGGTCGAGGTGTCACTCTCGATACTGGCACAAACACGTGGACTCAAATGGGTATGCACATGCGGGTACGCTACATTGCAACCTAGAGGTCGACCGTAGAGAGAGTAAATCAGTGGTCGCGATGACAAACAACCGAGTTCGTTTATACATCGATATTCAGCGGAAGCACTGCTGTGGCTCATATTCTCTTTGGTTCTCCTTGAAGCACTGCAAGGAATAAGGTCTTCATTTGTTTAAAATTTCGTCTACAGAGGATTCTGTATGTCTATACTCGAGAGGTTTTGCTGCACTGTTAAATGTGATTATGAAAGACATATCAAAAGAACTAGTGAGGAATGTTCCAGCAATATGGTTATTCATATTTATTTGAGAATTACAATGTAACTTATTAGAAAAAAGAGGCACTGTTAATTATATATATGCTTAAAAACTCCATTCCTTGCCCCCAATTACGAGATTAATAAAAAAGGGTTTCTTGTAAATTTGTTACTGATATAAGGTAAATAAATACATGTAAAGACAGGCACATATCTATAGGGAGAAAATGTCGTATAATGGAATTGCAGTGACGAAACTTAATTTGCTACAGTTAATACCGCCTCCAAATCGAAACCTGAAGACATACCTGTTTTTGTCAAGCACCTGGATGAATGGCCACCCTTGGCCCAGGTGGGTAGCCGCAATTTTTAAGTTGCCAAGAGGTAGCCAAGTTCTTTCTCCTCCAGAAAATCAGTAAACAAAATATTGGTTACTACTGTGTTACTTAACATTTATTTGGAAGAACCGTCTGCTAAACACTACTACCAAATAATCAGACATAAAACATAGCTAATATTCAAAAATACCCGAAACATGTAATATTTTTGAAACATAAGAGAGAGAGAGAAAGAGAGATAATTAGTCCTGCACCTAATAGTGCCCTTCGGTTATAATTTTAAACAAAGGAACACTTTCCATCTCATCTTCCTGCTCTTCCAAAACAGCAAGTGGCACTACGAACTTATCTGTTTCTGTGTGTGTTTGTGACTGTCGGACACTGACATACGTAGCTGGTGCTCGATTGTTTCATTGTGAGAAATTCACTTAAAGGAAAGAAACATTCGTTTCCAAATATATATATATATTGTAGTTACGCATCCGAAATGTAACGCGAAAAAGTAACGCAAACTAGGTGCGGTACCGAAAAATTTGTAACGCGTGACCATTACAGTTACTTTGATAAAATGTAACGCGTTATTTACGTTACGTTGCTTCCCAAGACTGGTCACAAGCTTACTTGCATTGGGAACGAACCAGGCAACCCACCAATCAGATATTTCAGTAGATGGGATCTCAGTTTGAATTCTCGGTGGGAGATCCTTTGAAATATTAAATTGCCTCTATGTATCTGTGTTCGTGTTCCTGTCGTTCAAGGTTACTGGAAATAACTGTACACACCTGTCCACAAAAAGCTGGAAACTCGTTCAAAAACTATGCCTACATCCGTCACAATTTCCGCAGATCTATACAGAGGGAATTGCATATTCTCGCCGTTCAGTATATAGACACTAGCTATAAATCGTACTGTCATCCGAGCGATGTGAAAATGTAAAAACAAAATCAAACTCCTTTTTTTTTAGATTAATATTGATTCCATACCTCATGCACAGTTTCAATATGCACAATCAACTATTATCTTAAGAAGAAATTGCTGAAAACCACAGAAAATGGATATTTAACCCTTTGCGGATCCCATGGTACAATTTGTACCATACGGGGTGTTTCACAGTACATTGCGTTATAACTCTCCTATTTGAGCTTTTTCGTCCGGCTTTTTTTTCGTTTTTCAAGTCCAGAGGCATTACAGAAGACATTACGGATGGTTTCACACCTTCCGGTGTCGAGACATAGAAATGATGAGGTCATAAGTCTAAAATTTATATTTTCGTGTAATACTTTTTTGGGGGGTTTATGTAAAGTAATTTGGAGGACTTATTTTTGCACGTAGAAGATTGAAATTTTGCACAAATATGCATTCCACCGAGTAGTATTTACCAGATTTTTTCACATTTCTGCGTTAAAACAGGGGGGATCCAGAGGGTCAAAAAGTTGAAAAAGGGATATTTTTACCCAAAAATCCCGTTTTTCCTCATTTTCCCGCCTTAGATACATGATGGAGACAAGTGAATGGTACCGCCTGAAAGGCAGTTCTATTCTGAAGAGAGTGATGTGCAACACATGGCCCTAGGGTAATTAGCGAAGTGTCAGGGAATTTTTTTATCAAAATATACTTCTGTATTGGGGAATTTTGGACATTTTTGGTACTATTTTTGTGCTGGCTTATTTTTGCACCTAGAAGATTGAAATTGTACACAAACAATCAGTCTACCGAGTAGTATTTACCATAATTTTTCAGATTTCTGCGTTAAAACAGGGGGATACAGAGGGGCTAAAAGTTGAAAAAGGAAATTTTTTACCAAAAATCCTTTTCACGAGATTTTCCCGAGTTAGATACATAATAGAGACCAGTGAATGGTACCACCTGAATGACAGTTCTATTCTGAAGAGAATGATGGGCGAAACATGACCCTAGGGTAATTAGGGATATCTCAGGAAATTTTTTACCTGAGATCATGGTGTTTTGGGGTAATTTGGGGCATGGGGGGAATTCCTGATAAAATTTCTTCCGCCCTTGGTATTCAAGATAGAAACTTGAAATTTGGCACACAATTTCAGTATACCAAGTACTATTTATCAGATATTTTCAGATGGTTACGTTTAAACAGGGTCGCTCCAGGGGGGCCCAAAGTGCGAGAAAAAAATTTTTACTCCGAAATTTTCCATTTGACATCATTTTCCCCCTTCTGGTATATGGTATAAGCATTCAAGTAGTACCATTTGAACGCCAGCTTCATTCTGAAGAGAATGAGGTATGAACCATGATCCTAGGATAAATAGTGACGATGCAGTAGCTGTATGACTGAAAGTCTAAAAAATAGCCCAAAAACCCCGGATCTCTTAAGGGTTAATCATCCAAGTAGAAACCTGCGCTGGAGCAATTCTATTATCAATCTTATAATACAAGCTCTTCAAAGTTGCGCCAGTGGTCCAGCGGGTTTAGTACTGCTACTGGCATTTCTGAAACGAAGAGTGACGGTTCGAGCTTACGTGCGGAAAGTTATTCTTCCTTTTTTTAAATATATGAGACCTTTTTTATAAATATAAATTTCTACTGTGAAGTGATTTGAAACACACTATCCGATAAACTGTCAGTTTTCACATCCCTGTCCCATTTACTAGCCTGCCATGTCCATAATTTATATACGAAAACGCTAAAATTTAGAAATGTGAATACAATAGAATACCTAAAACCACACGTCCAAAATGAAAATTATTCATATATATATTTCGGGGGGCTTTCCTAACTTCATTCTTGGAAATGTGAACATTCTACAAGATATTTCATTCACTTTACAATATTTTATTTGAATAAACATAAAATTTGGGGGGATCAAGCCCGGACGTCCCGTCAAATATACTTGTATATATATATATATATATATATATATATATATATATATATATATATATATATATATATTTGCATCACAAAACCTTAGGGTACATCATAATCTGGATTCTTATAAAGCAATTTGAACAATTATTTAAAAAATATGTACTGCTTAAAATCGAATTAAATCGCAATGCCAGTATTCTGTAATATCTTACATTTTTATTTATTTACATTGAATTTGTGCTTGTTTTATAGTGTATAGCATGAATATTAGCTGCTACATAAGAAACAATTATCTATAATTATTTTAAGAAGGAAATCGATATAGTTATTATAAGAAGGAGCTTGTGAAAATGAAGTGTATAATAATGGTTATATCTGAAATTGATGTTGCGTAATGGTGTAATTCGTTACCCCGCCATCTTTGGAATACAGTACAAACCCTCAAATCCGAACCCCGGAAATCCGAAAACCGGGCAATTCCGAACACGTTCTCAGGTGAAAAAATAACTACAGCGGAAAATGATGAAAAAATAGATTTAATCACACAAATTTAGTTTTTTTAAGGTCTTAACATTTCTAGATTTAATGCTTATTCAAAATCATTATCTAATTATATTCTTACAAGAAGACAGTTATAGATATGCGTCAATTATTTTGGACATGAGTGTACACTCGCCAGCCAAGGTCACTGCCCTTTCGAGCAGTGGGCCACCCTATCTAACCTCAGTTGTTGTTTTACCGCAAATTCAGTGATGAAATAAGTACGTAATTTTATTTCCCGGGTAATCCGAACCCCTGAAATCCGAACAGGCTTCAGCCCCAATTAGTTCAGATTTGAAGGGTTGTACTATACTGGGCTCTTCAAACTGTCCATCCTTAGGGATGTGCAGAGTAAAGTCGTGACAGAATTTTTCTGACAAAATTCAAGTCGAGACACAGCTTTCCCAATAGAAAAATATACATTTTTCGAGTGAAGACATCACTTTTACAGCATATTGTCGAGACGAGACGACCTCAAATCTTGTCTCGCGCATCCCTATTCATCCTACCTACTTAAAATCAATTTTGGATACGAATATTCAATTTCTTTTAACGATAATTGTAATCTACGATACAGATTGAAATAAGACATTGGCTTGAACTGCTTTATTACCCACTTAACCTTCGCATACTGCAATTATATCTAAGTTTGGCATAAATATTTATTATTATTAGAATGTAAACACTGAAGAATATATATTAACACACAATGAGGAAGAACTCAATGTTCGTAGTAATTAGCAAATTGGTTGCATGCTTATTTAAAATTAACTCTCTTGAAATCTAAATAATCATTATTAGAAAGCAAGAGAACCGTTTTGTTAATTTGGACATACTATGAGAGGCTGAGGAATGTGTATGTAATCGAACAGAATATATGAAATTAAATGGAATGGCATGCGGAACTCAACTTGAAAGAGGATAGGATGTGTAAATGAAAAAATAAAGAAAGCAATGGTTAACAGCAGTAGTCACTACTTACAGCAGATGAGTTAAATCTCCCCCCCAAGAAGTTAAACAATTCTGAAACATAAGGGCGTCACATTTTATTCGTTTCCTGACAAAATTGAAAAGTGGATTTTGCATATTGTTCGTCTATACCCCTTCAATATAGTTAGCTAAGAAACCAAGTACGATCGACTGACTAGACGTCACGTGAGTGAAATTTATATAAGAAGTTTCGATACAGCGTTCACCGTGTGACGCAGACGTTGTATTGAAGTTACCGGTTGGTCCTATTTCGTAATGGATTTTAGCTCAGTGACATTTCTTTATACGTATCAGCAAGCTCTTTAACTCCATACTAAAGGCGTGTCGTATGATTTGTTCAAACCGTCAGGTATTCGGACAACCATGAGCCCAATTCGTTTTGCTTCACTGCTCACAAGTTTAACTTCAAATAAATTCTTACTTTTCCACCGAAACACGAACTGTTTGAATGCTCATTCTATTATGGGTGAAATGTATAATTCAGCAAGTAATAAAAATTATCAAGTCCTTCTCCGAGATTCCATCCCTCGTCCTGTGGCTCAGCAGTTCAACACGTAGACAACTAGACTTTAAATCTTTATTGAGAATCAAAGTACATGAACATATTAAGAATTTAAAAACATATATAATCAATATATTTTTTAAAAAAGAATATGGTAAATTTGAACAAAACAAAAAGGAGAAAAAAGAACAAAAACAAAAAAACTGACATAATGAACAAAACAATGTATATATATATATATATATATATATATATATATATATATATATATATATATATATATATATATATATATGTCTGCACTGGGCAGGCAAGTGACATTATCATTAGTAGTTTTACCAGGAGTTATACCTACATTATCATGAGCTGATATGACAAAGGTATATTACAGGGTTTTCAGCTTTGTTTTATTTTTTTAATATTACATGCGTGGACAAAGACTCTGTAAAATCAGTTATATAGTTAGCAAAAAATTTCCTTTTTCGTGCAGGAAAGAGAAGGCTGGCTTCATATTTCAAATATTGGTTGTATAATTGTATATGATACGGCCTATTAGTATGCACAGGAAACATAATTGTCGGTATAGTGATCCCGATAATAGCTTTCTTTTTAAATGTCGGAAAATAATTAAAATCAGGCAACAAGATAAGTTGTGTTACAGTAAGCTATGAGGTGAAATACGACAAATTTTACTAATTAAAATACAAAAATACGTCCAGATGATTGGTACATTGGAACAGGCGTGAAACTTATGTGCTAGTGTATCGAGATTGTTCCAGTATGGGTATATATTACTATTTACAATACCTATATTGTGAAATTTTTCCAATGTTTCGTATACATTATTGACTATGAAATACCAGGTTGTACGTTGGTTGTGGGTGAGAAAGGAATTGTTGATGTTTTTGCATATAACATTCCAATTTTTGTGTGGGTGCTTTAAGACGACATTAGGTATACTAGGAACTCACAAGCGAACATAGCGCCAGTAAAGATTGTTGACCGAACCAGTTTCAATTGGGATCTTTTGCTAGCAAGGCGTATATCATATCAAGTATGACATCACGTAAATGAGGAAATTTGTAGCTCCAAGGAAACACGTGTACTGGCGTCTGAAGGTCTAAACAGTGGAAGCAGACATTGATAATAGCAGCCGTAATGGAAGTCTTGTGTTCACAGACACGCTACGACTTCTGTGCATAAGAAGGGCACGTGCCTGTGCCTCTGTGTGCAACAAGCCTATGCCTCCTTCACGTGACGGGAGGTAGAGTTGATTCTTAGCCACGCATAAGATTTTGGAATGCCATAAGAAAAACAAAGCTTGACTGGTTAACTGGTTAGATATTTTAACTGGCATTGGAAAAATCTGTGCAATGTGGCTGAAAATACTAAAAACAGAAGTTTTGAGAAATTAGTTTATACTAAAAATGTTCATGTTTCGCTGTCTATGAGTAATAAGAAGACTTCGGATTTTACTTGCTGTAAGATGATATGACTGTTCTACGGTTTGGTTGATGTTATTGAACCACCATACACCAAGTATTTTGACACATTGAACCATATCATAGTAGTTGCTATATGAAGCATTGTATTCTGGATGAATACATAATATTTTTGTTTTTCTGTGATTGAGTTGCACTCCAGAAGCCTGTTGATACAAGGTTAATAAACGTTGTAGGCAATTTATGTCGGCCGATTTTGTAAACAATAGTGGGAATCATCTATATAACTTTGTACAGTTAGTTAGGTATTGTATACAGAGACACCAGGGAATAAACGTTCAGTCGCGTACACAATTGGCGCAAGGGACAAACTGAGTAATAAACTTGACATTGGGTCACCTTGCAAAATATCATTATTAATATTTATTGGGTTACTTGAGCCACCATTAACTTTAATTTTTGTCAATCTATGCGTATAAATTCCTCGTACAAGAGAAATAAAGGAGAACTCAAAACCATATTTCTCAAGGACTTTAAATAAGTATTCATGGTTAATTCTATTAAAAGTTTGAGAATAATCCGTGGCTAAAACAGCAACGAGTGAAGGATCAGTGGATTCGTGGTAGGAAATGAAATCTCTAAGATTTGATAAAGCCTTATAGATCGGGTTCTTTTGGCCTATTCCATATTGATGTGAACTTAGCAGTTTGTCACTAAACACTTTTATTCGTGCAGTAAGACAGCGTGTTAAAATTTTTAAATCCGTACACTAAAGGGAAATAGGTCTTAAATCATTAACACTGGAAGGGCGAGAATGTTTAGGTACTAAAACTGTAACACCTGTGCGGAGAGATTCACCTAGAACAAGAGTCTGTCTATATGCATTGCAAAGGTTTGTAAGAAAGGGTGCTAATATATCGATAAAGGTTATATATAATTCTAGAGGTAGGGAATCAATCCCCGTAGATTTTCCTCAACGGCCGGAAGCAATGGCTGATTGAACCTCTTCTACTGTAAACGGACTAGATAGATATTCTTGATCCAATTCCTGTAAGACTGTAGGAAGATAGTTGATAATTTCAGGACTGTCACAGCAGGAACTAGGCTTGGCATACAGCTGTTTATAATGATTTGTGGTCCTACGTATGACTTTCTCACCTACATAAACGTGACCTGTGGCATCTTTAAGCTGAGATATAAATTTCTGCTTTCCGCGCATGAGTTCTTTGCTGATTTGTACAATTTCGAGAGTTTCTAAGTCGTCATATTGATGTATTTGACTCCGAGTCATGAAACCTTGGATGCGGCGTTCGCGCATGGCTAATAAGTGTGTTTTGATTTCTTGAATTTGAGGTCGAAAATTGCTACCTTGAAGTTGTTCTGTGATGTAGTCTCTTAAGAGATCGGTGTAATATTGATACTGAGTACAATAGGAAGTATTCCGATCCCGACAATATTGTTGGGTAACCACTCGAAACTACGGTTTGACTCGCGTTTCTCAGAAATGCATAAGGGGTCCTCTGTAATATTGATGACGGTGCAAAAGGGCTGCCCATTCTTCGTGAATAAGATGGATGTAGTCAGGCTCCTGGAGGATGAAGGTATTAAAATACCACAAACCACTTCGTTTTTAAAATGTTGAGACGGGTAGGTCGATGGTCATTGTAACTGCAGGTGGTCACTAAAGCAGATGTGTGTAATTTGTACATCTCGAACCTCTTGAAGAACAGATTTACTGATATAGAATCTGTCCAATCGCGAGGAAGAAGATCCTGCCGTGAAGGATGTATGTCCTGGTTCATTAGGATGAAAATGGCGCCACACATCCACTAAGTCATAAGTTGTTATTAGTTGACGTAGAACAGACGAATCACTGAAATGAGGATAAGCATCGAGGGGAGAAAGGGTGCAATTATAATCTCCGGCAAGAATGCATGGAGAGCGACTATTATACAAAGCTGGGGGGAGTTCAGTAGCAAAGAAATTATTTCGTTCTCGTTTATACGAAGATCCAGATATTAGCATATACACTACACAAACGAATATGTTGTAAATCACCGGTGGTAATACGTTCACTGGGATGTTCTAAACGTGCCAAAAAAATTATATCGCTGCGATAAAAAATGACGGTTCCTGAAGCTGTTTCACTAACACTGGTAACATGAGAATGATTGGGTAGGTAATGGAATTCCGTGACTGCGAATTCCGGAGCGAACAAAACATCGATTTCTTTTTTATGTATAAACTCACTCAGGGCATGGTGCTTAACTAAAGAAGTGAACTTATTGTGATTAACAGTCGCTAAACGGAACGTAAACATAAAAACGAGGAGAGAAAAGAAACATATGCAAGCGTAACAACACATGATAAATATGAGGTAATATTACTGCAGAAACAATAAAGAAAAATAACACAATACAGTATTATGATGCCACTACAATTTAGGTACCCCCTTCTTTGGAACTAACCACTAATTTAAACTTTTTTGTGAAAGCTCGCGTTTGGTGCGCATGATTGAGAGAAAAATCGTGCAAATTCTTACTACACACACTACTGAGTACTTTTTGTTTACTAACTTCGCGTTTATCACTATGAATCGTTTCTGTATCTGAGTCACTTGTGGAGTCACTACCGCGAGAGCGTGTTTGTAAGTTGAGAGTTTATTCTGGTGGAACAGCTAAAAGTACGGGCTGAGAGACGGGACAATCTTCTTCGACTAAACCAGAATCACTTACCGTAGAAACTGATGTTACGACTGTTGAAACAGCTGATGCGGTGCTGGGTGTTATGGGTGCTGGAATAATTTTAGTATCCTGACTTGTTTCCACTTCTATGGTATTAGAAGGTACAGGTTCTGCAGGAGCAGATTCGAAGTGAATGTCGGGATCTGTTGTTTGGTTGTCTGCTTCGTTCGGTGGATTTGACGAGGTTGATTCCAGAACATTCTTATGGAGCACGGGAAAAACACTGTAACTACCAGTGTCAGGAGCTGATGGATTCACTGGTAAATTATGAGGTACTCGTACAATGGGAGAAATGGAAATGGTTGATGTAGATGGCACAGTAAGACGTGAATTCCTCTTCTTGTGACATCTCTGAACAAAATGGTCGGGGGAGTTGCAGATGACGAAAGTTTGAAGTCGATCAGGAAAGTTGGTAAACAAACGTAAAGAACAGACCGTGATAAACGAAGGAATGTTTCGTTTAATAGTCATTTTAACAAGCTTACGACCCGTTCTGGTAGCATAGACATGTTCCTTTGAACATTGCTCATCAACAATACTAGTGACATCGCCATATTGGGAGAGCACACGTGTTAATTGCATGTCACTAAGTTCCATGGGGCATAAGGACACCTTGACTATCACCACAGAATTATCTGCCAAATCGATAGGCAACACATGGTCCCCATTATTATATGAGTAGGTCACTACGCCACTAGTACTACCTTGGATTTGTTCCTATAACAGTTTGTTAATTAATTTCAGATATAAGTTCTTACGTATAAAGTCCATTTCAATGGACAACACCTGATCAACAGTTAACTTAAATACAAAGTTGATGTGTGACAAAGTTGATGCGCAATGTATTAGCTCGAATACAACTCATTGCGCTAATTCGACGATAAACGTCATCAAACTATGAACAATAATAAATGTGCACTGAAAATGCTTATAAAGTTATAACGTTTAAACTGAAAGTAAGTCACACTGAAACTTTAAGTTCTCACAAGAAAGTAGCGATGTAAACAAACACTCGAAACTGGAGCGACGGCAGAGACGATGTTACTCGCCTTGTTGCGAGCGCTGAGCTTCTAATTGTCGTTGTGTAACAGCTTGGAGGTAAATCGGTCTCAACTGTACGAAGGAAATTGAGGGCATTGGTTATAGCTGGATGGAGGCAAATACTATGTGCTCCCAAGTTCATAGTGCCACTTGCTGTTTTTGGAAGATGAAGACAGCCTTAGGGCAATCACGTGAACTGATTGCAAGCAACTGGAAGGTTTTGTCGCAGATTTGGCAGCTCCAAATCAATACATTCAGTGACTGAACTAGGAGTGCAATGATACCAGTACTCTATTCTACTTTGATTGGTCTTGTTTTTATAAAGATGGAGAACGAAAATATTTTACCGTCGAACATTTGAAAGAATACTTTTTTTCTTAAGAGCTGAGGATGATGGTGGAAAAATTTAAAAGTAAACAGTCTGAACTGCCCCGGCGGAAAATATTTATCAACAACTAGGGTGCCATAATTAACGATTTACAGTAAGGGGTTAATATAAATAAACTGTGTTCTGATGAGCAGGCCTACTTTATTACTAGAAAATAGTTTGGTGATGGTATGTAATATTGGGGTTCTTTCAGATCAGTTTGCTTACCCTAGAGTCCCGTTGATTATAGAGTTTGAAACTAGCTTTAAAAAGCATGTATCGATTTTAGAGTTCGCAAGTTTTGATTCATTCCCAGTTCATGTGTTCTCATTTTATTAGTTGTAGTGTAATGTTTCTCTATATTTTGTATTTTTAATTGTTATTGTTATTATTATATAATTAGTTTAGCAGAATAATAATAAGCAACATTTGTTTCTAACGCATATGGATAAGCACGAGTCAAACTAAAACTCTACTCGACTCGAATTCAAATTGAGTTTCGAATCAAGTCAAAGGTAATAACCTCGATTCGAGTTCCGAGCCGATTCAGTTTTTCGCGTCGAGTTCAGTCGAGTTTGATAAATGGTTCGTTCGTTTTAACTCGTCTTGAAATCATCGCCTGATTACACTGAAAAACGAAAACCATGAGAAATGTAAGCTAAACACAAATATGGAATACTTTTAGTGTTGCTCACCAGAGGGTACACTGCTCGCATCTCCTCTCGTCTCGATAGCGAAACCACAAGAGATTTTTCATAACAAGCTCAGCTCGGCTCGACAAAACTGAGAGGATATCTCGAGCCGGCTCACTTGGGGTGAGCCATCGGCTCGAGGGCTCTAGCTAAGTCGTTGGGTGAGCTGTTGGCTTGGCTCATATCTCGGTTCGTGTCGATAGTGAATGAGCTGTGGGCCGAGCTGCTCGAGTCGTTGACAATTCTAAACCCGGACCGGGCAGTTTTGAAGATATTTGGCCAGTGCCCTATAACTCTTAACAGTGTTTGGCTGGAGCCCGAATACTCAACCTAGACCCTCAACCCAAATTCAGAAGCTAGTGAAAAATGTCCTTGACTCCTTGAGTTCACGACTACCGAGGTTCTCAGTCAACTAGTTTTTTTAGTATTCTAATACAAACCGCCTATCTTTCATGTTTACATACAGAGTTGTTACAATTAATAATAATAATAATAATAATAATAATAATAATAATAATAATAATAATAATAATAATGATAATAATAATAATAATAATGATAATAATAATAATAATAATAATAATAATAATAATAATAATAATAATAATAATAATAATGAAAAAAGTTGTAGTAGTAGTAGTGTCATTGATAGTAATTATACTGTCTATGTAATATACTTGAAGAATATACCAAATTTCGTAATAGTAAATCCCCACGTTAGACGGGTTTCCATATCAAGGCTTCTATGAAAACATTTACGATCACTCCAATCATTTCACAGATTCAATCTGTTGCATATAAGTTATTAGGATGTAAAATTGAATATAGTTTATACGAAAAGGAACTTTATGTATTGCAAGACCTGTAACGCCCAATATTCACCACAAACTTATAGTGGTATCGACATAAACAAAAAAAAGTGTGGAGAAGGAAACTGCTTTACAGAAAAATCTAAAGAAACCCAATGAAGACGTACAAACTGGTCGAGTTGTCAGTTGCGCCTGAGTTTTCGTCGAGGCAACACGTCCTGTGTTGCTCGCGTCTTGGTGCTGATTCTGCTAGTAGTGATAGTTTTTTTTTGTGCGAGTTTTTGCTGTGCTTTTTGGACTTGAGCAGAGTGAGCTTACCACTTGATTTGGGTGATTTCTCCCCGTTTTTGTTCAGTGAAGTGCAAGATTACGACTGATTACGATGGCCAATATTAGGCTTAACACTCTTCGCATTAGTTTTCAACCTGTCTCCAAAGTTCCCAATTCGATTTCGCTCCATGAGTGGATACGAACCACCTTTGAGCTTGCACAAGATGCAGTATTAAGTATTGAACTAGACTTTCCACGTAAACTTCTATATATCAAATTAATTACTTAACAGCTCTGTGAACAGATCATTACTAAATTTGACAATAAAGTACCGTATATAGATGCAGAGGGTACTTACGACCTTCCGCTTGACTCGGCTTCTCATACAATTAAATTGGTACGTATCCACGCGGTACCTATGGAAATTTCTGATAACCAAGTGAAACAAGTTCTTCAAGTTTATGGTGAAATTCTTAGTCTTAGTGACGAACTTTATACTGATGGACATTATTATAAAGTACGTACTGGCCGCAAATTTGTGAAAATGATTTTAAAAAAGAATATCCCTTCCTATATTACTCTCAGTTCTCTTCGTTGTTGGGTGACGTATCCCGGACAGACAAAAACTTGTGCGAGGTGTGACAGTGAAACGCATTTGGTGTCCCAGTGTGATCGCCGAACATTTAGCGCCCGTTTAGATCATCGGTCCAGTGATTCTTCTGGAATTTCTACTTTGGGTAGCCGCATTGCTCGACCTATCCTACAACTGAAGGATGCGCCTGCTATTCACAACTATAGTGTGTTTCCGGTTTTGCCGACAAAAAGCGGGCCGCTATTACTACCATGCCGACAACTCCGGGTGACTCTACCCCGCCAGCCCCCTGCGAGGCAGCTTCTGTGTCCCGACCAAGTGATACATCCTCACAGGTCCCGTTTCATGAAGAGGGTATGGCCAGCCAAATTCTTCTTGAGGTTAACCCCGACACAAATAAGGTAGGTGACTTATCTGATAAGACTGAGTTTCCGGACCCCAGCCAATGACTTTCGATACTTCAGCACCTGCTCGGCCTGAACCTGTTGTTAGTGATTCCCTTGACATGGTGCCTCCTCTCTCCGATGTGCTCGACTCGACTGGTAGTGGTTCCCCCGTTACGCCTACATCCAGTGTTGATGACACTCCTGAACCGCCTATTAGTGAACAACTGAAAAAGAAGAAACGTTCCAGTCACGAGGTGAATACTGGGAAAGTTTTGAAAGTGACCGGGAAGACCTATGATTCGACCAATAGATTAACCCGCACTAGATTACGACAGATGTCTCAATTAGATGCTACTACATGTAATGATGGGGAGGTTGTCCCCGAGACTTTGGACAGACCCGCTACGCAGTGAGAATATGCTAGCGGTCTGTTTGGGACTTTTGTTTTTGTTAATATTGCATCTTTTTGCTGCTTTCCTTGGGCCTGCCGGTTCTTTTGTGTGTGCCTTTTCCTCCACACCAAGCCTTTCCTTGCAGCTCTTAATGTATTCTTTTAAAATAGGAACGGTCAATTTTAATGGTCTAACATCTCCTACCAAGCAAAGTGCTGTTTTGGATTTCATTAAATGTTATTCTCTTGATATACTGTTTGCTCAGGAAGTGACCTTGACTGACCTTCAAGGCCTTTATCAGCACACCTTTTTTTCTAACGAAACTGTTAACGGCACGGGTACTGCACTTATATATCGTAATGATATAGCATTTGAACAGTTATGCAAACATCCCACCGGCCGGATTATTACTGGAAATGTGGCCAATATCCGGTTTTGCAACTCGTATGCCCCTGCAGGTACACACCGACGGCGTGAACGTCATAATTTCTTTAATTCCGAGGTAGCCTCCGCCTTACATGACAGTTCTCGCTTGATTATATGGGGTGGAGATCATAACAGTATAGTTTCCGCTCAAGATTCCACTTCTACTTCGAATTCCTGCCCTACTTTATTACAGGTGATTAACCAATTTAATTTATGTGATGTCTGGCGTCATTTTCATCCCCACAATCCTGGACATACTTTTTTCTACGCCACTGGATCTTCACGCCTCGATTCTTTTTATATCTCACGGTCATTACTTCCACATGTGCAATCTGTAGAAAGGATCCCTGTTTGTTTTTCGGATCACATGGGCCTAGTTATGATTATCCAGCTACCGCTTCAAAAGCTTCTGAACCATAATAGCTTATGGCACCTCAATACCGGCATCCTTTCTGAGCCAGAATTCCAGCAGTTGCTACGCCAACGCTGGAGAGAAATTAATCAGCAACTTTTGCGGCGGAACAATATTATCCAATGGTGGGAGCAACGGGGGAAACCAGCTTTGAAACAAATCTGTAAAGAATACAGCAGAGAACGGTCACAGCGATTCCATGAACAATATGATTACTACTCTCAGCTTCTACGCGACTATCATACGGCATTCCTTAACGGTGAACCTGTACTTCCACAAATTAAACAGGTAAAGGCTTTCTTGTTAACATTACACCGCAAAAGACTCCACGGTATTACTGTTCGCAGCAAAATCTCATCAATGTCACCCACTGAGCCTCCGAGTCTTGTACATATCAGTGCTGAACGTCGCAGAGGCAAACAACAGATTATTCATAATATACTGGATGATAAAGGTGTTTTATATGAAGGAACTAATATTATTCCATACTTTGTGCGCTATTTTGCTGATTTATATCGCAACCATGATGTTCCAGCTAGTAATGACGGTGTTTACGATACCTTGAACTCTCTCCCAGTTGAACTCCAAGCAGAGCTTGATGCTCCCTTTACTGAAGCAGAAATTCAGCATGCCCTCCTCCAGGCAAAAAAGAATAAATCTAGTGGCATTGACTCCCTACCTTACGAATTTTACCAGACATTCCCAGATCTTTTCATTCCTTTTTTTACTGAACTTTTTAACGCCTTTCGTTCTAATTTACAAGTCGGCAAAACATTTACACACAGTATTATAGTGATCATTCCTAAGCAGCCCAAGAGCACTCGCATCAACCAATTTAGACCTATCAGTCTCGCATGTTGTGATTATAAACTTCTCGCAAAAGTTCTAGCAGCTCGGTTACGTAATACTTTAAGTTCCATTCTGTTACCGGAACAATTTGGTCACGATCAGCTGCATCCTACATAAAGTCAGTACTCAAAAGCGCTGCAGTTATTTTCGGACGACTTCAGTATTCAAAAGCGCTTTATCGAATATTAGGGACACGATCGCTTATTTTGAAAGTCGTCCGAAAATAACTGCAGCGCTTTTGAGTACTGATTTTTCTCAGGCCTTCGATAAACTAAGCCATCAGTACTTATTCACAGTTTTTGAGAAGCTCCATTTCGGGCCAGTATTTTTAAATATGGTTAAGACGTTATACTCCCAGCGTACTGCCCAACTTAAACTGAACGGTGCCTTAACGCGGGTCTTTTCAATTAACCGGGGGGTTATTCAGAGCTGTCCCTTGTCCCCCATGCTTTACAGCATTGCCGTTATGCCGGTTCTGTATAAGATCCGGAATGAAATGACGGGATTGTGTGTTCCTCCGGCTACTATTAAAGTTCAGAGTTTCATAGATGATATTTGCTTTTTCTTTCGCTCCCAGCGCGATTTAGATACTATCCTTACTAATCTCCAGATATTTAGTCAACTGTCTGGTGCGGAATTACATCCCACGAAAACCAAATTACTTTTTTTGAATGATACGTCTTCTTGCCCTTTTGTCTCCCCCTTCCCTGTCGTTAACACTCATAAAATTCTCGGCATTACTTGGCATACCACTATAAAAGCATCTATTCAGGCAACCTATGGAGTGGCTGTTCCTAAGGTCATTAACTTGCTTTATAAACACAAAGCTCGCAATCTTACATTACATGAGCGAGCGACCTTCTTAAATATTTTTTCCTTGAGTCTATTGTACTATATAATGCAGATTTTTCAGCTTTCTGTCTCAGACGCTAACACACTTAACAAACATTTGTTTGCCTTTTTGTGGTATCAATCGACACTGCGAGTACATCGTCGAACTGTGTGTACGACCAAGCAAGTAGGAGGGTTAGGTATTAAAGACGTGGCTCTTCAAGGCCGTTGTCTACTACTACAACGCACGTGTCAGCTGTTAACTTCCTTTTCTGAGTCTTTCTCCGCGTGTCATATCATGCGTTGCCTTCGGCACGTGACTCTCAGTTCACCTGTTTCTATTCTGAACTGGTCCCAACCTTACCATTACCTGCGCACCGTCATTCTAGACATTTCGTATGCTCTTATCAGTCACACAGCTATTGAAGATATGACTGTGAAGAAATTGTATACTTATTATGCAAATTATCTCTATACCCCCCTAAATGTGTTACTCGCCATCCCAATTGTTCTTGGGCGCAAATTTGGCATAATATTAATTCCTCTTTTTTACCCTCTGGAATGAGAGAGTTATGGTATAGGTTAGTGCATAATGTATTTCTTACTAACCATCGAGCATGGGAACTCGGTTTTCGACCAGATACTCAATGTATCCGATGTGGACAAGCTGACACACTCATCCATCGCTTGCAAACATGTCCATCTATCCAGCATTTGTGGCGTAGCTATACACATATTATAGCACGAATACTTCGTGTTGATCAACGGATTATTAATAGTGAGCCGTTTTTTCTTTTGCCTGATTTCAAATACTTCCTACGTCCTAAACACAATATCATAGTGTGGTTAACTATTCACACAGCGGCTATCCTACTTACCGAAAATGAGCTGGTGACACAAGCAATGTACATTTTTAGACTACAGTGCTCTTTAAAAACAATGCCTTCAGATCTACGCTTGCGTCATTTTGCCCACTACCCGACTGCTGTTTACTAATTTTTTTTCCGTGTGTGTGTTTGTGTGTATACTTCATGTGATTGATTTTCAATTGTATTGCAGTGGTATCCCTTTTGTAATTTGTGATTGCTATTTTATTCTTATTATATATACATATATGTACTGTAATTTCTTGCAATAAAACTGACTGTTAAAAGAAAAAAAGAGAGGTTTGGATCAATAGTCTATCAATCATAAGTTTATGTGTTCAAATCCTGTAGGAATTATTCGTTTTTTTTCCTTAAAAGTGTGTTCCTTATTTTCATCAGAGGACTGAAAACATTTCTTTGAATAAATGTTTGGCAACTATTTTTCTCTCAAATTCGATTAGAAGGGAACATTATATGAATTACAAATTTAAAATCCAAAACTGAAAACAAAATATTAAGTACGTTCAATATTTCATTATTATCTTTTGATTTGTAATGAAAAACTAAATATAAGCATTGATGATTTTAGAAGATTCTCTCCATGTGATGTTCAATATATGAATGAGAGGAAATTGATAGAACATTATTAGTCCACTTTGAGCATGATCGAAGATATGGCCACGAATTTGTGTCGACAGGATCTCAAATTCTCCCACAGGTCATGCCCTGAAATTATCACTGTTTCAAAGGTTTCCTTAACAACTACCTAGGTAGAATATTACATTTATTTTTCGTTCTACGTTTTGAAATGACAAAATCATAATTTTAAAGATAATTATAATACGATAAGCATAAAGGTTTATAGAACTAATGAAGTAAATAGTATTGTGTAAGTTATCGGTTTCTAATGGGATTAAAACTAGAATATTCGTTTCCATCGCACTTTAAAGTAAATCCTCTCTATATATAATTCTTACTGGAAAGCATGTTTAACTCCAATTACTTAATCAATATATTTAATAATATATTTTTATTATAATATTTTTACTATTCAATGTCGTATACACTTCATTTCCCAAAGCAAAACCCCGCAAATGTATAGTCGGCTAGTGAATATTACCAAATAAATTTTCATTTAGTTTACTTAAATACTGCATCGCCTGTTTTGAAACTTCGTACTTTAAATAATAATAATAATAATAATAATAATAATAATAAAATCATAGCCATATTTTATTAGAATTTCAGTCTTACTCAATAAATGAATTCAACGTGGTCTCATTAGAAGTTTTATTTATTCGAGCCCGATAGAAATACAAAGAGAAATTTCGAGAACAGGTAAAAGAAAAATGTTACTTTGGTGGAACGGGAACTAACCTTGAAGAGTTCATTTCAAGTTACAAATGCCTTATACACTTTGTTTCTTGTCTTTAAGTTAACTGATTCACTGAACGTATCTGAGTAAGCTGTCTTTATTTTCTATTCTGTTATACACGTTTTACAATAATTTCTTTTAAGCTTGAATGCAAAAACAGGAACACGAATGCAAAAATATTTAGGTCAATTAAAATTCTCCCAGCGGGAATCGAACCGGGGACCCCGTACACCAAAGGCACACGTACTAGCAACTATCAGCGATCAGCAATAAGAACGCATGAAATCTGTTTCAAATGTCTGAAATTTATGCCTATTTCGCCCTAAAGTAATATGCCTACTGATGTTTTTATGTTTACCGTATTCGTTACTTTGAGGAACGATATATGTTATTTATATAGGTTCTTTTACGTATTCGTCCATAAATACTATACAAATTATCAGACTTATTCATCATCTTTCATGGAAATTCGCTCGTCCATGCACAGTAGACGGACAGTGTAATTGGAATGTGAGTTCAACAGAGATTATGTATTCAACAGAGAATAGCTATATAGAAGACATAGCGAAAATGAGTGAAATGATGAAGTATATACGGTTTGGGGTTGATATAGTTTTTGTTGCAGAATCTGAAAAAAAATCAATAAGATGTAGAAAACTTGAGAAAGGCTTCTGAAGAATTTGGGATGAAAATAAATGTTAGAAATACAAAATCTCTGGTGATTGAAACGAAGCGATCGGTGTCAAATATAGAAGTAGGAGCGGGAGAAAAGAACAAATGGCTAGTTTTCGATATCTGAGTAGTATTGTTAGTGATGATATAATATGCGAACGTGAAATAAAAGCAAGGATAGAAATGGTGAAAGAAGCCTTTAGGATGAAGAAAATACTATTTTGTGGGACCTTGAATAGAGTTGAAAAAAGACTCATAAAATGTTTTGTGTACTGTATTTTACTGTATTTATAGGCAGAATCATGAACATTATGCAAAAATGATGAGAAAAAATTGAAGGGTTTCGAAATATGTGCCTGGAGAAGAATGGAGAGAAGTAGCTAGGTCCAGAGGAAAACGAATGAGAGGGCGCTAGAAATGTAAGGAGAAAAATGTTATTAAGAAGAGGAAGAAATATTGTTTGGGATATTGGTTAAGAAGGAACTGTATCATGAGGGTTGTGCTAGAGGGTATTGTGGCAGGAAAGAGAGGGGGATTAATTAGGCTATATAGAAACAGCATTAGCCTATTGGCGATATCTAAACAGAAAAATCCTATGTGAAGATGGAAAGGTTAATAGAAGAATGTGGTGCATGGCAATTTCTCTGTCGCGGGGATGGGGCCATAAGAGGTGACTTGATTACATCTAGTGTCAATTATACTGGTTTGATTCGAACTTATTATCAATTACCCTTTGTGTTCACCTGCTTACCTCGCACATTGAATGTCCGCAGTTCTCAACAGAATATCAGGAAACATGAATTTTGTCATTATGCGCGGGAAATTGGTTGAATTTATATATATCCCTAAGGCTCGTTAACATCATTTACCTTGACACTTGGTGGAGGAATGTAAGTTTTCCTTGTATGGGTTTCGAACCACCAATCTTACTGCAGTATGCTGTACTAGGTATATGTGCCTTAGCGCCTTAGTGAAGTTGATACTCATAAGGTTGGTGTTGGTCCCAAACCCACCACGCCCACCACCACTATCCCTAAGGTTCCTTAAAATCATTTTCCTTGACACCTCGCGCCAAGTTCCAGTGTTCGTTTCAGATGCAGGGCCAAGGAACTTGGCTCATCCATCCTCATCTCAACACTTTTCGAGGCTGACAAACTTTGCAGCACTTTTTATACCTCTGGTGATTTTGTTCATGTTTCACTTCTTTTTGTAGTTCTCCATCTCAATATCGTGTATTGGGATTCTGAATTGTGGCATATTGCTGGATTTAAATTTAACATTTTACATTTTAAAGGAGTCAGAATGTGTCACATGCAACATTAATTCCCAAGGGCTCTCGCACCGGGCATCGAACCGAAGACCCTGAACAAGAAAGCGCATATGCTAGCCACTAGGACAGCGGGGAGAATTTATTCTATTAAATATCTGTCAGAGAGTTAGGTCCAAACGAGATACTAATTCATTTACCCGAACTACAAAATCACGATCGGTAATATCTCATTTTTCATTACCTAAATACCAAGAGTATCAACAGGGCCCAAAACCCTTGATGCTGAATCCTCGCTGCTACATCACTAGGCATGGCTGGTGTTTCAATATACTTAATTGTTCTCTACCTTTTCACATTGCGAAATTACGGAGTTCATTAAATGACGCGCATGTTGCGCAGTTTCATACTGCCTCGGGTTTTCCTTCCATTGATATACACCATTCAAATAGCTTTTAATCTTAATTATATTTGCCATCAGCATATCGTAACTGTATATAAAACTATATGAACTGACATAAATTAAAGGAGTGCTTCCGTTTGACGTGAAAAGATGAAATGATGAAAAAGGATGAAGAATTTCCCCATGTTTTTTTTTTAAAAAAATGATCTTTGTTAGAGACCTATAATCTCATGTTTTAGGAACTTGTAATTGTAATAAAAAATTGAAATTCGGTGTGCTTGTACGTTTCCGTTAGTGTTACCTAAGTAAATCACTAAAACTAAACAATTCCAAATTTATAGTGGTTTTATGGGGATCTGAATAATCTTTACCATGGTAGTTTATGGGAGACCTTTTACCTCCAAAATTATAGGGCACTTCCTGTGGGGTTACAATGATTAAATTTGACATGATCGTAACTTTTCGAGACTAACCGACAGAAAAATTGCCAAATGTGAATATTTTTAATTTTTAGGGAGTCTAAAGGGGAGAAGAAGAAATTCCGCATGCTATTTAAATGGGCTTTTTTGGACATATAGTATCATATTTTAGGTATTTGAAATCGGAATACAAACGTGAAATTCGATATGCTTGAACGTTTTCGTTAGTATTACCTAAGTAAGTAAGTAAAAATAAAAATTGCCAGATTTGGAGTGGTTTTATGGGGAACAGAAGAACCTTTTCCATGTTATTTATATTGGGTGTCTTCTACACCCCAAAAGGTTTAGGCACTTCTTCCAGGATCAGAATGATGAAATTTGGCACGATTGTAGCCCCCGTGACTAATCTATAAGAAAAAAGTTAAAAGTGAATATTGTTAATTTTTAAGAAGTCTAAACTGAGATGAAGAAATCCCCGTGTTAATTGAACAGGCGTTTTCCTGGAATATAAAATCTTATCTTTTAGATAGTTGAAATAAATGAAGTAACTTGAAATTCGGGAATTGTCAGCTCCAGAGGTGTGAGAAGGTAGGCCGAGCAAAAGCAGGGGTGTGGGGACGAACACCCAGGAGAACAAATTCAGGAAATAAGAAGAGCAAATTCACGATATGACTGCAATCTTCACCAAAAAATAAGAAATATATATATTGGCTTTCCTTGTCTGGGTTTCGAACCACGAAATTTACGGCTGTATGTACGAATCTTTACCCACGTTTTAAAAGTTAACTGATTCACAGAACCTGCCTCATTAATTGCTTACTTACTAGCTTTTACTTATTTTATTCGCACACTGAGAGAAAATGTGTGTGGCGTACGTAAACACGTAGGTTACATGTGTAAATCCTGTAGTTTTTTACTTAACATACACTAAACGTATAACTGAAAATGTATAGTTTAAACATACTTTCCGTATAAGTGTTCAGAATAAACTTACTTTCCACACGAACAAATGAACTGTATGTAGGCAGTCAGGATCTCAAACACAGATGGCCGTATGCAACTTATAGCTGACGTAAGACTGTTATATATTAGACATCCTGCAACGACATTGTGTAACATCTAAGCGGGAAAGAGAACAGTACGTATGTACCATATGGATAACGTATATCAGGTATGGATTTCTGTAGTAAACATAAGGATCCCGTATATTTGTACACTATACTACTGTCCGGATAACGGATTTTTCTCAGTGACCTTAGCTCCTTTTTCTATTAACCTAGAATGACAGGGACATGAACACAAAAACATCGAGGAGAGTTAAGATTCCAAAGGCTCTTCCACCGGGAATCGAACCCAGGACTTAATACACTAGAGGCGCACGTGGTAGCCAATAGACCAGCGAGGAGGGCACCAACTCCACCACTCGGACGATTGACAACATTATTACTATGGGTATGATGTGTTCAATAAGGGAATCGTTCCCAATTTCTGATTGTAAGAACAGTTTTTTGACAATGAAAAATCTTCCATAGCAAATTATAAAATTTCATTCTCAAGGAGTTATAGGGTACCTTCATGGAGAGTTTCGGATCTTTATCTCATTAGGAAGTACCTAATGGCTACGGACAGTTTTTCGCTCATAAAAAGTCCCATAATACATTCCTTAAATTTGGAACCTTTTACTCACACAAGTACTTACGTAAGTTAGGTACGATTATGCAGAGTTTCAATTCTCTATCTTATTTAGAAGAGCCTGGTCAATGATGAGTGAGTAAATGAACCGATCTCTGTTTGAGTAAGGAGTTTTTCGCCTATAGAAAAATCCATAGCACATTCCTTAAATTTCGGATATTTTTCATATTCAAGCCATTAAAAGCTACCTTCGTGTGGACATTCACATCTTCATCTGATTGGGAAGTACCTAATGGCTACGAATAATTTTTCGCCTATAAAAATTTTCGCATAACGTATTCGTCACTTTTCGGACGTTTTCCATACTCAGGTCATTATAAGATATCTTTATGCAGAATTTCACGTCTTATCTCATTGGGAAGTACGAAATGAATCGGATGAGTGAGTGAGTGAACCGATTTCTGCTTAACTAAGGATAGTTTTCACCCATAATTGTTTTCCATATCTCTTTCCATGCCCAAACCATTATAAGGTACATTTATGCAGAGATTCGACTCTCTATCTCATTGGAAAGTCTCTAATCAATGCTATGAGTGAGTCAGTCAGTGCGTGAACCGATTTCTTCACAGCTAAGGACAGTTTTCACCCAAAAAATCCTTTAGTACATTACTTGAATGTCAAACATCTTCCATATCCAAGACATTATAAGGTACCAGTATACAGACTTTTATGTCAAAATTTCATAAAAAAAAGTACTTAATAAATGTGACGATTGAATGAATGAACCGATTGCTGCTTGGCCAAAAACAATTTTTCCCCATAAGAAACTCCCATAGCACATTCCTCATATTTCGGACTTTTTTACACTTAAGTCATTATAAGGTACCTTCATCCAAAGTTTCACGCCTCTATCTCATTGAGAAGCACGAAATTAATTTGATGACTGAGAAGACGGAGCTATTTATGTTTGGGTAAGGACAGTTTCTCCCCCCAAAAAAATTCCCATTATTCACATTTCGGACTTTTTCTGTACATGAGTCATTACAGGATGCTTCTAAGCAAACTTTCACGACTATATCTCATTGGGAACTACCTAATTGATTTAATGAGTGAGAGAATGAACCAATTTGTGCTTGGATAAGAACAGTTTTTCGCCCATAAAAAATTCTCATAACACATGCTACACATATCAGAATTTTTGTATGCTCAGTTCAGTATAGATTATATTTATGCAAAGTTTCACGTCTCTATCCCATTGGAAAGTACCTAATCAATTTGATGAGTTAGAGAACGAACCGATTTCTGTTTGACTAAAAACAGTTTCTCGCCCATAAAAGGCTCCGATCGCACACTCCTCACATTTCGGTCTTTTCCATATTAAAGTCATTATAATGTACCTTCATGCAGAATTTCACGTCCCTATCCCATTGGGAAGTACATAATCAATTTGATCAGTGAGTGAGTGAAACGATTTCTTGCTTGGCTAAAGACAGTTTTTTGACCATAAAAGTTTCCCATAGAACATTCCTCAAATTTCGGACTTTTTTCCATACTCAAGTCATTATAAAGTACCTTTGTGCAGAGTTTCGCATCTCTGTCTCATTGGGAATTACGTAATTAATTTGTTGAGTTAGTGACTGAAACCATTTTTTTCCTGGCTAAGGACAGTTTTTTGCCCATAAAAACTTTCCCATTGTACATTTTTCAAATTTCGGACCTTGTCCATACTCAAGTCATTATAAAGTACCTTTGTGCAGAGTTTCACGTCTCTGTCTCATTGGGAAGAACCTAATCAATTTGATGACTGAGTCAGTAAGTCAGTGAGCCGGAAAACTGCATATTTTAGGGGTCCAGTACTCGAATATATTTGAAGGTAGGAATGTGATATTTTGCATATTAGTACATCTCTTGGATATCTCCTTAAATTCTAAATTTCATGTTTCTGCCCTTAACAGAATCGTTTCTACAAAGCCCGGAAATCTACGATTTTACTCAAAACTCTTGTTCGTGTATAATATGCTTATGGCAGTGGAGGCCAATTTTCATTTTCTTCTCGGAACTTGGCTGCCATGCACTGCCATGCATGTTGATACGTTAAATATTGAACATAAAAATATATTGATTGTGAATATATTATTGAAGTAAAATGTATAATATTGAATTGAGTAAAAGAATATAAGTGTAAAGGGACTTGGTACCTTATCCCGAAAGGTTCTTGGTTGCTACCGTGGTGGAATATCCGATAAATGTGAAATGTAAATATTAAAAATATCGCCTTATGTTGTATATTCTTTCAATCTGTGTGATATTCCCCAATAACATATATAAGACCTAACAATATATTTAGTACACTAACCGCATGTAGCAATGGTTTAAGGCAGGTCAACGTAACCCTAATTTATTACCAAATCTATCCCCAGACCAGTAAACTAAAATACTACTGTATAAAATACATTTGATTCCATCCTTCCTGTGATTTCCAATCATAAAACTAAACCAGTGCTTTCACCTCTATAATAGTGCTCTCACCGACGAAGACCTTTCTGGACTTGAAAATTTTTTGTTTGAATTTTTTTCTTGAGTTGTGCGAATTTACCAATGGATGTGATTATTACATGATATAAGGCGATACTGATTCGAAACTGGTCAAGAAAAAAGTAAATCATGTGAAATGACCAAAGAAGGGAAATATTAGCTTTAAAGGTAGAGACAAAACTTTTTTCTTGTTATCCAAAAGTGAGAGAAATGTACTCCTAACTATATCTACAGACATAATGTGTACCCGTTACGACTAGTAACCTAATTTCATGTGGGCATACAAAAGTAAAGTAAAGTTAAATGTTTGGACACCACAAAAGAGTGCTTTGATATTTAGTGTGATATTAACACACATCGTTAACTAAGAGACAGGACTCGTACATTTACTCAAAATCGTCTTTATATGAGAAAATACTCATTCAAATCATCATATATTTTTCTTTTTTCTTTTCTTTCTTCATTCAGTAATGATTTTGTAAATATAAATATATTTTTTTTTTCAATTCATACCATATGTATAGATAGATAGATAGAAAGATAGATATCCAAATATAAAATGTTCTTTTATCCTTTTTGTTAATATATATATATATATATATATATATATATATATATATATATATATATATGTGTGTGTGTGTGTGTGTGTCTGTGTGTGTGTGTTGGGGTGTGCGTGTGTGTTTGTGTCACCACAACGCTATTATTCAATTTCTTATGTAGATTGATACTTCAATATGTATTTTTATAGCATGTTCATAACAACTAGTGTCTAATTTGAAAATAGATGTAATAAATGTTTACAAAATTGTAGTTAGATGGTTTATATTACATTATTTTGATTAATGTCGATACGCTGTCCTGTATGTATGTGACTGTGCATGAGTGAATGACAAATTTTAATTTTTAAGTGCTAGTATTAATATTGATTAGCGATGATAGTGTCTGTAATATATATGTAATAATATATTGATGCATGACAGAGGTTATGAAAGATACCTAATTTAAAAGTGCTTAAAATTGGCTCTATGAGAAAAGCCAAAGCAAAAGCATGGGCCAGAATAGCGGCAGTCTTTCCAGAAATCTTAACTTCTTTATGTGGAAGATATATCCATTACTTGAATTTTTTCTGGCCGATTCGAAAGTGTGTTGGATCTTCACTATGGGAATTCTGATACTAAGTAAAGGTTATGCAACATTTGGAAATAACAGACAAACAACTATATTAAACTTCCTCATCAGCTGGGCTGGGTCGGGGCAATTTCAACTTGTGCAGTTGCCTGGATCCAGGTCAGAGTCTTATGAGGGAAGATATGTCTCTTCCGAATCACTTTAACATTCATCCTGATGCAATAGGATTTGGATATAAATTACCTTTTTATAACTGTTCAAGTTCCTCAACCATATTCCCATATTTATCGAGTGATTCCTTGTCTTCCATTAAAACCTTCCTTTATTCTTTTTCTTTTCCTCCTTCTCCTTGCTTCTTCTCTCCTACGTTATTCTTCTTTCTCATTCTTTCTTTTCCTATCTTTTCCGATACGAATTAGTCAACTCTAAAATAACCATTTGAAGATAGGATATTTTAAAAGTTCATTTATTTTAAATTTACACATTTTGCCTGAATTATCAAAATTACAAAAGGTTTTAATTTTAGTTCAAAAGTATAGCACCGCTTTCTAATTCTGAGGTTTTTATGTTCTAAATTCTGATGTGTATGACCTAACCTTTTGTGTAAATACTACTTTTTCCGACCTCTCTCCATCACTGAACTCCGTTAACGTGGAGAAACTACACTACTAGCTGACGAAATAAACACTATCTGTAAGGAGTTTAACGTTTCTTCTTGTTTGTAGTTCTTCATTTCCTTGCTGACAGATGATTCGCTGACCTCAAACTTAGAACTGAAATTACAAGTAGCACTTGCTATAGTATGCATCATTTTATTGTTACTAAAATGGTTAGTTTTTTCGGTAGATTCACTTTCCTTGGAAAGGGGAATTATTGAACATTTCTGTTTTCTATCTCCTTTAAACACATTACTGACGTACCAAATTACGCGTATTCAAAAATGCTACCGATATTCAAGTTTATTCTACTTTCGTGCCATGAATCGTTGTCTTCATCTTTTTTCTCCATTTTTTTTGGGTGGACGGACGTGACGACATCGTCATTTTTCTACTCTTCATCTAAAATCCTCTCAACTGCAGCAAGGGCGACATCATTATCTCTTTGACTAGTGTGATCTACGGTGGTGTTCTGGATCATTGGACGAGGGATGGAAACAGTAGGAGGGTCCCAATGTAACTAAGATCTTCAGAGTTCTGGAACGTCTTCGATTTGTCGTCCGGAGATGGCGCAGGAGTTATTTCCGAAATATTTTATTCAGAGTGGGCTGTTTCTTCGTCTTGTAACTGCTGTAGTTCGTAACCCAACCAATCATTTTCAGAGACTCACTATCATCTGAATGTGCACTACTAACATTCCATTGGACCACATAACATTACTAACTACACTAGGTATATTATCTATAATAGCCAATATTCCAATGTCTCTTGCAGAGTGAGAATATAATCGAACACAACAAGGTTAGTTTGAACAACTACAGTCCGAATAACTTTGAGCTCTGTATCTGTATCAATTCTAATCATTCTAGGGAACCTATGTTCTGTCTGAACGCTAACTTTTTCTGTTGCCACGCCTGAGTCTGTATTTTCATGACAAATTTTCCAACTACATTTTCCTCACATAGTAAATCTTCAACGGAGGCTGATGGGTCGGCTTGAAAAAGGATACCTAATTTTCCTTCTCGTTCGTCCTAGCAAGGAACAACTGTAACCTGTACTTACTTGTTCCACATTTGTTTAGTTAGAGGTCAAAGGAAGTTCCGTACTTCAGGTCTCAATTACGTTTGTAATGAATGCCTAACCTATTCGATTATTGCCTCATCCTTCTTTTCAGACAAACAGAGCAAATTATTTTTGTTGTCGTTATCATGACTTTTATTTGTCAACACTGTTGGTTCGATTCCGATATTAGCATAAATTACCTCTATCTTTGCTGAGGCCTGTAGTTCGAGGTCAATAATATCGTAAATTGGCTCTTTATTCCCTGACTGGTTTGGGGCCTATATTACCATACATTGTTCTGGGGCTTATCTCAGCATAATGTTTAGCACCAATACTAGTATAAAAAGAGTGCAAAGCAGGTCGCCGGATTTCAGACGGCACATATGATTCTGATAGTTCATGCTTAACAGGAAAATGTAACACTAATGAGCTTTCTGATTCCTTTGATTAAAAAAAAACAGTATTAATTTTCCGTACTTAAAACTACATTCCTTAATCGATTTTTTCGGAGGCCGAATTATTATCATATAAGAGTCCTCGGATCGACGAGACACTAGGCATTACACCTGGTGTTGATTCTATACCAATTATACATTGAAAGCATTACTGACCTGCAGATATTAATTTTGAGATTTCTAGCTTATCCTTTAAATTTAGGTCGTTCACAAGAACTTCCAGAACCTCTCCGGGTGGTGTTTCGTCACGTCTGAATTAATATGTATTATTTTAGGTGCATTTGTTGGTTTATCAATCGGACAAAGAATCTTGGTATTTTGATGTCACTTCTTGTCATTATAAAACTAGATGTGGATAACGACGTCAACTCACAGCCACTCGCCCGAGCAACTTTAACTTGCGTGTTAGGGGTCGTTGGTTCGATACGTCTAGGCTGACTGTATGTATCAAGATATCTTGGTAGAGGATTATTTTTCCAACGAACAAACTGAGAGGGAGCGTGCCCCTGCTCTTTCCCTTTATTACTTTCAATACAGTAATAATTGTTCCACTGATCCAATATATAACAATGCTTGCCCGTGGGCGTAATAGGACAATGAGACTGTCCTAAATCTATAAGTTTTTCTTTTATTTACTCAACAAAGCTCACTTGTAGTTATAACTTTAGCGGTCTCATAATCCAGAACAGCCTAAGATCAACCTACTTCCTCTCATAAAGAAAGAATTTAATCTCTGAAAGCTAATAAACTTCCTTCAACTTGGACACTCAACTTATCTTTCTTTATATTTTTCCTTTTCCTTTTAAAACGAAACGGAAATGGATAAATTTAATTTTACTTAAATAAAACGTTTATTAATTTATTTATGATTCTTTAAAATTTTCTTTCCTTTTTATGCACACAAGGGACTATAGAGATTCAAGCATTGAGTCATGCTTAGAAGTTTTTTTTATATATATAGCATTAGCATCAGAAGTGTTTTAGGCAATTATTCCCGACCAGTCTGTTGGGATTTCACTCCCTATATAGGAGAGATCTGCTGCACTAGGGGTAAGATACTTGTGACCTCCTCAGGCTAGACGGTAAGGATTTGAGACAATTATTTAAAGGGAGTCCGTCGGGCTTGCACTCCAGATATAGGAGGGACCTGTTCCACCAGAAATAAGATAACTGTATCCTCCTAAAAGCTAACAGAAGTCGTTTTACGGTTTCCAAGTAAATGAGAGAAAGTTGAATTCTATCTTATCAATCGCGCCTCAGTCTGCATTTCATTTCACAACACAAAAAATCATCAAAAGTCCATCCAGTCTTACTGTGCTGGAGCATATCAAAACTTACACTTAATGATAACAGCATCAAGCGAGAGAAGTTGAGAGTAATTTTTTTTCCACACCACTACTACACTTGTATATCAGCGTCGCAAGCCGAACGCAGCCGAGAGAAATGTACGTCACTGAACTAAATGACTTTACATAGCACTGATTCACCATTTGACTAATAGAAAGATAAACTTCGCGTGTTTTAATCACTTTAGTTTCGCACAGTAACACTCAGCATTTATTCGAAAACTTCGATAAGCTTCACTCGCAATTTACCCTAAAGCAGAATTGAGATTTTTATTTCACTGGAGAATTTTCGTGCATCAGTAATTTGCTTTATAGCTTCAACAACTCATCTCATTATCCAAATTTGGCCTCCACAATTAAAAATGATACATATGTAGACGTCTTATTTTGGTAAAAGTTTATGTGACAATTGGTTTTTCTCCTTCACCCCGTATGCCAAGGCTGGTACTAATAGTCGGACTTCATTTAAGCCTTGGTACTGAGTACGTCTTTAGCTTTACTAGTTTGAAGATGATGAGAAATTACACAAATGATCTGAATAATGATGGAACGGTGTATGTCAGAGAAAGAGCACGAACCTATGATTGAATACAAGGTAATATGTGGAGACTACGTCGTTAATCAAATACATAGGGAATGCATTGATACATTAAAGAAGCCATTTTCATCTTTAGTTTTATTCAAAAATGAAGAAACAAAAAGGAAATACCAAAGGAAGTATACATTTTTAAATTACAAACCGTCCGAATTCAGGAGGTTACAACTCAGCTATTGGGTTTCTGAGGTATAATCCCTATAGGCTATGTTAAAAGAACGCGAAGTTATCTCTTGTTTTGGACAATGCAATAGCTTTGAATCGTTAGAGTAGTAACTTGCAATGGGGGAGAAGGGAGGGCTATCCTGGTTAGTATGTCTACTTTCATGTCGATGTTACGGCTGAATAGCTCGTGTGATCAAACACCTAAGTGCTAATGTCATGGTCGCGTACACAGGGGGAAACGTTAAAGTTACATACCTTAACATCACAACCACAGGTGTCAGAGGTTTCACTAGACGCTCCAAGAGATTACCTAGAAAAGACCCAAGCTCAGGGAGGTTCGTCGCTTATATACAGCGTTCGTCCCATGCATTTCTTCTACTTTCTGAAGCAGCTCTAGTTCTGACATCATCAAGTTGAACGAGCGATGGAAGGTCTTTCACGCGCATGCCCAATAGCAATATAGATTTCCAGCTGTCTACGAATAACTCCATCAAGCTGGTAGGGATGCGTTTTATTTCTTTTGATTAATATATTTTTATTTTAAGTTTTTGTTTAAATAAACGACGGTTTTATCCATTCACACAGCTTATACGAAATAACTGATACCTCTTAGTATTAAAGCACTACCCAAGCTCTGTGGTTTGGGTAAATCAAAGCCCGGGCTATGCTATTTATACATGTGTGTGACTTGCCGTCAGGAGCAATTAATAGTCAATGCAATTACTGCCTCGCTTGATCCGGCTCCTTCTCTCCCTTTTCCTCCACACATGAACAGAAAAGCGCAGGGTGACTCGTCCCATTTCTTGAGTAAGCCTTACGAGTTAACGGAGCAAATCTCAGTAGGAATATATATATATATATATATATATATATATATATATATATATATATATATATATATATATGAGGGACAAAAAATCATTGAGTGTACTTGAAATGTGAACTAAATAATTAATTTCTTCGTTATTATTATTCAGTTTAATATTTTTGAAAATTAAATATTACTTCCGTAGTGATCGGCAATAAAAACCATTCTATACTAACCATGCTGTCTCGCTTGGAAAGTATAAATTTAAACTCATATATGTATTTTTGTCGATTGAAAATATGTAGTATTGAAAATGTTGAAAATATTGAAAATATATATTGAACATGTTGAAAGTATACAGAGCTTGTCAAAAGTTTCGTAACGGCTAAATATCTTGGGTAGAATGAGTATTCCTGAAAATTTGTAAGATACAAAAGTTGGGGGATATCAATAGAACTTTCGGGTACACTTGCCCTTCAAAATGTGTGTTGCTCTGTTTGGACCCCACGGGGTCCATCTGTTATTTTTCAAATGAGAGCCTCCACTTTTATTCCAAATTCGGTATCTACGGGAGAAACTAAATCAGAATGTGTAGTGCTCATAGCTATATCATGTGAATATCAGGGCCTACAGGGCGGGAAAGACTATTAGGTTGAATGCTGTTAAAAGTTGAGGAACGGCTATACGTCTTGAGTATATTGCGTCTTTCTGAAAACTTGAAGATACAAAAGTTGCTGAATATCAAGAGAACTATCCGATGATGGTGCCTTTCAAAATGTCTGCGGCCCCGTCTGGGCCCAACGAGGTCCATCTATGATTTTTCAAATCAGAGCCCTCAAATTTTATTCCAGATTCCGTATCTACTGAACAAACTAAATCAGAAAATGTACTGCTTTTGTTCCGTAGATCAGAAATTTGGAACAGAAAATGGGGGGCTTATTTGAAAAATCAGATGGGCCCCTGTGACTCACAGAAGACTGCACACATTTTGACGAGTCTGTTGATATCCTGCAACTGTTGTATCTTTCAAATTTTCGAAAACGCATTATATAGCCGTTCCGCATTATATAACCAAGATATATAGCCGTTCCGGAACTTTTGAGATGGAATGTATATCGAAAATAATAGAATTATGAATTGAATATTTGAAAATATAGTATATACACATACATGTACCCTATATATATATATATATATATATATATATATATATATATATATATATATATATATATGCCTAATGAAATGTTTCTAATTGCTCAATGGTTAACAGCAAATTGCTATTTTTACATGAAACGAACATCCAAACTTCTTGAATCAAGATTAAACAAATGGAAATTATTTCTTCCCAGTTAAAAAATTTCTGAGTTTCGACACAGACTTCAACCCTTAGCAAAATAATTTTTTATGGAGGATGTCTTTCAGATAGACGTTATTGGTCTGATGAACACAGTTGGTGTTTTATACAATCCAGATCAGTGACGATTGTTATCGATTTCTCAAAATTTAGTTTGAAAACCGTATTACTTCATAACTTTGCCATCAGTACCAGACTTCCATGCTTTTGGTTTAAAAGAAACCCGTGAAAATATATCTGCCATTTTTCATGTTAGAAAATACAAGAATCATGGGTAGAAAATACGTGTTGACCTTAAAGTGATTTGCTTCCTCCTTGTTTTGAAAGTGGTTTCACCAAATATTGTTGTTTATTGTGTTTGTTGGATAATCGCACAAAAGACAAACATTATGTGGCAAAACATTTTGAAAAACGTGAAGAATTTATCCCGCGAGTATGTAACATAAAAGCAGAACCATTGGTTGCTCCTCCTAAAGTCTTTTTCCTTCCTTCAAGATAAAATTTCGATTGATGAAGAAGTTGTGAAAGCACTCAAGAAGGATGGTGACGCTTTTATGTATCTGAAAAATCTATTTCCCAAGATCACATATGATAAATTGAACAAATTAAGTTTTATAAGTTTCCCAATCAGAAAAGTTGTTTTGCACGACGCGTTTGAAAATATTGTACAAGGAGTTGAGTTAACAGCTTGGCAGTCCTTTAAGAGCTCGTACGCGGTTCCATGGAAACAGAAAAGAAGAAAATTACTAAACATTGGTCAGAGACTTTTTAGTATGCTACAAAAACGGGCTGTAGCATGTACTTGAAAATTCACTTCCTCTATTCACATCTAAACTTTTCATTGACAATCTAGTGATGTGGCCATCTAGACCCAGTCTTTATTTTCGTGATTATTGTGGCTACTCCTAGACCTTCGGTTAAATTCTCTTCTAAATTGATATAGAACTTTCTATTATTATTTAGTATGCTTCAAAAACTAACTGCTTATAGGAACAAAAATCTTAATGTTTGGTTATCATTTCCTTTAAATTTGCGATCTTTAAGGGGATTGAGTAACTCGAGGATACAAGTAGATAGCTGTTATATTATCAACAAAATGTAGTTTCGTGTAGACCTAGAATATAATATGTAAACCATTTGCCCTCTTCCTGATACAGACATTGAATGACTAGTCAGGAAAAGAACAACCGAAAGAAAAACAACTACATGTTACGTTGCCTGACAAATTATACATGACTTAATTCGAAATAAACAGAATAAGAATTCGATATGGATCAATTGGTGACGCAAATCAGAAAAGTGCAATGTACTTATGTGAGAGACACTTAGCTTTGGGTGTTATAAAGTTTCCTGACCAAGACAGATACTTTATACAAAAAATTGTAATTCTTTTACTACCACATTAAACAATTGTTTATTTTGATTGTTAAAGAAAACGCGTACCGGATAAGTAATTGTGTGACTTATCGACATGTGTAAATTAAACTTGTATTATATTATTCAAAAATTCATAATATAACAACCACCACATACGAAGAACGACAGGTTCGTGCAAAACAAACGAATAATCCCCAGATTTTCAGAGAGGCAAGTGCTATATACACCATAGTATTCATCAATTGCTCCAACCCTGAAGATAGTTATTTTCAGGTAAATAATATTCATATTTTAAATTGTTTCTTGTGTTTGGGAAGCAGTCTCCGAGCAAACGTAGAGAAAATGCAATGGACAACTAATATTAATTCACCATCAGTTTTATCCCGTATAAATTAACTTCAATTAAAAGTTATTGTAAGTGTTGTGTTGATTAGTGTTACATTTTACGTATTATATGTATTTGCCATAATGACATGTTCTCTCAACAATACATTCTTACTTAAAGTTTTTTTTTTCAATTTTTAGAACACAAAGGAATGATCAGCATAGAAGTAAGTAAAAGTTAAGAATCTTATATAAACATGATTTCTGCCTAAATATCCTACGAAAATATGCATCAGGAACGTCCCTCTTAAAGTCAAGCAATATTCAGAAAACATTGCTATTTTCCACTTCCCTTGATAACGCTTTTCAATTTGAGAAATATCATGGGGAAAACTATCACCATGTTCGTCACCAAAGGCACCAAGGTTATCCTGGAAGCCCAAATGTTCTTTCAGGAGTTCAGAAATTCTGGAATAATTCTCTGCTTTATCTTTACCTAAAACGTTTTTGAACACTAGCAAACGACAGACATGCCAATTCCTCAACATCAACAAGTCAAAAAGTTCTAATCATTCATTAGTTTCCTAATTTCTAGTCCTACAAATATACGTACTTTAGTTTAACATCACTGATCATTGGAAACTTCTGTCGCAAGTAAATGAATGCACGTCATGTTTGGTCCATTCTTTTCACAACGTTCCTGATAAGACAAACTTCAATGCAGTGGACGTAAATAAACATTTTACGGTCAACAAGAAGAGTATTCGCCACATTCTTATGTCCTGGCAGCAGTTCATTGTAAACAGGATATTTTTTCCAGAATAGTGAGTATTTCTAACCCGGCTGTCCCCTCACATAGAAAGCAGCAATACTTTGTGTAACCTTGCGGCATGCCAAGCAGAATGGCAACAACCTTTTGATCTTTTCCGATATTCTATTTGTATTTGTCATATTGGATAAGTGTAAGACGAGTTTAAAAATCTGTATGAGCATCCGAAAAAAAGGGAAAGTTGTTCCCATCGTGGTGAAGAACTTAGACTCAATTTACTAGAACCTATGGACAGACACCCTCATTTACACTGTATGCAAGGCCGATAATCCCCAGAAAGGATTTGTTTCTTTTACCAAAAAAAAATACTTAACACATCACGTTCCTTCAAGAAATATTCACAAAAAAGGATTGCGGTCACAAAAGCCACCCACATTTGCACCGAGAGGAAGGAAATTCAATCCAAAGCTAAAAACTTAGATAGTTTTCTAGTCAAATTGAAATTCCGATGAAGATTATTAAGATTGTCAAAATGTGTAGGGTTTTTGATTCAAATGGCAATTCAAGTTTTGGGTTGGCTTGAGTGGATCGTACATCTTCTGAATCTTCTTCATGCTTGTTACCATATTTCTTCAATCATGATCAATTTTTGCGGAGGCACTGTGGTATACCGGTCCTATAGCACATGGTAAATTAGGGGTTTACACACTATTCTTTGTTTTGGACGTAATTCCAACTATTTATTAAAACGAAAATAACAGCCTTTTGTGTGATCCGTTTGTTCCCGCCAAATCATAGGAACAGCGAAGAGCATTTATCGTGAACTTTTCCCCAGCCTGTCGGGAGTACGACAGATATCAGATAGCATTTGAGGGCCCAATTTCTTGTCTTGATCACCAACCTTACACCCGAAATAAAGTTTGTAGCTGTCTTTTAAGAGCAAGGTCAATTGCCGTTTTTGCCTGACATACACTTCTCCAAGAATATAACAAAAAGAATTTGCGCTGTTTACACAGGTGTGAGACATTTTTTTCTTCTGAATGATAACAACACTCAAATTTCACTAACTAGAACAACACACAACCACTTCCAACGCTATCAGAACTCCCAACCCTGCGACACAATTTTCAAGAATCTGTACGCAATTCATGTAATTGAATATCACTGATCGCCAATGTTGCCAAATGTGAAATGTCAAGTCAAAGTGCATTGAAATTCCTTGCACTTTTCTCGATTTTATCTCACTTTCTCTCAACTTTTTTCAATCATCAAATTTTCAAGTTAGAGAAATTAAGTCATTGCAAAGTAGAACATACGGAGCGTTTTTACCATTTGTCAGGGATTTCAATAAGGAGGAAGTAGCACGTCACAAAAAAAATGACCCGACAAACAAAACTGAATTAATTTTCGTATTTACCACCCTCGGTTTAGCATAGAATACTATTCAGATTCCTTTTGACAAAAACATTGTTGGCCACTGTAATTTGTAGAGGCTATCATACAGCCTGCACTAACAAACCGCATTCACAAATTACATAACAAATATGTAATTTACTTTGTGTTATTCACTTTCCATTTGTATTGTTACTTAATATTATTTTTTTAAATCTAAAAAGCTTAATTAAGAAAAGGTAAATATTCCATTGTCCGAATCCTAAACCCATCTAAAAATAATTTAAGGTAAAACTAGAGCAGCTTGTCCTCAACCTCTTATTTCTATACGCATTTTACTTATATAATCTCATAATTTTCTGCCCTCAGGCTGGGGAAGTAGAGGCGTGAAATTTTTGGCGGGGCAAGTTTGTGGTATGCCTTGCAAGTTTTTTCTTTGGCTGATTGATTTTTTAGAGAATGTATGATTATCGATTAAGTCTGAGAATGCGTTTTGTGACAAATACAACGAAGTGTATTATCATCTGACATATGTGTAAGTGTTTAATCATCTAACATATGTGTAAGTTTTGATATTCCTTTCTGTCCCATTCTGAAGATCCATTCTGCTACGTTTATGTATTTCTTTGTGCGGCGCTCTAAGGACAAGGAGACTATTTTTTTTACATTAATCAAGTCTTCGGTCTCAGTGTTCACAATAGTACTGTTCACAATGTGGAGCTTTCCTAAGAATGAGGAAAATATACAATAAACGCCATGCTCTGGAAAGCATATGACTGAGTCATACTACCGTCGAACGATTTATGAGGAAATATTGGACATTACGCAAAGCAAGGCGTTGTCGAAACCAATAGCGTTTTGTTCACTATACTTACGGACTCATCTTAGAATTCTGCTGGAAATATGTGAAATAGCTTTTTGTCTCCCTCGTCTCTTTGGAATCCTCCTAACACCATGAAGGAGGATGTTACTTCACCCTTACAAGTATAACGCAGTATCAACTGCAATGAGGACGAACATTCCAAGGGGGAAATAGAATTCGTAGGCTTCACCTTCACATCCAGTGTGTAGATAGGTGATTAGGAATTTCAGTTACTGCAGACTCTTACATTAAATTTCTCATCTTCAAGGGTGTCCAAGTCACCCTGACACTCGTTTCCTTGCAGATTGTGAGCTTTTACATCAAGCGTATCAATGGTGTGAAGAGAGGAGAGTCTCTTGTTTCTCGTTATGTCAGCAAGTAATTTATTAAACATAGGAGAATGTCGTACGACAAAAATGGCAGAAATTCAAACGTTCGCTCAGTTCAAAGAACTCTTCAAAACCACATTTTGAGATGAACTGTATTGATATTACCAGAATATGAAACTTTGAGAGTAAAAATGTTAACCCATTAAAGCAGTGTATTCTTATTTTTATACTTTCAATCGAGATGGCTGCTAGTATGACCTGACATCACCGAAAAGGAGTGGTTACATTATTTGCTTCGAGCGCTCACTCTCCATCATCCTGGGACGGTCTTGTAATTTGAAGTTATTTTTTAGAAGATGTAATTGGGGATTTGAGAATCTTAAGAATGGTTGAATCCAGGAAAGTGTGTAGTAGACTGGCTTCTTTTGTGAACAAGGATGCTGCTCAACACCAAGAGGAAATTACGTGCCATTTGCGTTGTTAAAGATTTAAAATCTAGTATATCTTTCCCACTGTTCCGTTAACTCAAGTGAGAGAATAAGGAACGCTTCCTTGGATACGGGCACTTAGATTTCCGTGTGCCACGAAATACCACGATTGCTTTCTATAGGAAGTCAAATCGTGTCTACAATTCGAATCCAGGATATAGGTGGAAACCTGACCCAAATACTTGTAGTGTATGTGAAGTACCATCAGAGTTTTACGAGTAGCAACCGGATGTGATTAAATATGTCTTTCTTGAAAGGTAGACAAAACGATCAAAATCGGATCCTCGTTAATTTCTTTATTCAAAAGTTCTCATTTGCCATCCAACCAAACTATTTGCTCTTAGAAACCGCTACAAGACCACCTAAGAGACGGACTTACTTTTGGACAAACTGTAGATATTCCACGTCTAAGTTCAGACCCAGATTAAATTTGTTATGTGCTCACTATTTCACCCGTTCAAGTATACCACGGGTGACATTGAGTTGAACGCTAAGAATCGTAAAGGTAACACTTATATGGAAGTATATTAACGGCCAAAGCTAAAATTGAAACGAAGGTCTAAGAGTAGTCAAAACCGGAATAAGCCAAAAATTCTTAATGAAACACAAAATCAGACAAAACGTAAGGAGCAGCCACCACCATGTCTTGAACCAACATTGTTGTAACAGGTACGCTCATTAATTTGACCAAGAAACATGGTCAATAATTAGGACTAAATACATAGAAAAATATAGGTCATAAAACGTTTCTACTCTGTACACGAAATAAAGATCCTGAACCCCAATAATACGAAGGGAAGTGATAGTAAAATCAGATTATTATTCCTGCAGCAGAAACTGATAAATATTTTCAGTCATTTTAAGATTTTAAATTGATTCCATATATTCTATAAAAGTATAATAACGTAGCTAAGCATCTCACCAAATTACGAAGCCTTCAGTCCCATTTTATTTTGGTAATAAACGAAAACAAGCATTCGAAACTTTCGTGTGCAAATTAACTGAATTCCCGATAGTACAAAATGTTCAACCCGGAAATCCAAACTGAACTACACCTACGTGCATGTAACAAGTGCAATGAGTCCGTTATCAAAACGATTAAAGACGGAAAGCGCCACTCTATTAGCCGTAGTAATAGTACCTTCATGAAACCCGAATCCAACTAATCAATTCCTTGAGACCTTGTGATTTTTGCAATGCACTCTTCATTTCCATTACTTGCTTGGGATTGATTTCGTCTCGTACTAGAAGCATGAAGTCTTGGCAACCTACGCATTCTCTCTTCTTTTCGTGGGAAATATTGGAAATGAGTTATAGCATTGCAGCAATATTCTTTCAAAGTTATGCATAAACCTGGAAAAAAGAATTATTTCATGAATCAAAAGTGAATGTTTATCGAGCTTTCCTGTTACTGAGATGACTCAAAAAAAGCAAAATCTCAGAAAAGTAGGATCCTCGGCAAAATGTCTTTTTGTTAATAGTAAGAATCCATAGCGGTAAAGGAAGTATAGAACCTCTGCTTTCCAAAGATCCTAAAAATAAATTCGTGATAGCCCAACAGGTACTGTAGCAAGTTTTCATGAGTAAAATGATGGTATGTCGTATAGGAGAATGGACGGTGACACTCACCTTTGCGTTACGGAGTAAGAAATTCCAAAGATTATTTTAAAATCCCATGATTCGGAATTGCATGGGACTTCGGTTTTACCAGTGTATAGAAAGATAAACGGAGCACTGTATAACCCACATATGGGGAAAGTAGTCTGAAATTTTGTTATGTTTGAAAGAAAAGAAATGCTAACAGTGCACCTAACCAAGGCATCACTCGCCCAGTGAAGATAAAGATTCATTTCAATGCATAAAACCTGGTGTATGTCCTTTTCCTCCTTCAAGTTCGTATATCAACACCTGAACCTAAATGATGACCAAATATACAATGGCCCGAGCCTTGCGATCCATAACTATAAGGAGTGTGTTGAACTTCGTAATCAAACATATTGTTTCTTTGTAACAATTTCCACTGATTATGCAAACCGATAACGCAAGGAAATCTCATTTTAGTTGATCAAGGAATCAGCAAAACTTTTAGAGATATGGGAGATATTATGTAGCCGCTATTTTCAGTCACTAAGAGAAGTGTAGGAAATTGGAACTAATCCTTAGGAAAATATCTAATCGAAGTTTGGTGGTAACCAACAACGATTGGACAAACACTTTCCCTTTGCAGCCAGTGGGTTCCTGTCACCACGGCATGGCGCGTCCTCAGGTTGCGGATCGAGGAGAAGGCCTCTAGATACAGAGGTTAGCTGCGAATATACTGAATAAGCGGTCGCGGACAGACGACTTGGAGTGGTCCTCCAGCTTGGGGGTTTGGGTAAGGCTAACACCCTCATCCTGTAAAAAAAGGTACTTGTTCAGAAACATTCACAAAAGCCTCGGACAAGGACTGATAACTTTGCACGACATCAGCAAAAGAAAATGGACATGAGATTTGGAACATGGAATATTAGAAGTCTTTATAGGGCAGGCGCGTTAAAATCTGTAACGAGCGAGTTAGAGAAATACAGGATGGACTTAGTAGGAGTTCAGGAAGTTAGGTGGGAAGGAAATGGATCTGACAATTCCGGAAATTTTACGTTCTTTTACGGGGAAGGAAATAAAAATCACCAGTTAGGAACAGGGTTTTTCGTTCACAAACGAATATTACCAGCAATTAAACGGGTTGAATTTGTTACTGACAGACTCTCTTTTATTACTCTTAAGGGACGGTGGTGTGATATTATTGTTTTAAATGTACATGCTCCAACTGAAGATAAGGGTGACGATATAAAAGATAGTTTTTACGAAGAAGTGGAACGGATATTTGACCAACTCCCGCGATACCATATGAAGATTCTATTAGGGGATTTCAATGCGAAGGTAGGACGAGAGGATATTTTCAAACCGATTATAGGGAACGAAAGTTTGCATAAGGAAAGTAATGACAACGGTGTTAGACTCGTGAACTTTGCAACATCCAAAAACCTAATCGTGAAGAGTACAAAATTCCCACATCGCGACGTTCATAAATACACTTGGAATTCACCAGACGGAAAAACACATAATCAAATTGATCACGTTTTAGTAGATAGAAGAAGACAATCTAGCATAATTGACGTCCGGTCGTTTAGAGGGGCTGATTGTCACACTGATCACTACCTGGTAGTAGCGATAATACGGGAGAGATTATCGTTGAATAAAGGTAATATTCAATGTCCGAAAACGGAGAGATTTAATTTAAAGAAATTAGAAGAGAGCCAGGTAAGAGAGGAATACCAGATTGAAGTTTCGAATAGATTCTCGGTCTTAGAAGATTCGGAGTGCACTAGTGTTGAGGATACTTGGATTGAAATTAGAGATAGCATTAAAAGTTCAGCAATAGAAAAATTGGGACACGCGGAAATACGTAGAAACAAACCATGGTTCGACCAAGAATGCATTAAACTAGCAGAGAAGAGAAAACAGGCAAAATTACGGTGGCTACAAAATCCGAATGAAATAACTACACAAAATTTCGCAGATATCAGGCGGGAAACTTCCAAAACTTTTAGAACAAAGAAACGGGTTTTTTTGAAAGCTAAAATTAAGGAACTTGAAGATAATAGTAAAAATAAAAATATTCGGGACATTTATAAGGGGATCAGCGAATTTAAGAAAGGCTATCAACCTCGTGCTTATATATTAAAGAAATCTGACAGAACAGTTCTCACTGATACGGATAGCCTCTTAAATAGATGGAAAGTTTTCTTTGACGATTTGCTGAACACGCAGCCAAAAACTAATGTACGTGGAGAAAAGGAGATACACACCGCAGAACCGTATATTCCAGAACCCAATCAAATAGAAGTGGAAGCCGCTATAAAGAAATTAAAGAAACACAAATCTCCGGGTGTAAATGAAATTCCGGCTGAGCTAATTTTAGCTGGAGGCGAAAAATTGTGGAACAAGATACACAAACTCATTCTCCTTATCTGGAACAAGGAAGAATTGCCACAAGAGTGGAAAGAGTCAATCATTGTTCCAATTCACAAGAAAGGCGACAAAACTGACTGTAATAATTATCGAGGCATTTCTCTTCTGTCAACATCCTATAAAATCCTTTCAAATATTCTGTTAGCAAGATTGACCCCATACACAGATGAAACTATTGGAGATTATCAATGCGGATTTAGACGAAATCGATCAACTATCGACCAAATATTTACCATTCGCCAAATACTCGAAAAGAAGTGGGAATACAATACCCCGGTACATCAACTATTTATTGATTTTAGAAAGGCTTATGACTCGGTTAGGAGAGAAACATTATACAACGTTCTTACAGAACTTGGAATACCGAGAAAGCTAATTAGATTAATTAAGATATGTTTAAGTGAATCCCAAAGTAAAGTCCGGGTAGGAAAATTTTTGTCCCCGAGCTTCCACGTCGAAAATGGCCTGAAACAAGGAGATGCGTTGTCGCCATTATTATTTAACTTTGTGCTGGAATACGCCATAAGGAAAATCAAAGATAGCAACCAGGGCCTAGAGTTGAACGGCATTCACCAGGTTATGGCATATGCTGATGGTGTAAATTTAATAGGGGATGATAGGAGAACAGTAGAAATAAATGCAGAGATCTTATTAAACGCTTGCAGGGACATGGGTTTAGAAGTAAATGCAGAGAAGACTAAATATATGGAAGTGCGTCGGGACCGTAATACGGCAAATTGTGGATGCGTTAAAATATTAAATAATGCTTTTGATAAAGTGGATACTTTCAAATATTTAGGATCAATATTAACAGACGAAAATCATATTCACGAAGAAATTAAATATCGACTAAAAGCAGGGAATTTGTGTTACTACTCGGTTCAAAATCTCTTGTCGTCGCGAATTCTGTCGAGGAATTTGAAGCTTAAAATATATAAAACGATAATCATGCCTATTGTTCTGTATGGTTGCGAAACATGGTCGCTTACTCTGAGGGAAGAACATAGACTGAAAGTATTTGAGAACAGGATCCTGAGAAGAATATTCGGACCCAAGAGGAACGAGAATGGGGAATGGCGGAAGCTTCATAACGAGGAACTACATAGTTTATACGGTTTACCCAACATTGTTAGGGTCGTGAAGTCTAGGAGGCTTAGGTGGGCAGGTCATGTAGCTAGAATGGAAGAAAGTAGAAACGCTTTCAAAGTCTTGACTGGTAGACCCATAGGAAAACGACCATTAGGAAGACCTAGGCGCACATGGGAGGATAATATTAAGATGGATCTCGCAGAGATAGGAATACAAAGTAGAAACTGGATGCAATTAGCTAAGGATAGAAGTCAGTGGAGAGCTTTTGTGAACGCGGCACTGAACCTCCGGGTTCCATAGGCCATAGAGTTAGTTAGTTAGTTAATGTAAACATTACTTCCATTCAAATATTCCCTTTGAGCTGTCCTACAGTAGATAACCGAAGTTATTTAATGAGTTGGAAACGCTATATTATAAACAAATATATGATAAGTTCAAAATGAGACTCAAATAATGAACCAAGTACCTAAGAAAGCTTAGTCGCAGATACAAGCCAAAGGTAATGAAGGGATTAATAAATTAATGAGTGAAATATCCTATGGTGAAAATCTTACCTTAAAGTTTATGCTAGAAAACTCGTTCGTTCGCATAAACTAGAGCGAAACCACTGTTAGTCCTTCGGAAATAATCAATGTATTAACTGTTAACCCCAGTCTCTTAAGAACTCGAGGTGTTTATCATAAAGAACTTACTATGAATGTTCATGGATTGAAATCATTTTGAGAACGCAAATGACCCAGAGACAATCTCAATATTAAAAATGAAGGAAAACAAGGTAAATGATTACATTTTCGAACTTAAAACAGTTGTAGAGTAGGAGCTTTAGGGTTCAGAACTTAGCCCGACGAATTTCGTCTTTTTTCAGACTAACCTCTATCAGTGATGTTTTTATTCCATCGGCATATGAAATGCTTTCAATTTGAAGCAATTTATTGGAATTATTTCTTCATCAACTACTTGTAACACCAGGATACACAAACATGCATGCAAGTTATTGTATTTTTAATATGTTAATTAATAATTAGAAACCTAAAATTCAGAATCTCAAACACATATAGTATTCAAACTACACTTTATATTTTAACTACAAACATTAAACGTAAGTGTCAATTCCATCGACAAATATTAATAAATTCACCAAGAAGTATTCTTGTGAACTTCCCTTACATTACAGAGTTTTTGTACGGTAAAGGAAACGAAATTAAAATGCTATTTATATTTTCAAATGCAATATAGAATTAAAAGAAAAAAATAAAATTTACAATTGTTACAGAAAATTAATTATGTCACTGATTTCGAACATTTTAAAAGCACATGGTTTCTACTGTCAAGAAATTATATCTCCTCTCGAAAGTACGCAACGTCCTAAATAGTTGTAAATTGCCATAATGTTCTTGAAGTGGATTGTGTACACTAAGCCTAATGTTTTCTTGGATATAGGCACTGGGATTTCCGTGTGTTACGAACTAAATTAAATGGTCCCAACAGGAAGTCAAATCATGTCTACAATTTCAAATCCGACTATAGATGGAAACCTGACCGAAATACTTCTAGTGGATGCGTTTCTATTTGAAGGATCACAATTTTTTTCCGAGAAGCAACTTAATGTAGTTGAATATGGCTTTCTTGAATATGACCGAACGAAGAAAACAGGATTCTGGTTAATGACTTGCTGCAGCTATCCGGCTACAGGTAAAGGATGTTTAGTCAAGTTTAACAAGATGTCCAAAATAAGTCTCTTGAAAGCAGCTCCACAGATTTTTATCGATTTTTGCTTTTACAATGGTCTGTTACAGCAGCTTGATAAAGTTCAGGGTAGCATAAGAAGATAAGCTACTTCTTTTGTTTGAATAAAGGAAAAGCTTGGTAAGGTGAGTATAGGGGCCCCGTATTCTACTTTGCCCCAAGCGCCGAAAACTCTTGCCCCAGCTTCACTTATCGCCATGTAGAAGAAAATAATTGACTTTGTTTCTATCTGCCATATACTTCCAATACCGTTCCTTAAATTCTTCGATTAAGCAAATTATGTAAAAAAAAAAACATTAGTTTGTGTTGACTTTTATTTAATCTCAAAAATGATGAACTGTTTTATATTTACTTCCAGAACGTTTATAGAACTTTAATAAATTAAACACCTTCTAATAACTATAGGAGTAACACATGCCTAAGAGTCCAGTAGTAACACGTACAAGTTGTCACTGTAAATCTAGTCCTTGTAACATTACTCAGTAATATTAAAACTACCAAGGAGACATTAGGAGAAAACATCCCTACTACAGGTATCGTGGGTGGCAGTTCACAATGAAATTATACTACTCTGAATAGATGTGATTTCTGGGAGACCTAATAAGGACGTGATAAGTTTTCAAGTCGACTTCCAAAGTGCGGTCCAGACTTTTAAGTGGAGTGACACTAAAAACAAGGTGAACTTACTCTCATATCTTTCTGACTATTTCAAAGTCCGCAGCACGTACCTGACTACAGACGGGATCACTATGAATCTGATTATGGATGAACTCTTTCACGTGTTTAAGTCGCCTATAGTAATTGAGGATGCATTTGCAGCGTTGTATCAGAGAAAGAAACTACCCAATGAATACATTTTTAATGTGAAAAGGCAAACTATAGTATGGATGACCATGAAAAAATTTGCAATTTCTTAAAGGGTCTAGACAGTCCAGCACTTCAATTTATCTTAAGCAATGATTGCCGAATTTCACTTACTACAGCATGCACAAATTTATTAAGTGTGAAGCATCAAGCAAATTTAAGAGCAATCGACGAGTATACGTCTAAAACAGTTAATACCTCTAATATGTTTGAACATACGGAATATCGAGTTCGTAGACGTCGTAGAAGGCAAGATACTTTTATCAGGGTACTGACCAAACAATTGCATAATATAACATCACCTTGTAAGTAACATGGCTCTCTAAAATCACATCAAGTATTATCGTCCTTAAAGTTCGAATAATCATCGCTGTAAGAAAGATCACGCATTCACCAGAAATATCAATGATCTGCAGCGCAGAAATTTAATTCCTATCACCGTAACACATGTATATTCTAACAATCATCAAATCAATGCAATCAATCTTCACGTAATCAGAATCCATCTAGGTTCCTTGCTCTAAGTTACCACTCTCAGTTGCAGTTTTCTATCACCTTATGTGCTAGGTATTTAAAGTCCTATATGATTAAAACTGATGTGACGAGAATATGATTTAGAATTCTCAATGTTTAGAAAACAACGTTTTGGGGCAATAGTGACCTAAATGTTATCAATACTTTCACTTTATCTGAACATTCACTGTTTGATCATCATCATCTACCCATCAAACGTATGTGAGTCTCTCTTAGTATTAATGAATAATTGTAAATAGTTTCTCTCATCACTTTCGATGATTTGTATTATCGCGTTTTGATTCACAAACCTAGATTACCAACTCGAGTAATGCATGAAAATAAAAGGGAACTGGAGGTCTAACTGATCGTCAGAATGTGAAACATTTTGTAATGATAAAGTTTCTGATTATGATGTATTGTAAGTTGTTTGCTAAAGAAAACGACATGATTAGTCAATACACAGTCATACTATATATAGAGTAAGCACATAAACTAGAAAGTGATTCAGATTATTATTAAACTAGCTATGGGACATCAGTTCAATAAGGCCTCATTCATCCTATGTTTGATTTATCAAATTTTAATTTCAAATGCTTCTCTGACATATCTTTCTTATATTTATAGTATATTTAGAGCAAACACACTATTGTGCTGCCAAAATATATTAAGCCGTGGCAAAAATGCGAATTAACGCTTACACCCTCTCACACTCATGCGTTGAGCCAGTAATGGTTCAGCTGTCGCTAAGCGATAGAAAACGAGTGGAATTCCTTCAGCCGATAGCAGCGTTTGCAACGGAAGACTAGGCATATAGTGAATGTAGCATATCTATAGTAGATATTTCCTTCTTTGTTATCTTACATAATGATCTTACACGGGATGTACACGGTTCTGAACACGGAATCTGGGATCAACCTCTGCATGTTCACGAACATTTCTTCATATGATGGACTAATCCGCTTGCCAAAGTTTCGTTGAGTGTAATGCAGTCCACTCAAGGCTGTGCCAAGATCAAGAAAATAAGAACGCTGACTCGCGAAAAATAACAAAATCTCTCACGATAGTTGGAAGGGAAAGTAAGATCAAGTGATCAGTACAGCCTGCTTCATTTGTTCGCAACATCCGTTGGAATATAAAGAAAGTATACACGTGATCAATTATTGAATGTCAACAAGAGCAGATTCACTTACGAAATGTACACTGGAAGAACATTCGCTGAGTGCGAACTTAAAGATGTGTATATTTTCCTCAAGTCTGGAGATGAAGGAAGCATTCTTTAACCCTTCAACCAGGTATCATTGCTTCGGTAAAGTTTATTGGTCTCGCTATACTTGTGTTCAATGAAGATCCCTAACTCGAGCCTGGGACTCGTTTTGATCAGCCATTTACTTATGCAAAATGATTCCGTGTCAAGCGTCATATTGAAACCTCCGAAGTTTTGAGAACATTTTCTACGTGGAAACACTTTTACCATGATGCTCAAAGCATATTTTAAAGACTGGCTGGAAGTTTTGGTTGCACAGACTGGAAAAAATGTGCTCCTCATGAATGATAATCCATGACTCATGTGGATCTAGAGCTTCATGTAATTTATGTGTTATGGTTGTTAAAATTGTCACCGAAGGGATGATAGCAAAATTGCAGACTTTCGACTTTTTCTTCATTCATCAAGTTGTGTAGATCTGGAAGAGGATCCAAAAGTATATCCAGGATCATGGATTGAGTTAGAGGCTCGACATGACCAATTGTCACCAAGATTCAGAAACATGGTCTCGTATGTGTTCGGAGAGAAAGATTATAACGACTTACCGGATGGATTCACTTTCAAAACAGTGAAAGACTTGTGCTTCACTTTTGACGAAACTAGTGAGAATATGACGTGACACAGATTGTCCGACGGAACATTTGTAAACGGTTTCTTCTATCTCATGACACCTACTTTTTGAGTATGTTTCAGCTTGATCCGAAACTCCATTGTTTTGAAACGTCTTTATCCATTTTTAAGATATTAGATGTAGGAATTCAGTTCTTAATTCATATTTACTATTACGTAGTGTTCCTAGGTGAAAATCTGTACTCAATCATCAATCATTTTGAGTCTGGTATGTTGATACATTAACACATGCTTTAAAAACATCTCATTCATCTTACCCTTTGACTCGTGCGTCCCTACTCGTGGGTTAAATGGTTAGCTTACTCGTTTTCGGCATGTTATAGCCGGATTCGATTCCTGATGGGAGTACATGTGGATTTGATCGTATGTGAAGTTGTGGGTACAGCCTTACATAGTTTCAGTGCTGACAAAGTACGTATAACTACAGAGAATCCGTCAACATGTAGCATTACTTACTATACGAAATTTTTGATCATTTTAATTTGCTCACAAAAGAGCTCAATAATTTGATTGATGTGGCAATAACATCACGAAGTTTTACATCTAATTTCTTAAATATTATAGTAGGTATATGCTCTTAATATGAATTGAATCCGGCTATCCCGTGTTGACAATGAGTTTTCTAACAATTTAGCCAAAGGGAACTATATTTAACAAAGTAGGTTATGATAATTTCGTTAAGTTCGTATCAATTCTTTGTGCAAAATATGTATTTTATTCATAAGGTCAATACGGATTTAGCAGAAATGAGACAAGAAAAATGTGCTTATATTTGCAACAGAATTTATTCGTATAATATCCAAAGTTTAACACTGCGCCACATGAAAACATTCTCTAGAATAACTGGCTAAATCCTTTTGGACCTTCACCTTTTTAGGTCAATTTTAGACTTTTATTCAAACATCTACTGCTTCCTCACTGTTTATCGTACGATCATGGCTCATGCCTCGTTTTTTTCCTTTCCAAACATACCAGTCTTTTGTAATTATTTTACTCCAGAAACGGAAAAATTAACGAAAACCCAGTTTTTTAAAAAAATGTTAAAAATATTTGCGCCCCTTTCGGAATCTGAAAATTTCCTGAACAATGTGGAGGAATATACACAATCCGAATGTAAAGTACCAAACTCATATCTGAGATGCAAAGGGCGGAAACATTCATTTAAATTTGATTATAGAATGTAATTTTCCTCCACCACTACTTGCTGCACCAGGTTGACCATTTGATTTCAAAACGCATCTGAGATGTTGTTTCACTCATGCTTGAATTCACCAACACAAAAGTTTATTCAATACTTTTTATATGAGCTTAATAAGCGCTTAGAGACAACACTAATCCATGGCGCAAATAGTTCCCTAGTGGCTCACTGGTAAAATGTTCAACTCTGGTGCATGCACCTTTAGTTCGATCCCGGCTCGCTCCTAATGAACTTTGTGGTGGACAAACACAATGTGCATGGGATTTATCGTAATCCTCCCGTTTCCTCCCATTTCCTTCATTCAAAACTTGTCATTCATTTCTCATCACCGTCTTCTTTAACCTAGCGAGCATAAACATGGGACGTCAATTTTAGAGTTTTCCATGGTACAAATTAGTACAAAAAATCCAAAAACGTTATGTATTGCCACATCACAATATACAGTTTCGTTCTGTTCGCAATACAAGCAGAGACTTGTAAGGGCATCTATTTATTCACATTCATAATATATATATAATTACGGTGAAAAACTCTTAGGAAGTTACGCATTTGATATTATTTTACTCTCGAAGTTTCAAAACAAATTATAAAAACAGTCTTTCTTGTTTAAACCTGGTTTAAAAAGAATAGTATAAATATAAGGAAAAAGAGAAATGCCTTTGCATCCATGTCTTTTGTTCTTTTGAAAGTTTTATTATTCTATTCTTTCGGCCTCTACTGAGGCCTTTTTCAAAAACTTCCTACCCCAAACGAAAAGAATTGCGTGTAGTAGACTGGCTTCTTTTGTAAACAAAGATGCTGCTCAACACCAAGAGGAAATTACGTGCCATTAGCGTTGTTAAAGATTTAAAATCTAGTATACCTTTCCCACTTCTCCGTTAACTCAAGGGAGAGAATAAGGAACGCTTCCTTGGATACCGGCACTTAGATTTCCGTGTTCCACGAAATATCACGATTGCTTTCTATAGGAAGTCAAATCGTGTCTACAATTCGAATCCAGGTTATAGGTGGAAACCTGACCCAAATACTTGTAGTGTATGTGAAGTACCATCAGAGTTTTACGAGTAGCAACCGGATGTGATTAAATATGTCTTTCTTGAAAGATAGACAAAACGATCAAAACCGGATCCTCGTTAATTTCTTTATTCAAAAGTTCTCATTTGCATTCAACCAAACTATTTGCTCTTAGAAACCGCTACAAGACCACCTAAGAGACGGACTTACTTTTGGACGAACTGTAGATATTCCACTTCTAAGTTCAGACCCAGATTAAATTTGTTATGTGCTCACCATTTCACCCGTTCAAGTATACCACGGGTGACATTGAGTTGAACGCTAAGAATCGAAAAAGGTAACCCTTATATGGAAGTATATTAACGGCCAAAGCTAAAATTGAAACGAAGGTCTAAGAGTAGACAAAACCGTAATAAGACAAAAATTCTTAATAAAACACAAAATCAAACAAAACGTAAGGACCAGCCACCACCATGTCTTGAACCAACATTGTTGTAACAGGTACGCTCATTAATTTGACCAAGAAACATGGTCAATAATTAGGACTGAATACATAGAAAAATATAGGTCATAAGACGTTTCTACTCTGTACAAGGACAACAAAAATGTGCTTATATTTACAACAGAATTTATTCGTATAATATCCAAAGTTTAACACTGCACCACATGCAAGCATTTTCTAAAATAACTGGTTAAATCCTTTTGGACCTTCACCTTTTTTGGTCAATTTTAGACTTTCAATCAAACATCTACTGCTTCCACACTGTTTATCGTACGATCATGGCTCATGCCTCGTTCTTTTCCTTTCCAAGCATACCAGTCTTTTGTAAATATTTTACTCCAGAAACGGAAAAATTAACGAAAACTTAGATTTTTAAAAAAAATGTTTAAAATATGAGCGCCTCTTTCGCCAAGCCTGGGTGTCGGTAGGAATCTAAAAATTTCCTGAACAATGTGGAGCCATACACACAATCCGAATGCAAAATTCCAAACTTATATCTGAGATGCAAAGGGCGGAAACATTCATTTAAATTTGATTATAGAATGTAATTTTCCTCCACCACTACTTGCTGCACCAAGTTGACCATTTGGTTTCAAAACGCATCTGAGATGTTCTTTCACCCATGCTTGAATTCACCAACTCAAAAGTTTATTCAATACTTATTATATGAGCTAAATAAGCGCTTAAAGACAACACTAATCCATGGCGCAAGTAGTTCCCTAGTGGCTCACTGGTAAAATGTTCAACTCTGGTGCATGCAGCTTTAGTTCAATCCCGGCTCGCTCCTAATGAACTTTGTGGTGGACAAACACAATGTGCATGGGTTTTATCGTAATCCTCCCGTTTCCTCCCATTTCCTTCATTCAACACTTGTCATTCATTTCTCATCACCGTCTTCTTTAACCTAGCGAGCATAAACATGGGACGTCAATTTTAGAGTTTTCCATGGTACAAATTAGTACAAAAATCCCAAAAACGTTATGTATTGCCACATCACAATATATAGTTTCGTTTTGTTCGCAATACAAGCAGAGACTTGTAAGGGCATCTATTCATTCGCATTTCTTAATAAATGTATAATTACGGTGAAAAACTCTTAGGAGGTTACGCATTTGATATTATTTTACTCTCGAAGTTCCAAAACAAATTATAAAAACAGTCTTTCTTGTTTAAACCTGGTTTAAAAAGAATAGTATAAATATAAGAAAAAAGAGAAATACCTTTGCATCCATGTCTTTTGTTCTTTTGAAAGTTTTATTATTCTATTCTTTCGGCCTCTACTGAGGCCTTTTTCAAAAACTTCCTACCCCAAATGAAAAGAATTGCGTGAGTTCCGTGTTGGATTATGTGACCTGTAACATTAAATCTACGTGTCTGCAAAGACCAAAATCTTCTAACGAAAGGAATCGAAATGGGTGTCACAATATCCACTTATTCTAAATTTGATTCAAGTAAACGATTATGTGTATGCCTTTAATGTAGAAACTTTCAATTCCAAAAAAGTTGCATATTGGCGTTTTTTACTTATATCAACAGCTACAACAGCGACTTTGCGAATCAACATCCTGAGAAAGAGTGTACATTATTTGGAAGATTCGTCACATTACGTGACGAACTAATCAATACCGCACATGATAATAATAATAACTGAAGTAATAGGACCTACCAAAATCAATCGCAGAAATTCTTGAACTTGTGACAGGTATCTAAACTGCTATAGGATTATTTTCTAATTGTAATTGTAATGAAAATTAAATGAATTTGTTGATAAGTATAGGAAATATCCGATTTTTTCACACCAGATACTATGGAGGTTAGGAAATCAGATATAGAATGATTGAAAAACTTAGATTCAACTCTTACCCTAGACCTCCGGTCGGACCACAGCTGTGCTTCGACAATAAAATGTCAATATCACAGCACCTATGACGGTTGAATTCATATTATTTATAAATCAAAGACACAGCTGATTTTGTCACACCACATTCTTTGTAGGTGCGATAACAAACACATAGGAAGGCTGAAAAAATCGGTTCCTCATGTTGCCTATAATGTGAATTGAATCCTCAGAGGTGCTGTAATGTAGAAACTGGATTTTCTAGGCAGACCAGAACGTGTGGTATTCCCCTTGTGGATTGAGTTAAACAGCATAATCATAAAGAATGAAAGAATATATGGATTATCCGGAAGCAGACTGTTTGATTCCCTGGCAGCGCCTCGGCATAGTAAGGCGGAGGTCCTGAGTCCGTGCTCTTGCTCAGTCCGAGATGTTTCTTTCTCTTTGTTTAACAGTTAAATGAACTATTATAAATGGTATATGTGAGAGCTCGTTTGATAAAGAACTTCGTTGGCATACAAGTATATAACAATCCTGCTAAGGACATATCTATATGAAGTTATACGTTTCTTTTCCAGCAGTAATTTATTGTTCAGTAGTTTATTCAGCAGAAGTGTTTCGACAAACAATATGCGCATGGGTTTTCTCGCGTTTCTCCCGTTTCCTCCCTCATTCTTCATTTCACTATTTCACTCATTCTGATCACTATCGTATCCTCTTGTCTACCCGCCAAAACCATGCGACATAAAAAGCAAGTATTCCAAAACTTCCTGGAGGAGGAAAATTTGCTTCATATAAAGAGGTCACAAGATGAATAAACAAGTATGCTGCACGCCCCAGAGTGAAGATACTAATTTCCACTAAGGAATCATGAAGCTAGGGAAAAATTCGTGCACGTGCGTTAAACTTGAAGAAGACTATCAAAAAATCATGGTAGAAAACTCAAATTGTTTTCATTATTATTACAATTTCTGATCAAACCACTATAATGTATATAGCCGTCTATGCTTGTATAATACGAAAGTTATATCAAAACTAATAGTACTTTTTGGACTTGCAGGAATAAAACTTAATAGAATACATTAAACAAACGATCTTATCCTTACTTCGTAACGTTTTTCCTCAAAGAGGTTATTTATCTGATTTTCCTTTTATTCGCAATAGGATGGCCAGATAAATGCTATCTATTTTGTTTTGTAATTGAAATACTCATTATGCACGAGAACTGATATAGGTGATGGAATCTTAAGATATATTAAAGTATGCATTTTTTACTTTCGGCTGAAAACAGTATATGGCCATGTCGCAATGGTCAGCTGCGGAATAAACTCATTTCCAGCATATTCTTGCAGCAAACGCTGTGCGTGCAGGGTGTCTACTAACCTTGAAGACCTTGAACTTGCTTGGAATTCATTTTTTATCTTGAAAATCCCATAAAAGGATAGGATTTAATCAGAAACCTCAAATGTCTTCAAAATTACCATGTTTACTGCATATATCTAGCTATTTTAAGGGCTGATATTCTGTGAGTACGTGGATGGTGATCACATTGATATCATAACTGACTCTAACACTACTGCCTTTTGTGAATATTTTATTTTTGTGTTTTCCTCATCAAAAGGTAACCGTATTATACTATTGAAGAAAGTTTTAAAATGCAATTTATGTCGTTCCACCCTAAAGTGCAAATGCTTCAGCTAAATGTATACAGTATATGTTTTGCCACTTCACCTTTTGTAAAATTTCTGCATTAAATGTTGCATCTGCATGCGCGTAAGTATGTACTTCATGTGTACACCAGTGTATAAATATATAAATACTATTCAAAAATGTAGATCTTTTTGTGTTTCTAACATTGTATGCTCTTGAGATACAAATATAATTAGTTTATATTACTTTTCATATTTGATGATTCCTTTATAATTATTATGCAATTCATTATGGATCCAACAGCATCCATAAAATGAAAACTTTGGTAAATTAAGGTATATATTTCGGCATTTGTTCCTTCAGTACAATTTTCTACTTACTGTTCCATGTGGCTAATTGCTAAGCCTCAAATTTGGACGCACGAAAACGCATTGAAGAACACCTTGTATACCTCGTTCATATGAACCACTATTCTCAAAGTAGAAGGTACCTACAGAAGTCGTGGTGATTGCAGTTGAAACGTTTCTGAACAAGATGTGTCCAGAGAGCAGTGTGCTCGTAGAGTTCACAAAGGAAGGGATCTGCAGTGAACCTGGGATACCACAGTTCATATCCATATTCCACATCTTTGCATCAACTGCTTGTGTGACCACTCTAACAAGGTAACAGGTATACCTTTAAAATGACCTATATATGTTTTAGAAACGCTATATAATTTTTTCAGGATTATCCTTGGGCGACATCTGAGATAACTTCCTACCGCTATCAAATTGTCTTTGCGTTCAACTTCAGATCCGTATATATGCATATTGGTGTCTTTCAATACACTCTTTGCAGTGTTTTAAGGGAAGTACGTTTAGAAAAGAACTGGAGAAATAACGTTCGACTTTAATTTATTTCCTTGCAAAATTATGTTGTCTACAACCCATCATGTTTTTTATTCCATCAGGTGAATACCTGTTAATATATATGATGAAAGTTTGACCCACCTTAAGATTTTAGTTTTTTGACCTTAGAGGTATACCCATAAAGCATAAAACAAATGTATAATAACCCCTGTTACAACATTAGGGCATTTCAGCAACCGTTGTCATTTCTCTCATTTACGAATGCACTCAGACTGCAAAATATAAATCGTATATAACAGCTCTGTTAGAGCTCGCAGAAACAAACCATCGTTAAGATGCAATAACGCCATACATTTCACAATGTTCAGTATAGAGAAGAAGCAGTTTCTTATTTCATTTTAATATAGGTCATAATGTAGAATTTGGCGTGGTTGGAAACAGATTTGCAAGGAACATACAGAACATCCATGTAATTAACTTCTCAGTGTGGGTTCCGTATATTTGTGGTACTAAGTGGTGTTAATTCCACTTTTATTGAAGACACAAGTTCATACCAACAACTGATGTAATAATTTAATACTTAGCTGGGTATTGTTGCTAAATTGTGTAGAATGTTTTCCCGTTCGGAAAATGTGATAGTTACTACAGCTTTTTTTAGTTTCGAACCTATTGAATCTTGACGAAACATCAGAATTACATTTTGAAAATATGTCACTCAATGCGTAGGATTGTATGTATTGTGTAAATACTGTACGTGTTGTATTAAACTGCCAGATGTGTTTCTCTGGACCACTTCCTTTTTACAGGAAGTTATACCTTTAGGTATTATATAAAGAAGCAAAACATTCTTGTTTGTAGAACTTTAAATTTTGCTTTACTACTTTAACCACCTTCCATGCTTTTTATTCCTTTCATATTATTGTATTTATTACATATTGTGAACAGAGGCTAATAGATCATGCTATGAATTTAAGTTAACCAACGATATTAAGCCAATAAAACTAGCTTATGTAAATCTCTAGTCTGTAATGAACAACGCAATATAGGTACATCCACTTACATATGTACACTCATGTCCAAAATTATTGTCGCATATCTATAACTGTCTTCTTGTAAGAATATAATTTGATAATGATGTTACAGGGCACATTTAATACTGATACTATGTGTATAATCGGGAAATGTACATTTGTGGTAAATTTCATACTAAAAGAATTATAAATACGAAAATTTGAATGAGTAAAACAAATATAGCTAAAGGGTCAAGAAAGTTTTATTTTTCTTTTTTGACATGAAATTTTCCATATACATGTCATTGCCGATCTTACACATACCAACATTATAAGAAATATCGGGCGAATTCCTTATCAAATTATATTCCTACAACAACATATTTATAGACATGCGACATAATTTTGGAAATGAGTTTACCTGTGCCCCTAACTGTTTTAATTCCACTACTTGGGGTCCAGGTCATTTGCAGTTATGAGAATGTCTAGACATTTGCAACCCAACTTACACGTAACTTTTCTCAGCAATGACACCATTTGGTACCATTGATCCAGGTGTTTGTGCAGGTAAAACTGTAAAGTGACTAACGAAACAGTTATCCATTTTAGGATGAATCTCTATGGTTCGAATCCTGTTCTCCAAATAACACTTTATATTAATCTCAATATTGCTCTGTATGTAATATATTATTTCTTTATATACTTATGTTTAGCAAAATAAAATATTGGTCACGCATGAATCAACAAATGCTTGAAAGTACCTGGAAACATCAATTTTAGAACAACTGCTGGAAATAAGTTTGTAAATGATTGCCTCCATTGAGAGATCTTCCCCAATATTCCTCATTCCAACATCTTCATTTTTCTGGTAAGAGAGAGGATCTTGCTTGTCACACTCAAAATGTATTGAAATTGTAATTGGAACATTTGAAACAGTTTCAATCTGACTATACTTCGAATGCGAGCTGCCGATTAGAAGTTCAGTATGCTACCCACATACCTACTGCGTCACTTCGTCTTTTGTCTAATTTATTATCTAGTTAAAATCGCTGCATGTAAGACTAATGCTCATATAAAAAGACGTTAATTATGAGTGTCACAGTGACCGACTTGAGATTTCCTCGTTTAACTCGAAAGCAAGTTATATAGACCTTCGTCAATGAGGAAAATATTACGAAACGTTCTTCAAGTTGAGGGTACCTCATCGTTCTTAGCTACTTCCGATTTACCTTACTACTATTCTTCCTCACCTTAACTTCTAATTTCCAAAGAAGAAAAGTCGGCTTCATTTACGCTGATCTAAAGAGTTTCAGTATTCACGTGCTACCCTAGCCTAGCAGGTCCTGTAAAATGTACAGAAAAAGTTTTGCAAGAGAGCAGAAATTAACCAAATCATGCATTGCTTCTAACTCGTTCCTGCAACAACAACAACTACTACTACTACTACTACTACCCCTACTGTTAATACTATTACTAGTACTACTCCTGCTACTACAACTATAACTACTGGCACTACGGTTATCACCATTATTATTATTACTATTATTACTATTCTTGCTACTACTGTTACTACTAATACTACTACTACTACTTTTAATATGGATCCGTATTTATTTTATGGAAGCTTATTTTAATGACAAAAGTGTTACAAAATTTCTTTAAAATATCGGTAAATCACTTTTTTTGAGTATTATTGTAAATCCTATTTTAATGAAAAAGTGTTATGAAAATTTAAAAGAGTAAACAAATCCTTGGGCATTGTATGAACCCACACCAAAAACTACTTTTTTTACTAGGATGTTGCTCTAACGCTCTCAGCTACGAGGTCCAATTTACTTTTCGAAATACCAAGATCATAACGATTGATGTCCTATCTCAATCGGCCATTAAGATCAGAGGATATCTGAAATTACTGGAATTCGCTAAAATGCAATACGGCAGACATTTTTTCGGCATTCTTTGAATTGCATCAACATGTGAAGAAAAAGAAAGCTCTATGCTTACCTTCCGTAGCTATTAATTTATTGTTTTATCTTTGTAGGAGGATTTTGTGGTGGATTAGGAAATTACGAAACTCGTATGGCAGAGACACGGGTGCGAATCCCGTCCTGACAATAGTTTTTTCTTAATTCGAAAGTATTGTTTACCTAATTGATTTTGTAATTCTATTATTCCTTTATTATTATTATTATTATTATTATTATTATTATTATTATTATTATTATTATTATTATTATTATTATTATTATTATTATTGCAATGTCGAGACTTGGCTACATAGTTTATATTTTACGAATTTTCTGATTTAATTTCAAGTGTTTTTGTTGAATAATCATCAGAATCCATTATAGGGTGTATTGTGAAGAGAAGTATTATCCTTGCGTTTTATTTCTTTACTTGCAAGCTACACCAAGTCTGGAATCTGCATTATACATTTCTATATCTACGGGAAGTACATTAAGTGATGAGATCAATGAACTTTCCGTACTAACAACATTGAAAGTATCAGGTTGCCTGAAAAGAAATGACATATTTCGGTAAAATATGACAAATGATGATTCGTGGTTACTACAGTTATTCGAATCATGCAATAGTCATGTCAGTAATAGGTAAGATATTGAGCGTTTTGTGTATTAATATTGTTCTTTGTTTGGATTGGTTTTACAGATTTGACCAGAGATTGCATGGGCCATTGAAAATTACTCACGACCACTAATCCATCTCCCAAAGTGGCCTACTCTGACCCACCACTCACCATGACCCACTCGGATCACCACACACTATGAATCACTCAGCCACCGAAACACACGATCATAAACTCTGGGACATGATCCACGTCTTCTTCTCTAATGACTAAAGAGTTTTTGCTTGTAACAAAACCAGGTTATGAAATTCTAACTAATCGGAGTTTGAATTTCTACGGTTAATCGCTGCAGCGCCGATTTGTTACAATAACGATGGATCTGACCTTTAAGATATAAAATTGTAAAGTATTTGTCAAGGGAAAAATTACGATAAATTTCAGTTATTTATCATGCTGTAATTATTTCCTTGTTGGATCATCGATACTTTTGAGTGGAGAAACGGATGAAATTTGAAAGTCCCAAATCAAGGTAACTAGACCAACATACATAATTTACATTATAAATTTTGTGTATAGTTTTCCCACAATTTTATCTGTTTATTGCCCTCTACTCTAAGCACTCCATATAGTAAACAAGCTTCAGCAATTACAATAAAGCGCATGGTAAGCATATATTGATATATGATGCGAAGTACTGTATTTTTTATTCAGTTGAGTTGACTTCATTTTGACTTTAACGTCCCTTTTAGCAGCGAGGATATATGATAAGTGGTCCTAAGGATTAACATAAATCCGAATCCCATGAGTTTCCGCCGGAAATCGAACCTGGCTATATTTCTTAACAAATATCGACCGTTTTCAATCATTTTTTACAAACTAATACACTATCTATTTATTATTTGCAGAAAGTGCAACCATCCCCATAAAGGAGAATGTTTAAAAATTGCTAGAGACAGTATGGTTAATATTCAATAAAGTGTTAGTATACAGAATTTCAGCTCCGTAAGTTTAACGGCTTGTGAGATACTCAATTTTTTGCGCAAATATTTGGATCCTCACTATCCCTTATTATATTATTATAATCAAAGTAATATGACAAAATTACATTTTATTTGATTGGAATTTGACCGTGATGATTAGGCACATGTATTTACGTTCTATTTTTGTATACATTGAATTTTACAGTCTCAGAAGTGTGTTTTTTTCTAATAGTTAGTTCCTTTGAAACTCAGATGCCGTGTGTCTCAAAGCCAAGTCATAGTATACGTCCTATTTCTATTATTACAATTCTGTGGGTACAAGCAAGAACCTGATGTGTGACATTTTCGTGAAAAGTGAGTTATAGCTATTACTGAAGACTCCAGAGGTTATTCGACTTCCTGTAAAAAAATTCAGAGTTGTGGGAAGTTTACAAGTCCACCAAAAGCTGGTGCGCACATCGTATCAGAAGTTTGAATTAAACGCTTATAGCGTGCAAGAACCTCATATGTTCTCGCTGCATTCTACTCTTCTCGCTCTTGATGCAAACGACATTGTAGTGGACTTTTAATGGCGTATAACACATTTTTTCCGTTCCCTGGTCGTACTTTACTATATTTTGAGAGGGAGTTTGGAATTATTGAAAAGAAGAATAAGTCTACAACAGCAGTATACAGTCACATCAGTGTGTCGATATTATTAGAACATCAAAAAGAGCCAAACCTTTCCAGGTAATAGAAATGATTAGAAATATTTATATCCCCTTGCTCCTGTTATTTCATCACTAGTCCTCTGCAAACAATGTGTTCAAGGTGAATCAGTTAGAGAAAGTTTCCAAAATTAGAATAATGTGGTATTGTGGAATTCCATATCGCAATATAAATAAGTGGCAAACAATCAATATCGCCGTGCGTGGCCAGCACGCTTATCTATAGGAATTGCTTACTGTGTTCTTTGGAGGAACAATCATGTCTCCTGCGAAAGAAAAGGATTTGCGAAACTTCTTACTTATATTCCACCAGAATTGCGAGACTACTCTGAGGTTAAGAAAGCGCGACCGAATCATCTTCACACCAGTTAAAAGGAAGCTGAAGTCACATGTTTCCTTATTACATAAGAGAGATAAATCAACAAGTACTTATAGTTGAGGATGATCTTTCGATTGAGCTGGTGGTAAAAGAGCAATATTGCAATTAGATACATTAGCAAATTATACATTTTTTTGGTATAAGTTTAGCGATAGCAACAGCCAGTCCTATAGACATCACACTTGTGCCATTTATAGTTATTTATGAGCGGTTAGGGTAAATGTTCTACGCGAGTGTAAAAGAAGCCGGTTCAGAACGATTTGAACGTGACAGATATATTTAGAGTGTTACTCCAGCGCCAAAGAAATTACGGGTTTTCTGCAGGTCAACATACAGAAAGAGATCCATACGTAGTAAGCGAAATAAAAACACTAGCAGAGGAAGAAACTGGTGACAATCTAGACTAGTATTACCATCATGTAATATATTAGTTCATACACTCTAAGAACTGTTTGTTGAAAGTACCATTTTTCTTTTGAATAATTGTGTACGTAAAATTGTCTTATATAACAAGACAGCAATTTCTGGATATTATGTTACGATCATTTACTAAATACTAAAACCAAAATGTAATGACCAAAGCAGTAAATGTAGATATTATAGCCCGAAAACTATGAAACTCTTTATTTCAAAATGTTTTAATTGTAACATATCAGGTTCTTGCATGTCCCACATAATTACAAAATATCAATATCCAAAAATACCTCAAGTTATTTTTCGCTGAGAGACACTCATCTCAGGTAAGTAAACAGAAACAAATGAAATAAGGAAATAGAGGCCTTGAAAATAAAACGTAGACAAAGTGACCAGTGTTCAGAAGCATATTTTTAAATTACACTCTATCGTACTCATAGGCGCTAAGCACGCAGAAATGGTAAGATGGAGTGATCTGTTTGTCGCCACGTTGCATTAACCTTATGACGCCAACCTGGGGTCCGTGCGGACTCCAGGCTTCATTACATTCATACATTTTCTCTATTTGTTTCATGTTTTTGTCTGCGGCTTAGGACATCTCTTTTTAAGATGTTTTCAATTCACTAATAACAATTTACTTGTTGTACTCTTATGTATTTAGAAATTACAAAAATATTTAAGAACCAAACATATTTAGCACATCCGAGGTCCGTACGGACCCCATGGTGTTCCATGCTTCCATAGGCGGAGACAGAAAAATAAAGCTTGCTAATTAGTTGTTCCTAATAATGACAACCTAAATAAAAGTAAATATTTATTCTCCTGACAAGTGAGTTGTGATGTTTTAAAAATTGTCAGAAGATAGCAGCACGATCTTTGTGTTATTATTCTATTACAATATGAATACCTTACTGGATGTTACTATTCACATATTTTTGAAACAAATAAATTCTCTTTAACAAAAGGTGTACCTCCTGTATAATATTTGTGAGGAAATTCTTCAATTTGATTTGTATTAGAAAGTTGCTGGAGTATATTACTACTCAACTATACAGAAAACGATGCGTTTCAGGTCAAAATTACATTGAGAAAGTGTTGTTATTTAGTTGCAGTGTCTAGTCTAGGACTGCCTAAAGAAAGTGTTCTGCAGATGTTAGAAGTAAAAGTAATTGATACCGAGATAACTGAGGTTGTATCGCATGACAGCCATTACGAGTATGAACGTGAATTGTTTGGGGAACGGAAAGAGACCAAACTACCGGCAGCTACAATGAACATGACGTGGACTTGTTTTCTGATTATGACCTCCGCAGCGTTCTAGCCGAATTTTAGACATGTCAACAGAGCACGGAACAAAAATTACAGAATTTACAGCTCCACGTGGAAGAAAATCAAGTGCACAGGACCCGTCAGTACACCAGACGTTGGCAGAAAATGTCATCAAGGAATCAAGTTGCTTCAAACCAGCAGAAGTATGTATTCAGAATGAACGACGAGCCTTCCATGCTTTCAAAATCCAAAATTAGCAATTCTAATTGTGCAGGAAGTAGAAGCTTCTCTATGTTCAGAAAGTAAAGGAGTGAAACTCAGAAAACGATGAAACTTAAATATATTTGTTCATGGACTTCATTATTTTGGCCATTGTGCAAAGATCGGCAGGAGAAGGCTTGAATGAATAGTGGACATGTAAAAATGGACGTCCAATATGCCAAGCAACGATGTCGCTGAATCGTTTCAACTGTGTCCTTAGCTTTTGTTGATTTCATAACATTGAAAGTAGTCAAAAATATGCTGGAAACAGACAAGATATCAGCATTCCGTGAAATCTGGGAAACATTCGTTCTAAACTACCATGACTTCTACTGATCTGGAAATGTCTAAACTATGGATCAGTAACTGGTACCTACATGAGAAGATATCTTTAGTATGTTTACGTTCCAAATATGCCCAGAAAATACGGTATAAAATTTAATGAGTGTGAAATAATGAAACATCATATTCATTCAGACAAAATATGTTTTTGAGCACATAGGGCATGAACGAGGCAATGTAAAGGACCTGGTGAAGTGACTTGGAAAATAAGGGAGGAAACATAACTAGGAGATTTATACAAGTAATACAAGTAATAAACATACAAGTAATAAATCCCTACATTATTAAATGCAAAATAGTATGTTTTGATTATTTGTACAAACGGATCAAATATTATCCAACCTTCTTGAAATGTTTCATAAATAATTACAACACCAATGATACTCGGAACGTGACAAAGTATACAATAAAATATACATTTTACTTTTTCGTTACAAAGTGAACCACCCTACTACACATACACAAACACTTATATATATATCCTTCCACTGTACAACACGTGTTTAGGATGCCGATCTTTTTTTTTTTTTTTGTTTTCAGTGTGTCGTGTGGACCTTCCTCTTCCGTCAGCAGTAACAAGTTCACCTGTTAGTGTCGTGGTGTGAAAGTGGTGCGGCAAAATGGGCAACCTGACAGACTTGCAAAGAGGTATGACCGTTGCTGCTCGTCTGGTTGGAGAATCAGTGGCAGCAGTGCCGAAAAATATAGTGGTATAGAAGGGCACTGTGTCCAGTATCACAAGGGTACACACAATTCATGGGCAAACGGCGTCTGCAAGGCACACAGTGGTCAAAAGGCAATCCTGTCTGATAGGGACCGGAGGGCATTAAGACTTATTGTAGCAGCTAAAAGGAAGACCACTGCAATGCAAATTACGTCTGAACTCAATTCCGGCCTATAGAGCCCGGTTTCGTCGAAAACAGTGCGACGGGAACTTCATAAAATGAAAATTCATGCATGGCGTCTATCGCTAAACCCCTGATAACAGCAGAAAATGCGAAGAGGCAATGCAAGCACCACAAGGCGTGGAATTTTGAGCAGTGGAAACACGTAATGTGGTTCGATGAATCGACCTTGATCATGTTTACAACAACCGGTCGTGTGTACGTATGGAGAACACCGTTTCATACCTAATACACACTGTCTGCTCCAAACTGTAAAGCATGGGGTGGTTCTGTTAGAGTATGTGCAGTGATATCGTGGTTTTCTGCAGGTCCTATCATAGCGTTGCATGCAATGATGAATGCTAAAGCGTATGAGACCATTTTGGGGGTCCAGGTTCAACTCATTGTTCCCTGATATTGATGGCGTTTACCAAGATGGGTTGGCTCCCTCTCACGGTGCAAAAACAGTGTAATCATGGTTTGAGGAGCATAACCAGGATCTATCACAGCTCGCCTGGGTCCCACAATCACCAGATCTAAACATCCTTGAACCATTGTGGTTTGAGTTGGAAAGGCGTGTTCCCTCTTATTACCCTCCACCAGCATCGCTTAAGGAACTGGAGCATATTTTGGAGGAACAATGATACCAAATTCCACAGCCCACGATTCAGGGTCTGTATGCAAGCATTCCACGTCGGATTCAAGGTGATTTTTTTACGCAAATGGATGCCCCACACAATACTAGGTATGATTTTCACACTTTTACCCCTATACATACATATCTATCTATATATCTATATCTATATCTATCTATCTATCTATCTATCTATATATGTATATATATATATATATATATATATATATATATATATATATATATATATATATATATATATAGTAGCGAATGAGTTTTCGTAGAGGCAACCAACACCTCCTTTATTCGTCTCGTCTAGGTGTTCATCCTTCAAGTAGTGAGTATTTTTCTTTTTTGTGAAGTTTTTGCTGTGCTTTATAGTTTACAGCAAGTGACCATACGATTTGATTTTCGTGTTGTCTCCCCATTTTTGTTGAATGTACTGCAAGATTACGACAGAATAAGATGGCCAATATTAAGGTTAGTCGAATTAGTTCCACAAGATGAGCTCTTAGCATCAAACTCGATTTTCCACGTAAATTTTATTTCAAATTTATCACGCAACAGCTGTGTGAACAGAATATTAATTATCTTGACAATAAAGTGACGTATGTAGATGGCGACGGCACTTTCATCCTTCTGCTTGACTCGGCTTCTCATGCTATAAATTTTTACATATAAACGCGGTACCTATGGAAATTACTTATACCCAAGTGAAACAGGTGCTTTAAATTTTCGGTGGCATTCTTAGCTTTGGTAACGAAATTTATACTGACTGTCATTACTATAAAGTACGTACTACACGATAATTGTGCAAATGATTATTAAAAATAATATTCCTTCCAATATTACTATTAATTCTTTTCGCTGAAGGTTGACGAACCCCGAACACACAAAAACTTTTGAAAGTGTGACAGCGACAAGCATATAGTGTAGCAGGGTAATTGCCTGACAGCTAGCGGCCGTTAAACTCATCGGCCCAGTGATCCTTCTGGAAATTCTACTTCGGATAACCGAATTGGTGGACCTATACTGCGATTTAAGGATGAGCCTGGTATTCATAACTATAGTGTTTTCCCGGTGTTGCCGATTAAGACTTGTCCCGCTCCTAATACCAAGCCGACAACTCTGGATGACACTGGACCGAAATTCCCCTGCGAGGCAGTTTCTGTGTTCCGACCCAGTGATGCATCCTCACAGGTCCCTCTTTCTGAAGATGGTAGGGCTTGCCAGTTTCTTTTTGAGGTAAACCCAGAAAAAAATAAGGTAGGTGACATATCTGATACGCCCGTGTGTCGTGGACCCCAGCCACTAACATCCTATAATCAGACAATACTCAGCCAGAACACGTTGTTAGTGATCACCCAGACTCAGTGCCTCCGTTCTCCGATGTGCCCGACTCGACTTGTAGCTGTCCGTAGATTATGGATACTTCATGTGTTGATTTGATTAATGAACCCCCTATTAGTGAACAAATTAAAAAGAAAAACGTTGCAGCCCCGAGATTAATACGGACAAAGCTCTGAGACTGACCGAGAAGACCTATCATTGTCCGTCTAGCAGAGAAACCTGAACTAGATTAAGAGAAATATCTCAAATATAAGATACTGCTTGCCCTAACGATGGGCAACTATTCCACGAGACTTTGGACACCACCGCTACAAAGTGAAAATCCTTAGTGGTCTGTTTAGGACTTTTGTGTCGTTTATAATGCGTGTTTTTGCTTCTTTCCTTGCGCCTTCTGTGTTTTTGGTGTTCTGCAACCAGCTCCGCACTTTTCATAGCAGCCCCTTTAAAATAGCAACGGTAAATTTTAATGGTCTCCCATCTCCTACCAAGCAAAGTGCAGTTTTGGGTTTTAGTAAATGCTACTATCTTGACATGCTGTTTGCCCAGGAAGTGACCGTAACCCAACTTCAAGGACTTTACCAGCACACCTTTTATTCCTCAACGTATTAAACGTTTAACGATATAGGTGCTGCTCTTACATTTCGGAACGATTTTAACTTTGAACAGCTATACATGGATCCCAACGCCAGGATTATTACTCGAAATGTGGATAATGTTCGATTTTGCGCCTGATAAACACCAGCGGGTAGACACAGAGGGCGTAACGTCATAATTTCTTTAATTCCGAATTAGCCTCAGCCTTACATGACAATTCTCTTATGATTATATGGGGTGGAGTTCATAACAGTATAGTATCCGCTAGAGATACCACTTCTACTTCGAACTTCTGTCCTACTTTATTACAGGTGATTAACTAATTTAATTTATGTGATGTCTGGGGTCTTTTCATCCCCACAATCCTGGGCATACGTATTTCTACACCACTGGATCTTCACGCCTTGATTCTTTATACATCTACCAGTTTTTACTTCCAATTGTGCAATATATTGAAATTATCCCAGTCCTTTTTCGGATCACATGGAGCTAGTGATGACTATCAAGTTAGCGCTTCAAAAGCTTCTGAAACATAATCGCTTATGGCATTTAAATACCGGCATTCTTTCTGAGCCAGAATTCCAGCAGCTGCTACGCCAGCACTGAAGATAAATAAATTAGCAATATTTGAGGAGGGTGAATATTATCCAGTGGTGGAAACAAAAGGCCAAACCAGCTTTGAAAAAATCTCTAAAGAATACAGCAGTGATCGGCCACAACGATATCAGGAACAATATAATTACTACTCTCAGCTTCTACACGACTATCATGTGGCATTCCCTAAGTGTTCCTGTGCTTCCACATATTAACCGGTAAAGGATTTTTTAACATTACACCGCCAAAGACTCCATGGTATTACTGTTCGCAGTAAAATCTCATCAGTGTCTCCCACAGAGCCTCCAAGTCTTGTACATATCAGTGCTGAATGTCGCAGAGGCAAGCAACAGATGATAAAAAATGTATTGGATGACAAAGGTGTTTTATGTGAAGGAACTAATATTATTCCATACTTGTGCAATATTATGAGAATCTATATAGCAACCATGATGTTTCGTATAATGATGACGGTGTTTTCGATTGCATGCGGTTGAAATCCAAGCAGCGCTTGATGCTCCCTTTTCTAAAGCAGAAACTCAGCATGCTCTCCACCATGCAAAAAGAATAAATCCATTGGCATTGACTCCCTACCTTACGAATTTTACCAATCATTTCCAGATTTCTCATTCCTTTTCCTACTGAACTTTTTAAAGCCTTTCGATCTACTTATCAACTCGGCAAAACATTACTGCACAGTATTCTAGTGATCATTCTTAAGCAGGCCAAGAGCACGCGAATCAATCATTTTCGACCTATTAGTCTTGCCTGTTGTGATTATAATCTTGGCGCCAAAGTTTCAGCAGCCCGGTTACGTAATAGTTTAAGTTCCATTCTGTTACAGGAAAAACTTGGCACGATATGCAGCATCCAATCGACCTTGCTTTAGCGAATGCTAGGGACACGATAGCATTTTTTGAAAGTCGTCCGAATTTAAATGCCACTCTTCTGAGTACTGATTTTCTGAAGCGTTCGATAAACTAAACTATCCGTACTTATTTACAGTTCTCAGATGCTCATTTTCGTCCAATATATTTAAATAAGCTTACATTGTTAGACGCTCAGCGTGCTGCCCAAATTAAACTGAATGGAGCCTTAACGAGGGCCTTTCCAATTAACCGGGGTGCGCTTTACCCCCATGCTTTACAGCATTCCTGTTATGCCCATTCTGCATAAGACCCGGACTGAAATGACGGGACTCTGTGTCCTTCCAACTACTATTAAACTTCAGTTTTACATAGATGACATATGCTTTTTCTTTCATTCACAACGGGATTTAGATACTATTCTCAATAATCTGCAAACATTTTGTCAGATAGCCGGTGAGGAATTACATCCCAAGAAAGCTAAACTATTATGTTTGAATAATACGTTTTCTTGTTTTTTCTGTTCCCCTTTCCTGTAGTTTACGTTCATAATTCTTAGCATTATTTGGTATAACAGTATAAAAGCAGCATATGTGGCCGTTGTTTCTTAGGTTGTTAGCTTGCTTTATAAACACAAAACGCGAAATCTTACATGACATGAGAGAGCGACCTTCTTAAACATGTTTGCTTGTACTTTATTGTACTATACTATACATATATTTCTGTACCACACACCAGTACACTTAACAAATATCTTTTTGCCTTTTTGTGGTATCAAACAACATTACAAGTTAATTATAGAACTGTGTGTACCAGTACGCAAGTAGGAGGGTTAGGTATTAAAGACGTGGCTCTTCAAGGTCGTTGTATCTTATTAAACCGCACGTGCGAACTCTTAGCTTATTTTTCTGAGTCTTTCTGTGCTTGCCATACCATGCGATGTCTTAAGACCCGTGACTCTCAGTGCACCTATTTCTATACAGAGCTGGGCTCAACTTTATCATTACCTCAGCACCGTCATTTTAGACATCGCAGATGCTCTTACTAGTGTCAAGCAAATGTATACTTATTATGGAAATGTCCTCTACATTCCCCTAAATGTGTCACATGACACCCAAATTGCTCTTGGGCGCTAATTTAGCATAATATTAATTCTTTTACCACATTTAATGGGAAAGTTATAGTATAGTTTAGTACATATAATTATTACTAACCATAGAACATGGAAAAGAGGTTTAGTACCTGGTGCTCAATGTATCTGATGTCAACAACTTGGTACAATTACCCATCGCTTGCAAACCTGTCCTTACAGCCAGTCTATGTGGCGTAGTTATACAAACATTGTCGCACGCATACTCCATGTTGATCCACAGTATGTTAATAGTGTGCCGTTCTTCTTTTTGCTACATTTTAAATATTTTCCACGTTCTGAACACAATACTATAGTGTGGTTATCTATTGACACAGCGTGTGTATTACTTAGAAAAAATGAGCTGACGTCACAAGCAATGTACATTTATAAATTACAATGCTCCTTTGAAACAATGCCTCCAGATCACCGCTTACGTCATTTTGCTCACTACCCGACTGCTTTTTGCTAGTTTTTCTGTTGTACCCTTTGTGTTTTGTTATTCTCTCTGTATTATGAATATTACATATATGTGTGTTTTTTGTGCTTTAAAAATGACTGTTAATAATGTGGTTAGCGCATTGAAATTTAATTTGGTAGACCCGGGTTCGAATGCCAGATGTGATGAAACTTTTTCAAGTGTTTCTGTTTCAATTTTAATTTCAATGCATCTGTTTACGCATCTCACAACTACAAATGACCTTGACTAAAGGTAATGGAATTATAACAGTTAGAGGTCCATATACTTATGAAAGTGACAGTACACACGTAAAAGGAAAATTTGGCGAGATCATGAGCAGCATCGACGTTTGTATCGGGAATTCCACGAGGATCGTGGTAGTTCAGCTTTAGCGCGTTTACTTCTAGTGCCTTGGGTCCATAGTTCAATCCAGGATTGCGACAATTGGCCTTTGTGGTAAAAAAAACACTGTGTAGCTCTGTTTTATCAGTTATCTTCTGATACGTTCCACCTGCCATTGCACTAACTGTATTATCATATTCTCACCTCTAATTCCATTTTCAATATCATATTTTCTTTTGTCATAAAAACCTCAAAGTCGAACACTAAAGTAAGGATTCCAATTTTCTATCTCTGATGCAGCGAACGGAAATATTTCGTTCTAATCTGCACAAAGTATTTTGAGCGAAATGAAATTTTTCAGTCTACTAGAAAGCACACTTCGCGAGAGAGGGAATCGAGCCAGAGGTCCCAACATACCACAGGAGCAACCTCTAGTCTGTCAGCAAAGAAATTTTGGAATAGCTAATTGCAAACCTGTAATGCTGTTTACTCTCTCGATAAATGTCTTTTGCACGGTTCATTATACACTAGATTTTAAACCCTGCTTTGTATGACGCATTCTACTGTTACTACGTAATGCACTTACGGAAATTTCGCATTAAATTTCGTTTATATTTTACGTACATTTTGGTACACACTGCATTGTCTTACTGCATACGATGTACAGAATGTACTGTACTATGGAAAAGTAGGAGGAAACAACGTTCTTTGAAAATACATACTAAGTATTATATATTCTTTCATCTTGAAATGTCTTGAAAAGGAAGATTTCTGGTCCCGCTAGCCAATATGTACCGCAAGACATCTTTCTTTCTTGTCTGTAGCATTCTTACATACAAGACGTATGCGACTTACGACGAAGTAGGAGAAGTTTATGTGCAATTATATTACGATAATGGTCTATCATCTATCCTTTTAATCTAATACATCCATCTAACTGATATAGATCACTCCAGTACACTGTGTACATAATGTCCTGCTGCACAAAGTATTCGTACTGGTTGGCAGAAGATATAAGACAACAAGGATACTACATACATAGTTGTCTTAATTACCGGCCATACTTAAGCTACACGGAGTACATTCTGGCATGATTAAGAAATTCACTTAATGACGTCACTCAATGACCGCAGAACGACATAATAATCAGGAGGTAATACTCCGGCCAGGCAGGAGTTAAACACAGTTTTACAAAATACAATGTTGGTAATGTTGCCCTCTTCAGAAGTACCATTACTCTTGTTTTCTACGTATTTAAGGATGCGATCTATTGATTTAAGGAGTGTTCGTCTTAAAACTAGATTTTTTTCTGTTTATTTGTAAAATGATAGGGATTATTCTACGAAAGGAAGAGAATTAAAAATAATCATATGCTCTTGACATATTAGGGTGTTGAGAGTGTTTCATTTTTCAAAGACGTTATTTTCATATGACCTTCATTAGGCCCCCTGTCTCAATAAAGTAAGACATGTAAATGACAAATTAAAAAAAGAACTTAATATTGCACATATTTATCACTTTTATCTCAAACTAGTGGAATTTCTAATGTTGCATTGTTTTGTACTAATGATCTTCTTTTGTATTTTTGGTTGGTTCCCTTCAAAGGAACTAGTAATGTTAGTTCATATTACCATCATAACGAAATGAAAGATACACTTTCGGATATAGCTAAATCTGCCAGTACTATACTACGGGACGTGTCGCGGAAAGCAGATATCTCTGTTAAATAAGAGTAGGATATCCGTGCTGCTATATACAAATTATACAATGAATACCAGGCTCAGGGTACTGAGAAACACAAATAGCATACACGACTAGCATATCGCAAAGAAGAGAAATAATTTTTTACGTTATAAAAAATAGTACCAGTTCGTCATTCAGTGGAGTATATTTCAAAGTTCTCAGTAACAATAAGTATAAAGAACTAACAATAAGTATACGAAATGGGAATCATATGAATAATATGAGAGGAAACACAATAAATCTAACTGTGAAATTAAGAAAACAGTTATACTGAAAGAGAAAGTCGCATCTTTACCATCATCAGTACTTATTACCAAAGTTTCGACATCAGTAACAAAATAAAAAAATAGATTAAGACAAAACCCTATTGATGAAACACTCACGTCCACTTCGGATCGATAGTAGCTCTTTGTTAGACAAGGAAGTACTTGATTTATCTCAATAGTAAAGACTTTCGATCACGTAATAAACATACAAGTAATTAATCCCTATCTAATTAAATAACAATGCAAAATAGTATGTTTTGATTAATTGTACAAACGGAGCAAATATCCACCCCTCCTGAAAAAAATGAAATGAATTTTTTAAGTTTTACGTCCCACGATGTGCCGGTTAGGCTAAAAGAGACGGTGATGATGAGAAATGAATGAAATGGTGGAATGAAGAAAGCGGGATAGAACGGGAAAACCCAGAGAAAACCCGCTGGGTTCCTTATTCGGGTTATTTTACTTTACCGGGTTACTGGTTTTACATTTTCGTTACAAAGCGACCCACCCTAATATAGATATTTGTGTGTGTGTGTGTTTCTGTGTATGTGGTTTGTAAATTATTCTGCAAAGATTTGTGGAACGTTCAACTAGTATAGTTGGTTTGAGAGACGTCCGATGGGAGTAAAATTCAAATATTATTTAAAAACTACACAATAGTTTATTTGAGTGATGTTAAGGCTGAAAATTGAAGTCAAGAGTAAGGAAGAAGAAAGTAACAAAAATAGTAACTATTGCTGTGGTCACCGCTTGATGATTGAAAAATGAGTAAAACCCACGGGTCTCGTGATAATACAAATATTAATGACAAAACGCTACCATCATGGCGATGAAATAGATGTAATGATTGTATTAAGGAGTAATAGATGATGATATTAGTAACATTACATGAGAACAGAAAAGGCAAGTTGAATGGCATAGTTATGTCAGACTTTAATGGAGTAGTCGGAACCTCCTGTAAGATGGCGGGGCCATTTCTAGCAGTTAGAAGAAACTAACAGATCTAAATGTTTCTCGCTTCTGGTAGGCAATATGATATAGAAGTGACGGACACGTGGTTTCAGAAAAAAACTACTCGTGGAAAAGCCCAGAAAATAAGAGATGCTACTACTTCAATTGCCTTCTTCATACCAAACATTTCAGGAATTGTACGAGATATGATTCACATCAGAACCTAATAGCGGAGCATGTAAAATCATGATTACAACAACTCAAGAAATATTGGAAGAAATGAGAAAATGAACCTCAGAGGGACTAGGAAATGAACACTAATATGAAATGAGAGATTGAACAAAAATCTATGAAATTTTAGTACGTAAATGATGCATAAAATCTTTTGTGACAAATAGACAAATTCTACTTGACACACTCCACAATAACATCAAAAATATGAAAATAGCACCGAGAAACAAGAAATAAATGAATCGATTCTTAAGAATTTAGAGGGACAGAAAAATTCGATAGGAATGGTCATAGGAGGCGAAGAAAGGTAACAATCAAGTGAGAAGATGGAAAAAGCCAAAGAAAATTGCGTGCAACAACATATGATGACATAAGTGTACTTCAAAAGGGCAGTAGATATGATCTAATACATTATAAAGCAGAATAATCAGTAGGGATAGTTGACAAATGTATGCGCACATTTGGAATCTAAGATTCTAAAATTAATGGGACCACTGACTTTCATATAATATTTGGAATTTGTGAAAATGAGGTGTACTACCAAGAAAAGTGACTCAGAATTTTGAAATACGAAGTGACACAAGACCTTAAGACATGGAAGAAAGAAAGCCACTGAAGACTACGACATATCTTTAGATGTGTTCAAGGGATTAGAAAACAATGCAATGAGAGTACTGACTTCACTTATGACGAAGGATTTGTTTTATATTACAATGATTGTATTACACATGAAAATGCAAGCGAAAAGTGAAGCGATGACACAACCATTAGCCTTATACCCCAAACTGGAAATTTTACTCCGCACCTAACTAAAAGGCAGCAAAATGTAAGATAGAAGATATCTTACATGAAGATTAATTTCTATTCTGGATATTAAAAGATCAGTTATGCTGTGACCTTGATGAGAATTTTCTCAGAGTTTGTTGACGTAAATGAAGAGGTGTGTTTTGCTTTGCTGTCTTTCAAAAAGCTTTTGGCCCGGTCAATTCGACTTCACTTTAGAAAATACTTAAATGAGTTTAGGTCAACTCTAGAGACCAACGACTCATTTGCTATCTCTACATAGGTCAACGAGTAAAGATAAGCTTTAGTGAAACATAAATCAATAATGGGAGATTGGAAGATGTGTCAGAATGGCTGTGATATTTCCTTTCAATTATTGAAAATTTGTATTAAATGTTTAATGAATGAAGCATTAATGAATAATGGGAATTTCAAGATTGGAGAGCAGATCACTAACAAGATTAGATGTGCAGATTATGTGGCTATTATGTTGCTTGTAGACATAGGTCTTCGGTCAAACAAAGCTTCAACAAGACTTACGTTCAAGACCATTCGAGAGTATTTGATAGAAAAGAACTCAACACTGACGTAAAAATTGTCTTGAATTCAATAGTTCCGTATCAGAGATTTCGTTTTGGTCAAGTTCTAAACAATCCAAATACAGATCATTCAATAGCCAATCAGATTCCATTTCGAGTGTAGAAAAATACAAAAGAACTATGGTGGCGTAGTGGGAGAGAGCGAAAATATTTGAAATAATATATTTTTATTACTCTTTCCCATAATTATCAAATATTCAAAGTATGTATTCTAATATGTACAAATTTAAATATCTCCGCTGGAAGATATTGTTAGAATTTTTGTTTATTATATACACAATGTATGAATTTACAGCCCTGTCATGCCCATAACTTCTGTTAAATTTGGAAGCAATGATAAGTATATATATTTATTTGAGAATCAGAAAGATGAGTCAGTCAAATTGTATATATATATATATATATATATATATATATATATATATATATATATATATAGAGAGAGAGAGAGAGAGAGAGAGAGATACATAGATATACACATAATGTTTCTAGTTTTAGTAAGAAGTTTGGAACTGTTCTTAATCTGGGATATTAGCAAATAATTGCGTAAAGATTGACATCACCGTAAACTAAGGTAATCTGGGAATCATTATGTGTTATCCTATTATAATATTTGCAACTTTTTATCACGAAACTCGCACGTAGTATTTCAGAAGTTATTTAATAAGGTTGGAGTTGCTGTCATGTGTGTAGATTAATTTTACGAGAACTTTGCCGTAAGGCACAAATGCGCTTTAAGTCACAAATACGAAAGTCCATAAAGACTAAAATCATGAATTCTATTTAACAATGTCATTGACGAAGCGTATAATTGGGTCCGCGTGGGGGGATGTCTGTAGTGAGCAATCGCGTCATCGACGGAGGTTATAATGAAAGAAACATTAGAATTTAAATAATGCGTAAATATGAATAGTGTAAGAACCCCTTGACATCGTTTTGACACACTTGAATTATAGGCCTTTTATTGATTTGATAGTAGTAAGATTAATCTTCTGAACGTAAATGCTCGTTTCTTTTTATAGAAGTTTGTTCCCACAGTGAAAATTATTATCCCAGAGAATCCTCTTTCATACGCACTCACACATTTTAAGAGTAAAATTACTAATTGTTTGACGGGATGTTCTTTACCAGTATCAAATATCGGATTGGTTCGTGAAAAAAGTCTGATGCAGATATGGCGGTAAGTCCAGCAGGTCAAAATTATTATTGCTTCGTTTGGTTTCCTGTGTTTTCACCATTTCAATTAAACAATCGTAGATATAATATAAATAACATCAAAAACAAAGAATATGAACATTAGAATTTGTAGAAAGCTAACTGTAGGACAGGGAACGATTTTATATATATGTAACAGTTTACCTTTTAACTTAACCTAACTTAACTAGCATTTAATGTAAAAGTTGCAAACTCTCTGGGGAAAATTCAATGTCATTGCTACAAAATCAATTCGCCTGTATTCTAAATGGCACACATACTATAATATATTAAATTCCAAATACCTGTCAATAACTAGGAAATAAATGCTAATGTTGTAGCTATTCATGCTTAGGTATAAACTAAATCAGCACAATTTCCATTTCAATTCTTTCCATAGTTTGGTCACTTGTTTCGGATTGTCAACTATTAACAAGTATATAGAAGATAGTTCAAAAGGTCAGTGATCGTGCAAAAATTGTTTCAAGTTCATTCGAGACTTTTGTTCAAATGGCTTGAACAATATTTTCTTGAACGTGTAAATTTGAGAGATTGGATTTTCTTGTTCAACATTTCTTTAAGCGTCTACAAAGAGCATTAGAGGTACAACCGAGAAAAATGCAGGAACTGATCGGCAAATACTTTAATCTTAGAAAACTATACACAATTGAAATCAATATAACAAAAATCGGCAGCAATGGGAACATCGAACGAAAATGTGTAGGAGTACAACACAATAATGTCGATAATTTAAAAAATATATGAACTATTTTGGCGAGCGAGATTTATTTCTAGCAGGAGATGAGGTCAAGAAATACCATAGCCATGGAAGCATTCACATGAAGAGATCACTGTTAACTAGCGAAATTCTAATTTGAATAAGGAAGTAGTAGTTAACTGATATATATGGAGTATTGTCTTATACGATTCGGAGAATTAAATATTAATGAATTTGGAGAAGAGACATTAGAAAAACTTCAAAATATGGTGTTTAAGGAAGAGAGAGTAACAAAAGAAAATATTTTAATACAGATAGTTGTCAAGAGGACGCTTTTTCACACATGGTTTATAGCAAAATAAAAAGGATTGGACATATATTGCGAAGAAATTATCTTCTTGACACAGCCGTAGATGGAAAGATAGGGACGAATAGAAATAATAAGAATACAACTAATTGATGATTTGAATAATACAAGAAAATATTGAGTTACAAGATGAAGCAGAAGATAGAGAAACGCGCAAGAAAACTTTTCACTCCCAAATTCAAAATAAGTAAATTAACACCCTCACTAGTCGAAGGACCTTCTAAAGGTAAAGCTAATTTATTACTTAATAATAATAATAATAATAATAATAATAATAATAATAATAATAATAATCTAAGTTACAAAATTATACTTTTCGCATACCTGATTGAAACATTTTGCGCCATGGCTGTCTTCGACTTCCTTTTAAACCTGAAAATGGAAAACAAACCCATCACCATGTTGTACAACATTCACTTGGATTATTTAGCTTGATACACTTTTTTAACTTTAATGTGAATAATAAAATATAATCATTTTAAGAAGAAAACATGGATGTTCTTTGATAAGAGATTGATTTTGTTCAAATGTCCATATTTCGAAGAAAACTGTGTTTCATTTCATTACATAGTTGGCTTAAAATAAATTTTGCCACCATAATATATTTTTCACGAATATAATGTACCAATTCTTTTCGATATATGACGTAACTCGTAAAGTTTGAATCACTTTTTAAAATTAGCATTCACATAAATTGTTGTAACTAAACATTCAAGAAAGTATGGTTGGAATTTTAGAGACCCACTGCAAATCAAATATCAAATATTATATGATAATCTAACAAGTATGGTGACTAATAGTATTGTTACCGTTTATGTCATTATCATCTGCAGTTTTTATCATAGCGGATTAGCTTCCTTTCCTTGAGAGTTTATCTCATGTTACTGAGTTATTTCCTCGATTTTCCCACTGAGTATAATTCAAAATTCATGAATATTAATTTGAATATTTCTGTTGGTGATGTACTATTTCAGAAACTGTGATATTATGAAAATCCAAGCAAGCAATCGACATGATAGCGCTTTGCATTTAATTTTGAGATAAAAAATATCAATAGAGAAGGAGGTGGATGGGATAATGTTAGTGATGAAATTCACAACTTCGTTCATATCGTTAGAGACAAGACTAAATGTTTTATGACCATAAACTTTCTGAGGTTGAAAATATCATCACACAATGTAAGAGCCTTCTCCATTGTGGGGAAACGTGTACCAATTAATTACTCCAGAATGTATTCTAATAGTCAGTATGGAGAATGTATTCTAATAGCCCACAAGGTGTATGTTGAATTTTATACAAGAGTATTTTTTTACTAATATGAACTTGATTTTTAGCTAGTGGAATCACAACCTACAAAAGTACTAAATCAAACTTTCAAAAGAGTCGTGTGCGTGCATGGTTTGAAAAACAAAGTAGAGACGTTATGCGTTATCGTAAACTAAACATTCCATTATTATGACGTATATTATAAAATTCAATGTAGTTTAAATGTAGCCAGCACTTTTTTATTTAATCAACTAAAATAATATGGGGAATCAAGCAATAAAATTAATTTTTCGCATATCTTATTAAATCATTCTCTTGTGCTTCAGAGTGAAAGACTACTTATGGAATGTAGAAGTGGACGAGAAGCTAATAGGAGTGTGGAGAGAACAACAATTGTTAAATATATTTCCATATAATTAATTAAATGAAGGACAATGCATTTTTGGCAAACAACGAATTTTTCATTATGTAATTAAAATATTCTCTTAGCATTAGCAGATTTTGTGAACCTTTAGAACAAGAGGGTTGAATTTTTTACACATAATTCATATACAATGTAAAATATATGTGATACAGTATATCCAGTTGTATTATTTCAATTTAATACACGTAAATTACATATTTACCAATCAATTTTTTGACAGCCTAATATTTATAAATTTTGGCATACTTGTGATTTTACCATATAATAGAAATTTACTGTATCATCGCATGGACTTAAACATCATTCCCAATTTATAAACTAGTTGTCCGAAATCTGCATATCAAAGATGTAAAACGGAAAACGTTATATTATATGTGGATAGTGAATATAATGAATACGTCTGCAATCTGGATATCACATCTCTTTACCCAACAATAACATGTAAAGGAGGCATGTCTAGAAATGAACCTAAAGAACACAACTGTCCCAACTTCTCCGATGTGCAAAACATTCATGAAATAGTAAAATCTTTCATCTTGGGATTTATAATTTCCGATCCTTAGATATGCTATTGGAGTCAGATTGGTTTTTGGATTATGTTAGTCGTGCATGGACGAACAAAATGATGACGAATGTACGTACATCGTTATTAAACTTATCATTACCTGCACATTATGTACCTCCTAATTGCACAAAGCGTTAGATAATGTGTATGAGTTGATTGAAATTAACCAAATATAGGAATTTGTCTTATAACTTGATCAAAAATCTATTACTATAAATATTCAGAGTTTCATTCTTATCCAGTGTAAGTACATCAGAACGTAGAAAAAAAAATCCCCGAAAGAAAATTAAAGAATTAGTAACTTCACAAGATGCATATATACTTAAACGCTTCAATACAAGAATCATTTCTACGGAAGCAATATTATAACTCGGTTCTAATGAAACATTACAATGCGATTTGGGAGACATGCAAAATATTACAACGTATAAAGAAGGATATTGATATATTTTGTTTGCAATTCACATCTTCTCGCGATACTTGTACTGCATGCCTGAAAAAACAAAGAAAGGACCTCAAATGTCTAATGCAATAACTTCAATTTTAAAACAATTATCATCACCTTTTCCACGTTCACACTGATTTAGGATCAGAATTTTGTAATCGCCATGTAAAAAAGGATTTAAAGATTACTGAGTTAAATAATTATAGTTTACATTCGGGAACAAGAACAAATTCTTTATTCTTTATAATAAGCCTAACAAAGTAAGTACCATTACCAGGTTAGATTATGAAATTAACCAGGTAGTTTTAATAATTTATATGACTTTAAATTCCTCTGAACTCATAAAATGTGTAACAGAAACTATCTATTGTACTTTGTGACTGAAAGATGAAATTTATTTGATCAAACGAAAGTTTGTTCGTAATCTCGTAAGGAATTATCAACATCTTGGTAAAAGCTCATTAAGAATCGTATATAAAATCTCAATATGTTCAGAGACGACCATATATATTATTGACCATATCATCATTTAGCCCAAATAAGAGCTTCTTGGGAATCCTTGAGTGAACACTGCTAAGAGACCTCCGACGACGTGATGGCTTGAAAATGAGTTTCCTCTAATTGGCCGAAAGGAGGGGTCTTCTAGGTAGGGTTTCATCCAACTATCATTGGTACATTTAGGGAATGCCTAGCAGCTTTCAGTAGATTGTGACGAAGGGTTGTAATAGTGATTCTAATAAATACAGGTTAGTACACCTAAAAATGTAAAACGTGCTATACAAATTAGCCCACGAAATAATTACATCCACACAGAAACAAAATATGTTCGCAATAAATATATGAAAACGAAATAGAAATGAAAGAAAAAATAAATTATAAAATAAAAAATAAAATAATATTATGATAACAATTTGGTAACTTAAGTTTTAACCTAATATTGTTTTGTATTTTTCTTTTCTTATCGGACTTCCGAAGAATAATCATCAAAAGATTTCGTTTTTAGTTTTTTTATTTGAAAAGAGGAAGGAAGAGGTAGAGAAAGAAGAAGGTAAAAGAGGAGAAGATGAAGGAGAGAAGGAGAAAAGTGAAGGAAAGTAAAAGAGAAAGAAATACTGGGTAATTATGGGAAGTATGATAAAAGAATTGTATTAGTTGTTAAAGAATGAATTAATTCAATAGTCTATTAATAGAGGATCAATTGGGAAGTGCTCCGAGGAATACACATGTTTCCTCATACAACCCAGACCTGGATCTAGACAACTACACAAAAGGGAGTTGCCCAGACCCGGCCCGGGTGATGAGAGAGTTTAGTTCAATTGTTGGTCTGTTATTTATTTTTTCCCTTTTTTAAAGATAATTAGCCAGTATTAGGTATTCAAGGATCAACGTTGAGATCGTTCGCACATTTGAGCTGGTCAGGGAAAAGAAAAATAATAATAATTATTATTATTTAGCATAATAAATATCTTTCTCGTATAGACGAAAATTTTAAACCTTTAAAGAGAGTATCCTTCATTTTGGTATATCCTATCAATTTAGCAATTTGGCTCTTTTATTAACTTGGCTGTTTCCTAGAGCCGATTTATCTTAACTGGGAATTTGCCTTTAGGATCTACACAATAAATTAACACATAGAAGATATATCGTACAACTACAATTAGTGTAAATACCACAAATTAATATTAATGTAGAACCTTAAAACTAGATCCATTTCTCAATCACACTCGCAATCATACCGGACAGTGGTTATATTCAATCAAAAGATTCTAAACAACTACAATTTATTAGACACTTATTTACACTTAGTCAAGAAAATTACGCAATATGCAGTAATTACACATATATTTATATATTAATATTCCAATTTATGTATTAGAATAAGCATACACAAGACAGAAACAATAGCCTCTTGATGACGCATTTAAAAGGACATATATACAAACACACACACACACATATATATATATATATATATATATATATATATATATATACCGAGATAATGAAAAAATTAAATTTGTTTATTTATATAAGGCTTAGATTTAGATGTTATCAACATACAGGTACACCTTGTCTCAAAAAGGTTGAACATATTCTTTATTGGTGTTTTGAGGCAAACATTTTCTAAGTCCAACTTCGGGTATCTTCGGAAAATAGTAAACCAGGTTTGAACCTCCAAGCCAGCCTTTGTAATCAGGAAAAAGTTTGCAGATGTGTTTTTCTTCTTTTAAATATAATAAGACTTGTAACCAAGTGTAGAACAAAAACCAACATTGATTGAAATACTTAATGATACAATATTTCGAAATCTTGTATTAAAGTCAGCACATTCTTGTTTGTCATTAACTCTCCATTCGTAATGGAACAATTAGATACGTAAACGAATCTTTCCATATGTAAACAAATGCTCAAAGTTAAGACATAGAACATAATTATCGCGTGAGTACTAAAATAAAAGTCACAAGTAGAACAAAAACCGCGTTTGTAGTGGATATGAATGTGACAATTTCTTTGAGAACCCTTATACATCGCTAGAAGCATGTTTCCAGAAGTCCTTGTGTTAGCTCACTGGTAAGCTGTCGGATTTCAAATCATAAGGTTGTGAGCTCGTTTCTCTTCTGGGGCAATGCTTTTTTCAAAATTATATTTTCCGCAATGCATGAAAAATTATATAAAATAATTACAATAAAATACATCAGTTGTGTATATATATATATATATATATATATATATATATATATAAAACATAATCATTGCAGAACATAGTAATTATTATGTTTAAAATATAACATCTGAAATAGGTAGGTGTTCGCAGTAGGTCGGTATTATATATGAGAATGTTAAATACAAGTTAAGAAACTCGTTCAATAGCAATAAATAAATCATGTAGTATATTTTTTTGCAGCTATTTGTCATATAGAGGGTAATTCTCAACATTCATAATACAGCATGTCATTTACGTTCTTGAAAAATTATTCGATGCATAAACAGAGGCTATAAACAGTGAATCCAAAGTCGCAACGGTCGCAAGAAACTCATGAACCCCAAAGGTCACGTTAGCAGACTGGAATTGTCCTTATGAAGCATGCCACAGCAGAAAGTCTTTACATAGATTTTCAATTCAATTCCTGATATATGCTTTTGCAATGTGGAAGTGGTGATGCCTTGAGTCGTTCTCTCTCTCTCGCTCTCTCACTCTCTATTTATACAGAATATAAAAGTGGACGTATTTGTGTGTTTCAACATAATTCTGATATATCTAGAGCAATTTAAACTATATTTCTTACAATCTGGAAAAGGGTACTGTCGGGATACATATCAAAAATGCTAGAAACGGGTCGATATTAGTACCGAATCCATAGTTTCGTGGTCGCTTAGGCGAATAGTTCTACTTTCAATTCAAGTCCAATTAAGCTCCCATTCGTACACAGGGTGGTTACGTAGCGACATAAAAATATCGAAATCACCCGATATTAGAAACGAATCGTAAGTTTTCAGCGCCGCTAACAGTGCTGCATTTCCCATTAGTCGACATTAGTCCATATTTCACAGTCCCATTGCCTAGAGGGCAACATATTTGCAGAGTGCAGAATTTAAAACTTACATACTATGTTAATTTTTTCCGTATGAAAAAGTTAAAAATCATGAGCAAATATACTATTTCATGAACAATCCTCTTTTACTATTCTAATATGTTTAATAATAGCGTAAGAAATCTAAAAATAATCCATAACATGTTTCACATTTGTTATTTTTTGTTACGTAGTTATAGCTGTAGCATGTAGTGAGTGGTATTTAACTGTAATAAATTCAGTAATTAAGCATATACGAATTAAGTTTTATTTTTAAGTTAGGGATGAAGGGGCGGAAAAATATGTAGTTATTAGGGGCGCCGAGAGCAAAAGTTCGTAGGGACGCCGAGCTTTTAAATCCAACACTGGTCGCTAAATTAATTGGTAGAATTTTTAATGTCATTTAAGACCAAATTTAGTCCTAACGGTGACAGTATCCGTTTGCTCTCCTAGGAGAAAGGAAAGGGGCTGACATTAAAATTATAAAAAAAGACCGACATTAGAGTCGAATCCATAATTTTCGGGATGGATTAGATAAAGAGTGGCACTACAGGTGCCATGTAAGTTAAGCCCCCATTGGCACCCTGAAGCGGTGTATGAAATTTTGACATGTAGAAGTAATTGAAAATGACCAATGTTAGTGTCGAATCCATATCTTTCGTGGTCCCCAAGTCCATTCGGAGCAGTTCTGATGGCCTTTAAGTTCAACTTCCAGTAGGAGTAAAATCCCCTAGCACATCTAATAACGAGAGTCGAGAGTCGAGTGACATATACAATTATTTAAAACGATCAATATTAGTGTAGAGTCCATAGTTTCGTTATCACCGAGATAAATAGCAATACTTCTGAACGAACATGTCAGCTGGATTTTGAATTCACAGGACCAGCATCGAAGGCATTGCTCGCACAGCTCTAAGTATTTTAATGTTTCTGTATAAGTGTATATTCCAGCGTAACTCCTTAATGTCTGGGGCAACATTTACCAAACTTGGGGGACATATTACTTTCAATCTAAGAAGAAAATATTGTGGTAGTATGAAGTTATGGAAGTTGGGAGGTGTGACATGTAAAAATAATGTAAAACGACTGATCTTAGTGTTTTATCCATACTTTTATCTGTCGTTGAGATGGATAGTGATGCGCAGAATGTACTTTACATCCAAATTCATCCCCATCTTTACATGGTGGTGGCCTGGGAGAGATAAAAATAGAATCTAAAAAATTACTAAAATATTTGTCGAATTTATAGTTTTCGGTGTTGAGAGAGCGTTTCTAATAATTTTGGAAGGTAATTTGTACCCACTTCAAGATGGGTGTTTTAATCTTATTAATTTCTCATCGTGAGAAAAATCACCATTTCAATACTATATGAAGCCATCTTCGCAATCGACGAAAAAATTGTGTGGATGTATGTTTCGTCTTTTAAATGAAAGAAGACATGTTAATATCAAAGATGGAGTTGGTCAATGGGTCGTTTGCTAAGTGAGTGAAACGGGTCAAGATTTGTGAGTGGGTCAGTGGATCGTGGGTCAAAAGGAAGTCACCTACTGCGAAACACCACTCACCGAGACTCACACTCACCCTCCGACCCATTCTCTTCAGTGCATTGTAGACAACATCTTCTGAACACTGGTAAGCTCCATTTTACTTTCAAGATCTCCATTTTTTTGTCTTTTGTCATTTGTTTCTAATGAAAAAAGTTCAGTCACTTTTGGATTTTCATAGGATAGTAGGAGTTGGATTTTGGGATGCAGCCTGTGAGCTTCTAGAGGAGCTAACTGCTTGAAAAAATATTTTTGACTCACCTGTAACATATGAATTATATTATAAAAAATTGAAAGTAACTATGTCTGAGTAATCATCACGGTCAAATTGCAAAATCAAATGAAATGACGTTTCGTATATAATCAGGCCCCAATCCCAACTAGGAAGTTATCCCACGCGTATCATTTTCATTATAATCCATATCCTTAGGGGGAATAGAAGTCCGAATTTTTGCGAAAAATTTAGTATCTCACAAGCAGTTCAACTAAGAGCTGAAATTCAGTATATAACTCTTTATTAAAAATAAACAGAATATGTCCTGGCATTTTTTTAAAATTTTCTTTTATGAGCGGGGGGTGGGGATGCATTTTCTATATATTGGAAATTGATAGTGGGTTGATTTGTAAAAATAATCGAAAACGATTGATATTAGTTGAGAAATAAAACGAGTAATGAAAACTGCAGTTCTTCGAATTTTATACCCACTGCTTTCTATTTATAATTGCTGAAGCTTGTGTTTAATATATGGAGTGTTCAGAGCATAAGGTATTCAAGCCATAAAGTTGAGAGAAAAATTGCCGTAAATTTGTATTGTAAACTTAATTACATGGCCATTTTCAATTCGTACCGCATTCTTAATTATATAGAAAATTAGTTTTTCTTTCTCTTTTTACGTTGGTCTGCTTTTCCTTGATTTGAGACTTTCAAATCTCATCCTATTTTTACTGAAATGTGTCTGTAAGGCAACAAAGAAATAATTATATATGATAAATTTAAATTCATTTTATTTCGGAAGATGAGAAACACTTTGTCATTATATATCATAAAGGTCAGATCCACCAGTATTCTAACAGAAAGGTGCTTGAACCATTGACGGTAGAAATTCAAACTCCAATACGAGATAATTTCACAGTCTTGTTTTATTACAAGTGTAACCTCTTTAGTCAATAGAGAGGAGGACGTGGATCATGGGTCAGAGTTGATGTCAATGGGGTTTGGTGGGTTGGAGTTGGTCGCAATGGTTCAGAGTAGTTCATAGTTGGTGGTGGGTCAGAGTGGATCACGATGGATGATGCGTCAGAGCTTGCCAATGGGTCATTTGGGTGGTGGTTGATAGTGGGCATGGTGGGTCATTGACCCACACCATCTCTGGTTAAAATTGTACTGAAAATAAGAGGCACCGAAGATGCATGTCGGCTATTATGCTCAAATTTTGCACATGGATAGTACCACATCAGAAAGCAATAAATCTGAAACGGTTCACGGTATCACCTCCTAGAACTCGAGATGTAGGGGTGTGTCGGATTGGCTAAATTAAGACGTCAATGATTTATCCTTCAACAAGCAAGCTTTTCATGATCGTTTCCGTGGGGAAGTCAGAAGAACATGTGACTAGTAATCGTAATACTGATAGTTCGCGTCCACCCCGGGGTGTTTGTTTTGTGTTTTTTTGACTCACGTAAATATAAACAAATCACACATATAGGCATTTTAACATAGTTTGGGAGAGTAATTTTTGGTTCATTGGCATTTCATCTCGTCTCTTCCGCTGGTAGTAAAGTTTTCAAAATAGAACTGAGGCCCCCGCCACCGCGGATCGTCGCTGCGGGGCCACCAATTTTGTCGAGAGGTCAGTAGTTGACCATCTGTAGTCCACCGACGATTACAGCTTAGGGTAATGAACGATGTCTTTGCCTTATAGACTTCTTGACTACCGACGTCGGCAGTTAACTAGCTTTTAGTATTCCTTTACTAACCGTCTATCGTTCATGTTTATACACGGTGTTGTCATAATGATAATAATAATAATAATAATAATAATGATTATTATTATTATTATTATTATTATTTGTAGTAATAGAAGTATAATTGATAATAGAATAATTATATTGTCTATGTATTGTCTAGGTAGAACTACACACAGGATTTGACTCGTTTTAGTTCAACTCGACTCTAATCCGAGTTGAGTTGGAGAATATTTTTCGCGCCGAGTCCTAGAGTAGACCTGAAAGATATCTGTTTCGAGTCGAGTCGAGTTTCAAAGAAAAGTCGCTCGTGCCCATCCCTGCTAGTGAGAGCTTAATCGGAGTTAAGCGAAATCGAAAGTCACACTATTTATCTAAGCAACCCCGAAAACTATGAATTCGACACTAATATCGATCATTTCTAGCAATCTTTTATATGTATCCCCCTCCTATTCACAATAGGTAACCCGACAGCACTCTTTTTCAGACTATAAGAAAGTGGTTAAAATTACATTACAGAAGTTTTGGACACAGCTTAGGAGAAATTGATACAACGAAGAGGATAAGATCACAAGAGACATAGCAAGAGATTGAAAGAAAGAGGAAGAAGACAAGATCAAAAAATGGTTTTGAATAGAAAGCCTAGGCAAAGAAACAGAGAAGATAAAGATAATGCTTCGGAAAGCAGGAATTAGGACGTACAGGAAAGGAAGAAGTAGAATAATTGAACTAGTCAGAAGAACCAAGAGAAAAGCAGTAGCGGACAAAGATCAAAGGGGTGTAATATATAGAGTAGGATGCACGGAGTGTAACAAAATTTACATAGGAGAAACAAAACAGAAAATGCAAGAAAGTACTAAACAGCACCAGGACGATGTAAGATTGAAAAGGGACAACAATGCGATATACAAGCATCACAAAGAGACAAACCGCAGGATAGGGTGGGAAGGAGCAGCGGTCATAGAAGTAGAGAACAGAACTTTGGTGAGAAAATGGAAGGAAGCCAGGGAGATTATGAAGGCAGGAGACGAGGTGATGAAATGGAATGCAGGATTCTCGATAAATAAAGTGTGGGAGAAGATTCTGATTAAAGAAGAAGAAATGAAAAGGAAGAAGAAAGAAAGAGCAAAAATTAGTAAGGAAAATAAGGATAATTAGAGGACAGAATGTATCCAACAAAAAAAGTAAACTTTTAATTGGACACGAGTGCAGCTAAAAAATGAAAGTGAAAGCTGCACAAGTGTTACTTTTTAATGAAGAGGCGGAGCCTAATTAAAAGTTGATATCCGAAGAGTATATAAGTGATGACCAACTCCCAAGCAGCCGGAAGCAGTGGAAGTCTGATGAAGACACAGTTATTAATTTGAAACTGTTACGTGATACTGTTTTTTTTTACATATTATCGCATAGTCTTGCTCAGTGTGTTATTGTGTACTCTAGACCAGTGGTTCTCAATCTAATTCCTATCACGATCCCCTTTTATCACATCCTCTTGCCAGCGACCCTTTTATAATTTGTGCTTTATAATAAGCTTGTGTGGGATTTTTAACACACCTATTTCCATAATAGTAGAATCCATTTCTTGTTTATAATGAACAATGCCTTGATATGGAAAATCAGCACCTGGGACGAGAGTATACGACGATGTCTCCGTACATATGAGTAAGGTCGACAGACTAGCTGCGAAGCGCCAATATGATTGGCACGAGGCTCAATAAAATTTTCGAAAGTAAACCCTGCCTTTCCGGGATTTTGAGCACATTTGATTACGTTTTTCCTTCTATTTTATACATGTGCACATGCACTTTTCTAACATGGGTAACACACTTCATTCCGAAATTTGTGATCCCTTTTTTCTGCGCCCAGCACTGACAGTGGATACAGTAACTGTAATATCTATATTCCCAACGACGAAGGTGCTGGTTCAAGATGGATATTAAACTCCTTCATTGAGGAGGCCATTAACGTATCTGATCTAAGCCAACAACTTATTGACCAAATAATAGAATGATCATGCGGCAAGTCTTTGCAACTGGTTTTCTGTAACGAAGACTTGGACAAGTTCTGCCTGACGAGGAGAGAAGAATATCCTGGTCTGGTATCTGCTGCTTTAAAAGTCAAATTCCATTTGCTATATCGTACTTGTGCGAAAGTGTTTTTTTTTATGGTAAACATTAAAACAGACAAGAAATCGCTTATCAGTTGAAAATGGCTTGATAATGTTCGTCAAAATTGAACCGGGCATTGCTGCACTAGTGAAATTACACCATGCTTAGGTATCTCATTAGGTTTCAATTTTAATTATATTTCATGTGCAGGTTTTGTTGCATGTGTATTTTTCTAGTATTTCTATATACAGTTCTCATTAGTTTCATATCTCTTTCATTTAAATTCACTTTTAAACAACTCTGTACCCTTTGAAAATGTTAAGTAGACTATTTTTATTGTTCTTTATAGTATGTACAAAAATAAATCTATGTCTATCAGAGCAAAATTCAAAATAATATTTAAAAATAATTTCCGGCATTATATTCTAACTATATTTATCTCTTCCGCTTATCTTTGCAACCCCCTAGGGGCCGCGACTTCCAGGTTGAGAAACTCTGCTCTAGGCATACATGAGTTATGTTGGAACATACATAGATACACTTTTATATATATAAATGCAGATAAGAGAGAGTTGAGAGAGCGATTAAGGTATTACCGCTCTCAATCTCTTCACTTTACTCTTGCGATTCGTGAATTTCTTACGCGACAGTTTGGGGCGTGCTAGTTTTTTGTCTTGAACTACGATCCGATTTTCGATATGCTCTACCTATTTGCTGTAATGAGAATATTGAGAAGTTATCTGCGCATGAAAATAGCTGCAAATAAATACATTATATAACTTATTTATTGCTATTACACGAGTTTCTTAAATTTGTATTTAATATTCACATATAACACACCGACGTTCTGTCAATACCTAAGATGTTATATTTTAAAGATAAGAATTACTTATGTCGTGAAGTGATATGAATATATATATATTCAACTGATATATATACAAATGATGAATTGTAATGTAACTATTTTACATAATTTTCATGCATTGAGGAAAGTAGAATATAAAAGAAACTCACCTGAACGGGTATCGAACTCACGATTTAAACGCTCGGGTGTGCACCACTGAGCTCACATGACCGCTTTTCGGACGCTGCTTCTGAAATATAACTGAGCTCATACGTAAATGCTCTTTTCCGTATGGAATCACAATGACGAAACCAGAGTGTGAATACATAGTTTCGAAATATTGTATCGTTAAGTATTTCAATCAATGTTACCTTTTTTCTACACTTAATACCATTTCAACATGTCTTATTATATTTAACAGAAGGCAAAACATATCTTTTCATTTTTTCCCGATTTCTAAGGTTGGCTTGGAAGTTCGAACCAGCAGCTTTAGTTTACTCTTTTCCGAAGATGCCCGAAGTGAAACTTTAAAAGTGTTCGTCTCAAAACAGCTATCATCATATCGCTCAATCTGTTTGGTATATGGTATATGTTTTTATACGTGTAAAGTCAGTATAACAATTCATTCTTTAAACAGCTTTTCGTATGTATTAATATTCCTTTATAAAAACTGTTTTTAATATTATTATTACGGCGCACCATTTTCAGATTTCTTTCGCGAGTCGTTGACCAAGTCCTTCCTTACAATAGGCGTGTCGTGCAAGTAACTAATCACACGTCAGGTACTAGCCTTTACCTATTGCTTCCTGCTCACAGCTCAGAACATTGGTAACTATGGATAGACGTAAAGCGGTAATTACTTTATGTGAGTTGGAAGGCTATTCTGCAAATGCAGCTAGCAGGCGAGTAAGTGTCCCAGCTTCTACAGGAAGGCGATGGATTCGGAAATATGGTGCTACAGGCCAGACTGGTAATTTACGATCTCCTGGTCGTCCGCATGTGTCAACCGAAGCCGAAGATGCGAGATTAGTAAACGAAACCCGGTTAGACCCACTAAGGACTTCTAGGCAGCTAAGGGAATCTTCTCTCTTTCCTGGTAGTAAGCATACAGCTCTGCGAAGGCTTCGTCATGCTGGGTTACGTGGCCGTTTTGCTGCCGTGAAGGAAAAACTCTCAGACGACCACAAAATTTACCGTCTCGCGTTTGCACAGGCGAACGTGGTTCGCAATTGGGAAAACGTAGTTTTCTCAAATGAATCCATATTCACAACATCAAATGACGGACGCCGTTTTGTGTATCGTCCGAGAGGCATCCGATATGACCCTGGATATGTTGCTGCTTGCAATCACAGTAGCCATGATCTATTTCATGTTGGGGTTGGATTTCCAGTCGCGGAGCTGGACAGCTTCACATAATTGAAGGACATCAGGACAGTGCTCAGCACTTAGACATTATGAGTAATATCATGGCGCCGTCTGTACGAGTATTTTAGCCTGATGGTGTAATTCACTTCCAGCAAGACCAGTCGCCAATACATACTTCCCGTGTGGTTCAGGAATAGTTCACAGGGCAGCCTGAGATTGATTTAATTGACTGGCCGCCTCGTGGAGCAGACTTCAATCCCATGGAAAATATGTGGGCAGAAGTGAAGCGTACTTTAAGGGACAGTTGGCCTGAGGCAGATCCACCAAAAACTAAGGATGACCTGTGGCATCTTGTTTCCGAAGCATGTCTGGAGGTAGGGGAAGGGGATAGATTTGTTAACCATTTAATAGATTCCATGCCCAGAAGAATTTGGCGTGTAATAAAATCAGAAAAGTCTTGGACACAATATTAATGTCTCCGCCTCAACTCCCGAAAACAGCCCTTTTCAGGGCTACCTAAACGCTTCTGAAAATATTTCTAGAAGTAAACCACTCCTTGTATCCGATTTCTGTGCAATTCTACTAACAAAAAAATGATAATTCGCTGCAGGCTTCATTGCCAAGACCGTACTCTACCAGTGTGCAAACATAAACACGCAAACCGAGGCTGAAGAAACACGACTTTCAATTTCCGGTATTCAATGACAATGATGCTCATATACTTTGCAAATGTTGTATTCAACTTGGGATATTCCTCAACACACACACACGCACATAAACAAAGTGAAAGGGAGAGAGAGAGAGAGAGAGAGAGAGAGAGAGATGGATATACAAAAGCATTCAACGTATTCGAATGAGACTCTAAGTAACGACATTCCGTTCTAAAGAGAATTTGTGTTTCATTCCGTGACGTTAAGGGGATTGGGAAAAGTTATGTGTCTTGAAGGAGGATCCGACTTTGGATACTCTGTTTATACACTATGTCCGTAGGAATATACTGTATTTCACGAATGTAAATGACATGCTGTAATGAGAATATTGAGAAGTTACATCTGTATGACTAATAGCTGCAAATAAATACACTACATGATTTATTTATTGCTATTAAACGATTTTCCTAACTTGTATTTAACATTCTCGTATATAATACCGACCTACTGTGAACACCTACCTATTTCAGATGTTATATTTTAAACATAATAATTACTATGTTCTGCAATGATTATGTTATATATATATCTAACTGATGTATTTTATTGTAATTATTTTATATAATCTTTCATGCATATGGAAAGATTCGTTTACGTATCTAATTGTTATATCACATATGAATAGCTAAATGACAAACGAGCATGTGCTGACATTAATAAAAGGTTTCGAAATATTGTATCATTAAGTATTTCAATCAATGTTGGTTTTTGTTCTACACTTGGTTACAAGTGTTATTATATTTAAAAGAAGAAAAACACATCTGCAAACTTTTTCCCGATTGCAAAGGCTGGCTTGGAGGTTCGAACCAGGTTCACTATTATCCGAAGATACCCGAAGGTGGACTTAGAAAATTTTTGCCTCAAAACACCAATAAAGAATGCGCTCAACCTTTTTGAGACAACGTGTACATATTCAACAAATTTACATATATCCGTCTATATGTTCATGTTACTAGAGAACAAATATAATTTGGGAATTAGATTTTTAAAAATCAAATAAAGAGAAAACTTTGGTTTATAAAGAGGTGAGTTCTTTCTCACTTACGAACATTAAGGAGATTTAATTTGAATTTTCATGAGTCTACATCTCATTTGATCAACATACATATTATTTTTCCGGCTTAGAACCACAGAGGTCACCTAGCAACTACGGCATATTTATAGTGTTGAATTATTTCATTCTAAAATCAATAGTTATAATTGCATCCATACTAATTTATCACACGACGCAGTTTCAGTCCATGGGTGCCAGATTAAACACCCTTGCTTTTGCGTTTTTCACGAGAAACATTTATTTAATTGTTACGATGTTATATCTTCCCATTTAGAAATATTATTTGTAGGTATGCTTATGAACCTACTGTAGTCTCGTTTGGGTAATCAAAACTGTTGTTATCTCAATTTAATTAATATCATATTCATAGACACACATAACACATTTTCGAGTCCAAGGAAAATTCACTTTTTTATGTCTCATATTCGAAGAATAGGAAGAGAATAAAAAAACTTCACTGGTTTAGCTTGGAGATTCGTGGGACCGGTAAAGGATTTTAGACGTGGGTACCCAAAAGGATATTCGGTTTACAATATGTTTCTTTGGTGTTGAAGTCACGAAGCAGTCTGCTTTTAGTTAATCTAACATGCCATTCACAAAAGTAATAACCATATTATCTACTGGGAGTTACACAATTAAAGTACAATTATACCGAGTATACGGTGGTATTTTCACACATTTACTATTTATGTCGGACGTTTCCACTTTGGCAACCAATAAACTTTTCGGGGACTAGGTACGACGACACTATACATATTTACAGAATTTACTATCACACATTGTATTACTTTACTACTTTATTTACACGTCATTCGTCTTAATAAATCAATACTCACATTTCAATATATCTCTACATATTCATTTATTCAACAAATATTCGTTTCCTCTTTTAACATTCATTCCCCGACTAGTGACTTTTCCCTCAGGTTGCAACACTTCAAATAACAAAGCAAGAAAAATAATCCGACACTACACAACTTTTAGTGGTATATCTGCGCATAACTAATATTAAGAATAGGTTGACATTTCTTTTTGAATATACAATTTAGAATAAATAATAACTACCTCCGCAGGCACGTGAGTACAATATATATATCCAACACCTGAATTGATACACTAATCTTTCCGGACCCACACTATTACCACATGAATATTTATATTGGACAACTGAAAACAGATATAAAATGACTCATCATAAGCGCAGGTTAAAAAAAATAAAAGTAGGAATGAATCACAGTCGCTTTTGCAATGGGTCAATTTGCGATAAAAACCAGTCCCTCACTACGGTATAATAATGAATTACCTCCACGAATCACGTCTCACGATATCTCAGTTGCTAACTTTAGTTGGAGACACATGTTACATAAATGAAAAATTATGAAATTCAAGAACTTGGAAGGAGCGGAAGGTAAAAAAAAAATCGGAGAAAGGAGCAGAAGAAAAGAATAGGGAAGAGAAGAGCAGAAGAAGAAAGCGGCGCGCCAAAAGAAAAACTAGGACACTACTACTACAAAGCTAAGTGGTCGAATATACGTATATAACATCCTACAGCCAAATACTCTCTTATAGACCGAAATAATCCAATATGTAGCTTCTAAAATATATAACTTCAAAGCCACGATGCAATTCCCGTTGGCCGAGCCCTTGACGTCCACGAGTTATATCGGAACTGTGGCGTAATCTCTAATTTAGAATTTCTAAAATAAAAAAAATATCCGATCCCTCAGAAAACAGAGAGGTTTTAGTAACAGAATAAAAAAAAACTAGAGTAAACAACGAAAAGAATAGAAAATTCTTATAAGGGATTTGCAAAAAAGATTAAAAATGTAAATAAATCTAATTTTGTAGTAGCGATTTTAATTGCCAAAGTACGCCAGTGGCGTCCCATACGCAAGAGCCGCTAAGTCTTGAGATGCCAATCGATTTCCACAACTACCAGCTTTATAACTAAGCAAACATTGATAATAAGCGAAGGGAGAGGGGGTCGACATCTGGGTACCATAACCTAAGAAAGTTTACTGTATTTATTTACTGAATTTCTCATTACTATCCAATTTGTTTCTGTAATGAGCAATAGTAAAGTAGGCTTGTTGGGTGACGCGGAAAAAAATTAAGTCGCAGAATTATACTAAGCTAAATGCAGATATTTCACCAAACCATGTTTTCAGATGCTTACTATATTCCATAAATATTCTAACAACGTTTTAAATGTCAACCCTATAACACTGCCCACCCTGTCAGACCACGTTCTTGCTTTTCAGGTACCAGTGTAAACAATCTCCCCCAAACTATGAAGCAGAAATGTAGCCCTCTATTTACTCTAACCTTTTCGTACAGGGCTTTGTTGTGAAAACCAACACTTGAAACAATAATATTATTTATCCTACAGAACATTTAGCATTCTTTCACATTAATAAACACATCACATGTACATTCAGAAGTGCCTTCTCATTCGTCAATATTCATTTCAATATACTCATATGTATTTATCATTTATATATATTCATAAATACTACATAGTAGATTCACTACTAGGCGCCCTATACATAGTATCCACGACTGTTCAAAGCACTCAATACTCATATAATTAACATATACGAAAATAAAGCTAATATCATCGTAGTGTTGGTCGGATAGTTGGAAAATGAAGGGTGTAAACCAATCTAGGACCTAAATGGCCCTGTTATTAATTACTTTATAATGCTGTCACTCATCTGGTAAATGTAACTGACATAATCACAAAACTGAAGAACAGAAAATGGTTTGGGGTCCCCTTCCTAAAGGGAAAAGAACCCCTTAAATATGTTAATTAACCCATTCTTTTGTGGGAAACGGTACTCACTCCGGTAGCGAGCGGGAACCCCTGTCTAAATTTACTCAGTCATTATTTTTACAACTAACCTAACTACACAAAATATTGGAAATACCGCCATGTTATCAATGAAGCAATATTACACTACCTACGTATACATATAAATAAACAAGACTATATTTGGACAGGCCCCCCGTGACATTAGAATGAAATTTAGGGAGGGTATGACGGAATCTTTAAATTGAAACACTATCTTAGCACTGTCTTCAAATAGTAAAATCACAGTTCACAAAAAATCCTGTCCATCACTCTTTGATAAAGGTGAACATGGCGTTGACTAAGCTGCTTACACTACCCCACTAATTTCAACTATTTCAGTTTATTATTGTTTAAAACTTATAATTTATAGCTCCATGCTACTCCCGACTGTTTATTTCTTTACTTAAAACTAATTTTACCTTAAATTTGTTCTGGGATATCAGTTCGAAACGCTAATTTACAAGAGCCAAAAATAATGTGTGTTCTTCATCGGATTCCGCGTAAGACAAAAACAAGAACGCCGTCTTTTCCCCCAGCATCAGTAAGTAATACCAATCACATCAGAGGAAATTGGCGGTGATAATATAAACCGGATAAGAATTTGAAAAAGTCTGGATATAAATGGATTTTAAGAGGATCATGGTATGTTAAACGAAGTGAGAGGGGGGTCTAAAGTATTCTTCAAAATTTGGATTGGTAATTAATGCTGAAAATTGTTACTCAATGGCGGGCCTATATTTCAAATAGCAGTAAAATGATGATTCCCATAATCATTCCTAAGAAATACATTTGCCTCTGAAATTAACATAAAATAATGTAAAAATAAAAGTATTTCTCCCCAATATATACTTTCTACTGAATTATATTTCAAATAAATATTAATTTTGAGTATGATAATAATCAAGTAATTAGAATATAAGAATCGAAACATATTTTTGGAAAAATTCACATAGTACAATCTCAGTAAAAAAATTTCTCAGTACAATATCAGTTTCTCCCAAAACAAAACTTCTGCTTCAAATACTGTAACAACATGTTACATATATTTTTATCACATTCTCAATAAGCACGTTTTCACGCATTCCACAGTCTCATGTAGGTATGGATACGAGCGAGTTTGATTGAGTTTTGTTGAAACTCGACTCGACTCGAAGCAGACTCCTTTCAACTCGACTTGAGAATTCGGCTCAAAACTTTTCCCCTAACTCAACTTGAATTCAGATCGAGTATCGAGTAGAGTAAAGCTAAAATGAGAAAATCGAGCTAATTCCTGTATGTAGTTTCAAGTTATATTTTCAAATACTCTATACACGCAATGCAATTATTATAACGGTACTACTACTTCTACTATTACTTCTTCGTATTCTTATTATCTATATATTAAGAACGGTGTCTGTGAACTAAAAATATAACTAAATTCAAAGTGACTATGCTTTTGACTCTTAATCTCAGTAACCACCCAACAGATCTCGATCAATTTTTGACGTAGATGCGGTTCTGGTCCGATAATGTTTTTACTCACTATTCACTTTCACAGTAGAACTTAGGGTTGGGGGAGTAAAGGGAATTATAAAAAGATAATTAAAACTTAATAACTCTTGAATCAAACAAAGAATTTCGACCTTTTTTTTATCAGAGATGACGTTGTTAGCTGGGATGTTTTTTACCATTTCACTTTGAAGGAACAACGTAGGAGTTAGGAAGGAGGAGGAGATATACAAAATCAATAACTATATAAATAGAGTTACCATGTTCGTGAGTTATTAACCTGGGGGGACATATATGAATGAAAAATGCAAATAAAATTGACTGCCTTTGTGACTTCATTACGCTTAAACTACCGAACCGATCTTAGTAAATTAGCAACATAGATGAGATTTGGACATGGGGAGGTTTCGTCATATTACTTTGAAGGTAGAACTTAGGTTATGAGGAGCAGAGGAGAGAGAAATACAAAAATGAATAAAACTTAACAACTCTTGAACCAGCTTACCAATCTCGATCAAATTTTCAACATAGATGAAGTTCGATTTCTTTAATTTTTTCCTTTTGGTGGTAGAAACTAGAAAAGTGGGAGGGGAGGATGTGGTTAATATATAAAACTATATAGATCTTAACATTTGGACCACCTAACTGATCTCGATCAAAGTTTCAACACACATGACATCATGGCCTGGGAAAATTTTTATCACGCCATGCCCGCAACATAAGGAGAGAGGTGGAATATATAAAATCATGGAAATTGACCAATATCGAAGAGTACTTTAGTAATAGTAAAAATGGAACATATTTACTATTTTTCATTAATTTAACCCAGCGACAGTGGGGTGTGCCCTAGCTTTGAAGAAGTCTTAATTTCGATTCATTAAAGATATTATTAACGTGTTATCAAAACTATTTTACTAGGGATAAATATTTTTAAATTTGTATGACATTCAGTTATTCAGAGAACTGTAGTATCCTGCGCTTGCGCAGAGCGTGCGGGTTTGTTTATTATTATTATTATTATTATTATTATTATTATTATTATTATTATTATTATTATTATTATTATTATTATTATTATTATTATAACGCAGCGTATAACCATGGCATTTACAGTGATGGTATCTGGAAACTAAAAGCTATTCAACTGCAGATCTTGGTAATCGAGAAGTATTCAGGAGTAAAGGATATCGTTCACGATGCTCTGGGTTTCGGTTCCGTGATAGCAGGTATTAGTTAAAGGTTATATGCTAAACTTGTTCAAAATTGCTCGGCCCCTTTTTAGGATTATCAGCTGGTCGAAAGGCTTGGCCACAGCTCCTTCACTATGAAACCGAACTGAAAATTGAGCCAAACCAATAGCTCACACAACCGAGCTTTCTCAAACCGGTGCCTCACCGGAGCCGAACAGAACCGAGTTGATGGTTCACCCGTATCAAGGCAGTTCGAGATAACGTCTCAGATGAACCGAGTTGATTCAAACCGGTGGAATCGCTTTCACTTGAGCTGGCTCTAGCCGGTATCTCGTTTGAGTTGAATCAGTGTCACAGCTTTTTGCTCAGTAGAACAAAACCTATCCACTAGATATCACTATACAGGTTGATCTTCTGCTTCGGCCGCGCAGGTTTCAGTCTTGATGATAAGAACTACAGTATATATTGATGATCAACAGATTTGACACTGTCTCGTTATAAAAGTCTATTGTCGTCTCGTCATCGAGATGAAACAAGATGCGAGTAGTGTCCGCTGACGTGAGCAACGCTTAAAGTATTCCACATTACTGCTTATATTTAATAAGACTTTTGCTTTTCAGGCAACTTTTGCTTTCCAGTCAGCAGAACAAGCGAGTCATTCGACTCGACTCAAAGTTCGACTTCAAGAGCAATGGCTCGCCTCGGAAATCAACGAGCGAAAATTACTTTGACTTCACTCGAAACTCGAGTTGATTTTGAGTCGAGTTTTTAGCCCGACTCGTGCCCATCCCTGTTGTTATGCATCTACAGTCACATAACTATTATATCTAAAAATATAAATACACATGAAAGCAAATAGGAATCTGCGCATCCTGAAATGAAATGACTGTTGCACTTTAAGTCAACGTATAATTTTTAGACAAAGTTGTCTTGTGGAGAAAAGAGTTTAAACTAAAGTATTAAAATTTCATACCTGAAACTTGGATATTTCTAAACATCGAATTATTCTGAAAGGTGATTGGGTCCTTTATTAAGGGAAAGGAACCCACGGGATAATTGTTTAACCCATCGCTGTTTAGTAAAGGAGCAGCAAGATAGCGGAAGATCCCTGAGAGAATCTACACATGTAGAATAAGAATCATGTTGATAAGAACACACACGAATTGTACTAATAGACACGGTTCCAAAACTTTAGATTTAGTTTCCAATAGGTGAAAAATTACGACTTGGTAAAAATTTGGCAGGTAAATTTTGTTCTTTCTTATCATTAAAATGGATCTGAATTCAATTTAACACTGGACCTGTCCTTCCTAATTACTTTCCTTCATTGTTTCTGCACCTAAACGAAGAAATAATGATGGGTGTCTAAACCTTCTTAAACTAATCTTATCGTGTTGAGGGTTTTTCTGTTAATTTGATTAAAATGGATATTTATATTTAAAGTTGCAACTATCAAAACCGTAAGCATTCGCAATTGTATTGAAGTTGCAAAGGGTAATCCAAAAATTTATCGCTGTGAGAAGACAATATTAATCATTTCTGATTGCATTTGAATTGTAACTCTCTGGTTACAATTTCCCCAGGTCATTAAAAAAATTTTCATATTCTATCAAATGTTTTTGTAAACATCAATTAAATATATCACACACACATACACACACACACATATATAGGTGGTAGCCCACACACACACACACACACACACACATACACATATATATATATATATATATATATATATATATATATATATATATATATATATATATATATGTGTGTGTGTGTGTGTGTGTGTGTCTGTGTGTGTCTGTGTGTGTGTCGCTGTGTATGTGTGTGTTTGTGAGTGTGTGTATTTAATTTTTCATTCACATTCATTCATTCTTGCTTTCCATTATCGCAGCTGTGGTAACCATTTAATTACATGTTAGAGTAATGAATTAACAATTCTTCTCTTTTCTCCGGAATGCTATCGAAAGTTTTTAAGTTTTGAAAATTATGCATTAGGGTGCATTGAATTTCCACTTTTTTTGAAATCAGCTTACCCTTAGCGAATTTTTTTTGCGTCATTTTCTCTATATGTCATATAGAAAATCGCAGGTCGATTAGTTAATGTCGTTAGGTGCCACTAACGGCCTAAAGTTTCAAAAATTTGTTAAGAAATACATTAAACAAAAAACAAATTATACATAATTACTTTTACAAAAAACATTTTACCCTTAGTAGTTGGTTTCGGCAGAAATGTACATATTTTACGTGAAAAAAAATTCAGCTTGATCGGTCAATTTTTTCAGGTGTTACAGGCTTCTTCAAATTTGGACAAAACTCTCCAAAAATATATTTTATTCAGTGTTTAGTTTAAAAAATCGAGTTTTCGTCTCTTATAAATAGCTAATTAGGTAAAAAAAATGTTGCAATCAAGGTACAAAAACAGACTTTACAGTAGATTGAATGTTATCAAATGAGGCACATACCGGTAGTTGACAAGCTTATGTTCATAGCGCGAAAAAATAACAAGTAATTATTTTTGTAGAAAGACTCGTTTCGATAATACATCTGCACTGCATAGAATGAAGTCACCCAAAAGCTAGTTTGTCGTAAAATTTAAACTGGAGTAGCATCGAGAGAAAAGAAAAAAGTGACTCCTTGTTAGTTTGTCTGGAGATGAGGTTAGGAGTAATTTTGCTTTGCTTTCTAGACAGAAAAGTGGTGTTTGATGTGGAAACTGTTTACGTTGCTGATTGCGTTTAAGTGAAAATACGTTTGTATTTGTGTGCGATTTTGAAGGATTGGGTCCTACTTGTGCTTGTCTGCAGTCATTGAATGTGTCAGTTCGTCATTCCAATGGTGCTGCAAGTTTGTTGATGTCTTGCGTTGACAAAAGTGTCTAACTGTTCAAAATTGGTTTCTGTGAATAAAGTATTAAGTGTCCGTAAAGATGTCACCTAAGAAGAAGTCACGTTTGAATGTAAGGAACTTTGACCATAATGTAATTGGATCCCCTGCGGAATTCACTTTTAGTCAGCTTCCAACAATCGCTGGTGTTCTTAAGCAATTCTTGTGGGAAAGATAGGACACAAAATGGGAAGCAGCATCTCAGAAGGAACCCTCTGCTAAAGTGCTAGCTCATTCAGTGGCTAGGAAAGTAACTCAAATTTGAAGAAAGGCATCAATCAACGGCGCAGCTATTTTGAGCAAGCAACGGGTTATAGCGTTGATTTCACATTATCAAAAAAAGGTCCGTCTGCTGCAAAAATTCAAGGACAAACCCTTTTTTTCGCCAGGAAAACTTTGTTTGATATCGCTTCTTGCAAATGCATCGATCCAGTTGCTTGTACTTCTGCGATAGAGAAGAAAGTGCCTAAATTGAAGGTTTAATCTTTAATTGACCAGAGAACCACCCGACAGATGGGTATGGCAGGACGTTAGAGAAAGGAGACACAGAAACGTGTCAAACATTAATTTACAAAAAATCGAGGTCAGAAAAATCAAACAAAGCCCAATGAAATTAGTAGTTCCAGAAGACAAAACGATAGTGTCCCTTTACTTAATGAATCGTGAGAAGAGTCATTTCCACTGTCAGTTCCTGCGCTTAAAAGAAAGAAGACTAGCCATTCTAAACAAATTATAGTTAGATTGCCGACATTCACCAATGCAGTATATAGATGTAATATATCAGACCGCAAGACCGCAATTATCACTTCGTCGCTTTTGGCAGATATCGGAATGGTTTCCCAGTTCATAAGCAGAAGGTGATCCACAAAAGCAAGATTCGCAGAGAGAAGAAATCCTTAGGAAACGCCATCGTTGTTGAGGTGAGTACATCGCTTGAATCGACCAAAGTAAAAGCGTTATACTTCGACGGAAGAAAAAATCAGACTCTCACCCTTGAGACTAAAGACAGCATCAACCACCGAACAATGAAAAAAGAAGATCACTACGTACTGCTACAGGAGCCAAAATCGAACTATCTTGGCCACGTCTCTCCTTCATCTGCAAGAGGAAGGAGAATACAGGCTGCCATCACAAAGTTCTTTGTTCAGTAAAATATCTCCCTGTCCGATCTGTTTTTTTTTTTTTTTTTTTGGTTGCGACGGTACTGCTAGAAACACTGGTCGGAACAATGGTGCGATGGCATATATTGAAGTTTTCCTGAACGAACCCCTTCAGAGAATCGTTTGTATGATACATACGAATAAGCTCCCATTTCGACATTTGATTGAATTTATAGACGGCAAGTCTACTGGACCGAATACATTTAGAGGACCAGTAGGATCAACACTTCCAACCTGCGCAAAGTTGCCACTCCAGAGTTTGCAGCCCGTTCCAGTATACTGGGACCTCAACTTAACTGAGGATTCATTAAGCACAGATAAAAAGTAGTTTCTGAATATTTGGCAAGCGGTTTCTTCAGGAGAATGCCTCGTTGGATTAGCTCACATAAAGCCAGGTAAAATTCATCAATCCAGATTGCTAACTTTAGCAAAAATAGTCTTACGTTTGTACGTAGGAACAAAAGAACCCACGAATGAACTTAAAACCATCTTCCAGTACATCATGATGGTCTACGCGCCATTCTGATTTGCTGTGATCCGTAATCTATCGTGTGCAGAAGGAGCTCGTCATGCAGCTTTGTAGCAACTCCTCACGACTTCTTGCCACATGGAAGCGAAATACAGGAAAATGATTGATCCAGTGATCCGTATAAATGCGTGGTACGGCCATCCTGAGAACCTCTTCAATGAATGTTGACAGAGAAAGATGCTAAAGTACGAGAACTTGGCTGGAGGACGGTCCGAAAAGCAAGACATACGACCCAATCTGGTGATCGCGTACTGGTACGAGAATTCGTCGTCCCTGAAATCAACTTAGAAGCGACAAACTAGGTTGATATGAATAATTGGTCAACATGCACGCTGGTGGAGCCACCACTGACAAACACTTGAGCCTTCAGAAGCTAAGAGAAAATGTAAAGACGGCTCCAATGTCTGATGAATCTATTACATCCTTACCCTGTCATACTCGCGCTGTAGAAAGAATGGTGCAGTTGGTGACAGAAGCGGGATCAGCGGTATGTGGGCAAGAAGCACGACATAAATTTGTCCTAGCAACACTATAATCAAGAAAAAACATAAGAGAATTTAATACAAAAAAATAAATGTAGGTAAACGAGTAAGGATATGAACTTGCACTACTATATGCAGCATTATTATAGAGTGGGGGGAACTCGAACTGCAACCACCTCCTCGTGGTGCGTTCTGGGTTATTTCTATCATTAATGTTTGGAAATAAGCAAAGAGCTGCAGATATAAAACAAAATCTTTCTCCAGATGAATCACAAACAATGCAACTTAATTTTAAGGAATAAAAATGTAGGGACATATTTGCCTATATTTTAAGCCACTGGTGGTACCTGAATAACTTAAAACGTTAAACTGATTTTTTTCACGTAAAATATAGACTTTTTATAGAAACAAAACCACATAGGATAACCATATTTCATAAAAGTACACATTTTACATTTTGCAAAATAACATTTATTTTTTCTCCTGTCACCACGGCATGGCGCGTCCTCAGGTTGCGGATCGAGGAGAAGGCCTCTAGATATAGAGGTTAGCTGCGAATATACTGAATAAGCAGTCGCGGACAGACGACTTGGAGTGGTCCTCCAGCTTGGGGGTTTGGGTAAGGCTAACACCCTCATCCTGTAAAAAAAGGTACTTGTTCAGAAACATTCACAAAAGCCTCGGACAAGGACTGATAACTTGGCACGACATCAGCAAAAGAAAATGGACATGAGATTTGGAACATGGAATATTAGAAGTCTTTATAGGGCAGGCGCGTTAAAATCTGTAACGAGTGAGTTAGAGAAATACAGGATGGACTTAGTAGGAGTTCAGGAAGTTAGGTGGGAAGGAAATGGATCTGAGAATTCCGGAAATTTTACGTTCTTTTACGGGGAAGGAAACAAAAATCATCAGTTAGGAACAGGGTTTTTCGTTCACAAACGAATATTACCAGCAATTAAACGGGTTGAATTTGTTACTGACAGACTTTCTTTTATTACTCTTAAGGGACAGTGGTGTGATATTATTGTTTTAAATGTACATGCTCCAACTGAAGATAAGGGTGACGATATAAAAGATAGTTTTTACGAAGAAGTGGAACGTATATTTGACCAACTCCCGCGATACCATATGAAGATTCTATTAGGGGATTTCAATGCGAAGGTAGGACGAGAGGATATTTTCAAACCGATTATAGGGAACGAAAGTTTGCATAAGGAAAGTAATGACAACGGTGTTAGACTCGTGAACTTTGCAACATCCAAAAACCTAATCGTGAAGAGTGCAAAATTCCCACATCGCGACGTTCATAAATATGCTTGGACATCACCAGACGGAAAAACACATAATCAAATTGATCACGTTTTAGTAGATAGAAGAAGACAATCTAGCATAATTGACGTCCGGTCGTTTAGAGGGGCTGATTGTGACACTGATCACTACCTGGTAGCAGCGATAATACGGGAGAGATTATCGTTGAATAAAGGTAATACTCAATGTCCGAAAACGGAGAGATTTAATTTAAAGAAATTAGAAGAGAGCCAGGTAAGAGAGGAATACCAGGTTGAAGTTTCGAATAGATTCTCGGTTTTAGAAGACTCGGAGTGCACTAGTGTTGAAGATACTTGGATTGAAATTAGAGATAGCATTAAAAGTGCAGCAATAGAAAAATTGGGACACGCGGAAATACGTAGGAACAAACCATGGTTCGACCAAGAATGCATTAAACTAGCAGAGAAGAGAAAACAGGCAAAATTACGGTGGCTACAAAATCCGAATGAAATAACTACACAAAATTTCGTAGATATCAGGCGGGAAACTTCCAAAACTTTTAGAACAAAGAAACGGGATTTTTTGAAAGCTAAAATCAAGGAACTTGAAGATAATAGTAAAAATAAAAATATTCGGGACATGTATAAGGGGATCAGTGAATTTAAGAAAGGCTATCAACCTCGTGCTTATATTTTAAAGAAACCTGACGGAACAATTCTCACTGATACGGATAGCCTCTTAAATAGATGGAAAGATTTCTTTGACGATTTGCTGAACACGCAGCCAAAAACTAATGTGCGTGGAGAAAAGGAGATACACACCGCAGAACCGTATATTCCAGAACCCAATCGAATAGAAGTGGAAGCCGCTATAAAGAAATTAAAGAAACACAAATCTCCGGGTGTAGATGAAATTCCGGCTGAGTTAATTTTAGCTGGAGGCGAAAAATTGTGGAACAAGATACACAAACTCATTCTCCTTATCTGGAACAAGGAAGAATTGCCACAAGAGTGGAAAGAGTCAATCATTGTTCCAATTCACAAGAAAGGCGACAAAACTGACTGTAATAATTATCGAGGCATTTCTCTTCTGTCAACATCCTATAAAATCCTTTCAAATATTCTGTTAGCAAGATTGACCCCATACGCAGATGAAATTATTGGAGATTATCAGTGCGGATTTAGACGAAATCGATCAACTATCGACCAAATATTTACCATTCGCCAAATACTCGAAAAGAAGTGGGAATACAATACCCCGGTACATCAACTATTTATTGATTTTAGAAAGGCTTACGACTCGGTTAGGAGAGAAACATTATACAACGTTCTTACAGAACTTGGAATACCGAGAAAGCTAATTAGATTAATTAAGATATGTTTAAGTGAATCCCAAAGTAAAGTCCGGGTAGGAAAATTTTTGTCCACGAGCTTCCACGTCGAAAATGGCCTGAAACAAGGAGATGCGTTGTCGCCATTATTATTTAACTTTGTGCTGGAATACGCCATAAGGAAAATCAAAGATAGCAACCAGGGCCTAGAGTTGAACGGCATTCACCAGGTTATGGCATATACTGATGATGTGAATTTAATAGGGGATGATAGGAGAACAGTAGAAATAAATGCAGAAATCTTATTAAACGCTTGCAGGGACATGGGTTTAGAAGTAAATGGAGAGAAAACTAAATACATGGAAGTGCGTCGGGACCGTAATACTGCAAATTGTGAAGGCGTTAAAATATTAAATAATACTTTTGATAAAGTGGATACTTTCAAATATTTAGGATCAATATTAACAGACGAAAATCATATTCACGAAGAAATTAAATGTCGACTAAAAGCAGGGAATTCGTGTTACTATTCGGTTCAAAATCTCTTGTCGTCGCGAATTCTGTCGAGGAATTTGAAGCTTAAAATATATAAAACGATAATCATGCCTGTTGTTCTGTATGGTTGCGAAACATGGTCGCTTACTCTGAGGGAAGAACATAGACTGAAAGTATTTGAGAACAGGATCCTGAGAAGAATATTCGGACCCAAGAGGAACGAGAATGGGGAATGGCGGAAGCTTCATAACGAGGAACTACATAGTTTATACGGTTTGCTGAACATTGTTAGGGTCGTCAAGTCTAGGAGGCTTAGGTGGGCAGGTCATGTAGCTAGAATGGAAGAAAGTAGAAACGCTTTCAAAGTCTTGACTGGTAGACCCATAGGAAAACGACCATTAGGAAGACCTAGGCGCAGATGGGAGGATAATATTAAGATGGATCTTGCAGAGATAGGAATACAAAGTAGAAACTGGATGCAATTAGCTAAGGATAGAAGTCAGTGGAGAGCTTTTGTGAACGCGGCATTGAACCTCCGGGTTCCATAGGCCATAGAGTTAGTTTTTTTTTAACATTTATTTTTTCACAAAATTTAAAATCTTTTGACCGTTGGTGGCCCTTAAAGATATTGATCAATCGACTTGCGATTTTTTACGCGTTATATGGAGCCCATTTTGCAAAAAAATATCACTAAGGTTAAGCTGATTTAAAAAAAGGGGAAATTCGATGCACCCTATTATGCATTCCTGTACCTTGTCCCGTGAGAATACACAACGCTATACATTTTTGAACAAATTTTCGTGTCCACATAGGCAAACCATGTATAATTATTTCTCATTTGCGGATTCAACCTCTATCATGGAATATATATTATGCGTTTCAACACAAACAATTGGTTTTCCTTTTATTAAGTCTGTTTAAAAGATTTTGTTTCACTATTGTTTAAAAAATTATAAGTGACTTTATAAAATACATTTCAATGTTCCACGAATTCCATTTTTGGCGACGAGAACGTTCTTCTATAACTTCCAATTACCGAATAGCTAACAAAACATTGTGCCTGTGCACAGTGGATAATTGAAGAGTATAAGAGTTTGTATTTTCATTAGATTCCTGATCCGAGTAGTTTGGTCCTCATTTCAGTATAATCTGTGACGTCTATTGAGTTATTTATGGCTTCGTACCTTTATCCCTTTCGCATTCGGAAAATAACTAGAAGATCGTTGTGCCTTTTTAGTTGATTACAATATTTTTGCCACCGTTTCGACAGGAACAGTGGAACCCTGTCCGGAAGAACCTCTTGGGTGTAGGGCATCAAGTGAACTTGCCATGTTATGTGCTAAACAAGCCTGACGTTACATGGAATCTTGATTCCAGTTCGATTACCGCATTTCATTTTTGCACAATCTATGTAGTTATGAATGAAATGTTAATAGTTGTTTTTGAAAATTCCAATAAAAGGTTGACCTATAAAACTTATAACATTTCACAACTCCAAACAATTCTCCAACACAACTCCAATTCATACAATTCTCAGGCATTGCCAACGGCCAAACATTTTCAACGGTCTTGTATAAAGTCGATGTTGGAATATAGTTATTCTGTCCGAGTTTGGATTTATTCAAACTGTATTTTCATTATTTTGCATATCTCATCACGTTGTTCATTTGCACGAGTATTATTCAAATCTATTTCTAACTATTGAGATATTCGTTTCAGGCTCCACAGGTATTTCTGGTTTATACCTGCTCAAAGTAACAGCCACAATTTTTCTGAAAAATTTTCGAAAAATTGAATTAAGCCTCTGTATTTTTTATCAAAATCCTAATTGTTCTGGAGTCAAGGCTCTTGTCGGTATCAAGGCATTGCCGACGTGGTTATATGCAGTACGTAGTATAACAGCCAATATTTCTAATTGAATCATTAAGAACGATTTTTCATAGGGTTTGAACAGTCGACTGACGAATCTTCATCGTCAGGTGGAAATTGCACGAGCAATCTCTCCAAAATTTTGAAGAATACATCACTTCGTATGTGGAAGGGTAGGAAAAAGTCTGGCTGATTCAACATCAGTGTATTACTTATAATTTCACGTAGATTGTTGAATGATTCCAGCGCGTCAGCGTCGAATATGAATTGTTGATAATTTATAAGTAATTTATATAGTTTATAGGTAAGTCCGGTAAAGTTGTAAATAAAGTTTCGCGTCCAACCTATCAAACAAAGAAATTTTACGGATTTTCCGTACTGGAAAGCAACGAAATTCTTTATTTCCTGCGTATCAACTCTTACCGTAATACCACTTACTCTTGAAGGGAAACTTTGCTCGCGCGACCGATCCGTATATTATTTTTAAATGTAGTAAATGATCTTTCAGTTGATGATTTTACTAATAGGTGATTCAAATATAGAAGAACAAAAGAACTTGTAGACTCATTAAAGAACTTAGTCTTCTCAAATTGGAAAATAGCAGGACTATTTTATAAACCTAGGCAGTAAGGCAACATTTCCGAACTTTTTGAATAAAACTCGTGCATGGATAAGATTCTTCGTGCAAGCTATCCCCATAATCAGTACTTGTGGAATGGAACAAAGAAAATTACTTTGCTTGTGAAACTCTGTTTAACTGGTCGGTTATTGGGACTTCTTTGACATGAGCAACAATTATTTTAGTATTGACAGGTCAGATGTCCAGAAGGTGGCGTGCGTTACTCGAAGCTTTTGGCACCACCAGAAATTTTTTTCCTGTATGCGCACATTTTCCAGGGCTATTCAGAAGCGTAATCATTTATTTATTTCAATCCCTTCGAACCCGGGTTGCATACCCTGTGGAACAAAAGAAAAAACAAGGATCACCTACTGTTTCTTCATTCTTCAACGGAAATCTCTACGGAGGGTATTAAGGTTACCTAAAACTCAGAAAATAGACACCAGTGATGCGATAGTAATTTACAAAGATCGTTTCTAATCGATTTTCTTACATCGACGCAAGTGGTAATATATTCATTTATGTCTTAGGCGGAGACATTGAAATCAATAGTCATTTCTTGTTCCTCATTAACAGTCCCATTAACCTACCCCTTCCGGATAAATGTTACTGCATAAAGAGGTTTGGAAGTTAGCTTTGAGTCAAGCGCGGGATGTTTGAGCACTGTCCTCCAGGCTTACTAATGGCAATCTTACCTTTCCGTATCTTAACGACCATTATGTTCTGTTGATCAATATGGAATGTGACTAAGTGCCCGAAAGTATCCTTCATTCGTATTTCGTTTCGTTCCAGGTCGATTGTGAAATGGAACTTATATTTAAAGTGGTCTTCCAAGATAAAATAAGTCCGTAAATATTTTATTAGGAAAATAACCGTATCGAAAATATTTTCTTGAATTCTTAAGTTTAAATTTTGTACTCCTTTACGCCTAAACATGCATTTTCAATAGTAATGATTTTTGAATTCTCGCAGCTAAACTCCCACATTGTAGACCGTAATTGCTGCTTTAGATTGTCGTCTTCATCACTGTTTCTTTTACTATTTTTCCCTACCGTGGACGTAAAGCTTGCTTGAACTTTACTAAGTGTTTACTGTTTGTTCTGATTGTGTTTGCTCTGGATTAGGGCGGATAAATTACTTTTTGCAGCACACGAAAGCTACAAGGAGAGACGTAACTTCACATACAGTTTAACAAAAGTGCGACGCAATGACACAAGTTTCTCGGTTAGGCAATGCTTTTACAATGATGTCTACAAGTCTGGCTTGAGAAGAATTTTCGCGATTTGGTAGTAGAACTCAATTACTTGTCACGAGTAATACAAAATGATCCACACTTTGGACAATCGTACAGCGTAGACCGTAGTGTTGTTTTCTGAATACACTCGTTATGATCATAGCTGTATTATATTTTACATAAGGCCGGGAATTCGATATACGTTTTACTGCTGCTGTTTATTGAGGCATACCACGCTCCAGATACAAGTACAAGGTATTTCTCCACTATTCGAAGCGTTCGATACATTTCGAGATATTGCTGAAGTTTACTCAGAAAAGCACGTGGTAGTCCTCTGATAATAATACCATCGAAAGTCGGGAATCGATCTATATCCCTTATATTTAACTTAGGCCTCATACTCGGTGAAAATAAAAAATAGTTAGTAGGAACCAATATGAATGGTTAGATTTATGACCGGGTTCGTAATAGACGACGTGGTCGTTTTCGAGGGCACCCCATTGTATTCCGAGGGGACATCATTAGTAGTTTCAGGAGACTTAATCCCGATCCAAGGACAAAAGTTCCCTGCGACCGAAGATCCGAAGAGATTCGTGTCGACTCTCCCAATAACCAATTAAAAGTTATGTTAACGCTGAACAATAACGAAGCACTGAGTAGTAACTACACTAGTGTGCGAGATTGTATCGTAGAGTTTCGTAGGATTGGTGGAAGTCAACGTTGGAATTAGATAACGGATTATCATATAAGCGGCTGTTATTTACGCTCGACTTTTGGTTCTCGCCTGTTCTCTACTAATTTCGCTAAAATGAACCAAATTAGTATGTTCTTTCAGTATTTCGGATTTTTGTTCTATTATTTTACACACCTTCAGGTGTTTGTTCTTTTTTTCACAAGAGACATTGTCCTTAATTTCTCAAATTTACTCGTTCATAACTTTTAATTTTGTTTCAACGCGCTGAAAGACCACATTTGCGTTTCCAGGTACTGAACTAGCTTACTTTATTTCTAAGTTGTCCAGCCTTTTATTCTGTGGTTCGATTTCTACTTGATGCTGGAGATGTATACATTAACCTCTTTGAATTTACTATTATCCTGCATTATTTTAAATATTGTCGATGTGACGGTGCGCTTGGCGTTAAATTTGCTCAGTCCGGGTGATCATCTCCCACATAACTTGGTTTAAGGAGATTTTACAAATTTTATAAATTTTCCGACTTAATGCTTTGAGTCGAGTCTTCAAGTGTCTGATCCGTTTGTCTAGATTTTTGAGTAAATTTTCAAACAGTACTAAAATAATATCGTCATTTTGTCGTGTCAATTTGTTAAAGGGCGTGGGTGGATAAGTATATATCCCGAGATGTACCTTCACGTCGAGTGAGTGGCATATAGGTAATCCTTGATGCATTATTCCTCACGTTTCAAACGTCAACTAACATTGGTTCATGAGAAATGGCCCGTAAAGAGAATAACCATCAACAACACCATAAAATAATGCAATCTTTGTTGTACTGTATCCCACAGGTCCTGAAAGGCGGGATGGGGAGAAGAAGCTAAATAGTGGAACACGGAAACATTTGAATAAAAATGTATTTTAATCCAAGAAATAGAAGAAGATATAATGTAAACAAAAAGCAAGTTACATATAAAAAGTACAGGTATTTCAATGTGTGAAACAAGTAAGGATAAAAGGAGCATTGTAGTATGTACTTCAGTCGTTCTCACGGTTTTCCATTATGACCACATAACTGTCGTAATCGAATATTTTGCTCAATATTTGTGTTTGTTTTGGGATTCTCAACAAATATATTCCGTAACTAAGGTAATAAATAACGGATGCAACATGCAGGCAAGAATCCATTTGCACACTTGCAATCCACTTGTACATTCGCAATAGTGCCTAATGAAACTTTTGTAATATTCTGTATTTGGTTTTAAATGAAGCATTTGTGTGTCTTGAAAACTCTATGGTTTTCCATATCTAGTCGTTATCCTTGAGAAGCTGCATATTACCATTACTTTCTCGTCCAATATTTCATGCCAAGAGAAGCTTAAGAAGTTGAATGACAGTACATATGAGGAAATAGCAGAAGCAGGGAAAGAAGAAGATATGAAGTCAGGTAATAGAAGAAAGTAAGAAGAAAGGATTATCAGTTTATTGATGAAGATGGAAGGATACCGGAGATGAAAGGTTTTCCGAAAATTCATAAGAAGGAAGTAAAACTGAGACCGGTTTTAGACTGTAGGAGAAATTTTATGGAAGCATTGAAGAAAAGATTAAAAATATTCCAGAAGCTCTCAGAGGAATTCAGGATAGCAAGAGGGTAGTTAATTCAGCAGAAGTGAAAGAATTGATAAAAGGTTTAGGAATCAGAAAAGAAAGGACTGTTATGTTTAGTGTGGACGTTGAAAGTATGTTCCCCAGCCTCAAGAGAGAAGAAGTTCTAAGAGTAGTAGACAAGGTGATGAAGGACATGAAAACTGGGAAAAATTGAAAACTGGAATAAGGAGAACATGAAAAAAGCTTTAAGGTTTGTGTGGGACAATAGTTTCTGCAAGATAAGTGATAGGATAGTGAAAATGAAAGATGGATTGAGCATTAGTTCATGTATAAGCCCAGTAATAGCAGATCTGGTAATGAATGAATCGGAGAAAACAGTGATAGAGAAAGGTGGTGATAAATTAATATTGTTCTGTAAGTATGTGGATGATTGTTTTGGAATATTAAAAGGAACCAGAAGGCAATTCAAATTTTTTTTGGAGAATTGAATGATGAAAGAAAAGGTATCATGTTAGAGAAGGAAATAGAAAAAAACGTGTAACAAATTTCTTAGATATCAAAGTAAAGAGAACAAAGGAAGGAAATTTTATAACGTTGTGGTTTCAAAAAGAATGTCCATCAGAAGTTTACTGCAATAAAAGAAGTGATGTCGATGAAGGAACAAAAATTAATTTCATTAGGAATATGGAAGAGAAGATCAAAATGATAAATACAAAGGAAGATCAAAAGGAGAAAGATATAGAAAGACTATGGGAAGAATTGAAAGACAATGGTTACAGTGAAAAGGACAAGAAAAAGAGCAGGAAGAGAAGGAAGAAAAGTGAGAAAGAAGAAGAGAAAGAAGAGGACAAGAAGAAAAGATGGCATTGTGTTGAAAGTGCAGGGAGATATCAGAGAAGATAAGAAGAATTGTTAAGAGAGAAGGTATTAAGACGTACAGGCAAGGAGGAATGAAGATAAAAGATATCATCAAGAAAAAGATGAGAACGCCAGCGGAATTATGTAAGAAAGGAGTGATATATGAAGTACTGTGTGAGATGTGTGATAAGGTGTATATAGGAGAAAGCAAGAAGAGAATGCAAGAACGTTTAAAACAGCATAAAGATTATGTAAGATTGAAGAGAGACACGAATGCCATTTACAAGCACGTAGACGAAACAGGCCACGGAGTAAACTGGGAAGGAGTGAAAATATTGGAATTTGAAGGGAGACAACTGGTTAGGAAGTGGAAAGAAGCGAAGAGGATAAAAGAAGTGTACGTTAAAGCTATGAACTTGAATAGTTGTTTAAGTATTAATGAACAATGGATGGACATTTTGAAAAGGGAAGAAAGAAGAAAGAAGAAAAGTAGCATATAAGGACAATATAGGGTTAAATTTTATTTATATGTTTTTCAATATTCACGTAGTTAATTAGTAATCAATATTCAGATAGAAAATTTAGTATTCAATATTAGGTAGAAAATTTCAATATTTAGATAGTTAATTAGTATTTAATTTAGTTAATATATGTTAAATATAAAGATTAATTAACAACGTATTATTTCTGTTAAGAGTTTAAAATTGTCACAACAATGGGCATATATTTTGAATTTTAATGAAATTCTTGGTTGGTAGAGATAACAAATTATGTTATGTTAATTATGATTTCAGTTGGAATAGTAGTCTGAAGAAGGAAGTGATATAGTTCCGAAACTGTAACATTTCTCGTTAATTTATAATAAATAATATAGATAGCCTTGTAAGAAAGTTATGTTTAATTTGTACCCGTTTATATTGGAAGGTCCCACATAAAATCTTTCTAATCAAATATTTTTCGTTCAATCGAGGAAAATCCTCAAGATGCTGTGAAGAAGTATATGCAAAATGAATTTCTCCATACGCAATTTCTTCTGTTCAATAAAGGCTGCAAAGATGTTTTCGTTTCCTGAAGTTTTCGCAGATTTCATAATTGCGGAGTGGTTTTCTTCTGGCGTGACACGTATGGAGGATTTATTGTGTAGGATACTAGCAATTCTATAGTACGTGCCAATACTAGCAATCATTTCATTCTCAGATATTTTATCCAACCGACTATATCTTTCTTTCAGCATTCCATGTATAGCTTAAAATATCCAAGAAATTCTTGTAACAAAAGTGTATAATTTGTTTCTGCAGCGTCTAAATGTAACTTTTTGCCTTAGATGCAGACATAGAACTTCATAATCTTTGTCCTCAATAGAAGTTTTACAGAGTCTATATTTCAATCCATGGACTACTAATTTACTAATATATCAGTACAACTCTTATGTACATGTAGGCTTTTGTCCCCTTCCCCAAGAAAGATCGCAATAGACGCTTCTGGCTGTCGGTATTACTTTTCTTGCGATAAATTAACAGAACCACAAAGAGTCATTCTTCTTTTTTGTTTTAAAGTGGTATGGGGTATTCAATCCCAAATAAATTGTTAAATATTAACAGATATATAATATCCCAAACTAGGGATTGGGGCACCACAGATATTCAAATAGGGCCGAACTGAATCTGGAACCTCAGAAACAATAGCTGTTTGTTTTGGAATTGCCTTCTTTTATGTCTGGTATGCTTGGTTTTCGCTAATGTTTACTACGGTGCACCCGTGATACAATTTTGATAAAAATATGTATGTTATTGTTCGGTAAAAGCAACATATAAATTTGTCATAATTGTGCTCGCAGTCCATCATAGGTGAAATAGGGCCCAAATATTTGAAAAAAAATGAAGTGGGAAATGGTCGGGGGAAGTTTTTATTTTTTCAGTCAAAATCCCTTGTATACATCTATTCGTACATCTAAGTTTGAATAAAATCTATCGAGTGATTTTTGAGAAATGAATTAATCCCACTTGTAGCTTTTGCGTCATTTCTCTTGAACAAATTAGAGTTGAGTTTGAAACGTGATGGATTAATGTATCTTGACAGTACCAATACACTACCCATTTGTCGTCCCAAGATTCATGTTTGGCCATTTCACTGTACATATCGACACATGTCCTTTCAATTCATATTCTGGTTCAGTTTCTGCGACAGTATCTTGATACAATTGTCTCCTTATAGCTAATTTCCATATCCTCCCGCTTCCGTTTCATCGTTGTTAGTATTATGTATGGATCTAAAGTCGTTTTTCTCTTGTTCGAGGTCAGATATCTCAAGTTGGATACCAGGTTTCGCTCGTTTGCCTTGGAATAACCATTTTGATTTTCTGGATCAAAATCCTTGGAATATGCGTCACTATCTTTATAGACCGACATACTCATTTCATCTCGTTACTTCTTCCGTTGTTCGTTACACTCTTTACACTACACAACGATCTTTTTTGTAATATTTTCTTCGACCTCCTCAGTTTCATCGAAGTCGGTACATACAAAATGGATCCACTTTTAATTTCCCCTGCAACCAACCAAACTACGTGCAACACGCCTTATGCCTTCTCCATCATCTAACCGACACAGATTACTGAGAACTTCAGTAGCTTTAATGTCCACCAAAAAGTTATATTTGTCTTATCAATATTTGTTGCCATATTGTTAAGAGTAGTATTACACATGAAGAAACCAACAAAACAAAGTCAAGCTATACTTATTACCTATCTTAGTTGAATACTGTCATTACCAGGTACTTTCTTCTCACCTTGGGCTAAACAAATTATTCTGTTTTAATACCCATTTCCCCTTAGTAAAAACTAACGAAAACAACTTTGTAAAAACAGTGACATATCCAACGATTTTCTGAGAGAACTTCGTTTGATTTTATAGCTTCTCATACTATTGACTGCAACTAAAATTCATCTTTATTGTTAATATTTTTAAATTTAATGTGCTAGTTATATTAAAATCCATTGCTAAGAAAACTTATGGATCTCATGGAAAAATCCTACGTCGCCCGTCTTCATTTGTATGTAAAAACAAATTATGGAAATACACTTGCTGTCGACATATTTATTTTTATAAAATGCAATGTAAGAATAAAGTAGTGTAATAGAGGAAAAGAATATTGTAAAATAAAATTTATTTCCAATGTAATCAATTGTTTATACTTCTGTAATTATTCTCTTTGATTTATGAATCATCGGACTAGCGAATATAATGTTTAATATATGTTGCAACAATCTGAATTGTAGTAAACGACATAACAATCCAATGGCATTTCATTTCATATATTTTTCAAAAATAAAATTACACTGAAGTTGTTTCTTGGCTAAATTCTGAGGGTAAGAAGCCACCAAGAAAAATGTGTAACAGGCATCGCTATCCGACAAGCGAGTAGCAAGTAAGCAGGAGTTCCCTAGCGGAAACTACACATACATAGTGAGAATCATATTGTTAAGAACAAACACCTAGTATACCGCCATTCACAGACTATAATTTCACATGAATTACTATCCTATACTACTATAAAGGTTACCGAAATTTTATGTTTAGTTTCAAAAAGGTGGAAAAATATCACTGGATAAGAATCTCCGAAAAAATTTCTCCTAACTCATCACTAGAATCGAACGGAATTCATTGCAGCAAGGACCTGTTCTCTAATCACTATTCTTCATTACAGTGTCTCCTAACTGAGACTTCCATGTTTCATATTTCTCATGCTCAATTTTCTCTACCCGAAAGATTTGTATCTCATTGTTATGAAGGATCGTGGGTACCTCATTGTATCGTGGTAAATATTTGAGAGACTTTTCGTATAATTCTTGAAATGTGATTTACCTTGAGTAATAATACATAAATCACTACTACATAATAGAGATGCATGTATTTGAAAAAAAGTTTGAAAAATAATAAATGGGTAGAAAGGAATTATTTTGTGTTAAATTACGATCTAAAAGTCCTAATAATAAACATTTTTTTCAATTAGATCAAATGGGGAGTTTAGATGAAATTACGAACTATTAATACCTTAAGCCTTCGCAATATGTTCTGAAATTATACGTACAATCCAAATTTCTCGCTATGTGGGGACCACTATTTGAAAAATCGCACGGTATCTGCATTGTAACCGTATAGTTACACGGCCTGTTACAAAATAGCATTCTAATTCTTGAAATACGCATATCTTCTTACTACATATACCAAATTTCGCTTTACTTGATCTTAAGCATGCTTTCTTCCTACGGTTAATTGTTCATGCAATTTTTATTGAGGTGCTTTAGCCAAAAATTAGACACTGTGCAGTGTATTCAACTTGAGTACTAAAGGAATGTTATTTTTTCATTCTTGTGTTCAACTAGTTACATTTTTTATTATTGGTTTACTTTTCTGGTAGTACTGAATAGGATATGACGTCATACGTTTCTCAGTATTTTGAATCCGTTCTCAGTATTTTGAATCCATTTGTCAAATTGACTTCAAATACCATACCTATTGGTTGGAGTTTTTTTAAAGGGCAAAATCGTGCTTCGCAATTCAATGGAGAACGAGGTAATTGATCGATGAAAGAGATATTCAATTATTTAGTTCTGTAATTTAATTTTTGCTATTTTTTTTTAGTTTTTTTTCATTCAAGTGTTCTCCTTTAAATATATTCTATTTTGTGCTTGTGAAAACTTCCTGCAAACTTTCCTTCGGCGATGAGCATTTGAAGTTGTCCTTTTCTTCTATAGGTAAAAATAGTGTTATGTTAATCTATAACAAATACCAACACACTTTGTTTTGCAGAAAAGATGATGCTTCTTTTCCCGTAAATTCGATGCACTGATTGAGGAAATTCACTACGTTTTCCCCTATCACGTCAGGTTTTCGAGTTATTTGCTAACTCGACCCGGTTTGCGAGTTTCGAGAAATCTCTAACTAGGAGTTAATGTAATTGTGACTTACGAAGATGAAAAGAGATTGTTTATAAAATATGGTCTTACTTTGTAGTTTACATGTTCCTTTTGTTGGTGAATTACAAGAAATAAAGTAACTGAAGCGAAGGTTAAAAACTGATCAGGTTTATTTCGTTATGTTTGTGGAGAGTTTACTCCTAAATCTCAGAGGAGACTAATTTCCGATGTTCTCAATACTGCATACAGATATTATTGCGATTGTCCTCTTCGTGATAATGGTCGAAAATGGGCACCCAACTTTACCTGTAAAAGATGTGACGTAAGACTAACTCAATGGCTCAAGGGTAAAGAGGATCACTTCCCCATCGGTGTTCCTTGGTCTGGCGAGAACCAGCTAATCATATAGATTATACTTATTTCTGCTTTACAAATGTGACAGGATTTTCTGCGAAAAAAAGAAAGCCATCCAATACCATGATCTTACTTCAGCTTAGCGATCAATCCCTCATCGATAAGATTTGTCTATTTCTGTTCCATCAACTGCAATACACAAGTTTCCTGAAGAAGATCCATCATTACTGGATGAAACGGGATCATCCGCGTCTGATGATTAATACGTTCCACAGGAAGAGAACAGGCCTCACTTGATAACACAACAGGAACTAAACGATTTCGTTAGTGATCTGTACTTATCTAAGCAGGAAGCCAAATTTTCAGCTTCTCGTCTGCAACAATGGAACGTTCTGGATCAAGGAACAAAGGTGACCGTCTTTGGAAACAGAAATAGTGAGTTTTTACCATATTTCTGTGTTACAGATACCGGTGTTTTTGGCTGTAATGATGTAAAGGGGTTATCTTCAAAATTGGTTATTACGCATAGACCGGAAGAAAGCGTCTATTCATTGACGCTTCTAGTGTTAGCTTAAAAGCTGTATTATTACATAATGGTAAGGTGCTTATTTCTATGCCAGTAGCATATGCTGTAGCAATGAAGGAAAGTTACAGCAACATTTCGAATATTCTACAAGCTATTAAATACAATAACTACAAGCGACAGGTTTGTGCTGACTTCAAAGTTATATGAATTTTTCTCGGGCTACAAATTGCCTTCACAAAACATCCGTGTTTTTTGTGCTTGTGGGACAGTCGTGAGACAGAGAAAGACTACATTGTTAAAGAATGGCCGGAACGAAGTGAATTAACTCCTGGCCAATATAACGTAAAATGCGTACCACTAGTTGACCCGAAGAACGCGCTTCTTCCACTTTTGCATATAAAACTTAAACCAATGAAGAACTTTGTGAAGAGTATGGACAAAAGTGGTGAGGGTTTTCAATATCTGCGAAATATCTTTCCATATCTTCCCAGGTTTAAGTAATGCAAAGTTAAAAGAAGGGTAATTATTGGTCCTCAGATATCTAAATTACTTTCCGACAATGTCTTTGATAGTAAGATAAGTGAAAGTGAACTAGAGGCATGGAGATCGTTATTTCTGTAAACGAACAGAGGAAAACTATGGCATACTAATGAATAACCATGTTGAAAAATACAAGGCACAAGGGTGTAGAATGTCGCTCAAAATACACTACCTGCATATCAATTTGAGCTTTTTTCCTGAAAATCTAGATGATATGAGCGACAAACAAGGTGAGCGTTTTCAACAAGACATTTTGCAGATGGAACAGCGTTATAAATGGAAATGGGACCCGTCTGTTGGTTTCACTGAAAGAGCACTCAACAACATACAAAAGGACAAGAGTTTCCAAACGGTCTTTGCTGTAATTCAGTTTCTATCAATTCTTCATGTAAATATGAGTTGAGTTGATTTTGAGTTTAACGTCCCGTTCAGCAGCGAGGCTATATGAGACGTGGACCTACTGATTAACGTGGAATCCGAACCACCTGAGCTCCCGCCGGGAATCGAACCCAGGTCTCCCACGCCACAGGCGCGTACGCTGGCCGCTTAGCCACAAAGGAGGTGTTCATGTAAAATGTATCACAAATAATACCAATTATAAATGTTCTGTTTACAACTTTTAATATTGTATAATATAATGTAATAGTGTAATGTAATATGTATTTCTTTCAGTAACACTTTATAAGCAATGTATATTTTGTATCTGAAATGATGTTAATTTTGTAAAAAGCGAATCATCATCATCGTCATCATAGCAGAAAATCTGAGGATGATAGGATGATAGAAATTCATTTTCGAATTCAGGACGTTCGATTTATTAAAGATCACATAGTTTTATCTCTGCAAATATTTGAAAGATAAAATTTGTAAATATTTATAATTAAATTCAATTATTTTGGTAATTTGAGATTACGTTCTGTTACGACCGTGTTAGGTATAGGGGAAGGCGTTGTACCTTTGAAACAATGTACCTTTTAACACTTGTGCTTTTCTCGAATTCAGAGCTATCTAGGTGCAGTAATTGCAATTAATTTGAAGGATTAAATAAAAAAAAACACTACGAAAGTGTTTGACTACTGTTTACTGAGTGTTGTGTGGAGTAATGTTCCTTTTAATTTTTTCACCCCCAAAGCGAAGATTTTTGTAGTTACCTTTTGAGTTTTGTGCTGTTCGGTTTTCGCAACTTGTGATATTTATTTGTCCAATCTTGGGGCAAAATCATTGCTGAATACAGTAATGTTTTTAGTTTTAACTTCTGTTCAATATTTAAGCTAGTGGGGAACTTTTTTTCGTAATGGTGACCCTCTTGTACCTATGAACATTAATGCATCGTGTAACTTTGAACGATAAATAATACTGTTTAAAGCTACACAATGAAAGTAGTTAAAACAATTGATATGTTTTATATAGGTTTGGTTAGGATATAAAGTTTTAAATTATAATTTTAAGTAGTTTATACATATTCGATCATTATATAACATAATGTTAAGAGCTGTCTATGCTCAACTTTATTGTTCACAAGTTTTTGTTAGAACTTCTCTTGAATTTTTAATTTAATTGATAAAATTTTAATTCTGGGGAGCTTTTTATAGCTAAACCTTTTATTGCAATTTATAACTGTGGTGGTTTCTTTTTATATTATTGGCACAGAAACATTGTAATTATCACTTGAACAAGAGGGTCTGTTCAAAGGTACAAGGCCATAATATACCTTGTACACTCCGCATCAAAAAAATTGCGACAGCTAACGCTGTGTAGCTAGGCCACCCAATATACACCTTCTTATCCCATAATCGTGTCAGATAGAGAGACTCTTTCCCTCTCTTCCTTTCTTCTCTTCCACACTAAAATTAGCTAACAACATGAACGCAATTCTAATTTCAAACTACACATGTATTAGTATCGACAAAATGAAATAACAAAACCGAGACGAAACAAGATTCATAAGTTGATTTAGGGAGACACTGAAACACATAATGAAAAATTGAAACTAATGGATGTCTATTTCCCAGAGGTTAAGAAACGAGGCAAAGAGAGAGAGAGAGAAAGAGGGAGAAGGCGAGAGAAAAAGAAAAAGGAAAGGGAGAACACAAAAATGAGAAACTTTAAACTTAATAAGAAATTAACCTAACATTATAAAGTTCCGTTAGCAGAAATCCAACAGTAATATAGAAATAACGTTTGTTTTTGTATATTTTTTCAGGACTGCTCGAATATATAGAGGATGCTTTAAACATTCAATAAGTCTCTTTCATAAAGGATAGCATACTAAAATTTCAGTAGAACTGTAGATCTCACAGACATATCTAAGATAATGTCAAAAGTTTAACACATGCTTTGTTCTCGCGTGGTTCGGTTGTAAATTCGGTAGTGTTCATTGGAGGTACTGATGCAAACTACGTTCTAATAAACCCAGTAGGTAGCGTAGGTCATATCTTCCATTCCAGACTACTAGTGAACAAAAAAAAAAAGAAAACAAAAGAAAAGAAAAAAGGAAAAAAGAAAGGAAGATAAAATTGAATGAGTGCTATTTTACTGGTAAAGTTTTATCAGAAATATGCTATATTAAAATTCCAAACCGTATCATAATGAAAAGTTGCAAATGTTCAAATGGAAAATTGGATGTTTCTTATAGATGTAGCAGACCTTGCATGTTTCAAATTTCAACGTGAATAAATCACACTGAATTATAAGATGGAAACAAATTTGTCTCGAACTAGTATAAATAAAATTTTACTTTTAAATAACCAAAGAAGTTGCCATTTTCTAGTCTTTTCCGAAGATTTGTCTGTACCGAACATCCAGCATCACCTTCATCTCTTGCGAATGTAACGTTGTAATTTGCACAGAGAGAATGAACACGCTAGAGCTCTAACGGTCAGTCGGATGATGTTGGTTAGCTTATGGGCCACCACTGGGTCGAGGATTCAAACCCATAGTGACCCGGTAATTCGACTGAGACTCGGTAACCCAGATGATAAAAAGATATTTTGCTTATTCCCTTGCGTTTAAACGGTATTTTTTTCAGAGATGACCAGGACTGGAGATGTTATGTCCAGAGAACGAAAAACTCCACGCTGAAATTGCCAGTTAATTACATTCTCCAGACCAGGTCAGTGGGCCTCTTGGTCCGTTTTAACTTTGGAACACGAACATGCACGTGAAGTGCGTGTGTACGCGAGAGTGAGGGGGAGAAGTGAAAGATGCAACGATAGGATAGGGAAACGTCAAGAGAGAGAGAGAGAGAGAGACAAATTTAAATATGAAACATACTTATCATTACAGTGTATGATGAAGAACGCACACACTGTTTATTCGAATTCTCGCTAGTGATGCATTGTAAGTTCTCCAACAGAAGACAAATCTCTGTTTGCAACCATTATTGCATGCGAAAAAGTTATACTACCTGGTGGAGAATCGAACCCAGCTTTTCCCCTTGGAAGTATGTTACTTTACCACTACACTACTTTGCTTTACCCAAACTTTGTTCAACAAATGCTGTAATATTTCTTTCCGAGAACGGTAACACGAAAAGTGTTTACTGCAGATCAATGTAGTGTTTCGAATATCCTGGTAAATCCCTTGCCCTTTCCCAACCAACATTCGTAAATTGTCTCTATCATGATAAAGGTTTTTGCTTCCACATTCTTCAGCATTGAACGTATAATATTAGAAATCGATTCTTCATTGTCACTTGGAAAAAATTCAAGCTTGGCGTGAACAGGAATCGAACCTATGCTGGACAGCTGCGTTAGTCGTAACTCCATTACGTTACCGCTACACTACCATGCCACCTGAAACTAGACCCCAAACATTACTTACTTTAGCCTCGATTATTAAAACGATCAAGCTTCTTCCTGTAAGATTATTTGCACCTAAGTGCACAACGAAATTCATTTATTCGACGACCTAAAGAGAAATTAGTTCCCACTAATAAAGGAGACAGCATACAATCCACGAAAAATTATAGACATAAAAAGATATTATGAATTAATTACGTTCTGCAAGTTCAAAAGTACGCTAATAATAATAATAATAATAAATGCACAAATAATTTCTTTACAATGAATTATGTTCTAACTTTCATGTAACCTATTCAAATGCTAAGCTTCACTTTCGTTACATCTCCTCTTCTTTTCGTTTTTCTCATTTTTTTAAAGTCGTAGTAGCGAGACATTTTCGCTCATATTTCTCTACTTAAATACACTTTATGTCTGCATATTCGCATATATTTAGGTACTAATGCATGTATTGATGTTTCTTCTACCTTTCTATAACGTTACAATACTTTATTCATTCAGAAATCATACGTGTTGCATCAAAATACGCGTGAAAATGCTGTATTCCTGGTATGTGGGAGTGGCCTGTGACATGTAGCTACCAACATGGCTTCAAAGCTCCACCTACTTGGACACGGAATACTGCGGCTTGACAACTGTGAGAGATGACTGACATCCCGTCTCTCTCATGCACAGTTCCGCTGATAAGCTACCACAACTTGTTGATTCTTTTCCAGAAATATACAGTTAAATATCTACTGTAATGAATACTTTGCTTCTCATTGATAGCTATCAATATTCCAATTGGTTATTATATAAATAATTAAATATCAATCATTTTCACTCTTTTTTCTAAAAAAAACTTGAAATTAGAAAATAAACTTGGTCCAAAATACCTTGTTTACATACCAATTTTGACTATTCTATACAAGATGCACTACGTATGTATTCTCTTTTGACTATTTTACGTCTATTAACTATTCTTTTAACTATTATCTTTACTATTTTCTTCTCGATGTTTATCTATTTTTTAAAAAAACTTTTCACATACTTTATACGACTTATTTATTTCACTAGTAAGCTTACTTTTTCTAGTTCTACACTTATACTATATTTTATTATTCTTTATTTTTCTATTATCTAGCTTCTTTCATAATTTTTATAGACACTAATTTCTTATTTTCGATGTTCACGTAGCTTTCAGCTAGTGATATCATTGATGTTTTGATGTTACTCAACTTACTCTATTTGCATGATGTTATATATTTTTTATCTATGATGTTCTATTTACTATTTCTATTCTTAATGTTTCTTGCACAACCAAAATATAGGGTGTTGTCGTTCTATCTCGCGCGTGACTCTTTTCGTTCATATACCCTTTTCGTTCCACCAATGGATAGTCTGACCCTAGGAAGTCTAGGATTTTATGACCTAGGCTTATTGACTCATGTCTACCACTTTCGCTTGGTAAGTATTTATACTTATTTGCCAATTATTTAATATTCTAATACAGTGTTTCTTTTTCAGGTTTTCGTTTCGACATTCAATTACTTTCTTTTTTTCAAAAATAGTTTTCTTCTCCATACCTCTAAATGTAAACTTTTTTTTCAAACCCAAGGCACATACAACATGGTTTTACGTCATTCGCTTTACTTTATTATTAGTTGTTGATTATTATTATTATTATTATTATTATTATCATTAATAATAATAATAATAATAATAATAATAATATTCTTGATTTTGAATTTTATATTGCCGGATCGACTTGTAGAGTCTACAGTACAATATTATAAGCAACGTAGTCGTTGATATTAGAGATATGATAATTCCACCTACTGCATACATAATATAATCCGTTTTTAAATGTAACTCAGGGATTGTATCTACTTTTAATTTTAATAGCTTTTCAGTTAATCCGTTTAACTCTTGCGTATGCAAAGAAAAATTAATTTGTTTCTCCGTCCAATTACCAATTAATTTAATGTGCTTATTCCGAACTTGTACTATTTGTTTAGTCGGTCTTACTAATTCACCTATTATTATATTATCAAATTTATAATTTATAAAATATAATTTAGTCTTCGTCTGTTCCAATTTTGTGGAAGTAATTTCTTGATGCACATCTACCTTTGTCATATACGCATCCTGTTCAACAGAAGTGTACATGACACCTGCATGTGTATATCTGAACATTACTTTCCCCAAAACTTTTTCAGGATTTTGTTGTCATCCTTCTAAAGAATTATTTAATACAATATTATTTAAGCATTTTGCCTCATCGTCTAATGTAATGCTTACACAAAAATATAAGAAACTTAAATTCGCACTTGGTTTTATCCAAAGAATAATATTTACCTTTCGCCAAATATACTGCTTCTGGTAATTCACAGAATATTCTTGTACTATTGATTAAATAGCCCATTGAAATTACATCGTACATAATTGAAATACTACTATCATATTGAATTTATTTTATTTATTTTAATAAATTTTAAATCTTTTATTTAGCTATCACTTATACTGTGTATTCATTTATTTATTTTATCATGGTTTTATTCCCTTTATTTATGTTGTATGTGTACGTTAGATAATCTACTACACAAAAAGAATTATGAAATCTCTAAAAAAATACTCTATTGACTCTAATTTCTGTAAACAAAACACTTTTACCAGTTCAGGGTTTTCTGATGGAAACCGACATTTCCTTCGGCTTCGGATGGACTTTGGATGATAAACGGCGGTCCAGCTCGCCATTCACTGATAAAAATATTTTGTCTACAGATCATCTATTAAAAAAATTCAAACTTATAAAACTGAATTTTATTTTATTTTCGTTTTTAATCGCAACAATCGCTAACTGTTATGGTACTTGAGTATGTGAAACCATAAGGTTCACTCTAACGTTTTTTTCTAGACATCGCTATATGAATTCGGATCATCCTATTCTTTGTCAGACTCTCCATCATTCGGTCCAATGAAAGGTTTTAAACGACGAATGTCAACCGTATCAATTTTCTTTTGACCTTTCTTAGTTTCATACTTCACTTTATACGAATTGTTGTTCATCTTTTCTAAGATAACGCCACGGGTGTTGAACCTTCCCCCAAAACATGCTGGGATTCCGGCTCTTGGCATTTCTCTTATCCAAACTTTCTGTCCAGTTGGGTTGAGAAAATTTCTTCTCTATTCTGCGACCTGAATCGTTTCTGTAAATTTTGATATGCCACCTTTCTTGCTTCCTTGACGGCTTTGATTCGCACATCGTTCTCAACGTACTCACAGGGAATGTCCATATCTTGTTCTAGGAACGTTCTGGGCTCACGTCCTGTCAGTAGATTATATGGCGTATGCTTTGTCCCATCGTGAACTTGAGTATTCATAGTGAACACAATGCAAGGTAGAATCTCATCCCAATTCGTGAATTCTCTATCGATGTAATGCTTCATCACCTGTTGAATTGATCCTATTGCGCGCTCAGCTGTTCCTATATTATAGTAAGCATCGGTATTTGGGAAGTTCAACTTCATACCGAAACGTTCGGCCAATTTCTCCATTACTTTGCTGCGGTGGGTACTATGTCTATCCATGGATAAAATTTCGGGAATACTATGCTTAGTGATTAATTCCTCGAAAATTACTTCAGCTATTATTTCAGATGTAATAGATGGAACTGCTTTCGCAATTACGTAAATCGTCGCACTGTCAACAAACACAATGACATACTTATTCCGATTATTCCTTGAACGTTTAAATGGCCCGATTTCATCCATCGTTACATACTGAAACGGCATGTAACTAGGATATGTCTGCGGGTGTAATGGCGTTCGACTTGTCTTCCTTTTTTGAATTTAACAGCTCACACATTGGCTAACCTTCTCCTGGAAAAACTTCCTCATATTGGGGAAAGAGATTGATTTGAGTGCTCTATTATAACATTTGGTGTAGGAGTAGTGACCTCCACCGTAGATTGAGCAATGCAAGTTTCTAAAAACTTGTTCCCTTAACGCGAAAGGAATACACAAGAAGAACTTCATTCCACTTGCCATCCTTTGCGTCCTATACAGTTTTCCTTCCTCAATCACATACCAACGTGCCTGCTTTCTGCCTTAGTCTCAGCTACTTCTGGGTGTTCGATAGCATTCATGCTTGGTCCAAAAAATGTGTCTTTTCTTTGGAGTTCCGCCACATCTACGTCATCGTCAAATTTAATATTCACTTCAAGATCTTCTTTATTAATTGGCAAAACGTCTAAATCCACGTCTTCTGCTGTTGGTTGGATATCTGTGTTCCGAGAAAGCACATCACTGGGGTTTTTCTCTCCACGGCAATTAACTGGTGTGTACTGATATTGAGCCATTTCCAAACTATACCTTAACAACTTAGGTGGTAGTTTCGGTGTAGTTTGCAGATATTTTATACAGCGGCAATCCGTAAATAATTCAAACTCTTTATTATATAAGTAATAATTAAATGCTTTAAATGCACTCACCACGGCTAATATTTCAAGTTCCACAATATGTCTTTTTGCCTCCTGTGGTCGCAATACTCTACTATAGTACGTGATAGAAGTCCATTCATCATTCTTTTGTTTTTGCATTAACACCGGTCCTATGGACTTAGATGAAGCATCTGTATATACTTGTGTTTCCAAATTTTCACGAAAAGGAACTAGCAGAGGTGCATTCAATAACCCATTTCTCAATCTCTCAAAACCTTTTTGATGTTCCTCTGTCCAGACGAACTTGTGATTCTTCCTGAGCAATGGCTGGAAAATTGCTGAGATTTCTGCATAATCTTTGCAGAATTTCCGTACATAGTTCGTTAGACCTAGAAATGACTTTAGTTCTTTTGCGGATTTCGGTGGTTTGTATGCATTTATCGCTTGGATTACCTTCGGACTTATTTCATATCCTGCTTCACTCACTATATGGCCTAGTGCCAACACTTTTTCCTCCATGAAATGACACTTTTCCACGGACAATTTTAACTCACATTTACGCAGTCTTTGAAAGATGGATTTCAAAACTGACACCATTTTCTCTTGCTCGTTCACGTATATGAACACATCGTCCATGTAATATGACACCGCCTCCGGACTAACGTTAGCTAGTGGCATAGCCATGATTGTAGTGTACACTGCGGGCGATTGGATGTATCCCATTGGAAGAAAGTTATATTGGTAAGCACCGACGCCAGGGATGTTAAACGCCGTGTATTTCGTAGAGTCTTTCGATACAGCCACCGTTTGATAAGCATTTTTAATATACAGGACACTGAAAAATTTGTGACCCCCATACATGTTAAGATTGGATTTATGGGCGGTAATTCCACTGAATGGTACCTAACATGGCGGTTGAGATGACGGCAGTCGAGACAAGCTCTGATCGCACCAGATGTTTTTTAACGAACAGCATAAGAGAATTATAAGAACTGTTATTTTTCTCTTTAATATTCTGCTCAAGCAATATGTTAATCTGTTCCTTGACCTTTTCTTTCAGTGCAATGGGGATCGGATATTGTTGTCTTCGGAAAGGAACTTCCGTCTCTAATTCTATCCTGTGTTCCACACCTTTTACACGACCTAATCATTCTCTTTCCATGCGAACGCATCCACACAATCGAAACATAATTTCTCTAATTTATTCTTAATTTCGGGCTTTGTCTTTTCACCAAATTTCAATCTAGCCTTATCATAATTCCTTCGTGCCTCTAACACTTTCTCTATCTCATCCTCCGTCAGACCTTCCTGTTTTAACTCACTCTCACTTACGCATTCCTCGGCATCTCCAATTTTCAAATTGCTCGTCAACATAATAATTTTATTGGAGAGGTTTATGATTTCTAATTTCTGATTCTCTTTAGATAAAATTGCTCTAGGTATAAAAACATTGTATTGACTTTCTAATCGCGTATCTGGTTCTAACAATTATTCGTTACTATTCCAAGAATTCACTAGATTGACTTCTATAGTCGTTCTAGTTCTTGGTAATAACCTTACTTTATGACTCAATGTCCATTTCGGTTTTAGACTAGTTCTAACAGTAACAGCAATGTTATCAGAAACTGATCTCGGTTCCTGATCATTTTCGTTTCTCTTTTTCGGTCTTCCGAAACTTTGTACCAAAATTGTTCCATTACCATAATCAATCTGGCAATTCTGAGACTTTAGAAAATCGTTTCCTATCAACATTTGATAAGGGAAATCTTTAATCACTCTAAATTCCTGATGAAAAGTTTGATCGGAAATTTTGAACTATACTATCGCCAATTTATTAATTATAAGTACATTCTCTGTTATTCCCCGTATTTTCGTCTGCTTTTGTATAACTCTCGCATTCGGTTGTACTAATTTTTCATTAATAATGGATATTTGCGATACGCTATCCAATAAAGCTTTGAGTTGTCTATTCTCGATTTCCAATGTTAAATATACCAGGTTATTCCGTCATGAGGCTATTACGTCACGTGTTCTACAATTTCTACTACTTGTAAATGTGCCTCGCTCATTTACAGATCTGACTAGTTTAAATTACTTGCACCCATAGGTTGATAGTACGCCGTACCATTCACATGTGCACGTACAACGTGCACGAATCTTTGCGGGTTTTTGTTCATTTGAGTTCTGATTTTGATGACAGCTCGTATGCTGACAATGACTATCTCTTTGTCAGTTTCCTTGCTGACCTCGACCTCGATTACCACGCCACTATCCGCTTCGATTTCCTCGCCTATTTGGAAATCCGTTGTTTTCTCTACTATTTCGAAAATTATTTTGGCCTCTTGCGTTACCATTATTATTCCAATACCTATTGTTATTATTACGGTAATTGTTCCTACCATTACATCTGTATTGTTTATTATTTCTAAAATTCTGATTTTTCGATTGCTTATTATCCTGACTTTCATGTTTTTCATCCTCCTGCGTTTTCGCTGACAACACAATCTGGAGTTTATCAATCATCTTTTCTAAATCGGCAAGCTGTGTCAAACTTTGCGGTTCTTGTTTTACTTTGTGATCATCTTTACTCTTTCGTACTATTACATGGTCTAATTCGGACTCGCTTTCATCGTCTTCAACTTCCTCACGAATCTTTTTCACTAAATCCTTTATCGTTACTTTCCCTGCTTCGCGTTTAACCCGTTTTGCAATTTTACACTTGTTCCGTTCAATCTTTTGTAAGTCATCGACAAATTTATCCAGGCTTGAGTAGGCAAGAGTCCCTACCTTTTCCATATAGTAAGGGTGTAGACCACTCACTATTATACCGATCTTCTTTTTGTCCGATATGTTTGTATCTAACCTTTCGCATAAGACAAGCATATCATTAACATAGTTCATGACTGCTTCGTCCTCGTGTTGCAATTGCTCTCTTATTCTATCCTCGATATCAAGCGTTACATTTGATTTCGTAAATTCTTCCACTATTTCTGACTGTAACTCTTTGTACGAAATTTCTGACACATTTTTACGTTTAAGGAACAGCTTTATCCACTGTCTCCCAACTCCTTTAAAATATTTGGAATTAGTTCCTTTCTCTTGTTTTCGGCGACGCCTGCCATCTGACATGCGTCGTCGAATTCATCGAAAAAAGAAACAATATCTCCGTCATTCTTTAAATCAAATTTTGGCAATTTATTGACATCGGCATAGAAGGTAACATTTGAAGCCATATTTACGTTTTAAGTATTAATCAAGTTTTCGCCTATATTCAAAATTGAATGAAAATCTTCCGAAAACAATTTCACCACCGGACTACTCGGGAAATTAAATACTGGCTCCTTACTTATTACTATTTTTGGACTCGTGGGCTCAACGGCTGTTTCCTGACTACTAATATATCTTCGTCTTTCAGTTGTCCTCACACTTAACAAATCATTAACTTCCATTTGAATACCTTTACTTGCTTTTTGTGCCCTCGTTAACACTGTATTTGCTGTCATTTATCAATATATTTAACAATTATCATAACTTATATTTAATAACTTAGTGTGGGAGGGTAGTGAGGGTTAACCTAATAACTTAAATACTATTTGGTCTAGGAATTAATTCGTGCGGGTGGACAAGAGATGGCGCAACGAACGGAGCGTCCCACAGTTCCGTGTATCCACACATGTGTTGCAAACCCCTGTCATCGCGTATCGTTCGTAGTATAGGGCAGTGGATTAAAGCGTCAACAACACCAGTTTGTAGTTAAGTGAACATGGCGCAATTTGTGCCTGATAAAGTGTTTTTGTGGGGTGTCCTGCTGCATTACTTTAACATGCAGAAAAGTGCGACTGAAAGTCATCGTATTTTGGTGGAAGTGTATGGTGACCATGCTCTAGCTGAGCGAACGTGTCAGAAGTGGTTTGCACGGTTTAGAAGTGGTGATTTCGGCTTGGTAGACCAAGAGCGAGCTGGACAGCCAAAAAAATTTCAAGACGAAGAATTGACAGCATTGCTCGAGCAGGATTCGTGTCAAACGCAGGAACAACTTGCAGCAGCATTAGGCGTTGATCAAACAACAGTCCCCAAACGCTTGAAAGCCATGGGAATGATTCAAAAGATGTCACATTGGGTTCCACATGAATTGAAAGACAGAGACGTTGAAAGACGAAAAAACATTTGCGAATTGCTGCTTCAACGACAGAGCAGAAAGGGGTTTCTGCATCGAATTATTACGGGTGATGAGAAGTGCATCCATTACGAGAACCCTAAACGAAAAAAGGCCTGAGTGAAACCAGGTGAACCAGGTCCATCACAACCAACACGAGATATTCACTGTGCAAAGGTTATGCTGTGCATATGGTGGGATATGAAAGGTGTGGTGTACTATGAGCTGCTGCAACCGGGTGAAACTATGAACGGAGAACGTTATCGACGACAATTAATGCGTTTGAAGCAAGCTCTGGCCAGAACACGACCAGAATGGGAGAACAGACATGATAAACTTATTGTTCAACATGATAACGCTCGCCCACATGTCGCAACACAGGTCAAAACCTATTTAGAAAATGTCGGATGGGAAGTTTTACCTCACCCGCCGTATTCACCAGACGTTGCTCCTTCGGACTACTACTTGTTCGATTGCATGAACAACGATTTGATTGGACAGCGGTTTACTTCTTCAGAAGATATCGAAACATGGGTCTCTGACTGGATCGCTTCCAAGGATGAGGACTTCTTACGCCACGGAATCCGTACATTGCCTGACAGATGGGCGAAAGTGGTGGCTAGCGATGGACAATATTTTTCTTAAGGTATTTATGTATTTTGTGTTTGAACTACAGCTTAATGTGTGCGTACCAACCACACGAATTAATTCCTAGACCAAATAATTGAGTCGTTTTTAAGCCTGTCTTGATTCGAACCAAAACTTCGCATTGTACCAATGGTAAACGTAAAATTGAACTTGACTGATCTTTATCATACTAATTACTTAACCTAATTTTAATCGTGCTAGGACTCGAACCAAACATTTCTTTACCATAATAAGAATACTTAATATTACTAAATGCTTTAGAAGCGCCCCGGGAATCGAACCAAACGCATCTTCACCATAACAACCTCCTAACGTCGTGCCTTAAAAGCATGGGGATGAACAAAGTGAGACGTTCAGAGATTGCTACTACTCATTGTCCGAAATGAGTAGGTCGAAGTGAATTGAGAGGATGTGATAACACATTTATACTTCATTTAAAAAATGTATTGGTTAAATTAATATCATGAAGTCTGTGTGTCTGTTGAGTGTGAATGTAGCATAACAATTCAGATCACAAATCGTAAACCTCTAGAAATTGTATCACGATCAACACGGACATAGCTGAGATACACATACCTGCTTAAACGATGAGTGTCTGGTCTGGATAATTATACTTCTCAATACTGTATCTCCTGGACAGGATAGTTTGTAGTTTCTAGTGTCCAACTAGAAGCCAACCATAACTATAGGACTATGGTTGTCGTTGAAGAAGAATAGATCACCCTTGATCTATTCGTAGTCGAATGGATTGCAGACCACTGCTTGGCTGCTAATTGCTTCCCAATGTGTCTCTGATTCCTCTGATCCACTTCTGATCACCTTGTCTCTACTTCTCCTCTACTTCTGATCCCAATCCTCTCCAACGAGAGGTTTGTGTTCGTGATTCCAGACACTGGAATTTGCTTCGTTGATCATTTTTGTTTATCTCAGCTATTGGTGAAACATTGGTTTCAACCCGTATTACATCGTGACCAAATTCCCAGACTAACAATCTTTGCAAATCTTACAGTTGTGCCACATTCAAATTGTGTCAATGTTATCAGACAATATTTCACATTGATGACTTTACATATTTCGTTCACAACTTTCCAAATCAAAACAAAACAAATAAACTGACCACTTAGCATCTAGCCATTAATTCAGTGACAACACAACACAAATACAACCATTTACGTAAATAAACAAATACACGTGTTTGTAAGACATGACAACATTTCATTATTGCTACAATTTAATCTATTTAATTTTAATTCGAAAAAATATTAGTTTCCATCACCAAAATAAAACCATAAAACTGTATATCGCTACAGTACTAATCTTGAGGTCGAAAGAACACTAAGGTAAATATTCAGAATGAAAGTCGTAACTTCGTGTTAATATCTCAAAAAATTAAATTTGCAGGAAAATTATATTCAAGATTTCAACTGTTAACTATATAACTAGCAAACTGTATATAGTTAAATTTATCAAAGAAAAAAATTAATTCTCCAAAATATAATATTTCATTTAACATGTAACTTGAATAAATATCCTATGGCTTCTCACTGATAGTTAAATAGCAAATTCAAAATATAATACATACGAAATTGAGGTTTGTACATACATACATACATACATACAAAATCAACATATATATTATAAATAATTAGGATGACAAATATCACAGCAATTTTAACTATTGAATATTTGTACTTGCTATTTCGTAGCTCAGAAATTCATTTATGGAACCATCTAAAACATGCTGCATTAGATTCAAAACCATTTAGAAATTCTGTAGCGTTGAAAGTACGAGAAACATTGTCCACTAATTCTTCGAACATTCACTAGTGTAATTTTTAATACAGTATTTTCAACATAACATATTGAACATAACCGCTACCAGGTTATAGAAGGATTTTTTTGTGGACACTCTGTATATTTCGTAAAGACAGTAATCATTATTTTCGATTTATACTTTATTCTGCAACGCATATAAGTTCTTTCTTTGGTGGTAATTGCTTCTTTACAACACAATTGGACAAATTCTTTCATGTTTTTATATATATATATATATATATTTAAAACGTTGCTTTTGGTGAGAACATTTCAGTTAGTGACGAACCATTTCAGTGTTTCTCCCTGACTAATTATATGCACAGTATATATTCTATTGTTATTGGGAAGTGAATTAATTGCTTTCATTAATCGCTTATGGAAACATAATAGATAAGAGAAATACGGGCTGACCAGATGTTCAGCAACCAAAGTGGCACCAACTGCGTTGTATTCCAGCCCGTTATCTGTACTTTCTCACGCCAGTGTTATCGCCGTGTCTAGTGCATTATAGGCAGTTGACTAAAATTAACATAAATTGTTTTCCGTATTCTGTTTGTATGTGCATACAGGTGAGTTAACTGAGTGATTTTTGGAATGAACTGCCAACACTTTTCAGTTTATCATTGCAACCCGTACCTTGAGTTTGGATGCTCAGAGAGTTCGACTCCGATACTGTACGTAGCCACCACGCACGTTGCGTAGGGAACCAAGTACATTTGTGTGTGAAGGGGCACAAGCTATTAGACGGTGAAGGATGTTTTCTTACGGCTAGCCCCAACTAGTGAAATCCCAGGTCCGCAGACCTTGTGCGTACATGTAAGTTATATACGCGCCCTCCAACATCAGCATTCCACTGTGGAGACTTTCTTTTTTATTATTAGCTGAGGATTCATCTTTACGCCGCAGGATTGTCGGCACAGTAATTGGATTCATCGTGGGGTGACCCTGACAACTTTTCCCCAGTGCTAATACCCCAAGTGTGTCAATGGCGTGAGAGAAGCATTTGTAGTGATATCTGAATCATAATCATATAAAGGGCTAAATTGCCCGAAAAGGGCAAAGTGTGATTTCAGCGACAAAAATTATTATACGTATTCAGTGTTTAGTGTTGTGTTCATTCCTCTTCGTTATTTTTTTATATAATAGTGTTCTAATAAATAAGTATATTGTCATTTAATCTAGTGTGTTTTCGTTGTTTGTATGAGTGATGTTTGTGTGCGTTATGGTCTGGATGACCGTCTGATCGTCCGTGAGGTTTTCGAGACGAGACGTCCGACCTCTCGGCGCTTAATGCTCAATTCATTATTGAGACCGACGAGCGATTTGGAAACAGATCTCTTCTTGGAGAGGTCCTTAATCGTCCTGTCCAGGTAATTTCAAGTATCAGGAATATACTTATTGGTAGGACGACGAGCCACGGACAGCGACACGAACTCAATTGGTTACAAATAAATGGCACCCGAACAGGGACCCGAATCGAGACCGTCGGTGCTCGAATATTCATATAAGATCTATATTTTAATATATCACTTCTTTTCCTGCTTAGAACCAGTAATCTGAAAAAACAACTTTTCTTTCAGGTGATTTTAATCATATGTTTTTGTAATAGTATATTTTATTCTAATCGTATATTTTAAGTTTTATTCTTGTCCAAAATGGCACACCAGGAAGTAGATATGATTACTAGGATGAATTCACTTTTCGAAGAATTAAGGAAAGACAATAAAAAGAATATTGAAGATTTAAAAAAGGAAAATAAAGAAAACCTAGCTAGATTAGAAAAAGAACTAAAGAGTGAGTTAGGTCAGAAATTATACGCTGTACAAATTGAATTTCGCGAAAATAACCAAACATTAGAACAAAGTATTTGGACTGTAGAGGCTGAAAGTAAACGTAGGAACGAAATCCTCGAACAAAAATACGATGGAATAACACTTAAACTCAATGACCAGTTTCACGAAGTCAGTCATAGCTAAACAGGCAATCGAACTTGCCACACAGACCAGCGTCGAAGTCAGGCAACAGACTGAAGAAACATGTCATCTTGTAGAACAAATAGAAACAAAAGTCTGTAAAATTCAGAATCATTTAGGAGGCTTGTACGATTACACACAATCCCTCAAAGGGCAGTTGGAATCAGCCCGAGATGTGTGTCAGGCTAATAAGGAACGCTGCGTTAGTTTGCATATAGATACAATCGATAAATTAGATGAGATGCATGACTGTATTGAGGAAATTTCTGAACGCGTAGAAAGGCAAGGTAAATACATTAAAATTGTATATGAAGAAGCGAAACTGATAGGTTACAATATGAAAGTAAAAAATGAATCTAACGCAGAATGTCGCGCCCAAAATACAGGCAATAGATAAGAACATAAAAGAAATTAGGCGTGATATCGTAGAGCTCGCCTAGAGAGGAGAAAGTACCGAAAATAGATTGTCAGTATTCGAACCCCGAGTAGAAGCAGATACTCGTAGACAAATTAGAAATAGGCACTATAGTGATTCGGCTTATTCGGAATGTAAAAACACCAGTAGTAGTGATAGTGCAAGTGATGATTCAGAAATCAAGGTTGTATGTGACCGAAGGCGCAAGCGCGACAAAAATGTTACTTCCACTAATCGCCAGGGAAAAATATGAAATTAAAAGACGATGTCATGCTTAAGGAAATTCAGTGTTTTCCTAAATTTCAGGGTGATCCTTCCAGTGAATCAATTCACAATTATTTGTAAAAGCTAGAGCTTATAGCTCAATTAGCCAACCTTTCTGATAAAGATCTGTTTAAACTCATCCCACATTTGTTGCAAGGAGTTTCGTTAAGTTGGTACAATATCAGGAAAGACGACTTTTCTAAGTATGATCAAATTAAACAAGCACTTATTGAAGCTTTCGCGGGAAAAGCTACAGTACAATACAGGCTATCAACCTGTAAGAGTACTAGGTTTGATCCCAAGGTACATAGTTCCGTACACGATTTCGCGCTAGGTCAATTCAATAAACTTCGTGAATTGACGCCGCAATTACCTGAATTTCTCATACTTACAGAAGTAATACAGACTTTACGTAATAGATTTAAAACTGAGCTTTTCCTTCACTCATGTAATAATATCAGGGAATTTTTGGCCGCAATTAAAAATTAGAAACTTTACCCGCTCAGCAAAAGAGGAAAGATACAAGATGGGTAATAATTATAATGGTAATCAAAATTCCAGTTTCCAAAGTAACCAACGAAATTTTTCATATAATAAGAGTAATAATCGAAGGTACCAGGATCAGCGTGTAAGTAATATAAGAATTAATTGAAATCAGAACCGAAGTCGTACACGACATGACAATAGTAGGAATAATAGGAACCGACCCTCGAGATCACGTGATCAGAGAAATAGTGAGGAACGAAACAGGAATCGCAACTCGCGCGATAATTCTAACACTAGACCTGAACGAAAGAACAATAATTCTAGGAATCTGCGAAACAATAGTACCAATAATGAAAGGAGGAATAATAATAGTCGAAATAGCAACAATAGGAAAAATCATAACAATAGGAACAACTCAAACCGGTCAAACCGACGTAATGATTGGAATTCTGGCCGCTCGGAGAACAAGTAGAAGGCGGTACTGAGGAACGGGTACCGGCCAACACATACTAACCTACTGTAGGTCCAACTAAGCATTTTCTGGTATCGCATACTCACATTTGTAGTGTAAATAATCCGGATTTAGCTAGAAGTGACTGTGAATCGGACACAGACTGTCTAGGCCATTATATTAATGCGCAACCCAACGCTATGTCTGCTAAACTTAAAGTTTTAGTTTGTAATACTGAAGGTGAATGTCTGGCGGACACAGGCTCTGATACGTGCCTCATGTCTTTAGCGCTTTGGAAACGCATTAGCGCAGATGTGACGTCACCCAAACTCACTCCAGCTGATGATGTACTTTTACTGGATTTCAGTGGGTCAACCAGAAGAAAAGTAAGAGGTTACACATTAGTCACTATTCAATTTGATACCATTTCTGTTTATGTAAAAGTTTATGTTACAGAATCTCTTAAACAAGATCTTATTTTAGGACTTGATGCAGTTACTGCTTTGAGAAGCCAAATTAATCTTTCGGATGGTACGATTTCCATGGAATATAATAATTTGAAAACCATTATTAATCTTTTACCAGAAAATTTTGACTTTCAGGAAATCTCCGAAGATGAAGACAGAGGTACGATAGATAACAATTTTTCTATTTCAGCTGCCACTTTTGTAAAACAATGTGCTACAGACGAACAGATTAGAGATGCTGTAAACAACACTTTTAATTTAAACAACCAACGGAAAAAGCGATTATACTCTCTTTTGTCACAATATAGGGATATTTTTACGAATTATCCAGGTCTCTGTAAATACTTCGTTTATGAGATGGAGTTGAAAACTGACAAGACACTGGTACGTAAACAATATCCCATCCATCATAAGTATCTCCAAGATGTACGAGATGAGATTCATAAATTATTAGAATTAGGATTAATTTGTCATTCGAATTCTGTTCACAACAATCCTATCCTTGTAGTTCCCAAGGAAAACGGGAAACCAAGAATATGTGTTGATCTTCGTTTGCCGAACCGGTTTATGGAACTTCGCCAAACAAAATCTGAGGGCATACAGGACTTATTATTAAAAGTAAAATGTAAATCTTTCCTTAGCTCCCTGGATCATGTAAGTAGTTATAATCAAGCCTTGCTTACTCCTAAGTCCCAGGAATATATTTACAGCATTCAATTTCGAAGGCCAACATTACATATATCGAGTCACATGCTTTGGTTACTAAAATGGTAGCAGTGTTTTAAACAGTATGCTCTAAAAAGTATTGGGACCAGAGTTATATGCTAAAATCTTACGATATATTGATGATTTGGCTTGCTTTACAGATAGCTTCGAAGAACATCTTGCATTGCTGAGACAAATCTTTGAAAAGTTTAGAGAACACAACCTTACTCTTAACATTGAAAAATGTTCGTTTTGCACTAATTCAATATCTTTTCTAGGTTTCTTGATTACTCCCGAAGGCATCAAAAAAGACCCAATAATCATAGAAGCGGTTCGTAACTTACCCAGACCCACCAATAGTAAATCTTTACAATCTCTAGTTGGTCTCTTTAATTGGTCATGAAATTTTATTCCCCATTTCTCAGACAAAATGCAACCTCTTTTTCAGCTTCTCGAAAACGATGGCAATGGCTTGAAGAACACGAACAATCTTTTCAACAAATTAAAGACGATATTTGTAAAGATGTTCTCTTGTCACACCCTGACTTGAATTTACCTTATTATTTAGAATCGGATGCATCCCGCTTGGGAGTCTGTGCAGTCCTATATCAGTACAGTGATGGACAGAAAAAGGTAATCCAGTTCGCTAGTCGGACTTTAACACCTGCTGAGTCTCGCTACAGTTTGAGTGAGATCGAATGTCTTGCAATCGTATTTGCGGTCCGAAAATGGCGCCAATTATTAATTGGTCACCATGTTATTTTTATTACAGATTACAAAAGTCTTAGTTGGTTAGATAAGGTCAAGCCTTGGAGCAATCGTCTGCTTAGATGGTCCCTGGAATTACGGCAGCTGGACTACCAAAATACGTTTCCAGAAAGGTTCCGAAAACCTTTGTGCAGATGCGCTTTCGCGTCTCTTTCCTTCCAAAGAATTACCAACTAAACGTGTTCATCTTTTACAGGCTATTCAAGACAAAATCAAAAATATTTCAGTTGAACATTTACAGAACGCACAAAAGGAAGATCCTGATTATTTCCCCATTATTTCTTTTTTAGCAGGCGAGGAAATATTACTTCCAAGGAATTTACGCAATTGGGAAAAAATTTTCAAACTCGATAATGGTATTCTTTTGTACAGAGATTTTCATTTCCAAGACTCATATCAAATTTGGATTCCCAGGTCATTGGTGAATAACGTTCTCACAACTTACCATGACGATTTAGATCACCCGGGAGTAGACAAAACACTTCGGATCATCTCAAAATCATTTTATTGGAGCAAAATGAGATCAGATGTGAAGAAACATCTAAAGGATTGTGTGAAATGTATGCTATTTAAATCCGATCATCACCCACCAGCTCGTTTCTTGTCCAGTAATCCTTATTCAGAACCTAAAGCTTTAGTAGCCCTTGATTTTTTAGGTCCAAAATGGTGCACTGGTTACTGTTGATGTCTTTACTCAATATTGTACAGCTTACCCCTTGAAGAACTCCACTGCTACTTCAGTTATCAAATGTTTATTTGTTATATACATGCTACATTTAGGTCTCGTGCAGCCAGTACTGACAGATAACGCTGCAGTGTTTCATAGCAAAAAGTTTCTATCTAAAGTGCAAGAGTACAATATTAAAGTCCATCATACAACACCGTATCACCCATGACTAACATCACAGAACTCTCTAATAAAATCCTTGTATCTACTCTTAGGTTATTATGTTGTCAGTCACATAATAAATGGGCCGAGAACCTGACGCAAGCAGTTCTGTTACACAACTACTCCATCGTTGAAAGTCTTGGTGTTTCACCAACAAGTTTGTATCTTAATATTCATTTTTCTCGTCCCATTTTTAAGCATTTTGGTTTACAGGTATCTGAAGATTTTGATAAGGGAGACGGGATTAGTTTGTCGAATAAATTACTTATGGCAGACCACCAACGAAAAGCCATCATAGAAAAAAGGAACGCACGATGGAAGGACAGTCTGCAACAGCGACGACGTATAAAACAAGGAAGTTTGATTTTCTCAAACAGCGTAACATCAGTAGTCTATTGAAAGGTGAAATATCAAAATTTTTTGATTTGTACCGAGGACCCGTTTTATGTGTTAAGGTTATTAATGACCGTGTTGTTGAAGTTGTTGACCCTTCCACAGGTGAATATTTACGACTTTATTGGATAGACAGGACCAAGCTATGGGAACCTACCCCTGAAACCCGAGAAATTTGGATGGCCTTGGCACGTCGCCAACTACCAGAAGATCTTTTGCATGACTTTAATTTGTCACCTGTTAATGAAACTCAGAACCAATCTATTTTTCCCCTAGTGGAGAAGTCAACTTGTCAAAATCCGAAAACGACAAGTCCGATGAGAATAACTCCTTTACAGGTTAATAACTTATCAACCACCCGTTTGTTATCTCTTTATTTAGGAGATCCTTGGTTACATTATTACTTCAATTCAACATATTGGGAGCCTACGTGTATTCCATTAATCGCACCTAACCTTACCGGTGGACTACAATTACGTAGAAGTTATGTAGGGAGCAGAAATTAAAACAGATGTTAAGTGTGGTTTACTTCATTAAAAAAGAAAGTAACCAAGACTTTTTGTGTTGATACAAATTTTTCTGCCAGGAAAGCGATGTATTTCTTTTAATCTTTGTTTTGCTTTCAGATTTTGATTAGAATACCTGGACACGGAAAGAAGAACTACGCATTTCTTATAAACTAATTTTTGCTTCTAGCTTTTAACTGTTCGGCAGAGAGCAGACAACACGTTTTCTTTCTTTAGTATGTTAAGATAATCGCTGCATTTCTGCCCACCTGTTTATGTCGATGAATGACGAGCAACATACAGCTGATTGATTCTTTTCCTCTTTTGGTCTTTACTCCGTGTCGCACCTCAAAATTGAATACCAATGTTGCAAACCTTATTGATGACTTACTATTAGTTTAATGTTATTAATTTTTTCATGTTTTCATTTTTGATGTTTGAATTTAGACTGTTAGTAAATAGTTAACGTATCACATACGTAGGGGAATTGCATTTTTAAAGCAATTTGAAATCTTGGCGCGACTTCCGTACCCTCAGCTAGTGGGAAGATATTTTAGCGTTATAATATATTTCTATTATGTTTTATTTTTTTTAAATTCTTTTTAGAATCCCTTCACACTTCCAAATTCTTAAACATGTTATCATACGTATGACTCATAATCACTTTGATTTCCTTTTAAGAAAAGGAAAATGTATAGATAAGAAAATTTTTAGTTGTTAATCATATATACCGTATATTTGTCATCGTAACTTAGTATGTAATCACATGCGTAGAATATGAAACTTTACACTTATAATCAATGCTAAATTTCTTTTGTAGTGTTAATCTTAGATTTTCTTTTTCATTTTGAAGTGTTTACTGTAATTCGATTGAACCTCATTTACGTATTTTCCCGATTTTGTCTTATTTGAATTTCCAAGATGTGACATAATATATTTTGTTCGAAGAGAAAAGTTTAGAACGGAAAGTAGGCTAAGCCTTAAACGAGTGAAACAGGCATTTCCTTGTTGGCTAATAGTATGTGCAGGAATGTCGTGTGAATAGTATATTCTCCGAACGAAAGCTGTAATCTTTTTATTTTAGAAGCAACTATATGAACAGATAATGTGATGGTAAACGGTCGTTTCTCTCCTATATTGATATATATGCAGAAACGTGTTTAACTTCTATATTTTCTTGTGATTTCTAATTAACATTTTTTTGTCTTCTCTAGACCACTGAACGACCGTAGGGAAATTTCTTCGGGTAGGATATTTTATGGGGATAAATATTTTTTTCAGGGAGGCAATATTTCCTGGAATTGGAGATTTGTTGCAAAAATGGATGTGGCTAATCCATTGGATATTCCATAGCTAACTGTATTTTCGCTATCAATTGCAAAATATAGTTTTTTCTTTCTCTTCTTTCTTTATGGTACCCGTAACTAAGCATGCGTATTCTTACGTTAAATATTTTGAGTATATTTTTTTGTCTAGTAATATTCTAGTGAATATTTTCATGTTTATGAATCGTAACTATATTGTGTACTTGTATGTTAAGGTTTTGTTATTTCTTTTGTTAATTTTGAGAAAATTATATTTTAGTCACAGTATGTCCAAGAAACTATTCGAATTCGATATAGATCCCGAAAAATAAACTTATTTTCTTTCCAACAGCATGACCCCATAATGATTTCTGAAAATTTTGTTAATTATTTCATATGCTTGTTGACTTTGGATTTTAATATGTCAATAAGACCATTTTGAATATTTTGTAGCAAAGATGCCTAAGAAAGTTTAACTGTCGTGAAGTGACATAACAGTTTTGTAGGGAATTTAATTAGATGTTTCAGACCAACCAGAAAGTTGTAATGTCGTTGACTATATATTTGATTGTATCACATGTTTTTCTTTTCACAGGTCTCATGTATTTTGTCTTGCAGACATATTTTACGATGCTACGAGAGCATTTGTATTTTGTGTGTTTACACATCTCTTGTAGGTGGAAGACGTATATTAAGTTCCAGGGAACATACGTGTATTTTGCTGAATATTAGTGTTGATATTTCAGTTATGTATAGAAACTGCTGTCGCTTTGGTGAAGGAGGCTACACAAGCTTATCTTACGTCTCCTGATTACATTAGATTTTTAATTAATAGTTTTCCCAATCATCTCCCTCACCTGGAAGCATATACATGCTTTGCCAACCTCTGCTTGGGCTTGGGAACGACTCAAGTAGAAGGGTTGGTGGCAACGTGTTTGGTCGCGTCCGAACTATCCAAAAATAAAGATTAAAAAAAAGAAGCGCTGAATTTACTTTTCTCACCTTAATGAAAGCTTGCCGGGAGGGATAGTTCACTACACATACACAATTGAGACTGAGTACATTCCGCGACCTATTCTCGCGTCAATGTTTAAAACTAAAAAAAATAACAACACTAAAATATAAGGAAAGCAACAAGATTGAAATGCCGGGATTTAGTTATTAACTATTCATATTTAACAAAAGATGAAATTAATAATCTTACATGCACTGGACACTACATGAGAAATTCTGACATTAATGTACACCTGAGCTGGAATGGACAATAAGCATTAAACATGAGTATCACAAGACAACATTCTCATCATTCGTATCAAATACACAACAACATCAAAGTTCGTATATTAAACGACAACTTTTCTTTATGAAATTCCCTATCTAGCTAAACAACGGCTGTAAAAAATGAAATTATTCACAGAAGGTGATTATACGCATGCGATTTGGTTTGTGGTGGCCTGCTAATCGTAAGCTTACATTTGTTACTGTTTCCCCCCTTTTTTTAAATTCGACATTCGCTGTTAATGGATGACGAGGTAATTGGCGCGTAAATCACAATTCGAAAGACGCGATCATTATCACGTTATTCTGTTAACAGATTCCTGAGTCAGACAAGTTTGGGCTAATGCTCATGAGAATCATTCGATGATTGCTCGCATCACATCAACTTATACTACTTACGGTTTCGTTTCCCTAGAGACGGTGTGTTGACTTCGTTGTCCTTTTTGGTATGCTCCGTTTAAACTCGGCACAATTCCTTGTTTTTGAAGTTCCTTTTTAATTAATACTTCAACTATTACTTTCGGGTATCACTCGCACATACTAAATTTGTTGGTTCACTCTAACTAAGCATGGATGTTCTTTCAACTTTTCGATTTCAGTGACAAAATGTCTTCCTGAATCGGGATACGTACCGCACTTCTCAAGTCTTGGGTTCCGATTACTTGGCGCACTTCTTGATTGCACAAACCATGTGAGCTGAGTATACTTGGGACGTAACGCCGTTTCTGATTGGTCAATAATGGAAAAGTTGTCCAATCATCACTAACTTTAGGAAGTCACCGGAAATACGAAATGATCTAGTAGTTTCTAGAGTGTTCGGGAAACTGCACAACCGGAAGTTCCAATGTCTTCGAGACAAAGAACTGTTGCTTTGCACACACACACATTCACAAGGAAAGTCAGTTTGTGGCGTCGAGAAGATGTCATGTACTGAAGGAGTGCGATCATGGTTGCCAACTGCTAAGTTTATCACCAAAAGTCAATTATGAATTTAATAAAATGTACGCATTAATTTTTCTTGCTTCGATGGTCGATAGCAAATGGCGCCCACAGAGAATTGGCAATATTGCATTTGCAAGATTGGCGAAGAACCCTGGACTGCTCATATGTGGTCCTTGATTTTGATGCACCCTGTATATAGTTTGATTCCACTATCTGGTAACTATGAACACAATGTTTCCTCGTGGGGATAACTACGCCACTATGACACTATATAGGAGCAGCTTGGGATAAATGTAAAACGTTAACGGTGTAACTTGGGGAAACAATTTCTTATTGGCACTGTTGAGGGAGCACTATTTGTGGATCATTATTTACGAAGCACTAGTAACGCCATTTTGCACTATTTTATACGCCTTGTTATTATTTTGGGTAATAGGTCTTTACACCTGTATGCTCAGCCACCTTTTTTTTCGGCCACTTTTATATAATTACGAAATGTTTTCTGTCTTTTAATGTCTTTTCATTAAAGTATATAACTTTCTGTCCTTTATTAATTTTCACTTAGTACTCTTAACTATGGTTTCTCACCGTGTGCTCATGTTTTACAATTATTCACTAGCGACAAAATATATTTACTACAACATTACAAAAATATTACTTAACAAGTATACAAATCCCATTTGGGAAAAAACATAACATTATAAAAAAATATTCTTTCGACCTAATGAACTTATACGTGACAAAACGATTTTTTTATCAGAAACGTATCGGAGACGAATTTGGAATTCAAAAATTAGGGTAAAGTCAATGACGGAATTGTCGAATCTGTGCATTATTTTACAACATAGAAACTTCAATACTTATTGGCTATAAACAAATTTTGGAAAACCCTTCTTTTTTTCCACAAAAGATATGGATATCCTTTTCAAGCATTTCCCAAAAAAAAAAAAAATCAATACAGTCCAAAATGAAAAATATTATCAATGTAGTAATCTCCATCATTACAACTTAACAACATTAAACCTTAAAAATCATTTACTTATCAATTCGTTAGAATAAAACTCAACAATCCTAAAATTGTCTTTCGCAATATATCTTACTCTCATATGGTTCAATATCTGAGAGGAATTTTTTTTTTCGTTTAAAACCAAGATTCGTTCTTAGCAACGTTTAACTATTCTGTAACAATATGACGGCATACATTGAGGCTACATAACTATTCATATTTTCTCCAATGGGTATTTGGGAAACATCACCTCTAACACTTTCCCTATTAACACATTTTTATCGCATTCACATTTAATTACATCGAGGGCACAACGTCAACCTCGGTAAACATTTTCACAAAAACAATTCGTCGCTACTACTATCAGCGTATAGCCTTGCTACTGCTCTCGGAGCATAGCCTAATTTCATAAAACACCTTGTAACATCTCTCTCTCGGACATGCGTTGTCAACGGGTTGTATATATATATGTATGCAATATTCCCTAAACCCATTTACAAACATCGTTATACATTCGCCTTATGCCTCAGATAATTTGTTACCTATTATTATTCTTTCGCAATTATTGACCTCTCATATGCATTACCATTACCACTCGCACTTCTCGATGACCAAAACAAACTTCAAGTACAGGCTTATTTTATTCTCATGAAAACAGATGATTGTTGACTATGTTAACGAAAAAAAATTATTTATTTATCCATTCTCCTTTTTTTTCAAATAAGTATTCTTAATTTCAGAAAAATTTACTTTAAAGTCAATGCCAAAAGTTTAAAAATGTACCTGACGGTCTCCGTTACCTTCCTTTTTTTTAATCACTAATCAATAAAAATAGTAAAGCAAAAATGTGAAAATTCAACAAAAAAAAAGAATATCTATCTCAAAAGTGTTTGTATAATCATTAACATAATCTATATTTCGGGCACTCTTAACTAGCCTTTTTCAGTGACTTACTTACATATATTTCTTCAATATATTTATTAATAAACACCCCATTTATTTAAAAATTTAAAATATGAATTAGCACATAATATGGCATTGCTTATTAGAACTACTATGATATGATTTAAAAAGTTATTAAAATATTTTATAAAAATTATTAGCCACTAAAATAAACAAAATTTTCATTCATATGAAACATGCGTTGCTTATATCTTAGGCCTTAACTATCATAAACGAGAAATAAAAATGTGAATGACGTATATCGATACTAATTCCCCAAGTAATGCGACTATTCATTACTTAGTAAGTGAATGTTTTATCAAAAATACTAACTAAACAATACTAACTAACTAAAAAAATACTAACTAAATTAATTGCAGTATTTTATGCACCGTTGCAACTAAGTTGCATGTAACGTAAATTATATTCATATATTAAAAAAACTAGTCCAGTACATTGAAGCTAAACAAAACTTACTATGGTATGTATTTATATATATATATGCGTTTATATGTATTTTACTACAACAAACTATCGTACCTTTTGGATTATAAATACAAGATTCATGAAACATTACATAAAAACCTAATATGTCAACATAAAACGATACACGATTAAATTCAAATCCTATATTTGTTTGCTAAATATTGAAAGAAAATATATTCAAAAGGCTTATGTAGTTTGATATTAATGATAATCTATGTATGCAATACGTGGCATTTAAATCTTTCTACATATTATTCTTATAGGTCAGATAATTCAACTATTCATACATACGCTTACTTTATGTAACTTAACTAATAAACTATTAAACATTTAATTACATATGTATAAGTATGAGTTAAACGGCGGTTAAGCCTTGCGTAGCGCTATCCTGTATGTCACTGATTGACAAAACAGGTCGCAAGTCATTAATTAAACAAAAATGCAGGTTAATGATTTGATCCCGAAGATCAATGAGCGCTGACTTACTATTTCTTTTTACAGCTCGAAGTGTGCGGGATCGCCAATCTTCCCGACGATTTAAATAAATCGCTTCTGCACTAAATCCTAGTCCCTCCCAGCTGAATGCACCAAGCATTACAGCTATGTCATAACGGGGTAAATTATTCCAACTCCAATTGGACTGTCAGTATCTAGACCTACAGAAGGTGTTTCAAGAAAATAAACATATGAAAAGGACAATAAGGATACCCTGGGGGGGAAGAAGTTCGATACTACAGTCCTGCATCTTAATATCATTAATCATTCAATAACTATTAATTATTTTAGCCTCGCTCATATCTACAAAATTAGTAGGTTTACAAAGTGTTTTCTTAAAGAGCGCCAGCCAATACGAAAGACTGTGCGGCCTTACTGGCAAAATGCACTTATCAAATCCGGGTATATAGTCACATTCGAGATTAAAGTCAGAATTGAGTAAATCATCCACCAATCTAACACCACAATTATCCACAACCTGAAATAACAATTTTTCCAGTAGACTGATAGAATTATAAATGCGTAAGAGAACGCTAATCGGCTTCCAGCACAAACATGTCGTGCTAAATTTTTCCATTTTTTTGAGAAATAAAGAATAAAAGAGTAATAACCTCAACGAAACAAGTAAATGAGGCCAACATTACGAGCCTGACTATGATAATCAGTGGGTTGAAAATTATACAATTTTCAATTAAGAACCAACAGACTCTTTTCATACAAGGAAGATTAAAAAGAACTGAAATTGGAAAATTTTCACATCCTGAATTAATCGTTACATTAACAAATATCATTTAAAATTGAAATGTCATATTCGTGATTTAGTTGACTTTACTTTAAACAATTATTATTCACATTTTTCATTCCCCAAAAATAAATTTATTTTAAAACTTAAAACAATATTTATCAAATTTTGTTCAAAATCACCGATATTAATGAATTTCAAGGTTGATAATAATTTTGATTATTCAATTTCCATAATGTTTTACGGCCAATCTATATTATATATATTTTCCATTTTTATGAGCCAATTTTATTATATTCCAATTTTATGATCCAAATTTGTTATAGGTAATCGCTACCTAATTAAAAGAAAACATTTTATACATCGATACCAAATTGTGTCGATGATCATTGGGTCCATCGTACCCACAAAATAATATAATAGTCCTTCATAAATGACATGATAACCTTGTCACATTTTATATTTCCATAAAAATAATATATTATTTTATTTTATGAATGCGATGCACCCCGAAGAAAAGAAGAAGGAATCGGTTTAATCAAAAGCCAAACAATTACGATTTGTGGTTTTCCTTAAGTCAATTAAAAGCAAATATCTAATAAAATATAAAATTTTAAGTGTCAATTACATGTTTTCCTTTTTAAATATATGTATATTGAACGTCACAAACCGAAAGTGAATTTTGAAGTGTATGTGTATTACTGCCAAATCACACACTAGCTGAGGCCCAATCGGACGCCATCCCGATTTCGTCACTTTAATTTTGAAAGAGAATAATAGTGACGCCTCTGAGGGTTAAATTACATTTTGACCTCTTCATTCTTCTTATCTTGTAACGATATTATATATTTTTTTTAAATTATACTAAATTTCAAACTCTATTAATGTGATGATGAATACTTATTAATTTTAGATAATACCTATACGGATGAATAAATTTGTAACTAGATTTATTATTTCCAACCTTATTTTCTCTTACTTTCTCTTTTTTCCAATCACATTTAATATTTTAGAATTTTGACATTCCAATGTATAACCAATCTAATTTCATGAATATACCGTGCTCTTACGTATGTTCAATGACAAGAACGTTAGATGGAAAAGAGTATTAACCAAGAAACACACATTTTTTTTCAAGACATATTCTAACATACAATTGTGTTTATATGTTTCCACCAACAAACTAAACAAAAATATTGGCAGATAATTTTAATTATACATGTATTCGCACTCGTAATGTACGTTCTCTAAAAATCCTATCAAAATCTCTAAGGGTACCTAACCAACCTCTAGAATTCCTATTAAGAACTTCAAATAGGGTTAACAGGTTTCAAACTTCACATTTCTCAATATTACAATAATAAAACAACACAGAAATGATATAGATGTAACTTTATTCAGACGTCCTCTCCTTTATCCTGAAATAAACACAAATACACAAACAAATCATTGAAATTCCTTGACTGTGGTGGCGTCCACATAAAAATAGTAGTGGTTGAAAATGGGCTGTGGTTATAAAATTTTGAATCAAAGCACATTCGCGAACTAATTTCAATTTATCTTTACCTTTCTTTTCCCTTAATCATCCTTCCTGGATCCCTTTCCTTTCTCCTGATCATCCTCAACCTGAATTAGTCCTGAAATAAAATTAAATTACACATATTTATTATCTCACGTACCTGTTGTAATGATGAGAAATGTGGTAGGGTGAATGGATGGTCTTCTTTGGTAAGCTGTAAGAGAAATCACTAAACGCACGGATTGGTGGGGTTCCTAGCTCGCTCTTTTTTTTTCAATGAAGCAATTGCAATCCACTGGAAAAATTAGTCATAGCGGCTTTGTTTCCTGTCTCTTTCGAGATTCAGTTCAAAATTCGGGGTAAGTTTACACTTTAATCACACTAACCCTTTCAATTTCCATCGATGCCGATTACACTTGTATGTCTGTACTTTTACACGCTCACGAGCGCTTTTCCAATTGTTCGTCCCAATTCACGGACCTATTCTCCTTCTTACAACAAGCTTACTGAATTTCCACGCGCGGATACGCCCACGTTTACGACGGTTAGATCTGCAATGCCTAATGATGTTTTTACAGTTTGGATGTTTAGTTCGGGATGAACTAGCTTATATTTTAACTTTAATCGTGATCGTGATCGATTACTGTCTCTGTATTGCATATTTCCTCTTGTTTGACTCTATATGTATTTGTTGTCGACTTTTCTTCAAACATTTCACGCGACGCATTAATTTCCTGTTCGACCTCGCGAAACAGTTCTTCCGCCACTACGCAAAGTTGTTTATCAGAATAGTATTAAAAACTCTCGCAAACACTATTTTCCTGGACCACAACTTCCGGTGTAAACAAACAAGTGTCTTCCTGTACAACATGATTTTCAAGTAACTCGAGATTTTCTTCCGTAACCTGGGCTTGTGCGTACACGGGGATTTCTTCAATTTCTAAATCATCTGCCACTTCGTATACTACGCTTGGAATTACACTAACACTAGCCTGCTGTACTATTAAAGGTGGTGGTTCAACAACTATAGGTGTCAAAATCTTACATCGCTCCATACAATTGTTTTCGACGAGGATGACTTTAGCTCGCGCTTGCTCTACATGCTTTTCCACTAAATTCTTTTGGCTTTCTAAATGCTCAAACTCGATTGACCTACTTTCACAACTATCCGACTGTTTGACGTTTAACGGTGGTGACTGAATTTCAACGGGAGTCAAAATCTCATATGTTTCCTGACATGAATTGTCTACTGTACTTACTCGCGCATACTGCGGTTCACTTGTCAACAGTGGCATTAATTCCCAACATCTTTCAAAATTCGTAAACTCAAAATCATAAAACGCATGTCTATTCATACTTTCAGTTCACTTACGGCTGTGGGGTCAATCGATGACACTGACCTACATGACGGCTGCTTGCATGCATCTACTTTGGATGTATCAGCTGATTGCTTCTTCGTAGTCCTTTGTTTCTTACGCCTACGGGGTTCACTTTCGAGCTCTTTTACAATTTGTTCGTACAAAGATTGATCATAAGGCGAATCACCTATTTCCTGATATCGTTCAAAAAGAGACTGTAATTCTTGCAGTGTACGCCTACGTATTACTATAATTCGTCTTCGATCATCCGTTCGCACTTCCGCCGTAACGTTAAATATAAATGGCCAACTTTGTACCGTAAATGTAACTTCCTTCGGAACATTCGTATTTTGGTCTTTACCTAATGGCCCAAAACTTTTTGACAAATGGATTCTACGCCAGGTAACATAGTTATTTTCTTCACTCTTATCTAAATATATATATCGCAAGACTTTCATCTATGAACACTGCAAATGACCTCATTTTGTTTTACTTTTTTTTTCAAAAACAAAAACAAACTCACAACTGAACCTTGGACTATTTCAAGCGTTTAATGTTGATTTCCATTTTCCAAGATTTCCCCTCAAACTAGTAACCAGTACCATTTTCCTTTACACTACCAACACTTTCAATCTGTTCTGGTTTCGAACTCACGACCATGTCATTGATCTGTGCGGACTGCTTTTTAGACAATGCTGTAAGCATATTCTTTAATTTCTCGGACTCTGACATTTTGAACAAAATTCAATGATCAATAATTAAAGAAAGCTAATAATTTCTCTAATTCAAGCTAAAAATTCACTCTGTGGTTGGCTAATAATTTCTCTAAATGAACATAAACATAATAAACCACACATTCAACAACAATTATTAAAAGTAAGACACACTTAAGCAATGCACAAATTCGTCGCGTACGTTACTTTTTGTTTTGCTTATTAATACCAGTGCAAAAAATAAAGTAAACAAGGTCACCGTATTGTAAATCTGTCCCGGGTCTGTTTCTATACCAATTAAATATTCTCCTGTGCTTATTTAGATGTCACTTAAATATTTTCCTGGGTTTTGGAAATACCAATTAAATATACTATTTTATATCTCTCCCGGGCGGAAACACCAATTAAATATGCTATCGCTTTGGTGAAGGAGGCTACACAAGCTTATCTAACGTCTCTTGATTACATTAGATTTTTAATTAATAGTTTTCCCAATCATCTTCCTCACCTGGAAGCATATACATGCTTTGCCAACCTCTGCTTGGGCTTAGGAACGACTCAAGTAGAAGGGTTGGAGGCAACGTGTTTGGTCGCGTCCGAACTATCCAAAAATAAAGATTAAAAAAAAGAAGTGCTGAATTTACTTTTCTCGCCTTAATGAAGAGAGAAGGGATAGTTCACTACACATACACAATTGATACAGAGTACATTCCGCGACCTATTCTCGCGTGAATGTTTAAAACTAAAAAAAAAATAACAACACTAAAATATAAGGAAAGCAACAAGATTGAAGTGCCGGGATTTAGTTATTAACTATTCATATTTAACAAAAGATGAAATTAATAATCTTACATGCACTGGACACTACATGAGAAATTCTGACATTAATGTACACCTGAGCTGGAATGGACAATAAGCATTAAACATGAGTATCACAAGACAACATTCTCATTATTCGTATCAAATACACAACAACATCAAAGTTCGTATATTAAACGACAACTTTTCTTTATGAAATTCCCTATCTAGCTAAACAACGGCTGTAAAAAATGAAATTATTCACAGAAGGTGATTATACGCATGCGATTTGGTTTGTGGTGGCCTGCTAATCGTAAGCTTACATTTGTTACTGTTTCCCCCCTTTTTTTAAATTCGACATTCGCTGATAATGGATGACGAGGTAATTGGCGCGTAAATCACAATTCGAAAGACGCGATCATTATCACGTTATTCTGTTAACAGATTCCTGAGTCAGACAAGTTTGGGCTAATGCTCATGAGAATCATTCGATGATTGCTCGCATCACATCAACTTATACTACTTACGGTTTCGTTTCCCTAGAGACGGTGTGTTGACTCCGTTGTCCTTTTTGGTATGCTCCGTTTAAACTCGGCACAATTCCTTGTTTTTGAAGTTCCTTTTTAATTAATACTTCAACTATTACTTTCGGGTATCACTCGCACATACTAAATTTGTTGGTTCACTCTAACTAAGCATGTATGTTCTTTCAACTTTTCGATTTCACTGACAAAATGTCTTCCTGAATTGGGATACGTACCGCACTTCTCAAGTCTTGGGTCCCGATTACTTGGCGCACTTCTTGATTGCACAAACCATGTGAGCGGAGTATACTTGGGACGTAACGCCGTTTCTGATTGGTCAATAATGGAAAAGTTGTCCAATCATCACTAACTTTAGGAAGTCACCGGAAATACGAAATGATCTAGTAGCTTCTAGAGTGTTCGGGAAACTGCACAACCGGAAGTTCCAATGTCTTCGAGACAAAGAACTGTTGCTTTGCACACACACACATTCACAAGGAAAGTCAGTTTGTGGCGTCGAGAAGATGTCATGTACTGAAGGAGTGCGATCATGGTTGCCAACTGCTAAGTTTATCACCAAAAGTCAATTATGAATTTAATAAAATGTACGCATTAATTTTTCTTGCATCGATGGTCGATAGCAAAACATTTTGTAAGTACCTATGGTTGCAGGCCTATTCACGTTTCTAGTTTTGCCTCGCAGGTGTCGATGGCATATTTCGTGTGTAAGTACGTGTAGTATTACAATTTTCCCCACCTATGGTTTTGGTCAGTTCATGGTAATGACCATTTATTTTCAGGAATTTTTGGACTAGAGTCAACTTCCCTGATTCAGACTTTTGAAAAACTTGGATCAATATTGAATAGTTCCAACGCTTTATTAATATTTTTTTTTTTGCAGATAATACCCATCTATTCTGGTAACCCTACAATGTTTACGTTTCTGGAAGTAAACAACAACCATTATTCTAGGACTAAGCTAATAATATGTTTGTTTCAGAATGAAACCATTAGTTGTATTGAGCATTATTGAATTAAAGTCTCGAAGAGCAGATGGCACTTGATCTTATTGCGTTCCAAATTTTCTTCATACATTTCAACGAAATCACAATCTTTTCTTTGACATATAGAATCATGCTTGTTTCTTGGAATCACTATGAACGTCATTTTTGACACTTAAGTTTATATTTTCTTTATTTCTGAAAAACAATTTTTCGTTCTTTTCTGCCAAACAACACGAGGCACAGTTTTTTTTTAAAAAAGGACATACAGGCGAAAATCCTATTTTGTTTACATATTGTCAGTTTATCATGTGTTTACATTTCCATTCGTTTTACTTTTTCAATGAATTTCATATTTTTCAAATATATTATAGTAATATTGAAACTTTGACAATAATTTGAATATTTTAGTACCTTTAACATGTTCGCTATTTGCATATTCATTCATATTTTGATATTTTAAATACCGATATCAGTATATTCATTAAGTTTTATTGAGATGTTTGATAATTCTTTAAGTCGATGTTTTCTTGAATAGTTATTGAGTGTGCATATTTACTCCATATTACACAAAATATACTGATCGAGACGGAACACTTAAAACATTTTACGAGAAGTATTTACAAGTGTTTAAAAAATACTGTTTAAAAAATATTAAGAATTTTAATAGCCCTACAAACGCTTTTTGTGCATTTTTAGTGAAGTTATCATACAGGTGTTATAACCATACCTCGTTTCTCACACCAGTGTTTAAAAAAACTCCACTTCTCCCCTCATCACCTCATCGTTGGAGAACCATGGAGGATACTCACACAGGAAGACAGCATAGTTTCAACATGTGAAGAAACGGAAGATAAGGAAACCCAACTGCACCAATTGTTCAAGAGTATCTTATTACTTCATGGAACACTTGGATTGGACATTGCTCATGCAGGAACCTCATCATGTTTTACTGAGTGAACAAGTTATTTAACTATTTTAAATAGATATTTTTCAGGTGAAAAACCATTCATCGTTTATGCACGTAAGTCTCACACCATATCACAGTGTTGCCAACTAACTAATTTTAAATTTTTGGTGAAAAACCTAACTTCAATTCATATTTCTTCAGACGGCCAATGGTTCTCAACCTGTCTACGTGTGCACTTGACAGGTCGCTTCCTTTCAGAAGCCATATATAACCGCTACCAGGTGATAGAAGTATTTTTGTGGACACTCTGTATATTTCGTAAAGACAGTAATCATTATTTTCGATTTATATTTTATTCTGCAACGCATATAAGTTCTTTCTTTGGTGGGAATTACTTCTTTCCCACACAATTGGACAAATTCTTTCATGTTTTTTATATATATATATTTAAAACGTTGCTTTTGGTGAGAACATTTCAGTTAGTGACGAACCATTTCAGTGTTTCTCCCTGACTCATTATAAGCACAGTATATATTCTATAGTTATTGGAAACTGAATTAAGTGCTTTCTTTAATCGCTTATGGAAACATTATAATACATTAGAGAAATACGGGCTGACCAGATGTTCAGCAACCAAAGTGGCACCAGCTGCGTTGTATTCCAGATCGTTATCTGTACTTTCTCACGCCAATGTTATCGCCGTGTCTAGTGCATTATAGGCAGTTGACTAAATTAACATAAATTGTTTTCCGTATTCTGTTTCTATGTGCATACAGGTGAATTAACTGAGTGATTTTTGGAATGAAATTCCAACACTTTTCAGTTGATCATTGCAACCTGTACCTTGAGTTGGATGCTCAGGGAGTTCGACTCCGATACTGTACGTAGCCACCACGCACGTTGCGTCGGGAACCAAGTACATTTGTGTGTGAAGGGCACAAGCTATTAGCCGGTAAAGAACGTTTTCCTACGGCTAGCCCCAACTAGTGAAATAGCAGATCCGCAGACCTTGTGCGTACATGTAAGTTATATACGCGCCCTCCAACATCAGCATTCCACTGTGGAGACTTCCTTTTTTATTATTAGCTGACGATTCATCTTTACGCCGCAGGATTGTGGGCACAGCGATTGGATTCATCGTGGGGTGATCCTGACAACTTTTCCCCAGTGCTAATACCCCAAGTGTGTCAATGGTGTTAGAGAAGCATTTGTAGTGATATCTGAATCATAATCATATAAAGGGCTATATTGCCTGAAAAGGGCAAAGTGTGATTTCAGCGACAAAAATTATTATACGTATTCAGTGTTTAGTGTTGTGTTCATTCCTCTTCGTTATTTTTTTATATAATAGTGTTCTAATAAATAAGTATATTGTCATTTAATCTAGTGTGTTTTCGTTGTTTGTATGAGTGATGTTTGTGTGCGTTATGGTCTGGATGACCGTCTGATCGTCCGTGAGGTTTTCGAGACGAGACGCCTGAACCTCTCGGCGCCTAATGCTCATCTCATTATTGAGACCGACGAGCGATTTTGAAATCTCTTCTTGGAGAGGTCCTTCATCGTCCTGTCCAAGTAAGTTCAAGTATCAGGAATATAATTATTGGTAGGACCACGAGCCACGGACAGCGACACGAACTGAATTGGTTACATGAATACTGTATTATTCAGTCTCAAGAATTGACTTTACATTACAATATATCTACTTTTTAATTCACTTGGTTCGAACTGTGTTCACTACGCAATATTTCTCTTGTTGTACCTATCGTATTTAACAGCTAAGAGGTGTTGACTTCGGACAGAAGTTTAAACGAAAAATCTAGTTCGCCCTAACCCCTCTATTGGTTCTGTTATCGGAGGTGAAGATCTATAAAGATTCTAAACATTTCGCTATAGATGGTTACATGTCACATACATATTGTTAACTTCCTTTCAGAGTTAATAAGCAAGAGCTAACTGCTTGTGTGTATATGAATGAACGTGGTCAAAATGATCATCATATTACTTTAGAAGTGAATTTTATTGGGTTGATTCCATTTAAATTCGAAGCAACGGAAGAAGTAATATTTTTGTATAAATTTCAAAATGACGTATATTACCAAACTCCCTTTGCGGGGGGGGGGGAATATTCTGGCTCTTTCAATTCGGAAGACGGGTTCTTATTCTACTTCATATTTTAGGGGTTATCATACGAGGAACAGCAACTCATATAACAAACTACCTCTTGAAAGATAATGTGGGAATGAAGAAAATATATTTTTTATAAATTCAAGGTCATAATACCTGTTGCATTCCTGATGTTACGAATGAGTTCTCACAAAGCCAGGTGCCACATAATTCAGCCTTATCTACAGTCTTGCTACTCGATCAGCAACTCGTTGGAGACAAGTATTCAGTTTAACAGCAAAGTAAAGGGTTGTTTCAAAATATAATCAAAACATTGTTTTCAAAGAAGGGGATGCTTTAAAATGAGATGCAAGTTACATCCCCTGTTGAGTGTAATGCTGTACAGGTTGTTTCAGATGTAGAATCGGACAGCAATGCTGTGTTAGCGATTGATAGTCAAAGTTACTCATAACTTAAATTGCAAATAATTTGCTAACCATTTAGATATTACAAATAGAAAATTGATTGTGCAAGACATTAATAATGGAGTAATTGATCAAGATAGTCCTTTTCTTATCTTATTATACTTATCTTATTATACCTCCTTAAGTAATTATACTTATCTTATTATTTCAAATATCGGTTGAATTATGGATTTTGCGTATGTTCTTGGTTAAGGAGGATATTGTGTTTGGGGAAAAACAATATACTTTACCTAGTAAACAAAAAGGGTGTACATTTCAAAGAACTTGATACTACTAGTGAGTATCGTTCATCAGGCTTTATCGTCAATAATACTGCTGTTAAATGAAGACTAGTTGTAAACTTTGGAAAATTGCCTAAGCTTCAGAAGCCGTCAATGTAGGCATCCATAATATAGAAGAATCTATTGCTACCTGGCTCATGCTCGAATTATAATCAGGTTGGATTGTGAAAGGAGATTTTTTAGGTAGTTTTGGATGAATCATGTTGGAAATATACGGGCTTCTTACTTGACAATAAAAGTTATCATCTTCAGGTACATTCTATGGAAATCTCTACTGAAATGTTGGCTTTGACGAAAGGTATTAATATTGTATTACGTTATTTAAAGGAACAAGGTATAAAAGTATATGCTGATGATATAGTTCTCTATTCTATTTCAATGGAAAAGCATAAAACCTTACTTTCCAACGTAATCGTTATACTACTTTTAGACCAACACTCGTATACACAACAGGTTCGCTTGAATCAGTGCGGACCGAGACAGTTCTATTAGATATTAAAAAACTGCATAGTTTCTCGCTCACTAGTCTTCCTATGTGTGTGTGAGGTTGCTCACCGACTTTTCTCTACGTATAGCCTAATTTGGAAGAAGAATTTAGCTCAGCTTAGCTCTCTTACCCCTATAGGAAAGCGCGAAAAGTGGGGGATGGGAGCTGATGAGAGAACGACTACCGTGCTGAGTGTCTCCGATAAAAACAAATCAAGCTAACTTTTGTACAATGAAAATTACTGTTTTTAACAAAAAATTGTGTTTTTAATATTGTTCGATGTTGTGCTGTGATTTAATAATCCATTTCCAGTTCAAAATTAATATAAAAGAAAATGAAGTGAAGCGAGTTAGACAAATGAATTGACCAATCGTCAAGCCTGTGTAGTAGAATAGCAATCTACAAGGATACACTACGTAACAAGAAATGAATTTAAACTTCTCATCATAGAAGAATTAGTGAATTGTGTTTACATTTTCAATAACCGATTCTCAACACAGTAATTATATACTTAACGCGGACAGTGCGACCGGTAAAAATAATCGCAGGCAAATATCGATCCGAATCATAGGCCAGTAATTACGAATACTCACATAGTGCATATTCGTAGTTCAGAATTATATATTTGTGCTTTTAAGTTATGTGTTATAATAAATCAATAAATCCTACATCAGTCAATTTTCTTTGGTCCCATTGAAAATGCAAATTAATTAGGTTAGATGCATTTTATTGTGTAAATAGTGTTGTTGGTGTGCTTGATAAGAGATTTGTTGCTTATTTTGTATTGAAATGTGTCTTTGATGTTTATTAATCAACAGGTCTCAGGTCAGATTTGAATATAATTGTGCGAATTTTACATTGATTTAGGTGTCGTGCAGTTGATGCTGTAAGTAAAACTTTGCCCTTGCTTCCTTGACAACCATTGAGTGATCAAGTTAAATACACTTTAACTCTGTGGATTTCTAACCGAGGTTGTGAGAGACATAATCATTGTTCGGATCAAGTATATTGGAAACGATTCAACAGTGAAATTTAATGTTCCACCGCAACTGTACAGTGTGGTGTCGTCAGTGATGGTGGGTATACGGAGTAAAACTCTAATCGTCTTTATGTTGTGAGGTTTTCCCACCGGTTATCCCAGTTTTTGGTATAACATGTTACCCGAACAACAACTACCTTCGTATCTCGGCTAAACCCTCTCTGGCACAACAGGAATACGAATTCAGGAATGTTATAGGATAGCTCTTTCCTCAAAGGGACTCCAATGACGCTCCTTCCGGTGGACCTTTGTTTCTCTACAGAGGGGGAGTCGTTGTACTGTGCTTTCGTATATTCAATGCTAAAAACTACTACGTATTATAGTTCCATAATGTGATATTTTGTTTCATAATGACAGGTACACACAAGCTAAAAACATTGCTTGAAGCAATAAACAAGTATCAGTTGAATTGTTAGAAACATACGAAAATGTTCAACGTACTCATGTTGAAATTTTAAACCATCTAACTACTTTCAAAAATGAATTAACGTAAGCGCGCAATGAACATGAAAATTGTCGGCAAAAAACTATAAATGTCACTGAACAAATGCAGACAGATTTCAATGCATTCAAGCTAGAAATTAGAAGAAAAACTGAAGATTTGAAACGAGAATTTAGGAATTAATGTTTTGTAGGAAAACATTTCCTTGTATACGTAGCGTTATTAGAATTTTTATATTCATGTGATAGTTTCAAAAATTTTCAGTATGTTTTAGAAATATTTATACAACCTGTCGGTATTGAAATTGATTAATACTAGGACACACATTGAACTACATAATTCAAATGTTTTAGAATGTACAAATATAATGTTAGTCCTTTTATTCCTTATGAATTTGAAAACGTGTTGGGTATTCACGGTTAACCTAATAAGTTAAAAAATTTTGCTAAAATGGCAATCTTTGAATCCGTATTCAATTTCTATTGTGAGTATAGAAATAATTTTGAAAAGGAAGTAGATTTATGTATTAAAGGTTTACGGAAAACTTCTCAATATCAAAAGTTGAAAGAAAAGTGTGGTCGCAGCAAAAACATATTTTAAATATGTAGCTAGAAAATTGTAAATATATTCCAATGACAACAACGTCAAAAATAGAGTCATTGAATTAATAACAGGGAAAATTTATATTTCTTTTAATTTCTCCCTGTTATTAATTCAATGACTAGTATTTTCAGCTGTTCTAGATATTATGAAAGTAGACCTAGTTGCAATAACAAACAAGTACCGTTAACTGGTATTCAAAATTCTGCAGAAATTGCATTTGGTACTAATAAATCTATTCTTAAAAAATGTAGAAAGAATGAAAGTGTAAATCCTACTATATCGAATTAGGTCAGGCCGAAAATAAAAATAAAATTGAAAAAAAGTCACATTTGCTGATGAATGTAATACAGATCCGCTAGCATATGTTCGTTTTAGTTGTAACCCAAGTCTAGAAATAGAAATCTTAAAAGTACATATTAGTGTTGTGAAGATTGTCGTATGCCAGAATAAGACAGTTAGGTTGTCTAATATTCATGAGGTGCAGTCTGTTAATCAAAATGAAAGTAAATTAATTATTGAAATGAGATATATCAATTGTTAGACTACAATAGCAAACAGTTACAAGGTATCATATCCAAGTTGAAAAATCCATATGTTTTGGGAAACATCTGTGTTTCTGATCAGGGTAATAAAGTTAATAGTGAAACTGCCTGTTTAAATATAAACACCGTACAGGTAGACAGTACTGGGGTTGCTCCCTTTGTGGTACGAGATTGGTCAGGGCGACAGTTGCTAAGGAAATCAAAAGTAATGCCACAGTGGTATTTACAGACGAAAACGAGGTCTGCGTTTGTACTTTATGCGAAAGGAAGTTGGTGGACTAATTGTCTCCCGTTGCCAGCTCAACGTTACTAGTTATTAAGGAATTTTTGTCAATAAATACTGTATTTTTATGGTGTGTACTTTGCATGTTAAGGCGCATTCTTTACAAAAATTTATTTCACACCATGTTCATGTTGAACATTTGCACTATTTTCCAAATTGTAAATAGAATGCATTTATAGTACAGTTGAAATATAAAATTTGTATGTCCGCAACTATACGTCCTAACAATAGGATCATTTCATCCATAGTATTTCCACAACATGCAAACAATAAGTCAGCAAAAACAAAACATAGTAAACGCAAAACATGATGTGAAAGTAAGTCACAATGCACAGTCTAACAATGCACCTGTCATCATGTTCCGCTGTTCAAAATATTTTTTGTAAAAAAATCTAGTAGTAACAACCTTAACGTTGGAACTGGAAATACTAAAATAAATAATTTCCATAGCATGAGAAATACAATGAAGTTGAAAACATGTAAAGTATTGCGTAAATCAGTTAAGGTTTCATATGTGCAAAAATATCGTATCTTTCTCGCTGTCAACAACTGTAATTACTTTCTAGTAATAAGTGTTTCGAATAAAGAAAATCACAGTAAGATACCAGCTGATTCCCATTCTTATACAACATGAAAAGTGCATAAAGGTAGAATATTGCAATCTTGTTTAATGGAAACCTCAATTGTATTGACCTCAACGTTTCTTTGTTTTTTCCCTTTTCTTAAAATGTTAGTTTAGAAAGTGTAAATGTGTGTAAAACGAGTTAAAATAGAAAACAAGGTACTAAGGAAGGTTCATTTAGTTATTTAACTTTAAAGAAAATGTTTAAAAGTAACTTTACAGTGCCTTGAAACACCATATTCCAATCAATATGAGTAATTGTCAAACGCCATACCGTAAAAACAAAATAAGTGCCTGAGGAAACAGCAGACGGTAGCGCATCCGTACATATGAGTTTTCAATTTAAAGTTGATTTTTCTGGAGTATTCTTTCTGCATAATAATTTACGAATTTATCATAACTGAAATCAGAAAGTTTCAGCATTCTTACACTGGAATCGTAAAAGTGTGTAATTACTGAATTCAGTGCACTTCCAGCTTTTTCCTTCTTCCAGAACAGTGATGCCCTAGAGTAGTGGCTTAAGCGTTAGTTTCATAATCTTGGGGACTATGTTCCGATTCCGGCTATGGCAATTCAGGAAATTTCATAGTTTCCAATATTGATACATCTTATACAAAATAACAAGACAAATATTCAATTTCTTTGGGTCTAAGAGTTGAGACGACTTCTTTAATAGGTGAAATGTCAACAACAGAAATTTACATCATCCCTATCAATCTTCATTCCTAACTGTCTAGGAAGTAACGTTTTGGACAATAATAGATGAAAACATAAGGGCTAAAACGTTCTTACTGCTGTAGTATGGGACAAAAATGAGTTCCAAGGAATTGTTCCTAGCTGTGCAAAAATTGCAAAAGTGATCGAACTTACTACGATAGTCACGAGAATGATCCTATTTGAGATGTCAGCCCACCTTTCTAACTAGAAAAAGAACGAAACAAAATGCATTACTGTTATCAGCTAACAAATATTTATATTCCATTTCTTGTTATAAAATGATAATTCTATGTGTTAATCCATAAACTTAATATTATTGCGTTCATGAGTAAACTTGAGAAACATCAAATATACTATATTACTTTTCTGTTCCTATGAATAACTTCGACTATGTTACTTTTTCCTTCCTTCAGTGGTATTAATAACAATAAGAGTAATAATATAATTACAATACCACACTGTTCAACAAATTTTGATCGAAAGTATGTAAATACTTTGAAATTGCGGTTTTTAAATTCATTTAAGCATAATATGAAAGGAAATGATAATAGAAGAATTTTCTTAGCTCAGGTTGTGAAAAAAACGCTTTTGTACAATAGTAGCTGTATATATACAAATGTATTAATATTTATAGAATATTTAAGCAAATTCCTTGTAAAAACCTACATTTCATTGTTTTATCTATTTCACTGTTTTATCTACTTCACTGTGATGTGATAAGCTGGGGAGTTAAGAAGTACCCTAACCTATAGCTTTCTATACCCTTTGTATCCTCGTCGCCATAAGTGCCTTTACATCGCAGTGACGGGTATGTGACCGCGCAGTACTCCAAGGAAGGGATGGTTGTATAAGAATTTGTGATTAATTTTCAAGAGTTTTTATTTTGACTAGGGAATTAACATAGCTGAAGAGAGTAAAGACACAGATTTGAAGCATCAGTTCACTGTTATTGAAGCATCAGTGCACGAAAAGATTCGAATTCTCAGTTTTTCTATTTATTGTTTTATATGTTAAGTTAAACACCACAATATGTATCACTGATATCGCAGATCGTATTATTTTTTTAAAATCGTGTTTGTAACCTATTGTCAAAACATTCATCTCCAGACATGATGTAGAGAGAAGAGAAAGAGATACGACATCTGTAATATATGTATATGTGATTCAATAAGTAACTGTAGAAATTAGTTAAAGGTCACATAAGAGAGCGAAAAAAAGCTCTAGAAGCCTGAACATTTTAGAAACGTCCTAGATAGGTGAAAATATAGTTAAAAATAGCAAAGGGTATCATGTAATTTACCTCTCTTTTCTTATATTCTAGTATACTTTTTCTTTCACATCCAAAGATCCCTATTCAGATTTACGAGATAAAGGTAAAGAGAGAAACTTTTCCATTTCAAGAATTATATAAGGAAAAAATCTCTTGACTTAGACTGGATTCGAACTCGCAACCCTTGAATCCTTGCTTCAGCGCTCTACCGATTAAGCTAACAACTTCTGCTGGAAAGGCTTGATTTCTACAACTACTGGTTGCTGAATGGTGTGTATTAACCAAGTTTGCCGAGATAATTGCTTCATATAGCTATTGCAATAATAATAATAATAATAATAAAATTAATAATAATAATAATAATAATAATAATCCAGCAGAGGAAGAAGATCAGAATTTGAAAAGTCGCATATGTTAAAAGTTTGACGTGCAGAGTAAGTCCTAATATGAGATTTTATTAATTATACATAATAAATGTAAGCGTGGTTTATTCGTGCGTGCTACTCAAACTGCGCAACTCACCACCTAGTCCCATAAGGGTTGTACAGTATGGTACAGTAGCCTTGCGTCCTCCAACCGTGAAGAATGTTTCGGTTTGAACCTATGCGTGTCCTAAGAGGAAGGAGGAGATTGAAAGAAAGAAAAGTGGTTTAGAAATTATGCAAACGTAGAATATCTCACGAGGTGAGGTGATATAGAGTTCAGCGTGTCTTTCAGCTACTACTCTATACAAGGCGTGCATCTACGACTTAACGTGGAACCCTAACCACACGACTCCTGACGGGAATCGAAACCCGTATCACCTCTAGTTCTATTATGGGAGACACAGGAACATATAGAAATAATCGAAAATGAACGATATTAATGTTAAATCCAAAGCTTTCGACGTCCTAAAAATTCGTAATTGAAGGTTATGAGTGTCTATTCAATAGTTTTCGGGGTCGCTGAAGTGAATAATGACACTCCCGATACCAAGAAAGCCCAAGGCTTTATTCTTCGTTAGCGGCAAGTTTATTCAGTTGCTCCTGCGGGAAATGGATTCGTACTATTTCATTCCGATTCAAATACGTATTCTACTGGGAAAACTAATCTCAAATATATCTAATGGTTATATTTAATGGAAATAGACATATGCATTTTTGAATATTGTATATGAATTGCTAATTCATACTTTATCTAGTAGAAAATGGTGCATCCAGGATATATTCTGAAGTAAAAGGGAGAACTTTTGGAGGTATATTTTATTTATCTACTGTAGAATTTAGTGTGCAAAAATTTCACACAGTTTACTTCGGAACTATCGAGACGAGACTGAGATAGCTATTTGTCAATTGAAAGGGGACTAATACTGTAAGTAGTCTCGTATTGTCTCGTTTTGATACCAGTCTTACTTCGGGGCTTGTTTCTAGTAACTGGTTCCGTAGTGCACCTACATAAGACGTCGTATATTTAAATGTGTGATAACTTACCACACCTCCAGTTAACGGATCGTTCTATCTAAAACTACCAGACCGTTTATGTAATTTTTCGTTTAAGTAAGTTTAAGTATCCTTACGTCAATTATTTTCTTGCAACAGAGAATGAAAAATGTAACAGTTATAATGTTGATCGCGCATAATCCTATATAGATAAAAGGCACTTTATAGAGTGTCGGACTCCGTGGAGTAAATACAGTAGTTACTGCCTTGGTAAGTTCCTCACTGTACGCGTTTCTGTCCTACTCGTGCAATGGCGTCACCTCTGACACTCGCTCGGGACAGCTCAGTGGTAGAGCGTTCACCTCTGGTGCTTGGGGTTCCGGGTTCGATCCCAGCCCCCTTCAAGTGAACTTTGTGGTGGACAAACACCGTGTGCGTGGGTTTCCTCGGGGTTCTCCCACTTCGTTCATTACTCATCATAACCACCCCCTTTAGCATAACCGTCGGACGTAAAACTCAAAGATTTCATTTTTATTTTTGTTCCTTAAGTTGTATCCCCAGTTGGCCTAATCCAGTTGCGTTTGTCAATCAGAATTTCTTTCCAGAACTTTTAATTTGCTCACTTCATCACTTTCTTCATTTGCTTGTAAAATGTTCTTTCGGAGGAAGAACTTTTCAGTTGCTTGTTTAGTTAATTTATACTTATGTATGTTCTAAATGGGATAAAATGTTAAAACCTCCGGTTCACACTTGCTAACAAATTCATTTTTTAATGATGCCTGTTAATTTTCTAATAATGTTCTTTCCTTGGCTCACTTTTCGGCTCGGCTCGGCTCGGTGGTTACTGAGCCGTGATCCGATCCGCTCAAGCCGTTGACAACACTCGTACTGTTGTAAATAATTCATCATGTAGTGCCGAGTTTCTCAAGTATATATATCTTCAATTAATGCAGATGTGACTGTTCCCTGCTGTGTATAAGGTTCTTCAATGGCTTCAATATTTTTACGTAGAATGGTTTTCCATTATATACCCTCTTATCTGTACTTAAATCTTAGAGAATCCGGATGGTCATTGCTTGAACTCATTAGTTTTGTAGGTATCAGGACATTTGCGGTAAAACCAGAACACCAGTTTTTCTGGGATATTTGCGGTACTGTTCAAAACTTTCCCTTAAACAGTAGGACATTTGCGATACACACCGTGGTACGTGCGCCGAAATCATCCGTTTCAGCCCCGTTAATCTAAATTAGAATGAATACATTAATAAATAGGTTGGGTATGCAGATGCAACAGCCTAATATATGTGATTCATTCTGTTTGGCTGATTTTAGTAGGTCATGAATATATAAGAGAAGATCACGCGGGCTGCTTAATGGAAACTATCACAATAATCGAAACATCTAAGAAACCATGCGTTTCTCATCAGGGTTTTCAGTACAGACAATATTGAAATTTCCAGAACGGGAACATATCTTGAAGGAAACAAATATTGTCCCTTGGATCTTCGTCCTTTTACCAGCAAGAGATAGTAAGAGATATCAGAGTTTTTCAGTTTGGTGAAGGTTAATATTATGATTGGAATCCGAAATTAAGCAAATTACGTTTCAAGCAAAAAGCAATAACATCTCGAAGAACACTGTTCCAGGAAACGCACATTACTTGGTGTAAGTTCCATTTTAATCAGTGCTTGTGGATGAAGGTTCAGGAATTAGGACTCAACTATAAATCAGTTCCAGAGATGAGGCTCCGCCTCAGAATTTCTTTTGCCCTACCATTTCTCCCTGTAGATGATATTGCTATTGGGTGGCTTTCCATTATCGAAGATGCATCACATCACGAAAGACTTTAGGTTTTTAGATTATCTTGCAGAACAGTGATTAAGAAATAATGCCGGTTAAATAATACTGGTATTGACATATTCACGTGAAATTACTCGAATCAAGAGCACAGAACGAATAATGCTGTTGAAGGTGGAATTACAGAATCAAATCATTAATAAGTAAATCAACTCCTAAGTGTGTTGTTTAGAAGTATCTAAAAAATGAGGCTGTGTACAGCAGCTAGCTGTATCAAAGAAGACCTTTAAACATTGAAGGGAAACGTAGGCAACAAGCGTACATAGAATTGGACGGAAGAATAGAAAAAGCATTAACTGATTATGTATCCTCAAAAGATGTCAAGAAATTCTTGAGGAAAATGGTACACATTCAAAAGTTGGAGTAATTATTGTTTCTTCCAGAATAGAGGCTACGTTGTTTATTGTTTTTATTATTGTGATTGTAAGTTGTCTCAATCTATCCATCATAATTATCTGTAGTTCTTGGAAAAGTGTTAATGAAAGCTATGAAAGAAGACAAAAATATAAACATTTCTAGAAGTTTCCTTTAAATATTATGGACAGGCATTTGACCAATGAGAGATAAGAATTTGTTTACATTTTCCAGTTTTGGTCAATCACAAACAAGCATTTGTTTACATGTTTCGGATGTGTCTACCATGTATCCTAGTAAATGTTTCTCTTTTCACTTTTCTGTATAATTGATCCTTATATTTGAGTTTACATGTTCTTAGTGTTCTGAGAAAAGTTTGTATGTATGTATGTGAGTTAATAATGGTTTCATATTCTGAAAGAAGATTTTTATTCTGCTTTTAATATGTAAAAACCCGAGTCCCCTAAAACAGTCATGTTATTTTCCCCTAAAACAAAGTCTAGCTACACCAATATTATAAAATTTGGTCGTTGTGTAGCAGTTGATACTGCGTGCTTATCCTGTAACTGAACACTCGAAAATATTTTCTCTTAGCAAAGAGAATAAGAAGTTATTTCAAATAGTACCGCAAATGTCCCAATACCACAAAAGTCAATACTCGAAGTACCGCAATTGTTGCAGTATCACAAATGCCGATACCTTTGATTCCCTTTCAATTTTCTAAACAATCTTCATTTAATTCCTTTCTCAAAAGCAATTTTCCTGCACAATTCTGTACTTTGATTTTTCTACAAAACGAAAGGAACAAATAGCAGCTGAAATACAAACGGATAAGGACGAACTTTACTTCTTTCTGTTCCTTGTTTGATTTACATAAATAATTTTAGAAAGAATAGGATTATTTTTTTAAACGATACATGTAACATTAGGGTGGTCCAAAATCAAATGCAAAAATTCAACTTGTTCAAAATAATAGTCCACAAGGCTTATTTTTTCCTCTAGCCATAACCTATTTACTTGCTTAATTTCAGCTCTGTTGCTTAATATTTACAGGTCGCTCCATTTTAAATCTTTTTGTTTATGTAGTATTACTAATGAACTAACGCTAGAAGTTTTCTGAGGTATACGCTGGACTGTTCTCAAAAATATAGCGTATACCCTTCTCCGTATATACTCGTTCATTCGTAAATTTAAGGTAAATATATGCTGCACTAGAAAAATATTAGGTTCCTAATGGGTATTATATTCATGTATACTATATTATAGGCGTCAAGATTACAATGTAATTTAACACAGTTGCTGTGCTAATAGCCGGATAGCCGGATAAGTTCGTAGCTTTCATTGTGATCATTAGATGGTGTCATCATGTTATGGAGGTAGTCCTCTCTAGTGTCTTAAAATATAAAATGAAATTTTTGTGTTGTACGTCCCACGGTTATGCCGGCTAGGCTAAAGGAGATGGTGATGTTGAGAAATGAATGAAATGGTGGAATGAAGAAAGTAGGAGGAAACGGGAGAACCCCGAGGAAATCAACGCACACGGCGTTTGTCCACCACAAAGTTCACTTGGCGAGAGCAGAATTTGAACCCGGGACCCCATGCACCAGAGGTGAACGCTCTAACACTGACACACCACGGCCCCTCTCTAGTATCTTCAAATGTTTGTTTAGTCCGGCAGAATGTCTATCAACTTCATCGTTCAAGCAATTTCATAAACAGTGGTCATCAGTAAATCAGGATGATTTACAAAGACAACTGAAGACCTATTTGAGAGTCCAGTGATGCACAGATGCTATGCACGAAATCCATTGATGCACAAACATATCAGATGTTAAAATATTTACCAAGTGCTCCTTAAGCCAAGAAGCCTAGAGATGATTATAAGGAACTTTTGCGTTTATTTCTCATATTTCTTGGTGGATGCAACGACAATCAGTCATTTCGAGTTCGAGACCCAAAACATCACGCTAGATAGATGGGGAAAGGCATTTAAGCATTTATTTTTTTAAGTCTCAATTTAGGATGACTGCGCGAAAGTAAAATTATCATGTTTAGCGCTGTTTGTCAGCCTTGTTTATGTGAAAAAGTGGAATGAAGCTCCCCTTGTCAACCAAACCCCTCTCAATGACTAACTTTATGTCAGTTTTGAAAACTTACTCAGAGGACTGCATTTCTAGGAGTGCATGTGCAGCATTTTGATGATATCTCTAGTTTTTGTCTGCATTTTTATCAGAATTAGCTTCTTTTTTATGAGAGAGTATCAGAAGAAACATAGGAAAAGATGGTCCAAAGCCTGCAGCGGCCAGCATAACCAAACATTCCACTACGACTTAAGTTGACAAAGAAACCCGAAGAACTTAATTTGGAGGATCTAGTAACAGCAAGAACACTCAATCTTTCCTCAAACAAACACTACAACGCTGGCGACATAATGCTTTTTTTTTCAAGAATTTTGTGAATTATCAAAATAAATGGCTGTGGTGAATAATGTAGCTGAAAGAGGTATCAGTCTCATCCAAAAGTATAATGAAGCCTTGACAAAAGACTAGGAACAGAAACAGTTTATTCTTCGATTGGTCGAAAACCATCTTAAAAATGTTTCCACTCCACTGAAGAAAGCGTTTTTTAAATTGAGGATACAAATAGTGACAGTTTTCTAGAAGTTTTGGCAACAAATCAGGGGTAAAACTGAGGGGGAATTGGGGGATGAAGTTAGCCTCACTTCAAAAAATATACATGGCATCTCCTACTTCCTAAAATATTACAAATGGCAAAAATAGGCACGAGGGACAGCGTGACCGAATGCGTCCCCATGCCTTTTCAGATCCACTTTTAACCCTACAATAACTAAAACAAGGCAAAAATGAAGCGACTTATAAATATGACTTAAATGTACTGAAATTTCGTTGGTTATTTGTATACATCACAAGGAATAAAATAAACCTTGTGGACAATCGGCTACTGTTCGTTTTATATTTTGGCCCACCCTAATGTGACATATTAAAGGAGAGTGCTTAAGATTAACATTACTGTATAACAAAAGCCTCAACTATGAAAATATTCTAATAAATTATCTTCTAACTTTCTGATAAAGAAAATAAAGTTGATACCAGATATAAATAACGAAAAAACATATGAATTTAAATGTAAAATTTGAGACCAAAATACCCACTTATAAACAACTGCTGAATTTTAGAAAATAAACACATGTAAATTGAAGTTATGTGATTAACTTGGAGCTTCAAAAACCAACACCCAGAAACCGCCGTGTAAAGTTTAACTGATGCAAATTTTTTAATTGCATAACTTGCTTTCGGCTAGGCGGGGAGTCCGCCCCCAGACGCTTGCATTTGCTCTTTCTCCGGCCTCTCACTTCTCATATCCCTAAGATCTCTCATCTTAAGTGGTTTCGAGATATGACATATCTTATTCTAACAATTTCAACCCCCAACTTTGTCTTCCTGCTGTTTTTTCTTCTAACCGTAATATCAAAAAACTGAAATACATCTTTAATCAAGATGTTTCTACTCTTAAGGGATTTTGGAATATGGCCATTCTATTTTACCAATTACAATTTAAACCTTTTTTTTCTAAGAAAAAATAAAAAAAACGCAGAAACATGTCTTTAATTGTTTTACTTGCAAAACCTAAACACCAATTTTCATTCCCGGTGGGAGCTCATGTATTTCGAATTCCGCGTTAATCAGTAGGTTCACGCTTCATATAGCTTCGCTGCTGAATGGGACGTTAAACTCAAATCCAACTCAACCAATTTTCATGTCAATAACCTTAACGATTTTTGAGTTATGACCATCCAATTATAACAATTGTAACGTTACCCTATTTTCTTCCTTTCTAGGGCAAATATCATAAAAGCGCTTACATACATATCTAATTATTTTAAATGAGAAGTCCATATACCAAATTTCATGTCGTTAACACTCAAAGATTCCAAGGTATGGGCATTTTAAGATAATTGCCACTTTTCTTTCTCCCTTTTCCCTTCAAATTTCCAAATATTCTTCTTTTAGTGGGACCTTACATTACAAATCATATGCTCTTTCTAAACTTCAAGTTTCTAGCTTAAGCGGTTTGGCCTAGCGTTGATCAATCAGCCAGTTAGAACTTGTTATTTTATATAGAAAGATACATAATAAGCAAACTAATGACAAAAATATTATTACAGAAGCAGTATAGCAAAGAACTCATATACTGTGTTAAAATATGTAGATATTCATTAATTTGGTAAAATTCATAAAACTAAGGGCACAAGCTTAGCGTACGCGCGTTTGGCGTGGGAGACCCAGGTTTGATTCCCGGTGGGAGCTCATGTGATTCGGATTCCACGTTAATCAGTAGATCTACGTCTCATATAGCCTCGCTGCTGAACGGGACGTTAAACTCAAAATCAGCTCAGCTCTGCTAAGGGCATAAGCAGTGTGGATCTATGGCTTTTTGGTTCCAACCACAGATGACAAAATTACACCCCTATTGCTTTACAATTGCTGTATATCTCCCTGCTTTGGAAATGAACGGAACTTAACATTCTCTTCACCAACTTTTCTATTTCGTGTGTTCATTTTAAAGCCGTACACAGCGCATGAGGGCATTGCTAAAGTTTGCAAAGTCAATGTAAGAAATACAGATGAGTTCTATTTACACAACGTGTACAGTACAAAATATACAATAATATTCCACATAGAAAATATCATACACAACAGTGTGTAAGAAATTCATCAAATGTTTAAAAACCAAAGAAAACGTACTTCAACACAAATGCAATTAAAACCTGACTCTGAGAGCGCGACAATATTATCTTGTTCGAAGGGTCAGTGATTTTGTGTCGAACAGGCTGAGCGTGGGCTTATCTTGTCTTATGCTTGGCAACATTGCTCTTGGTCAAGTGGCCTATTGATTGTGCCTTTAGGTATTTGCCCTAAAGATATACAGCGAGTTGTGTGCGTTCTGTTACTCCTTCCCTGCCCCTGGCTGTTTGCGAAAATATCATTTGCTTTTCATGCATTGGGATAAGGGGCAAGACACCATGCGACCTTGGAAGGGAGTAACATATAAAATGATCGAAAACGACAACCGATGTTCATGTAGAGTTCATAGTTTCGAGGTCGCTGAGATGGTTAGGCGTTAAGCTATCAGCTATTTTATGTTAGTGATTTCTTCATATACGTCTACCAAGTTAACGAACCAGTAGTAGAGCGTTCAGCTCTGGTGCTTGGGGTCACGGGTTCGATCCTAGCCCCCGCCAAGCGAACTTTGTGGTGGACAAACACCGTATGCGTGGGTTTTCTCGGGGTTCTCCCGTTTCCTCCCACTTTCTTCATTCCACCATTTCATTCATTACTCGACCAACGATATAAAACCAAGTGAGCATTTTATAGTAAAAGAAAGCTACAAAATGTGAAAGAAGATAAGAGGAAACCGAAGGCTCCAAAAAGTTTCTTTCGAGTTGAGTTGATTTTAGTTTAGCGTCCCTTTCAGCAGCGAGGCTATATGAGACGTGGACCTACTGATTAACGTGGAATCCGAACCACATGAGCTCCCGCCGGGAATCGAAAAAAGTTTCTTTCGAGTGCTGGACAAAATCATACAAATATTGAGGTGGGGAGTTGTCAATATCAGTCACTGTTAACGAAAGAATTTGCAGGTCGACATTCTTTTGACTCTGTAAATTTATTTTACCTGATTACAGTAATTTAATTGTTGAATTAAAATGGAACGATACGCTCATTTCGGTTATGGGTCTGAATTAAATTTCATGTATTTCAAAATTTGTTAAATACAATTATTTTTCCCGTGGCATATAAGTATAAAACTTGCGAAGGATAAAATCGAAAGCGACGAAAGTTCATTTGGATGACAAGTATTATTTTCAGTACTCTCACTTTCAATCACAGCAGCGTATACAGATGCTCGTTTTATTATGACTGATAACAATAATTATTAGCGTACGCGCCTTTGGCGTGGGAGACCCGGGTTCGATTCCCGGCGGGAGCTCATGTGTTTCGGATTCCACGTTAATCAGTAGGTCCACGTCTCATATAGCCTCGCTGCTGAACGGGACGCTAAACTAAAATCCACTCCACTCCACAATAATTATTAATCCATTTTCTGCTAATAAATTTAGATGGAGCTATATTTTAAATTAGTAATAATTCTAATGCAAAGTAGAGTTTTGATTATTAGTTACTTGTGTTCAGGGATGTACCGACATAGGTGCTACGGATGTGCACGAGACGAGTCGAGACAGGATTTTGCAGACTAAATTCGAGTCCAGACACGGCTCTTCCAATAGAGAAATTTACATTTTTCGAGTCGAGCCATCACTTTTACAGCACATTTTCGAGACGAGACAGCCACAAATCTTGTATCGTGCGCATCCCTAATAGGTGCAGTTTTCCATTCAGAAAAAATCTTCCGGGGGGCACACTTAGTATTCAGAGGGCCACTGCTGGTACTCTTTTATTTATTATTATATTATAGACGTATTATTTTGATCTCCTCCCTGGGGGAGTGGCCCCTAAAATATGTGTGGACAAAACACTGAACAGGTAGTCTGAGAGTCTGGATCTCACAATTAGCACAATTTCAGGGGGCAAATACACAAAATTATTTGCATTTTGTAGGCTATTCCGAAAAACAATTCGGACCCCAAAGAAAAATCTTGGGTGCATCATTGCTTGTGTTTACATTGTGTTACTGCCTGATTTCGAACGTCTATGTTGGAAAGAAACATGAAAGAATTGAATTGTTCTATAGGCATAAAGGGCCCTGAAAAGAATTTTTGCGGAGAAACCTGATTTTAAAGTTCTGCCACTGATCGGGGACAAATTACATATAAATTAAGACACACACTTTTGTCATTTTTTGTGTATTGAATTAGTTTAACTAAAATTAGAAAAGAATTATTTGAAATCAAGTATATCTCAAGAACGATTAAATGGACTAGCTTTGATGGCCATTGAAAATGACATTCTGAATGAAATTGATATGGATGCAATAATAAGAGATTGTGCCAAATTGAAAGCCAGAAAAGTGTCTTTATAACATGAACTTTACAGTAACAAAGAAAACGAGAAATTAAGCTAATTACCATATTTTTATCACTAGAAAACACTATTTAAATATACTTTTAATGAAGTGTAAGAGCATATCTCTTTGTCAAAATCAAACCTGTGATAATGTTAGACTTGAAGCTCATTAGTTTTATTCTATTTTGACTTTTGTTTCAACTGTATTTGTCAAAATACATCTTAGGTATACATTTTAGTAGTTTCCTGTGCTTATTTAATAAAAAAAGATATAAATTATTAAAACTGGAACTTTGGTCATGATTCATCCACAGTTAATTAGGTTTAATTTCTCCATTTTCCTTTAATACTCACAGGAAGACTGAATTATTATATATTGAAGAAATTTGTAATTGTAACAATTATCTGAAGAATTTTTGTCCATTACAGCATTCTATTATTTTATTATCATATAGGCGGGGCGCCTAAATATTGTTTGCTTACAGTTACGAAATGTCTACAGCCGCCCCTGTTACTGTTATATGTTTATATATATATATATATATATATATATATATATATAGATATATATATATATATGTATATATATATATATATATATATATATATATATATATATATATAGAGAGAGAGAGAGAGAGAGAGAGAGAGAGAGACAGAGAGACAGAGAGAGAGAGACAAAGTTTTGACTCAGAAAAAGTACAGTTGAACGTACGATGCTACATGAGCTCCTGGAGGGATTTCAAATTAATTTACTATACGTATACATTACCATCTGGACAATTTACCCCTAAAAATGCTTTCGATCACTGAAATAAATTCCTGCCTACGTCCCTGTAAAGCAGTAAGAATTTTAGGGACTGATCAGGGGGTAATGCCTCCCTGGAGCAACGACAGTTCCCCAGAAATCATACCTCTGATAGGTCCGGATGTGACACCAGTATTTGTGTGTTACCACTTTTCACTCTCAGTGTACTGAAACTTAAGTCAAAGGAACTGTTCTGAAATCTTCACCGGTTCTCTCCTCTGAAACCGCATGCAAATGGGGCCGACCTTGGTCATATACCACATCTGGAATATTACTATTTATGTCAGAGATACTGAAAAATATATATTCGACACAAATATAGGATATTTTTGATTTTATTTTATTTATTTATTTATTTATTTATTTATTATTTGCCTGTCACCCTCCCACTCTGACCTCCATGCCAACCAAGGATTAACTTGTTCCTAAGCAACATCGACAGCGTCACTATTCATCTGCGACCACGAAAACTATGATTTCGATACTAATATTGTTCATATTTGACTACTTTTACATGTCCCTTCCCCCCTTATTACGAATGACTTCAGTGTCTCGCCCCACTGGAGCAATTTCAACAAACTTAAGTATAGCTATAAACCACCACCTGTAAAATAAATGTGCGGGTGATCTTTTTCGGAGAGGAATTCATTAGCTACTTTTCCAATGTGGTGGCTTTATTCGCTTCCCATTCTGAAGATTGCCAAAGGGCTCAACTTTGTTTGCACCACTGTGCTATGAATATAGATTTTAATGGCATTTACTTTACTGAATGCTCGCTTAGGTGTTGCTCCCGTCACAGGAAAAGTGAGATACTGTTATAAATGAGTAGGGATATAAACAAATACGGAAAACTGTTAGCAATGACACCACTCGAAATGAGTTTTCGCAATATAATGGGGCAGTATTTTATTCGAATGTGAGGGAAATCATTGCGTAAATTGTCCCTTCCCCTCCTTAGAAGTCTAAGCTAAAATACGTATCTAATAATTTTGAATTAGAAATATTTGAATCGAGTTTCATATCCTTAACTTTAAGGTGTCCTGAGTTAAGTAAATGAATAAACTTCCTGCTAACGAAAGAGTAAAGTTTTGGGCTTTAATAGTATCGGGAGTGTAATTATTCATTTCAGCGACCCCGAAAGCTATTGAATAGACAATCATATCTTTCAATTAGGAATTTTTAATTTTCACCCCTCCCATTAAACCTCCATGCCGATAATGCTAAACTTTGATGTGAACGATATAGAGGGTATCATACATAATTCATGTACTCAAAAGCTATGGATTTAACATTAATATCGTTCATTTTCGATTATTTTTACATGTTCCTGTGTCTCCCATAATAGAACTAGAGGTGATACGGGTTTCGATTCCCGTCAGGAGTCGTGTGGTTCGGGTTCCACGTTAAATCGTAAATGCACGCCTTGTATAGAGTAGTAGCTGAAAGACACGCTGAACTCTATATCACCTCACCTCGTGAGATATTCTACGTTTGCATAATTTCTAAACCACTTTTCTTTCTTTCAATCTCCTCCTTCCTCTTAGGACACGCATAGGTTCAAACCGAAACATTCTTCACGGTTGGAGGACGCAAGGCTACTGTACCATACTGTACAACCCTTATGGGACTAGGTGGTGAGTTGCGCAGTTTGAGTAGCACGCACGAATAAACCACGCTTACATTTATTATGTATAATTAATAAAATCTCATATTAGGACTTACTCTGCACGTCAAACTTTTAACATATGCGACTTTTTAAATTCTGATCTTCTTCTTCTGCTTTATTATTATTATTATTATTATTATTGCAATAGCTATATGAAGCAATTATCTCGGCAAACTTGGTTAATACACACAAACATAGTCAACGTCTTGCGAATGAAATCAGAAAAATAAACACACTGCTGAACAAGACTGCACTTATTTAATATAAAAACACATTTACACGTGACGTTTCGATCTTCTAGCCAAGATCCTCATCAGACGTACACTCACGTCTGATGAGGATCTTGGCTAGAAGTGTACGTCTGAGTGCCGGAGTGTACGTCTGATTCCGTCTGAGTGCCGAAGTGTCGGAGTGTACGTCTGATGAGGATCTTGGCTAGAAGATCGAAACGTCACGTGTAAATGTGTTTTTATATTAAATAAGTGCAGTCTTGTTCAGCAGTGTGTTTATTTTTTGGTTAATACACACCATTCAGCAACCAGTAGTTGTAGAAATCAGGCTTTTCCAGCAGAAGTTGTTAGCTTAATCGGTAGAGCGCTGAAGCATGGATTCAAAGGTTGCGAGTTCGAATCTAGTCTAAGTCAAAAGATTTTTTCCTTATATAATTCTTGAAATGGGAATGTTTCTCTCTTTACCTTTATCTCGTAATTCTGAATAGAGATGTTTGGATGTGAAAGAAAAAGTATACTAGAATATAAGAGAAGAGAGTTAATTTACATGATACCTTTCGCAATTTTTAACTATATTTTCACCTATCTAGGACGTTTCTAAAAAGTTCAGACTTCTAGAGCTCCTTTTCGCTCTCTTATGTGTGCTTTAATTAATTTCTACAGTTACTTAGTGAATCACATATACATATATTACAGATGTAGTATCTCTTTCTCTTCTCTCTACATCATGTCTGGAGATGAATGTTTAGACAATAGGTTACAAACACGATTTTAAAAAATAATACGATCTGCGATATCAGTGATACATATTGTGGTGTTTAACTCAACATATAAAACAATAAATAGAAAAACTGAAAATACGAATCTTTTCGTGCACTGATGCTTCAATAACAGTGAACTGATGCTTCAAATCTGTGTCTTTACTCCCTTCAGCTATGTTAATTCCCTAGTCAAAATAAAAACTCTTCAAAATTAATCACAAATTCTTATACAACCATCCCTTCCTTGGAGTACTGCGCGGTCTCATACCCGTCACTGCGATGTAAAGGCACTTATGGCGACGAGGATACTTCCTTTTTCAAAATTGCGCAAATACCAGTTTCACAGCGATACAGAAAATAAAGTAACCGTGGTCAAGTTGAACATTAACAATTCCGTAATAAAAATCAGTATTAACATCAAAACATGAAAAATATGTACAAATATCTTTTTGTGCAAGAACTACACTGCAATGTAGACAAAAGTTTCAAGTGATCCCTTGTACAGGATTATGTTTATTTTATTTTGAGCGTCTTTGCTTGGCTTGCCTTTTGTAGGTTACATCTGGAGCATCCCTTGCAATAGTCCAACAGTAGTCGGCCAATATGTTAGAACTCCACTTTCCCTCATATCTCTTCTCCATGGCTGCAATATCTTGATGGAAACGCTCACCATGTTCGTCACTTACTGCTCCACAATCTCCGGGAAAGAAGTCTAGATGTGAATGAAGAAAGTGGAGTTTCAGAGACATATTGCAACCAAGATTTTCGTAGCACAATAACAACTTTGCTAGCAGTTGTTTGTAGTTTGTTGCTCGGTGTCTTCCCAAGAACTGTGAACAAACACTCTTCAAGCTTTCCCAAGCAGCTTTCTCCTCACCTTGGAGAATTTCGTCGAACTTGTGATCTTTGAATAGTTGCCTAATCTGTGGCCCTATGAAAACACCCTCTTTAACTTTGGCATAACTTTATCGAGGGAATTGTCGTCTTAGGTACTTATAGGTCTCATTCTCTTTGTTCATACTCTTAACAAAACTTTTCATAAGACCTAATTTAATATGTAGAGGAGGGAGCAAAGTTCGGATACGATCTACCAGTGGTTCATCCTGCACATTTTTCACTCCCGGTGAAGAGTTTCTCTAGTACTCCAATCACTTTTGCGGTAATGAGATCCCCGATCGCTACTGTCCCATTCACATATAAATCAACAATACTTTGTATACCCTAACTGCATTCCTAGCAACAGTGCGATTACTTTAAGTCACCACAAATGAGCCACTTAAAATAGTAATATTTAATGGCTTGAAGTAAATGTTTCAAGTTTTCATAAGATTCCTTCATATGAACTGCGTAACCTACAGGAATTGAAGGAAGTTCATTTCCAATATGTAAAAGCACTGCCTTTAACCCTCGATTAGTCGCGCCGCGGTCGAAAGGACCGCAGGGAAATTATTCTTTATCGTGTGTCCACTCTGTTTGTCCGACAGACTCCACCGTCTAGCTAATCTTACCCCTCACCTTCCCGAACATTCCTGCTCAATTACACCCTTATCCGCTGTTTAGTTTAACTACTAGTGACTGTTTAGTGACTCTGCGGTGCTTTCCACCGCGCGCGACTAACCGTGTAATGTTTTTTCTCAGTGTTACGCTCTGCACGTGACCTTTGCTTTGGAGATGTTTTGAGCTTTATAAGTATAAATGTTATTTTAATGGATGGAAGAGAGGTCGACAAAGTTAAAAAATTGATCTCAAGTTTGGAAAAAGAGGAAATTAGAAATGAACAGCTTAAAAGAACGCAGGGAAATGTTAGGAATGGACTCTTCGGATAAATCAGCCGAGATCATCTAGTGGAAGCTTTGTCTGAGGAAGATCATTTAAAAAAATGTAGAAGTGAGTGGACACGAAAGTGGAAGTGAGGGGTCTGCGAGCAAGTCTGAAGATCTCAAACCCAGAAATGACCAACGATTCCCCGAATGTGGTCAGAGCAACAGAGGACGAAATAAGCGCCGACGAAGTGTAAAACAGTGTAAATTTGAAGATAACCTAAAATAATTCAATGAATAGGTGGTTTCAAAATAATAGGACCGTAAAATAATTCAATGTAAATTTGATTTGATTTCAATTTAGCGCCCCTTTCAGCATCAAGGCTATGTAAGACGTAGACCTACTGCTTAACATGGGATCCGAACCACATGAGCTCCTACCGAGAATCGAACCCGGAATTCCACGCCAAAGGGGTGTATGCTAACCGCTTAGCTACGAGTGAGCTATTATTGAATGTAAAATGCGCTGTGAAGCTTTGTTTTATTGTTATGTGTATATAGCATTAATTTTAGTAATTTACTATTGCATTTCTAATTTTAGACGAACCAAAGAGTTGACAAAAACAAAGGATCGTCATCAGAATTAAAATTTTCAATAAAACCAGTGCGTAGTTATCTATCTAAAGAAATATGTAACGAAAAAACATTTTATTCTAAATAAGAAATTAAAAAGAAACAGTACATGTCTAACAATAGGTTCCAATAATAGTTACTACTGTAAAACTTATTATAATAATAAATATTTTAATCCCTCTTAATCAGAAAATATACAAAATTACGTTTCTAATACAAGAAAAAATGTTTAGAACGATATTTGCAACACATTATGTTCGTGCGGTCCTTTTGACCGCGCGCGACTACTCGCGTTACTTTTTCAGCGCGACTTCTGGAGGGTTAAACTCACCTTGGACGAATCTATAAAGAGCCTCCACTCCGTAGGTTCGTAATTAATTTTAAGTGCCCTCATGAGACCATTTACATCTCTACATGCCACAAGTGTATCTTCCATAGTAAAACATGAAGTGAACATCTTCTCCCTATTCTGATACACTGAAGTATTTACTTTCTCCTGCAATAAATTCCATTGCTTTAAGCGTGACGCTAAAATTTCGGCTTAGCTTTTCGAGAGGTCCAAGTCTCTGATTAGATCACTTAGTTCCTTTTGAGTAAGTCCATGTGGTTCACATGGAAGTTCTTCTACAACAAACGTAGGGTCCTTCGAAGTAGTTCATTCAGGAGCTTCAACTTCTTGATCATCATCAGAAAAAAGATCGTATTCTTTAGGTGGGTCAGCAACAGGTAGTCCTTCTCCATGTGGAACAGGGCGCATTGCACAAGTAATGTTAGGATAGATCAAGGCCCGCTTCTTCTTCGTGGAAATTCCCTTCTTGACGGAAGGAACTATACCAAAATAGTCTGTGATGTGGTCGCTTGGCTCTCTCCAAATAATGGGCACTGCAAAAGGCATTGAGGGCCCCTTCCCATTAATTCAATTTCTTAGATTGCTAGCACAAGTGTATTACACAATGTGGGGTTCCCAATATTTATCTTGGTCTCCAATTTTACAACCGAAGTAATATTGATAGGCTTTTCTTATTAGTGGTGTTATAGTCTGCTTTTGTAAGGAAAATGTCACTTCCCCACAGACGTAAAAGAAGTTATCTGCACTGTTTACACAATTTCGCGGCATTTTTGTTTATTGAAATCCTCAAAATGTCACTTGAAATAGTTCCGACAAATATTTGAAAATATATATTCGAAATACCAGTATTTTTGCGTACTTGTAGTTGTATTTTTATGTCCTGCACTACACAGACGTCACACCAAAACGCTGATAACTGCACTAAACCTGTCTTTTCTAACAATGGCAGAACACTACTGAAATAAGTAATACAATGAAACCAAGCGTTCATATAGTTTGTCCAGTGTTGCCGGATCAGTGTAACATTTTACCCCAAACGAAGCGAATATATTTATTTTTAAAGCGTTATTATTAGACATGCCTGTAAAACGAAAAGTAAAACTAATATTCGAAATTAACTTTCAAATTCGTGATCAGCACCACAAAATCAATAAGAATTAGCTGATTTTGTTCAATTTACATTTTCGTTGTTGAACAGTGTTAGATGCACTTTGTCTTTCCATTCAGAAAAATATAATAATTGCCACGACGGGGTTTGAACCGAAGTAGCTGCAATGGGAGTTTCCTGTTTTTACAACCCTTTTAAACAAATCGCCCCAACCAAAGTAGTGTTCGCCACTGGCACCTCATATCCTTTCGACGTATTCCAAAAACTATAAAATAAACTAGTAGTTATGGAACATAAACATAGAAATGTCTATTCCTACACGAGTTGATACAATTCAGAAAATGTGAAAATAATTTATGTTTCTTTTCTTTGGAAATGAGTAGCTATGTAAAGATGAAATTTAATGTTTGTTAGGACACTTCCTAAAACTCGTGACGTAGCCTCAACTTGAAGAGCGTTTCGCGATATTTTCTTCATTGAGGAACGGCTATATAACTTGGTTTTGAGTTAAACAAGGAAATCTCAAATAAGTCAGTGTGTTGCTCACAAAGCATTCGTGTCTTCTTTATTTTTTCCATGAAATGATTGGTGCGGTATGTGAGTGGTTAGCGCATTGAACTTTTCAATGGTAGACCCGGTCTCGAATCCCGGACATGCTGAATCTTTTTCAAGTGTTTCTGTTCCAGTTTCAATTTCATTGAATACTCAGTTTGACAAGCATTATCTTTTCTTCCCTAGAAAGGAAAAGACGATAGAATAGGGAGAACTGAAGAAGGCCTATCCATGGAGACAATGATTTCCGCAGTTTTTCTAGATTTGATATTTTCGTCCACTTTCAAGACTTTTCTGGTTCATGTGTGATCAGTGATTTTATTTCTTTGAATATACAGTATATGTTTAAATAAGACATTACATATACAGTTATATGGAGATTAATATATGATGCCGAGAAAAGCAGATATTTCTATTAAATAATAGTACAATATTCCTACTGCTATACATAAACTATACAAGCAATACCAAACCCAGGGTAATGAGAAATTGCGAAACACAGATAAAGCTAATATGAAATGACAGATTAGGAAAACTTATCTCTTTGAGTTATTAGACATTTCCAGGCCAAACGTGACGGAAATGACTAGCATATCGCAAAGAAGAGAAGAAATTCAACTTTAAAAAAGGTCTTAGAGTTCGTCATTGAGTAGAGAACACTTCATGGTTATAACTTCGAAAATAAGAACTAACAGTAAGTGTACGAAAGTAGAAAAATATGAATCATATGAGGGGAAACACAATAAAGCTAAGTCTGAAATCAAGAAAGCAGTTATACTCGAAGAGGAAGTTGCATCTCTACCGTCATCAGTACTTACTGCCAAGGTTTCTTCTTCAGCACCAAAAGGCACGATGGAGATTGAAACCTTTTGATGAAACACTCAAGTCTACTTGGGATCGATAGTAGCTCTTTATTAGACAAGCAAGTTCTTCATTTATCTAAATAGTAAAAAGTCTCGACCACGTAATAAACATACAAGTAATAAATTCCTATATAATTAAATAACAGTGCAAAATAGTATATTTTCATTAGTTGTACAACGAGATCAAATATTATCTGTCCTCTTCAAATATGCATAAAAAGAATTACATCAATGATACTAGGAGCGTGACAAAGTGTACAACGAATTGTACGTTTTACTTTTTCGTTACAAAGTGACCCACCCTAAAAAAGAGAGAAAGAGAGTGAAAATTGCGGCTGAGTTTTCCTCCTGTGGTGCTCGCGCTTTGGTGCTGATTCCTCAAGTGGTGATTTTTTCTGAGTTTTTTGCTGTACTTTAAGGTTTTCAATAAGTGTGATTACAGTTGGATTTTGGTGATTTCTCCCCATTTTTATTGTGTATAATACAAGATTGTGACTGAGTAAGATGGCCCATATTACTCTTCACACACTTCAAATTCGTTTTCGAAGTGTTTCAAAAGTCCCCACGATTTCACTTCACGAGTGAATATGAACAACTTTTCAACTTCTGCACGACTATCATGCAGCATTTCTTAACGGTGAACCTCTCCTTCCACAAATGAAACAGGTAAAGGATTTTTAACATTACACCGCCAAGAATCTGCGGTATTACTGTCCACAGCAAAATCTCATTAGTGTCTCCTACTGAGCCTCCGAGTATTCCTCATATCAGTGCTTTACGTTGCAGAGGAAAGCAATAAGTGTTTTATATGAAGGAACTCCATATTATGTCCGACTCCATATTTTATATTATTCCATATTTTGTCCAATATTTTGCGGATTTATATAGCATCCAAGATGTTTTGTATAATGATGACGGTGTTTTCGATAGCTTAAACCCTCTCTCGGCTGAAATCAGGCAAATCGTGTTGCTTCCTTTTCTAAAGCAGAAATTCAGCATTCTCTCCAACATGCAGAAAAGAATAAATCCAGAGGCATTGACTCCCTACATTATAAATTTTACGAATCATTTCCAGATATTTTCATTCCTTTTCTACCGGACTTTTTAATGTCCTTCGATCTACTTGTCAAGTCTGCAAAACATTTCTGCACAGTATTCTAATGATAATTTCTAAGCAGGTCAAGAGCACGCTAATCAATCACTTCTTGTTGTGATTATAATCTTCTCGCCAAAGTTCCAGCACCCCGGTTACGTAATGCTTTAAGTTCTATTCTGTTACTGGGCCACAAGCAGCAGCATCCTATCTATCTTGCTCTAGCAAGTATTAGGGTCACAATAGCATATTTTGAGAGTGATGCGAATTTAAATGCCGTCTGAGTACTGACTTTTCTCAAGCGTTCGATAAAGTATGCCATCAGTACTTATTTGCAGTTCTCAGAGGCTCATTTTAGTCCAATATATTTAAATAAGCTTAAGACGTTACATGCCCAGCGTACTGCTCAAATTAAACTGGATGGAGCCTTAACGACGGTCTTTCCAATTACCTGTGGTGCCCTTTACCCCCAATCTTTACACCATTCCTGTTATGCCGATTCTGCATAAAATCCGGACTGAAATGACGGAGTTGTTTGTCCCTCCAACTAAAATTAAACGTCAGACTTACATAGCTGATATATGCTCTTTCTTTGATTCACAGCGGGATTTAGATAGTATTCTTAATAATCTTTAGATATTTAGTCAAGTCTCCAGTGCGAACTTACATCCCACGAAAACTAAACTATTATGTTTGAATAATACGTCTTCTTGCTTTTTGTGTTCCCCTTCCCTCTACTTTACACTCATAAAATTCTTGGCACTATTTTCCATAATAGTATAAAAGCATCTATTCAAGCAACATGTGGAGCTGTTGTTCCTAAGGTCACTAACTTGCTTTATAATCACAAAACGCGAAATCTTACGCGTGAGAGAGCGACCTTCTTAAACATGTCTGCTTGCAGTTTATTGTGCTATAGTATTGAGATACTATAATATTGAAATATACATATGATGTTCATTGGAAGCAAGTTCTGCACCAGAGTGATTAATCTCAGAATGGGGAAATGTTTCGTGCGCATTTTACTCACAATTTTACTTGCATACAGTCTTGACTCAGCGCTACCAACTGCTGTCTGGGCCGAGAAAAGTTACGTGTAAGTTGTGTTGCATCTGTCTAGGCGTTCTCACAACTACAAATGACCTTGATCAAAAGTAATAGAATTATAACTGCCAGGTGTTCGTCTACTTATGAAAGTGACTGTACACACGTAAAAGGAAGGTTTAGTGAGATAATAAGCAGCATTCGAGGTTTTCATTGGCAATTCAACGAGGTTCGTGGTATCTCAGAATTAGAGCGTTTACCTCTAGTGCGTTTGGTTCATCGTTCAATCGAGGCTTGCGACAATTGGCCTTTGTGGTGAACAAACGCTGTGTGCCTCTATTTTCTCAATCTTATTCTGTTACGTTCCATCTCCCATTGCACTAACTGTATTATCATATGCTCACCTCTCATTCCATTTTCAATATCATAGTTGCTTTTGTCCTAAAAACATAAATGTGGAATATTAAAGTAAAGATTTCATTATTCTTTTTCTGACATAACTAACTAACTCTATGGCTTATGGAACCCGGAGGTTCAGTGCCGCGTTCACAAAAGCTCTCCACTGACTTCTATCCTTAGCTAATTGGATCCAGTTTCTACTTTGTATTCCTATCTCTGCGAGATCCATCTTAATATTGTCCTCCCATCTGCGCCTAGGTCTTCCTAATGGTCGTTTTCCTATGGGTCTACCAGTCAAGACTTTGAAAGAGTTTCTACTTTCTTCCATTCTAGCTACATGACCTGCCCACCTAAGCCTCCTAGACTTCACGACCCTAACAATGTTGGGTAAACCGTATAAACTATGTAGTTCCTCGTTATGAAGCTTCCGCCATTCCCCATTCTCGTTCCTCTTGGATCCGAATATTCTTCTCAGGATCCTGTTCTCAAATACTTTCAGTCTATCTTCTTCCCTCAGAGTAAGCGACCATGTTTCACAACCATACAGAACAACAGGCATGATTATCGTTTTATATATTTTAAGCTTCAAATTCCTCGACAGAATTCGCGACGACAAGAGATTTTGAACCGAATAGTAACACGAATTCCCTGCTTTTAGTCGACATTTAATTTCTTCGTGAATATGATTTTCGTCTGTTAATATTGATCCTAAATATTTGAAAGTATCCACTTTATCAAAAGCATTATTTAATATTTTAACGCCTCCACAATTTGCCGTATTACGGTCCCGACGCACTTCCATGTATTTAGTTTTCTCTGCATTTACTTCTAGACCCATGTCCCTGCAAGCGTTTAATAAGATCTCTGCATTTATTTCTACTGTTCTCCTATCATCCCCTATTAAATTTACATCATCAGCATATGCCATAACCTGGTGAATGCCGTTCAACTCTAGGCCCTGGTTGCTATCTTTGATTTTCCTTATGGCGTATTCCAGCACAAAGTTAAATAATAATGGCGACAACGCATCTCCTTGTTTCAGGCCATTTTCGACGTGGAAGCTCGTGGACAAAATTTTTCCTACCCGGACTTTACTTTGGGATTCACTTAAACATATCTTAATTAATCTAATTAGCTTTCTCGGTATTCCAAGTTCTGTAAGAACATTGTATAATGTTTCTCTCCTAACCGAGTCGTAAGCCTTTCTAAAATCAATAAATAGTTGATGTACCGGGGTATTGTATTCCCACTTCTTTTCGAGTATTTGGCGAATGGTAAATATTTGGTCGATAGTTGATCGATTTCGTCTAAATCCGCACTGATAATCTCCAATAATTTCATCTGCGTATGGGGTCAATCTTGCTAACAGAATATTTGAAAGGATTTTATAGGATGTTGACAGAAGAGAAATGCCTCGATAATTATTACAGTCAGTTTTGTCGCCTTTCTTATGAATTGGAACAATGATTGATTCTTTCCACTCTTGTGGCAATTCTTGCTTGTTCCAGATAAGGAGAATGAGTTTGTGTATCTTGTTCCACAATTTTTCGCCTCCAGCTAAAATTAACTCAGCCGGAATTTCATCTACACCCGGAGATTTGTGTTTCTTCAATTTCTTTATAGCGGCTTCCACTTCTATTCGATTGGGTTCTGGAATATACGGTTCTGCGGTGTGTATCTCCTTTTCTCCACGCACATTAGTTTTTGGCTGCGTGTTCAGCAAATCGTCAAAGAAATCTTTCCATCTATTTAAGAGGCTATCCGTATCGGTGAGAACTGTTCCGTCAGATTTCTTTAATATATAAGCACGAGGTTGATAGCCTTTCTTAAATTCGCTGATCCCCTTATACATGTCCCGAATATTTTTATTTTTACTATTATCTTCAAGTTCCTTAATTTCAGCTTTCAAAAAATCCCGTTTCTTTGTTCTAAAAGTTTTGGAAGTTTCCCGCCTGATATCTGCGAAATTTTGTGTAGTTGTTTCATTCGGATTTTGTAGCCACCGTAATTTTGCCTGTTTTCTCTTCTCTGCTAGTTTAATGCATTCTTGGTCGAACCATGGTTTGTTCCTACGTATTTCCGCGTGTCCCAATTTTTCTACTGCTGAACTTTTAATGCTATCTCTAATTTCAATCCAGTGCTATCTTTTTCTGACATAGGGAATGGAAATAACTCCTTCCAATTTGCATAAGGTAGTTTGAGCGAAATGAAATTTTTAGTCTACTAAAACCACACTTCGCGGGAGAGGGAATCGAGCCAGAGCTCCCAACACACTTGGGGGAAAATCTCTACCCTGTCACTGAAAGTAAATTGTATTAGCTAATGGACAGCTGTAATGCCGTTTACTCTCTCGATAAATCATCCCTTTTTCTGTATCTATTTTGCACGGTTCATTATAGGCAAGATTTTGAAACCTGGTTTCCATGACCCATTCTACTGTTACTACGTAATACACGTACGGAAAGTTCGTAGGAAATTTCATTCATATTTCGCGTACATGTTGTTAGACACTTCATTGGATACTGCATATGATGTTCAGAATGTAGTGTAGTATGGAGCAGTAGAAAGAAGCATCATTCATTGAACATACATACTAAGTATTATATATTCTTTCGTCTTAAAATGTCCTGAAAATGAAAATATCAAGTTCTGCTAGCTAAGAGGTACCACAAGACATCTTTCTTTTGGCAGTAGCACTCTTACAGACAAGGCGTATGCGACGTAAGAAGAAGCAGGAGAAAGTTTGTTATCGCTGGTGTGGAATGTCGCTTCTATTTAATATTGCATTCTATAACCAATATGCATTAACGTGTGAATATCCCAATCATTTCCCTCCACCAGGATACATAACATGCTTTGTCAACCATGACTTAAACTTGGGACAATTTAAGTAAGACTTTTTACGCAGACTGGCCGGTCGTGATCGAGCTATCTGTGTGTGTTAATTACCACTATAAGTTCTCTTTTTTTCCTTTTGGACTTGGTGCGAGAGATAGCTCTTTGCTCCTGCAAATTATCAGAAGCACGTGCAACAACCTATTTCCTCGCGGTATGAAGGATTGTCAAATTCAATGGTAAATAATTACGCTTGTAAAATATACTTTTAAATGATCAATATTCAATCTCAAAATTATCTGGATTACATATTTATATAACTGCATTAGTTGAGTAATCTCACATGCACATCATAACAAAGTAAGAAATACATTGCCATTTTACTTATATGGCCGTGAAAATATTAAAATTAATTCTGTTGTCCTAACTCAATCTTTTTTTCTTTTACTTAGAGATCGATTAAATCAAAATATGTAAATTTATCTTTCGACGCAGGTGGCTTCTTCGCAAAATAATGTGTGTAATGAAGTTTTCCTTTTTTCTTTTTAATGGGCATGCTGGCAATTTGAATGATCTTAGACCACTTACTGAATATAACATTGTCCACTATTTTTTGATGACCAAAACTTATCCAATCAAAAATTAGTTTGGGTATCACTTAGGTAACTAGTATCTCAGCTACTCATAGAACAAAGAATTATTGTTCTATGCACTCTCACCTATAAATAAAAAGTTAATTTTGGCGCCTTTGAGTCGAAACTGATGATAACATTGACTTCACTGTTGCCAACTCGTGTCCTCTTCACTAGAATAGGTTGGAAAAACTAATAAAATAAAGGTTTAATTTTCTTGCTTCAATGAGCGTCCCGCTGTCGTAGCAAGGTCCATGCAATTCCATTACGAAAATGTAGAATCTTCTATCCTTTCAATCTAATACATTTATCTAACTGATGTAGACCACTCGCTGTATAAGGTCTTGCTGCCATTCGTACTCATGTAGTACCGCGGCAAAGTGACAACATACTGCATTTAATGAAACAAACGAATCCTTTTGCACGTAATTTCATATCAATATGTAGGTCAAAAATTGATATGATGCCATTCTAATTTCTCTCCAGAAATCCAAGATGGCCGCCATTTTAAAAATTGCCACTTTTCCAGATCTTCTGCTCAGATTTTTGCAAATATCTACAGATATATAACAATTCTGTCAGTTTTTTTTATGTTGTTATTGGTAGAAGATAAATAAGCTTTCAAACGATTACAAACAATTGTTTGTTTAGCTTCATAAATATGGCCGCTACTTTCCAATATGGCGGATCCTTCCAAATTCCCTTTGCGGACTTTCGCTAATAACTTAATTTTCATAAAAGTTTTGCAGTTTTCCTTTTGGCGTCAATAGAACATTATATAAACTTTCCAACGATTACAAATATATGTATATTCTGTTAACCAAACAGCTGTAATATTTCAATTTCGTTGTTCAGGTGCGCTACTGCGGTTATTTTTCTGTCTCTTTAGAAGGTACTTTTAAAATGTGTCAAGAGGTGGCACCCTAATCTTAAGTTATTTTTATTTTCATTTTTCACACAATTTTCCACTTGCAAGGTACGCGCGATGTATTATATTTAAAATCTAATACTTTCGTCAGTAATGTTTTCTTCTTGTCCTTTTTGCAACCTTTTTTTAGAATTATTTGGTACAAAACAACAGTTTTTACAATTATAAGTAGCATTACATGACATTTTAGTTGACAAGCGTTTCAACTCATCCTACCGTATAGAAAGACAAAATATTATGTTATTGATAAAGAAAGAAATAGTGTGTAAAGAAAATAATTAAAAATATCGACAGCCGAGTGCAGACTCAGACAGGCACGACGCATTCGGGAACATGGACCTAGAATGGACTGTAAGAGCAGATCCTTGAGGCTGCCATAATGACAGCCAGAGATTAAACTAGACTGATATTCGACGTTTATTATACTATAAATATTTTGTTCTCTGTTACGCGACAGAACAAACCATTATTTTTATTAATTGTAGCTGCATCTTCATTTTATACTGATTGAATGCCGTCTTAGGAGAAGTTCAGTTTGGCAGCCGATGTTCCATGCTTGAAGCCAATGAACTGGAGTAGTAGAAAATGGATCGATCTGGGCAAGTATTGAACAGCATTGGCCAACTCAGAAGCCCCTGGGAAATTGAGCACCTTACACTGTGAACCCACGGTCTTTTACGACCTCCATTTTAGGGGTGAATTTATTCCCTTTTATGAGCACTTTTTAGGGAGTGTATTCGTTCTCTTTTATGAGCACATTTTAGGGGTGAACCCGTTCCCTTTTATGAGCATATTTTCCAAGCCCTATGTTAATTACGAACACATAGAAGAGCAGATAACACATAAGGCTACGTAACACACAGCAGAGCAGATAACACATAAGAGTACGTAACATAACAAGGGTGTACTCGTTCTCTTTTATGAGCATATTTTTCAACCCCTATTTTAACATAGGAGATAACACATAAGACTACGAACACATAGAAGAGCACATAAAACTACGTAACATAACAAGGGTGTACTCGTTCTCTTTTATGGACACATTTTAAGGGGTGAACTCATTCCCTTTTATGAGCATATTTTTCAACCCCTATTTTAACATAGCAGAACATCAGAGTACGTAACATAACGAACATACAGCAGAGCAGATAACACATAAGACTCGTTCTCTTTTATGAACACTTTTTCAGGGGTGAACTCGTTCTCTTTTATGAGCACATTTTAAGGGTGAACTCGTTTCCTTTTATGAGCATATTTTCCGACCTCTATTATAACATAGCATAACTAGTAAAAGAGTATGACTTATTTTTCAACCCTTAATTGAACACAGCGCATCAGACAGAGACTACAAAACATAGTGAAGATTAAAGGGTGAACTCGTTCCCTTATATGAGCACTTTTTCAACCCCTATTTTAACATAGCAGATAATACATAAGACTACGAACTTTTTCCTCCCCTTATTTTATCACAGCAGAGAATACATGGAGACTACGAACACATAGTAGAGCAGATAATCTTTTAGAGGTGGACTCGTATGATCACTTTTCCACCCCTGTTTTTACCATGGCAGATAATACATAAGACTACGTAACATAGCAGGGGTGTACTCGTTCTAAACCTCTTTTAACATAGACAATGAGCACAATATAGCAAAGATTACTGAACCGTCCACACACGGTCTACAGATAGTCATTTTAAGGGGTGTACTCGTTCTTTTTTATGATCACTTTTTCAACTCTTATTTTACCACAGCAGATAAAACATAGCAGGGATGTATTCATTCCCTTTTATGATCATTTTTAGGGGTGAATTCGTTCTCTTTTATTATCACTTTTTTCAACCCCTATTCGAACACAGCAACAAACTAGAGAATAATGGGGATGTACTTGTTCCCTTTTTAAGCCCTATTTCCCACAGAGGCTACGGACATAAGAGATTACATAGCAAAGAATTCTTTTTACCTGGCTCTTATAGTTTATGTGGGATACGCCCTTCCTATGATAATTTTAACCGATTTGGATGAAACTCGGAATATGGGGGTTTTCGGACATGCTGATTACGAATATCATATTTATTTTTACCTAGGTTTTATAGGTTATGTGGGATACGCCCTTTGTATGACACTTAAAACCCAATAACTCGAAAACGAAGCCACATATTGAGGTGGTGTTACCACATTTAGTAATTGGTCATCAACTACTAGAAGTTCCAAAAATATTGACCATCGAGGTCAAAAGTCAAAATACTTAAAACCCAATAACTCGAAAACGGAGTCACATACTGAGGTGCTGTTTTCAAATCTAGTAATACGTCATCAACTACTACAAGTTTCAAAAATAATGATCATCAAGGTCAAAGGTCAAATATTTGAAAACGGAGCTAAGTATTGAGGTGCTGTTTCCAAATCGAGTAATAGGTCATCAACTAGTACATAATAAAAAGGTACTGATCATTGAGGTCAAAGGTCAATCTCGTAAACAAAGCCACATATATAGGTGCTGTTTCCACATTTAGTAAATTTGTGTGATCTATTCAATTTTGTACAAAGCAGAAAAAAAGTGAAGAAGGAGTAAATTTGAGTGGCTTATTTACTTTTGTATTAATGAGAAAGAAATCAAAGGAACACAATTTAAGTAACGCAGAATTTTTGTAACGCAGAAATTATTTTGGACAGACTAACAAAAAAGAAAGCAAAGATATGCCATATGAACTAGCTGAGAATTTTATGTCATCTTGTATTGTTTAAACTAAACGAAGGGCTAAATTTGAGAAAGCGAACATGGATCATTTTACTCAAATTTGGATGGAGTATTTATCTTTGTATGAACCAGAAAAAATGAAGAAGGTTCAATATTTCTGTACAATTTTGTACTACCCAAATAAACGAAATTTTATTTTTGTACCAATCACAACAAAATCAAAGAAAAGTCATTTTAATTAGCTCAGCATTTTATACCTTTTTTTGCTATTCAAATAATAGAGGGAACAAATTTCAGTGGTCTATTTTATTTTGTACCAATCAGAAGAAAAGCAAATATATGCCATTTTAACTATTTAAACAAACGAAGGGATACATTTGAATGACCTATTCAATTTTGTACCAACGAGAAATTCCATTTTATCTAGCTCAGAATTTTGTATCATTTGTACTACTCCAACAAACGGAGGAATAGAGTATTTAGAAGTAAAAATTAGGTGGATTATTTTCTTTTGTACCAAATGGAAAAGAGAAGAAGAGCTACTTTAACTAGCTCAGAATTTATGTAACTTTTGAACTACTGAAATATATTATTTTTGTATCAATCAGGAAAAAACGAAGAAGGATCATTTTAACAAGTTCATAATTTCTGTAACGAAAGAATAATTTCTATGTTGTACTTTTTTATACCAACGAGAAAAAATGAACTAGCTGAATATACTAAAGAAAAATTTTAAATGACCTATTCAATTTTGTAGCAATGAGAAATGCCATTTTTAACTGGCTCAAAATTTTACTACTGAAATAAACAATGGAATATTTAGTTTTGTACCACCGAGAAAAACAAAGAAATACCATTTTAACAAACTAAGAATACTTTGCTATTGTCAACTCTAAAAAAGGACCATTTTAACTAACTCAAAATCAATCAAACGAAGTAATGCATTTGAGTGAGCTATTTAGTTTTGTAGCAACCAGAGAAAAACCGAAGCTGAGTATTTTAGACCATTTTGTATCTTTTCAATAAACAAAGGAATACATTTATATTAACCAGAAAAAAGCAAAAAAGAACAATTTTAATAAGCTCCGAATTTTATATCATTTTAAAATAGTTTAATAAACGAAGGCATAAATATCAGTGAGACGAGAGAAAACACCCGAAGAAGACCCATGTTAACTAACTGAGAATTTCTGTACCTTTTTGTACTATTTAAACAAAACGATGGAATAAATTTGAGTGGCCTGTTTTTTGTACTAAACAGAAAAATCGAAGAAGGTACATTTGTACTAGTTCAATGAACGAAAGACAAAGAGATAAATTTAAGTGATCTATTCCATTTGGTACCCACAAGAAATGCCACTTTAACTAGCTCAAAATTTATAAAAAAGCGAAGAAGGTCTATTTTAACTATTTAAATAAACGAAGGAATATATTTGAGTGGTCTATTCAATTTTATACCAACGAGAAATGTCATTTTTATCTATCTCAGAATTTCTAGTGTATGTTGTATTATTTAAACAAAACGAAGGGTTAAATTTGAGAAAGCGAACATGGACTCAGAATTTTATATCATTTTGCAATACTTAAATTTGGATGGATTGTTTAGTTTTGGTACCAAGCAGAAAAAAAGGGAACAAAGGTATAAATTTGTACTGACCAGAAAAGCGAAGACATTTTAAAAAAATAATAAATTTATTGAGGTGTCCTATTTCCTTTTGTACCAACGAGAACCATTTTTAACTGGCTTAGAATTGTATACCCTTTGTTAAAATTTGTACCAAACCGAAAAAAGCAAGGAAATACCATTTTAACTAGCTCAATATTTCTGTAACTTTTTATGTTTTTGGTCTACCCAATTTCTTGACCATGTTGTACCATTTAAACAAAGAAATAAGTTTGTGTGACCTATTCATTTTGTATCAAGCAGAAAAAAGGAAAGTAATTATTCAGTATTTATGTACTTTCTGTACCAACCAGAGAAAAACCAAGAAAGACCATATTCTGCTACTCAAACAAACGAAGGAATTTCTATACCTTTTTGTGCTATTCAAATTTGTGTGACCTATTCACTTTTATAGCAAGCAGAAAAAGCTCCTTTTAGTTTTGTACCAATCACGAAGGCCCATTATAACAAGCTCGGTATTTTTATACCATTTTGTATTACTCTAATAAATTTGGGTGGTCTATTTCATTTTTGTAAAAATCAGAAGAAAAGCTCAGAATGTTATACCTTTGTGAGGGATTAAAATTTTTGTGTCATAATTCAATTAAAACTTAATTCTGTATAACATACTTTATAGCAATTAGGGTTATTAAGAGACTAAAACGTTTTAAAGAAAACTGATGAAGGACGAGAAATTGTGACAGCATGCTTGGCTAATTTGAATCACAGCAGAAGAAGAGATCATATCAAAATAAGATAAGTTTTCAAAGTTCCATGTTGCTGCAGATATTTAAGCAATGTTATGAATGCGTTACCTAACATTTGTATTGCTAGTATAGTGAGGGTCTGATTGATACAAAAATAGAATATTTCAGTAGTTCAAAAGTTACATAATGGTCAATTTTCGTTTGTTTAAACAGTACATAATGAGCTAGTAAAAGTAGCTCTTCTTCTCTTTTCCAGTTTGTACAAAAGAAAATAATCCACCTAATCTTCACTTCTTTTTTTCTGGTTGGTATTCCTTCGTTTATTGGAGTAGTACAAAATGGTATACAAGTCTGAGTTAGTAAAAATGGTCCTTCTTCACTTTTTTTCTGGTTCATACAAAGCTAAATACTCCATCCAAATTTGAGTAAAATGGTTCATGTACGTTTTCTCAAATTTAGCCCTTCGTTTTTTTAAATAATACAACATGCACTAGAAATTCTAAGCTAGATAAAAATGGCATTTCTCCTTGGTACAAAATGGAATAGATCACTTAAATTTATCCCTTCGTTTATTTAAATAGTTAATATGGCATATCTTTGCTTTTCTTCTGATTGGTACAAAAATAAAATAGACCACTGGAATTTGTTCTCTCTATTATTTGAATAGCAAAAAAAGGTATAAAATGCTGAGCTAGTTAAAATGACCTTTCTTTGATTTTCTTGTGATTGGTACAAAAATAAAATTTCGTTTATTTGGGTAGTACAAAATTGTACAGAAATATTGAACCTTCTTAATTTTTTTCTGGTTCATACAAAGATAAATACTCCATCCATATTTGAGTAAAATGATCCATGTTCGCTTTCTCAAATTCAGCCCTTCGCTTAGTTTAAATCATAAAAGATGACATACAATTCTCAGCTAGTTAATATGGCATATCTTTGCTTTCTTTCTTGTTAGTCCATCCAAATTAATTTTTGCGTTACAGAAATTCTGCGTTAGTTAAAATTGTGTTCCTTTGATTTCTTTCTCATTAATACAAAAGTAAATAAGCCACTCAAATTTATTCCTTCTTCACTTCTTTTGTGCTTTGTACAAAATTGAATAGATCACACAAATTTACTAAATGTGGAAACAGCACCTGAATATGTGGCTTCGTTTACGAGATTGACCTTTGTCCTCGATGACCATTTTTTTGAAACTTGGAGTAGTTGATGACCTATTACTAGATTTGGAAACAGCACCTCAATACGTTGCTCCCTTTAAGAGATTGACCTTTGACCTCGATGGTCAGTACTTTTTTTAACATGTACTAGTTGATGACGTATTACTAGATTTGGAAACAGCACCTCAATACGTTGCTTCGTTTCCGAGTTATTAGGTTTTAAGTGTTTTAACCTTTGACCTCGATGACCATTATTTTTAAAACTTGTGGTAGTTGATGAACTATTACTAAATGTGGAAACACCATATCAATACGTTGCTTTGTTTTCGAGTTATTAGGTTTTAAGTATTTTAACCTTTGACATCGATGGCTACTATTTTCTGGAACTTGTAGCACTTCATGACCAATTACTAAAGGTGGAAACACCATTTCAGTATGTAGCTCGGTTTTCGAGTTATTAGGTTTTAAGTATTTTGACCTTTGATTTCGATGGTCATTATTTTTGAAACTTGTAGTAGTTGATGACCTATTACTCGATTTGGAAACAGCACCTCAATACGTGGATGCGTTTTCGAGTTATTTGGTTTTAAGTATGTTGACCTTTGACCTCGATGGTCATTATTTTTGGAACTTGTGGTAGTTGATGAACTATTACCAGATATGGAAACAGCACCTCAATATGTTGCTACGTTTACGACTAATTGGGTTTTAAGTGTCATACAAAGGGCGTATCCCACATAAACTATAAGTCTCAGGAAAAAAATAAATATGATATTCGTGATCAGCAAGTCCGAAAACCCCCATATAAAGAGTTTCATCCAAATCGGTTAAATTATCATACAAAGGGCGTATCCCACATAAACTATAAGACCCAGGTAAAAATAATTATGATATTCGTAATCAGCATGTCCGAAAACCCCCATATGCCGACTTTCATCCAAATCGGTTAAAATTGTCATAGAAATGGCGTATCCCCCATAAACTATAAGACCCAGGTAAAAAGAATTCTTTGCTCTGTAATCTCCTATGTTCGTAGCCTCTGTGAGAAATAGGGGTTAGAAAAGGGAACAAGTACATCCCCATTATTCTCTAGTTTTTTGCTGTGTTCGATTAGGGGTTGGAAACGATGTTCATAAAAGAGAATGAGTCTACCCCTAAAATATACTATGTTCAAATAGGGGTGGAAAAATAATCTCATAAAAGAGAAGGAATACACCCCTAAAATGGGCTCATAAAAGGGAACGAAGTGTTATATAATTTCTGCTCTCATAAAAGAGAACTAGTACACCCCTAAAATGGACTATGTTCAAATAAAGGTGGAAAAATATGTCAACTGCTATGTATTCTTTACTATGTTAAAATAAGGGTTGGAAAATATGCTCATAAAAGAGAATAAGTCCACCCCTAAAATGGACTATGGTTAAATAGAGGCGGACTTCGCTATGTTTCATAGTCTCTGTGTGATTTATGTTATGGTAAAATAAGGGTTGAAAAAGAGCCATACTCTTTTATTAGCAGTGCTATGTATTCTCCGCTCTGCTGTGTGTTCATAGGCTGAGTGTAATTTCTGCTATGTTCAAATAGGGGTTGAAAATATGCTCATAAAAGAGAATGAATACACCCCTGCTATGTTTCGTAGTCTTATGTATTCTCTGCTCTGCTGTGCGTTCGTAGTCTCTGCTAGGGGTTGAAAAAGTAATCATAAAAGAGAACGAATACACCCCTTCTATGTTTCATATTCTTATCTGTTATCTGATCTTCTGTTATGTTACGTAGTCTGATGTTCATAGGGGTTGGAAAATATGCTCATAAAAGGGAACGGGTTCACCCCTAAAAATGTGCTCATAAAAGAGAACGAGTACACTCCCTAAAAAATGCTCCCTAAAAAGTGCTCACCCCTAAAATGGAGGTCGTAAAAGACAGTGGGTTCACGGTGTAAGGTGCTCAATTTCCCAGGGGCTCCTGAGTTGGCCAATGCGTTTAATACTGGCCCAGATCGATCCATTTTCTACTACTAACTGGTCTCTCTGCATAATATGTCAAAGAGACCGCAAAAGTGAATCTTTAGTGTGTCCAGCTGGAAACAAGAGATCCACGGATTTGAATGCAGGATAAGGTTCACTTGTGGGAAAGAAGGGCAATTAAGTAAAGTTAAAACTTTAGCTAAAAACTCTGCTAAATATCATATATTCTGCCAACTGAAATTCAATAACACAAAACTCGACCGACTTTTGAAGCAGAAACGTAAGTCAGGTACCATATCCTTCGAAGAAGAGACAACTAATGATATAGTTAACACACGAGAACACCCAAAGTGTCAGAAACCTAATGTTCCATTTCCAAAAATATGCTTCAACCTTCAACTACTAATGATCCTTTGCGGCGCATACAAACCAAAGGTATCGAGCAAACTATTCGTCAATGTGTGGCAGACACCGTTAATCACATCCTTTCTGCAAAACTAGCAGAAGGTGATATGGTGGCACGGGAATGTATGTATCATCTTAAATGTCTCAACAAATTATAGAATTCTTGTCGTCCTAATACTATTAACCCTGAAAAAGAACTTTGTGATCTTCTTCAAGGAATAGCATTTTCAGATATAGTTAACTATATTGATGATGTGAGCAAGAATGCTACTCTAAATCACACATATCCCGTATTCCAGATGCCAGAACTTGTACGTAGGTATACCGCACGACTGCACAAACTAGTTACTTTGCAGGAAGCCCAAGAATACGTCAGCGAGCCACACTCAACTGGACTAAGGGGAAAAAATATTGGCTCATTTTCATGACATGAGAGAGGAACGGTCTGGCAAGGAGTATTTCCTAGTATGCAATGTGAGTGTTGGTTGTAGTATACGCCAATCATTTATCAGTTGTGATACTGAGGCAATTACTACTTCAAAAGTAGCAAAAACAATTAGAAAAAATGTTTTGAAAATAAAGTATTAGTTTGGTTGTACAATCTCGTAACAGTGTCAAGAGAAAGCTGTTGATTCTCTTTTACTTTCCACGGCTCCTCCTCAAGATCATTCCAACAGACGCAGGAAGCTTTAACTATTTGTCAGCTAATTGCTCTGAATATGACATCACAGAAACAAACTGAGCCAGGTGACCGAGCTAGAGGCAAGAGGCTCCAGAAACAAAATATGCCTTTACCAATTTATGTTGCCTTAAACGTCCACGCTAAAACCTGGAAAAAGGAACTAGTAGATAATCTTTACTCAATGGGGATGTCTATTTCATATGACAAACTTCTTCGAATTTTGTAATGCAGCGGTAAGACGGTTTGAAAGGGAAAATGTTCTGTGTCATCCTTATTTGAAGCTGGGTGTATTTACCACATCACTTACAATAACTTAGACCACAACTTGTCCAGTACAACCAGTGACTTTTCGTTTCATGGAACGAGCATATCCTTATTTCCAGAAGAAGGTAACCTCGGATCAGACCGATCTATTGAACCATATGCGTTTACTAAACGTAAGTCTGTTCCCAAGATTCCCCAAAGGTTTACTGCTGTTGCACCTGACTACTTAAAGTCCTCTCAACCATCGATACAGGACTATTGCAGGCAGATTTCTCCCCAAACAATGAAATAATAGACAGACATACTGCTACTGAGTTTTACTGGCTTTCTTCTTGTACCCAGAGAAGCAGAAAATCCTGATCAGTGTATCATGTTCAACAAGAAGCGGTTTCTCGTCTGCACTCAGTAACATGTATGTTACCTCTCTGCAATGAGGACTCAAAATCTGTGCCAATGATGAAGCATGGGTTGGATATGATTGCGGATGCAACCGAGTTCCTTAATCCTGGCCAGTCGCCTGTAATATGTATGGATCAGCCACTGTATGCAATAAGAAAATCTATTCAGTGGAACTGGCCTGACAGATATGGTGAAGAAACAATGTTCATTATATTTGGATCCTTACACATAGAGCAAGATTTTCTGAAAGGTTTAGGAAAGTAGACGGAAGCGAATGGACCGATGCTCTTACGGATGTTAATATCACAACTAGTGGAGTTGCTGAATCTTACCTGAAAGCAACTCACATTACCAGATCTTGGCTGGCTCATCAGATAACCGCAGTTGCACTATTTCAATTAATGCAAAGTGCACATCAGGTGGAATTCTCTGATGGTATTACAGACTTAGCATTTGATTAGTGGCAGTTGAGAAATCTGCTAAAATACCCATGTTCAAATATTGGAGAACGAATCTTCAAATGCAGATACGTTCCTTTTGTATGTTAGAGCGCATCGGTTAGCTAATTTTCAGCTATACATAGTCTCTAAAGGCACTGATTCCATGGTTTTTCACCTTTGATCATCATAACTATGCACGTTGGCTATGTGTTTATCTAAGAGATCTCCTGCAACTACAAGAAAAAACAACCGGGTTTGTACAAATCCTTCGATTCCGGAAACTTCGTTGTGACAAACACCAAAAAGGCATTTTCTTCAATAGGTGGTGCGATTGGATTACTCCAAAGTGCAGCAGCTCTAAATAGATGGATGCTGGCTGGGCCCGAAATCATGCGCCTGCTTACCGACTTCAAACTTTTGGACTATGAAAACCCTGAAAGAGACATGCACCATCACGAGGACACTAACACATTTCAAACAATGTTCTTTACAAAAGTAGAAGCACTGAAGAAATCCATTGAAACTATGAGAAACCCATTCTGTGAAACTGGGCAGGACATATTTTCCCTGGCGCACAGAATAGCTATGTCTAGCGAATGTGTAGCTGACGTGATGAGAGTCGAAGAAATTGGTAAAACACAGTTCGAAACATTCTTAAGAAACAGAATATGCAGCAAAAATGAATCTGTCTACGCGCGTATAGGTAGGAATAATATTCATTTATTTAAAATTGCTAAAACAGCAACGAAATCAGAACTTTTAAAAAGAAATCTGAAGGCCGATGTAGATTTGTTCTCTAAACTTTTTCTTGTTGCATAAACCGAGATCAAGACATCGATAAGTTTTTTAGTCATAAAAATCAGCCTTATCCACCTTCCTTATCGCAGCATGGCACACTTAGATCTGGTAATAAATCAGCACTTGCAACCTGTTTCTTGAGTCTCTTGAACGGGAATACTGTCGAATCAAATTGCACAGACGAAGAAGAAGACGAGAATGATGAAGGAGAAGAGGATGACGATTTCGATAAACCTGTCAGTTTTACGAGACACTTCTCAATGTTCCGGATCTTTTATCAGACGATCCCTCTGTAAGTCGGCCTAACTCGTTCCAAGGTACCTCAGTACCAGTGACGACGCCAGAGGGGAAGCAAGGGGGCGAGCGCCTCCCTAGTAGCTACTTCTGCCCCCCTGACTGCCACCTAGACTGCCCCCCAGACTCCTACAATCTTTAAACATTCTACATGTAGTATTTTATATCAGTATCATAACCAATCTCATCGTCAAATTGTAGTCTACTTTCCATGCATTTACTATATGGCAGATTAGTCCTCAAGCTGCTTTCTTTGAGCGTCTGGGTATGCACGCATACTTCTGTTTTCTAATTTAGCGCTTTTGAGGTAAATTTTAGTTATACTTCTTTCTTTGATTTTTAATTATTGTGCCTAGCGAACAATACTAGATTTAGTCGATTTGTTTTCTTCTTATTGGATCAACTTCGAAGGGAAGAAAAGAAAGATAAAAACAGTTACGTAACTTGTTTGTATTTATCCAGGTTTGAAGTTTGCAGTTTCATATTTTGTTTTATTTAAAGGTTTTATATTTCTTTTTTCTGAAACAGTATTCTCGGCTTTCAATATTCAGAGGATGTGCTTATAACAGCTTAGTTTGCAACTACAAGAGCTTAATTTTTTGAAGGGGATAAAAAGAGTTGTGTTTTCCCTTCCTGCAAATGATAATAATAAATTTATTGAATTAAATTGATTCCCAATAAAACGTGTTGTCAGAGTGCTGATCTTTAGTTAGTAATTGGTTTATACCAGTGCTCCCTTACTTTGTTTCAAAGTACTGACTTGACGTCTACCATATTGACTAGGAACTGCTGAAAAATTCGTAGCCCAATCCAGAAGTGCACGTGGAATAGTGAAGTTTAACTTCTTCTACACTTCCCCCGGAGTCAATATACTACCTTGTACAGTGGTCCAGTTTTTGCAGAAAAGTTTAAAAAAATCTGAAGATTTCCTTTCACCACTGTTCGTAGCACTACCCCTATCGGATCTAAAATGACGTCCTTTCAAGTGTTATTTAAGTTTGAAAAATAAGTACACGTAATAGTTAGACGGAGCTAAATCTGCGGAATGAGAATGATGATCTAGACATTGAAATCCTAGATTATGTAATGTCAGTTGTGTTCGCAGGGGCTCTATGGACAGGTGTATTCTTTTCATTTTCCGCGGCGTTGAACTTCGAATTTTTCTTTGAGTTTTGTAAGTAATACAGAGATTCTGGATTAAATATCTGACCATAGCGAAGGTAGTCTACGAGTACGACCCCATACTTATCCCAGAAGAATGTTGCAAACAATTTCTCAACCTACTTCTGTGTCTTCAACTTCTTGGGGCGAGGGAGAAATGAGTGCTACTACTCCATTGACTTATGGGGCCGCGGTGGCTCAGTGGTAGAGTGTTCACCTCTGGTGCTTGGGGTCCTGGGTTCGATCCCAGGCCCCGCCAAGTGAACTTTGTAGTGGACAAACACCGTGTGCGTGGGTTTTCTCGCGGTTCTCCCGTTTACTCCCACTTTCTCCATTCCACCATTTCATTCATCACTCATCATCACCGTCTCCTATAGCCTAACCGGCATAATCGTGAGACGTAAAACTCAAAGATTTCATTTCATTTTTTCCATTGACTTATGTTTTGTTTCAGGATCATAGTGGTAGAACCATATTTCGTCCATGATTACTATTCGTGAGCGAAATTGATCAGCATTACGGTCAAATTGGAAGAAAACTTCTCTTAATGCCGTCACTCTTTTATTCTCCTGACATATTTTGGGAACCCATTATGTCGAGAATTTGAGCATACCCAAGCCATTCTGAATTATGCTACCGATGAGTTCAAAAGAAATGCCCAGAATCTCTGACACAAGTTTTGCTGAGAAGGTAAAAAAGAGGTGAGAGGTTTTTCTGAGAAAGCGAGGTGCAGCCAGACCTCAGACTATAATAAGAATATCGTGAGTTTACTATACACTTTAAAAACCATATAAATAATAGCTTTAATTATTTTTGTTACTCAAAAACTGGGGTGGCCTAGGACCTCCGGCCCCGGGCTATATCCACCACTGGCTGAAATGCTACAATTTTCAAGAATAATATCACAAATTGCATCCATGATTTCGGGAAGAGTCATTGCTTTTAATCATTATGGATGTAAAGTATATTTTGTTGAGAAATCGCCACGTTTATACTAAGCCACTTACTTCTTCACCATTATATATAATGGCGGAGACTCCCGTCGTGTTTCACTGATTTCCTAATTAATTTACTTCAATGACTTCCGTTGGTGGAACAAACATGTTATAACAGTTAGGATCTGGATGTTCGTAAAATTATTTTTGGGCACACATAATCACTTCAGGGGCCTGAGAAACAATAAGAATGTCATTATTAATATGAAAATTTGAATTTGTATATACCTACAGAGATATGTTTTTCTAAACTACGTTTCATTTTTCTACCTAGTACCTACACTCCTTCTGGATTGGACTACGATATTTTCAGCAGCTCCTCATAAATTCTCTCTCTCTCTCTCTACGTATATATATATATATATATATATATATATATATATATATATATATATATATATATATATATATATATATATATATATATATTACGTAGAGATATACTAGACGCATGTGTTACTTGTAGCATACGCGAAAGTAATTCAATTGACATTCAGGCTTCAAAAGTTTTATTGAAAAATATTTCATGTGCAGACGTTACTTATTTGTCAGTTACAAATTTTACTTGAAATAAGTTTTATTTATAATCATATAGGTCTAATATGAAAACAGCAACGAAATGCACAATGTAATGTAAAATAAGTCAAACGTAATAAATATTTCATTTTGGTATGGCAAATAGCCGCCCCCCCGAAAATGTATCTGCCCCTCCTTTGCCCCCCTAAGAACTTAAAGCTGGCGTCGTCACTGCTCAGTACCATCAACGAGCCCAGAGAAATACTTCAGGAAATTGTACCAAAGACACACGACGTTTTTTTGTATGATGGGCCAGGGCTTGTTCATAGACTGAATCCACGATCAGTCAAAACGTTTTCTGAATACTCTGTTGTGAGTAATTACATACAGCATGGCATTCTTTACAGCGAGTGTACGTCGTGTTTGATACATATGATGATGTAACCCCTAAATCATATGCTCGTGTTAGCAGAGGCTCAGGAGCTCGCAGACAGATGAGAAGAAACGGAATAATACCGAAGAACTGGCAAGAATTTCTTCGCAATGATGACAATAAACGAGAATTGTTTAATTTACTAGCAGAAGATCTAATTTCCTGTCAAGAATTGCAGAACATCCAGCTTATTGTTACTTTTGAACACGAGGTGAAAAAGAATGGTAAGGCAAAGACCAGCAATTTGCTCAGTTGTAACCACCATGAGGCCGATCCAAGAATATTTCATCATCTTGCTGATGCAGTAGACAGTGGTAGCCGACACGCAGTAGTTCACACCGTTGACACCGACATTGTAGTACTGGCGGTATCTTATTTTGCTGATCTTCAAAAAAGAGGTTTACAGTCACTCTTCGTCCATCTGGGGTCAAAACATAAATTAAAGATTTCCCAGTGCACTCTGTTGTGAAATAACTGGATGAGAAAAATTCGGTAACCCTTTGTGGTTTTCATGCTTTCACTGGGTGCGATACTACATCATTTTTGTGGCCGTAGTAAACGAACAATGCGGAAGACGTGGGATGTATTTCCTGATGCTACAGAAGCCTTTACATTCTTATTCAGTCCTCACAGTGAAATACCAGCATCAGCGCTATATGTGCTGGAGCGTTTTATTATCCTCGCCCACTGCGCTTTCTCCTCTGCCATTACTCTAAATGAAGCCAGAAAAAATCTGTTTACTTCCCACAAACGAACCATGACGAATATACCCCACACCTCAGTGGCATTGTTTCAACATGTACTGAGAACTCATTATCAAGCAGGACACATTTGGGGACATGATCTTCAGTTCCACATTCTTTATCCAGATCTAGGAAAGTGGGGATGGAAGTTACTTGGAACTACTCTGTCGCCCATATGATCGGAACTTCCAGAATTGTCCCATGCACTTCGTGAACTTATTACATGTCAGTGCAGAAAAAGTTGCCGTACGGAAGCTTGCAGTTTCAAGAAACTTAAATTGTCTTGTTGTTTAATATGTAAGTTTTCAGTGTACAATATGAGTTAATGAGATTCTTTGAAAAATGTGCAAAGGAGATTTGAAAAAGACGCCATTTTGAAAATGGTGGTCATATTTGTTTCAGTAAATATGGTGTTTTGTATTCGTTGTAAAGCTTGTTACATCCCCTACCAATATCAATAAAAATATCTTAGAAAAATCTTCTATAAATTCAGATGTTTGCAAAAATGTGCAGAGGAGATTTGAAAAAGATGCTATTTTGAAAATGGAGGCCATATCGGATTACCAGTGAGAAATTCAGATGCCTCCATATAAATTTTTTACCAACCTATAGACACCTACAAGTACGCAAAATGATTCGCTTGTTTCATTAAATCCAGTATTTCGGTCATTCCTTATGATAGTAGCGCTCTATTAATATGCAGAAGATATAATACAATAAAGATACTACATACATAGCTGTCCTAATTATCAGCCTTACTTAAGCTACAGAAAGGAAATGCACGGAGTACATTCTGGCATGATTAATAAAAATCACTTAATGACGTCACTCAATGACCTCAGAGTGACATAATAATCAGGAGGTAACACTCTGGCCAGGCAGGAGTTAAAAGGCATTTTACAAAATACATTTTTTATAATGTTGTCCGCTTCAGAAGTGCCGTTGCTCTTGTTTTCTTCGTAATTAAGGACGCGATGTATAGATTTAAGGAATGGTCGTCTTTAAATCCTATGAGTTTTTCAGTGTATTTGTAAAATTATAGGGATTATTCTATAATTTAGGCAGAAAATTAAAAATAATCATATGCATTTATTATAAATGATAATTATGTAATACCAGTAATTATGCTGTATGCATACTAGAGTCTTGAGAGTGTATCATTTTTCAAAGACGCAATTTTCATATGACCTTAATTACTCCCCGTGTCTCACTAGTTTGAGAGACGTAAATTTCAAATTACAACAAGATAACTTGTACATACTTATCACTTTTATCTTAAAATAGTGATATTTGTAATCTTGGAGTACTTTGTACTATTGGATTTCATGTATTTTTTATGTTGCCCAAGTAGCTGAAATTTAAACCTGGAATCAAACGAGGAATTTGACTGCCAGATACGCTATCTATAGGATAGTTCCTAGAAGCTCGGTTCCCTTCAAAGGAACAAGCACTGTTAGTCCTTATTACCATCATAACGAAATGAAATGTGCAATATAACTAAATCTGCTAGTACTATACTATATGACTAGTATAGTACTAGTACTATGTAGCAGAAATCACATATATGTTTTAAATACGAGTAGAATTCCGATACTGCTATACAGAAATTAAACAAGGAATACCAGACTCAGGGTAATGAAGAATCGCGAAACACAGATAAAGCTAATAAAATGACAGATTTGGAAATGGTATCTCCTTCAGTTACTAGACATTTCCAGGCCAAACGTGATGTACACGACTAGCATATCACAAAGAAGAGGAATAATTTATTACGTCAAAAAAGATCGTACGAGTTCGTCATTGAGTGGAGAAGATAAGGTTATAACTTCGAAAATAAGAGCTAACAGTAAGTGTACGAAAGGAGAAACATATGAATCATATGAGCGGAAACGCAATAAAGCTAAATTTGAAATGAAGTAAACAGTTACACTGAAGAGAAAATCGCATCTCTACCATCATCAGTACCTACTGCCAAGGTTTCGTCTTCGGCAACAACATATAAAAGCACGATCAAGTCTAAGACCTTTTGGTGAAACACTCACGTCTACTTGGGACACTAGCTCCTTATTAGACAAGCAAGTACTTCATTTAACTCAACAGTAAAAATTTCGACCACGTAATAAAAATACAAGTAATTAATCAGAATAAAATTAAATAATGCAAAATGATATGGTTCGATTAGTTGTACAAAGAGATCAAATATTACCCTGCCCTCTTGAAATGTGCATAAAAAAATTACATCAATGATACTCGGAGCGTGACAATGTGTACAATAAATTATACATTTTACTTTTTCGTTACAAAGTGACCCACCCTAATATATATTGCTGTAATGACCTCCTGATGTTTGTAAAAAATTATAAAACCCATGGGCATTGTGATAATATAAATATTGATGACAAAACCCAACGATCATGGCGATGAAATAGATGTCATGATGGTATTAAGAAGTAATAGATGGTGACATTACTAACATTGCATCAGGATAGGAAAGGCAAGTTGAATGTCATACAGTCAGACTTCAATGGAGTTGTCGGAACCTCCTGTAAGATGGCGGGATCATTTCTAACAGTTAGAAGAAACTAACAGAGCTAAATGTTTATCGCTTTTAGTAGGCAATATGACGTAGTTCTGGTTTCAGGAAAAAAACAAACTGTACTCGTGGAAAAGTCCTAGAAATAAGAAATGATACTACTTCAAATACATTCTTCTTAACAAACATTTCAGGAATTGTGCGAAACATGATTCAGATCACAACCTAATAGCGGAGCATGTCAAACCTTGTTTGCAACAACTCAAAAAGTATGGGGAGACATGCGAAAATGAAAATCAGAGAGACTAAGAAATATACACTAATATGAAATGAGAGATTGAAGAAAAATCTGTGCAATTGGGGCATGTAAGTGATGCATAAAATTTGTTTGTGAATTTAAACACATTCTCCTTGACACACTCCACAATAATATCGAGAGGATGAAAATAGCACCGAGAAAAAACGAATAAGTGAAGCGATTCTTAAGAATGTAGAGGGGCATAAAAGTTCGAGAGCAATGTTCTTGGAAGGCGAAGAACGCTGAATAATCATTTGAGAAGAGAGATTGACAAAGCCAAAGAGAGTACATGCAACATATATATGATGATGTAATTCAACTTCAACGACACAGTAGATATGATCTCATATATTAGAAAGGAGAAGAATTAGTAGGGATAGCTGACAAATGTATACCCATGTTTGGAATCGAAGATTTCAAGGCTCATGCGGCCACTGACTAGCATATAATATTTATAATTTGTGATGAATACAGATCTGCACTATCAAAAACCCGAGTTCAGTAATTCAAACGAAGCAGAAAATGAGGTGTATTACATAGAAAAATGACGCAGAATTTTAAAACATGAAGTGAAACAAGACGTAACGACATGCAAGAAAGAAAGCCACTGACGACCTTGACATATCATTAGATTTGTTCAAGGGATTAGAAAACAATTCAATGAAGTATTGACTTTACTTATGACGAAGGATTTTTTTGATATTACAATGATTGCATTACACATGAAAATGCAAACGAAAAGTGAAGCGATCACAGAATCATTAGCCTTATACCCCAAACTGGAAATGTTACTCCGCGCCTACTTAACAGACAGCGAAATGTAAAATAGAAGAGATCTTACAGGACGATTAATTTCTGCTCTGGAAAGCAAAAGATGCTGTGGCCTTGATGAGAATTTTCTCAGAAGTTGTTGGCGTAAATGAAGGTGTATGTTTTGGTTTCTTGTCTTTCAAAAAGCTTTTTACCTGGTCAATTGGACTTTACTTTTGAAAACACTTAAATGAGTTTAGATCAACTCTAGAGACCAAGGACTCATTTGCTATCTCTACATAGGTCAACGAGTAAAGTATAAGCTTTAATGAAAGATAAATCAATAATTCGATATAGGAAGAAGCTTCAGAAAGGGTGTGATATTTCTATCCAATTATTGATTTTTTTTATTAAATGTTTAACGAATTAAGCATTAATGGGAAGTCCGGACTTTAAGATTGGAGGGCCGATCACTAACAAGATTAGTTGTACAAATGATACGGCTATTATGTTGTTTGTAGACGGTCAAACAAAGCTTCAACAACACTAACGTTTAAGACCATTTTAGGGTGTTTGATTAAAAAGACTTCAGCACTGACGTAAAAATTGTCTTGAATTCAATAGTTTCGTATAAGTTATTTGATCTCTGCCAAGTTCTAAACAATCCAAGTCCAGACCACTCAATAGTAAATTAGCTTCCGTTTAGAGCGCAGAAAAATACAAAACAACTATGATGGCGTCGTGAGGCAGAGCGGAAGTTGTTGAAATAATATCTTTTTATTACTCCTTTCCATAATTACCTAATATTGAGTGTATGCATTGTAATATAAACAAAAGTAAATATCCGCTGTAAGATACTGTTAGTATTTTTGTTGATAACATACACGATGCACGTATTTATAGTACTGGCATATCCATAACTCTTGATAAATTTTGATTCAATGATAAGTGAAAATAATTATTTGAGAAAAAGAATAAGAAAAGAGGGTCCGTAAATTTATATATATAGATAGATGGATTGACAGATAATCTTTCTTGCCTTAGTAAGAAGTTTTGAACTATTATTAATCTGGGATGATAGCAAATAATAGCGTAAAATTGATATCACCGCAAACTTAGGTACCCTGGAAATGATTATAATATATGTAATTATTTTATCACGAAACTCACACGTAGTATTTCAGAATTTATTTCCTAAGGTAGGAATTGCTGTCATGCATGTAAATTAATTTTATGAGGGCTTTCAAATTAGGTACTAATGCGCTATAAGTCATACATACGAAAGTCCATAAAAACTAAATGCTATATAAGAATGTTATTGACGAAGCGTAGAAGGGGTCCACGTCGGACAATATCCGTAGGGAGTAATCGTGTCATCGACGGAGGTTATAGTGAAAGAAACATAAGAATAATGCATAAATATGAATAGTGTAAGAAACCCTTAACATCTTTTTGACTCACTTGAAGTATAGGCATTTTAATGATCTGATAGTAGTAACATTAATATTCTGAACGTAAATGCTCGTTGCCTATTATACAAGCATGTTCCGACAAAGGAAATTATATCCTAGACAATCCTCTTTCATAGGCACTCACAAATTTTAAGAGTAAAATTACTAATTGTTTGACGGGATGTTCCTTACCAGTACCAAATATGGAATAGGTTTGTGATAAAAGTCTGATGCATATATGGCAGTAAGTCCAGGAGCTGAAAATACTATTCCTTTGTTTGGTTTCCTGTTTTTTCAGCATTTCAAATAACCAATATTCGATGCATTAATATAAAGAACATAAAAACGAAGAATGTGTAGATTAGAATTTGTTAAAAGCTAACCGTAGGACAGAGAACGATTTTGTATCTATGTAACACTTTACTCTCCTAATTTAATCTAACCTAACTCGCATTCAATGTAAAAGTTACAAACTATTTGGCGAAAATTCGATGACGTTGCTACAAAGTCAGTTGCCCTGTATTCTAAATGATATACATGCTATAGTCTATTAAATTCCAAATAACTGTCGAAAATTAAGAAATCAATTTTAATGTTATAGCTATTCATGCTCAGGTCTAATCTAAATCAGTACGCAGTTTCGCTTCCAACTCTCTTCATAGTTTCGGTCACTTGTTTGGGATTGCTACCTATCAACCATGATATAAAAGATCGCTCAATACCTCCGTGATCATTCAAAAATTGTATCAACTTCATTCGAGAATTTTTTCAAGTGTCTTGAACAATATTTCAATCAACGTTTAAATTTGCGGGATTGGATGTTCCTGTTCAACATTTCTTTGAGCGTCTACAGAGACATTAGAATTTGTAAAAAGCTAACCGTAGGACACGGAACGCTTTTGTATCTATGTCACACTTTACTCTCTCTGAATTTAACCTAACCTAACTCGCATTTAATGTAAAAGTTACAAACTATGTACAACCGAGAAAGAACTGCAAGAAATGTTTGACAAATACTTTACACTTAGAAAACTATACAGAATAAAAATCAAAATAAAAATCGGAAGCAATGGGAACATCGAACGGAAATAAGTAGGAATAAACGTAGAGAAACTAAAGATGTCAATAATTTCAAATATATTTTGGCGATTGACGTATAGTGCTACCAAGAAATAAGGTCAAGTAATACCATTACCATGGAAGCATTCAACAAGAAGAGATCACTGTTAACTAGCGGGATTGTTGTTTGACTAAGAAAGAAGTAGTGAAGTGACATAAATGGAATATTGTCTTATACTATTCGGAGAATAAGATATTAATGAATTTGGAGAAGAGACATTAGAAAAACTTCGAAATATGGTGTTTAAGGAAGAGAGAGTAACATCGTTTATAGCAAAGTAAAAAGGATTGGACATATCTTGCCAAGAAATTATTTTTTTCACACAGCCATAGATGGAAAGATAGGAAGGAATGGAAATAAGAATAATGCAACTGCTTGATAATTTGCTGATAATAATACCCGAAAGTATTGGGTTACAAGATGAAGCATCAAATGAACAAACGCGGGATTTACATCTGCACACAAAATCAAAATAAATAAATTAACACCCTCATTAACTTCTAAAAGAAAGGCTAATTAATTACTTTAAAAAATAAATGAAATCTTTAAGTTTTACGTCCCATGGTTATGCCGGTTAGGCTAAAGGAGATGTTGACGATGAGAGATGAGTGACATGACGGAATGAAGAAAGTGGGAGGGAATGGGGGAACCCCGAGAAAACCCACGAGCACTGTGTTTGTCCACCAAAAATTCCACACGGCGGATGCTAGGATCGAAATAGGTACCCCAAGCAAAGGAGCTGAACGCTGTACCTCTGAGCCACAGCGCCCCATATTTATTACATAATAATAACAATAATAATAATACTGATAATAATAATAATAATAATAATAATAATAATAATAATAATAATAATAATAATCTCAGTTACAAAATTAAACTTTTCACTTACCTGATTTAAAGAGTTTGCGTAACGGCCGTCCTCGTTTTCCCTTTAATCCTGAAAATGGAAAAGAAACGCATCACCATGTTGTGCAACCTGAACATTGGATTATTTAGTTTGATATAATTCTTTTAACCTTAATGCGAAGATTTTATAATGATCTTATTTAAGCAGCAAACGTGTATGTTCTTTGAGAAGAGATTAATTTTGTTCAAAAGTCTATATTTCGAAGAAAACAGTTTAGGCAAATATTTCATGTCATTGCATAGTTGGCTTAGAATGAATTTTCTCGGGTCTAGGTCAAAACCCCCACAGCCAAAACCCCCACACTCAAGAAATGTCAAAACGCCCACACGATCGGTCATAACCCCCTCACAAATGGACAAATCCCCCAAACGCACGAACGGTCAAAACCCCCACAGCCAAAACCCCCACACTCAACAAATGTCAAAACGCCCACACGATCGGTCATAACCCCCACACAAATGGACAAATCCCCCAAACGCACGAACGGTCAAAACCCCCACAGCCAAAACCCCCACACTCAAGAAATGTCAAAACGCCCACACAATCGGTCAAAACCCCCACACAAATGGACAAAACTGCCACACATAGCAACGGTCACAATCTCCACCTAAATGGACAAAACCCCCACACAATCGGACAAATCCCCCACACTCTGAAAATACCGTGATTGCACGTCTTTGTTGCGGCTCTTTACGACGCCCACCTTAGTGTTTCTGTCATTACAAAACAGTGCAAGAAGAATAGTTGCAACATAGGTTTAAGTGGAATAAAAAATGTTATTAAAAAGTACAAGGGCAAGACATACAACCAGGATCATTTCAGAGTGTGGGAGATTTGACCGATTGTGTGGGAGTTTTGTCCATTTGTGTGGGGGTTTTGTCCATTTAGGTGGAGATTGTGACCGTTGCTATGTGTGGGAGTTTTGTCCATTTGTGTGGGGGTTTTGACCGATTGTGTGGGCGTTTTGACATTTCTTGAGTGTGGGGGTTTTGGCTGTGGGGGTTTTGACCGTTCGTGCGTTTGGGGGATTTGTCCATTTGTGTGGGGGTTATGACCGTTAAAAAAATGTTAACGTTTAAATAGTAGCAATAAATTGTTACTAACATACCATAAGTATATCTCTTTAACAACATGTGTGTAACTAAATGTGACACTTATCATGTTGTGACGAGAAAAAAAAGCTAATCTATTACAAACGTATCTCTAAATAAATTAATGTTCAGTTAGTCTCATTGTTCTCATGTCTGCATTTAAGTATTGGTAAATTTGGTTTTTAAATGCACTTCTGCATAACTTTACGTGTCATTAATTCTCTCGTTCAACTTCCTAATACTTCAGTTATAGAGGTATTTTGTTGCATTTCTTTGTTACCTTTCATATAATAATCTAATAAGTATTGTGACTAATAGTATTATTACCGTTTATGTCATTATCATCTGCAGTTTGTTCCCATAGCGGATTAGTTTCCTTTCCTTGAGAGTTCATTTCATAACACTGACTTATTTCCCTGATTTTCCCACTTAGTATGATTCAAAATTCATGCATTGTAATTTGAATATTTATATTGGTAAAGAACTATTTCAGAAACTGTGATATCATGAAAATCCAAGCAACCAATTGGCATGAGAACGCTTTGCATTTAATTTCGACATAAATTAAACATCAATAGAGAAGGGAGAACGGAAAATGATAGTAATAAAAATCGCAACTTCGTTTCTGTCGTTAGAGACAAAACTATAGTGTTTTATGGCCATAGACTTTCTGAGATTGAAAATATCATCAAACAATGGAAGAGCCTTCTCCATTGTGGGAAAACGTGTACGAATTAATTACTCCAGAATGTATTCTAATAGTCAGTATGGAGAATGTATTCTAATAGTCCACAATGTGTATGGAGAATTTTATACGGAAGTATTTTTTTACTAATATGAATTTGATTTTAGCTAGTGAAATCATAACCTACAAACGTACTAATCAAACATTCATAGAGAGTCGTGCGCGTGCATGTTTTAAAAATAAAGTAGAGACGCTATGCGATATCGTAAACTAAAACTTAAATTATGGTGACGTATGTTATAAAATTCAATGGAGTTTAAAAGTAGCTAGTAACTTTTTTATGTAATTAACTAATATAATATGGGTAATCAAGCAATAAAAGTATTTTTTCGCATATGTTATTAAATCATTTACCTGTGCAACAGAGTGTAGGACGACCTATGGAGTTTATAAGTGAACAAGAAGCTAATATTAGTCTGGAAAGAACACCAATAGTTAAATATATTTCCATATAGTTAATTAAATGAAGGACAATGAATTGTTGACAAATAAAGAGCATTATGCAATGAAAATATTCTCTTAGCATTAAGATAGTTTTGTGAGTCTTTAAACTAGAGGGTGGCATTTTTTACAAGTAATTCATATACAATGTAAAGTATATGTGATACAGTATATCCAGTTGTATTAGTTCAATTTAATACACGTAAATTAAATATTGACCAATCAATTTTTGACAGCCTAATGATGGTCAATTTTTTCCTACTTTCCTACATGGAGGAACAAAATGATGATGGATGTACTCACATAGTTACTAAACTTATCGTTACTAGCACGTTCTGTACCTTCGGATTGCACAAAGCGTTAGAAAATGTGTAATAGTTACCGGTAATTGAAATTGACCAAATATGGGAATTATACTTATAACTAGATCAAAAATCTATTACACGTCTCTTAGGGTCGAATTACGAGTTCGATCTTACATTCAATTCTAAGAGAGCTATTCAGTAAAATATCTTAATATGTTGTTGGGCTAATTTCGTACTAACGTCTTTTACTTCAAATAATCAATATATAAAACTAAATCACCAACGTTTAGTTTAGTAACTTTGTATATATTGGTGTAAACGTAATTTAGTTCGATGCTGAGAGTATAGCGTGTTGAACTAGGCGACGAATTAAACGTAGTTTTTTCTATGTTCTTGTATCTTCGTAAATTGAAACTGAACATCCAGTTGATTCGGAACCTTGCCTTTTGGCCGAAAACTATCTCGTAAGTAGAATACATTCTAATAGGGGGAGTGGGTATGTGGTAGGGGTTGGCACAAACCGCACATACTGTGCTCAACGTCTCGGCTATTTGGCAATACACTTCTCTTGAAAACTGTAATAAGAAAGTTAAAAACTTCACACTGTGTAGAAGGCTGAATTGCTGCGGTTCACACATGCTTTTGTCGAATAAATCTTCAAATTAAGCCATGAGTTTTGTACAGAAATTCCCGTTCTGGCCCGTCAAGTTGGGATCCATGGACCATTGCCTTATCGATTAAATAATTCCTCAAATCCGTGGGTGAACTTTTGTTACCATTCCTGCGAAGTGACTAAGATACTCGTCCAATATGTACTGATATTGTTCACTGAGGTGAATTGGTCCAAAGATATCTAAGCTCCATCTGTGAAATTACTCATCTTTCACAAGTAGAAGGATAAGGAAACCTTGGCTCTTTTTTCACTGAGTATTAACTCTTTGGCATTAGTCACAAGAACGGACACATTACTTGATAATTCTATCCATGTTTGGGACATAATAGAGTTCATTCATTTTCGAGTATGTTCGAAAGAACCTGAGAGGCTTCCGGAAAGGGGTGACGAATGAAGCTCTTGCGAAGACTCCATAACATGTTATGGTGCTACTTACACATTGAGGTCGTTCATCAGACGACATAATACTCTATCCATTAAAACATACGGTTTTAGAGGATTATCAGTTGGGTTATCTTTCTCTTTTTGAATAAGTTCCCTAATCTTGAGATCCTTGTATTGTAACATCTTCCGCACTATTCCATGACTCAATGTAAGCTGACAAATATCAAGATAATCTTTCTTTTCTTCGTACTTACTGGGTAATTTAAGTGTTAGTGAACGTCTCTATAAGAAGACGGAATTCACGTTGTTTCTGCCGCTTACATGTTCAATCTTAAGTTTAAATTCCTGTAAGGGTATTGCACAACGCATCAATCTCGAGATTAACATTTTGTTGCTTTTGAGATTGGAACGCATCTCTTATCACTACAAAGCGTCTGTATCCGAGGAGAAAATCAAAGTGTACGATAGGTTTTGTTATTGAAAGCGCTTCTAATTCCGGAGTAGAATAATTAAGCTAAGGATTTACCAAAACATGCTATTGGACGTTCCTGAGTATCCATTTCAACTGATGCTACGTATCGGCCGATGATTTGTTTGCTGGTATCTGTTTAGACTGTTACGTTTTTCTTGAGATCAAAGTACGCTAAAACAGGGGCAGACAAGAGACATTGCTTAACAATATATCCCAAGCAGCTTGCTTGATTTCTCAACTTGACGTTCTTTTTTATTATTGGTACGAGTGGTTTGACTAGCCATCACAAATATTTAACATAAAAGCTGTAGATTAACAAAGTTCAATAATACTTCTAACAATCTTGAAGATTGTAGGGTAAAGAAAATTAGAAAGAGTTTCAACCTTAGCAGGGTCTACACGAATGCTTGTTTGACAGCAACGTAACCAAACAAGAAAAATCTGCATAGACATAGAAATACTTCTTAGGATTGGGTTTGATATTGGCTTCTCTGAGCCAGATTAGGATAGCCCTTTTTTCTTTCCAAAAAGAGCTGTAAAGAACTGACTGCGACGTAAAAGGTCTTCCAAATAGGCCATTAAATATTCCCATTTTGGAACGGAAAGTACAACGTTGGTCTGTTGGTCATATTTTGGAAAATATTTAGCGCTGTCGATGGTACAAAAGGGGTTTTCAAAAATATGATAATAAAACCGCTACAGATAAAGGCAGATTACCCTATGTCCCTAGGTTTTATGAGCATTCGTTGCTATGCAGATTGAAGGTAATTTGTGTGCCATGGGGGAAAGTTAAGACCTTGTGTAAGCTGTAACGCCACCATCCGCAGCTTATTGGAGTAAGTAGAAAGTAAAACAAAATATATAAAAAATCCAATAAAAGCCGCAGAAGGAGCTTTACACAAGACACATCAAATATGCGCTGCTGTTTTCAGTTTTTCGAAAATCCAGAGAGAAATTTACTCAAAAATCAGTTAAATATTTTAAATAAATAACAAACAATACTTTCAATTCAAAAAACTTTATTACAATAATATCACAAATTATGAAGTTATGTGCTCTGTTAAATTCAGGACTATATCCTATCAGTCGATCATAACAATTCCAAGATTGAAGTTAGTTAGAGATTTGGTCAATTCTCAGGGGAACATTAACAAAAATAGTTCAAAAACTTTATTACAAATAGGCAATCGTAGTTTAACTTTCAATGGCCAATCAAGAACCTTACAACTACACCACAAATATTATATCTTTTTGCAAAATATATTATATTTTAAGTCAAGCATCAAATACGATTTACACATGAACTATTGTAGTAAAATTTGAAAAATTCCTTTGCATTCCGACCAATAAGAGGTCTTACCTCCCAAAAAACTTTGGATAAATTAGCAAATAAAGAATTAGCAAAATCAAAAATTAATTTTACGGGAAAATTTAAATCTGTTAAATAATATTATAGGCGGAAAAATAATCGATAAACCAAGAGTAAAAAATATATTTTGTAGAGCATACATCTAACTTAAACAGCGCAAACAAAGCCAAACAGTTCAAACAACTCTAACTTTTTACTTTTTATAAAAAAAATAATTTCATCACACGCCCGGAATATTTATCTCGAAATTGACCTTATATAACAATAAGAATAATAAACAGGAATATTCAATTTTAGGAACATTAAACCATTAAGGAAACAAGTAACAAATTATATTGCTAAGGCTTTAGGAACAATCCCGCTGTCTTTTTGTCTCCCCTGGATTTTCAAATATTAATCGCGTCAATTCTTGCAATTCAATTCTAATCGAATGTGGAAACAAAATTACAATCCACATTAACACTTATGAACGAAGCCATAACACGCTACAGTCAAAATAAGGAAAATTCAACTCACCTTTAATCATTTTTTTAAGTTTTATTTCGAGTTCCTCGACATTCCTGGCCGTAATTTGCTCCAGACTCAATAAGAAAGAAAATGAGAATAAACCAAGGTCTAATGAGCTTCACTTTCTTCCAAATTAACTGATCCCAATTCTCTCACTAACACAAAGTGAAAAATAGGACGTAAATCCTCAATTTCTCTCCTGCAAAAATTTAAAAGATATTTTAACAATTGCCGTTTTATACTTATGAGTTAACAAAAAAAGGACTTTCTTTTATTCTCTTGAAACTATTAATAACCAGTGGGAAATAATAAATTAAAATTCCCCTTCCGTCTTTTAACAAGACTTGAGTTAACTCTGAATTCACACAAACTTAAAAAATCACGTATACGGAGTAAAGCACTAAACTTATTTTCAGAAGCAACATAATTCTCACTACAGTTGATTATTTCATTTCACTTTCCTGAGACACTAATTCTGCCACCAAAAAGAAACCAACTCAAACATGATAGCAATCAAAAGACAAAAAATCAAACGGCCTCCATTAAAGCGCTGCCCACTTAAATCTAGCAATACAATATCGATGCATCCAGAATCACGATTCAACCACAAGTCAGCTTGCTGAAGCGAGCTACTCGCAGTCGTCGAACACCAAACATGCGCAACGGCTTACCAGCGCGAACGCAAACGACCTTGGCTGAACTTGACAGAAAGCAAAGGAAATCTTCTCACATTCGATATCACATTTAATCTTTCTTTCTCTCTCACTCAATTCTTTTTTAATGTATTTTTTTCAACTGTTTATCTTTCCTTTTTAATGAGGAATAGATACATAATTGAAGAGATAATATATCTAAATATACAATACTTATTATTTTTTCTGTAACGTGTCCGTTACAAACCGCGGAATTGTGTAAAGTTTGGGCTTTAAAATTAGGTTAATTTCCGATAGTTGCAACATAGGCGTAACGAACTGTCCTCCTTAAAACCACAATGAAGGGATTGGAGTATTGGCTCCTACTCCTCCATCAATGTAGCTGTATAGCACTTTCTATACCTCTGTCGCGATTATTTATCTCTGTTTCGACGTCACTTCATATAGATGCTGAGAACCGAGAATATCTGAAGTTACCTTTAAAGGGCAAATACATTTTTCATTTGCGGGCGTGAGACAAGTTTAAAACAAGCTACAACATCTCGAAAGTGTATGAGTAAGTAATGTAATTGATTTCGTTTCTATAACTTCTAAGTTAGGCAAGAAATTCAAGCTATTACCTAATTCTTGCTCAGTTTGAGCTAATTTCTGATGTGAATCAGGTATTTCCTCATCGTCCCTATCTTCGTTGTTAGTGAGTCGTGTATTTTGGTTAACTCTATGGCTTACCTCGTAGGGAGATTCGTGTAGAAACGCCGCCTAATGAAAGAGATTTTCCTAAATATAAGTTTTTAGTCATGGTTTTGACCTGATCTGAATCAGTAAAAATTGAGAAATGAATCCTCATTTTCAGCAAACACTTGGCACTAAATTATAGTACACAAGTACCAGCAACTTGTGCCTCTTTACAAGGTACAAATTCCCACAATATAACGTAAATTTTAGCGCTGAAAGTTTTGTCATAGAACGTTTTTACTGGGACAAGCATGTTAACTCTTACATGTTAATTGAACCTTATAGGAGATGTTGGGATGAAGTTTTACCAAATCATCATTTAGCCCAAATAGAAGCTTCTTGTGAATCCTTGAGGGAGCTCTGCGAAGAGATCTCCGAAGACGAGACGGCTTGAAAATGAGTTTCACCTATGTCGCCGAAAGAAGGGGTCTTCTGGTTAGGATATGTTTTAAACGATCTATCATTGGTACATTTAGAGAATGCCTAGCTGCTCTAAGTAGATTCCGCCGAAAGGTTTTCAATATTGATAATAATACCTAAAAGAGTTTCGTACACCTAAAAATGTAAAAGGTGCTATACAAATTCAGACACGGAATAATGACATTTACACAGAAAGGTAATATGGTCCCATTAATTTTTTATCATATTCTTAATAACGAAGGTTTCACGTATCCCACTCTCCCATGTAATGATGGGCACGACCGAGCTCGATTGAGTTTTGTTTGAAACTCGACTCGATTCTAAACAGATTTCTTTCAGATCGATTGGAGAGCTCGGCAAAAAATTTCCCTAACTCAATTCGAATTCAAGTCGTGTTTCGAGTATAGTACAGTCAAAACGAGAAAAATCGAGCGAAATACTGTGTATAGTTTCAAGAGCTATTTTCAAATATCCTATGTGATCAATATAATTATAATTATTCGACATTTTTTCAAGAGTTCAGTGATGTTTTGAAATTGATTTTAAATGCTGATTTCAAAAATAAAATCACTTTCTCTCTATCACGTCACATTTTTCCCAAATAGTTAAAATATATTAGCATCAGCGGGTGTATTGTTTTATTACTAAGTCTATAAACGACTTAACGAAACGTATTACATATTAAGTTCAGGCATTCCTCACAATTTTTGTACAGTTCTTAAATGTATGCGACATGATGCAAGATTGTAAAATTAATGTTAATGTTAATGTAAATGTACAATTTCATTTACACCTACATACAAAATCATAAATATATTACGTCACTTAGCATCAAAGTTCATTCGCTTCGATTTCCTGACATCGCTGACGCTTGAAACGGGGACATCCTTTTTCAACATCCAGCAATAATCTGCAATCATGTTAATGTTCTATCTCCCCTGGTATCTCCTTTTAATCTCTACTATGTCCTTGTGAAATCTCTCCCCATGCTCCTCACTGTAGTCTCCGAGATTACGTGAAAAGAAATCAAGATGGGAGTTTCTCAAGTGTAACTTTAGGCTCAGTTTGCTTCCAAGTTTACATAAATTTTCCAAAAGGTTTTCACGTAATGTTCATAGTTCTTATGTTTTTCATTTCCCAGAAAATGGGCACTTACCAGTTTGAAACTAACGCAGGCCTCCCTTTCAGTTTCTGTCATTATGTGCTCAAATTCACGGTCAAGCATCAACTTTCTTATTTGAGGGCCAACAAAAATGCCTTCTTTCAGTTTCCCATCAATGATTGCTGGAAATTTACTTGCAATGTATTTAAAAACATTCCCCATCCGTATTTAATACTTTAACGAACTGTTTCATGTTTCCTAACATAATGTGCAATGGAGGGAGTAGTATTTTAGACGATGGCATCAATTGCTGTTGTGTCACATTCTTCTTTCCTGGAGAGAGACTTTCTACGTGGCCACATTTTCTTCTTCTAATGATTCTCTCTATCCCAACTTTCCATTCACACAAAAGCAGGGAAATTTTTTGTTTAAGGATTAGAGACCTAACAACAGTGCTATCACTTTAAAATCGCCACATACTGACCAACCATGTTCTTCATATTTCACTTTTACGAGCATAAGTCTCAACGTTTCATACCTTTCCTTCGAGAACACAGAATATGCTACGGGAATCGATGGTAATACATTACCGTTGCTCAACAAAATACCTTTCAAGCTGGCCTTCGAAGCATCAATAAAGAATCTATATTATGTTGCATTGTATCCAATACCATAGAATTCTATCACCTTTCTTATGTTGTTGCAATACACTAAATTTTCTTCTTCAGTGAAATATGGTAGATGTTCTTTCTCTCGGTGCCTGTACCAAAAAAATGTGTTTGAACCAATAAGTTGGGCACTCTCTTTTTGTAAATTTAAATCTCTCACAAGATCATTAAGTTCATGTTGAGTAAGTGACTTTGGAGTGCTAGTACTCGTACTAGGATACAATGCCTCATCATCACGCTATCCTAATTCTACCTTAAATTCACTGTCACTAGAACAACTTTCGAGAATTGCTGGTAAACATGGTACAGGTATATCTGGCCCATGAGCTAGAGGTCTGATAGCTGATTGTACGTTGTTTGGATAGTTCACCTTACTTTTGTTCTTAGCACTAAAACCACTAACGTTAACAGCACAGAAATAGCTGTCTTCAACATTATTTTTAGTTCATGCCATACCATTGGGATTCCAAACGGCAGGGCTTTCTTGTGCCACATGTCCACAATCGCAAAGCCTACACACAAGTCTTGCAAATTAAATGTGGGGCCAACTTTTTGTCCTGGACAACCTAATTTCATTCCAAAATATGCATTGTATGCATCCTTCACAAATTTTGTTCTATTTGTCTCTTCACTACATAACATCCACAAATGTAACAAAAAAATGTCTAGAGAGTTCACACATTTTCTAAATGACATTGTTTCAATGTTTCAAAGCGACAAACCGCAGAGAAACTTAATCAGAACAGCGTATCCTAGAGCTGTGTATGCATAAATTGTTTACGTGACACTTACCGTGATTTCTTACATTAAGTAATATGATACATGAAAAAATTACACTTTATTACATCCGTTAATGAGACTAGCTATAACAGCAAAAAGTTACATATTTCTTTCGGTTAATTTTAAGAACTGTGGGTAATGGGAACATAAGAAACATAGTTTTGGGATCAGTATCAAACTAGTTGTTCAAAATGTCAATTAGTTTCCAACATCAAAACCCATGTCGATCAATGTTATCAATGATAGTAATACTGCTACTACTAATACTTATTATTATTATTACTATTATCTATATATAAATAGCGGTGTCTGTGAACAAAAAAATCTGCAAATACAAAGTGACTATGTTTTAGAATCTTAATCTCTTTAACCACCTCACAGATCTCGATCAATTTTTTGACGTAGATGCGGTTTTGGCCGTAGTATGTTTTTAACTTTCTACTTTCTCGGTAAAATTTAGGGGTGGGTTAGTACAGGAAATTATAAAAAATAAATAAAACTTAGTCATTCTTGAATCAAACAAACAATTTCGAACAATTTTTTATCAGAGATGACGTTGGTGCCTGGGATGGATTGTACGATTTCACTTTGACAGAACAACGTTGGAGTTGGGAAGGAAAGGGAGATACACAAAAATCAATAAATATATAAATAAATTTGAACATGTTCGTGACTTAATAACGTGGGGGACATATATGTAAGAAAAATACAAATAAAAGTGACTCTCTTTTTGAATTCATCACGCTTAAACCACAGAACCGATCTTAATAAAATTATCAAAATAGATGAAATTTGGACCTGGGGTGGTTTTGTCATATTCCTTTACGGTAGAACTTAGGTTAGTATAAGGAAGGAGAGATATTTAAAAATAAATATAACTTAATAGCTCTTGAACCATCTTACCGATCTCGATCAAATTTTCAAAATGGATGACTTTCGAGCCTAGAAAGTCTTTTAGTTTTCCTTTTGGTGGTACAACCTAGGAGAGCGGGAGGTAAGGGGAGATCCATATATAAAACTAAATAGAGCTCAACACTTGAAGCACCCAACCAATCTCGATCAAAGTTTCAACATACATGACATTCTGGCCTGGTGTAACTTTTATCATGCCATGCCCCCAACATAAGGAGAGGAGAGGAGAGGAATATATAAAATCACCGAAAATAACTAATGATTTAGTAATAGTAAAAATGGAACATATTACTATTTTTCCTTAATTTAACCCATCGACAGTGGGGTGCACCCTAGCTTTGCAGACGTCTTAACTATGAGTTATTAGCGAGAAATTCTTCATTAAAGATATTATTAACGTGTTTGAAACTACTTTCCTAGTGATAAATATTTCAAATTTTGTATGATATTCAATCATTTATACAGCAATAGTGTCCTGTGCTTGCACAGGACGTGCGGGTGTGCTAACTTCATTATTATTATTATTATTATTATTATTATTATTATTATTATTATTATTATTATTATTATTATTATTATTATTATTATTATTATTATAACGCAGTGTATAACCATGAAAAGTAGACGGTTTGTATCTGGAAACTAAAAACTATTCAATTGGAGATCTCGGTAATCGAGAAGTCTTCAGAAGGCATGGAAGTCATTCAAGATGCTCTTTATTTGAGTTTTTGAATTACAAGTACTTGTTAAAGGTTATATGGCTCCGACTAAACTTGTTCAAAACTGCTCGGCACGGTTTTAGGATTATCAACGGCTCGAGTGGCTTCGCTACAGCTCCTGTACTATCAAACCGAACTGAAAAGTGAGCCAAGCCAACAGGTCACCCAACCGAGCCAGCTTGAAGCGGTGGCTCACTGGAGGCGAACCGAACTGATTCGATGGCTCACCCCTATCGATGCACTTCTAGCTAACGTCTCAGTTGAGCCGATTTGAACTAAGCCGGTGAACTCGCTTTGAACTTAGCTCCCTCGAGCCGATAGCTCATATGAGTTGAATCGGTGGCTCTGCTAACAGAACCGTTAGAGCAATTGGCTCAATTGAACCGAATCGATGATTCATCCCACCCAAGACGGCTCGAGCTTTTCGCTCATTGAACCGAGCGTAGCCAGTAGATATCACTAGCCGGGGTGATCTTCTGCTTTGGCTCAAACACTCAAGCGTACAGGTCTCAGTGTTAATGGTAAGAACAACAGTATATATTGATGCTCAAGACATTTGAGACTGTCTCGTTATAAAAGTATATTGTCGTGTCGTTATAACGGGTAATATCCGCTGTCGTGAGCGACGCTAAAAGTATTCCACATTACTGCTTACATTTATTATGAATTTTCCGTTCGAGTCTACTCAGACTATGATTTTAAAACAACCTAAAATTAGCTGAACAAGCGAGCCATAAATCAAACTCTGCTCTACTCAAAAGTCGACCTAAAAGCAGTGACTCGACTCGGAAATCAATGCGAGCAAATTACCTTTGCTTGACTAGAAACTGTATTCGAATTCGAGTCGAGTGTAAAGTCGAGTAGAGATTTAAAGCTCGACTCGTGCCCGTCCCTGCTCTCATGCATCTATATTCACATACATATATCTAAAAATATAAATAGACTTGAAAACAAATAGGAACCTACGCATCCTGAACTGAAAGGACTATTGCACTTTTTGTCATCGTTTAATTTTTGGACAAAGCAGTCTTATGGGCAAAGGAGCTTAAACTAGAGTATTAAAATTTCATATCTGAAACTTATACATTTTTTGTAATCGAATTATGCTGAAAGGTGTTTGGGTCCTTTTCTAAGTTAAATGGACCCAGAATATAATTGTTTAACCCATCACTGTTTAGGAACCGAGCAGCAAGGTAGCGGGATATCCCTGAGGGAATCTACACATGTAGAATAATAATCTTGTTGGTAAGAGCAAACACAAATTTTAGATTTAGTTTCCAATAGGAGGGAAAAAATCCTTGGTAAGAATTTGGCAGGTAAATATTGTTCTTACTTATCGCTCAAATAGAACTAAATTCTATATAACACCGGACCTTCCCTTCTTTAATCACTTTCTTCATTATTTCGGCTCCCAAACGAAGATACAGTAATTCATATTTTCGATACAGTAATTTTTTGTAAAGTATTTTTTTTTCTGTAAAGCTGGCCAAGAAGGCTTCTTATTATATTATTTTCTGATATATTACCTTGTTTCGACGAAATTCTTCAAATATTAACGAAAGAGCCAGATGAAAATTTTGCAGGTCTTTGCTGGTTAAACACTTGCACAAAAAACACACTATTCGTATTGCGCCAATGACAGTGGTTGAGATACATTGCCAATCTAGTACAGAATTTTCGCGCGTAGTTGCTTAAAATAGAATAAAAATAGTTTAACTGGATAATTTTTTTTAGCTAAAATATGGGTATATCATCGGGTTGAGAGTTGTTACGAGTATTCTGTCAGACACGGCATTGGCAAATATTTGGGAGAATTTTCATCCATTCCTGAAATGTGATTTACCTTCGATAGTAATACATAAATCTCTAATAAGTAATCGAGGTGCCCGTATATAAGAAGAAAGCTGATAAAGAAATAATAAATAAACGGAATTATTTAACAACGTATGACCCAAATAGTCCTAATAATCCAAAAAATCTCTTAATTTAATCAAAACGGAGATTTATATTTAAAACATCAACGATTAATACCGTAAGCATGAGTCATGTGTGCTGAGGTTGTACAGGAAATCCAAAAATTTATCGCTGTGAAGGTAATCCAAATATATATCGCTTCGATATTATTCACCAGAACGCAATCAAATTTTTATAGGTTTTCAAAGTGTGTCCCTATACTTTCTCCCTTAAGATTACAGAACACTACAATTGTTTTTAATAGTTTCGTGACCAGATAGAGAATCATGTATAGTTTCATCCGGTTTGGGTACAAAACCTCGCGGCCAGAACCTCGCGGCGACAACCTCGCGGACCAAAATCTCGCCTGGCCAAAACCTCGCCTCCTAAAACCTCGCGGCCCAAAATCTCGCCGGGCCGAAACCTCGCCTGGCCAAAACCTCGCCGCCCAAAACCTCGCGGGACAAAATCTCGCCGGGCCAAAACCCCGCCTGGCCAAAACCTCGCCGCCCAAAACCTCGCGGGGCCAAAACCTCGCCTGGCCAAAACTTCGCGCCCCAAAATATCGCCATACCCAAAATCTCGCCTGACCAAAATGTAAATGTTCCAACAGATGATAAGGATGACGGTATAAAAGACGCTGTTTCAGAAAAAGTATCACGGGTATTTGACCAAGTCTCGCGATACCATATGAAAATTCTATTTCTGTATTAGAGGATTTCAATGTGAAGATAGGGCGACAGGATGTTTTTAAACTGGTTATAGGGAAAGAAAGTCTGCATAAGGAAAGCAATGACAACTAACGGGTTAGTTTCGTGAACTTGGGAGCATCCAAAAACTTAAAATTTCATCAAAAATCTAATAATATTTATGAAAGTATGAAATAATATATGAGTTTTTGCGTCCCTTGATTATGTCCTGTAGGTTAAAGGAGACGTCGATGATTAGGATGAAGGAAATGATCGAATAAAGAAAGTGGGAGGAAACGGGAATAACCCGAGAAAGCACACGATGTTTTTTGTATCTTCTTTTTCTTCTTCATCTTCTTCTTCTTCTTCTTCTTATTATTATTATTATTTGTAATGTGGAATTGCATATTAAGAAACTCATTGGGTAAATTTTAAAGAAAAGTTTCATTCGCGGCGAGGTTTTGGCCACGCGAGGTTTTGGCTGGCGAGGTTTTGGCTGGCGAGGTTTTGGCCCGGCGAGATTTTGTCCCGCGAGGTTTTGGGCGGCGAGCTTTTGGCCACGCGAGGTTCTGGCCCGGCGAGATTTTGTCCCGCGAGGTTTTGGGCGGCGAGGTTTTGGCCACGCGAGGTTTTGGCCCGGCGAGATTTTGTCCCGCGAGGTTTTGGCCGGCGAGATTTTGGGCGGCGATGTTTCGGCCGCGAGATTTTGTCCGTATCCCGTTTCATCCACTATGCGGATCCATCCTTTATCACGGAAGATATGTTATGTGTTTCAACACCAACAATTGGTTTTCCTTTTATTAAGTCTGTTAAAAAGAGTGGGTTTCTCTATTTTCTAAATTATCAGTGACTTCACTAAATGCATTTCAGTCTTCTACGGATTCCATTTTTTTGGCTATGGGAAAGTTCTTCTATAAATTCCAATTGCAGAATAGCAAACAAATGTTGTGGCTGTGCACACTGGATAATTGACGATTATAAGATCTTCTATTTTCAATAGATTCCTTATCGTAGTAGTTTGGTCCTCGTTTCTTTCTTACCTGTTAAGTCTATTGAGTTATTTATGGCTTCGTACTTTTAACCGTTTCGCAGAAGATCGTTGTGCTTTATTTTTAGTTGATTACAATAGTTTTAGCACCGTTTTGACAGGAAGATTGTTACCCTCTCCGGGAGAACCTTTGGGTGTAGGGCATCAAGCGAAATTAGTCTCATGGTATGCACTAGCCTGACGTGACATAGTGTTTTAGCTATAGTTCAATTAGCGTATATCATTTTGGCACAATCAATGCACTTATGAATGAAATATTAATAGTTGTTTATGAAAATTCCAATAAAAGTTTGACCTGCAAAATTTATAAAATTTCACAACTCCATTATGGCCGACTGAGTTGATAGCTTGAGTGATAGTATTAACACAATTTCAGGTATTACTAACGTTCAACGATTTTCTCTAAATGCTCTTGTATAAAGTAGATGTTGGAAAATAGTGATTCTGTCTTAGATATTCTTCGTGAGAGATTGCTTTCATACTGTATTTTCATTATTTTGCATAACTCGCCATGTTGTTGATTTGCACGAGAATCTTTGAAACCTATGGAAAAGTATTGAGATTTTGCCAAAAAATACGAAATGCGTTTCAGGCTCCACAGGTATTTCTGGTGCATATCTGCATGAAGAATCAGCCACAAAATTCTGTTTTCCTGAAAAAAATGTTGAAAAAACTAAATTAAACTTTTGTAATTTTATCAAAATTCTAGTTGTTCTGGGGTCAAGGTTCTTTGCTGTGGATGCATGAGTCACATCGTCATTGTCGGAATATAAGCAGTACGTACTAGGACAGCCAAGAGTTCTAGTTGAATCATTAAGAGCGATTTTCCATAGATTTTTAACTATCGACTGACGAATCTTCTTCGCCAGGGGGAAATTGCGCGACCAATCCCTTTTACTTCTTCAAGCTCGTATCACTTCGGATGTGGAAGGGTAGGGAAATGTCTGGGTGATTCAACGCCAGGGAATTATTCACAATTTCACGCAGATTGCTGAATGATTCCAGCGTTACAGTGTCGAGTATGAATATTTTATCATTTATAAGTAATTCCTATAATTTATAAGTAAGTTCGAAAAAGTTGTAAATAAAGTTTTGCGTCCAAACTATTAAACCGAGAAATTTTACTGGTTTTCGGTACTGGAAAGCAACGAAATTCTTTGTTTACATGCGAATCAACTCTTATCGCCTTACCACTTACTAAATGAACTAAGAATTTTATCTCTTGAACAGAAAGTTTGCTCTCTTGACCGTTTCGAACACTATTTTTAAATATAGTAAATGAACTTTCAGTTGATAATTTTACTAATAGATGATCAAAATACAGAAAAACAAAATAATGTGTGGACTCATTAAAGAACTTAGTCATCACAAATTGGACAATATGTTATAAATCTTGTCGTAAGGCAGTAATGCAACATTTCCATCCTTTATGAATAAAACTATTGCATGGATAAGATTCTTCATGCAAGCTTTCCCCATAATAAATACTTCAAACATAGGACGCACTACACTACATTACTATGTTTAACTATTCGGTTATTGGATCTTGTTGACATGAGCAGCAATTACTTTAGTATTGAAGTGTCGGAGGTCCATTACCATATGTACACTCATGTCCAAAATTATTGTCGCATATCTATAACTGTCTAATTGTAAGAATATAATTTGATAATGATTTTCCAGTGTACTTTTAATACTGGTACTATGTGTATAATCGAGAAATGTATATTTGTTGTAAATTTCATACGAAAAGAATTATAAATACGAAAATTATAATGAGTAAAATAAAATGTTGCTAAATAGACAGGAAAAATTTATGTTCGTTTTATTGTCCTTATTTACTGCTCTTTTGACATGAAATTTGCAACATACATGTCTTTGCCGATTATACACATACTAGCATTATAAGAAGTACCAGGCGAATTCGTTATCAACTTATATTCCTAGAAAAACCTATTTATAGACATGCGACAATAATTTTGGACATGAGTGTACGTTACTCGAAGCTCTGGGTACCACGAGAATTTTATTTCTGTATGTTCGCACTTTCCAGTGGTATTCCAGAGCGTAGACATTTACTTATTTAACTCTGTTTACAAGTACCGCCTACTCTTTCTTTATCTTTCAACGGAATTCTCTACGGAGGGCATTAATGCTACCCGAAAACTATTAACTTGTAATTTCCACTGCAACGAACCAATCTACGTGCAACACGGATTATGCGTTTTCCATCATCTAACCGACACATACTACAGAGGACGTCAGTAGCTTTAACGTCCACCGAAATGTTATATTAGTATTATCAATATTTGTTGCGATATTGTTAAGACTATTATCACACATGAAGAAACAAACAAAACAATGTCAAGCTGTACTTATTATCCATCTTATTTTATACTCTCGTTACCAGGTACCCCTTGCTCACCTTAGACTAAACAAAATATTCTCTTTTATTACCCGTTTCCCCACTAGTCAAAACTAACGAAAACAATTTTGTAAAAACAGCGACATATCCAACGATTTTCTGAGAGAATTTCGTTTGATTTTATAGCTTCCCATACTATACACTGCAACTAAATTTAATCTTTATTGTTAATATATTTAAATTTAATGTGTTAGTTATATATAAATCCATTGCCAACGAAACTGATCGTTTCCATGGAAAAAAGTCCATGTCGCCGGTCATCATTTCTCTGTAAAAACAAATGAGGGAGACCCCCTTGCTGTCCACATATTTCTTTTTATAAAAATGCAATGAAAGAATGACGTAGTGTAATAAATGAAAAAAATATCGTAAAATGAAATGAATTTTCAATGTAATACATTGATTCTACTTCTGTAAACGCTTTGGTTTATCAGTCATATTACTAGCGAATATTGTGTTTAATATTGTTGCAATAATTTGAATTGTAGTAATAGATGTAACAACAAAATGACATTTAATTTCATACATCTTTCAAAAATAAGATTACACTGAAGTTGTTTTTAGGCTAGATTCTGAGGGGAAGAAGCCACCAAGAATAATGTGTTTAACCCATCGCTACTAGACAAGCAGCAGCAAGTAAGCAGGAGTACATATGCATAATGAGAATCATATTGATAAGAACAAACTACATATGCATAATTAAGAATCATATTGATAAGAACAAACGCATAGTATACCGTCAACTACCTAACAACCACTAACTACCATTTCATATGAATTACAAACTTATACTAGTGGAGAGGTTACCGAAATTTTATGTTTAGTTTCAAAATGGAGGAAAAATATCACAGGCAAGAATCTCCGTAATATTTCTTCTCACTTATCACAAGAAAAAAAATGAATTTACTGTAACAAGGACCTGTTCTCTAATCACTTTCCTTCATCACGGTGGATCCTGACCGAAACTTCCATGTTTCATATTTGTCATTCTCAAATTAGTTATTTTTTTTTTGAAAAAATACCCAGAGGGCTTCTCAGTATATATTTGTTTGAGATATTACCATGTTTTGACGGAAATCCTCGCATACTAACGAAAGGTACTTAATAAAATTTAAATGCTCTTACTCGTCGAAGACTTGCGCAAAAATGACACCATCATTATTGTTTATGGTTGGGTTAAGTTGCCAATCGTAGTGCAGAAGTTTGGGCGGGGCTGATGAAAATCGAAGAAAAATACTGAATAAATTTATTTTAGCCAAAATTCTTTTATCTCATTGTTATGAGGGATGTTACAATTAGCTTGGTAAATATCGGGAGACTTTTTATATAATCCTTGAAATGTGATTTACCTTGAATAATAATACATAAATCACTACTACATAATAAACATGCACGTATTTGAAAAACTCTAAACATAATAAATGAGTAGAAAACAATTATTATGTATCAATTTACGATCTAAAACTCCTCATAATTCCAAACTTTTCTCATTTTAACAAAAAGGAGGTTTAGTTAAAAATATAAATGATTAATACCTTATGCATTTGCAATATGTCCTGAAATTATATGTAGCAATCCAAGTTTCTTGCTATGTGGGGACCAATATTTAAACAATCGCACGGTTTCTGCATTGTAACCGTCTAGTTACACGGTCTGTTACCAAAATTGCATTTCAGATTTAAAATACGCATACATTCTTACTAGGTACGACCAAATTTCGCTTTACTTGATCTTAAATATAGTTTCTTCTTAAGGATACATATGATTAATTGTTCATGTAATTTTTAGTGAGAGGCTTTAGCCATACAATAGTCGCTGCGCAGTGTATTTAACTTGAGTACTAAATGAAAGTGATTTTTTCATTCTTCTCTCAGCTAGTTACATTTTGATTGTAGGTTTACTTTTCTCGTAGTATTGAACAGGATATGACGTCATATTTTGCTGAGTGTTTTCAATCCGTTCTGCTATTTGTCAGATTGACTGCGAATACGATATGTGCTGGTTGGAATTTTTTTATCTGCAAAATCGCGCTTCTCAATTCAATGATGAACGCGGTAATTGATCGATGACGGAGGTGTTCATTTATTCAGTTCTGCAATATAATTGTGGTTATATTTTATTTTTTTTTTCCCAAAAGTGTTTCTATTTTAAATATATTCTATTTTGTGCTTGTGAAAACCTCCTGCAAGCTTTCGCTTCGGCGGTGACCATGTGAACTTGCCCTTTTCTTCTACAGGTAAAAATAGTGTTATCTTAATGTATAATTAAATTATTTTTGTAGTAATTTGATATATAGTACTGTTACGACCGCGCTATATAGCTAGATTAATTGAAACTCGTATTTTGGAATATATATCTAAATCTTACTCTATATATGCTTCACTCATATATATATATATATGCTGTTTACTTGTTCCTTATTTTTCTTAAAGAAATTGTTCACTGATATGCCTTTTAAATGTGAATAATGTTTTTATTTTGAAAATCCGGCGGTTTATACTTAACCTACCTAACGGGTGTATTAGATCTGTGATGAAATGTAAACTTTAACAGTCGCGAGTGGTTGTAAAATGGATATGAGATGGCATTTATTATATAGTAAGCATATTCAAACGCAGGGTGAAACTCTTTAAAGGCTCACTCACAGTTAGATTTTTTTTACAAACCAGCATCAATTGACATTTATTTAATTATCATTATACACAAATCGTAGAAACAGTGACTTTTGTTCACGCAATATGGACTTCCCAATTTTTACGATATGGATCGGATTATTTCCGAAAACGGTTGGATTGTAATTTGTAACATATTTCTGATACTCAGTAGATTCGAGTCTCGGACTGTGATGTACGAACCCTACATCTATTAGTTGGGAAAGGTGATATATTTATTAAAGCTGATGTGAATGAATATACATTGCATGTTTGGTCAATGTGTCAGGTGTTAATATTAAAAATCCCGAAATGTTACAATGCTTACTACAACGTGATTCAAATATAAAAGAAAGGTGTTAAGAACTTCTACGAACCAACGTTTAATATTTGTAACGCGGTCTCGTCCTATATATATCAGGTGCCTGAGTGGATCCATTGTAATGTTGGAAGAGTGCACCCTTCGACAAATCCACACCACACATAATCAATGAGTAAGTTACGTACAAGCTCTATTAAATATATACTAATTTTGACATTAAAAAAACAGAAGTAAATATTCAGAATAAAAGTCGTACCCTCGTGTTAATATCTCAAAAAATGAGTTTGCAGGATAATTATATTCAAAATTTTAACTATTAACTTCATAACTAGCAAACCGTACGGAGATACGATTATCAATGTATAGGAAATAATTACTCCAAAATATAATGTTTCATTTAGCATGTAAATTCAATAAATACCTATTGCTTCTGCCTCACTGCTAAATAGCAAATTGAAAATATCATACATACAAACATAAACATACATATTATACTTAATTAGGATGACAAATACCTCAGCAATTTTAACTATTTATATTTGCTATTTCATAGCTCAGGAATACATTCATCAAACCATCTAAATCTTGCTGGAGTCGGTTTAAAACAATTTAAAAATTCTAGCGTAGAAAGTACCGGAACCATTTTCCATTAATACTTCGAACATTCACTAGTGTAATTTTGAATATAGTATTTTCAAAATACCATATCTTCCGTCTCAAGAATTGACTTTGAATTAAAATTTATCTACTTTTTAATTCCCTTCGTTTGTAACGGAACCAATAATATTTTATATATCAATTTCAATATGACGTATCTTATAAAACTCTCTTTGTGTGCACCAAATTCTGGCTCTTTTCGTTTTGTTTCCAGGAAGACGGGTTCTTATTCTACCTTATATTTTATGGGTTTTCTTACGAGCAACAGCACATCATGGAATAAACCAGCTCATGAAAGACAGTGCCGGAATGAATATACGATATTTTTATAAATTCAAGTTCATAACACCTATTGCATTCCTGACATAACGAGTGAGTTTTGACAAAGCTAGGTGCCTCATAATTAAGCCACATCTACAGTCTTAATACTTGATCACAATCCGTTGGAGACAAGGAATCAGTTTAACACCAAAGTAAAGAATTTGTATCAAAATGTAATCTTCAAATTGTTCCCAATGAAGGGTCTTCTTTAAAAAAGCAGTTGCAAGCTACGTCGCCTGTTGAGTGTAATGCTTTAAAGCTTGTTTCAGATGTAGAATCGGACAGCAATGAGCTGTTAGCGATTGAAAGTCAAGTTACTCATAATTTAAATTGTAAATAATCTGCTAATCATTTAGATATTACAAATAGAAAATTGATTGTGCAAGGCATTAATAATGAACTAATTAATGAAGATAGTTCTTTACCTTTTTTTTCTATAAGATACTATAAATAATTATACTGATGTTATTATTTCAAATATCGGAAGAATTAAGGATTATGCGTATGTTCTAGGTTAAGGAGGAAAATGTGTTTGGAGAAAAACAATATTCTTTATCAAGTAAACAGAAGCGTGTAAATTTGAAAGGACTTCCGGATAACGGGATTCTCGTGGATACTACTAGTCAGTATAGTTAATCTAACTTTATCGTTAAAAATACTGCAGTTAGATGACGACTAGTTCTAAACTTCCGAAAATTATCTAAGCTTGTGGAAGCCAATAATATAGCCATCCCTAACATAGAAGAATCTAGTGCTACCTGGCTACTTTTCGAATTATAATAAGGTAGGATTGTAAAAGGAGATTTTAGGTAGTTTTGGATGAAGCTTGTTGGAAATATACGGGCTTCTCATTTGACAAGAAAGTTATTATCTTCAGGTACAAACTATGGAAATCTTTACTGGGACGGAGGCTTTGACGAGAGGTATTAATAGTGTATTAGGTCATTTATAGAAACAAGGTGTGAAAGTATATGCTGATGATATAGTTCTCTATTCTGATTCAATTGAACAGCATAAAACATTACTTTGAAACGTAATCGTTATAGTACTTTTAGAACAACACTCGTATAGGAAACAGGTTTTCTAGAATCAGTGCGGACCGAGACAGAATTCTTGTAAATTAAGAAGCTGCGTAGTTTCTCGCTCACTAGTCTTTCTATGTGTGTCTGAAGTTGCTCGCCGACTTTTCTCTACGCATAGCCTAATTTTGAAGAAGAATTTAGCTCAGCTTAGGATTCTTACCCCTCTTATACAAGCTGAATTGCGAGGTAAAAAGGCAGCATTAGAATTTGCAAATTTTGTGATAAATAGTGATTATTCATATTGCCATGTCTTTGAATGTGGTTAATGTGCTTTTAATATTGTAGTAATAACTCAATCAATTCTTCTAAGTGAAGCAATTCTTTAACAACTAAACGTTTTGTGGGAACTATGTCTCGCTCTAATAGTGTATTCATTGTGACAGAGAGCTGAGACGCTCTAAAAAAGCGCGAACCAGGTGTATATTATAATTAATGGGAGCTAATCAGAGAACAACGACCGTCATAAGTGTCTCCGATAAATTCCAATCAAATTAACTTTTCCACAATGAAAATAACGCAAAATTAGTGTTTTTAATATTGTTCTATGTTGTGCTCTTTTAATAAGGCATTTCCAGTTCAAAAGTAATATAAAATAGTATGAAGTAAAGCGAGTTAGGCAAATGAGCTGACCAAATGTCAAGCCTGTCTGTGGTAAAATAGCTATCTACTGGGAGACACTACCTAAAATAAGAAGATAATCTAATCTTCACAAAATGGAAGAATAAGTGAATTGTGTTTAGATTTTCACCAATTCTCAATATCGTAATTATATGCGTAACGCGGACAGTGCGACTGGTAATAATAATTGCGGGCCAGCAATTACGAATACGCACATAGCGTATATGCGTAGTGCAAAATTATATATTTGTGCTTTCAAGTTATAAGTGTTATAATTCCTACATCATTTAATTTTCGTTTGGACTCATTGAAATCAACGTTTTCAATACAAATTGATTAGGTTAGATCCATTAAATTGTGTAAATTGTGTTGTTGGTGTGCTTGATAGGTGATTTATTGTTGATTCAATATTGAAATTTGTTTGAGATGTTTATTAATCAACAGGTCTCAGGTATAGTTTGAATATAATAGTGCGAATTTTATATTGATGTACGGGTCGTGCAGTTGATATAGTACAGTACAACATTGCGCTCGCTTCCTAGACAACCATTGACTGATCAATTTAAGTACACTTTACTTGTCTGGATTTCTAAGCGAGGTTGTGAGAGACATGATCATTGCCCAGGCTAAGTCTAATTGAGACGATTGAGGAACGAAATTTAATTTCCCGCCGTAACTGTACAGTGTGATCTCGTCAGTGATGGTGGGTATACTGAGCAAAACCCTTATCATCTTTAAAATGAAAATGAAATGAAATCTCCGAGTTTTACGTCCCACGGTTATGCCGGTTAGGCTAAAGAAAACGGTGATGATGAGAGATGAGTGAAATAGTGGAATGAAGAAAGTGGGAGGAAACGGAAGAACCCCGAGAAAACCTACGAGCACGGTATTTGTCCATCACAAAGTTCACTTGGCGGGGGCTGGGATCGAACCCGGGACCCCAAGCACCAGAGTTGAACGCTCTACCACTGAGCCACCGCTCCCCCTTTATCATCTTTAAGTTTTGACCTTTTCCGACCGGGACATATTTTTTCGAATCCCAGTTTTTAGTATAACTTTACACCCGAACCCGAATTACCGTCGTATCTCTGCTAAGCCCTCTCTGGTACAGCAGGATTACGATTATAGAACGGTAATGTAAAGTATATTCCCTTACAAGGACTCAAATCACGTTATAACTTAAGCATGTACTTGATCGACTTTAGTCAAGTGGTTTACTATTTCGCCAGAAAAATATCCCTTCTTTAGAATGGAGATATATATCTTATTTGGGATTTCGAGTAGGCGCAGATATTATGCAATGATTCCTAATCGAGTTTAAGGTATAATAAATTTACCTACTCATTGTAATAGAATGGGTGTTACATGTATTGTTGGGTTTCTGTCTTTCTACAGTCGTATTATTAGTAATTTTGCTGATATTATGTGTCCTATAAACAAATTTAAAGTCAGATAAATTTCCGTTTGTTTGTGGTAAAGAACGGTTTGAGATATTAGCTCCTATTAAGGACGCATTTCAAGAGCAGGTTATCTTAAAATTTCCTGGAATAAGGTAAAGGTTTAACATGTAAGCAGATTCAAGTTTGCGATGGTTTGGGAGTGTATTACTACAGAAGGATTCTTGCTTTTTCTGTCAACCTATTGCGTTCTATAGCAGAGAACTGAAACCTTCGTTCTATTATCGTTCTATTTTGCCTTGGATTTGGCTAGTGTCTTGGATTTTTCTAGTTTGTATAATAATATTAGTCGTTTTTACCAATATCTTGTTTCAACATTTACAATAGTAACTTATATCCATGCCTTAGCTTGCGTTCCGAATAAACCTAACAATCACTAGACATAGTACTATGGTTCACAGACTCTTAGAATTTTAATTTGATATATTGCACATACCAAACAACGATATTTTATAATTCCAATTTTTTAATTCGAACACATGCTTGAAGTTTGTGTCATCACTTAGATTGACCCATAGATAGAGATCTATACTAATATTAATTATTCCTTCAATGCTCTTGAATACTACTTTGGCTTTTTATAATGTAAAAGAAGAGCATATGAAGTATGGAAATATTTCAGATATTTATAAGAAAAATGTCTCTATGTGAAATGTTTGGAGAGAATATCGTTTTTGACGTGCTTTATTACATAAAAGAACGAAAGCAAGGATTAAGCCATATGAATTTCTGTTGCAATAATCATTATGACCTTTAGTCTTGAAATATATCATTCTGTAACTTTGGTGGGTTATATAGGGAAATTTTAAAACAGTAAAATTAAACACTCCTTTACGATCTACATTGATTCGTGAGATGCAACAATATGTGCCCACATGTCATGAATGTCAGCGTTAAAAACGCCATTTAGAACACCAAACCCTCTTCTCTTTCAAATATGTAACTCAGTCCTAGGGATATCTATACTGTAATTTGGCTGGGCCATTCATCCAAAGCAATCAATATAGGAATATAAAATTGTTGTGTATGGTGCATTCTGTTTTTTGTACTTATCATCAATCCGTAATCAGTATGACTATTATTAAAGCAATGACATATATATTTTGTATTTTTGGTTATTGCACAACTTTATCCACGGATTTGGTTAGTTTAGCATATTTTGCGTCTGAAAACCGAAGTGAAAAATATGTTCAGACGATATAGAGTGCCTTGAGGTACTATTACTCCGAGAATCACTTAGAACGTATCAATTTTATATTGTCACCGATTCTAGCCTATTTTATTGTATTTGAGGAAAATCAAGAAAAACTTTGATAGATTTTAAATTTTATTAACCAAGTCTCGTACATTTCCAAACATTTTAGAAACTCTTCCCTCATCGCTTTGGTGTGTCTTTTCATTTATGTTGGTAAGCCTCAGTTTGATTCCATTGCTATATATAGACATACTATGTGGAAACAACGATTCCCTTTGTGATCACTTTCTTGAGTTCAGAAAACGGTACACTTGCAGTTACACCTACAATTTGTTATAGTTGATCGCTGGTTGGTTAATTCGAAGCATCCTCATCTCTTCAGCAAAATAGCTTGAACTCAACATCATACGGGGGACTCCAGCCCCCGGATTAATATGCAATAGTTAATCAAGGAGTGCTTCAGTGCTTCCGGCACCCTCGTTCGGGCACCCTCCACCCTGCTAGTTGTTATAAAGTGCGCGCCTTTTCGAGTGCTTTTCTCCTAAACGTACAACATATCCCTGTATGGGATGAATTGAAGCGCATCGTCAGTTTGGTATGTCTTAAACAGTTTATAGTGTTATTATGTCTTTATCGACACATTTGGAATGAAAGACTGGTGCATTATCTGACAGAATAAAATTAGGCAGCCCGAGCATAGGAAAATAATATTCTTCGAAACATCTAACAATTTCCTTCGCCGTTGCACTCCTCAACGCAAATGCGGTACAATATCGTGTATACAAATCCATAATGGCAAGAGCAAAACGCTTCTGTGTCTTTCCAATCGGATACGCCCCCAACATATCAATGGAGATACAATCTCATGGCCTCCGTAATGGAATGGTACTTAGCAATCTGGCCGGTGGGTATTGGTCTGGTTTCATTCGAGCGTATGTAACGCAATCTCGAACGAAATTCTTAACTCAGTTTCTCAATCCTTTCCAAAGAAATGCCTTAGAACTTAGTGAAATCGTCCGATCGGTACCTGAATGTCCTACATCACTATGGTACGCGGTGAGTATGTTGTGTACCAAAACTGGTGGTATGCAAATTTTCCATTTGCATGGAAAAATACCGAAACTGGATGGTGGATGGTACACCGAATGGTATTATGCACTGGATGGTGAAAATACCGAACGAGCAAGATATCGTTTTCTAATTAATAATGTTGCTCCCAAGATCTACCCTTTCGATATTTCATTTCATCTACTGTTCCTTCTAAAACGCGGATGACGTTTTTATACTCTGAACATTCTCTTTGAAGATCTTCTAATCGTTCAGGATAAATATTGAGAACTTCATCCTGCAACGCTTGGAACAAATGTACTTTAAGCAGTCTGTGTTCGTGCGATGGGAATAATCGACTAAGTGCATCATAAAATTTATTGCCTTTACCTTTCACAAATCCTACGTCATGTCGGAATTCACTAATTTCTCCACTCCAACGCGATAGCCTATTGTTCCAAGATTTTACATGTTGAAGGAAGAGAAGAGCATGGTTATCAGTGACAATTATGATTCGTCTTCCTAAGAACATGCGTCTCCATTTTCTCAAGGCGTTTATGACCGCAAGGCATTCCAGTTCCGAAATTGAATATTTCCGTTTGCATGGGGTCAAAGTACGGCTAATGCACTGGATAATCCGTTTTTTATCACCCTGTACCTGCAATAATTTACATCCTATGCCAATAGTTGAAGCGTCTACTTGCACGTAAAAAGGCTTGGAAGAACAAAATGTTAGCACAAATATCTTCCTTAATCTGATCGAACGCTTTGTCACACTGCTAGGTCCATTGCCATTTCCGTTTTTTTTTCTGTCAACACATTTAGTGTACCAGCTTTCATAGCATAGTCTGGTATAAAATTTTGACACTAATTAAGTAATCCTAGTGCAGACTGCAAACTTCTGATATTGGTGGGTGTTGGTAATTCCCTGACTGTTTTAAGGGTTCTTTCGCCCTTCTTAATTCCCCTTGGACTAACGATATACCCCCTCTGAAGATCTAATAAATTGGAGTAATAAATAAATTTTGGCCAATGTGAAAAAGACTGAAAAGATTAAAAAGAGAAAAAAGGTGAAATGAAACTCAAAAACATAGACGCCTAGTGCGCGCCGGAGAATTTGTATTTGTGCGGTAGCAAAATGTGAGCAGTCTTATAAAGAAACAAATCGCAAAGTTTTTTGAACTTTACCGCGGGCCATACATATGTGCTAGCAATGACAAAGCAGTCGTGTTGTGTTACCCTCTGAATGGTGAAAGTTTAGGATATCAATCTCTGAACAGACTAAAGATATGAACACCCACACCACAAACATATGGTACTTTGTTATCGTTGGCCAAGAAGTATTTACCTGAGGATGAAATTGGTAAATTGAAGAATCTTCCCCATCGCCTCGAGGCAATTGATGATCCGTTACCTCTGCTACAACCTGAGTGTGAAATCCATAATTATCAAGAACCAATGAATGAAGAAGGTAATGATAGACAAATTAAACAATGTTCGGTGCGATTGGAAAATATGCACAAGTTGAATTTTTTGTACAAGACCCGTGACTTATGCGTCAATGATTACTGTATGCGCCCTCAAGAGTGAACTAGTGAATGTTTTAAGGTCATTATGCCTAATTATTCCAGTGGACTCTAACTATGGCATTAAAAAACGTTTGAGAGAGGAGAAGCTAAGATAAATCGTAAAGTGAAATTAATTTTTTGTTGTTAGGCCAGTGAATGGAATAAGTCAAGATTATTGCTCATTTATTTAACTATGCCCCATCGAATTTCGAAAGTTAGGAATTAGTATTTCAGGTTAAAAGTGTGTTCCCACCGCCACCGACACGCCCGTCCAAAGGAACCACCAATATCCATCTACAATCAGGTACGTTTATTTAAATGTAATGTTTTGTGATTTCTTTACAGTATTCGGAGTTGGAGGATGAATGTGGAAAGCAGGGAAAGGACAGCATTGGGAATTTTGAATAGGTAATTAACTTATGCAGCGAATTTGGACTTTCGAAAATTGCGCTTTTGAAAAGTATGGTTATCCCGTTTTGGATACGGAACTTCTATATCAAATTCTTGGTACGATGTTCATGTTTTCTACATTTTATTTCTTTTCAGGTGCTTCCAGTTTTCGGAACCAGACTTCATTAATAAAAATTTATTTTCTTTCGAGTTTTTATTCATTCACCTCTACGTTTATATAAAAATTTAGCTGTCCCCATACCATGATGCATTTAGAAAAATGTTAGGCAATTAGAAATATTTGAAAATCTAATTAAGGAAGTACTAATCATTATTACAATTAATTACGAAATTTGGATTTCTGGGTAATTAAAAAAATGAATGTACTTTTCAGTCAATGAATCTTTTCATCTGACTTTGTTATTAAGTGTAAAAGTATATTCAATTTGTAATATAAGATTGGTTAGGTGTCGTACATGGAAAATTAAATATTAGTTGGCATGATCTTGAAAATAATTGATAATAATGTTGAATTTAACAAATCTGTTTACGAATTTGTTCACATATGATGATTGCTCGGCAAAAGTCAATAAGTATTTGTCACGATGGTAACGAGATTTCAAATTTAGTTGAGTTTAGAAAGATATTACGAGTTAAGAAGGATTCATAAAAGTTAAAATATATTTCATCACTTAGATGATATTTTCTTTCCAAAATTAAATTGACGAAATCGTGTGTTCGGAAATTAATCACACATTCCAAAATTCCATTTCGCCTTTTGTCGATTTATGTACTTTCAAAACGTAGTATTATTTAACTGACCCTTAAAATTTTTATATTTTTATCAGATATTTATCCTAACTTAACTTAAAAAAGAAAATGAAATTACATTTGTTTTGGATTTCAATAAATAACCTTTTCTCTTTTTTTCCTTTGGCTGCACGGTATTAATAAGATACAATAATAAAAGATGCATTAATATATATATATATATATATATATATATATATATATATATACATATATATATATATATATATATATATATATATATATATATATATATACATATATATATATATATGTATGTATATAGATATATATATTATCCTCATGTGGTTAGAGAACGTAAAATATTGTTATTATTTAATTTTTAAGTTTTGCTATAGTACCTTGTCAATACAGTGCAACCAACCATAGTTGAAACGAGTTGGTATCGGCGAGAATAGTGGTTATTTTGGTTAGGTAGTATTACGTATAATAAACTTAAGTTATAGAATGAAAAGTACATAAAATATAAACAAGTTATACACATTATAGAAATTTCATAATTAAATTTAGCATCAGTTTTGAATTTATTAACATTATTGGTTTGATCCTGGACAAATTTTGATGTATATTGTTTTAAATTTAGAAATGGGCGTATTTTCGAAATCGAGAAAATGTGAAGGTGAAATTAATAAAATAATGAATATGACATTCCGATTATAAATGGTATTGTCAAATATAACGACGAATTTTGGATGCGAATTATATTCTTTTGATAAGTTTATTTTCTTTTGATAATTCTTACATGAGCAGATATTTTTTGTTCTTAGTTGAACATAAACGCGTGTATAATATTTGACCTATTGATATTTACAATTGTTAAAATTTTAGTATTGGCCTTTGTTCTTTTCGTTTCATTGAGGTCATTACAGTTGTGTTTTTACTTTTCATATTTGGGATAAAAGTTAAGCATGATACGGTTTGTGCTGCAAGCCGAGTAGCGTTCACTTACGCAATTACAAATCTGTAATTTGTCTAGAATAATTATGACCTTTGATTTTGAAAATATGCCCGACATGACAAATCACTCTCGTATATGATTTATTATCGGATGTGACTTTAATCGTGATAAAGAGAAGCCCATTTTCTTCAATTAGGCAGCGCATATATTGGCCAGTGCTGTTTGAAGAAAATTACCTGTTTGTAAACCTACTTATTTTGTAGGTACGAGCAAACCTGAAGTAATCTTAATGGTTTACTTTATGTAACTCAAATACGGGGCTTTACCATCGAATTTCCTCCCCCAGGGTATTCTTATCGTCCTCTTCATATGTTTATTTTTTAAAACACCTCCTCAAGGTCTAGATGCTGACAGCCCAGCTGGGGTTGGAAAAATTTATCCGATTGGGACATAGCTGGAACGCATATAGCGTTCGGCTGGGAGAGATAAGGTCCTAGTGTAGGAGCGATTCATTTGAATCGTCAGGGCATTTAGCAACCCTACACACTCCTGCTGAAGGAAATTGTAAGTCTGCGCGTGTTGATCTTCGAGATCAATTCAACAACCTATATTTTTTATGTATGACTTACGACCTGTGCAGTCAACCAATAACATACGTGATGGCGTCTCATAGGCTTAACCGCCGAGTAACTTATCTATATGCATTAAATGTCTAAAGAATCATTTAGTGATATTATGTAATGTTATGTAATGCTTTAATTATTTTGTGTGTAATAATATATTCAGGAAGGTTGTATATTATACATGTAGATTCTTATTTAGTTTTGAATTTTTCTATTTTGCAATAGAATTTTTCATAATATATAATATTGAAAAAATAATCAATACTCAAGTTTTGTTCGAATGTTTACTCATTATGATAATTTAATTACTTTTTGTATACATTTAAAATGGAAACAGTGATTTAAGTGCGGAAAGCATATTTAAAAAATGTGTTTTCGTAATTTTTATGAGTTTAATATCACACGTAAGAGAGAGAACCTAAATTTCGTTTCGTTTTATTTGGAATATTCATGCAGATGAAAAATTTTAATTGATTCATATTACCGAAGTTTTATTTAGTTCAATGCAAATGAAGCAATGGTTGAAACTTTCGCTACATGGCTCATAAGGATAGAATGTTGTAATCAATCAAGTATTTCGTTGCTGTAATGATTGTTTTCATGATTATCGGTTTGAAAGCAAAGAAATTATTGTCTTGAATTAGCACTTGTCAATAAACTCACAAGATAGTAATAATATGTAATGAAACTAAAGTTGAATCTGAGAATTTTGAGATGAAAAAAAGAAAGAAATTGATTCGTTGTAAGATCTAGTAAGTGACAGGTCCCATTACTTATGTTATGTTAAGTAAATCAGGCATAAATATATTCGGCACGTAGATATTGAGAAGGGTTATAGCGAACAAAATGATTGTGAATAAAGTATCTTTGTGCTGCATACATTTCAGCTCAACCGAATGCAATTGAGGATTCTAAATGATTTAGGGCTATTTCTAAGATGCCAAAAGGCTGTAGTACTGAAACATCCTTACATGAATTTACTGTTGTGATGCATGCGTGTTTTTACGTGGTGCTAAAGGCCATTAAGGGGCAGCTCACGTTTGGAGATATTTACCCCTTGTTACTTCCCGAATGCTTATCTTGTGGATGCTGGATGAGTAGGAAGTGTTTACTGTAAATGTTTAATGTTTTAGAGGTGGATTGTATATCCCTCTTGTTATGTGATATGTGTTTGCGATTAATGCCGTAAATGTGTTAGTAGAGTTCTATTTTGCCATTGTCAATGAGGAGTTTTGTTGAAGATAAAATAAGTAGTGATTGTATCAGCTAATGATCGTGCGTTTGCTTATGTTGTAAAAGATCCATGCATTAGTAATGATTCTTACATTTTTGTTGCAATTGATAATTAAATAAAATAAAACTTTACATTTGTTGCAAGTAATATTGATAATAATAAAAAATGTGAGTTGGTATGTGATTCTGGAGTTATTTCAAACAATTCAGTAATTTTTTTGTTTTGTTGTTTCAGCAATACAATTATTGAGACTTAAGACTTTAAGTGATTTTGTATTCTTTTAGTATTTTTGATATTTAGTAAGTTGAAAATATGGTACTTTAAGTAATTGGTATGAGGTTAATGTTATAATTGTCTTACGAGATACTTGTTTGGGAGATCATTTTGTTTTACTAATGTTTTTGTGTATGAATATATATATATTAGTTGATAATAATTTTGATGCTATATTAGATGTTTATACTTGGTAGTCGAATATTGTAAAAAATTTTGAATAAGAAGGTTTAAGTATTGATTAAGTTTGTTTTAAATTGGTGCATATACACACATTACACTACACCAAATACACATATTAGGAATTTCGACCATACCGCTCATACCGTCGTCAGGCAATATATTCGAAATCGATACACAAATTTTGATATTTTGTTATTAGGTATTTTTATGTTAATGTTTATTTGCATATTCATTTGATTTAATGTATTCACTCTGTTTTTACATATGTTATAGTACATGTTTAGTGGAAGTTGTCAACGCACATAGTCATGGTGGGAAACCGATAATTGAAAAATAAATAACAAAATAAAAGAAAGAAAAGGATCTATGAACTGCATACACAATTAATAAGATAATAATGAACACTTTGTTAATGGTGATATAAAGGTGGCTTATTCAGGACTTAAAGGTGGCTTTACGAACGTAACATGTGGCTTTAACAAAGGTGACTTATCGTCATACAATTTGAACAACCTTATAGTTATCAAGTGAAGTGTGATCCGTTATATACAGAACCGTCCCAATATACCGAATGCTATAGTGAACATTCAGCAAATAGTGATCATCTACAAGGTGCTCCACAAATACAGTGATTTCCCAGTAATAATTTCATATAGACCCTTAACCCTTTACAGTCCAGGGTTCTGCCACATGTTAGAAGAGTTTAATTTGCTCGGTCCGTTCGAGGTCAAGAGGATGTCACCGATCCAAGCCTATTTTATATATTTAAGGAAAATCAAGAAAAACATTGACAAATTTTAAATTTTATTAACCAAGCCTCGTACATTTCCAAACATTCCAGAAACTCTTTCCTCATCGCTTTGGTAAGTCTTTTTGTTTGTGTTGGTAAGCCTCAGTTTGATTCCATGGCTATATATTGTCAAACCCCCTGTGTGTGCCTTTAACTGCAAGTACGTAGTTCGAAGACTCAGAAAAATTGTCCTCCGAACATTTTCTATAATGTCCTGGAAAATTCAGTTACTAAAACTAAGAAAGTAAACACATGACGAGTTACGTTAAAAATCATTGTATTTTCAGTAATCAATTGTAATGTTCGAGTATACTTTTTGTTGTGTGAGGGATGGACAAACGTTACCAGATCACAACCTACGGAGCCTGACTATGTTATCTATTTGATAAACGAATAGCAAACACATACCTTCAGGATAGATGTTGATGTCGTTCCTCAGGAAGCTAAGGTGCAGCAGAGTAAACTCCAACTACTGGCGATAATAAAGCTGCTAAGATATTCCAATGTAGAAAGATTGTAGAACTTATATTATAGACTAGTTCACCATAGCTAATGAATGGTCCCAAAGTAAATCTCGTTGAATTGTAAACGTCAAATGACTGAACTGAGGGTCTCTTCTTCGTTGAATGATAGTCTGAGACCTCTCTCCGTCGAATGATCACCATCTCATCTTCGTAGGATATTTATGTGAAACCTGTTACTCTCCAAACTGCCACCTTGCTTCACGTTGCTCCACGTGTTTGCTATCTCATTGCCGAAATTCACATTTCTGCAATGATCATCAAATAGACAAAATCTCCAGACGTCTATCTCCGTAATCTGACAATTTTGTCACATGCTAAAATTTGTGTCGATGTTAACAATTGACAAATAACAACATAAACATTACAACTACTCTTACAATGTTCCTGACACAGCATTACTTCAGTGTTATTCTTTGTAATCAAAACATTGCACATTCACACGTCTGTATTTACAACTGACATAACCAAAAGAATACTTGGATAACATAATTTTGAAATTTATTTTCTTAACCTAATTCTGCATTGTCGTACTTTATTGACAGTTAATTTTGTCTTTTGTCTTTTAATTTTCTCACATTCATTTATCTTTATTCAATCCAATTATTAAAATTTTAGAAATAAAATCTAATTAGCTTCACTCCCTCAACAATATAGACATACGATGTGGAAACAACGTATCCCTTTATGATCTCTTTCTTGAATAGGGACACTTGCAGTTACACCTACAGGTTGTTATAGTTGATCGGTGGTTGGTTTTGAAGAATTGAAGCGCATCATCAGTTTGATATGATTTGAACAGTTAATAGTACTATTATATATATAGATATATTTTGTAATACGTCAAGTGTTAAGACCAAGTTGGTAAATTCTTTGTATGTGTTAAGAAAGACAATTCATACTTCATTGCGGTAAACATCACGATAAGTGGAACTCTATCGTAAGACTTCGTCTACAACCATACGTACTAAGGATTACATTCGTGGCACCAGTCTTTAATATTAATTACGGGAGCAGCATTAGAGACTCGACCTCAGGACGGTGACAGAACAGCACCATTGGCTAGCCGAAGACTAATGTGATTTCTTTAGTTCATTTATTGAGCCACCTACTTCGTTGGTATATTTGAATTACAACAGCCGTAAATTCAAGGGAATCAAAGGGTTATTAACTCATTTGTTTCATTGGTTAGGGTGCATGTAACGATATATATGTTTAGTAACATTTTATATTCATCATATAAAATTTGGTTTCATCATTTGCTACAAATCTTATACGTAGTTTAACCACATATAGTTCAGTAAACATCTTTTATAGTGTCTGCATCCGACTTTACTGCGTCCCCAGCCCCAGTGCAACGAAGATACAGACATGGGTATGGATCGTGTCCGCCGTGGCATTGCTAGAAAAACATAAGAGTAAAAAGTAAAATAAAGGACTGGAAGTTATTCCGAACCACGACGTACCAAGCGATACCAATATATCCGATAAAATTTTATCTGAATGTTTCTGAACATTGTGAATTAAGGGTATCGTCAGTTGAGCTTTACTTAAGAAGTAAAGCCCTAGACCCCTTATTAGTTAAATGGTGTAGGAAGGATTCCACTTTCAAATTATATAATTCAGTGGAGTCAAATGTCTTAAAGAATATGCATTGAGCTTGTGAAGATAGAAGGCATCTTTTTCTAGAAGCGTAACAATCCTGTGACTTCCCACACAGGACAGTTAGTTCTTTGGAAAACTTCATTTTAAATCGTCCATAACACATAAAGATAATCAATGTTTATTGCCGGTGTGGTTTCTCCCTTATCGCATAGACCTATTTGCTCGTCCGAATACTGTAATAATTCTTGATTGAAGTAAAAAAAACGAAAATTATCTTTCCATTTTAGTAAATTAAAAATTTATGAAATGCGTGAAACTTCTGAACCCAAGTTGTAAATTTTTCGCATAACACGAGAAAAAATAATATATTTATTTCTTTTTCTGGTTTAAGGAAACTGTCTACATAGTAACAACATATATTAATTTCTATAGACTGGCTGTCAACAATTCTACATGAATTATATTATATTACACGTCTTATTTATATCGATATCATCGTTTATGGATATTCAAAGTTTATTCAAGCATATGTTATGCTTACGTTCTATAAGACGGTATAACTCTAATGTGTTTTTGTATTAAATTTAATAATACATGCATACAACTTTAAACATATTTCATGATAAATTTGTACATTTTTAACATTTTTCATATTGTTTGAGTTTTATATAGTTGTATCTATTGTTTGGTGGTATCTATTATTTTCTTTTTCCGCATATTCATACTTCATATTACTTTATTACCCTTACTAATAATATCGTTTTCATTTCTATAATTTATTTTTTTTATTCTGTTAATTCAAAAATTGTTTCTTACAGTTTTCGAATTCAGTGGGACCCATCATGTAGTGTATTCTACTTGTTTCACTAAAAATATTTTATTTTCGCATTGTTGTTTTGATTTTTTATATGTTGTATTATTGGTATACTGTTCTGGTACTCTTGAACATGATATGCGTCACATCTTGCTCCGTGTTTTCAATTCCTTCTGCCGGGTGTCAGATTGACTGCAAATCGATATTCTTTTGAGTCTTCTTTAAATGTAAAATTGTCTCCCTAACCAGTGAAAACCGAGGGAATTAATCGACGAACGTTCAGCTTTTAGCTTTGTAATTAAATTGCGTTTTTTTAAAAATGGATTTCTTCCTTCCTTAACAGTTTCTTTTTTTAAAATATATGCTATCTTGTAAGTGTAAAAACGTCCTGCCAGCGTTTTCTCTTTAGATGATCATTTAAAAGTTCTCCTTTTCTTCTACAAAGAATAGCATTGTTAACTTAATGTATAATTAAATTCAATAATTTTCGTAATCTCTTATATCGTAAAGTTACAACAAGGACATATATTTAAATTTTGTTCCAGAAAGGCTGCATATATATATATATATATATATATATATATATATATATATATATATATATATATATATATATATATATATATATATATATATATATATATTGTGTGTGTGTGTTTCTGTGCGTGTATTTCCAATTACGGTTTCATATTATTATTTTCCTATTAATTTTTGTGAAAACACGTTAAGGAGTACTAGAAAACGCAAATGTTTTCGGTTGTGTTTACTTTCGGTTAACTGTTTGAAAACATACTGAAAATACATCTTTACCTCTAATATCTCATAATTATGTCTCTTTGGTTAAGGAATACAATGATTAAAGCAAGTGAAGTCAGGTGGACGAAATGATGGAATGAGAAAGTAAGACGATGCCGAAGTATCCCGAGAAAATTCTAGAGCACGATGTCCTCCGTCTCAATCTTACTTGCATTTGGAACGAATCAGGTACCCCACTTATCATGTAGATCCAATGGTCGGGTTCCTGGTTCGATTTCCGATGGGGGAGCCTCAAATTGTAAATGTGTTCGAGGTATCTGTCTTCGTGTCCCTGTCGTTTAAGCTTACTTGAAGTGACTTTAAAATGAGTATAACCGAGTAACAAATACAGACAACTTACTATGACACTTTTGCTGAATCAGGAGAGAAAAACAACTGGTCTAAATCACCAGGCTTCAGGTAAGAGGATTGCCAGTTCAGTGTGCGATTCCTTTTTAATAACACTTTCTCCTTCATGTCCCTGCCTGTTTCTACTTAAAATTTCAATTCTCTGGACCGAAACCGTTTCGTATTTATTAAAACATTGGGATCGTAAACATGTGCACATTATTCCATGTATCTCACACCAACTGTATTATCCCATAACTAAATACAGCTTCCAAGCTGAAAATGTTGGTTCGATTCCCCGTCAAGTAGTATGAATTTTTAGCATAAAATAATGGCTGCAAACAGAGATTTATCTTCTGTTGGAGAACTTACAAAGCATCACTGGCGAGAATTCGAATAAATAGTCTGTGTGTTTATCATACGCTGTAATGATAGATATATTTCATATTTATATTCGTCCCTCTCTCTCTTTCTTGACGTTTCCCTATCCTGTCATTGCATCTTTCACTTCTCCCCTTTCTCTCACGAACACTCGAACCTCATGTGTGTGTGCATGTTCCAAAGTTAAAACGGGGGAAGAGACCGATAGTTCTGGTCTGGAAAATACAATTAACTGGCAACTTCTGCGTCGAGTTTTTCGTGCTCTGGGCAGAACATCTGCATTCCTGCTCATCTCTGAAAGACATACAGTTTAAACGCAAGGGAGCAAGCAAAATATCTTTTTTATCATCTGGGTCACCGAGTCTCAGTCAAATTACCGGGTCACTTTTTGATGTGGAGTGTACCATTTCTTAAATTCGGGGTTTACCAAATAACTAAATTCGGTAAACGTTCTCTAGGACAGATTGTAAATGTTGGTGTACTATTTTGTTCCCTCTTATGGCCAAATATTCAAATTTGGAAAATTATTCACCTATTTTATCTTCTTTGATATTGAATGAGTACAGAATTTATTACTTTTTCTTAAGACACAAGTATATTTGTACACCAATCTTAAGTTTTGGAAGGCGTACATATCTTATTGTAAAATCAATAATTGAAAATAATTTTCTTAGAATGTGAATATAAAAATTGTGTGGTACAGCTTATCCAATTTTTTGGCCAATCATTGTCCACTAGTAGTATGGTCACGTGGTCAGTTATTGACCTATGATGGGATTATGGGTTCAGGACTTTGGTACATTGATACTTTCCTCTTAAACTTTGTAGGATCACTTTGCTAAAATATGAGATTTATCAAACTGAAATTAAGCAATTTATATTTCTCACCTTGATTATTCCCGCCGATGGGCGAAAATACAAACGTAAGCAATACAATTTACCACTTGCAAGGTGTTCTTGACATTGAGAAGGCTTATGAACATATGGTAGTGTACAAAGATCCATTTCCTTTATTTCTCCTTTTCAAATTTGGTTTGGTACAAAGAACTTCTTAACCCGCGTCAGGTACCATAAGGTCAAATTTGACACTAGTGTTCTTTCCAATACTATAACTTTTAATACATTCGAAATAGCTTCAAGACTTTTTTTTGTATTTTACGTTTGCTTTCAGACAGCAATTATGCTTACTACACACTTGACCTCGGGTTTACATAATGACATATATTTGTTTGTATAAGTGTTTGGGGTTAAAATTGACCAAATAGAACCTCTTGTCTTCGAAATTATGTAATATTTTAGATTCATTTTTATGACTTTGACCCTACGTATTAATTTTTCCTACCAAAATAAATAGGAGATAATAATAATAATAATAATTGTTATAATTATTACAATCGCAAAGTGAACAGTTCTTTGAGTATGGGATCATATTGAGTCTAATATATTTTTCTGGAATATGAGCTATTTTCTTCCTAGGCTTGGCTAAAATATTACGACAGCTGTAGTTGGCAACACTAACATCAGTAGACGTATTGTTATCAAGCAAAAGTAAACAAAACAACATTATGGCGGGACAAAAGCTATCTGTTGAAGAAACATTGGCCTATATGGAGGACGTCAGTGACAAAGAAGACTATTCAGGACAGTTTGGGATGAGACTGTTAAAGAATTCAACGAAGCGGCTGATTCCAGAGTGAGGAAAGTGCAAGTGAGTCTGAGTGCGATGAAGAAAACGGAAGTGATGTGATACTTGGGAAGGAGGATGGATACGTTTGGGGAACAAAGGAAAAATGATCAAGAAGGACACCCGCAAGAAATTAGATAAGCGGAAAACCAGGTCCTAAAGGAGCGAAAGGGTAGATGCGGTTTCACCTACAAGACTGATGAGGATGAACTAAAAGAACTTTTGGGAGTATGACTTTTTCTCGTTATAATTAAAGATTCAAAGGAAAGTATGTGAAGCATTTGGGCAATGGATGGTACTGGAAAACTGCTCTGCATTGCAGCTATGAGACCGAAGCAGTTCTTATTTCTTCTTTTCTGCTTGAGATTTGATGACAGTACTATTGGAGACCAGCGTAGGGCTGTTGACAAATTGGCACAATCGGGGATGTTTTGGAGATCTTTTTGACTCCTGCAGAGAAAACTACATGTCGGGAAGTGGATGTACCGTGAATGAGTCACTGTTAGGGTTTCGAGGAAGATGCAGTTTCAAACAGTAAATGCCGAAAAAGCCCAGTAAGTATGGAATAAAATGTACGTGTTATCTTATAGTATGACGTTCTATTCGTTGTGTTCCAAAGTGTATATAGGTAAAGGTACTCACGATCCTGGTTTGCCAGTTCCTACTCAAGCTGTATTCGACTTGATAGGAGTACTTTGTGGAACCAATCGCTACATTACCACGGTCAATTATTATATATCAATTCCGTTGGCCAATCATGTCAAGTCATGGGGCCTGACACTGGTCTAACCATGAAGAAAAAAGAGATGCATGCCACCTTCTTTAAAGCAAAATCTAAATAATTCTGCAGCAAGTTCATCAATTTTATATGCAAACAGCATAGTAAGAATATTGTACAGTGCGACGTGTGCGAGGACGATTAAACAGAACTGCGAAGGAGCATTTACAGAAATAACGAATACTCTTGTTTAAATGCAATGTGCAATGTGCTAGAGATGAGTGTACACAAGCCATTTATAATAAAAAATAACACACTGATATTGAAGCATAATGAAAATGTTATTCACATTCTTTATTGAGGATGTTTGGATAAACAAATATATTTCAAGATGTAGTATTATTTGTATAGTTGTGTTTTGCAAATAGGGTCAAATTTGACGCCATTGTACCTTTAGTGTAATTTTTTCCTAGTACAAGACGGGATTAAGTTTTGGAGTTACTAAATATTATTTTGTACCACAGCTGGTTCTGATTATTTCTTTCTAAGATGATCAATGCCGGAAGCTATTGACCTAACTGAAATCTAACTACAACATATAATTATAAAGTTAAATGTGAGACATTGGAAGAGGTACGTAGGATATTCTTTAAATTTGGGAATTGTGAAAATTATGATTAGATCTTTAAATTTGGGAATTGTGATAAACATAATTTTAGTATGAGGCTCGAAGTTTTAATGATTTGCTTATAAGTAAAACATATTGATATTAAACAATACTTTAAACTTTAATCACAACTCATATTCTAATATCACTATTGGTGGTTGATTTTTACTTTGAGCTTTAACAATCAATTAACATTATTGAAATTCAGAGTTGTGTTTATGACTCATAGTATATGCAGGGATGCAAAAAAGCATTCGCCCAATAGCCCGGGGGAATGGTCCATCGCTGGGGGCGAGTATTTAATATCAAACCGAAAGTATGTAAATAATTTCTATAGTGGGATTAACCAGCAGCTTTTATCTGGGGCAAATACAATTTTGTTGTTTATTTTTATCCTTGGTCTACAGGCAATGTTTCAACGCATGATGTTTGATATGCTACAACACTTTGAACTTTAGTCACAATTCCCTGTATAAGGTGTTGCAGCTGATTTGTTAATCACTGGCAAAGTTATTGCAATTTGACTGGATGATCACTATCTTTAATCCAATGTGATTGGTTGATAATTTTCAAATTCTTGCTGCATTCAGTTTTTTTTGTTTAACATTTATCGCTTACTCTTTAAAGAATTTGGTTTGAACATTTTCGTTCAACGTTTTGCAGTCACTAAAAAAATATGATCAAAACCGTTTATTTGTTAATCGAATTGTCAAAAACCGGACAAAGTTTTTTGATTAATTCTTAAAAGTGTAATTATTTAGGTGAAAGTATTGTTTCCAAAAATTTTTACTTTCGGTTTTCTTTGAAATTTTCGTTAGATTTTATTAAATTTTAGTTTCGAAAATTAGTTTGAAAATTTATGCGTCAAAAGTTTGTTTGAAAAATTATTCGTTTCAACATTTTGTTTGAAATTTTTTGTTTGAAAAATTTCTCCAAATTTTTAGTTTCAAAATTTTGCTTGAAGTATTTTTATTTGAAGTTTTTGTTTGCAAAAATATTTTCAAGATTTTTGTTTGGGATTCTTTCTTTAATGTTTTTGCTTGAAACATTTAGTTTCATACCTTTTTGTTTGGATTTTTTAAGTTAGAACTCATAGCTAAAGGACAAGAATTGTTTAGAACTAAAGCATCTCTCGACACTGTATATCAGGATGAAATGGTACACGTCAGAGTATGGTAATGCAACGTCATGAGTTTTGCATCGTATCTTCTTTTATATAAGTATCGTTCGAGATAGTTTTAGTGACATCATTATGGCTACTTGTCAAAGTTTCTAATTACACCTAATGGGATGAAGTCGTTTACCAAGATCACCGATTTGCAACAAAATATATATAATAGAATTTTAGCATCCTGAATGATCCCTACAAAGTTTAGGATTAACAATCGTAGTGAAGCTTCAAAATGATAACATTATTATTTTACCAGCAAGATATTTACCCATGGAACCTTCAAAACAAGAAAAATTGTTACGTTTCTTAACACTGAAATGTATCTTTATGCTACAAAGGGTTCCTGGATTCGAATTCATCAACTTGAATTTAGCACACAGTCTGATGTTCGTGCTTAGTGGCCAGGAAATTCCATGTCAGGAAGAATTCTATGATTTGTGAAGAAATCATGAATTCAAAAGTTACCAAATTCCTTTTCAATGACAACAGCAAAAGCTCTTTGGGTCGTGATGAGATCATCAATGCAAACATTATGATATTCCTGTCAGCCTGTAGCCAATATCAATTGAAATCAATATCAAGTGCAATTTAAGAAAAAAAGATGTGTACTTCTAACGATGAAGAATTTGTTTTCATAAGCTATTATCCGATAAATATATTAAAAACAAAACATGTGATGATTGTTTTTGTGCCAAACGTTTGAATCTGTTATTCGATTGGATGAAGCCGAAAAAAATGGTGTACAACTGAACTTTGAAGAATGGCAAATATTATGTACACGAATCAACCGAATGAAGTATTATTTGTATAATGAGCTAAACTCGACGATAGTCAATTCATTGGGCTCAAATCATGAAGTGGTGCTGCGTACAGACCACGAGGAAAAGATGGTGCTTTTTCGTAGAAAGAGTACATTCCATGTCTCTCATAATATGGTGTATCTAATACAAACGCAATGGACCAAATTCATCAATGTATTTCAGTATGTAAAACATTCAGTGGAAGAGTGTAGCAAAACAAGTATATGCCTGAAAAATACTATTAGGAGAAATGTGTTATGCATATTATAAAATATGTATATAGAGGCTGTGGTGGTTGTGAATACCGTTCATGGCTGCACACCTCTATTGACAAACAGTTTATTTGTGATCATTTGGCCATTGAGTTTCCACCTGTGTATATTGCAATTGACCTTAGAAGACTGCAATTGAAATTAAATCATTAGCTAAAGACAAGATAGTGCAGGAAGTACAAATAAATTATAACAGCAATATCCAGATCTATTATCTGGTATGGATATATGTGCAGTATAAAAAATAATCAATTTCAATGATTTGTTTTTTTTCGCTTCAAGTACATCTCCATGATCTAACCTGTGCTGTTGCATCATGATGAAACAGTGCTTCTATGTGATATTGTTGTAAACAGTTCCGGCGGTTCTTTAATAACAGGTGCAAGAATTTAGAAACGTAAAAAATTTCAAGTATAACTTTTAAACAAAATTTTCTAAAATTTTTAAACCAAAATTTGAAACAAAAAATTTTCAAACTTAATTTCAAGCAAAACAAATTCAAAGAAAATGTTTAATCTAAAACGGTTAAACAAAAAAATTGAGACGAAATTTTGAAACGGAATTATTTCAACCAAAATTTAAAGCAAAAAAATTTAAACAAAGCTTTCAAAATAAAAAACTTTTAAACAAACTTTTGAAAGAAATATTTTTTCAAACAATTTCAAACAAAAATTTTGGCACTAAAATATTCAAACTAAAAATTTGATTTAAAAAAAATTTCAACTAAGTGATTTCACGTTTCACAGTTAAGCGGCATATCTTGTTAGGTTTCTAGTAGTAGATTGGTTACCTAACTACTAGCGCACTTTCCCCCTCCACCCCTGACTACCGAAAATTACAAATCCACCACTAGCCATAGTACTTTAACAAAGAAGAATAGAACAAAGTTGATCGGATATTGTATACTGCGCACTTGCCTTTATGACATTTAAAAATCATAAAAACTTACAACTAAAACTTATAACTTATAGTGCTGTCTTTGATTGAAAAAATAGTTTTTGTTTGGTGTAAATCGGATCATAAATAACTGAATTATAAAAGTTTAAAGTTTAGTATGTTGTATACAGCTGCTACAGATATATGTATATACACTCCCGCTAAATCGCACATACACATTTACAATATCAGCTGTCGAGCACACATATACATATATAGCAAAGAAGAAGAAGGAGGAAGTAAAACTTGTACGCTTGCCAATTCTTTCTTTCTCTCTCATTCTCTCTCTCTTTCCTTCCCATCAGCTCTCAACGACAGAGAGGTTTATGCAATAGAAACAGAGAGAGAATGATTAACGCCATAGTATGTCTCGCTTCACATATAGTTAACATTGAATTTAACGGCTGTATATAGCTCGGGCGCTGTATTCTTCGCTAAACGTTTCTCTCGTAACGATCAGAATTCGAGCGAAGTATGTTGCGCTGTTACACGGCGGCCTTGTCGACAGAGCCACTATTTAGTTCCAAAACGTGCCACATGCACGCGCTAGTGTACCATATACAAAATGTATTTCTCACATCTTTTTCTCTCTCTTTCTCCCATACATCTCTAGAATTGAAGCATTTAGTGATACCAGATTTCAATAACTGAGTTGTATCTGTATATCCAAAGGTGTTAGGTTTTATAGTCTTGATACTATAAAACACTTATACAGTTAAAACATACTTAACATTACAAGTTCGGATATTGATAATGGAATCTTCTGTTAACCTCGTTCTCTATAGGAAACAATGACTTCTTATACTCTGTCCACTGATCGTATTTCAAGCTGAATAGACAGCCGTTAATATCAAAAACCACTTGAACTTCGGTTTGCATATTTTTTACAATTACATTAAAGTTATTAGTAAGAATGAACTTTTTTGAGAATCCATTTCTAATCACTCCATTTTTTACTTGTGACAACATATTTTTGTTCATTTTCGATCATTTTTTGGATTTACATACAGAACTCAACAGTTGGATAGTTTTCTTTTAGACCAGTGTATTTGATTTTTATTTCATCTTTAACAATCTCACCAATCATTTTATCTGTTAAGTGTTTTGTAAATCTAGGTGGAAGAAAAAACTTGATCTCCTCACACTCGACCAAAATGCTCTTTCCAAACTTAGTTTTAATCTTTTAAATTTTCACAGTCTTATATTCTGTATTTAATTCCAATTCTCTTAATCCAGCAACTTGTTTCTGCTCAAGACTTCCAAGCTTGTTTAAAAAATCAACGTGTTTTGCCATCGTATTTATTATATAGAAAATCAACGGTCATTCTTCAATTTTTATCTTCACCCAAAAATATTTAATCATTTTTGTCAATTTCGTTTTATGGAAAAACTTCCATAAAACAATCGTTAATGAAAACAGTTTGAGGATGCAAGGGTATCTCTTCGATACCCTTTGAAGTCGCCTATGGCTAACTGATAAAAGGTCAGTGATACTGACCCTTAGATCCTTGAATTGTTTTTTATATTTTCTTAACTATCTAAAACTCTTCTAACACTTTCTCATTCTTTGGATCATATGTAAAGTTCTTTCGCCCAATTAAAATCGCATAACATATAGTATCAGCAGCCACAGCTTCTGCAAAGTCTACCACGATCTTTATGTTTGTTCTCTCATTTACCGATACATTCTTCCTCTTACTACAATTAATCACATACACTGGTCTGTTATCTATAAACTCTTTAGGGTCATAGTACATTTCAGTGTTACCACATGTTATTCTCTTAAATGCAGTATAATCTTCGTACATCTTAAAGTAATCCTTGTTAGCAATATCTAAGTTTCTTGATTCTTTTGGAAATACCTCATTCCTCCCATTCTTAAGATAGATATTCTTTACCTTACAATGATCGAACTTACTTGCATCTGCTGGTTGTTTACCACTTCTATCAGTTTGAAACATTACAACTACGAAATCAGGCATATCAAATTGTCTAGAATTAAATTGAGTAGTAACATCAAACTCCAAGAAAGAACCTACAACAGTCTTTAGAACACATTGATAAGTATGGAATGAAAACATGATTTTTGGTTCTTTAAGAATATTCAACTTTAACTTGATTTCATAATTAGATTCGTATTCAACAGTAGGCATTCTTATCTCCATACTTTTTATTGTTATTTTTCCATCATGAGAAGCTGCTCCCGATCCAGTCCATTTGTACAAAACATCGTTATTGTTGTTAGCTTTTGTAAATGTTATTCTCAATCCACCTTTCCACATAACCTCTTTATAATCACTTAAGAAGCCTGGAATTAATCTTAATGGATACAAAACACTAAAGTCCTTTCTTAGACCAAGTTTATCATCTGTTTCAAATCCTGCTTGTTTTAGATATTCAACTTCTGGCTTGGAAATCTTTAATGTTCCGACAGCTGTAGATGTTATTCCTGGCAGTTCAATCTTATCTATAACAACACCATGCTTTCTAACCTCAATTTGAGAAAAGAAGAATGGGAAGAAGTTATCTACAAGTTTTATAGTATCGTTTGCACCAAATGTTCCCCCAACTGATGCACCAACAACTTCAAAAGTGACATACAATCTGCTTTGTGTGGATGTACGAACCCATCCCCCACATTGAAATCGAACTCAATATCTTTGTTAGCTTCATTCAAATTATTAAATGTTCTTGTGTTAGCTTTAAAACTCTGTAACTCGTAACTCTCAACACTATCCATTTATTATAAAGAAAATCTTGAAACAACGCTTTTATGGGACATACCCATAAAAGAGTCATACATAATAACAATTAAATACTTAACAGATAGGGAGCTCCGATCGGTGCTACCAAAAATATACATGTTGAAGTTTTGGACTTTCTCTCGACCTTCCTTTTGACCTTACTTATAATCCCCATCCCAACTTAACCTTAGCATTCATAGCAGTACCAACCCCAAAAGCAGCCAATCGTTCACCAATTGATGCATCACTACTAAATGCTCTCTTCCATGCTTTAGTTTCTAGTTCCTTATCTGCAATATGTCTTGACTCTGTATCTTTATTGTCTCTGTAGTATATATCGTGTTCTTCAGAAGCCTCATCTAATAGGTTAATACCTTCATCACCTCTCTCAAACCTTTCTTGAAGCTTCGTAAAAGACCCGCAAAATTTGAAGCCTGGTATATGTAACTCCGGTATTCCCTTCATGTTTAAAATCTTATTCATTAGTCCTTTTCCAAGCTTCTCATCATTCCAGAATCGTGGTGGTAACGTATTTAAGATGTTAATCAAATACCCTATACCTTTTGGATCATTAGGAATAAATTGTGAAAGCTTATTATTAATCATACTCACTATACCTACTTTCTCATTGTAAAAGTTATGATTACCAGCCTTTTCTTCTCCATCTATAACAATTAACCGATCAATTAGCTTTCTCACATCATCCATCCATATATATTCTTTAGGTATCTCTGTATATTGTTTAAATCCTTCACCAGACTTCAGTGTTTTCTTTCTTGGTGGTGTTGGAGGTAAAGATGGTTTAATATAATTATCCCAAATAGGTTTGATAATATTAATGTACTTAGAACCTCTACTAGATGCTACCTTTTTATCTCGATTATATTTTTAGAAGGCAGCATCTGAGTCTATTATTATTTCTTTGTACTGTTCAAAATCGTCATCATCATAATCTTCAATGGTTTTACTAGTATTCGTCGTTAGCAATTCCCATAGACCTTCTGTTCCTTTATAAGTTTTACCATTAATTATCAAATCATCACCATTCACTTTAACTTCCGAATTTCCTATCTTGTTTATTATTTTTCCATCTTCTTCTACAGTTCTTATTCCAAACACAGTATCATTTCTTTTACTATAATATTTCGTTGCAATCTTACCAAATGACTGTGCTGTTGTTAAAGATTCTACTCCTTCCACTTTGTCTTTAATTTGTTTTCTCATTTGTTTTATTTCTCCGGTTATAGGCGTATCGCTACTACGTGGAGAACTCTCATAAGCTACCTTTTTAGGTGTTTCTAGTAGACTAGGATCTATTGAAGCCGTCTTATGTGCAACTGGAACAAGTTCACTTATTAGATTTTTATTTTGTTCTGCTACTTCTTTGATCTCACTTCCCAAGTTTTGAATAGCATCAATTACAGGTTGCTCTGGTGTCTTAAATTTATCGTATATACCTGCTGTTTCTTTCTTCCAAGATTTGAAGCCCTTTATCAAGAACTCCTTCAACTTAATATTCTTATCAATTTCTTTCTCATCCATTTATTGTATAGCAAACGAACAAACGTCAATGAACGTCAAAGAACATTAATAAACGTCAAATAACGTCAAACGTTAAAACGTAAAACGTCAATAAACATCAAACGTTTAAGAAGTGTTTTATCTTGTTCCTATACTTACCATTGTTTACCTTCCTTGTCATATCAATTACTATGAAGCCATAATCTTCTTGCCAACATTTAGAGCACATCTCTTTAAATTTATCATAAGACATATCTCCTCCAACAAACTCATTATACACATGTTTAAGATTAGTATCATCTTGTCTGAATATGCATAGGAAGTTAACGTTATCTCTTATAAGCTGTTTAGGTACTTTTGAATATGTTTGTGCAAGATAGAAACAGTCTAAATGTCTATGCCTACCTCTTGTAAAGTAATTTCTAACAGTATCTTGATTCTCCAAAATGTAATCGTCAAACACAACAACAGAGTATTTTTCACATTCATCAATAGGTACAATAGAATCATTACCGCTTAAGAACGTTGCTATTTGTTTATTGAACTTTAGTTCTGCCTTTTCAAATCGATCTTTTAACTGCTCATACTTTGGCTGATTCATGCTTTTAGAATATATGTAGAAGTAATTATTGTTTAACCAACCTGGCTGTAATAAGAAGTTGAATAGCAAAAAAGTTTTACCACACGCCGACGGACCCACGATAAGGCATCGAACATCATCAGGTATAAGTTCTCCATTTCTTTTCTTAGCTGCTGTTTCTTTTATCATTTCTTTTACATCCCAATTAATAGTTTTCTTACTCATTTATTATAGAGAAAATCATCACCTTTTATTTGCATAGCTTCTTGTTCTTTGAGGCGGTTAAACAGATTGATAGAGTTAGGATCGTAGCAAGTGCCTTCTTGTAGTATGTGCCTGAGATTAAGAGGTCTGCTGGATTTCAAGCTTTAGATGTGAGAAAATACTTAACAGATAGGGAGCTCCGATCGGTGCTACCAAAAATATACACGTTGAAGTCTTGGACTTTTTGGACCTCCGAATACAGCGGGGCAAATTTTATGATCTTATATCTTTAATTTGTTCTCTGATGTTAAGCAACTTATCTTTTATATATTCGCTATCCATTTCACCATTCAATGTTATCATCTCTAACTGTTCTTTAAATGAGTTAATACAAGTGACAATGGTTTTATATTCGTCTTTTCTTTTGCTTATGTTTAACTTCGAAGACAAACCTGTTATTATAGCACTTCCAGTTGCAAGAGATGTTGTTAATATCGAGTAAATTGTTACAGGTATAAAAATATTAATAAACCCAGTTGTAGCTGAAAGTATAACCGACAAGGCGATCAAAGTGTAGTATGCATATTTAACAATTCGTAGTTTTCTCTTTTTCTTCTTTAAACTGTATTCTAACTTCTGAATGAAATCTTCTATTAACTTGATTACTTTCTCTCTTGGAATATCTCTAGGTAAAGCAAACTCGTTCATTTATTATATAATAAATGGCTAAGGTATTCAAGTTAACGGGTGATACTTCTGTTTTAAAGAAGAAACTCCATTACGAATTAGACAACAGTAACAACTACTTAAGCATAGGACTAGTTGGGTTTTACAGTACATATCTAACTCCAAACATAACAACAGAAAAAAACAGTTTCTCATATGGTGATAGACAAGTTTTTATACCAGATCGACAATACAGCTTAAACAGTCTTAATGAATATTTAAAATCTCAATCCATCAACATAACATTATCAGAAGATCATTTAAGAAATAGAGTTAAAATTGAAACTGATAGTAATGATATTACAATTGGGAGTATAGGCACTGTCCTCGGGTTTAATGTTTTTGAAGTTTTAGAAAAGAACAAAACACATATTGGAAGTAAGTTGCCAAAATTTCACCCATTCCATACTATAAATGTTCACTGTAATATAGCAGATGGTATGTTTGTTAAAGATACAGAATACACACATAGAGAAACAGGGATCATAGCATCATTTAAAACAGATGCCGAGTTTAAACATAGCATCATTTACGAACCTACTTATCCATTATTTTTCCCTATATCCAAAGACAAGGTTGACAAATTTGAGATAAGGATAACAGATGAGAATGATTCCTTAATTGATTTTGGTGGAGCAACAACAACTGTACTTTTACAAACCAAGATTTTCCCTTAAATAAATAGGAAGATGTGTTCTATTAAAGGTTGTATGTTTAGTGTTCCTTATAACGAACTAAAGGATCTAAATATTGATCATGTATTAACAAAGAAACAACTTAACGATAAATCTAAGAAAATTATGAAGGTAAAGGAATGGATTTAACTTTAACTACTGCACAAATGAAAAAGATTAAGAAAGAGCATATTGGCGGTTTTATCTTTACAATTCTAGCCATTCTAGCAGCTTTAGGAGCAGTTGGCTCATTAGCAGGTGGTGCAGCAGCGATTACTAAAACTGTACTTGATGCCAAGAAGAATAAACAAGAACTTGAAGAACAAAAAAGACACAATATGGCTATGGAAGAAAAGCAGGGAGCAGGTAAACCAAAGAAGTCAAAAAACTAAAACCATTGACCAACTTCGATGTAGAGAGGTTGGCTAAAGAATTAAAGATAAAACGATTTAGAGGTGTATTTATGAGTGATGAACTTCCACAAATACCCCATGTACATGAGTGTGGTGTAGTTAACCTCGATAAATCAGAAAACATTGGTACTCATTGGATATGCTATTGGAAAGATAACAGCATAAAGTACGTGTTCGATTCTTATGGTGGTGTTCCTCCTAAACCACTGGTACAATATCTTGGTACCGAAAACTTCTTTTACAATGACGAACGAATACAAGACTTTAACTCAGTTATATGTGGTCATCTTTGTGTTAAGGTTTTAAATCTTCTAAAGCAAGGGCATTCTTTTAGTGACGTTATGTATATGATTAAAAATGATTAAGTGCTTTTATGGGCTGTATCCATAAAAGTTTTTCTTTAAGATAAATATGGAAGCTATACACAATAGATTTTTAGATTATTTTGAGAAGCATGAGGATGAACTAGATGCACTAGATAGATTTAATTTTTATCAGTATTTTCAGGATGTTAGCGAGATAGACTTAAAAGATAAAAACAACGTATATAATGTTATTGATTTGTGGAAAATGCTAATACCAAAATGTTTGTACACGGAAGAAGAGTTGGAAAAGTTACGACCAATAATTACCTTAAAGGACTTGTTGTCGAATTATAGCTCTAGACCATTAGAATGCAGTAATTGTGGTAGTAAGTCATTAACAAAAGGTATGAGTAGATACATTTGTGATGATTGTTCTGTAGAGAGTGGTTGGGTTTACGATACTAATGAAGGAATGAGAGCTGCTTGTGCGAGAAAACCATGGTACGATACTACAAAAAGATTTAAGTTACAGTTATTTCGTTTGCAAGCTTTACAGGATAGAATTATTCCCGAAGAGGTGTTCAAGATGTTAAATGATGAATTTAGAGATATACCAAGAGATTTAATATCAACAAAAGATGTTCTAGAAGTACTAAAGAAAAACAAATACACAAAATATTATTATGATGTCTATTTAATACACTATCACCTTACCCATCAAAAACCATTAAACTTACGACATGTGGAAGAAACACTTATAAATGAGTTCGAAAATTTACAAGAGGTCTTTAGGGAACTGTATCCGAAAAGAGTATTGTTTATTAACTTGAAATGTGTATTGTACCATCTGTTGAAAAAGCATGATGTTCATGTTGATATTGATTTTAAACACTCGCCTAGACAAATAGAAATGTTAAAGAAATGTTTTGAAAAATTAGGATAGGCATTTTCTGTATAATAAATGAGTATGGATATATTTGGTAATGTTAAAGATAGAAAAGGTGATGTTGATATTAGTGAAGAAAAATTAAAATTATTGGAGAACTTAAATGATGTTGTTAGCGTAAGTCAACTTAGGTCAATAGAAGCTCAATTAGAGAACGATAGAAAACGATTTGAAGATGCATTAGAAACGTTATAAGACACATACGTCAAGAACGAAGATATTGAAAAGATTAGGATGGATACTACTAAATTGGTTATGCTGAAAGAAACCATGCCTCTACTATATAGATTAAGAGCTAAAAACGTTAAGGAGCCAATCTTTAGAATATTTAATCTCTCTAATGGTTACAAATTTCTCTATAATGGGAAAATAATGCACATGGAATTAAGTTTGGATAAATACTTTCTAGATATATATTTGGGTGATACTTTGATTAAAGAGATACCTTTTGACTTTAAGAATAACAATATAATTACGATTAAACCAAGAAGGACAATTATTGTATGTTGTAATGTACATAGAAAGAGAGCTTTCCTAAAGACGTTTGCTATATAATAAATATGGATATCTTTGGTAATGTTAAAATGACATCAGAGTTAGATAATACAGTTGTGAGAAAAGATATTGCTATGTTGAAAGAAGAGCTTAACTTCATCAAACGGAGTTATGTTATAGAGCTTCATAGTCGATTGATATCAGAAAATGTTGAAACTCCTTTCTTTTTAATACATAATATATCTATCACATACAAATTTCTTTATAAAGGTAGGATAATGCATATAGAGTCATCTTACAATACGTATTATATAGATATATATTTAAATGATTCTCTAGTTGAAACTTTTCCATTGCACTTTAATGTAAATGATAAATTAAAAGTTAGACCATCTAAAGATTCTGATCTGAAACATGGTAAATTATTATTGCTTCTTATGCATGTAGAAAGAGAAGACGAAGATAGTGATGATGATGGTGAGAATGTTGATAGCATAATATTAAACAGCGATAGTTATTGATTTTCTATATAATAAACAGGATGTATTGTGTTAAGTGTAAGAAATCGACAGATACGAAGAAAGATACTATTAGAATTGAACAAACAAAGAATGGAAGATATCTAAAGAAAGGTATTTGTTCTGTATGTGGTGTTACTGAAACCCAATTCGTTAAAAAGCCTGATTGACTAGAAGAAGGTAAAGGTGTTAGAGAAGACATTATAGAAGAAATTCACAAACCATCTAGAAAAAACTTTGACAGATTAAGTGTAGTTATAAAAGGTATCGATGATCTTTGGCAAGCTGATCTTGTAGAAATGGATAGTGGTGTGTTAAAAGGTGTTTCCAAAATAAATAAAGGTTATAAGTATCTGCTAACGATTATAGATGTGTTCTCGAAATATGCGTTTGCTGTTCCTGTTAAAGATAACAGTGGTAAGAATGTTACAGAAGCATTCGAATCCATATTAAGAACGAGAAAACCTAGTAACTTACAAACTGATCAAGGTAAAGAGTTTTACAATAAAGAGTTTAAGAAGTTAATGGAGGAAAATAAAATTAATCACTACTCAACCTATAGTGGTAAGAAGGCTTCTGTTGTTGAGAGATTTAATCGAACACTTAAGCAGAACATGTGGAAAAGGTTCACAACACAAGGGAATTATAAATGGATAGAGATATTACCAACACTAGTTAAAGAGTATAATCATCAAATTCATAGAACAATTGGTTTAAAACCTATAAGAAGAATGAGCGAACAATATTGGAGAAAGTGTATCAAAAAGAATATAAGCGTGTTAAGCTCAAATACAAGTTAGGTGATCATGTTCGTATAAGTAAGTCTAAAGGGTTATTTGAGAAAGGATATACACCTAATTGGTCAACAGAAGTATTTGTTATTAGTGAAGTTATTAGATCCAATCCACCTACATATAGAGTTAAAGATTTAGAAGAAGAGGATGTGCAAGGTAGATTTTACGAACCAGAACTATTAAAGAGGAAAGAGAAAGATGAATACTTGGTAGAAAAGGTGTTGAGAAAGAAAGATGATAAAGTATATGTCAAATGGCTAGGGTTTGATGATTCGCATAATAGTTGGATAGATAAAAGTAATGTTGTAGTGTAAATATAAATGTTTGTCTTTTATGGTTATTATGCCATAAAAGGTTGGTTTAAATGAGATAAGGGGGTAACGAAACGATACCCCCATAACATATATTTCCAGGGTTGGTATTCCAGCTGTGGAAATTATCAAAAAAGTAGCAGGCGGTAACGAATACTACGATCAAAAAATAACCGACTCCTCATATACGAGGGGTCGCTCCAAAAAACAAAGTTACATACAAACAAATCAAGGTCCCGTTTTCCAGGACATTGTCAAGTGTACATCCTCATACAATCTTCATCAACGAGTCTGGTCTGTATTCCTTAGTGTAGTGTAAATATAAATGTTTAAATGAGATAAGGGTATCAAAACGTTACCCCTCATAGCATATATTTCCAGCGCTGGTATTATAGGAAATGAAATTATCAAAAAAAGGCGATGGGAACGATTCTACCAACCGCCCTATGCACACAATCAAAGGTGGAGAAAGACTTGATAACTGTTGAGAAATAAAGAATCAAAAGAACTAATAGATTATATTTCAAGGGCTCACATGCGAGCCGATCAAATCTTTCAAAAAATAACCAACTCCTCATATACGAGGGGTCGCTCTAAGTATCTAGTAAAAGGCTGATTTGACAAAATTCTAGGAACTTCAGAAACTCATCTTACACAGTAAAACTAGCTGGTAACGAAATAAACAATCTAAAGAGTTAATTTCATATATAAAGTGATCGCGCCGAATTCGTAGGGATGACTTTAAGATTAGTAAGAAGTAAGAAACTACTTGAATATTTTGATAAAAATTAGCTGGCCTACATCCCGGCCAGCAAAACTCAACGTATTATATAGAGCCAAAAAAGGTACAAACAGTGATCAAAGATTTACAATAACAAAATAAGTGGACCGAAGGGCTCAAATGCGAGCCGATCAAATCTTTCAAAAAATTAGCTGGCTTACATCTAAGCCAGCAAAACTATACTTGATATGACAAGATGGTGAATGAGAATTTATTTGTGTGGATAAAAACTCCGAAAATGATTAAATCAACATTTTTATATAATAAATATGAGCACTATGGATAATTCTCTTAGTTTAAATGATATTTGCTATGAACAGATTAAAGGTAATTATTGGTATGGTATTTTTGGTGATTTCAACTTGATTATAGATAAGAGCACTGGATATTTTAACGCTACTAAACTGTGTCAGAGTGGTGGTAAATTGTTTGATCACTGGTTAAGGAACAAAGAATCAAAGGAATTGATAAAAAAATTAGAAGAAAAGTATCAGTCTAAAAAAATATATTACATGATTTTAGGAGGAAGACCAAGGATAATCACGGGTACATATGTTCATCCAGACTTGTTCCATGAAATAAAAAGATGGTCTCAATTGAAAAAAGATAATGATAAGTCAGGTTTTTTTATATAGCAACTACCAAACAGCACCAAGACAAGAGTATATATAAAGTGGGTTATACAAAAAACCTTGAACAACGTCTAGGTCAGTTTAATGAGTTTAGACTTGACTACGAGCTATTTTATTATGAAGAAACGTATAAGACAAATGATGCTAAAAAGTTGGAGTCACTTGTGCATAAACAATTAGATGAATTTAAATATGAAGGTGAATTTTTCAAGTGTGAACTCAACACGATCAAAGAAGTTATAGAAGAAATTCAAGATGATGAAGTAATCGAAAAATTAAAAGGATTGGAGTTAAAAGATGAATAGGCGTAAAAAAGGTAAAAGGTAATGAGTTTTGAACATCCCTACCAGAAGAAGTTTTGGTTACAACTGGGGGTCCACCAGCACTGGCCACCTTTCAAACATAGCATAGAGTTGGTCTCTTACATAAATCAAAGCCGGTGCGGGATATCTGGCGCCGGCTACGAAGTAACTGGGTATAATAAAGATGAGTTAACAAAGAAAATAACTGGTCAATACGTAACTAAGGAATTAATTCTTGCTCATTTTTGTTGGTTTTGTATATAATAAATATGGAGAAAGAATTTGATTTATTACATGATAGACTTAACCTTATTCATGAAGATCTTAAACTTTTAGCAGCACTACTAGAGAAGCAAATACTGTTGAAGGAAAAATAATTATTAATAACGCAACAAAAAACATCTGATTTGAGTAGTGATGATTATTATGATGATGATGATGATGAGTAAGTTTACAAAAATGATTTAATTTTAATATGTGTATATGTGACTTTGATGGGTTAATCCCATGAAAGTTCTAGACTAACACAACGTGGAAACATATGTAGGCAATGGCAGACGCGTGCAGATGTTTAAACGATGTGTTAGAAAAAATGAAAGTGAACTGAAATAACCTGGTAAAGATAAAAATTGAAGATTTTCTATATAATAAATAAGATGAATAATTATAGTAAATTTACTGTAGTAGAGTTAAGACGACAATGTAAAGAGAGGGGAATTAGAAGATATTCCCGATTAAGAAAAGCAGAACTGATATACCTTCTTAAACAATATGACGATGAACAAAGCAGGAGGCAGATTAGAAATATATTCCCATTTAAACAAGAAGTATTTGAAGAATCAAAAGTAAAAACTGAATCAGTACCAATTGATGAAAAACTCAAAGAAACAGCATTCAAATCAAGATTAGAAACATGGAGATTTACAACAACTTATAAAGAACATGATCCTCTAGAACAATATATCTCCTCAACATCAAAAGCTTTAATAAATAGATTGAACATCAGCTTACAAAAACATGGATCGTTAAAGGCTAATCTACTAATAAGCTGTCAATATAAGAAAGGTAAAGAGATTCAAGACATTTACTTCAACATTAATAACAAAGAGGTATTCCAATCAACCAATCTAAAAGAATTCTTAAGTGATGCTAAACAAATATTACGAGCAAGAATGGATGAGTTCCAAGCTAGAGGTTCTGGATGGGCTCTTACAAATATAAACTACTTAGAGTTAGCTCTTAATAAATATGCACCATATAGAGGATCATCATACATAGAACTACCAAATGAAATTAAAAAGAAAAAAGCTGTTATCAATGTAAAGAACAAAGATGAAAAATGTTTCTTGTATTCAATTGCTTCTGCATTGCATCCTGTCGAAAAAAATCCTCAACGGCCACCAAAGTACAAGCAAGTTGTTAAAGACTTAGAAACAATATTAAAAGATATTCATTTTCCTGTAAAGCTAAGTGACATCCCAAAAATTGAAAGACGGCTCAATATATCATTTAACGTTTATACATATAGTGATGATAGAAAATATACAATATACGTTTTATATCATACTAAAAACAAGAAAGACATCCATGTGAATTTATTATATGTAAAAGAACAAAATGAAGACCAAGTTAAAACACACTATTGTTGGATTAAAGATCTAAGTAGATTAGTAAGCAGCCAAATAACTAAATGGAGAGCTCGAAAATACTTATGTGATAGATGCTTGTTATATTTTTACTCACAATGTGCATTAGATAAACACGAAAAAGATTGTTCCACTCACGAAGCTGTTAAGATAGAAATGCCACCGAAAGATACATACGTTGAATTTAAAAACTGTCAATTTACGATGAAATTGCCATTTACGATTTACGCTGATTTTGAATGTTTGCAACATAAAGTTATGGGTTGTAAAGAATGTTATCCGGATAACGAGCCATATACCAAAAAATATCAACAGCACAAACCATCTGGATTCTGTTACTATATTGTAAAAAGTGATGGGAGTAAAACTAATCCTGTTGTGTATAGAGGTAAAGATGCAGCAAAAAAGTTCATAAGAATGTTAAAGAAAGAAGCTAAACTAATATCAAACATATATAGTCAAAATAATGAATTACCATTAACACGTAAACAGATAAAAAGAGTTCAACAAATCCGAATCCTGCTCTTACTGTAAAGTAAAATATACACCAGAAAACCATAAAGTTAAACATCACGATCATATAACAGGACAGTTTGTAGTTGCATTATGTAACAACTGTAACTTAAAAGTTAGAATACCTAAGTTCGTACCAGTGATTATACATAACTTATCTGGATATGACTCTCACTTGTTTATAAAAGAGCTAGGATGTAATAAAGAACAAATAGAATTAATACCTAATAACGAGCAACGCTACATATCATTCAGTAAAAAAGTTGGAACTATCAAATTAAAATTCGTAGTTTCATTTAGATTTATGGCATGTAGTTTAGACAAATTATCATCAAACCTAACGAGAGAACAAATGGTGCACACACAACACTTCTATCCTGATGAAGGACAATTTAACCTTGTAACAAGAAAAGGTGTTTATCCGTACGATTATGTTAACAATTGGGATAGGTTTAGAGAAAGAAAATTACCACCAAAGGAAGCATTCTACAACAAGCTTAACAACACACATATAAGCGATGAGGATTATAAGCAAGCAAAGAAAGTGTGGAAAACATTTAAAATTAAGAATCTCGGACAATACCATGACTTATATCTTAAAACCGATGTGTTGTTATTAGCAGATGTGTTTGAGAACTTTAGAGAAACATGTCTTAAAGCTTATGGTCTCTATCCAGCTTGGTATATGACAGCACCAGGTTTAGCTTGGGATGCAATGTTAAAGATGACAACTATAAAACTAGAGTTATTAACTGATTACGATATGGTATTGATGATAGAAAAAGGTATAAGAGGCGGGATTAGTCAATGCTCAAAAAGATATGTGAAAGCAAACAATAAGTATATGGAAGATTTCAATAAGAATAAAGAAGATTCTTACTTAATGTATCTAGATGCCAATAACGTATGGGTGGGCAATGAGTCAATATATGCCGTATAAGGGATTCAGATGGTTAAGTGAAGATAAGATAAGAGAAATAGATTTCACAAATATACCTGATGATTCTGATACTGGTTACATATTAGAAGTTGATCTTGAATATCCTAAAGAATTGCATGACTATCACAAAGACTAATCATTAGCACCTCAAAACATGTGTCCACCTGGTTCAAAACAATCAAAACTGTTAACAACCCTATATGACAAAGAAAAATATGTAATTCACTATCGAAACCTAAAACAATGTCTTTCACTTGGATTAAAACTTAACAAGATACACCGAGTAATAGAGTTCGAACAATCAGATTGGTTAAACAAATATATTGATTTAAACACGCAGATGAGAACTAGAGCAACAAATGACTTTGAAAAAGACTTTTATAAGCTCATGAACAATTCAGTTTTTGGAAAGACTATGGAAAATATTAGAAAGAGATGTAAACCTATAAAAATAGAATGTGATCCAACAAGAGTAGAAAAACTAATTGCTAAACCAAATTTTAAAGATAGAATTATTTATACTGAGAATCTATGTGCGATCATAATGAATAAAACAAAATTAACTTTCAATAAACCAATATATGTTGGAATGAGTATCTTAGATCTATCGAAATATTTAATGTACGACTTCCATTACAATGTGATGAAACCAAAATACCAAGACAAAATAGAAGTATGTTATACAGATACTGATAGCTATATATACCATATTCAAACAGAAGATGTGTACGAGGACATGAAAAACTACATTGATTACTTCTATACCAGTGACTACCCTAAAGATAACAAATATAAGATATCGCAAATCAATAAGAAAATACTTGGTAAAATGAAGGATGAGATTAAAGGCACAATCATAGAAGAGTTTGTGGGTTTAAGAAGTAAGATGTACAGTATAAAAGCACCCCAAATAGATTTAACAGATAAAGACTTTAAAGGTAAGTTCGATAAAGAAAAGTGTTGTAAGAAAGCTAAAGGTGTTAAGAAGAGTGTTGTGTATAAAGAACTTTCATTTATCGAATATAAGGACTGTTTGATTAGCCAAAGAGAATATTATAAGAAGATGAATTTGATTAGAAGTTATACGCACGATTTGTACAGTATAGAAGTAAATAAGCTAGCTTTAAGTTGTGCGGATGATAATAGATGTGTTTTAAAGAATGGGATAGATACTCTACCATGGGGACATTATAAGATAGAAGAGAAATAGTTTTAGATTGTAAGTTTTTAGATGTAAGTTTTAGATGTAAGTTTTTTATGATTTTAAGTGTCATAAAAGCATATGCGCAGTGTACAATATCTAATCTACTTTGCTCTCACCTTCTTTATTAAAGTTCAATGGTCAGTGGCGGATTTGTAATTTTTGGTAGTCAGGGGTGGAGGGGGAAAGTGCGCTAGTAATTAGGTATATAAACTACTTCTAGTTATTCGATTAACAAATAAATGATTTTCATCATGTTTATCAGTGATTGGAAAACGAATGAAATGTTCAAACCTAGATATATAAATAAATATTTAAACGGTAATAGATAATTGTTTAACAAACTTTAATAGAACAATAACCAAACACGTGGTTGTACTAATTTTCAACAAGTTTTTAACCGTAAAATAAACGAAATGGGCCACCCAAATTTATACTAACAGATCTTAAAACTGAGTGCAGGTAAGATTTGGAAAGCAACAAACAAAACGATTGCACAAAAGGTAGTGATCGGCTAGGCACAAAGACTTCAAAGTCTTTCAACCAATCAGATTGGATTAAAGAGAATGATCAGCTAATCAAATTGTATCAAAAATAACTGCCAGTAATTAGTCGAACAGATTACATTATCTTAGAGAGCGAGGTGTAACTAAATTTTAAAGTGCTGTAGCCTATGAGGTATAATGTGTTGAAACATTGCCTTTAGACTATGAGTGATAACTACATCCATAAGATTCAATAATTTTATCTATCAGATATCAAAGCTGAATGTTAAAAATCAAGCGATGAGATAAATTTCCACGAACAATACAAGCTATAAATTGTTACTAAAGTTCAAATGCCCTTATCTAAAGCACCTTGAGATTACCAATTACTCAACAAGTGAAATGATTCTCCTTTTTACTTGGATATTAAACAACAATTTTCGTGCTCATTATTAATAAAACGTACTTCTAAGTAGACTTCATAATAACATTGATCAACCATAAAAGGTATATGAGTATATACAACTGATTTCAAAATATTTTTATGTCTAACTATAGCGGAACCGTTATGTTTGGCGGAACAGATTGTTGGTAATTTCAGTTGAAATTACACTTAGAAAATCACATTTTATCTTTCGTTGAATTTCGTTTCTTTCAGGTTTTAAGTTTAGAAGCAATTTTTAAATTAATTATATTATTTTCTTTTCTAATAGTAGGTATGTATGTATATGGGTAGTCTCATATGCGGTAGGGTAACTAACGACTGTTTTATTTTTAGTTATTTTTTTCTGAGGACCATCTAGAAATCTACGAACGGCATATTTCTCAACTCCAACCGGAATAACCAGGTCATGAAACTATTTATTCCTTCAGAGTTAAAAAATTAGGACAGAGATGACCGCTAGAAATGGGAAATAATTTAGGGAAGAAATTGTTTTACTTGCCAGAAACAATGTTTGGTATAAACGCAAAGGGTTGCTCATCACTGCCCTAAGGAAATAAAAAGCGTAAAATCTTAGATTTGTGAAATTCACTTGGGGACTTTTGACCTCAATAAGTACTTTGAAATGGGTCGGGTTATAGGAACTAAGGTCACGTATCGAGTCCAGTCAGACTAATTCGTGTGACGGGTTGGGTCTGGTCCAGCAACTCAGTTGAAGAGTTGAGTCAAGCTGAACTGATTTATGTAACAACGATGTTATACGTTTAATTTAACACTTTTTATCTACTATTTCAAGCTGTACAGGTAATAGAATGATCGCTTTCAACTAGTGCTCACGAAAGTTTCCAGTTGATCCAACCAGACCCAAGCAACTTGATTCAGCGGTCCGGTCAAGTAAAACCAAATTAGGTCACGGGTCGGGTCAGGTCGGGTTGAACCTCTACTCGACCCGTTGTGAGCACTAACCCCTACACATATTGAAGAAAAATTAGAACACTATACACAATAAAATCCCGAAAGCAAAGTCAGAAACTACCACCACAACGGAAGTTAAATTCTAAGGGATATCATAAAATATGTTTCGTTGGGGTCCTAAAAACCGACCAGTAAATGGCTAGCGGTAAGATGAATCACCGGCTTCTCCTCGAATATGCAATTACTATTGACTGCGTGAAAACATCACAGCTGATTTGTCTTGAAACACGCGTAGAAGTGTTTCATCACTGAGTCACTTACTCATCACAAGGAAAAAGGAGATGGCGCCATTTTGAGATCAGCATAAAGCATGGATCAAAGAGGTGCAATTTGTTTCGGTGACTCAGAAAAGAGGGAAGGGCTTCAGTATTATTTGTTTATGGGATTGCAGAAGCAATGGTTCAATAAAGTACATGGCTGGAAAAATAATTGTACGAAATATAAGAATAGTGCGCCAAGAAAGAAAAGAGGCAGAAATAGTTTGTGTAAGTCGTCTGCCAGCGCCTATAATTTAAGTACCGGTCCAGTATTCATTTGGTAAGACTCAAAAAGTCAATCATGACAGCTTGGGGCGGGGTTCAAACAAATATGACTTCTCGAAAGCAAACCTCCCACACTCTACTTAAGCCAAGTCTGAAATTTGCTGTTACTACTACTTAGATTATTATTATTATTATCATTATTATTACTAGTGATTTGAGAAATAACTACTGAGTTCTTGAAAAGAGTGATATACGATAATCACGTATGTTCTCAAAACAAAGACAGAGCGGGGCATGATTTAAGCATGGTCTAAGAACAGAGGCGTAAGAATAAGTGTTAAAAAAATCAGAGCCTCTATTTTACGCAGACGACAATTGCATGACTTGCATATTTTAACCCTGCAATACGTGCGCAGGTTTTTGTGACATGGATAGTCACGTGGGCTACCACTGTATCCCATTTGTTTTTATTTTATTATATTCGCTAGCTTTGTTGGTATTTCTATCTTTCTTGTGGAGAATAACACTTATAAACTATTTTAAGGTTTTTATGCAGAATTTAAGAAATATTTTGCTTTGAAAGCTATGTATATACAAAGAAGACCAACACCGTTCATTTTTCAAAAGTAATACACGAATAAGACTGTGTAAGTTATTTGTATTTAGCTATAAATGTACCAATCTGGCGAATTTTAAGCTTTCCTTTTATCATAAACGTAAATGTAATTCTATAAAAATATGTATCATTTTAGAAAAATTTTAGAAACATAAGAGTATTATCGAGAGAACATATACTGTTTTAGCGAAATATTCTTTATAATTTCTTGCTATCAAAGTTTGATTACAATTTTGCTTAATTACACATATGCTATTTGCATTCATATATTTTATTCTGTTTTCCTATTGTAACACTGTCAATGTAAATATTGGTACAAACAACTATATAAACTAAGTCTCAAAATGTTCTCATGTAAAAGCAATTCTAGACATTCAAAGTGGGACAACGCAGACCTAGCCTCACATTTAGGTCCTCACAAATGAAAGACAATATTATGAGCACGAGTGCGAATATTGCGACTAGGAGTGTCTTTTTTCCATTTGAAATTGTCTTTTGCTACATAAATATTTACTTCAAAACTGTCTTTACTACAACTATCATCAATAGGTTTCAGCGATCCCTGCCGCCTGGAATTCTCAGCCACATGTGAATTTTCACTATTTTTGTGTCCGAAAAATATAAATCTTCGGCCTCAAAATATTCTTCACTGTCACTATCGCCACCTAGAAAACATTTCTTATCAGAACTGGCATTCTCTCCACTCATTAACTATCTGGTCAGCACTCAAACTATGATGGAAAAATTTTCGACGCTTTGCAACACTCTTGACCGTAATAGTCGCTCGGGCTACAGATGTAGCCCATGAAACTTGCAAATAGAATAACAGCTCCTTTCGATTGTTCGTTCGATCACACGAACTACTCGACCTACTTTGCGGGAAGGAAAACAAAATCGCTGGGCTATAATATTGCAGGATGAATTTGGACTCAATCTACTCGGGAAAAGTAAAAAAAGGTCTCTCAACAGTTCATGTTAGATCAAGGGCCAAACATTCATGACCAAGGAATCGAGTAGTTTTCAATCCATCTGCCCGTGACTCAACCCTTTGAAAGCACTAATAAGAAACTTCATTTTAGGTATTACAATGGAACGCATACAAACCTGCACAGGCCTACAATGGAACGCTTGAATGTCACTGTTTAAAACCTGCATAGGCCTACTTCATGTTACGGACCTCTGTTTGTTTTGATAACATATGTGCATATAGTGTGATCCCTCTAGTGGTTGTGTATTCAATACTTTTTCTCACATGTATAATAATAATAATAATAATAATAATAATAATAATAATAATAATAATAATAATAATAATAATAATAATAATTAGTTCGAGTGCAAAGACGTTCGAATTTCCAAATCCGTGGCGTATTAAGGAAGAGCTTCTGGACATAACCCAACTCTTACTTCGAACTTTTATCACAATTTTGGGTTTTGCACTTGTAAGTGTTTTCAGGCAATACAGCCAAACAGCTGTATGTGAGTAAAAGCACAAAGTAAGGCGATAAGATTTACCTCATGCGCGGAAGCACATTTATTCTCAAACACTTCTTCCCTATGATGACTACAGTAACTGCAAGAAGCATAATAGTTAGATAGAAATTGACACTGAGCGGTAGGCATAGCAGCTCTTAAAAACCATCTTCTACCAGAATTCGTAAGCTATGGCATAGATAAATGTTATTTAATCTCTATAAACATCTTACTGGACAAATGAATTGTACGAATTTATAAAGTAAAATTTTTGAATTTGAATAGAATTGAATAGGGGGTTAAATGGGGACGTCAAATCAAGGCTGTATGTCCCCGTCACGATTAACACGGTTACTCTGGACTAAAAGATGTAAAGAGAAACAGGTTGAAAGACTAGAGCGCAATAAACAAGTGCTGTTAGATAAAAGGAGAAAATGAAAAAGAGAAAATAAAAGAATAAATAAAGTAAAACAGATAACAATAACAATATATAGAAAAACAATAAAAGCTAAGAGAAATTAAAAATTTAGTAGCAATAAAAAAGCGACAACACACTAAAACAGCTCAGAGAACGTGAGCAACCCCAGAAGCTTTAACAAAGTCAAGAACCGGGCGAACTATATCACTTGAATCCCCCAAAGCGCGGATAAGAACAGAAAGCAATCTGAAACGTTCTTTTAGAGCTGAGTATTCAAGACATTCAACTAGAATGTGCTGAATACTCAGCGGGACTATACACTCCTCACAGTACGGACGGTTCAATCTCTGCAGCAAGTAGCCATGCGTCAGATGAGAGTGTTCGATACGCAGACGCGCCATGAGCACTTCATCTCGACGACGATGGCACGAAGACGTACGCCATTCTCCTAGGAGTGGCTTGTCTGCATGTAACTTATTCTCAAGAGCCAGGCTCCAATCTGCTTGCCAGTGAGAGCGCAACAAAGAATAGGAATGATGCTGAAGATCGAAGCAAGGAAGGCTATGTTCCAGTGCAACCCCGGCCAAGGCGGCGTTCTTGGCAGCTGTGACAGCACATACGTTTCCCGGATGCCGATATGACCCGGCACCCAGCAGACAACGACGACACAACCCTGTTGCTGCAATTCATGGCATCTCACAAGAATGTCCTGCACGACACAGTGCATACTGAAGACATTCTGTAGACTTAAAATCACGCTCTCAGAATCGGTGCAAATAAGCACACGACAGAGTGAAAGCGTGAGAGCGTGGTCTAAGGCAAGCTTAAATGCAGTCAGTTCAGCAGTGAAGACGGAACACAGGCGATGCAAATGGAATTCGGAGCTGCCCTCGTCGGTGACAAAGGCACAGCCTACATAATCCTTATCCTTAGAACTGTCCGTAAAGAACACACTAAAATCGTGGTACTGATCTAACAGTGCGGCAAACTCTTACTGGTACACCTGGGAAATAGTAGCCCGTTTCGAATGCAGAGACAAACGTAAATCATGGCGAGGTAGACGAAGTAGCCACGGTGGAATAGCAAAAAAGTGAACCAACGAAAGATAAGGCCACATGAAATCGTCGACAAGGAAACTCTCACACGTACGAATGTACCATGGACGTGTAGATCGAGGACGTGCAGCGTAGCGCTCGTATATCCGACCACCACGGAGACATGGTCTACACGAATGGTCTGGAATACAACGCACCTGCTCAGAATAATTAAGAAGTAGTCTGCTGCGACGATATGCTAACGAAGGTTAATTGGCTTCGGCATACAGGCTGGCGACTGGACTAGTTCAGTAGGCGCCAGTAGCAATACGAATACCCAGGTGATGCACTGTGTCAAGTTGTCGTAACAGAGAAGGACGAGCAGAACCATAGACAATAGAGCCATAGTCTACTTGGACCGAAGTAGACTACGGTACAAACGAAGTAGAACAGTACGATCATCACCCCACGTGGGGTGGGAAAGGACACGAAGGAGATTCAGAGCTCGAAGACAAGAGTACTTAAGATTCTGAATATGTGGTGCCCAGGACAAGCGTCGGTCAAGCACCAGACCCAAGAAACGGACTGTATCAACGAATGACAAACGGGTGCCATCGAGGTACAAGTCCGGGTCAACAAGGCAAGTACGCTGCCGACAGAAGTGAACACATTGGGATTTCCCGGTGGAAAAGCGGAATCCAGTTCCATTTGACCAGCGAACAAGACGACTGAGAGCCAGTTGAAGCTGTCCAGTAATTCCGCGAAGTAAGATTTTTGCTTCACACGGATTGATCAAAGTAAATATGGTCAACAGAGGTCACGCACTGGCGTCAGAAAACGCATACCAGCGAATATGGAACTTTCTTGAACAAGATTTTGACTGTCGTCTGTGAGGTTTGCGATTCCGAGGATTCTCCTTCATAACACATAATTTCATAACGACGTTTAGTTCGCTTCTTTAAATTTTGGATACAACCGCTACCATTCCAGATCCTTTTTCCTTTCAGTTGCGGTGATGAGTTCAACAAGTAACACAAATTTATAAGATCTATTTTGAAAAAGAAATAAAGTAGATATACAGTATTTTTTGTTGTTTAGTCTTGGTCTCTACCTTGCAGAAGGAACAAAAACATTTGTCCTTAATTCTTGATTTCTTTCTGTCGATTCGCATAACAAAAATAATTGGCAAGAATAATTGCAAATGCAAAGGTTGATAACCCTGTGCATTGAATGGTTTCATTATGATAATGATATAAATTTGGTGGATATGCATATTTCAGGCATCATAATCATGTGACATGAATCAAATACTCCACTCTAGGTATGGATTGACAAATACTACTTTTTCTATGTATTGTAAAAATGAAAACCAATTTTTTCTGAAAATATATGAAGTTAACAATATTCGCACTTACAAGTAATTATACTACACGTTTTCTAGTGGTTCCCAGAATCCTGCAGAATATAATGGGTTTAAGAATGGTAACCATCTTTGTACATATCTAAATATAACTACTAATATTCAGTGTTTTTAATATCTACAAACAAGAGGTACAAAGAGATTCTTGGAAGTTTCAATGGAAACATTCACCAACTACTGACCCATTACCAGCATACTTTTTTGAAAACATGAGAATTTAATGATATTTGGGATCTCAATGCAATTGCATGAAACAATCAACTGTGTCTGAAACCAACAAACAATTATATCTTATTCTATCCCATAATCCGTATAAGGGGTACGGAGAGTAGAGACCCACACCATAAGAGCATATATAACTACCGATATTCCTCGTGTGGGAAAAGAAAATCCACGGAAAACCCAAGATAGGATGACCATTCTTGCCCGAACTTCCCAAAATGTGAACAAATGCTCACCTAGCTGACCTAGAGTTGTTCGGAAGCCATTAGTTAACATTTTTTGGCAGGATCACACATACCAAATAAAATAGTTTCATTGAGTTTCACCGAAATCCAAAGTATCGTCATATACGGCTGTTTTCTTTTAAAAAATAAACGTAAATGGCCAAACGGTTAATCACAGATAGTTGTTGTTATTAAGACTTTTTCTCAGGGTCACAATACTTACAACACGTCACAGTTGATTCATTTTCATCAAAATCAGAACATCGCTACATTATCCTGTTTTCAGAAAATTGGAAAGGCGGATTCTGTCATTTACACAACAGATCGTTTTCAAAAAAGTTTCCCTCTAATGGCTAAACGGGTCAGAGATTGCGTTATTCGTCTATTGAGGCTTTTTCTTAGAATCACAGTACCTGCAACATATCACGGATTCAAGCAATTCCAATTTCTATAAGAATTGAGCCGATTTTTGTATGAACATGACAATCAATTCTTTTTTTCCCGTATAAAAATATAAACAGGAAATAACATTCGAATGAACATTTCGCTTTGAGCCATTGAGGTAATAGTTGTTTAAAAATAACATGGCATAAAATAACCAAATGAAGAACACGTCAAAAATGTTTTCTATATATAAAGAAATAATACATAAAAAGATTTAATTTCACGCTTACCACAATTTCTACTGGGGTTTCAATAGTAAGCATAACAAAAAATTGGTTTTGTTGAGAGCTGTGAAAGAAATAAGAAAAGAAAATTTAACGAATGGAAATTTTCTATGCAGACTACAATTGCTAAACAATGAAATGAAACTTTAAGCTATACATGGTTGTGCTGGGTAAGGAAAACGAAGATGAATAATGATCAAAATAAGTTATGATAGAACTGGTGGAATATAGAATGTTGAATCAACGAGATAATCCCGAAAAAGCTCACTAGCCCTACTCACATGACGCAACCGTTGGAACCAGAGGTGAGCGCTTTGCCATTGACAAGGACACAAACCGAAGTATCACTCACCGATTTGAATGAAACTTTGCATACTTTTCGAACAAAAAAATAGTCGACAGGCTTTTTTTAATGTCGGCAATGGTGCGGGTTTAAGGGTAGAAACCAGACTTTGAATGTTTGGGGTGGTATACAAGCATTGAAAGAAAAATTCATTTAATGTAGAAGAATACATATTGTCACAAAAGTTTTAGAACAGCTGATTCAGAAAAATTCAAAATTACAAAATTAAAAAGGAAAATCAATATGGTGATTACAATTACAAAAAAATATTATACTTTGAATTGTTTTGCAGCTAGCCGAAAACAATTACAGTTGGCAAAGGTATTGCAAGAAAGTAGAAGATCGAATTGAAGCCTTGAGTTGGTGGAAGGTTAAAGTGGTAAGAAGATGGAGTGTTCCGACAAAACCCCCAAGCGGAGTGTCGTCCACCTCATGCTTGCTTGTTTGGGAGGGAACCAGGTACCCCACTCTCTCATAGTTTATATTTTAATTCCCGGTGGGAGATAATCTGTACTTCTGTATGTCTTATATGTATTTGTCTTCGTGTCCTTCTATTTGAGGTTAGCGCAAATAACTGTGAAACGAGAATTAACAAGAATACGAGAGAGAAGTTACCGAGACACTTCCAGTGAAAAAAAGAAAGTTGTATGAGGCACCAGGTTAAATTTAATGGTTCGAATTACTTCTAAAACCAGTTCCTTCTTCATGTCCTCGCGTGCTTCTAAGTATAATTTTGTTTCCTATTTCAAATTTGAATTCTCTCTATTATAGTGTTTTACCATGACCGAAATCAGTGTTTCATCTTTATCGTAAAGGTGTGCGATTTGCTTCATACACGAGTGTTTTTTGACTCTTACTTCACAGAGCATTTTTAGAGTAGTGGAGTGAACATTCGTATCGTAAATTATGGGTTCTGGGTCCAATTTCCGCTGAGGCTTTAAAAAAAAAATTATCAACTACAATATTCATACATCTGATGAGGAACAAAATGAAAATACTCAATTTCTTTCGATCTTACAAGTTAGATTCGAGACTGTTTCTTCACATGGGAAATACCAACATGAGGTCACTTGATTCGTATTGTCTGACGGCGTAACGTGTTCAGCAAACAATTCATGAATACACACAGGTCATCCTCAAGGACCAATATGAGTCACAAAGTTGTATGTAACGATATAGTTTCCTAGCAATCATTCCGAACGCCTCCCACTATCACTCTTAATCCTAGAAATAATAATATTTTTTCGTTCGCAATAATAATATTTTACTACACGTTCCATATGTCCGTTCAAAGAGTTTGTAAATAGGAAATATTCATTTTATATTCGTATGTATGTTTTGTCAAAATATCAATATAATGCGTACATAAATAAAAAGCTTTTATAAAGACGGGGATACTATGTATCGTGACACAGTTAGTTTCTGTTAAACTGTTCGAATTATCGATATTCATATTGTAAAGAAACTGACACCTTCTCATTTTACCCCTAACTCTTTCCGGACAATAATTCTATCAAAGTATCTTTTATAAGTTCTTTTATCCTTAGACAAGGTCTAAAAGTGTTTCTTTTTGTTTTTCATATCTACTTCAATATGTTTATATACACTGCAGTAGGCCATATAATTGTTGTATCAAACCTTCAGTAATAGTACTACTAATAGTAATGATATCGAGGGCAAATTCGGTATGAGGACAGTTTCTATTAAAACCTGTAAAATTACCCGTAATATTAGGAATAAATTATAAATAATCAGGACTGGAGAATAGTGTCCGGACACCAGCACGTATCTCCTGCGTACGTCCCTACAACTAGCAAAATTTTAAACGAAAATTTTCCAGTCTAACTTATTGTACAAAGTAAAGCTACTGAATTCACAAGGAACCTAAGAAGAAATATGTTTTTAAGTTTGAGTGAAATAAAAAGACGAATAAAGAATATAGTTGGCAACAAAACCTCGAGAAAACATACACACACGGCGTTTTTGTACAGCACAATCTCCACTTTCAGCAATAGATATAGAGACAAAAGCTCAGCTTGATACGACTAAAACAACCATAAAGAAATCGCTTAACCTCTTTTTTTGGAACAGGCTGAAAAATTAAATTTACAACACTTCCGTAAAAATAATAATAATAATAATAATAATAATAATAATAATAATAATAATAATAATAATAATAATAATAATTGTAAAGTCGTCTTAAAGTTATTCGAAATTTACTGATAGGTTGGGATTTCTGGAGGGTATTCGGAACAACAGGCCACTCATTTGTAACTACCAAAAATTTTATACAAAAATGTGCCTCTAAAGTTTCGTATAAAAAGTATTCTACTATACACTGTAAGGAAAATTACTATAATAAAAATAACTGAATATCACTGAACAGTAAGGCATATAATAACCTAAATTCTAGGAAATGCTGAAGTAATTGTAAAAGCTTTGCTACAGAAATATGTACACAGACCATAATAAACTCAATGAGCTCCGAATTGCATAGTAAAAAAAAACTAGCGTATAAGATTCAATCTACTTGGCAATTGTCACTTAAAGAATTGGCATACACTATTTCGAGAATCGAGATAAGACGGGAAAGGTTTACGATATTTTTCTTCCGGTCTTGATTCAAATTTCCAAATCGAGACGACAATTTGATTTGCCGCGTTAGCTTTACCCCGTCTGGAATGTGACATATTAATTCTAGTCTTGATTTTGTTACTTTCTTCTTAGAAACGAGATGAGAAATTTCTCTCTCCATGGACAACAATGAACAAAACCGTATTATTCTTGCCAAATGTCACGTTTATTCTTCTAATGCTATGACCTGAGCGATAATAAGCTCCTAACGTTTAATCGTCAACGAGATAATTATTGTTCTTATTAGTTTATTATTAATAGTTTATTGTAATTACTATTATTATTCTTGAAGATTTCGTTGTTCAAATATTGAATCATCCAAGTATTCAAGTATCTGTAGATAAAAAAAAACTTATGTTATCGCCGATTGTTGCCAACAAAAATTCTGAAGTTCAAAAAATACTCTATCTTCGTGGATAGGATGAGAGAGCCTTCATATTAATGGACGATTTTACCACTGAATCACAATTACTGCTCGGTAATTGATTCGGCTGTAGTGTATTCTAAATAAAGGACTATACTAAAAATTTGCTAAATAAAGGAGTTTTGTACTTTGCTTTTAAAATTCTGTAATATTGACAATTTAGTGAATACCTTGGTTGTATAATGCAATCCGAGTCCTCAAGTAGATATTCCTGTGTTTTGTATATCGATTTGACTATTAGCGAGCTACTATTTTGAGCGACCAGAAAAGGCTCTTTATTTAGGCAAGCCAGAAAAATATTTTTTTAAATGATGGGTTAGCGTTGCGGTTTCCAAACTCCGTGATCCGGGTTCGATTACCCCCTAGGAGTTAAAATTTATTAAAATCTTTCATTTACAAAACTGAGCTCCAGTTGGATGGTGCTAAATGAAAGATAATGTCTAGTGGAGTAATTTAGTAACGATTTAATCCTGAAATTAAGGAAGAGAAATGAAGGTAGAAAATGTGTTATAGATTTAGTTCTTAACGGTTCTATATTTGATATTATCCGTTAATTTCGTTCATTTTTAAATTGTTGATTATTGACATTGTGTTGTCAGCTTTTCTCCTTATGTCTCAATGTGTACATTTTCCGAAATATTTTACAAAAATTTAAGCATCAGTTATATTTTCAACCTAAGGTGATTACGGATAAGTTCTTAAGGGAAGTACGGAACTTGTTTTAGTGTTTTCGAATTTTGAATTTTTAATATTTACTAATAAATTACTATATACCAATATTTAGTATTTTCAAAAGTCATTTAACGAATATTAAAATCTGACAAGTTCCTTTTCCGAAGAACTATTACAGAACCTAGGAGCTCAGACCCATTTAGACCACGAAAATTTTCATTGGATTCTGGGTTCTACCCCTCAGTGATATAACCAAATTTCATCAGCGCGTCTTTTGGTGAATTTCCTCTATCACTCTTTCCTGGTGGAAAGATACTATCACAGACGATGAGCGATTCAGGTGGCTTGAAAATCCATTCAATTTAACAGAACAGTTATTACAAAATGTATTAACACCAGGAAACGAGAGAAGAAGTTAGATGTACAAAAAAGAGGGGTAAGCTTTAATACAGACCAGTGACGTAAATCAAACCTGAGATTAGACAAGGACAAAGATATTCATATTGAGAACTTCAAGAATCGAACTGAGAACAGAAAAGTGAGTGAGACATGAAGAAGTACATTGAACAATGACCTGTTGTGAATGAGGATGAACATTTCCCACTTCCACATCCAGTGAAGAAGAAGAGAAGACAGTAAGACGAAACTGAAAAGAGTTGGAATACAAGAGTATCGAGAAGGGCGAAAGTGTCTGTGATTTCGCGATTGCCCAGTTCATTTTAAAACAAAGAAATTAACCAAGAAAAGCAAAAATGAGAAGTGAGAAACATAGGTATTTCCTTTCTGATAGAAGCCTCGTAAGAGAATAGTTTCCATCCCCTTACATTACTCTCCCGTTGTCAATTCCCCCTCCTGAAGCAGGGATCACCCTGAGTGGGTGTCGAGAGGGAAGACTTCTCGGCAAAACTGCATGTCACTCGAATTACGAATCAATAACAGGAAGCGATCTAAAAAAGCAGATTTATTTTTACAACTGAAAAGAATAAATTCATCCCTGCGGCTCGCGGTGGAGAAGTGATCGTCTTCATTTAGTGATGCTAACATCGTGTGTAGTTTAGATTCTCAAATACTACTCTTTGAGAACTTTGAATGTGAACATGAATAATCAATAGTATGAAGAATTAGTGAATTTGGCTAGCGGCATCCATATAACATATTCATGGAAGTGCGGTAACATTTCTGATTTGGTCTGCAACGATGGTATTCCAGTAACTGGCAGTCTCAGGCTGACAAGTGTCCTTCTTCGTGTTATAGAAGAGAGGTTAAAATGTTATGCATTAATTGCAACCTTCCTAGCCAAGGGTCTGAAGACAAATCAACCGGGCTGTGGAATCCTATTACAATAGCACACTTATTTTCGGAGCTCTACCAGTACTCAACCAAATTAACTTTACCAGTACTCTATTTAGAAAATGTGGCGGTAGTAAATCTATTGGGTTTTATTTCTCTTTTCCTCAGTTTATGGGGAATTTACCAAGCAAATGGAAGATTATAGAAGCCGTATCATCTCTTTTCGATAAATAGTTTCTGGTTCTGTCTAAATGGTTATAACAGAACTCTAAAATACGACAAAATACAACTCTAAAATACGACAAAATACGAAAACTCTAAAATCTGACAAAATATTTTGTTTCTGTGAGAGATAGAAATTTAAATTGAGCATTCTATAATTACTCAAGTACTTTCCAGATTATGAGAGCATTGGATACTATTGAAAGTTACAATGTATTGTAGTGAAATTAATCAACAAAATTGTAATAACAATCTTATAGCGGAACTCTGCATTTGCAATCTGTTATAAAACTAGATAAACTGTGTGGCCAACTTTCGAAATATAGTACTTTTCATTAAGTTAACAATGTGAGCGGTGTGAAGAGTTCTGTGTTCATCAACCAAGTAACAATTGAAGCTAGAACGAGTGTGATTGACAAAAAAAAAAAAAGAAAATTAACAACCACCGGCCACGAAAGGACAATAAGCAGGCCTCAATGTTCTTCCCCGAATCCTGATGTTCCCCCTCCTGTAAATATAATTGAGAGCACCTGGCAAGACGTGGTAGCGGCAAGACATCCATACTGGTGTTCACATCCCTACTTATTTGGTGTCTCTTTTCCTGTTTTGGCCATTTTCTTTCTTGTCAGTTGGGAAGCAATTTTGGTATTATTTAAATAAACGTGTAGTGACAATATTGGTTAACATAGCATTCTATGAATCTAGTCAAAACGCCAGTACCGCTAGTACATGCTACAGATGTAGTTCTATTGTGTGCTGTAAAATATGTTATATATACAATGTGTAATATGCATTAAGAGTTAAAGCAAAAGGCATCCGCTGTGTGTGTGAATACGAAAAGGAAAATAAAGAAGTTTCCGGCTGAAAATAAGGAGTACAATATGAAAAGACAAATATAGCACTGTGTCTTCCTGGGCATGAAGCATCGGAGATTAAGCCGAATTGAGCCGGTATAGTGAACGACAGGCGAAGTAAAGAAAGTATGTAAAAAATGTACAAGTCTTAATAGTCCTAATAGTCTTAATGAAAAGATATTGAAATATCGATAAAGGATTGGCAAGTTTTGTGTTTTATTAATACACGTGCATTCCCCAAGTATTATAGTGCTTTTTTGGATTTTATACAAGAGTACACGATTTCAAACTGAATAAAATATAGCTCGTTAGTTTGACATCAAATGTCAGAATTTCGCCTGTTAGTAGTTTGCTACCTCATTTCAGTAATAAAAACCATTTTATAAGGTTTATAGCGAAACCTCGAATTTCCTTCGATGTGATCGAATACAGTTTTACTTTTTGCACATCATAGACTTTTTAAAAAATAATCTAAAAGGTGTGAAGTCTAAGATGAGGTTAGATAAGTTAATACTACAGTTAAGAGATATACCAAAAACATTTTATTCGCGTATGTTGATTATGTACTGTTTTATAAGCATAACAGCGAAGATACAAAGAATTTAACATGCTTTTTTGAATTTTCGAATAAAAAACTTAGATTTTGAAATTTCTGTGTGAGGATACTGAACAGAGTGAATAATCAGGAAGTGATTGGAACGTGTGACAATCATCATTTCTGACGTTTGTATACACAAATTAGAATCCATTACGAGTAAAATGCGTTTTCTTGCATTTTGTAGAAATGTAGCACTTAGATGGAAAAATCAGTGAAATTTGTAATAAATTCTACTCTTAATAATTCTACATACTTAAAAAAGCACATCTAAGCATAGAATTTGATTTTGTAAGTAAGGTTGTCGAAACTAGCAATTTCTAGGACTAAAAGTTTCGAGTTTTCGTAAATTTAGCATTTTAAGTTCAGACCTAGAAATTGAGAGTTCTGTTGTGGGTAGAGAGAAGAAAGACGAAAGCTAAAATCTCGCCATATCAGTAAATGTCACGGAAACACTGTTTCAATTTGTTATCGTGACGGAAATTTGCTTCCTCAAGACCAAGCTAAAATAATTTCGCCTATTTAGCAGTTGGCAGGACTTCGATAGTCTTTTATTTCCGTCTCTAACACTAGGTTAAAAGTAAGAAATGAAATGCAATAAAACAAGAATATCAGTTCCGATGTAGCGAAAACAAAGTAATATTAAATTTATCACTAAGATTTGAGTAAACGACTTTTAGGTATTTGCTAAATTTTATTTTAGCATTAACCTTACCTCATAAGAAATATGGACTAAGGCACAAAGTCAAAAATCACGAAAAAGTAGGAAAAATTAGAAAATTATATGAGAGAAGAAGTTCGACCGAAATTAATAATAGTTATTACTATAATATATTCAACATTGACAGAAGATCCGATTTTAATGAGACAAGTTCCGGGTATTCTTCATTATTCACAAAATTTAAAAATAACATACATTTTTAGCATGTCGGGTAGTGGTTCAGATGTAGCAACTAAACAATAAGACAGTAATCGAGTTCCATTTCGAAACTAAATGTAAATGTGTAGGTAATGTGCCGAAACTGCGATGAAATTTTCGATATTTCTTATTTCCTTAGTCCGTGTAAGAACTTAATGTTGACGGACAGGAAATCCAAAGCCGATGGTAAACACGAACGGTGGCTTCTGATGTCAATTTTATCAATAGTTAGGAACTATTTTATTGAAAATACTATTTTTCTCCAAGAAAATTATTTTTTTTTATCAAAGGAATGAACATAAATATATTATTCACACAGACAACAAAAATTGTAAAGTAAACAAATTAATTTTTCGTCCTCTTTCTAATGTAGTCGAAAGCATTATAGATTATCTTATGCAATCCAAAGTTTTCTAATGAAATTTCGATATACTTTATACTTATTCGGTATCTGTATATTTATACTGTAGGTTATATTAGAGAAACATACTCATAACCAGGCCCGTAATTATATATTTTGCGTATCTATGCTCTAAATTGTATGCCGCACCATGGAAAAAATTTTCGCCCCTTCTAAAAGCTAATATTATAGTTGAATTCATAATTTTTAGGCCATTGAGAAGAATAGCGACAGTTTTAAACGAATTCAACCTCAAGGTCATACTCCACTCCCCATTGAGAAGACAAGATTTCAAAAGTAATCGAAATCGACAGATATTCATAGGTGTTCAAACTCGCGAGCCCGACGCTCGTGAGCTCGGCACTCGCGCTCAACCGGGCTCGGGCTCAATAATTAAGCCCGAGCCCCAATGAAATAAGTGAGCGCGACCCCGAGTGAGCGCGAGCCCACTTCAGATTAGTGAGGGCGAGCCCGAGTGAGCGCGAGACCAGTTAAGAGAAATGAGCGCGAGTGCGAATGAGCGCGAGTCCAGTTCAGAGAAGTGATCGCGAGCCCATTTGAGGGAAATGATCGCGAGTCCGAGTGATCGTGAGCCCAATTAAGAGAACTGAGCGCGAGTGCGAATGAGCGCGAGCCCAGTTCAGAGAAGTGATCACGAGCCCGAGTGAGCGCGAGCCCAGTTAGGAGAAGTGATCGCGAGCTCAAGTGAGCGCGAGCCCAGTTGAGGTAAGTGATCGCGAGCCCGAGTGGGTGCAAGCTCAGTTGAGAGAAGTGAGCATGAGCCCGAGCGAGCGCGAGTTAAATTGAGTGCGAGCCCGCGCTCACTTAACACTCACGTGGACTCATTTGCTTTAGAGTAAAAAAAAATAGGAAACTCATTCCATGTGCAGAATTGTAAAGGAAGAATGAAAAAAAAACTTTACAAAAAGAGAAAACACACTCTTGAGGTCTGATCTGTCATTTTATTGTCCAGAGGACTTCAAACACCTTTCGATAGAGAACCGACTTTTTTATGGTTATGAGAGGATGGTATTTGTTTGAGGCAGGTATTTGTTTTTGTTGTTTTAATAACAACTTCCATGACCCAAGCTTCTTCTTCTTCTTCTTCTTTTTTTTTGGTGAGATCATAGAGTAAGGAAACTACTTGACCTTGCGAAGTAGGAAATTTATTTACTAGCAACTAATGAAGCTGTGCGTTCATAGAAAAATCGAGCGAAATAATTATGTATTATTTAATTGTAGCTTCTTTAAATCCCAATAAACAAGAGTAGCTCTTAAGAATGTTGATAACTTGCACCATAATGGTCATTCATTCCATTAATTTATATGAGGAAACATTGTTTTAATTTTTTGAAATAAAAGAATTTTAGACTGTTAATTTTACTGACTACTTCTTCTTGAGATCTTTAAATGTATTCTAAGCGAAATTTAACTATGGTATTATGCAATTTTAATATATATAAATGAAAACTAAAACAATATTACATTGAATATTTTTATAGCAAGGAACTCTTAAATAGGCCAGAAAAAGAAATTAGTAAAATTGAATGATTAAAATCTCGTCTATTTAAAAGAAAAATTCTTCCGCATATAACTCAATGGGCTATTAAAAAAGAAAGATAGGAATTCAACATCCAAAAAAATAAGACACACACACACACACACACATCTCCTTTCATTAAAGTCTTTTTTCGAAAGCTACCCTGAAACGATGGCGAGTCGTTTGTTACAACCAGTGTTAAAAGTGAGGGAAACGACGAGGGACGTCATCCCCTACTTTCAAAAATATCTATGGCGTCCCTCCACTTCCTAAAAAATATAGTGGGCAAAGACAGGCACAGGGGACAGCATAACGTCATGTGTTCCTCAACCTTTTCAGATCCATTTTTACCCTTGGTTGCAATTCGATTTTGATGTTGTTGACACAATATTTTCATTGCGGATTTATCAAATCTTATTACCGTGAAGATTAGCACATACCTGACGAAATAGCTATGGGTTGCCAGGCACTTATTCATATTGATTCACTGAATAAGTGGTAAGTATTCTCAACTTCCAGACGAGCGAGATCTCATATAACCTCACTGATGAAAAAGAATATTAAGCTCCAAAGAAACAAACACAAAACATTCTAAATTTCACGATAGCTTCGTAAATTGACATAATTACATTTCCTCTTTTAACATAGTTTTTAATATTACCTCATTTTATACAGGTACTATTTTTCCGTTATGTTACGTCATTAAAGACCCGGCTTTTAATATACATAAGGAAATGTAAAGATTAATTGAAAACTAGAACCACAATATGCTTCCCATTTTCGAAAGTATTACACATAACGTCTCGACTCAAACTGATATTATGACGTAAATTTATTCATAAACATCTTTATTGAGCTTTCATTAACTTCTAATTTTCTTTGGTGTGTTTTAACAAAATGCATGTTATAATCAACGCATGTTTTCAAATTTTCAGTTTTAATACTCTTAAACTTAGCCTAAATTAAGAAATATTCTTATTTAATGTATTTTAGCAGTACAACATGCTTTCAAATACATAATTAAAAGTAGAGGTTGCTCCTGAGGAAAGTCACATAGTTAAAAAGTAAGGTTTTCTTGCTTCAAAGTAAGGGCAAAAAGTAATCTAATGGACTTAGAACATGCAGGCCCGAATGGGAACACTATTGTGGGGCTCCAGGTTTCAGAAAAACATGTAAAGAAGTCACATTAAGACTATATCATCCCGGTATTCATGGAAGTGTCATATCACTTAATAGGCCTATTTTTTCATCAGAAGTTGGAAACGTAAAGAAAGAAAAAAAACTGCTGCAGAATTAACTTTAGAAAATATTGCTTGTTTCTTAATACAAACTATTCACTCCTTCAAATTCTAGATAGAGGCCAACAGGCTATACGTTCCCTTGTTTCTCCATTTGTATATGAGATCCTGGCCGCCCATATTGTTTTATACGGAAAGTACGTACACATGGAATACTTAGAAAGTATTATAAAACTTGCGTTTTCAGCTACACGTTTGCAGTCCAAAAACTACAGGATTTACAAATGTAACATACGATTTTACATACGCTACGTACACATTTTTCTCAGTGTATGGTATTGAAGCATAGTCTCAGATGCATAGCTATTATCTACAGAGCACGACAATGAATGAGCCTCGATGCTTGGTAATACAATAAAACTTGAAGGCGAACGTCTGCTTTTAGCATATCTGAGATTTACTAATTTTGTTGTACTTACTAATTCATGCAGTTCCTGAGCACAAAATTATCATCGGCCAAGATCGATCTCCACTTCACTGACTCGGGGTTGGATAGTTGGTTTTTTAACAATGGGTGGGACGGGGGGAGGGTTAACATTCTTCAGAGCACTAACACTTTCACTTTGAACTTCTTGGTGACAGGGGTTCAGAAAGTGTATACTGGATTGTGGACTACACAATGGTTCAATACTTGCATTATCACATTCACAATCAGTTTGGACATCTTCGTTACGCTGACTAAACGATAAAAAGAAATCACCTATAATTTATTCCTAATAAAAATCATTGGACAACAGTATTACAAGCTCTTCCATTGGTCTAGTGGCTAGCACGCGCGACTTTCGTGATAGATTCCCTGTGGGAAAGTATTAAACGACAGTGGTTCAGATTCCACGTTAAAGCTATAAGTCCATGTCTCATATAGCCTCGCTGATCAAAGGGGACGGTGAAAGATAATCAATTAATCAATCAACAGTATTTCAAATTTCAGCTTCATAAACAACCTATGACTTGTAGGACTAGGTCATTTTGTTAAAGCACCTGTTTTAACGAAGTTTAGTATTAACGTGTCAGGTATTTCTATGAGATAAGAAAAAAACATTATTTTGTAACTAAATGATAGCCCTATCCACATGGATTCTGCAAACAGAAACAATGAAGATCGATATAAAAGTGACTCATATTATTTTAACAAAAATCGATTTAGATAATAGTTTGGGCTGCCGCAAAAATAGGAAAAGTTAGAAAACACCGATTAATTGTAACAACTCCCTCAGGGGTTGAAATTGGAAAGCATACGCCATTAATTAGCCTATTAAGGTGTACAAGCACGCGAGCATGGCTCTTGCGCTCAACTGGGCTCGGGCTCAATAATTGAGCCCGAGCACGAACGAGCGTGATCCCAATTGAGAGAAATGAGCCCGAGCGCGAGCGCAGTCGAGAGAAGGGAGCGTGAGCCCAAGTGAGCGCGAGTCAAGTTGAGACAAGTGAGCGTGAAACCGGGTGAGTACAAGCCCAGTGGACAGAAGTGAGCTCGAGCCCAGATAAGATCAGTGAGTGCGAGCGCGAGTGAGCGCGGCCCAGTTGGGAGAAGTGATCGCGAGCGCTGGTGATCGCGAGTCCAGTTGAGACAAGTGAGCGCGAGCCCGAGTGAGTGCAAGCTCAGTGGACAGAAGTGAGCGCGAACCCGGGTGGGTGCGACCCCAGATAAGATTAGTGAGTGCGAGCGCAAGTGAGCGCGAGCCCAGTTGGGAGAAGTGATCGCGAGCGCTAGTGATCGCGAGTCCAGTTGAGACGGTGAGCGCGAGTACAGTCGAGAGAGATGAGCGCGAGCCCGAGTGAGTGCGAGCTCAGTTGAGAGGAGTGAGCGCGAGCGCGAGTGAGCGCGAGCCCCGTTGAGATAGGTGAGCGCGAGCCCGAGCGAGCCCAGTGGAAAATGGCCATCTATGCAGATATTAGTGTTAAATAATTAGTTTTCGAGGTAGATGAGATTAACTCTATTAGATTTCATGATCTTCAAGTTCGTCCTCAACCCTTGGAGTGAGGGTGGGAGAAGATGAATTTTTAAAAATAATCAGATAAACTAGCTAGTTAGTAACAACTGTAATCAGAGCGAAATAAACATATTAATATATTTTCTCGCGCTTGCACGGGAATCTGCAGGCTGCTAGTTTTAAATATTACTTTATTGTGAATCTTTCATCAAACCATGAGGGCCACGGTGGATCAGTGGTAGAGCCTTCACCTGAGATTAGTAGGTTTTTTGGTTCGATCCCAGTTAGCGCCTAGTGAGCCTTGTGGTGCACAAACACCGTGTATGTGAGCTTTTTCGGGTTGTCCCGTTGCCTTGCACTTTTCATTCCATCGTCCTATTCATTTCTCATCATTACCGTCTCCTTTAGTCTCGCCAGCATGGTAGAATCGTGGGACATAAAAGTTAGAGATTTAATTGGAATTCATTTATAAAATTATAAAATTTTGTAGCCTTTAAATTCTGCTCGAGCACAGAATACCACTTACTTAAACATGGGCCTGTTCATAGGGTGAGAGAATACACTGACTAGTGACTAAATCAGTGCTCTGTGTAGTAACGATGTCGCTTAAAAGTGATACTGGAGGAAGTATGAAATTTCTTATTGATTTTTTTACAATATATAGTAGATAGTCATGGTCACTTCTGGGCTAAATCTCTAGACCAACCAATTTCGGACATATTTTTGACCAGCGCATAAGGAAACAACTAATTATACAAAATTACACGGCGCAAAGTATTCCCATAACTACAATGCTAAAGTGAGATCGCATAGGCTTTTATGACATTTAAAGTCATAAAAACTTACATCTGACTACAAAAAATCACTAAATCTAGCTATAAAAATTACAAAAATCATTAAATCTAGTTACAAAAATTACAAAAATCACTAAATCTAGTTATAAAAATTACAAAAAACACTAAATCTAGTTACAAAATTACAAAAATTTACTAAATCTAGTTACAAAAATTACAAAAAAATACTAAATCTAGTTACAAAATTTTATAAAATCACTAAATCTAGTTACAAAAATTACAAAGAAACTAAATCTAGTTACAAAAATTACAAAAATCACAAAATCTAGCTACAAAAATTACAAAAAATCACTAAATCTAGTAACAAAATTACAAAAAATCACTAAATCTAGTTATAAAAATTACAAAAAATCACTAAATCTAGTTATAAAAATTACAAAAAACTAAATCTAGTTACAAAAATTACAAAAAAATACTAAATTTAGTTATAAAAATTACAAAAATCACTAAATCTAGTTACAAAAATTACAAAAAATCACTAAATCTAGTTATAAAAATTACAAAAAATCATTAAATATAGTTATAAAAATTACAAAAATCACTAAATCTACTTACAAAAATTACAAAAAATCATTAAATGTAGTTACAAATGATTTACATAAGAATCAAATAGAACATTATAGTACTAAACTATAAACAATTTACATCTAAAAACTTACAATCTAAAATCTTATATTTAAAGCTACAATTCTTCTATCTTATAATGTCCCCATGGTAGAGTACTTATCCCATCCTTTAAAACACATCTCTTATCATCTAGACAACTTAAAGCTAACTTATGTACTTCTATACTATACAAATCGTGCTTATAACTTCTAATCAAGTTCATCTTCTTATATTTTTCTTTTTGATTGAACAAGCAGTCTTTACAATCGTTTAATGATAGTTCTTTACTTATAACATTTTTCTTAACTCCTTTTGCTTTCTTACAACATTTATCTTTTTCGAATCTGATTGAATACATTTTTGATCTTAAACCAACAAATTCTTCTATGATTGTTTTTTAAGTTCATCTTTCATCTTACCAAGTATTTTCTTATTGGCCTGTGGTATCTTATATCTGTTATCTTTAGAGTAATCACTCGTGTCGAAGTAATCAATATAATTTTTCCTGTCATCGTACACATCTTCTGTTTGGATATGGTATATATAACTATCGGTATCTGTATAACATACTTCTATTTTGTCTTGATATTTTGGTTTCATCACATTATAATGGAAATCGTACATTAAATATTTTGACAAATCTAGAATTGACATACCAACATTAATTGGTTTGTTAAATTGCACTTTAATCTTGTTCATGTGAACTGCTACTAAATTTTTTGTAAAAACTGTAGTACTATTAAAATTTGGTTTCGCTACAAGCTTCTCGTATTTTTCTCATCACTTACAAGTTTAATATTAACTTTCTTTCTAATATTCTCCATAGTCTTCCCAAATACTGAATTATCCATGAGCTTATAAAAGTCTCTTTCAAAATCATTTGTTGCTTTCGTTCTCATTTGTGTGTTTAAATCAATATATTTCTTTAACCAATCTGATTGTTTGAACTCTATTACTCGATGTATCTTGTTAAGTTTTAATCCAAGTGAAAGACATTGTTTTAGGTTTCGTTAGTGAATTACATATTTTTCTTGGTCATATAGGGTTGTTAATAGCTTCGATTGTTTTGAACCAGGCCGACATATATTTTGAGGAGCTAATGGGTAGTCTTTGTGATAGTCATGTAAATCTTTAGGATATTCAAGATCAACTTTTAATATATAACCAGTATCAGAATCATCAGGTATATTTGTGAAATCTATTTTTTCAATCTCATCTTCACTTAACTATCTAAATTCCTTATACGTTAGATATTGACTCATCGCCCACCCATACAAGTTATTGGCATCTAGATACATTAAGTATGAATCTTCTTTATTCTTATCATAGTCTTCCATATACTTATTATTTGCTTTAACATATCTTTTTGAGCATTGACTAATCCCATCTTTTATACCTTTCTTTACCATTAATACCACATCATAATCCCACAAGAATTCTTATTTTATATTTGTCATCTTTAACATCGCATCCCAAGCTAAACCAGGTGCTGTCATATACCAAGCAGGATCAAGGTCATAAGCTTTAAGACATGTTTCTCTAACGTTCTCAAACACATCTGCTAACAATAATACATCTGTTTTCAAATATAAATCATGGTATTGTCCGAGATTCTTAATGTCAAATGTTTCCCATACTTTCTTTGCATGTTCATAAAATCATGTGTGTTCATAAGCTTGTTGAAGAATGCTTCCTTTACCGGTAGTTTTCTTTCTCTAAACCTATTCCAATTGTTAACATAATCATATGTGTAAACACCTTTTCTTATTACAAGTTGAAACGGTTCTTGATTAGGACAAAAGTGTTCGGTATGTATCATTTGCTCACGTTTCAAGTACGATGACAATTTGTCTAAACTAGATGCCATAAATCTAAATGAATCTACAAATTTCAATTTAATAGTTCCAACCTTTTTACTGAATGATATGTATCTTTCTTCATTATTGGGTATTAGATCTATTTCTTCTTTATTACATCCAAGCTCTTTTATAAACAAGTGTGAGTCATATCCTGTCAAGTTATGTATGATCGCTGGTACAAACTTTGGTACTTTGACTTAAATTGCAGTTATTACATAGAGGTGCTACAAATTTTCCTCTTATATGATCATGATGCTTAACTTTATAATTTTCTTTAGTATACTCCTGCTTACAGTAATAACAACATTTAGATTCATTGAACTCTTTTCTCTGACTTTTTGTTAATGGTAATTCGTTATTTTGTTGTATATGTTCGATATGTGTTTAGCTTATTTTGTTAACAATCTTATAAATTTATTAGCAGCGTTCTCACTTCAATACAAAACAGGATTAGTTTTACTTCCATCGCTCTTTACTACATAATAACAAAATCCAGATGGTTTTTATTGTTGATATTTTTTCGTATATGGCTCGTTATCTGGATAACATTCTTCACAACCCATAACGTTATGTAACAAACATTCAAAATCAGCATACATCAAAATTGGCATTTTTATTGTGTATTGGTAGTTTTTAAATTCAACACATTTACCTTCTTCAGGCATTATTAGTTTTACTGGTTCATTTAACGGACAATCTTCCTCATGTTTGTTTAAAGCGTCTTGTGAGTAAAAGTATAACAAACATCTATCACATAAATATTTTCGAGCTCTCTTTTTAGTTAACTGTGTACATACTAGTCTGCTTAAATCCTTAATCCAACAATAGTGTGTTTTAACTTGATCTTCATTTTCTTCTTTTATATATAATAAATTGACATGATATTCTTGCTTATTATGTGTGTGATGTAGTATATAGATTGAATAGTCTTTATCGTATGCATAAACATTTATAGAAATATCAAGTAATTCTTCAGCTTTTGGAATATCGCTTAGTTTTACAGGAAAATGAATGTTTTTCTAATTTAGATTCTAAGTTTAACAAAAGTTCATTATTTTTTGGTACTCGTTCAGGATGTGAATTTGTAGGATATAAGGCTCTGTATAATGAATATAAGAAACATTTTTCATCTTCATTCTTTACATTAATTACTGCCCTTTTGTTTTGAATTTGTTTAGGTAATTGTATGTATGTTGATCCTCTATATGGTGTATATTTGACGATTGCTAGTTGTAAAAAGTTAATGTTTATAATTGCCCAGCCAGAACCTCTAGCTTGGAACTCATCCATTCTTGTTCTTAATCTTTGTTTCATCTTAGTTATTTCTTCTTTTAAATTACTTGAATGATATATTTCTTGGTTTTCAGTGTTAAAATAGAACTTTTGAGTTTCTTCACCTTTCTTATATGTGCAACTTATATAAAGATTAGCTTTTAATGAACTATGTTTATTTAAGCTAATTTGTAATCTGTTTAATATAGCTTTAGATGTTGCAGTAATATATTGTTCAAGTGGATCTTGTGGTTTGTAATCTGTTGTAAATTCCCATGTTTCTAATCTTGATTTCATTGTCGTTCCTTTGAGTTTTACAACAATTGGTACTGATTCAACTTTGATTTTTGGTTCTTCAATTATTTCTTGTTTAAATGGGAATATATCTCAAATCTGTCTTCTGCTTTGTTCATCATCATATTGTTTAAGAAGGTTTATCTGTTCATGTTTTCTTAATAGGGAATATCTTCTGATTCCCCTCTCTTTACATCGTCGCCTTAACTCCACTACAGTAAATCTAATATAATTACTAATATTTTAATATATAGAAAATTCTACTGCTCAATTCTTTATCTTCGCCGGATTATTTCTATTCATTTTTGTACTATTTTTACCTCGATATATACTAATACAACATTTAACATTGTACACTCCTGCCATTGTTTACATATTACGCGTTGTATTAGAACACGACTTTTATGAGAATAACCCATCAAAGTTACATATACACATTAAAATTATATCATTTTTGTAAACTTACTCATCATCGTCATAATCTTCACTACCATATTTATATTCATCATCACTACTCAAATCAGATGTTTTTTGTTGTATTATTAATAATTCTTTTTCCTTTAACAGTATTTGCTTCTCTAGTAGTGCTGCTAAGAGTTTAAGATCATCATGAATTAGTTTGTCTATCATGTAATAAATTAAAATCTTTCTCCATATTTATTATATAGAAAACCAACAAAAATGAGATAAATTTGAAAAAATCTAAGAATAAAAACGAACAGGTGAATATGGGTAGTACTAAGGAAATATTATCTTACAAACCTATATTTGATTGTGTATGTAAATATTTAGATATTGGTGGTTATAATGATGAAGACAAAATAAATTTTAGCTCATCCATAGGTATGTTAGATCATTTGTTCAAGAAAGCCGTTAAAGAAAACAACTTATTTCTTATACAAAACATTCTCTATGCAATAGTTATGAATTTGTCTGATGAGATGTTAGATTCACTGACTGATGTACAATGGTTATCTATAGGTTATGATGATTATGAGGAGGAATATAACTATGATCACATTACAGAAGACTTCATATGCAAATATCAGGAGAAAGTTAATTTGAGTAAAATATGTTCATGGAAAAAGTTATCAGAAGAGTTTATAAGAGAATTAGCTGATAAAGTTGATTGGGAGAATGTTTCGGAAAGCCAAGACTTACGAGAAGACTTTATAAGAGAATTTGCAGATAGAGTTGTTTGGAAAGTAGTATCGTTAAATCAAAACATATCTGAAAAATGTATTAATGAGTTTATAGACAAAGTTGATTTTGATGCCATATCTTATGGAAGCAAACTCTCTGAAGCCTTTGTAAAAAACATGCAGATAGAGTTGATTGGTGGAGCTTATGTAGGACTCAGCAATTATCAGAAAACCTTATAAGAGATTATGCTGACAAAGTAGATTGGAGAACGATTTCAATATTTCAAAATTTAACAGAAGAATTTATTGCAGAGTTCAAAGACCGCGTTTATTGGTATAACATTTCAATTTATCAAGACCTTTCTGTAAAGTTTATATATGTATTTAGACACTTTGTGGATTGGAGAGTTATAATAAGAAAATATCATAATAATTCTGATTTAGGTACTATATGGAATTTAGCATTCGATGTTACAACAAATGGTTTGTTTAATGTTTAACTAATTAACATAAAAATAGTAACCTTACTTATTAATTACCTTTAATCTATCCGAGCCTTTTATGGTTATTATTCCATAAAAGACAACATTTATATTTAGATAACAACATTACTTTTATCTATCCAGCTATTATGTGAATCATCAAATCCTAGCCATTTAACGTATACTTTATCACTTTTCATTCTTAACACCTTTTCCACCAAGTATTCATCTTTATGTTTCGTCTTTAATAGTTCTGGTTCGTAAAATCTACCTTGCACATCTTCTTCTTCTAAATCTTTAATTCTATATGTAGGTGGATTAGATGGAATAACTTCACTAATAACAAATACTTCTGTTGACCAATTAGGTGTATATCCTTTCTCAAATAACCCTTTCGATTTACTTATACGAACATAATCGCCTAATTTGTATTTGAGTTTAACAAGTTTATATTGTTTCTTATACACTTTCTCCAATATTGTTCGCTCATTCTTCTTATTAACCTCTATAGGCTTTAAGCCAATTGTTCTATGTACTCTATTATTATACTCACTACCCAATGTTGGTAATATCTCTATCCATTTATAATTCCCTTGTGTTGTGAACCTTTTCCACATGTTTTGTTTAAGTGTTCTATTAAATCTTTCAACAACAGAAGCTTTCATAACACTATAGGTTAAGTAATGATTAATCTTATTTTCATCCATTAACTTCTTAAACTCTTTATTGTAAAACTCTTTACCTTGATCAGTTTGTAAGTTACTAGGTTTTCTCATTCTTAATATGGATTCGAATGCTTCTGTACCATTTTTACTACTCTTATCTTTAAGAGAAACAGCAAACGCATAATTCGAAAACACATCTATAATCGTTAGCAAATACTTATAACCTTTATTTAATTTGGAAACACCTTTTAATACTCCATTATCCATTTCTACAAGATCAGCTTGCCAAAGATCATCGATACCTTTTATAACCACACTTATACTGTCAATGTTTTTTCTAGATGGTTTGTGAATTTCTTCTATCATGTCTTCTCTAACACCTTTACCATCATATAGTCAATCATTCTTTTTAACGAATTGAGTTTTAGTAACACCGCATACAGAACAAATACCTTTCTTTAGATATCTTCCATTCTTTGTTTTTTCAATTCTAATTGTGTCTTTCTTTGTATCTGTTGATTTCTTACATTTAGCACAATACATCATCATTATTTATTGTATAGAAAATCAATAAAATAATTAAAATTTATCACTACCTAATACTATACGTTTAACATTATCAACATCACTTGATTCGTTTTCACCTTCATCTTCTATTTCTATATACATAATAAGCAATAATAATTTACCTTCTTTCAATTCAGAATCATTAGATTGTCTAACTGTTAACTGATCATGCATATTAAAGTGTAATGGAAAATTTTCAACTAAAGCATCATTTAAAAATAGGTCTATAAGATGTTTATTAAGACTTGATTCTATATGCATTAACCTACCTCTATAAAGATTTTTGTAGGCAGCAGCTAAATTATATACAAAAAGGCTGGTTTCCCAAGATCATCTTCTGCCAATCGACATGGAAATTCAACAATTTCTTTTCTTGTAAGTAAATTAAACTCTTCTTTCGCTGATTCAAGCTGTTCTAATGTTACAACATCTTGTTTATCAATAGCATTAGATACATAACCAATCTTTTATTCTTAAAATCAACCCAGGATGTAGAAACTTCTCTACATTCTTCTATTATACTTTTAACATTACCAAAAATACCTATATTTATTATATAGTAAACGTCTTTGGGAAAGCTCTCTTTCTATGAACATTACAACAAAAAATAATTGTCCTTTCTCCATAGCTGAATTTTTATTTGGCTTAATTGTAATTATATCGTTCTTGTTAAAGTTAAAAGGTAAATTTTCAATCAAAGTATCACCCAAATATACCTCTAGAAAGTATTTATCCAAACTTAATTCCATGTGCATTATTTTCCCAATATAGTGAAATTTGTAACCATTAGAGAGATTAAATATTCTAAAGATTGGGTCTTTAACATTCTTAGTTCTCAATCGATATAATAGAGGTACAGTTTCTTTTTGCATGATCAGTTTAGTAGTATCCATCCTAATCTTTTGAAAATCTTTCTTTATGTTTGTATCTTGTAACGTTTCTAATGCATCTTCAAATCGTTTTCTATCGTTCTCTAATTGAGCTTCTATTGACCTAAGTTGACTTAAACTAACAACATCATTTAAATTCTCCAACAATTTTAATTTTCTTCACTAATATTAACATCACCTTTTCTATCTTTAACATTACCAAATATATCTATACTCATTTATTATACCGAAAATGTCCATCCTAAATTTTCAAAATATTTTTTAACATCTCTATTTGTCTAGGTGAATGATTAAAATCAATATCAACATGAACATCATGCTTTTTCAACAGAGAGTACAATACACATTTTAAGTTGATAAACAATACTCTTTTCGGATACAGTTCTTTAAAGGTCTCGTGTAAATTTTCGAAGTCGATTATAAGTGTTTCTTGCATATGTCGTAAGTTTAATGGTTTCTGATCGGTAAGGTGATAGTGTATTAAATAAACATCATCATATATTTTTGTGTGTTTCTTTTCTTTAGTACTTCTAAAACATCTTTTGTTGATATTAAATGTTTTGACATATCCCTAAATTCATCATTTAACACCTTGAACACATCTTCAGGAATAATTCTATCCTGTAAAGCTTGCAAACGAGATAGCTGTAACTTAAACCTTTTGTAGTATCATACCATCGTGTTCTTACACAACCTGCTCTCATTTCTTCATTAGTACTGTAAACCCAACCACTCTCTACAGAACATTCATCACAAACGTATCTACTCATACCTTTTTTAATGACTTACTACCAAAATAACGGCATTTTAATGGCCTAGAGCTATAATTTGACAACAAGTCCTTTAAGGTAATTATTGGATATATCTTTACCAACTCTTCTTCCGTGTACAAAAATTTAGGTATAAACATTTTCCATAATTCAAAAACTGTATATACCTTGTTTTTATCTTTTAAGTCTATCTTACTAACATACTGAAAATACCGATATAAATTATAACTAACTAGTGCATCTAGTTCATCTTCATGCTTCTGATAATAATCTAAAAAACTATTGCGTATAGCTTCCATATTTATCTTAAAACAATTTTTTTACGGATATAAACCATAAAAGCACTTTAACATAATCATATACATAACATCACTAAAAGAATATCCTTGATTTAGAAGATTTAAAACCTTAACACAAAGATGACCACATATAACTGAATTAAAGTCTTGTATTCGTTCATCATTTTAAAATAAGTTTTTCGTACCAAGATATTGTACCCGTTGTTTAGGAGGAATACCACCATAAGAATCGAACACGTACTTTATGTTGTTATCTTTCCAATAGCATATCCAATGAGTACCAATGTTTTCTTTTTTAACGAATTTAACTACACCACACTCATTTACATAGGGTTTTTGTGGAAGTTAACTACACCACACTCATAAATACACCTCTAGATCTTTTTATCTTTAATTCTTTAACCAACCTCTCTATATCGAAGTTGGTCAATGGTTTTAGTTTTTTAGACTTCTTTGGTTTACCTGCTTTTCTTCTTCAATTTCTTGTTTATTCTTCTTAGCATCAAGTACAGTTTTAGTAATCGCTGCTGCACCACCTGCTAATGAGCCAACTGCTCCTAAAGCTGCTAGAATGGCTAGAATTGTAAAGATAAAACCGCCAATATGCTCTTTCTTAATCTTTTTCATTTGTGCAGTAGTTAAAGTTAAATCCATTCCTTTACCTTCTTTAATTTCCTTAGATATATCGCTAAGTTGTTTTTTGTTAATACATGATCAATATTTAAATCCTTTAGTTCGTTATAAGGAACACTAAACATAGAACCTTTTATAGACCACATCTTCCTATTTATTTAAGAGAAAATCTTGGTTTGTAAAAATACAGTTGTTATAGCTTCACCAAAATCAATTAAATAATCATTCTCATCTGTTGTCCTTATCTCAAAATTATAAACCTTTTTTTGGATATAGGGAAAAATAATGGATAAGTAGGTTCGTAAATAATACTATCTTTAAACTCGGCATCTGTTTTAAATGATGCTATAATTGCTGTTTCTCTATGTGTGTACTCAGTATCTTTAACAAACATACAATCTGCTATATTACAGTGAATATTAATTGTATCGAACGGATGAAACTTTGGTATCTTATCTCCAATATGTTCTGTGTTTCTAGCTAAGTTTTTTTCACTAAAGCCTAATACAGTATTCATGGTATCTAAGGTTATATTACATCGTTCGTTAAATATTTTAACTCTATTTTTCTCTCTATCCTCAGTAAATTTAATATCTAAACTAGCATTAAAAGCATCAGAGTATGGAAGATTTGATTTAATGTATTCCTCTACTTCTTTTAAATTATATTGACCAGGTTGAACTATAAGTTGTTTTGTAAGATTAGAAAAGCCAAGAAAGTCACAAAATGTTAGTTTATTATTTTTTTCTGTAATGTTTGGAGTTAAGTATGTTGTGTAAAACCCAACTTGTCCTATACTTAAATAATTGCTACTGTTGTCTAATTCGTAATGAAGTTTCTTCTTTAAAACAGAAGTATCGCTCGTTAACTTAAATACCTTAGTAATTTATTATATAATAAATGAACGAGTTTGATTTACCTAAAGATATTACAAGAGAGAAAGTAATCAAGTTAAGAGAAGATATCATTCAAAAGTTAGAATACAGTTTAAAGAAGAAGAGAAAACTACGAATTGTTAGATATGTATACTATACTTTCATTATGTTATCGGTTATACTTTCTGCAACAACTGGGTTTATTAATACTTTTATACCTGTAACAATTTACTCAATATTAACAACATCTCTTGCAACTGGAAGTGCTATTATAACAGTTTTGCCTTCTAAGTTAAACATAAGCAAAAGAAAAGATGAATATAAGACCTTTGTCGCTTGTATTAACTCATTTAAAGAACAGTTAGAGATGATAATAACATTAAATGGTGAAATGCATAACGAATATATAAAAGGTACGTTGCATGAGATCAGAGAACAACTTGAAGATATAAGATCATAAAAGATGTTAGCAAATAGGGACTTGGCGATTTTCTCTATAATAAATGAGTAAGAAAACTATTAATTGGGATGAAAAAGAGTTGGTAAGAGAAACAACACTTAAGAAAAAAAATGAAGAACTTATACCTGATGATATTCGATGTCTTATTGTAGGTCCATCTGGGTGTGGTAAACATTTCTATTATTTAACTTCTTATTACAGCCAGGTTGGTTAAACAATAATTATTTCTACATATATTCTAAAAGCATGAATCAGCCAAAGTATGAACAGTTAAAGGATTAATTTGAAAAAGCAGAACTAAAGCTTAAGAAGCAAATAGCAACGTTCTTAAGCAGTAATGATTGTATTGTACCTATTGATGAATGTGAAAAATACACTATAGTTGTGTTTGATGATTACATTTTAGAGAATCAAGATACTGTAAGAAATTACTTTACGAGAGGTAGGCATAGACATTTAGACTGTTTCTATCTTGCAGAGACATATTCAAAAGTACCTAAACAGCTTATAAGAGATAACATTAACTTCCTATGCGTATTTAGACAAAGTGATACTAATCTTAAACATGTGTATAACGAGTATGTTGGAAGAGATATGTCTTGTGATAAATTTAAAGAGATATGTTCAAAACGTTGGCAAGAAGATTATGGTTTTATAGTAATTGATATGACAAGGAAAGTAAACAATGGTAAGTATAGGAACAAAATAAAACACTTTATAAAAGTTTGAAGTTTTTGACGTTTTACGTTTTAACGTTTGATGTTTTCACGTTCATTGATGTTTTTCACGTTTTTACATTTTAACGTTTTAACGTTTGACGTTTTACCACGTTTGTTGACGTTTTTCATGCTTTTTGACGTTTTTTGACGTTTTTCATATTTATTGATGTTTTTTCGTTTTCTATATAATAAATGGATGAGAAAGAAATTAATAAGAATATCAAGTTACAGGAGTTCTTGAGAAAGGGCTTCAAATCTTGGAAGAAAGAAAGAGCAGGTATATACGATAAATTTAAGACGCAAGAACAATATGTAATTGATGCTATTCAAAATTTAGGATGTGAAATCAAAGTAGCAGAACAAAATAAAAATCGATAACCGAACTTGTTCCAGTTGCACATAAGACGGCTTCAGTAGATCCTAGTCTACTAGAAACACCTAAAAAGATAACTTATGATAGCTCCCCAAGTAGTAGTGATACGCCTATAACAGGAGAAATAAAACAAATGAGAAAACAAATTAAAGACAAAGTCGAAGGAGTACAACCTTTAAGAACATCACAATCATTTAGTAAGATTGCAACGAAATATTATAGTAAAAGAAGTGATAGTATATTTGGAATAAGAACTCTAGAAGAAAATGGAAAAAAAATAAAAAGATAGGAAATTCTGAAGTTAAAGTGAGTGGTGATAATTTGATAATTAATGGTAAAACTTATAAAGAAACAGAAGGTCTATGGGAATTGTTAACGATGAATACTAATAAAACCATTTAAAATTATGATGATGACGATTTTGAACAGTACAAGGAAATAATAATAGAATCAGATCCTGCCATCCAAAAATATAATCTAGATAAAAAAGTAGCATGTAATAGAAGTTGTAAGTACATTAATATTATTAAGCCTATTTGGGATGATTATATTAAACCAGATTTACCTTCAACTTCTAAGAAGAACACGACCCCTAAAAGGACTGGGGAAGGATCTAAACAATATATAGAGATACCTAAAGAATATATATGGACGGATGATGTGAGAAAGTTAATTGATCGGTTAATAGTTATAGATAGAGAAGAAAAGGCTGGTAATAATAACTTTTATAATGAGAAAGTAGGTATGGTGAGTATGATTAATAATAAGCTTTCACAATTTATTCCTAATGATCCAAAATGTATAGGTTATTTGATTAAGATCTTAAAAACATTATCACCACGATTCTGGAATGATGAGAAGCTTGGTAGAGGATTAGTAAATGATTTGATTAATAAACTTCCATTTGAATTGCATATTCCAGGATTTTCGTACTGTGGTCCGGGCACTAAGCTACAAGAAAGATTAGAAAGAGGTGATAAAGGTATTAACCCATTAGATTAGGCTTGTAAAGAACACGATATATACTACAGAGACACAAAAATACAGTCAAGCAGATAAGGAACTAGAAACTAAAGCATGGGATAGAGCATTTAGTAGTGATGCATCAATTGGTGAACGATTAGCTGCTTTTGGAGTTGGATTATAAGGTTAAGCTAGGATGGGAATTATAAGTTTTTAATTGTTATTATGTATGATTCTTATATGCCATAAAAGCGTTGGTTCAAGATTTTCTTTATAATAAAAGGATAGTATTGAGAGTTACGAGTTACAGAGTTTTAAAGCAAATACAAGAACATTTAATAACTTGAATGAAGCTAACAAATATATTGAGTTTGATTTCGATGTGGGGCATGGGTTAATACATCCACACAAAGCAGATTGTCATATGACATTTGAAGTTGTTGGTGCGTCAGTTGGAGGAACATTTGGTGCAAATGATACTATAAAATTTGTTGATAACCTCCTACCATTCTTCTTTTCTCAAATTGAGGTTAGAGAGCATGGCATTGTTATAGATAAGATTGAGCTACCAGGAATAACATCTACAGCTATAGGAACATTAAAAATTTCGAAACCAGAGGTTGAATATCTAAAACAAGCAGGGTTTGAAACAGATGATAAACTTGGTCTACGAAAGGACTTTAGCGTTTTGTACCCATTAAGATTAATTTCAGGCTTTTTAAGTGATTATAAAAAGGTTATGTGGAAAGGTGGATTGAGAATAACATTTAAAAAAGCTAACAACAATAACGACGTCTTGTACAAATGGGCTGGGAAAGAAGCAGGTGCAACAGCTCCTCATTATGGAAAAAAAATAATAAAAAGTATGGAGATAAAAATTCCTATTGTTGAATACGAATCTAATTATGAAAACAAGTTAAAGTTGAGTATTCTTAAAGAACCTAAAATCATGTTTTCATTCCATACTTACAAATGTGTTCAGAATACTGTCGTAGGTTCTTTCTTGGAGTTTGATGTTACTACTCAATTTAATTCTAGACAATTTGATATGCCTGATTTTGTATTTGTAATGTTCCAAACTGATAGAAGTGGGAAAGAAACAGCAGGTGCAAGTAAGTTCGATGATTGTAAGGTAAAGAATATCTATCTTAAGAATGGGAGGAATGAGGTATTTCCAAAAGAATCAAGAAACTTAGATATTGCTAACAGGGATTATTTTAAGATGTACGAAGATTATACTGCGTTTAAGAGAATAACATGTGGCAATACCGAAATGTACTATGATCCTAAAGAGTTTATACATAACAGACCAATGTATTTGATTAATTGTAGTAAGAGGAAGAATGTATCGGTAAATGAGAGAACAAACATAGAGATTGTAGTATACTTTGCAGAAGCTGTGGCTGCTAATACTATATGTTATGCGATTTTAATTGGACAAAAGAACTTTAGTACGTATGATCCTAAGAATGAAAAAGTAGTAGAAGAGTTTTAGGTAGTTAAATGTATTTTTTGTGATGTTTATGGAGGTTCTCCATAAACATCACAAAAATAATTAAAGTGTTTTGTTAAAGATAAACATTAAATAGCGATTATTGATTTTCTATATAATACGATGGCGAGTCATATTGAGGTTTTAAATAAACTTTGAAGTCTTGAGCAAAAACAAGTTATTGGATTAAGAGAATTAGAATTAGATACAGAATATAAGATTGTGAAAATGGAAAAGATTAAAACTAAGTTTGGAAAGAACATTTTAGTTGAGTGTGAGGAGTTTAAGATCTTTCTTCCACCTAGATTTGCAAAACACTTAACAGATAAAATGATTGATGAGATCGTTAAAGATGGAATAAAAATCAAATACACTGGTCTAAAATATAATTATCCATCTGTTGAGTTCTGTATCTAAATTTCAAATGAGGATCGGTTTTGTGAATCCAAAAAAATAATAAAAATGACTAGAATATGTCTCCAGAAGTAGAAAAATAAAGTGGTTATTATGGATATTCAAGAAAAGTTCATTCTTACTAATAATTTCAATGTAATTGTGAAAAATGTGCAAACCGAAGTTCCAATTGTTTTTGATATTAACGGCTGGCTGTCTATTCAGCCTGAATTATGATCAGTGGACAGAGTTTAAGAAGTCATCGTTTCCTATAGAGAACGAGGTTAGGAGAAGATTCCATTATCAGTATTCGAACTTGTAATTTTAATTGTGTTTTAAGTGTATAAGTGCTTTTATAGTATCAAAACTATAAAAAATTAAGACTTTTGACTATACAGAACACAGTGTCATTTGAATTTTAAACACATGTATAAATAATGTTTTTTTTGAGTTTTTTAATTATGTCCTTAGAGTTATGCAATCTACATGACATTCAGTAGATAGTGAATATATTTCTCTATTGACGGCCGTTTGAATTTTGAAAATCGGTTAATATTTGACAAAGTTATAACAAATTAAAAATTTCGGGAATTTTTACGGGTTTATTTTTGAGTTTTCGGGAAAATGTTATTCTTTAAAAAATCTTAGAATTTTATGTAGATTATGGTAGTATTTTTATCTTTCAAATATCTGATTTTTTGCAGTGTGCCAAATCAATTTTTTTTCTGAAATTTGCCAATTTTTTTATTTGATGAGTTAGCACATTATTAATATGGAGGGGTAAAACTATCCTCTTAAAAATATTTTGGGTAAACACTAGATAATTTGGTAAGTGGGTTGGCAACACTGACTTTTTTCTTTTTTGAACATTGATGCTTAAACTAAATTTGCCGGTTAGGTGACCATATTCAAGCAGTTACTCACTTATTCAAAAGATGGCGTTACATGCGGCATGTTTCAGGCTTTTAAAAGCTAGAGATTTGGGGACAGATTTTGCATCAAGGATTTTCTTCAAAGTGATGACCTTGAATCGAGAAAAGCGGGGCAGACAACAAGCCGTGACAGCCAGGACGGACAGGTAGAACAGACAGTTTTGGTGTTGTTATTATTGCATACTCAGAAGAAAGAGAGAAGGAAACAATCGTGCTTACATGTTGACGTGAGGAGAAGGAAAAGAAAAGAAAGAGGCTATAAATCTTATGCATATATGTATACTCTTTGCTTCTCTCAACTGAATATATGCATATTCGTGTGGTGAAAGTGTATATATATGTACGTAACAGCGAATCAACATACTTAACTTTAAGTTCGCATTACTCGGCTATTAATAAACCGATTTCGATCAAACAAAAAACTATTTTTTCAATCAAGGACAGCAATATAAGTTATAAGTTTTAGATGTAAGTTTTTATGATTTTAAATGTCACAAAAGCCTATGCGATCTCACTTTAGCATTGTAGTTATGAGAATACTTTGCGCTTTGTAACTTTGTATAATTAGTTGGTTCCTTCTGCGCTGTTCAAAAATATGTGCGAAATGGGTTGGTCTAGAGTTTTGGCCCAGAAGTGACCATGACTATGTACTATATATCCCTCAATTTAACAATTCTAGTACAGATTCAGAATAAGTATGGTTTACGGAGTATTATACGGTAGGTTCCGCTCTTTCAGAACAACCTCACGGGATCAGACAAAGGAAGTTACCAATGATTATACCAAATAGAAGTTATTTATAGGCCCGTGATAATAGTAGTGCACCCCCAATAGTTAAAATTGGTTTTCCTAAATTTTTACTTGTTTACGTAGTACAAAATTAGAAATCTATAGACCTTGGTGATTTTATACTCCGTTAATGGCAATTGTAGCCAGATGCAAGGGCAATGATAAATGTAAAAGGGGCCATGGACACAAGTAACTGAATAAATAAGTAAATAAATGAAATGAGAATACATTACATATGGGAGAATAGAATATTCTCACGTCCTATGGTAGAGGAATAATGAAACACCTCACATTAAAATAATAATATCCCTTGGGGAAAGAAGTGTATATTTGAAGGACACTTACATAATATGATACTGCTGATGAAGTGACTGTATCTGCAAATCTTCGAGATGTCTCTTGATGTCATTACCACATGGTTCACCGAAATCACATAAAGAATTCTTGTTGATAAGTAAGATACATTGTGTATACGGAGAGTTTTTGAGGTAGATTGAAGGAAGAGATTAGAAATTGTGATTAGTTCATAGTAGAAACTAATTTGAAGCTCGTTGTTGAATGACTCCACTTCGACTTCCTCCCACCAACGGGCTGGTGTAGGACGCGAATTGAATGTTATACGTTTATATTAATTATGATATATATTAGATAAGAGGTTATTACGTTCAGATCCTCGCAGTGCTAATGAGATCGTAAGTTAATAACCAAGAAAGAAGTCCCATGACGGGAATTATCCATGGGAACATCATGTATTAAAGGACTTTCCACTCTTATAACCGAATAAACCATACTAAAATATCTAATCATATATATTTACTGTCAGAATTGATTAATAGCAGTACTCGATATGATATGAAGTAATTGGCATAGGTCGATTAGTAGTAAAAAGTAAATGAGAAAATGAAACTGAGAAAAAAGTAGGGAAGTGTGAGTAGCAGCATATTTAAGTGAACAGTTTTAACGATGTATGCGCAGTACTTGTTAAGCAAAGGAATTAAGAAAAATTACACTCTGATAATAGGAAAATATGAGAAAGATCAGGACCTGAAGGGGATAGTCGTACGAGTAAGCCCCCTGCTGAACTATATGCACCATTCTGTTATCACATACACACACACACACACACACACACACATATATATATATATATATATATATACGTCCATGAACAGAGCACATAGTGGAAAGAGATTATAAGTGGGTCCCATAAGGAATAGAGAAAAGTCATGAGTCTGTCGAAGAAATTTATAAAATTGATGGAAACATTGAAACCAACGCTTATTGGGCACCCTTTTTAGCATATATGCATGATCGATTTCTGGGCAATTGTGTACACAGGGATGCCGCGAGCCACAATTTATAATATATAGATTTGTGGAAGGTCGTCGACAAATAGAAAGATGGAAAAGGAAATGATACATCAGTAGTAGCCCCAGAGTTCCACTACATTCCCAAGTTCTCTGTAAACGAAAGGTTTACCTCAGAACTATTTCTCGCAGTTATCTAAAAGAAAAAGTACTGAGAGGAAGGCGAGGGAGGGCGATGTCGAACTACAATATTAGAAGGGGTTGGAGTGGGAAGAGAAAAAGAAGAACCAGCAGTCCTGCAAGGACTCGAATCATCGACAATGCGCGAACAACTTTGAAGGTTGGTGACAAAAAGAACCCTGCACGAGAAACGCATAAATGCCATGAAGGTAAAAACAGATACAAGTAGAGCCCAACTGTCTGACCGACAGTCAGTTCCGCAAATATTAGTCAAGAAGAAAAAGGAAGACCTATTTGCAAATTAAGGAAAAGATGACGAAAATGTCGAAACGGAGCAAATACACATTCATACTCAAAAATGGAACACTTTCATAGGTCAAGTGAATAAATTAATCAATATCAACACACCACTGGGAGAAATCTCGAATTCAGAAGCAAACAATAATGTAACTGAACGAAAGCAGAAATATCACAAGAAGTTATAAAGACGTCCCTAAACGTCCCAAAAACGTCCCTAATATGACAGGGAAAGTGTCACTGACTACATTTTTTCATAACATACACCGTAAATAGAAGGAATAGCCGATCAAAATTAGAAGAATCAACCAATACGAACTGAATTTAGTATCTGAACAGTGTTCCATATTTAAATTTAGTTATTAGACCACCATTGGAAAACTGGAGGCATGGCCATCAAACGTTTATTGAATTTGAGTTAAGGAAGAAGTTAATAAGAATGGCGGTAAAAACATAAAAACCAATTGGACCGAAAACGATCATATGGCCAGAGGTTGGGAGAGATAGAAAGAGGAATGGAGTGAGCAAATACTCCAATACATTGTACGCTATTGAGCGGACGGTGTAGTGTATTCTACTTTAATATCTCTAAAAAAAATAAGTTTTCTTATTCTGGTGTTCTATTGGTTAATTGTTCTGGTACTATTGTATAGAACATGACGTCATGTCTGGTTCCGTGATTTGAATTCCTTCTGCCGTTTGTCAGATTGACTTCAAATCGGGTGCGTATTGGTTGGTTTTTTTTTAAGTGTAAAATTGTGCCTTGCAATTCCATGGACAGCGAGGGAAAGGATCGAAGACGGAAGTGTTCAGTTATTTAGTTCTGTAGTTTGTGGTTTTTTTATTATTGTTTTTTTTTCCTCCAGTGTTTTCTCTTTTTTTAATAATGATATTTTGTGTTTGTGAAACTTCCTGCCATCGTTCGTTCCCGAGTTGACCATTGGAAGTTGACCTTTTTTCATATACAGGTAAAAGTAGTGTTAACTTAATGTATAATTAAATTCAATTATTTTTGCTAATTTGATATTAATCTACTGTTACTACCGTGTTACACATATACATATATAGAGAGAGATTAATTGAAATTGAAATGTGAGAATATATACTATATATTTACATCTTGTTCCATATGAGCTTCACTTATATATATATATATATATTTGTTGGTTACTTGTTCTATATGATCTCGTTAATAAATGGTTCATTGGTATACCTTTTAATTGAGGATAATGTTTTGATTTTGAAAAGCCTCTGGTTTCTACTATATCTGCCTAAGGGGGGTATCCAATCTAATAGCGTGCCGTTATGTATGTGTTGTATATGCTGCTGCTATGATGCGAGGAAATATTGCTTATTATTAAATTATCTAACTAGTGGTACGGTTCCTTCCTTGACTTCTGGTGGGGCATGTATGATACACTACATATAAATGGTTTGAAGTCAATCTCACCAATTCGAGGCTTTTTACATATTGAATTAGTTTGTTAATGCCCTTGCTGTTCGTATTATATATATATTCAACATGGCCGAAGGTGTAGATAAAGATAAGGTAGTCTCAGATACTATATCCGGATTTGATGATGATGGTGTAAAAACGCCGCCTCTAAATATAGATAAAATTGATAGGTTATTTTTTGGAATTGAAAGATTAGGAGAAATGTTAGAAGACATAGCTGGAAAAGTGGGTCCGATGTCTTCTGGGATACCTGTTAATAAAGATAACATGGGATTTGATAGGTCAACGGGCGCTATTCCTAAACGTACTAGTAAAGTATCTGGTAGTAGATGCCATAGTGATTATACAAAGGTAATAGGTGATGACGCTTATGTCCGTACCAATTCTTCTCGTTTGGAGGATAATACTGCTTTGACGGTGTTAAATAGATTTGTGGAAAATCTTCCAATTTGTGATGGTAATGACCCTGACAAGTTGTTCAATTTTATATGTAAAATTGACGATTTTTTAAGTGGTAATGAATTTCCAATTCGTTGTGTGGTATATGCTTTACAAACAAAAACTAGAAATCCATTACTACAGTGTCTTAAGGATAGTGTTAAAACAACGAGGAACTGGGTAGATTTATGTAGATATGTGATGACTGAGTTGCTTTCTGACGTGGCTATACAGCAACTTACCACGAGATATTTTTATAAACCTCAGGGCGAAAGTGAAGGGGTCTTGCAATATTCACGTAGACTTGATCAAGTATCACGTATATTGGATATTCAAATCTGTGACGAAACGTACATCTTAACGGTGGCTAGTGGTTGTAGACCGGATGTGAGATCGCATGTATTTTATAGTGAGCATCCTCAAACGTGTGATGAACTTATGAACTCTTTAAAGGCTTACTCACAGTTAGAACTTTTTACGAAGCAGCATCAAACAACTGTTGGTGGATCATCATTCGATATAAATCGTACAAGCAGTGACTTTAGATCGCGTAGTATAGTTCACCCTCATGTACGAAACAGATCGGGTAATTTGCACAAAGGACAGGTGTCTAATTTTCAAAATGATTCTGATACTCAGCAGATTCGAACCTCGGACTGTGGTGTACGAACCTTACCTCCATTAGTTGGGAAAGGTGGTATATTTATTGAAGTCGATTTGTATGATAAAAAATACTTTGCATGTTTGGACAGTGCTTCAAGTGTTAATTTTATAAGCAACGAAGTGTTACAGTATTTACTACAACGGGATTCGAACCTAAAAATACATGTTAAGAACTTTGTGGGACGTACTGCTACAAACTATCGTTTAGTGTTACACAAATATTGTTTGCTCCCGTTGAGAATTAATAAGCAAGAGTTAACTGTTTGTGCGTATATAAACGAACATTGTCCCAGTGGCCAACATATTACTTTAGGAATGCCCTTTATTGAGCAGACTGCCTTTAAATTGGATGTTAAAGAACGAAGTATATTCTTTCCTGATCACAATTTCAACATTACGTATGTTTCCAAACCTCCTTTTTGTGGACAATATTCTGGCCCTTTTCCTTTTGGTTGCAGGAAGACGGGTCCTTATTCTATATCATATTTGATGGGTTATCTTACAAGGAACCGCACATCCTGCGACAAACCAAATGTTCAAAATCAGCTGGGCAGCGAAGATAAGAGCTTTTTTCATGGTCAAGGTCATAACACCTGTTACATTCCTGATACAATGAGAGAGTTCTCACTAGACCAGGTGCCACGTAATACAGCCCTGCCTCCCGGTCAACAACCTGTTGGAGATAAGGAAGCAGTACTACAGCAAGGTAAAGAGTGTGTTACTAAATATAAACACAACTTGGCTTTATCTGAAGAACCTGTTATTTTTAAAAACGCTTGTTCTGCTTTAAATCAATTTAATGACTATAATTCTTTTTTAAATTCTTGGTCTTTAACGTCACAGGCTACTAATAAAGATTTTTTTTTCAAAATAAAAAAGTAATAGAATATAAAAATGAGCTACAACTTAAATCACCTGTTGAATGTAATGTTGTACAGGGTGTTTCAGAAGTACCTTCGAATAGCAATGAGGTATTAGCGATTGACAATAGAGTTATGCATAATTTAAATAACAAATCGTCTGTTAATCAACTAGATAATACAACTAGAAAATTAATTGTGGAAAACATTGATAATGAACTTATTAAAGAAGATAGTACCTTACCTTTATTTGTACAGGATATTATAATTGATTATACTGATGTGATTACATCAAATATCGGCAGAATTAAAGATTTTAAGTACAAGTTTCGGGTTAAGGAGGATACTGTGTTTCGTGAAAAACAATACCCTATGTCTAGTAAACAAAAGCAAGAAATGCGTGTAATTTTAAAAGAACTTTTGGATAACGGGGTTATCGTGGAGAGTACTAGTGAGTATCGTTCCCCTTGCTTTATTGTCAAAAATAGTGCAGGTAGAGGACGGCTAGTTCTAAACTTTGGTAAATTATCTAAGCTTGTGGAAGCCGATAATATAGTCACCCCTAACATGGAAGAATCTATTGCTACACTGGCTAATGCTCGTATTATGTCGAGATTCGATTGTAAAAGGGGATTTTTTCAGATAGTATTGGATGAATCCTGTCAGAAATATACGGGCTTTTCTTTTGACAATAAAAGTTATCATTTTCAGGTACATCCTATGGGACTCTGTACTGGGACGGCGGCTTTAGCGCGCGCTATTGATACTGTATTAGGTGATTTGAAGGAGCAAGGTGTCGAAGTATATGCTGATGATATTGTACTCTGTTCTGATACAATTGAGCAACATAAAACATTACTTAAGACTGTGCTTGATCGACTTCGATCACGAGGTCTTACAATTTCACCAGAAAAATGTTCCTTATTTCAAACGGAGATAGATTATTTGGGATTTCGTGTAGGTGGAGGAACTATGCAAATGATTCCGGATCGACTTGAAGCTATACGAAATTTACCTGCTCCTCGTAATAGGAAGGGTGTCAAATCTCTTGTTGGGTTTTTGTCTTTCTATAGTCGATTTATTAGTAATTTTGCTGAGATTATGCGTCCCATAACCGACTTAAAATCACCTAAAATTCCCTTTGTTTGGGGTAAAGAACAATCTGAGGCATTAGCTCGTATTAAGGACGCTTTTGAAGAGCAGGTTATCTTGAGGATACCGGATATGAGTAAAAGGTTTTTTATAGAAGCTGATTCTAGTTTGCGAGGGTTCGGGAGTGTGATCCTACAGAAGGATTCCAGCGGTTTCTATCAACCTGTTGCGTTCTATAGTAGAAAACTGAAACCTTCGGACTATAATCGTCCTATCTTTGCCTTGGAGTTGGCTAGCTTGTACAATACTATTACTCGTTTTCAGCACTATCTTGTTTCAAGATTTACAATATTAACTGATAACCATGCTTTAGCTTGCGTGTTGCGTAACCCTAAAAAATTTACACGATATAGTACTATGATTCATAGATTGTTAGAATTTAAATTCGATATCTTACATGTACCAAGCAACAAGATGATTAACGCAGATTTTTTGAGTCGAATATATGATTCAAGTTTGTATGACCTTATAGATGAACCTATAGATGAGGAGGTATACCAACGTGAATTTTTGGCTTCAAGCCTGTTGAATACTCCTTTAGCATTTTATAATGTAAAAGAAGAGCAAATAAAGGATCCGGATATCTCAGATATTTATAAGAAAACTGAAGCTGCAGGAAATGTCTTGAAAGAATATCGTTTGTCACGTGGTTTATTATATAAAAGAACAAAAGCACGGTATAATCCTTACAAGGTTCTATTGCCTAAGTCTTTACGACCTTTGGTATTGGAATATTATCACTCTGGAACTTTGGTGGAAAATCATACGGGAAATTTTAAAACACTTAGTAAAATTAAACGTTATTTTACGTGGCCTTCTTTGATTCGTGATGTGCATCAGTACGTGCGCTCATGTCATGAATGTCAGATCTCGAAACCACGTTTTGAAAAGCCCCAAGGTCTTTTGTCTTCTAAATATGTAACACAACTCCAGGGACATTTATACTGTGATTTGGCTGGTCCGCTAATCCCAAGCAATGGCTATAGGTACATAATGTTACTTCTGGATAACGCCTCCCGTTTTTTGCACTTAGTTCCATTACGTAATGCGACCAGTAGAATTATTATTAAAGCAATGAAGGAGATATTTTGTCGTTTTGGTCATTGTTTTGCTTTATCCACGGATCGGGCTAGTTATTTTTGTAGCGAGGAGTTTCGTCGTTTTCTCTTTGGACTAGGGATCAAACATATACGTAGTTCAGCTTACTTTGCGTCTGGAAACGCAGCTGAAAAATATGTTCAAACGGTAAAGAATGCATTAAGATGTTATTGCTCTGAGAATCAGACGGTATGGAGCAATTTCCTATATCCGATCCAATTTTCTCTTAACGTTTCTGAACATTGTGAATTAAAGGCATCACCATTTGAGCTTTATTTGGGACGTGAAGCTCTAGATCCTTTATTAGTTAAATGGTCTGTAAAGGATTCCGACCTGAACTTACATAATTCAGTAGAGATATGGTCCGATGCCTTAAAAAATATGCATAAAGCTTGGGAAGATAGAAAGAATCTTTTCCTGCAGCGTAATAATCCAGTTACTTTCCAGGTGGGCCAATTAGTTCTTTGGAAATCTCACTTTAAGTCGTCTATAACAGATAAAGTTAGTAAATCTTTGTCGCCTCTGTGGCTTGGTCCTTACCTCATCGACTCCTTTGCTGGTCCGAATACTATAATTCTTTTAGACGAAAGTAAAAACCGAAAATTTTCTTCACATGTTAGCCAATTAAAAAAGTATGAAATGCGTGAAACTCCTGAACCCGAATTGTAAATTTTGGTTTAATATTTGTGAGGTTCTTACACTTATTTCTATTTCAGGTGTAAGGGAGCTGTTTGTTTTTATAAAAAAAATCCATGTATGTTCCAATTTGTAAAGACTGGCCAGTCTACACTTCTATTTGAGATATATTATTCTGCGCCTAATGGATATGAATCTTATCGTCTATGGATATTTAAGGTTTATTCAAGCCTATGTTATGTTTACATTCTATAGCATGGTAGTACTCTACTCTGGTTTTTGTGTTTTACCAAAACTACAATATATTTAATGATATGCTTCAATATATTTTGTCAATTTGGCTTTATATTATTTGGTGGTCCCTTTCATTATTTATTTATGGTTTGTTGTTTTGTCTTTTCATACTTCATATTCATCTATCACCCTTACTAACAAAATCGTTTTCATTTCCATAAGTGTTTCATATTTCTGGTAATTCAAAAAATGTTTCTTACATTTTTTGAATTCCGGGGGGACCCACCATGTAGTGTATTCTACTTTAATATCTCTAAAAAAAATAAGTTTTCTTATTCTGGTGTTCTATTAGTTAATTGTTCTGGCACTATTGTATAGAACATGACGTCATGTCTGGCTCCGTGATTTGAATTCCTTCTGCCGTTTGTCAGATTGACTTCAAATCGGGTGCGTATTGGTTGTTTTTTTTTTAAGTGTAAAATTGTGCCTTGCAATTCCATGGACAGCGAGGGAAAGGATCGAAGACGGAAGTGTTCAGTTATTTAGTTCTGTAGTTTGTGGTTTTTTTTATTATAGTTTTTTTCCTCCAGTGTTTTCTCTTTTTTTAATAATGATATTTTGTGTTTGTGAAACTTCCTGCCATCGTTCGTTCCCGAGTTGACCATTGGAAGTTGCCCTTTTTTCATATGCAGGTAAAAGTAGTGTTAACTTAATGTATAATTAAATTCAATTATTTTTGCTAATTTGATATTAATCTACTGTTACTACCGTGTTACACATATACATATATAGAGAGAGATTAATTGAAATTGAAATGTGAGAATATATACTATATATTTACATCTTGTTCCATATGAGCTTCACTTATATATATATATTTGTTGGTTACTTGTTCTATATGATCTCGTTAATAAATGGTTCATTGGTATACCTTTTAATTGAGGATAATGTTTTGATTTTGAAAAGCCTCTGGTTTCTACTATATCTGCCTAAGGGGGGTATCCAATCTAATAGCGTGCCGTTATGTATGTGTTGTATATGCTGCTGCTATGATGCGAGGAAATATTGCTTATTATTAAATTATCTAACTAGTGGTACGGTTCCTTCCTTGACTTCTGGTGGGGCATGTATGATACACTACATATAAAAGAAGACGCTGGGAGTGGAGGAAACACAGTCATTTGGGGCAGAGAGGTATATCAAACTCTGTGAACCGGATCCAAGGAAGATGGAACAGCAGGTAATAAATATCAGAATAAAAGGGCGATATGGATTTCAAAATTCCTGTGCAATTTGAATCGCTTAGGGATATGAAGTCCGGCTGTCACAGTGCTAGACAAAGAAGTAACATTATGCCAATAACATCAACTGACAAATCCTCTAGACAAGGTCAATCATTCCAAGGAAACGATGGGTGTAAAAGAGACCGATGGAAAACCACCACACAGGTTACCTCAAAAGCAGGAGTTAGGGGCGTCAAGAGGAAGAATACAAGACTAGAACTAGGAAACGCCACTAGAGAATGTGAAGCCTGGACTATCACAGAGGAAAGAGAGACCAAATACTCCAAACTGCCTTCCTCTCCAGCTGATTTGTAAAGCGAAAACAGAATAGACGATTATGAACTCGCCCGCGTATTACGGTACCATGATTTTCTAGATTCCATTTCGAGTCTACAGAGCGATTTTTTAGAAGCCTTTGAGCTAGCAGGGTTGTTTTATATTTGGACAGATAAACAAAAGTACAGGCACTTGTCTGCCTTCAATGCTCTAGCATCTTTGTACTAAGTGGAACAAGTGCAGATACAAGAATAGCCTTTGATCGGATTAAACAGCGAATGAACCTTGCTTTCCCATCATCATCGTATAATACGCAATTAGAATTCGACGTTCATTACTGCAGGACATTCGGGGAACCAGTCGGGAATAAAATTACGAACTGTTCAGACATTTGAAAGAACTTGCAGAAGTTATGGACACAGAAAAAAGACAAGAATTAAAATTGGATTAAGATTTAAAAATGCATATAAACTAGCGAATGATTTTAATCATAGGAAAACACGTGGCCCGAAATGGGACGCTTTCGTGTCGAAGATTGAAGCAATGCAGGAGATAATAAAATCTGGGGAATTATACTGGATAACCGCTCACAATGAATTGCATGAGATAATTCAACTGTTACGATGTTGCCATGATGATGGATACTTGGGTGAGAAATACTTGCAAAGTAAACACTTGTAATGTAAACGTATTTTCAACTTACAGAAACGAAACTATATACGGTCTGGGCTTAAGCACAGATAAACTTTCATCCGTCAAGGTGTGGATAAACAGTAAGTCAGCAACAGCCCTTCTTGATTCAAGTGTTACACGTTCAATTGTCCCTCCATGATTACCTAGTCGTTTCCGGAGCCTTTTCGTATAGTATATTTTAATTGCAATATCAATGTCAAGTATAAGATGAAAATAAACCGACGCATACAGATGGGTATTTAACATTTCTCCTCGGATGAGTATCAGCTGATTTTAGGGACAAATTTCCTTCACAAATACTGCAGTAGTATAAAACTATCGTCAATATCACCGCTGATATTACCGCCAATATCACAAAGTTAAGCACAAAAGTTTATATGTTAGAGGAACATACGGCACAATCTGTCCAAAACATTATACAGCGAGTGCAAGACATTCCATTACGATTAGCTGTTAAATCAGAGGGGGAGCACGAAGCCAGAAGTAGGGTCCTTAAGTTGGAACAAAAAATAGGTAACCTACAAAATAACATTAGCCAGATGCGTGATCAGAAGAATAATCGAAATTAAGGTATTTTTACGCAGAAAGTCGATGATTGTAGAGAAGAAGAAGTGTTCAGAACGCGCCATCATTTGTTTACAACTTTTACACAGTTTAGTGATGCTTTAGTCGATGCATTTTAGTCGGAAGCTATTGTAGTGAGTAGGCTGACCGCTCTTAGGAATACAAAATTTGGTCCTCGAGTGCATAGTTCAGGTCTAGAATTTTCGACCACGCAATACCGCACGTTGAGTGATTTGAATCGTGAAAGCTCACCCGCGAAGATATTATAAGTATAGGGAAATGTTTGCGTTTTATCCGTGTACTGAGTTTGCGCATTTTATTGCTAGCGCCGAACGTTTGAATCTTTGCGACAATCAAATAAAAAGGTTATAGGCGCAAAGGAAATAATTACGACAACCGAAATAAACTGTACTAACCTGTCAGAGTTCAGTGTAGTAAGCCAACCAGCCATAGGCCTAGCAATAAAAATCCAGAACAAAGCAGGAATTGGAACCAACTTAACAATGGAAGAAATAACCGAGAGAATAGGCGTGAGGAGAATTCTATGGGCAGTACTCAGGCAAGCAACGAACAATCAGACAATCGTCCAAGGCAACAACGTAAAGCTAATAATAACAATTCGGGAAACCGGAACGATTGGCGAAGATGAAATAATAGAAATAATAGAAGGGAAAGGAGGAACTTCAGGCCGCACTCACGTAATGAACGTCAGAATTGGCAAGAACGTACGCCCGAGCGAAACGGTGGAACCGAAGTGACAAGTGAAACTAAATTCCGATGGGCACGAGGGAAACTAAATTCCGACGGATTCGATGGCGTCCATCGAATCTCGTGATTTTGAAAATTCCCCAAATTTCATACGCGTTAGAAATTATACTTTTGCCTCGGATGAGACCCTCGATAGTGACGAAAGCAGTGACTTGGAGGAAGATCACGAAGAAAAAAATTCTTTACTGCATAGAGACTAAAATAAATGCTATCCCAGTCAAAACGTTACTTGATACGGGAGCTGATGGCTCATTCATTTTGTATGGATTTTGGAAAGAAATTAGTAGAGATACCATTGCACCTAAGTTACAATCAACCGATCACGTTCTTTTGGTAGACTACATCGGTCGCTTTAAACGAAAGTGGAAAGATAAAACGATAGTTCCATTCCAAATTGATGTATTAACTTTCTCACTTGAGTTGTACGTTATCAATGCTTGCAAGAACGTTTCATTCTTGGCGTAAATGCACTGTCACAGCTGCAAAGTATTATTAATTTCAGTCAGGAAACATTTACTTTAGAACACGAGAATATTAGAGTTATTGTATCTTTACTTCCTGTTCAGGTACAGTCCACCTTAGATGATAGTGACGGTGAACAAACAGACAGTGGTGATGTTACAGAACATCAGCATATTAATCGCGTAGGAGTTAGCGAACCAGAAGTTTTCCAGAAACAATGCCCCACGGACGAAGAAATGATTTCTGCAGTCCAGAAAGCTGATGACCTCAATCAGCATCAACGTAATCAGCTGTTAGATTTATTATTTAAACATCGGGAAATATTCACTAACTACCCTGGGAAATGTAAAGGATTCGTCTATAAAGCAGAAATAAACACGGCCGATCAATTAGAAAGAAAACAATATCCCATCTCGTATAAGGCCATTTCATTTGTTCGCGCCGAACTTCAAAAGTTATTACAGTTGCAGATTATAAAACTGAGTTAAAGTATACATAGTAATCCGATATTAGTGGTACCGAAAAAGAATAACCAATTTCACTTGTGCATCGATTCACATATGGTAAACAGGTACTCCATATTACGGCATGTTAAACCGGAACAAATCGAGGATTTAATTGCGAAACTACGATGGAAGAAGTTTACCACGGTACTTGATTTACAACAAAGTTACCTAAAAACCAAGCTACCTCCATATTCACAATCGTATTTTGCTTTTAATTTTGAGGGTTTATATTATCAGTACCAAAGAGTGGCATTTTGGTTACCGTAACGGATCATCTGCATTCGACGCAACGATAGCATATGTCTTGGGACCAGAATTACATAGTAAAATCATACGATAAGTGGACGATAATTTGGTAGTGACAAACCGTTTTGAAGAACATTCGCAATTGTTAGAATACACTTTTAGGGAATTTAAGATACGTTGTATTATTTTGAATATGAATAAGTGTCTGTTTTGCGCCAAATACATTCCTAGGGTATGTATTTGGTAAAGAAGGGATACGAAAAGATGAACGTAGTATAACAGCAGCTCGAGAATTACCTAAACCCACTAATATTAAATTTTACTTTCAGTGCTAAGATTCTTTTCATGGTCTAGGTCGTTTGTACCGAATTTTGCTGTGGAAGCAGCCCCTTTGTACAATCTATTGATTCAGAAAATGTGACACAGCTTTCAATCAAATTAAACAGGATATTTGTAATAACACTATGTTAGCTTATCCAGACTTTACGAATGACTTTTACGTACAATCAGATGCCACGCAATGTGGAGTGGGAAGTGTCCTATGGCCAAAACACGGTGATGAGAAACGTATAATACAGTGCATTAGTAGAACTTTAAAACACCTACAGAACAGAGGTACTTTACCACTGAAGCCGAATGCCTTGGAGTTATTTTTGCAATCAGAAAGTGGAAATCAATCCTGTTAGGCAATCACGTGACCATCTTCACCGACCATCACACTCTATCTTACCTAGATCGGGTTAAATCCTGGAACAATAGGTTACCCAGATGGGCAGTTGAACTCCCATTGAGCGGCAGTGACACCTTAAATAATCTATTCCCCACCCACGAACACCGCCTACTGAAAGTCCAAACCTTTCAGGTACTATAGGAAGAGAGTATGAACATTACACCAGAACGACTAGCCTCACTTCAGCGTGAATGTCCCGATTACATTAATGTCATTAATGTTTTGGAAGGCAGTGTGGATAAAGCCGAGATTAAAAACGGTAGGTCATGGAAAAAGTTCTATAAATTAGACAACAGCATTTTGGTAGTTAGGGACTTTCACCAACCAGATCTGTGGAAAATTTGTGTTCCTCCGACGCTCATACAAAATATATTGATTGCATATCTATCACACAGATATTCACCACCCAGGTATTGAGCGAAATTATCAATTACCTCTAAAGCATTCCATTGGAAAGGTTTACGAACATCCGTCAAGAATTTCATTCGTGATTGTATTGTATGTCAGCGTATGAAACCTGACCAACACCAACCTGCCAAATTAATGGATACTATCTGTGTAAACGCAACACGAGACGCCATTAGCATAGATTTCTTAGGAAATTATCAGATTGACCAAACTCAAAACAGGTTTGCTTTAGTAATAATGGATCTTTGTACGCGTTATTGTACGGCGTTCACGTTACGTACCTCAACCGCAAGAACTGTAGTTAGATGTTTTGAGGAATTCTATTTTCGGATGCTGGCATTATTTCGGGTCATCATTACTGATAACGCCCCGGTATTCCACTCGAAACAGCTTTTGAAAGCCATGAAAATGTATAACGTAGTCGTACGTCACACTATCCCATATAACCATATGGCATCTTTGGTAGAAAACGTTAATAAATATTTAGTACATACACTTAGGACGTTGTGTTCTTCGGCACATAAAGAATGGGCAGAGTATTTATCCCAAGCAGTACTTTTGTATAATTACTCTGTTTATCAGTCTTGGTGTCTCACCTGCTAGTCTACATTTGAACATTAATTCGTCAAGGCCTATATTCACTCATTTTGGCATAAACGTTCAAGCAGTAATCACATCGGAAAATTCTGTAGACTGGAGCAATAAACTTATCATGGCTGCTCTTCGTACAAAAAGAAAAATCTCAGCGCACAACGAAAAGTGGAACCAAGCCCAACAAGGAAAAAGACTTGTTTCTAAAGGAGATTTAGTGTTTGTTCGACAACGAAACGTGAGTAGTCTTGTCAAAAAGAAATCGTAAAATTCTTTGAGATTTTTCGCAGGCCGTACGCCTGTACTTCTGTTACCGGAAATAACCGTGCAGTTGGATTATGGGACCTTGCAATTGCCAGAGTATAAGATTTAATTCCATAGATAGGGTAAGAATTTGGAATCCAACCCCAAAGACCTGCAACACTTGGATTCGTATGGCTGGGAAACATTTGCCGGAAGAGCAGATAGCTAATCTCAGAGATCTCCCTTATCACCCATCGACACACGCAAAGTCATTGCCTCTGCTCTACCCAGAAGTAGAAATTGCCAACCAACCAGAAAAACTTGAAGAAAACAATTCAGAAACACTAATAAAACAAGTTTGTGTTAAAGTACAAAAGTATGATCACGCATCTGGCTGATGTTATTTTGTAGGTTGCCTATTCTTTGTTACAACTTAAGGTCCCTCCTTTTGACTTCGTGCTCCCCCTCTGACTTAACAGCTGATCGTAATGGAATGTCTTGTACTCGCTGTATAATGTTTTGGACAGATTGTGCCGTATGTTCCTCTAACCTATAAACTTCTGTGGGTAACTCTGTGATATTGGCGGTAATATCGCATACGTTTCGACACTGTTCCTGTAAACCTAACATAGTCACCTGTATGTTTATTTTGTATGCCTATCGTTGCCTCAAATTACAAAATCTGAGTTTCAATTTGTGCATGGTGTTTGTTAACGCTAAATTCGAACACCGTCTGCCTATTTTTTAATTCTTTAAAGCTCTATTCATTTTCTTCGCGATCATTTGCAATTTCGGTCCTGCAATCCTTAATTTCTACCTTCGTGAACTCTAAATTTCTCTTACATTCAACTCTGTATTCCTCTATTTTCTCCTCCATAGCATGTATGTGGGTAGTGATATGCGTGACAGAATTATTTGCCTGAAGAATATCTTTGCTAACTTGCTCTAATTTACTTTCTAAATTTTCTCTTAAATTTGTAATTATTTTATTTAGTTAACATTATTTTCTTCTAATCTAATGTTTAATTTATTGTCTATACTTTCAAGTTTGTTGCCCATTTCTTTCCTTAAACTGGTAATACTGTCATTTAATATATCGTTACTTATCAACAAATGCAGTAAGCATTTCCTTTAACTCTACGGGTCTGATTTTTTGTCTACGTTTTTTTTATTCACTGTCTTTAAAACAAAATGATGATATCTCTAAAAATATATAAAAGTTCTCTAAATTGTAACTAATATCTCTAATACATATGCACAAAAACAATCATAAACATACGCTTTACTCTTGCAATACACAATTCACCATACGCGTTGACCTACATTTCTTTCTTTCTTTTCTTTCAATACCGGTTTTTAAATGAAATTAATTTTCGCGCTTGCGCGGAGAGTGGGTAGTTCATATAAAATGAGTAATTATGCTAGAACTATTTAAATGTTAACTAGTTACTGTAATCGCTGTTCTACTGAATCAATTAAGTATTTTATTTTAATATGATCCCGGGTTTCGGCACCAATTATTTATGTTATCGCTGGTGTGGAAGGGCGCTTCTATTTGTCCTTATACTCAATAACCAACGTGCATTGTAAGTCTCTCAATCATCTTCCTCCACCGAGATACATAAAATGATTTGCCAAAAGACACTCTAACTTGGGAAGATTTGAGTAAAAGTTAAACGCAACATGGTCGGCCTTGTGCGAGCTATTTGTGTGTGATGACTAACACTATATGTCCTCTCTTTAACTTCTGGACTTGTGGCGAGAGATAGCTCAACTGCTTTTGGTAGGCTATTAGAAGCACATACCATGACCTACGTCCTCGCGATGTGAAAGGATTGTTAAATTTACTGTTAAATAATTACGATAGTTTCTTATATATTTAAATGATCATATTTTCATTCTCAAAATATCTACGTTACACGTCCCTACAGTTATTTCAGATTATATGATGCTATAGGCACATAAAAATACTACACAAAATTATATCAACACTATCTTTACAATGTAAACACATTATGTGGCCGTGCAAAACATTAAACTGATCCTATTAACCTAGCTAACTCGTTTCCCCTTTTTCTTTAATACTCCAAGGTCTACCAAAGAAATGTGTATACTTTTAATTTATTTTAATGTAAGTGGCTTATTCATAAACAAAAGTGTGTAACGAATGTTTTTTCTAATACATATTAGGCGTGCTGGCTACTTTCTGAACATCAGGTTTTAACATCGTTAAAGAAATGTAACTTTGGCAAAAAATATTTCACTTAGAATATTCCTGCCGCCACCACAGAACAAATTTAGTGTGTTTACTTACAATTCAAACCAAGCAGGCTTCCACGAGACGACGTGCTCCATTAAGGTGTGCGACTCAGCAGTCCTTCGATCGTTTTTTTTTGTCCTCCACTTAAAATGTTCTCTGCACTTAAGGATCACTACCGAGCGTCTTCTGTTCACTGACCAATGGAGGTAATTTCTTTTTCCTCTCATCTCAAACGTTAGGCACTACCTGCCATTCGATTGAAATGATTAACCCCCAGTTATTTGCTAATAGTTCGTAGAGTTACTGTCCACATAACCACTGCGTTTTGGGGACATTTCCTGTATCGCCTCAATTACTTCGCCCGATTCTCTAGCGTGACGGGAGTTTCGATGTTCTTCGCCAGACTAACTTGTGCTTCTCCTATTTACCGAGGGTCACGTGAATAACAACCACTCACTGAATATATCATTGCCCACTATTGATTGCTGAGCAAAAATTGTCCAATCACAAATTAGTTTGGATGTCACAATGGACACTTGAGGTGACTTGCTAATTTCCGTTTTCATGGGAACTGAAGTAGAAAAATCTCTCAGCAATCTTTTGAACAAAGAGTTCTTGTTCCTCGCACACACATATATAGAAATTAAGTTAATTTCGTCGTCTCCAAGTCGGGGTTCGACGATAAGACTGAATTCACTCTTGCCTAGACTGAGTAGGTCCAACAATTTTTTCCTTTGTTTATTTGAATATTACAAAATGATATAAAACTTGGAGTTTGTTAAAATGAAACTACTTCGATTTTTTCTCGTTAGTACAATTTATTACATTGTTTATTTAAATAGTAAAAAAAGGTAAGATATTCTGAGCTAATTAAAGTGGTATTTCTCAATTGTACAAGATTGAATAGGTACTCGGTTTATCCCTTTGTTTATTTAAATAGTACAAGACGATTTAAAATACTAAGCTAGTTAAAATGGCATATCTCGTAGGTACAAAATTGAATAGGTCAGTCAAATTTATCCCTTCGTTTTTTAAATAGTACGACGCGGTCTATAAATTCTGAATTAGTTAAAAACGGCATTTCTCGTTAGAACAAAATTCAATAGACAACTCCAATTTGTTACTTCGTTTAGTTTGAGTAGGGGGAAAGGTATAACGCGTTGAGTATGTTAAAATAGGGGTGGAAAAAAAGCCACACTCTTTTATTGGCTTTTCTATGCTACATAGTCTTATGTAATATGTGCTATGTTAAATAGACGGTTCGGAGATGTGTTCATTGGCCTTCATCTATCTGCTATGTTTGCAGTCTCTGTGTGATATCTACTATGTTAAAATGGAAGTTGAAAAAGTGCTAATAAAAGAGAACGAATTAACCCCCAAAAAGTGCTCATGAAAGGGAACGAATACAACCTTTTAAAAGAGAACGAGTTTTCGAGGTGTTCGATTTTCCATGGGTGGATGGTATGTGGGTCTTGGGCCAATAAGGGTTTAAAAAAGTGGTCATAAAACAACACAAATACACCCCGAAAAAGTGGTCATAAAAGGTAACGAATACACCCAATTTCAGAGAGTTTGAGTTCACATTGTTGGAGTGTACGTGGATCATGGCGCATCGTCCGACACTGTACTATCGAGTGTTCTAATATGGCCCAGATTGATAATTGTTTTCCTCTACTCATCACTTATTGCATCGTTGAGATATACACGCAAATCCAATAGAACTTTGTATGGTGAATCCATATTCTCCAATGTGTCAGCTTGGAGGTTACTGTTTCAATAATTACAGCCCACGTCCACAGCAGCAATGCCCCATCGCTGACCACACTGTTAGGTATGATGCCACAAGAAACGTTGAGCGAATCAGAGGACACAAAATCTATTAAATCTAAGAGAAGGTGTATTACTACCACGAAAGGAATAAGGAAGATGCATGTACATTAAGAGGAAGCTAAGCCGTAACAGAGCCGAATGACGTAAATTAAAACCTTGAGATTAAAAGAAAACAAAGGTAGTGGTAGTGACATTAACAAGAATCGAACTAAGAACATAAAAGAGAAATGTCGCATTTGCAACATGTGCATTGAACTAAGACCGGTTCTGAATGAGGATTAACAGTTTCCACTTCCACATCCAGTGAAGAAGAAGAGAAGAAAGTAAAACGAAACTCAAATGTTTTTGAATTATAGGAGTATCGAGCAGGTCGGAAGTGGCTGTGATTTCAATTCTGCTACCCACAGGGCAAGGAATATTTCCTCAATCAAAAGAAAATATTTTCCTTGGTTTCCAAAAGTTTTTCTTCTCTGGTGATTTCCATCCTGATTCCCCCAATGTATTCCGAACATTTCCCGAAAATATGTTCAAAAAAATGTTTGTAAAACATTTCAGAAATTACCGGGAATACATTTTGAGAATGCTTGCCGGAAAGTAGATCCAGGAAAATATTCACAAAATGTATTACATATATTGGTTTGGATCTCGTTTAATATGTTTTCACTGTTGAGAAGGGAAATAGTTTTGAAATAATACTAAAAATGTTTTCCATATATGATACGGAAAACAATGAAATGAAATATATTCCACATATTTAAAAAATGTTTTCTAACACGTTATTTGCAATATTTTCTATTTTTACGAGAAAAGGTATTAAATATATATTTTAGAAAACATTTAGAATATTTTAAAAATAAATTATTTTGTAATATAAGAAATATTTTTCAGAAATGTTTTTAAAAGGTTTACTTAATTTTTACAAAAGTATTATGGTAATCTTCTCCTATAACTTAAATTAAATATTTTCGTATGATATTTTAGTATTATTTCCAGAATATCGTATCAAATTTTGAATATGAATCTTTAATACAGATAAAAGAAAACATTAAAAATGAATAGAAAATGTTTTCCATTGTGTTTTGGAAGATATTTTGTGTCTTTAGTGAACAACATTTTCTGATATAGGTCTATTATAGAAACATTTTTACATTTTCAGAATATACTCTTTCGTTACTGGAGAAAACATATTCTTTGTTATATCTGAGAAGTATCCCAAATATTTGCCGGAAATATTTTTTTAATGTGTTTGGAGAAAATTTAATGAAGTACAGGAAGCAGTTGCGTTAAAGAAGATTTTCGGGCTTAAGACCTCCCCTCAAATTTGTTTTACTATATTAAAGTAACTATAATATCCTGCAAAATTTTCACATTTCCAGGAATAAAGTTAGCAAAGATACCCTCCACGAAACAAAATCGTAAATACGCAACTGACAGAATGTGCAATTTTAGAACGTTAGTATGAAAATAATGTAAGGAAAATTTTCACAAATTGGAATAGAAATGTTTGTTGAATGTAATGTAATATGTTTTCAATGTTGAGAGCAGGGGTAAAAGTGAATCTGAAAATGTGGGTGGATGGTAGGTAGCGGATGACGTCACGCCATTCCCCTGCCTATCTTTGCCCATTGTAATTTTTTTGGAACTGGGGAGACGCTGGAAATTTTTTTTCGAGGTGGGGGCGGCGTCCCAACGCACTTTTCCCTGGTTGAGAGAGAAAATGTTTTCGAAGTAACACAAAAATGTTTTCATACATGATAAAGACAACAGAATAGCTCTATGAACAGAATAAAATGTTTTCCAACGTGTTCTATTGTTACCAGAAAACATGTGAAATATAATTTTTAAAACATTTCGAATATTTTAAAAATAAATTCGATCGTAATATAAGAAATATTTTATAAACGCCTATTAATTTTGTACGGAAATGCTTTTGTTACCTTGTCCTGTAACATAAATGAAATATTTTATGCAATATTTGAGAATTAAGTATTTCCAGAGTATTTTAACGAATGTTGAATAAATTCTTTCACGAGAGTATCGTAGTAGCATTATTACCAATCATTATACTAATTATAGCAGCATCAAAGGAATATATTTGTAAAAAAATTGAAATTTATGATATCCTGTGTGGCATCGCATAGGCATCTATGTGAGATTGCAAATCACTACATCAACCGTCATTTGTTTATCAAAAGTACCAGCATTCCTTGCGCGCTATGTTGAATTTGAGAAGCTGTAACGGAGCAGTTATCTCAGCACACTAAAACTGGTGCATTAACCACTCTAAGCAGTGAAGAAGACAAGACAGGACAAGACAAGAACAACATACAAGAAAAGTCAGTAAGTATAACGATTACATAAAATAATTTAGTTTTATTGTCTGTACAAGTAGCATAAATGAGAATTTTATGTTTGCAAATTAATAAAGGCATGTGGGATGCTAGATTTCTATTTTTTATCTCTATGCATAAAATATCGTGCAGGTTTACTTTCGGCTCACCGTCCGAAATAATTTTATTTCTATGATTCTTTTGATAATTTTCTTTCTATTGTCTCATAAATTATTTGCGCATGGCGATTTGAAATACATCACATGGCTTAGATGGAATTCAAAGGAAGCGCCAGAAGTAATTGTTGAAAAATTACGTTTATTCTTTTATGATTTGCGTATATATATACGAGGCCAGATGTATGACGTAAAAACTACAGTGAAAAAAATACAAATCAGCCTGTACTACGTGGCCACTAAAAAGCTATAATAGGTAGGCTTCTAGAACACAGGTTCCTCTTCCCATTTATCTGTAAAAAAGACAGAAATCAACGTGCCCAGCGGGGATCTAACCCGCCTTCACTTGCTAACGCTCGCTCGCCAATACTATGTGTATTAAATATTTTACTTTGGTACCGAAAAAAACATCTATTAACCTATATGGCAGACCTGTGTTCTAGAACCTTCCCTCATTAATACTATCTGAGTCAAAGCATTGCAAAGGTGTAGGACAGCAGGAGCGAGGGGATGCTTCCAAAGGGAAAAGATGCGGGCAAGTCTATACTTTAGGAGAGGCAGTGACAATAACCAATTCATCTGAACCAGTTACTGCAGTTACAGTTCCCAAGAAGTAAAGACAGATAACAACGTGCCCTGCGGGGCTCTAACCCGCCTTCACTCGTTGACGCTCGCTCGGCAATACTATATACTGACATAATATCACTGCCTTGCCCAAAGTAACGAGTTACCAAAGATGCATACATTACCATTTTCATGTCATGTTTTAACAATTCTGCGTGCAGCTTTACTTCTGGCGTGCCACTCGAAGTTAGTGTTTCTTTCAGACGTAATGTTCCGGGGGGCATTGCTCATGATATTTTAGTTATTATTGCAAACGTATTATTTTTATACTGCTCGAAATACTTAGTGAAATGTAATTCTTTCGCTACTTTTCTTCTTATTGTTTAGTTAATGATTTTCGCCACGCAACGTATACATTTTTTCACTTGGCATAGATAAAATTCAAGGGGACCGTCAGAATTAATTGTAGGAAAATTACAATTCTTTTAGGATTTGCGTATTTATACTGATTCCTGTGGATAAGAAGTACAGTACAAAAAATACAAACCAATCTGTGTTAGCGGGCTACTAAAAAGCACGAATGCCATCTAACCGAGTCAGGGAGGTTGAAGGCGGGTGGCCCAAGGGGGTGCTTCCTTAGGGAGCATGCGTGTACATTTCTATTTTGGTGACGGGTTAATTGCGCGTATATGACCATTTTAATTACGATTTACAATTTTTTTCAGGGGAGAGGGGCTTGGCTAACTTTGTTCTGAAAGATAATTCATTCACTGTAATATAGTAAGTGCAATTTCAGTGAGCTTAAGCCCGGAAGCCCCCCTTAAATACACCACTGAGTTATAATAATTCTGTGTTCACTCGAGCAGACGTTTACACGGAGAACTAATTTTATAGATAAAATGTGATCTGAAATATTTTTCGTGAAGGAATGAGAGTGTTAATGTAAGGTATTTGTTTCATTGCACAGCTTATTGAAATTGCTTTTGAATGCAAATAGGGTAGAAGTAAGCGGCGGGAATTTGCGGTTCATACATCAGTTGTAGACATCTGCAATGGCCGTAATGTAAACATTTAAAAAAAAACGAATTGTGTAATAAACAGAGAAGGATTATAAAGTTTCTGTAGAATCATGGTTGGTGAAGCACGTAAAATCAACTGCGCAAAGTGTGGAAAAGATTTATTCAAGAAGAAAAATTCAGAACAGAGGCAATAGCCCTACATACACTATTTTCTGTCGTAAAGGTAAGAAAGAAAGACAGTGTAACACTCGTGTATTAGCTGTGAACGGTATTTTTTTAAGGATCGAAGTGTTTTTGAAGATAAGAATAATTACAAATATTGTAAATGTTTCTCCACCATTCTCGTTTATGCGTACCCCCTCTCTTGTCGCTGACGTGTCTGCACTTTACGCTGTCGCTCGAGCACCCCTGCGGTGCTTCTGCGGTGATTCAGTTAGATAGTATTCGTGCTTTTTTACTGGGCACCTAGCAGAAGTTGTTACGCTTTTTCTTTTGGTGATCCTCATTTAGTGCATAGAGGGCCGCGGTTCCTCGGTTGTAGAGGGTTTACCTACGGTGTTTGGGGTCCCAGGTTCAATCTCAAATCGTGTCGTATGGACTTTCACGTACGTTTTGTCGGGTTTCTCCCGTTTCCTCCCACTTTCTTCTTCCATCATTTCACTCATTTCTCATTATCACCGTCTCCTTTGGCCTAGCCAGCATAACTGTTGGACGTTAAACTTAAGGATTTCTTTACGTTTAGTGCATGTTGTGCAATAAGGAACCGGAAGATGCAAGAAATGCTTGAAAATTTGGTAAAACAGTCTACTCGAGTATTGCCTAATTCTGCGTGCAGATTTACTATTGGCATGCCACTCGAAACAATTGTTGAAAAATTATAATTCTTTCGCTAATTTTCTAAGTGTCTCTTATATGATTTGCGGCAGGCCACATGTAACTATTTCACCTGGCATATATAAAATTCAAGGGGGACACCAGACTAGATTTGCCGAAACCTTATTTACTAGAGACATTTTTAATATAAGTAATTATGGATTTGCAAGATATTCTTCTACAGAATAGAAGCAGTGCTCGAATAGGTAGTACTTGATTCCTTTATTGAAACCGCGTGTTTTGTTTTTTTAAAGTGGAAGGAAGCTTGTTATAAATATTCACTGCCATAGGAAATGCACTATTCTTAGAATAATGTAGTTCTTATATATATATATATATATATATATATATATATATATATATATATATATATATATAAACATGAAAGAGATGAGATTTAAATAGAGTTTTAAAACAAGTTCGAGAAGAAGTACAGTGCCAAGAACAAAAAACAACCGAAAGTCATAATAGTAGTGCTTCACTTGTAAATATAATATACAGCTTCTGTACACTGTGCAGAAATACGGCGCCGGTGGAAAATAGTATCTTATAGGGTTGTCTTTCATACGCACTTACGTATTTTATCCGTCGTAAAGCATTTGTAATTATTTTACACTTGTAACGCTCCACTTATAAACCTAAAATACATGTATATTACTTTGAATTTAATTGTATCGCCTGCAGAAACTGTTTCTTTTATAAATGTGTCTTTCCATTTATAGTTTTGAATTTTACTTCTATATCTTTCAAAATGTAGTGCGTCAAAAGTTAACCAGCATCTAAAATTTAAAGGTCTGAGTGACGACTGACTGATCCTCGCACAAGCGAAGCCGATTAACTTAAAAACTTGAAATTTGGACACTACATAGGATTTGTGTGTGTACCACTAAGAGTAGCATGTTATGCTCACTACGAGGACAATTTTCCCCTCCCAGTACTTTGACCAGTGCAGAAGGACCCAACTTATTATATAAAATTACAGAGCGCAAAGTATTTCCATAACAACAATGCTAAAGTGAGATTGAGTAGGCGCATAGCCTTTTATGACATTTAAAATCATAAGAACTTACATCTAAAAACTCTAAAACATAAATAAATTTTCAAAGTAAAAAGCAGCGAAACCTGTGCATCGGTGGACCTGAGAAGACTTACGCCTTTCTCTTATTTGTTTGTTTGGTTTTTCTCTTGGCTCCCTCTCAGGCTCCTTGTTCTGTTTGTTTCTCTTTCTGCTGCTGCTGCTTCTCTTGTGCCTCCGTTTTCCTTTCCCAACTAGTTTCCTTTCAGGTCAACTCCCTCTGATCTGTTTGGCTTCTAGAGGATAGAGTGAAAATCCTTCTTCCGGCTTGGAGGGATTCGAACCTGCGACGACCACGCCGATAACTACTCACAGTTGGCCAGACAATGAGCGAGCACGCTCGGCTACCACGTACTCAAAAAATCAAGTGAAAATCGGTCGTTATATATGAAGAAATACCTCTACAAGCAACGCCATCTATTAGCAAAGTGATAAACTAAATGATACACAGGGTTTGCCCAAGTGAGCCCAGCCCGGAAACACCCACCTGGGTTTTTGAACTTTTCGTTAGTATATTCTTTGTGCAATTAAGATGACCACATTGGAAGTAATTCTTATCAAATTTTGGACTTCGCTTGGGCGAATTAGGTGCTTTCACGTTAAGATGTACAACATACAACGTAAGACCTTTATAAAGTTCTGAATGCATTAAAAAGCCGTACCTTAGATTGACATGATTATCGAACAATTTAATGTATGGATTGTGCTTATAGCCTATTTGAAGTAAAATATGCAATTTTATAATTTAGAAAATACTTTCCGTGAATAGTGTGCTCGCCCACTCGGCGACGCCGAAGGTCATTATCTCTCATACCTCTGATAGGTTAAGGGCCATAGGTGCTGGTACTACTAGTAAATATGTAGTGTATTAATAAATAATTTTCTTATCTTTGATTTTAACACTAAACAGTTTAGTTTAGTTATTTGTTGCTAGTTTACAAATAAGCTTTCTGTAGAATCAACAGTAGCAATAGCGTTCAAATTTAAGAATCTTAATGCTCGGAGTTTCGAAGAGTACGTAACGCTTACTATTTCAAGTGCTGAATTCAAACTTCGTACTAGTATAATTTTCCATGTACAGTAAAGAAAGCTTGCATTTTCAGAAAATAATAATTAACCTTCGTCGCAAATGAAGTGCTCGGGACATTCCCGCAATTAAACGAACAAATCACCCGAACTGAATACTTCAAAAATAAAACTATATAAAAAGATGAAATAAAATCTTTCAGTTTTACGTCCCACGGTTATGCCTGTTAGGATAAAGGAGACCGTGATTATGAGAAATGAATGAAATGGTGGAATGAACCAAGTGGGAGAAAACGGAAGAACCCCGAGACAACCCACGAGCACGGTATTTGTCCACCAAAAAGTCGACATGGCGCGAGCTGGAATCGAAGGACCCCAAGCACCGGAGGTGAACGAGCTACCACTGAGCCTCTGCGCCCCTAATAAAACTATTTATTTTACGCTGTAAAATATTAGTTTCATTTAAGACATATTGAAACATTTACTTTATGAAATATGAATTATACAGGGTGTTTCAAAAGAACACCGACAACGTTTGGGAGATTATTCCTGACACCAAGATAAGACAAAAAGTATAGACCAACCTGGGTGCAGAAATGCTTTCTTTCGAACATATAGGCTGCAGGAAATATGAAAATATGAACTTTAAAGGTCTATAGGGCCAAAACTATTGGATCTATCGTAGTCGTGTCGAGACTTCATTTAGGAACTATAATGTGCACTATCCACAAATGCACTTTCAGAATCCTGCGGTACTCACGCAACAATTTTTATAGAGGGAGCTTTGCTACGAACATATAATTTGCAGTACTCACCAACTACCTCTTTTTCATGTTTTCGGTAGCTTATAACTCCGAAAGGAAGAATTTGTTCACCTAGGTTGATCTATACTGTTTGTCTTATCTTGGTGTCAGGTATCACCTCCCAATCGTTGTCGGTGTTGTTTTGAAACACCCTGCACATATGTTAATTGTTTTAAATTATTTTTTTGAGAGAACGGTCTTGCAACAAGTGCTCGGGAAATTCCCGTAATTGAACGCACAAAGTATCGGAAGTGAACTTCAACAATAAAACCATTTATTTTACGCGAGAAAACATTTAATTTTATTTAAGACATTTTGAAACATTTATTGTATAAGACATAAGTTATAGATTGAGTTGTTTTAAATTAATATATTTGGTGTTCATATTTGGCGAACGTCACTGAGAGAATTGGGCTGATTCGTTCTACATTTGTTCGTTCGTCTGCCTGTACCACACGTACAAAAGGGTACCACTTTCCGTCTTTTAAGTTTAAATTATCAGGGTACAAGTACGAGACTTACTAAATCTCCTGTACAGATTTTGGCGACATACTAACCTAAAATTTCAAAATTCAATTTCAATTTTCTGTTTCTTAAGTTGAAATTTTCAGAGTAGAAGCACAAGACACTCTACATTAACTGTATATATTTTGGCGGCGATCCAAAATGACAGTCATTTTTCAAAACAGCAGTGAATAGAAAATTGTTGCAAGTTGTGACAATCATAATCTTGAAATATAAATCACATTTTAACACTTTTTCCCCAAACGCATTAAAATATTTCAAAAAAACTCAATTACACCCGAAGAAAAAACAATTAAACCCGAAAAGCCCCTTATGGGCACAGATGGGTTGGATTTTTCCAAAAAGCCCGCGTTTTTTAAAACCCTGATTATATTGTATTTATTTTTACCTGTTTTCATACAAATTGTTTACAACGTGAACGTATGAGTTCGATACATCACAAGAACACTGAATGTGTACATATTTGTACATTTAAATCTAAATGCCATAATAAAATAGCGTCAATTTAAGTAAAAGAGATACAATTTTTCATTATTCTTATTTACATATAACGATATAAAACAATATAACTGTAAATACCACCTTACATTATAAATATGCAGAAAAATATATACACATGAAACCTTATTTACTACAGACATTTTTAATATAAGTAATTATGGATTTGCAAGATATTCTCCTACAGAATAGAAGCAGTGCTCGAATAGGTAGTACTTGATTCCTTTATTGAAACCGCGTGTTTGGTTTTTTTAAAGTGGAAGGAAGCTTGTTATAAATATTCACTGCCATAGGAAATGCACTATTCTTAGAATAATGTAGTTCTTATATATATATATATATATATATATATATATATATATATATAAACATGAAAGAGATGAGATTTAAATAGAGTTTTAAAACAAGTTCGAGAAGAAGTACAGTGCCAAGAACAAAAAACAACCGAAAGTCATACAGCTTCTGTACACTGTGCAGAAATACGGCGCCGGTGGAAAATAGTATCTTATACAGTTGACTTTCTAAAATTTAAAGGTCTGAGTGACGACTGACTGATCCTCGCACAAGCCAAGCAGACTAACTTAAAAACTTGAAATTTGGACAGTACATAGCATTTGTATGTGTACCACTAAGAGTAGCATGTTATGCTCACTACGAGGACAATTTTACCCTCCCAGTACTTTGACCAGCGCAGAAGGACCCAACTTATTATATACAGTTACAGAGCGCAAAGTATTTCCATAACAACAATGCTAAAGTGCGATTGAGTAGGTGCATAGCCTTTTATGACATTTAAAATCATAAAAACTTACATCTAAAAACTCTATAATATAAATAAATTTTCAATGTAAAAAGCAGCAAACCTGTGCATCGGTAGGCCTGAGAAGACTTACGCCTTTCTCTTATTTGTTTGTTTGGTTTTTCTCTTGGCTGCCTCTCAGGCTCCGTTTTCTGTATGCTTCTCTTTCTGCTGCTGCTGCTTCTCTTGTGCCTCCGTTTTCCTTTCCCAACTAGTTTCCTTTCAGGTCAACTCCCTCTGATCTGTTTGGCTTCTAGAGGATAGAGGGAAAATCCTTCTTCCGGCTTGGAGGGATTCGAACCAGCGACGACCACGCCGATAACTACTCACAGTTGGCCAGACAATGAGCGAGCACGCTCGGCTAACACGTACTCAAAAAATCAAGTGAAAATCGGTCCTTATATATGAAGAAATACTTCTACAAGCAACGCCATCTATTAGCAAAGTGATAAACTAAATGATATAAAACGCTACCTATTGAGCAAGTGAGTAACTGCTTGAATATGTTAACCTAGCCGGGAAATTTAGCTTAAGCATCAATATTCAAAAAAGAAAAATATCACTGTTGCCAACCCACTTATCAAATATTATAGTGTTTACCGCAAATATTTTTAAGGGGATAGTTTTACCCCTCCATAGTTACAATACGCTAAGTCATTTCTAACAAATTTCAGAAAAAAAAACTGTTTGCAACACTGCAAATAAAAATTCAGATATTTGAAAAATAAAGAATACTAGCATAATCTAAATACATTTCTAAAAATTTTTAAAGAATAACATTTTCCCGAAAACTCAAACATAAACCCGTAAAAACTCCTGAAATTTCGAATTTGTTATATCTCCATTGTTTATTAGCCGATTTCCAAAATTCGAACGATAGTCTATAGAGAAATAAATTTACTATATTTTGAATGTCTTGTAGGTTGCATAACTCTAAGGATATTATTACACAAATTCAAATGAATCTATACATGTATCTTTAAAATTTCAATAGAATTTCAATAGAATTTGTAACCATAAAACTCTTAAAATCAATTAACTATAGTTTAAAACAAACTTAAAAGTTACAAGTTTGGATACTGCTAATGGAATCTTCTGCTACCTTCGTTCTCTGTTGGAAATAATGACTTCTTAAACTCAGTCCATTGGTCGTAGTTTAAGTTGAATATACAATCATTAATTTCGAAGAAGACTTCTGTGCTTTCTTTTACATTCTTGATGATTGCATTGAAATTATTAGTAAGAATAAATTTCTTTTGGGGCTCCAAACTAACCACTCCATTTTTACTTTACAAAAATTTTTTTAATCATTTTTGTAATTTTTTGGATTCATTTCTAAAGTAAAACTGGTGCATTTTATAACCATTATATAAATCTTTCAAACCTTCATACTTAACAAACAGCTTATATTTTTTCATGTCTTTCAACACTTGCTCAGTATTATCGTTATATCTTTGTGGTAATAACGTCTTATATTTCTCATCTAAATGTACTAAAACTCTTTGACCTAACGTTTTGTTTGAATTAATTCCCATAATGTTATCTCGTACGGTTTACCTTTTTCTAACTCATCTATGCAAAGGAATCTCAATGCTTTAACGTCATTTTTCTTATTCTAAAAATTAGCCAAAGCTTATTTATAAAGAAAATGTCCGTTTTATGAAAAATTAATTAAACCGCATCCCATTTGAAATTTACATACAGAACTCAATAGTTGGATAATTATCGTTTAGGCCAGTGTATTTGATTTTTAATCCATTTTTAATGATCTCATCATTCATTTTATCTGTTAAGTGTTTTGTAAATCTAGGTGAAAGAAAGACCTTAAACTATTCGCATTCAACTAAAATGCTGTTTCCAAACTTAGTTATAATCATTTTCATTTTCAAAATCTTATATTCTGTATCTAATTCTAATTCTCTTAATCCAATAACTTGTTTTTGCTCAAGACTTCCAAGTTTATTTAAAACCTCAATATGAATCGCCATCGTATTTATTATATAGAAAATCAATGATCACTCTTCAATTTTTATCTTTAACAAAAAAACTTTTTAAGCATTTTTGCTAATTTTAAAATAACGTTTATGGAAAACCTCCATAAACATTAGAAAAATACATTTAATTATCTAAAACTCTTCTACTACTTTTTCATTCTTAGGGTCATATGTAAAGTTCTTTGTGCAATTAAAATCGCATAACAAATAGTATGAGCAGCCACAGCTTCTGCAGTCTACTATAGTCTTTATGTTTGTTCTCTCATTTGCCGATACATTTTCCTCTTACTACAATTAATCACATACATTGCTCTATTATATATAAACTCTTTACGATCACAGTACATTTCGGTATTACCACATGTTATTCTCTTAAATGCAGTATAATCTTCATACATCTTAAAATAATCAATGTTAGCAATATCTAAGTTTCTTGATTCTTTTGGAAATACCTCATTCCTTCCGTTCTTAAGATAGATATTCTTTACCTTACAATGATCGAATTTACTTGCATCTGGAACATTACAACTACGAAATCAGGCATATCAAATTGTCTAGAATTAAATTGAGTAGTAACACCTAACTCCAAGAAAGAACCTACGACGGTCTTCTGAACACACTGATAAGTATGGAATGAAAACATGATTTTAGGTTCTTAAAGAATATTCAACTTTAACTGGCTTTCGTAATTAGATTCGTATTCAATAATACGCATTCATATCTCGATATTCTTTATTTTTTTCCATCATGAGGAGCTGTTGCACCTGCTCATGTTCCAACCCTGTTCCAAGACATCGTTATTGTTGTTAGCTTTTGTAAATGTTATTCTCAATCCACCTTTCCACATAACCTCTTTATAATCACTTAAAAGGCCTGAAATTAATCTTAATGGGTACAAAACCCTAAAGTCCTTTCGTAGACCAACCTTATCACCTGTTTCAAATCCTGCTTGTTTTAGATATTCAACTTCTGGTTTGGAAATCTTTAATGTTCCAATAGCTGTAGATATTATTCCAGGTAGTTAAATCTTATCTATAATAATCCATGCTTTCTAACCTCAATTTGAGAAAAGAAAAATGGTAAGAAGTTATCTACAAGTTTTCTATTATCGTTTGCACCTAATGTTCATCCAGCTGATGCACCAACAACTTCAAAAGTCACACGACAATCTGCTTTGTGTGGATGTACAAACCCATCCCCCCACATCGAAACCAAACTCAATACCTTTGGGAGCTTCATTCAAATTATTAAATGTTCTTGTGTTAGTTTTAAAACTCTGTAACTCGTAACTCTCAATACTATCCATTTAATATAAAGAAAATCTTGAAACAACGCTTTATGGAATGTACCCAGAAAAGAATTATACATAATAACATTTAAAAACTTATAGTCCCCATCCTAACTTAACCTTAGCTTTCATAGCAGTACCAACTCCAAAAGCAGCTAATCGTTCAACAATTGACGCATCACTACTAAATGCTCTTTTCCATGCTTTAGTTTCTAGTTCCTTATCTGCAATATGTCTTGACTCTGTATCTTTATTGTCTTTGTAGTATATATCGTGTTCTTTACAAGCCTCAACTAACGGGTTAATACCTTTATCACCTCTTTCTAATCTTTCTTGTAGTTAATTCCTGGACCACAGTACGAAAATCCTGGAATATGTATTTCAAATGGAAGTTTACTAATCAAATCATTTACTAATCCTTTTCCAAGCTTCTCATCATTCCAGAATCGTGGTGGTAATGTATTTAAGATCTTAATCAAATAACCTATACCTTTCGGATCATTAGGAATAAATTGCGAAAGCTTATTATTAATCATACTCACTATACCTACTTTCTCATTATAAAAATATTATTACCAGCCTTTTCTTCTCCATCTATAACTATTAACCGATCAATTACCTTTCTCACATCATTCGTCCATATATTTTCTTTACGTAATTCGTTGTATACATTTATTCCTTCCCCAGATTTTGGTGTTTTCTTTCTTGTTGGTTTGGAGGTAAATATGGTTTAATGTAATCATCCCAAATAGGCTTGATAATATTAATGTACTTAAAACCTCTATTAGATGCTACTTTTTTATCTCGATTATATTTTTGGAAGGCAGCATCTGATTCTATTATTATTTCCTTGTACTGTTCAAAATCGTCATCATTATAATCTTCAATGGTTTTATGAGTATTCATCGTTAACACTTCCCATAGATCTTCTGTTCATTATAAGTTTTACCATTAATTATCAAATCATCGCCACTTACTTTAACTTCAGAATTTCCTATCTTATTTATTATTCTTCCATCTTCATCAACAGCTCTTATTCCAAATACAATATCATTTCTTCTACTATAATATTTTGTTGCAATCTTACCAAATGATTGTCCTGTTCTTAAAGGCTCTACTGATTCGACTTTGTCTTTTATTTGTTTCTCATTTGTTTTGTTTCTCCTGTTATATGTGTATCATTACTACTAGGAGAACTCTCATAATTTATCTTTTTAGGTGTTTATAGTAGACTAGGATCTATTGATACCGTCTCATGTACAGCTGGAGCAAGTTCAGTTATTAGATTTTTATTTTGTTCTCCTACTTCTTTGGTCTCACTTCCTAAAATTTGGATAGCATCAATTACAGGTTTTTCTTGCGTCTTAAATTTATCGTATATACCTGCTGTTTCTTTCTTCCAAGATTTGGAGCCCTTTATCAAAAACTCATTTAACTTAGTATTCTTATTAATTTCTTTCTCATCCATTTCTTATATAGAAAACAAACAAACGTCAAAAAACGTCAATAAACATGAAAAACGTCAGAAACTGTCAAACGTCTATAAACTGTTTTACCTTGTTCCTATACTTACCATCGTTTTCCTTTCTTGTTATAGTAATTACTATAAAACCATAATCTTCTTGCCAACATTTTAAACATATCTCTTTAAATTGATCATAAGGCATATCTCCTCCAACAAAGCCGTTATACACATGTTTAAGTTTAGTATCATCTTGTCTGAATACTTATAGGAAGTTTACGTTATCTCTTATAAGCTGTTTAGGTACGTTTGAATATGTCTGTGCAAGACAGAAACAGTCTAAATGTCTATGAATATCTCTCGTAAAGTAATTTCTAACAGTATCTTGATTCTCCAATATGTAATCGTCAAACACAAAGATAGAGTATTTTTCACATTCATCAATAGGTACAATACAGTCATTACTGCTGAAGAACGTTGCTATTTGCTTCCTGAACTTTAGTTCTGCTTTTTCAAATAGTTTTTTTTATTTGTTCATACTTTGGCTGATTCATGCTTTAAGTATATATGTAGAAGTAATTATTGTTTAACCAACCTGGCAGTAATAAGAAGTTAAATAACAGAAAAGTTACACCACAACCAGATGGACCCACAATAAGACATCGAATATCATCAGGTATAAGTTCTCCATTTTTTTTCTTAGCTGTTGTTTCTTTTATCATCTCTTTTACATCCCAATTAATAGTTTTCTTACTCATTTTTATAAAGAAAATTTTGACTCAGACCCGAGAATTCGTCTGATTCTTATATTATAATTAAGCCCTGGGTGTCAGCACCTTTTATGATTTTATATCTTTAATTTGTTCTCTGAACTTATGTAACGTATTGTAATATATTCTTCATCCATTAAGCCATTTAATGTTATTATCATCTCTAACTGTTCTTTAAATGAGTTATTACAAGTGACAATGGTTTTATATTCATCTTTTTTTCCTTATGTTTAACTTGGAAGACAAATCTGTTATAAAGCAATTCCAGTAGCAAGAGACGTTGTTAATATTGAGTAAATTGTTACGGGGATAAAAATATTAATAAACCCAGTTGTTTTAGAAAGTATAACCGATAACGTGATCAAAGTGTAGTATCTATATCTAACTATTCGTAGCTTTCTCTTTTTCTTCTTTAAGCTGTATTCCAACTTTTGAATGATATTTTCTATTAACTTCGTTACTTTCTCTCTTGGAATATCTCTAGGTAAATCAAACTCGTTCATTTATTATACAATAAATGGCTAAGTTATTTAAGTTAAGGAGTGATACTTAAATAAACTTCAGTTTTAAAGAAACTACATTACGAATTAGACAACAGTAACAATTATTTAAGTATAGGGCTAGTTGGGTTTTACAGTACATATCTAACTCCAAACATTACAGAAAGAAATAATAAATTAACATTTTGTACTAACATTTCTAAATATCCTAATCTTATAAAACAACTCATAGTTCAACCTGGTCAATATAATTTAAAAGAATTAGAAGAATATATTAAATTTAAATCTTCCATACTTCAAAGATTCTTTAAAAGATATTAAATTTACTGAAGACAGAAAAACTAGAGTTAAAATATTTAGCGAGTGTTGTGGTTTAACCTTATATACCATTAAAATATGTATTAGGTTTTATTGAGAAAAACTTGACCAAAAAACGAAATGTTCAAGATAAGTTACCAAAGTTTCATCCGTTCGATACAATTAATGTTCACTGTAATATAGCAGATAGTTTGTTTGCTAAAGATACTGAGTACACACATAGGGAAACAGTAATTGTAGCATCATTTAAAACAGATGCCGAGTTTAAGCATAGTATTTTTTACGAGCCTACTTATCCATTATTTTTCCCTATATCTAAAGACAATGTTGATAATTTAGAGATAAGGATAACAAATGAAGATGACTCCTTAATTGATGTTGGTGGAGCTATAACAACTGTATTTTTACAAACCAAGATTTTCTCTTAAATAAATAGGAAGATGTGTTCTATTAGATGTTGTATGTTTAGTGTTCCGTACAGTGAACTAAATGATTTAAATATCGATCATGTATTAACAAAGAAACAACTTAACGATAAATCCAAGAAAATTAAAGAAGTTAAAGGAATGAATATAGCTCTAAATACTCCACAAATGAAAAATAATAAAAAGAGTATATGTGTGGTTTTATCTTCACAATTCCAGACATTCTAGCAGCTTTAGGAGCAGTTGGCTCATTAGCAGGTGGTGCAGCAGCGATTACTAAAACTGTACTTGATGCTAAGAAAAATAAACAGGAACTTGAAAAGCAAAAATGGCATAATATGGCTATAGAAGAAAAACAAGGAGCAGGTACCAAAGAAGTCAAAAAACTAAAACCATTGACAACTTTGATATAGAGATGTTGGTTAAAGAATTAAAGATAAAACGATTTAGAGGTGTATTTTTAAGTGACGAACTTCCACAAAAACCCTATATAAATGAGTGTGGTACAGTTAACGTCGAAAAATCAGAAAACATTCGTACTCACTAGATATGCTATTGGAAAGATAACAACGAAAAGTACGTGTTCGATTCTTATGGCAGTGTTCGTCTTAACCACCTAGTACAACATCTTGGTACCAAAAACTTATTTTACAATGATGAACGAATACAAGACTTTAATCCAGTTATATGTGGTCATCTTTGTGTTAGGGTTTTAAATCTTCTAAATCAAGGGTATTCTTTTAGTGACGTTATGAATACCATTAAAAACGATTATATATTATTAAGTTTAAGTGCTTTTATGGTTTGTGTCCATAAAAATTTTGTTTAAAATAAATATGGAAGCTATACACAATAGATCTTTAGATTATTTTGAGAAGCATGAAGATGAGCTAGATGCACTAGATATATATAATTTTATCAGCATTTTCAGGATGTTAGTGATATAGACTTAAAAGATAGAAACAACGCATATAAAGTTATTGATTTATGGAAAACGTTAATACATAAATTTTCGTACACGGTTGAAGAGTTGGAAAAGTTACGTCCAATAATTACCTTAAAGGAGTTGCTGTCAAATTATAGCCTTAGACCATTAGAATGCAGCAATTGTGGTAGTAAGTCATTAACAAAATGTATGAATAGCTACATTTGTAATGATTGTTCTGTAGAGAGTTTTTGGGTTTACAGTACTAATGAAGAAATGAAAGCTGGTTGTGCAAGAAAACATTGGTATGATACTACAAAACGATTTAAGTTACAGTTATCTCCTTTAAAAGCTTTACAGGAAAGAATTATTTCCAAAGATGTAATCAAAGTGTTAAATGATACATTTGGAGATATACCAAAAGATTTAATATCAACAAGAGATGTTCTAGAAGTACTGAAGAAACACAAATACACAAAATATTATGATGTATATTTCATACACTATCACGTCACCGATCAGAAACCATTAAAATTGCGACATATGGAAGAAACACTTTTAAACGAGTTCGAAAACTTACACGAGGCCTTTAGAGAACTGTATCAGAAAAGAGTATTTTTTTTATTAACTTAAAATGTGTGTTGTACTATCTGTTGAAAAGCATGATTTTTATGTTGATATTGATTTTAAACACTCACATAAACAAATAGAGATATTAAAGAAATGTTTTGAAAAATTAGAATGGACATTCTGTTTATAATAAAATGAGCATGAATATATTGGCAAAGTTGCAGATAGAAAAGGTGATATTAATATTAGTGGAGAAAAATTAAAATTGTTGGAGAACTTAAATGAGGTGGTTAGCGTAAGTCAACTTAAGTCAACAGAAGCTCAATTAGAAAACGATAGAAAACGATTTGAAGATGTATTAGAAACGTGACAAGACACATACATAAAGATAGATGATATTAACACTTTTCGGAAAGAATATATGGAAGAAATCCAAAAGATTAATAATAATGTAGTTCTTTTGTTTATTGCAAAAGTTCCTATATCAGAGTTCAATAAATAAAAAGCAGAAATATCATCACCGTGAGAGAATGTTGTTAGAAAGAATGATATAGATATATTTGATACAAAAGAAAATTTCCAAAAATCAAACAAAGAAGCAAATATGTTCATTATGTAGAAATAAATTATAAATCTATTATGTCGATTGAGAACTAAGAATTTTAAAGACCCAATTTTTAGAGTATTTAATATATCGAATGGTTATAAGTTTTTCTATAGTGGGAACGTAATGCATATGGAATTAAGTTTAGATAAATACTATCTACATATATTTTTAAAGGATACTTTAGTTGGAACTTTTCATTTAGACGTTAAAAGACGATATAATTACGTTCCAAGCAGATAAAAATTTAGCTTTTGAAGAAGGACAATTACTATCTGTTATTATGAACGTAGAAAGAGAACTTAAATGATTTTCTATATAATAAACAGGATGTATTGTGTTAAGTGTAAGAAATCAACAGATACGAAGAAAGATACCATTAGAATTGAACAAACAAAGAATGGAAGATATCTAAAGAAAGGTAGATGTAGTATATGTGGAATTAATAAAACTCAATTCATTAAAAAGAAAGATTGACTATATGATGGTAAAGGTGTTAGAGAAAACATTATAGAAGAAATTCACAAACCATCTAGAAAAAACTTTGACAGACTAAGTGTTGTTATAAAGATATCAATGATCTTTGGCAAGCGGATCTTGTAGAAATGGATAGCGGAGTATTAAAAGGTGTCTCCAAATTAAATAAAGATTATAAATATCTGCCAACGATTATAGATGTGTTTTCGAAATATGCGTTTGCTGTTCCTGTTAAAGATAAGAGTGGTAAGAATGTTACAGAAGCATTTGAATCCGTATTAAGAGCGAGAAAACCTAGTTACTGACAAACTGATCAAGGCAAAAAGTTTTACAATAAAGAATTTAAAAAGTTAATGGAGGAAAATAAGATTAATAATTACTCAACCTATAGTGGTAAGAAAGCATCTGTTGTTGAGAGATTTAATAGAACACTTAAACAAAACATGTGGAAGAAATTTACAACGCAAGGAAATTATAAATGGATAGAGATATTGCCAACATTAGTTAGTGAATATAATAATAGACTACATAGAACCATTTGTTTTATAGCCTATAGAAGTTAACAAGAAAAATGAGCGAACAATATTGGAGAAAATGTATAAGAAAGAATATAAGCGGGTTAAACCCAAATACAAATTATACGATCATGTTCGTATAAGTAAATCGAAAGGATTATTTGAGAAAGGATATACACCTAATAGGTCAACAGAAGTATTTGTTATTAGCGAAGTTATTCCATCTAATCCAGCTACGTATAAAATTAAAGATTTAGAAGAAGAAGATGTTCAAGGTAGATTTTACGAACCAGAACTATTAAAGACGAACCATAAATATCAATACTTGGCGAAAAAGGTGTTAAGAAAGAAAGGTGATAAAGTATACGTTAAATGGTAGGATTTGATGATTCCCATAATAGCTGGATAGTTAAAAGTAATGTTGTAATGTAAATATAAATGTTGTTTTTTATGGAATAATAGGTTAGTTTGAATGAGATATGTTTTTATACAATAAATATGAGCACTATGGATAGTTCTCTTAGTTTAAATGATATTTGCTACGAGCAGATTAAAGATAATTACTGATATGTATTTTTGGGGATTTCAAATTGATTATACATAAGAGCACCGGATACTTTAATGATACAAAACTAATAACAAATGATGGAAGTAAGAGATTTAAATATCGGTTGAGATATAAAAATCAGAGAAATAAAGCACCGGAGAAGAAATACGCACCTTTTCTTCTACATATTTTTAAAAAGCAACTTACGAAATAAAACTAGTAGATATCGAGAAATGCAGTTAAAAAGAATGATTATCTATACAATAAATATGAGTGCTTTGGATAGTTCTCTTTGTTTAAACGCTATTTGTTACGAACAAATTAAAGACAATTATTGGTATGGTATTTTTGGAGATTTTAAACTTATTGTGGATAAGAGTACAGAATACTTCAATGCTACTAAGTTGTGTCAAAGAGGTGGTAAAAGGATTGATCACTGGTTAGAAAATAAACACTCAAAAGAGTTATTAGATTACTACAACAAACTTCGAAGTTCATAGAATTCCGGTCAATTCAGAAACTCATCTTACACAGTAAAACTAGCTGGTAACGAAATAAAAAATCTAAACTCACGAACATATATGTATAAAAAGATATTTCTCTCTATTGCTTTTTGGATATCACAAGACTTCTACGACAATTGTTATGATATCATCGAAAACTATTTCATTTCCAGTTCTAAACAGATTCAAGAAGTTCAAGAAGATCTGCAAAGAGAGTGGAGAAACTAGATCAATCAATGGAGAGATTAAGAATTCGAAACGAAGAACAAGAACAAGAAATAACTAAATTAAAATCAATAGCTGCAGAACATACAGAAGATCCAGAGAAAGTACACAAACTAGTTATTATTAAAAAGAATCTCTCTCCTATTCAACTACAGTAGATATTAGAAAAGTACGAAACAAACAAAAGAGAACAAATACAGAGCTATGAGAGTTACAGGTATTGGGTTGGAAGAATTCAAGAGTGTAATATAAAGACAAGATTACAATACCTCCAAGAAAGATATCCAAACATGACTATATTCTCTAAAACCAAATACCCAAACTCGATCAACCTTCTAAATAAAGTAAAAGAAAAGTATGATTGTATTATTTCGCATGGTTGTCATGTAAACCTAAAGAATGCAGATGGAGAAGAAGATGATGAGTTTGTTATTGATTTGTTTTTAATATAAGAGAGCAATAAGTTTTTGTACTTAGATATTCGTAAAGGTAAGGGTAATTAGTTTTGAACATCCCTATCAGAAGGAGATTTGGTTAAAGAAATTGATGGTTTATATGATCGGTTAATATCTGATAATTAAGGTTATGACTTTTATGGTAAATAGCCATAATAGGTAATTAGTTAAGCATTAAACAAGCCATCTGCTGTAACATTGAATGCCAAATTCAATACAATACCTAAATCGGAATTACTATATCATCTTCTTATTATAACTCTCGAATCCACGAAATGTCTATATAAATATATAAACTCTACAGAGAGATCTTGATAACTTGAAATGTTATACCAATGAACACTGTCTTTGAACTAAATTCTTTGGAATAAATTCTTCTGTTAAATTTTGAAACTTTGAAATCATTGCCCAATTTACTTTGTCAGCGTAATCTCTTATAAGGTTTTCTGATAATTGCTGGGTCCCACATAAGCAACACCAAGAAAGTTTATCTGCATGTTTTCGTAAAACAGCTTCGGAGAGTTTGCTTCCATAAGATATAGCATCTAAATCAACTTTGTCCATAAACTCATTAATAAATTCATCACATAGGTTTTGATTAAACGATACTTCTCTCCAATGAACTCTACCTGCAAATTCTCTTATAAAGTCTTCTGATAAGTCTTGTCTTCCCGAAATAATCTCCCTATCAACTTTATCAGCCTATTCTCTTATAAGCTCTTCTGATAACTTTTTCCATGAACATATTTCGCTCAAATTAACTTTCTGTTGATATTTACGTATGAAGTCTTCTGTAATGTGATCATAGTTATATTCCTCCTCATAATCATCATAACCTATAGATAATCATTGTTCATCAGTCAGTGAATCTATCATCTCATCGGACAAGTTCATAACGTTTGAATAGAGAATTTTCTTGTATAAGATACGAGTTCTTTTCTTTAGTAGCTTTCTTGAACAAATGATCTAACATACCTATGGACACGCTAAAATTTATTTCCTTTTTCATCATTATAGCCACCAATATCTAAATGTTTACATACACAATCAAATATAGATTTGTAAAATAATATTTCCTTAGCGCTAGTCATATTCACATGTTCGATTTTATTCTTAGATTTAAAAAAAACATTCAATTTTTGGTTTTCTATATAATAAATATGGAGAAATATATTGATTTATTATATGATAGACTTAAACTAATTCATGAATATCATAAACTCCTTGCAGCACTACTAGAGAAGAAAGCACTGTTAATAGAGAGGCAAGCTCTGTTAATAGAGAGGCAAATAGTGTTAAAGGAAAAAGAATTATTAATAACACAACAAAAAAACACCTGAATTGGATAGTAATGAATACGAATATGATGATGAGTAAGTTTACAAAAATGATTCAGTTTTAAAATGTGTATATGTAACTTTGATGTGTCTTCCGATGAAAGCTCTATAGTAACACATCAAGGAAACATATGTAAGGAATAACAGGCGCGTGCAGATTTGTAAATGATGTGTTAGAAAAAATGACTGAAAATGATTTTTAAAAATTGGAGAAGATAAAAAATTGAAGAGTAATAGTAAGATTTTCTATATAATAAATAAGATGAGTAATTATAATAGATTAACTGTAGTAGAGTTAAGCCGACAATGTAAAGAGAAGGGAATCAAAAGATATTCCCGATTACGAAAACATGAACTAATAAACCTTCTTAAACAACATGACAATGAACAAAGCAGAAGACAGATTAGAAATATATTCCCATTTAAACAAGAAGTATTTGAAGAATCAAGAATTAAAGTTGAATCAATACCAATCGATATAAAACGTCAAAATATTGCATTAAAATCAAGATTAGAAACATGGAGATTTAAAACAGATTATAACCCACAAGATCCACTCGAACAATATATTACTGCAACCTCTAAAGCTATATTAAACAAATTACAAATTAGCTTAAGTAAACATGGTTCATTGAAAGCTAATCTTTATATAAGTTGTACATATAAGAAAGGGAAAGAAACTCAAAACTTCTATTTTAACACTGCAAACCAAGAAATATATCAATCAAGTAATTTAAAAGCAGAAATAACTAAGATGAAACAAAGATTAAGAACAAGAATGGATGAGTTGCAAGCTAGAGGATCTGGCTGGGCTCTTATAAACATTAACTTTTTACAACTAGCAATCGTCAGATATACACCATATAGAGGATCAACATACATAGAATTACCTGATAAAATTAAAAATAAACAAGCAAACATAAATGTAAAGAACGAAGATGAAAAATGTTTCATATATTCAATTTGTTCTGCACTATACCCAGTTAATAAAGATCCACAACGACCTTCCAAGTACAAGCAAGTTGGTAAATACTTAGAAGAAAAATTAAAAGAATATTCATTTTCCTGTAAAACTAAGCGATATTCCAAAAGCTGAAAAATTACTTAATATTTTTATAAATGTCTATGCGTATGATAAAGACTATTCAATCTATATACTACATCATACGCAAAACAAGAAAGAAAATCATGTCAATTTATTAAATGTCAAAGAACAAAATCAAGACCAAGTTAAAACATTATTGTTCGATTAAAGACCTAAGTAGATTAGTAAGTAGTTAAATAACTAAATGGATAGCTCGAAAATATTTATGTGATAGATGTTCGTTATACTTTTACAACCAAGACACTTTAAATAAACATGAGCAAGATTGTTCGTTAAATGAGCAAGTAAAAATAATAATGCCTGAAAAAGGTGAATACGTTAAATTTAAAAACTACCAATACCCAATGAAAATGATATTTGTGAGATATGCTGATTTTGAATGCTTATTACATAAAGTTATGAGTTGTCAACAATGTTATCCAAATAACGAATCATATACGAAAAAATATCAACAACATATGCCATGTGGATTTTGTTATTATGTAGTAAAGAGTGATGGAAGTAAAACCAATCCTGTTTTGTATAGATTTAAAAACGCTGCTAAGAAATTTATAAGACTGTTAACAAAAGAAGCCAAACACATATCGAGCATATACAAACAAAATAACGAATTACCATTAACAAAAAGTCAGAGAAAAGAGTTCAATAAATCTAAATGTGGTTAATACTGTAAGCAGAAGAAAATCATAAAGTTAAGCATCCTGATCATATAAGAGGAAAATTTGTAGCACCTCTATGCAATAACTGTAATTTAAAAGTAAGAGTACCAAAGTTCGTACCATTGATCATACATAACTTAACAGGATATGGCTCGCACTTGTTTATAAAAGAGCTTGGATGTAATAAAGAAGAAATAGATCGAATACCCAATAACGAAGAATGATACATATCATTCAGTAAAAAGGTTGGAACTATTAAATTGAAATTTGTAGATTCATTTAGATTTATGGCTCCTAGTTTAGAAAAATTGTCATCGAACTTGAAACCTGAACAAATGCCGTTTCAAGAACCGTTTCAACTTGTAATAAGAAAAGGTGTTTACCCATATGATTACGTTAACAATTGGAATAGGTTTAGAGAAAGAAGATTACCGCTAAAAAAAGCGTATTTCAACAAGCTTATGAACACACATATAAGTGATGAAGATTTTGAACATGCGTATGGAGTATGAACGAAGTATGGGAAACTTTCGACACTAAGAATCTCGGGCAATACTACGATTTATATTTAAAAACGAATGTATTATTGTTAGCAGATATATTCAAAACTTTTATTGAAACATGTCTTGAAGCTTATGACTTTGATCCTGCTTGGTATATGACAGCACCAGCTTTAGCTTGGGATGCAATGTTAAAGATAACAAAAATAGAATTAGAATTAGAATTAATATTAGAGTAAGGTATAAGAGGTGGAATTAGTCAATGCTCAAAAAGATATGTAAAAGCAAACAATAAGTTTATGGAAGATTACGGTAAGAATACAGAAGATTCTTACTTAATGCATTGAGATGCCAATAACTTGTATGGGTGGGCGATGAGTCAATATCTACCGTATAAGGGATTTATATGGTTAAGTGAAGAGAAGTAGATTGTACAGGTATAACTGATAATTCTGATACTGGTTACATAGTAGAAGTTGATCTTGAATATCCAAAAGAATTGCATAAACATCAAAAAGACTATTCACTAGCTCCTCAAAACATATGTACGCCTGGTTCAAAACAATCAAAGCTATTAACAACCCTACATGACAAAGAGAAATATGTAATTCACTATCGAAACCTAAAACAATGTCTTTCACTTGGATTGAAACTTAAGAAGATACATCGAGTAATAGAGTTCGAAGAATCAGATTGATTAAAGAAATATATTGATTTAAACACACAAATGAGAACGAAAGCAACAAATGATTTTGAAAAAGATTCTATAAGCTCATGCATAATTCAGTATTTGGGAAGACTATGGAGAACATTAGAAAGAGAGTTAATATTAAACTTATAAGTGATGATAAAAAATACGAGAAGCTTGTAGCAAAACCAAATTATAAGAGTACTTCAGTTTTTACGGAAAATTTAGTAGCAGTTCACATGAACAAGATTAAAGTGCAATTTAACAAACCGATTTATGTGGGTATGTCAATTTTAGATTTGTCGAAATATTTAATGTACGATTTCCATTATAATGTGATGAAACCAAAATACCAAGACAAAATAGAAATTTGTTATACAGATACCGATAGCTATATATACCATATTCAAACAGAAGATGTTTACGAGGACACGAAAAATTATATTGATTACTTCGATACGAGTGATTACTCTAAAGATAACAAATATAAGATGCCACAGGTTAATAAGAAAATACTTGGTAAGATGAAAGATGAACTTAAAGGAACAATCATAGAATAAGTTGTTGGTTTAAGATCAAAAATGTATTCAGTCAGGTTCGAAAAAGATAAATGATGTAAAAAAGCCAAAGGAGTAAAGAAAAATGTTATAAGTAAAGAGCTATCATTTAACGATTATAAAGACTGTTTATTCAACCAAAAAGAATACCATAAAAAGATTAATTTGATTAGGAGTTATAAACACGATTTGTACAGTATAGAAGTAAATAATTTAGCTTTAAGTTGTGTAGACGATAAAAGACGTGTTTTAAAGAATGGGGTAAATACTGTACCATAGGGACATTATAAGATAGAAGAGATGTAGATGTAAGTTAGATATATGTTAGTTTTATGTTTAGATATAAGTATAACATTATGGATATAACTATAAAGTTTCCACAGGGGTAATATAACAAAAATGAAATTTAAATATAAAAATTATTACATTTTACGAGCATGAATAAGACACTTTGTGAATCATGTAACAAATACTTATTAGATATAGAAAAGCATAATAATACTGAAACACATAAAGAAAATAGTAAAACTAAAATTTCTATGAAATGTAAGAAACATATAAAGCTCAGTTTAGATATATAGAAAAAGATTCTATTTGTTTGAATTTCTGTACGAAACATTATCACCCTTAACATGTTTAATGTGTCAAAAAGAATTTAAAATAAACCGAAGATATCCAAATGCTTAAAAATGTATAGAATGTAGAAAAATCAACCAGACTTTAAATATACTATTGTTAAAGGTACTCATTTAGAAGAGCTACAAGACGTTTTTGATTATGTAATTATTAATGGAGAAATTTATGCTGTTTTATCACCTAAAGAAGAAGAAGAAAAAGCTGTAATATAACTACCATCTAGATACGAAAAGCATTATGAACATCTTAAAAGAAATGTTAAAAACGGAAAATTACATATATACCAGAATGAATATAATCGAATTCGTTATAGAATTATATTTATTAATTCCAAATCTTTATGCGGCAATGACGATTGTTTAAATTGTAAATGTATTTTCTAATTATTTAAACTTTATGGTTATTACATCATAAAATCCTATGCTCAAAGCACCTAACTCAATCTCACTTTAGCATTGTTGTTATGGAAATACTTTGCGCTCTTTAACTTTATATAATTAGTTTTGTCCTTCTGCGCTGGTCAAAGTACTGGGTGGGGAAAATTGCGCTCGTAGTGAGCATAACATGCTACTACTAAGAAAGATTTGGTAATTCTACGGGAAAGGGGGAATAAGGTGTGAGAAGTACTTTAATAAGAGTCCATATTTCTGAATCTCGTAGGCTTAGATGCTTGAAGCTTTATTTGGACTTTTCATTTAAAATAATTTGATAAGTTTTTAAGGGTTTTTTCATATTTTAGTAAAAATGGGAAGATAAGAGGGGAAAATGAAATACCGGAGATTGTTTTGCAATTATTATAACCAAATATCGATATCCCGGAACATTTGAAGGTTTAGGAACATGGAGTTTGGACTCATCATTTAACATAATTAGACACGTATTTCAGTTTTTTAATTATTATTATTATTATTATTATTATTATTATTATTATTATTATTTACACAACTTAGAATGGAAGAAAAAGGGCGGATACGCGGAATGGGGTGAAAAGCATTTTAACAAGATGGCCACATCTCCGAATCCCTTAAGCTTAGAAACTTGATGCTTTGCATTCAGGCTGCTCAATCAAAGAACTTGTACGTGTTTCACTGATTTTTGATATTTTAGTAAAAATTTGAAGAAAAGAGGGGCAAGGGAAAAATAAGGTTTTGGTTTTAAGGTTAGAAACATAGAATTTGGTATTTGGACTTCTAATTTAAAATAATTAGATACGTAATTAGGCTTTCTTTTTTAAATATATGTTCTAGAAGGGAAGAAGAAGGGCGCAGACGGCTATGCAGGGAGAATGGAGCTCGTAAAAATTAGTAGACACGTGTTCGAGAGTTTTTGAAAATCCGTATATTAGAGTGAAAGGGGCTTAATTGTTGGTCTGACAGCGAAGCGAGTACGTTTAGACCTAGTTGAAACGTTTAGAAAGTAAGTAGTTCATCTCTGCTGTATGGGGTCTTTGGTTCGATCCCACTTCGCGCCAAGCGGGCTTTGTTGTAGACAAACCGTGTGCGTTTTCTCGGGGCTGTCCCGTTTCCTCCCACTTATTTTATTCCATTATTTCATTCATTTCTCATCATCAGCGTCTCACTTAAACTCCATGCATAATCGTTGGAAGTTAAACTAAATGTTTAATTTCATCTTAATTTCCATGTACAAGTACCTGCTTCTTGAGTTATACATAACATTTTCAATCTGTGAAGAATGCTAAACTAGTGTATTAATATAGGTTGCTAACGTTATAGTGCCTACATTTTTCCGCAGAATTTGATATTTATGAATTCTGATAGAACAACATTGTGTGGGTTTTGCTTTGGAAGTAATTTGGAAAGACGTGACTTGTTATTCAATGTATGCTGGAACGTATCTCATCCAAGTTGAAGTTCGCGAATAGTTTGTGTTTTCTACATTACTACTCCCTGATTACAGCGTGGGTGTAAAGTCAGTTCTTATTTGTCACAATGAATATTTCTAAAAGTAAACAACCTATCACAGTTTTATTTTCATCGAACACGTTATTAGTGTACCATTTTGTTATTAAGTTACATTTCAACGTATACACCCGCATTTTCAGCAACTTCTAAAATGTTAACAGAATTACACGCCAGCTAAAGCTGATGCTAGTTTCTAGGATAGTCTAGTTTAAAATTAGATATTGAGTTTACAACCACCGTGTATATTTTGAAACTGTTAAATTATTCCTTGTCTTCCTGTGGATTTCGTAATATTTTTGTGGATACGTTGCTTTCATAAGTTCCTAATTTACAACTGCAGGGTTGGCTGGTTTAAATCAGCTGTTTCTTTTCCAAAAAACAAACTGGTTTAACATAAAAGAAAACTAAAAAAAATATTTAAATCGTGTGAACTTCATGGTGGAGTCTTCATATATTACACCATCTGCATTACGTTTATCACCTTTTCACCTTTTAATCAAGGGCTCCCGTTTTCAACTCTCGGTCGAACCACAATCTATCTTTCAAGTGTAAACCAAGTAGCAATTCGAGGTGTCCCTTTAAGCGAAAGTCTTCTTCGTGATAACCTTGGTATTTCATAAGGATGTTACGCCTAAACATACAAAACGAAACCAAATTGTATATATCTACTTGCCTGAATGCCTGTTGTTTTATAAACAAAGCCAAGGTTGCTTAAATATATTGATAGAAATTGGCAAAATGTATCAACGGCCTACGTAGCCTGCAACATCAGCTTGGATTCGACTTTGTTTTAATTTTGTTGAATTTTATCTACATAAAACATTTGTAATTTAATATAATACGTTGATCTTAAACTTTTACATACAAATACATTTAAACTAATAACAGGATTTTCCCAATGGCTAAGGCGGGATTTTCACGATTTATATGTAATTCTGAAATGACTCTTGACAATTATATTAACAACTAGGCCTATGTAAAGATCAGTAAAACGTATTTTTATCAGGCGTCCTTGAGTGAGTCGTTAATCTCAGTTGTGACCAATTAGTCCTGGTTTCGTGTCGAAATAGACAATTTCTCTTGGATGTAAGCCGAGAAGCGGTTTGGATTCCCTTCCAGCTTAACCTTATTGTTACATAATAACACCAAAACGAAACAAACTATTTTCTGTCCATATCTAATATAAATACATAGAGAAAATTAATAAACAAACAACTGAGATTTTTTTCTTTTAAATAAAAACCATGGTTTTTGCCAACCCTGTACAACTGCTTGAAAATTAGTATGTAAATTTCTTTTATTGGAAAAACTAAACGTCAGTGCAAATATTAATTTTTGAGGATGCGCAAATTGCAACTGACTCGGTGACACTGCCGTATAAAATCAATGTAATTTGTTTAAGGGCATCAATTATATGCTCTAAATTTCCATTACTACTACTTGAGTCCTTAGTGTATATTTCGTTACAGGTCTAAGAAATGAAAAACTTGGAAGTCACAGCTTAGAAGCCATCACAAGAATCATCATGAAAAAGGCAAGTGCAGTAGCTGAGCAATTTATGTGCACGGTGCAAAAGGAAAGAGCTTTCATTCATTAATCACTAACACAATAATAGGTAAGCGCTGTTAGTTGTGGTAATCAAAAGTGACATTATAAAGAAGCAAATATATATTTCCGGTTATTCAGCAGTGATATTTCTTCAAAGTAGCAAAAAGTGACATTTCATGAAAAGATCTATTCCCCATGCGCCGTATATTTGTAGAACATTTTCAGCAACATATGTAAATATTGTTGTTCTTGAAATTTATTTAATTAGTGTCAATGACATAATTTTGTAGAACAAGTGTTACAAGTTAAAATGTGAATTTCTGATATTTGAGAAGATTGTTCTTAATGTATAGAAACAAATAATACGAGCAGCATGAAGGTGCTGCTGAAGAGAATTTAAATAAATAAAGCCAGAATAGTGTACATTTATATTTTTATTTAACTATTAACTGATATAAACTGATATATATATATATATATATATATATATATATATATATATATATATATATATATATTTTCTATATATATATATATATTTTCAACCCGTTATTCTTGTTGAACCCATATATTTAAAAATTACATTTAATGTGGCATCCACCCGTTTATGACGACTGTATACGGTCGTCGTATCATTTTCCATGCTTTTTCTACTCTTCATCTTTCAGATTGCAGCTACCGCTTGTCTACAGTGAACTTATACGGTAGTCAGTTTAAATTCTGTTCCTCATGCTCCTCATGTGCCAAGTTATCAAGAAAAACTTACTTGAAAAAATTGCACTGGTAACTATAAAACATATGAAATATGAAAAACGTATAAATTTTTAGTTCGAGTACATTCCGCTTGTAGCGTTTCGATCGGAAACTGTATACGTATATGGCAGACAGCGAATCCATAGTAGCGGCATTATGGCAACCAACGCGAATGTTGGTACTCTTGCCTCGCTGCTTGAAACGGCATTTAATTATTTCATAGGAGGGAATAGCGAGAGCCAAATAAAAGCCTGCCCAGGCACACGTGATGTATAATCCTCTCTCTCTTCTCTTCTCTCTCTCTCTCTCTCTCTCGCTCGCTCGCTCTTCATCTGCCTTAGCCCGTGTGTGTAATCTCATTCCACAGGAAGTAGTTGGTTAATAGGTATTCGTGACGTCATACCATGAAAAATGGAGGCTAACAGGAGACATCTTCCGCGCTAAAGAAAGACATAGTTTTCGAGGTTGTTGAACGCAATGGTGAAACTTAAGAGCTCGTGTAATTTGAAATTTAATTTTCATCTTCTAAGAAAGCGGACCATAATAGAGGGATCAAGATGTAAAAATAATTTCAAAAAACGACCGATATTAGTGTACGTCCATTTAGACAGCCCCCCCTTTTCAGACTCAAACGGAAATGGCCTCAATCGTTTGTACACAATTAGGGGCGTCGCCAGAAAGAAAACAAAGTGGGGGCTGTCTAAATAGTAGGCCCCCCAACATGTCCAATTCAATCACAAATTGTCGCAATCGTTTGTACATCGTTTGTACAGAAATGTGCAGGCGAAAATTTCATTTGTACACCATTAAGGGCGCCGCCAGAACGAGAACAAAGTGGGGGGTTGTCTAAATAGTAGTTCACCCAACATGTCCAAATAAATCACAAATTGTCACAATCGTTTGTACATCGAATGTACAGAAACTTGTAGTCAAAATTTTCGTTTGTGCACAATTAGGGGCGCCGCCAGAACGAAAACAAAGTGGGGAGACTCTCTAAATGATAGCCCCCCCCACCATGTCCAATTCAATCACAAATTGTCGCAATCTTTTGTACAGAAACGTGCAGGAAAAATTTTCGTTTGTACACAATTAGGGGCGCCGTCAGAACGAGAACAAAGTGGGGAGCTCTCTAAATAGTAGTTCCCCCAACATGTCCAATTCAATCAAGGTGGGGGGCTGTCTTAATTGTAGCCCCGAATATGTCCAATTCTTCCACAAATTGTTGTAATCGTTTGTACATCGTTTGTACAGAAATGTGCAGGCGAAATTTTCGTTTGTACACAATTAAGGGCTCCGCAAGAAAGAAAACAAAGTGGGGGCAATTTAAATGTTAGCCCCCACCATGTCCAATTCTATGACAAATTGTCGGAATCCTTTGTAGATCGTTTGTACAGAAATGTGCAGGCGAAATTTTCATTTGCACACAAATGGGGGGCCGCCAAAAAGATGACAAACTATAGACTGCCTAGTTGGTAACCCCTTCCCACGTCCGACTCAAAAGAATATTATCTCAATCGTTTGTACATCGTTTGTACAGTAATGGGCAGGCGAACGCTTTGTTTCTACGCTGTCAGGTTCGTCGACAGAACGAAAACGAAGGGGACCTGTCTAAATGGTAGCCCCACCATGTTCGATTGAACCACAAATTTTCGCGATCGTTTATACATCATTTGTGCATTAATGTGCAGGTAAAATTTTCGTCTGTACTAAATAATATATGGAGGCGAGTATTTTTAATATTTGACCTAAAATTGAAGAAAAGGGATGGGGATTGTAATTATTGTAATTATGTATATATCTCAGGATTTGCTCAAAGTTAGAGATATGTAAGTGGGTATTTCGACTTCTCATTTCAAATGTTAAATCAGCGTATCGTGTTTTAACGCTTTTTGATACTTAACCTAGAAAGTAAGAAAGGGGGTGGGGCTAAAGCTATGTATTACCGTTTTTGCTGTTTAGCGACCAACGTTAACCGGTTTGAATAACGGTTGCTCAGATTGAAACGGTACATAATATTAGAACCCTAAATCGATTGCAAAACACCAGCTCTCACTGTCTCCTATTCCGATAATCGTGAATCTACTGTGAATGTATTATGTGGAGTGGGTGAAACACGTACGGACTTAAAAGATACCGTAGTTGGGAAGAGTATAAAATTTTTTTACAATGGAATCTAAGTGTTATCAAATTTCTTTTGTTAAATAAATAACTAAGAAAAAACTGCCATAGATTAGAAAAAAATATAGATAATGTATAATACAACGGAAATTTGTTTGTAAAGGCACTGTTGGAAAATTTCGATGTTCAGTGTTATATTCAGGATCGCAGATTCCAAAATACCGGTCAGAGGGGGCCTAATAAGAAGTTTGTGCCGGTCACCGGCCTTAATCAAAATCATAACAATATTCCCGGCCAGGCCGGTCAAATACCGGCCAGATATCCACCCTACTCGTAAATCAGAATGCTGAATGCACCAAAATACTTCACTATGCATTCTACAGTTTTTGCAAAATGAGTTTAATGAAGGTGTTCCCATAAAACAAGATACTGTGTTATAATTTTCCCTTTAACAGTCTACTTTGTGAATATGTTATATCTTCCACTTATCAATTTCCTGTACGAGACGAGGATAACGGTTTCTGTGCAAGTTTGAAAGAAAAAAAAATTGTCATAAGGATTCAGCTCTCGTAAGAAATAATAAATAAGTTTAATAATAAGAGCCGAGGAGTGATAAACTAACTCAGCAATAATGATTGTAAGTATAAAAATAAATATAAAAACAAAAACAAAAAAACTTTAGATTCCAAAATCGTTGAAATAAGATCAATGTATTGAATCACACGATAATGTCAACATACCAATCGACACAATAGTGCCTACAAAGTCTTGTTAGTAAATACTCCCTAGTATGTGACACATTTCTTTAATGTTCCACTAACCAGTACTTTTCAAAGTTGATTGCTTCCACTATAGTATTATTATTATTATTATTATTACTATTATTATTATTATTATTATTATTATTATTATTATTATTATTATTATTATTATTATTATTATTATCATCTTAGGACTAGCAGATGGTCCAACGTGCTACTGTGCGCAATATTTTGTCTTCATTCTGAGTCTCTAATATAGAACTAATCCGAAATCCAAAATCGAGAATTTCGTGAGCATTTTTGTGAACCCCCTTTCTTACTTTTTAGGTTAAGTATCAGATAACGTTAAAATACGATACACTGGTTTAACATTTGAAATGAGAAGTCGAAATAACAACTTTCATATCTCTAACTTTGAGCAATCCCGAGATATATACATAATTATAATAATTGCAATCCCCATCCCTTTTCTTCAATTCTAGGTCAAATATTAAAAATACTCTCCTGCATATATTATTTAGTACAGACGAAAATTTTACCTGCACATTAACGCACAAACGATGTATACACGATCGCGAGAATTTGTGGTTCAATCGAACATGGTGCGGCTACCACTTAGACAGCTCCCCTTTGTTTTCATTCTGTCAACGTCCCTGATAGCGTAAAAACAAAACGTTCGCCTGCGCATTACTGTACAAACGATGTACAAAGGATTGCGACAATTTGTGATTGAATTGGACATGCTGGGGGGCTATCATTTAGACAGCCCCCACTTTGTTTTCGTTCTGGCGGCGCCCTTAATTGTGTGCAAAGGAAATTTTCGCCTGCACATTTCTGTACAAACGATATACAAACGATTGCGACACTTTGTGTTTGAATTGGACATGGTGGTGGGGGCTACCATTTAGAGAGCCTTCTCACTTTGTTTTCGTTCTTGCGGCGCCCCTAATTGTGTACAAACGAAAATTTCGCCTGCACATTTCTGTACAAACGATGTACAAACGATTCAGACAATTTCCGATTAAGTCTGAAAATCTGGGGGGGGCTGCCTAAATGGATGTTATTAGTGTCAAGTCCATTATTTTCGCGCTCGCTGAGATTAATGCTGATACTCCGATCGCATTAAAAGGTGGGCGCATTGGGTTAGTCGTAGAGCGTTCACCTTCGGTGCTTGGGGTCCCTGTTTCGATCACACATCGCGCCGTGTGGACTTTGTGGTGGACAAACATCGTGCTCGTGGGTTTTCTCGGAGTTCTCCCGTTTCCTTCACACTCACTTCATTCCACCATTTTCATTCATCTCTCATCGTCACTGTCTCCTTTAGCCTAAGTGGCATAAACGTGGGGCGTAAAACTTAAAGATTTCATTTTTTTTCTGTCGCATTAACTTCTGAAATTTCCTCATTCGGCTGCGGGACGCGGTTACGAGGAGAATAACGAGACATGTAAAAATAATCCAAAATGATTTATATTAATGTCAAATCCATAGTCGTCGAGTCGCTGAGCTCAATGGTGCAAGTTACCACTTGCTAGTTTCTTATATATTATTATAATTATTATAATTATTATTATTCATATATATTTTAAGGTAACAATATATATATGCATAAACATGAATATATTCTTGTATAAGAGAAACCAGCGCTGGTTTCAAAGGTAAAAGGTTATGTGATATATATTATTAATATTATTAGTATTTCATGTAAGATATATTGTATTTACCATGTATAATCCATATATTAATCTTGCATATTTTTTTCTGCAGCACATAAATGAAAAAAAAAATCCTTTTTAATAGATAACGAATTTTAGTTGGAAACATTATCCGTTGCCAGCAACGTTTTGGATACAAATAGAGGACAGCGGGGAAATTATTTTACTTTCGTTTTCTTTTATTCCGCATATGCCGTCTATATGGGTCAATAGGTAGTTTTGCTAGAAAACAGTTGGATACCTTTCCGAACCTCTTATATATAGAGAAGGCATTCTCTTGAGGCGATGATGACTGTCGTTCGTGTATCTTCGAATAAGCCGAAAAGTTCATGTATAGTATAGCGAGTGGACAAGTGAGTCCACGGGGTAGCTTAAAGCTTTATTTGTTTCACTTCTGAATCTAAGGAAATAAATAATTATATTTTTATTTTGGATAATGTTTAGCTTGCGATTTCTCCTTAAGCATTTTAATTAGGATATTTAGTGTTTGTAGCTTACAATAGAGTTTGCCTGGGCTCCTAGATTGGGTCCAGTGGATAGGCTTATTGATTTTGAATTGGAGGGCTCCGGGTACGAGTCCGGCCGACGTCTGGCTATTTAATGCCAGACCGATAGATTGATTTTGAAAAACACATTTAGTTCCGCTCTAGAATGCTAGGGGACTGGAACGGGGTGAAACTTGACCTATACCTATAGATCTGAGTGCTGATCTAGAAAGGCCTGTTATTGGGGTTTATTCCTATATCCTCACTGAACCTAATCTTAGTAAATTTTGTTAGATAGAATCCTTCTTGCGGAAGGTCTGGTTTCGGACTTTTCCTCGCTTAGGTTTAGGCCAGGTGCTAGATAAGTGGTGAAGGTACCTTTAGAACAGTAAATTGGTTCACTTCATCAGCTTGTAAGAGAACGCTTCCTGAGTGAACCCTGATGATTTAGAGTATTAGTTTATGTAATCTTGTGTTAATGACTGAAGTGGGAATCTTAGATCCATTATAGTAGGGACTAATTCCCTATTCTCTAGGATTAGGATAAAGATATACTTAAGTCTCTCTCTGTCTCCGGGAGGGCAAATAGAGACAGATAAATATTTTATCTAGAGATCGTAGACTATTTTCTCAACTATCGTTCGTACTTTATTGAAATAAAGATATCTAAAAGAGGAAATTTGATAAGTTTTCATTATAATTTGAGTCTGTGTGCTAGTTGTAGTAAGAACTCCCCTAGATTCTTGCAAACACGGTGAATAAATTGGTTGATTTAGAATTGGTGGACAGAAAAGGTTGAACGAGGGTATTTAATGGATTAAGAGATATTTAACTCATCTTTTCTCTCTGCCTCCCTTGAGTAAGTTAAAATAAGGGAAAGAGGAGGAAATACGGGAGAAAGGAGAATCTTAAACCGATCTGACCGTAAACAACCTTTGGTGGAGTTAATTACTTGTAATTAGTGGTTCTATCAATCCTCCATAGGAATATTCTTTTGGAAGGATAGCTGTTAACTGGTAGATGAGTTAATAACTTTAGATAGAGGGAGTCTGGTAATAGCACTCGCACGCAGAGAGGTACGTTCATAACCTTTACAGCTGAGGGCTCGTAGAGGGAGCCTTAGCAATACAGTGGGCGCGTAGAGACCACTTACAAACTGGGGGCTCGTAAGGAGCGTCTTACAATGGTGAAACTCAAGATCGCGTTTACTTTGAAATTTAGCCTCCATCAGTTAAGGAACGGGGGCAACAACAGAGGGGTCATCGAGACATAGAAAGGTAATCCAAAATGACCAATATTAGTGTCAAATACATAGTTTTCGCGGTCGCTGAGATCAATCGTGAAACTCTGATCGCATTAACTTTCAAATTAACTGCATTCGGCTGCGAGCCGCGGATCACCGGGGGCGGGAGATACCGAGACATGTAAAAATAATCCAAAATGACCGATACTAGTGTCAAATCCATAATTTTTGGGGCTCGCTGACATGAATGGTGATACTCCCCCAGGCAATGACTTCCAAATATAGCCCCCAACAGCTGGGGGCCAGGTGCGTCAAGGGTCTCAGGGAGCGTTTACCAGGATATGTAAGAGCAGTAGGAAATGACCGATTTTTTTTTCCTTTTGTTGTGCAGTTTGTTTATATAGATATTGTAACTGACCAATTCGAAGAATGGGTATTTCAGCTTGTTATATGTAAGAAATATTCAGAAACTACTGAACGTATTTCAAAAATTGTTTCGCTGTAGGAAAACCTACCTAATGACAGTAATGATACGCTATATTTTATTCCGAAAAATGAGCCACTAACGCTGTGGGCGTTGTTGTTGTTTCAATATATATAAAAGAAATTTTCATAAACTAATGAACCATTTTCGAAAATTCTTTCGCTGTTGGAAAACTTGTCTAACGCCAGTGATGATAAGCTGCATTTTTCCCGGAAAATGGGTCCTCGGGCACTGGAAGCGACAGTTTTGTTTTATTATATACCTAGGTATATATTATTAAAAAAAAACTATTCAACCGATTTCAACAATACAGAAAAACACGGACACTAAGCATTAAAACGAAGTTAAAAAAACGTGTTTGCTTGGTCTACTGTAATGGATACTTTACAGCTTCGTGCGTCCTTTCACTACTTACGGTAGTATACAATCTGGGCTAGTTACCTTTTTCCCTGACGTATTTATTGCCTGTTCTCTCTCATATCTATCTGAGAAACCGATAGGCTATCCACGCAGTTGTCAAAATTACTAATTCCCATTCCCATAGGTATGCATTCTTTATACTCCTCCTTATGTACACCCAACTAAAATAGTCTGCAAAACAGTCGGCTATTTCTTCGACAGATATCTCGTTATCAACATTTTTTGGCAACGAAAATCATTCCCCTTCCTTATTGTTGAATAATATATTGGAAATCAAGAGAAGTAAAGCTGCTGAAAGGAGCTGATACCTTGTCTTACAATATGCAAAGATAAGTGCTGTGTGAAGACTCAATTTTAATACATGACGGCCATATTTGCAAAGTTAACAGAACTATTAAGCGTTTCGATTTGCTAAAAATTTATTTGATGATTTATCAATGATGAAAATAAAATTCTACAAAATTCTCATATAAATTGAATTATTAAAGTCTGAAACCTATACAAAGAAGAACTTCAACAACGGCCATTTTAGGAAATCGTAGTCACATTTGTTAACCGTATATATGTGGTTTGTTTACGTTTGAAATGGTATTTTATTCTTAACCAATTGCAGCAGAAGAAAAAGACAACCCTATGTCGAGGGCCATTTTGGAAATGGCGATCATATTTCAGTTCTATCGAGAAACTCGAGTGGCTTGATATATATTTTTTATCTGCATTTGCATATCTACTTATGTGCAAAAGGATTTATTTGCTTCGTTAAGTGGTGTATTTTAACATTCTCATATGTGAATGCCGCTCTATTAAATCTCCATATTAGGAAATGGCGACTATACATACGTAGATTTCAAGTCGTTGGAAAGCCTTTTTTTATTCTTTGCCAATACTTAGAGAGAAATTAGAGAACTCTGACGTAAATTAGGTTATATGCAAAAATGTGTAAAGGAAGTCTCAGGAAGGAGGTCATTTTGAAAATAGTGGCCATTTTGGATTTCTAGTAAGAAATTCGAGTGGCTTTATTTCAATTTTTGACCGACATGTTTGGATACCTACTTATATGTGAAAAGATTTAAGCACAACACGGTACTTAACAGTCAAATTATGATTAAATTTAAATGAAATTCAAATGTTTTAATTTGGAAAATGACTAGTTGGGGAAATAGGTGATGACTAAAAGATAAAGGATGAGCACTAGCCAATTAGACTGGTGTCGTTCTGGTCATCTGGATGATGAATGGTTTTCCCTGGAGGAGCCTGGATGTTCTGGAATCAGCCAACAATTGGATCTTAATCCTGCTGGACTGCTAGGAGCGTCCAGTTCTCTCTGCGATGATGCACCTTTTACGATGATACTCTTCTACAACTTCATGTCACTACTTAGATATCAAACTCAAAATGTGTCTGCGGCGATGAACCAGCAGAATGGTATTCTCGGAACATGGAGTGGGTCGTCCTCCAATGGTAGGATCTGCTTGCCTCCGATGATCCTGCACCTTCCTAATCTTCGTGGCGAATACCCCTAGTTGATGTGTCCTCCGTGGTTTTGTCTGGCTGCAAAATGATGACTTGGGAGTTCAATGAATAGGGAAGTATCATTCTGTGGGTAAGGTATGCGGAAAGTGAAGAAGTAAACTAGTCGTGTTTATTAACAAATATGTGATTACAGAAGCTGTCTGGATATTTACAATCTTAATAAAAGGTTTTTATTCCTTTGGATTTTAAAGAGAGTTCATGATTCTGTAGAACATAACCGCAATTTAATAAATAATTGAATTTGGCGAAGTAATTTAAAAGTTTACACAGTTATCTCATAATCATGTCACTATGATTACACTGATACTTCACAGTATGTGCAAAAATGTGAAAAGTAAGCCTGAAGATAGAAGCAATTTTGGAAATGGCTCCCATATTAGATTTCGAGTGAGAAATTCAGCTGGCTTCATATCAGTTTTTGAGCAGCAGTTGGGTACCTACTTGTATGCAAAAGGAATTATTTGCTTTATTAAACCAGTATTTTGGTCCTTTCTTATGGGAAAGCCGCTGTATTACAACAGTCATATTAGAAAATGGTGGCAATAATTGTTACGTATACAAAGACCTAAGTGTATTTATATTCGTTGGAGAGCTTATTTTATTCTCTACCAATTCATAAAGAAAAAAGTTTTAAAATTCTGATATAAATTAGGTATTTGAATAAATGTTTGAAAAAAATCTGGAAGAAGAGGCCATTTTGGAACTGGCGGTCCTATTGGATTTCTAGTGAGAAATTCGGGTGGCTCCTTTTTACTTTTGACTGGCATTTGGGTAGCTACTTGTGGGCAAACGAATTTGTTTCATTAAATGCAGTATTTTGATCCTGTTGTACTAGTTTGCACTGTCCTTCAATTGCCTCACTGCGAAAATGTTAGAGAGGTAAGGCAGAACTTAGAAATAAGAAAGAAGTTGGGGTAGGTGCTTCTTGGCCCGGTATGGAGGCAACATTTTTCGTGTAGTTTTTACGTTTCATTTGGTTCAATGGATTATAGATGACATGACATTACACGTAAGAAAACTGTTTATTTCACCTTTATTCTTGGAAGAGCATAATGTGTCATGAGGAAGTCGGCGGCTACAAGAGGTCATGGCAATGGCATGAACAGCTCCACGTTGGCACTGTGACAGCAACCATCACTCAACCAATCATCGGAAGGGACACGGTGCCTTAGTGGTAGAGCATTCGCCTCTGGTGCATGAGGTACTTGGTTCGATCCGAGCTCACACCAAGTGAACTTTGTGGTAGACACTTCGTGTGCGTGGGTTTTCTCGGGGTTCTCCCATTTCCTTCCACTTTCTTCATTCCAACATATCATTCGTTTCTCATCTCCATCTCCTTTAGCCTCGCCGGCATAACCTTGGGACGTAAACTTAAAGATTTCGTTTCATTTCATTTCAACCAATCATTGGCTCCCAAGTGGGTTCTGTTCCAAAAACGAGTCAGACTCGCCTCGGCTGACAAAGCTGGCACCACAAAGTGTACGTTGCCATATGTAGAGGCTCGCCGTCAGCACCTGTAGTTTTACTTATGGGATTGTTGACACGATATTTTCATATGTGGTATCCATACTTTCATATATAAACATATGAGATTAGGGTAGTTTATGTCCCGAGATGTTGATCGGATATATCCTATAGAAACTTTCATGAATTTCTTACATGAAGGCACTGGCGGATCCACGTGGGAGGCGGAGGTGAACCCCCCCCCCGAAGATCTATTTGTCTATTTTGTTAACATCCAGCATTTATTTTGGGAAATACAAATATGGTCTTTTAGCGAACGATTCAATCTGTGTGACATGTCTAGCGGAGTCTAATAAAATATGTGGTACTTAATAGTACTTAATACAGACATATTTGAATTGTGAATTCTTTAGTTCCTTGAGATAGCCACCATAAGCCTCAAAGGAGCAATAAAATGATTCATTCGTTGAATGAATAGCTGTAGGAAGGAGGACAAGTTGGCTCACTCTTTGAACTAAAATTGTATATTTTAAAATTATGTCCTAAAAATGGATATATAAGTGGAATTCAAAATCAAGAAAGACGAACTCAAAAAAGTTTTTTAAATTGCTTTTTTAAAGTTATATACTCTATTATACATGATATTTGATATGTTTGTTTAACGTCAAACGATTTTGCCAGGATGGCGAAAGGAGACGTGATCTACAGATTATGGTGGAATCCGAACCACATTTTTCGTTCAACTGAACCCCAATTGGGAATTGAAACGCGCGATCACGCGCACCAAAGGCAAAGTGTGTTAGCGAGCGAGCCAAACGAGGGTCCATATTATATCTGAGATGAAAATAAAAGATCTAGTTAAACGTACATTTTTCTCAATTGGTAATTTCGTTGAAAGATGAGAATTTTTCAAAATTAAATTTTAATTAACATTTTTTCCGCAAACATCTGATATTATCAAATAATATTGCCAGTCAGTGTGTTTAAGGAAATATAGTTTGTGTGCAGTATTGAACGGAAACATCACTTTGGTTTTACGTTTCTGATATTTCATTCATTTTATTGCATGCTTTGCTAATCGTTCAGTGGATTTCATTTTCTTTTTAATTCTTTATGCATTATAATGGCTTATATTTGATACTATATAATTTTAATTCATGTACAATATTTCTATTGAATTTGTGTAACAGAAAGTATAGTATTGATATTTTTGTTATTACATTATTTGCCGTATTTTATTGAATAAATTGTGCATTTACCTTCACAGTGACTAGTGATTTACATGGATAAGGAGTACTGCAATATATTATATTCATACAGGATTTATATTCACAATTCATATGCTCCTAAGTAGCAAGAAAGCTTTCGGCCAGTTGGCCCGTGCTTGGCTTTTGACTTTCTATGCTTGCACTTTCAACGCATGCTTTCGTACAATCTGCCTTTTGTTGTACTTGCAAGGGGTGCTTTAGACACTTCACAGGGCGTCATATCATCACGCCAGCGTAAAATGTTTGCGTCAAGGTTGAATGGAAAACTGTATGGAACGTTGCGCCCATGTAACTTCGTTATTGGAATCCAGCTCACAGCATGCTTGCACGCTTTCCAATCTAACTCGATGCAAGCTTGGTCGACTTGCAATGCAAGCTTACAGCAAGCGGTTCTCAAGTTATCTCTGCTGCTAGGGTTTATACGTATACGTTATCTTCGAACCGCTCGTCGCTCCGGGTTCCTCTTAGTAGTACAGTATAAGGTTTAAATGCAAAGATGATTAGTATTATGCATTAGAAGGTGTATTCATTTCACTTTTCTGTACAAGATCTATGCCCTTGAGTGAGGAGGCGTTTTTTTAGGGAAAAAATCATAACGATGGATAAATTCCCGGGAAGATATTTTTCGGGAATATTCCCTGGGATTATTCCAGGGAAGATTCCCAGAATGAGAGTTTATCCGTGAATTTATGTACAATCAGAAAGAAAATTGCATTCTATTACTATATTATGTTTTCAAAGTTTAATTAACTTTTCTATCACAGCATATTATTACTGTTGTCCACAGAGGATTCTTTAAAATGTATATTCTGAACGGTACTATGTTACTTTATTAACACTTTATTATATTTAGATAGTACGCATAAATGTATATTTATTTACAATATGTTCTATCACTTAAATATGTGCGAAAAATTATATAGTAACAATTTAAATTTATATGTCGAAATTCCATACGTTAATTCACATGTAAAAGAAGTCCGAGTACCTCTTCAGAAATTCGAGTCAGAGAGAGAAGGCAGACCGACGTCTATTACTAATGGTGGTCCAGGGATTATTGATAGTATTTAATCTCTATTTCTACATAATTCTAAATTACTTTACAAAATGGTTCCTTTTCATCATTTGTAAATTATTACTTTGCTAATTTTGGCTGTTCTTTAGCATTGGGGGTCAGCTTTTGCACCTACTTTTTTTTTTGCGATATTCTATTCCGATGCGGTTGTTTTATGATTTCATACGTTAAATTACGTTATCAACATTAAATTCAGACACCATTGCGGGGCGAGCGTTAGCGAATGACGACGGGTTAGACAGGGGGCCGCGGTGGCTCAGTGGTAAAGCGTTAACCTCTGGTGCTAGGAGTCTCGGGTTCAAACCCTGCTCCCGCCAAGTGAACTTTGTGGTGGACAAACACCGTGTGCGTGGGTTTTCTCGGGGTTCTCCCGTTTCCTCCCACTTTCTTCATTCCACCATTTCATTCATTACTCATCATCACCGTCTCCTTTAGCCTAACCGGCATAACCGTGGGACGTAAAACTCAAAAATTTCATTTCATTTCATTTCATTTCATTTCAAATGCGTCCCATTCTTGCAAATTAAAATTCTGGTCATATTGAGGTGACGCTCATCCTTCAGGAAGCTAATCACTTCCTTTCCCCAAACGATCATTCTGGATCTGCTAGTGCATGGAGATCTCTGCAATATTTAGCTTCCTAAAACAATCTACGATACCTTAATAAAATGCATTATATTCACTGCCACCATCTGCGACTTCTTTCGAATCCGCGTGATTGCTCTGCTTAGCCAGCTGAGCAGAAGGCGTTGAATTGTTTTGTGTTTGGTCCGTGCGTGACGGCATGTCAGTTAAGACAATACACAATTATGGACTTCGGCTCCACAACTGCTCTCCCCCTTCCTGCCCGCTCGATGACTTGGTCCAAGAGATGTGCTACACCCGCAGCAAATATATGTACATATATATTTTGTATAATCTGAATTGAATTATACAGTATATATAGGCCTACTGTTTGGTATTGTTTTCCAACACCTTCCTTCTGTTGGAAAATCATGAGAACTAAAACATACTTTTAGAATAATTCCACATAAAAGAAAAAATCGAGATTTGTAGTTCATTGCGAGAGAGAGAGAACAGAGGTTATAGTTAATATATAAAACGTTAGGATATTTTTATTTTATAACACTGAAATAAATAATTATAATTAATTATGGAGTAAGTTATATCTTACTACCCGTCTTATATTTATTTTCTCCAGTAGTGCAAGTCATGGGCGTGTCTGGCGGGGAGACGGTGGGACGCGTTCCTTCAATATTTTGAGTACAAAATATTCCATATTTTATTCTAATTTTATTTGTTCACTACCGACAGAATAACAAATAATAATTATTATATTTATTTGAAATGTACGAACGATCGGAGACAGAAGATATACAGTGGACTCATTGACTAATCAGCATAACTTTATATGCAAATGCTATGAGACATGTTAAATTAAATAAAATTCTGTTTTTAAAAAATAAAAAATGCAGAACAATTAATCCGATTAATCACCTTATTTAGTAAGACTATCCATGGCTCTGGATTTATTATTTTAACAAAAGAAACACTGAACAAAGCTTAAAACACACTTTATTTTAAATTATAATTTAATTCATCCTATTTAATTAGTAAGTTTATTCTTCTCTCTTTGATTGGAACAAATCTGCCTAATACATGCTGGTTGAACTCTAGTATTCTTATTGTCAGGTCTTTTTCGATGGAAAGCATAACCAATGGTGATAACCTTTCTTGGGACATTCAATTCCTTGAAAGTGTCAATTCTTTTTGATGTGAAAGAAAACTTTTCTTCTTTTGCTGACGCCATAGGTACAGTTAATATTAATTTCAGAAACTTTGTAGACTCACTAAATATTTTTTCTAGATTATTGCGAACAATTCATTCTAGCAAACTCAGTCCCTGACAGTGATCCGAATTCCTCTTCAGTATGGACTGAAGAGAGTTCGTAGCAGAGATTAGTGTTATAAAAAAATGTAAATTGAACACGCTTTATTCACAATTTATCTAGGAAAATTTAAAATAAATTGTGGAAATGTATCTAGTGCATACAAAATTACTGCCATAAGATGTCCTGTAAATTTAAACTGTTTTTTTTTTCGAACACTCCTGAATAGCACTTTGCACACCACTGAAAAACAAAGGTTAAATTCGTAATGAGCGCCTTTGCATCTATAAGATCAGTATTGTTTCAACCTCTCCAAATTTTTAGTAGACAGAGAGCTCTAAAACAATTTTAGTTATCGTAAATTTCTTTGACCCGTCCTCCCCTTCCAAAAAAGTGACTTTCTAGACACAGCTCAGAAAAACAACGTTCATACTTGTAATCAGAGCAGTGGAAAATGTTAGATAATTAGAGATTCAGTTGCTGGAAAATGGTTTTATTAATGTTATAATTCATCATAACTTTAAACTTCCCTTCCCTCAAAATTGTCTTTCTTATGACGCCAATGAAACATGAAACGTCAGATTCGTGATCACACCTGAGCTCTTTCGTGGATCAGCGGTTAGTGTACTCGCCTTTGACGTGGGAGACCTGTGTTCAATTCCCGGCAGAAGCCCATGTGGTTCGGCATCCACGTTAATCAATAGGTCCCGCCTCATATAGTTTCCCTGCTGAAAGGGACGTTAACTCAAACTCAACTCAATTTGTGATCAGCACCTTCAAAACTATAACACTCGTCTAGTTTTATCCACAACAAAATATTTTGTAGACAGGGAACTCTAAAACAATGAAAATTACAATAATTTACCACTTTGTCCCCTCGAAAAGAATTTTCTACCACGCCACTGGAAAATAAAGGTCATATTCGTAACCAACGACTCTGAATCTATAAAATCAGCTTATTTTCGTTCTCCCCAAGAATTATTTGTAAACAGGAGATTTCTAAAGCTATGTTAGTTATCATATATTTTCGCTTTGATCCCCCAAAAGCTACTTTCTAGTGACGCCACTGAAAAATAAACTTCAGTTTTGTAATAAGAACGCTTGAAAATGTAATATAACATGCACTTCCATTGATGGAAATGTGTTTTGTGGATACCATAATTTATCGTAATTTCTCAATTCCTCCCACCCAAAAGCGCTTCCTTTTTTGACGGCACTGAAAAATAAAAGCCAGATTCGTGATCAGCACTTTCAAAACTGTAATATCCGTTCGGTTTCATCCTCCCCCAAAATGTTTTCTTGACACATACCCAAATGCAATAGCTACTCCCTTTACAAGGGTTGCTAATAAAATGTATCTTAAATTTTCTGCCCTGTACCCTGTTGCAAACATAAGATTTTTCTATTACAGAAACTAGATTTCAATTGTCTGGGAATTAAAATTAAGCTCATTTCCCGTACAAAACCAGCGCACGAACATACTGTATAGCAGAAGACACAAAAGGATAAAGAATGAAATCTTTGAGTTATACGTCCCACGCTTATACCGGTTAAGCTAAAGGAGACGTTGATTATGCAAAATGAATTAAATGGTGGAATGAAGAAAGTGAGAGGAAACGGGAGAACGTCGAGAAAACTCACGCACACGGTGTTTGTCCACCACAAAGTTCACTTAAAAGGATAAAAGACAGCAAACTTTACTCGCTTACTGTTAGCATGATTGGCAAACCTAATTTTCTACTTATAGCTCTAAACCAAACCCAACTGTTCAGCGCAACAGTCCTTTTAGGCCAGAGACTGTCACGCGGCTATCTAAGAGGCGTGTGTGGTCAGCATACCGCTATTTCCTGTGCATTATTTATCCTTCTAGTCTCAAGGAAGCCTAAAGGGACCAAACTACTCACTTTCAGAGTGTGTCAATCTCTGAGAGATACCGGCCTAAGCTAATTTTTTTCTTCCACACCCACCGGGGATTCTACTTCTGTCGCTCGATTAGAAGTCATGTCCCTCAGCGCACTTGACCTCATGTCCAACACTTATTTATAGTCCAAAGACATGGGAGGGCAACCTTTCTGAGAGTTCGTGCCGAAGTCTAGCAAATCTCTGATACAAAATCCCCCCACCCCCCACCCGGTGAAAGAGATCTTATTTTTTACTTGGATGTTTCGAACCAATTTTTGCATTCATTTTGTATGAAGGCCTACTAAGTAAATTTCGTATTAATACTACCCAACCAGAAAAAAATATGCTACTATTTTCAAAATTTTCGTGTTTAAGTTGTAGCGGAGAGTTGCGTTTGATATAATGGATAGTTGTTAATTTCCACTGAAATTATGCTAAGACAAATAACATTACTTTTCAGTGAATGTTGTTTGTTTCGGGTTTTGAAGGGACAAAGCCATTTTCAGTTAACTATAATTTTTCCCTTTTCTAATAGTATGTATGTATGTGTGTGTCTTGTTTGATGTTCACTACAAGGGGGATGATTTCCTAGGTTTCTTTTGTACTGACAACCATCTAAGAATCTAGGCACAGCACATTTGTCACATCTAACCAGAATTACTAGGTCATGAGACTCTACTTTTCTCTTCTGAGTTAAAATTTTGGACTGAGATATCTTCAAAAAAAATGTAAATAATTTTAGCAAGAACTTGTTTGGCGTGCCAGAAACAAGTCATCGGTTTGCAATGTTTTTCACGCGTATCAAATGTTGCTCACTCCTGCCCTAGGGAAATAAAGAGTATAAAATTTTAGATATTGTCCGAAGTTTCTTGGGGTCTTTTTGACTAACTCTTAAATGAGTCGGGTTGACTCTACCAAACCCGAGCGACTCGATTCCTGAGATATCAGTCGGTGGTAGAAATTTGTATTATGTCTGATATACTCTCTGATAAATTAAACTTTGTGGGATAGAGAAAAGGGAGAATAAGAAGGAATACCAACAAAACACCAGAAAAGAATTCAAAAGAAACAAAAATGTTTGCCCCTGTTTTTTATTACTCTCTGTCGTTTTGCATAACTAAAATAATTGGCAAGAAATATTGCAAATGCAAAGGTTGGTACCCCTGTGCATTGAATGGTTTCATAATGATAATAAAGTAAAATTTGTAGGACCGTATATTTCGGGTTTCATAATCATATAACATGAACGGATTCCACTTTACTCATCGAATGAAAAGTGACATTTTTTCTGGGAATTTGGAAAACCGAAACCGATTTTTATTTTGACAGTATGTGACATTGACAATATTCGCATTTAGAAATCAATATACTTAACGTTTTCTAGTGGTTGCCATAATCCTGCGAAATGTAATGTGTGCAACAATGATATTCGTCTTTAAATATATATATATATATATATATATATATATATATATATATATATATATATATATATATATATATATATATATATATATATGTTTATTATAGTGGACAGTGTAAATTATATCAACATAATGTTAGCTTGCTCTCATAATTTTAAGCTTCTTTTTTTCTCAAAATCTTATTTACACACAGATTGTTTCTAGGTGTACCACTGCTAACACTGGTATGTAGCCACGCCGTCTATGAATGTTGGGGTGTCTTATGTGATGTTACGAGGTTCAAACTGCAAATTATAGCCTTCACAATCATCGCGTGCTAGTTTTCAAAGCGGCTATATTGGATTTATTATTTATAAGATAGAAAAAGGATTGCCAACAATTGTTTCTTGAATTGGATGTCTAAACCTCAATCCTATTCGTATTTTTTTAAAATTAATCCAATACAGCCGCTTTAAAAACTGGCAGGCGACGATTGTCAACACACTGATATGCAGTTTGAATAACGTAAGTCACATAGGACACCCCAGAATATATGCACGGCGTGGCCACATACCAGTAGTACCAGTGAAACACCCAGAAACATTCTGTGTGTAAATAAGATTTTGAGTAAAAAAATGCTTAAAATTATGAGAGTAAGCTAACGTTATGTAGTTATAATTTACACTGTTTCTTATTATTATTTTATTTTTTATTTTTATTTTGTTTTTATTTATTTATTTTTTGTCTGAATCTGTGGGCCGCAATGGTTCCTCGTCATGAAGACAGAGTTAGCCTAAGGCGTCTAAGCAGGTAAAATTGTACAGAAGGATCTTATGTTTTCTTCCAGCTGCTATGTCACAGCCGCCTTGTTTTCAACCCACTATTTGTTCCCATCAAGAAGCCGTTATATATGTAGAGTGACGCAAAAGTTCGGAGCCCATATTCCAACTCGGTTACTATTGCAGATATGAAAACAAGGTGAGATATGTAAGGACTCTTTTAAATTCCAGCAACACTTGTGCTTTTGTACTAGTGTACCGCTCAATAAAGAAAATGCGTTACCATACATCATGTCGGGCTACACGAATGAAAGAATGTGTAGTTTGAAATTAGCTACGCTGAGAAGACTTGAAAAGAGACACAGTGAAGGATAAACATGCAAATGCAATATCCACGCCAGTGGCGTAGCAACCACGGTATTGGAGGGGAGAGTAGATACGAAAGACGCGAAATTGGGTCTAGCACTACATTTTTCATTGTGTCTTTCCGTTCCCTTTGGTCCAAATAATTTTTCAAACCACACTTTCTTTCATTCAGTGTTGTCCAACAGTGGCAGCTTTGTATTTTTCGTTACTATTGGGCGGTATACTAATATAAAAACAAAACTTGCAGCATTTTAAAAATTTCCTTCTGTATCTTACCTTGTTTTCGTATCTGCAATAGTAACCGAGTTGGCCTATGGGCTTCGGGTTCTTTCATGTACAGTAAATATTCCGTAAATATTTTGTCATGTACAGAAAATATTCCCTAAATATTTTGTCATGCACAGAAACTATTATCTAAATATTTGCTGTTATGTATAAAAAATATTCACTAACTATATTCCATGAGAAACATTTTAAAAACCATTCCGTTAACATTGTATAAAACGTTTCAAATACACTTTCAGTAATGTTTGGAAATCGTACAGGAAACATTTTTTGAAAAACTTTTCTAACGGCGTATAAAATATTTCTACATCGTTTTTGAGTGTATTTAGAGAATATTTTCAGTATTATGTGGAAAATGTTTTCAACAACATATGTAATATATTTCCTTAAGGGAAGTAGGATATATTTTCTGAAAGAAAATGATGGCACGTTTTAGAAACGTTTTGAAAATATTTCATTGATGTGTGGGTAAGTTCTTTTTAAAACAAACAAATAAACAAAGAAAACCAAACATAAGAAGTGAGAGAATGCTATTCCGTTTCTGATAGGACCTACGGAAACCAAAAGTTTGCAGCAAATTGTATCATTCCCTTGTCACCAGATCGGATTATATTGTCAAATATAACACGGATTATTCCCCTTTGCGTAACCAGTGTAAGAGGTTAGAGGCAAAAGAGTGTGTTTTATTGGAATTACGAATCAATAAAGTAAGCGATTTTCTTTAAAAAACGATTTATTTTAACAACCTGAAACGTGTAATTAATCTGGGCGGGTAGCAATGGAGAAGTATTTGTGTTACTCTCTCTATATCTAAAGTGCTAGAGTTTTGAGAAACTAAAACCGTATAGATTTTTTGAAAGTTGAATTCAGCACATGTCAAGAACATGGAACGTAGGCTTTAGCAAAGCATACATGTAACTAATATATAAAAGCTTCTATATAATCTAGATTAAATTTCCAAAAATGGTTGAGATACCCTGACAAGAAATCGAATGTGGCGTACGTATAAATGTGTCTTACATGTGTAAATCCTGTTCCTTTTATACTTAACTTACAACAGACATACAGCTGAAAACGCGATTCATAATACTTCCCGTACAAGTTTCCCGTCTATATGTACTTTTCGTATGTAACAATATAAGCAGTCAAATGCGTACATACAAATGGACGTATAAATAACATACATATATACAGCCGATGTATACAACATACATATATGTATGTAATACATGGAAGACTGTTAGATGTCAGACTTCTTGCAACAGCACGATGTAACATCTAAGGACATTGCGTATGTAGCATATGGATAACGTAAGGATAACGTATAGGAAGGAAAATTATTCCATACTTTTGTATTTTACAACATACCTCTGTCCAGAGAATGAAATTTTCTCAGTGTATAGAAATTTAATTCACGCTTTTATTTCTACTTATAATTCTTTTCAAAATATTGGCGATTACCCATTCATCCACATATTACGTCTCATGGATCAGAACTGCCAGCTGGTTGTGATCTACGTTGATGTACATTGATAAGATTTCGTTAATATACTTCTGCTAATTACCGTTAAATTATATTGTGATTTAGGGTTGTTCAAATAGAGTTGAATATATTTCAACTAAGAAACTATTAATTTACTGCACAAGGTGTATAAGTCAAATATGAACAAACACAACGTACGGTATGACGCCTTAAGTAAACATTAGAACAACAAAAATCAGCAAAGAGACAGCAACACTTAAAATATCAGAAGACCAAGAAATGTAACTCGTAACAAATGCAGGTCTTTACTCCGAAAATAAAGTTTCGTGTAATTTCATGAAATAGAATAAGCTAATTCCCTACATACTTAATACTGTAAGTACATTAAAGAAGCAATCCTGGGGTTTCGATGTATAGGTCAGTAGAAGTCATTAAACAAAGAGAACGATTCCTATGTACGGAACTGGGAAAACCTAAGTTATTTACTAAAGCTATTCAGTGTATAATTATATACTAAACTTCTAGTACAAATTGGCTCTATACTAATATACAAAGAGCATTATTATTTTTGCATATATTTATATAGCTCAACGACAAACAATTATTTCCATAATATTCGAATGACAAGGCATGAGTAAATTTTAAGACATGAATTTCCAGATCTAAAAAAAAAATGTTAAATAAAATGAACTAATAATTAAAAAAATGATGGATTCATAGAGTACTTCTAATTTTAAAGGCACTTCTATTCCGTTTATTTTTTGTTAGGTAACTCTATTAATTGAATGGGACGATTACTAGTCCAAAAGTTTGCTTTAATTGTCATCTCATATTAATATGGTGTAGCTAACTTAGATTCATTAAAGAAAATCAAACTCACTTTAACGATTCTTACCTGACATTCTGCGTGATAGCTCAACTGAAATTATAGTATATAATTATAAAAGTTACATATTTAGTACAGCTCAATTTAAACGAAATGAATAATAAAAAAGATATTTGAAAAGATTGATGACACAGTAAATATGACAAGACTAGTTACGATTTTGTTATTAACATGTTAATTATTATAAAATTATTAGTTTTACTCTTAACAGTAATAAAATCCATTTAAAATTAATAAAACTATTAAAAGTAAAATCTAATAAACTTTTTTCATGCCAGGAATACAGAACATGGTAGGATCATTTGCTAGGCAACAAAGGATAACGCTTCGGAATCAAACATATTAAACTTTCTGCACTACGCGAAAAAATCACTGTTGGAACTTCCAAAATATGATGCTATTATATTTAATCATAATGATGAATTTTCTTGTTTGAGTCATAAACAAATAGTAAATCGCAGAAGCAAAGTGTGTAAGTGTATGGTGTATGGTCAGTCTATGGTGTAGAAATCTGTAAATTACTCAAAATTTTTATTCATTACTTTATAATTCTTTGTCCTTTTACGTATTATAATTTTCTTTAAGTTATCAGTTTGTCATTTCAAAATGTAAAACGAGAATCATGTGTGATATATAAGGAATCTTTTCAAACAGTAATGATGCCAGGAGTGACCTGTAGGAGAATTATAGACCGTGTTGACCTAAAAAAACTTTCCCCTTTGGAGCCATATCTTTGATCATGCTTAAAGTGAACTACACTGCTCTAGCACTATTCTCTTCTTCATATATTCACAATCTACCGGGGAACATCTTCTGAAATCACCAAAGCTTATAAAGAGTTTTTCATTATAAATATAAGGCTAATAATGTAATTTTAAACAAATTTAATATTTTGTTTACAGCTATTTGCAACTTGTTTAATGTTCCGTTCTAATCGAATTTCAAAGAAAAGGAGTTTGTTAAAAGTTAGTTCAACCAAGATTTTTATTTTTTGCGTGAAAATAGGAACATACTTCAAGAATAAATAATAAATTCCTCCTAGGTTTGAACCCACCAACATAAATTTTGGCGATTGAGAAAGTAAATCATAAATTTACATACTTTAGTTACTGATTATAAATCTCTAATAAAGCTTTCAACACTGAGGAAGTGTTATATTGAAATATAAATGTTAAATTTTACAGCATTTTGAAAACAAATCTTGACACATCACTATTAATTCTATGATCATGGTCCTTACCTCGTGGTGTTCTTAATGAAGGAATCTTTTCAAGTGTAACATTCAAAATTTTCCTATTATGAACCGGAAGCGGGAATATTCTGCTCAAATTTTAAAAAGGGTACTTTTCAGATGTTTTCTTCTTTGAGAATTCCTCCCCTCAAGTATATGAATGCGACTTGTGAGTGGTGTCGCTTGAAACTTAGCATACTGCAAACGTAAAAAGGAACGAACTATGATCATACGGTAAATAGAGATTTTCAAAATTAAGAATTTTTAACCTATTAGTCATTTTTAATCAATGTGTTTCCTGAAGTAGTTACAGTATCACCCCTATTTTTATAGGATCATTTGGTCGTACCTCATTTGCTTTGTAATGGTGTGGCGTATCTAACGGTACAACTACTTTTGCGCTGTCGAGTTCGTGAGAAAGAGAATTCTTAAAATTTGAATTTACTGCTATTTCTTTATACATTTTGGGTGAGAATTCATCTTTCTGGTATATGATAGGGACATGCAGTTAATAGGATTGGAAACTTTGCTTTATTAGTAACAAAATTTGGTACAAACCATAATTATAAAATGAAAATCTTTTTCTGCTGGAGCCGAATTAATAAATTTCTCTATCCATTTTGGGTAATAAGAGCTAATGTATTGTTACTCAATATGCTCTAGCGTCAAAAGTGTTTATTGTGGGATGATGGTGCCTTATTTTTTGTAATGAAACAGCGTTTCAAACTGTGGCAGTAGGTCATACCTGGCGGAACAAATTCACGAATAAGTGATTTTGTCCTGACACAAAAGAGGTTTTCCCAATTTTAGAGGGACTTTTCTACTTCTTGCACATAATGGAGAAATTTGGTTGGGTATACTTGGAAGCATTGTTTCATTACGAACACACTTAGGTAAAAATTATGATGGTACGATAAATACTCTTGACACTAGAGCATATGGAATAAAAATAGATTAGTAATAGTTAGGAAAATGGGTCGGGAAAAAGAGTAAACTAACTTTAGCCCAAAGACAATTTACTCCAGGATCATGGTTCATGCCGCGTTTAGTCAGAACGAAGCAAATTTCTTTTTCTCATAACACTTACATTGCTGTGTCGTGTAGCGGATGGTAGTAATTCACGGGAAACTGGGACATTTTAAATACATACTTTTTTCACAATTTGGGCGGGAATTCTATTGCCTTAGTTACATATTGGGACGATTTAGAAACATTTCTTTATTCCGAACATAAACAAGGTATGAACCATAATCCTACGATAAATTTGCTCGACTTAATAGCTGCTTCATTGAAAGTCTAAAAGTTTCCTTTAAAAAGCGGGGTTCTCAAAAGTGTATAAAAAATCCTTTAGTACATGAAGGTCACAGCAGCGATTGACATAAAAAATAATCATCTTGATAATACAAACGATCCAATAATCAAGTTAAAGCAGTTAAATTATTCCAAAATACTTGCGTTTATGAAGTATAGAAGTACTGGTTGTAGCAGATTTGGGGCAAAAGTTCCAGACGTGGTTAACAAATATACCAAAATGTGTTCAATAAACACACAGTAGAACAATACTATTGTTTGTAACAGGGTAATAATTAAAATTTGTGTAAAGGGTTAAAGCAGTGGCACTAAAAGAGGAAGTTTTAAGGAGACATATGTTGCTAAACCTTAATATAACTGTTGCCAAATGTCTGACCAAAGAACAAGTTTCAAATGTATGACTAAGAGAGTAGTTTGTTGGCAAACATTACACAAGTTATCAGCAACAAAATTTAAGTGATAACGACGTTCTTTTGTGTTATATTCGTTATTAAGAACAACATATCAATGAGGTTTTTGGACAAAGTAACAAATATTAACGTTAATAACTTAAACACACCACCAAATAGGAGACCAGTTGCTAAAGGGTTTCATGATCATTGCTGGATGAATGTTAAAATAATAACAGTATAAGTCGTTTCCAAACATTATTTCTATTTCACATTTTGCCGAAAATGCATAAGACATGTCAGTTATGATTCCTTTCAGGTGCGCATACTTCCCAGACCACGTGAAGGCATTAATAGCTTCCTCGAAGTCAGTACAAGCAAACCATTCTACGGAAAGGCAGTAGCGAAAGCGCTGTGGTTACAATACGCGACCTTACAACTGCAATGAAGGAAGATAGATTTGACATCTATGTTTACATAGAAAAACTAATGTAATCTCATTGGGGACCTACCGTAACTTGGAAGAAGCCAATCGTAATCATTTTCGTTGCCAAAGGAAAAAGAACGAATAACTGTGTACGGAGCAGGCAATATTATGAAGGAGGGAACAACATTCTGCCAAGATAAATTAAAATGACAGTATTTATGAGAATAAAAAAGTATTTGAAACAACATTCTGCCAAGATAAATTAAAATGACAGTATTTATGAGAATAAAAAAGTATTTGAAATTTTTGAAGCAACATGAGCGTAGTTAGTAGTGATAGTACGTGTTGCGTTACAAAACCATTTAATTCCCTTTATTTTAAGGGAGCCAGCAACCGCAAAATAAGCCTCGTACCCTTGCCTATAATTGTCATTTTCATCAATAATATTCGTTTTTTTGCCTTCTACCTTTGCAGCACAAACCGTTAGATTTTTAGTTAGGAAATCCAGAATATGTTGAATCTCGACCATGCTGTATATGAAGTAATGATTGTCATAATTTAATTTTGGACAACAATTTTCGAGTAATATACAACAGCCTCTGGTAAAGCAGACAGAGCAGAAAATAACAAAGGAATCAGAGATAAACTAAATAAAGTGCTTTACATGCTGTCACTCTGAAGGATTTCATTATTATTCATGAAAATAGATGTCACCCAAATCAAGGCGAGCTATCACATTAAACCAATGGTGATACTGAATTCTACCAAATGCTTTGGAATCGTCTGTTGGAAGAATAGCCAGTATGTGATCAAATTTACATTGATAATATGCTACAAATTCTCGAATAAATGAAAGCGCTTCCTGCAGACGACAGGCCTACTATTGTCATATTGTAAGGGGGTTCAGAGGTCCAACAATGTAAATTTTCATACGCAAAGTAAGGCAACGCGTTCCAATTTCGAGTAAGCTAAGAGGTCAAAAGTCATAGACGTCATGTTTTTTTCATATTTAGGAACTATCAGAGTAATACCAGTTAGTAATGATTGTCCTAAAATGGGAGTATCACGATACTCGTTAAAAAAGACCAGTGAGAAAATGCGCAATGATGTCGATTCAAGTCACATACAATTCCACAGGAAAGGATCCGATATAAGTAGGTTTTCCTCGCTTAGCAAATCTAATGAAAAATGCCACCACTTCTAACGACAAGGGCTGGCTAAAACGCGTCCTGTCATCAGTGGTTAATGAAATTAGTAGGTGATAAAGAAGTATCAACACAGACAATCAACGAAGGCTTCAGATAAAGATGTTTAAAATAATCTCTTAGATACGTAGTCATATGAGGTTCCTCATATGTTCGTGAGGGATTAAAGTGCCAAATTAGTGGTATATTTTTACTCCGTTGTCGTTGCATATGGGCAGTACTAGCACATTCTGTGGAGTTTGTATTAGTAACCTTGCTACAAACAAAATGGCCGCACGTACGTCAGCGATGCACAGAGAGAAGCAGAGCCTTGGTTTTATGTATTTCAGGCCAAGCAGGTTGTCCTTGAACCTGCGACGTCACGTAGTACCGTAAAAGCGTTGAATAATGTGCTTACAGGTGGTGGAAGGCGTTAAGACTGCGAATATGTATTGTTTCCAAAAAAATCGAAACACCTGTTTTGTAAGTTTCTCCAAAATTCATAACAGAGCTTTTATAGCTGTCATTCTACTCCATTAATCCTAGGAACACCAAGGTATTTGTGGGTTACATGGAAAACTAAAGGGGGCCTCTGTGACCCATGGTATAAACGTCTTGCTCACAGAAAATAATTTATCTTGTTTGATATGAACTTGGGATGTCTAAGACATCATACATTTTTTATCTCTATTATTACTAGGTTTCTAAGTACAGTGTTGACCACTATATTTGTGTAATTCTTTCAGTTACCATTTTTTATATATGTGAGTAACTATGACCTATTTATTTTAATTTTTTGTGTTGAAAAGTATAATAAAGATCAATAGCAACTTAGTACAGTGTAGTGTGTATAGAAAGGTGGCATCTATAATTATTTTGGAGGTGGTGCAGTAAAGTGGGGTAGAATGGTGAAGAGTGGCAATGCTTCAATATTCCAATGAACTCAGGATTAATCTTTTATAATTACATCTCGGTTTTCCTTGGAATGTCGAAATGGTTTCAAATTTTGTTTCTGAGTGAAGATATTGAGTGTTAGAGACGTTGATTGGACACAATATAGAGGATGTCACCGAGAAACCAGTGTTGCCAACACAAATTAAATTTTTCTAGTAGCACAACGTCATGTTTCAGCTAACATAGAATGAACACGTTAAACGTAAACAAACAAATTACGACATTTCTGTCTGTTTTGTAAACTAATACAAATATATCATGAATATTACAAGGGATTCATTGCAAGAAACGTACCACTGCTTCCACTTGTTGCATGTGCATTATCAAACAAAATGTTAAAATCACTGTCTTTGGCGCCAAATCTGACAGGGCTATTTCCACCTTGCTAAATTGAAGCTCACTACCTTCTAAGACATGTTGATTTAAACGTTTGTTAAGTTGTTTCTCAATGTAACTTTGGCGAAGATGACGATTTGCCATTGTTCCAATGCTGCTGCAGATTTCTACATATAGTGACAGTCACAGAATAACGAACTGACAATTTCCTATGAAAAATGCGTCCTCAGTCAGTATTTCAGACTGCTGCTTGTAAATTCTACGATTAGAAATACTTGATAACACCAGAGGTGCAGCGGCAAACTTCTCTCCCATCAGTATTAAAATATCATACTCTGTCTTTCTTTGTGTGTGTATGTGTGTGATAATATAAAGTTATATATTTAGGTGTTAGCAGTTTTGAAGGAATAAACTAATAAATTAATGAAAACAAAATATTTAGATACCAAAATATAATCAGAAAAATGTATATACAGAATTTTATAATGTATAGTTGGCATCATTGCACCAGAATAATAGAAAAAATAATACCAAAATTGTTCCAAGGCAGTATAAAATAAATAGCCAGAACACTGGAATATAACAGTTAGCGTATTCGGTTAATAGCACCTTAGTAATACCAAGTGCGGGGCCATTGACGCAATAACACTTTCCTTATTTAAAATGAAAAACAAAAGCACTGAAAACTAAGCAAATATGTTTTATGCTGAACGGGGTCAGAGTTTGGCAATATCATTTTTTTAAAAAAAAGATTTTTAATGCAATAAGAAATGTTAAAAAGGTAACAAAAATAATATGTGGGCCTCCGACTCCCCGTTGCTGTCCGTAGGCTTAAGGAAGCCCGCTCAGCGCCAGTGTATGTGCTGGTGTCTGAAAAGAACTGCAAATTTCCCAGCAATATACTTCTGATCCTCCAAACATAAAATCCTTTGATGCCATACAGAGAATATGTGGAAAGCTCAGCTTGAGGAGTTTTATGATAAAGTGTTCTGTGATAGCATTTCAAACAACGGGGATACCATCTATATCTTGTTGACTCATTGGTCCCAAACTAAAACAACGTGTTTTCACACAAATTGGTTCCTGCAATTGTCATATGCACAAAGAAACTGATCCTGGCTGTATATGCAGACCAGGAATATATAACTTTTCCGTCGTTACAAGAATTTTGTCAAGTTTGTCATTCAAACAAGCGTACTTTTTCACGAAATGAACATTTTGGGACTGTGAAAAGTCCCGTAAGTTTACGTAATAAAATATTACTTCCAGACAGCATGTTTTCTTTCATTTCTGGTGACAAATACCCGTTTTCCTTCTATGTCCACCTTTAAACAGTAACTAATTTAATATAAACCATCTGTCTATGCATATGACTATCTTTTTATCTTTATACTCTATGTATGTTTATACTTTTCTTTCTTTCTATCTATTTATTTGTGTAATACTATAATATTTTTTAAATCATTATTCGATATCAGATCATATTCTTCCTGTCCACAATTGACTTGTAACAAAACAGATATGTCAGTAAGAGTAGTGTTTACCATTTAATGGGTAAATTGTTTCTGATTGGCTGACATTATCGCATGATATGACTTTGTATGGTCGAATTAGTATGGAGTACCTTACTCTACCATTACGTTTTGAAGTGAAGATGTATACAACTTTCCTCAAATTATAAAATCATCAAACTTTTTAAAAAATATCAAAACTTTAACTTGTGACCGTCTTAGGTACGTGTTGGACTTTGTATTATTATCACGTTTGCTTCAATATGTAGAAATAAGTCGGAAATCCCAATTCATTGATTTGGGCCTAATCAAAAGTTTTTAGTAAGTTTTATTTATCAAATAATACTATAAAAGCGAGTAAAGAAAATCTATATTATTCATATCATATGGGTTTATCAAAAATCCTTATGAAATTTCAAATGGGTTGTCTTGACTGACGCAATAAATTTTCAAAATTAAAAAATATATATTTCATATTTTTTTCTCTAAACTCATCTATGTATCATAGTAAATTTGGTTTGCCGATCTAATTTCCTAGTATGAATAAAAATTGCTAACAATACATATCAAACACGCTTTACCACTGGTGTGGTTGGAAACTTTATTATCCAACTTGTTAATTCGTTATTAGCTTACATGAGTATAGAGTCCAATCAAGAATAACATGGTTATTAACTGAATATGAGTCTAAAAGATTCAATTTGCTATTTTGGAAGGTTAGGTTGAATGAGTTTATAACTTCAGAATCAAGAAGAAAACTGATAGACGTTTCGTATGATCATAATATATTTTCTCTTAGTTTGTTTGATTTTATTTCGTTCTGTACCATACAACCAAATGTGAACTGTGAAAGGTTCATAAATATTGGAACAAATATATTTTGTAGCTGACAACTCTTTATTATAATATATGCTTATAAAAACGTTTAGGAATCAATTCTCCGTCACAGGAGATTAGTAAATTGATAACAGTACGATTTTGGATTTGGAAAATTCCCAATTTCCTTAACTGTTCCAAATGTCAACTATACACACACACACACACACACACACACACACACACACATATATATATATATATATATATATATATATATATATATATATATATATATATATATATATATATATATTTATATATATATAATCTAGGTCTGTAATATAGAGTATATTTCTGTGAAATTATTTGGCAATTCTTGAACACAACTATTGGTAAAAATGATAAAAAATATGATTAGAAATATCATTTTATATGCAGGAGAACATTTGTTTGATTCGTATTTTGTATATAATGATTAAAATTAGCCATCATTGGCTTGTAGCATGTGATGTTATACAGAATTATCATACCTTAACTATGTTACTTTGAGATAATCTTCTGAAATTTCTGAATGAAGTACACTGAATTACCATTAAAAATTGGAATAAGTAATGAATAGATACTTATAATTGTTATGTAAAATATTGTTATACGTTTTGTATGTTTGAATACTATAATTTATATTTCCGTAATGATATTACTGGATAAAATTCAAGTTTTAAAATACAGATATAATACGAAATCTTAAGACATTTATTATATAGAAACATGTATAGTCTAAGTACGTTGTTGCAATCTGATTTATTAATCCCTGATTCTCGATCATAATTAAAACTGTATTCCTTAAAAGTTTACCTAAAAGTAATTACTTTACATTTATCTATTTTGCAATATGAGTGCTTACAGACTCTGATCAACTTAAAACCTTGGATTTGAGATATAAAACTTTCGGAGAAAATTAATAAGTGTTTGTGGAACCTTATTATTTTAAAATTTCATTTTCCTTACACTTTCAATCTTGATGTTTGTATTCAGGATTAACACTTACCAGGGACGTTATCGAAACTGTACCTTGAAATGGGAGATATTCTATATATTTCCTCATAGGACATGTTGAGCAAGTTCCAAAACAGGTGTTCGTTTCGTGCCCGGAAGTGTCCCCGATTTTGCAGGGACTAAAGTATATAGAACATTTTGACCTATTTTCTATAGCAGGTGTGCATAAAGTACGTTTCTACCCCTAAAAGTTGAAACCTATGCTAAAACGCCAAAACACCTGTTTCATCATTGTAAAACCATAATTTAACAAAGTGAAAATATTTGCCCCAGGGTCTCCGCAGGGTCCCAGGTGGGGTCCAACTCAAAATTTGCAATTGAAAAGAAGGGCAAGTAGCATATCGTTTGAAAGCTAGTATTAAAAGAAAAACGATAACAGAAGTTTCACAGCTCTAATCAAACTCGGTGCGAAATGGCGAAAGATTCAAAATTTAAAAACAGTCTGCAGCTAACTGTGCATGGCCACAACTAGAATTCCAAAAGGGTGAAACCGCTGTAAAAATTCTAAGACATATGTTTCATTATGTGAAAAGTCCTATTTATCGAAATGGTAATGTTTACCCCTGGGTCCCAGGTGGGGTCCAACTCAAAATTGGCAATTGAAAAGAGGGGCGCGGAGCATATCGTTTGAAAGCTATCCCGCTACAAATTACCGACAGCCCATCTGGTAGAAGCGATCTAGAAACCTCTAGACCAGGTGGCTGTTTTGAATTTACAAGTGTGGTTTTGATGTGAAGAACCACATAGCTCGACATTTGTTTCAAGGCGTTAGGTGTAAGAGGTGGTCATGAAATTTAAGATTCAGTATGTAGACGTGGTGTAAACAACCCACCATTTTGCACAGGATTAGCGTAGAGACAAACGATTTGTTCCATACGCTGTCTGTTTTGAGAAACTTTGAAAGAAAATACCACTTAACCCATTTGAAAATGTGTAGTTTGACCGGCGCGCCCATATATGGACTCTAGGGCACATGTTTTCATTTCCATACATTGAACGTTTGCAATGACGAATTTATAAAGCCAGCAACCCTGACTTATAGCCTGTGATTAGTTTGAATGAAAAGTTGTGTTAGTCAATTTGCAATAACGTTGACTTACATCTAGAAAATTGATTCTCTACATTGCAAAGAAGGTTCGCAAGCTCATCAAGTTGATGGTGACAAACTCTGTTCTCCAGGACATTACAATGACAGTCGACGATTATGTTACGTACGAAGATAATACTCAATTCCAGCCTTGAACACGACATCAAGTCAACAAAGAACTACCTGGATCTAAATCCTTCTAAGGAAATCGCATTTTGGAGATCATGGAGGGAAACGAAATTGAGGGCTGCTATAGTAGCTTATAACAGCGCATCCAGTGGTCGCAAACTCAAGGATGCGAAACGTGTAGGAAAAGTTGATATCTATACAAGTGACATCGTTCGTATGAAACTATTCCTGGACAAGGCATCCAAGCGGACCAAGCTAGCAGAACTCCGAGAATCTGTCAAAGCATGGTGCAAAAATCAACGCGCTGCTCCCAATTTTTTCAGAATCACTGAAGAAGGCATGCCCGTGGAAGCCTTGGTACAATTGCGGAAGATAGGGGTTACTTGCTTCAAGGCATCCCGATTCTGGATCCGCCGACTACTGAGAGAAATGAAGTGGGGCTTCAGGAAAATCACAAAAAAAAATGACAATGACAGCCAGAACAAAAGCGCTGCAACGTTCAAACGAATTCGACAGGTACATTCAACAAATCAGGCGGGAAATTGAAGAGGATAACTACAACCTTGATCAAATTGTGAATCTTGATCAAAGTGGATTCAATTATGAATTACTAACACCATGAACTCTAACTGAACGTGGAATATAAAATGTCGAAACTCAAGTAAGATGCGAATAAAAAGTGACACATTCTTATACAGTCTAGGAAGCGATTTCGGCATCAGGAAAGCTCGTGAGCCCGACTGTCATTGTGCTCCGCGAACCATCCGGAAAATTTGGATCAAAGGTCCAACGTAAAATCCCTCAGATCCCTGGAGTCATAATCAGAGCCAACAAGTCAGGATGACAAAGGAAATGTTCAAGGAATACCTGTCACATCTTGTTTAAAACGTTGGAACTCCGTGTCTTTTGTTGAAAGACGACGCAGCCACCATGACAGATCCGGACTTGTATCAAGTGTGTCCTGACTTACATCCAGGAACAATCACTCCAAGCTGTACTTCCTATGGACAGCCACTCGATGTGGGATATATTCTTTACAGAAATATGATGGTGAAGCGTGCCCACAAGCATGTTCGGAATGAAGAACTTGGAAACAAGTTAAACATGACAAATCTGTATTCCAGTGCTCACTGAGTAACAGGAAATCATTTGGAATCATCCAGATTCCAAGATATGATCAAGTACGCTTTCGGCAAATATGGATACATCGACCTTCCTGATGATTTTAGTTACCAGTCAGTGAGAGACTTGTCTTTCAGTTTCCACACAAAGGATCCCGCTTTCTCGACAAGTTCGATTCCGGATGACGAACACTGCATGAAGAAGAGTTTTATTCAGTGCAGTTGGTGTCTCCAACCACTGTGCTTTATCACTTCTTCATGAAAAATAGCATGGCCGCACCCCTCCACGAGACACTCAAGCCTCACTATCACGCCGTAGGGTGATCGTCATGCATATGGCCCTCATACCTGCATATCAAAGATACAGTCCTGGCAGCTACCACGTTGCTACGATCGTGGCGTGTGAATTACATGGCCCTCACCCATAGACCAGAACAAAAGCCAAGATTCAGCAAACAACATTCCACGGAGCCGTATCTTCTAGACTGCTTCTACCAGATGGGTCGTCGGAAAGTTGAAGAACGATAGCTTGTAAACGACATATTTGGAAGCCTTTCCTAATGAAAACTTCGACACCTTCACACTCACAAAGATGCCGGACGCACAATTGAGTGTAATAAAAATATTTTTATATACTTATTTTGGAAAAATAATTAGTGTTCAATAAACTCGGATACTTCCAAGTTACTCCCCTAATTAAATAAGATTATTTTTTGTACGTTTTAAATTCAACATTATTAACAACTGTAATACTGAAATAGTAATTGAAATATTGTTGGCAATTTCAATGATTTTTATCCGCTTGTCTTTGTTTAAACTGCAGTAGACACTGCTTTAGAGGGAAGCAATTCACCTTCGCAACAAGTCCTTCAATATGCAACCTACCTAAGTGAATCAATATTTACGCAGTAAAGGGAACATGATATATTTAATATCGTACATATTTTAATTTCACCGATGATGAAGTGAATTTTAAAATGCTTTTTAACACTAAAGTCAATATCTTTTACAATGCTTAGTAAAATTCAATATAAAGAGGTAGGAAAACGAAACTGAATCATTCGAGTGCAAACACAGAACTTTGTTACAATATATAAGCGTCGTTAGATAAATGTCAGGACGTACAGGAAAGTCACCACTTTGAGGAGGATAACGCTGTGAAATGAAAGCTCATTCTCCCGCGTATATTAGCTTTTGAGTTAGTGCGTACATTTCTGGTAATAATCATGTTCGCGACTTTTTTTTGGGGGGGGGGAATGTAATTATAATATATTTATATATTGTGTAATAATCTTGTGTAATTTGTGTAGGGAAAATTAAATTTCTGTAGTTTCAAACCAAATTCTTAGTTATTTAAAATTGTAGTATTAACAATCTACTGTTTTTTGAGTGAAATTTTACTTTGTAGTTCAGGAAAACTCATTTTAATGTTTGATGATCAGGTGAGTTATTAGTTGCAAACTTTGAGATGTGTATTTGTATGTTAGGTTTAAAATTTTTGTAAATATGTTGATTTGTCTTAGGGGAAAGGGTAAATTCTTCTTGACTTAACATTAGGGCAATATCCTATTCTTCGTGCGTATCTTCTCAGTGTGATATTTTTATTCATCATGATAAATAAAATAAAATTAAAAACTTCTAAAATTATTAGATATTTTAAATTCACATCTGAAGTAGAACGCTAATCGAATCCAACATAATTACACCTAGATGCAGAAAGCAATCGGGACAATGTCAAAGAATTTAAATCAGGTTAGTATGAAACTTGAGTCTTTGTGATTGCAGACAGACAAAACTATGTTAGAAATTCATAATGAAGTAAAAGCGACGATAAGCGATGTAAATCTTAGGTTTGGTGAAATGATGACGTTAATTAGGGGCTAGCATTAAGCTACAATAGTATTAAAGTAATTCATTTTTATTTAGAAACTATACATTTTTAAACCAAAATTAAATCATAAGTTTCATTCCGATTTAATTAATGTTAGGAATCAAATTGAAGAGCAGATCTCAGCTTATATATATATATATATATATATATATATATATATATATATATATATATTATATATATATATATATATATATATATATATATATATATATATATTATATATATATATATATATATATATATATATATATATATATATATATATATATATATATATATATATATATATATATATATATATATATATATATATATATGTGTGTGTGTGTGTGTGTGTGTGTGTGTGTGTAATCATAGTTATGTAACTTTATGTTTTTTATTTGTTCGAAAATGTACAAGGTACGGATACAGACACTAAAAAGTCACGAGAGAAAATATTAGTGTATCTGAGTTCAATTTTAGCTGAGAACATATACAAAATATTAAAAACAAAATATATATTTGATTGTACGTGTGTCAGTATTAAAAATTAAAGAAAAAGTATGTTCGTAGCAAAGACATTGACTTTGTGTTTGTTGAAAGGAAGTTAAAATTGGAATATAAAAATGAAAGCGTTACGCCTCTTTCAGACTATCTGGCTTTTGCCGCGTGCCACATCCGGCCCGGCGTCGTGATTATTTAATTACCATTAGTATATATGAGGCATTTCAGACTTTCTGGCCAAGCTGCCGCAGTAAAGATCATGGCGTGTTGATTACTATTGTCGCTTATGGTTCTCTTCAAACTACATGGCGCGCGCCTGACATAATTCTGTTTGCTAGGTTATTGAAAGTTGCCAGAAGGAGTTGCTTTTGGCTATAAATATAGAGTGGAAGCTACAGATGTAGAAATATTAATTAGCTTGGTGGAGGACAGGCCCATACTGTGGAACAAATCTTTGGATTGATACAAGTCCAAGAACGAAACAACAGCTGCTTGGAGGGAGGTTTGTACCAGACTGAATTCAAATTTTGAGAATTTGAGCGACAGTGATAAAAACAAATAATTTTGTTTGGATGAAATGTAATGCGTGTTCTGTGTTGCATTTATTCGTTGTATAAATTAAGCAATAATGAAGAAAAGCAAATTATAGCTTTGTACAGACTTCAATTTTTTATTTATTTTAAAAATATATGGAGATAATGCCACCATAATTAGTCTTATATTGAATATAAACAGCATTTATAATTCATAAAGAAAAAAATATCGTTCCGATGTAGCTGCAAAAAGTAAAAACCATAAGTAAAATTATTGTGATCGAACCCATACTCATGGACATCAATAGTATTACAACCAACTTCCTGTAACCGCTTCGCCATTAAGATTATGCTTAATAGTACTCAATTTATTCAAGTTTTGTACTTTCCCTATTAAAGCAAGTTTATATGTATGATCATACTTCTATAATGTATTTCAGATCCTTTTTTTAATTATATTTATATTTTATTACTTGAGATATATATTTTCAAAATCAATTTACAATTGGAGACACATGTGTAAATGTGAAGATCAAACATTTTGGAAACGGAATTTTCAACTACTTATCTCAGAGCTACGACAAGTATTTTAGTTGTTGAAAAGGCGTGTCTTAAGAGAGAATTTTTCCTTTAAATTTGTCCTTTTATTTTTTTCTAACAGCACATCAAAAAGCTTCTTTGTGGCTAAGCGGTTAGCGTACTCGGTTTTGAAGTAGTGAGCGCGGGCTCCAATCCCGGCGGGAGCTCATTCGGCTTCCACGTTAATCAGTACGTCTCCTCTCATATTGCCTCGATGCTAAAAGGGGCGTTAAACTCAAAATCAACTCAACTCATCCAAGGTTGCTATCGACATACGAATATAGTTTAGGAACTTCATTGCATCACTTATTAGGTCAATAAATAATAGCAGAAATGCACAAATTATAGGTCTTTGAATATTCAAGAAGTGAACCAATTTCATTCCCCTATGCCTTCGTCTTTGATATTTTACGTAGAACGAGTACACATATAATAACTTATCTCATTCATCTATACTGTCTCTATCGTCAAAAAGGCAAATCATTTTGTCCGACACAAAAACCGCTGTGATGTTCACGACTAAAGCAGTATGTTTCGTGGCACAACTTTTGTATACATGGCGCGGCGCCATGGCGTGTAGTGTGAAAGAGGCGTTAGAAGAAACGTTGGAGAGCAGATAGTACAAAAATGAGTAATATGTATCTCAACAAATGGAGTATCAATAGTTATTTTGAAAGTATACCCAGCCACAATAATGAACGTATAGCATTATTTAATGCGGAACGTTTAGCACAAGTAGCACTGTTGCCGCCAAACCAATAAGATAACGACAACGAACCAATAGGTTTCGTAAAAAGTAACGACACTGAAAATAAAATACGTAACATTTAACCAAAGTTCGAAAATTCTGAGACTAAACTAAAACGTTTAAATATGCTAGATTTACATATAGTCTTGAAGTTTGACTGGACTATATAGCGCAAGTAACTTCTAACTCAATTGAAGAAACTTTGATATCTATAGTGTTGTGAATCTAGTAATTTTCAAAATATTTTTTAAAGAGCAAAAGAGTCAGACTGGAAGATGAACATGAAGTGTAAGTACCCGAACATGTGAGTGTAAAAAATAAATATTACGAATGAGAAAAGTTGTTTGCTCTTTTAGATCACAATAACAATTCACGAAACGTTGTTATGAAGGTAGAGCAGAATGAAAATAAACAACAAATTTCTGCCTATACCTGACAGTAACACTGAAACATTGTTATAAGTGTTATTTTAGAGAACTATGTGGTGTGAAGCAAAGAGAACAAACGACAGATTTGTCTAACACTGAATTAAATGTTGACAAGCCTAATGTCAATACTGGTAATAAGTTTGGGTGGAGAAAATAACGTCAATGAAGAACTAACAATAGCACAGTTTGACGATAGTAATACAAAAAAGCCGAAATTGTAATTGTGTTGTGAGTTATATTTGAGTGCCCTATGACGTGCACAATTATAAAACAGGTTTTGTAATTTCTCAATACAAATGTCATAAGGCTGGAAAATTCTGCAAAGAAAATTCCTTTTGTAACTATGAAAGCGTAAACGAATAAAAATAGAAAATGTTTGTGTTGTACTGTTGCATTTCTCAGAATCATACGCACATTTTTTTATTTGTCTAAGAATAAAATATGTAATAATAATCTGAGCGGGACGAAATACAAACAAAGTGAACAAATTAGTCGTGTTGTTACTACAAGTCAAATTGGTCTTATGATGATGTTCGAAGTTGTTCATCAACTCATCATGTTACCTGGTGTAGAAAGTAATGCAAATTTTGATTTTTGTAAGTTTTATTATCAAGCGGTATTGAAGGGGATAACGCAAGTGGCAGCCAAACAAGAAAGCAATCTGACAGATTTTATCAATGTTGTTCAAGTATATCAGTATCAAAAAGTAATTTTGCAAAAATTATTTTTGTTCAAGCCAATGGTTGCTTTCAAATAAGACTAAAGGAAAGTAGTATTAAAATAATTTTTAGTAGTAATATTAATATTATTAACGCATAGACTGAGTTCAGTAATTATGGAACTGTAAAAGTAATGACGACAGTTTTTAATGATTGAGTTAGCATGATAAGTACGGAAGTTTTAATTGCACAGTGGTTATAGAAAAAAATCTTTCTTCACATGTGAAAGTAAACAGAATCCACAAATATTGGTTTAACTGCAAATGCATTAGATCCGATTAAACTCTTTACAGTATACAGGACATAAGAAACGTTTTCATTATCTATTGGGAATTTATTCAAAGTATTTGGAAAAGCGACATTTTTGAATATTTATTTGTATAATACGGTTAATTATAAATAAATACCTAAAATCAAAATAAAACTTTAAAACATGCGTCCAATATTTAAAAAAAATTAAAAAATCAGAGAAAAGTAAATATTATTTTGATGGCATTTACGTATTGGCAGTTATTAGTTAACGTTAGTGAACAATTAGTTTATTGATGGAAACTTTCGAATATTTGTATTTTAAAATATTTGCAAATACAAAAGTATTAAGTAATTTTTAAAATATATATATAAATATATATGCTTTTTCAGAATTTTTGAAAAATATATTTACCTATACCCCGTATTTTATCGGTCAATCAAGTCATCTCTAATTATTTGGCAACTAATTGTCCCATAATACCAACATTTGTTGATTTTTCTGCTTGATTCACGGTTAATATTTATTTCTGTACCAATCAACATACGATATCTCCTCTCCCCATTTCAACTTAATTTTAGAAGCTAGTATTACTTGAACATCAACGACTTTGATGCAATTACTTCCATCTTTTAGTGAGTGAAGACGACTGTTTCGGGTATAGTCGTTAAAAACTTCGGTTTCATTTCTTTTAGAAATTTACATTAGACTTAGGTTAGACAGTGTGTTTGCTGAATTACTTTGCATGGAATTACAGAATACATGAATATTGAATTTTGGTACTGCTTGACAAATACTATGTACCTTAGGTAAAGTTCTTAGGTAAAATTAATATTTTATATATTGGTATGGACGTCCAATTTGGTAAATTGGTAAATTTCTCCCAACCAACTCTACATTGAGGTGTAAGCATTTTCTTATGATATTGTAAAATTCTGAGACATCTAGAAATATTATGTCGCTAAAGAATTCTCTCATATTATTTCAGTAGTATCCTTAAAAGATCACAGTGATCAGAAAAAAAAGTGGATCTCGTATATACGCCCGTTTACAAAAAGGATGAGCTCATTCTTTATTATTTTTTTTATGCAAGCTGAACATCGGTTATCTTCGGAAGACAGTAAACAAGGTTAGAATGTAAAAACCAAACATTACAACTAGAAAAAAAATATGCGTATATCTTTTATCGTCTTTTAAGTAAGATACGACATGTTGAAATGTTCTTAATTGTAGAGAAAACTAACACTGATTGAAACACTAAGTGATAGAATATTTTGAAACTAGGTAGTCACATGATCATTTTGACATTAATTTCCATTTTAAAATTATATTTGGCTATGTAAATTGATACTTCCAATGAATGTAAATACAGAGAGCATAGCTCTCATATCCAAAGTAAAATAAAAAAAGGAAAGAAAAAGCAAGAGAAATTTAATCCAATATGAATGTCATTGCTTTACTAATTCAGTTATATTTCGTTAGAAGGAATTCAGCCGTGTTGGTCGTGCTTCCTGAATGACAAACCGGCGGGACTTCAAATAGTTAGTTCGTGAGTTCTATTCACGTTTGATAAAAAAGATTTGTATGATATTTTATTTTACTCATTGCATGAAAATTATATGAAATAACTACAATAAAGAAAATATGTTTTATATACACGTACATATATTCATTCCATATCTTCACGACATAAGTAATTATTTTCTTTAAATTATAACATCTGAAATATGGTAAGTTGTGATAGAACGTATGTATATTATACTTGAATACTAAATACATATTTAAAAAGTCGTGTAATAGCGGTAAAGAAAACTCCAGATATTTATCATATGTTGGTAACTTTTCTATATTCGCAATACAACGTGCGATTCATGTTCTTCAAATGGTATAAGACACGCAGAGAATATCCAAAGTCAATTCGTAGCTTCAGAGAATAAAGTTGCTATCACAAACAGTCACAAAAAGTTCACGACCTCACAGGCAGATGAAGAAAGTGAAATTCTGTTTTAGGAAGCCAGAACGATTTTTTTATATATTGGGTTTGAAATCAATATTCCGATACGCTTTGGTATATGGAAGTGGTCACACATTGATCGCTAGCTCTAATCACTTTCTTTTATACTGCATAAATCTCTTTATATATAAGTGGATGTAGTAAGTATATATATCTCTATTCAAACATAATTCTGGTTTGGCAAAATACACTGCTTTTTAGCTGTGGGGAGTGGGAGGGAATACGTGTAAAAATTCTACGAGACGTTCTATAATAGTGACAAATGAAAGGTTGTCTTGGTCGCTTTGGTAAATAATGTCATTTCCGATTCTGCTTAACTTCGATTCAGCCCCAATTTACGCCCTGGGAGTGATATTGTGAGGTAAAAATATTAGAATCGACAGACGTTAGTGTCAAAAGTGTAGCTAAGTAAATTGGTAACAGCAGTAATGACATTTAAATCGAAATTCAGACCTAGCGCATCCAATTTCTCCTTGGCCCTAATAGAAAGTAGGGAAACAGCAGATATTAGATGACAAAAAAATCGATACTAGTGTCGAATCCGTTAATATTGGGGTGTTTTGATAAAGAATAGCACTCCAGATGCCAATTAAGTTCAGCCTTCATTCGCACTCTGAAGATGTTTGTGAAGCTTTGACATGTAAAAATAATGGAAAATGCCCAAAGTTTGTGTCAAATCCTTAGCTTTTGGATCTTTAAGTGAGACTTAGACCCTCTAGTACATCCAGGAAGCATGAAGACATAAAATGATTCAAAACTACTGATATCAATGTAGACTTCATAGTTTCGGGATCAAAGAGATAGATCAAATGTAATTTTCAATTTGAAGGTGCCACACGGAAAAGTGCCATTTGAATCCCAATATAGTCGAATACAGGTGGCAAATACATTTTATCACCCTGATGACCTGGTGTGGCAAACATAATGCAAATTACAAGTTGGAAAAACACCATTACCAAATACTCCTCACCACAACCATAGGAAATGTTACTATCTTGAAAAATGCTTATGCTGTATTTCGACTTTTTCTTGTGCTGGTCAGCAACGAAAACAAGCCGATGACAAAAGTGAAGTTCGAATCTGATACAATAGTTACTTCAAATTTTTTATAAAATATGTTTAATTTTGAACTTTGAATAACTTTCGATTGATTATTTCTTCGTTTGCGTGATTGTTTCATATGTAAAAAATAGTCGATTGAGCACGTATCAATGTGATTTCAGACTAACCACTTGCGACATTCCCCAGTTAGATTTACTTACAGTTCATAGTCAAGTAACACTTGTGTCATGCTTGAATTGATGCAACTTGATAAGATAAACATTTTGAAAAGATTTCTTAAAATTTATTTTAAAAAATAATCACATATTTTTAGGTATTTGCTAATTATTTCCACGTTTGTGAATTTAAAATTCAGAAGAAGTTATTTATTAATTCTTGTATTGAAAGTGTATGTCTTTATTGTATGCTTTTGTAACAAAAATATATCACTACCTTATTTAAGTAAGAAACATCTGGAAAATTATTGCTTTTAAACAGTTTGCAGGCATGATTTCATTTCCTAAAGTTAAAAAGTTGATAATCTATTAGTGTTTTAAGTGATTAAGTCTTGTAATTGGAAAGCTGTATGTATTTCGTCAAAACCGTTTGATAGATTTAAGGTTAGTTTACGTTTTACACTGCTTTACTTGGATTTTTTGCTGGCTGTGATACTGATCTCTGAAGTATTTGTGTAAAAAATGAATATTTTGGAAAGAGTCGCAACAGTATAGAATAACACGCTGTTACAACACTTTGCAGAAGACGAAGTGTACGTAACATGATTTGAATTTAATCACAAGCTATTTAGTACATTTTTTCGTAAAAAGAAATACGTGATAAGTTAAAAATACAGATTACTGTTAATTAACATATGCAGATACTAATTGTTTGCTGATACTGCTAATTACAATAAATCCGTGTCAGACATACAATATTAATACTCTTCATACAATGGATGCACCAATTCCTCTATCATTTTTTCTCTACAAAGTCTTCTCAAATTTCTGTTTATATATTAAAAAACAATGTTCATATTATCAGAACTAAGTGCTGAGTAATATAAATGTCTTCATGATCAATGTCGACCTCACATGGTCTGCAAAATCTTTCTATGAGAAATAGGACATATTTTCAAATAGGATATTTAGTCATAAAGTTAGTTAGATATATACTTTACTGGAACTCGCAAAATTCTATCAGTCACGTTTTTATTTGTACTTGTGTGGACTTTAACATCAAGTATGATTGACGTAAACGTAGTGGTACTAAGACATCCGAAAACGTAGCAAGACGTACGAAGAAAACCAATGTGCAAAAGTAGCCCATTTAGACATTTATTTTGCCTCTAACATGCGGTGACATTTCACGGAAGTTTGAAATCTTCTAAAAACAGTATCTTTGTTAGTATTAGGAAGAAATATCATAGCCGACATTGACAATAACCTGGGCATACACTTTGTTAAAACACTCGGTAAAATTTATGTTTAATTAAGTATTCAGTTGTAATGCATAAATTAGGCAAAAAATATTTTATCTCTTGTACTACTTTTATAAATTGTAGGTTTGACCTATGGTGATAGTAAAAGGAATATTTTTGTAGTAAGACCCGCACTACATCTCGTGAGGTCAGCAAATCTTTCCCCCTTTTTACTCAAGGTAACAGTCCCGCCATTACATTCGTTTCTAATTTGGCCAATAATAACAGCACTTTCATTAACACCACTTACAAGATGACCACGTGTTTGCCCGGATGCCTGTTATTGGCACTATTTATTTATTCTCTTTGATAAAATTCTATTACCTTATATGAATCAATGGGTCATTGCAGTTTATAAGACATAGGTACAGTGGTGTACTCCTTTGAAAATTTGGGAGCAAATAAGAGAAATAAACATCATCACATCATTACATCATGCAAATCAATAATTCAGTGACATAATGACAGGACTTGGTAATAAAATTGTTTGTTAAGTACTATTTATTCACTCCTTAATGTTAAGCATAGTCAATGGAATATAACGTTGTAATGAAATTACTTCATGGATCATGTGAGTTATATTGCATTCCTTGTATTGTATTTCGGGCATTCATGTAGAGCAGATGTTATATTTTGTAGCAGTGAGGCGTAATATGTATCATAGAGCAGGTAACGGAAGAAAGAGTTAGCCGAAGTAAGTAATGAATAATAATAATAATAATAATAATAATAATAATAATAATAATAATAATAATAATAACAATAGTGCCTTGGTACCTTTTGTAGTTAGCATACACGTCTTTTTGGATATCCATTAATAGCTCAAGTAACACTTTGAATTGTACGTGGACATTTGATATTTTGAAGGGGTTCAACTTAATAATAAATTAAAGTACGAGTGTCTTCAAAGTTCCAAAGAAACGTATTTATGTTCGAATTGAAACACAATGAGAATTATTAAAAGACAGCATGAGATGGTTCGGGTTAGACATCGTTGCTCTTTCGCCGAAGATTATTTTGTCTTATCTAGATTAAAAACTCAGAGGAAACAGATTTAAACTTGATTCATAGAGGAACATAGTTCAAAGTACATGAAGTGAAACATTATAAACATTGATCATAGTCTTTCTAGATTTGGAGTTGGAATATGTGTTCACAGCCCTCTTTATTTTTTGCGTAGCATGTTGCTGCAGTATTTTTAATTCTAACAATGCTTGGTGATCTCTACAATAGGACATAGTCTTAAAAGTGATCTCAAATGCTAGTGCTCTTTAATCGGAACCGAAAATGCCACTGGTACCGCAGTCGGAACATTTGTCGGAGGCAAAGTCGGAGTTGGAACCGGAAGCGGAACAGGAATCGGAACTGGAATCGGAACAGTTTGAGCTGGCGCAGTTGTTCAAGAAACAGCACCAAGTGTCACCTACTTACTTACCAACTAGAGAAAGACAGTATCTCGTTAGAGGTATCTTCCCTGCCCATTTTTTCTACGGCTGTTAGTCTTCGACAACAATAATAGGAAACTGGACGAGTATTACCCATTCTTGCCATAAGATTTTTTCATTTGAGGTCAAATACAGGATGACCAGGTGATTAATGTAGTAGTATATTTTGAATAAATGTATCACATACAGATATTCAGCTATGAGATCTCTTCTGATTTGTAAACGGCGAAACGACATCTTTCTGAACAGTTAATTCCCAAAATAGCTATATCGGGACAAAAGTGAGCCTGGTAGTGTTGTACAAAATTTCGCAGCAATTATATTCAAGACATTAAAGCCAACACTGTATGTTGCAACACCACTCTGTGCTAGTTCACTGTTCATCTCTTAGTACCTTTTCTACTGCTACACTAGTAACCATAGGTAAGTCGCGTTGGAGATTGATGTTATCTCTCTCATATAGATGTTGACGATGTATTCATTATCTCAGAATATCTGTTGATAATGCACATGAGCTATGTCACGAGATTGTAGTTCACATGATAGATGACATTAGAGTAGAAGAGCAGAAATATCGGAAACTACCTTTTTAACATTTGTGGCATAACGCTCTCTCGCTTATTCACTAAACACTTAGTTAATTTCAAGATATATGAATGATAATACGTATACACATATTAAGAGATTAAAAACATATAATGCATATTTTAAAGAAAATCTTAAGTAAATTAACATTGAATTGTAAAGAAAAGAAATGGAATCATGCAACACTTGTAATTTAAAAGGGACAGTGGTTTCATGTATAAATTTATTCATTATTTTACTTCAATACTTAAGAGATTACTTTTACGAATTTAACGTAAACTTGTATTAGCTGCCTACGCAGATTACTAATTGAATAATTGAATAATTCTTACCTGGATCACTTTCTGAAATTAATATACATAATAAAAGAATTACACATTTATTACAGAGAAATATCAATTAAAAGTTATAAAAAATTGTCATTCAATAGACGCACAAATGATAGTTCCTTTTATCGGACAAGAAAACGTTAATATTAAGAATCTAGTATATCTGGATTTTGTTCCAAATGTTATTTTTTAAAGTGGTAATCTTCAAGATATGATCCTATAACATTCATTCAAAGTGTTTGTTTCTGCCTTTGAATCAAATGCTTTGTGCTATTTTTGCAAGATTTTATAATGTTGCTGAAATAAGTGTTCACATCCAAATCCATGATATGATCCTATAACATTCATTCAAAGTGTTTGTTTCTGCCTTTGAATCAAATAATTCAACACGGAGAACCAGGTACAAAGTGTGCTATTTTTGCAAGATTTTATAATATGTTGCTAAAATAAGTGTTCACATCCAAATCCATTTGCAGCGAGAAGGTCTTATACAATAACAGTAAGATGTACAAAACAGAGAGTTTTGGTTAACTTTGGAAAGGAAAGTAAAATTGTCAATTAACTTACGGCGAGAGAATATGAAAAAAGACTCCATAATATCACAGGGCTGCAAATGAAAACCATCTGAAAGTTGTTTACAATTTGATAGGTGTATTTAATCGTTTTTGTCTCGCTGATTCCGAAAATGAACTAAATTTTTCTCATCTCCCTAAGTTTTCCGCAAATTGAGTTTGGAAGTCGAACACAATACTACATAATGTGTATGTATATTTTATATAAATACGAACGAACTACGCAGAGAGATGTCTGTACAGAAATGTAGATCTGAATAAATATAAATACATTCGCCTAAAAATATGTCTGATAACAGATCTGATATATATATATATATATATATATATATATATATATATATATATATATATATATATATATATATATATATATATATATATATATATATATTTCAACAGGTCATTTTGTGGCACGTATGGGATTTAAAGTTACAACTAGTCATGTCCTCCGACACAGGTAATTTTTTCCCAGGAAAACGTTATCTTGACCCACGAAAAACACAATTTCCAACTAAAAGGTCGTTTCCCTACAAATGAGGTCATACTATCCCATTCAAGCTTCTCAACCTACTTTGTTAAGAAGTTGCTGAGAATTCATGTCTGAGCTTTTTGCTTGAATAACTTAGGGCTATCAAAAGACATACTTCACATAACCTAAAATGTTTAAAGAGCATTTTTAGTAACATAAGGTAACATAACTAGGTTGTCAGTGGCTTGTCAGAAATATGTTAATGAGTGTCCTACTATATCATTGCGGTGAAAAGAGCTATTACAATAGGACTAAACAAAAATTAGTATCCTCTATGCATCCTGTTGTATTTAATATCATATGATATATGCTAATATCATTTCAACAAATATGTTTTGGGGCACGTTTCAGACTGTCTGTCTAGATTCATAATAGATATTGAAAAATGAACCTCCATCTTAAATCCAGCTTGCTGAATGTTCTTAATTTCACGAAATATGTCTCAGAGATTTCGCCGTGATTTTTTTTTGCTTCGACAATACAGAAGTCAACAATCAAGGAGTGACTTTTCCATAATTCTCCCGTCGTTTAAACAACATTTAAAGAGGATTTTCGGAAGATTCTCCAAATTTTATCACGCAAAATATTGTTGTTTAGAAATAGCAGACTTCCTTTAATACTTGGAGTTGAAATTATTCAGATGAAGATTGAATTTATATAAAAAGCTTCACCACAACATATATATATATATATATATATATATATATATATATATATATATATATATATATATATATATATATAATGCGTACAGTTTCTACCAGGATTTCCGGAGCTGTTGTTAATTAATGAAATGACTCAATGGCAAAGTTTACTTCTACTTTTCAAATTAAATAATATGTTTCCTAGTAACTTCCGAATTTCTTTTCATGAAGCGAGTAACGTTTTTCCTTGGAATGTAAATAATTATGGGATGGAAGTTATTATGTTTATTGTTGAAATTATTAAAAGGTCAGGCGATGTAATTGTAAAATTAATAAAAACAAGAATATTTTAGAAAATAGCTAAATTCTGCACTGCACTGAATGACTAGTTTGATACAGATTATTATTATTACTATTATTATTATTATTATTACTATTATTATTATTATTATTATTATTATTATTATTATTATTATTATTATTATGATAGTTCGATGTCTCCGATTCTGCTCTGACGTTATGGGAGTCGGTGATGGTGATAATGAACGTCATGGTAGACTGAAGAACGTGAGATGAATCGGGTTCGGGACAACCCTGATAGGATAGGATAGGATGTTTATCTACCTAAATGCCCACTTTACGATAGCTAGGATCAAAACAGAGTAGGAGAAAAATGTATGTTCTGCAGACACCTTTCCCTTCAACCCCCCGTATCTGTCAAAAATTTATGAAGCCACCACTGACTTTAACACAGAAGGATAACCCAAAGTGAGATTGCATAGGCTTTTAAGGCATTTAAAATCATAAAAACTTGCATCTAAAAGATTACATTGGAATCCTACACAAAATATATTTACTGCATCTTAATTTCCAGTTTCTAAGCTTTCATTTGACACTTGAATCATTAAAATTCGTCAAAAATTAACTTTAAAAAGTTGATGAGAAGGAATGTATAATAAAATAGAATTTACTGGAATAGGTGATCTGTCACTGATTCATTTGAACGATTCCAGTACCAGCACAGGACTGTCTAATCCGATTCTCTTTCCTTCTCCTCACACCAACATACATATATATGCATTAGCCTCTTCCTTCAACAGAACACCTAGCTAGCAGTGGAGAGATGGCGCTGTACAATGACGTAGTCTCCTTCGGGGAGAAAACGTAATACATGATGTCATTGAATCCGTGACGAAATATCTCTCGAGTTTCTCTCTCCTTCCCATCAACACTCAGCGATACACGATATATCAGAACTAAATCCTAAGTTGCAAGACGAAAAAAAATGAAAAAAGTCAGTGTTGCCAACTCAATATTTTTCGGAACGTTCCAGGATTTTAATTTTTCAAGATATCGCTTTAAAACATATAGGGATGAATTCACCCCATTACTAATAAATATGATAATTGTTAAAAGTGAGTTGGAATCACTAGCAGCCTCACCCCAAAATAACGTTAAAATTCAATAGCTCGGTCCCTAATTAACCGATTTCAAAAATTCAAACGGCAAATGAATACTAATAACATAGCCAATTTTATAAAATGCATAAATGGTTGCATAACTCTCAGTATATGCTTCCCTTTTTCAATATCTCAACAAAGTTTCAACAAATCGAAAAAATAAAAATACTGGCATAATTCAAATAAAATTATAAGACTTTTTTAACCCTTGTATACATATTCAGGGCCTCTCAGGCCCTATGGTATTTTATTTTGAAAGCTATTCCAGATCTATTCAATCAATATATCGTGTTATTTGTGTATTCTTTTATCATTCTTTTATGCATTCATTAGTAACATTAGAGCATTTTTAGCTTTATATGTAAATGAGTAAAACTTGATTTATTTTAGTAACCCCTTAAATGCATATGCAGGGCCTGGGAGGCCCTAATGAAATAATAATGGTGTGGGAATTATTAGATACACTTTTGTCAATAAAATTGATTCTAAATGAAATTTTATTTAGTTTTAATACTTCTTTTTATTATTATTGTGCTTATTTGTAATTAATCTTATTTATAGTTGCTTTTTATACGTAGTAGATGGTATTGCAATACATATGCAAACTGTTATCAATCGTTTGTATATAAGATTTTTATATAATCTATCAGCCATTTATTTACATTTTTTCTACTAACTTATTTCCTTTGTTCGAACAATGGCAGCAACAGAATTGTTACCATCAAGTTCTATATAATATGTATCTTTCACCATTGCTTTTATTTTGTGACTAGGTACAATCTGCAGTGCTTGCTTATATTGGTGCGCAATTTGTGTTTGTTGTCAGTTTCAGTGGAAAATGGTATCTATATCTAATGGAAGATCAACTACGAAGAGAGTATGTGAAGAAGATTTTGCCAGTTTCGAAAATGAGTGCCCTGATGATAGTGTTCTGTTGAACGGTAGTAGTGAGAAATTTGAAGATCAAGAATCCAATAATACAGTTCATCAAGGAAGTATGAGTGATGAATATTTCGATATGTCATCAGGCCCTGAAAGCCCTAGTGAGAATGAAGCTAACCATGATTAATCTATTAGTGATTCCGATACATTTTTTAGTCGAAACGATACAATTGGGAGCAAAAAAAAACTCCATCATCACGGACCCCAGCACACAATATAATGAAGTATTTTCCAGGTGTTTCAAAGGTAGTGAAAACAATACGTTCAACAGATGCTTTTGACTGTTTCATTTCAAAGTAAATCATGGACGGAATTTTACACTATAGAAAACTCGAGGGAAGAAAGGTAGCCATATTGAAACGAAAGGAGTGAAATATTATAGTCCGTACGAAATGAATGCTTTTGTTGGCATTTTTTTACTAGCAGGAATGGAAAAAAACTGTGTACCAAACATGGAACTGTTCCTCTCTATGGAGTCAAACCAATTTTCAAAGCCACAATGTCTGTCAACAGGTTTCAAGACAAAGAAAGCCTTACGATTTGACGATAAACGCACAAGACAAATCCCTTTTGAAAATGATAGAGATATCTATTCGTTTTGGGTAGGAAATATTTCTGGGAAACTTTAGAAACGTGATTGTTCCAAGTGAAAAACTTACTGTGGATGAATTGCAAGTGCCACTTCCTGGTAGGTTTGGGTTTACTCAATACATGCCAAGAAAATCTTCAAATTACGTATTAAAAATATTTTGGTTATAAGGCACTCGATCATCATATGTTGTTGATGGTTTTGTATACACGCGAAGAACACCAACAGAAACCAGTTGGAAAAATCTGTGAATGAAAAACCGTTTTTTGTCTTTACGAAATATTACTATGGATAATTTCTTTGATAGTGTTGATCTGGGTGAGTATATCCTACAGCAATGACTTGCGATTATGAGAATACTAAGGCAAACAAACGCGACATTCAAATTGAAATGAGTCTCATCTCGTACAGAACTAGGTTTATCAATGTTTGCATTCAGGTAAAATGTCACTATGATCAAATAAGTGCCAAAGAAAAAGGCAGTGATTTTGAAAACCACCTTGTATCATAAGGCAGTCGATGAAAATACCCAAAAGGTAGGTAGTGATTATAAACTATTACAGCAAAACTAAATGCAGAGTTGATGTTATGGGTCAAGAAGTTAGAGATTATACATGCAAAAGACAAACTAGAAGGTGGCCCTTTGCTCTTTGGTCAAATATGATGGATGTGGCAGCAACAAATAGTAGTATTGTTTCCAGAATGCAGAATCCAAATTACTATGAAAACGAGAAAGACAATCATCGTGTATTCTTACGGAAACTGGCAGAAAATTTAATGAAACCCTAGATGATTCTAAGGTCACAAATATCCACTTTGCCACTAGCAAATATTAGTGTTTTGAAGATATGCTGAACTGAAAACTATCAGCAAGTGAAAAAAGCAGGACTAATGCAAAAAAGTCTTGCTCATACAATATTCATAGAAAGAGTGCATCGGCATACTGCAAGTGTCGCAAAAGAATCTGTAAACAACACAGTAAAATGATTTGCAATTCATATGTTTTGTATAAACATTTTTTTTTCAAACTGCTAAACAATGATGCCATATGCATACAAGAATATCAGCAATTGCATAAATACTGCTCTTTTAATGATTATAGTGCCATTTCTCACAGGTATGACAGAATTTTAAATAAAGTACAAAATTACAAAATATTATGAGTAAACTGAAAGAAATATATTTTAAGAAAATAGTTCATTATGGTCGTTTTTTTTGTATTTTCTACTCTTGTATACTTATGAAAATGCCCATTGTTAGTCTATTGTGTATTAAATTAAGCCATAATAGGGCTGCAAGTAGTAATTTGCATCAAATTTCAAATAAAATTATTTAAACCCTTTGAATAACATACAGGGCCTTGGAGGCCCTGCATATGCATTAACGTATATTTTCTGAACCATGCGGACAAGGGTTAAAGAATAACATTTTCCCGAAAACTCAAAAATAAACCCGTTAAAAATTCCCAAAATTTCGAATTAGTTATAACTTCAAATATTAACCGATTTTCAAAATTTAAACGGCAACCAATAGACAAATAAATTTCCTATCTATCGAATGTCTTATAAATTGCATAACTCTAAAGATATAATTATAAAAAACTCAAATATATTCCTTATTTATACATGTATCTTTAAAATTTAAATGACATTATGTTCTGTATATCCAAAGGTCTTAACTTTTTATAGTCTTAATACTACAAAAACAATTATACACTTAAAACACTTAAAACTACAAGTTTTATTTTTGTTATTTTTTGGATTCATTTCTAAAGTAAAACTGATGTATTTTATAACCATTATCTAAATCTTTTAAACCTTCATACTTAACAAACAGCTTATATTTTTTCAAATCTTTCAACATTTGCTCAGTTTCATCATTATATCTTTGTGGTAATAACGTCTTATATTTCTCATCTAAATGTAATAAAACTCTTTGACCATAACGCTGTGTTTGAATCAATTTCCATAATGTTATATTGTTCGCTTTACCTTTTTCTAACACATCTATGCGAAGTAATCTCAATGCTTTAACGTCATTTTTTATTCAAATAATTAGCAATAGTTTATTTATTATAAGGAAAATGTTCGTTTTATGAGATTCATAAAACCGATTCTCATTTACATACAGAAAATTTACATAAAATTTACATGCAGAACTCAACAGTTGGATAATTATCTTTTAGACCAGTGTATTTGATTTTTATTCCATCTTTAACGATCTCATCAATCATTTTATCTTTTAAGTGTTTTGTAAATCTAGGTGGAAGAAAGACCTTAAAATCCTCACACTCCACTAAAATGTTCTTTCCAAACTTAGTTTTAATCATTTCCATTTTCACAATCTTATATTCTGTATCTAATTCTAATTCTCTTAATCCAATACCTTGTTTTTGTTCAAGACTTCCAAGATTATTTAAAAGCTCAATATTACTCGACATCGTATTTATTATATAGAAAATCAATGAACACTCTTCAATTTTTATCTTCACTAAAAATATTTAATCATTTTTTATCAATTTCGTTTATGGAAAAACTTCCATAAAATAATACAAACATATATTTAACTATCTAAAACTGTTCTACTATTTTTTCATTCTTGGGATCATATGTGAAGTTCTTTTGTCCAATTAAAATCGCATAGCATATAGTATCAGCAGCCACAGCTTCTGCAAAGTCTACTACAATCTTTATGTTTGTTCTCTCATTTACCGATACATTTTTCCTCTTACTACAATTAATCACATACATTGGTCTGTTATCTATAAACTCTTTAGGATCATAGTACATTTCGGTATTGCCACATGTTATTCTCTTAAATGCAGTATAATCTTCATACATCTTAAAATAATCCTTGTTAGCAATATCTAAGTTTCTTGATTCTTTTGGAAATACCTCATTCCTTCCATTCTTTAGATAGATATTCTTTACCTTACAATGATCGAACTTACTTGCATCTGCTGTTTGTTTGCCGCTTCTATCAGTTTGGAATATTACAACTACGAAATCAGGCATATCAAATTGTCTAGAATTAAATTGAGTAGTAACACCCAACTCCAAGAAAGAACCTACGACAGTCTTCTGAACACACTGATAAGTATGGAATGAAAACATGATTATAGGTTCTTAAAGAATATTCAACTTTAACTGGCTTTCGTAATTAGATTCGTATTCAATAATACGCATTCCTATCTCGATATTCTTTATTGTTTTTTTTCCATCATGAGGAGCTGTTGCACCTGCTCCTCTTCCAAACCTGTTCCAAGACATCGTTATTGCTGTTAGCTTTTGTAAATGTTATTCTCAATCCACCTTTCCACATAACCTCTTTATAATCACTTAAAAAGCCTGGAGTTAATCTTAATGGTTACAAAACACTAAAGTCCTTTCTTAGACCAAGTTTATCATCTGTTTCAAATCCTGCTTCTTTTAGATATTCAACTTCTGGTTTGGAAATCTTTAATGTTCCAATAGCTGTAGATGTTATTCCAGGTTGTTCAATCTTATCTATAACAACTCCATGCTTTCTAACCTCAATTTGAGAAAAGAAGAATGGTAAGACGTTATCTACAAGTTTTATAGTATCATTTGCGCCAAATGTTCCTCCAACTGATGCACCAACAACTTCAAAAGTCATATGACAATCTGCTTTGTGTGGATGTATAAAGCCACCCCCCACATCGAAATCAGACTCAATATATTTGTTAGCTTCATTCAAATTATTAAATGTTCTTGTGTTAGCTTTAAAACTCTGTAACTCGTAACTCTCAACACTATCCATTTATTATAAAGAAAATCTTGAAACAAGGCTTTTATGGGATATACCCATAAAAGAATCATACATAATAACGTTTAAAAACTTATAGTCCCCATCCTAACTTAACCTTAGCATTCATAGCAGTACCAACTCCAAAAGCAGCTAATCGTTCACCAATTGACGCATCACTACTAAATACTCTTTTCCATGCTTTAGTTTCTAGTTCCTTATCTGCAATATGACTTGACTCTGTGTCTTTATTGTCTCTGTAGTATATATCGTGTTCTTTACAAGCCTCATCTAATGGGTTAATACCTTCATCACCTCTCTCTAACCTTTCTTGAAGCTTCGTAAAAGGCCCACAAAATCTGAAGCCTGGTATATGTAACTCCGGTATTCCCTTCATGTTTAAAATCTTATTCATTAGTCCTTTCCCAAGCTTCTCATCATTCCAGAGTCGTGGTTGTAACGTATTTAAGATCTTAATCAAATAACCTATACCTTTTGGATCATTAGGAATAAATTGTGAAAGCTTATTATTAATCCTACTCACCATACCCACTTTCTCATTATAAAATTTATTATTACCAGCCTTTTCTTCACCATCTATAACTATTAACCGATCAATTAACTTTCTTACATCATCCATCCATATATATTCTTTAGGTATCTCTGTATATTGTTTAATTCTTTTTCCAGTCCTTTTAGGAGTTGGAGGTAAAGATGGTTTAATATAATTATCCCAAATAGGCTTGATAATATTAATGTACTTATAACCTCTTTTAGATGCTACTTTTTTATCTCGATTATATTTTTGGAAGGCAGCATCTGATTCTATTATTATTTCCTTGTACTGTTCAAAATCGTCATCATCATAATCTTCAATGGTTTTATTAGTATTCATCGTTAAAAATTCCCATAGACCTTCTGTTCCTTTATAAGTTTTACCATTAATTATCAAATCATCACCATTCACTTTAACTTCAGAATTTCCTATCTTATTTATTATTTTTCCATCTTCTTCTACAGTTCTTATTCCAAACACAGCATCATTTGTTTTACTATAATATTTCGTTGCAATGTTACCAAATGATTGTGCTGTTGTTAAAGGTTCTACTCCTTCCACTTTGTCTTTAATTTGTTTTATTTCTCCTGTTATAGGCGTATCACTACTACTTGGGGAACTATCATAAGTTATCTTTTTAGGTGTTTCTAGTAGACTAGGATCTATTGAAGCCGTCTTATGTACAACTGGAACAAGTTCAGTTATTAGATTTTTATTTTGTTCTGCTACTTCTTTGATCTCACTTCCTATGGTGATAGACAAGTTTTTATACCAGAAGGGCAATATAATTTAAAATCACTTAATGCGTATTTAAAATGTCAATCCATCAACATAACATTATCAGAGGATCATTTAAGATACAGAGTTAAAATAGAAACTGATAGTAATGATGTTACAACTGGAGGTATAGGTACTGTCCTCGGGTTTAATGTTCTTGAAGTTCTAGAAAAAAAACAAAAAAAAATATTGAAAGTAAGTTGCCAAAGTTTCATCCTTTTGATACTATACATTCTCACTGTAATATAGCAGATGGTATGTTTGTTAAAGATAAAGAATACACACATAGAGAAACAGGAATTTTAGCATCATTTAAAACAGATGCCGAGTTTAAACATAGTATTATTTATGAGCCTACTTATCCATTATTTTTCCCTATATCCAAAGACAAGTTTGACAATTTTGAGATAAGGATAACAGATGAGAATGATTCCTTAATTGATTTTGGTGCAGCAACAACAACTGCACTTTTACAAACTAAGATTTTCTCTTAAATAAATAGGAAGATGTGTTCTATTAAAGGTTGTATGTTTAGTGTTCCTTATAACGAAATAAAGAATTTAAATATTGATCATGTATTAACAAAGAAACAACTTAGTGATAAATCTAAGAAAATTAAAAAAGGTAAAGGAATGGATTTAACTCTAACTACTGCACAAATGAAAAAGATTAAGAAAGAGCATATGGGTTGTTTTATCTTTACAATTCCGGCCATTTTAGCAGCTATAGGAGCAGTTGGCTCATTAGCAGGTGGTGCAGCAGCGATTACTAAAACTTTACTGGATGCTAAGAAGAATAAACAAGAACTTGAAGAACAAAAAAGACAATATATGGCTATGGAAGAAAAGCAAGGAGCAGGTAAACCGAAGAAGTCAAAAAATTAAAACCATTGACCAACATCGATATAGAGAGGTTGGTTAAAGAATTAAAGATAAAACGATTTAGAGGTGTATTTATGAGTGATGAACTTCCACAAAAACCCTATGTACATGAGTGTGGTATAGTTAACCTTGATAAATCAGAAAACATTCGTACTCATTGGATATGCTATTGGAAAGATAACAACATAAAGTACGTGTTATATTCTTATGGTGGTGTTTCTCCTAAACAACTATTATTTGTTCAAAATAAGAAACGAATTGACATTTAGAGCAAGATTTGTTACCCTGTTGCCATATCATGAGTATTCCGTTAAGGCATCCGCTTTAACTCCCCTTTCCAATGAAAGGGTAATTATAGAGAACGCTTCAACGAAATACTCATGATGTGGGAAAAGGGTAATCATGTCTTGCTCTAAATGTCAATTCGTTTCTTATTTTGAACAAATAATAGTACAATATCTTGGTATTGAAAACTTATTTTACAATGACGAACGAATACAAGACTTTAATTCAGTTACATGTGGCCATCTTTGTGTTAAGGTTTTAAATCTTCTAAATCAAGGGTATTCTTTTAGTGATGTTACATATATGATTAAAAATGATTAAATATTATTAAGTTTAAGTACCTTTTATGGTTTATATTCATAAAAGGTTTGTTTCTAGATAAATATGGAAGCTATACACAATAGATTTTTAGATTATTTTGAGAAGCATGAGGATGAACTAGATGCACTAGTTAGATTTAATTTTAATTGGTATTTTCGGGATGTTAGTAAGATAGACTTAAAAGATAAAAACAACGCATATAGAGTTGTTCAGTTATGGAAAATGTTAATACATAAATTTTTGTACACGGAAGAAGAGTTGGAAAAGTTGAAAAAGAAATTATAGCACCGCACCATTAAATTGCAGTAATTTTGGTTGTAAGTCATTAACAAAAGGTAGGAGTACATATATTTGTGATAATTGTTCTGTAGCGAATGGTTTTTTTTACAGTACTTGTGAAGGAATGAGAGCTGCTTGCGTAAGAAAACCATGGTATGATACTATAAAAAGATTTAAGTTACAGTTATTCCGTTTGCAAGCTTTACTGGATAGAATTATTCCTGAAGATGTGTTCAAGGTGTTAAATGATGAATTTACAGATGTATCAAAATATTTAATATCAACAAAAGATGTTCTAGAAGTACTAAAGAAAAACAAATACACAAAATATTATAATGATGTCTATTTAATACACTATCACCTTACCGATCAAAAACCATTAAACTTACGACATATGGAAGAAACACTTATAAACGACTTCGAAAACTTATACGAAACCTTTAAAGAACTGTATCCGGAAAGAGTATTGTTTATTAACTTAAAATGTGTATTGTATTATCTGTTGAAAAAGCACGATGTTCATGTTGATATTGATTTTAAACAGTCATCTAAACAAATAGAGATGTTAAAGAAATATTTTGAAAAATTAGGTTGGACATTTTCTGTATAATAAATGAGTATGGATATATTTGGTAATGTTAAAGATAAAAAATATTGTGTATATATTAGTGAAGAAAAATTAAAATTGTTGGAAAATATAAATGATGTTGTTAGCGTAAGTCAACTTAGATCAATAGAAACCCAATTAGAGAACGATAGAAAACGATTTGAAGATGCATTAGAAACGTTACAAGACACATACATAAAGAAAGAAGATATTGAAAAGTTTAGGATGGATACTACTAAATTGATTATGCAGAAAGAAACTATACCTTTATTATATCGATTGAGAATTAAGAATGCTAAGGAGCCAATCTTTAAAATATTTAATCTCACTAATGGTTACACATTTCTCTATAGTGGAAAAATAATGCACATGGAATTAAGTTTGGATAAATACTGTTTAGACATATATTTAGGCGATACTTTGATTGAAAATATACCTTTTGGTTTTAAGAAGAATGATATAATAACGATTAAACCAAATAAAAATTCAACTATGCAAGAATGACAATTTTTATTTGTTATATTATACATAGAAAGAGAGCTTTCCTAAAGACGTTTGCTATATAATAAATATGGATATTTTTGGTAATGTATCTAATGCTATTGATAAACAAGATGTTGTAACATTAGAACAGCTTCAATCAGTGAAAGAAGAGTTTAATTTACTTACAAGAAAAGAAATTGTTGAAGTTCCATGTCGATTGGCAGAAGATGATCTTGGAAACCAGACTTTTTTGTATATAATTTAGCTGCTGCCTACAAAATTCTTTATAGAGGTAGGTTAATGGATATAGAATCAAGTCTTAATAAACATCTTATAGACTTATTTTTAAACGACGTTTTAGTTGAAAGTTTTCCATTACACTTTAATGTGCATGATCAGTTAACAATTAGACCAACCAAAGATTCTGATTTAAAAGAAGGTAAGTTATTATTGATTATTATGTATATAGAAACAGAAGATGAAAACGAATCAAGTGATGATAACGATAATGTTAAAAGTATAGTATTAGGTAATGATAAATTTTATTTTTTTGTTGATTTTCTATACAATAAATAATGATGATGTATTGTGTTAAGTGTAAGAAGTTAACAGATACGGAGGAAGATACCATTATAATTGAACAAACAAAGAATGGAAGATATCTAAAGAAAGGTATTTGTTCTGTATGTGGTGTTACTAAAACTCAATTCGTTAAAAAGCCCGATTGACTAGAAGAAGGTAAAGGTATTAGAGAAGACATTATAGAAGAAATTCACAAACCATCTAGAAAAAACTTTGACAGATTAAGTGTAGTTATAAAAGGTATTGATGATCTTTGGCAAACTGATCTTGTTGAAGTGGATAGTGGAGTATTAAAAGGTGTTTTCAAATTAAATAAAGGTTATAAGTATTTGCTAACGATTATAGATGTGTTCTCAAAATATGCATTTGCTGTTCCTGTTAAAGATAAGAGTGGTAAGAATGTTACAGAAGCATTCGAATCCATATTAAAAACGAGAAAACCTAGTAACTTACAAACTGATCAAGGTAAAGAGTTTTACAATAAAGAGTTTAAGAAGTTAATGGAGGAAAATAAGATTAATCATTATTCAACCAATAGTGGTAAGAAAGCTTCTGTTGTTGAGAGATTTAATAGAACACTTAAACAGAACATGTGGAAAAGGTTCAAGACACAAGGAAATTTTAAATGGATAGAGATATTACCAACATTGGTTAGTGAGTATAATAATAGAGTACATAGAACAATTGGTTTAAAGCCTATACAAGTTAATAAGTAGAATGAGCGAACAATATTGGAGAAAGTGTATCAAAAAGAATATAAGCGTGTTAAGCCCAAATACAAGTTAGGTGATCATGTTCGTATAAGTAAATCGAAAGGGTTATTTGAGAAAGGATATACACCTAATTGGTCAACAGAAGTGTTTGTTATTAGTGAAGTTATTCCATCTAATCCGCCTACATATAGAATTAAAGATTTAGAAGAAGAGGTTGAACAAGGTAGATTTTACGAACCAGAACTATTAAAGACGAAACATAAAGATGAATACTTGGTGGAAAAGGTGTTAAGAAAGAAAGGTAATAAAGTATATGTTAAATGGCTAGGATTTGTAGATTCACATAATAGTTTGGTAAATAAGAGTAATGTTGTAGTGTAAATATAAATGTTGTCTTTTATGGAATAATAACCATAAAAGGCTGGTTTAAGATTACATAGAACAGGCGATGGGGACGATTCTACCAACCGCTCTATGTACACAATCAAAGGTAGAGAAAGAGAGACAAATATAAAGTTAAGAGGAACATAACGAAATAAAGTTAAAAATCAACATTTTCTATATAATAAATATGAGTACTATTGATAATTCTCTTAGTTTAAATGATATTTGTTATGAACAGATTAATGACAATTATTGCTATGGTATTTTTGGTGATTCTAAATTGATTATAGATAAAAAGACAGGATATTGCAATGCTACTAAGTTGTGTCAGAGTGGTGGTAAAAGATTTAAAAAATGGTTAGAAAATAAAAATTCAAATGAAATATTAAAATATTACAATAACAAACTAAGCGGACCGAATTCAGGCCACTTCAAAAACTCATCTTACAAAGTAAATCTAGCTGGTAACGAAATAAATAATCTAATATCAGGAACATATATGTATAAACAGATATTTCTCGGTATTGCTTTATGGATATCACAAGACTTCTATGACAAATGCTATGATATTATCGAAGACTATTTCGTTTCTAATTTTAAACAAATTCAAGAAGACCAAGAAGAGCTGCAAAGAAAAGTAAAAGAAATAGAACAAACAATTGAAAGATTAAAGATTCAAAACGAGGGCTTAAAAGAAATTGCAGCACCATATACAGATGATGTTTCAAAAGACAATTGTCTAATCATATATAAGAAAAACAAACCTAATGATCCTTTCCCTTATTATGCTCTCAGATGTCAAAAGAGAAGTCTATATAAGCCTCTTAATGAAGCAGAAAAAATATCCGAATCATGTAATAATATATGAAAAGTTTAGAGATCCTAACAGTATTAATCTATTCAACCTAATGCAGCAAGAACTAGATATTCGTAAAGGTAAGGGTAATGAGTTTTGGACATCACTATAAGAAAAAGAATTGGTTAAAGAAATTGATTTTTTATATGATCGGTTATTATCTGATAATTAAGGTTAATATTAAATAAATAAAGTTACAACTTTTATGATATAATAAAGATAAAGATAAATAAGGTTAATTTCTAATAATTAAGAAAAGATAAATAAGGTTAATATCTAATAATTAAGGTTACGACTTTTATGATATAATAGTCATAAAAGGTAATTAGTTAAACATTAAACAAACCATCGGTTGTAACATCGAATGCTAAATTCAATATACCACCTAAATCAGAATTATTATGATATTTTCTTATTATAACTCTCCAATCTACATAATGCCTAAATAAATATATAAACTCTACAAAGAGGTGCTGATATATTGAAATGTTATGCCAATGAACTCTGTTCTTGAACTCCGCAATAAATCCTTCTGTTAAATTTTGAGACATTGAAATCATTTCCCAATCTACTTTGTCAGCGTAATCTCTTATAAGATTTTCTGATAATTTATGAGTTGCAGATAGGCGCCACCAAGAAACTTTATCTGCATGTTCTCGTATAAAGGCTTCAGAAAGTTTGCTTCCATAAGATATAGCATCAAAATCAACTTTGTCTATAAACTCATTAATAAATTCTTCGGATAGGTTTTGATTATACGATACTTCTTCTCAATCAACTCTATCTTCAAATTATCTTATAAAGTCTTCTGATAAGTCTTGGCTTTCTGAAATAATCTCCCAATCAACTTTATCAGCTAATTCTCTTATAAACTCTTTCGATAACTTTTTCCATGAACATATTTTACTCAAATTAACTTTCTGCAGATATTTGCGTATGAAATCTTCTGTAATGTGATCATAGTTATATTCCTCCTCATAATCATCATAACCTATAGATAACCATTGTTCATCAGTCAGTGAATCTAATATCTCATCAGACAAGTTCATAACGTTCGCATATAGAACGTTTTGTATGAGAAATGAGTTTTTTCTTTATTGGCTTTCTTGAACAAATGATCTAACATACCTATGGAGATGCTAAAATTTATTTTGTCTTCATCATTATAACCACCAATATCTAAATATTTACATACACAATCAAATATAGGTTTCTAAGATAATATTTCCTTAGCACTAGTCATGTTTGTTTTTATTCTTAGATTTTTAAAATTTATCTCATTTTAGTTAGTTTTCTATGTAATAAATATGGAGAAAGAATTTGATTTATTACATGATATACTTAAACTAATTCATCATGATCTTAAACTCTTAGCAGCACTACTAGAGAAGCAAATACTGTTAAAGGAAATAGAATTATTAATAATGCAACAAAAAACATCTGATTTGAGTAGTAATGATGAATATAAATATGGCTGTGATGATTATGATGATGATGAGTAAGTTTACAAAAATGATTTAAATTTAATATGTGTATATGTGACTTTGATGGGTTATTCTCATCAAAGTCGCGTTCTAATACAACGCGTAATATGTAGACAATGGCAGGCGTGTACAATGTTAAGCGTTGTATTTGGATATATGGAAGTAAAAATAGTACAAAAATGAACAGAAATAATCCGGCGAAGATAAAAATTGAGTAGTAAGATTTTCTATATAGTAAATAAGATGAGTAATTATAGTAGATTTACTGTAGTAGAGTTAAGGCGACAATGTAAAGAGAGGGGAATAAGAAGATATTCCCGATTAAGAAAAGCAGAACTAATAAACCTTCTTAAACAATATGATGATGAACAAAACAGAAGACAGATTAGAGATATATTCCCATTTAAACAAGAAGTAATTGAAGAAGTGAAACCAGCACGTATACCTATAAAAGTAGAATTAGAAGAAACAGCATTAAAGAAGCGTTTACAAACTACTAAAGTTGAAAACGTAGGTTGATATAAAGACCCAATAAAATTTTTAGATACAAGTGGAAGAGTTGCTATTAACAAAATCAAAGAAGAATTAAAATTCAACCCTGTTAAAGTAAATCTCGTTTTCATTTGTGACTATATTAAAGATAAAGAAATGCAAGAGCGCAATTTTAAAACATCAAACGAGAGAATATTAGAATCAACTGACTTAAGTGAATATATACATCATGCAAAACAAAAACTTCGTAGAGAAATGGAAGAGTTTGAAGGTAGAGGATCAGGATGGACATTATACCAAATTAAATATTTACAAATCAGATTAAACAAGTATGTACCATTAAGAGCTTCTTCCTATATTGAACTTCCAAAGCAGATTCAAGATAAGAAAGCAGTGATTAATATTAAAAATATGGACAATAAATGTTTCTTGTATTCTATTGCAAGCTATTTAAAACCTATAGACAGATGTTCTCTGTATCAAAGACCTTCACATTGTAAACAGCTTGTTAATGAGTTGCAAGAGAAATATTGTGACAAGATTGAATTCCCAGTACAATTAAAAGATGTTCCTAAATTTGAAAGAAGAAGTTATATTTCTATCAATGTTTACAGCTATGACAAAAACTATAATGTATACCCACTTCAAATCACAAAAAATAAGCAGGAAACTCATATCAATTTATTATATGTAAAAGATTAAAAAAAACAGTCATTTTTGTTGGATAAAAGACTTATCACGATTAATAAGAAGTCAAATGACAAAATATACTGAGAAGTTATACTTTTATGATAGATGTTTAACAAGACACTTTCGAAATGAGAAGCAATTACAGAACCATGAGCTATATTGTAGAGAACATGAGGCTGCTAGAATAGAACTTCCAAAACCATACAGCTATCAAATACAGTTTCAAAACTATAATCGATCATTAAGAGTTCCATTTGTCATATTTGCCGACTTTGAATGTATCTTATGTAAGTTAAAAATAGAGCACAATTGTAGTAAAACAGTAAAATATCAAAAGCATGAACCAATGAGTTTTTGTTACTATGTCAAATATTCAAATGGGAACTATAAAGCCCTGTTAGTTAGATAGGTCCAGATGCTGCGAAAGTATTTATTGAAATGTTGCAAAAAGAAGCAATAGAAATTATGGACATATATAACAGGCTAGTTGATATGACCCCGCTTAGTGAGGGGGAAATAGAAGCTTATAACAGTTCGGATACTTGTCACATATGTGAGAAAAACTTGAATGACTTGCTTCCAGCTGTTGAGAAAAAAATAAATATATTAAAGGGGAAAATACAGTTCTATAAGGATAAAGATGTTATGAGTGAAAAATAAAAGAATGAAAGCATGACTTAAAAAAGTATTTGTATAAGTTAAATAAAAATAAAGCAAAAGTAAGAGATCATGATCATTTAACTGGTAGGTTTAGAGGTGCAGCTCACAGTTATTGCAATTTAGACTATAAAAATCCTAACTTTGTTCCTGTATTTCTTCACAATTTAACTGGTTATGATACGCATTTGTTTATTAAGGAGTTAGCTTATGATACACAGAAAATTAAACTGATCGCTAATAATGAGGAAAGGTACATAACATATGAAAAATATGTAAAAGCAGGACCAGAAAAAGATGGAATAAATTTAAGATTTGTTGATTCATTTAGATTTATGTCAAAGAATTAACTAGTAATTTAAAGCCAGAACAATTTCGAGAAACATTAAAGTTCTTCCCGATTGATAAACTTGATCTAGTTAGTACTAAAGGTAATTATCCATTTGATTATGTTGATTCATTTGAAAAAATAGAAGAATCTGTTCCTCTATCTATAGACAAATTTACAAACAGATTAACAGGAGAAAAAAAATGTGTCCTGAACGTCATAAGCTTCATGTACAATTTTGTAAAGATTTCGATCTGAAGTTAGTGAGGGACTTAACTGAACATTATAACAAAACAGACGTCCTCCAATTAACAGATATATTTGGAAACTTTAGAGATGTGTGTTTAAAGGCATATGGATTAGATCCTGCATGGTATTATACAGCACCGGGTCTATCGTGGGATGCAATGTTAAATATGACTAAAATTAACTTAGAAATGTTAACTGATTATGATAAAATACTAATGCTAGAAAAGGGTATACGAGGAGGAATCTCACAATGTAGTAAAAGATATGTAAAAGCTAACAACAAATATATGCAAGATTATAATAAAGATGAGTATTCAACATACCTAGCATATCTAGAGGCAAACAACTTATATGGATGGCCGATGAGTCAATACAGGCCTTATAAAGATTTTAAGTGGGTTAAACCTTACATAGATATAATGAACATTCCAGATGACTCAGAAGCTGGTTACATATTAGAAGTACATTTAGAATATCCAAAGTATTTACACAACAAACATTCTGATTTGCCATTAGCTCCAGAAAATATGTGTCCATCAGAATCTAAACAATTAAAACTACTAACAACACTTTATAATAAGGAAAGATATGTAATTCACTATAGAAACTTAAAACTATATATGTCACTTGGAATGAGATTAAAGAAAGTGCATAGAATATTAGAATTCAAACAATCAGACTGGCTAAAGAAATACATTGACTTAAATAAAATATGAGAACGCAAGCTAAAAACAAGTTTGAAGAAGATTTTTATAAGCTCATGAATAACTCAGTATTCGGAGAAACAATGGAAAATATTCGAAAGAGGCAGCTCATACAGTTAGAATGTGATCCTGAAAGAGTAGAAAAATTAATTGCAAAACCTAATTTTGATTATAGAACAATATTTACAGAGAATTTGTGTGCTATACATATGAAAAAAGAGCGATTGACATTTAATAAACCAATATATGTTGGTATGAGTGTATTAGAACTATCGAAGCTATTAATGTATGATTTTCACTATAACAAGATGAAGCCGAAATATGGAAACAATATAAATTTATGTTATATGGATACTGATAGCTTTATATATGAGATTGAGAGTGAAGACTTTTATAAAGATATAGCAGAAATAGTTGACCAGTTTGATACGAGTGAATACAAGGAAAATAATATATATGGACTACCACTAATAAACAAAAAAGTAATAGGTAAGATGAAAGATGAGAATAAAGGTAAGATAATGACAGAGTTTATTGGATTGAGATCAAAGATGTATGCTTATAGAGTAGAAAATAAAGGAGAGAAAAAAGCTAAAGGAGTAACTAAAGCTGTAAGATTCATATTTTGATGTAGAGAGAAACTGAAACACACACAATGAAAAATTGATACTAATGAATGTCTATTACACAGAGATTCATAAATGAGGGACGGAAAGAGAGAGAGAGAGAGAGAGAGAGAGAGAGAGATAAGAGGAGAGGAGAAGAAGAAAAAAACGGAAAACAGATAAAACGGGAATTCAAACGTAATAACAGAAAATAACATTATAGAGTTCCTTTTAAAGAAATCCAACAGTAATATAGAAATGACGTTTGTTTTTACATATTTTTTCAGAACTAGTCGAATATATAGATAATGCTTTAAACATTCATTATGTCACTTTCATAATGAATAGCATACTCAATTTCCATTAGAACTGTATATCTCCGATATACATATAGGATAATGTCAAAAGTTTAACACACATGCTTTTTTTCCGCGTGGCTTGATTGCAAATTCGAAGTGTTCGTTGGACGTACGGATCCAAAATACATTCTTATACCCAGCAAATAGCGTTGGTCATATGCTCCATTTCAGACTACTAATGTAAACTGAAAAAAAGAAAAGAGAAGAAAGAAAAGATAGAAAAAGAAAATTGAGGAGTAATCAAAAATACCCTATATGAAAAGTCCAAACTGTATCATAATGAAAAGTTACAAATGTTCGAAATGAAAAGTTTATGTTCCTCATAGATGTAGTATCTTTCAAATTTCAACTTGAAAAAAACACATTGAATTATAGGATGGAAACAAATTTTGTGTCGAACTAGTAAAATTAAAATTTTGTTTTCAAATAACCGAGGAGGTTGCCATTTTCTAGTCTTCTCGGAGGATATATCTGTTCCGAACACTCAACATTGATTTCATGTTTTCCGGATATAACGTAATTTGCCCAGATAGAATGACAACACCAAGAGCTCAAACGGATCATCGTGTCAGTCGAATGATGTCGACCACCACTGGGTCGAGGATTCAAATCCATAATGACCCGGTAATTTAACTAAGACTCGGTAAGTCAGGGAATTAGAAAAGGGATTTTATTTATTAATTTGCGCTCAAAGAGTATTTCTGTAAGAGATGACCAGGACTGGAGATGTTATTCCCAGAGCATGAAAAACACGACGCCGAAGTTCCCAGTTAATTAGATTCTTCACACCAGGTATATCGCACTCTTGCTCCGTTTTAACTTTCGAACATGAAGTGCTTGTGTGCGTGTGAGAGAGAGAGAGTAGGCGAGAAGTGAAAGATACAAAGACAGGATAGGGAAACGTCAACAAAGAGAGAGGGAGGACTAGTATAAATATGAAACATACTTATTATTGCAGTGTATCATGTAGAACACACAAAAGTTTTACGCAAATTATCGCCAGTGAAGCTTGTAAGTTCTCCATCACAAGATGAATCTCTGTTTGCAGGCATTAATTTATGCGAAACAATCATACTATCCGATGTGGAAACGAACCTTGATTTTTTATTTGAAAGTGTAGAACACTACCACTACACCACCGATTGCTTTAGCTAAAATTTCTTTAACAAATGGTGTAGTGCTTCTTTCTGAGTACGATAACATGAAAACTGTATACTCTACATCAATTATGTCTTTGGAATGTCCTGGTAATTCCCTTACCCTTTCCCAACCATCATTCGTGAGTCTTTTCTATCATGATACAGGTACAAATAGTGTTCACAAAAAGGGAAACACCTGTAGTTGGCAACACGTCAGCTGTATGGGTTGGCAGTGGTGTCATGGCGCAAACAGCGCCGGACCGCTGGTGGTGGTGCGTTAGGTAGGTCTCCATACTACGTCAGGCGCCGTGGAACAGCAGTGTTCAGTGGCTGCACCAGACGGAGGTAGTGTAAAATGGGAGACCTCTCAGAGTATCAAAGAGAGCAAATTGTTGGTGCGCGGTTATGTGGAGTGAGTGTAACGGCAGTGGCTACTTGTAGCGTGGGACAGTGTCGAAGGTGATGACGGCCTACACAACACACAGGAAAATCTCATCGGGGAAGCGGAACAGTGGGCGGAAGAAAATCATGAGTGACAAGTCACGCCGGGTATTAAAGCGTATTGTCACGCAGAGCCGTCGTTTCACTGCCGAGCAAGTGAAAGAGGAACTCAATCAGCACCTCCCCCACCCTGTTTCGACAATCACAATCCGCCGCGAATTACATGACATGAAATTACGGGGTCGTGTTGCACGGGCCAAACCGCTCATCAGGGACCATAACGCTTTCGCACGTCGCAAATGGTGCCGCGACCATGCAACTTGGACCGTTGAGGACTGGAAACGTGTGATATGGTTGGATGAGTCATCCTTCACCCTACTCCCAACCATGGGCCGTGTTTGTGTGTGGAGAACGCCCAAAGAAGCTTATGATCTGCAGTATCTCCGCCCAACTGTGAAACATGGCGGCGGCTCGGTGATGCTGTGGGCCGCCATATCATGGTTTTCATTGGGTCCTGTGGTCACACTTAGCGGACGAATCACTGCCAACGATTATGTCTCAATTTTAGGAGACTACTTGCATCCTATGGTCCGGATGTCGTTTCCGGACAATGACGCCATCTTTCAGGATGATAATGCACCCATTCACACAGCTGGCGTTGTTGCAGCGTGGTTTGAGGAACATCGGGATGAAGTTCAACACCTCCCCTAGCCCGCCCAATCCTCAGATCACAACATAATTGAACATCTGTGGTCCGTCTTGGAAACACGGCTACGGCGACGATTTCCTCCATCCTGTCTCACAAAACTGGCCGATGCCGTGCACGAGGAATGGTGTAAAATTCCACTTGCTACCGTTCACGACCTCTATGCCTCCATCCCACGTCGCATCATGGCAGTTCTGAAGGCGAAAGGTGGCCCGACACCATATTAATACAATAAGTTGCAATTTCGTTCAGGTTTTTCCATTTTTCTGATCACCATCTGCATATGCTTCCACATTCTTATGAATTGCTTGTACAGTATGATTTGTCAATTCTTCACATCACTTTGTAAAAAAAATATCTTTGCGTGAAGAGGATTTGAAACTGATAAGTGAACAGATAAGTGTATTATTCATAAGGCCATTCCGGAACCCCTATACTTTCGAGCCACCTGAAGTTACAAGCCTAATATTATTTACTTTAGCTTTGATCTTTGGAACGAATCAAAGTGGAGAACGAAATTAATTCACACGACAGCCTAGAGTGAAGGTAATGCCCACTAATGAAGGAAAAATTACAGAAGTAAAATATATTTTGCAGTAATTTCGCCGTGCGAATCCATAATATATGTATATATATATATATATATATATATATATATAATTATTTTAATATTATTATTATTATTATTATTGGTCATGCTTCCTGAGCAGGAAACCGGCAGGTCTTCAAATAGTTAGTTCCTGAATTTGATTAACGTTTGATACAAAAGATTTGTATGTTATTTTATTTTACTGAATGCTTGAAAATTATATAAAATAACTACAATAAAGTAGATCTGTTATATATATATATATATATATATATATATATATATATATATATATATATATATATATATATATATATATATATATATATATATATATATATATATATATATTCATTCCATAAATTTAGGACATAACTAATTATTTTGTTTAAATTATAACATCTGAAATATGGTAAGTTTGAAACAATGTATGTATATTATACTTACATACTAAATATATATTAAGAAAATCGTGTAATAGCGGTTAAGAAAACTCCATATATTTATCATATGTTGGTAACTTCTCTATATTCGCATTACAACGTGCGATTCATGTTCTTCAAATGGTATCAGAGACGTAGAGAATATCCAAAGTCAATTCGTAGCTTCAGAGAATAAAGTTGCTATCACAAACAGTCACAAAAAGTTCACGACCTCACAGGCAGATGAAGAAAGTAAAATTCTGTTTTAGGAAGCCAGAACGATTTTTTTATATATTGGGTTTGAAATCAATATTCCGATACGCTTTGGTATATGGAAGTGGTCACACATTGATCGCTAGCTCTAATCTCTTTCTTTTATACTGCATAAATCTCTTTATGTATAAGTGGAAGTAGGAAGTATATATATCTCTATTCAAACATAATTCTGGTTTGGCAAAATACACTGCTTTTTAGTTGTGGGGAGTGGGAGGGAATACATGTAAAAATTCTACGAGACGTTCTATAATAGTGACAAATGAAAGGTTGTCTTGGTCGCTTTGGTAAATAATGTCATTTCCGATTCTGCTTAACTTCGATTCAGCCCCAATTTACGCCCTGGGAGTGATATTGTGAGGTAAAAATATTAGAATCGACAGACATTAGTGTCAAAAGTGTAGCTAAGTAAATTGGTAACAGCAGTAATGACATTTAAATCGAAATTCAGACCTAGCGCATCCAATTTCTCCTTGGCCCTTCTAGAAAGTTGGGAAAGAGCAGACATTAGATGACCAAAAAAACGATACTAGTGTCGAATCCATTAACATTGGGGTGTTTTGATAAAGAATAGCACTCCAGATGCCAATTAAGTTCAGCCTTCATTCGCACTCTGAAGATGTTTGTGAAGCTTTGACATGTAAAAATAATGGAAAATGATCAAAGTTTGTGTCAAATCCTTAGCTTTTGGGTCTTTAAGTGAGACTTAGACCCTCTACTACATCCAGGAAGCATTAACACATAAAATGATTCAAAACTACTGATACCAATGTAGACTTCATAGTTTCGGGATGAAAGAGATAATTAGCAATAGTATGTCCAAAAATGACCATCTATTTCTGCAGGTTAAAAAATTCAACAAAAGTAAGTACATAGAAAATATGATACGATTCATGCACAGTAAAATGGAGAATGGAGAAAGAGACAGCATTTGAAACGGATATGAGTGTCATTGTGTTCTAAATCCTGTTTCATTTCCGTAGGAAGAGCTTATCTTCATATTTTCAGTGGTAAACCGTGGAAGTTCAATTCGTAAAGAACTGAGTTTAAAACGTTTGGGCAAAACTTTATTGGTATGGAAATCTATTTCCCTCAATGCATGAAAATTTTATAAAGTGATGACATTAAAATAATATGTTGTATGTATATTCATATAATAATTTCACGACAAAAATATTTGCTGTATTTAAAATGTAACATCTAATATATGATAGATGTTGATAGAACGTCAATATATTATATTATATGTGAACATTAGATTCAAATTAAGTAAAACATATAATGGCAATATAGAAGTTTTGGTTATGTATTTGTTTGCAGCTATTTCTTATACCAAATTACTTTTCAATGTTCCCTTTACGTCATAAGTTCTTAAATATAGTATTATAGTACCTTAATGGGATACTTTGCGTTTGGTCGTTAACTCGCTTCTACACTGAAATGTACTTATATATATATATATATATTGGTAATGTTACAGATATTATATATATAAATAAAACTAAAGAATAGTGTTACTACCCAAGATCACGATATGTTTCTGTGACTTCACGTTGATATTAAGCTATATTCACTCGATTTTACATGTGAAACAATTAAGCAAATGGATAAATCCTCAATCGGAAGTTGTCTAATTACTAGTGTTCAAAGTTAAAATTTGAACCGATTTTTCGAATACTTTGAAGTTATCACTTTTTAAAATATGGGGACACTTCATTTTTGTTATAGGGGGGTTTTCTTGCGTACCCAACACACTGGTGAGGTAAAACCATACGCCGTTTGCAAGATAAAGGCATTTATTGGGGTATGAAGGGTGACGTCTTACAAATAGCAGATTGCCTCCTGTTTCGCACACAGTATCAATACCCTAATAAAATTTATTTCGTACGTCTATTCGACTCCATTATCAATCAAACAACACTTCTATTTCTGCCCAACTTCAAACTGAAGAATTACATTACTCTCTGGAACGCTTTGCAAGGCATACGAAGTGTTCCCTTCATTCTGTAGGTGGGAGTGAAACCAGTATTTTCTTAAAAGACTCCATCAACAATGTGTTGTTTTGCCCAGACCCGCTGTCCAACAACTATTTTGCACTGGTGTCCACAGCAAAGTATCACATGTGGAAAACAAAAATAGACTATTTTTAATTCGAAGTAAATCCAATTAATTATCCACAACCGCCTGCAACTGCCAGTGAATACTAATATCAGTTTATACCACAGGCATTTGATTTGTAGTCCATCGCGTGGAATTGGCACTTCAAACTAATTATGCGCCAGAGCGGTCGGCTGCGTAACTATCTTCTGCGGTACTCCCAACAATGTCAAGGTATGCTTATACATCATCACTTGCCATGTTAGTTGAGTTTCCAGCCAATTTAAATGCAGAATATGGAATAATATTGGAAAATGTCCAGGGAATATTTGAAAATTTTCAGAGATAAAGGAAGCCGAAATGTTTTAAAAGAAATTATTAGCGGCGAAGTGAGCTCAAAGCTGCGGAAAATTGGCTTTTATTCTGAAGACAACCGATGTTTGAATACATTGTCGCCAGTTGATTGTTTGCTATTTTGCCACATTTTTTGGCATTGTCGTAAAATATACCCTGAGGTTTGTCACTATTTTCCTAGAATCGCCATTAAAACCAAAAAATGGTAGTGATGAGATATTGAAACACGGTTTTTCACAGAGGCCGACTCTTTTCGAGTCTCGTTTACGTTAGTTCTGCGGCCAAGTGTTTCGGAGACAAATGTAATTTTCAATTTGAAGGTGTCCACACGGAAAAGTGCCATTTGAATTACACTATAGTCGAATACAGGTGGCAAATACATTTTATCACCCTGATGACCTGGTGTGGCAAACATAGTGCAAATTGCAATTTGGAAAGACACCATTACCTTATACTCTTCAGCTCCACCATAGGAAATGTTACTATCTTGCAAAACGCAAATACTGTATTTCCACTCTTTCTTGTGATGGTCAGCAAAGAAAACAAGCCGGTGACAAAAGTGAAGTTCAAATCTAATACAATAGTTACTTCAAATTTTTTATAAAATATGTTCAATTTTGAACTTTGAACGCTCGTACTTCCAACAGGCTTTCGATCGATTATATTTTCGTTTGCGTGATTGTTTCATATGTAAAAATTAGTCAATTGAGCATAGTATCAATATGATTTCAGACTAATCACTTGCGACATTCCCTAGTTAGATTTACTTACACTTGTTTCATGCTCAAATTGATGCAACTTGATAAGATAAACATTTTGAAAAGATTTCTTAAAACTTCTTTAAAAAAATAATCACACATTTTTAAGGTATTTGCTAATTATTTTCACGTTTGTGAATTTAAAATTCAGAAGAAGTTATTTATTAATTTTTGTATTGAAAGTGTATGTCTTTATTGAATGTTTTTGTAACAAAAATATATCACTACCTTATTTAAGTAAGAAACATCTGGAAAATTATTGTTTTTAAACAATTTTCAAGCATGATTTCATTTCCTAAAGTTAAATAGTTGATACTCTATTAATGTTTTAAGTGATTAAGTCTTTTAATTGGAAAGTTGTATGTATTTCCGTTTCAAAACCGTTTGATAGATATAAGTTTAGTTTACGTTTTACCCTGCTTTAGTTGGATTTTTTGCTGGCTTTGATACTGAACTCTGAAGTATTTGTGTAAAAATAAATATTTTGGAAAGAGTAGCAACAGTATAGAATAACACGCTGTTACAGCACTATGCAGAAGAGGAAGTGTACGTAACATGGTTTAAAGTTAATCACAAGCTATTTAGTATTTTTTTTCGTAAAAAAATATATCATAAGTTAAAAATATAGATTACTTTTAATTAATATATGCAGATACTAATTGTTTGCTGATACTGCTAATTACAATAAATCCGTATCAAACATACAATATTAATACTCTTCATACAATGAATGCACCAATTCCTCTACCATTTTTTCTCTACAAAGTCTTCTCAAATTTCTGTTTATATATTAAAAAACAATGTTCATATTATCAGAACTAAGTGCTGAGTAATATAAAAGTCTTCATGATCAATGTCGACCTCACATAGTCTGAAAAATCGTTCTATGAGAAATAGGACACATTTTCAAATAGAATATTTAGTCATAAAGTTAGTTAGATATAACTTTACTGGAACTCGGAAAATTCTATCAGTCACGTTTTTATTTGTACTTGTGTGGACTTTAACATCAAGTATGATTGACGTAAACGTAGTGGTACTAAGACATCCGAAAACGTAGCAAGACGTACGAAGAAAACCAATGTGCAAAAGTAGCTCATTTAGACATTTATTTTGCCTCTAACATGCGGTGACGTTTCACGGAATCTTCTAGAAACAGTACCTTTGTTAGTATTAGGAAGAAATATCATAGCCGACATTGACAATAACCTGGATATACACTCTGTTGAAACACTCGGCAAAATTTATGTTTAATTAAGTATTCAGTTGTAATGCATAAATTAGGCTAAAATATTTTATCTCTTGTACTACTTTTAAAAGTTGTAGGTTTGACCTATGGTGATAGTAAATGGAATATTTTTGTAGTAAGACCCGCACTACTTTTCGTAAGGTCAGCAAATCTTTCCCCGTTTCTACCCAAGGTAACAGTGAAATGGTAACATAAATACGTCCTCTCCCCTTCCCTAAGCCCCAACCCTTTCCCACTTCGCCCCTTAAACGCCTTCTCTTACCTCAACCCCTATGTTGATTGGTTGATACTGAGGATGATGTTGAGGATGTATTCATTATCTCAGAATATCTGGTGATAAAGCACATGAGCTATGTCACGAGATTGTAGTTCACATGATAGATGACATTAGAGTAGAAGAGCAGAAATATCGGAAACTATCTTTTTAACATTTGTGGCATACCGCTCTCTCCCTTATTCACTAAACACTTAGTTAATTTCAAGACATCCGAATGATAATACGTAGACACATATTAAGAGATTAAACACATATAATGCATATTTTAAAGAAAATCTTAGAGTAAAAACACCTTGAATTGTAAAGAAAAGAAAGGGAATCATGCAACACTTGTTATTTGAAAGGGACAGTGGTTTCATGTATAAATTTATTCATTATTTTACTTCAATACTTAAGAGATTACTTTTACGAATTTAACGTAAACTTGTATTAGCTGCCTACGCAGATTACTAATTGAATAATTGAATAATTCTTACCTGGATCACTTTCTGAAATTAATATACATAATAAAAGAATTACACATTTATTACAGAGAAATATCAATTAAAAGTTATAAAAAATTGTCATTCAATAGACGCACAAATGATAGTTCCTTTTTATCGGACAAGAAAATGTTAATATTAAGAATAAAGTATATCTGGATTTTGTTCCAAATGTTATTCTTTAAAATGGTAACCTTCAAGATATGATCCTATAACATTCATTTAAAGTGTTTGTTTCTGCCTTTGAATCAAATAATTCAACACGGAGAAACAGGTACAAAGTTTGCTGTTTTTGCAAGATTTTATAATATGTTGCTAAAATAAGTGTTCACATCCAAAGTCATTTGCAGCGAGAAGGTCTTATACAATAACAGTAACATGTACAAAACAGAGAGTTTTGGTTAACTTTGCAAAAGAAAGTAACGGTTGTCAATTAACTTACGGCGATAGAATATGAAAAAGACTCCATAATATCACAGGGCTGCAAATGAAAGTCATCTGAAAGTTATTTTCAATTTGATAAGTGAATTTAATCGTTTTTGTCTCGCTGATTCCGAAAATAAAGTAATGTTTTTCTCATCTCACTAAGGGTTCCGTAAATGGAGTTTGAAAATCCAACACAATACTACAAAATGTGTATGTATATTTTATATGAATACGAACGAATTACGCAGAGAGATGTCTGTACAGAAATGTAGATCTGAATGAATATAAATACATTCGCCTACAAAATTCCTGAACAGGATTTGAAACCGTTAGATAAGTTTATTATTCATAAGGCCATTACGTAACCTATATACTTTCGAGCCACCTGAAGTTACAAGCCTAATATTATTTACTTTAGTTTTGATCTTTGGAACAAACCAAAGTGGAGAACGAAATTCATTCACACGACGGCCTAGAGTGAAGTTAACGCCTACTAATGAAGGAAAAATTTATGTTCCTTTAACCGCCTTCTCTTACCTCAACTCCTATGTTGATTGTTTGATACAGGTCACGTGTCATACTGCTCATTATTATTTTGTTTTCTGATTAGCTTATAGCAACGTAACTCTCCCTCTTGGCTCCACCCCTTTTATTATAAGGTACACAATACTAATCAGAGCAATCGAGGTTCCAAATGTAAATATATGACAAAATACTTAACTCAAATAAGGCAATAAAATGATAAAAGTTATCATGTGAATAGCGAAACATAAAGTGAAGAATATATAGGTGCACATGTGCAAGAATATATATATTAAAAATGTATACAATAGGAGATAGTATTTTAACTGATTGAAAATGTAAGATAATGTAAGAAAAGATGAGGTGAAGTGCCAGCACATTACAAACAAACAGAAACTAGTTAGACAGATGAAAGTTAAATCTTCTCTTCCGGGGCGACTCGGGACTAATGATCAAAGGGGAAGCCCTTGTTAGTTGTGAGGATTTCTGTGCTAATAGGGAAAACATGAGGAATATGATCATGAATTATGTAAATGACATAGATGTCCCGTTCGTCCTCTGTGAGGTTTGCATATTGGACATATAAGGAAATGAGTACATTTAAAGGAGAATGCTTATAGTGGTATGCGGCGTCAGTTACAGTATCAGACCGAAGAATGTTCAGGAATAGCGGATGGCCAATGCGAGAAGTAAGTACCGAAAGCGGAGTTGTGCAAGATGTTCTTTGAGCTTTGGAAAGTTAATGTACTCATACGTAAGCCATGTGGGATATGGAAGCTTAAGTCTTGAGCTAGTCGAATAGCATTATGCTCCAATATGCAAAGTTGAAGGAAGCAGAAGCATTGAACCAGGCAGTATGCCCAAAAGTGAGTATAGGTCTGAGAGACATCTTATAGGTGTGGAGTAAAACATCTGTTTTGAGGTACCAAGTAGTCGCTGTGAGACGATGTAAGAGATTTAATTGAATAGTGCCTTATGTTTTAATTTTTGCAAATGTTCATTCCAAGTCAGTTTGGAATTCGAAGACGACGCCCAAGTAGGTAGCAGTATTGGTAGGACGAACAATGTACCCATCAACAGTTACTAGTAAGAGTGTGGGATTTCGGTAAACCCTGGAACGAATGTTAGGTGGTAGGAAAACTAGCGCTTGCGTTTTGTCATTGTTAATAGGCAGATGCAATCTGTGGCACCACTTGATGAAATTGTCGAGTGTTGTTTCTAGAGCAAAACTAATTTGCTGGACTGTGTTGTCAAGTGCAAGGAAAAGCTGTATCGTCAACATATTGGAATGTGAAAACATTTCGTGGCACTGAAGGAATGTCGGAAGCGTAAAGAATATATAATAATGGGCCGAGTGCAGACCCCAGGGGTACTCCAGTAAACGGAAAAATATAACAAGAAAGTGTTTTACCAACTGCGATATACACAATGCGATTTGTAATGAAAGAGTAAATTACAGTTAGGTAGCAGACGGGAAGTTTGAATGACTCCAGTTTTGGAATTAGCCCATATTGTCACACTTTAACAAATGCCTTTTCTAAATCCTTTAGAATGACACAAGATGGAAAGCCTTTTTAAAATTGATTTGTAAATTATGGTACTGAGACGAAGCAGTTGGTCATGGATGGAGGATCTAGGCCGAAAACCTGCTTGATGAATAGGTAATAGACCATTATTTTCAAGGTATTTATGAAGGCGGCAACAATGATTTTTTCCAGGATCTTGCTGAGAACAGATGTGAGTTGGATTGTTCTGTATGAACAAACAGAATGGATAGGTTTATTTGGTTTATGAAACATACAAATTTTTGAAACTTTCCAATCACTAGGATAGAAACAAATTGGAAGTATCAAAGTATATATTGTTGACTGGTTTAGGAGGGATGAGTGTGTAGCTTCTTTTATTTGTCGGTAAGAGATGTTGTCAATACCAGGTGCTGCATTTTTCTTCCGTTTTAGTGTAGAATAGATTTCATTGGTGGTAATGCGTGTAGCGAGTGGATGCTCCGGATCAATGACATTATTTTTTTAAAGTTGTAAAGCAGGAATACTAGATAGGTCTTTCCGCTCAGAGTGTTTAGAAGCCGCTGTTAGTGTAAAAACGGTCTGGAGCTGTGTAGCAAAGGCGATTGCTTTTTCTTTGTTGGTGAACATATGAATGTCATCTGCAACTAGCGGGTAGGTTATTGCGGTGTTTTTGCCAGTAAGCTGATTCAATCGCTTCCAGTAGCGAGATGGATGCGCATCCTCGGATAAGGTATTGCAAGTTTTAATCCAATGTCGGCGTTTATATGCAATAAGGTAGCTATGAACAGCTCGTTGGCATTGGCGATGCTGACGAAGACATGCGCCATTCCCGGTCCGATAATATTCCCGAAGATGTTGTCGGGCTTTCCATATGAGCGGAAGATATGTCGGTGGTAGTGCCGGTTTTGCGGATGTACTTGCTGCATCAGAATGTACTGATGAGCACTGCTTTGATTTGCCACAGAAATAGCAGTAAGACAGGAAGCAAGTTCAGTTTCAGTATTTTTGGTAGAAAAGAGAGTGCTCTAGGTCTTCTCGGAAATGAGGCCAGTTCGCCTGGTCAAACCTCGGAACTCGATGAGGTGCTCGTACAGGGCGTTGGGGTTGTTCACGAGTGAACGTTAATTTTATTGGATGATGATCGGAGCCAATAGTGTCTAGTATTGTAAGTTGACAGTCATAGAGGTGATGACGATTTCCGGTGTATTTTGACTAATAGCTCTGGTGTGTGCAGGAAGAACATGAAGATAGAGCTGAAAATCGTTAGTTACGTAGTCCTCAAATTCGGCTCTTTTGCGATCAGTATTACTGTGGATATTAATGTCCGCCATGATTATAATATTCCGAAAGTTGGTGGCTATATAGCTGAAATATTCGAATGAGATACGTTGACGTGCTCTAATATAGATTGTACTGAAGTTGATAATGATCGATGGAAAGTATATAGTGAATAATATGTATTCCGGGAGATTACCTAAAGCGTGTGGAGTATAGGCTGGGACTGGATACTTTGAGAAATATCCTATTGCTACTCGTCCTTGGGCCCGTTGAGCTTGGTCTTGAAAGTCGCAGCGTTGGAGTTGCTATCCAGAAATACGAGCAAGCATACTCAATTTTAAGGCGGTTTCATTTAAAGCAGAAAAACTAATATGTTCTTCCATTAATGAAGATTCAAGTAACAGTCTATTTTGAGAAAAGGATCGAATATTGACGAAAAGAAACTTAATCCCCATTATGAAGAAACGATGTAGATTGTTTTAAACAGCGGTTTCCAGGATTCCAATATGAAAATGCACATATATATTAGAATAAGTTGCATGAGGAATAATATTAAAAGTAGATTTGGCCACAGAAATGATATGTTGAATGATTTGAGCTCGATGAAAAGGAAAAATGGTTTGTAACACGAGACTAACATAGTATATGAGAACTTCGATAGTTGACGGAGGCAATAGTGATTGTGTAGGTGATGTAGTTTTGTGTTCTGTTTTTAAGGAAACAGTTAGTTCCGGTTGCTCAGGTGCTGGCGCGGGTTTAGCCTTACAACGGTAGCTATATGTAGGGTGAAGCCCACTACCACATGTATTGCATTTAGGTGGCCCTTTTAAGTTGCGGCATGTTTTGGTGTCATGCAGTCCGGAGCAGTGACCACAATTAGGTTAATTACCACAACTGGAGGTAGTGTGGTCGTTGTATAACTAACACTTTTCGCTACGAATTCGAGGAGGACCCTGCGTTTTAGATGGTTCGACGCGATTAATTTTCTTATGGATGAGTGCCCCAAATCTAAGAAGATGGTCAATGGTATCTTGCCGCTGTGATAGAATGCGTACCATATACGTAGGTCCATTATTATTGGGAATATGAATACACTTTTCCACTGAAATCCCTTCTTGAGTTAATTCATCTTGCATTTCTGCGTCAGTTAGTTCGGGGAAAAAACTCTAATGACAACCAACAGAAACGGTGGTTTTCTAGGAGGTGGCTGTTGTTTAATTAGCTTTGTGTGAATTTCGTGAATTTAGCGTTTTTACTAAAAATTTCGTAAGAAGCTTTATTACGGACTGCGATACCAAACTTTGGATCGTTAGATTTTAAAATGTAGCCATTTTTTGGTTTTTATGATTTGAACTAGCGTCTTTCGCACCCGAGGAACATACTTGGAAATTAGAATAAAAGTCATTTTACGGTTCGTGTGCTTAGAGTCACAATCAGTAAGTATGAAATGAAATACAGGAGTGTGACTTGACGAAATAGTTGAAAACACTACAGAAGGTACACCTGTATTTTGTCATGCAAACTCGATATCCATTTGTGTTATTGGTGAGCGAGATGGGGTGCGTTTCGCGGATAGCGTAGATTCACTTAATGGGTGTCTATCTCGAGATGTACTAATCGGTTAACGGCCCCAAGAAAAATGCCGAGTTCGATTGGATGGTTGTACTACTGATGTGCTGGGGATGGAAGGAGATAAAGATGGTAAGCCCGAATGTCTGCCAAGATTCATTTATCCAAAGATTTTGCCAGATTCAGTCATCGTAAGAGTGTAGCCAAGAGCCGAAGTCCAAATGAGGATGAAGGTGAAGGAAAGTATGATAAGATGAGGTTCAAAAAGCAAGCTGCCTTCCGAAAGTGAAAACTTTCGTCAACCCTATAAGTGCAGTACGTGTGTTTTGCTCACAAACGCGTTTTGCATTACTTGATCCTGGAGGTAAGGCCTCTTGATTCAGTATGTAGTATTCGTGTTTTTTTTTTTTGCTAGCCGTGCGAGGGTTATGCCCTCTATGGGAAGGTAGATGTGTGGGAACTGATAAGGAGAACAGTGAGAGTTGGTCTATGTGATATTTGAATACTGATATCTAGATGGTTAAGGATAAAGAGAAAGGAAATGGTGAAACAAAGAAGGAAGATTGTGAATTGCATTATTATTTATTTATATATATATTTATTATTTTCACTTTTGGAAGGGACATTGTGATCTTTGGATCACAATCATGAAGAGATGACAGAGGTGATGAACATGATGTGATGAAGTGCGATATACAGCAAACTAAATACAGGGTTATGTTAGTGGACAGATGCATGTTATTCTTCTCGCTTGGGGGCTGCTCCAACTATTGATGAAAATACAACGGGAGCCCAGATTAGTTACAAAGGAGTTACTGTGCGAATGATAGACATATGAAGGGTGGGGTCACGTCGGACTTCAATTCTTCGACTAACACGAGATGGTGGTGATTTGGAGGAAGAGTGTAGTGATAGAGTGTAAAAAGGAATCCAATGGTGTATGGAGAGTATGGGCACGAAGTGAAAAGGCGATGTGTACTGTCATCGTATCGATGAGGAGTGGGTGGCGATCCTCAAGACGAGTAGTGATGTTCTTAAGACGGGGAGACTCAAGATGGAAAGGAATATGTGGAAAGGAATTGCGTTAATAAAGTTCGTATGTCGGACTGGGTAATTTGATTCTGTAAGCAATGCGCAGTGCATGTCGTTCCAATATCTTCAGTTTATTGTAGAATGAGAGGGGTGTGGCAATCGAGGGTAGATGAGCATATGTGATGACCGGACGTAGAAATATTTTATAGGTATTTAGTACAGTTGTTGGACTGAGACCCCAAGTAGTGTCTGTAAGACGTTTAAGTAAATTAATACGATTGTAATCTTTGGTGGTGATGTGCTGCAAACGAACCTTCCAGGTGAAATGTGTGTCTAAGACAAGTCCTAAATATGTTACTGTTTTCCTGAGTGGAAAACGTGTATCGCTGATTGTGAGGTGAAGGAGTGTGGGATTTCTATGTACTTTTGTGCGCTGTTTCGGGTGTAGGAAAACTATATTTTGTGTCTTGAGAGCGTTGATCTTTAGCGCCACACTTTACACCATTGGACAAATGAATATATGGCGGATTTTATAGAAGTATTTAGTTGATGGATGGTTTTGCCCAGCACTAAAAAAGACTTCATTTGCGTATTGGAAAACATGTATATTATCGGGCAGAGTTGGAAAGTCAACTACATGGAGCAGATACAATAATGCATAAAGAGACGATCCTTGTGGTACAACAGAATGAAGAAATATCGGACAAGAAAAGGTATGATTAATGGTAACGTATGCTAGGCGACAGAACAGAAAATTATATATGAATCTGATGTAAGTAAGAGGAAGACGAAAGTTAATAACTTTATATACAAAACCATGGTGCTAAACCTTGTCAAAAGCTTTTTCAACATCAAAGAGAGTTAAACAAGATGGCCAGGAAGTATTATAGTGTTTTGTGATGTAGTTAAGAAGGCGGAATAACTGATCATTAATACTGAAATTTGGACGAAAACCTGCTTGATGTGATAATAATAATTTATATCTGGAAAGATGTGTATGAAAACGGTATACTAGAATCTTTTCTAAGATTTTGCTGAATACTGGAATCAATTGTATAGGTCGATATGAGGAGACACAGTCGGCCGGTTTGTTGGGTTTGAGAAACATCAGTACCTTAGAAGTTTTCCACTCTAATGGTATATAGCTGGTGCGGAGGATGAATGTAAAGATGAGAGAGAAAATGTATAATAGTGCGTATGTACCTTCCTTGATAACGAAACACCGCACCTGGTACTGATAATATCTCATATTATCAGTACCAGGTGCGGTGTTTCGTTTTCGTGCAATAGCTGTGATGATATCTTTTGGAGTGATGGGCTTTGTAAGAGGACGTGATGTATTACGCGGATAAGCACTGTTTGGCTGAAGATGAGGTGAAGAAATGTCGAAGTGATCCAAAGGTTAATTGCGAACTGGATGTTTGGGCGTGAGCGGTGTAAAGATATCTTGGAGATAAGTGGCGAAGGCGTTTGCTTTGTCCAGATCAGTGTCTAAAGGTGAAAAAATGAAATGAAATCTTTGAGTTTTACGTCCCATGGTTATGCCAGGTAGGCTAAAGGAGACGGTAATGATGAGTAATTAATGAAATGGTGGAATGAAGAAAGCGGAAGGAAACGGGAGAATCCCGAGAAAACCCACGCACACGGTGTTTGTCCACCACAAAGTTCACTTGGCGGGGGCTGGGATCGAACCCGGGACCCCTGTCTAAGGATGAGTCATGTATGATAAGCGGGTATGAAGTTTTGTTATATTTGCCAGACAGAGCGTTTAGCCGTTTCCAATATCGTGTAGGATGAGAGGTTTCGGAGAGAGAATTGCAAGTCTTAATTTGAAGGCTTTAACATAATTGTGAACAGTGCGCTGGAGTGCTCGGTGATGTTTAAGTGCCTCTAGATTTAATGCGTGAGTATATTCACGGCAGAACTGCCGTGATCGTTTTACCATGGCAAGATATTGTTGTGGAAGTACAGGTTTGTGTGGTACTTATTGAGGTTGTGGTATATATTGTGCAGATGTCTGATTGATATGATTGGTAATAGTTTCTAATCATTGATATAACTCTGACTCTGTTGTAGGAGGATTTAGACCTTCGACATGTTCCGTGAGTTATGTTCGATATTTATCCCAGTCCGCTTTGTCATATCGAGGAAGCATGCGAGGGAGGTACGTCGAGATGTCGAGGGGTACGGCATTGGATACTGAGTTTTACGGGCACATGGTCGCTCTCGAAAGGATCGAGGACATCTATAGCGAAGGGTGGTGTTAGAGAAGCATACGTGATAGTGATATCGGGCGTGGTATTTGATTTATGTTTGGTTGGTCTAGAAAGGTGAAAAATACCCGTCGTACTGGTGAGAATGAAATTCAAAAAATGAGTTTGGTCTCTATTCGAACGACTATAGAAATTTATATCGGCTAAAATGATGTAGAGCTCAGTTTCATATGGATTTAAAAAAATTACAGAGGAATTGTATGCCCTGGGCGGACGTAGATAGTGGCCACTGTAATATAATCGGATTTATAGTAAAGAGTGATTACTAGATTTTCTGGGAGGTTCTGAATTGCTGGAGTGTGGATACGACATGGAATGTGAGGTGAAAACCCAGCAGCTACCCCGCCATTTGCCCGACGTGCTGGTAAAGTATTGTCTTTGCGAATGATTGTATACCCTGTTATTTTGCATTTCATATTAGGAGTCAGATGTGTTTCGTTAAGGAGGAAAGCAATGACTTTCTCCCCGAGTAACAGTCGTTCAAATAGTATTTTGTGGGTGCAGAGAGAGCGTATGTTAGCAAACAGAAAAACAATACCCATAATGTTCATACTGTGATTATATTTAGAAGGTTTGGGAAGATGGAAATGAATGAAAGTAGGCAGTTGGACCATTGTAAGTCGCTTGGATCTCAAGATGGAAGACTGATTGAGCAGCATACTGCACGTGTTGTAGAACTAAGGGACGTGCAAACGGATGGATGTTTTGTAGAGTAAGAGTAATGAAAGCAAGAAGCTGTTTAATAGTTACTGGTTGATCAGATGTGCTGGCTTCGGAAGCTTCATTCTGTGCGTCATGCATTCTAAGTGGAACTACTAGTTCAGGTTTTGCTTCTTCTGGAGTAAATTTGGCTTTGCATTTCTAGCTATAGGCTGGATGACGTTCTTGACAGCTTGAGCACTCAGGTGGCCGTTGTATATTTAGAGAAGAGCGGGTAGGATGACGGCCACCACAGTAGGCACATTTAAACGAATCTACGCATTTTGGTGTAGGATGCGTGTATTCCTGGCATGGATCAAAGCGTATGGGAAGAGGAGGCGATATTTTGGATGGTTCCACTCTATGTCTTTGCTTGTATATGAATGCTCCATGTTCAAGCAGGTCTTCTATAGTTTCCTGAGACTCTGTCAGTACCCTGACCATATAAATAGCTCCTTGATTATTTCTAATACGAATGCATTTTTTGAAGGTGTATACGTCGTGGTGTAGTTCTTGTTCGATTTCTTCGTCACTGTAAGACGGATCAACACTGCGCATGACTACGGATATAATAGGAATTCGTCTGCGTGGTGGCATTTGTTTCTTAGGGTGGTCATTCAGTTTTGTGAGTTTTGCTGTTTTTCCGAATATCTCAAAAATATGTGTGTCTCTAACTGTGGTTGCGTAGTTAGGTAATGGCGATTTAATGATGTATCCGTTTTGAGTTTGTATGATCTGTGTGATTCCAGACCGTGGTCTAACAGTTATATTTGAGAAGTTGCTGTAGAAGAAGTTTGGTGTTCCGGAATTTCGGATCATAATCCTGGAGTAGAAAGTTATGAGTTTTATCTGTGGTTTCTGAGGAAAGTTTTGAATGCCATCAACAATCATAAGGCGAGAGTTGTCGTCTGAACTGGCGATGCTGATATTGTCATCATGATGCTTTTTATGAAGTGGTGATTTTGGATTAGATGCTGTGTAGCCGACAATAGGGTTACCCACTAATCCTTGATCGCTATCTGAAGTTACAAAATCGTACTTGTAACCCTTGCGCTTCTCTACCTTCGTAGAGACAATAGAAGCTGTAGGAATTGCAGCCGGAAGACAAGGATGTTGCCCACTCTCCATAGTAGCCGGACAAGATGATTTCTAGATGTTGTGTATGTGTGTGTAGCAGATGTCTCTTGTAGTACAGATGATGTGATGAATGATGAAGCAAAAGCTTCCAAAAATTAGTACACTAATGTACGGTAGTGCAGCCTCTACTCGGGTAAAACTCTTGATCTCTCTCACCCAAAAACTGAGAACTGCCACGCTTGCGTCCACAAACGCGTAATATTCTCAGCTTAGACTTGACACTACAGGAATGCCTCTAGTGAGAAAGCTTCGAACACAGCTAAGTATCGAGTAATCGTGATTTTTTAAGCTAGCTTGGAAGTTAGCAACCTTTTAGAGGGGGAAGCCCTCTTTTAGGAATGGGATGTAAAGAAAAATGGGTGGACTAGGATATTGGGAGAGGATCTAAGGGATGCGTGGTTACAGTTGCAACCTTTATTTTGCTTTATTTCGTCATTTATTTACATCACTATATATATATATATATGAATATGTATGGACATTACGATCATAAACATACTTCACCACTGGGAATCGAACGTGTGACTACGTGCACGAAAGGCGCGCGTGCTAGCTACTAGAACACCGGAAATGGCGTCACCATTTTTGAGTCTCTTAAAAATTAAATTGTATTTACATCTTACAAGTTGTGTGTACTTGCAATATAAGAAACAAACATAAATTAAAATTATAAGAAAATCTTAATAAAATCTTTATAAACGCTTAAGAATAAGTTGAAAAGGCCAGAAATCTCTCACTCTCTCTCCCTCCCATGTCGTGGTGCTAGTTGAAAGGTATATAATAATAATAATAATAATAATAATAATAATAATAATAATAATAATAATAATAATAATAATAATAATAATAATAATAATAATAATAATAAACTCTACAGTCGCACCTACAACTTTGGATGGCAAATAGTCAAGTTTTTATTAATGCAGAAGTTTACATTAATTAAATTCAAAAGTTGCATTCTTAATTCTCTTTAAATTTTATCAAAAGTACCACTATTCGTCTTAACACTAATGAGAACTATGGATTCGCCTTTAGTATCCGTCATTTTCGATTACTTTTGAAATGTCACTCTTCCCGATTCTTCAGGGATGAACTTGAACGGCATGGAAACAGTCATTATCCATATCAGCGACTCACCGAAAACTATGGATTCAACACAAATATCGATCATTACAATTATTTTTAAAATGTCAGCTCTCACATCCCCACTCCTTGGGATGCTAGAGGTTCCTTACCCTCCCGAGTATTTCTTTCCAGATTGTAAGACATATATGCATCAAGTTAAGTTAGAATTAATCCAAGTGTTACATAATTATGTCGGAAAAATGTTTTAAAATTAATGGAGGTGACTCTTGAAGTGGAAGTGGCAGATATCGACGACTTCCGGTTTAAGATTGATCACTGTAGAACAAAAGACGTTAGTAGAAAACTAGAAGCTGTTTCTGAAAATCGATTAAGCGTCCTAAGAATGTATATTATCTCTGTTCTTAACCTACAACTAAAACAGGAAGTGCTAGCGATTAACTATTTCCTGCTTTTAACGTTGATTACTATGGAAGAAAAACTGTAATAGATAACAAAACGCTGTTTTCCATAATCGATTAACCGTCCGTTCTCATCTCCATTCTTAACCCTATACTAAAACCGGAGGTGGTAGGCATCAACCCTTTCCGGTTTTAACGTTGATCACTGCAGAGCAGAGACCGTAACCCGTTTTTTTACAATCGAATAAGAATACACTTCATCTTCATCCTTTATCCTCTACTAAAACTGGAACTGGTAGATATCAACCTCTATACGGAAGTAGGTAGCAACACGCAGTTTCCTGCAATCAGTTAAGCATCCCAAGAATATAATTGTGTCACCAATCCAATCCCTCTACTAACACCGGAAGTGGTATAAATCTACTATAACTTCCTATTTCATTATTAATTAAGAAAATATTGTGTGATCCTCCTTAATGTTTTCATCAGAGTTTATTCAATACAAGGCTTTGTCTCGCTGAAGGCTTTGCCCTCAGACCCGCAAATTTGTTCGGTCTAACGCTTTGCATCTCAAACCTGCAATCATCAGTGCTTGCTCGGCTTACGGCCTCGCACCTCACATACCTGCAAGTATACTGAATTTCAGTTGAAATACCTCGGAGCTTTGCTGCCAGGGCACCGTGTTTGTTCGACCTATGGCCTTGCACTTTATATAACTGGAAGCACACCAATTTCAGTTCAAATACCACGTTTCATGTCTTCAACTTCACTGGATCCCGAGATATAAACATCTTAGTATAATAATAATTGTAATTCTCTATTCTCTTCCAAACCCTTTTCTTCCCTTCTAGATCACAATGAAAAACGCTGAAATATGTATTTAATTATTGGGATTACAGAGTAAGATTTATAATAATATTGTACAGTTAGTGCTTTGGTCCATATCGTCCGTTACTCCGCACGAAACTCTTGAACAAAACTGAATTTAACTTCCTTATTTTGCAATTGATAGCTAAAGTAATTATCTCGAAAGAGCTCATTAGTAGAGGATCATAAACCAGGAGGTTGTGGATCAGAAACCAGGAGTGGTAGAAATCAACCATTTTTGCTTTTAACGTTGATCCTGTAAACCAAAAAGATAGCAAGAAACGGTTTCCGGCAGTCGATTTAGCATCAAAATAATACCTTTCAACTCCATCCTTAATACTGTATTAAAATAGAAAGTGGCAGAAATAAACAAGTTCCCGCTTTAACATTGAATGGAGAAAAACGGTAATATATAGCGAGAAGCAGTTTTGGGAAATTGACTAAAAGATTCCAAGTGCAGCTTTCATTTCTATTCGTAACACTTTGATAAAACTAGAACCGACAGAAATCAAGAATTTTCGGTTTACTTTTCATTACTGTGGAGCAAAAGCTGTAATAAATAGCGAGAAGCTGTTTTCGACAATCGACGGAGCATCTCAAGAATACATTTTGTCTATCCATAAAACTCTAATAAAATCAGAAGTGACAGGGTGTATACTAAAATTCCAAAATGAGGTTTCATGACCTTTTCTCTAACAAACCATTATATTTAGTAACATTCTCAAAAGCGAATTTGATTGCGATTTGGGCCAAGTTTCACGCAGTTTGCAGGACCGTGGAGCATGGAAACTTCTCAGCTGCGTCAAGTGATCTGGCAATAAAGGCAGAATACCTATGATGATGACATTTATCATTTTCTAAAAATAAATGAAATAAAATACAGTTGAAAATTAATGTTATACGAAATACTCCTTTCTTGTTTAGGTGCGGAATTTCCAGAAACTGTGAGAAACATGTTCAGTTATTTTGAATGGTTAGTTTATATGCCTAGTTTCTTCTTCCTTACCTCAGGGATTAGCAAGATACACTATCCTATTTACGCCCCTAAGAATACACGTTTCCAAAAATCCTTCTTTATCCCTTGCTTTCGTCAAAAAGATTATTCTTGCTAATTATAACATTATGGCTTGGTCGATAATGAGTAACTTACTTATATTGTCTTATATAGGGTATAGGTTATTATTATTGTTATTATTTTTGTTTCTATTACTGATGATTTGAGAATACAATGCTGCAACTAAAATTGCAGAAACGGTCAAAGACATCGCGAAAGATGTAGGCGTGAAGTATGTAGGGTTTAATAATGTGGGCGCTTGTTAAAAATGTTGGAGCAATTGCCTTATAGGATCCAAAAACTTTAATTTAGAAAACACAGCGTCTTGTATAATTTCCTACTTTATAACACTACAACGAATACTCTAGAAGAACATTGTACTTCTGTTAATTTACCTCGCTGAACAGTACTAAATGATCACCGAAGGCTAACATGAAATGGAGGATTCACACAACTAGATCCGCTTTTTCTTGAGTTAACTAAACATTAAGTATAACACCGAACTGAGACTGTAGAAGAAATGAACCTTTCCTCTAACACTTAAAAGAATAACAGAACATAGACGCGATAATAATAATAATAATAATAATAATAATAATAATAATAATAATAATAATAATAATAATAATAATAATAATAATAATAGACCACGATAGCTGCTGCGACTGAGTTACTGCGCACGATAGCTCTAGAAAGAAAGCAAATTTTTATTTTATTTTATTTTATTTATTTATTTATTTATTTATTTGCAAACTATGGGTAGAGTAATTATTTCGGAGGAGCTAGTTAATTGAACTGACCCATAAACCGAAAGTGGTAGAAATCAACCTTTTGCAAGTTTTAACGTTGACCACTATAAAACAGAAACGGTTTTCGGTAATCGATTAAGCATTCCAAGAATATTTTTCATCTCCTTTCGTTACCAACCGAAAGTGGTAGAAATAAACCATTTCCGGTTTTACGTTGAACACTATAAAGCAAAATCGATAAATAGTTACGAGCGGCTTTCTGTAATGGCAAATCCTTTAGATTGGATCTGACAAGAGATTACCGAAAAATAAATTACCACACGCAAATCAAACCCAAAACATGTCCAAACTCGACCAGCAAATGTAGAGATCTTAATTAGGTTGAGGGCTGCCCACCACCGATTTTTGTTCCGATTCGGCCAATAGTTATCAAGAAAATGCTGATGGCTAATTAAGTAGTTATGGAGAAATAAGGTATGAAATGCAACCCGCGTCCACCCTGTTCTTGGCCGAGTTTGACTACAGAATATGCCAGTACTTTTTCCTTATGGAATGAGCTAGTAGCTCACAAAATTTAGTAAACATCCGGCTAGTATTTAATTTAAAAATAAATTCTAGAAAAGACCGTAAAGAGGATGACGTAATATGTTCTCAATTAATATGGATACCGGAATTTGTATCGTATTTCTTTCACTTCTGGTATTAATACAGAGATTACTGTCGAGGTGGAATACACTCTTGTGGTACTTAATTAATTACATAAAATCCCTTCTAGCTCTCCAATCTATAACACTAAATTTATAACCGGAAGTGATTGATATCTGCCACTTCTGCTTTTAGTATAAAGGTTAGAGTCGAGATAGAACATATTCTTGGGACACTAAATGATTATAGATAACAGCTTCTTTTTATCTGTTATCCTTTCTAATCTATTGCGATAAACACTAAAACCGGAAGTAGTTGGATTTTGCTACTTCTGGTTTGGAGTTTAAGAGAGATAAGAACTTACCTGTTCCCACAGCGTTAAATTGATTCCATAAAACTGCTTCTCCCTATATCTTATAGTTTATGCTCTATGTTAATTAAATTGAAACCGGAAGTTATAGGTGATTTCTACACTTCCTTTTTACTAGGGTGTTAAGTACGAAGATGAAAGTTACTCCTGGAATGCTTTATGGATTGCCGAAAACTGCTTCTTACTATCTATTATCGTTTTCACTCTATAATGATCAACGTTGAAACAGGAAATGGCTCAATTCTGTTACTTTCAGAATTTACTAGCTTGTTAAATGTGAAGAAGGTTATCCTTGAAAATTTTAATTGATTGCCAAAACATCTTCTCGTTATCTGTTATCGTTTTTCCTCTATAGTAATGAGTGTTAGAACCGGAAATGGCTTATTTCTACTAGAATGTTAAGAATAAAAATAGAGATTCCCTTGAAACGTATAATCGATAGCCCAGAACCACTTTTCGCTATCCATTATCGTTTTTGTTTTTTATTGTTCAACGTTAAAACCTGAAAAAAATCATTTCTACCATTTTGTTTGTCGAATCACCTCTATTAATGAGCTCTATCGAAAAAATCACACTATCTACTTATTGAAAATATTATTATTATTATTATTATTATTATTATTATTATTATTATTATTAATAATAATAATAATAATAATAGAAAATTCTCATCCTTTCAAATGTTATCTTTCGAAGTAACGGACGTATGTATGTACGTACGTACTAACATTACGATTATACAAGTTCCACTACGTGATCCTAATAATAATAAAATCTTAAAGAGGATCATGTTATATTTTGTGTAATGGTTTGGGAACCAGAAGCTCCAGTACATTTATTTCACTTCCGATTTGAGTACAGGGATCCCTGCCGAGATGGAATATACTCTTGGAGCACTTAATGAATTACCAAAAAAAGGATTCTCGCTATCCATTCTATAACGCTCAATGTTATAACGGGAAGCGATTGATTTCTACCACTTCAAGTTTTAGTAGAAAGATTAGAGTCGAGATAGAACATATTCTTGGGACACTTAATTGATTACAGAAAACAGCTTATCGCTAGTTAGTTTCTAATCTATAGCAATCAACACTAAAACCGGAAGTAGTTGGGTTTTGCTACTTCCGGTTCGATTAGAAGTTTAATAGAGATGATACCTGTTCCTACAACGCTAAATTAGTTCCTAAAAACAGTTTCTATAACTTATAGTTTTTGCACTATATAGATTAAATTGAAACCGGAAGTTATAGGTAATTTCTGCCACATCTTTTTCACTAAGGTGTTAATTATGAAAAGAATTTATTCTTGAAACTGTTTATCGATTGCCGAAAACTACCTCTTACTATCTATGACCCTTTTTCTCTCTATAGTGATCAATGTTAAAACTGGAAATGGTTCATTTGTACCAGTTCATGTTTTACTAGAGTATTAAGGGTGAAGACGTAGATTAATCTTGAAACGCTTTTTCGATTGTTCATTCTCGATGGCTCATTTGTACCTCTTCCGGTTTTATTAGACTATTAAGAATGAAAATAAGAGTTGGCTATGAAACGTGTAATCGATTGCCAAGAACCGCTTTTCCCTATTTATTAGCGTTTTTGTTCTATAATGATCAACATTAAAACCGGAAATCATTGTATCTTTCTATTGCAAAAACAATTTAAAAATTCGCATCCATCCAAATGTCATCGTACGGAGTAACGGGCGGACGTATGTGCAAACATTATGATGTTATAAGTTTCACTACGTAATCCTAATAGTAAAAACAGTAAAGATTTACGTAATATTTTCTCAATTGATTTGGAAACCAGAAGTTGTAGCATTTTTTTTCACTTCCTAGTTGAGTAGAGTGATTACTGTCGAGATGGAACACACTCTTGAGCACTTAATAAATTTTCCATTCTATTCCCTTCTCGCTATATATTCTATAACACTCAATGCTTAAACTGGAAGTGATTGATTTCTGTCACTTCCGGTTTAAGTAGAATGATTAAAGTCGAATTAGAAAATTCTTGGAACAATTAATTGATTACTGAAAACCGCTTCTCGCTATTTATTACGGTTTCTAATCTATTGTGATCAACACTAAAACCGGAAGTAGTTGGGTTTTGCCACTCCCGGTTAATTTAGAAGTTTAAGAGAGGAGACGATACTTATTCCCGCAACGCTAAACTGATTCCCCAAAACAGCTTCTCCCTATCTCCCTATGTAGATTAATTTGAAGTCGGAAATTATAGTTAAATTCTACTGCTTCCGGTTTTACTAGGATGTTAATGATGAAGATGAAAGTTATCCTTGACACGCTTTATCGATTGCCGAAATTTGCTTCTTGCTATCTTTTACCGTTTTTGCTCTATAGTGATCAACAATAAAACCGGAAATGTCTCATTTATACCACTTCTGGTTTTGGAATAGTGTTAAGAATGAATATGGGAGTTGTCCTTGAAACGTTTAATCGATTGCCGAAAACCGTTTGTCGTTATCTATTACAGTATGTGCTCTAGAGTGATCAACGTTGAAACCGGAAATGGCTCATTTATACCACTTTCTGTTGACTAAATCATCTCCGTTAACGAACTCCCTCCAATTAATTACCCTATTTATGTATTTCAAAAAACAGAATTAAAAAATTCGTATTCGTTCAAAAGTTATCGTGCGGAATGTTATGGTAAGTTCCACTAAATGATCGTAATAAATACTTCATACCCTCGACCCCGCCACACACACACACACTAACTTATGTACACACGAAAGTATATCTGGTAGTTCCCATATGCCTATGCTGGTAGCTGGAAGCACACACACACAGAGAGAGAGAGAGAATCTTATTGCACCTTTACACAGAACGCACAATTACTCAGAACATCAATTAAGAAAGAAAAAAAGAATAGTTGTAAATGAAATTTTCAAAGATTGGTACCACTGCTGCAACATACACATGCACTTCTTCCATAATGATTGATTCGTAAGATGATGTATATGAGTTTGTTAATGACAGTGTAATAAAATACCTTCAAATTGACCACAAAATAAAATGTTAAATTTCTCTCTCAAATTTTATAAAATCGAAGTCGATGGTCATTATGGGAACAGTCTACAATAACAATATATGCAAACAAATATTAATATACTCCAAGCTTTCCACTGGATGCCAGAAAGCTTCGGATCATATTTCATGTCATAATCATAAGCAGATATATATATATATATAGAACACAGAGAAAAACTACATTCGTAAACGTCTTTCGATTATATTCTTTAGTTCTACTTCCTTTCTTTTATGTTCATTTATAACCTTACAAGCATAAGTAGTATTCCAGAAACATTATTATCGTATGTTTGTTCTATCACAACCTGTTCAATTATTTTTGAAACATTGGTCCTTGAAATATAATGAAAAAATATTCAAATTAGATGATACATTTTGGATCAAATTGGATAATAATAGTTCACACATCAAACTCCCATACTTCTTAATAAATTTAATATTCCTTATGGTACGCATTAATCCTGGATTATTTACTCAAAGTTCGAATTTAACATTTGAATATGAACTAAAGCATTCAATGGTTTTAAACGACGCCATAAGTTTCAATTCGTAGATAGGTTTGTTTTAATTAATAAGAACTTGGACATCTGAAAAAGAGTTAACTGCTATTAATATATTACTCCTATCGTTTTATTGGAGTGTTCCTTCAATTTTGACTGTGGCATCGGAGCTAATATGAAACTTAGCATTTATATCGGGTAACTATAACATAACGTAAGTCTCACAAACTCCTTACCTCGATCTAACGCCATTTGTCATCTTCTTCCTATTTAGATTGAAACTGCGGAGACCTCATCATATTTATTGGTTCTACTATTTCTTGGTTATGAAGTGTAAATTTCGCATGATATTTTAAAAAGAAAGAAAACTAATTGAACGGCGCCTATTAAGTGGTAGTGGTAACCACCTAAACCGTTGAAGGATCTAACGAAATAGCCTTATCCTCCGAAATATGTAGAAGATATGCAATTTTTCTCTGAAAAAGGTGCAGATTTATTCAAGAAAAATAGTTACACCAGACACTTCGAACTTATTCAAATCTTTATGTAATAATTTTATGACTCTAAATTAAAGAATAGTGTGTTCTTTTAAGAAGCTACTGAAGACACCGATAGTGTTGAATTTTTGTGTTGGACACTCTCTTTATTCTCCCACGTTCCTAGTGAACAGAGATATACGAATAAGACTTGTGGCTTGTGTCTCTCTCTTAACCGTCAATGGTGGATACTAAACCACCCTACCAATATTGCATATGTTACATTACGATTTGTGAGGAAAATAATACATTAATGAGGCTCAAGGGTATTCCAGAATTTTGTAAAAATTAGGTACGTTTTGAAGTAGGGCAGAGATTGATGTCTCCCTATTATTCCTGAATATTCCGAGCAGATACTCGAATCATATGCTATGATAGTTCACAATTTAAAAAAGAAAATTAAAAGTGGAACTTCTGTATGAATTATTGTTTGTAGGATGGCCATATACTATATTCCAACAAACCTAGATATTGATATAAGTGCAGTTTTCATTGACTTTTACACTGAAATCAGTAATAAAATATAATGTTACCTTACACATTGCCCACGGGTCATTTATACTTTAACTATTACGCACATTAACGATAACTTTAATAAACATACAAAACTTTGGATTCCAACATAATCTACATCTTACAATGTTAACTATTAAAACATCCATTTAACGAGTATGATAACACAATTACTGTATATATTATAAACATCCCATTGACAACTGCTATCATCACCATAACCACGAACTCATAAACATATTTATCAATCTACTAAATATTTTCTTTTTTGTCTATGGATAGTTCTTGAGCACTGCTGAATCCATTGCAATCGAAATACAGCATATAGAACGTTATCGTTGTATAATACTTCCCTAACAAATTATTGTGCTTATATTAATTTTCAATTTCAGAACGAATACTGGAACGAAGACTACTTTACATACACTAATTACATAATACTCCCATTACTTTTTGAAATTTTTTATATACATCAAATAAATGCATTAATATTAATTCTTTTACAGGCTACTTTTAATATATCACATTTTAATATTTTATTTAATTATAATTATCTATATTTTACTTACACAACAAAGAAAAGGACACATTAAAACTATTAAATTCGGGTCCATAGTAGAACTCTATTTTTAATAATTATTTCTTTTGTTAACTTTAGTGCCACTAAAATTTATAATAGAATGTTAGGATGTTCATATGTTCGCGTGAATTTATCATAAAATCAGAGAACATAGTTCGTAAGCAATGCAATAGGATAAAAATTAGCCTTGTTCTTCCATCGGGCACAGTTGTTTTTAAAGCAGAAAACATATTTCATGTTATAATAAATCATATCGATAATCAAAAGAAAATGAAACAAACTATAATTAATGTCTCATTAACCCTAGATGGGTAGACTACGTAAATTTTACGCATTCACCTTGTGTTTATGTATGGCACTGCGCACCCAGCTCGCGCAGGAGGCTTTACTGCCTGGAATGCCTCCATTGTAGCAATCTCTATCTGCAGCCGAGAGAACTTCCTAGTCTTGCTTCAGCTGCTGCTCTCGCTGCGTCTCTTCTGAAAAAGAGTGAGTAAATTTTACGCATATCTACCCATACACGAATACATTTATCTACAAGTTTTTTTTCGCATGTCTACCTTAACCCGAGAGAAACGGGATGGAACGTGTGCCTGACGAGAATGTGTTGGCGATATTATTTGGTGAAGATGTTTCTAAAGAAGAATATAACGTTATTAATGATCTAAGCGACGATGATGTGGATGATCCAGATTACGATGCACCTGATAGTCGAGCAGAGGACGCTGTCGAACTTAATGAAGAACAAGTAGAAGAAAGGTTGTTAGAGACTGTCTTCAGTGTAGAGACAAAGGGAATAAAGAGGAAAAGATCAAATACTAATTCTATTGCCACAGTAGACGAAAAGTACATACTAAAATTTCCGGATTCCCAACTTGTAGGAAGAAATGGATATGTATGGAAAACGGAAACAACTCGATTTGTTGACAAGGTTCCTCAAAAGAACATAGTCCACAGCCGACCAGGCCCCACACAGGATACGCAAGCTAAGTCACCTAGTGACTGTTTTAAGTTATTTTTATCAACTGACATCTTAGAGAATATTGTGAGCTGTACAAATCTTGAAGCCTAAAGAACACGTCAGTCATACTCAAAGAAAGGTGACCCTTCCATTGCCGATATAACTTTGGATGAACTGCTTGCCATACTGGGTTTGCTTGTATTATCAGGAGAAACAAAAAGCAATTACCTGTCAAGTGAACTGCTGTTCAATTCTTCATATTGCGGCTCACGATAGAAATCAACCATGTCTGAAAGAAGATTCAATTTTTTGATCAACACACGGCGATTTGATGCTAAATGTACCCGAAACGAGCGGAGAAAACTTACAACATTCGCTTCTATATCAGAAATCTTCCAAATATTCATTGAAAACTGCAAGAAAATGTACTGACCCAGTTCTTTCCTTAACATTGACGAACAGCTCATTGGATTCCATGGCCGGTGCAGAGACTGGGCTGGAAGCCCCTTTGTTCACGATTATCTAGTTTCTGCTATTCCAAAATTGTGTATTTTATTGTTTTGTATTTTTATTGTGTATTGTGTATTTTATGTATTGTACTCTAAATGTAATTTATTTTCAGTTGTTCATTTCTATAATAAATTCAGCATATTTGAAAGTATTGTATTATTAAGTTTGACTTGCGTAAGCTCAAAACAAAACAACGAACAAAAAATACGTAAATTTTACGCATATCTACCCTTTACGTGATATTTATGAAGTCTACCCATCTAGGGTTAAAATTATATGAGAAGAGATTGAATACGAAAGATCAAACGTTATTTTAATTAACTTTACGCTTTTTCTATAAGAAGGGAATTATTTATGTAATAAAATTAAGTCTAACTCCAAAATGTTCTATCGATAGTAATCAATACAAGACTTTAAATCATTTTACCTAGCTGATACATGTATCAATTTATGACATTTGGCTTTAGTTGTTGACATGATTTGCAATCCCTTTAACTCCAAAACGCGTTTGGTTAAAGTAGTACTGTACGCTGGGTTCACTATTTCATACGTGAAAATATATGAATGACTATTAGTCGATGATAAAGTCCACACACGTATTTGAGGTATTACAGTTACAATTACTGGACAGTCGACTAATGTTTCTGATTCGAATCATGTGTCATTCTTTTCGGTGTAACCATTATGTAGCGGCTACAGGGATCACATAAAAGCAATAAGTATCACTCTTAACGAGATGACTCTGACAGTTAATTACGTTAAGCAGACATGAATTACAATCATCGATCACAGTTTCGATTCGACTGTACGTCGAATCCTGAGTCTCAAATGTCAGTAATACCTCCACCATAGATTTTCAATTTGGTATTTATATATAATTGTATAAATTTATAAGTATCAAAATCAAAATCTTCCGTTTCTTCCCACTTTCTTCATAACACCATTTCGTTCATTTCTCATCATCACCGTCTCCTTTAGCCTAGCCGGCATAAGCGTGGGACGAAAACTCAAAGATTTTAATTCCTTTTTTTCAAACGACATTTGATTCCTTATATTCATAAAATTCACATTTTGAGTCTTTGATAGGAACAATTACTGAACTAATGTATATCATTTCTATTAACATGTAATTAGCGCAAGTGCACTGTATTGATTCCAACACCAATTTTCTTGTTAAAACTTTATTAGATATTACCTGTTTAGTGGTCACCAAATTTATTGCAGAAGAGTATCATCAACATAATGTTTCAATTTTCCGTAACTTTAACTTCCAGACAATTATTTGCAACACTTTATAAGATTTCCCCTAAATAGATTTTCCCTCACTCATTTGCAATTTCTCTGATGAAAACACAGCTCACTACACAGATTCACTGGATCTGTAGTAGAAATATTATAACAAATAAATTCATTAAACATTAATATAGGCTTAAGATATGAGTTTCAAATTAAATGGGTTTAAAATAAGCTGTAAATATAATACTGAAAGGCATTTATCCACAGAAATTTAACCAGGAAAAGCAGAATTACATAGTGTGTTATCAAGCACGGGTGCTTAAATATGTAACTTTCTGCAACGTATATGCACATTTTCATAACATCCTAATCATATAGTGTGTCAATCTAGGACATTAATATTTTACTTGCTTTGCCAAACATCTGTCCAGGAAGTAGGAAAACAAAAACAAGCTTTGGTATAGAAGAGACCACTAGTGCTTGATTATATGTGCTTGAGTCCCAGTTTTCTTCATCCGTCTTTAAAAATGTGAAACCAAAGAACATACTTTTTGCAAGTTAAGGCAATAAATAATTATTTCACTATTAAGATCCATTATTGCTTAAGAAAAGGAACATTTAAAAATAAATGTTTACATTCGATTCACTTAAGCAGGTGCTAATGCACAAACTATTATAACTATTATAACAGATTCATGTAGGTCAGTGCTGGAAGGGACACGAAACTTCAAAAACTACGAACACAAATAATTAACCCTGCAATACGCGCGTGGATTTTTGTGACGTGGATAGTCGCGCGGGCTACCACTGTAGCCCATTTGTTTTTATTTTACTATATTGCGTAGTTTGTTAATATTTCTATCATTCTTGTAGAAAATTGTATTTATAAACTGTTTTAAGGCTTTTATACACAATTTGAGAAATATGTTTATTTTGAAAGCTATGTATATACAAATAAGACCAACACCATTCATTGTTTCAAAAGCGATACACGAATAAGACTGTAAAAGTTATTTGTATTTAGCAATAAATGGACCAATCTAGCTCATTTTAAACTTTCCTTCATCGTAAACATGTATGTTAGAATTCTTTAAAAATTAAGTATAATATTTCTAAAATTTTACAAACCTTACAAATAAACCTATTATGCATAAAACATACTTTTTCAGCATAATGATTTTCTGGTATCAAAGTTTGATTACGATTTTGGACCATTATACATAAGCTATTTACACTCATATATTTTTCTTTTTATATTTCCCTATTCATGTTTTCTAAGCATGTTCTGCACACGCGTGATGAGTGGTTAATGCACAGTTTCCTTCAAGCATTGACCACTCATCAAAAGCATCAAAATGTCAATAAGAGAATGTACAGTCTCGCCTGTAAGTTTTGCATGACGGTTAAGTACAGATCTCAATCTAACACTGTCAATGTAAATATTGGTAATAAGTCTCAAACTGTTTGCATCTAAAAGCATTTCTAAATATTCAAGCTGCTATAACGCAGACCTAGCCTCACCTTTAGATCCTGGAAAACGAAGCACAATATTATGAGCATGAGTGTGAATACAAAATCTGTATTACAAGTAGGAGTGTTTTTTGTATTTGAAATTGTCCTTTGGTACATAATAATTTACTTCACAACTGTCTTTACTACTATTATCAGCAGGTTTCAGTGATTCCTGCCGCCCGGAATTCTCAGTCACATCTTCTGAATTTTCACTATTCCTGTGTCCGAAAAATGCATTTCTGCGGTCTCAAAATGTTCACTATCGCCATCTAGAAAACATTCCTAATCAGAATTGGCATTTTGCAAACTCATTGATCATGTGATTAACACTCAAACTATAATGAAAAAAGTTTGATGTTTTGGAACATTCGTGACAGCAATAGGCGCGCGGGCTACAGATGTAGCCCATGAAACTTTCAAGCAGAACAAAAATGAGCTCCTTTCGATTCAACGTTCGACCACACACTAAACACACAGAATGATGGTTGATAGAAAGGTACACAGACATCCTTTGAGTTAGCATCTCGAATTACTTTGCGGCAAGGAAAACAAAAACTCTGGGCTACAATAGTAGCCCGCGCGCGTATTGGAGGGTTAATAGTGATGAATAAATTAAAGACAAATATAAAATTTCCATAATTTTTCGAGTGAGAAGAACGGTAAGCATGGTATTTATTTATTTATTTACTTATTTATTTCAAATATATACAAAATGACTAATTACTGTTTTACCTCACTGTATGGTAATACACTTTAAATTACATACCTAATAACATAATAATAGCATGTATAATAACGTAAAGAATAATAATAGCTCAATATTTAAAAGAATACAGGATACCAGTCTCATTTCCGTTCGTATTCTGGACAAAAGTACATGCGTAGAGACATATTTCTTGAATATTAAAACTGTATATACTATTGTAGGTAAACAGACAATAGGAAAGAGAATCCAGAAGAATAAAATAGAAAGTTCAGATAGGCAAGATTATGACAGAAAGAAGAAATTATTTAAGCAAACATCTGTAGAAAACTTGAAATTTTTTATTTCTTTTAGAAATGCGCACATACTTCATTCTGCGACTGTTAGAGATAAAAGCAACTTTTGAGTGCCTAATATTTAAACAGCTTAGGTTAGATTCTTGATTCTAAAAAGACAGGCAACTCAGAGCACTGAGCTGCAAGGAGACAGGTGAAAGAGTGAAAACAGAATAAGAAAACATAAGTTATATTGCACTAATAACATCAAATGGAATAATTATTCAATCACAAATTTTTATTTCTATTGTCTTAAAAAAACTAATAACATTTAATTTATAGAGGAATGTTACTTCAAGAATACATTTGTAACCATTATGCATTCGGAAAGCTCGGGAAATAATTTACTTGTGCAGTCAACCAATAGCTCATACATGCTTCTTTCCATTCACGAACCAGACAAGAAATAAAAAAAAATAAAATTCATAAGGTAAATCAATTTTATTAACCCCATTTGGTTTCATTATATACTCTGTTAAATTGTAAGAGCTTTCCGGATTTGTTCCCGGCGTCCCACCAACCAGAGCATTGAAGAGATCTGAATTTACCTGAAAGACATTAAAGAGCATTTCCAAAGAGGGATTACAGAACTTTGTTCCCTGATCTCTCTTTTATCTCAGTAATAAAATGAGCATAACGCACCGACAGGTTTTGGATGCATCGTTTCGAAATCATAATAAACATCTAGATGATGGTCAAACCTTGAGACATAAAAACACGACTCACACATGGCACAGAAACACATTAAATAAAAAAGTGTACTACATGAAAGATAATCACAGTACCTCTTTAAAATTGTATCACAACTACACCCACACATACATATACATTTTTGGATTCACCACAAGCACTTATCTCACACCACAAATAATGCACATATCTGTTAGCACTGTGGAGCAACAATGAAAGTAATCCCATGACGTAAATTCCTTGCGACTATGCTGAGAATTCACCGAAAACTAGACGTGGTATATCAATGGAATGCATTTCTATCGGCACGGTATAAAAATCGAAATGTTACTGCAAACATTAAACTGATTCGAACTGGTTCAAAAGACCCGGGACTTTACCTAATGGGAACTATCTGCTGTGCAAGTTCATGGACTGTTACTTGGCTTACGCTTTTCTGGTTAATTTTATGCAGATGTTGCAAGAATTTGGGTTCTCACAGTTCACTACCCGCAATGTAGAAGAAGACTACGATAGCTAGATCGTGAAAACTTTAAGATGAAAAGTGGCTGAACAATATTGCTATTCGACAGTCTGGTTAGATCGCGACTGTCATGCTAGTGTTACCATAACTAATAGAAGAAAACACTTAATTTTGCTCCAGACAATTACATAGCGTAGTCTTTGCATATTAATGAGTAAAGAAGAAACATTGAATTTCCCAGGTATACGATGCAAGTTTCTCAAACATACAGCACACCAATTGAATGTGGTTTTTCTTACTCACTAAAATCTTCTCACCATGAAAAACGTTTCACATATATGTATTGGAGAACGAGGAACGACTCAATTGTCCTAATTCGTGGGAGAGAAATTGGGTTATTAGGAGTTATCATCGAAGAAAAGAAATTATTTGCGATTTAAACAGAAAATATACATCAAAGAATGAAACAATATTTTCTGTCTTTGAAAATTCACAGCTTCCACAAAAATTACTTATATAACCAGGTGAAGCTTGTAAAATAATTTATTCTAACTCAAACACACACACACACACAACACAACACAAATATATATATAAATGAAAATAACTTAATTATATTAAATGCTATTATTGGAATGAATCTACTACTCTCAAAGAGATAATACCGCACCCGCTTTTATAAAATAACGAATAACAGTAGAGTCAGTACCGGCTCCATTAGGACACGTGAAGAAAAATACATGCGTCCATCATTTTTCCATCACACTGCTCTAGTTAGACCGGTCGTAAAAAAGAATATTTTCCAATTTGAAATATTCTCTTTTTTTGATATTTCAGACCCAATGCCTCAACTGTTTAATGAGTTGACCCCTCTTATCAAGTTAAGAAAGATTTCCATAAGCTTAAACAGTTCTGTAGTTTTGTCACGCAAGGTGGAGCTTCTGCATGAAATTCAAAAACTTCCCAACCATAAAGATCCTTCAGTAAATAACCCATTTAATATGTGATTTTTACCTTCAAACTGTGATTGTCCAGACTACTCCTTCCACTTATTATTCCAACCTCTCTCCTTTACGTGCTACAATAAGATTTTATGAAGAACTAAGCAATGATGTCCTTAATTACTTTTCTTGGTTGGACTTGATCCAAATTGATAATTCTTTTTCTTAAAACAGTGTCTTATATAGCCTAGCAGTGTGTCAACCACAGAAGATTGCTTGACCTGAATATACCTAGGAATTATACTACACTAGCTAGAACCCAATTCTTACATATTTCAGTACGTCTCACGTTCCTTCCGGTCTGCACATATTATATAATGTAAGTAGTAGATAAGGTATTTTCAATTTAGGCCCGGATATCTACATCAATCATGATCTGAAATAGGGCATGAACGGTCTCTATCCTGGAAGGCCGTCCCAAAAATTCAAAATCGTGAAGGTTATAGACGACGAAATTTCAATATTACTGAGTTTCAAGAGAAGTTCGTTACAAGAAGTTATTGTATATCTTTGCTATAAATTACTATCACTTAAGTATCTTTTTTGGGCAACGGTGCGTTAAAGTACACAATCTGTTGAGTAGAACAAAAAAGAAAAAGAACTTATATGTTGTTGATTCTAAATATAAAAAACAAGATTTAATCGTAGTAGCTGAAACTCTATGTTGATTTTGTTCGTGTAAGCAGTACCTTAATTACCATAACATTATATGGTTTTTATCTAAAGGTTGATATGACAACCATTAGGAGAAATTATTATTAATGGAGTTGTGAAAGAACAATAAAGTATAATAATGATATAAGTGACGGGTCTGATTCATATATTATTGAACGTGTTGCCAGATATTTAAAAATCACATGAACTGTTGGCTAAATGTAAGGTCAAGAGATATAAGAATAACAAGTTATAATCGTTACATTTTATATGTTATTAATCGCTTCATTTTGGATGGTGATTTACCGACCAGGACGTTGACATTAGTTTGAAATTCAGCAAAGCGATCTCATCATAGCATTCGACACAAATTATATTTTACTCAGAAGTGGAAAAAGAATTTATAGGAACATAAAAATGAGTGATTCAAGGAACGAAAATATAAATGAGGGAACTGATGATGTAGAGCTACCAGGTATGAACTCATCCGCGAACGTGCTGATATTATAAAACAGCTTGGTCAGCAAATATCACAGCAACAACAAAAATGGATACCAAGCTTGAGCAAATGTCCCATCAAATAACCCAATCCCTAATACATCAACTAACACAAAAGGTGGACGCTAAATTTGAGCAAATAAACCAACAAATACATTCCAAGTCGGAACAAACAGACCATATGTTAGAACATATTTTAAATCGATTTACTGATGTACAAATTTCGGTAGAAGTTCTGCGAACTTTGGATAATAAGCATTCGAATCAGATCAGGGAATTGCAGGAAGAAGTAAATGCGATTAAGGAGAAGTTTAAGACTGCAAATAGTGATCGAATTCAGCTATCAATGTTGAATCTATTCCATATGTATCCAGAGCAGTAGTAGAAGATAATAATTCATAGGAAGAATATTCAGAACAAGATGGTAGTGCAGCTACTATAGAGAGAAATGGGAAAAGAAATCATCCATCTCACTGCCGAAAACACATTCCCGTAAATTCCAGGCATTATAAGCATTTTTGATGTAGTGAAATTAGATCGTTAAATAAATTTAGTCTAAAGACGGATGCCATCTCTGACAGCACATTCCCTGAAAAGTTCGAGGAAGAATGTGCTTTAATTGGAGTAGACAGATCTAATTTTTTTGAAAATTCTGCCACATCTTTTATTACCACCGTGTTTCGTCTGGTTTAAAGCAATCAGAAGTAATTTGCATAATTATTTAGATTTTAAAAATTCCTTACTTTCCAATTTTTAAAGCGATTTCATGGGGCCAATAGAGACGCCTTAGTTTCAAATAGAAATTATAACCCGAAATTGGATAAGTTTCTCACTGATTTTTTGATATCTGTATATAATGAATTGAAGCTAATTAATCCGTACCAACAAGAATCAAGAGTAATAGCATCAAACCGAATCTTGTTACATTTTAAGTTGTAGCAAATGTTGATTTCCGCACAATGGGATAATTTCAATCACCTTATTATGATAGTGTAAATTTTGAAAGTCAATATGTTGCAGGCTAATAGTAATTGAAATCAAGGTAATACTAATCGCAATCAAGTTAGTTATGTACCTGTTAGTAACACCCATGTCAGAGAATACAGCGATTTTAATGCGAGAAATAATAAAACATGCCATAGTAACTACAATAGAACTGAATCCAATTTTACCGGTAAGAGAACCAAATCTAATTTTACGGGAAACAAGAACAATGATCGTAATGCATTTAGGAACCAAGCGAATAATAAGTTTAATTTTTCACGAAATCGATCTTGTATTAGATTCATAGGTAGCAGAAATTCTTAAAATAGAAATCTAATTACCGTCGACGTACATAATATTCAGAACTGTATTCAAGATTGTGGAGCTTTATGAAACCTTTGGCAATGTAACTTAAGCTAATGTTGTAGCGTTTAAGGAAAATATTCAATTGAGTTTTCTTTAATTGAATTTAATGCCGTAATGATTTAATTTGTAATTCGTACTTTGTTAAACTTCCACATGGATAATGTAAACTAATCGTTTCGTTTTAAATGTTCAGAAGTTTTATCCAAGATTAACATAGATAATGTTGAATTTTCAGATTAATTCTTAATAAAATAATTTCTTAAATTTTTATGGTATTTGATTATTTTGTTTAATTTTGTGTATTGTTATGATTGCTTTGTAATTTGTTTTACTTATCAGTGTTGCACCTTTCCCCAAATGGAATAAATAAGTTATATAGTATGTCAACAAATACTGAGTTGACTCGTCAACGAGCTTCCGTAATATTGATTAAAATAATATATTTTAGGAACTAAATAATTAACAAGTTGATAGTATTTTTTGAATAAGTCCTATTTTACGATAATTTATAGAATTCAAATATAATTGATTATTAAATAATGAAAGATCATTGTTGATGTAAAATGAAATTAATATATATGTATTGTAATTTATATATACAGACTATTCGAAAATAATGTAGCCATATATGTAAAACTATGTAACAGTCCAGGATTTTTTCTTAAATTGTAACCAATTCAAGTTGCATCGTTGGAAGCCATATATAAAACGATATTGTATATCTATGCTATAAATTGTTTCCATTTTTGTATCTTTCTTTGGGCAATATTGCGTAAAAGTTCACAATCTGTTAAGTATAAGAAAAAGAAGAAAACGAGATTATATGTTGTTGATTCTAAATATAAAGAAATAAGACTTAATAGTAGTGACTGAAAGTCTATGTTGATTTTATATGTATAAACACTTATTTTAGTTACCGTAACACCAGATATTTGTTTATCTAAGGGTTGCTCTGACAACCGCAAGGAGAAATTATTATGATAAATGGGGTTGTGAAAGAATAATAGAAGGTAATAGTGATATAAGTGACGTGTATCATTCATGTATTATTAAACGTGTTGACAAATATTTAAAAATCACACGAACTGTGGGCTAAAGTAACGTGAAAAAATATACTAATAATACGTTATATTCGTTACATTTTAGACGTTATTAATAATTACATCGTTGTACCGAGTATATAAATAAAAAGTATTTATAAGTTTAGTTCAACTCGAAAGCAACAGCGTCTCTTCTATGCTCGGCACAAATATTAAAGATTTATTCAAAATATCCATTTAAATTACCTATATTTTAAGCCAAGACAATGATAACCATCTTATTTGGGAACTGTTACAATGGGCTGGTGTAAAGGCAGAGGCTCGGTTTTACGATATATCTACCCTGTGATTTTGTGTAACTCTCTTTCGATTATTTTTAGCTATTTTAGTGTCACACAATACGAAGGGTTGGTTACTGAATTTTATTTGTTAATAATTTTAATTGGGTATAACTTGGTTAAGTGTGCTTAAATTGTCGCATCTACTAATTATCACCGAATAGATTATTTTCCTTGTTGAAAACTTTACTATTATTATACCAATTGTGAATAAGTCAATTCCGACCTTTGGTGTTACAGAGGAATCACTAGGAATATTCTTCATTTCCGGAAACATGATGCGCGACTAACATAGGGGTCTAAAACTGTCGCTATCTTACTATCTTCATACTACTATCATGAAGGATCTCTTCAGTTGCCAATGTAGTACTGAGCTTGATAATATTATACGACTTCTCCATCTTGCGAGTGTCGGTACGACTCATCGTTTCGTTGATACCTGTTCTGTGTATAGCGAAGTTTCTTGGTTTAACATTCTGTCTCATGAATGTGTCAGGAAAAGGACTATCAGAGTAAACACCGGATCACATGATCTGATTATCATCAGTTCTTAAAAGTATCACATTTCCTTAGATATTAAATTCAGTAGGAAAGCGTATAGTACTAATATTGGATGAATCACCAAATTGTGAAATGCCTTATGTTCTTCTATGTTTTATTTCTATCATTTCCTTTGTAGCAGATGAATTGTTATTGCATAGTTCGAAACTCCTACCGCAAGCCATCGTTACATGTCATTGAAGGTCCCTGCAATGCTAGTTTGAAAGTAATAGAACTTCTTCATTATATTGAAGGCTAACCCAATGAGCGAAGATTTCGAAACCGGAAACATTTCCATATGAGATTTTCACCTCTTGCCTTATGTATATATCCGTAAATGTACTCACATATTCTTCGGTTCCATATTATGTAACGATCTATAATAAGGTCATATTAATTTTAAGTGAAGAATGCAAAAATCCTCCTTCTGATTTCCGAACTCGAACTGAAACAGAAAAAATATTTTGAAGATATATTTAAATGTCGCTTAGGGGCGACCAGTCAAGGAGGAATGTGAGATGTCGTGTAAAAATTATGAAATTCTAATTACGGCCCAATGTAAAGAATGCAAAATAAAGAAGTGTCGCCAGAACCTTATTGTTTGTAATAGGCTCATAGTAACCCCAATTTTTTTACTATTAAATACTACAAATTGTATGTATCTCTCCGTTAATGCCGAGGCTAAAGCGAGATCGAAAATATATAAATATGGTGAGTTACAGTAAGTAAGGACATTTTTTCCGTTACGGAAGAATAAACAAGTACAAGCCTGTCCCGAATACTAAATTCCACAAGATTCAGTGTTAGGTGGCCCACTGTATTTAATTACAGTTACTAAGTAAAACGACTCTTAACTTAGGTCTTAGCCATACCGAAGGCTTCAACATCGTCAGAAAGAGGACTACACTAAACTAACTAGCCAACCTAAATAAGGAAAGCCCTATTTTTTTATACCAAATAATTTCTGTCCTCTAGTGCAGTACCACTCTCAGAAGTTGAAGTGGGAGTAAAGGAAGTGGTCGAGGTGGATATTCATTCATTCTATTCTCTTCTTATTTATCTTTTTCTTATTGGACTTCCTCCTCTTTTGTGATGCCAATCCGCCGGCTGATGTCATTAAAGATGGATTCAACGGATCTCATGCGTTGTTTGGCTTGGTACCCGTACATTATTACAAATACCACAGAATGAATTCTTCATAAATTATCTTCTCTTTTCTTTGTTCTGCTGCAAATACATCACCTTTGAATATATATCCTCCTTCAGAATTCCATTGCACTATGCTATAAAAGAAATAAGAGAAATTTCAAACGATAAAGCGGTAGTCGGTATTTTCGAAAAATTCCTCTTTCGCCTAACGAATATACAAAAGTGGCTTGTGCTCAGGAACATAAGAAAACCTCGTGTGTACCAATATATATTATAGATAAATAGTGTACGTTTACATGGTCCATCTCGGTAAATATTAAACATTCCAAAGAATGATAAAGCATCGATGTTATTGGAAAGTACACGCTTTAATAAAAATGTTGGAATTTTCGGAATTGGACCAACCTTTTGTGCTTTATACTAATATACTGCAGAAGATAAAGAAAACTGCTTCATTAAAGGAGTACTGCTGCCTTGTAAACGCTTTTTAATAGAAAACATCCAGGGTAAGCTGTAATCTTTTCAGAAATGTTATCTGCTAGGACGTAAGACAACTTTGAAGATAACATTAAATTCTACTTATCGATGCACATAGATATGCTGTTTCATTATTCAATTGTTCTCTCGTCTTGCAAATCAAGCGTCTGTATCGTCACGTTTCGATACAAATTGAATATATTCGGATTAATTACCTACTATCAAGTATGTGGTGTACGAGTAGCATGCTGAAATGCTACATGGCATTATTGAAGTTCAAACGTGGGCGGGACTACTCCTTCGAAGGTCAGATTGAGTAAAGTAATAATTGGTTTTCCTCAGTCCTTTTCTTTGCATGCTCGGACGGTCCCTTTTCTCACAAAAGGGCCGCATACTTTTCCAGTCCTAGACTCACCCGAAGGGCTTAGGTCACCTTGGAGTGGAAACCAAATCTCTACTTTTGTTATTTGCTTGACTAATTAAATAAAGTTGTTCTGTTAGTGAATATTATTATTCATGCGAAGGTCTAGTCACGACTAGCAAACTTTATGTCTTGGCTAATTTCGTTTTCACTATTGTCTAGTCTGTTGTCTCTGGAAAGCATAAGATTTGAAAACGAGACGAGACACGATAATATATCGTATGACATTTGAAAGTGATAAAAAATGTAAAAGTCACCAACGTGAGATGTATCAACCCGAATTTCTTTGATGGGCGAGAATGACATACAAACATTATTCCTTTGACTATTTAATGACAACAAAATAATGCAACTCATGCAAGTGTTACCAGTACCCATCGTGCACTTGTTAAACGACTTAAATTCTGTGAATGTTTTACACACACACGACACACACAATTAACCTCTTGACAAACATCATATTTTCCCTCAGGGATATATTTAGTTTTGATGGACTGTCAAATAGATAACCTCATGTCATCGAAATTATCCTTAATAAAGTTGACACTTGGTTAATGTTTGGTGTGCAGTTTACAGTAATGTTCTCGTATGCTCTGTGTTACTATAAGGTTTAGGGCACTATTACACTTCAGTGTTAATGTTCGACAATATTTGGATATATACACGACTGGAAAAGTGCATTTCTCTCTTTCCTGCAGTAGCAGGCAACCCACAAAGCTCGGCAGTTGGGTATGTTGGAATTCGAAAAGCGTTGAACCAAACCTCTATTTTGTAACAGATATATCAGCGTGGCAAACTGCAAATAACGCAATAAAAAAAATTGATAAGAATGACAATTTTACTATTGTGACTGATTTGGATAACATCAAATGTTACAAAATTATCTTACTTAAGCAGTTCAAACAATATGAATGGCAACAAAAAATATCAAAGCTAACCATTCTCTCCTTCACCCCTAAAACGAATCTCATAAAAAAGAAAAAGAGTTATATAATGCAAAGATTTCATATAAAAACCGAAAATTTTAAAAGTTGACACCCGAAAGGCAAGCTCAAGTGAGTGAAATTGTGCACAAACATTGTAGATGTAAAACGAGTGAATACGTGTTTCTTATTTCAGTGGAATAGCTGTTGGGTAGGGCACGGGCCCCTCCAAACATTTGATCACGAAATATCAAAAGTGCGAGTAACAGAGTGTCAGATGTGTGTATAGGACATGAAGAATTGCAACGAAACATTGTGTATGAACAATAGGCAAAAAGTAAACGAATACTTTTTTTAATTTTCGGGGAAAACGGCTTTTGTGGGCAAGAGCCCACGTCAAAAATTTTGGAATTTGACCCAAAAGGCAAGAAGAAGTGGACCGAAAGGAATAAAATGTGCAGAAATATTCTAGAGGTAAGATAAGGGAATACGTGTTGGGTATTTTCATGAAAGAAAATAAAACTGTTGAGTGTACTGAGGCGTTGAGTGGCGGGATGTGTGGACCGAAGCGAACGAAATTGTATGTAGGTATAGGATATGTAAAACATGGCCTTTGTGTTTCACAAGTGTCTTGCCTCCATCCGATTTTTTTCTAATTAGGCAGATTGACTACAAGCGGTAACAGTATAGCGTATTTTATAGTATTTCAGGAGGGATCTTTAACCCTAACAAAGTTTTAAACAATAAAACTATTTATGTCCAATTTGCTGTTGATCTGCCAAAGTTGAAGCAAAATGGATAGAGACATTTGAGAAACACGAAATGCCTTATTTTACATAGGAACAAAATAATATCTACACTCAATTTCATTTGCTTAGGTCCAATCCTTCCTACCCTATTACGGTAATATGTACTTTTTTTTCTGATAGGGCCTAGGCCGCAACACGGTTTTTACTCAAAGATTAAAACACGTTTAATTTATTTTTTGCAAATTGTCCCTATACGAAGTTTCGTTGCAATTCTCCATATTCTTTACGAAATGTTGACGTATGCTTATTTGCACTTTTGATATTTCGTAGTCAACGGTTTAAAAGGTCCGTGACTCACTCAACCGATTTTTTTCTCAGGAAAATACGAAACCTAATTGTCTCATTTTAGCTCTACAATATCTGTGCACAATGTCATTTGATTCGGTTCATTTTTCTTGCTTTTCGACCTCAAATTTCAGAATAGGTGGGTGGAGGTTTTATCCCCTAAAACTGTTTTTCAGCAGAAAATAAAAAAAATAATATATTCGTTTATTTTTTGCGTATTGAACTTACACAAGATGTCGTTACAATTCTTCATGTCCTTCCAACACTTCTAACATACTGTTATTAGCACTTTTGATATTTCACAATCAAAGTTTTGGAGGGGTCTGTGTCTCACCTAAACAGTTTTATTTTTTTCAGGCTTCCCGTGCCGACGAACGAAAATTCTCGTCTAGAGGAATAAATGGCTGATGTATTTTTAATTTAGCTAATCAGAGCTCCTTTAATCATATATATTCGACGAAAACATCTTTAGATTAGATAAAATACACTCGCCAGGTAATTTTATTACAAAATGACGCGAGTCTGTTTACTTTATTTGATAGTTCTCCCATATTAACTTTCTAATGATCGGCGACAGTATCACTTAAGACGACTTAATACCGCTGCTATTTTCAAAATGTTCCCCATTCATTTATATGGGAAACTATTCCACTTTTCGAGCCGAAACGACACGGACTTTCAAGATTATGATTGTATTGATTTCTTCTGTGTAACTATAAAGTTGTCTGTATCTTAGTTAAATTAATTTATCTGGTACGAAAATATAATATTATTTAAAATGGAAAGAAAAATGCGCTAGTGAAGATCAAAAGCATTGGAAATTGAGAGTAATGAAAAAGCAAAAGACAACATACATTATCTTAGAAAAACATATGATACAGTCCTAACGCAATAGGTTAACATTTGTAAGTGAAATTAGTGGAATTCTAATCGTAATAGCTCGTTTTTGTAACTGTATATTACATTGCCATCTAGTGGCGAGCAACATAACTCAGTTATGAGTAGATGTTGGTCTCGCGGAGGAATATCACGCTCGTATGCTTCTGATACTCTCAAGCGTTAAATTCAAAGTTCAGTCTTGTGTGTAATAAATCATTTCACGAGTAAGTAAAAAGGTCGTTTGTTTTTATCAACGAGGAGAAAGAAAAGAAGAGGATTGAACTTAAATTCTTGGAGAGAATAACAAACTATTGTAAGTGAAGTTCAACGTAAAATATGCGATATAATGTTTGTCATTATAAAGAAACCTTGAGTGCAGTTTGGAAAAATTACTCAGTAGCTTCAGCTCGTATTTGTTTCAGACGAGCTCGCGTGTGGCGTTGCCAAATCTTCTGTACGTGTTCTGAGTGCGGCACAGTCACAATTAGATCAGCTGAGGAAAAAAAGCGAGAAAAACTGCTCGCACAATGAGCGAGTAGTTATTATTCTCACTATATTTACGTTTTAGTTTATTGCTGTATTATTGTATACAACTCCCCATTCGAATCTCCGGGAGGAGGATGGTTCGGGAAAGACTATTGGACGAGAAAGTAATGATGGGGGAAAGACAGACAGAGAAAGAAAGACAAGGAAGAGCAAAAGGTTTAGGATAGGGATATGGAACGTACGTACTATGTTACAGGGAGGAAAATTAGAAAATCTTAAAGAAGAAATGAAACAAAATAATTTAGATTTGGTAGGCGTTTTAGAAGTTAGATGGGAAGGTAATGGGTATTTAACAGCGAAGGATATAGAATGTTTTATTCAGGTAATGAAAAGGGTGGTCATAATGGCGTAGGAACAATTCTTGGAAAGCGCTTAAAGGAGAAGGTAGTGAAAGTAGAATTTATTGATGATAGAGTTATGATGTTAAGACTTAAAGGGAAAACGAAGGATCTAGTGGTGATACAGACATATGCACAGACGACTTCGCATGCAACTGAAAAAGTAGAAAGAAATCATGAGAACATAGAAGAAATTATAGATAGGGAGAAGAAGGGTGCATGCATAATTCTAATGGGAGATTTCCATGCAGTTGTCGAAAAAAAATAAGAGGTAACAGGCAAATACGGTTTAGGCGAACGAAATGAAAGAGGAGAGGGACTGGTGGATTTCTGTAGACAGAATTCACTAGTAATTGGGAACACTTGGTTCAATCAGCACAAGAGAAGAAGATATACATGGAAATCACCAATATACGGCGGAAGATATCAGTTAGACTATGTTGTGATTCAGGAGAGGTGTCGGAATAGCTTAAAGAACGCGAAGACCCTTCCTGGTGCTGATATTTTCTCTGGTCATAATCTTGTGCTGGCCGAAGTAGATATTCAACTGAAAAATGTAGGCAGAAGAAAAGTAGGTAGCTAAGTGTTGAATACTAAAAACTTGAAAAACGAGGAAATAAGAAGTCTTTTCGTTGAAAAATTCGAAGAAAAATTTTCAAACGAGGAAAGAATAGATGCAGGTAGTAACGCACGGTGGGAACATATTAAACTTTGATTACATCAGGCTACAGGAGAATCAGTAGGTTACCGCGAGCACAAAACTGCTAAGAAACCATGATTTACAGAGCAGATGTAGCAGAAAATGAGGGAGAAGAAGATGTGGAAACAGGTTGATACAGAAGAGGGCAGAAAGATGTACATAAAGTTAAATAATGAATTACAAAGAGAAACAGACAGAGCGTGGGAAGAGTTTTACAAAAGAAAATTCGAGGACATAGAAGAATTAGAAAGAGTTGGGAAATATGAGGACATGTACAAGGAGGTGAAATCTATGGAATTTCAGAGGAAACAAGAGGGTTTTATGATGGCAGTAGAAAATAAGAATAGGAAGGTAGTCAGCGAGAGAAACGAAGTCACAGGAAGGTGGAAAGAATACGTTGAAGACTTATATGAGAGTAGGGATAGACAGTGTAGCCTAAATGTTGAATTAGAAAATGAAGTAGGAGAGGATGATAAAGGATTTAGTATTCTTTGGGATGAGTTTGAAAAGGCTATACTAGAGATTAAGAATGGTAAGGCAAACGGAATAGATAACATACCAATCGAATTCATTAAAAATATAGGAGACAAGGGAAAGAAAGAATTGTTCCGACTATGCAATGAAATATATGAAACAGAAGAATGGCCAACTGACTTTCTGAAAACGATCATGATACCAATGGCTAAGAAATCGAACCCAAAGGAAGTGAGGATTATAGAACTATTAATCTCATATCTCATGCAGCTAAAATTCTGCTCCGAATACTGAACAGAAGGTTATATGAAAGAACAAATAAATAAGTTGTTGGAGGAGTAGTTCGGGTTCAGAAGAGTCAAAGGCACAAGAGATGCAATTGGATTACTAAGGGCGATCGGTGAAAGATTTATAGAAAAGCGAAAAGAGGTATATGTTATATTTATTGATCTAGAAAAGTCTTTTGACCGCGTGAATTCGGAATTGTTGTTGGGAGTTCTAAGGAAGATAGGGTTGGAATGGAAAGATAGAAGACTCATAAGAAACTTATACATGAACCAACAAGTAAGCGTTATGATAGGGGAAGAACTGACGGGGAAGGGGAGTTCGACAAGGATGCTGCCTCTCGCCAACACTTTTTAATGTCTATCTAGAAGAGATTGTGAAAAAGAGTTTACATGAAGATGATGGCATTTCCGTAGGAGGTAGAATGATTAGAAGCATAAGATTTGCAGAATCTGAAAAGAAAATCAATAAAATGTTAGAAACAATGAGAAAGGGTTTCAAGAATATGGGATGAAAATAAATGTTAGAAAGACAAAAGCCATGGTGATTGAAACGAAGGCGTCTGTGCCAAATATAGAAGTATAAGGGGAGAAAATAGAAGAAGTGAATAGTTTTCTATATCTGGGTAGTATTCTAAGTAATAACATGAAGTGAGAACGTGAAATAAAAGCAAGGATAGGGATGGCGAAAGAAGCCTTTAGGAGGAAGAAAAGTGTTTTGTGGGACCTTGAATAAAGAGTTGAAAAAAATATACATAAAATGCTTCGTGTGGAGTGTTGTACTGAACGAGGCGGAAACGTGGACATAACGTAAAGGTAATGAAAATCGACTGGAAGGCTTCGAAATGTGGGTGTGGAGAAGAATGGAAAGAATTAGTTGGGTCGAGCGGAAAACGAATGAGAGAGTGTTAGAGATGGTGGGTGAGAAAAGAATACTTTTAGATATTATTAGGAAGAGAAAGGGAAACTGGTTGGGACATTGCCTAAGAAGAGATTGTATCATGAGGGACGTCCTAGAGGGTATGGTGGCGGGAAAGAGAGGGAAGGGTCGAAGGAGACTACAATTAATGGATGATATAAAAACAGAAAAATCATACGCGAAGACGAAGATGTTAGCGGAGGACCGTGGAGCATGGAAGCTTCTCAGCTGCGGCAAGTGACCTGCCAATAAAGGCAAAATACCTATGATGATGATGTATACAACTAAGCCAGATCACAGTAATATCCAATAATCAGTGCCAGATATAGGGCAAGGGACAAACGCTTCGGCAGTTTAAAGTGCGGCGAGCTGTCAAAGTAAAAAGTTAAAGCTCCTAAAAAGAAATACAATCACTTATTGAATTCAATTTGGCCTAAAAGTATTTCAAATTTCAATACCACTAATTACCTTTCCGATCTCCCTCCCTAAGTGGGTGAAGCGGGAGTGAATGGTAAAATCTCAAATGAGAAACCCACTTTTACCTGCAATAGGTATTGTTTGTCTAAAACAATTGATTGTACAAGTAACTGGGATTGTAATGAACCGATATTGTGCAGACGACTTTTGAAGAAAACCAACGTTTGTACACGTTGATAAAATTGCATTCTTCACCAAATCGCTTTCGCATTTCAGTTGATTCATTTTTGCACAAATCATTGCCTGCAATCAAAATGAAAGGTACCATTGTTTCCATTACAGACATCTATCTCTTATAAAAATACATTTCGGGTAATTTTCTTGTGTAAGACAATTTGATAAAGCTAAGGCTCTCATTTGCAATTCACCGCTCCTTCCCGTCCCAGTTCACCACTTACGGAGGACGTTGGAACGATGATTTTCTAGGAATTAGAATTATGACACTTTTACTCTAATCATCTTCCCCACTGTTGCATTATTTTCAAGCCCTGTAATGATAAATACTCTCTGTGATTTCTATAGGAGTTTTACTCTGTTCATTCGTTATTAACTTCAACCGTTTTAATATCAGTGATATTGGACGTTTTATCTGATAAAGGCTCCATGTCTTGGGGGCCATTTTGAAAACGGTGACCCATGTGAACAATATTTTGCCACATAGCTTTGTAGTTTTTAATGATATATCGGACAAGATGTCACTCGCCCCATGTTTCTATTTAAAGTTGGTCCCCGGGACCCCTTGAAGAGCGGCCCTGAGGGAACCGCGACATCCGAGTTCGATTTGCCCTATGGTATTTCCTATTTGAGTTTTTGTTCAGTTCATTGATGTTCAACCGGTTTCGAGACATTTCCGTGGAAAGATTAAAATAGCTACCCTGATCGATTTTCTAATACAAACTTAGCACATATATACTAGACTGAAAATAAATCGGTAGGTTCTTTTTCTTTCTTTCGGAAAATGGGTTAAGGGGGGCAAAGGGCCCTTTTCAAAAAAGTCCCCCTTTACTAAAAGGGCCACATTAAAGAAACGAAACACTGCGAATGCAAAGATGACTTCAAAGTAAGAAATACGGGTTTTGTCGTTTTTGCGAGAAAAGTGTTTCAGTGGGCAATGACTCCCTTCGAAATGACAAAGCACCCCGGATAATTCTTACGGAAATTAGACTTCGGTGGAATTGTTTGAAATCGTAATAAGTTGTAGATATTGTGTATCTGAGAAAAGTCTCTATGGGAACAACCACCAGTCACTGACTGTTTGGACACTACAGGGACACTTTTTTGAAAACAGCCGAAGATAACGATATTCTGAATTTCAGTAAAAATGACTCAAACCGTGATGTATTGTAGACATTGTGATCCTGAGAAAAGGTCTTCACAGATGTAACAACCAATCACTGACCATTTGGACACTACAGGACCATTTTTTTCAAAGCAGCCGAAGATAGTGATATTCTAGATTTCAGTAAAAATGAATGAAACCGTGACGTGTTGTAGATATTGTGTTCCTGGGCAAAAGTCTCAATAGGCGCAGCCACCAATCACTAACCGTTTGGCCACTGTAGGGCCACTTTTTTGAAAACAGAGAAGGTACAGTTATTCTGGATTTCGGTAAAAATGAATGAAACCATGATGTGTTGTAAATATTGTGGTTCTGAGAAAAGTTTCAATGGGAACAAACACCAATCGCTGACCGTTTGGCAAATATAGGGACACTTTCTTTAAAACAGTGGAAGGTAACGGCATTCTGTATTTCGGTAAAAATTAATGAAACCGTGATGTGTTGTAGATATTGTGATCCTTTGAAAAAGTCTTAACGGACGAAAAAACCAATCACTGACAGTTTGGCCACTACAGGGCCACATTTTTGAAAACAGTGGAAGATAATGGTATTCTGGATTTAAGTAAAAATGAATGACACCCTAATGTCTTGTAGTTGTTGTGATCCTGAGAAAAGTCTCAATAGGCACAGCCACCAATCACTGACCGTTTGGCCATTATAGGACCACTTTTTACGAGAGGAATAGGGATTTGAAGAAAATCGTAGTTCTTTACGTTGGCGGCAATAATACCCCATCTGATTCTTATATTGACATGAACCATACCTCGCTGTGAAGGTTATTAAACGCAGATTCCAACGAGTTAACTTTTGTACACCTCGTGCCAAACTCGTAGAAGAAGAAGACAACGAAATGTTTGATGACAATGAGATTTTTTGTTTTTGAAAATTTGTCAAATCCTGGTATCACTTTTACTTGTATCACTGCAGGAAAAATAATCTAACGTGTACGCCAGATATTGATTACCATCATGTAAAGCAATGAAGGGCGAAAGTTCAATATCAAGTGAGGAAAAATTCCCAATGTGTTTCCTACGATAATCACCCTGTACATATTTTTCGAAATATTTTAGTCTACCCTGAAATACAGAGATATGATTCATACCTCATTTAAAAGCATGTAATACACACAGTGCAACGAGGTAACCTTTGTGTCCCTCATTCCCAACCCGTAAAAAATTTGAAGAAGAAATTTTAAAATATGAAATAAAATATATTTTCTTGACTTTGGCAACACTGTTATTTGTCGTGCGCAAGAATGGCCATACACAGGGTACCGTTAGTTAGGATGCTTATTTATCTTTTATTGGTACAACTTTTTATGCTTGTAGCTCCTTTGCAGGGAGTCTCCCTCCCCCAAATGCTGAGGGGTAGGGGAACTTGCACATCCAACTTATCTCTCACCCTTTCGTTGCTGGACTCCCGATGTAGATGAAATGGACACCATTCGAAAATTTGATCCTTCCTAAGGTGATGGATATTTAAGTCGTCTCTTTAGGTTAATTAGGAGTGAAGTGATAGAGGTTTAAACTGCTGGCTCAACCTTGAGGCATTCGTCCTGTAAATGTTAAATGAGAAGGTAACGGTATTCTGTATTTCGGTGTAATTGTTTGAAACTGTGATATGTTGCGGACCGCTTGGCCACTACGCGGCCATTTTGTTGAAAACAGTAGAACGTAATTGTATTCTGAATTTCGGTGGAATTCCATGAAGCCATAATACCTTGTGTTATTGCATCCTGAGAAAAAGTTTCAATGGGCACTACCACCAACCACCACCACAACCACCAACCACTGACCGTTTGAACATTTAAGAGCGACGTTTTATGACAACAGCAGAAGGTAGGACTGGATTACAGTGGTATTGGTTGAAACTGTGATATCTTGTAGATATTGTGATTCTGAGGAAACGTCTCAATGGGCACAACCACTAATCACTGACCATTTGGCAACTACGGGACCACATTTCTTAAAACAGCAGAAGGTAAGGTTATTCTGGAATATTGGTGGAATTGCATAAAGCCACAAAAGTCCTATCCATCAGCCAGAAAAAAGAATATTAAGAGTAACTTCTAACATCATTTAATAGACTGTTGACATTACTACCCAGGTTAGGATTATTCTTGGTGTCGAAAATTCGACCGCTACACTAAAATTATTAGACATTACTTCTTACATTTCTCGTAGCTTTCGCTTTTCAGTCTGACCATTTAATGACACCATAATTTCAAAAGCAGCTAAACAAGCTGAACGAGCGAGCCATTTATCAAACTCGACTCGAGTCGACATTTTTGCACATGGTTTTGTTGTCCATATCAAAGGATATTATGAATTAATGTATGTAGCTAGAGTTCAGTGGAAGTTATTTTTTAAATTAGAACTGCTATAAGCAATGAATAAAACTACATCATACAACCTTTCTTTTCTTCTCCTTGGCCAAAAACTACATGAATACTCCATATTTTAAATTACGGCAAGTGAGGTGGCTCAGTGGTAGAGCGTTCACCTTCTGTGCTTGGGGTCCCTCATTCGATCCCAACTCGCTCCGTGAGGACTTTGTGGTGGACAAACTCAATGTTCGTGGGTTTTCTCGGGGTTCTCCCACTTTCTTCATTCGACCATTTCATTCATTTATCATCATTACCGTCTCCTTTAGCCTAGCCGGCATAACCGTGGGACGCAAAAGTAAAGATTTCATTTCATTTTAAAATTACGGCAAAATATTTACAATCATCTACGAGCGTCTTCCTTACACCGTGTCGAGAGTTCAAGTCTTGATGAGATGAGCCTTGAAATTTGATCGTTTTACGTTGCTTACGACTATACCTTAAATGTAAAGTCACCGTGTCATATAATCTTGATAATTAACAAGATGCTCGAAAGGATTGCAATAAGCAGGCCTATCTGCTGGTGTAGAGGCTAGCCCGTATTTCCTTTATTGTACGTGTTTCCAGGTTTGATTCCCGGTAGGAGAGAACAAAGTTTAATTTTTCATCTTCATTAACCATTTATCTTCTTTAACCGAAAGACCATAATGGTGGGACATTAAATTAAGCTTTTTTATTTAATGAGCAATCGAATATGGTTTAAGTCTTTGATCTATATACACGGAAGAATAAGAGGCTTATTCAAAAAATTGGAAATGAATATTTGAAGAGAAATTTATTTGTTATCACAATCTTCTAGTAGGTTCAATATTTCTATTCATATCTAAAAGTTATCAAAGGTTCTACGGAGATATATTTCTTCTATTAGACCAAACTTGAGCTTAATTGTCATCTTAACTCTCACCAATCAGCTTAGAAACTCTTAAAAATGTGAATTTGACATGAATATAGATCATTCTCAATTATTTTTATATGACATCCACCGCAAGGGGACATGAGATGTCTTATCCCTACAATATTATTTTCTGATCTTACGTCATATGTGTACCAAACTCGATTGAAATTGCTACTATTATTCCAGAATTATGCTTGGACATACATAACATACTCTAGTGATGATACCGAGAACGACACTACTCCAAGTATATTGTTTCTCGTTTTGAAATTTCGAGGCGAAACCGATTTCGAGACAGACTTTAGTAAATCGAAAGGAGACCGAGAGTCAACATAACGAGCCTTTCTCGAGAGCCCGAAACAAAAGCATGAACGAGACAGACAATTGTATTTCGAGACATGCCGAGACAAGACCAAGCTCAATATTAAAAGACTTGGTCTCATGTCGAATATTAACAGAAATTACTGAAATTACATGCCTTGCTCAACATTTGTTACTGTTGTGTTATACGTTACTTGGTCGAACATTTGCACTTGGGTGGTCTAAGTCATAGTCGTGTGCACGGGAGAGAGGGAGAAAATGCCACCTCTAATAGCTTGGTATTTAGGTATAACGAAAATGTTTTAAACAACATAATTTGAATTGGGAATCAATATATTTTATTCTCTTTCCAGTCTTCAAAATGACCGAAAAACTAGTTTGCCAAAATAATACGAAACTTTGTTTTGTAAATATAAACATATAATGTTTCAGTTTACAAACATTTCTTTTCACACAGCTTAATAATTTTCCTTGGAAATATATGTTTGTTTTATTTTACTTTTTACTGCAACTGCTCCTGTTGTATCAACTTTGTTCTAAAATTGAGAATAAAATTTTAAGATTGGTAGAGAATAGGAATTTCAGAGTAAGACATGATCGTGTGAAGAGAAAAATTATCATATTAAACCAGAGAATTGATTTAAAATATCAAGATGTAAATTGCATTGTTAGTTGACTTGGAATTTAGCGTCCCTTTCCGCACTGAAACAATACGAGATGTAGACCTACGATTTAAGGTGGAATCTAAGCTACCGTTATGCGTTGAAACTTTTCAATGACCTTTCACCAAAATTTGAACCCAGAACTCAATGCTCCAAGGCACTTGCTCTGGTTAGTAGTATAGTAGTAGTAGTATAGTATAGTGTTAGTTAAGAATAATGCAATGCAAAGTGTTTTAATTAATTGATTAGGTTCAATGTTGATTTTCGATACCGATGATATCTCAACCAAAATGTTTGCTGCAAAATATCACTTTCGACCATATCAGCGAGGCTACATTAGATATAAACTACAGCTTAACGTGGGATCCTAACCGCTGGAACTGAAGTGAATGGAATTCGGATTTACCAAGACGAAGGCACGTACGCTAACCGCTTAGTTAAGATGGAGCTTCATATATTGATCGAAACGACACCGAGACTGATACATTTTTTTTAACTCGAGAAGAGACCTAGAATGTATTGAGTTCCATTTTGTTTCTATACCATTCCTAACGTACACATCCTTTTTATCCATTTGCATAGAACAATATGGATGTAGGAATAAATCGAAATAATATAACACCAACTGAAATTATTCCCAAGTTTGATTAAGATAAAGTTGCTGTTTTGGTTGTTTACTTTGTATGTACTTAGTTCAACAAAGTGGTAAAAATAACTGTGACAAAGCATCCTATATGCTAATACTATAGTGATAAATTTACCGATGACGAAATTACTGTGTAAGAATTTCTACTGACGAAATTACCTACATGCTAATATTTGGTTTCAAAATTACCTAAGTTCGGCAAATCACCCAGAATGGAGGTGGCACAATTTGGTGCAAATTGTTCTGTGTCAAATTCACATGCGTCCCTTAAATGGAACTTGTATACAGTTGATTCTGAAACCACGTGCACGATCACTATGATCGCGCTAAATTTGGTCAACATTACTCAAACCATTTTCGAGAGAATTATCTGTAAATAAACGTTTACAGTAGATGCATAAGTTACGTTAGTTCAGCTTAATAAAGCTTAGTTGATTGATTACGTTTAACGAGGTTTATGAAAGGCGAACCTCTATATTAATTTGGAAATTGCAGTACGCCACTTCTTCTGTACAAGGAAAATAATTTAATTTGGATTTAATTTTCTGTTAATTAAAGGCATTGCTAGTTCTTATAAATGAATTATTATTAAACATTTACGTTTGACGTTTCTTACTTTTCCCTTAAGAAAAAAATACATTGAATGTTATAAAAAAGAAAAGATCAGATATACTTAATACGATGATGAATAGAAAGTAATTAAAGCTCCATAATTTTCCCCAAAATCATCTTCGTACTGCGGGTAGATAATAAGTTTCTACTTCAGATTAAACTATAAGTTTCGATGATGAAAACGATCTTTGAAGTGGCACCACTTACAGGCCCAAAACATTCGACTTGGAAAGAGTATTCTTATCTAATGCTTTGGCATTCAATGATAAAACTTAAATATAACGTGTTATGTTCCCTGAGATAGAAGATGCTTGAAAATAATAATTTTCAGTACAAAACTTTTATTCATATCAGTAAATTTTTCGACTTTTGTGTAATAGGCATGATGGTAATTACAATCTCATCAGTATTTAAGAAAAATTGAAGAAAATAACGAATGTTTAATACCAGCTGCCTTCTTGGAGCTTTCCCTTCATGCGATGAGAAATAATTCTTAAAACCACCTAATTTTCAGCCTGCTTCGGATTAGGAATATCAAAACCTAATATACCGTAAGCAAATTAACTTCGAGGAGTAAAATAATTCCAGATTTTTTATAAAAGTGAGTGTGGAAATGTGAAATATCTAATTTATCTGTATATGTAAGATATATTGAATATGAATACTTACAAATATCTTATTTTAGTAGGTTGTCATTCTTCGAGAGAATTTTGAGAGGGCAACATCCTAGTTCCGAGGATTTTGCCTCAACCAGCTCTGTAGGTAAGAAAAGAACTCGCTAAAATGAATCAGAGACCCAAGAGATACTGCTGACAATTAACTTATGTTCTTTAAGTGACTATAAAAGCAATGAAAACATATTGAATTATTAATGGGGGGTCTCCTTCCTGAAGGGAAAAGAACCCATAATAATTTTTTTAACCCATGTTTACTGGGACGATGATAAAATCAGGATTAGATGAGAGCGTTTTTGTTTTGTTTACGCTGATGTAATGAACATTATTCTCACTACACGAAAACCTACCGCCATGTTAGTAATGATAAAAAATATATCACACTGACTACAAGTACAAATTACAGCTACATATATGGACAGGTGCATCGACCCTAAGAGAAAAGAGGAATAAATTTCAAGGGAAAGTAATTTTCAGGGAAAACCACTAATCTTCGAAACTGGATTTGAAAATGTTTCACTCTGCAACTGAATCCTGTCCATCATCATTGTTTGTATGTGGAAACTTGGCGTCCTTGAGTCGGACTTCTTTTTTTATACTTTTTCGGCCTATCTTAGATGAATTATCAATTAGTTTGGCTCTCGAAGCTTCCTGAATAGTTAATTTCTTAAAAGATACTAATGTTCCTGTCGTTACTGATTTTGGACTGAGGAAACCCAAAATGTATCTAGAACGAGCTGGCTTATTGCTGCTCAAATCGTTGCTGGTACTGAACTGGAGATTCTCGCGGCGTAATACCAGGGTTTGTGAAATAGTTCCAATTACAGCAGATTTTGGCGCCGGAGAGTACAAAACGAATACAAAATGGTAAACTCTGGATCAAACCGTATTGCAGAGAGGATATGGGCATCTCAAGAAGGACGAGTGGGGTCCAAAAAATTCTACCAAGTTTTCTATTCGTAATTTTTTATAAGAATTCCTGCCCAATAGCGGGCCTAGTTTTTGTATACCATTAATATTTCCCTATTAGAAATACCCATACACTGAATGTTATCGTGATAATAATGTATGAATAAAGATATTTCCCCAAAATATAGTTACAATAGAATTATCCTGAATTTCCACGTTACTTAAAAGTATAATTATAATCAATTGAAGATCATATATAAATTGAAACCTATTTCAGAAAATTTTAGCAAGGTACAGAAGAGACCATATTACGTGATTGTAAGGGTACATTACAAGGCAAGAAGGCACACACACATACATACCGAAAGAATCAATTCCATATGGCACATCAAAATATAAACTAGATAAACTTATTTGAAGATACCAGATATGAAAAACAAAAGGTAAGAAACAGATGTCGATATTGTCATCTTAGAAATTATTTCTACATAAGCAATGAACTCTTTTTACGTTGAAAGCTATTCGTGAATTACGATGTTTAAAATGGGTTTATTAATTTGGTATTTAGCATCTACTCTCCTGTGACGGTATGTCTTGATCACTTAGAAACCAGATGTAGTATGCCTTCATCATTTAAATACCAGCGCATAGCGTCTCACTGCGACCACTGAGTATATATTTTCCGTAACTCGTAATTTGCACCTTAAAACGTATCTGAAACCGGGTTTATTTCCTGTTGGCCTCCAGAAATTTTTCGTTGGAAATCCTCCGCACCTTAATGATGTCCATCCTTAAGCATGTAGAGCCACTTTGCGGCCCCGTATTTCGGAAATTTCTGCGTATGGGCACAAACGCGAATTTACGTGTCTCCTACCTTGGTCTCCAGTAACACACATCCAGACCCCAGCCAAATCGGTTGTGTACAAGTAATGTCATTCGCTTCTTACACTGTAAATCATATGGTGTAATGAAACACCCCAAAGTACATTTTTCAAGTGTGATGTAGCACTTATGAGGTGTTTTTCTGAATAAAACCCCCTTAGGTGTCACGTATAAACCCTCTCCGTGTTAAAGTTCCACATACAAGTGTAGGGAAAGCATAAGGTGTTACTTTACACCCTTTGCAAAGTAACTGCTAACTACATCACTTCTCATGATGGGCTGTTCTCACGTTGTCTTTACTTGTTGGTGTGTTTTTCCTCAAACGCGAAGAAGAAAACATAATTTAAAGCACTGGCCCATCATGTGAAATGATGTAGTCAACAGTTACGTCTGAAAAGTTGTATAAACTTTCACGTATACAATTCTTGATTAAATCTCTCAGTTGCACCCAATTTTTAAAGACTACAGACCTCCAGGCCTTATAATGTAAAGCAATATACAGATCAACACAAGACATTGCAGATAACGTTATGCAAGCAGCATTCACCGGTACGAAGGGGGAACACCTGAAAAGTGATTTGTTACACCTTCGGTGGGAGCATATTCCATTACACCTTTCGCGTAGAAGCATTTACACCCTAAGGTGTAACTCAAAGGTTACACCCCAACCCTAATTTTCCACCTTAAGGTGTAACTAGGGTGAAACAAGAAAAAATTGTTTCACCCTAAGGTGTAATGTTACACCTTAATTTTCAGTTACACCTTCCAACTTGTCAATTGCACCTCAAAAGTGGCAGCATTTAGGTTCCACCTAAGGGTGTAAGTGAAGGCAGTGAAGTTACTCCTCAAAGGTGTTTGTTTACACCCAAGGGGTGATAGTTTGGCGGCAAAATTTGCAGGTTCGTTACACTTATAAAGTGTTAGGTAGCACCTTACAAGTGTTAGTTAACACTTTTCAGTGCAACCTTAGACCTCGTAGGTGTAGTTTACGAACTCGATACTGTACACCTTTGGGGTGTAACAAATGAGCCGGTGGAAACTTTACACCGTTCACTTACACCTTGAGGTGGAACCTAAATGCTGCCACTTTTTTGGTGTAAAGTTACTCCTTTTTGATTTACTGTAAATCATATGGTGTAATGAAACACCCCAAAGTACCCTTCTCAGGTGTGATGTAGCACCTACGAGATGTTTTTGTGAATAAAACACCCTTAGGTGTCACGCATACATCCTCTCCGTGTTAAAGTTCCACATACAGGTGTAAGGCAAGGATAAGGTGTTACTTTACACCCTTTGAAAAGGGTGTAAAGTTAACGGCTAGGGAGTAAACGATTACGCAGGGGTGTAAACTGCTTAATCAGGAAGTTCACATTAGTCGTTTTTATTACTCTGGTAAGTATATATTATTGTCAGGTATGCAAATATATTATTCTCTTCAAATATAAATATTTTTAACGTTGGTCTTTAAACGAAATATACGACAAGTGTAAATAATAGAGGGCGGTGTAAGAAATTAGTATGGCAAGTTGATTCACGTAGTGCCGCAAATTGACCTTTGATTTACATAATTTTTTGGAGTGTATCATACGGGCTTTTGGAAAGAAACACAACATTACAGGTAAAGAATAGCATTTCATAATGTTAGTATCATTTGGATTAACATTTTTATTATTTAAGATTGTAACCAGTTAAGAAATGTTTAAGAACGTTACACTGAAGCAACTCTTGCATGCTGCATTCAAAGCTGAAATAGACGTTGTTATATTTAATTCGTAAAGCTTGGAACACGAGATGCACTTTTCTCTGCTACAACTTTGAACCTTGAGCACAACGCTACAATGGGATGGTCCTAGATTGCTCTTAAACCAACATCTTTCATACATGACTTCGCTTGGCATTCCTGCGAAATAACATTTCTCTAACACTGGGTAGAACATCGCCACAGGTAGGCTTACTGATTTCAGGGAGCAAGTTTAGTAGACAAGGTTCTGCTCAGCACTGACAATGTCACTGCTGACAATGTCACAATGAGTTGTAATAAAGATAGAAAACAACGTATCCTGCGTAAAGATAGAAAACACTCGCTGACGCTCGCTCGTCAACCTACTTGTATTTTAGTGTATAGCAAGAAATGCATATTTTTCTATCATTTTCTGTGATTTTCTGCGTCGATAAACAGTGGTAACAAACCTAAATACTGGGAGGGAAGAGTTTCACTCTGCAGTGTTTCCAACTATTTTTAAAGGTTGCAGTTTAGGCCCACATGTTATAAGTAGCCCAATCTGTTTGTGCTTAATACCATAAAGAACGCCATAAATTATATAGTTGTTATTGAATGGAGGACTGGTTCACCATTCCTGTAGTAATGCAGAGCTATTGTGTATAATGACATGTGCATGGAAATTACCAATTTAAGAAAATCGTAAAACATACGTAAGTGAGATTCTACCATGTACTACGGGGGTAGAATCGCACCATGCAGCGTGCGGGTTTACGTTCGACGCACCAATCGAAATAATTGTTGAAAAATTATAATTCTTCACCAATTTCCTACCTATTGTTTTCTATGACATTTGTGCTGGGTGACATGAAAATATCTCAATTTGCGTAGATAAAAGTCAAGGGGGCCACCAGAGATAATTGTTGAAAGATTCCAATTGTTTTTCGATTTACTTATAAATACAGTTTCCGGATGTATGGCATAAGAACTTCAGTGCAAAAGCATAAATCAACCTGTGATAGGTGGTCACTAAAAAGCACGAATGTTACCTAACCGAGTCAGGGTAGGCGAAGCTGGTGTGCCCGCGCTGGGTGCGTACGAAGGGAGCAGGCGCGTCAGTGCTGGTGGGTATACGCGTAAGCGAAGATAGTGAAAAAGAAATAGATTTTGGCAAATATATGAATTTCAATAGTAGTTATCCTGGTTTCATACTAGTGACGTTCCACATGCAAATATAAAATACTGTTTCTGTACATTGTGCAGAATACACCGCCAGTGGAAAATATAATTTAATAGAGTAATCTCTCATATGCACTCACTTATTTTATCTACCGCAATGCTCTCGTAATGATTGTACGCTAGTAACCCTACATTTGTAAACCTAAAATACAGCTGTATTACTTTGCATAAAAATTTTTCGCCTGCAGAAATATATTCCTTATAAATATATCTTTTCGTGCAAAGTATTATTTTACCTGTAAATCTTTCAAAATGTGGTGCGCCAAAAATACACCACTACCTTAGCAGATTGGGTAAAAACAAATATTACGTTTTAGTCGAGTTCATTATAAAACAGGAGCAACCCCTAAAGCACAGCATTGACAATGTCAATGACTAAAAGATTGCTTTAGTGTCGATAACTTGGAGACATACACAATATCTTGTAACTGTAACTTTAAATCAGTTAAAGCTCACTATGTTTGAGTTTGTTTTAAGTATACATTTATCGGTTGACAAATTATTTTCTCTTGTTATAGCCAGGGAAGAATCCAGATACGCTTCCACTAGAGAACTGTGGAATTCCTCGCCGTTGGTCTCTCGACTTGTGCATGTGCCTTTGCTGTATGTGGTTCTGGATTGAATTCAAAGTGAGAACCAAAAATTAATTTCAGAATCCTTTACTTGCTAAACATCTGTCTTCCCTATCATAGAGAGGGTAAGCATGGGACGTTAAACTAACGAATTTTCATTTCATATTTTTTTCGATGAATGTGAATTCTTTGGGGGGAAAAGGAGGTGAAGAAGAAATTTTCCTTTATTTTTTAAAAACGCTATGGGATTGGATATTTTCTCTTTCGGGATTGACTAGTGAAACCTGATTATAGTGCATCTTTCTTTTAGGATTATTATTGAAATCCAGCATTTTGCTAAATATGGAATAAAAGTATTGATACAACATCAGCGTGTGGATAGTGTAAGGGTAAGTATAATTGCTTCAGCATATAATAAATTTACAATTCCTTTCAGATTCTAGGTCTCAAATGGAAAGAATTAATTTTATTGTTTTAACATACAATATAATTTTGAAACTTGGGAACCTAATGTTATCTTTGTGTCTGTAATACATATTAATTTGTCGATTGACTTCAGAGGACTGCGTTTAACCCATAAGCACAATTTGCCTATAGTACAAACATATATTACAGTTCTCACTTTGTCTTTACTTGTTGATGTGTTTTTCCTCAAACACGAAGTAGAAAACTTAATTTAAAGCACTAGCCCATCATGCGAATTGATGTAGTTAGCAGTTACATCTGAAAAGTTGCATAACCTTTCACGTATACTACTCTTGATTAAATCTGCCAGTTGCACCCAATTTTCAGAGACTACAGACCTTCACAGCTTATAATGTAAAGCAATATACAGATCAACGCAATACATTGCAGATAACTTTATGCAACCAGCATTCACCTGTACGAAGGGGAAATACCTGAAAGGTGATTTGTTACACTTTCGGTGGGAGCATATTCCATTACACCTTTCGCGTGGAAGCATTTACACCCAAAGGTGTAACTCAAAGGTTACACCCTAACCCTAATTTTCCACCCTAAGGTGTAATGTTACACCTTCCTTTTCAATTACACCTTCCAACTTGTCAATTGCACCTCAAAGGTGGCAGCATTTAGGTTCCACCTAAGGCTTGTAAGTGAAGGCAGTGAAGTTATTCCTCAAAGGTGTTTGTTTACACCGAAGGAGCGATAGTTTGGCGGCAAAATTTGCAGGTTCGTTACACTTATAAAGTGTTACGTAGCACCTTACAAGTGTTAAGTTAACACTCTTCGGTGCAACCTTACACCTCGTGGGTTAGTTGTGCAAACTCGATACTGTACACCTCTGGGGTGTAACAAATGAGCCGGTGGAAACTTTACACCCTTTACTTACACCTTGAGGTGGAACCTAAATGCTGCCACCTTTTTGGTGTAAAGTTACACCTTTTTGATTTACAGTGTAGGAGCAAAAGATGTTTCGAGAAAATCTTAAGATAATTCATGTCACATTGCCTCCGCTACCTTTTGAAAAGCCTTCAGATGTCAATACTTGACAATCGAAATGGTTAGCTTTAACCGTGAGATTTTTTTTTAAAATTACTAAAGCTCGTCACTGATGGAAGGAGCCGATATAGCTAATGGATTTACGAAATAGCTAATGGATTTACAGATATAGTGAATAAATACGTAAAACAGTTTTTCGAATTCCGGTACGTGCTTTTTCTTATTCACATCTTTCTTCGCCATCCCTTTATCAGGTAGTGTTTTGGTCATTGACCTCAAAGAACAAATGTATCTTTTTGTTTTTTCGTTGAATACATTTTTGGAAGGGGTGTTTATAGGTTCATATTCTTGAAGCTTTCCAATTGTGGGTAAGGTAACCTTTGTTTTCTTCCAGTTAGCAATATGGGTCAGCTATTATTTTGCGAAGCTCTTGTTCCTTGGAACACTCTTCTTCAATGGGAATGTGTCCCATGCAGCGTAGACGCAAGCCAAACTGGTGATCTAATTGTCAAGATACATTACTTTAGGAATATACATGACTGGATGATAGTACTAGGTGCTTTGTCTTCTGCGTTTCTCTTGCGGTCTTGCTCTAGTAGACCAGGAAAATTGCTGAATATCCTCATGGGGGCAGATAACATGTTGTGCAGTGTAAAAAATGATCAACCAGATAGTCATATGTTGTATCAATATCTGTGAAATAAGTAGTATCTTTGTCATGGATAATACACATGCTTTTCTTTATTTTCCAGACAACAATTTATAATGTCAATCACGTCTGGACATACTGAAACTGGAAATAAAAAAATGCCTTAAGAAGGCAGAAACTTCATTACCACAGAGAAAATGTTTATTTAAGAGAATGACGTACTCAGAAATTCTTCATGGGGCTTAAGTTTCCAAATTCATATAAGTTCAAATGTACATCTCAATATGGTAAATAATTATTCTAGCATTCTATCTTACTAAAGAGGAAAGAGTTTTAAGACAGACATTAACCCTTGCTTCCGTCACCGAAATAAAAAGGAAAAGTAAACAACTTTTTACTTTACAAAACTTTTATTCAGAACAAGGATTAAGGTTAATTAATTTAATAAATCATATTTTACTCTTAAAGTAAACATTTTGTAGTGACAATTCAACCAAAGTAATTTAATAAACTACAGCATAATGCCCCTTCTTCGTGCTGACAGTATAAGGTTTAGGAAAATATTTCATATATGAACAAATTTTCTTAATTTTGGTACATGTTATTAGAATTTTCATTTCACTGGGATTACGTAAATCTTCTCACATGTCCTCTCTAACTAACTTTTCATAACGCCAATGCTGATTCGGGCCGTTTATTCACACTACGGAGTAACGATAATTAGCAGTTCTTCACAAAAATAGTTATTCTTCATCCTATTAATTGGCTCTGTTTGATGTCAGTTTTCGTGGGATCTTTACAAATTATCCTGTTGTCTGCTTGATATCTCAAACACGACTATCTGTAGTTTATTTGCCAGTAATTTGGTTCGATTCGGTATTGGGCCACTGATGGTAACTTGATTTCATTTACATGAAACAATTTTATTTTCATATATTGACTATGTTTATACTCAGATTTCGTGGGAGCTTTACAGATTATTCAATTGTACATCTACGTTTGAAAGATGACAATACCTGTATGTAGATAATTTGGGAAAAACTTGTTTCGATTCCGTGGAGGGGCACTGATGGTAAGTTGCATTCATTTAGTTAAAATAATTATTGTTTATATTGACTCAGTTTATTGTTCGTTTCTGTGAGATCTTTACGGATCGTTCAATTGTCTGTTTTACGTTTGAAAGACGACAGGATGTAGATAATTTCGGAATAGTTTGGTTCGATTTCATGGTGGCCACTGATGGTAATTTCCATTCATTTACATAAAAGATTTGTTTATATATATATTGACTCAGTTTAGTGTTCGTTTTCGTAGTATTGTTACCAATCGTTCAATTATCAGTTTTACGTTTGAAAGATGATAGTATTTAGATAATTCGTGAATAATTTGGTTCGATTGCGTGGGGAATCACCGATGGTAATTTGCATTTAATTACATAAAAGAGTTATTTTTTTATATATTGACTCAGTTTATTGTCCGTTTTCGTCGAATTTTCACGGTTGTTTCAACTGTCCGTTTTACGTTTGAAAGAAGGCAGTACGTAGATAATTTTCTAATAACTTCGTTTGATTCTGTGGGGGGCACTGATGGTAATTTCCTTTCATTTGCATAAAGAATTTATTTTCTTATGTATTGACTACGTTTATCGTCAGTTCTCGTAGGATATTTACGCATTCTCCACTTGTCCGTCTTACGATTCAACGACGACAGTATGTAGATACTTTGCTAGTAATTTGGTTTAATTCTGTAAGGGGCATAATAGATTTTTTACGTACAATAGATTTTTATGACAATGGAAAAAAAGACCAAAATGAAAACCAGACTTTGAGTATTAATATGAAGTAGATTTTGAATATTAAAATTTAAATTGAACAGATTTGGGTAAACAAAACATACTACTTCGTTTTACTGAAAAAATCAATCTAACCCCCTCCAGTGTGCTGAAACTTTCGGTACAGCGAATATTGCAGCACAGAAATATTGGTAAACAAAAGTTCAGTGGAAGGGTATCTCCTTGTTTTTTTCACTATGGATAAAATGAACTCATGTATATTTCAATTTCTTTTAGAAAAAATGAAATCTTTGAGTTTTACGTCCTACGTTTATGCGTTTTAGGCTAAAGGAGACGGTGATGATGAGTAATTAATGAAATGGAGGAAACGGGACAACCCACTCTCACGGTGGTTGTCCACCGCAAGGTTCACGTCGCGGGGGCTGGGATGGAACTCTGGGTCCCAAGCACCAGAGGTGAACGCTCTACCGCTCAGCCACCATTTCCACTTTAGAAAAATGTATGATCGGTATGAAAAAGTATTAAAATCTAGGCTTTGACTAGCAGTAGGCCTAATTCAGTAGAAAATAGAGGTACTAATGCTATATATCAGTTGTCAGATATCAGAATAAATGAATAAGTATGTTGCAGAGTTTATTGTGTTAAATGTGAGTTGGCTTTGAGGAATTTGTAATAAAATGATCCACATATTTAAACCTGGGCTTTGACTAATAAAAAACCTCCCTTCTCAATAGAAAGTAGGCTATATGACTAATGTCATATGGACAGACTCGGGGTAAAAGGTAACAAGTCACATTTTTTTTTCAATTTTTAGTTTTTAACACAGAGTTGTAGTATTTTAAATGACGCTTTTTTGTATGAAAAGCTCTATGAAAAAAACGTGACCAAAAACAAGTACAAGGGACGTGCAAAGGGGAATAATTAAGCTACAATGGAATCCACACTGGGAAAAAGGGAATAAGATGACTCTCCTGAAAAATGAAAAAAAAAACCTACTTGTTACCTATTACCCTGAGTCCGTCCATATAGGAGTTATAAGACATTAGAATAAAATATTAAGAATGTTGCAGAGTTCAATTATTAAGGCTGTCATAATACTTGCATTATATTTGAATCGTAAGACGGACAAGTGGAGAATGCGTAAATATCCTACGAGAACGGACGATAAACGGAGTCAATACATAAGAAAATAACTTCTTTATTCAAATGAAAGGAAATTACCATCAGTGCCCCCCACAGAATCAAACGAAGTTATTAGAAAATTATCTACGTACTGCCTTCTTTCAAACGTAAAACGGACAGTTGAAAAAACCGTGAAAATTCGACGAAAACGGACAATAAACTGAGTCAATATATATAAAAAATAACTCTTTTATGTAATTAAACGCAAATTACCATCGGTGATTCCCCACGCAATCGAACCAAATTATTCACGAATTATCTAAATACTATCATCTTTCAAACGTAAAACTGATAATTGAACGATTGGTAACAATACTACGAAAACGAACACTAAACTGAGTATATATATATATATAAACCAATATTTTATGTAAATGAATGGAAATTACCATCAGTGGCCACCATGAAATCGAACCAAACTATTCCGAAATTATCTATATCCTGTCGTCTATCAAACGTAAAACAGGCAATTGAATGATCCGTAAAGATCTCACAGAAACGAACAATGAACTGAGTCAATATAAACAATAATTATTTTAACTAAATGAATGCAACTTACCATCAGTGCCCCTCCACGGAATCGAAACAAGTTTTTCCCAAATTATCTACATACAGGTATTGTCATCTTTCAAACGTAGAATGTACAATTGAATAATCTGTAAAGCTCCCACGAAATCTGAGTATAAACATAGTCAATATATGAAAATGAAATTGTTTCATGTAAATGAAATCAAGTTACCATCAGTGGCCCAATACCGAATCGAACCAAATTACTGGCAAATAAACTACAAATAGTCGTGTTTGAGATATCAAACAGACAACAGGATAATTTGTAAAGATCCCACGAAAACTGACATCAAACAGAGCAATTAATAGGATGAAGAATAACTATTTTTGTGAAGAACTGCTAATTATCGTTACTCCGTAGTGTGAATAAACGGCCCGAATCAGCATTGGCGTTATGAAAAGTTAGTTAGAGAGGACATGTGAGAAGATTTACGTAATCCCAGTGAAATGAAAATTCTAATAACATGTACCAAAATTAAGAAAATTTGTTCATATATGAAATATTTTCCTAAACCTTATACTTTCAGCACGAAGAAGGGACATTATGCTGTAGTTTATTAAATTACTTTGGTTGAATTGTCACTACAAAATGTTTACTTTAAGAGTAAAATATGATTTATTAAATTAATTAACCTTAATCCTTGTTCTGAATAAAAGTTTTGTAAAGTAAAAAGTTGTTTACTTTTCCTTTTTATTTCGGTGACGGAAGCAAGGGGTAATGTCTGTCTTTAAACTCTTTCCTCTTTAGTAAGATAGAATGCTAGAATAATTATTTACCATATTGAGATGTACATTTGAACTTATATGAATTTGGAAACTTAAGCCCCATGAAGAATTTCTGAGTACGTCATTTCCTTAAAGAAACATTTTCTCTGTGGTAATGAAGTTTCTGCCTTCTTAAGGCATTTTTTTTATTTCCAGTTTCAGTATGTCCAGACGTGATTGACATTATAAATTGTTGTCTGGAAAATAAAGAAAAGCATGTGTATTATCCATGACAAAGATACTACTTATTTCACAGATATTGATACAACATATGACTATCTGGTTGATCATTTTTTACACTGCACAACATGTTATCTGCCCCCATGAGGATATTCAGCATTGTTCGTGGTCTACTAGAGCAAGACCGGAAGAGAAACGCAGCAGACAAAGCAGCTGGTACTATCATCCAGTCATGTGTATTCCTAAAGTAATGTATCTTGACAATTAGATCTTCACTTTGGCTTGTGTCTGCGCTGCATGGGACACATTTCCATTGAGAAGGAGTGTTTCAAGGAAAAAGAGCTTCGCAAAATAATAGCTGACCCATATTGCTAACTGGAAGAAAACAAAGGTTACCTTACCCACAATTGACAGCTTCAAGAATATGAACATAATTATAAACACCCCTTCCAAAAAATGTATTCAACGAAAAAACAAAAAGATACATTTGTTCTTGGAGGTCAATGACCAAAACACTACCTGATAAAGGGATGGCGAAGAAAGATGTGAATAAGAAAAACCACGTACAGGAATTTGAGAAATTGTTGTACTTATTTATTTAATATATCTGTAAATCCATTAGCTATTTCGTAAATCCATTAGCTATATCGGCTCCTTCCATCAGTGACGAGCTTTAGTAATTTGAAAAATTTCTCACGGTTAAAGCTAACCATTTCGATTGTCAAGTATTGGCATCTGAAGGCTTTTCAAAAGGTAGCGGAGGCAATGTGACATGAATTATCTTAAGATTTTCTCGAAACATCTTTTGCTTCTACACTGTAAATCAAAAAGGTGTAACTTTACACCAAAAAGGTGGCAGCATTTAGGTTCCACCTCAAGGTGTAAGTAAAGGGTGTAAAGTTTCCACCGGCTCATTTGTTACACCCCAAAGGTGTACAGTATCGAGTTTGCACAACTACACCCACGAGGTGTAAGGTTGCACCGAAGAGTGTTAACTTAACACTTGTAAGGTGCTACGTAACACTTTATAAGTGTAACGAACCTGCAAATTTTGCCGCCAAACTATCGCCCCTTGGGTGTAAACAAACACCTTTGAGGAGTAACATCACTGCCTTCACTTACACCCTTATATATATCTATATATCTATTAGTAACCTACAAGGATATATGATAGGATTCCCATTTTTGTAGCCGAAAATTTTCTTCCTTTTTCTTGTCACAATTTAGAAGTTTTCAGGTGTATACAGGGTTAGATTAATACGTATACAAAAAATGAATGTTAGATGCTGGTTGTTAAAACAAGAAAAAAACTGTTCTTGAACTTTGGAAAAATATACGTTTCAGAGATATATGCTTACAAAAGGATAGGAAATGAATTTCAGAGGCCTATATATCAAATATTATCCAAAGTAGAAGGAAGTGCAGCTCAACAAATCAAAAATGTTTTATTTTAAAAATGCGTTTGAAAACTGTGTGATGCGTACGCAAGGGATTCCCCAGAGCTATGATGAACCAATGAAATTTACTGTTGGTTCGTCAAGCTCTTGCCTTGGGCAAGTACCGCACAGTTTCGAAATATCCATTTCTTAAACACAACAGGTTAAAATTCAGGTAAAAATAGTACTTACATTGGAAACAAATTGCCGAAACTATCGCAAAATTCTTTGAACTTTAGAAAGATAGACGGTGCACACAGAACGGAAAACAAAATGGAGGTCATGGCGAGCTCCCCCCCAAAAAAGAACAGATATATATGCCTTTTTAAATGATTTAATAAGCCACACTTTCTAAGCTGGATAAATAGTACATCAAATAAATAGTACTACTTCTCCGTGACCTTCCCTGACATTTGGTAGGAAAGTCCCTCACTTTCATGACAAGTGTTGGATGACAATACATAAATAAGGATTAAATAACGGTGAGTATTTATATATAAGAACATTTATTCTATAGGGACAAATAGTAATCAATTGTTCATACCTACATTTCACTTACTTCAAATAAAAATCTCAGCAATGTCCCATACTGTGATCATTAATGGTTGGCTAAGCTGAAATTGGTGTAGCTACAATTAGTGTAAAAAAACATATGTTTTATAAAATTTCCCTTATTTCAAGTCGTTTTCCCTGACTTCCCTGACCAGTAGGAACTCTGCATAAATATTAACTTATGGAGGCTTTTAACATTTTTACTATCTCTGACAATTTTAGAGATTTAGCATTTGTCGTTTCTTAACTATACAGGTTTAAATATACGCTGGAAAATCTTTCCTGAACCAGCTTAATACAGTAAAATTTTCCAGCATGTCTGATGGGTTTTGAAACTTGTTGCTGCATCGAGCATATTAAGCAAAACCCAGCAAGCTTCAATAATAATTCCAGCTTGAATTCTTGCTGAAACCTGTAAGGTATTTTAACCTGGTATAGCTTCTATTTTTCCCCGAGGTTTCGGAAAACCGACAAGAAATCTTTTATTTCCAAAGAAAGCCTTACACCGCTGCAAATACTTTGATCAACCATCGCAATCAAAAGTGATTGCCTTATTTATTTGATGAACTAAATAAAAGGGACACAAAAAACTGAAACAGGGCTGCGGCCTTCGAGATTCGAAATATGCACTCCGTGGCTCCGTAGTCCTGAGAAGTTAGCCATCACATCTTTTTAAATAGTTTATACCCAAGAACTAGGGCAACAAATCGTGTAAACTTCAGGCTCACATTTCTCTATATCTGAAAGTCAATCCATTTAAGTTGATTGTATCTAATTTTCTCAACTTTAGTCAGAAGATTCCGGGTTCGAAACCCGGTGGGCTACAAAATTACTAGGGTGGAAACCGGTGATCAAGTCCCTTCCCCCAACCCAGCGGTCAAATAAGGGTGTTAAGCCTAAACAAACTAATCGATATCAAACTATATATATATCTGCTTGTCTAAATGCTTTCTATTTCAGAGAGAAGCCAAAGCTGACTGTGCTTAAATATACAGGATGGGAATGAAGTCCGCTGCCATCCCGTAAATGAGATCTCAAAACAAGATAATACGCATTTCTTCATTTCTGTGCCGTATCACGTATCGAGGTAACAAAATTTACCCAGAGTTCCGCGGATTGTTCCAGACAAGGTTGAACTATAGAATTTTCAAATGACAAGAAAAGCCAATTAGTACATCGTTTGAAAGGTATTCTTAAAAGAAAAAGATGGAACAATTCCCGGAATCTAAAATCAAAATTAATGCAATGTTAAAGAATTTGAGAAGAAGCTGCGAAGACTACAAGATGAAACAAAAAGCCACGGCGAAGGTAACTCATACTAAAGGTAACTGCGGCTATTTTAAAATCAGAGGGAAAATCTCAGAACAACTAACTTGTTTCCAGTATCTAGATACCGTCTTGAGTCTCTACACTAATCCTGTGCCAACTGGCGGAAGATCAAAATCTCAACACAGTTTTCGTTAAAGTCTGTGGCCACTCCTCTAAATGTGAAACAGTGAAACAGATAGAAAAACAGAAACAAAGTGTATCATCATTAAAAATGAAAATAAAACGTATTGAGGTAAGAAGGTCCCCCGTAGGTTTTTAAACCATTTCAGATTTTTTGGAGTAGCCATATATTTTTTAAATTAAAACAGTAGTTTTAGTTTTACCTAACTTTATTTTGCATAGAAATGAAATCTTTCAGTTTTACGTTCCACGCTTATACCGGTTAGGCTAAAGGAGACGGTGATTATGAGAAATGAATGAAACGGTGGAATGAAGAAAGTGGGAGGAAACGGGATAACTCCAAGAAAACCCACGAGCACGGTGTTTGTCCACCACAGTCCACACGGCTCAAACTGGGATCGAACCAGGGACTTCAAGCACCGGAGGTGAAACCTCTACCACTGAGACCGCGAACTCATCTATTTTGCATAGAAGATAACGTTGAGACTCGATTCTTATTTCTTCATTCTACTTGAGTATTTCAATAACAAAACCACTTGCATAAGTTTTTCAAAGTATGAAGCTTGTGAAGAACGAAGTTTATCTTCCACTGTTACATCAGTGCTCAAAGATACCGGTGATAAAACAATTGGCCAAAAATCACACGGACTCTTCTTAAATCAATTCATGAAGAAGATGAATGCCAATATAAGGTAACTAAATTCAAGATTAACAGAAAAAAGCCACCCAACCTTTTACAACCATACGAAGCTCAGTTTAATACTTAGACTTGAAATAAAAATACAACTGGTTGATGATGATTGCCTTTGTCTGTGAATTTTATATGTGGATAACAATACACGGCTTTTCATGCAGAGGGAGAGGGTCAGATTTTATTAAAGACGATTGTACATCTGATATGTTTGTACTATAGGCAAATTGTGCTTATGGGTTAAACGCAGTCCTCTGAAGTCAATCGACAAATTAATATGTATTACAGACACAAAGATAACATTAGGTTCCCAAGTTTCAAAATTATATTGTATGTTAAAACAATAAAATTAATTCTTTCCATTTGAGACCTAGAATCTGAAAGGAATTGTAAATTTATTATATGCTGAAGCAATTATACTTACCCTTACACTATCCACACGCTGATGTTGTATCAATACTTTTATTCCATATTTACCAAAATGCTGGATTTCAATAATAATCCTAAAAGAAAGATGCACTATAATCAGGTTTCACTAGTCAATCCCGAAAGAGAAAATATCCAATCCCATAGCCTTTTTAAAAAATAAAGGAAAATTTCTTCTTCACCTCCTTTTCCCCCCAAAGGACTCCCATTCATCGAAAAAAATATGAAATGAAAATTCGTTAGTTTAACGTCCCATGCTTACCCTCTTTATGATAGAGAAGACAAATGTTTAGCAAGTAAAGGATTCTAAAATTAATTTTTGGTTCTCACTTTGAATTCAATCCAGAACCACATACAGCAAAGGCACATGCAGAAGTCGAGAGACCAACGGCGAGGAATTCCACACTTCTCGAGTGGAAGCGTATCTGAATTCTTCCCTGGCTATAACAAGAGAAAATGATTTGTCAACCGATAAATGTATACTTAAAACAAACTCAAACATAGTGAGCTTTAACTGATTTAAAGTTACAGTTACAAGATATTGTGTATGTCTCCAAGTTATCGACACTAAAGCAATCTTTTAGTCATTGACATTGTCAATGCTGTGCTTTAGGGGTTGCTCCTGTTTTATAATGAACTCGACTAAAACGTAATATTTGTTTTTACCCAATCTGCTAAGGTAGTGGTGTATTTTTGGCGCACCACATTTTGAAAGATTTACAGGTAAAATTTAATACTTTGCACGAAAAGATATATTTATAAGGAATATATTTCTGCAGGCGAAAAATTTTTATGCAAAGTAATACAGCTGTATTTTAGGTTTACAAATGTAGGGTTACTAGTGTACAATCATTACAAGAGCATTACGGTGGATAAAATGAGTGAGTGCATATGAGACATTACTCTATTAAATGATATTTTCCACTGGCGGTGTATTCTGCACAATGTACAGAAACAGTATTTTATGTTTGCATGTGGAACGTAACTAGTATGAAACCATGATAACTGCTATTGAAATGCATATAATTGCCAAAATCCATTTCTTCGCTTACGCGTATACCCAACAGCATTGACGCGCCTGCTCCCTTCGTACGCACCCAGCGCGGGCACACCAGCTTCGCCTACCCTGACTCGGTTAGGTAACATTCGTGCTTAGTGACCACCTATCACCATTTATGCTTTTGCACTGAAGTTGTTATGCCATACATCCGGAAACTGTATTTATAAGTAAATCGAAAAAAAATTGCAATCTTTCAACAATTATCTCGTGTGGCCCCTTGACTTTTATCTACGCAAATTGAGATATTTTCATGTCACCCAGCACAAATGTCATACGAAACAGTAGGTGGGAAATTGGTGAAGAATTATAATTTTTCAACAATTATTTCGATTGGTGCGTCGAACGGAAACCCGCACGCTGCATGGTGCGATTCTACCCCCGTAGTACATGGTAGAATCTCACTTACGTATGTTTTACAATGTTCTTAAATTGGTAATTTCCATGCACATGTCATTATACACAATAGCTCTGCATTACTACAGGAATGGTGAACCAGTCCTCCATTCAATAACAACTATATAATTTATGGCGTTCTTTATGGTATTAAGCACAAGCAGATTGGGTTACTTATAACATGTGGGCCTAAACTGCAACCTTTAAAAATAGTTGGAAACACTGCAGAGTGAAACTCTTCCCTCCTCGTATTTAGGTTTGTTACCACTGTTTATCGCCGCAGAAAATCACAGAAAATGATAGAAAAATATGCATTTCTTGCTATACACTAAAATACAAGTAGGTTGACGAGCGAGCGTCAGCGAGTGTTTTCTATCTTTACGCAGGATACGTTGTTTTCTATCTTTATTACAACTCAGTGGGAAGGGTTGTGACATTGTCAGCGGTGACATTGTCAGTGCTGAGCAGAACCTTGCCTACTAAACTTGCTCCCTGAAATCAGTAAGCCTACCTGTGGCGATGTTCTACCCAGTGTTAGAGAAATGTTATTTCGCAGGAATGCCAAGCGAAGTCATGTATGAAAGATGTTGGTTAAAGAGCAATCTAGGACCATCCCATTGTAGCGTTGTGCTCAAGGTTCAAAGTTGTAGCAGAGAAAAGTGCATCTCGTGTTCCAAGCTTTACGAATTAAATATAACAACGTCTATTTCAGTTTTGAATGCAGCATGCAAGAGTTGCTTCAGTATAACGTTCTTAAACATTTCTTAACTGGTTACAATCTTAAATAATAAAAATGTTAATCCAAATGATACTAACATTATGAAATGTTATACTTTACCTGTAATGTTGTGTTTCTTTCCAAAAGCCCGTATGATACACTCCAAAAAATTATGTAAATCAAAGGTCAATTTCCGGCACTACGTGAATCAACTTGCCATACTAATTTCTTACACCGCCCTCTATTATTTACACTTGTCGTATATTTCGTTTGAAGACCAACGTTAAAAATATCTATATTTGAAGAGAATAATATATTTGCATACCTGACAATAATATATTCTTACCAGAGTAATAAAACGACTAATGTGAACTTCCTGATTGAGCAGTTTACACCTCTGCGTAATCGTTTACTCCCTAGCCTACTAACTTTACACCCTTTTCAAAGAGTGTAAAGTAACACCTTATGCTTGCATTACAACTGTATGTGGAACTTTAACACGGAGAGGATGCGTGACACCTAAGGGTGTTTTATTCACAAAAACACCTCATAGGTGCTACATCACACCTGAAAAGGGTACTTTTGGGTGTTTCATTACATCATATGATTTACAGTAAATCAAAAAGGTGTAAGTGAAGGGTGTAAAGTTTCCACCGGCTTATTTGTTACACTCCAAAGGTGTACAGTATCGAGTTCGCACAACTACACCTACGAGGTGTAAGGTTGCACTGAAAAGTGTTAACTAACACTTGTAAGGTGCTACCTAACACTTTATAAGTGTAACGAACCTGCAAATTTTGCCGCCAAACTATCACCCCTTGGGTGTAAACAAACACCTTTGAGGAGTAACTTCACTGCCTTCACTTACACCCTTATTTGGAACCTAAATGCTGCCACCTTTGAGGTGCAATTGACAAGTTGGAAGGTGTAACTGAAAATTAAGGTGTAACATTACACCTTAGGGTGAAACAATTTTTTCTTGTTTCACCCCAGTTACAACTTAGGGTGGAAAATTAGGGTTGGGGTGTAACCCTTGAGTTACACCTTAGGGTGTAAATGCTTCTACGCGAAAGGTGTAATGGAATATGCTCCCACCGAAGGTGTAACAAATCACTTTTCAGGTGTTCCCCCTTCGTACCGGTGAATGCTGGTTGCATAACGTTATCTGCAATGTCTTGTGTTGATCTGTATATTGCTTTACATTATAAGGCCTAGAGGTCTGTAGTCTTTAAAAATTGGGTGCAACTGGCAGATTTAATCAAGAATAGTATACGTGAATGGTTATGCAACTTTTCAGACGTAACTGTTGACTACATCATTTCGCATGATGGGCCAGTGCTTTAAATTTTGTTTTCTTCTTCGTATTTGAGGAAAAACACACAGACAAGTAAAAACAAAGTGAGAACAGCCCATCATGCGAAGTGATGTAGTCAGCATTTACATCTGAAAAGCTGCATAAACTTTCACGTATACTACTTTTGATTAAATCCGCCAATTGAACCCAATTTTTTAGATACTACAGGCCTTCATGCCTTACCATTAGTAACCTACAAGGAAATATGACAGGATTCCCACTTTTGTGGCAACCGAAAATTTTTAGCCTTTTCCTTGTCACAATTTAGAAGTTTTTAGGTGTATACAGGGTGTTAGATTAATACGTATACAAAAAATGAATGTTAGATACTGGATGTGAAAACAAGAAAAAAAATGTACTTGAACTTTGGACAAAATATACGTTTCAGAGATATATGCATACAAAAGGGTGGGAAATGATTTTCAGAAGCCTATATTTCAAATATTATCCAACGTAGAAGAAAGTGCAGCTTAACAAATCACTTACGAAATCATAAATGTTTTATTTTAAAAATGCGTTTGGAAACTGTGCGATGCGTGCGCAAGGGATTCCCCAGAGCTATGATGAACCAATGAAATTTACTGTTGACTCGTCAAGCTCTTTTCTTGGGCAAGTACCGCACAGTTTTGAAATATCCATTTCTTAAACAGAACAGGTTAAAATTCAGGTAAAAATAGTACTTATATTGAAAACAAATTGCCGAAGTTATCGAGAAATTCTTTGAACTTTAGAAATATAGACGGTGCACACAGAACGGAAAACAAAATGGAGGTCATGGCGACCCACCCCCAAAAAAGAACAGATATATATGCCTTTTTAAATGATTTAATAAGCCACACTTTCTACGCTGGATAATTAGTACTTCTAATAAATAGTACTACCTCTCCGTGACCTTCCCCGACATTTGGTAGGAAAGTCCCTGACTTTCATGACTAGTGTTGGATGACAATACATAAATAAGGAATAAATAACGGTGAGTATTTATATATGAGAACATTTATTCTATAGTGACAGATAGTAATCAATTGTTCATATGTATATTTCACTTGCTTACGATAAAAATCTCAGCAATGTCCCATACTGTGATAATTAATGGTTGGCTAAGCTGAAATTGGTGTAGCTACAATTAATGTTAGAAAAAATATGTTTTATAAAATTTCCCTGACGTCCCGCGCTGTTGTTGGATAACGTTGACATATAAATAAGGAATAAATAACGGTGAATATTTATATATGAGAACATTTAGAGGCAAACAGTAATCAATTGCTCATACTTGCATTCCACCTACCACCCACATAAATCTGAGTAACGTTCCATACTGTGATCATTAATGGTCGGCTAAGCTGAAATTGGTGTATCTAGAATTAATGTTAGAAAAAATATATTTTATAAAATTTCCCTGACTTCTCTCGCTGGTGTTGGATGACGTTGACATAAATAAGGAATAAATAACGGTGAATATTTATATATGAGAACATTTAGAGGCAAATAGTAATCAATTGCTCATACTTACATTCCACTTACCACCCACATAAATCTGAGTAACGTTCCATACTGTGATCATTAATTGTTGGCTAAGCTGAAATTGGTGTAGCTACAATTAATGTTAGAAAAAATATGTTTTATAAAATTTCCCTGATTTCAAGTCATTTTCCCTGACTTCCCTGACCAGTAGGAACTCTGCATAAATATTAACTTGTGGAGGCTTTTAACATTTGTACTATCTCTGACAATTTTAGAGATTTAGCATTTGTCTTTTTATTAACTACACAGGTTTAAATTTGCGCTGGAAAATCTTTCCTGATCCAGCTCAATACAGTAAAATTTTCAAGCATGTCTGATGGGTTTTGAAACCTGTTGCCGCATCGAGCAAATTCAGCAAAACCCAGCAAGTTTCTATAATAATTCCAGCCTTAAATCTTGCTGAAGCTAGAAAGGTATTTTAACCTGGTATTACTTCTATTTTTCCCCCGAGGTTTCGGAAAACCAACAAGCAATGTTTTATTTCCTAAGGAAGCCTTAAACCGCTGCAAAGAGTTTGATCAACCATCCCAATCAAAAGTGATTCCCTTATTTATTTGATGAACTAAATAAAAGGGACACTAAAAATTGAAACAGGACTGCGGCCTTCGAGATTCGAAATATGCACTCCGCGGCCCCGTAGTCCTGAGAAGTTAGCCATCACAGAATTAAGCTCTATTTAAATAGTTTATCGTGTAAACTTCAGGCTCACATGTCTCTATATGTGAAAGTCAATCCATCTACGTTGGTTGTATCTATTTTTCGAATTTTAATCAGAAAATTCCAGGCTCGAAACCCGGTGGGCTAGGAACTTATGAGGGTGCAAACCGGTGATGAGATCCCTTCCCCCAACCCAGCGGTCAAATAAGGGTGTTAAGCCTAAACAAACTAATCGATATCAAACTATATATATATCTGCTTGTCTAAATGCTTTTCATTTCAGAGAGAAACCAATGCTGACTGTGCTTAAATATACAGTATGGACATGAAGTCCACTGCCATCCCGTAAAAGAGATGTCAAAACGAGAAAATACGTATTTCTTCATTTCTGTACCGTATCACATATCGAGTTAACAAAATTCACACAGAGTTCCGGGAATTGTTCCAGTAAAGGTTCAACTACAGAATTTTCAAATGACAAGAGGAACCAATTAGTACATCGTTTGCAAGGTATTCTTAAAAGAAAAAGATGGAACAATTCCCGGAATCTAAAATCAAAATTAATGCAATGTTAAAGAATTAGAGAAGAAGCTGCGAAGACTACAGAATAAAACAAAAAGCCACAGCGAAGGTAACTCATACTAAAGGTAACTGCGGCTATTAAAATCAGAGGGAAAATCTCAGAACAATTAACTCGTTTCCAGTATCTACATACCGTCTCGAGTCTCTACGCTAATCCTATGCCAACTGGCGGAAGAACAAAATCTCAACACAGTTAACTTGTTTCCAGTATCTACATACCGTCTCGAGTCTCTACGCTAATCCTATGCCAACTGGCGGAAGATCAAAATCTCAACACAGTTTTCGTTAAAGTCTGTGGCCCCTCCTCTAAATGTGAAACAGTGACACAGATAGAAAAGCAGAAACAAAGTGTATCATCATTAAAAAGGAAAATACAACGTATCGAGGTAAGAAGTTTTACTCCAGCGTCCCCCGTTGGTTTCCAAACCATTTCAGATTTCTTGGAGTAGCCATATATTTTTTTAATTAAAACAGTGGTGATAGTATTACATAACTCTATTTTGCATAGAAATGAAATCTTTCAGTTTTACGTTCCACGCTTATACCGGTTAGTCTAAAGGAGACGGTGATTATGAGAAATGAATGAAATGGTGGAATGAAGAAAGTGGGAGGAAACGGGACAACTCCGAGAAAACCCACGAGCACGGTGTTTGTCCAGCACAGTGCACACGGCGCGAACTGGTATCAAACCAGGGACTCCAAGCACCAGAAGTGAACGCTCTACCACTGAAACACCGCGAACTCATCTATTTTCCGTAGAAGATAACAATGAGACTCGATTCTTATTTATTCATTCTATTTGAGTATTTCAATAACAAAACAACTTGCATAAGTTTTTCAAAGTATGAAGCTTAAGAAGAACGAAGTTTATCTTCCACTGTTACCTCAGTGCTCAAAGATACCGGTGATAAAACAATTGGCCGAAAATCACGCGGACTCTTCTTACATCAATTCATGAAGAAGATGAATGCAAATATTAGGTACCTAAATTCAAGATTAACGAAAAAAATCATTTTACAACCATACGAAGCTCAGTTTAATACTTATACTTGAAATAAAAATACAACTGGTTAATGGCGATTGAATTTGTCTTTGAATTTCATATGTTGATAACAATACACGGCTTTTCATGTAGAGGAAAGAGAGGGTCAGATTTTATTAAAGACGATCGTACATCTGATATGTTTGTACTTTATTCAAATTGTGCTTATGGGTTAAACTCAGTCCTCTGAAGTCAATCGACAAATAAGTATGTATAACAGACACAAAGATAACATTAGGTTCCCAAGTTTCAAAATTATATTGTATGTTAAAACAATAAAATTAATTCTTTCCATTTGAGACCTAAAATCTGAAAGGAATTGTAAATTTATTATGTGCTGAAGCAATTATACTTACCCTTACACTATCCACACGCTGATGTTGTATCAATATTTTTATTCCATATTTACCAAGATGCTGGATTTCAATAATAATCCTAAAAGAAAGATGCACTATAATCAGGTTTCACTAGTCAATCCCGAAAGAGAAAATATCCAATCCCATAGCCTTTTTAAAAAATAAAGGAAAATTTCTTCTTCACCTCCTTTTCCCCCCAAAGGACTCCCATTCATCGAAAAAATATGAAATGAAAATTCGTTAGTTTAACGTCCCATGCTTACCCTCTTTATGATAGAGAAGACAGATGTTTAGCAAGTAAAGGATTCTAAAATTAATTTTTGGTTCTCACTTTGAATTCAAGCCACAACCACGTACAGCAAAGGCACATGCGCTAGCCGATAGAGCAACGGCTAGGACTTCCACAGTTCTCGAGTGGAAACATATCTGAATTCTTCCCTGGTTAAACAAAAGAAATCATTTGTCAACCGATAAATGTATACTTAAAACAAACTCAAGCATAGTGAGCTTTAAATTGATTTAATCTTACAGTTACAAGATATTGTGTAAGTCTCTAAGTTATCAACCCTAAAGCACTTTTTTAGTCATTGACATCGTCAGTGCTGTGCTTTCGGGTTGCTCCTCTTTTATAATGAACTCGAATAAAACGTATTTTTTTTAACCGATCTGCTTAAGGTAGTGGTGTAGTTTTGGCGCACCACATTTTGAAAGATTTACAGGTAAAATTTAATACTTTGCACGAAAAGATATATTTATAAGGAATATATTTCTGCAGGCGAAAAATTTTTATGCAAAGTAATACAGCTGTACTTAAGTTTACGAATGTAGCGTTACTAGTGTACAATCATTACAAGAGCCTTACGGTGGATAAAATAAGTGAGTGCATATGAGAGATTACTCCATTACATGTTATTTTCCACTAACGGTGTAATCTCCACAATATACAGAAGCAGTGTTTTATGTTTTCAAGTGGAACGTTGCTAGTGTGAAACCATGATAACTGCTATTGAAATTCATATACTTGCCAAAATCCATTTCTTCGCTTACGCGTATACCCACCAGCACTGACGCGCCTGCTCTCTTCGTACGCACCCAGCGCGGGCACACCAGCTTCGCCTAATCTGAATCGGTTAGGTAACATTCGTGCTTTTTAGTGACCACCTATCACAGGTTGATTTATGCTTTTTCACTGTAGTTCTTATGACATATATCCGGAAACTGTATTTATAAGCAAATAGAAAAAGAATTGCAATCTTTCAACAATTATCTCTGGTGGCCCCCTTGACTTTTATCTACGCAAATTGAGATATTGTCATGTCACTCAGCACAAATGTTTTAGGAAACAATAGGAAGGAAATTGGTGAAAGAATTATAATTTTTCAACAATTATTTCGATTAATGCATCGAACGTAAACCCGCACGCTGCTTAATACATGGTAGAATCTCACTTACGTATGTTTTACGTGGTTCTTAATTTGGTAATTTCCATGCATATGTCATTATACAAAATAGCTCTGCATTACTACAAGAATGGTAAACAATCCATCCATTCAATAACAACTATATATTTTATTGCGTTCTTTATTAAGCACAAACAGATTGGGCTACTTATAACATATGGACCTAAACTGTAACCTTTAAAAATAGTTGGAAACACTGCAGAGTGAAACTCTTCCCTCCCCGTATTTAGTAATGTTAAACTGTTTTCATCGACCCAGAGAATAACAGAAAATGGTAGAAAAATATGCATTTCTTGTAATACACTAACATACAAATAGGTTGGCGAGCGAGCGTCAGGGAGTGAAAGCGCGTTAGTGCCCCGCAGGATACGTTGTTTCTATCTTTATTACAACTCAGTGGGAAGGGAGACCTGTGTTGGAGAACCTTGCCTACTAAACTTGCTCCCTGAAATCAGTAGGCCTACCTGTGGCAATGGTCTACCTAGTGTTACAGAAATGTTATTTCGCAGTAATGCCAAGCGGTCATTTATGAAAGATTCTAGGACCATCCCATTGTAGCGTTGTGCTCAAGGTTCAAAGTTGTAGCAGACAAAAGTGCGTGTTCCAGCTTTTGCGAATTAAATATAACAACGTCTATTCCAACTTTGAATGCAGCATGCAAGAGTTGCTTCAATATATCGTTCTTAAACATTTCTTAACTTTTTACAATACTAAGTAATAAAAATGTTATCCCCAATGATACTAACTAACATTATGAACTTTACCTGTAATGTGCTTCTTACAAAAGCCCGTACGATACACGCAAAATATTATGTAACTCACAAATCAGTTTCCAGCACTACGTGAATTAACTAGTCATACTAATTTCTTACACCGTCCGCTATTATTTACACTTGTCGTACATTTCGTTTGAAGATCAAAGTTAACAATATTTACATTAGAAAAAAATACTATATTTGCCTACCTGACAATAATATATACTTACCAGAATAATAAAACGACTAATGTGAACTTCCTGATTGAGCAGTTTACACCTCTGCGTAATCGTTTACTCCCTAGCCTACTAACTTTACACCCTTTTCAAAGGGTGTAAAGTGACACCTTATTCTTTCGCTACACCTGTATGTGGAACTTTAATACGGAGAGGGTGTATACGTGACACCTAGGGGGGGTTTATTCAGAAAAACACCTCATAAGTGCTACATCACACTTGAAAAAGCTACTTTGGGGTGTTTCATTACACCATATGATTTACAGTGTAAGAAGCGAATGACGTTACTTGTACACAACCGATTTGGCTGGGGTCCGGATGTTTGTTACTGGAGACCAAGGTAGGAGACACGTAAATTCGCGTTTTGCCCATACGCAGAAATTTCCGAAATACGGGGCCGCAAAGTGGCTCTACATGCTTAAGGATGGACATCATTAGACTGCGGAGGATTTCCAACGAAAAATTTCTCGAGGCCAACAGGAAATAAACCCGGTTTCAGATACGTTTTAAGGTGCAAATTACGAGTTACGGAAAATATATACTCAGTGGTCGCAGTGAGACGCTATGCGCTGGTATTTAAATGATGAAGGCATACTGCTTCTGGTTTCTAAGGGATCAAGACATACCGTCACAGGAGAGTAGATGCTATATACCAAATTAATAAACCCATTTTAAACATCATAAATCACGAATAGCTTTCAACGTAAAAAGAGTTCATTTCTTATGTAGAAATAATTTCTAAGATGACAATATCGACATCTGTTTCTTACCTTTTGTTTTTCATATTTGGTGTCTTCAAATAAGTTCATCTAGTTTATATTTTGATGTGCCATATGGAATTGATTCTTTCGGTATGTGTGTGTGTGTGCCTTCTTGGCTTGCAATGTACCTTTACAATCACGTAATGTGGTCTCCGCTCCGAGGGGCTCTCTACTTTTATCACCGACTGTACCTTGCTAAAATTTTCCGAAATAGGTTTCAATTTATATATGATCTTCAATTGATTATAATTATACTTTTAAGTAACGTGGATATTCAGGATAATTTTGTTGTAACTATATTTTGGGGAAATATCTTTATTCATATATTATTTTCACGATAACATTCAGTATATGGGTTTTTCAAATAGGGAAACATTAATGCTATACAAAAACTAGTCCCGCTATTGGGCAGGAATTCTTATAAAAAATTACGAATAGAAAACTTGGTAGAATTTTTTGGACCCCACTCGTCCTTCTTGAGATGCCCATATCCTCTTTGCAATACGGTTTGATCCAGAGTTTACCATTATGTATTCGTTTTGTACTCTCCGCCGCCAAAATCTCTGCTGTAATTGGAACTATTTTACAAACCATGGTATTACGCCGCGAGAATCTCCAGTTCAGTACCAGCAACGATTTGAGCAGCAATACGCCAGCTCGTTCTAGGTACATTTTGGGTTTCCTCAGTCCAAAATCAGTAACGACAGGAAAATCTTTTAAGAAATTAACTATTCATAGGGTCGATGCACCTGTCCATATATGTAGCTGTAATTTGTACTTGTAGTCAGTGTGATATACTTTTTATCATTACTAACATGGCGGTAGGTTTTCGTGTAGTGAGAATAATGTTCATTATATCAGCGTAAACAAAACTAACGCGCTCTCATCTAATCCTGATTTGAACCTCGTCCCAGTAAACATGGGTTAAATAAATTATTATGGGTTCTTTTCCCTTCAGGAAGGAGACCCTCCATTAATAATTCAATATGTTTTCATTGCTTTTATAGTCACTTAAAGAACATAAGTTAATTGTTAGCAGTATCTCTTGGGTCCCTGACTCATTTTAGCGAGTTCTTTTCTTACCTACAGAGCTGTTTGAGGCAAAATCCTCGGAACTAGGATAAATTATATGTTTCGAACATATGTTACTTTTGTGAACGTTGTTCTAGGGAATAGTGTCCCAGTGCATCCCTTAACATTCTGATGTTGCCCTCTCAAAATTCTCTCGAAGAATGACAACCTACTAAAATAAGATATTTGTAAGTATTCATATTCAATATATCTTACATATACAGATAAATTAGATATTTCCCATTTCCACACTCACTTTTAAAAAAAATCTGGAAATATTTTACTCCTCGAAGTTAATTTGCTTACGGTATATTAGGTTTTGAGATTCCTAATCCGAAGCAGGCTGAAAATTAGATGGTTTTAAGAATTATTCCTCATCGCATGAAGGGAAATCTCCAAGAAGGCAGCTGGTATTACACATTCGATATTTTCTTCAATTTTTCTTAAATACTGATGAGATTGTAATTACCATCATGCCTACTACACAAAAGTCGAAAAATTTACTGATATTAATAAAAGTTTTGTACTGAAAATTATTATTTTCGAGCATCTTCTATCTCAGGGAACAGAAACACGTTATATTTCAGTTTTATCATTGAATGCCAAAGCAGTAGATAGGAATACTCTTTCCAAGTCGAATGTTTTGGGCCTGTAAGTGGTGCCACTTCAAAGATCGTTTTCATCATCGAGACTTATAGTTTAATCTGAAGTAGAAACTTATTATCTACCCGAAGTACGAAGATGATTTTGTGGAAATTTATGGAGCTTTAATCACTTTCTATTTATCTTCGTATTAAGTATATCTGATCTTTTCTTTTTTATAACATTCAATGTATTTTTTTCTTAAGGGAAAAGTAAAAAACGAAGGGAAACGTAACTTATGAATCGACTGTAAACGTTTATTTACAGATAATTCTCTCGAAAATCGTTTGAGTTATGTTGACCAAATTTAGCGCGATCATAGTGATCGTGCACGTGGTTTCAGGATCAACTGTATAGAAGTTCCATTTAAGGAACGCATGTGAATTTGACACAGAACAATTTGCATCAAATTGTGCCACCTCCATTCTGAGTGATTTGCCGAACTTAGGTAATTTTGAAACCAAATATTAGCATGTAGGTAATTTCGTCACTAGTAATTCTTACACAGTAATTTCGTCATCGGTAAATTTATCACCATAGTATTAGCATATAGGATGCTTTGTCACAGTTATTTTTACCACTTTGTTGAACTAAGTACATACAAAGTAAACAACCAAAACAGCAACTTTATCTTAATCAAACTTGGGAATAATTTCAGTTGGTGTTATATTATTTCGATTTATTCCTACATCCATATTGTTCTATGCAAATGGATAAAAAGGATGTGTACGTTAGGAATGGTATAGAAACAAAATGGAACTCAATACATTCTAGGTCTCTTCTCGAGTTAAAAAAAATGTATCAGTCTCGGTGTCGTTTCGATCAATATATGAAGCTCCATCTTAACTAAGCGGTTAGCGTACGTGCCTTCGTCTTGGTAAATCCGAATTCCATTCCCTTCATTTCCAGCGGTTAGGATCCCACGTTAAGCTGTAGTTTATATCTAATGTAGCCTCGCTGATATGGTCGAAAGTGATATTTTGCAGCAAACATTTTGGTTGAGATATCATCGGTATCGAAAATCAACATTGAACCTAATCAATTAATTAAAACACTTTGCATTGCATTATTCTTAACTAACACTATACTATACTACTACTACTATACTACTAGCCAGAGCACGGGCCTTGGAGCATAGAGTTCCGGGTTCAAATTTTGGTGAAAGGTCATTGAAAAGTTTCAACGCATAACGGTAGCTTAGATTCCACCTTAAATCGTAGGTCTACATCTCGTATTGCTCAGTGCGGAAAGGGACGCTAAATTCCAAGTCAACTAACAATGCAATTTACATCTTGATATTTTAAATCAATTCTCTGGTTTAATATGATAATTTTTCTCTTCACATGATCATGTCTTATTCTGAAATTCCTATTCTCTACCAATCTTAAAATTTTATTCTCAGTTTTAGAACAAAGTTGATACAACACGAGCAGTTGCAGTAAAAAGTAAAATAAAACAAACATATATTTCCAAGGAAAATTATTAAGCTGTGTGAAAAGAAATGTTTGCAAACTCAAACATTATATGTTTATATTTACAAAACTAAGTTTCGTATTATTTTGGCAAACTAGTTTTTCGGTCATTTTGAAGACTGGAAAGAGAATAAAATATATTGATTCCCAATTCAAATTATATGTTGTTTAAAACATTTTCGTTATACCTAAATACCAAGTTATTAGAGGTGGCATTTTCTCCCTCTCTCCCGTGCACACGACTATGACTTAGACCACCCAAGTGCAAATGTTCGACCAAGTAACATATAACACAACAGTAACAAATGTTGAGCAAGGCATGTAATTTCAGTAATTTCTGTTAATATTCGACATGAGACCAAGTCTTTTAATATTGAGCTTGGTCTTGTCTCGGCATGTCTCGAAATACAATTGTCTGTCTCGTTCATGCTTTTGTTTCGGGCTCTCGAGAAAGGCTCGTTATGTTGACTCTCGGTCTCCTTTCGATTTACTAAAGTCTGTCTCGAAATCGGTTTCGCCTCGAAATTTCAAAACGAGAAACAATATACTTGGAGTAGTGTCGTTCTCGGTATCATCACTAGAGTATGTTATGTATGTCCAAGCATAATTCTGGAATAATAGTAGCAATTTCAATCGAGTTTGGTACACATATGACGTAAGATCAGAAAATAATATTGTAGGGATAAGACATCTCATGTCCCCTTGCGGTGGATGTCATATAAAAATAATTGAGAATGATCTATATTCATGTCAAATTCACATTTTTAAGAGTTTCTAAGCTGATTGGTGAGAGTTAAGATGACAATTAAGCTCAAGTTTGGTCTAATAGAAGAAATATATCTCCGTAGAACCTTTGATAACTTTTAGATATGAATAGAAATATTGAACCTACTAGAAGATTGTGATAACAAATAAATTTCTCTTCAAATATTCATTTCCAATTTTTTGAATAAGCCTCTTATTCTTCCGTGTATATAGATCAAAGACTTAAACCATATTCGATTGCTCATTAAATAAAAAAGCTTAATTTAATGTCCCACCATTATGGTCTTTCGGTTAAAGAAGATAAATGGTTAATGAAGATGAAAAATTAAACTTTGTTCTCTCCTACCGGGAATCAAACCTGGAAACACGTACAATAAAGGAAATACGGGCTAGCCTCTACACCAGCAGATAGGCCTGCTTAATGCAATCCTTTCGAGCATCCCGTTAATTATCAAGATTATATGATACGGTGACTTTACATTTAAGGTAGAGTCGTAAGCAACGTAAAACGATCAAATTTCAAGGCTCATCTCATCAAGACTTGAACTCTCGACACGGTGTAAGGAAGACGCTCGTAGATGATTGTAAATATTTTGCCGTAATTTTAAAATGAAATGAAATCTTTACTTTTGCGTCCCACGGTTATGCCGGTTAGGTTAAAGGAGACGGTAAGGATGATAAATGAATGAAATGGTCGAATGAAGAAAGTGGGAGAACCCCGAGAAAACCCACGAACATTGTGTTTGTTCACCACAAAGTCCACACGGAGCGAGCTGGGATCGAACGAGGGACCCCAAGCACCGAAGGTGAACGCTCTACCATTGAGCCACCTCATTGCCGTAATTTAAAATATGGAGTATTCATGTAGTTTTTGGCCAAGGAGAAGAAAAGAAAGGTTGTATGATGTAGTTTTATTCATTGCTTATAGCAGTTCTAATTTAAAAAATAACTTCCACTGAACTCTAGCTACATACATTAATTCATAATATCCTTTGATATGGACAACAAAACCATGTGCAAAAATGTCGACTCGAGTCGAGTTTGATAAATGGCTCGCTCGTTCAGCTTGTTTAGCTGCTTTTGAAATTATGGTGTCATTAAATGGTCAGACTGAAAAGCGAAAGCTACGAGAAATGTAAGAAGTAATGTCTAATAATTTTAGTGTAGCGGTCGAATTTTCGACACCAAGAATAATCCTAACCTGGGTAGTAATGTCAACAGTCTATTAAATGATGTTAGAAGTTACTCTTAATATTCTTTTTTCTGGCTGATGGATAGGACTTTTGTGGCTTTATGCAATTCCACCAATATTCCAGAATAACCTTACCTTCTGCTGTTTTAAGAAATGTGGTCCCGTAGTTGCCAAATGGTCAGTGATTAGTGGTTGTGCCCATTGAGACGTTTCCTCAGAATCACAATATCTACAAGATATCACAGTTTCAACCAATACCACTGTAATCCAGTCCTACCTTCTGCTGTTGTCATAAAACGTCGCTCTTAAATGTTCAAACGGTCAGTGGTTCGTGGTTGTGGTTGTGGTTGGTGTTTGTGGTGGTGGTTGGTGGTAGTGCCCATTGAAACTTTTTCTCAGGATGCAATAACACATGGTATTATGGCTTCATGGAATTCCACCGAAATTCAGAATACAATTACGTTCTACTGTTTTCAACAAAATGGCCGCGTAGTGGCCAAGCGGTCCGCAACATATCACAGTTTCAAACAATTACACCGAAATACAGAATACCGTTACCTTCTCATTTAACATTTACAGGACGAATGCCTCAAGGTTGAGCCAGCAGTTTAAACCTCTATCACTTCACTCCTAATTAACCTAAGGAGATGACTTAAATGTCCATCACTTTAGGAAGGATCAAATTTTCGAATGGTGTCCATTTCATCTACATCGGGAGTCCAGCAACGAAAGGGTGAGAGATAAGTTGGATGTGCAAGTTCCCCTACCCCTCAGCATTTGGGGGAGGGAGACTCCCTGCAAAGGAGCTACAAGCATAAAAAGTTGTACCAATAAAAGATAAATAAGCATCCTAACTAACGGTACCCTGTGTATGGCCATTCTTGCGCACGACAAATAACAGTGTTGCCAAAGTCAAGAAAATATATTTTATTTCATATTTTTAAATTTCTTCTTGAAATTTTTTACGGGTTGGGAATGAGGGACACAAGTTACCTCGTTGCACTGTGTGTACTACAAGCTTTTAAATGAGGTATGAATCATATCTCTGTATTTCAGGGTAGACTAAAATATTTCGAAAAATATGTACAGGGTGATTGACGTAGGAAACACATTGGGAATTTTTCCTCACTTGATATTGAACTTTCGCTCTTCACTGTTTTACATGATGGTAATCAATGTCTGGCGTACACGTTAAAATATTTTTCCTGCAGTGATATAAGTAAAAGTGATACCAGGATTTGACAAATTTTCAAAAACAAAAAATCTCATTGTCATCAAACATTTCGTTGTCTTCTTCTTCTACGAGTTTGGCACGAGGTGTACAAAAGTTAACTCGTTGGAATCTGCGTTCAATAACCTTCACAGCGAGGTATGGTTCATGTCAATATAAGAATCAGATGGAGTATTATTGCCGCCAACGTAAAGATCTACGATTTTCTTCAAATCCCTATTCCTCTCGTAAAAAGTGGTCCTACAATAGCCAAACGGTCAGTGATTGGTGGCTGTGCCTATTGAGACTTTTCCCAGGATCACAATATCTACAAGACATTATGGTGTCATTCATTTTTACTTAAATCCAGAATACCATTATCTTCCACTGTTTTCAAAAATGTGGCCCTGTAGTGGCCAAACTGTCAGTGATTGGTTGTTACGTGCGTTAAGACTTTGTCTCAGGATCACAATATCTACAACACATCACGGTTTCATTAATTTTTACCGAAATACAGAATGCCGTTACCTTCCACTGTTTTAAAGAAAGTGTCCCTATATTTACCAAACGGTCAGTGATTGGTGGTTGTTCCCATTGAAACTTTTCTCAGAACCACAATATTTACAACACATCATGGTTTCATTCATTTTTACCGAAATCAAGAATTACTGTACCTTCTCTGTTTTCAAAAAAGTGGCCCTACAGGGAGATCGGAAAGATAATTTTCTAAGAATTATATTTCCTTTTTAGCATTATGTCACTTATATTTTAATAATATTTTTCTCCGTTGGATTATTCTCGAAGCGTGGAATGATAAATACCCTCTGTGGTTTCCTATACGAATTTTATCCTGTTCGTTTATCTCCAAACGTTTTCATATTAGTGATACTGCACGTATTATCTGATAAAGGCACCATGTCTTGGCAGACATTTTGCAAACGTTGACCCATATGAACAATCTTTTGAAAGAACGTTGTTTAGTGTATGAAGATCTATCGAATTCGGTATCACTTAATCAATATTTTCGTTTAAAAGTTTTAAGTTGGGCCTGGGCCCCCATGAAAGGCGGCCCTTGGGAGCACGGCGACATCATTTTATTTGATCCATATTTTTCTTATCTGAGCTTTTGTTTGGTTTACAAATGTTCAACCGTTTTCATATTAGTTGGTACTTGACGTTATTGTGATATAGGTAACATATCTTGGAGGCGATTTTGAATGCGGTGACCGATAGGAACTTTTTTTTTTGCCACATCGCTATATAGTTTTAAAAGATCTATCGAACGAGTAGTTACTCGCCCCACGTTTCCATTTAAAAATTTAAATTTGGGCCCCGATCACCTTGAAGAGAGGCCCTGGGGGCACCAGGACATCAACATTCGATTTACCCCATAGTATTTTCTATTTGAGTTTTTGTTTAGTTCATTTTCGACCGTTTTCGAGATATTTCCGTGGAAAGATTAAAATGTGCTACACTATATGCATTTAAGCTTTACGTTATATTTATATGTATATATATAGTGCTAAACAGGCATATAGAAGCTAATACGACAAACTATTAAATTATAGATCATCCGTTACAACGAATGCTATGAGAACGTGTGACATTGACACGTCTTACGAGGTATACCTTTCCAAGAATTACAGAATTTTCGTGACTTTTCCTCCCCTCTCGAGTCTATAAAGTCTGCTTCTGACAAAACGAATGTGTTTTTCACATGGGAAAGTAACTAATCCAAGAAAGAAAAAATGAAATGAAATCTTTGAGTTTTACGTCCCACGGTTATGCCGGTTAGGCTAAAGGAGACGGTGATAATGAGAGATGAGTGAAAATGGTGGAATGAAGAAAGTGGGAGGAAACGGTACAACCCCGAGAAAACCCACGAGCACGGTGTTTGTCAACCACAAAGTTCACTTGGCGGGGGCTGGGATCGAACCCGGGACCCAAAGCACCAGAGGTGAACGCTCTACCACTGAGCCACCGCGCCCCCCTAATCCAAGAAAGAAAGTGTGTGATTCTAACGACTGCAAAAATGTTTATAATCTGTATTAAGTCAGATATAAATACTATGTTTTTGTTTGGTTACATTAAGACATTTTATTTTTTCTAGCTATATGACCACTCAAAAAATCCTAGAGAGGGGGAAAATCAAAAAGTTCTTCAGGGAGCGAACTAAATTTTTGTCACAGGGAATATCCCTTTCACCTTTTCCGTCAATTCGTACACTGAACCAGCAGATGTTTTATGACCTAATTACGTCACTCTGTGGCAACTAGGTTGCTACTCTATTTGAAGTTTGCAGGGAAGAGCTATTCCAACCATCTTCCAAAGAAATAACTTTCTAACAAACATCCTTCAGGAATTCATTTTGGTGATGGGTATTTCTGCTAAACCTCACTCACCCTCACCCTCAGTCAATTCCCTCACCCTCACCCTCAATCGATTCTTTCACGCTCACCCTCAGTCGATTTCCTCACAATCAGCCAGCCTCGCCATCAATCGATTTCCTCACCCTCACACTCAGCCACCGTCACCCTCAATCGATTCTCTCACCCTCAGCCACCCTCACCCTCAATCGACTCCTTCACCATCACCTTCAGCTACTCTCACCCTCATCTACCAAAATAAGGGTGAGGCGCTCTTCGTGAGGGCAAAAATGAGTAATAGTATCCATCTCTGATGCTGACAGCTTCTTCTTATAACTGGGTAATCAACCATTTGCTACAAAATCCTAATTTAGGAGTCTTCATGTTGTGAACTGGTTTATTTACATTCTGCAGTGATGATAATAGATTGTATGCATTCTAGAAATTGACATTGTATGCAACAAGTCAAGATGAAACGACGATGGGCCGTTAATGAATGGGACTTCAGTTTGGATACTCAGGTAATTGATCAATCCTTTCCTATTGCCAGATAAGTCAGGCAATAATTCGTGATATTGTACATCATAATATCAGTTTTAATTCGGAAACTTGCATATTTCGATATACGTCGGCCAATAAATTTCAAGTTAAATGGTTCTTCAGCACATTATGAAGACTGAAAGTTGTATTCCTTCAATTCTTGTTCTGGAGAATTGATAATCCACAGTTCTGCAAGAGTAACTAGATCTAACCTATATGGACTATTTTTCTCATTCCAGAGCATCAACACGACACAGCTTAAAGCTGTAGCTTACAAATATGTACTGCAGAACAATGCATGTATTATTGCTTGCGAAAGTTAATCTGATGGTTTGTAAAGTAACAGTGCATTGACTATGCTACCGGAAGGTAAGGGAACTGTTCAGTTACAATTTAATCTTTGTGAAATTGGTGTATCACAAACAAACAATTATATATTCAAACCACTGGCAAGTGTAAGTTAATTATTTTTTTCTTCGTTCCCAACTATATATATAATGCCTGTCCTGAAAGTATTGTCAGCGATTGCGACGCTACTATACGTCCGAGGGACTGAAACTGCTAATGGGGAAACAGAGATAAGCAACGCTTCGATTTTTACTGTGATCTAAGTATCGGTAGAGTAAAGAGAGGTCTTTTCCGTGAGGGTTGTTTCTTGATCTTGTGCATGTGAAAATGCAGCGCTTGTTAGAACAAAGATTGGTCATCATGTTTTCAGTAAGACTTGGCATGACCACTACGGAATCTGTTACTACAACTACGACTGCTTACAAAGAACATGCCCAGCCAGATCAGCAATTGTTTCAGTGGCACAAGGTCTTTTTGGAGGGCCGTGAAGATGTCTACATCGACGACCTTCCGGACGGCCATCCACGACAACCAAGGATGACCCTGTGATGCGAGTGAGGGAACTCTTGAACTCAGACCGATGATTAAGTTTTCGTTAATGATTCAATGTTATATCTTTTAACATCTTGAAGATTAAGACCTAAAAACAGTTATTTTTTTCCGAAGGTGTATGTTTGTATCTCAACTTTATAAAACATTTTACACTAAAAACAAAAGAAGATATGTAAAGTACTGAGCATAATACTTGAAATGACTTAAATTATACTGTATTTAGTTGTATGAGTTGATTTAGGTCTGTTAAACTCTACTTGATAAACCAAGATAATAAAGAATATCTCAATATATGTCAGATAATGAAGACTCGTAATAAATTTTATAAGGAGGCGTATAGAGTTGAATTGTAAAGATATTAAAGGTTCCACAAATCTTCTATGAGTTACATAACCTACTATGAATACATGTATTACATTAATTACATATCTACTTATGATTTACATAATTTCATTTCGGTAAGGACGAAAATGTTATTCGAACCCATACACAAATGTGTGCTCTTAAGGAGCATGTACGCTTTCATAAATTAACAGGGAACCAATGACTGTGTAACTATCCTTCAGGCAATAGCAATGTAAGATTTATTCCTGTCAGCGAGCCATCAATCCCAGGAAATCTGGGTGATATTGTGAAAAAACCGAGCGAAGCTGCCATGTAGGAAATCTCGAATGTCTGAAACATTCATCCCTAACCATGTTTAAAAAGATGTCAAAGATTACTTAGTTGATAATAGATGCTATAACTTAATTATCTCAAGTGATTTCGCCAACAAATGATTAATACTGCATACAGGACTAGTATAACGTTAAACAATCTAACGTGAGGAGAAACTACAAAGTATAATAGGAGGATAGAAATACTAGATGGATTAGCAGTGTGATTGTGTATCACCAACTACTGCTGCCGAAACTGTCAATATATTAAGAATTGGTCACTTCCTGGGGTTATCATTCAAATCAAAAGCTCTTGTTGCCACGGATTCTGTCTACAAATGTGAAGCTTAAAATGTATGAAAAAATAACCATGTCTGTTGTTTAGAATGGTTCGGAAACATGGTCCCTTACTCTGAAGGAAGAGCGTAGACTGAAGTATTGAGAACAAGATCCTGAGAGAATATTCAGATGTAAGCCGCAATGGACGGCAATGGAAAGTGGCGGAAATTTTATAACAAGGAATTGGATAAATTACGTCGTTTACCACAGATTGTTAGAATTAGTAAATCTAGGGGGTCAGGTTTGAAAGTCTTAGAGCCAGAATGGAAGAATGTAAGGATGCTTTCAATCTCTTAACTGGAAGACCAGTCTGTAAGTAACCATTAGAAAGATCTAGGCGCCATTGGGAGGGCAGAATGAATAGGAATCTCATAGAAAAAGTATACAAATTACAAACTTCATGCAGTTCGCTAAGAATAGAAGTCAGTGGAGTACTATTGTAAACGCACCAATCAATCTCCGAGTTTCGTAGTCCATGCTTAGAATTATTTAATACTAAAACATAAATGCAGTACTGAAGGCCAGATTTAATCGCTAGCAGATATATATTTTCACAGCATACATGCCTAACTTTCAATGCAAGATTACCTTATACAAGTATCAGAGAACATTATTATTCAGGCAAATATGAAGCGAGAAAGAGTAGTTTATATATTACCAAATACTGTCAAATATATCATATTAGAGATACCTGAATTTCCTTGTTTTTTTCACAAAGTTCAAAACGTAATCATTCTAGGGTCTAGTAATAAAAGGAGTTAACCCACTTCGAAAACAAACGGAAATACATTTTGTGTTCTAGAGCAACGTGGTATGATATGATGAGTGTAATACGGAGTCAACCTTTTACTTGTTATTTTTTTATTACAAAACGTATGATGCAAAAGGAAAAATAAGAATTACAATCTAAATAGCATTTGTTACAAATGAATGCTAAAATATTTGTAGTATACTCATACGGAGAACTCAATATAGCACATAAAAGAACCAGATTATATATTTATGCCTAATTTTAATTCATGTTTACAGGTTTACGTACGGATCAGCGAAAGACAGCAACTCTTAAGAATTATCTTCACTGTACATTGTTTTTATGGACATTAGGTTTTCGTAACAACCATGAGAAACTAAAGTTATATAAATGACTAGTAACTGATTATTACCATAAGATCTTTTAATTCTAGGCCTGCTTTGGGTTGTCTTTGTGATTAGAGCAGTACTATTTCTTCCAGAATTTGTGATTAGAGCAATATTGAACACAATCTATTTGTTGTTACGTAATTATTTCCAAAAACAATTAGTTTTGTTGCCATCCTTGGATTTACAAACCATGTTAAATGTTCAAACCCTTGAAAATTTATCAAAAGATAATGAAAATTTTAAAAAGAATAATGCATTTGATAAGAAACAAATACATGTGAATCAGGTTAATGTTCAGGAGAATCAATGTAGTGAACAACAGGTAAAAGAATCGCAACATCAAACTAAAAATGAAGGTAAAAAGCAATTTCAAGGTAAAGGTTAAAATCAAAATTCCAAAACTAAGGGTACAAAACTAAAAATGTATATTCCTAGCAAAATTCTGAAACTGCAGGCACTCACAATTCGTATGGAAATGAGGAAGATATAAATTATACTCAAGAAAGGCGCGTTGATAGTGGTGGGCATATGCCCCAACCTTTTCAATTCCTCATTTTGGTAAGTACCCTTCACTCAACCACCCAAGGTTCAGTCAACTTCGTACCTTCCCTCCTCCTACATCATCAGGTAATCATAGTAGACAGACATCGTTAAACTAGAAATGCTCTGCCGAGAGAGTGCTTCTGTTGGGGCTAATGAAAATTTTAGTAATGTTCAAAATTTTATTAATGAAAACGCACTCACCCGAACTTTTCCTGTAGAATATGTAATGCTGAGTAAAAATTTTAATAGCGTTATTAATTGGGATGTTGAAGTGTCTGAAGATGAAACCGAAATTAAAGAAGGTGTAGAAAAGTGTAACGATCCTCGTACCTCAGAAATGTATTGTAAAATATTAGATACTCAAATGAAAGCAATGTGCAATACAGGTGCATCAGCATCACTTCTTAGCTTTGAGTCGTGGAAACGTATTTCTTCCGTAATTTCCCATCCGGAATTAAAACCTGCAACTGATATTTTCCTGGTAGATTATTCAGGTAAACGAAAAAAGCAGGATAAGGGTGAAATAAATGTTTGTGTGGAAATACAGCACAAAGTTCGAGTTCAGAGTTCAGGGAATACAAAGTTCAGAGTTCGAATCCGACCACAAGCATTCATCTTCAGTATGTCCTGTAGTTAAGAGTTTGGTTTTAGAACGAGATAAATTAGTACAAGAGTGGATCCGTGCTTTAAATGAACGAAATCAAGCATATTCGCAATTTAGAAAATATTCCAAAGATTTTAGAATAAAGGATCTGAATATAAATCAAGCTGTAGAGTAAGACTTTTTACTCGAATATTACGGTTTACAAATATCAGAAATTGATAATGAAATTAAAAATGCACATGGTAATATACAGAAAAAAACAGGAAAGCTGTAGGAATAAGGTGTTACGAAATGGCATTGTATTCGATAATGTACGTAGCAACGATAAATGAAATTAGGGAAAAGGTGATCATTTAAATAACGAAGAAAAACAACAATTTTTTGATCTATTGGTAAAACATCGTAAAATATTTACTGACTACCCAGGTAGATGCAATAAATATGAATACTCCAAAGATGTTGATACTACTGATACCATTATAAAAAGAGAGTATACCTTACTTACCGTTTTAAAGAAAGTATTGAAAAGCAAATTTAAGAATGGTTAAAATTAGATGTTATTGAACAGGCAGTTTCGATACATAGCCACCCAATTTTTGTGTTCCTAACAAAAATACAACCAAAACTAGAGTAGTAGTTGATTTAACTGAGTTAAATCGACAATGTTAAATTGAAACAATTAAAGGTAAATAAGATTGATGATTTACTGCTAAACTTTCACGGTGCTAAATATGTAAGTCCAATTGATCTTGCATCGTCGTATTCAAAAATTGTTGTCTCTGAAAAATCTAATGATTTTATAGCCATTTTGTGGAATGGGCACATGTACAGATTTACAGTAATCCCATTTGGATATATAAATGTTTCTCTTGATTTGATTACGCATTACAAAAGGTGTTAGGTTATGCGATATATAATAAACTTGTCTCATATATTGATGATCTCAGTATCCCAACTCTTTCTTTTGAAGAGAAATTGTATTTATTAGATCAGTTGTTTACTAAATTAAATGAGGCTAACACGACTGTTGACCTTTCGAAACCTTCATTTTGTAAAACTACATTTAATTTTTGGGATTTGTTGTAGCACCTGAAGGTATTCGTAAAGATCCTTTTTATGTAGAAGTTATTCGTCAGTTAACTCGTCCTACGAATATGAAACAACTACAAAAAGTATGAGGTCTTTTTGAGTTGTGTTCAAAATTTGTGCATAAATTTGTTGCATTAGCTTTTCCTTTATTTGAAGTTATCAAGAAAGGGAAAGAATGGATCTGGACTCCAGAATGTGAACATAGTTTTCAGTCTCTTAAAGATAGTTTGGTTCAAGACGTTCTGCTTAATCATCCGAAGCTTGACTCTCATTTCTCACTAATTACCCACAGTTCAAAGGTGGCGGTAGCCGGCATACTTTTTCAAGGAATTCACGGTAAACGCAATATTATTGGATTTTACAGTAAAAGTCCAAATAAAGCTCAGCGTGCGTATACTACAACTGAACAGGAAGAGCTAGCGAAAGTCATATCTATTCGTAAATGGGGACATAATTGTAAAATGTATAATTGTAAACCTTTCAAATCAATGTGGTTCAAAAATTAATTTAAATCTTTGTGGTGTAAAGTTGACAATTTAGAATTTACGTTAGTAAATTTTATTAATCCTCTCGTTTTGTTCAATTAGAACTTTGGTAAGATCACAGTGATCAACTTAGGGTGATTGCTACTTATGTGGTAGGCTACCGCAGCCTTGTTTCCATCTAAACACGCCTACGTGGTGAACCACTGAGTCAGAATCTGAGGAATAATAATAATAATAATAATACTAATAATAATAATAATAATAATAATAATAATAATAATAATAATAATAATAATAATAATAATAATAATGATGAATGAGAAAGGCGAGACAGATAATATTAAGGGCACAGCAATAGATGTTGATGTGAATTTATTAAAGTTAAATCTCATACGCCAACTGTTAGCAATTGTTGTTGCACCTATCTTGTGTTAATCTTCTCGTTTAATACGAAAACACTTCAAGTTGAACTTGAAATTACGGAAGCAAAATCCCTCCAAGATTGTGGCTTAATCATATTATTTAAAGCGTTGGAAACGCAATTTTCTTATTTGTCCCCTCTATATTATTTTGATTTTATAACCTTATTTTCTATCTTTTCCACTTTGCTTCGGGGATAGAAACATATAAATAAACAATTGGGGTAGGTTCTTACACACTTAATGCAAGGGGTATCTTTATATATACTTCTAGTATGACGAGCTTGCATCTGATAAGTCTATTTCATTTTAAATAAATGAAATATTTTTTAGTGTTAAGTATATATATGTGCTATATTGTGTAATCTTCATGCATGATAAAATAATTATGTGAATTATGTCTTATGTTTTATTTGTATCGAATTACTTCGAAAATTGTTTTATAAATATCCTATGTTAGAGTGTAAAAGAATATATAACTTTGAATTTTTATGGATAATGTCAATGTTTCCAATATTTTGTCTGTGTCAAGTGTAATAAATATTTCTTTGTGTACTCAATAGCAACGAGTACTTCCACTTTCATGAAAATTGAAATTATGGTAATTTGAATCATTTATTGATGAACAAATTGTTGCTAAATAGTGCTGCATGTTTTATTTTAGAATAGATAGATATTATTTCAGTATATGACATTGAATTAATTATTATTGTTTTTAAACTAGTCGCCATAAATTTAGTTTGTGTTACCTATATTTTATTGTGCATTGTTAGAAATGGCATTGAATACAATATTAGTATTTGTGTAACTTAGTTTAAATTTTGAAACATATTATGGAGTACAATGTTGAATAATATGTCAGATCATAGGGAACCTTTGATTTACATTTGTGTTTGCATATACATCTTAAGAGATGATTAAAATAAAAGGAAAATATGAATCAATAATAATTATTGAAAGACTCAAAGACATTTATGGTATGGCCTACGCGTTTCCGCAAATGGCCCACGCGTACCTTATCGTTCCAATTTTCGTGATTTCGTGTGTCCGAGTGAACATGGGAATTGTTACATTTTGGTGTGAACAAACTTCCAATAACTTTAACCCTTAGTGGACTACTGGAATAGGCAAACAATTTGTGTTGTAATTGTTTTATCACGATCAAGTGCATTAGGAAGGATAGGACTACAAGGTTCTTGTCCACTCATTTAGTGCCATTAGTGGACATTCCTGCTAGGCGCCAGTTATAACGACATTGTTCTATCAACTTCTTAACCAACCCTCATATTTCCAATGCTAGTTCTTGGAATTAATGTGTAGCCAGTCAGAATTCGCGGAAGAGCGAAACAGTGGAATTTTTCTTATTTCCTTATTTAGTCGGTCCTTATTTAGTCAGGTATTCGTTTGTTCCCTCGCTGACACCCACATAAAGTTGATTCTAAACCAACAGTACTGAATTATGCGTCAGAATGTGATTTTTTGTGAATAATTACATATTTTTTTACATTGTTATGTATGGCAATATTATCAATTTACTTTCAATCAAAAGGTAATCAATCCATTATTTCCTATCATTGGAACAGTGATAAAAACCAAATGTTTTAGGTGAACTATTTTGTGTTCCACCAGTATATTCATACGCTCCGAAACGAACCAAGAGAAGTGACGCTAAAAAGAGGCGCGGGAGTGCTCTTCAAGACTTAATAACAGCGACAACACGCACTCATCTGATGGCGTAAATATTTCGAATAAAGTTAAAGTACGCGAAATGTTGTAAAAAAACGAAAATAACAAAATAAAAATACAAAAGGTGAAATATTGAACAACAGATTGAAATGGCACATAGAAGGACTCTCAAACTGGAAATCGTAACAAGCGTTCTTGCTGGTGAAGCGAAGAAGAACAAACTGTCTTTAGTATGGTCTTCAAAATCTTCATGAAATTCAGTGAAGTTCTGCTAACGTGAAATCCGTGTATTTCTGTCGGTATCGTTTCACGCGCGTCCCTATTGATTTCGAAGAGCCATCATTATTATTTTTCTGTGTTTTGATCAATATACGTATTGTGACTGATATTTAGTATGTTCTAATTTTAGTAAAAGTTCAAATATAAATACCAGTCAACATATTTGTTGCACAAGTTATTTTTATTAACCATGAGATAATATACAAAAGTTCTATTGTGTGTGACATTAGTGTTTTTTTTAGTTAGTGAAAGAAGTTTCAAACCATACTATGTCAATAATTTGGACCAGCATCAGGTTACAGGTAAAGTACATCGAAAGTAGCGCAGTAGAAAGTTATATTTTTGTCTTTCTGCAACCATCTCGTGATACCGATGCTAGTTGTTACAACCTCAAAATTTCTTTTGAGGATATTGATAAACTTTCATTATGCGGGACTCGTCAGTAACGGTGGGCATACGGTGAACACTTTTACAATTATCGAATTCGCCCGAACGTAACGACTGTGAGTGGGGATTTCTTTCCATTTTAATTAGAGTTCTTGTTCATTATCTTTTGGTTATTCATTATTGAAATTCAGGAATTAACCCCTATACTCATAATATATATATATATATATATACATATATATATATATATATATATATATATATATATATATATAGGGTGCTAGAAAACAGCACCCACAAAATTCTTGAGGTGATTGCCCGCACTGAAACAAGAAAAAGTCATTTTGCGCTTTTCTCTAGGACTCATAGTTTTGGAGCTACATGATGCCTAAAACGTCGCAAACTACACTTCAGAGCGCTATATCTTCTCTATTTCGAATGATAGAGCCAAGGAGACATGGTCACCTCAAATTAACGGAACCTGTTCCATTGAAAGATGGGTATGTCGCAATCGTGATATAGGTGTACAAGGGATTCCCCAATGGAGCGTAGGGACTCCCAGAGAAACTGTCAGGAAAATATTGACGTGAATGGATAGGTTTAACCTTAATTAGTTGTAACGATGTCGAGATCTCGGAGACGAAATGGGGAACACGACATATTCGCTATGTGTGGTTGCATAAAGGTCTTCACAACAGCGAAAATTAAACTACCGCTAATTTTATAGTTTTTCTGTAATATGTTCAAAATTAATACAAATATTGGGAAAGCAAAAACATAGTGTGCTAGATATTATAATTTTGCATGTGTTGCCGTCATCACAACTCCATTTGCAACTGCCGCAAGGTTTAGCATTTTTTGCGAGTATTGTAAATAGCGGCACACACAAAGAAGATAGCTGAGTTGGGATAAAAGCATCACATGCAGAATATTATCTAATGTCCTGTTTTTTGTTTTTCCAATAATGTTATTTGTTTTCAAGATATTATGAAAAAAACTTTAAAATTAGTGGGAGTTTCATTCCGCTGTGGTGAAAATCCATAATCGCCAAGTACTGATGGTAACCAACAACAGTGGTATTGCTTATTCATTCCAGGGATACTATGTTCTTTTCATGATATAACCCGGGGATAAGCATTTACGTGAGGGTGATTTCTTTTGCAGCCCTCGTTTATTCGAACACTGCCGACATCGAAACATTGACTATTTTCGGGAACATTGCACGGTCACAAACAAAGAGCCATAGCTACCATACGGCTAAACCACACTACATACATACTTCGTTGATTTGCCTCGAGAGGAACCCCAAGTTACTAGTCCAGGTAATTCCGATGCACACGGAGTTAGCACGGAAGACACACTGAGTGCACAACTAACAAACAATGCATCACCATTGAGCAGACGTACCTTCTCTGTCAAAGGCATCCGTGATGTTGAAGCGGGAAACTACAACGTTGTGTGTTGTGAATCACGTGCATAGTGTAGTGTGTTGTGACAATTGCCATTTACACCAATCAGGAACATGTTGATTCTAGTGGTCTACTGTTTCACGCTTAGTTGCATGCATGAGGAGCATGCCCGCGACCGTTCGGTCTATTTAATGGACAGACTCCGCTAGAATGTAATGCACCCGCCCGTAGTTTCTCAATACGCCATTGATTGCTCGTGCACAAGTGCACCGTTAGAATTTGTCCCTTAATTCTGACTCCCCGAAGCGATGTAACCTCCATTCTCTGAGGGAGTGGGATATGCCCACTGCGCGGCCAGACCGAAGTCCTGAGTGCCTACCAGTAGACCTACTGGTTGAGGCAGACTGCTAGCGAGCGAGACCTACCATGCTCTGCAGGCATGGCACCCGAGCGTTATAAGGCAAGCTTACCTCCCGTCCGTGTTCACCGTTACGCAGATTCCTGGGATTGGCTCCCACAAGCTACCGACTTCCACGGTATGACCACAGTTCGGCACAGTCCAACCCAAATCCGGGGCCCCAGGCAATGCCCGAGGGGGCTTGTTCAATGCCGGCCGTGCCTACCTCTATCGTTCAACTAGAGCTCCTCCGTGGCTAAGCGGTTAGCATACGCGCCTTTGGCGTGGGAGACCCGGGTTCGATTCCCGGCGGGAACTCATGTGGTTCGGATTCCACGTTAATCAGTAGATCCACGTCTCATATTGCCTCGCTGCTGAACGGGACGGTAACCTCAACTCAACTCTATCGTTCAACTGGCAACCGCCTTGTCGTGTAGAGGTACCACGCACACGTCGAGATACTCCCGTATCTCACCCCGGACCCAATGGTACCTGTAAAGTCACCACTTGAGTTTCGTGCCGTCCCACAGAGTTTCCTCCATTTAGCAGGATCAGAACCCTTACCCAGATTCCTGGGCTTGGCCCTCCCCCACCTGCGTTTGGTCCCCCTGCAGGCTGGAATCCAACACCCCTCTGGTAGGTCGTCCAAACAATACGATCTTCCTCTAATTACGGTAGAGGTACACCGTACATTACCAGAGCCAATGACTGATGTAGACCGTTTGCTCAAAGGCAGACATTGTCATTTGGAATTCGTGTCTCCCCAGGGAGCCGTGTCTCCCCTGGTAGGCCCGCCTAAACATTACGGGGCTACCTATCTTTAACGTGTTTAGGTACCTCGTACACGTTGGAGTTAAGCTACTTTTCCAAAACCCAGTGGTGCGTGTAAACCGCTATTAGAAGGGACACACACTCCTTTCCTCTGTCGGGCCGTTCAAACAATACGGAACTACCTTTTCTTACGCGAGAGGTCAACCGTACATTACCAGACCAAATGGCTGATGTAGACTGTCTACGTTTAAAGACAATGGCCATTTGGGAGCGGCGGCTCCCCTGGTAGGGTCATGGCTCCTGCACCCAGTAGAAAGCAGAAAACCTGGAACGAAGGAGTGACCCACTTCCTCAGCGCTCCTGAAGTACGAGTATGGGTTAGGATACTTTGTGTCCCATCCCGGACCCAAGAGAACGCATTACACTCTCTTTGAGAGTTGTACCTACATCATCCTCCAGTTTGGGCGCTGGATCCGCCCACACTCTTCGACACACCAGCTACCCACTCATTTTAGCGAGTTGGGGTACCACGCAGCCTTATTTCCCGGACCCAAGTGCACGACCTTGTTTCCCATTTCGGGGGATACCCGAAGACTCACCCCGGCCGGTAGGTACGGCAGTCAAGGACTACTTACGCCACTGAGGACGTGATGGGATCACACGTACTTTCCCCGATCCAATGGCACAAGTTAACCGCCCATTTCAGAGGGTACACGAAGGATCACGGTAGGTTGTTGTCCTGCAGGGTGTTCAAACTCACACTGATGAGAGGTTGAACCTGAACAGGACATTATAAATGGAAATTTGTTTCCAAGCTCCCTCTCGAACCAATCTCCCCCACCGGTACACTGTGGCCACGTTGCATGCCACAGGAATAGAACCAGTGGGGGTCCCTTTCCCTTTCTCAGTACGGGCTTGGGACCGGCCACGGCTTGGGACCAATCTGGAACCGGCGGAGATGATTTTGTGTATGGAGAAGCACATGGAAAAGGTAGGCAGGCAGCCCGATTATACAACGATCGATATCCCAATAGAAGCCAACTGGATCATACAACATTTGCAACGCTATTTTGTTGTTGGTATGAGACCGCAACGTTCCACCCTGCCATGTAAGACGCGAGAAGACAACGTGAGGAACGCACTGTGCATGACGAAGAACGTATTTTACAAAATCTGCTCGATGACCCGAGTTCAAGTTCCTGGGAGCTTGCCCGTCATCACAATGTCAGTCATGAGTAGATAGTCAACCTAACTTCTGGCGTATTTCCCCTTCCACCCCCTAACTGTCAAAAAAATTATGAACCCACCACTAACCATTACACTTTAACACAGAAGGATAGCATAAAGCGAGATTGAGTTGAGCGAACGGCGAATAGGCTTTTATGACATTTAAAGTCATAAAAACTTACATCTAAAACATATAACTTATAGTGCTGTCTTTGATTGAAAAATTAGTTTTTGTTTGATCGAAATCGGCCCATAGATGGCTGAATGATGATAAGTTAAAGTTAAGTATGTTGATTCCCTGGTTACACCAGACGCACATACATATATTCAGCTTACGAATCAGTTTCAGTTCAGAGAAGCAAAGAGTATACATATATGCATTTGTTTTGTAGCCTCCCTCTTTCCTTCTCCTCATGCCAACAGAACTTCTAGCTGCAGCAGACACCAGATGGAGCTGTCATGACGTAATCCCACGAGATGGGACTACGCAATAACTATGACGTGATCCCACGGCATGGGACTACGTAATAACTATGATGTAATCCCACGGGATGGGACTACGCAATTGATACACGTCATTATATCCTTCCACCTTCAGCAAGAAAGAGAGAGAATGACTTGCATATAGCTCAACATGATTTCCTCAACATCATTTCCTCAAATAAAAGAAAGAAATTCACAACTCACAAATTGTACATGCTGCTCTCACTAGATATCTTTTTTAGAATCAGTGTATCCAACTCAATATTTTTTTCGGGACGTTCCAGGATTTTAATTTTTCAAGATAACGCTTTAAAACACAACGGGATGAATTCACCCCATTACTAATAAATATGATAATTGTTAAAAATGTGTTGGCAACACTGGCAGTCTTACCCCCAAATAAAGTTAACATTCAATAGCTCAGTCCCTAATTAACCGATTTCAAGAATTCAAACGGCAGATGAATACTAATAACATAACCATTTTTCAAAAATGCATAAATGGCTGCATAACCCAAAGGATATTTTCCCATTTTTCAATATCACTACAAAATTTCAACAAATTGAAAAAATAAAAATACTTTTATAATTAAAATAAAATTCTAAGACTTTTTTAAAGAATAAACTTTTCCCGAAAACTCAAAAATAAACCCGTAAAAAATTCCCGAAATTTCGAGTTTGCTGTAACCATCAAATATTAACCGATTTTCAAAATTCAAACGGCAATCAATAGACAAATAAATTTGCAGTCTAGACCAAAATTTCAGAGTAGATTTGAAGACCTCGAAACTACAAGTGTCCAAAATACTGACACATTATTATATGTTCTGTATATCCAAAGGTCTTAGTTTTTATAGTCTTGATATTATAAAAACACTTACACACTTCAAACATACTTAAAATTACAATTTCGGATATTGATAATGGAATCTTCGGTTAACCTGGTTCTCTATATTAAAGAATGACTTCTTAAACTCTGTCCACTGGTCATAATTCAAGCCGAATAGACAACCGTTAATATCAAAAACTACTTGAATTTCGGTTTGCACATATTTTACAATTACATTGAAATTATTAGTAAGTATAAATTTATTTTGAGGATCCATTCTATCCACTACATTTTTTACTTTTGACGACATATTTTTGTTCATTTTTGTTATTTTTTGGATTCGCAAAACCGATCCTCATTTGAAATTTACATACAGAACTCAACAGTTGGATAATTATCTTTTAAACCAGTGTATTTGATTTTATTCCATCTTTAACGATCTCATCAATCATTTTGTCTGTTAAGTGTTTTGTAAATCTAGGTGGAAGAAAGACCTTGAACTCCTCACACTCAACTAAAATGCTCTTTCCAAACTTAGTTTTAATCTTTTCCATTTTCACAATCTTATATTCTGCATTTAATTCTACTTCTCTTAATCCAATAACTTGTTTTTGTTCAAGACTTCCAAGTTTATTTAAAAGTTCAACATGACTTGCCATCGTATTTATTATATAGAAAATCAATTTTTGTCTTCGCCAAAAATATTTAATCATTTTTGTTAATTTCGTTTTATGGAAAAACTTCCATAAAACAATAAAAACATACATTTAACTATCTAAAACTCTTCCACTACTTTCTCATTCTTGGGATCATATGTAAAGTTCTTTTGTCCAATTAAAATCGCATAGCATATAGTATCAGCAGCCACAGCTTCTACAAAGTCTACTACAATCTTTATGTTTGTTCTCTCATTTACCGATACATTCTTCCTCTTACTACAATTAATCACATACATTGGTCTGTTATCTATAAACTCTTTAGGGTCATAGTACATTTCGGTATTGCCACATGTTATTCTCTTAAATGCAGTAGAATCTTCGTACATCTTAAAATAATCCTTGTTAGCAATATCTAAGTTTCTTGATTCTTTTGGAAATACCTCATTACTCCCATTCTTAAGATAGATATTCTTTACCTTACAGTGATCAAACTTACTTGCATCTGCTGTTTGTTTGCCACTTCTATCACTTTGGAACATTACAACTACGAAATCAGGCATATCAAATTGTCTAGAATTAAATTGAGTAGTAACATCAAACTCCAAGAAAGAACCTGCAACAGTCTTTTGAACACATTGATAAGTATGGAATGAAAGCATGATTTTAGGTTCTTTAAGAATATTCAACTTTAACTTGTTTTCATAATTAGATTCGTATTCAACACTAGGCATTGTCATCTCCGTACTCTTTATTGTTATTTTTCCATCATGAGGAGCTGCTACATTTGCTCCTGATCCAGTCCATTTGTACAAGACATCGTTATTGTTGTTAGGTTTTGTAAATGTTATTCTCAATCCACCTTTCCACATAACCTCTTTATAATCACTTAGAAAGCCTGGAATTAATCTTAATGGATACAAAACACTAAAGTCCTTTCTTAGTCCAAGTTTATTATCTGCTTCAAATCCTGCTTGTTTTAGATATTCAATTTCTGGTTTGGAAATCTTTAATGTTCCGATAGCTGTAGATGTTATTCCAGGTAGTTCAATCTTATCTATAACAACACCATGCTTTCTAACCTCAATTTGAGAAAAGAAGAATGGTAAGAAGTTATCTACAAGTTTTATAGTATCATTTGCACCAATGTTCCTCCAACTGATGCACCAACAACTTCAAAAGTCATATGGCAATCTGCTTTGTGTGGATGTATGAAGCCATCCCCCACATCGAAATCAAACTCAATATCTTTGTTAGCTTCATTCAAATTATTAAATGTTCTTGTGTTAGCTTTAAAACTCTGTAACTCATAACTCTCAACACTATCCATTTATTATAAAGAAAATCTTGAAACAGCGCTTTTATGGGATATGCCCATAAAAGAATCGTACATAATAATAACAATTAAAAATTTATAGTCCCCATCCTAACTTAACCTTAGCGTTCATAGCAGTACCAACCCCAAAAGCAGCTAATCGTTCACCAATTGATGCATCACTACTAAATGCTCTTTTCCATGCTTTAGTTTCTAGTTCCTTATCTGCAATATGTCTTGACACTGTATCTTCATTGTCTATGTAGTATATATCGTGTTCTTTACAAGCCTCATCTAATGGGTAAATACCTTCATCACCTCTTTCTAACCTTTCTTGAAGCTTCGTAAAAGGCCCGCAAAATCTGAAGCCTGGTATATGTAACTCCGGTATTCAGTTGATGTTTAAAATCTTATTCATTAGTCCTTTCCCAAGCTTCTCATCATTCCACAATCGTGGTGGTAATGTATTTAAGATCTTATCCAAATAACCTATACGTTTTGGATCATTAGGAAAAAATTGTGAAAGCTTGTTATTAATCATACTCACTATACCTACTTTCCCATTATAAAAGTTATTATTACCAGCCCTTTCTTCTCCATCTATAACTATTAACCGATCAATTAACTTTCTCACATAAGCCAGCCATATATATTCTTTAGGTATCTCTGTATATTGTTTAATTCCTTCACCAGTCCTTTTAGGTGTCGTGTTCTTTTTAGGAGTTGGAGGTAAAGTTGGTTTAATATAATTATACCAAATAGGCTTAATAATATTAATGTACTTAGAACCTCTACTAGATGCTACTTTTTTATCTCGATTATATTTTTGGAAGGCAGCATCCGATTCTGTTATTATTTTCTTGTACTGTTCAAAATCGTCATCATCATAATCTGCAATGGTTTTATTAGTATTCATCGTTAACAACTCCAATAGACCATCTGATCCTTTATAATTTTACCATTAATTATCAAATCATCATCATTCACTTTAACTTCAGAGTTTCCTATCTTATTTATTATTTTTCCATCTTCTTCTACAGTTCTTATTCCAAATACACAATCATTTCTTTTACTATAATATTTCGATGCAATCTTACCAAATGACTGTGCTGTTGTTAAAGGTTCTACTCCTTCCACTTTGTATTTAATTTGTTTTCTCATTTGTTTTATTTCTCTCGTTATAGGCGTATCACTACTACTTGGGGAACTATCATAAGTTATCTTTTTAGGTGTTTCTAGTAGACTAGGATCTATTGAAGCAGTCTAATATACAACTGGAACAAGTTATTAGATTTTTATTTTGTTGTGCTACTTCTTTGATCTCACTTCCTAAGTTTTGAATAGCATCAATTACAGGTTCTTCTTGTGTCTTAAATTTATCGTATCTACCTGCTCTTTCTTTCTTCCAAGATTTGAAGCCCTTTATCAAGAACTCCTTTAACTTGATATTCTTATTAATTTCTTTCTCATCCATTTATTATATGGAAACGAACAAATGTCAAAAAACGTAAAAAACGTGAAAAAACGTCAAACGTTAAAACGTCAAACATCAAAAAACATCAAACGTTTACAAAGTGTTTTATCTTGTTCCTACACTTACCATTGTTTACCTTCCTTGTCATATCAATTACTATAAAACCATATTCTTCTTCCCAACATTTTGAACATACCTCTTGAAATTTGTCATAAGACATATCTTCTCCATCAAACTCATTATTCACATGTTTAAGATTAGTATCATCTTGTCTGAATATGCATAGGAAGATAACGTTATCTCTTATAAGCTGTTTAGGTACTTTTGAATATGTCTGTGCAAGATAGAAACAGTCTAAATGTCTATGCCTACCTCTTGTAAAGTAATTTCTAACAGTATCTTGATTCTCTAAAATGTAATCGTCAAACACAACAACAGAGTATTTTTCACATTCATCAATAGGTACAATATAATCATTACTGCTTAAGAACGTTGATATTTGTTTATTGAATTTTAGTTCTGCTTTTTCAAATCGATCTTTTAATTGCTCATACTTTGGCTGATTCATGCTTTTAGAATATATGTAGAAGTAATTATTGTTTAGCCAACCTTGCTGTAATAAGAAGTTAAATAGAAAAACGTCTTACCACACACAGATGGACCCACTATAAGGCATGGAATATCATCAGGTGTAAGTTCTCCATTTCTTTTCTTAACTGTTGTTTCTTTTATCATTTCTTTTACATCCCAATTTTTAGTTTTCTTACTCATTTATTATAGAGAAAATCGTCTCTTTTATGATCTTATATCTTTAAGTTTTTCTCTGATCTTAAGCAACGTATCTTTTATATATTCGTTATCCATTTCACTATTTAATGTTATTATCATCTCTAACTGTTCTTTAAATGAGTTAATACAAGTGACAATGGTTTTATATTCATCTTTTCTTTTGCTTATGTTTAACTCAGAAGACAAACCTGTTATTATAGCACTTCCAGTTGCAAGAGACGTTGTTAATATCGAGTAAATTGTTACAGGTATAAAAATATTAATAAACCTAGTTGTTGCAGAAAGTATAACTTACAACGTGATCAAAGTGTAGTATGCATATTTAACAATTCGTAGTTTTCTCTTTTTCTTCTTTAAACTGTATTCTAACTTTTGAATGACATCTTCTAATAACTTGATTACTTTCTCTCTTGGAATATCTCTATGTAAATCAAACTCATTCATTTATTATATAATAAATGGCTAAGGTATTTAAGTTAACGAGTGATACTGCTGTTTTAAAGAAGAAAGTCCATTACGAATTAGACAACAGTAACAGCAATTTAAGTATAGGACCAGTTGGGTTTTACAGTACATATCTAACACCAAACCTTACACTTGCGTCGTTTGGCTATGGAAATCGAGTTGTTAGTATACCAAATGGACAATACAGCTTAAACAGTCTTAATGATTATTTAAAATCTCGCTCCCTGAACATAACGTTAAAAGAGGATTATATAAGAAATAGAGTAAAAATAGAAACAGGTGATATTGATATCACAATGGTAAATTTAGATACTGTTCTTGCATTTAGGAATTTTCAAACTTTAGAAAAAACAAAACACATATTGGAAGTAAGTTGCCTAAGTTTCACCCATTCGATACTATAAATGTTCACTGTAATATAGCAGAAGGTATGTTTGTTAAAGATACAGAATACACACATAGAGAAACAGGAATTATAGCATCATTTAAAACAGATGCCGAGTTTAAACATAGTATTATTTATGAACCTACTTATCCATTATTTTTCCCTATATCCAAAGACAAGGTTGATAATTTTGGGATAAGGATAACAGATGAGAATGATTCCTTAATTGATTTTGGTGGAGCTACAACATCTGTACTTTTACAAACTAAGATTTTCTCTTAAATAAATAGGAAGATGTGTTCTATTAAAGGTTGTATGTTTAGCGTTCCTTACAACGAACTAAAAGGATTTAAATATTGATCATGTATTAACAAAGAAACAACCTAGTGATAAATCTAAGAAAATTAAAGAAGGTAAAGGAATGGATTTAACTTTAACTACTGCACAAATGAAAAAGATTAAGAAAGAGAATAAGGGTGGTTTTATTTTTACAATTCCAGCCATTTTAGCAGCTTTAGGAGCAGTAGGCTCATTAGCAGGTGGTGCAGCAGCGATTACTAAAACTGTACTTGATGCTAACAAGAATAAACAAGAACTTGAAGAACAAAAAAGGCACAATACGGCTATGGAAGAAAAGCAGGGGGCAGGTAAACCAAAGAAGTCAAAAAACTAAAACCATTGACCAACTTCGATATAGAGAGGTTGGCTAAAGAATTAAAGATAAAACGATTTAGAGGCGTATTTATGAGTGATGAACTTCCACAAAAACCTTATGTAAATGAGTGTGGTGTAGTTAAACTTGATAAATCAGAAGACATTGGTACTCACTGGATATGCTATTGGAAAGATAACAACATAAAGTACGTGTTCGATTCTTATGGCGGTGTTCCTCCTAAACAACTAGTACAATATCTTGGTACCAAAAACTTATTTTACAATGACGATCGAATACAAGACTTTAATTCAGTTATATGTGGTCATCTTTGTGTTAAGGTTTTAAATCTTCTAAATCAAGGGTATTCTTTTAGTGATGTTATGCATATGATTAAAAATGATTAAGTTTAAGTGCTTTTATTGTTTGTATCCATAAAAGTTTTGTTTAAGATAAATATGGAAGCTATACACAATAGATTTTTAGATTATTTTGAGAAGCATGAGGATGAACTAGATGCACTAGATAGATATATTTTTATCAGTATTTTCAGGATGTTAGCGAGATAGACTTAAAAGATAAAAACAACGTGTACAATGTTATTGATTTATGGAAAATATTAATACCAAAATTTTGTACACGGAAGAAGAGTTGGAAAAGCTACGTCCAATAATTACCTTAAAGGAGTTGTCAAATTATAGCACCGCACCATTAAAATGTAGTAATTGTGGTAGCAAGTCATTAACAAAAGGTGTAAGCACATACATTTTTGATGATTATTCTCTAGCAATTGGTTTTGTTTACAGTACTTGAGAAGGAATGGGAGCTGCTTGTTTGAGAAAATCATGGTATGATACTACAAAAAGATTTAAGTTACAGTTACCTCGTTTGCAGGCTTTACAGGATAGAATTATTCCTGAAGAGGTGTTCAAGGTGTTAAATGATGAATTTAGAGATATATCAAGAGATTTAATATAAACAAAAGATGTTATCGAAGTACTAAAGAAAAACAAATACACAAAAAATTCGATCACCTTACCGATCGAAAATCATTAAACTTACGACATATGTAAGAAACACTTATAAACGACTTCGAAAACTTATACGAAACCTTTAAAGAACTGTATCAGAAAAGAGTATTGTTTATTAACTTCAAATGTGTATTTTATTATCTGTTGAAAAAGCACGATGTTCATTTTGATATTGATTTTAAACAGTCATCTAAACAAATAGAGATGTTAAAGAAATGTTTTGAAAAATTAGGATGGCCATTTTCCGTATAATAAATGAGTATGGATATATTTGGTAACGTTAAAGATAGAAAAGATAATGTTGATATTAGTGAAGAAAAATGAAAATTGTTGGAGTATTTAAATGATGTTGTTAGCGTAAGTCAACTTAGATCAATAGAAGCTCAATTAGAGAACGATAGAAAACGATTTGAAGATGCATTAGAAACGTTACAAGACACATACATCAAGAAAGAAGATTTTGAAAAGGTTAGGATGGATACTACTAAATTGATTATGCAGAAAGAAACTGTACCTCTATTATGTCGATTAAGAGCTAAAAACGTTATGGAGCCAATCTTTAGAATATTTAATCTTTCTAATGGTTACAAATTTCTCTATAATGGGAAAATAATGCATATGGAATTAAGTATGGACTTTCTATAGGTATATTTAGGTGATACTTTGATTGAAAATATACCTTTTAACTTTAACAAGAACGATATAATTACGATTAAACCAACTAAAAATTCTGCTATGAAGGTCAATTATTGTTTGCTGTAATGTACATAGAAAGAGAGCTTTCCTAAGGACGTTTGCTATGTAATAAATATGGAAGATAAAGACGTTGCCACAATTTTAGAGTATTCACAACCTAGAAACGCCATCCAAGATCATGTAGACGAAGAAGATAAGAAAAATTTTTCAGCAGTTAGGGGCATTGAATCAATGCCCCCGCGTTAATCCACAACCACATACAATCTTCATTAACGAGTCTGGTCTGTATTCCTTAGTGTTATCATCAAAGAAGCCCAAAGGTCATATAGAGATTTTAAAGGTGAGCAAAACGCTCACCCTACGGTTCATCCTCAAACTGTTTTCATTAACGAACCCGGTCTCTACTCATTCTTACTATAGTATTAGGTAGTGATAAATTTTAATTTTTTTGTTGATTTTCTATACAATGAAGAATGATGATGTATTGTGTTAAGTGTAATAAATTGACAGATACGGAGAAAGATACCATTAGAATTGAACAAACAAAGAATAGAAGATATCTAAAGAAAGGTATTTGTTCTGTATGTGGTGTTACTAAAACTCGATTCGTTAAAAAGCCCGATTGACTAGAAGAAGGTAAAGGTGTTAGAGAAGACATTATAGAAGAAATTCACAAACCATCTAGAAAAAACTTTGACAGATTAAGTGTAGTTATAAAAAGGTGCCGATGATCTTTGGCAAGCTGATCTTGTTGAAATGGATAGTGGAGTATTAAAAGTGTTTCCAAATTAAATAAAGGTTATAAATATCTGCTAACGATTATAGATGCGTTCTCGAAATATGCGTTTGCTGTTCCTGTTAAAGATAAGAGTGGGAAGAATGTTACAGAAGCATTCGAATCCATATTAAGAATGAGAAAGTAGTAACTTACAAACTGATCAAGGTAAAGAGTTTTACAATAAAGAGTTTAAGAAGTTAATGGATGAAAATAAGATTAATCATTACTCAACCTATAGTGGTAAGAAAGCTTCTGTTGTTGAGAGATTTAATAGAACACTTAAACAGAACGCGTGGAAAAGGTTCACAACACAAGGGAATTACAAATGGATAGAGATATTACCAACATTGGTTAGTGAGTATAATAATAAAGTGCATAGAACAATTGGTTTAAAGCCTATAGAAGTTAATAAGAAGAATGAGCAAACAATATTGGAGAAAGTGTTTCAAAAAGAATATGAGCGTGTTAAGCCCAAATACAAGTTAGGTGATCATGTTCGTATAAGTAAGTCGAAAGGGTTATTTGAGAAAGGATATACACCTAATTGGTCAACAGAAGTATTCCATCCAAAAGCCTACATATAGAATTAAAGATTTAGAAGAAGAGGATGTGGAAGGTAGATTTTACGAACCAGAACTATTAAAGACGAAAGATAAAGATGAATACTTGGTAGAAAAGGTGTTAAGAAAGAAAAGTGGTAAAGTATATGTTAAATGGCTAGGGTTTGATGATTCACATAATAGCTGGGTAGATAAAAGTAATGTTGTAGTGTAAATATAAATGTTGTCTTTTATGGCTATTATTCCATAAAAGGATAGCGAATCGTTACTCTCTGTGTTAGCTGTTTGTCTTTTTGAGCAATGGTTTTGAAAACTGTTGATTATCTCGAAGAGCTCGTTGGGTTGTGTAAGTTCGTACTTGCCTGTTTGTCTAATCTTTGGTAACACGTCTTCGTAAACCCAATCTTGAAACCGCTAAGCCTCTTTCTTTTTTTGACTTCATGATTAGAGAGTACAGGCCCGGTTCGTTGATGAAGGTTGTGTGAGGGTGCACGATCGATAATAATGTGTCAGTATTTTAGACACTCTTAGTTTCCAGGTCTTCAAATCTACTCTGAAACTTTGGTCTTACGTTATCTTTAAGGACTTGACTTTAGATAAGAGTACAGGATATTTTAATGCTACTAAGTTGTGTAAGACTGGAGGCAAAAAACTCGAACATTGGCTTGAACATATACGTTCCAAAAGACGAATGAGGTACTATGAGCAGAAAATTAATCATCGGAATTCCGAGGGTTTCAAACAAGCATCATATGAAGTCAAATTAGCAGGTAACAAGATCAATAACACCATATCAGGCACATACGTTTACAAGAAGATAATACTAGACATCGCCAATTGGTTATCACAAGACTTCCAAAGAACCTGATCAAGCTAGAAATTTTAACGAGCCTGTTTATGTTTATGGACAAGGGGGAGTTTTACTCCCCCTTACAGAACGTTTATGGGGGGCGATTCTACCAACCGCTCTATGTACACAATCAAAGGTGGAAAAAGGTTTGATAACTGGTTGAGAAATAAAGAATCAAAGGAATTGATAAGATACTACGATCAAAAAATAAGCAACTCCTCATATACGAGGAATTGCACTACGTGTGGAGAAAGAGAGACAAATATAAAGTTAACACTAACATAACGAAAATGATTAAATAAACATTTTTATATAATAAATATGAGTACTATGGATAATTGTCCTAGTTTAAACGATATTTGCTATGAACAGATTAAAGACAATTATTGGTATGGTATTTTTGGTGATTTCAAGTTGATTATAGATAAGAACACTGGATACTTCAATGCTACTAAGCTGTGTCAGAGCGGAGGTAAGAGGTTTGACAACTGGCTGAAAAATAAAGAATCAAAAGAGTTATTAGATTAGTACAACAAACTTCGAAGTTCCTCGGATTCTAGGAACTTCAGAAACTCATCTTACACAGTAAAACTAGCTGGTAACGAAATAAACAATCTAATATCAGGAACATATATGTATAAAAAGATATTTCTAGCTATTGCTTTATGGGTATCACAAGACTTCTATGACAAATGCTATGATATTATCGAAGACTATTTCGTTTCTAATTTTAAGCAGATTCAAGAAAACCAAGAAGAGTTGCAATCAAGAGTAGAAGACATTGAACAATTAATGAACGATTTAAGAATAGAAAACACAAAACTTAGAGACATAGCAGCTGAACATACAGAAGATCCAGGGAAAGTACACAAACTAGTTATTATTAAAAAGAATCTCTCCCCTATTCAACTACAAAAGATATTAGAAAAGTACGAAACAGACAAAAGAGAACAAGTAAAGAGCTATGAGAGCTACAGGTATTGGGTTGGAAGGATTCAAGAGTGTAACATAAAGGCAAGATTACAATGCCTCCAAGAAAAATATCCAGACATGACTATACTGTCTAAAACCAAAGACCCAAACTCGGTTAACCTTCTCAATAAAGTAAAAGAAAAGTATGATTGTGTTATTTCGCATGGTTGTCATGTAGATCTAAAGAATGTAGATGGAGAGAAGATGATGAGTTTGTTATTGATTTGTTTTCAAGTATAAGAGACAATTAACATTAACTTTCGTATTTAGATATTCGTTAAAGTAAGGATATTGAGTTTTGAACATCCCTATCAGCAGAAACTTTTATGATATAATAGTCATAAAAGATAATTAGCTAAACATTAAACAAACCATCTGTTGTAAGATCGAATGCTAAATTCAATATATCACCTAAATCGGGATTATTATGATATTTTCTTATTATAGCTCTCCAATCTACGTAATGTCTAAATACATATATAAAATCTACAGACAGGTCTTGATAAATTGAAATGTTATGCCAATGAACTCTGTCTTTGAACTCTGCAATAAATCCCCAAATCATCATCACCCAATCACCATCACAATCATTTCCCAATCTACTTTGTCAGCGTAATCTCTTATAAGGTTTTCTGATAATTGTTCAGTTCCAGATAAGTACCACCAAGAAACTTTATCTGCATGTTCTCGTATAAAGGCTTCAGAGTGTTTGTTTCTATAAGATATAGCATCAAAATCAACTTTATCTATAAACTCATTAATAAATTCTTCAGATAGGTTTGGATTATACGATACTTCTTTCCAATCAACTATATCTGCAAATTCTCTTATAAAGTCTTCTGATAAGTCTTGGCTTCCTGAAATAATCTCCCAATCAACTTTATCAGCTAATTCTCTTATAAACTCTTCCGATAACTTTTCATAAACATATTTCACTCAAATTAACTTTCTGCAGATATTTACGTATGAAGTCTTCTCTAATGTGATCATAGTTATATTCCCCCTCATAATCATCATAACCTATAGATAACCATTGTTCATCAGTCAGTGAATCTAATATCTCATCTGACAAGTTCATAACATTTGCATAGAGAATGTTTTGTATAAGAAATGAGTTGTTTTCTTTAGTGGCTTTCTTGAACAAATGATCTAACATACCTATGGACACGCTAAAATTTATTTTGTCTTCATCATTATAACCACCAATATCTAAATATTTACATACACAATCAAATATAGGTTTGTAAGATAATATTTCCTTAGCACTAGTCATGTTTGTTTTTATACTTAGATTTTTTCATTTTTGTTGGTTTTCGATATGGTAATGATGATTATGATGATGATGAGTAAGTTTACAAAAATGATTTAATTTTAATATGTGTATATGTGACTTTGATGGGATATTCTCATCAAAGTTGTGTTCTAATACAATATGCTAATAGACATCGAGATTTCCCAGGTCACATGAATATTAGCTGTTGTATTAGTTAACAAAAAGGAATAGGAATAATCCGGCGAAGATAAAAATTGAGTTATACTAAGATTTTCTATATAATAAATAGGATGAATAATTATAATAAATTTACTGTAGTAGAGTTAAGACGACAATGTAAAGAGAGGGGAATCAGAAGATATTCCCGATTAAGAAAAGCAGAACTGATAGACCTTCTTAAACAATATGACGATGAACAAAGCAGAAGACAGATTAGAAATATATTCCCATTTAAGCAAGAAGTAATTGAAGAATCAGGAATCAAAGTTGAATCAATACCAATCGATGTAAAACGTCAGAACATTGCATTAAAATCAAGATTAGAAAGATGGAGATTTACAACAGATTACAAACCACAAGATCCACTTGAACAATATATTACTGCAACATCTAAAGAAATATAAAACAGATTACAAATTAGCTTAAGTAAACATAGTTCATTAAAAGCTAATCTTTATATAAGCTGCACATATAAGAAAGTTGAAGAAACTCAAAACTTCTATTTTAACACTGAAAACCAAGAAATATATCAATCAAGTAATTTAAAAGAAGAAATAACTAAGATGAAACAAAGATTAAGAACAAGAATGGATGAGCTCCAAGCTAGAGGTTCTGGCTGGGCTCTTATAAACATTAACTTTTTACAACTAGCAATCGTCAAATATACACCATATAGAGGATCAACATACATAGAATTACCTAAACAAATTCAAAACAAAAATGCAGTAATTAATGTAAAGAATGAAGATGAAAAATGTTTCTTATATTCAATTTGTTCTGCACTATACCCAGTTAATAAAGACCCACAACGACCTTCCAAGTACAAGCAAGCTGTCAAATACTTACAAGAAAAATTAAAAATATTCATTTTCCTGTAAAACTAAGCGATATTCCAAGAGCTGAAAAATTACTTAATATTTCTATAAATGTTTATGCATATGATAAAGACTATTCGATCTATATACTACATCACACACAAAAGAAGCAAGAAAATCGTTAATTTATTATATATAAAAGAACAAAATGAAGACCAATGTTAAAACACACTATTGTTGGATTAAGGATTTAAGCAGACTAGTATGTACACAGTTAACTAAATGGAGAGCTCGAAAATATTTATGTGACATATGTTTGTTATACTTTTACTCTCAAAACGCTTTAAATAAACATAAGCAAGATTGTTCGTTAAATGAACCAGTAAAAATAATAATGCCTGAAGAAGGTGAATGTGTTGAATTTAAAAACTACCAATACACAATGAAAATGCCATTTGTGATTTATGCTAATTTTGAATGTTTGTTACATAAAGTTGTGGGTTGTGAAGAATGTTATCCGAATAACGAGCCATATACGAAAAAATATCAACAACATAAATCATCTGGATTTTGTTATTATGTAGTAAAGAGTGATGGAAGTAAAACCAATCCAGTTTTGTATAGAGGTAAAAACGCTGCTAAGAAATTTATAAGACTGTTAACAAAAGAAGCTAAACACATATCGAACATATACAAACAGAATAACGAATTACCATTAACAAAAAGTCAGAGAAAAGAGTTCAATGAATCTAAATGTTGTTATTACTGTAAGCAGAAGTATACTAAAGAAAATCATAAAGTGAAGCATCACGATCATATAACAGGAAAATTTGTAGCACCTCTATGTAATAACTGCAATTTAAAAGTCAAAGTACCAAAGTTTGTACCAGTGATCATACGTAACTTGACAGGATATGACTCACACTTGTTTATAAAAGAGCTCGGATGTAATAAAGAAGAAATAGATCTAATACCCAATAATGAAGAAAGATACATATCATTCAGTAAAAAGGTTGGAACTATTAAATTGAAATTTGTAGATTCGTTTAGATTTATGGCTTCTAGTTTAGACAAATTGTCATCGAACTTGAAACCTGAGCAAATGATACATACCCAACACTTTTATCCTAATCAAGAACAGTTTCAGCTTGTAATAAGAAAAGGTGATTACCCATATGATTATGTTAACAATTGGGATAGGTTTAGAGAAAGAAAATTACCGATAAAGGAAGCATTCTTCAACAAGCTTATGAACACACCTATAAGTGATGAGGATTATGAACATGCGAAGAAAGTATGGGAAACATTTGACCTTAAGAATCTCGGACAATACCATGATTTATATTTGAAAACAGATGTATTATTGTTAGCAGGTGTGTTTGAGAACTTTAGAGAAACATGTCTTATTGCTTATGACCTTGGTCCTGCTAGGTATATGACAGCACCAGGTTTAGCTTGGGATGCAATGTTAAAGATGGCAAATATAAAATTAGAATTATTTTGGGATTATTATATGGTATTAATGGTAGAGAAAGGTATAAGAGGTGGGATTAGTCAATGCTCAAAAAGATATGTAAAAGCAAACAATAAGTATATGGAAGATTATGATAAGAATAAAGAAGATTCTTACTTAATGTATCTAGATGCCAATAACTTGTATGGGTGGGCAATCAGTCAATATTTACCGTATAAGGGATTTAGATGGTTAAGTGAAGATGAGATAAGAGAAATAGATTTCACAAATATACCTGATGATTCTGATACTGGTTACATATTAGAAGTTGATCTTGAATATCCTAAAGAATTACATAGCTATCACAAAGACTACCCATTAGCTCCTCAAAATATATGTCCGCCTGGTTCAAAGCAATCGAAGCTATTAACAACCCTATATGACAAAGAAAAATTTGTAATTCGCTATCGAAACCTAAAACAATGTCTTTCACTTGGATTAAAACTTAACAAGATACATCGAGTAATAGAGTTCGAACAATCAGATTGGTTAAACAAATATATTGATTTAAACACACAAATGAGAACGAAAGCAACAAATGATTTTGAAAAAGACTTTTATAAGCTCATGAATAATTCAGTATTTGGGAAGACTATGGAGAATATTAGAAAGAGAGTTAATATTAAACTTGTGATGAGAAAAAATATGAGAAGCTTATAGCAAAACCGAATTATAAGAGTACTACAGTTTTTACGGAAAATTTAGTAGCAGTTCACATGAACAAGGTTAAAGTGCAATTTAGCAAACCGATTTATGTTGGTATGTCAATTCTAGATTTATCGAAATATTTAATGTACGATTTCCATTATAATGTGATGAAACCAAAATATCAAGACAAAATAGAAGTATGTTATACAGATACCGATAGTTATATATACCATATCCAAACAGAAGATGTGTACGGGGACATGAAAAATTACATTGATTACTTCGACACGAGTGATTACCCTAAAGATAACAAATATAAGATACCACAAATCAATAAGAAAATACTTGGTAAGATGAAGGATGAAATTAAAGGCAAAATCATAGAAGAGTTTGTGGGTTTAAGAAGTAAGATGTACAGTATAAAAGCACCTCAAATAGATTTAACAGATAAAGACTTTAAAGGTAAGTTCGATAAAGAAAAGTGTTGTAAGAAAGCTAAAGGTGTTAAGAAGAGTGTCGTGTATAAAGAACTTACATTTAACGAATATAAGGACTGTTTGATTAGCCAAAGAGAATATTATAAGAAGATGAATTTGATTAGAAGTTATAAGCACGATTTGTACAGTATAGAAGTAAATAAGTTAGCTTTAAGTTGTGTGGATGATAAGAGTTGTGTTTTAAAGGATGGGATCAATACCCTACCATGGGGACATTATAAGTTAGAAGAAAAATGAAATATATATACAACTCATTTATATAATAAATGCCTAAACAAAACATAATAAAACTAGACTACTTTCGATATTATTGCACATGTAAATCAATTGCAACGCGAACTAAAAAAGATTGTACAAGTGACTTCTGTAGCTTTGGAAGATGTAGTAGATGTGAAAATTATGGATATGATTATATTTGTAAATGTGTAGAATAATTTAGTTGTAGTTTTTGTTTTAGTTAGATATAAGTTTTTATTTTTTTAAATGTCATAAAAGCATATTCAACCTCACTTTGCGCTATCCTTCTGTGTTAAAGTGTAATGGTTAGGGGGTGGAAGGGGAAATGCGCCAGAAGTTAGGTTGACTATCTACTGTCATGAGAAGGTGTTATTGATCCTTGATGTCAATAATACTTACCCCTATCATTTGCAACGGGTACAGAGTCTATCGCCAGGGGAGTTTCCTCCCAGGCTGGAATTTTCTTATCGGGATCTCCATTTGGTGACAACAACTGTCAATTTTCTCTCCTCCATTTTGTTCACACATGAAACCCAATTTTGAAGGGATGGTATCCAGAATTTTCATAATAGTCATCTGTGGTCAGTGAATTATTCATCTGGAATGATACAGGCCCGTCACCAGCACCAGTATTGTATCAACGTTTGAGCAGGGATTCTGGGTGACCATCTCATTGGACCAGTTGCTCTTCCACAACGACTCACTGGGCCTATCAATTTGAACTTCTAGCGCGAAATACTTAAAACAGTTTTGGAGGATGTGCCGTTGGTTTTATGACAACGTATGTGGTATATGCACCATGGTGTCCAGGATCATTTCTGTCACCCCCTGCGTGAATATTTGAACACTATTTTCGCGGGCAATTGGATCGGCCGTGGCGGTCCTATGGCATGGCCTGCCCGGTCGCCGGATTTAAACCCTCTGGATTTCTATTTATGGGGCATCTCAAAACTGTTGATTATGCTGCTCCGGTGCCTGATATCCAAACCTTGGAACAACGAGTCCGAGCCTCTTGTGACGCTTTGCGGGAAGGACTTTGGGGAATGTCTTTTGCACTGATTTCAGGATTGCGACATTGATAAGAGCAGGTTTCGTTGTTTGAGTTGACCATGCTCTATCATTCGCAATAGAAAAGATATAGCGCTCTAAAGTGTATTTTACCACGTTTTCGGCACCATGTAGCACCCAAACTATGGGTACTAGAGAAAAGTGCAACACGATTTTTTCTAGTTTCGGTGTCGGGAATCACCTCCCCAATTTTTTCGGTGGAGTTTTCTAATATATATATATATAATTACAGTAAGATATGAGAACCAGAGACTTTTCATTAGCTTTTCATAACAAAGCACGGTTCTGAATTACTTTCCACGATAGAATATGAAAGATACACTATACTTTTTATGCGGTGTTAAACGATTTACTTACCTTTATTTTTCCTCAAATGCAACTTGCATATCGAAGGTATACTTGTAAGAATTAATATGCATAAGTGTTAAAAATGATATATGATAAATTTGAAATTGACAATGAAACTTATGTGCTACTCACAGTTAATGTTTCGGTAAAGTACGTAAAAGAACAATGATCCTGGTTTTATTAACGTAAGATAGAATGAAGATAAAATGATTTTTTTTCATTTACATAGAAAAAAGTGTGATCTCTATCTGGTGAAAACTGATAATTTTTATTCTGGTGTTTAATGTTTTAATATGATACAACAAGGGGACCTCCATTGAGGTAAAGCAGATAACTTACACTTCTTTGTCTTGAGATAACCGCATTGGATCCCCAGTTGGAACATATATGATTCGAATCTCACCTCAGGCTCTTGATCCAGGTTAAAAGAAACATTAAGGTCAAAATCAATTAAATAACAGTACGATGCAATTTTGAAGTTTCAAGATTGTTTAGAATATATCATATTATTAACATGATATATGGACGTGTTAGTATTTGATATTCGTAGTTCAAGTTCAGGCAGCAATCGCTCAGTGGTACTGTTTTAGCAATGGTGCATGGGGGTCCCTGGTTCCATACCAGCTCAAAAGAAGGAAACTTCATTCTCCAGTTTCCTCCCACTTTCTTCATTCCACCAATTCATTCATTTCTCATAATCATCCTCTGCTCTAGCCTAGACTGCCGGATTTAAAATTCAAAGATTTCATTTTTTAAGTACAGGTGTTCTGTAACGATTCCCACAATTATCCTGCAGTAAACACACACTCGCAAATCTGATTTATATTATCCAATGCTCTATTAAAACATGATACTCTTCTTATAAATAAGGCTGAAAGTGGTTGAAATCATTCCTCTTTAGTGTTTCATACCCGCTATTAAAGATAATTCGCTTTTATAATATTGGTACTTATAGTTATTCTAATGGAATAAGTTCACTGTAGCACAAAACTGGAAAAAATAATTTTGATTCGGCATTACACAAGTAACATAATAAGCTATATTTTAAGATTAATACCGATTATACCCTTTTATTCTACAATCGAGCTCGACGAATGCCCTACAAAACGTCTATTCCAGAAGTCCTCGTCTTAGATCATGACGGAACAAATCTAAAAACTTGCGTTAAATACTTTCGAGAGAGCTTTAGTTTTACGGGCCCAACTCCAGGCAAAGTGTTGTACAAAAGATCAAGGGTAACAAAAATCCAATCATTGTTGCGTCCGGGAATTTGTGGTGGACTTGGTGGTGGAAAACACCGAGCTTGTGGGTTTTCTCGGAGCTCTACGGATTTTTCCATTCCACCATTTCCTTCAATTCTTATAATCAGCGTCTCCTTTAGGCTAACCGGCATATCTTTGGGACGTAAAATTTAATATTTCATTTCATTTCTTTAAATTGAAGTACATAGTGTTTGGAGATGCACGCAGTGTTCCTTTCTTCTATAACTTCACTAATTTTGCACCCACTACATTGCGCACCACCAATTCGTTATTCCGTCCAAGAGAATTTATAAATATAATTTCCACTTGAGAATTGAAATTGTCAGAATCAAACAGGATCAAAGGTACAACTTTCTCGTTTTTCTCTTCATCTAGTGAAAATTGGTCCTCAAACCTTTCCACAGTATTTCATAATGCTTTCAAGCCATAGGGTGAGACTCGTATATACCACATCATTGATTAGTTGCTAAGGGAAATATAGTGTTTCATTGAAGGTATTTGTTAGGTTTAATTTGGCCTTTAGGGGTAGTACGAAGTCACTAATAAGTGTCCGTGGGAACAGAATTTATTAACAGACTGTATGAAATTTGTCATTTGTTCGAATTGGTCATAGATTCTAAAGCGAATATCGCATTTCATGTTTTTTTTTAAACGTAGGATGAGAATTTGTATAATCAAGCTCCTCCTAGACATTAAAGTGGGAAGTTTACTTGCCTTAGCTATAATCGAACGAAGGACTATTGCATGAAAATTGAACGCTGTACCACTGGGCGAATGTGGGCCTCTTTCATCCTAAGATGAAATAGAGAGAGAAATGCGACATTCGCTCCCCGATTATATGTTTAACTTATGCTGTGTCGCGAGTAGAAAATGATTGCAGAACACTGCTCTACGACATTAAATCGACTCAACATAACTTGTCGCAAATTCCTGTTGAGTTTCGAATGATTTGTTTGGTCACGTACATGATAATTTATGATTGTTTTGTTTCATACGAACTCATTTACGCAGAAATAGATTTCACATGAATTTAACTAAGATGAAAAGTTCTTTTTTATCTTATCTCTTCTTAAGATTTACGTTCGACGTAATGTCTTCCCTCTAACTTAAAAGAGAACAAAAAGCTCAAGAAGAGTTTTCCGATTCTGATTTGTGAACATTTCACTTTAGTTACATTGTATGTAAAACGAAAAATTATCTTCATGTTGTCCTTCTTTGTAAGTGAAAACTATCTGGTGAAAACTATTTAAGTTAGGTATCATTCCGATGTTTGCTTTATAGGAATAAGGAAAATAATTTCACAGTGGACCCAAATAGAGGGAAACAGTTATCTCATTTTATTTCGCTTTACACAATAATCGTACTAAGACAAAAAGTTTCTTCGTTCATAAATCAAACGTGACACTTTCAAAACTATTAGCCATGACCAGAAATTTCTTCTTTTACTGATGAGAAATCTACTAAAAAGAAGAAAAATACGAATATCTGGAACTAGAATTTTTTTTATAATAACAAATGAGAACACACTACAATGAGCAAATAAAACTAGACGAGACTTATAAAACTATTAATAGAAACAAGAAATTTCTTTTTCTTGAATTGGAATCCAAACATTATGTTACATTATCTTTGTTGCGTAAGTCTTTCCTTCGCTCCCTGGTTAAGTAAGTTTATGTTCAGTGTTTCTGTTCAGTAAAAAATTTTTTGTCGTCACAAATTCTGTTTAGGAATTTGAATCTCAAAGTTTATACAATGCTAGTCATGCCTATTGTACTGTATGGTTGTAATGTACCATTACAGATAATGGGATTTTTTGGTGTGGTCCAATAATTTTTAACGCATTGTACTACGTGATTTTTTAAAAATATAACATTGGTCCTTGTAGTATATTTATTCGTTCCTTATTGAACTCAAAATTAATGTGGAAGCTTTGAATAATCTAGTAGCAATTATATTTTGGGGAATAATATCTTTATTGATACGTTGTTTAATTAGAAGTCCCGTATATAGGCATTTCAAATGAATCAGTATTGAAATTATACACTTTAATGTTATACGAAAACATAGGCCCGCAGTTGGACAGAAATTCTTGAAATTATCCACCAACCTGATATTTGGCAGAATAATTTAAACCCACTTCGTCCCTCTGAGATGCCTATATTATACCAATACCACGTTTTATTCAGTTTTTGTTATATTTCGTTGTTGTTATAATTTTTCGCCGCCAAAACTCTTTGTTCTGATTGAAATATTTTCTCACTCTGACGTATTAAGGCGCGATATTTCTTATTCTTGTCTGGACAAACATTAAACCATAACATGCTACATCAGCTCTTTCAAATTTTGAAATATTTGGACCGAAAATCTGCCTTATTAAGGTAATTCACTTTCATTTTAGAAATGAACTCGTTGGAAGCCGAAAAGCGTATTTGACAGTAAAATTCTTCAATGAAAATAGACTGAAAAGCGTAACATACCGAAAGCTGTACAACAGCCGCCACGTTTACATTAACTAATAGCTGTGAACAGGATCATTGAAGTGAAATTTGATAGTGTGATTTCAACAACGTACGTTTTAAATTAGTGCCTTCCTTTTGAAATTTTACTTTACCCTCCAAAGGCCCAGTTTAGAATTACGGCAGCTTGTCCATCTATACATATTTTGTATGGAGTGTAGGTAATTTCTTATTATTAGTAGTACGATGACGGTATTTGTAGGTTACTTCGTAGATATGTTGAATTTTATTATGTCAGAGTATACGTTAACAGGGTCTCGCATTTTCTCCTGAATTGATCACAGTTTCCAACGATAATGGGCTAAATCAAAAAAAAAAAAAAAAAACATGCAGTTCTTTTCGCATCAGGAAGGGGACCTGTTCCACTAGTAGTTTCAATATGTCCCTCCAGGGGCATTGGCAATTATTATGTAAGTGAAAAACCATGACACAGTTAATAGAAAGACAAATGGCCATTATTAAGACGCTACTTTCCCGGGGCCGATTATGAATGTGGGAGAATCTAGTGATTGTTTTGATTTAAATATAATTGAGTTGTGTAGCAATATTGATTAACATGCGTAGTGATGAGTACTAATATTTGCTTTCCTGGTTATGTGGAACATAATGTACGTGTGGATTGAGTATAAAGATTTTAGTAGTAAGGTGTGAGTGAAAGTAATATATATGTATTGATGAGCAGTGTATTGTTGTTTGTTTATTTATCTCTTTGTTCCGCCATAATAAGTACGTTACTCCATAATGAATATTTGATAGTAATTCCGTACCGTAATTACATAGTAATAGCTTATATTTAACGACGAAAGTGCAAAAAGATGACTAGTAGTTTAAAGGATATTCAATCGTGCACAGGTTGTTTCCTGCTACTAGCGACACCGCGTCCTCGTTCAGTATTATTCGCTGCTAGTGTTCTCTTACTCAAATAACTAGTGATCTTGTCAACACGAAAATGACTCCTTTTTGCTATAAACAATGAGTAAATATCAGTCTAGGCGTATATTAATGGATTTCTAGATCACTCACATCGTGAACTACCTATCTTGAAATACACTATCGTCTATCTAACCTAGTAATCAAAATATTAATTAACTTCGCTGTCCCACTTAACTCGAAGTTTATATATATGTATATATATATATAGAACTGTTTTTGTTGTCACGCTACATTTAATAATCCTCTTTATCCGTTGCTTTCTGTGAGCAATTGCATTGTTGACAGTTTTCGATAATTTATTGATTTAATACAGTTAATCAGACTGCTTTGAACAGTATTGGGCTTCTTGAGAAAGTATAGGCTGTCTGAAAATAAATTGGGCTTGTAGAGAAGGGTACATAGATAAATGAATAAGTGAGTAATGATATTATTATTAGTGTATAAATGTGTATAAGAAGTATGAATAAGTAGTAGGACGCCCATGTGTATGTGTACCCAGTCCTAAAGTTTGCTACGAAATATTGATATATATTCTTAGTGTATTAATTATCACGTAGTGTTTTTATATGAGAGTGGTGTGATACGTAAATAATGATGGATGGTATTTTCACGTAGTGGCACGCCATTCCATTATAAATATACCAGTTACTTTATGATCCACTCTGACAATACAAACAATAAGCATATAGCAAAGGATCCCTGATATCTCGCTGTTAATTACGTAACAGAATAGTTGTTTGCAGAATTGGTACAGTCTAAATATATGAGATTGTCTTGCATCTATGATAATACTCTGCAGCTTTGAAATTGTTTTCCTCGTCACCCGACCATACCAAGTTTGTTATTGTTCGTAGAGGTGACAAACTGGATAGGATGAAATAATCTAGTAAATCTATTACAATATAATCTAGTACTACCTTAACAGCATGTCCAGAAACCCAAATGTCCATGAATTTTCATTTCTTCTACTTCTAGTAGGTATAGTGCTTGGAAATTAGTGGACGCCTCAATATGTAGAGAATCTTGCGGTCTGGGAGCGACTAGTAAGGATTTGGACTAGTAAGGTTTGGATATAATGACGTTTTATGGCATTTTGTCAAACATATAAACCGCAACAACTCCTAAACGTAGCCACGTATTGAGATGTTTTCACATTTGACAAAATGCCATAAAATATTACATGGTAAGAATGTACTGACCATCGAGGACAAAGTTCAAATATTTAAACCAGATTAACTTGTGAACGGAGCAACGTATTGAGGTCTTTTTTCACATTTAGTAATAGCTCATCAACTACTACGTGCCTGAGAACATATCGTGGTCAAAGAACAATTATTTAAACCCAAATAACTTGTAAGCTGAACCACGTATTGAGGTGAAATTTTGAAATTTAATAACAGTGGATCACCTACTATAAGTCCGAAAAGTAATGACCATCGATGTCAAATTTCAAATATTTAAACCACAATAACTCGTAAACGGAGCCACGTTTTGAGGTGCTCTTTTTTACATTTAACAATAGATCGTCAGGTTCTGCATGCCGCAAAAGTGCTGACCATAGGCGCCAAAGACAAATACTTAATCCTGATTAAATTCTAAACGTAGCAAGGTATTGAGGTAATGTTTACACATTTAACAATAGGTTATTTAGTGCTACATGTCCCAAAAGTGTTGACTATACTCAAATAAAATAACCTTTAAACCCCTATTTAGTATGGAAGGATGTACGTTTTCCCTTTTACGGTACCTATCATCAACCCCTAATTAACACAGCAGAGATTGTAAAAGACAATGACCTCTTCTTAACTCCTATTATCAAAAGCTACAAACACCGTTTTCCCACTCTGTAGCAGAAATCTTGTTCTTTTTAAACCTTATCTTGACATGCTACTTACGAATATTATTTTAGTTTATATGGGATAAGTCCTTTTAAACGGTTCTAACCGATTTGGATGAAACAATATATATGAAGGTTTCCTAACATGCTGATTAAGATAATCTTCATTTTTACCTAGTCCTATAGTTCATGTTGAATAACCCTATTATAACAATGTTAACCAATTTGTATGGAATTCTGCGTAAAGTAGGTTTCGAACATCCTGATTATTAATATACCTACGTCTTTAACACGGATTTTAGATAGCTCAGGCTTTAATATGTTTTATGCTATTTAAAGAAAATAATCAATAAACTAGGGTGACCTATTTATTTTTGTACCAACGAGAAAAGGCAAAGAAGAGCAATTGTAACTAAATCGGAATGTGTACCTTTTTCTGCTATTTAAATAAACGAAGGAAACAATTTGGGTGGCCTATTTAATTTTATACCAACAAGAAATATAAGCGAAGAAGAGGAATTGTACCTAGCTGAGAATTTTATACTGTTTGACTGTTCAAGTGAACGAAGGAATAAATTAGGTTCTCTTATTTAATTTTGTACCAACTAGAATTGAGCGAATAATTACCGTTTTAAATAGCTCAAATTTTATACCTTTTGTGCTATTTAAATTAACCAAGATATATATAGTAAACTGTAACCTATCGAAAATTTATCTTTTTTGTTTAAAATTTCAGGTTATTCAAAAATGCTGAAGGTTAATCATAATAATATATTATATAAAATGGTACTTATGGTTCTATAAGTTCATAAGGGTGGAAACAATTACTATAGTATCCGAATCCTATCGCTATTATAAACAGTTTAAGGATAATCGCACTTTAATCACCATCGACATAAATCCCCCTCAAGAAGGTGAAAATTTTCTTGTATTGATTGAGAAATCGATAAGAGTTAATAGAGTATTTAATGAGAAACGTGCTACCGCAACCTCTAATCGTACACTTTCTTGTTGTTGTGGACTAGTTTGAATAGAAGCACTAGCACTAGAATCTGACATTAAGTCAAACATGAATAGAGTATAACCATTAGTCTATTCGGCAAGCGAAATACCAATACCTTAATAAGAATAATAAATACGAGAGGCTATAAATAACGTAGAATAAGTTTGTATATATAGGTTATTATCAAATAGGTTAGAAAACAATTTACTAATTTCGGCAGCAACCAGATTTAGTAGTAGTAGTGTAGAGTGAGTAGAGATAAATACAAACTCAGTAAGTACATTGATTTTAAATAACAAACAATCCTATAATATTTATTCCTTTATAGCAGAATATACCAATAGCTTCGCAATATAATAAATAGACATATAAAACACAAAATGAATCGCAATATAATAATATAATATACAATATCCTGCTTTAAATAAGTGGAGGCTTAATAATTCATTTAGAATATATACAAATGTAACCATTATGACGACAAAAATATAAAATAAAATCAACATTCTAATTAAGTAAACAAATAAAAATATATATTAATCAATAGTTAGTACCGCTTTTTCCTTAAGCTTTTCTTGCAGTCTTAAGATAATTTCGCGGGTATTACATTATACTTCGATAACAATAATGGACTATAGTAGTACAATTAATAGTATGTCTTACCAACAGTTTTAAATATGTTATATTGCGCAACATTTTCCAATTAGTAGCAGTCATCTGAGTAATTGGACGGTATTACGCTATACTTCTATAATAATAACAGTCTTTTATAGTGTATTTAAGTTCTCGATTAATACTAGGTTTTACAAGAACATCATCATCATCATCATAGGTATTCTGCCTTTATTGGTAGGTCACTTGCCGCACCTGGGAAGCTTCCATGATCCAAGGTCCTCCCCTAACTTCTTCGTTTTCGCGAATGATCTTTCTGTTTTAATATCATCCATTAATTGTAGTCTTCATCACCCCCTCTCTCTCTTTCCCGCCGTCATGATACAATGGATGATATTATGATACAATGGGTCATATAGGACATCCGTCATGATACAATCTCTTCTTAGGTAATGTCCCAACCAGCGGTATTAAATAGCTACAAGAACAATGCCAGCAGTATTAAATAGTTTACATTGCCAAATATTTTCCAATAATTAGGGTGTTTTACAAACATCACTTTTTAAATAAATTCCACTGCATAAAATTATCGAACTCTCTGTTTCTATTATATGTCCTAAGATTCTTTCTGTTTTAAATTTGTTTATTATACTCTACATTTTAAAAGTGTTTTTCTGGTCTGCTATCAATAATAGCGGCAGAATTTGTTTCTTTTTTTCTCATTCTATATAGTAAATGGACGCTGAAATTACTACAGTTTATTCTCTTACAGAGTTATTAGATAAAACAACACAACAGCAGTGAGATTTAACCAATGGCTATTACTAGAAAAGTTTCACGATAATATTTCACTTACAAGCATTGGAGATATTATTTATGCTAGTGGAGCACCAAGATTACAATCTTTAGAACCAATTATACCACCATTTTGTGATAATTTATTTCTTTTTTAAGGTAAGCTACGCGGAACTATGTTGCGAGAGACAGAGAGTTAACAATTAGTTTGTAATAAGAAGAAAGCTTGTAGTTGTTTTAACACTTTTATACGATCTAATTTCTCTGCGTTTTCTTTAGCTTTACATGATGTTAAGGCTAAGTTACCGTTCCTTCTAAATTCTTCTACAGAAAGATAAAAAGGTGTACTGCATATTATGTAAAAACATCTGCTGGATATAACTGAGAAATACAAGGATACGATCATTACACTATATAAGGTGGAATAAAAAATTCGACAATAGAAAAATTACTAAATAATTTTCCAGAGATTTTAGGACATTTACAAACAGAATATTATTTTCTTTTTGACCTCGATGTTACACAAGATTTTGCAGGTATTTTTATTAAGAGAGAAATGTAAAAGTATCTTATCAATAATTTTAATTTTAGGATGGAAAGTTCTCCTATAACTAATTTCGAGAAGGACACGCCTATTAACACCATTCTTAGATGATTCCGTGAGTTCAGATTGTACTAGATGAAATACAGCTAATTCTACTATTAAAATTTACAAGAAATTTATTTGCTAAATTACCTCTCCATGCGTATTTAAAATTTTGTTTAATCAACTAATTGTCTTTGTTCATTCTCAAGACAAGTGTTTAGAGGGTACTTTCGAGAGTAACTTGGCAAAACAAAATGGAATTACGAGATTGGAAGCGACTATCTTTAACTATTCTACTTACGAGTGGACTAGTTGTAGTAAGTAGGGTCGAATACAAGACTCTTTACATCTACTTTTACACAGCAAAGATTATTTTACAGATGCTCCTTTTTATAAAATCCCGATTTTAAGATGTTCATAAAGCTAACAGATAGTTTACAGAACAGTTGTTTTGTAGTTCAAGACAAAAGAGCTTTGAAAATATGCTTATTGGGGTAAGTTACATACTGAAAACACGATTCCAATAAAGTTGCGAGCAAAGATCGAGAGATAAAACAGAAGATCTCTAGACGTTATTAATGTTTGTACTTTCTGCGTTTAGTTTAATTGCATTGTCTGTTTAATTGAATCGCATTGCTATAAAAGAGTGTAAGAAGAATCGAATTCCTATACATCAGAAGTGTTATTTAAAATAGAGGAATTCATATTTTACTAAGGCAAAGTCTGTCTTCTTTACTATTTCCAAAAATATTAATCTTCCCGCTCTTGGTCTAGTGGACACGGGGAATGTTCTTCCATATACGTTTCGAGAAAGGTTTAATATTACCAACTATTTGTATCCACTTACTATTCGGGAAATGCCTTCACTTAATAAGTTTTATTTGCAGTGTATTAAGAAAAGAATGAAAAAATTAGAAGAGCTAAAAATACAATAGATGACCCCAGAATATCGAGACTTAAATAAGAAGACCGGAAAAGAAAGAGTACATAAATATAATTTCGAACCATTATTACAGAAAGGAAACAGGCAGAAGAAGAACTAAAGAATTAGTTTCGTAATTTCTGGAGCGAGATGGATACTGAGTCGACTTATTTTATGTTTGCTTTTACTGTTAGAGAGATTAAGTCTTTTAAATATATAAGTACATTCTTAGCTAATAAGAACTACAAGGAAAATAAGATTGTTATTTAAAAGGTGGTCATTAGAGATTATTTGTAAAGTTATATTAAAATACAGATTACCTGAAGAAAGAGGGATTTTGTTTTCTAAAGCATCATGAAATGTTCATTTTCCAAAACTTATTAGTTTTATTTCTTTTGTAACAGGTGATGTAAGTTATTTTAATAGTTATTTTTTTTAAATAGCGAAGAGTTTAATTCGAAAGAGGTTACTTTGGAAGAGATCGATATTCTATTAATGGGAAAAAATACAAACTAATTTTAAAATGAGATCTTGCAAGTGCTTAGAGAATTTGCAGGAAGGACTTGAATTGTTAATAGAGACTATCCAATTATTAGAATATAGAGATAAAACTCAGTACCCTCTAAAGTTTGCAGGTATTTCCCAATTGTATGCTTCTAATTGCTGGGTAGAGCACGAGGTAAAAGGTAAGCAACTAGATTTAAATATTAAGTTAAAGTAAACCTTGGTCCTCTTAAGACTGTCCCAAATAAGCATAAGGAGAGATTTGTATTTACTGTTGTTATAAATTTGTGTTTGTTTATTTAATTAGAAAATTTCTTGATTGATGTATTTTTTGATATAATGGTTTAATCTGTACGTATTCTAAAACGAATTATTCACACTATTTTTTATCTAAAGAAGAATATTATATTGTAATTCCCTTCTTTTGGTTTATCTATCTTTTTAACATATTCCCAAGGGAATGGTTATAAACAATTTAATATTTAAATTATTTTTATATTATTTTTAAATAGCTTACGAATGAGGCTTCTCTACATTTCTCTACACAATATATTTTTCCAAGTCAATTTAAAAATATCCAAGAATTAAAACGCCTAGTACTGTAGTTTTGTAAAGGGTTTAAGACTTTTAGAACCATATAAAAAGGGCAATAAAACACAACAAGTTATTAAATCTGGTTGCCACCGGAATCGGTAACGCGGAAATGATTTTCTAACCTATTTGAAGGAGGACGAATTATGACGATAATTCAAAAAAAAAAGAAGAAGAAACAGCAATCTTGGCCATTTTATTCGGCACTCCTATTGGAGCACCATGCTGATAGAGGAAAGGGTAGAAGCAAACCAGGATATAATATTTAGATACAGTTCTGAAGAAGATATCATATTGAAGTAAAAATCTGCTCACCAAAGAAGAGAAATATTTTAAAATTTCCATCTTGCCCACAACCTACGTTTGAGATACACAAGAAGAATTTTGCTATAGAAATGCTGAAATATTAGCTGACAACATTTTTATTCAGGTCTCAAAGGTATTATTTTTTTTATTTTGTGTATATTAAAAATTCTATTCCTGGAGAAATTTAGCCTTCTTAGTATTAATGCACTTTAAATAAAATAAAAAATGTAACGTTAAGAATTGCGTTACCTAACATATGTTTTGATAGTATAGTCATGTTCTTAAGGCACAGACTATCGGGTGCAAATTCGTATTTTATATATCATAGGGTACTTTACTAGTGTGGAAGACAAACGGCTATTCATATTCTTTCTTTGCTTTAGTTTAATTTCATTAGGCAAAAACTGCTTATATAGTGCATTTCTTTTACGGTAGCATATTTAGTTAGGGACTGGGAAAATTCGGCCTTTTGCGCCCCAGTTAGTATTTTGTCAACCTATAAGTACACGTAAGACTTAATTCGCTAAACGTATGTCTTTTAACCACATGACTATGAGCCTTATTTTGTAACGGGAGAGGCACATTTTTTTTAGCAATACAACTTGTTTAACCTTGGTGGTTATAACGAACTTGACCTACGATCCTAGAATTCTACGAAAAACGAAGTATCACAACAATGTGTTGCTTATTTGTTTTTTGTTGGTACAACAATTAGTATTTTAAAATATAGTACCATAACGTAATGGCCTTTCTTCGTTTATTTTCTATGGTATACAAATATGCACAAACATAGTAATATGGCTCTGCTTGTTCAAAAAATACTATAAAATTGTAAATTGGTAATTTCCTTCCTAAAAATTTGTCTGCAAAGTACTAAAATGGTCCTTTCTCTGAGTGATACAAGAATATACAATATAGTAAAAAGTCCAGCACCACAACTAAATGGAGCACTCAAATTTATTCCTTCGTTTATTTAAATCCCTCAAAAATGTATAAAACGCTAAGCTAGTTAAACTGGACCATCTTTCCTTTTCTTCTGCTTGATTCAATAATAAAATAGACCACTCTAATTTATTCCTTCGTTTATTTGAGTAGTACAAAAGGTATAAAATTCTCAGTTAGTTAAAATAACATTTTTTTGCTTTTTTCTCTTTGGTACGAAACAAGGACACCTAAATTTATTCATTCTTCACTTTTTTCTGCTAGGTACAAAATTGAATAGGTCACTCAAATTTACCCTTCGTCTGCTAAACTAGTTAAAATGGCCTTTATTTTTCTTTTTAAGCCACCAAATTGTTGAAATAAATTAGTTATACTTTCCACTTAATAGAAAACTATTAATCGAAAACTATTACGCATTTTCTCATTGCCATCACAAGTTAGACAGAGTATAGCCATTACATAATATAGCGATATACTCTATAATTTTTCACAACAAAGAAAAGATAATTTCGTGTTGTACGGAAGTGGAATATTCTGCAAAATAATCGTAATTCATATTCCTTATTCCTATTAGCACTTTTGCCATAGACATAGATCTACAAGACTAGTAGAACAAGAAGTGAGATATATCCTTCTTTTTCTTAGAGTAAAAGACTTCAGCATCTGGCACAGACTTTTACTTTTTTAATATTAGTCCTCTATGCTAATTGTGGCTAAAAAGTTTTCGGGGTAATCGTTACCTCAAAATTTAAAGTTTCTTGAATCTGAAACCTTGACAGTTTGTTCAAACTGGTTTCACAATCCATGTTAGTTAATCATTACAAAAACACTTCTAGTTGACCCTATTCATCCTGAAGAACTGCACATATACACTCCGCATCAAGAAAATTGTAACAGCTAACACCGTGCAGCTAGGCCTTCTGATATAAGCCTTCTTGCCCCATAATCGTGTATGGTAAATAGACCCTGCTATCCCTCCTCCTTTCCTGTCTCCTATATTAAAATCACCAACAGCTTGAGCACAATTCTAAGTTCAAAATATAAATGTATCATTATCAGTAAAATAAAAGAATTATGTCCATTATACGTGGTGTTGTATACAAACAATGCTTTTCGCTCGTGTTTGAAAAGAGCGCCACATCATTTTACGTCAACTTAATACGCACCAAGTGAATTTACTACAACATGCAGATGGATCTTTTGCTCCCCGTACGAAGCGCATGGCGACATCGGATCAGCAGCGCTACGGTCACCAGGGTGCCTATGTGATGGGACGCCACCGACAGTTCTGTTCAATTCTCTGGTATCCGTCCTATTGTTAGTCACGGTAAATTAGGAATAATCGAACCTCAAGCCTCTACTGTGTTACGGGACTCTTGGCTATTCCTTTCTACCTGGCGTAGCCTGCTACGGGGCTCTATAGTAAATCATCTCTTAGTTACCTAGCATGCCACCGTACACTATCAATAGTAGCTCCTCACTGCTGGCCACGGAGCATTGGGAACTCCTTTCCCATTCCGCTTAGCGTACTACTGGCGTCTGTAGACGAGAATAACTTTATTGTTTAATTGTTATATAGTTAGTTTTATAATAAAGTTCTGTAGTAGGAGTCGATTACGGACACCCATTTATTTACCTTAGTCTCCTTACAACCTATATGGGACAGAGTTTTAAATAGAAGAAGGTTTGACTAGCTCAGTTTTACTGAATACTCTCCTAGTTCGGTATTTGTATTAACCATAAGCGAGACTTTTAAATTCATATTTATGCGATTTTTCTTATCAGTGAACTTAGTGACTTAGACGTGACCATATTTTTAGTGTATGGCTCCCACGAGATCAGCGGAAAATACTTTTCGGAAAGGCATCGGAAATATGGCAGACAAAACTCCAATCAACCTTTTAATGTCCGTCGCGTTACTCTGGACACGTTAAAAAGCTCCTGATAGGCTTTTCATGTTCGAAAACCTTGCGCTGTTGCATTCTTGGAATGCCGGAGAAAGAAGACACTCCTTCCCATGTATCTTCAGTACCTGGTTTTCGTTTTGATATTACAAGTAAACGCAACATACCAATTCGATACACTGAGTGATGATCAGCTGATAAGAAAATTAACGGACTTAAGTAGGTAAAACTTCCAGCGTATCCATCAAAATTTGAAACTCTTCAGATTCTTTGGAGAAAATGAACACATTGATGCATCAATAAACACAAATACATGGTTTTACGTCAGGATACTACGCAGCAAGTGGATTTACTACAACCACCAGTCGACGGATCTCTGGCTTCAGCAATTCAGCACATGGTCACGTCGGATTACTCGAGGATACCTAGATATTGAGTCTCAATGTTACCAACGCGACCGTATGTAAGAAGTTTTTCCTTAAACACAAAGAAGGTTTATTTTTTTTTGTTCCTCGGTGCCCTGAGGCACGACGTGAAGAATGGAATTTAATGTGTTTAAAAATATGAGCTAATTTACTTTTCAGCTGATCATCAATCAGTACGTCAAATTGGTTTATAAACACAAGGGTAAAGTATCGTTTCTATACAATGCCACGTGGAATATTACACACCCTTGCTTGTTTATAAAAGAGAAAAAGTTATTTTTTCTTCAGGTTGGGGAGAAACACTAACGGCCCAAACACAAAAATTACTAAACGCGCTGAGAGTGCTCCCTTTCGGGATCTTATGGGACAATTTGTACCACACAGGTGTTTAATGGTACATTGCGTTATAACTCTTCTATTTGAGTTTTTCGTCGCTTTTTTCTTTGTTTTTCAAGTCCAGAGGATTGTAAAAGGCGTTACAGATGCTTTCACACTTTCTTGCGTCGAGGCATAGGAGGCGATGACGTCATAACTTTAAACAATATGTTTTCTTTTATTAAGCCTATTTTCATTATTTTTTTGGCGGGCTTATTGTTGCACGTAGAAGATTCCAATTTTGCACAAACATTCAGTCTGCCGAGTAGTATGTAGCAGATTTTTCAGCTCTCTGCGTTAAATCAGGGGGGTCCAGAGGGACAAAAAGTTGAAAAAAGTATATTTTAACCCAAAAAATTCCTTTCTCCGGGATTTTCCCTCCTTAGATACATGATGGAGACATGTGACTGGTATCACCTGAAAGGGAGTTCTATTCTGGAGGGAATGATTAGCGGATTATAACTCTAAGGTAAATAGCATGTCTCAGGATTTTTTTTACCTGAGATCAAGGTATTTTGCGGTAATTTGTGGTATTGTGGGAATTCTTGATACTATTCAACTTACTATTCAACATAGAAACTTGAAATTTTGCACACCTATTCAGTCTACAGAGTAGTATTTGTCAGCTCTTTTTTGATATCTCTATGTTCCAACAAGGCCGTTCCAGAGGGGCCCAAAATGTGAAAAAAGTTTTCCCCCAAAATTTTATTTGACCTCACTTTCCCCCCTCTCCTGGTATATGTTATGACCATATAACAATTTGAAAACCTTCTCTATTGTGGAGAGAATGAGGTAAAGAATATGGTCCTAGGATAAATAGCGACGATGCAGTAGCTGCTTGACGGAAGGTCTAAAAATACCCTAAAAACCCAAAATCCAAAAATTGGATTTGACGATAGACACTTAAAAATAATCACTGTCGAAGCATTAGTAAGGCAGTTTAAGAAAGCATTAAACACGTATTCCCTTAACTCACGCAGGGGCGGTGCATGTTATATTAAATGCGTTATTGCATTTCACACGAGAAACTGTTGTTTTAATCTTTATCCTTCGATTGTTAATCATTAAAATTGTCCATAAATGGTAAGGGGTGTAGGAGTCTATCAATCAGACTGTCCATTAAAATAAAATTTTTATTCAAAGTACCAATTGGAGTTGCCAGTGATATATCTAGGAGGGATTGTTTCGATGTTTAAGCTTCCCAAGACAAGATAGGAGATAAAGAGTATTGCGAATACTAAAAAATGCAATTAGCACTGCAATATTAAGATAGTCCATACTGTTAAGTTTGTGATGAGAACCTCGTGATTTCTTTGACACACTGTGTAAAGTGCAATGCTTCTAAAATACTTGCATTAAACGTATATATTTAAATAAAATAATACATTTTTAAATTTCAACGATAATTATAATGATGGACTTGAACAGGTTTGCTGGAAATCATATATAAAATAACTGTGAACTTGTACATTGGAACATCCTATATATGTTGAATAAATCCATAATGAGGAAGAAAACAATAATCGAGGTGAACGAAAAATTATAGGTTACTCACCTTCCTATAAATAATTTGCACTTTTAAATGCGAAAGTGTTATGTCACGATTTTTTCATTATTCAGCAGTGAAGAATAATGAATCAGCTTCTAGTAGGAGAATAAGTGCTTGTATTAAATCGGCGGATGTTTTATTCATCTGAATGCTTGTCTTTGTATTCATTTGTTGTAAATATAATGAAACGTGAAGCCGCTTGTAGTGAATGTTTAAAGTCTATTTATGTGTTCCGATTTGCATCTCTGTCCTAAGAGGTTTTTAAATGTCTTCGCTCTTATCTTTATACTAAGCTAATTATCTTTATACTAAGTTATTTCTAAGTTCTCATAATAGGTTCCAACGCTGTCGACAGAATTATTTTTTTTATTTTCTGACGAGAAGAATTCGGGATATTAACTCTATAGACATTACGATTGATTATTTCAAGTAGATGATCTGGACCGATGTATTTGGAGAAGATGAATATGTTGCTCCAAGCTCACCGTAAGATTAGAGTATGAGGAGTTTTTTCTCAATTTTGTTACGTTACGTATACGTTAAAACGTTAAGTATACGTTAAAACTTTGTTTGTAACTTTGAATTTTTCTTTGCTGCTGAAGTTTAACATTGATACACTTTTCTAACATTAGTCAGTTTCATTATCATTTACACATAAATTGAATGAAAAGGCTACATTTTCCCGTTTGTCATTATAAGTTATGTTGAGATGAGCGCTATGGACATTACTGTTTTGTATTGTTCATTACTCTTTAAATATTAAAAATTTTGTCTTTTTTATATTTCAATCCCTATAAGTAGCTTTGATCACTGTATTATAACACTACTTGTACCCAAGGTGTACACAGGGTTACATTTGATAACAATATGCATTAAACGTATCACTATCATTAAAATATTATTGATGAAGGTAAACTACGAACTTATATACATTTCGTTCACAAATATTTTTTAAAGAAAACTTGTTGTTTTGTTTTCACGAATGATTAAAATTATTAGACTAATGATTAGGCTAAAAAATTCACTGTTGCTTCATTTCAAAATATAATGTGCACCATTAATCAAATTAGTATTCTTTAAAGTTATCATTAACGCATTAATTGACAATAAAGCATAAAAACAATATTTACCTTCGCACAAATCTGTAAAACGTTCGAAAGTGATTAAAAATATCCATATATCCATATTATACTTACATAAGATACAAGAAAATATGATTTACTGGAACGGTTTGTGTTTTCGTTATGTTCCTTATTGTGGAACAATATTGCTCATTTCGATTATGATGCTAATTGTGTAGAGGACAAGCAAACAAAATATGAAGATACATAAAACAGTATTTTGAGTTTTAAAAATATAATAAATATCTTAAAACAGTAATCATTAATTTCTAAACTATTAATATTTAAAATATATTTAAATGGTATTGTATTACTCAAAGATGCTCGATACAAGTACCTAGCCATATTCCAAAAAAAAAACTGAATATTGCATTAGTACACTAATGAATTATTCAGTTTCAAAAGAGGAAAAGGAAAAAAACTTATGGGTGGCGAACGTCCGCCATTTCTTTGAAATGCGAATGTAAGTCGTGAGCGGGATGAAGTCGCTGAATTTTGTGTTTGTAAATCCTTTTCGAATGGAATATAATCTAATTAAATGCGAATAAAAATAAATGGGAATTTTACAATTCTAACTTGAAATGCTTGTCGTTTGGGTTGACTAATTCGTATCAGACTTCCGAAGAAATATCAAACATTTTTTTATGACCGTGTCAATAGCGACTACCCCAGTCTTGTTTTTGAAGAAAATAGAGAAAGAAAGAGTGAGAAAGGGAACGAAGAAGGTAGGAAGGAAAAGACAAGGTGAAGAAGAGAAAGAAGAAGAATATAGGAAATCTGAGGAGAACAAATTACTGGATAATTATGGGAAATTTGGTGAAGAACCTTGAATGATTTCTAAAAAGCAGTTTGAATTCAAAATGTTATTGCTCGAGGATCAAAACTGGCGGGATCCGGAATAGACACATGTTCACTCTTACAACCCCGACATGGATCCAGGCAACTACACAAGTAGGAGTTGCACTGTACCCGGCCGGGTACGAGAAAGTTTGGTTCTATTGTTTATCCATTATTTTAGAACGAATGTTACCTAGTATCCAGTCTTCGAACTCCACTATTCAGAGGTCGATCACACATACGAATCAGCCAGAACAAAATACTTTGAGTAATGGCTACATTTGTCACGAAGGAAATTTTGACATTCCTCAAAGATCATCGTTTATTGAGGCGTATCCTTTCATTTATGGCTTTTCTCCCAGAGCCGATTGTAATCAGTTTTAGCCTTTATTCTTTATAACCATAGCCATGCTTTTTAAAATCATTACAATAAGTTAACGTGACTGTTACGACTTACAACTAGAGTTATTACTGATTCACACATATATATACACGGAACAGCGTATAAACATGGATAAGTTAGTCTCAAAGAAACCTTCTAACTTCATTTCACTGTACATTTTATACATCTATTAAAGAAAAAAAACAATATAAATTGTTGAGAACATGCTATGAATATATAAAAAATGTAGTAATATACATATTAAATTACACAATAACGTCCGGATGACGTATATCTATGTATTAACAGAAACTTTAAACAAAATCTTGGGTATCTAAATACGGATATAGATAAATTATTTGAATTGCATAGTACAAAAGAAAGTATTAACATATAGAAATTATTAACATATATTAACATCAGACAAAATTATAGTAGGAAAGAGAAAAAATTAAAAAATATTGTATGAAGTTTGAAGTCAGTCTTTTCTCATATATCCATATATATATATATATATATATATATATATATATATATATATATATATATATATATATATATATATATATATATATATATATATATATATATATATATATATCAGGTGTTGCAAAATAAGTGTTACAACTCTTGGGAGGTGACTCCTGCCACTGAGACAAGAAAGATAGTTCTCTTGAACTTTCGGCTGTCGGATGTAGTTCCGGATCTACAAGGTGTCGAAAGCGTATGAAAATGACTTTCGGACGCCAATAGTTCGGAAACTATCCAACGTAAAGAGGGCGGGTAAAAAATTCATTGAAGAAGTCATACCTGCTGTATTGAATTTTGCATGTTTCACAATCCTACCATGCAGGCGCAAGGGATTTCCCAAAGGAACGTAGGGAGTCCCGGATAATCTGCCAAATGAAAATTCGTCTAAATGGATATGAATTGATAGGATTTCTACCAGGTAACAATACTTCGTTTGTATTAATTCGATATCTGGAACAAATACAAAATGGCGGACACCTTCATGCCCGTTGTGAGTGGTTGCATAATCGCCAGGTACGAATGCTGGCCAACAGTGATGTTCTGAGTATTAAGTGTAGCGAACTTGTAGTCATATGCTCTAGAAAGACATCTGGAGTGTCGGTAGGGCACAACAGATGAAGCAGGGTGATTCACATGTGTGGAAACGGAAATGTAAGGATTAAGGCAAGAACATGAAAGCCATTGCCAATTCACCAATAATATTCCCTCAAACCGATGCAGTATAATGTGCACAGTTGCATACCAATAAGGATGCAACAACTGAGGCCTAGTTGAAATTGTGCAAAGGGACTCACTAAGAAACTGGGTAAACTAAATGAATGCCACTAGTGGGATCGCATGATCGATATTGAAATGTGGCCAATGTGTGTGTTGATATCGACATGTTGCTAATGGACAAATATTAACATGTCCCACTACAGCTAGGACATCGTCCCACGTGGGAAAAATGGGAAACTAACGTTGTAAATTCTGCTATTACACTTGGTTCGTATTGTAGTGCAACGTAAAAAAACACAATTCTATCCATGCCCCACCTCTACTGGAACACTGTCCCACTCTCGAAACATAGGAGAATAACTGTGTTATTTTCTAGTACACATAAGTCACACTCTGGTACAAGGTAAATAGAACACAATTGAATCTATGATGCCTTCGTCTGGAACATTGTCCCACACTCGAAACATGGGAAATAACTCTCTAAAAGACAAGGTTCAAATTCTGATACAACTTGAAAGTAACAACATGTTAGAATGTCCCACTTCTTCTGGGACAATATTACGCACTCAAAATATAGGAAAATAAAGCCGTAAACTTGTACAGTGCACATTTCAACGAAGAATAAATAAAACAAATCGGCATAGTGCACATTTTCACGCTCTATCAGAATTTGAACCATGAATTAAGAGATTTCCTTTTATATGTTTCGACTGCGGAACAATGTCCCAAACAAAGAGAGAAATTGATACAATCATGTTCTAGTTACGTTCTACAAAAAAATGCACCAAATGTAATAGCACAATACGTCACTGTTGGCCAGCATCCATACCTGGCGATTATACATCCACACACAACGGGATGAAGGTGTCCGCCATTTTGTATTTGTTCCAGATATCGACTTAATACAAACAAATTATTTTACCTGGTAGAAATCCTATCAATTCATATCCATTTAGACCAATTTTCATTTGGCAGATTATTTGGGACTCCCTATGTTCCTTTGGGGAATCCCTTGCGCGTGCATGGTAGGATTGTGAAACATGCAAAATTCAATACAGCAGGTATGACTTCTTCAGTGAATTTTTTACCCGCCCTCTTTACGTTGGATAGTTTCCGAACTATTGGCGCCGAAGTCATTTTCTCACGCTCTCGGCACCTTGTAGATCCGAAACTACGTCCGACAGCCGAAAGTTCAAGAGAACTTTTTTTCTTGTCTCGGTGGCAGGAGTCATTTCCCAAGAGTTGTAACACTTATTTTGCAACACTTGATATATATGGATGTTTTATATAACACACACACACACACACACACACACATATATATACATATATATATGTTATATTTTATTTATTTTCTTTTCTGGTGAGTTTACCAGTCCTATCTCGCTACTTGCAACGATTGTCAATGTCACATTACCTATCAGGCACTTTCACAGCTTCCATTTGTCTTTTGCTATCATATTTTCATATGCACCATATAATTATTGCTATAAAACAAATTTATGGTTTCTATATTACAGAGGCTACTCTTTATTTTCAATTAGTTGTCACTAGCTGGGTTATCAACGAGCCCTAAGTCACTAGCTCGTTCGATCTACACACTTATTTCCGAACTTAAGTTGTCAATTCATAAATCATTAGAGATTTGTGATATTGTTATTACTATTCTGTTCTTCATTGTTTGAAAATTGTATATTTCGATGCACAGAGATAGGCTAAATGCACACACTGTTCATGTTCTGACATTATGGTAAGAGGTTTAGGTTGTGAAGATTTGGAAAAGATGAACGGAATTTAGAAGAAAGGTTGGTACAAGCGTGTTACGTTGGAGAACGTAGAAAGGGAATTAACAGTACCTTAGGATTACGAATAAGACCAGCCCTTATTTTATATAACCTGCAATTAGTATTAAAAGAACATGAGGCTAAAAAATCACATATTCTGTCCAGAGAATCTACGAAACATAGACAAGGACCTATAGTTTCAGGAGCACCTATACTTTTAGAATACGGCCCTGTCTAGATTTGTAACCGGGCATCAAACACACGTACCCCAGATATGTGAAGCTGAGAGAGACACAAATGTTGAACATTAATATAGATTGTTGCCGGAAATCGTCGCCGAGTTTAGCACTGGAAGCGCGGACAGATAAGAACTTTACTTCTTTTTAAGTTTAAACAATATACTCATACGCAACAGAAAAGAATAATAAAACAATAAAAATTTAAAACATAATAATGAGTTGATAATGTGGATAGATTTTATATTCATCTTAAAATCTCAGTGACGCCAGGGTAGAAAAATGGTGTTTTTCTGCTTAGTTGGAACATGAAGGAGAGGCGTCCTGTTCGACTCCCAGTCAAGCTCTGTAGACACTAAAATGTTACGGAATAAAGCAATAGGAGGACCAAGTATGACACTGAGTTGTACTTGGTTGGCTGAACGCAACAGGAAGCTTGGTCGACTGTTTGCATGATCATACCTAATGTGTGCAAGTTCTATCCTAGGTTCGAAGTAAGTTACTGGCGAAGCCGTAAAAGGCCGTAAACTTGCTTTGAATCGGTCGGAACCTGAATTCCTGGCTTTTGCGTTAGGAGTGTAATGAATGAAATACAAGAGATAAATAAAGGACGTGTAAATCCATGATCATACCTAATGTGTGCAAGTTCTATCCTAGGTCGAATTAAGTTACTGTCGAAGCCGTAAAAAGCCGTAAACTTGCTTTGAATCGGTCGGAACCTGGATTCCTGGCTTTTGCGTTAGGAGTGTAATGAATGAAATACAAGAGATAAATAAAGGACGTGTAAAGTAAAGAGAGATTTGTATGTGAGTGATGGCAAGCAGAATTAACGGCAATCTCTGATTTTTAACGGAGATAAGGAGGAAAAACGGTGTTCTAAACGATAAGTACGTGGAGAATATTCTCTCCCATTAAATTTACTTTAATGCATTCTGCTAAATCATTATTCTCTTCAAGAAATTCCATCTGTTTCTCACAAAAAAAATTGTTTAAAAAATTGGGATACAGGAATTCATGAAAAGATGCGATTTCCGATATTCAGACAAATACGGAAATAAAATTTCTCTCTCTATTGTTGTGTTTTCTCCCATCTCACTTTAAAGAGGCGTGTCCAAGGTTACAGAAATCCTATCCCTCTTTTTTCTGGCCCGACCCAAAGTTATGGTTACCTTACTTCCCGAGTATACAAAAGCGAGTTCGGAGCCCCGCGGGCGCGACAGAAGATTTTTCGCAGTGTTTATCTGGACTCGCTACGTGTGTAGACTTCACGCAGTAAGTATGTAATCAAGAAATACATGTGAAAATAACAAACTCGCGTGCGGTGGTTAAAGCCAGTAAGATAGTCGACATACAACCATATCCGCCAGCTTAAGAACAAGACCGAGAGTAAGCAACCTTCTCTTCCGTCCCAGAAACTATTTAGCCGCGTTTGGTCGGCTGTGTCAGCAACCATAAACTGAACCCAGCCGAGCTAGGCATGGTATAGAAGTCTATGCACTGTAGACTCAAGCTGTATTCGGCTGAAATAGTCTGAATTGATGCTGTAATGTGGTTTAATTAGATTTCTCGAAAATTTAAGCATTAAAGAATAATTTTAACAACTTTATCAATTTTCATTCTGTTTTAATGAGATAGTCTCGGAATGAGCTGAAACGTACTCGTCCCTTGTTGACATCTTGTATTAGAACTGTTAGCACCAATATTAATAGCGCCCGACGAGCGTATAATTTTCCCATTGTTCCAAGCAAATTTGGTTTATTTGGAGATTTATTTCAATTTTTCCAGTTTTCTTGAAAACTTAGGTTTTGCGACTAGCAAGCCTTCCCACTAATAATTACACTGGATTGTGGTCGACTGATCTCAATTCAAGGCAATTCTCATCAATAGTAGACTATTGGGAGCAAAAACCACATGGGGATTGTTGACATTTCTCGAAAATTCTCTGAATGCTTTGTGAACCGTGGCCCGAGATCAATTGAAATTCTAAAGCGTTGTTCTATGATTATTTCTAGTGTTCCAAGGAAACTCATGACCAACGCAAAGGTTATGTGAAAACCTAGTCAAAAGTAAACAGGAAATTTAAAATCTAGAGGATCATTCTCAGCCCTAGCCGAGTGGTATGTTGTTAATACATTTTTGTATTTTTTCTTTTACAATTTCTTTAATAAAGTTATTTAATTGAGGGACTGGATTTAATTTCTAGAGAAGTCCTTAGGAAATGACGTGCAGTAAGAAGCGAATTTCTTTCCTATGTTGGACGACATGTTGTATGAAGGGGCAATCCTCAAATACCAGTGCTTCGCTCGCATACCTCTCGTAGGTGCCAAGTTTAGTGATTAACTTCAAATCTCTACCATTTCTTGGTCTCGATGGCACATGACGGACGCCGAGCCTTGTAAAGAATCCCATACACTTCGGGTTCTCTCGAAGTGTGATTTGACTGCTTGAGTTCAACCAAGTTTTCGGGTGAAATCGAGATGTACCGGGAATGTCTTGACCCAGGTATTATTGAAGCTGCTCCATGTGTCACTACAACACATTGTTAATCTTATACTTACGGGCCTCTGTAACAAAATTTGTCGAGGCGCCGGGTATTTGAATTGCCTTGCGTCAACTGCCTTACTGTACTTTTCTGCCGCTCGCCCTGATGACCCCCCTCTATACAACTGATATTTGTGTTGTGTATTTGGTTTGGAGTTAATTGAAAAAGGGACGTATTCGTTCGATTTATACACCGAAGAAATTGTTTCATGTTATGATAAAAAGAAAAAAGTTAATATGTGATATGTGTAGTCTAAGCTAGTGCTGAAAACTTAACCGATGTTTACGTCAAAAGGGATTCTTCATTTTTCATGTAAGTACTATACGTTTTATATATTGTTTCAGCATGCTTAGTGTTTCGCGCACCAGCAATAGTGTGGTGTTAGGCGCGATCTCTCAGTTAAATAATTTTCCTCGGTGTGTTCTTTAGTAGAGAATAATCATGAGATTCCGAGAGACATTGCGGAAAATAGAAAGGAATTTATTCCGAACATATGGTACGAAATTAATCATGAGCCCTCGTTTTGTATCGGCGAACTTGGTAATGTTTATTGCACAAAAACCTCCTGTAATCAGATCTGGATGAGAGGAACTCGCAAACCTCAATGGAGAAGATGGAAATATGATAAGAAAAACAAAAGATTTATTGATACTTGGGCAGAAAGCGGCTCCCCAATCGAGGCACAATTTCCAGCACTCCGCGCGATGGCTGAGAAAGAGGGAGAAGGCTCCAACCAACTCCGATAGCCGCCTCGAGTATGGTCGACGATGCCCAGCCTTCGACTTCTCCTATTTCAGTAAAGAATGAAAAGCTTGTCCCTGCTCCTCGAAAGTTTCTCGTGTTTACAGACGATGAGAATGCTGAAAGTCTCAGTGGAGACGAAGAATTAGATTCATTCTTTAAAGAGGAGGTCGAGACTCAACGGATTGCCCGGGATTTCGATGCTGAGTCTCATTCAATGCAATATCCTGGCGATGCAGGCTTTGAGGGTGCAAAGCTGGAACAAACAAATAAAGAACCAACTCAACTAATGGAGGATGGTCAAAGTAACGCACCTCTGTTCGAAAATGGGGAAACGATGATAGAAAATCGGGAAACGGTGGAACCGAGTAGAAGAACGAAGAATGCCGACACACCGGTTTCAGCTGGCTCGGCCATGACGACCGACTCTCCCGTCAACATGCTTAGTGATACTTCCCGACTCCCTAGTATGGAATGGGACTCCAAGTATGACTTTCAGTCTACAACGTCCACTGGTATACATGACCCAAACCCTTCATCGGATACGGAGTCACTGCTGAATGATGCAATTCCTCCAGAAGTGACAGAGAAAATTACTCATGCATCCAGAATTGCGACGCAAGACTAAACTAATTTAACCATAATTCTAGAACGAATTGAAGAGAAGGTCAAGGGAATGGAACCAAAAACATATATTACACGGTCAATACAAACCGACTATGTACAGGCAGTTCCCCGATAGCGGACGAAAATGAGGGCGATGATAGAGAAGATCTTAAGTTAGCGTTACAAGGCGTGGACACTAGTGTTCAAAAGCCTAAAGCGCTCGTGCGGCCGTGTTCTGCCCACGCGGGTGTAAACGAACGATTTCCAGAGTTTGTATCGTTAAGTTCGCAGACAATTCCGGTATGGATTTTAAAACAATATTTGGATAAAGATGTTACTGAAGAATCACATACAGGCAATGGTACTGTGAAGGTCAATCCTAATACTACTTTGCCATACCAGGGGAGCCCTGAATACTGCACCTGGAAATTTGCGCATTCAACAGATATGAAACTACCTGCAGATAATTTGCAAACGATGCAGGGTAAAGTGGATACCCAATGGCTCGGAAGATCTTCGATCAGCGGCGCGTCTTTGTATCCTGATGTACATATTAAGCAGCCACGAACTTCCGACATCGGTCCTTTGTTAGATGGCCGCGCAGAATCTCAAGTTATAATTCACCTGTATGAAAAAAACGATCGATGGTCTTAGGGACCATCCTTGCAAATCAGACAATGAGGTCCAATATTATTGAATTACCAACGAATAACGAAACTTCTAATCCAAACATGGAAAGTAATAATCAACCACCAGTTGCACATAAGGAGAAGAACTACTCTAAACCGCCGGTTACTTTAGGACGAATCTCGACGAACATCACGAAAAGAGACGCCACCCATCTGAGTCCTCCACCGCATTCAGATTCTCCTATTTTTTCGGAAACTGAATCTGAGCTAGAGTTTGCACGTGTTTGCACCGAATTGAAGCTACCAAAATTTAGTGGTTCACTGTTGGTGAGCGCGGATCGGTTAATAGAAGAATATTCTGTTGTTGCCCTATATATGGCTGGGATGACGAATGTAAAACATGTTACGTAATCGCATATCTGAGCGGATCTGTACTTGACTGGCATTTGCTAGAAATAGAATTGTTAGAATCTATCAGATACGACGAGTTTCAAAGACTTTTAAAGAAAGCATTTAAATCCTTAGGGTACAAGGCGCGTTTAAACAAAGTATAAATATGAGACAACAAGTTAATGGAGAATGCAGTCAAAGCGTTTATTTATCGCTTAATTAGAGATTTCCGTAGACTTGGAAGAACACCGATGGACCTGGAAGTAAACTATACAATTTTAGCCGGTCTGCGTCCGTATTTGTTATCTCGGTTATTACAAAGCGTGGACGAAGAAACAAGTAGTTGGAGAGACTGGATACCTCTTTTGTTGAAATTTAAAAAAGCTGAAACTCTCAGTCAATTGGGAGAACGTGGTTTCTGGATGTCCCATTATAATTGAGGGAGAGAGAGTAGGACTCGTCCCTCAGATAAAAGACGGGATTGAGCAAGAAGTGTACATTGAAGGAACAGTTCAGGGCCATGTCCTAACCGAGGAAAAATTGAAATTGTAGTTGAACGTAGAACGAAACAAGCATGGATTGGGTTTTGGGTACCTACTTCAAAAAGCATGTTTGATAATACTAATGTACTTCCGCAATAATTTTTATACGGTTAGTAGGTAAGTACTACAAGTTACGTGCCCGTAGCCAACTAGGTCTATAAAAATTGTGAGTGAGTATCTTAGGATTATGAAACATGGATTTTTAAATAGGGCGCATATTAGTTCCTCAGTAAAGACTTGACTGGACTACATTAGATCCCATAGGTTTGGAGATATGGATATTTAAAATTCATTTTTTTCGCGTTTTCGGCAGCCTATATATCCGAAAGGAAGCATTTGTGTACCCAGGTTGGTTTAACGTTTTGTCTTATTTTGGTGTCAGGAATGACTTCCCAAGCTTAGTCTTTGTTGTTTCGAAACATCCTGTATATACATTTTCAGTATGTGTAACTCAAAATATGTCAGATATGCAGCGAAGACAAGATATTCTTCCATATGATACGAAATCTGCTAAAGAAGTTTTAAGATCGTATAGGAAGCAAAAATAAAAAATAATAGCTGTACAATATAAGGTTCATAATTCATGAACAGGCTACCAATAAACACGCAAAATGTATCAATTGCTCAAATGTAAAGCAAAATGTATAATTGGTTAGTTGCTTTACCCTATTATAATGTTAAGGAGTTTTAGGAAGATAAACGTATATTGGTATAGGTAAAATATGAACTTTTTGTAGGTTTTTATTTTAGTTTTGAATTGTATGTATACAGACTTAATGACAATAAAATTATTCTATTCTATTTTATTCTGTTGTATTCTACTGCTATATACTTGGAAAATAATGAACAGTTATTTATACACAAATATATTTTTAATTCTTTTGACTATTCGGTAATAGAAAAGCGAGTTTCATTTCCAATCGGAAGTTCTCATATTACACACTTAGGAAGTATATGACATTTTTCGCAGTAATAACTGCATTTTAGGGTCTGAAGTTCTTGCTGTAAAAACATCTACATTTCAACTATGACGAAAACTGATAGCTATTGCTTCGTTAAAGTTATATTTTTGTATAAAGCAAAATTGCTTGGAATGGATAATATTATTTTATAAGAATTTATCTTATCCCACTATATTTTCACTTATTTCCTAATTTTACTGACTTAGCAAGAAAACATCGAATTCGTGGACTTAATTCAGAACTTTAATCTTTATCTTATGTGTTCTGCCTTTCTTATTTCTCTGTTTAGCATTAGTATGTAGTCACTGGCTTAGATATAAAGACTACCAAATATACTTTTTCTACTTATTTTTCATTATTATTGTTCTCCGATTATTTTTCAAATTCATCCACTTCTTGAATTTAACGATTTAGTGTAATTCCAATATTAGGACTGTCATTCTAGTATTATTAATAATATCAAGGCATCAAAATAAGAAGATTCGATAGTGAGATTCGAATGTATGTAAAATACATGATAATCACATGTTGATAATCATGTTCTTCGGAGTAAAGTTTCAAAGTTCAGCATTTAGAAGCATAACTATTTTCTTAATTTCCAATTACTAATATCTAAATCCAGAGTCATTCTACATCGTGGTCGAAGATTACATCTAAAGTGTTAGTGTAAGTCAATTAGGAGCGCTGTAAAGAATTATACCAGTATTTAAACTAATGAGGTTCACGAATGTCCGTAGCATGATTTGAAATATATTAGAGTTCACACGTTTCTAATAACAGTACACTATTAAGGCTGTCCAATCGGACGTTGCTGTATGTGTTTGCAGCAAAATGCAATCAAGTTATACAAAGAACACCTAATCCTAATAATGTCCTAATCCTAATCCTAATAATGCAATATGTATACTAAAATGGTGTTTTGATTGCGTACCAAAACGACTAGAGAGCGATCGTATTTATGAAATCATTTGGTAAGCCCTGTACTTGTTATTAGGGATTGTTTTAACCTCAAATGAGATATTCAAAAAAATATATTTTTTTTACCCATACGTATTACTTTGATGTAGATTATCTTTGTTTTGATTCCAAAAATTATGATATAAGCTTTTGCAAATATTTCTACTGAAGTTAATGTTTTATTTCAACATCAATGTCATTGCCTTCGTAAGAAATCATTTCAAAGAGTCTGATTAAAGTTTCTGATCTGAAAACAATGCTTTATAAATTTGCAAGTTCAACTTTAAAATTGCATTTTGGCCTTCTAACCCATCACAAAATATACATGTTTCAAATTCCTAAGACGTTCGAAAAATGTGTCATCCCATGTGTCCATAAATTTCATCTATGTTTGATTCTACTGATGTAACTCATATATCCAAAGCTGTTTTAATAGTTAAGTTGGTATAGGTGTGCTCTAGAATTGTTAATTCTATATTCATTTAATATATAATATACGGAATCTATGTAAAAAATATGCCAATATTTTTGGCTGTATTGCCTACACTATTTAAATACTGATGATTGAGAAAACTATCTCTTTATTCTATGCTTTCCACAGAGACAATTGTACGAATGGGTCTCCTAAGTGCGAAAAGCAACAATTCAAAATGGGTTTGATAATTTAAAATTTCGCCAAATGTAGAGGAAAATCTACAAAAATATTTATGAAGGTGAAAAGTAAGCCTTGATGAAAAAGTGCGATCACATCGCCGGTTCACAATTACTGAACCACCAAAGGACATCCAGAAGTGTCTGTGACAGCATTGCATCAAACTAGAAACGGCAGCTTAGGTTATGAAACTGTTTGCATGGTGATTTCACAAATGCAGCCAGGTGCTGGCTAAGAGCAAACAGAGACCGCTGCGCTTGAATTTCTAGCCAAATGTGGGAGTATATAAATGATTGTTTTTGAAACATGATATGGAATGAAACCGACATATCGTAAACAACTCTAGAGTCGAATCGGTAGTATATCTGTAACTCGAGTTGCTCTAAAACAAAACAAAAATTAAAAATAAGATCGCTATACATAAGTTCTCAGAAGAAGGAATTATGATTCTTTTGGAGTTCTTGGAACAACAACGGATAATTACAGGGGATATACATTGCTAAACTGATTTATATGGAACGTGCTATGCAAAATCTGCAGAAAAGAATTTTATGCACTGCAATTGTTGTGAAACATGATCACGCATGCACATACTTAGACACACTCTGGAGACAACAAAGCTTTTGGTAAGAACGGGAAAATTTTTAACTACGTTTAACTGCACATTGAACTATACAATCGAATTCCTGCGGACGAATGCTAGACATTGAAAAATTTTAATTTCTTAATAGGCTTTTGGGAACCGGAAAGTTTTCTAATATTTCAAGTTGCAAAGTAAAAATATATATATTGTTTCCCTAATTCTGACTCTCTTTCTACGTGTCCTTCATGGTAAAGTTGTTAACGTACGCCCTTTTCTGCATTGGAGTTCTGGGTTCGATTCCCAGCTGTGGCTGATATGGTTCGGATTAAACTTTGATCATTAGATCTCGTCTGATATAACCTCGCTGAAGAAATTACGATAAAGTCAAAATCAACTCAACCCAACTCTCTCTTTCTCTCTCCCTCTCTCTCTCCCTGAGTATGTGTGTGTAAGGTATAGGGACGATACATCGAAACTAGGATACAAATGCCTCTTTCCACTTATTTATAATGTAACAAGAAATCTAAATATTAACCTTTGTGAATGTATCAACTATTTCAAAAGAATGCAATTCCACTATTTCTTCACATATAGGTTTGCCTATGTAATACAGTAACTACATAAAATGTAATTATGAAGACTACTTTTGTATCAGAAAATAAGAAGAAATGATTTGATTTTATTACGTTTAACACTCGTAAGTTATAATTACAATATTGAGTTTTGTATAATATATATCTTAGAGTAGATATTTTGTACTGTAGAAGTAAGGTTATTGTGTATCGAAAAGGTCATTGTAAGCAATAATTATTCGATAGAACAAGTACATCCATAAAATGACATGCATTTTTAGTTTGCCAATTAAAATAAGTTCTTCGATTTTTCCATCCACGGCAGAAAATTTTCGATTGATGAAAAAATTCCACTTGTCCCTGAAAAACTTCTCAGCCATGAAAATTTTCAGTTTCTTTAAACAATCTTCCACTTTTTAAAGTTGCTGTACATGAATTCCATCAATTTATGATTTATGAGGAATTGTTACTTGATTAGTAATATTTATTTAGAACAGAAAAGTTTCCGAAAAAATATAGGAAAATTCTCCACCAGATATTACTATTTATTACCAATAAATGTTTGGGCTAAACAACGATGTAAACAAGTGAAGTGTGTTTCTATGAATCGGACAATTTTCAGAAATATTTTCTTTACTAGTTTTGAGTACCTTTGTTTGTCTCTTGCTCATTGATCCATTCAGTAAGTAGATGTATATCGTATTACGGTTTAAGGATCAGTGTTTCGTTACGTTAAAAACGTTTTCTTAGCTTTAAGGAATAACAACTAACAATGAATATAACAAAGATTCTACTTCAATATTTTTTATAAACCAATTAATGTTTTCTACCTTCTTACTGTCTGTATTCGAGGTTTGTTAAACATATGATGGTTCTGACTTGTTCATCCACGCTAAATGATTTTTAAAGGCCATAAAGTTTTTTTTTTGAGCAAATTGTTTATTTGCAATTTAATATAATATTGAGGAAATCATAACGTTTGAATTGAGTTGTGCTCTGTAGAATGTGCCTGCTGCAATAGGAAGTAAGTTCCTCTACACTACTTTTTAATAAGTTAACACTCATAGCAAAGTCATAAACAGTAGTCTGAGGTGCAGCCATTAGCGAGCGTCAGTAAGCTTCTAGATTCAAAAGAGCTGGTCTAAACGGGTGAAGAGTCACTCGAGATGTGGCTTTCGAAAAAACGCTAAAATCTAAGTGGCTCAGCGGGAAGTAGGAGAGATTAAGGGTGATTTGCATTAGTATATCAGGCACAAGTATCAGAACACAATAGGACATTGGCATTCATGTAAGAAGTAGATACAAACCTAAGAATGGTTGACATTGTACTGAACATACTGAGACTATTAGCACAAAATAGAAATCTGCGATTGAATAACAGGAGAAATGGATACAGGGAAACGGAAATAGGTAAATTGAGATACCATCTTATGACTAAAATTATCAAATATTCGCCTAATGTTAAGGGTGATCCTGCTACTCGGTCAGTATACTAATATTTTCGCAAATTAGCGTTAACAACTCAAGTTGATAAATTGGCAGAAAATACCTTAGTATAAGTTATGCCTTATTTATTGGAGTGTGTCTCGTTAAGCTGGTGTTAAACAGGGAACAGAAATTTAAGACTTTTAAGAAGCTGAAAAGACGTTATCGAAACTTCTACTGGACACGTCACGATTAGCGATGAGGCCTGGAAATATTCCCAGTGGAAAGGAAAGAACAAAATGGGAATATTCCCGGATTTTGCCAGCATATAAATTCCAGGAGAGGAATTTATTTCTATTTTTTACCTTTTCTTTTCAAATGATAAAAGCTACATGACTAACTGGTTACTTTTAGTTTATTGCATTTTACATCTAGGTTTTATATGATTTGCATGTCCAGAAACACAAAATTCGTTGACTGTAATTTATACAACTAATCAATAGTATAATTTTAAGTTCCATTTCCATTACCACTAGAAAGTAGCAAGTACTAATTTAGAAAGAATGAAATTAATACAGTTTGTAAGGTAATGTAGAAATTATGTAAAAATTGAGACGAACAGTGAACACTTGGTAAAATTGTTCCAAATTCAGTCCTTTTTGTCATTGTTTGTACAACTCCTTCTGTGAAAAATTGGTACAATTCTCTGAATTCAGCATCTTTTAACGAATACTTAACAATTTTAAAAAACAACTTTTTCTACATCTCACATTACTCATACTTTGTGTTGATCTAAAAAAATTCTGTTGTATATTGATTCCGTTATGTTATAACTGTTGAAATTTATGTGCCAAATTCGTAAATCTAACTATACCGGGAAATAAGCGAGAACTCGTCGTAATAATATAAATTTTAATATTTTATTACAACATAATGTTTACATAGAAACTCGGAGATTTTATTTGTTTCTCTTTTTATAAGTGGCCATAGTACCCTATTGGTTTATTGCTCACTTTGAATATTGAGGCACGTTTTGTTTCCTTACAATACATGCCAAAAATTATAACTGTCTTCTCTTTTCATTTTCAGCCTCTGTGTTACTTCCTACATGCGAGAAAAGATTCACGTACTTCCACGGTTGTTCGGGGTAATCCTATTTGGATGATTTTTTAATTTTTTTTTTTAAGAAACGAACACTTTCCTTATTCGGACCTCTGGAAGGTGAATAGGGGAGTGGTCTTAGAACTCTAACTCTTTTAGATTCGTGTTCTACAGCCATGTATTTCATTCGCATTAAATAATGAATTCAGCCCTGTTTTGTTCACCATGGTGCTATTTTTCAACCCCCTCCAGAGCTAGGACTTTGGCAACACTGGAGATGAAGTACTATTAATACACATCGAACCACCGTTAGTAATAGACTTCTGTCTGTCTGCTCTCTGTGACTCGAATTTCTGAATATGTACTCGGACTACTCCTACATGTGAATTAGTCCATTAAATTTCGTGAAATGGCTAGGAAAAAAGTCGTGTTTGGCAAGTGCAAAATTCTATGGATAAGTAAGTGTCTAGCAAATATTGTGAACATAACGTTGTATGTGCAAATGTTGATAAAATTGTGAGAGATGTTTTTTCTAGCAGGTATCCTAACAAATTTGTTTATGATATTTAATATTATAATATCAGTAATAGAAGCCAGATTATTAATCTACTTACATATAAATTTAAGCTCTCAGTGCAGTAAAACTATGTGCACTACCTGTATGAAATTATTAAAAAATGAATAAAATTAAAAACCAGACTTAATGGAGATTTAAAGTTGAGTTTTGACTCTTGAATTACCAGGATATGACTTAGCGTATTTAAATATTTTTTTAAATGTAAAACTCGTTTTAGTATGCAAATTTCGTCCTAAGCACGTTAGTATTAATATGCGGAATTAATACGTTTATATAGCTTTGAATTTCGTATATTTATATTTTAATATTTAGATTTGGCAAGCTGCGTAAATTATATAGTTCTGAAGATATATATTATTTAAGACTTTACCTAGTTTTTCCTTCTTTTAGGAAACAGAAGAAGGCATTTCTTCAATATCTACGGTTGTGTATTTCGGTTTTGTAAGTTACCGTAACTAAACACTTTTTGAATCTATACTAACATTTGGAGCTTCTCATTAACATTTTTTCCCTTTTTAGCATACTGATATTACCAATCTATAAGGAGGACAATTTATGTAATATTAATGAGGGTGTTATAAAATGTCTTTTCCTAGCTGCATTCTACGCATAGATGTCTTGGTGTACGACGAAATACTTGGACCACCCCAATAATTGTACCATCATTTTGTAATTGTTCCAATATTTTCCTCTTCTTCATATAAGCGTTTAAATTTCATTGCAACTTTATTATTCATATCTTGTGTTTCCGACATAAGTTTCTATGTACACTTAATATTAAGATATAAAAATGTCGCATTGCTTTAACATTTTATCCTTTATCGTTTCAACATTTGTGTATTTTATAATACGTATAAATGCCATTTTGATACTTTTAGTGGACTTCAACCAAGATCAGAAACATTTTTATGTAACCCATACTTTATTTATTTATTTATTTTTGAATACGAAAATGTATTTCAATATTGTGTTTCTATACATTATGATACAATTCAATTAATGTATTTTTACATAGCTAATTACCACTATTCCTACTTCTTTAGTAAACCAAGAATGCATTTAATTCTAAAACTAATTACTTCATAACATAGAAACTAACTTTTATTCATTTTGTTGATAGACCGAGCATCAAACTTACTGTTGTATTCAAATTATACCTAAAGACCTTGTCGATAAGTTTGTTTTTGGGTTTATAGCATCAAGATTAATGGGCTCATTCAAAAGATGCTACTAAAGTCTTCAATATACCCTGGCAGTTCTAACTCATGTAGTCTTATTTAAACTGATAACTCTTTCGGGTACAAGGATCTTGGGGGTATTTTTAGACTTTGAGTCAAGCAGCTAATGTATCGTCACTATTTATCCTAGAATCATGGTTCATACCTCATTCTCTTCAGAATGAAGATGGCGTTCAAATGGTACCACTTGCATGTCTATACCGTATACCAAGAGAGGGAAAAGTGATGTCAAAGGAAAATTTCGGAGGGAAATTTTTCTCACACTTTGGGCCCCTCTGGAACGGCCCTGTGTGAACGTAGAGATCTCAAAAAAATCAATATATAGTACTTGGTACACTGAATGTTTCTATATTGAACACTAAGGGCGGGGGAAATTTTATCAAGAATCCCCACAATGCCCCAAGTTACCGCTATAGACTATGATTTCAGGTAAAAAATTTCCTGAGAGATCTCTGTATATACTAGGACTATAATCCGCCAACCATTCTCGTCAGAATAGAACTGCCTTTCAGCCGGTACCATTCATATATCTCCATCATATATCTAAGGCAGGACAATCCCGACAAAAGGGATTTTGTGGTATAAATATCCCTTTTTTTCAACTTTTTACTCCGCTAGACCCCCCCTGTTTTAACGCAGAAATCTGAAAAAAAACTGCTAAATACTTCTCGGTGGACTAAATATTTGTGCACAATTAAAATCATCTAGGTGCAAAAATAAGTCCCCAAAACAACACCGAAAATGTCCAATATTTCCCTATGGAGAAGTATATTTTGATAAATATTCCCTGAGACATCCCTAATTAGTCTAGTGTCATGTTTCGCCCATCATTCTCTTCAGAATAGAACTGCCTTTGAGACGGTACGACTCACCTATTTCCATCATGTATCTAAGGCGGGACAATCCCGAAGAAATGGATTTTTTGGTCTAAATATCCCTTTTCCCAACTTTTTGCCCCTCTGGACCTACCTATTTTAATGCAGAGATCTGAAAAAAAATATGATAAATACTACTAGGTGGACTGAAGACTTTCCAGTTTTTTTTATCTCATTCCACTGCTCTGAAGACTTTACAGTTCCTTTATCACATCCAACTTGGCTCACTACAGCTAATATAGCTCTGAGGCTATGCATTAGTATGGAAAATCCTTCAGATAATGAGGCAAACTTTCACCTTTATCTTAATGTTATGTATGCCCATGTGGTTTTCATTAAGTTGAGCAACAATTTGACCGAAAATCCAATCATATTTACAAAGACCATTTAGAAAAGTTGGTATTTTGCCACAAGAGCTGATATAAGTTAGAGAACCCCTTATAGAACGAAATGCTTACTTCACTCATCCCCAAAATTTGCCTCTGGCGATAGCAATTGATGACAGAAACCACATTCGAGAGCTTAGGTACAGATGACATTTGAAGGAAAAGAAAGCAGCTTTTGAATGTGATGCTATTAGATATTTTCGCCACCACACATTAACTTTGTAGCTAAATATTACACAGAAATAATACAATCAGATACTTGTAATCTTACTTCTCCTCCTTTGTTAAAAGAATTGACTAATGACGAACTAAGGTTGTTTATAAGCCGACATTAAGCTAGTTATGAATTTCAAGTAGTTCCCATGTCATATTCATACTGTCGGAAGATGCATTAAGCTTGTGACGGAAGCTTCCGGTATAGTGTGTGGACACAGTGCTAGAGACGGCTTCATGTGACCTACACTATTGTCAAGATCATCCATGCCCACATTTTGAGAAAAGGGGAAAAATGACATTTGTAGAGAACGAATTATGTTAAATAATAAATTTGTAAATACAATTGTAAATAATACAGCCTAATTCAATGGATGTGAGGTTGGGTAGTAAAACTCCGAGTCGACCCATCCCCTCGTGGTGCGTAGCGTCCTTATCTTACTTGTTTTAAGAAAATATAAAAAAAAAAACATGTTAAACTTTCAAATATTCCTAAATTAGAAAATTTTCCAATTTTTTGACAACGATGAGCAACCAGAAGGTACTATACAAATATAGTTTACTTATTTTAAAGTTGTTTCTATATTCTTGAATAAATTTTTAGGGTATATAGGACCATCTTCCTATATTTGTCTGTCCTTTTGAAAAAAAAATATTGTTTTTACCTGATTTTGCACATTCCAACGTCGATGCGGGACCGGAAGATATATAAATAGATTTTCTTTCTGGCTTTTTCCTTGTCTATACAAACGGCAAATTTTGCGCACTATATCCATCCGGAAATATTAAAAAATATTTCTTTCGAAGTACATTACAGTTCAACTTCTATGCCACAACAAGCTGTTCGTCTAAAATGAATTTTCTGGTCATAAGAGACGATTGCATTTATAAATATGCCTATACATTGTCGCCATGTACTACTGATGTTGCATTAACAGAAATTTATTCTACTCTCAAAGGCATGAAAAGCCTGATTATAAGTACCTTCTTCGAAGTTTGGAAAATTAATATTCGTTAGTGATATTCTTATCTATCATTTTGAATATAATATGTATTGTCTTCCGAGGTCTCGTGCAACATCGTGGTGCCATAGAAATCCCAAGGAATATTTTTAATGCTTTATTTACAAACAACTAACTAATCTTTTAAATATTATCACAGAATACTTCATTTAAACTTGGTATTTTAAGTAGTTAATGAATGAAGCTACCTAAAATGATTCCGCAAACACATATACGTATTTTCTTGTGGATCTATGAGATATGTTTGATACTTATGAATGATCATAACTTCCAGAATGTGTTTTGAGATACTTCTTTTTTAATATATACTTGTATCCTACACAGATTTGGATATTTGAAACGTTTTGTTTGTAATTAAGTATCATTTTGCGTTCTTAAAGTTTACATACAATGCCAATATAACTATGTTTGATCCTATAAATCAACTGGATTTCGAACATCCATTTTCACTGAATTATCCAATATTCATAAGTTATTCTTAACCAGAGTAATAAATGAATCTCTTTTAGGAATCTTATTTATAATTAATGTAGTCCCTCGATAAAGTTATATATTTCGAAAGACATTCAGCATTGTTGCATTTTAAGATTTTAATATGTCTATGTTTTGTTAGTTTCCCTTTAAACATTTTGACGATCCAAGCATGAAGGCCGAAACTTAACACATAACAATTATAGATATACAGTTAAAGACACACATTTATCCTTCACAACCCCTTTGTTAAAAAGTGTATTTCATATCACCAACTAGTTTCTCATATACTAAAAGCTTATTTTAAAGCAAGTATTTACAGCAAAACGAGAATATTCATTCTTACAGTGTCTCGAAAAAGGAAACCAGAAAAACTTTCAACGTAATTGCTACGATAATTTTTTGGTTAATAATCCCAACTGATAAAGACTCCCGATTTCACACCAACTGGAATTCTTACAGTAGAAGGAAGAAACATCTGAATATGAAATTTTCAGGAATTATTCATGCGATTAGCAATCCATTCGCATCATCAAACAGTACATCAAACTAATAAAATGTATATAGCCTTAGTAATATTACTTCCAAATCCATATGTTGTGAATTATCCACTTCCGATAGTGCTCGCTGAAAATAATGTTGCTAATGTTTTGCTCGTAATTATCCACCTTTAGTGAATCCCAAGCACTGTTGTTTAAAAGATGGATTAAAATATTCTAAATTCAATATTTTAACACTCTTTACCCAGGGTTCTCAACGTGTGCTAATTTACTAACTAGCAATATGCTGGATCTATGCGGAGGATCACGCTACGCTTGTCAGGTTCGCCACTACTGACTTATTGGAGAAACTGTATATTTTGTCGACTTTTAATCGTTAAATCAAGTAAAAAAGTAAAAATGATTCAAGTAAAAAAGTGATTTTCTTTCTTCGTTCGGGACACTTTATAGCAACACAGAAACTGCCTTTCTTCTTCTGCAAGCAGATATGCTCCAGACATGTTTGCGCCGAGAATAATATAAAGGATCTTCTCTTTACTGAACTCAGGTTATCTAATTAGGATAGGAGAAGAGAACTTTTTATCTGTTCTTGAGTAGAGTTACAAACTCAGAATTTTGGCTACTGATCCAATATCGTGCATACTTTCCAATGTAAATTATTATCAACACCTGGAAGCACTTTTAAATACGAAATTGTCAGACCGAAGAGCTCTTCACACTGACGCTTTGTTATGTAATCTCTGCTTTGAATAACGCTTGCTGTTCGTACGACTTGAAAGCGAAATGTTATTCTGCAGAATTGAAAATCTTTATTATTTTCCATTAAAATACCTTCCATTGGAATAACATATAATATATCCATTAGTAAAAAGTGAATGTCTGAAGTTGGTTTAGAACACTTACTCTGCCTCGATAACAAATTTTACTTTCGAAAGGGAGAAAAAGACGTGTGGCCTGGGCTACTTAATACACCATAATTATACTTGCATTGATGATGACTATAAATTTTATGGATTTTTCAGAGCAAATCCCAAAAGACACTGTTAACTGAAAGCGTTCCTTTGGGATATTACCGTACGGTACTATAATGCAGTAAATCAAGCGCAAATTTTAAAGAAGATATCAACAACATAGAAAAAAGCTAAACGGCCACTGGAACTGACATAATGGGCAATACATAGATATAATAGCAATATCTTCATCACGATTGAACGTAAATAGATAAATATAAATTTACTGTTGTTTTATACAACTTGGTTTTATTGGTTGGGCATTAATTGAGAGAATATGGACATTTTCGAAATTGAAGATGTTGCACTGTAAGCGATGAAAGTGGTCAAAGTTTGAAAGGAACTCTCTTGTTGAAGTGAATAGCACATGTTTTATTGTTTTCTGGGAGAATGTTTGCACAAATTTGGCAAAGTTTCAAGCAAGTTAAAATTTGAATTTTAAAAAGTCGCACTGCTGGTGGTCCAAGTTAACCAAATTTTAAAAGGACCTTCCTCTGTTGATTTGAATGGTACAAAATGTTGTTTGGAGAAAAATGGATAAAATGTGCACAAACTTCTGTGGTGGTTAAGTCTCAAATTTGAATATGTCACACTACGATTAAATGAAACCTTTCCACCTGAAGTTCTTAATGGGATATCACCATCAGATTGATTATGTTCTCCGGAGAAAAGTAACTATAGTTTCAATCAAGAATTGCAAGAAAAAGTTAAATTAATCCCTTTCCTAGTTACGAAGAAAAACTGAATTACCAAAAGAATCATCTTCAAAAATATTTACATTTAGTAGATAATCAAAACTAATTTTGGACAATATTTAATTACGTCACCTAAATCGGAGAACAACGAAGATGGTGAAAAAATATTAGAGCCAATACCCAAAATGTATCAGAAAAGAGTTGAATTATTAGAGCAGCTAATCAAAAGATGTTATAATCAAGTGAGATAATAAAGGAACTGTTTATTTTAGAGGTAGTAAAGAAGAAGGACACATTATATAAAAAAACGGACGTTGTAGACTTTACTAGTGATATGTGGCAACCGACGACATTCACTAAAGTAAGTAGTTGCGATAAATTTTGCAAATAGTTATCCTCTCAAGATTTTTTTGGAAATGAAATTGTTTATCACCTTTTCTAGAATAGAACATGATCACCGATTTGCGCTCATAGTCAAGGCAAAAGTACTCAAAATATTGTTTGAACAAGAAGAAGTGGAAGTTGATTGAAACAATAAAAAGCAAAGCGCATTAACTTCAATAAAAACGGAAACTAATGTGTAAATTTCCAGTATGTATCCTACATTTAGAAACAAAAAAAAGGTTAAAGGAAAACACCACAAAATAGTTTAATTGCTATAATGTTGATTACAGCTACAACGAAGAACATTCGCATATGTTCTATAAGAAAGTGGATAGTAAAGCAAAAAAATTAATATATATACAATACGTGAACCAGTAATTCGTAATTTTAAAATATATTTCTACGTAGTCAACAATATTGATGATCAATGGGAAAGTGATATTGTGGTCTTCAGACTCACATAATAAATTTAAATAAATTTAATCCTGGATACCATTAACCCTGTCTAGATTTGATTTTCTGCGAACAAAGTTCACAGCGCTGCTTCTGTGTTGCATACTCTGGTCAATTACCAACACCATCATACGTTACATTACCAATTGTTTTTAAAGCAATAGGTTCCTCTGCTTATCCGGTGGAAGATATTTATCATCATTATTGAAACGTCTTCCTCGTTTGAGTGTCATACCCTTATTTGACGTCATCAACGTTGCAGCCACTTGAAAACTGAAGTACAGGAAACTTTTGTACCTAGTTTTATCGTGTTGTATGTAGGGTCTGCGATACAATATCCAGGCATTCACAATATACATGTCTAACACCTGCCAACATATTTATTCCTAATAGTGTTCTATTTTATTTTCGTTAGTATTCAGGGATCACTCAGTTTGAGGGACAAAATACAGCTTTGATTGTTCTACAACGTTCTCCATCCCTTCGTCGGTGCAAATTATTTGCAATTTTGTAACGGAGTTAACTCAATACCAGGTGAGCTGGAAAATGGGATCCTTTTACGCCAACCGATATCCCTCCTAAGTGGTTCTGGAAGTGTATTTGGTCTAAGTGTCTCTGCATTAACAACTGGAACCAACTTGGCTTCAATGCGTTGAAAAGTACATCTTCCACCCTTTTCACATTGTAATTAAAGTGGATCTATCTGTAGGTGTCCTGAGTTTAGTAAGAAGATGTACCAACTAATTGTCTTCATCTTCTGATAAGTCGAGGTGTGTATCATATGTCATCCTCAAACAGAACTGCATCACATCGTTGCAGTGGCTTGCTGCCATCTGTAAAAACAAGAAAGGAGCTTCAATAAATAATAAACAAAATAATTTAACTATATATATATATATATATATATATATATATATATATACATCTCGCTATCCATGTGGCGTCTTTTCATATTGCAGTCATTTGGCATCCCCTTGAAGTACTGGAGTATATTATATTTTGATTACAGTATATATATAGTTTATAGATATGGAGAACCATGTCCCGTTCTCAGAGTTTCGATAAAATAATAAATTCGGGTGTTTACATAATACATTCCATGTGGCGTCTTTTCATTTTGAAGTCATCTTGCGTCCGAGAATATTCCATTTATAAGTTTATTACCATTTAGCGTCTTTTTGAGTATATTTATATAGAATTTAAAGTCACATGGAATCCAGTGCTATTGTCAGATTTTCATTTCTAGCGGATGCCGCAGGTTCTTATATTGTAAAACGATATACTGTACATGTTTCCTTTATGAAGTCAGAAGCGTAGCTAAGGGTAGCATTGACTGAGGATTTGAAGTGGTGTTGTTTATGAAACATCCACATAACCCTTATGAATAACATAGCTTAACTTTTTTCCCGTTCAGCACCTGTAAGAGGGGTTAGACAGTTTATACTGGAATCCGAAGGAGCACTTGATGAATACTTAATGGAAATCGAAAACTAGACGTCGTACTAGACTTCTCGTTCAAAATCAACACATTAGCTGTACAGTTAGGCGGAAATAGTTTTATTGTATTATTCAACGGGTTTGATATAACACGTACGCCATCAACCATCCTTGTATTTTAATACGCATTGATACGGAGAGGAAGTAGTTCTTAAGGAACGCAGTGCACAAATACGGTCAAGGTTCACGCTTACCCTATTGGTTAGTAAATTCGCTTGTTTTCCGTGAGCGTGGTCTCGGGTTCACGTTTAAGGAATTCAGAATGTTCGTTAATTCTAAACTGTAGGTTCTCTTCTGAGCAGTTTCAAATTAGCCTAAGGATAGGATACAAAATGAAATACTAATGCGGTTGCTGAGTAACAGAAAGAATGTGTTTACTGCAAAATGATATATCACAAAGCTATCCAGAAATAGGTATTGTAAGTAACAGGCAACATTTTATTTTAAATAAATGAATTGTATAACATGATATTACATATCTATTACATATCTATTACATATCTATCTATTTTAAAGAATCGTTATCAGTGGTGGCTCCAAGTGTTGCATCAAGGGCGAAAGTTCAAAATCTTACAATCTGCGAATCTTCCCAAAACGGTGCTAATTTTCTAGAATATAGAAATTTATACTATGATATTTCCTGTTCACTTTCACCTCTAAAAGGGCGAAAACAAAAGCACGTGAGCTATAACATTTCCATTGCTTCTTAGCCTACCTATTCCTATGGGCTTCTGTAAAGTAATTCCTTGTTACAAATATTAATTTCAGTAATTAGCGAATAATACTCTAAAGGAAAAATCTCCAATGATGGCAGCTACATATATCCAATACTAATATGGTGGCTAATAATAGTTTAATTTGATAATTGTTGTGTTATGTTTACGTATGCACATCTCGGGTGTAACGTGTCTGAGATTGGCGTAAGTTTCAAATCAAGAAAGTAGGTGTTTTGTCCAGACTGCCTGAACGTGATTATATTGGAACAAATCAGGTTTATTTGTAGCGGAAGGCTGCAAATGTTTTTTTACGTCCGTTTATAAGTAAGAGTGAACTGAGAATATTTCCTGCACCTTTGTCGATAACTACCGAACTCTTGGAGCCCTTATAGGAGGGAGAATAGATATATATTTCGGTCTCAGCTACTAATTTTGTCATTATGTGTTGTTCTTTGGATTTGTTGTGAATAATATATATGAATGTTATGGTCTTAGTTCACATCACTAAAAAGAATTGCCTAGTCGTAGGTGGCTGTTTATGTTACGGAAGCTTAGAGCTGGACTGGCCTTTATACTAAAGAGTAACGAGTGTTAGTTTGTTCATTTAACATGTAATTAAATTACATTCAGAATGTGTTTTTCAATTATACGCAAAAAATCGTAAAAATATTCGAAGTTTGAGGAACTAAATCAAATACATATCTAAGGAGAGTAATAATTTTTATCTTGATAAAGCAGAGAAATATAATTTTAACTGCAGATCTAAAAATAATCTTGAAGTTTTTGTTGGCAGGGTAGTTCTATCTCTTAAAATTTACAAGTTATGTTATTTTATATACATTGTAGTATTTCGCAAAGACCCTAAGTTGTATAACATCGATTACGGCAACAAAGATGATGATGGTTCGGGAGGGGTGAACACTCATGAATTGTGTTTCCTGGCCGAAAATAATTGAGCCGCCAGTGGTATTATCCATGTATTAGTCCTGTAAAGTTAGATCACATGTGGTTAAATGTGGAAATTCGTAATAACAAACTGAAGTTTGCACTATCAATTCCACTATACTTATGAATAATCATAATAAAAGTCTCAAGGAATCCCACTAAACGCAACAGATATGCTGTCATCAATATGGCTGCCAGCGGAAGTCGTCTCTTAAATTTGACATTGTTATAAGCATATACTTTAAGATGGCGACTATATTCTTGTATGGCTTTTAAGAGAACATAAGAGAAATTACTTTCTAAGATAAACTGATTCCAAATGTTGCCATCATTTTTAAATATTGTGCAAGGAAGTGAGAAAACGGGTGATTTCCAAGTACGTTTTTCATGCTTAAGGTCAAATATCTTCGCAAGCACTATGAACACCAACAATTCCAAACAATCATTGTAGGGTACTTCAAAAACTTTCTAATGAAAATGTATTAGACATGTATCTTTAAAACTTATTTAGATAATAAATGTTATGTAATGGTAGATATGATGCATATTTTTTGATGTCGATAATGATAGGGTAATCGCTTTATTAATTTAGAAATTACAAGGAATTTTACAGCAATGTACTGGATAGTCTGTTGTGCTATACATGAAATATCTTTAGTTCTGTAACAGTAACAATATATTAATGAAAACGTCCATCTTCTCGTAGGCGTTTCCCTTAAACATTTTCACATCATTAAGGAATTATATTGATCGTTCTATTTACTCTTAAAACAATCAATGAGTATTCATTTCAATAATAGAAAAGGATACTTGAAAATTAAAGAAACTATCAAATCTTTAATTCCTTAAAAAGTACTTAATTTCTTAATTGAAACTAGAATTTGAAAGTAAAAGTTCAGTGCTTTACTTCATTTTGTGACGGTGTATAATGGTTCAGCATTTTCATTTTCACTGCTCCTTCTTTACCAATAGAAGCAGGAACACTAAGACTTTCTCTTGTACTACACAAGAAATACTGCATCTATAGCCAATGGAATTATCACAAAAGCTGCTGAATGTTATTTTCTTGTCATTGGTATATTGATGTTAAAATCAAACCCTCTTTAAACTATAGACAATCAAGTTCAAAAGATCTCGTGCGGGCTCTAAATTTTGCCGAACGGTCCCAAAGAAAAATGTAGCTAAGTAGAGAATACGAATAAATAAGGGTTGATAGAAAATACAAGGAAGATTTGAAATTAATAACCGCAGTGAGAGTTACTTACATATCTGCCATCAGATCTGTCAGCGGAGCTAATATAGCGGAACTGCTCATGAAAATCTTCGTTTAACTCTGAAATTCTTTTGTGGGACAATATTATCATAACAAAGTGTGTATGCAGTTTGAGACGCGAGATACGACTGTAATAATGAATAATAGCTGCATCTATAATAAGCAATATAGTATGATTAAGTCTATTGGGAGAAAATATCCTTCATCTCAGATCTCAGAAGTAATGCAATTATACGCACATGCACTGGCAAATTTACGATTTTGTTTCGGGGTGCCTTGGAAAACTTTCGAAAGGGCTTTGCCTGGAAAATGTGAAAATTCTGCAAGATATTTCATTTACTTTACTATATTAAGTAAGATTTCGGGGGTGGTTCATGTCCGGAAACCCCCTTAAATACGCCACTGCGTACATGAAACCATGGGAGCCTTAAATGACTATGAAACTGAAATATATCATAATTAATTCAATTAATAAGGCCGCTATGTACAGGTAAACTGTAACGCCAATTCAAAAGAGAGGATAACAGAGGAAATGTTTAGAGAAAAATTGTGTTTTGTTAGGTAGGTTTTGATATCCTAGACAATAAGCTTCAATCCGGAATCATGTTCGGAACAACTAATGTAAAAGCGAGCGAATATTAATTATTCTCATTATACTTTACTCAATACACTTCTATCTAGAGCGAATATATGATTTTTGAATTGAGTGAAAATATAAATACTTATCACTCCTAACTAAAGATTGAACACACATTTTTGTCCTCAAGAAGTCGATACTCACATTCACTCACTGTAATTTTGGTAGAGAGAGTAAGGGCAACTGAGAGTGAGTGCGAAGAAGTAGATTGGCGGTGAGAGAAGGTGAGGGAGTCAACAATAATTTGAGGGTGAGGGTGGGTGCGTGTGAGCGTGAGAGAGTTGATTGTGTGCGAGAGCGAGTGAGTGTGAAGGAGTCTATTGAGGATGAGGGCGAGTTAGTGTGAGTTTGAGGGAGTTGAATATGGGTTAAGTACCCATCATCAAAATGAATTTCCAAAAGATGTCCGTTTGAGAAGTTATTATTTTTAGAAAATGATTGAAATACAACTTCTGACAATAAAGTTCGGTGAATGATCCCGTAAAAAGAAAGTAGTTACAATATGAATGAAACGTACCTTACTGTTATTCGAAGTCGTCTATTCTCGCAGCTATGCAACGCTGAGCACGGAGGTACATGTTCTGAAAACTTTTTGAGAAGTCTTCTTTCGAGATGGTGCTCAGCAGCTCCATCACGTTTCGTTGGATGTCTGGAATATTGTCAAATATCTATCCTTTCAACGCAAATTTGAGACATGGGAACAGGAAGAATTCGGATGGATTCAGATTTGGCAAGAATGGTGGATGGTCAATTTGCACCACTTCTTATGGACCATCAATTGTCTGACGATATTAGCTCTGTAAAAGTGAGTATTGTCGTGAACCAGAAACTATGAACCTCGTTTTTAGTACTGGGGTCGTACCCTTTGTACACGTTACATGAAACGTCTCAAAGTTTCAACGTACGTATCAGCATTCAATGTGGTTCCCTCAGGAAGAAATTCGATGTGGATTATGCCATTGCAGTCATACCATTTAAAACAAAACTTCAAATTGATCCTTTGTTCTAACATTTTACCGTTATCAGTTTGGAAAACCCACTTGGGTTAACGCGTCTCACACAGAACACAGTTGACTCACAACTGAACAACGGTTGGTCCAGAGTGGCGGCACGTGTCGTTGCTCGCGCGCAGTGTGTCGTTGCGACAGCATTGCCAAATCGAGCGCTGAACTTTATTGTTGGAGGTTATAATACAGAGCCTGGTTGACACAGAGAGCGTAATTCGATCGTAAACCATCAGCTGCTTCAGTGTACGAAATGATGGAGAAGGTAAAAGTGATATACCCTGAGACTAAAATTTGTTCCTCCTGGAGAACATTCTTAATCATGACAGGAAAAATTCCATCCCTCTAGAATCCTATTTCAAATGGTCATGTAGAGACAAGTTATTTTATGCAACCAAACTAAAATAGTACGTTTATCTCACTTAGAAAAGGTTATTGTACATCTGACTTCTCAATCTTTTTGCAGTCCCTAGCAGGGGCGGATTCCAGAGATGAAACTCTTATTATATATATAAATAAAACCCATTCCAGAGTTTACAACCTTTAAAAGTAGCTCTAAGTAGCAGTATTACAATGGAAAGCCCACCATAAGTCCGTCCTGGATCCGCCCCTGGTCACTAGTGATTTACACACTCTGCTTCTTGAAATATTTATTTATTCATGCAGAAAATGCATTCACTTTGTCAGAAGCCAGCTAAAGATCCTCGAAGGAGATGCAAACAGACAAATAATTCATACATTTTGTCTGTGTCTAAAGGTCACGAAATATTTAAGTTTGCAATTTTTTGAAAAGCATCCGTGTATGACGTATCAATGTCACAAGACCTCATAACATTCGTTCAACGGATGATCTACTTAAAGACGTATTTGCCTCTGTATTCCTGTTAAGCATTACCAATATTTCATTTTCACCAGTGAACTGAAATTATTTTAAATTTAATTCATAATGTTAAAATGTACTTACCTGTTTGAATGTACAGTACACATCATGTTTTACCACTCCCTTATAAGTAGAAAGAATATTAATGGTTAGTTCAAATTTAACTGATACCATTTGAGCTATTGTTTTCATTTTCCTAACCTTCTCATCATTGGTCTAGTGGTTATCGCATGTGCCAGTGGTAAACAGGGTCACAGGCTAAATCCTCAGAGATAGCACACCATTGCATAATTTTACAATCATTTATTTTCATTAATTTTGCCTCTCCTTTAGCAGAAAGAGTATAGTCCTATAACGTTAAACTAACAAATTTCATTTTGTATTCAAAGATTTTGGCTTACAAGAGCTCCATCATATATTTACTTTGTGTATAGGGATCTTGAGGGATTACCACCTAATTTTGTCCGAATATAGAGGGTCAAAAGTTAAGAATCAAGTTTGTCGTTCGAATTCGAGGAGATATAAAGGGAATGGCAATAGTATCTTACATAACAAAAAGGAATAGATGAGAAGTTGTATTCTGCAAACGATTAATAATCTTAAAATACCATTTGTCTCCATTTTTAACACTCTATTAAAACCGGAAGTGTAGAAAATCACCACAACTTCCAGTTTCAATATTGATCTATAGGCTAAACATAAGTAAAGGTAGCGAGAAGCGTTTATGGAATAGACTTTACTTTCGAAAATGATTCATGTACACTCATAACTATTCAAACAAGAAGTGGCAGAAATCAAACCCTTCCGGTTTTAACGTTGATAGCTATAGAGTAGAAGTGATAGTTGATAGATTCAAACTGTTTTCTGCAAGCATTTAATCCTTCGAAGAATAAATTCCAAGTGCATTCTAATCTCTCTAGTAAAACCGAAAGTGATATAAATCTACTACCACTTCGGGTTTAAATAATAATCAAGATATATCACACCATTCAGTCTACACTTCTTCATGTAGTGTACACATGACATTTGTTGTTATTTACTTAGTTTTAAAATAGAAGTATCATTTCTTTACACTATAGGACTTAAACGCAAAATTTGGAACAGACGGAAAACTATACCTAATAGAACAGGAATATGACATATTCAAATATGCTCACTTTGGACTAAACTCAAACACAAGCTTATTATGTCATTTCGGCCTCACACTTACTAACTCATTTCGACATCACACTTACTCCACCTCAATCTCATATCGTTAACCAAACATCCTCCTCACTTGACTTCATGCTCACAATATCTTTTATATCTCACGCCCACGCATCACTAGTCCGATATCAAACTTACTCAACCTCATGCTTATATTATTAGTCCGACATCACACTCATTCGCATTCAATTCAACTCACTCACCTCACATTGATCTCATTTCGACTTTATCTTCACTTAACCTTTCGCAAAACTTCCATCTTCTCGAAATCATTTTCACGCCTTCAAACTTCAATGGAAAGGGTATCTAATTTTTACTAGTGATTATTTATCTTATAATTTGAATTTTGGGAAGATTATGTCGACTAGATTAGATTTTTTTTGCAGGCTCACATTATTTTTAGTTACATATATTTTATTTACTTTTTCGAATGGAGTGCAAAAGGGTTGTGTTTCATGTCTTTCTAAGTTTGCGTTACATATTAAGTAATTTTGATTTCAAACGTAAACTACGCTATGTAGAATTTACCAACTTAATATTAGTATTATAATTTAAATTATCTCACGAAGATTTTGTTTCCGAAGATTTCCTTCCTTGTTCATTTATGTGTCTATGTGTGGTCAATCACCCTTTGGATACTGAGTTCAACAGGGAAAGGGAAGGAGCAGACAAGTGACAAAGCGGAAGCCAAACAACACAGCTTATGCTTATATCCTAGTTTATTTCACAGAATAACACAGTTTTTGAGTGGGTAAAACTGAAGAAAGAAAGAAAAGGACAACTATTCGGAGGTAGGGATGATGACTGAAAAAAAGCAACACATACGATCTTTAAAAACAGAATATTATTTTATTGTCACGTTCTTGTCAATAATTCATTTCAAGGAAAACTGAAAATAGTTATTCATTAAATGATTCCTATTACTATTCTGAATACATCGTGAATTTTTAAATTGATACCTCCCTAAATATTGACCGGGCAATATCCTAGCCAGCCAGGACGGTTCCGCAGCCTCTGGCATGTCAGTATATGCTATTAACTTACATCATTGTATATACATATACTGTATACTATTAGTAAAAACTGAGAAATCTTTGGAGATTCAGCATTCTCATTAGGAATCGAGACAGGATTTTCCTGACAAAATTCGAGTCGAGACACGGCTCTTTCAATAGTAAAATATATATTTTCAAGTCGAGACATCACTTTTACAGCACATTGTCGAGACGAGACAGCCACAAATCTTGTCTCGTGCGCATCCCTAATTTTCATTCGGAAGATCATGAGTCAGTTTTATTTTATATTATTAGGTTTCAATGTTATGTATTATACACCAAATGAAGTAAAATGTTCCTATTACTTTATTTACAATACAATATATTCTTAACATGTAGAGAGCCAATTTCTAGCTATTATTATATTTTTAAGATTTGCTTTATGTCTGTTATTTAAAAAAACAACAAAATAGCATATTAGTTTTAAGACGGCTGCACAGAGAGATCACTTGTTGAAATCGTATTCCTGTCCTTTACTAATTTCCATGCTAACATTCATGGTAACAAGAATTCGAGACATTTGGTTGGATTCAGATAGTAATCAGAAAAATAAGGGACAGGAATAATTCATTTTTATTTTCGGTAAAAAAATCATTACTAAAACATTAATTAAATTAACAAATTTGCATGAAACAATGTGTTGTTAAACGAAATTTTTATAACTATATTCGGTGTTTTTCTATAACTTTTCCTTAATGATACAGGTATTTTGACGCCTTCCTTTTAATCTTTAACAAAAATAAAGTGTAACATAATAATAAACTCTCTATCGCCGAAATTCGTGTTTTTTGATGATTGGTGAATACATAACTGTTAAGAATCGTAAACATAATTGAAATATTTTGATTTACCGAAAACTTATTGGAAATTAAATATAATAATGATCATCATCCATGTATAAGCTTCTAGGGATTTCTTTAACATTTTTACAATACTACGTAGAGTCTAGGAGTAGTATCGCATACGTATTACTATGTATTTTTTTTTTTTGTCAAATTTTATTTTAAAGATTCTTCGCACCTTACTCGATTTTGCTTTTTGAACATATAACGCTTCATAATTCATAGTGCTATCCAGTGACGGGAAACATGTTTGGGAGAAGCTGACATGGGAACCTTCTTTATGTTTACCAAAATGTAGTTAAATAGGTTACAAACTCTGAAACAGTATAGTTAGGCTCAGATAGATTCGATCCCCCTCAGCTGCACCTTGACTATAACGTAACAAAATCAGGCTCATAGCATAACAGATCCACAAAGTCTTCTAATGTGTTACGAATAATCAGCTATTGGTGGGGATGTCTGTATTGGAGCAACGTGTCAGTAGTAGAAAATGGATCGATCTGGGCCAGCGTTTAACAACTCACAAGCCACTGGGAAAATGACCACCGTGCACCATGAGCCCACGGTCTTTTACGACCTTCATTTTAGGGGTGAATTTATTCCCTTTTATGACCACTTTTTAGGGGGTGTATTCGCTCTCTTTTACGAGCACATTTTAGGGGGTGAACTCATTCCCTTTTATGAGCATATTTTCCAACCCCTATGAACAAACAGCAGAACATCAGACTACGTAACATAACGAACATACAGAAGAGCAAATTGAACTCGTTCCCTTTTATGAACACTTTTTCAGGGGTGTACTCGTTCCCTTTTATGAGCATATTTTCCAACCCCTATTCTGAACATAGCAGAAATTACGAACACATAGAAGAGCAGATAACACATAACACTACGTAACACACAGCAAAACAGATAACACATAAGAGTACGTAACATAACAAGGGTGAACTCGTTCCCTTTTATGAGCATATTTTTCAACCCCTATTTTAACATAGCAGAAATTACACTGAGACTATGAACACACAACAGAACAGATAATACATAGCACAGCTAATAAAAGAACATGGCTTATTTTTTAACCCCTATTTTAACATAGCAGAAATTACACTGAGACTATGAACACACAGCAGAACAGATAATACATAGCACAGCTAATAAAAGAGCATGGCTTATTTTCCAACCCTTATTTTAACAAAGCAGAAATTACACTGAGACTATGAACACATAGCAGAGCATAAGACTACGTAACACACAACAACCTCCATTTTAGGGGTGGACTCGTTCTCTTTTATGAGCATATTTTTCAACCCCTATTTTAACATAGCAGAAGACTACGAACACATAGCAGAGGTGTATTCGTTTTCAACCCCTTAGCATAAGACTATGCAACATAGCAGTTACGAACACATAGTAGAGCAGATAATAAACAAAACAACCTCCATTTTAGGGGTGAATTTATTCCCTTTTATGAGCATATTTTCCAACCCCTATTTCAACATGACAGAGACTACGAAACATGGCGCACATAGCACAGGGGGTGTATTCATTTTCTCCACCCCTAATGAAATTACATAGGAGAGCAGATAATACATAAGATTCGTTCCCTTTTATGAACACTTTTTAGGGGGTGAACTCGTTCCCTTTTATGATAACTTTTTCAACCCCTATTTTGAACATTTTAACATAGCAGAAATGACATAAGCATGTCCTCAAACTACTGACCATCGTAAACAAAGGTCAAATTCGAAAACGAAACAACATATCGAGGTGCTGTTTCCACATTTAGCAATTGGTCATCAAGGTCAAAAATTAAAACTCGAAAACAGAGCCACATTTAGCAATAGGTCATCAGGTACTACATGTCCCAAAATTAGTGGTCATCGAGGTCAAAGGGCAAAATACTTAAAACCAAATAACTCTTAAATGGATCCACATATTGAGATGCTGTTTCCAAATCTAGTAACTGGTCATCAACTACTACAAGTTCCAAAATAGTGGCCATTGAGGTCAAAGGTCACAGTACTTAAAACCTAATTACTCTAAAATGGATCTACGTATCAAGGTGCTGTTTCCACATTTAGCAACTGGTCATCAGGTACTACAAGTTCCAAAATAATGACCATCGAGGTCAAAGGTCAAAACACTTAAAACCTAATATCTTGAAAACGAAGCAACATATTGAGGTGCTGTTTCCAAATCTAGTAATATTTCATCAACTAGTACATGTTAAAAAGTACTGATCATCGAGGTCAAAGGTCAACATACTTAAAACCTAATAACACGAAAACTGAGCCACATATTGAGGTGCTGTTTCCACATTTAGTAATTGTTCATCAACCACTGCAAGTTTCAAAAATAATGACCATCGAGGTCAAAGGTCAGCATACTTAAAACCTAATAACTCGAAAACAGATCCACATATTGAGATGGTGTTTCCAAATCTAGTAATTGGTCATCAGATACTACATGTTCCAGAATAATGACCATCGAGGTCAAAGGTCAGCATACTTAAAGCCTAATAGCTCGAAAACAAAGCAACATATTGAGGTGGTGTGTCCACATTTAGTAATAGTTCATCAATCACTGCAAGTTCCAAAATAATGATCATCGAGGTCAAAGGTCAAAATACTTAAAACCTAATATCTCGAAAACGAAACAACATATTGAGATGCTGTTTGCACATTTAGTAATTGGTCATCAGGTACTACAAGTTCCAAAATAATGATCGTCGAGGTCAAAGGTCAACATACTTAAAACCTAATAACTCGAAAATGGATCCACATATTGAGGTGCTGTTTCCACATTTAGTAATTGTTCATCAACCACTGCAAGTTTCAAAAATAATGACCATCGAGGTAAAAGGTCAGCATACTTAAAACCTAATAACTCGAAAACGGATCCACATATTGAGATGATGTTTCCAAATCTAGTAATTGGTCACCAGTTACTACATGTTCCAGAATAATGACCATCGAGGTCAAGGGTCAGCATACTTAAAGCATAATAGCTCGAAAACGAAGCAACATATTGAGGTGGTGTTTCCACATTTAGTAATAGTTCATCAATCACTGCAAGTTCCAAAATAATGACCATCGAGAGCTTGTAAACCTCTCCAGCAATAATGATCTCTAAGAGAGTTATTAGGTAAAGATAACAATTACACCGCCATTCTGCGAACACATTTATACGATTCAATTTCTCAGATTTAAGGCTAAATTAAATGGGCAAGAGATGTACAGTATTTGGGAGATATAACTAAGAAGTACTAGGATGTGCCAATAGAAAAATTTCAGAACTTCTATTTTAATTTTGGTGTGGAAAAACATGCCTATTAACACTATTTGTAATAACGATGATTCCGTGGATGACAACTATCTAATTGATTTTCTTCATTGTTCAGACAAGCGTTTACAGGGTATTACGAGATGTGAAGCAATTATCTTTAACCACTATACTGATGAGTGGATCCAATTTTACACATCAAAGAATATTTACACATGCTTATTGAAGTTGCAGGATAAAGCAGAAGATCGAGAGAATCGAATCTTGCTGCCGAAGACCGTAGAAGAAAGAATTTGTTTTCTAATTTCTGGAGTGGGGCTAAGAAGCTTGTTTTGTTGTATAAAAGGTATACTCCAATATGGATTACTGAATCGACGCCCTACTAGCGGGTTTCTAAAGCATAAGGAGAGAGTAGTATTTTTTGCCATAGTGGCTTAATCCGTATGTATTCGAAAATGAAAGTCGCAATAATGCCATATTGATCTACTCGCAGCAGGATTGTTTCTTCGTTACAAAAGGCACATAAAATGGTCTCTCTTTGCTTTTCCTCTGTTTATTTGTAAAGCACAAAAACCAACAAATTTTCTGCTTAGTACAAAACTGAATGGGTCACACAAATTTATATCTTTGTATATTTTGAGTACTACAAAATTAAATAAAATGGCCCTTCACTTTTTCCAGTTGGTACATAAGGAAATAATCCAATCAAATGTTTCTAGTTCGTACAAAACTAAACACTCCATCCAAATTTGAGTATTACAAAATGAAATGAAATTCTGAGTTAGTTTAAAAAATGGTCCTTCTTGCTACAAAATTGGAAAGCTCACTCAAGAGTACAAAATAGTATTCAACTTCTGAGCCGGTTAAATTTATTTGATTGTTTGTTTAAAATACTCAATTATTTCTCGTTGGTGCAAAATTGAATAGGTCACTCAAATTCACCCCTTCGTTTGTTTAAATATTAGAACATGGTCTAGAAAAAATGGCATTTTTCATTGGTACAAAAATTTTTCGTTTATTTAATTAGTACAAGAAGACATATAATTCTCAGCTAGTTAAAATGGCATTTCTCGTTGGTACAAAATTCAATAGGCCACTCAAATTTATTCCTCCTTCACTTTTTCTGCTTTGTACAAAATTTATCCGTTGCTCCGTTTACAAGCTCTCGATGGTCATTATTTTGGAACTTGCAGTGATTGATGAACTATTACTAAATGTGGGAACACCACCTCAATATTTGGCTCCGTTTTCGAGTTTGACCTCGATGGTTGACACTTTTGAGACATGTGGTCTTTGGTGACCGATTACTAAATGTGGAAACAGCACCTTAATATGTGGCTCCATTTTCGAGTTATTAGGTTTTAAGTATTTTGACCTTTGACCTCGATGATCATTATTTTGGAACTTGTAGTAGTTAATGGTCGATTACTAAATGTGGAAACAGCATCTCAATATGTGGCTCAGTTTTCGTGTTATTAGGTTTTAAGTATGTTGACCTTTGACCTCGATGATCATTATTTTGAAACTTGTAGTACCTGATGACCAATTACCAGATTTGGAAACGGCACCTCAATACTTGGCTCCGTTTTCGAGTTATTGGGTTTTAAGTACTTTGACCTTTGACCTCGATAGTCATTATTTTTGGAACTTGTAGTAGATGATGACCAGTTACTAGATTTGAAAACAGCATCGCAATATGTGGCTCAGTTTTCGTGTTATTAGGTTTTAAGTATGTTGACCTTTGACCTCGATGGTCATGTACTAGTTGATGACCAATTACTTGATTTGGAAACAGCACTTCAATATGTGGCTCCATTTAAGAGTTATTTGGTTTTAAGTATTTTGACCTTTGACCTCGATAGTCACTATTTTGGAACTTGCACTAGTTGATGACCTATTACTAAATGTGGAAACAGCACCTCAATATGTGGCTCTGGTTTTGAGTTATTTTTTTTTTAAGTATGTTGACCTTTGACCTCGATGGTCATTATTTTGGAACTTGTACTAGTTGATGACCTCTTGCTAAATGTGGAAACAGCACCTGAGAATGTGGCTCCGTTTTCGAGTTTTGACCTTTGACCTCGATGGCCACTGATTTTGGGACATGTAGTACCTGATAACCAATTACTAAATGTGACTCTGTTTTCGAGTTTTAATTTTTGACCTTGATGGTCAGTACTTTTTTGATGACCAATTGCTAAATGTGGAAACAACACCTCGATATGTTGTTTCGTTTTCGAGTTTGACCTTTGTTCACGATGGTCAGTAGTTTGAGGACATGCTTATGTCATTTCTGCTATGTTAAAATGTTCAAATAGGGGTTGAAAAAGTAATCATAAAAGAGAACGAGTTCACTACTAAAATGGAGGCCTGCTATGTTATGTAGTCTTCTGCTCTTATATGTGTTCGTAATCTTATGTTACCTACTATGTTAAAATAGTGCTATGTGTTATCTGCTCTTCTATGTGTTATCTGCTATGTTCAGAATAGGGGTTGGAAAATATGCTCATAAAAGGGAACGAGTACACCCTTGTGTGTTCGTAATCTTATATGTTATCTGCTATGTTAAACTAGTGTTATGTGTTATCTTCTCTTCTATGTGTTCGTAATCTTATGTGTTATCTCCTATGTTAAAATAGGGGTTGAAAAATATGCTCATAAAAGGGAATGAATACACCTTTGTTATGTTACGTACTCTTATGTGTTATCTGTTCTGCTGTGTGTTACGTAGTGTTATGTGTTATCTTCTCTTCTATGTGTTCGTAATCTTATGTGTTATCTCCTATGTTAAAATAGGGGTTGGAAAATATGCTCATAAAAGGGAACGAATACACCCTTGTTATGTTACGTGTTCGTACCCCTTTGCTATGTTCATTGTCTGCTATGTTGAAAAAGTGCTCATGAAAGAGAACGAGTATACCCTTGTTCTGTTATGTGTTCGTAGGGGTTGAAAAATATGCTCATAAAAGAGAACGAGTTCACCCTTAAAATGGAGGCCTGCTATGTTAAAATAAGGGTTGAAAAATAAGCCATGCTCTTTTATTAGCTGTGCTATCTGCTATGTTAAAATAGGGGTTGGAAAAGGGAACGAGTCTTCTCTGCTGTATGTTCGTTATGTTACGTAGTCTGATGTTATGCTATATGGAAAATATGCTCATAAAAGGGAATGAGTTCACCCCCTAAAATGTGCTCGTAAAAGAGAACGAGTACACCCCCTAAAATGGAGGTCATAAAAGGGAACGAATTCACCCCTAAAATGGAGGTCGTATAAGACCGTGGGCTCACGGTGCACGGTGGTCATTTTCCCACGGGCTCGTGAGTTGTTAAACGCTGAGCCAGATCGATCCATTTTCTACTACACGTGTCAAGTGAATTGACTGCCTAGAGGTGAGCCTGTTAATAACAGCACTGACTGTATGAAGCTAGTGTCTATTTTTAGGCCAAAAACGAGTTTATTCTATTACAAGATGACAAGATCTGCCCCCTGTCCTTGCATTTGCACTCTGTCTCTTATAAAATGCTTTTATACTACAAATTGAGACATTAGAGAAAAAAGGTATACGTAGGTGCAATTGTTCCCCAACCGATATTGGCTATTTTTCAACGAACTTGAAAAGTTCGTCACTGAATTCTCCACGTCTGTGAGTGTGTTATTTGCGAATTTTTCAATTTTGAGCAATCTATTCGTTAGAGCATCAAAAGATAAAAGAGAAATTGATGGAATTTTTGCCGTCGCTGTTACCGTTCCCGAGATATTCGGCAAAAAATCCAATTTCGGGAGATTTAAGGAGCAATATCTCGGGAACCGTAAGTCAGATTATATTTTGCGTATCTTTTTAAATTTTGAGCCCTGTATTTTGATCACCTGTCTCCGTAAAACATATCGTAGAACTTCTTAACAGGTACCATCCTTGGTATAAACTAAACACTTTCTTATCACTCACAATCAAGGATTAATTCAGGGATAGCCCGAGAGAAATCTCTCCCCGGAAGACACTCCCAAAATTTCAATCACAAAATGTAGAAATTACTTCATCCAAACTCCTCTCCTTCCAGGAGTTCTTTTTCGCCCCCTTCCGGGGGCGAATATGTCTGAATTCAACAATTTCCCGATTACATGCTTCCTGTGACTTGTTGATGTGGGCCCTTGCGAACTCTAAGTCACCATGTATATGTGCATCTGTTAGATTGACTTGCATAGCAGAACAATTAATATGAGTACAGTTACAGGTCTGCATTGCATTCCAGATCTAAAGTTGTTTTCAGGTTTGTTGCAGCAGCGAACGGGCTTGAAGCGTTAGCTTCAAAAATAATCGAAACATTTTCGTATTCCGCTTTCACTTGCAGTCTACTCAGCTTCTGTTTAGTATGTAATCCCTATTCCCCTTCTAGTTCGAATCATTCAATTGAATATCTTACTGTTTTAATATCCACGTTCATGGCTCAAGCAACATGCTTTTTAGGTATTCCAGCTTTCCATATGCAATTACTCTCCCTCTACTTATAAGAGACAAATAGCCTACCATTTTTTAATAAAAGCAATTAGTCTTGGACAGCAAATGTTTCTTTTTAAAGTTCATTATGGCAATGCTCTTAGAGCATTCTCAACTGCTTTTTCTCTTTCTTCTATGTACTACGAGGTACAAGTGTAAACTTTCAAGAATTTCCTTTCCCTCTCGATATCTCTTTCTACTCTGGTCCCAGGAAAGCACCTAACACCTCGTCTCCAGTGGCATTTCACGGTGTACCCCTCTTACGCAACTATGCCATGAATTTATTTTAAAAACATTACATTCTAAAACTAAAAAAATTCTTAATTTTGAAAATAGGTTCTAACCAACACCCACAAATATCATTGTCACGCCCCAGTGAAAGAGTTGAGCATGCAAGCTCAATGGTATAAGCTAATTATGATAATTATAACTACTCGTAATAATACTAGGTAATAATTAGGGACAGCTGTATAGCGGGTTCCTAAAAATCCTTTGTGAAGGAAAATCTCCCGTAGGAGCTAAATTAACAACACTGTGGACTTGCGAGGTGTTTTGAGTTTTACGCATCGTTCAGTACCGAGGGTATATGAGATGTTGACCTTCTAATTAACGTGGCATCCGAACCACATGCGCTCGCGCCGGGAGTTGAATGCGGGTCTCCCAAGCCAAATGCACTTACGCTAACCGCTTAGCCACGAATGAGCTCTGTTGTGGACTTTTGTAGACAACCTTATAAAACTTGAATATGTGACAAACATTCTACCACAACAGAATATCAGTAAATACATTTTTTTCACATGGCAGAGAGTACACAGTTCACAATGCACTACTTGCATTCAACATAGCCTTTTAAAATGTTCAGAACTTTATCAGCAGCAATTGTGGCTTTCAGTCTCCCAATCCCCCAAGTGTTCTACACACAAGCACGCTTTTGAACTTGAGTTATCTACCCGGAGTGTTAGAAGAATCCTTCATAGAGCTCTAAAAATGCATCCTTATAAGATGTAGCTGGTGCAAGAGTTAAATAAAAGAGAGTGACTGAAATATGAAGAAATTTATGTAGCGACATTCTGCAGAATATCCCTTCGACTTCTATTTTAATTTGAAGTGATCGTGCTCATTTTCACTTGCCGATACTGTAAATAAACAAAATTTCCTCAACTGAGCTGCGGATAGCCTTCAGAATTTTCATCGGCAGTTCTCGAGTGGCGGTGTGGTTCGCTGTTTCCGATTATGGTCTTCGAGGTCCCTACTTCTTTGAAAGACATTGAAGTCTTTTGTTCAATTATCGCGGGTCTGAACTTTTCTTGTAACGAAGTTAGATGACTTATTTTTAAGATCTTGACCTACAAAATATCCGCTTCCAACAAGATGATACTACGTCCTAAATCTCTTGTCCTTGAATGAAAATTCTAAGACAAATATTTTCTGATCATTTTGTCTGTGGGGTAATACGAGTGAGGTTCGTAGATGGCCTGATTTCACAAGTGCGATTTTTGTATGTGAGGCTACCTCAATGGAAAGGTGTACATACATCGTCTTCAAGCTATCGATGAACTGAAGTCTGAAATTGCTGAAGAAATAAACTTTTTTCATGGAATATGACTCGCAATCATGACTAGCTTGCGAAACAGGCTCTCAATATATTGAAAACGGAGCTGAGTATTTGAAAGTTGTTATTTTTAAAACTCATTGAAACAAAATTTCATTCTACGTACTGTCAAAAATAAAATAATTTTAACTGTATCTAGCTTTATTATTGTTCCAGGCATTTTTTTAAATCTCAATACGCCTTATTCTGTAATTTCGTATTGTGTTCAATGGGCTTCTATATAACTCAAATTTTAAGAAAATGTATACTGGTTCATTAACAAAATGTTTGTCGTACAAGAATTTAGTTCAGCGACAAGTATCAGACAATGATAGAAATAAAATGTTACATCTAGCCTTGAACGTTTCAAATTTAAATAAATGACAATAGACTATTTCCTGTGGTGTTTGGTAGAGCGTGAAATCGTGCGACCACATTTATACATGAATCATCGAGCTACTAGTCGCAGAATTAGTACCAGTGCGAGATGACACTACAAGATAAGAAATACCACGCTTAGCTCCTAAAATCTGTTGGAATACGAAATCAACTGTACCTTACACAGTCCGCGAATCAAGTTGTGGTTGCTGGTTACAACTTCAAAAGAGAGGAGTGGATTTTAAACACTTTTGTTGTCTTGGTATTTTTAAAACCAGTTTATATGGGTGCTATCACCAACATGCAGGACGGGAAAGTTAAAATTGGTTATCTATTTCAGTAATACACTCTTTGGTTACCTCATGAGAAGAGAATGGAATATTGCATTTCAGCGGTTGCCAAGTGGCGGCCCGCAGACCAGATTCGGCCCGCTAATGGAATTGAATATTGTATGATTTGTTAACTTTTTAATTCCAGACATAAGAGGCAGTGTGTAGCTGACCATCAAAATATATCTGACTCGCGACTTGATTTTTAATTGTGAAAATATTTTCGTAACATTTCAGTTACCAAGGCCATGCTGCAAGTTGACAATGGACAGATTGTTCGAAAAAAGCAAGTATCATATTAGTACTTTCAAGTGTTCGTTCTTTAGGCTTTAGTTGGCCTACTCACAAAAAAAGCAAGATACGTAGAACAACGAAGATTCAGAAAATGTACAATTTACACACATTTAGTAAACTCTGGCTTCAGAATGGAAGGATAGTGGAAAAGGTCCCCAGGTTTGATTCTTATTATGTCCTGACATATGGTGCGTTAGAAACTGGCCATCATTATTCAATATAAATGAAAATGTGGATGAATGTGTCTCGCTTTGTGTGTTTATTCTCCAACATAGCTCTGAAGCACCTTAAGCAATTTCAACCAATTTGGTGAACATATGACTTAAATCTGAAAAACAATATTGTAGAGGTAAAACTGAAATGTTTTCCATAAATCTATTTAGCTCGTGTAAAAAACGCACATTTCATGTGGTAATATAACAAATGCTTATTTTCCATAATATGTCACTCAAGGGAGCATGTAAACCCCCATACATCCCTGGGGTACTCCTTTGGATAGACAAACAGCTTCTATATTATAACCGCACCTTTTTCGTCTTTTTTGTGAAGATAAACCCAAGGAAAACATGTAAGGATAACCTAGTACGGGAGTCTATCGGCACTACTTTAAATTGTGAAACGAGAATGCTGACTGATGATCTATGTTAAATTGTCCTAAGTATTTTAATTTCCTGTATGAAATGACTATCATATTTGTTTAAAATTTTTAATCAGCGTATAATAATCGTTGGTGGAAAGCAAATTGAAGTTACTAAATTAGGTTGTAGTAAACGTAACACTCATTGTTTGTTAGTAAAGCTCCACTAATTAACCTTTTAGAATTAATGCTTCTGAAACAAATAATAATAATAATTGTTATTATTTAAAACATCATATACAAGTATAGTTTGTAGAACATCTTCTAAAGCGTGACAATAATAAGTTTAGCTTACCATAGATAACTTTCTTAGCCTTTACATTGATATGACTTGCCCTTCATTAGGAAAAATTGTCGTTGTTTTCTAAGTTATTTAGAAAGAACCCTATTATCTAACAGTCTTTTACCTTACATATAGTTAGTTTCTTCTTATCACTAAATACAGATAACAACTAGTGTAAAAAGTTGAACCTTTTTGAACACGAGATGTCCATAGTCTTTAAAAGCAAAAAGCTTCGAGTTTTATAAAACATAATATTTGTTTTGTTCAAGCTTAAAGATTTACTCCTATAGTTTCGCGTTCTAATTAGTGATATGAAGGAAAAGTATCGATTGCTACTTCAAGCCTAGCATCACTGTTGTAATAATAATAATAATAATAATAATAAACATTATTATTATTGTTATTATTATTATTATTATTATCCTAATTAAGCAATTCTAGAGCAACAATAACATTTTCTTTATTATGCAAACTTGTCAAAAATATGCCTTCTGTCTTCATCGGATGTTGACTATCTTTCTAAAATAATTTATTTTAGCTAGTTCTGCTAGAATTCCAGTGGTTAGAAGGATGGCTGACCTTGTAGCCTCTCAAACAATCAACTCCACAACCGGTATCAACCCTTCTTATGCATGGACTGCAGAGTTCCCTGCAAATATTTTTACTTCTGATGCTGATGTCTGACGGTATCACACTAAAGAATTCTTCCATCTCAAAAACATACTTTAGTTTAGCTTTACAGAGACAATCCTTTCTTATTCACGAAGTTCTTCAGCTTGAACTCTCGCGCTCCCTTCAATAAATCCTGCCTACTTTATGCACCCTCCCGCTCGTTGTTCATACGTGTTTATGTTTGACTCATTTTACGATTTCAGATGGAACATGATTTCTTGAATCTTTAATAATAATAATAATAATAATAATAATAATAATAATAATAATAATAATAATAACCACATTTTTGACAGTTTACTTTTATTTCCATAAAGACTTCTTCATATCACTATCGTGCAGTATTATTATTATTATTAGTATTAGTAATATTATTATTATTATTATTATTATGATACACCAGCTTTGTTGAAACTACAGTTCTTACTCAGTAGTTACTTTGTGTTTGGTATTTTATACCTCTTTGTCACAACATTCGTAATATTTGTCAGTTGAATAATCATAGGAAACAGCTTAATTTTAATTTACATTCTTGGCTCTTTGTAAATCAGTTATAAATTGTTTAAATTTTGCTTAGTATTTTTTCAGTATAGATATTTTTAAATACAGTATTATAACAGTTCATTTCTGTCAATCGCTTGCTTGCATCCCATTGATCGATTTTCACGCTCCTGTCGTCCAGGTTAGAAATCACTCATCTACAATGTTTGTAACTATTTGTTTTTTTACATGAACAGTTTACCTAACTACGTGAATCATGAGGAGGGCTACCTTGTGGCTAAATAGCTAGTATTCTAACTATGATACACGAGTTAGGTTTCCGTAATTTTGATATCACATTAAGCTGTAGATCATATCTGATATATCGACAGTATTGTAAAGATAAATAATATTGCTAACAAGCAAATGAAGAGCCCTAGCCGCTTGTCTAGTGGCTAGTGCGTGTGCGTTTGGCGTATGTGGTTCCGGATTCGATTCCTGGTGTTAAGTCAGCACAAGCCTTATCGGCACTATCATCAGAAGGAAATAAAAGTCCTATCAACAAGTTTGAATTAAAAAATTCACTGTTAACCTGCTTGAAAATCTCTTCTCTTTTAACAATTAAAATAATTCTATTCTCAAAGGAATAGGACATGTGCCTTCATCCTAGTGTACTTATTCAACATTCAGTATGGAAAAAATAAAAAAAACTTAGAGTTTACCAGCATAATGGAGATTCTTATGTTTATAATATTATTCAAGCGTAACACCAAGAGCATCAGAATTTGTAGAAAAAGGAATACATTTATAAAAGGTAATCGAAAAAGAAAAGAAAGTCATAGAAATGGTATGCATCATAACGAAAATATGTTTGCTTACAAAAATGGTCTGGAAAATCCAATACGTTTCATATCGTTAAGCCAAAGAACAAAACAACTTGGGTTCGAGAGAGAGATGGTACCTTAATAATCTGAAACAGGCAAGACACAGGTAGCCTTCAAAATAACGCTACTAAGACACAGGTAGATTTTAACATAACGTTATTACCTTGGTGGCTAACTACAGACACATCTTATATTATCTCGCTGCTGAAAGGGACGTTAAACTCAAAATCAACTCAACTACAGTACCAAAGTAAAGGATATTCCGGCGAATAACGTTATTCAGAGATACCATTTTAGAAGTTACGCTGACTAATAAGGTTATTTACCATGTGCAGAAATGGGTTAGGAAACAGAAACGGACAATGAATTCCAAATATTGCGCATAGAATTAAGTTATCCACCCCTTCATTTCATTCCATTTTTGAGACGATCCTCTTATCAGGGGAAAGTGGTAAAAGGTTTACCCACATCAAAGAATCCCTGCTTCAATCGCATATGAACTTGGTGAACTTTTATTTCTGGTCTCTTTTCTACTTCTTCTCATTCTCGTCTTAATTGACAAATAGTTGTATTGGTCTTTGTCACATCCCGAGTCGAAAATCGCCGTTTCGATCTCCGTCTCGTCCCGATAGTTTCAAAAGAATTTTCGTGTGAAATAAAGAAAAATGTATAGAATAAGCAGTATAATTTTTATAATCTGTCGTTTTCTCTTATGTTTTTACATTATTCTTTATTGCAGAATTATTGTAGTATATATATCCCTTCATCACCAAATGAGTGCTGTTTTTGCTTTCTGTGCGTGTGATTACAGGTTCGATCCCATGTGTAGCTACGTACACAGGAATTCGTCAAAAAAAGTTCAATCTCCCAAGTTTTAATTCCAGGTGTTTGTGAACATACCTTAACATGGTAAATTTTTAGTTTTGCATATTATCAAAGGTGAGTTAAAGGCTTCAAGCACCTTTATGTGCACCGATATCTATGAAAATACGAAACTTTCAATAAAAATTTAAATTTAGGATCTGGTCTCCTTCTAGGCAGTAGATCTACACTGTTGAGACCAAAAGGAATCAATGCTCTTCAATTTCACATAAACAACTTATAGATGGAAGCGAAATGCATTGAAATGCAGCACCATGCAAACTTTACGCTTGAAATTTTAATTTATCATTCATTCTTCTCCTACTTTTTCTTCTTTGATTGATGTGTTCACCATAGAACATTACACTGACAAATATTGGTAAATTACTCCTACAGTAAGTATTATTTCATAGGTTACTCGTAGCTGTATAGTAACGTACGTAACCGCCTTTCCTACTGACGATCGGCTTCGGTTCCTGATAGGAATCCATGTGTTCGAATTTCATGACAAGCTATCGATCTCTGTAGATGTCTAACATATCTTTTGTGGTGAATTGTGCCTTGAACTTTAAACTACTTCAAAGTATTATCATTCTGGTGCAAAAAGTAATTAGTTCGATCACAGGCAATGTAAAACTGTGGTAGATAACATCGTTTCCATGTTTTTCTGAGTGTTCTCATATTCCCTTTCAGATTATTGTTCTACAGATGTTTCCATAATACGATTCACACTTTCGTTAATCATCCATCTCCTTTAGCCTACAGAGCATAATTGTGAAACGCAAAACTCAGTAATATTTAAACAAATGTATTGATCACAATACAAGCATTAAACTGATCAACCAAGCAATTTTTATTTTTGTAATGAATGTAGATCCAATCACAAACAGAAAATACATACGTAAATAAGTAAGTAAGTACTGCCGATATTTTTAACTTTGCATAATATTAAATTGACTTCTCATGATTGTTCCCTTTTGGTTAAACGAGACTATACACATAGGGATGCACGCGAGACGAGACGAGACGAGAAATGCAAAATTCTCATTTCGTCTCGCAGCCTCAAATGTTGGTCTCGTCTGGCAAATGTGAAGTCTCGTCTCGCATCTCGCATAAAATTTTGAGTCTCGTCTCGCGTCTCGCGCGAGACTTTCTAGCATGGTCTCGCAGTCTCGCATATATTCTGGCTCAAAATTTTGCAATGTGTTGTTCTATGGCTGTTAAGGAATGATGATGTGATATTCTGTCCGAAGGGAGGTATTTGACCTAAAAGTTCCTTGGCAACGTGAATCCATGGTGGTTTGCCATTGCTTTCCATGGGATGAATGTTCATAACATCCTAAGGAGACGGAACCTAGAGTTCAACATGGTATCCGAACTTCTGTCCCTCCGCTCCAAATTAAAAGAAAAGTTGTGCTGGAATTTGATTGGTGGACCATTAATTTTCGTCAAATTAATAGCATAATTTACAGCAAAACCAGCATAAATTGTTGCTGAATCCAACATTGTTTTCCAGTTTAGAGGTCTCCAGCAATATTTGGCTCCTCTAAAATACCGTCGCCACTATCAACATTTACACGTTTGGTCGTTTCCTTGAAGGGTGATTTTCCATTATAAAGATGTTTTTATACCACCAAAAGTGCTTGTAGACAACAAAAGAATTCGTCACAACACAATACGACCCAATTCTTTCGGTTCGTTCGCGCTTGTAGTAAGGTTGCATTATCGCATTTTATCAACTTTCGCTTTCAACTTATATAGTGTTGCCAGATCTAGAAAATAAAATTACTGACAGATATAGGGACATTCCTACCATCTCGCACCAAACCTATAAGGTCATCCTACCAAACCAGTGTTTGAATTAAACTTGCGAACTAGAGGAGGATGTTTTTGATAAATATATAGAAAGAAAATCCTTATTCCATGTAAAAATATCATGTTATTTATGCGAACCAGACCGGGGATAAACTTTGACGAGAGGGGATTTCCCCGCCATCCCCCAACATTAATCGCTAGTAGTAATGTGAAAAAGACAGAAACAACACAAATATCACATTTCGCAGCAATAGGGAGTCTTATTCGGTTTTTAGACCAAAAACTTAAGTTCATGTATTCGTCCCCACCCGCGTCTATGTGTTTGTGTTGCAAAATATAGTCCTAAATCGATGCTGTAATAAATTTCCAATTCACACAGCTTTTCTTCTTTAATGATGCTTAGAAACTAAAGAAGGCTTTAATTCTGAAAATCAATCTTGAATAATAATAAATCCCAGAAAATGCCTATTGCCCCAATCACTTTTTTGTTCCTGGAGGCATTAACGCTCAACATAGAAAACTCAATAAATGTAAAATCACTAAAAATACAATTACATGTAATTCATAAATGTTGCGAGACTGCGAGTCTCGTTTAGCGTCTCGTTGCGCATGGTTTAGTCTTGTCTCGCGTCTCGCATAAAATTTTCACTCTTGTCTCGTGTCTCGTCTCGCAAATGCGAGACGAGACCAGGCTTCTCGCGTCTTGCGTGCATCCCTATATACACAGTAAAATGATTGTGTTAATTCAAGTGAATTTTAACAGAGGGCAGTGGTTTCAGCGTGCCTATCATTATGCGATGTTTATTCAACACAGAGGCCGCGATGTTGGCGTTTAACACAGGGCAGTGGTTTCAGCGTGCCTATCTCTATGCGATGTTACTTCAACACAGAGCCAGCAATGTTGGCGTTTAACACAGGAGGTGTGTTACGTTTTTAACACACGACTGGTGTTGAGCGGTGTTAAACTCTGATGTGTTAGTATTTTCGGTATTGATTCGATATCATGTCAGGGTCGGTAGTGTGGGGAAACGTGTTGAGTGTTACTTGTGGCGGTGTTGCACCATCACGCAGAAAATAACACAGTGTGTAGTGTGTTAATCATTTTGTTTTAATATTACATCATGTCATGTATCAATATAAGATGGTCTCTGTGTTATTTCAACATCAATGTCTTATTTCAATACACAATCTGTGTTATAATTCAAGGTCAAAGCCTTATAAGTTACACCGTTCTGGTGTTAATTCAACATTCCCTGTGTTAAAACTCGAAGTCAGACAACCAGATTAACACCGTTTTTAGTGTTAGTTCGGCTCTACTTCTGTGTTACTATGACACCTATTTCGGCGTTGAAAGAAGTCTGTGTGCGGTGTTGATGTAACCATGTGTTCGGCCAAAGCCTTGTGGTATACATGCCTACGCTTACCGAGCATTTTAATTTTAAAATAAGAATAGCAAACTACAGAACGTTTCATTTAGAAAAGCATCAAAAATTTTTTGTTCTCCTTCCCAACATTTATTGTGAAGTATTTCTTGATGGTGCGAAACACAACCTTCAACAACATCTTGTTAAAGAATGATAGGAAACTCTTATCTGTATCCTTATAATGTGTTTGCCTCTTAAATGTTTTTCTACTTGTTTTCCTCCATTTTTGAAACACAGTTTACGTTGCTGACCTGTGAGTTCAAGTACAGTGAAGATGTGACACAGTAATATGGTGTTGTTTTTCGCTGTTGATATATTTCTTCAGAAACATTATGTAAGACAATTGAAAACATATCGCGCGGTTTGCATGTTGAAATTTTGCGAATACTTGGATTTGTTTAAGTATTTCGTTCTACTGTGTTTGTCTGTACCTTCTACGTAAGCCTTTACAATTAGATGCCCAACGTATTGGAAAATCACGCAAAAAAATTACCGATTTTCTACATTTTTGTTAATTTAACACACAAGAGTAGGGTACATATGTATGTTCTGCAGACACTTCCCCTTCCACCCCCTAACTACCAAAAAAATTATGAAGCCACCACTGACTATTGTACTTTAACACAGAAGGATAACCCAAAGTGATATTGAGTAATTGCACTGCACATAAGCTTTTATGACATTTAAATCATAAAAACTTACAATCTAAAACTACACAACACTACACTACACTACACTACTTATAATTACACTTTTTACTCTATCCCATATTGACCCCAAGCTAATGTATTTATACCATCTCTCGCTATATATATTTTATCGTCCCAGGAATCTAGTGCAGCTTATGAATGGTTATGCTAGTGCTTATAACTCCTAGTGAGGTTTATGTCTATATATGTTTTTTACATTTTTAAATAAACTTTCTTTATAATCATTAAACTGCAACTCTTTTGATATTACAGCTTTAGTTACTCCTTTAGCTTTTTTCTCTTCTTTATTTTCTACTCTATAAGCATACATCTTTGATCTCAATCCAATAAACTCCGTCATTATTTTACCCTTATTGTCATCTTTCATCTTACCTATTACTTTTTTGTTTATTAGTGGCAGTCCATATATGTTATTTTCCTCGTATTCACTCGTATCAAATTGATCAATTATTTGTGCTATGTCTCTGTAAAAGTCTTCACTCTCAATCTCGTATATAAAGCTATCAGTATCCAGGTAACATAAATCTATATTGTTTCCAAATTTCGGCTTCATAGTGTTATAATGAAAATCATACATTAGTAGTTTCGATAGTTCTAATACACTCATACCAACATATATTGGTTTATTAGATGTCAGACCCTCTTTTTTCATATGTATAGCACACAAATTCTCCGTAAATATTGTTCTGTAACCAAAATTAGGTTTTGCAATTAATTTTTCTACTCTTTCAGGATCACATTCTAATTGTATGAGCTGCCTCTTTCTAATATTTTCCATTGTTTCTTCGAATACCGGGGTATTCATGAGCTTATAAAAATCTTTTTCAAACTCACTTTTAGCTTGCATTCTCATATTTGTATTTAAATCAATGTATTTCTTTAACCTACTGATTGTTTGAATTCTAATATTCTATGCACTTTCTTTAATCCCATTCCAAGCGACATATATAGTTTTAAGTTTTTATAGTGAATAACATATCTTTCCTTATTATAAAGTGTGGTTAATAATTTTGATTGTTCACATTCTGGTGGACATGTGAGATTCCACCTCGTATACATTTTTCTAGCATTAGTATTTTATCATCACCAGTTAACATTTCTAATTTAATTTTAGTCATATTCAACATTGCATCCCACGATAATACCACTGTATAATACCAAGCAGGATCTAATCCATATGCCTTTAAACACACATCTCTAAAGTTTTCAAATATATCTGTTAATTGAAGGACATCTATTTTGTTATAATGTTCAGTTAAGTCCTCCCCTAACTTTAGATCGATTTCTTTACAAACTCATACATGAAGGTTATGGCGTTCAGGACTCATTTTTTCTCCTGTTAATCTGTTTGTAAATTTGTCTGGAGATAATGGAACAGGTTCTTTCAATTTTTCAAATGAATCAAAAAAGTCATATCGACAATCACCTTTAGTATTAACTAGATCAAGTTTATTAATCGGGAAAAACTTTAATGTTTCTCGAAATTGTTCTGGTTTTAAATTACTAGTTAACTTTGCTAAGCTCTTTGGTATAAATCTAAATGAGTCAACAAATCTTAAATTTATTCCATCTTTTTTGGTCCTGCTTTTATGTATTTTTCATATGTTATTTACCTTTCCTCATTATTAGCGATCAGTTTAATTTTCTGTGTATCATAAGCTTATTCCTTAATAAACAAATGTGTATCATAGCCAGTTAAGTTGTGAAGAAATACAGGAACAAAGTTAGGTTTTTTATAGTTTAAATTGCAATAACTGTGAGCTGCACCTCTAAACTTTCCAGTTAAATGATCATGATCTCTTACTTTTGCTTTATTTTTATTTATCCTATACAAACATTTTCTTAATTCGTATTTCCATTCTTTTATTTTTTCACTCCTATCATCATTATCCTTGTAGAACTGTATTTTCTTCCTTAATATATCTATTTTTTTCTCAACGGTTGGTGGTAAGTCATTCAAGTTTTTCTCACATATATGACAAGTATCTGAATTGTTATAAGCTTCTCTTTCTTCCACGGTAAGCGTATTCATATTAACTATATTTTTATATATTTCCATAATTTCTATTGCTTCTTTTTGTAACATTTCAATAAATACTTTTGCGGCATCTGGACCTATATAGCTAACTGGACTTTTATAATCTCCATTTGAATATTTGACATAGTAACAAAAACACATAAGATACATTCAAAGTCAGCAAATATGACAAATGGAACTCTTAATGATCGATTATAGTATTGAAACTCTATTTGATTGTCGTATGGTTTTGGAAGTTATATTCTAACAGCCTCATGCTCTTTAGAATATAGCTCATGGTTCTGTAACTGCTTCTCATTTCGAAAGTGTCTTGTTAAACATCTAACACAAAAGTATAACTTCTCTGTATGTTTTGTTACTTGACTTGTTATTAATCGTGATAAGTCTTTTATCCAACAAAAATTATTATTATTTTGATCATCTTTTATATATAATAAATTAACATGTTTTTCCTGCTTTGTTTTTGTGATTTGAAGTGGATATACATTATAGTTCTTGTCATAGCTGTAAACATTGATAGAAATATTACATCTTCTTTCAAATTTTTGAATATCTTTTAATTGTACTGGAAATTCAATGTTATCACAATGTTTCTTTTGCAACTCATTAACAAGCTGTTTATAATGTGAAGGTCTTTAATACTTGGAACATCTGTCTATAGGTTTTAAATAGCTTGCAATAGAATACAAGAAACATTTATTCTCTTTATTTTTAATATTAATCACTGCTTTCTTATCTTTAATTGGTTTGGGATGTTCAATATAGGAAGAAGCTTTTAACGATACATACTTGTTTAATCTGATTTGCAAGTATTTAATTTGGTGTAATGTCCATCCTGATCCTCTACCTTCAAATTCTTCCATTTCTCTACGAAGTTTTTGTTTTGCATAAGATATATATTCATTTAAGTCGCTTGACTCTAATATTCTCTCGTTTGATGTTTAGAAATTGCATTCTTGTATTTCTTTATCTTTTATTTAATCACAAATGAAAACAAGGATAACTTTAACAGGGTGAAATTTTAATTCTTCTTTGATTTTGTTAATAGCAACTCTTCCACTTGTATCTAAAAATTTTATTGGATCTTTATATCCACCTATGTTTTCAACTTTAATAGTTTGTAAATGCTTCTTGACTGCTGTTTCTTCTCATTCTACTTTTATAGGTATACGTGTTGGTTTACGTTCTTCAATTACTTCTTGTTTAAATGGAAATATATTTCTAATCTGTCTTCTGCTTTGTTCATCATCATATTGTTTAAGAAGGTTTATTAGTCCTGCTTTTCTTAATCGGGAATATCTTTTGATTCCCTTTTCTTTACATTGTCGCCTTAACTCTATTACAGTAAATCTACTATAATTGCTTATCTTATTTACTATATAGAAAATCTTACTATTACTCAATTTTTATCTTCACCAGATTATTTCTAATCATTTTTGTACTATTTTTACTTCCATACTTCCTAATACAACACCTACCATTGTACACTCCTGCCATTGTCTACATATTACGTGTTGTATTAGAACACGACTTTCATGGGAATAACCCATCAAAGCTACATACACATATATTAAAATTAAATCATTTTTGTAAACTTACTCATCATGGTCATAATCATCACTACCATATTTATATTCATAATCACTATCCACCTCAAGAGTTTTTTGTTGCATTATTAATAAATCCTTTTCCTTTAACAGTATTTGTTTCTCTAATAGTACTGCTAAGAGTTTAAGATCATGATGAATTAGTTTAAGTCTATCATGTAATAAATCAAAATCTTTCTCCATATTTATTATATAGAAAACCAACAAAAATGAGATAAATTTAAAAAATCTAAGAATAAAAATGAACAGGTGAATATGACTAGTGCTAAGGAAATATTATCTTACAAACCTATATTTGATTGTGTATGTAAACATTTAGATATTGGTGGCTATAATGATAAAGACAAAATAAATTTTAGCGTGTCCATAGGTATGTTGGATCATTTGTTCAAGAAAGCCACTAAAGAAAATAACTAATTTCTTATACAAAACATTCTCTATGCAAACGTTATGAACTTGTCCGATGAGATGTTAGATTAACTGACTGATAAACAATAGTTATCTATAGGTTATGATGATTATGAGGACGAATATAACTATGATCATATTACAGAAGACTTTATACGCAAATATCAGGAGAAAGTTAATTTGAGTAAAATATGTTCATGGAAAAAATTATCGGAAGAGTTTATAAGAGAATTAGCTGATAAAGTTGATTGGGTGATTATTTCAGAAAGCCAAGACTTATCAGGAGACTTTATAAGACAATTTGCAGATAGAGATGGTTGGAAAGAAGTATCGTTAAATCAAAACCTATCTGAAGAGTTTATTAATGAGTTTTATAGACAAAGTTGATTTTGATACTATATCTTATGGAAGCAAACTCTCTGAAGCCTTTATACGAAAACATGCAGATAAACTTTCTTGGGAGCGCTTATGTAGGACTCAGCAATTATCAGATAACCTTATAAGAGATTGTGCTGATAAAGTAGATTGGAGAACGATTTCAATATTTCAAAATTTAACAGAAGAATTTATTGCAGAGTTCAAAGACTGCGTTTATTGGGATAACATTTCAATTTACAAAGACTTCTCTGTAGAGTTTGTATATGTATTTAGACACTTTGTAGATTGGAGAGTTATAATAAGAAAATATAATAATAATTCTGATTTAGGTAGTATATTGAATTTAGCATTCGATGTTACAACAGATGGTTTGTTTAATGTTTAATTAATTACCTTTTATAGCTATTATACCATAAAAGTCGTAACCTTAATTATTAGATATTAACCAAATCTTCACCTTCTGATAGGGATGTCCAAAACTCATTATCCCTACCATAATGAATATCTAAATACGTAACTTAATGTTAATTGTCTCTTATACTTAAAAACAAATCAATAACAAACTCATCAACTTCTCCATCCACAGATCAAATGGTTATGTTTAAACTAAGATGAATGCTCTGTATTGTATTTAAGGTAGATTGTATGTGTAATGGTTGTTTTGATATGTCAGGTTGTATTGCTATGATATGTTTAATCTTTTTGTACACGTTAGAATTTTATGGTAGTTATCATAAAACACATCATTATTTTTCATAGTTGAAGACTGTTTAAAAATTTTACAAACTTACATTCACCCTTACACCCTTACATAATCATCTAACACAGAGAGTAACGGTTCGCTAGCACTTTATGGTTATTATTCCATAAAAGACAAGCATTTATATTTACATTACAACATTACTTTTATCTATCCAGCTATTATGTGAATCATCAAATACTAACCACTTAACGTATACTTTGTTACCTTTCTTTAGTAACACTTTTTCCACCAACTATTCATCTTTATGTTTCGTCTTTAATAGTTCTGGTTCCTAAAATCTAACTTGTACATCTTCTTCTTCTAAATTTTTAATTCTATATGTAAGCGGATTAGATGGAATAACTTCGCTAATAACAAATACTTCTGTTGACCAATTAGGTGTATATTCTTTCTCAAATAACCATTTCGACTTACTTATACGAACATGATCGCCTAATTTGTATTTGGGTTTAACACGCTTATATTCTTTCTTATACACTTTCTCCAATATTGTCCGCTCATTCTTCATATTAACTTCTATAGGCTTTAAACCAATTGTTCTGTGTACTCTATTATTATACTCACTAACCAGTGTTGGTAATATCTCTATCCATTTATAATTCCCTTGTGTTGTGAACCTTTTTCACATGTTTTGTTTAAGTGTTCTATTAAATCTCTCAACAACAAAAGCTTTCTTACCGCTATAGGTTGAGTAATGATTAATCTTAGTTTCCTCCATCAACTTCTTAAACTCTTTATTGTAAAACTCTTTACCTTGATCAGTTTGTAAGTTACTAGGTTTTCTCGTTCTTAATATGGATTCCAATGCCTGTGTAACATTTTTTCCGCTCTTGTCTTTAAGAGGAACAACAAACGCATATTTTGAAAACACATCTATAATCGTTAGGAGATACTTATAGCCTTTATTTAATTTGGAAACACCTTTTAATACTCCACTGTCCTTTTCTACAAGATCAGCTTGCCAAAGATCATCGATACCTTTTATAACCACACTTAATCTGTCAAAGTTTTTTCTAGATGGTTTGTGAATTTCTTCTATAATGTCTTCTCTAACACCTTTACCATCATAGTCAATCATTCTTTTTAACGAATTGAGTTTTAGTAACACCGCATACAGAACAAATATCTATCTTTAGATATCTTCCATTCTTTGTTTGTTCAATTCTAATGGTATCTTTCTCCGTATCTGTTGATTTCTTACATTTAACACAATACATCAGCATTACTTATTGTATAGAAAATCAACAAAATAATTAAAATTTATCACTACCTAATACTATACTTTTAACATTATCGTCATCATCACTTGATTCGTTTTCACCTTCATCTTCTACTTCTATATACATAATAAGCAATATTAATTTACCTTCTTTCAATTCATAATATTTGGATGGTCTAATTGTTAACTGATCATGCATATTAAAGTGTAATGGAAAACCTTAACTAAAGCGTCATTTAAAAATAGATCTATAAGATGTTTATTAAGACTTGATTCTATATGCATTAACCTACATCTATAAAGAAATTTGAAAGCAGCAGCAAAATTATATACAAAAAAGGCTGGTTTCCCAAGATCATCTTCTGCCAATCGACATGGAAATTCAACAATTTCTTTTAGTATAAGTAAATTAAACTCTTCTTTCACTGATTCAAGCTGTTCTAATGTTACAACATCTTGTTTATCAATAGCATTAGATACATTAACCAATCTTTTGTTCTTAAAATCAACCCAGGATGTAAAAACTTCTCTAGATTCTTCTTTTATACTTTTAATGTTACCAAAAATATCCATATTTATTATATAGCAAACGTCTTTAGGAAAGTTCTCTTTCTATGTACATTACAACAAACAATAATTGTCCTTCTTCCATAGCTGAATTTTTATTTGGTTTAATTTTAATTATATCATTCTTGTTAGAGTTAAAAGGTAAATTTTCGATCAAAGTTTCACCCAAATATACCTCTAGAAAGTATTTATCCAAACTTAATTCCATATGCATTATTTTCCCATTAAAGAGAAATTTGTGACCATTAGAAAGATTGAATATTCTAAAGGTTGGGCCTTTAACGTTCTTAGTTCTCAATCGATATAATAGAGGTATAGTTTCTTTCGGCATAATCAATTTAGGAGTATACATCCTAATCTTTTGAAAATCTTCTTTCTTTATGTGTGTGTCGTGTAACATTTCTAATGCATTTTCAAATAGTTTTATATCGTTCTCTAATTGAGCTTCTATTGATCTAAGTTGACTTACGCTAACAACATCATTTAAATTCTCCAACAATTTTAATCTTTCTTCACTAATATCAACATCACCTTTTCTATCTTTAACATTACCAAATATATCCATACTCATTTATTATACAGAAAATGCCCATCCTAATTTTTCAAAACATTTCTTTAACATCTCTATTCGTTTAGGTGAGTGTTTAAAATCAATATCGACATGAACATTATGCTTTTTGAACAGATAGTACAAAACACATTAATGAACAATACTCTTTTCGGATACAGTTCTATAAAGGTCTCGTGTAAGCCTTCGAACTCGTTTATAAGTGTTTTTTCCATCTGTCGTAAGTTTAATGGTTTTTGATCGGTAACGTTGTAGTGTATTAAATAGACATCATCATAATATTTTGTGTATTTATTTTTCTTTAGTACTTCTAGAACTAGTTTCTTAAGTATCTTTTGTTGATATTAAATGTTTTGGTATATCTCTAAAGTCATCATTTAACACCTTGAACACATCTTCGGGAATAATTCTATCCTGTAAGAAAAAGAGAAAGCTAAGAATTGTTAAATATGCATACTACACTTTGATCACTTTATCGGTCATACTTTCTGCAACAACTGATTCTATTAATATTTTTATACCTGTAACAATTTACTCAATATTAACGACATCTATTGCAACTGGAATAGCTATTATAACAGGTTTGTCTTCTAAGTTAAACATAAGCAAAAGAAAAGATGAATATAAAACCATTGTCACTTGTATTAATTCATTTAAAGAACAGGTAGAGATGATAATAACATTAAATGGTGAAATGGTAAACGAATATATAAAAGATACGCTGCATAACTTTAGAGAACAACTTAAAGATATAAGATCATAAAAGGTATTGGTATCGGGGGACAGGACGATTTTCTCTATAATAAATGAGTAAGAAAACTATTAATTGGGATGTAAAAAAATGATTAAAGAAACAACAGCTAAGAAAAGAAATGGAGAACTTATACCTGATGATATTCGATGCCTTATTGTGGGTCCATCTGGTTGTGGCAAAACATTATTCTTATTTAACTTCTTATTACATCCAGGTTGGTTAAACAATAATAACTTCTACATATATTCTAAAAGCATGAATCAACCAAAGTACGAACAATTAAAAGATCGATTTGAAAAAGCAGAACTAAAGTTCAATAAACAAATAGCAACGCTCTTAAGCAGTAATGATTGTATTGTACCTATTGATGAATGTGAAAAATATTCTGTAATTGTGTTTGATGATTACATTTTAGAGAACCAAGATACTGTTAGAAATTACTTTACAAGAGGTAGACATAGATATTTAGACTGTTTCTATCTTGCACAGACATATTCAAAAGTACCTAAACAGCTTATAAGAGATAACGTTAACTTCCTATGCATATTTAGACAAGATGATACTAATCTTAAACATGTGTATAACGAGTTTGTTGGAGGAGATATGTCTTATGATAAATTTAAAGAGGTTTGTTCAAAATGTTAGCAGGAAGATTATGGTTTTATAGTAATTGATATGACAAAAAAGGTAAACAATGGTAATTATAGGAACAAGATGAAACACTTTATAAACGTTTGACTTTTTTTCACGTTTTTACGTTTTAACGGTTTACGTTTTTTGACGTTTTTTTACGTTTATTGACGTTTATTGACGTTTTTTCGTTTTCTATATAATAAATGGGTGAGAAAGAGATTAATAAGAATATTAAGTTAAAGGAGTTCTTGATAAAGGGCTTCAAATCATGGAAGAAAGAAAGAGCAGGTATATACGATAAATTTAAGACGCAAGAACAGTCTATAATTGATGCTATTCAAAACTTGGGAAGTGAGATCAAAGAAGTAGCAGAACAAAATAAAAATCTAATAACTGAACTTGTTCCAGCTGTACATAAGACGGCTTCAATAGATACTAGTCTACTAGAAACACCTAAAAATATAACTTATGATAGTTCTCCAAGTAGTAGTGATACACCTATAACAGGAGTAATAAAGCAGATGAGAAAACAAATTAAAAACAAAGTGGAAGGAGTAGAGCCTTTAACAACCGCACAATCATTTGGTAATATTGCAACAAAATATTATAGTAAAAGAAATGATAGTGTATCTGGAATAAGAGCTGTTGAAGAAGATGGAAGAATTGTAAATAAGATAGGAAATTCTGAAGTTAAAGTGAGTGGTGATGATTTGATAATTAATGGTAAAACTTATAAAGGAAAAGAAGGACTATGGGAATTGTTAACGATGAATACTAATAAAACCATTGAAGATTATGACGATGACGATATTGAACAGTACAAGAAAATAATAATAGAACCACATGCTGCCTTCCAGAAAATATAATCGAGATAAAAAAGTAGCATCTAATAGAGGTTCTAAGTACATTAATATTATCAAGCCTATTTGGGATGATTATATTAAGTCAAATTTACCTCCAACTCCTAAAAAGAACAGGACACCTAAAAGGACTGGTGAAAGAATTAAACAATATACAGAGATACCTAAAGAATATATATGGATGGATGATGTGAGAAAGTTAATTGATCGGCTAATAGTTATAGATAGAGAAGAAAAGACTGGTAATAATAACTTTATAATGAGAAAGTAGGTATAGTGAGTACGATTAATAATAAGCTTTAACAATCTATTCGTAATGATAAGAAATGTATAGATATTTGATTAAGATCTTAAATACGTTACCACCACGATTGTGGAATGATGAGAAGCTCGGAAAAGGACTAATGAAGAAGATTTTAAACATGAAGGTAATACCAGAGTTACATATGGTATTACGAAGTTTCAAGAAAGATTAGAAAGAGGTGATGAAGGTATTAACCCATTAGATGAGGCTTGTAAAGAGAACGATATATACTACAGAGACAATACAGATACAGAGTCAAGACATATCGGAGATAAGGAACTAGAAACTAAAGCATGAAATAGAGCATTTAGTAGTGATGCATCAATTGGTGAACGATTAGCTGCTTTTGGAGTTGGTACTGCAATGAATGCTAAGGTTAAGTTAGGATGGGGATTATAAGTTTTTAAATGTTATTATGTATGATTCTTTTATGGGTATATCCCATAAAAGCGTTGTTTCAAGATTTTCTTTATAATAAATGTATAGTATTAAGAGTTACGAGTTACAGAGTTTTAAAGCTAACACAAGAACATTTAATAATTTGAATGAAGCTAACAAAGATATTGAGTTTGATTTCGATGTGGGGGATGGCTTCATACATCCACACAAAGCAGATTTTCATATGACTTTTGAAGTTGTTGGTGCATCAGTTGGAGGAACATTTGGTGCAAATGATACTATAAAACTTGCACATAATTTCTTACCATTATTCTTTTCTCAAATTGAGGTTAGAAAGCATGGAGTTGTTACAGATAAAATTGAACTACCAGGAATAACATATACAGCTATGGAACATTAAAAATTTCCCAACCAGAATTTGAACATCTAAAACAAGCAGGATTTGAAACAGATGATACACTAGGTCCAAGAAAGGACTCTAGCGTTTTGTATCCATTAAGATTAATTCCAGGCTTTTTAAAAGATTATAAAGAGGTTATGTGGAAAGGTGGATTGAGAACAACATTTACAAAAGCTAAAAAAAATAACGACGTCTTATACAAATGGGCTTAAACAGAAGCAGGTGCAACAGCTCCTCATGATGTAAAAATAACAATAAAAAGTATGGAAATAAGAATTCCTATTGTTGAATACGAATCTAATTATGAAAACCAGTTAAAGTTGAATATTCTTAAGGAACCTAAAATCGTGTTTCCATTCCATACTTATCAATGTGTTCAGAAGACTGTTGTAGGTTCTTTCTTAGAATTTGATGTTACTACTCAATTTAATTCTATACAATTTGATATGCCTGATTTCGTAGTTGTAATGTTCCAAACTGATAGAAGTGGTAAACATACAGCAGATGCAAGTAAGTTCGATCATTGTAAGGTAAGGAATATCTGTCTTAAGAATGGAAGGAATGAGGTATTTTCAAAAGAATCAAGCAACTTAGATATCGCTAACAGAGATTATTTTAAGGTGTATGAAGGTTATACTGCATTTAAAAAATGTACTATGATCCTAAGGAGTTTATAGATAATAGTTCAATGTATGTGAATAATTGTAGTAAGAGGAAGAATGTATGGGTAAATGAGAAAAAAACATAAAGATTGTAGTAAACTTTGCAGAAGCTGTGGCTGCTAATACTATGTTATGCGATTTTAATTGAACAAAAGAATTTCACATATGATCCTAAGAATGAGAAAGTAGTAGAAGAGTTTTAGATAATTACATGTACTTTTTGTAACGTTTGTGAAGGTTTTTCCATAAACGACATTAGCAAAAAATGATTAAAAAGGTTTTTTGTTAAAGATAAAAGTTGAGGAGTGTTCATTGATTTTCTATATAATAAATACGATGGCGTGTCATATTGAGGTTTTGAATAAACTTGGAAGTCTTGAGCAAAAACAAGTTATTGGATTCAGAGAATTAGAATTAGATACAGAATATAAGATTGTGAAAATGGAAAGGATTAAAACTAAGTTTGGAAAGAGCATTTTAATTGAGTGTGAGGAGTTTAAGGTCTTTCTTCCACCTTGATTTACAAAACGCTTAACAGATAAAATGATTGATGAGATCGTTAAAAATGGAATAAAAATCAAATACACTGGTCTAAAAGATAACTATCCAAGTGTTGAGTTCTGTATGTAAATTTCAAATGAGAATAACAATCAAATACACTGGTCTAAAAGATAACTATCCAACTGTTGATTTCTGTATGTGAATTTCAAATGAGAAGTGGTTTTATGAATATTTTCATAAAACGAACATTTTCCTTATATCAAATAAGCAGCTATGGCTAATTATTTAAATAAAAAAATGACGTTAAAGCATTGAGATTCCTTCGCATAGATAAGTTAGAAAAAAGTAAAACGTACGAGATAACATTATGGAAATTGATTCAAACACAACGTTATGTTCAAAGAGTTTTAATACATTTAAATGAGAAATATAAGACGTTATTACCACAAAGATATAATGACAAAACTGAGCAAGTGTTGAAAGATTTGAAAAAATATAAGCTAATTGTTAAGTATGAGGGTTTAAAAGATTTAGATAATGGTTATAAAATACATCAGTTTTACTTTAGAAATGAATCCAAAAAATAACAAAAATGATTAGAATATGAACGAAGTTAGCAGAAGATTCCATTATCAGTATCCAGACTTGCAATTTTAAGTATGTTCTAAGTGTTCTAAGTGTTATAAGTGTTTTTATGGTTTCTTTACTATAAAAACTAAGACCTTTGGGCATACAGAACACAATGCCGTTTGAATTTTAAAGAGACATGTATAAATAAGGGGTTTATTTGATTTTTTGTAATAATATCCTACAAGACATGCAACCTACAGGACATTTGACAGATAGTAAATTTATTTCTCTATTGATTGCCGTTTGAATTTTGAACATATGTTAATAACTAATTCAAAATTTCGAGAAATTTTTCGGGTTTATTTTTGAGTTTTCGGAAAAATGTTATTCTTTAAAAAGTCTTAGAATTTTGTGTAGATTATGCTAGTATTTTATATTTTTCAAATATCTGAATTTTTATTTTTTGCCGTGTGCCAACTCATATTTTTTTCTGGAATTTGCCAAGTTTTTATTTGATGAGTTAGCACATTATAACTATGGAGGGGTAAAACTATCTTCTTAAAAATATTTTGGGTAAACACTAATATTTGGTGAGTGGGTTGGCAACACTGACATTTTTTCTTTCTTGAACATTGAAGTTGTAGCTAAATTTGCCAGCTAGGTGAACATATTCAAGCAGTTGCTCACTTACTCAATAGATGGTGTTGCTTATCATTATGTTTATCACTGAGTGTTGATGGAAAGTAAAGAGAGAAAGAGACCCAAGAGATATTTCGTCATGGATTCAGTGATGTCATGTATTACGTTGGCTCCCTGGAGGATACTACGTCATTGATATACAGCGCCATCTCACTGCTGCTAGCTAGAAGTTGTGTTGAAAAAAGAGGCTAATGTATATGTATGTATGTTAGCGTGCGGAGAAGGAAAGAGAGAGGCTATAAATCTCGTGTACCTGTATGCTCATGCTTCTCTCAACTGAATATATGTATATGCGTGTGTTGAAAGTATATACATATATATATATATTTATATATATTTATATATATATATATATATATATATATATATATATATATATATATATATATATATATATATATATGTACGTAACAGCGAATCAAAATACTTAACTTTACGTTCGTATTACTCAGCTATTAGTAGGCCGATTTCGATCAAACAAAAACTATTTTTTCAACCAAAGAAAGCACTATAAGTTATATGTTTTAGATGTAAGTTTTTATGATCTTAAATTTTATAAAAGCATATTAAATCTCACTTTGGGTTATCCTTCTGTGTTAAAGTGTAATGGTCAGTGGTGGCTTCATAATTTTTTTTGGTAGTTAGGCAGTGGAATGGGAAAGTGTCTGCAGAACACACATATGCACCTTACTCACAAGCTTTGTGACATTTCAACTATCGGCATTTGGTACACAACTCCGAATGGAGAGTGAATTGTTCTAACCACCTGTTTCTGTTATATTTTAACACAATCATGTTAACAAATAGTCACGTTCTTAAAATAACAAAACGATTTTTTACAGTGTAGGGACTATACGGGTGTCGGAAATAAGCTCACCGGCAAAAAGCTCATTGTCAGTCTTATATTACAGGGTCGGACAAAATCTCACCGATAGCAAACATAAGCTCCCTTGAGGGACTTGTAATAAAATTCACCGAACATTGAAATTTAGGCTTTGGCTATTTCCTAAGCAGAAAACGGAGCTACTATCTTACATTACTTATCAGGTATAAAAAATAATAAAGACTTTGCTGAGTTGCGTTGTATTAAACGTAGGCAGACCTTGAGGAACTTGTAATAAAATGTCCTGGATATTAAAATCTAACCATTGACTAAAATTACAAGTAGGCCTAATAATAGTAGAAAGTAGAGCTATTAATGGCATATAGCAGTTATCAAATATCAGAATAAAATAGAGATGTTGCAAGTTTAATGTGCTAAACATAGGTGGCAGTAGGCCTAATTTTGGCCCTGGAAATTTTGAACCAAATTTTTCTTAAAGGTCGGACAATTCATCACTGCGTTAGTGCTGCGGTCGTGTTTACAAACCAACACTCAAAAAATATTTTTCTTATTTACTAACCCCAAGTTTTTTTTGTTTCATAAGTTGTTGTTTTGTTCCCAGTAAATAACAAAGAGATTCATTTGATGAGTGTTGGTCTGAAAGTATGATGACAGCCTTAAGACTTAAACTCTGCATCATTCTTAATGTTTAATTCTGATAACTCCTATATGACATTAGTCATATAGCCTATTTTCTATTGAGGAACTAGGCTTACTAGTAGCCAAAGCCCATATTTAAATATCGTTTAACACATTAAATGCTGATACATCCTTATTGTTTTCTGATGTCTACCAATTGATATATAGCATTTGTAGCTCTATTTTCTACTGAATTAGGCCTACTACTAGTCACAATCAAAATTTTAATACCTCTTCATACCCATTATACGTTTCTCTAAAGCAAAATCAAATGTATATCTCAGATACTTTCAGCCATGGTGAGAAAAAAATAACAAGGAGATACCCTACCATCAAAATTTCGTTTACCCACATTTCTTTGCTGCATAATATCATGCACCGAAAGTTTCAGCACAGGGGAGGGGGTTGGATTGCTCTCTTCATTAAAAGAAAGTAGTATTCTTTTGTTTGACAAAATCTGTTTTCAATTTATATTTTAACATTCAAAATCTACTTCATTTTAATATTCAAAATCTAGTTTTCACGTCTGACATATTTCCCGCATGCCATTTTTCCGTTGCGTATTAAGTTTATTCAGGTTTATTTTCCTTTGCAATTAAATTAGTTAACCTATAAATGTAATTAGTTAACACAGGTGAGCTTACGTCCGGTGAGCTTATGTCCGCCATACAAGAATAAGGAAACGATGATAATACATAGCTAATATGCTTAGAGCGGGATTCAATACCATGACAGACAGGACTTCCAACTGTGGCAGAAGGAATTAGACCACAAAACCACGTCAATTTGTAGGTCTTTCCTTATAGGCATCAATGAAGATAGCCACTCATGGCATAATTGTCGGGTTTTACAGCATTATAAGGCATTCCTGGAAACAAATATTAGTGCATTTTGTAAGTACAGGTTGACAAAGAAAAAAAAAACTCCGATCTCTGGAGTGCCAGATTTGCAAACATACAGGATTTTCAATGGTTATAGGTCAATATACCTACGCCAGGGGCGCACCCACATGGTGTCTACCGGGTCCAGATCCCAAAACTCAAAGATTTCATTTTATTTTCTCACCTAAACTTCATAACTCGACTATCATTTGTACACATTTGCCACAGAGATATAACTTGATTATACTCCTCATCTGTACTCTTCGTTTCCTCGTAAAAATAAATCTAGTCGTATCAAATTTTCTGCGAATATAGATAGCAATAATTAACGATTACTTATCGTTTTTTCGGGTGCCGAAAAACACAGGTATAATACTACATAAACGTATTGGAAACCCCAAAAAAAACTGGACCTCTGCGAACAAAAAATTCGTGTGCGCACCTGCTATATGCTGTATATAGTTAACAGAATATGACTACCTGTATAGGTCTTTAAGGAAAAAAGATAAATAAACATTACATGAAAAGCAAATGTCATTGTAAATCAACTGAATAAAATAAATAAAATAGTTCCTCGGAACTACACAGCCATTAAAATATTAACATCATCTCCAGGAGGCAATAGCACGTCAATCCGGTAAATTTGAAAATGCACTCCGAAATCCTTATCGCATTGATTAAATATATAGGGTTTCTTCAATCTCAGAGGGATGCAAATGAACCTTTAATCCCCAAATGACGCCCCTGTCCTGAAGTGGTAAAACCTATATTCCTTTCGGCTCTGGTGCCTAAACGCGATTCGTTCTTTTAACCCATTTTTATAATGCAGTTTTAAACATTACATATAACTTCGCTCCTACAATACTTATTATCATTAGTTACGTTGTACAATCAAAAACAATATTAGACATCGATTGGAGCTATCATTTCTTATAGCTCCAACTTATACTTAATATTGTTTCTGATTGTATATACATATCTCACACACCGAAAGTGTTAAACATCAATGAACACATCTGGTTTAAATGTTGATTTTCATAGAGAAAAATAGTAAGAGATATCGGGTAATGGCCTTCTGCATATAGATTCAGAGTTCGAGGAACAGATTCTACCTTTGATCTTATTTCTCTATTACAATCAGTAGCACATTGCCCTGCGTAGGATAGCAGTCAACTTAATATTGGTATTTTGGGGCGAGCGGTCCCGAAGTCAATTCATAGTAGAGACCTCGGTCCAAAAGGTTTCTCAGGCTAGCCATCCTGACTGTAAGTGAGGTTTTCCCTTGGCTTACTAAGGAAATAGCGGGATAGTACCTAATATACAAGCTCCAGGACATTTCCTTGCTTTCCTCGATAATGAGCTCGCCGATGGACGTCATCCCTACCAAGTAACGAGTATAATGCCATAGATATCGGTAATACCCAGAAATATGTATAAATAAAGTTAAATAAAGAACCAGTAGTTATAGTATAGATGTGCTACTTCAAGTTAATATTAAATTGCATAAATTTTCAAGTTTGGAAATCTGCCATTATCTGAAATGAAACATATTATTATTATTATTATTATTATTATTATTATTATCATTATTATTACATTTGAAAAATACATGGAATTTTCTAAGAAGATAGAATGAATAGATTACTAAAACCAATACTAAGAAATACTAACTCGACCTGCATTGTGGTTAACTCATAAGTATTCTTATCTTTGGTGGGTGTTAATAAGATTATGTTTTCACATCTATATTTACAATCAAATCTCATATAATGTCGTGTGAAATGTTAGGCTAAGATTGGCATTCGTTTTCTTTTTGAGTTGAGCGTTCCTTTCAGCACCGGAGCTATATAAGATGTAGGCCTACAGCTTAACATGTGATCCGAACTACATGAGCACTCACATAAATCGAACCCAGGTCTCCATGCTAACCATATAGCCATGAGGGAGCTTTGTATTGAACTCATCCATTAGCAACAGTTGGTGGTAGAAATGACTGGGAATTGGGGGTATGGTGGCTCAGAGATATGGTGTTCATACGAGGGTCCCTCCCAGTTGGATCTCAGTTTATGTGAATTTATGGAGGACAAAATCTTGTCTGTGGATTTTTTCTCGGTTCTTGCTTTTTCTCCAATATTGCCATTCCACTAATTCTTACGCAATCATTTGTTTCATTAACCATCCGTCTCCTTAAACCTACAGGACATAAACTGAAATTGAAACGTAAAATTGAAAGATTATTTTGACATAGTTTTGCGATCTTCCCTTATAACACAGATACAGGTTGATGATGTGTTAATACATTTAATTTCAGCAATGTTACTCGACATAAGTTTAAAAAATGCACAACTATAAGAACACGGTTTGTAACATACAGCTCTGAACACACTGTGAACTGTCTGTGAAATGCAATACTGTATTACAAAGAATATTTAAAATAAACATGGAAAATTCTCTTGCGCACGATTAATCATCTTGAAGCAATGAAGATGGTAGGTAAACCTCAAAGACTATGTTACATCAAAATTAAAACTTTTTACCGAAGCGATTAGAAAAGTCACCTGTTCCCACATTATATGCGGAAACTCCAAAGTTGGGGTTAAATTCACCCCATTTCTTTGGCTCAGTGATGATTTCAGAGGTACTGCTATTCTGGGAAGAAAATTTCTCTAGTTTTCAAAGAATTCATGTGTTTGATCGGAAACAGCATTGCATTATTAGTGTTAGCTTGAATGTTATGGTATTTTTTATTTCCTTTCATGAGGGTTCCAGACGCTTTTGTCTTTCAAATGCAGCCAAATTCTTTACATTCACTGTTAGAATTATAAATTCATGTCGAAATCAATTTACAATTTTCAGAAACTGTTTCAAATTGAAAAAAATCTGAGCTAATTGTTCCAAGCAATAATAAAAATCGCTGTTTTTATTTATTTTCAGTAAACATCTAAAGATGGTCAAGAGCAAATGCGTTTTTCTCGTTTCTGAGAATAGTTTTGATAATAAGTTAACGACTTAATTTTGACTTTTCAAAGTCACCCTTACCGTGCAACTTTATTGAGGTGCTAGAAATTTACCCCTTCAGGAAACGTATTTCCCTGGAGAAGAAAATTTTCATATCTGGCAGTTATAACTTTCCCTCTTCTACATTTTTTTCGACTGGCTACGAAGATAGATGAAATGACTTATTTTGGCTAGCCAAACTAGGGAAACACTTTTAATTGAACTCGAACAGTTTATTTTACATCTCACTTTTCAGCCTTTCTGTAGCCGTTAGAATCACACACTTTTGTTTCTTAGAATATTTATCTATTCACGCGGAAAGTAAAATGTTTTGGCAAGGAGCAATTTGAAGAATGTTGAAGGGGTCGAAAAGTCAACAAATGTTTAGGTCTGAATTCCTGGAAAAGCACCCGTGTCAATGCCACATCATTCACTCAAACAGGTCATATTGTAAATTTGCCTGCGGTGCGAGAACTTATTGTTTCTTCTAGAAAGTGGAACGAGAATTGTTATTGTTAATACAATTATCATTGAACATCGTTCTACAAATACTTTCGAACTCTGGTCAACAGAGCAGCATAAACAGGATGAAGTGAGCCGATGTGTTGAAAGCACTCCTCAACAAAAAGCTGTGGCTGGGTGGATGGGTTATGTGTGTACAGGTAAATGTACACATTCAAAGAAAATGTCTTTGAACCTGCAGCGGGTAAGTGCGTGACTTCGAGCCCCAAGAATGTCTATCTTGACATTTTTTCCACGATTTTCCTCACCTTCAACAGCCAAGTATTTATAAAAGTCCTTGTCTTATATCCTGTCTTTATTAACCCTATTCTGTCCCAACCTGCGCCAAAATGCCGAAAAGACTATGAATAAAATATAATTCAAAGAAATAGTTTTCATCCTGCTCCTCCTCTTCTTTTTCATAATAATAATAATAATAATAATAATAATAATAATAATAATAATAATAATAATAATAATAATAATAATAATCCCTTCGCAAAAAAATATATACTCATTTCCGTTCACTCATTTCCGTTTCGACACGTATCTCTCACGTGTGAAGTTGAAAAAGGAGATAGTTTCCATACATACAAGACTGTAACCAAAATAATAGTATATCTTTTTCATCTCTCGCAATATTCCGGTCAGGTTGCGTTTGGCATTACTTTTGGAATTACATTACTTGTGTCAATTGAGGACATATGGCAACTAACGAACAAAAACGTATTGTTTACAATGACAATTCATGCGGAATGAATTGTTTGTTTTGTCATTGTAATTTATGAATCTTTCGGATAGCAAAACATGAAAACATTTAAGAAAAAGTACCTTAGTTACTTCAATTATAGCAAAATCAACATAGCCACTTTTTCCTCTTTCACAGCAGTACAAAATCACCTTCACCATTGACGCTCTAGATCCTTTGTGTGGCAGATACGCGCGTAAGCAGAGGTATCAACTTATGAGATTGACCCGAATGAAGAATGCAATGATTACACGGGGAAACGGCATGAAATATTATTAGATTTATGATTATAAATCCACGAACTTTCACGTCGAAAATGGGCTTAAACAAGGAGATGCGTTGTCGCCATTATTATTTAACTTTATTCTGGAATACGCTATAAGGAAAATCAAAGATAGCAACCAGGGCCAGGTTGAACGGTATTCACCAGGTTACAGCATATGCTGATGATGTAAATTTTAATAGGGGATGATAGGAGAACAATAGAAAGAAATGCAGAGATCTTATTAAACGCTTGCAGGGACATGAGTTTGGAAGTAACTTAAATGCGGAGAAAACTAAATACATGGAAGTTCGTCGGGACCGTAATACGGCAAATTGTGGATGCGTTAAAATATTAAATAATACATTTGATAAAGTCAATAATTTCAAATATCTAGGATCAATATTATCAGACGAAAACCATATTCACGAGAAATTATATGCCGACTAAAAGCAAGGAATTCGTGTTACTATTCGGTTCAAAATCTTTTGTCGTCGCGAATTCTGTGGAGAAATTTGAAACTTAAAATATACAAAATAATAATCGTACCTGTTGTTCTGTACGGTCACCAAACATGGTCGCTTACTCTGAGGGAAGAACATAGACTGAAAGTATTTGAGAACAAGATCCTTAGACGAATATTCGGACCCAAGAGGAACGGGAATGGGAATGGTGGAAACTTCATAACGAGGAAGTACATAATTTATACGGTTTACCGAACATTGTTAGGGTAGTAAATCTAGGAGGCTTAGGTGGGCAGGTGAGGTAGCTAGAATGGAAGAAAGCAGAAACGCTTTCAAAGTCTTGACTGGAAGATAAATCGGGAAACGAGCATTAGGAAGACCTAAGCGCACATGGGAGGACAATATTAAGATGTATCTCGCAGAGATAGAAATACAAAGTAGAAACTGGATCCAATTGGCTAAGGATAGAAGTCAGTGGAGAGCTTTTCTGAACGCGGCATTGAACCTCCGGGTTCCATAGGCTATAGAGCTAGTTAGTTTATTTTTTAAAAAAAAATTGTTAGTGATTCCAAAAGTTATCAACGGGCTGAAAAGGGTTAAAATCTTTACTCACGTGTGAATTTGAAAAGAGGAGATAGTTTCCATACATACAAAACCGTAACCAAAATAATAGTATATCTTTTTCTTGTGTCGCAACGTTCCGGTCAGGTTGCGTTTGGCATTACGTTTGGTACTACATTATTTGTGTCAATTGAGGACATATGGCAACTAACGAACAAGGTCGTATTGTTTACAAAGAAAATTCATACGGAATGAATTGTTTGTTTTGTCATTGTAATTTATGATTCTTTCCGATAGCAAAACATGAAAACATTTATGAAAATGTACCTTACTTACTTCATTTATAGCAAAATCAACATAGCCACTTTTTCCTCTTTCACAGCAGTAACACATTACCTTCATCATTGGCGCTCAAGATCCTTCTACGCGCGTAAGCAGAGGTGTCAACTTATGAAATTGACCCGAATGAAGAATGTAATGATTACACGGGGAAATGGCATGAATTATTATTACATTTATGATTATAAATATTTAGTGATTCCAAAAGTTATCAACTGGCTGGAAAGGGTTAAAATCGTATACTGATAGTACAACGATGAATCAAGTTCTTTATTACTGAGCCACATTAAATAATACGTCTCTTATATTGAGTCCATTTTTTTATTTATATTATTTATTTTCTTATTTATCTGGTTGCCTGCCTACCAGATATTGACAAACTCATTATTTAACAATTATATATATATGTAAATAACTTCTTCTTGGAAATAACGTGGGTTAGTACATATAAAGAAATACGCATTGCGCATAAGTATATACAACGTATCGTTGTATATAATGACACCCGAACGGAATTTCCTTTTTATTCATTAACTTTCATGAAAAGGAAAAGAATTCTGGACCGTTTATATACACATGGATCATTCGAGTTTTCAAATGCACCTCGTATATTAAAAAAATCATATAATTATACATAAATATATCATATTTAATTCTATAACAATATCATTATCATATTTATTTATCATATTTATTTTAAACTTTATTATCATGAGGCGCATTCGTTATTAGATTAAGAAATTATTTAAGTCCTTTTTCGGGTTCATTAAAAAGCTTTTAGGAGTTATTTGATTCCTTTTCGTGGCCATTACATGCTTTGTTACAATTTAATAATTATTTACTTGGGCATCATGAAGAAGGTTTTGAAAAAGATGTATGTGATAGTCATATAGTCGTTCTTTGAACGCCAAAATGATCAAATATAACATATAATTAAACAAAATATAAATTGAGATTGAATTGTCGATAATAATCAGTACATAGCATATTAATTAATATCTTATTAACATCATGACATGAATAATGAAATTAATGTTATATGTTGGCAATCATAAGAAAACATATAAATAGTATGGAACATTTGAGAAACTCAAGATTAAATAACATAAAGTAAAATCGAGAAATCATAATGATAGTTGAAGCAAAATCAATTGAGTACGGTCTGTTCAAACATCGGAATTCCAGTCTAAGTTACATGAATGGAACACGAATAACGAGATTGATAATACAAAATAAAAAAGCATAAATAATATGAAACACAAATATTAAGTAATACACAATATAACATCAAGGCATATGAACTCAAGATTAAATAGCATAAACTAAAAATACATTAAATCAACTCACATATTTCCATTCTGTTAAGTGTTCTTTACATTAGCTTTCGTTATGACTTCAGGAGGAACAAAAGTTTTGATTAAATCCATTCATCGTTTTCTTGTGTTTTAGTAGGCTGCCATAACTTAATTTCATCAATATTTCGTAATCCTAAAATTTTCCCAGTTCTTATATCCATATGTTCAAATACTTTAGGATTAGTTTGTTTCGTACATAAGCCTGTGCAGCAAACAAATCGCAAAATGTATGTATTTTTTTAATGAAGCATCGCTCTGGGGATATAATCTTACGAATACCAAATCATTAGGCTTAATTTTAATTTTACCCAATTGCTGTTCTTCAACTTTCAAGTTTCGAAACTTGAATTTTTGCATTCTAAGAAAAAGTATCATACTCACAAGATGTGAATAATCAATTTCATTATTTCCATCAGTTTGAATCCCAAAATGTTGTCCAATTGGTGCGACATAGTCGGTCCCATTATGAATATTGGCAGGTGCAACTCCTAAAGTATCAGACACCGAATAATTTAGAAAATATGTAATTTCAGTCACATGTTTGACCCAATTACTCTGTTTACCACGACAGTAATGTCGGAATAACATTCCAAGGTTTCGATGTATATTCTCAACAACTGAACTGCTGGGATGATACAACGTTACGAAGTGTATTTTAATGCCAGCAGTATTCATGGCACGCAAAAATATATCACTGCGGAATTGTCCTCCATTATCACATAGTATATGTTGAACCGGACCACAATCTGGGATGTAAACGTTCAGTATACGGTTAACAATCGCTGATGAGGTAGCTCTACGCAGAGGATAAGCGACTATATATCTCGTAAAAATATCCATTACGGTAAGCAGAAATGTTTCGGCAGTAGGAGCTCTAGGAAGCGGTCCATACAAATCTATAGAAATGAACGAATGTGGACGTTCAGGTATTATGGACAACATAGATTTATATATGGATCGATTTATTATGCTTGATCTTCATACATCCTTCACAATCATTAATATAATTCTTGATTTGGGATCTAAGCAATTTCCAGTAAAAGGATTTTTTAATTAGGGAATACACTTTTATAATCATCATGATACGCCTTTAATATACACGGAACCAATTTTGGTGGAACACAAATCTTGATTCTATGTTCATATCTGAAGTCTTTAATTACCAAAATATTATTTGACATTTGATACAGAGTGTTCCAGGAACGAGGACAGTCACATTTATCTGCACATGACGTCAAATGTTGAATAATGTTTGCATTAGGTGCATATTCTCTTTGGGAATATTGCAATTCATCGACGGAAATATTGGAAATTTCTTCCTGTAAAATTTTGAACACATTTATCTATAACACATGGTGAGTTTCACTAGGGAACAATCTGGATAACGTATCTACTGGAACATTCTCCACCCCTTTTATGTGTTTAACTTCAAAATCAAAAGATTGTAACTCTAATGACCATCTTAATAAACGGCGATTATATCCTTGTATTTTCTTCAAGTGACATAACGAACTGTGGTACGAAATGACCGTAAAATGAATCCACTGAGATATGCAGCGAATTTTTGTAACGAAAAACGTACCGCCGAAAGTTCAATTTCCGTAATAGTATACCATTTTTCAGCGTTTTTCAAAGTTCGACTGACACAATGTATTACAGAAGGTTCATTTGTAGAAACACCAGGTTGCCAAAGTATCCCAGAAATTCCTGTAGGTACACCATCACATTGAACATAGAAAGGACGATTATAGTCAGGATGATTCAAACGAATATTTTTCATAATGCATGTTTTCAAATGTTGAAAGCTTTGTTCTTGGGCATCTCCCCATCGCCATGGTATTCCTTTCTTGGTTATTGAGAATAAAGGTTCGGCGATTTCGGCGAATTTTGGGATTGATCTCCTGAACCAATTGAAAAGTCTTAATATTTGTCGAGTTTCTTTCAAATTAATGGGGACTGGTAGATTTCTAATTGCTTGCACTTTGGAATCACTGTAACACATTCCACTTGCATCGATTGAGTACCCAAAAAATTCAATAGACCTTTGAAAGAATTTGGATTTTTCAATATTTAGAGTTAAGCCGAAATTTTCTAATCGCTGAAGAACTAAGTCTAAATTCTTCAAATAATCTTCGGGTGTTTTTCCCATAATCAAAATATCATCGGCATAATATACGACATTACTACATAAATCTTGCCTTAGCACTTGATTTAAACAAGATGCCAATGCTGCACTACCATTTATCAATCCAAACACCACTCGATTATATTCATATAACTGACCTTCAAACAAAAACAAACGATATCTTACTTGTTGTAACTTAACATGTGAGTTTAATTTTCTGAGATCCATCACTATTCTCAGTTTTCCGTCTTTCTTTGGTATTACGTGCAACGGGTTTAAATGTATGCTTTGAGAAGGTCTAATTATTCCTTGCTCTAACATCTCTGATATCTGTTTACGCAAATTTTCTCTAAATCGATATGGGATAATATAAGGTTTCGTCACAATGGGATCTTTAGTATCTACTTCAATAGTATATACAAAGTCCTTACAGCAACCTGGGTTAAGTGAAAACACTCTCTTATGTTTATAGATTATATCTTTAAACGATGAAATAATTCGGTTATCAAGAGAACCCAATGAATTTAGAATATCATCTACACAATTACGAAAAGAAAGATCCCCATTTTCTATCATCCTTTTACTAGCATTAGCTTTCTTCAACTCATTAGCTTTAACATCTAAAACATTATTTACGAAAGGTTGACATTGAGATGCGATGTTATCTTTAGCGGGGATTAATTTCTGAATTACTACGTCATCTAATGTACGTATAGTAAAGGTCTTGTTTTCAAAATCTAAAACGGTACGTAATTGCGTTAAAAAGTCTAATCCAATTAGTATCTTTTCGTTCAATTCACTAATAACTAGAATAGGGATCGTGATTTTATAATTTTGTATTTCAATTTCTATTTGTGTTTTGCCTAGAATTCTTTTTTATGCTTGCCTGTGTAATTAACCAATAACAAATTGTCTACCTTTTGTAATGTAGGATTTTAATAATTTTAGGTAATTTCACGCCAAAAAGCATATGACAAAAGGGATACGGTAGCTCCTGTATCAATTAAAGCATGAATGGAAATATCATTAACTTTTATATTCACTCTCTCCGTACAAAAGGTTTTTAAAAAGACAAAATCCAGTCTCACAATCAAAAAGTTGATTGGAAGTGTCTAACGCTGACGTGGCTACAACCCCTTCCACATCAGCACAATCTAGTTTAAATTACTTTGATTCATAACTTCGGTTAAATTACACTGTACTCCACATTCTTGGGTACTTCCTTGGTGATTATGCATTGCTACAGCACTCGGATTTCTACATGTGTAATTACAGCCATCTGTATATCTTCTATCAAAGTAATTTCTACCATTTTGAATTTCTATTTTGCACTAAAGAGCGACAGTTGTTGTTACTGTGGTTATTTCTCCTGTTTGCGTTTCCACGGTTTGCTTGCACCGGGTTACCGGTAGCATTGTTTGTTCTGCCATCAACTGTGTTTTCTAAATGTATACTTCAATTGCGCACTGGGGCATATTGTACATGACCACGAATAGAATTGCTTTGACCTTTGTCCTGTCCTCTATTACAATTTTGTGCTACAAATTGACTTTCATAACCCTGAAGAAGCATTATTAAATGACTAAAGTTAACACATTGCGTGGGCATTAAAAGCTGTTGTAATCTAAAGGGCAATAGTATACGGATAGAGGCGATAATCCTTGATTCCGGGTGACCCGGATTTAACACTCTCAACTCATTAAATGTAGAAATTACGAATTCTGTAATATTCTTATGCAGCTTTGGATTGAAGGGTTTCGATCTTAACAGCGCGTATCTATTTGCTATTATGAAGTCGTTTTCATAATTAGAGAGCAATGCATTTTTAAAGTCAGCATACGTATGGAGATTATTTCATATGGCCTTAAACCACGTTAGACATGGTGGCAACAATGCATGGGGCAGTAATTTCAAATATTGAGATTCGTCTATGTCCATCAACTCACATTCATCTTCAAACTTTTCGAGAAATCCCCTCGCAGTTATATCTTCTGGTATACCACTAAATTTTGTGATTGACTTCACTTCAATAACACGCAAAGATTTATTTGCTTTAACCCTTAAATACCTGTGATGGGCACGCTTCTGCTGAAATGATCGCCTCACTCTTCTTTCTCCTTCTGTACTATCTTCATTACCCGAAGACGGGTTATCTTCAAGCGTTGTTCGGTGATGACGTAGAGATACCCAATCATTGGAAGTGGGATGTGCAGAATTCATGTGCCCACCATCTTGCACTGCGCCTTCTGACATACGATTTTCTTTTATAAAATTCAATTCCTCCTGGAGTTGTTTAATCAGGTTCTCATGTTCTTCTACGACCGTCTCGACAGCATTCACAGAATCTTGAATGTCAGTACACCTTTGAACTAGTTTGCCCATTTCATCCTCATGATGTTCAAATTTAGCTTTGATCTGTTGATTAATTTGTTGCAACTGCTGTTGCAAACCGTCATTCCGTTGTTGCAATTGCTCCAAGCGCTCATCAACATGTTGGGCTTGGTGATTCGTCTTTTGATCTAGCTTTTCTAACTGATGATTCAATTCAGCAAATTGTTCAGTTTGTTGCTGATTCAATTGAGCAAATGGTTTCGTTTGTTGCTGATTCAATTGAGCAAATTGTTTCGTTTGTTGCTGATTCAATTGAGCAAATTGTTCTGCTTGATGTCGGGACATTTCCTTCAAAATTTCCAACATATTGGATGAATCTATTGTTGGGCTGTCCATCGTTTCACCATCTATGTCACTCAATCTGCTCCGATATATAACTCGGCCGCTTCTTAAACAAATATAATTGATGTCTGAGTCAATTTTGGTCGTTTTTTTACTAAACTTAAAAAAAACGCTCCTTCTCAACTTCCCGGGTTTCTTGTACCATTTACAACGATAAATCTGGACACTGGTTCTTTATTACTGAGCCACATTAAATAACACGCACACTTCGTCTCTTATATTGATTCCATTTTTTATTTATATATTATTTATTTTTATTTATCTGGTTGTCTGCCAACCAGATATTGACAAACTCATTATTTTTACAATTATATATATGTAACTAACTTCTTCTTGGAAATAACCTGGGTTAGTACATATAAAGAAATACTCATTGCCCATAAGTATATACAACGTATCGTTGTATCGTTGTAATAGCCCTGCTCATCAGATATGTTTGGGGGTATGTTAATAAAATTTAAAAAATATAAATGGTGTATTAAATCATTCAATGTTTTCTTCATAGATAAAAGTCCACTCATATATTACCAGCATATAAATAAAGCAAATTATCAATAAAGTAAGGAATTTGCTTTAAGGGAAAAACACATTTTATAATTAATAACATTGATATAAAAATTAGCATTACAAATCGTTTAATCAGAACTCTAAAAATTGAAGTATTCCTCAAAATAGGAGAGGAATAATTATAACTTCTCTGAAATCATAATGAAGTTTACAATATACACACGTTTCCGAAAAGAGTGGGTTCAAATTGTGATATAATCAGTAAGCTAAGAAAACAAAGAATGGAAATCTGAACTTTACAAAACATCTCATGTTCTGTGATACAATACGGATTAATAAATCTAAGCGTAAATTTCATAAAAGATACATGCAAAACCTGGCTGGCGATTTTTTTAAACGAAAGAAGTTATTGCCCAGAAATATACCTGTTCAAGGATCCCAATATATAAACAACATTATAGAGAAAATTTACAACATAATCGTGGAACGTAAAACTTAAAGATTTCATTTATTTCTTCTTTCATGTATTTGAGAACATGAGCCGAGAGCAAAATTAATTGATTTCCATCAAAGACAGAGGATCAAGCTCTAGGTTTAGGTCTCCCAAACACGATGGGTTTATATTGATATTGTATTGAAGGTAGCGTATTTGTTGGGAATTCGTTGCCATGAATAGTATATCGCATAAACATGAATCATGTGAATCATGCATTTTGTAGTAATGCAATATAAATTTTTAATTCCCTAATTACGTGCATAAAAAAGATCCATTTTCAACACATGAAAATAGGTGTGAGTCAGTATAAGTTATTCATTGAGATCTACTTACGAAATAGTGTGTTGTAATTGAATTTCCAACTACTGCGACAACATAAAAATCGAGAATAATCCATATTTAAAATATTATCAAAGACAATCTGTTCCTGCAACTGGAGGTTGGATCATTGCATAAAGTTGGTCATGGTATGGAAAGGTTCCTTGGAAAATTGTTTTGCTCACTGATGACTCTATAGTCCGAGACAGCCGAACTCGCATATGGTGTCAACTTCGTGTCCGTAGCGCGATGTTGGCAAATGTCTGGTGAAAAATTTAGCTTCTAGCAGGCAAATTGTGTGGTACAAGTCTCAGTAACTACACCCATTATTCCATAAAACACAAATCTTTGACAGTAATATGATCATTAATGAATGTATTTTACTAATGCTATTGTTTTCTGTTTCTAATTGGTATGAATACTATATTTGGTTTGGTTCGAATATTCACATGATAAGCAAATGAATGCACACATACTTGACATTAGTTGGCAAGGTACCTTGTTTTCATCTTTATTTAGATGCATCCGAGGATGAAACGTATGAGTCCGCAAAGCGAAGGGCAATATTTCCATCAGAGGCGAAAAAGGTATCTCAGTAAGCAAACAACATGATACCCAGCAATTCATAAATTGTTCATACGGAATGCTTGATGGTCCAGTGAGGATACATGACCTCTAATGATAATTATCTTAGATTTCAACAATGCCTTTAAATATTTTTTAAATGTGTTGTAGGATTGTTGGGATTTTCCCATTTCCTTCCATTATTTTAATTCCTCCCATTGCTTTGAAAATTCACCCATTATCAATAATTTTACTTATTTTTTCTCTGTTTTAAAACAGAGGGAATATGCGAGGTTCATTGGATAAATAATTTAGTTTATAGTTTAACGTTTCACGAGCATTCACCCAAACTAAGTGGCACAATGGAGAAAATGGGAAAATGAAACATCAAGAAAATTCACGCACACGGTATTGTCATCCAGGAAGCACACGTCAAGAGCTGGGATCGATATCAGAAGCCCACACACCATAGGCGAGTATTCTACCACTAAACCACAGTTGCCGAAAATAAGAATTTTGCCTTTGATATTTTGATTTTATCGGTGAAGATATGTATATTCTAAATTTGAAAACACTATAATAGAGACACTAGTTTTTTTTCTTCGTCCTTAAAATTAAAAAGTTAATCTAAACTTCTGGCACAAGAAGCTCGTAGAGAACAAAGACTAAATATATTTCTGATGACAAGTGATGATTTCAGATGGAAGCCCAAGGCTAAAATCTCTCCAGAACATTTCTACGATCGTCAACCTGGTCTATCAATATTTTAGTAATTGTAATTTTACCTTCCTCTTTACTTAAAGTGTGGCTGGAAGAAACTTGTGTAATCACCGAAGTGTTATAGCGCGTTTCACAACAGATATTCATAGTTACAAGGGATTCATAAAATTAATCTTTTGTAAGCTAATTTTCATTGCTAAAATAAACTTTTATGATTAAATACTAATCTAAGTAAAATCATAGGTAAATAGAAACAGCTGTTAAATACGAAACGAATAAGCCACTAACGTGTATGTTTCACAAATATTCTCAGCAAAATATGCTCTACAAGTCTCAATTCCTGTTTCAGATTAAAAATGTCAAATTTATGTGTCACTTTAGTCCTTTACTTTGTTGCGCTGTCAAAGTCGCTTCTACCGGTTTGGTGGACGTGAGAGCGGCGCTGAAGCTCTTACGTCAGTTTGAGTGCCATGTACTATAGCAAAACATTTTGCTAAGACAACAGGAATGAAATTATTGCAATGTGGAACAAACGTTAATGAAAATGAAATGAAACATTTAAGTTAATTGCCTCACGATTATTCCTGTTAGCCTAAGGAAGGTAATTAAAGTAAGTGTATAATGGTGTAAGAATTGTTGGAATGTGAATGTGGGAGGAAACGGGGTTAACCTGAGAAAACCCACGGACAAAGATGTTATCCCCGACAGAAGTCCTTTCCCTGAGATCGAACGAGGATGAATGCTCTACCACTCAGCCACCATGCAAAATGAAACCTTTTTAAGAACGTTAGCGATGGTAACCTATTAACTGGTTCTTGAATCATGGAACACGTGAAGCTAATTCCATATTTATACAAAAGCTAAAAAAAACTTAAAACTTAGTTTTGTGTGGATATCAACGAAAGAAAAGAAAAGCCGCTTAACATTCTGTCTTCAACTGTTTATCACTACACATCTTTAAGGGAAAAGGGGACAAAGAAGTAGAATGCCAAACAGAGGAAACGTACACCAAAAGAATAAAATATTTCTTACATGAATAAGAAACTTTGAGACGACACCACTTAAATTACCATGATCATCGCGGCTTACTTACATCACCAGTCCTGCTGTTTTGTAAGAAGTGAATTAGATATTTTTCACATATAGTTAGCAAACAAGTATATTATATAATCATATTATTGCATATTTCAACTTTCTGTAAATAGGCTGAACATAACGTGCGCGGCTTAACTTTGTTTATTATAAAATATGTGTCATATACGATATTGTACAATGTATATAGAAGAAGTCTCTAAATTTTGATCACTCAAAACATGCTACGTATCAGTAGGTCATGTATACTCTATTATACGATGCGTCCTTTATTTAGAAAAGATATTTGTCTTTGCTGACAACGGCCTCGGATGGAATAGGTTAAACTCCGAATGTCATACCAACACTGAGATTAGGTAATCAAAGGATTATACCTTGTGTTTCATAACAGTCTTATTAGTAGATGTTAAAATACATCCGTAGCCCATGGAGCCCTCGGGATGAGGGTTTCAGGTGAATAAGCAAAATGCCATTAATTATTTTTTCGTGCTATCGCTTGCATATATGGTTGGTAAATTCACGCGTCCAGGCGTATTTGCATGTTTTTAATTTTACACAATAGCGATTTGAAATTCTACGTGTAACATTGTTGCGAAAGTTTGTACCATGAGATCTTTCAATTTGGTGTTTCTGAAGTTAATAAGTTTGACTACGTTTTATTTCTGACGGGAAAAAATGTGCCTCAATCAGTTACTTCCTTCCGCCGCGTCTTCTAAGTGAAAAAGATTAAGTTACGCCCTTTAGAAATTGAAAATAAGATACAACTATAGTGTTATGTATTCATGAATACACAGATGACCATTAACGAAGTCGAGCAGGGTTGCGCCTAAGCGATGCTCTAGTAGTTTACTTACTGCCAGGGCAGCGCCCCAGTAGATTCTTAGGTAATGAGTACCAATCTTTATATTGATTTGCGAGACAATTTGTGCTTTGATGTTCCACGGTTTGAATGGAGAAATATGCAAGTCCCATAGTCTGTGTAGTCATTGTTACATTAAAATAATAATAATAATAATAATAATAATAATAATAATAATAATAATAATAATAATAATAATAATAATAATAAAATTAGTACTATGAATACAGGTTGAGAAATCTTGCTTGGAAGTACTCGCTAGCAACAAAAAATTATTAGCAAGACTATTTTGCAGTCACAGTGTTTATAGCAATAAGCGAAAATCACTTTGCAACACAGTAAACATGTCAATACATTTTTTTGTTTGTTTATTGGCATATCTTTTAGAAATAAAGAATGATATCTGGTTCTTGAATTCAAATTTTTGATTGTTGTGATTTTACTAGCCAATGCAAAAGAAAGTTCTCGAGCAGGCGAGTGGATTTTTCAAGCCCAGAACATGAACAAGAACAATATTAACAACAATAAAAATAAGAAACAAATACACTTGATTGGGCGCCTCGGTGCTTTGGTAATCACCGTGGCCGTACGTCACTGATGACGACACTCCAGTGTGGTTGTAATTGCGGCTAGGAAATAGTTATGCCCCTGATATACCTAAATATGTTGCTTCTTTTCAAAAGAACAAATTGAACTATCATTAAGAAAGTTTGCTTCTCGCACTTTATGTTTTAAATAAGAAATTTTGTAGTGTTATACTCGTTACAAAATAAGAATACTTTACAACACAATAATAATTTTAAAAAATGTGGCTTTAAATGCAACTTAAGTAATCCGAAAACTTCCAATTGCTAATAGTTTCGAGTAAAATACGGTGTCCCTTTAATCCCGGAACATTTAAATCACTTTTTAAATTATATACCAAGCAAAACATTGAACTTCTTTATATTCATCATATCATTATTCATCAAATTAAATGTTAAAGGAGGTAATGTTCATAGCATGTATTAACTGCGCTTGAGACAGGTATAGGTTCTTAAGAACAGAAACATAGGATCCCTACCACTCGCATATTCCACTTTTAAATCCACATGTTGTGCAAATGAACATTAGAGTGTAAAGGATGATGTCACCTTCTTTACAAAATGGAGTTTGGTTATGATTTGCCATTATTATCCTCGGCTCCTCACTTAATTCCTGGACTTCAGCAACTCATTATAAAGTACGACTGAAGAAAGACCAGGAGGAAATTCTCTAAACGCTTTAATAATATAATATGTAATGTGTTCAACTTTCATTTCTATTTTTTTTCTTTTGTTTTGCTCCCTTTTCTTCATACAAATAAGGAATGCCAGTTTACTTGTTCCCAAATAAACATCAGGAAGGAACTAATCAAAGGGAGAAAAGTTATATGTTAGTTTCATTTTTTCTTAGATGTTTTACACTCTGACTTTCATGATACGCCTTTTACATGCAATCATATCTCCATTCATATAAGGAGTTCAGTTCTGAAAGCTTACGGCAGATAGAGGAGGTTAAACAAGAAGCTTGTGCTAATAACTCAAATTGACAATTTTGCGAGTTACGCTCCTACGTGCTTCTATACACGATAAAGACCTTCTCTTTGAGGGCGGACCTATGGAGGGGTTTTCGGATTTTTTCGTAGCATTCCTTATCTTCTTCGTTTCTTCCTGAAAGGTATAGTTTCCTCTGCAACTGATTGTTTATAATCGTTAAAGCGCGTGTTTGTGATTCAGCCAGGTAATTTACGGTATGTGAGGACGCATGGATCCTTGAACGCCTATACTGGAGGAAAAATAATCTCAAGATTGTTTTTCAAATATGTACATGGAGCAGTATTGTATGACCGAGCATTACTAGTACTCTATATGCTCTAAACACCAAAATACTACATGTACTAGAATACTCTGAAACTTTGAAAACACTGTTTAGAGTACTGCAAAATGTTAAACTGTGAGTCCATCTAAGCTAAATAGAATCTATCTGAAAGGTTTCATCTCCCTCAGTGGGACTTGGAATATTTTTACGTAGTTAATATGTATAAACGAATACACTAATTATGTTGTCATTATGTGTGTATTTTATATAAGGAGAAAGCAAAATGGTTCTTTAAGTAAGAAGCAAAACTTATGGTCTCACTCAGTACACGGTACTACAGACGATCACACAGAAATAGGTGATAATGAATTTAGAAACTAGAATGTAGTTAGATACAGGAAGCAGGATCAGAAGCATAGTTTCTGTAAAGAAGAAAATCGGAACTTTTTAAGAGCGGGAATTTATATGTTTATAAAGAAAGTGCAAGTAGAAAATCAAGAATTCCAATAGTGGTTTGTATCTTAATAATGGACCTTAATTCTCGGAGTTACTGTGTTACATATTTCTGTAAATCCTTGACATTTTGAGCGCAACAACAAGAAAAATATGCAAGGTTTCTATTTGTATTCATTGACAGATTTTGTGATAGAAATGGTCCAACCAATTAACAAACAGTAATAGGAACACAGTAGATGGTGAATAGTCTACTTGCACACAGTATTGCCACACCACATTCACCTGAAGATGAGGTCGATGTCAACCTGCGAAACATCGTAGGATATAACTGTATTTACTTGGCTGCTAGCCCTTGAAGACTACGTCGCACAATGCGTCCCAGGAAAGCTTCAATAGAAACTTGTTGTCCATTAATGTAATGCAAGCTGTAATGTTGTCGTTTAATTCATTAAGCGAAAAGTATGAACATCCACACTTTTCTTATAATCATCAGCTTTGTTTCCCTCTTTGAGCCGAATGATTTCCCTTTGTTCCAATTTGCTAATGACGTATACCAAATGACGTGAAACTGATAGGCAATCAATGTAGAACCGATAATTGGCAAAAAATAATTTAAACGGCTTACTTGCTTATGTCAAGGATAAGTACATCTAGCGTTTATATGGAAATTTCCCTATGTGTAAATATATGCATATAGACATTTTCATCAAAAACCTAGCTTTGTTAATGGAATGCCAAGGAACTGAAGCTTCATGTCGCTGCAATACTAGTACCTTTGAATGTGCGGGAATTAGTCAAAATGAGACAAAGACATAGTGATTACGATATAGTTTTGTTTCAATTTCTGAAATGAAATATTGTTTTAAATCCAATTAAATTTTCAACGTTGAAACCCAAGCTCTTAAATAACGCCATTCTTTTACTATAGCTCTTGATATATGAGTTAGATAAGCCGATAAAACTTTTCAAATTACTTTTGTTGCAGCCTTTTTAGTCTCAAATATTAACATTTCTTTGATACTTTAATATATTTTCCTAAAACTCTTGAGACAACACTCCGATTTTTTTGTTGAAAGAATTACGCCTCTTTCGGCGTTATACGAACAACATGCTATTATAATTCATAAAACAAAATTTGCAAATCTAACATCTCTTGCTGAAAATTATGACCCTCAAGTATATTGTCATCTGGAAATGATGTTGTTCTATCCGGCATACCATCTAGAATCATTTTGCAGGCCATTGGTAACGCTTGTGAAGAAGTTGTCTGTCCCATACGGCTTCTGAGAAATGCATAAAAAAAACTCTAGTATGGTTAAGTTTTACTGTAGTGCTGCTTAAGGTCATATACCTCTGAAATTTTGGATTTAGCATATTTGAAAGTAGGAGGTACTGAATGGCAATATTTACTGAAGTAATGCTGATATTTAATGTAGTCGTTATATTTTAAAGATAATCAAAATTATAATTCATTCGAGTTTGGCTTGTGATGATAATCATTCGGAACCAAAGATATTGTTCCTGTAATGTGAATACTTTTGATGATAGTGAGCTGTTTTGTGTATTTATTCAGTTGAAAGAGTTCGTGGAAAGGTTTTGGTGGAATGCAGTATATTTCAAATTCTCATATTGTGTACGTAGTGCTAGAAATGGCCTATACCATCAGGGGCTTACGAAACAAATCTCTGTATTTGTAGAGCTCTTTGTGTACGATCGATGTCTAAGACTGTCTTACATCTGGATTGATATCGAACAAAATAATATTAACAAATTTCGGTGTGTATTTAATTGCTTTTTAACTTCATTCTTTGAGAAATTTAGGACTTCCAACTTAGGTGCGTTTTCCGTTGAAGTAAAGACTATCCCAAAATCCTTCAACCGATATTCATGGTGCATTTTTCTTTAAAGAAATGGGACATCTGTTTGCATTTGACACAAGAAATTTCAAAGTGTCTTTTGATATTCTCTGGTGAATAGCCCGATTTAGGTGTGAACAAATAACAAATAGGAATATTCAAAGCCATCAATGTTCTTCTTTGTTATCTCTGGAAACTATATGAGCACGTGGTGGCAATATGTTGTCTGTCGGTGAAAAAACATGTATGTTCATATTTCTTAAGCACGTGAATAGTGTATTCTGATAATATATTTTCCTGTCAACTTCCCTGTTACAGTGGTTTTCTAGGATATTTAGTTGAGGGGATCATGGCAGTTTAATCATGACTTACAATCTTTGTCAAGTCTTGGGCAAAAAAAAATGGACAGATACTTAAACTTTCCATTGTGCTGAAACAGTGTGAAAATATCTAATCTATCTTTCTAATTGTTTTTTGTATACTGTCAATTAAACAGCGGTTGTAAATTTTACAACTCTTATATTGATAAGGCATACGATACGAAATATGTAGAACCGGTAGATTGGATTCCTAGCTTTATAGTACTGCTTAAGGTATTTTTTTTTGTTCAGTGAACACATTGTCGTTTACGCAGCTCTCTTTGACACGTGTCGATAAATAAACCGAGTTGTTTAACTCTTATATTATGTGCTCTCTTTTCTGATGTTGTCTTCCTTGAATATAAAGTATGTTTCCCTTTTACCTCCCCTGCCTTCCTGTTCCATTTCGGTTGTATGTGGTGATCTGCGCAACAAGCAGGGATACTTAGGCCATTTTCTTGGCACGGGAATATAAATTATTCTTTGTTGGATTTTTCTATTGGTGTGTTTATTCATTAGAGTTGAGGTCCGGTTCCCTGTGCTGCGGCTGCAACTTTTATTGTTGTGATGTACATGGTTTTATCGGTGATACTCTAGGATCGAATTGATAGAAGTTGTTCGATTAAGTGCTGCTGGCTCCGTATAGGATGGGGATAAGTACAGTTTTATTTGCGATTAGTTAAATACAGGTGTGGTAGTAAAAAATTGTTTTTGGAGTGGAGCGGATAGTATTTGTAAAAAGACAGGTAATTGTTCATGTAGCAAATGTACTGGAAACAAGGATCCTTACCAGTGAAGTGTGACATAGTAATTTTTGGTCGTACTAAGCGTTAAGACATTGAGAAAACTCCACGTAGTGACTTTATTGCGTTAACTCTTGTGTCGTATCTAGTATAATAACCTACTTTATACTAAATGACTCTCATTCTATTTTCCTAAGAAAGTAGCGTAGACACTTGAAGCAAAGGTGAGATTTGTTTGTTCCTATGACGAATGTGACGCAAGCGGCCGTATAGCATGTACTTTCCTACGAAAATAAGTGTCAATTGTCGTTAATCTGATATGTTTTCTGTATGTTGCTGCTCAACTTTCTAGAGAGGTTCCTCGGTATGCTTAAGCCAACTAGTCTTGGCTTTAAATTTTCATATTGTTCTGATTTTGGTTCTTGAGCTTAAACGTGAAATCTAGAGCAGTATCCTTTGTAGGTACATTGAGAGGACGGCTGTCCGGGTTACTGTGTTACCATATGATCATACAACATAAAAATTCGGTCGGTATCCTCTGTTATGATATGTTATGACTTGTTCAAATGTGAAATGTTAATAGACGTCAGTGATGCACCCTACATAATTTGTATGACTGGTCTGATGCTGTAACTATCTGCTATAAATATTTCTTTTCCTGGGTAGTTTATCACATATAAATGTAAAACAATCCTACTTCTGGCTTAGTTTGCTACTGCTTAGAACCCGAAAGAGGATGTTCTAAACTAAAATGGTGTCTATTCAATAGTCAAAGTCAAAATTTATTCTCGAAATAATGCGCAATTGCAATTTCCCTAGCCTTAGTGTTCGATGTAAATAACTGAGAAACCGCGCCTATCAACCAAGTAAGGTTCTATAGATATACTGAAAATAAAGTCCACGGGGATTTTATACTTGACTCTTCAGTATAAAATATGTTTTTATAGATTGTTGCACAATATATTTTAGTGTTTTTCCTTAGGTTTTTGTTCACTCTAAAGACTATCTGTGATTAAATTAAAAACAATATTCTCTGGCATCCTATATTGACCTTTCGTAGAAACTTTATTTCAGTATTTTTAAAGCGGACTCAGAAAGTAAGAACTGGACGAAAATGAAGATTGTTCTGTAGCTCATACAGACATGGAAACAGGGATTTAAAGGACTATACTCCATATATTATAGTAGCACCGGTAGTAGGGATTAAGGAATATATACATATCGGCACGGGTAGAAGGATTTTGTAGGTAAATGTACAGCTCAGGCATTGATAACTCCTTAGCCCCGCATCTTCCTTATATAACCAACCTTATTGTGGGAGGATCTGTGCAGGAGATGTCGGATTTTTTCGTAGTTTAGGTACTCCCTTCGTATATTCCTGAAAAAAGTAGCTCATAGTAGGTTTGAATTCACGGATCGTTGTCATATGACCCGATTACTTGACAAGCTGATAACACATCTTTTGAATGTCATACCACAAGTAAGTGATGGACAATTAGAGCTTACACACACCCTTTCAACGTAATTTCAATCGATGAAATTTCGTAGGGCCTGGCTAATAAGGGCAGCAATTTTGTCACACATACTTTAATATCCAAAGACAGTTCTTCCCTTTTCCTAATTGATCACATTCCTCCTTTAGATTGATTCAACCTCTAACGATATGGCACCGCCTCAGCATGCGTGACTTACGAGCCTTAAACTGGCACAAATAACAATGAATTTTTACTGTCACGGCCTCTATAAGCATATGTTTATATCATTCCACTTTACAGAAAATCGCAAGAATGTACACCTTTTGTAATATATTGTCATGAGTGGTTGCAGTATATTGATTTTCATTGGCATTTATCGCCATACACATACGTAAAATTTAAACTAATTGACACAATTGCTAAATGTTTGAATTATACTAACATAAGCAGCTTGCCTTTTTATGTGACACTTCTATAATAACAATGTTACGTAAAATGAACTTTATCAAATAGTAACACGTCAGAGAAATATAAATTCCGAATACATATATTAAACCATAACTTGCAATACATTTATCATTCAATTTTACATATTAAAAACTTTCAAATGTCCCAAAAATTAATATAGGATATGAAACAGACAAGGCAATGACATTATAGTGTATAATGTATAGTAATAATATAAATTATTTCCAAAGAAAACCAATAGAGTTTCTAATTATGAAAATATGTTATTCTTCAGAAGCGTGAAATTTCAGAAAGGGAAAGAAACAAATGACATTTATTTCGTACAATTACATAGATGATTAATAATACATTCGAAGATCACAACAATATTTACACTAATATGGAATCTGAAACCAATCTGGAGATGTGGTGAAGGCTGATAAAGTTTTGAGGATTATTTTAAGTAATTTAATTCTGGAGTAATTGTAATTACACTTGAAAGACCGTAAGTTTGTATTATTGTGGAACAAATCATTCTGAAAGTTTTCGTGCATACTCTATTTTAAGCAGTATACCAATTTCACCACTTTTTCATGTTTCAAGATATATTTGCACTTATGTAAACATAATAATTAAATGTAATTTATATTTAAAACCATATACTAATTTAATATAATATACACCTAAATACTTTAATAAAGTACTTTGGAAAGAAGTTTTAATCTCCTGAATCTATCTTTCTACCAGCTTCAAATGCATGGTTTGATGACGGTATGTTTTAGAATTAAGGTATTGTAGATGTGATTGTCACTCTACATTACACTTATGTTAATAATAATATAAAACTCTGCTAACGTGGTTGTTTTAGAATGATTTCAAAAGAGTGGTATCCTTGTTACGTAGGCCTGCACCAGAAGTATCTACTTGTAGGTTAGAAATGTAATTTGAGAAGATAGCTTTTTCATTTGCTTTGCGGAACAGTAGTAACTTTATGGTGCAACAAAGTAGTACAAAAATGCCCTGCTTCGGATAAGTGTATAGTACACAAATTTAGTATTTTTATACATCAGTAATGGCATGGGCGGCGATTAGAGGGGGGCAAGAGGGGGCAGTTGCCCCCCTCAGTTTTTTGAAGAGACGCCGTAATTTATATAATTTCATCTAGAAATGTAAACAGGGTGTCCACACAATTTGGAGAAGAGCTCTCTGTCTTTTCCCTGACTTTCCATGACCAAAGTTCCAGATTTCCCTGACCCCTGAATAACTTAAAAAGAAAGAAACCCCAGCCTGCACACTACACATAGCTGGGCTTGTTCTCTTCCGCTTCTGTTTCTTTCCTTTTTCAATTTTCTTTCCAAAGGAATGTAAATTTACAAACATATGCATTAGACCGATATTGATTAGGCCTGAATGTAAATTACAAAAAAAAGTGAGCAGTATACAGAGTAGTTATGATATGAAAAAAATATACATTATATGCTTAAACATTATAATACCGATTACACAGCATTATAATATTGCCTATAGTAATAAACAGTTCATACATTATTTTACTTATTATTTAAAAAATACACACAGACACAGTTGTTAAATGCAACACATTTAGAAATTTGTTTTCATCCTTTCTCGCATAGTTTTCTTCTCATTGATCTGAATATCCTTCTTGTCTCCGCAGTTTAATTTTCTTTCCTTCTTCCTCCAGCTCCTTTAGTTGTTGCTGAATTTTCCGTTTCTCTCTCTTCTTCTCGTTTCCAGCATTTATTTCTCTTTTCTTTTCCAGATACACATGGTATTTTCTCATTAAACTTCTTACTGAATTTATCATACCTCTCGTAATTATTAATCCTGATTATCCACATATTATCATCACAGAATCATATATGATCCGTTGAGCAACCCGAGAGTCTTCTTGTAAGTTGTCAACAATGAGAATTTTATTTATTGTGAAACCACTTTCAAAAAATGCGTTTCCGTGAATGAAGATAAAACACAATTTCATAACTGACCATAAGTCAACGAAGTTCTTCCCATTTCCTAAGACTAAGTAAAAAACTCATGAATTCCAATACCATCTCTACCATTGGCTATGAATTCATTCGAGTGTTCTTTAAATTCTTCAGTCTGAGCTTTTACTATGAGCTGGAGATAATATTTCTTCGCATTCTCAGCCACTTGTTCAGATATCCTCTTGGCACCATGCAATTCTTCTAGAACAGTGTCTACCCTTTTGAGCAAATATGACAGGATGCAGTTAGATGTATTTTTCGCAGAAAATTAGTTTCAACAACTATATAAGAGAACATTACATTTTGCATCCAGTAACAGTTAAGAAATCAACCCTATTTCATAAATTCAGTAGTTAAACAATGGACCTAAATCGATTTTTCCCTGATTTTCCCTGACTTTCACTTATTTACAACAATGTGGACACCCTGTTAAAGGTTTTGTATGTATTATTGTTTCATTGGAAAACAAATGGTGCCATATGATATTTGCCATTGCCTGAGTACGTATTGGATATATGTCTTCCCGTAGAGTGAAGAAAGCTACAGGAATTGCGTTTTAATTGCAGTTCAAAGCAATTAATATTGCAATTGCATATTTCCTTAAATGTCATAGCATATGCTTGCAGCACTTACTGTATTACATTTTCTAAGAGTAAAAACATTCAGGTAATGGCATGTGTGGAATTAAAAGCATAAGTTGTACATTAATTCCCAGTTTTAATATAACTTTTGCAAAACAGGCATCATTATTCATTACTATGATTAATATTGTCCTTTCTATTTATTTGTTTTGCAAATTTGTTATTAAATAATCTGATCACAGAATTTTCCAGACAGAATTGTAAGATATTCATGAGCAAGGAATCAAATCTCTTCTTACATTTTCGTTGTTTAAGAGTATAAAGGGCTAGGTACCTACCTGTATTGCTCTTACGAATTTACTTAATAAAACAGAAATACGATATACGGCATTTTAAGTGGAAGAAGATAGTATCCTATTAGTTATGCAACCTTTCATCAACCACTGTTAGAAACAACCAGGAAATCTAACATTGATATACAATTGTTAAGATCATGTTTTGCCCCGCCCCCCACTTCTAACGTCCAACCGCCGCCGCTGAGTAATGGATATAAGGTTCTATAAAATCAGGTAGTTTTATTTGAGCTTTCTTTCTGTTCTGTGGATTTGAAGGACTGGTTTTTGTTCTATAAATTTCGATTTCTTTTTCATATATTTAATTTTTAAGCTGAAGTAATGTCAAATCACAATTAGCGTTATCTTCTCGGTTACGTATAGAGAGAGCTAAGAAAGTTTTTTGCAATATTTTATTGATATATTCCTTGTTGACTTTACGTAAAGCTTAGAAATAAACGTTATGTTACTACAGATGATGATTGTCATAATTGTATAGTATGTCAGAACGTACTACGTATGATGTGAGGAAGTGATTTTAGGTGCTTCTTAAACCATATTACTTCTCTTCCGATTGACGTTTCAAGGTTCAGCACTTTCCACTAGAAATTCCTTCCATATTATATAGCAAAATTTTGATAGTGGAGTAACGTAGCCCATGTTTTAATATTCTGCTTGATATTTATTTATTGAGTTTTATTACTGTTCACCGATATTCCAAATGAATGTTACAGTAATAACTTCCCCTGTTGTAACCTTAAACCATTACGAACTTATATAAAAATATATGTTTTTACAAAACATCATTTACAAGAAACATAACTATTCTCAGTACACCAACTAATTAAAATTACGTCCAATCTCTAGAAGTTTGTTATTAATCATATTTCTTAATACATTTGCGGAAATATAATTTTTAAGAAAGGGAACACTTGATTTTCTTTCATTGGTGCATATTTGGCCTTTGTTCTGGCCTTTGGTCTGGTTTGTTTTCCTCTCGCTAAAACGCTACATATAACGCAGAAAATAAGAGAATAAACTTAAAATGTAGATTGAATAAACAATCTTGTACTAATTATTATTAACGATGTTTTAACATCATTAGTAAACTTAATATTTGTAAACCACAAACATTACTTTCATGCTGATTGTCAATATAAATTATTCAATACTTACCATGACACAGCGCTTAAAATATAAAATAGAGTACTTATGAGTATTCTTAATTCATGGGTTGATCATATATAATGTACAATGTTTATAATTGTAGAAAGATAAAAAACTCCTTCTTAAAAAAAATCAGACATTTCGTCACCCCGCAAAATAGGGGAAGGCGTTGTACCTTTGAAACAATGTAGCTTTGAATACCTGTGCTTTTCTTGAATTCAGAGCTATCTAGGTGCAGTGATTAAAATTAGTTTGAAAGATTAAATGAAAAAAGCACTACAAACTCGTTTGGCTGTTGTTTACTGTGTGTTGTGCCGAGTAATATTCTTTTTAACTTTACACCCCTAAAACGAAGATTGTTTTGTAGTTAGCTTTTGAGTTTTGTGCTCCTCGGTTTTCGCAACATGTGATATTTATTTGTCCAAACTTGGGATACAATCATTGGTGAATATAGTAATATTTTTAATTTTAACTTCTGTTTAATATTTAAGCTAGTGAAGAACTTTTCTTTCGTAATGCTGACCCTCTTGTACAGTCTGTCCAAATTAATAACAAACTCTTGCCCCGTTTTCTTATGCAATCCAGAAATACATGTCTCAATCGATTACTTATTTCTTGTCTTCAATCCAACTCCCTCCCTCCCCCACCTCTCCTTGTCTAACGCAGTGTGTGTGACGTACTACACTCTTTCCATTTAGACAAAAAAAAAAAAAAAAAAAAAAAAAACAGGAACCAAGTTTACAATGTTATAGCTCTAAAATAGGCTTTTTCTTTCATGTGCTCTGAAATATCTTTAATGAGCCTAATTTATTTTTTTAAGAAAAGGCATACAATCTTCCCATAGCTTCATTAATACCTTTAGTTTCAATCTTTCCCTTCTTTAAAGACTGCAAGCTAGTAAGATGCTCCCTAAAAATTTATGGAAATTGCCAATAACAGCAGTACGTTTTGTGCTTCCTAAAGTCTGCAATGCACGCACAGAGCTCGAGAACATCTACTGACAGAAATGAGTGTTATTAAATGATTCACTTAATTTCTTTTCAATAATTGCAAGCAAAATTTGGGCAGGACAGGAGGGTGTAAGTTCCCCTCCCTTGAGCTTCATAAATAAATATTGTTTTAGCAAATATATAATAATACACTAATGAAAAAGTGAAAAATTTTTGGCGGCGGAGACCCCCCTTAATAAACTGTAAAATAACGCTGGTTTTAGGACAAAACCTATTGAGTTACGATAGCACATTGCTAGAGAGCTTGCATTTGGGTTTAAGAGTGAAAGGTTTGATCTCAAACCGTATGAGTTCCTGGGCGACATAGAGAGAGACAGACAGAAAGAGAAATTGAAATATGGAGACAGAGAGGAATTATTTATATACACAGATTTAGAACTGGGGAAAAATGATAGGACAGCATTTGTATTATGACGAAAATTGTGATTTTGTGAAAGAGAATAAGGGAAGGTTTCGAAATGGGAGGATCACATTAGGCCGTTGTCGAATTAAGGTGGAGAACACCTTTGAGAGCATCAGATGATTACGAATGGAGAGAAAGATCTTGAGAACCAAGGAAATAAGAATTTAAAAAGTCTACAGCATCCGATTTCGAACCGCGAACCCTGTAGTTATCGAACCATAACTTTTTCCATTCTGCTACGGAGAACTCTCTACTCATGCACACACGTTTCCTTTAGCTACCTTGAAAGCTAACTTAATGGAATATTTCAAAAGTTGACTTGGTAAATGCGCCGTTCTGATAGGATATAAACCTCTTGTAACTTAGTTACAATGTGCATAATGAACTTCTCCTTGTTGAGAACACTTTCTAGGGAAGTAAAAGTTGTTACTATTGTGTTAATTAGATTACATTTGATAGAACCATCTGATAAAGTAGTGCTAAACCCTGTGCGTCATTGTCTGTTAGGTGAATGGTTAATGTCTGTTACTCCTACATGTATGGTCAGAACTTCGAATCAAGACCATTCTTATTGATTATTTTCTTTGAGCTACGCTCATACTGTGCAATTTCGAAGTAATGTAGTCACAGCTAGTTTAATTCGAAAGTATTTTCAAATATGATATTTGATATTACATGCGTTTCTTAAAATTGCTATGTTTCAAAATTGATATTAAATCTTACAACCTTAATGTAACTCATTTCCCTACGGTATATCATCATGAATGTTTGCACAACGACGACTGACAGGCGTTAATACAAAATTCAGTTCTTACTGTAATGTATGTAAATATATTTAGAGAGTTTGCCTGAGAAGAAAACGTACGCCAGAGTGTAACATTGACTCTTGGACGAATTTCAAAGGAATTTTTTATACGTATAACTTACCATCACAAAAATCTACTTTGGGGGATAAGGCACTGAAACCATTTCAGGGACGGAAAGGTGTTATAAGTTTAAAAAAAGCAATAGAATACGAAAACTATTGGTGTCAAATTCATAGTTTTGTAATTCGAAGAGGTAAATAGTGTCTACCAAGTGGCACTCCTCACCTGTTTGTAGCCTTGCATAAATGGAAAATTGTTTTAAAAGTATATTTTACATTCAAGTATGATAGTTTAAAAAAAGCTTGTCCTTCAACATTATGTTTCATAAACATTTTCTACTGTATTTCTTATTTATAATAACATATTTTCTATATATATTGTATTCTACGTTATACTTTTCTTAATTACATTTTACGTCTTACACTTGAAGCGGAGCTTATTACAATTCAGAGCATCTGGGAAATACACAGAATGTAGGCCTTGGCAATCCAGAGATCGTGCCCCACGAAATCACTACTTTTCTGTAAATGATATTTAATTTTAGAGATGATTATAGACATTTTAGAAACACATGCCCTCATTAAGCCTTGTCTACGCCCCTGCAAAGTAGTAAAAATTTTAGAAAGTGAGCAGTTAGTAATGTTTCCCCAGAAGTTATATCTCCGATTTTTCCGAGTGTGATATCAGTATCTGTGCATTATCACTTTTCACCCGCAGTGTATTGAAACGTACTAAAAAGGAACAGTTCTGAAGTGTTCACTAGTTCCCCCTATGACCTCATGCCAATAGGGTCAACCTTGGACATATCCAAGGCTTCATTTGGACTTACACAGCATCCACAGTGTCACTATTCAATTTTACACATAAATTCGACACTAATGTCGTTCGTATTTGACGTCGTTTACACGTCATCTTCACCTCTTGGTAGGGGTGGTTTCAGTGTGTCGAGCCCATAACTATGGAGAAATTTTATCCAACGTAAGTATAATTATAAATTACTATTTGAAAAATAAGTGTACAGGTGATCTTTGTCGGAGAGGAATTCCTTAACTACTTTTACGATATCAATATATTGCCTTTTTTGCTTTCATGGTAAAAATTGCCAAAGGGCTCAACTTCATCTCTACAATTGTGCTATGAATATAGATTTCAGTGATTTAATTCACTGAATACTCGCTTATATGTTGTTATCATCACAGGAAAAGTGAGATACAGTTATAAAAGAAATTGCACCCCTGAGATTGAGATTTATGTAGATTTTTTGAATAGAATAGTAGTCAGTGAAAAACGCAAAATTTTACTAATATCAAGGGGTCTTGCCCTCTGACAAGCAAAATCTGAAATGAAGCTTCTGCTACCCACCACATTTGTTTTATTCATTTCCTTTTTCCTTTTACTTTTACGATTACTTTTTTTTTTACAAAAGTATACACTCACCCAAGAAAATCAAATATAGTGAAATCTTTCAGTTTAACGTCCCATGATTATGCTTTTAAGTTAAGGGAGACGATGATTAAAGCAAGTGAATGATGATGGAAAAATGAGAAAGTGGGAGGAAACGGGAGTATCTCGAGAAAATCCACGAACACAATGTTGTTTATCACAAGCTTGCTTGGGTGAAAATCGTACCAAGGAAACCATGCACCTGAGGTAAGTGCTCCCCACTGAGGCACCGTGCACCCCACCAGCTAACAATGGGTGCAAATTATGCTACTTCGCACCACACACAAACTATTGCAATTGTATTGGTTTATTTCTGAATAACAAAGAACAATTTAAGCAGTGATATTTGTCAATCAGTTAACTGGAGAATTCCCCTTAATTTTTTTTATGTATTATCGAATAATTCCCTTTTTCCTTTTTGCTAAATTTACCTATGAAATTTCCCTAGATTAGGGAACTTTCCCTCAAACTGCAAACACTACGGTGGCTGTTACAGCTGAATTACTTATTGTTTAACACGGGTGTTGGTTTCTTTGCTCATCGGGAAGTGTGGGAGCCTGAAAAATGAAGGTAGGCGAGTTGCACAGAAGGTTAGTTTTTTCGAGTTTCATGTCAATTCCTTCATTGTACCTATTTTTGTATTATTATTCATACGTCTCATCCATCACTGTCTCCCTTTACCGTCTGGTTAGATTCTTTGACTTGGTGCAGTTCAACCTGGTTAATGTCTTGTCCGTACAATGCTGGGACTTTATACTAGTACATTTCAGTCAGGATATGAATCTGACAGTACAGTGCTCTTGAATCCGTCATACCAAGGGCGGAGGTGATGCATAGTGTCCTTCGTTCGATCCCAACTTCCGCCAAGTGAACTTTGTAGTAGACAAACACCGTGTGCGTGGGTTTTCTCGGAGTTCTCCCGTTTCCTCCCTCTTCTTCATTCCCCCATTTCCTTTATTTCTCAAGTGGCAAATTCATCTCTCAAAATATGTGCTATTACCCCTGCGTACACATGAAAGAAAAACACCTTGTTTAAGGGATAGATTTTTTTAGTCTTTTTTTATTCAACTACTACCTTCGTTTTCCCTGTAATGGAATCTACAATTAAAAATCTGCCTTGAGAATATTCAATACTTATGACTACTATGTACTATTCTACTCCTCCCCCGCTCGCAATTTCCTTGTACACGCCCCTGGATGGAAAAGGACTAGTCCCCAATATCCAATTCTATCAATCAGTATCAAATTTAGTTATTACTTCAATTAAAGAAAAGTAGGCTTCAGAAGAAACCAATAAACTTCTGATTTTCTTTCCCTTCAAAATAAGAAATAACCATCCTCATATACAGCTTTACAAAACACACGATCTCATTGTTTCGGGACTTTGGCCTTCAAGACTTCAACCTCTGTAGCATACAGAGTATAAATGTGAGGCATTATACTGAAACTTTGATTTCATTTGTTTCATTTGAGTGTTTGCAACGATATGATTTGGCAGGGTTTTTAATAGTAACGAAATAATTCTGGCATTTATCTTTATTCTGTCTTTTATAGTAGTCAGTATTCTAATCCAAACAATTTTGGTAGCCCCTACTACCTTCCTCATTAGAGTTGGGAATTTTACAAGCAAAGCATACATGCAAAACTTTACGATGACATCGTGAGAGGTGTAATATTTTCCGTGTGAGTTATTCGTGCAGCTGAGAAGATAGCAAGCGCTACCGAAATGTCACGAATATAATACTCAATACTAAAGAACACGAAGTAAACCGAAAATATTTCGAGGTTTTGAAGAACAGGTTTACACGTTTAGCTCGAAAGAAAGTAAGTAGCTTATTTCAGTGTTTTATCAGATACCAAATTAATATAAAATTAAATATTATTAGGTAAAAATTTATCATACTAATTTCGGGAATAACTGCCTTATTAGTTGTACGTACAATCAGTAACAGTACGATCTGCTTGGTTTCATCATAATTTACTTTGCCTAAACAAGAGTCTAATTGCTACTTCACATTATTCATGTATGAGCATTTCTAACATTGCTGTAAAACATTATGACAATGAACTACTTTGGAACTTCATGACTAGAAAAATGTAAATTTTTTTATTTAATAGCATATATTTGTATAACAATTAAATCTTTATATTTCAGATCGATGCTGAATTTAAATATTTGTTCGGCGAGCCTTCTTTTTGAACTTCGAGACTATGTGAGAGTGGACCTACAGTTTAAAATGGAAGAGTGGAACATAATGAACCACTATTTTAACGCTCTCCCACCGGGAATCGAAGCCGGGACCCTTTACACCAAAGGCGTGCATGCTAGCTACTAGACCAGCGGAAAGACATAACATAATGTATTGCAAGATGGAAAAGAGCTACCAAAAGTTGATTACCTTCATGAGAATCAGCACTTTCAATTTATCAGTCTGTTTTCAATGTCATCAGTTTGGCAGTGATAATTTTCTTTAAGGTTTCCCTAGAGAAAGTTCTTGGTGAGTAAGATCAAGTTTTCGTGTATATTTATGATATTCCAGGTTGCATGTATAAATATGTATACAAGAGTCTATTTGTCATCAACACAATCCTACTTCTGGCAAAGCACCCATTCGTTTTTTCTTTACATTATATTTTTACAGTGTCTTGTCACAAACATTGTTTTATTGTTATAATTCAATCGCAGCAAATAGTAGCTTTTATATGCTTTACTTTGAGAAGTAAAAATAAGTCAGTATTTTGAAACACGTAATGCCTTTTAAATAAACGTACATGAACTCAAAATTGCACATCTTGGGCTTATCATCTTCACGTCTTAAGCCAGTGATGGGCAAAGCATGGCCCGCGAATTAGATGTAGCTCCTTAAACGTTTCCACCCAGCCTACCATGTGATTCATTTCCTGACGAATATAACTTCACTTCAGAGAATCAGTGGATTATACTTCCAGCCAAATTATGAGAAATGTTTAGAAATGTATTCACAATACCATTTATCATATTCCCCTTCATCATCTTTCGAGTATTAATAGAGCTTGCTTTTAAAAGAGTAATACAATGACTGTTGTTCTTTTTTACAAATTATATTGGCCCGCCTATAGTTTTTTTGATTTTCTTTGGCCTGCGACTCAAAATGTTTCCTCATCATTGTGCTAAGGAATAACCCCGCAGTGGCCGGTCCCAGGCCCGTGCTGAGAAAGGGGGAGGGACCCCCTGTGTATATCCCGGGTCACATGCCCGGTGGTGACCCGTGAACCCGTCACGGGGAGATAGGGTGGCACTGATACCCGAACTCACTACCGGTACTTTAACTGCTCTATGGTAGTGGGTAAGCACGCGGTGTCCACAACCTACCGGCGGAGGTGAGCTTTCGGGGGGCATCCTATGAAATGGGCGACTAACTCGTGCCATTGGATCTGAGAGAGTACGTGTGACCCCATCACGTCCTTAGTGGGGTAGGTAGCTTAGGCTGCCGTATCTACCGTCGGGGTGAGCCCTTGGGTATCCCCTGAAATGGGCAACTAAGCCTGCCCTTGGGCCCGGGAGATAAGGCTGCATGGTACCTCAACACGCCAAAAGAGTGGGTAGTTGGTGTCCCTGGGTGGGCGGATCCAACGTCCTACCGGGAGGATGATGCCCTCAAAGAGAGTGTAATGCGTTCTCTTGGGTCCGTAATGGGATACCTAGTATCGTAACGCATACTCGTACCTCATGAGCACTGAGGAAGTGGGTCCCTCCTTCGACCCGGTTGTCTGAGCTGGGTGCAAGAGCCTCGACCCTACCAGGGGAGCCGCCGCTTCCAAATGGCCATTGTCTTTAACGGTAGATAGTCTACATCAGCCATTGGGTCTGGTAATGTACGGTTTACCTCTCCCGTAAGAAGAGGTAGTTCCGTATTGTTTGAACGACCCTACCGAAGGAAGGGTGTGGGTGTCCCTTCTAATGGTGGCTTACACGTACCATTGGGATTCGGACAAGTAGCATCGCTACAACGTGTACGTAGTACCTAAAGACGTTAAAGATAGGTACCCCGTATTGTTTTTGCGGGCCTACCAGGGGAGACACGGCTCCCTCGGGAGACACGGCTCCCAAATGACAATGTCTGCCTTGAGCAAACGGTCTCCATTAGTCATTGGCTCTGGTAATGTACGGTGTACCTCTACAGTAACTAGAGGAAGTCCCGTATTGTTCGGACGACCCTACCGAGTGGGGGGAGTGTCGGATTCCAGCCTGCGGGAGGACCAACTGGAGGCGGGGGAGGGGCCAATCCCAGGAATCTGGGTAAAGGTTCTGTTCCTGCTAATAGGGAGGAAGTTCCGTGGGACATTGCCGGCACCAAACCCAAATGGTGACTCAACACGTATTATTGGGTCCGGGATGAGATACGGGAGTATCTCGACGTGTGCGTGGTACCTCTACACGACAAGGCGGTTTCCTGTTGAACGATAGAGGTAGGCAGGGAGGGGATTGAACAAGCCCCCTCGGGCTTTTGCCTGGGGCCCCGGATTGGTTTGAACTCTGCCGGGCTGTGGTCATACCGTGGGATTCGGTAGCTTGTGGGAGCCAATCCTAGGAATCTGCGTAACGGTGAACACGGGTGGGAGGTGAGCTTGCCTTATAACGCTCGAGCGCCATGCCTGCAGAGCATGGTAGGACTGACTCGTTAGCAGTCTGCCTCAACCAGTAGGTATACTGGTAGGCACTCAGGACTTCGGTCTGGCCGCGCAGTGGGCGTATCCCACTCCCTCAGAGAATGGGGGTGACACACTTTGGTGTCAAGGTTAAGGGACAAATCTTGACGGTGCACTTGGTGTATATTGTAATAGTGTATATTCTGCAACAGCGGGCGGGGTGCATTACATTCTTGCGGAACCCGTCCATTAAATAGAACGAACGGTCGCGGTCATGCTCTCCAAGCAGGCAATTAAGCGTGGCATAGTAGACCACTAGCTCACAATGTACTAAGTAAAACCATATTTCAACTCATGGAAGTAGTTTTGGTAGACAACAGCAATATCTGCTAATTCCAAACATTATTATATACTGATTTAGTCATATTCTCTCTCTATAGCAATCAATTGCGCACTACATTTGCTTCCATTTCTACTACCACAAGGTGTAATCACACGTAAGAAAGGAGCAAAAATAATAAGGAGGAGGTCGGCACCTTACAGGAGCCACGAATATTTCATTGCAGAGCTATAGGTAAGTTGTGTCAGTGTGTTGTGCCTTACTAAATATATATATATACTGTCAGGGGCTGTAATAGACACAATTTATTGAATGAGGCTCGGAACACATTTTCGTATCGTTTTTTTCCCTGTTACGTGGTAAACATATTCCAAGCTTTATTTATACCTTCCTGTTCATATCACATCATACAAATAACGGCGTTTTAACTTAAATCAATCCTATCAAACAACTGGAAGCTTAATTGGGAGGGCAGTTTCCCCATTCCCCCGCAAAGGATACGGCATTGGTTGAGCCCTTTGCCAATCCTGAGCACTGAAAGCGAAGAATGGCACCACGTTGATATTGAGGAAGTAGTCAGCGAATTACTCTCCGAAAAAAATACACCGGTTTAGAAATATGAGAGCAAGATACACAATTTTTGACGAGTTTTCATATGTTAGTTGTAATGTGAACGTTAGGAAGAAATTATTTCTGCTCTTGCCTTTGAGATGAGCGGTCCCAGGTTCGACTCCTGGTGGGGACACTCGGCCGAAAGAGTGTAACAGCTTTTTTAGACCTGCCATCTTGAGTGAAGTTTTTCTTGGGTTTCCTTCTTTCATACCATTCAAATGCAGGGATGGAGGTACCTAATATAATGGTCTCAGGCTGCTTCTTTCCTTTCTCAATCCTTTCTTTCTTCCCTTTCATCGTATAGTGGGCTCGCTGAGGGACGTCATCCTCTCGCCTTCGTGTTGGGAATTTGTCCTAGCTCTAGTCCTGAAAGTGACAGTTGGCCCTGTTCTTCCCTGTCCAAGCTTGTCATCGCAATCGCGTCATTATGGTTGAGAGGGAATTTGAGGGTGAGAATGCCCTCGAAAGGGCCATCCTCGGGAGGGTAAACACCTCTGGCTTAGTACGTCCGTTACACCGCTTTTAACTCTACAACTCTACATTTCTAACTCTTCAACAAAAGATAATTTTAAAATCGTTTTCTGCAATCAACAGCTAGATAATTATCTCGGAGGAGTTCGTTAATGGATGTGATCCACCTACTTGTAGTGATAGAAATAAATCATTTCCAGTTTTAACGTTGATCACTATAGAGAATAGACAGTAATCTCACATTGTATATTTTTTAATCGATTAAGCGTCCCTAGAATATATTCCATTTCCACTCTAATCACTCTGCTAAAACACTAAATGGTAGATCTACTACAACTTCTGGTTTCAATATTAATTGAAGAAATATTGCGTGATTCTTTTTACTGTCTTTACTAGAGTCTATATAATCGTATTTCAATTGATACTAATTCAAATTAGAACGTAGCAACACTAATATTATTCGAGATATCGCCATACACGAATAAGATTTATAAGTATTTCATTTTATTTTTATTTCTATTGTCACTAATTCCATAATCTCTTTGTTTCCAGGGAGATGAAGGCATAGACACATTTATAGCAAATGAAAAACATCTGGGAGGATCTCGTACATAGCCGTTGACCATTGGCAGACGACACACACTGTTTTCCAACGAATGCATACATCTGTCATAGTACTTTGTACATATTCAAAGGGTTCATGTATCCTCATGGTCTTATGTAAGTTGTTATAAAAATTGTGCTGAAGTATTTAGCAAATTATTTAATTATCAAAGACATTTGTTAAGAAGTCACACTAACATTATAACTGAATACTGGATAAGAGATAGGAATTTGTAAAAAGAATGTACATATTCGAGTGTATGTGAAGTACATAATGTATAGACTTAGTCTATTATTTGGCAAATAAAAAATACAATGTACAAACATATTTTCCTTTAATCAAAATGAAATATATATATACATTTAAGTTTTTGTGTGTGTGTATGTGTAACGTCGCATGATTATGTTTCAAGGCTAAAGGAGAAGGCAATGATAATGAAGTGATGCAATGAAGAAACTAGGAGGAAACGAGAATACATAGAGAAAACCAGTGCACATAAAATTTGTCCACTATATCAGGCTTACTTGTTTAAAATTACGCAAACCAACATAATAAAATTTTAAGTTACAAGGAGCTTGTGTGTTGATTAAATTAAAATTCTCATCTATGCTATTTATGGAAACAACAGGTCTCAGCATAAAAATGTAACATTGCAGATTCAAAATTGAGTAAAAAAGTACTTTAACAATTAGATTATATTAGTATTCAAAAATAGGAAAGGGGGTACTTATTCTGTTGCCTTGCTGGCACAGGGAAAATTCCCCAAAATTACAAAGGTAGATGAATTTCACACTGTACTAAAGAATTATAGTATGTACGCCTTCTACACATTAATATTGATGTTAAACATTTTCATCTTCAAAGCTGGGAAATAGAAGTAATTTTTGAAGTACGCGTATTTTTTCAAAAACTGATTTCTATTTTCCAACTTTTAAGAGGAAAATTTTTTAACTTCAATATTAATGTATAGAAGGCGTACTTACTATAAATTGTCCAGTGCAGTGTGAGAGTAATCTACCTTTCTAGTTCCAGGAAACTTTCCTTGTGCCAGCAAGGCAGCAGGATAAGTATTTTTTTCTCATTTTTGAATACTAATAAAATCTCATTTTTTAGTACTTGTTTACTCATTTTTTTTAAAAAAAACTCATTTTTGAGAAGAGTTTTTCTTAAATTTGAGAGGAAATATTCTCAATTTTTGAGAATTTGTGTTTCTCAATTTTGCGGCTATCTGAGCATTTCGAATACTTTTCTACTCACTTTTGAGTATACATGTTCTCAATTGTGAGAAGAGCATGACTAGCTTTTGAACAAAGAGTTTCTCAATGTTGATTACATTTATCTCATTTTACGGTTAGCTTTCGCATTTTTGAGAAAATATGTTCTCGTTATTTTTGAGAAATAGCAGTTTCTCATTTCATTTAAGAATGTTTTATCTCGCTTTTAAGAGAATTTTTACTCAAAAGTGAGTAAAATTCACTCAAATTTGAGTACATATTGTTCTTATATTCTGAACACCCACACTTTCTCACTTTTGACAACAATGTACTCGGAACTATTCTGAGAACACAATGTTCTCAAATTTGAGTCAATTTTACTCATTTTTAAGTAAGTATTTTTAACAGTGTAACAAGACTAAAGACGATTTATTTACGGCGTAATGATCGTGGTTGAGTGGTCAAGACACTCGATTTGTAATCTTGAGGTTCGTGTTTCGAATCCGCGTCAGGTACTTTTTCTACTTTAGGATTTTTGATAACGATTGATCGACGCTGACATGTATAATTATATTCAGATATTTCAATATCGGATGTTTCAATACTTGAACTACCAATTCTTCAGTGACAATAATAGTAATAATAATATTTATTATTATCTCGTAGAAGATTAAAAGCTAGGAGCTAATTATCGCTCCGATCATAACGTTACAAGCACAAATGTGACATTTGGCAAGAATGTTTCTGTTTTGTTTAATGTTGTCCACGAGAAGAGAAATGTCTCATCTTGTTTCTAAAACAAGCAAAATAACACGAGTATTAACAGTTTATATTCGAGACGGGATAAGGGTAACTCAAATTATCATGTCGCTTTAGAGATAACAATTGAGACGAGATGAAAAATATCGTAAACATTTCTCGTCTTGTTACGATTTTCTAAATAGTGCATGTCCATTGTTTAAGTAACAATTGCTCTGTAGATGGAATCTTACAAGCTTTTTGTTACTTTGTATTTTACAGCTCATTGGATTATGGTCCGTTTAGGTATTTTTTTAACAAAGCTGTTATACTTATCTCTGCACATCCTAAAATTTCGTATATTATATACCTTACTGTTGAGTGATATTCAATTGTTTCTATTACATTTATTTTTCTTAAAACATACAGTAGAACACTTTCTACATGAAACGTTAGCGGAAACCTTTTGTTTAAAATATGGGTAGTTGCAGAGGTGTATCTTGAAGGTATGGAAACCCTTCTCCGAAATCCGTACGTTTAAGTAAGTTTTTCCAAATTTTAGACCTACTTTAAATTTTTAATACCATTATTATTATTATTATTATTATTATTATTATTATTATTATTATTATTATTATTATTATTATTATTATTATTAATATTATTATGCTTGTTGTTGTTGTTATTAATGAATATTTGAGACCTAAATATCACGCCTTATTCCAATGCAAATGAGCATACTGAACTTAAGAAAAATCAAAAGAAATTTGTTAGACCCTCTATAAGGATGAATTGCCTTATTAGAGATACTTTGGAAGGGAAAGATGGGAGGAAAAAGGTGTCAGCTATTGAACAATACGAAAATCGAACCTTTGGATGCCTTAACAGAAACTAAGTAGGATTTATCTGCATCATGATGCATAGTAACACCCTTTCTTTGGGTAAAAGACATTGAATGATATTTGCGTTATACTGATATTTTAACAAAATATATATACAAAAAATAGTACGTATTTACCAATTTTGGTTGAAGGAATATATGGAACGTGTTTGAAAATGACGAAAAGAAATATTATTATTATTTTTAGTAAGAGTGAAAGAACGTAGAAACAATTTCACAATGTCATTTCAGACAAAATTATGACCTTAAGGATGACCGTTTTGTATTCATGAATTGTTTGCAAAACACGTAGTAGGACAGTAGGAATCGAGAGTGTAGACTGTTACGTCATTTTAGTTTTCCCCTGTGAAGGAAGTCGTTTCAACTCTAACTTGTAAGAACGAGAGAAATTGACTATGTTTGGTGCTATTATACACCAGAAATATCAACTTTGAAAATTATAAAACATTTCGGAATTTCTTCGGCGGGACTCGAACCGCGGACCCCTGATTCACGAAACGACCGCTCAACCCACTACCCTAACACTGCTCTTCTAATTAATAGTCAAGAAGCACTGATCTATATAACAAATTGCAAACGTTTACGATTGCAATATTTTATTAACGATGAAACACTGATTTCGGTCATGATAAAATACTATAGTCCACAGAATTTAAGCTTTTTATTTAAAAAAAGACCGAAAGTATCTCCGTAATTTACGTCTATTATATTCGGTTATTCTCGTTTTACATTTATTTCTAGCAACGTTGAACGACAGGGATACGAACAGAAATACATCGAGGACATTTAATATTTCAAAGGTTCTCCCATTGAGAATCGAAACTGAGACCCCGCCAACTGAACTATCTGATGGGTGGGGTGCCTGGTTTGTTCCCAAGGCAGGTAAGCTTGAGACGGACAACATCATGCTCGTGGGTCTTCTCGGGATACTCCCACTTTCTCATTTTACTAATTTGTCCATCATAGTTCATTTGTTTTAATCATAATTTTCCTCAACCTAACATGCATAAACGTGGGACATTAAACGTTTAGGTTACATTTTCTAGCTGTTAACCAAAACCAATCCAAATCAAAAAGCATATTATAAAAATTATATGCTCATATTATAAAAATTATATGTGCATATTATTGCTCATTAAAATGTTTTCACAAAAAATGTAGAAAAAAACGGACAAACGTAATCGCGTTTCGTTTTAGGTGAAGGTATTATGAGTCTGCTGTTTCACTTTTGAATGGAATTACGATGCCCCGTTTCTAAATTTTAAAGTAGATTTAAAATTTGGAAAAACTTACTTAAACGTACGGATTTCGGAGAAGGGATTCCGTACCTTGAAGATACACCTCTGCAACTAGCCACATTTTAAATAAAATGTTTCGACTTACGATTCAGGTAGAAACTGTTCCAATGTATATTGTCTACCGAGCAATTGTTACTTAAACAATGGACATGCAATATTTCGAGAATCGTAACAAGACGAGAAATGTTTACTATACTTTTCATCTCGTCTCGATTTTCATCTCTAAAGCGACATTATAATTTGAGTTACCCTTATCCCGTCTCGAATGTCAAATGTTAATACTCATGTTGTTTTGTTTGTTTTAGAAACAAGATGAGAAAATTCTCTTCTCGTGGACAACAAAAAATAAAACAGAAATATTCTTGCCAAATGTCACGTTTCTGCTTGCAATGGTATGATCGCAGCGATAATTAGCTCCTAGCTTTTAATCTTCTACGAGATAATAGTACCTATTATTATTACTATTATTATCCCTGAAGATTTGATTTTTCAAGTATTAAAACATCCGAATATTGAAATATCTGAATATAATAAAACGTTTGTCATCGTCGATCAATCGTTATCAAAAATCCTAAAGTAGAAAAGATCCCGATGCTGATTCGAACCACGAACCTCCAGATTACTAATCCAGTGCCTTGACCATTCAACCACAATCACTACGCCGTAAATAAATCGTCTTTAGTCTGGTTACATTAGGTTTCTTTGCCTCCGCTTGCAATGTTGTATGTTATATTTCTTCGTTTCAGAACGTCTTTCGTACGTCTTTTATGATGATATAAGTGGATAATCTCCGGCAAAGTTTATATTAATAACTTGAGTTGTACTTAAACCTTTGGTTCACAAGTTTGTTTCTTCTACACACGAAGCTACAGATGTGACAAAAATTTAATTCTCATACCTTGCACTTGCTTTCAAAGCAGTCACCATTAAGTGGTAAAGTATTTTTTCCGTCACGACAAGAAATGAGTTAAAGGAAGGATGGCAGAGTTGATATCGAAGTTGAGTACTGTAAGCTAACAAAAAGCATGTAATAACGTCTCGTATTTCAAAATAATATCAGCTGATTTTAATTGACTAACTGGTATTAGATTTGGTTCAAGCTTGAAGATCTGGAATGGACAAACTCAGTATAGCTAAAAGAAAAACGCAACAAGAATGGACGAGATTCGAAGGTAGGACCAGCAGCAGAAAATCCGTTCACCAACGCCTCATCTATCAAGCCAACACGTTTTATAAGTTATATATTTGCATGTAAATGATACCATTATACGTTTTGCTCTTTTCTCTTCAAAAACGTAATATGTATACGGCGATTCGTTTCGTTTTCCATTAGAGCTTTCAAAGATATGATTTGTGTTTGAGTATAGGAACTTATTTAAAAAAACGCAATACATTGATATCGAAAAAGTAGTTAACGAATTCCTCTCCGAAAAAGGTCACTTGTACACTTATTTTTCAAATGGTAATTTATAATTATAATTACGTTGATTGAAATTTCTCTATAATTATTGGGGATAGACACTGAAACCACCCCTACCAAGAGATGAACATGACATGTAAAAGACGTCAATTACGAATAATATGAGTGTTGAATTCATGTGCAAAGAAGAATAGTGACACTGCGCATGCTGCGTAAGTCTAAATCAAGCCTTGGTTGTCATGGAGTTGACAATGGGAGAGTGACAGGCAAAAAGTATCAAAAATATCCTATATTTGTGTCGAATGTATAGTTTGCGTAATCTCTGACACAAAGTTTGATATTTTAGATGTGGATATATCCAAAGATGACTCTATTGGCATGAGGTCATAAGGGGAAACAGTGAAGAATTCAGAACAGTTCCTTTTAGTACGTTTCAATACCCTGCGGCTGAAAACTGATAATGCACAGATACTGATATCACACTCGGAAAAATCGGAGATATAACTTCTGGGGAAACATTACTAACTGCTCACTTTCTAAAATTTTTACTGCTTTGCAGGGGAGTAGACAAGGCATTTTGAGGGCGTGTGTTACTAAAATGTCTACCATCATCTCTAAAATTAAATATCATTTACAGAAAAGTAGTGATTTCGTGGGGCACGAGCTCTGGATTGCTATGCCTGTATTCTGTGTATGTCCCTGATGCTCTAAATTGTCATAAACTCCTCTTCAAATGTAAGACGTAAAATGTAATTAAGAAAAGTATAACCTAGAATACAACATATATAGACAATATGTTATTATAAATAAGAAATACAGTAGAAAATGATTATGAAACATAATGTTGAAGGACAAGCTTTTTTTAAACAATCATTCTTGAATGTAAAGTATACTTTTAAAACAATTTTCCATTTATGCAAGGCTACAAACAATGGGAAGTGCCATTTGGTAGACACTATTCATCTCTTCGAACCAGAAAACTATGAATTTGACACCAAAATATTTTGTAATCTGTTACTTTTTTTTTTACTTATATCCCTTTTCCCTTCCTGGAATGGTTTCAGTGCCTTATCCCCCAAAGTAGATTTTTGTGATGGTAAGTTATACGTATAAAAAATTCCTTTGAAATTCGTCCAAGAGTCAATGTTACACTCTGGCGTACGTTTTCTTCTTAGGCAAACTCTCTAAATATATTTACATACATTACAGTAAGAACTGAATTTTGTATTAACGCCTGTCAGTCGTCGTTGTGCAAACATTCATGATGATATACCGTAGGGAAATGAGTTACATTAAGGTTGTAAGATTTAATATCAATTTTGAAACATAGCAATTTTAAGAAACGCATGTAATATCAAATATCATATTTGAAAATACTTTCGAATTAAACTAGCTGTGACTACATTACTTCGAAATTGCACAGTATGAGCGTAGCTCAAAGAAAATAATCAATAAGAATGGTCTTGATTCGAAGTTCTGACCATACATGTAGGAGTAACAGACATTAACCATTCACCTAACAGACAATGACGCACAGGGTTTAGCACTACTTTATCAGATGGTTCTATCAAATGTAATCTAATTAACACAATAGTAACAACTTTTACTTCCCTAGAAAGTGTTCTCAACAAGGAGAAGTTCATTATGCACATTGTAACTAAGTTACAAGAGGTTTATATCCTATCAGAACGGCGCATTTACCAAGTCAACTTTTGAAATATTCCATTAAGTTAGCTTTCAAGGTAGCTAAAGGAAACGTGTGTGCATGAGTAGAGAGTTCTCCGTAGCAGAATGGATAAAGTCGTGGTTCGATAACTACAAAGTTTGCGGTTCGAAACGCGTCTCGAAAGCTTCAGATTTTTTTTTAAATTCCTAATTCCTCAGTTCTCAACCTCTTTCTTTCCATTCGGAATCATCTGATGGTCTCATAAGTGTGCTCTACCTTAATTCGACGACTGCCTAATGTGATCCTCGCAGTGCGAAACCTTCCCTTGTTATGTATCACAAAATCACAATTTTCGTCATAATACAAATGCTGTCCTATCATTTTTCTCCAGTTCTAAATCTGTGTATATAAATCATTCCTCTCTGTCTCCATATTTCAATCTATCTCTCTGTCTGTCTCTCTCAATGTCGCACAGGAACTCATATGGCTTGAGATCAAACCTTCGACTCTTGAAACCAAATGTAAGCTCTCTAGCAATGTGCTATCGTAACTCTATAGGTGTGTTCCTAAAAGCAGTCATTTTAGATTTTGTTTGAGGTGGAGTCTTTACTCCTTCTGGAAGTACAAAACCTACTGCCGTTATTAGCAACTTCAATAGATTTCTTAGGGAGCGTATTACTACCTTGCAGCCCTTAAAGAAGGAAAAGAATGAAACTAATGGTATTAATGAAGCTATGGGAAGATTATGTGACTTTTTATTTAAAAAAATAGGCTCTTAAAAGATATTTCAGAACAAAGGAATGGAAAAGACTCTTTTAGAGCTATAATATCGTAAACTTGATTTCTGTTTTCTCTGTGTTTTTTATCCACACCGCCCGCCATCTTGGATCCGCCATATTCAATTTCACTTTCGGTTTTTCAAATAGGAATAGGTGTGTGTGATACAGCAAATTAATATAAAATTTTCTCGGAAATTCATTGTGTAGCGAGTTTTATTGTAAATTGTGCCATTTGCGAGATATTACATGACACATCCCTCTATGCACTTCGCGAATAGACAATGCAGAATAATATCAGTTACAGTTACCTTTTTGATGATGACAAATCAAAACCATTTCTAACTGGAAAAGTACTGTAGGTATAAACAAACTCTCTACAACATTGGTGTCATAATCTCCCATTTCTGTGATTGATTGTTATTACTTCCATGTTATACTACGGACAAGGAAGTATTGCATTACGAACAAAATGCCTAATGTAAATCTAGATACAACCAGATTTTGGTGAAATTCTAATATATCCTATTTACGTATGTGTGTGTATATACGTTCAAAAAACATTTCGTCAACAATAAATCACGTAAAAGATCACATATACATACGGGGCCGTGCACAAATTTTGAATTGTGAAGTGCCACACATTTAACACGCAATATCTTGCTAATGATACAAGTTAACGTAAACCTCTCTACACCAATGAATTTCCGAGAAAATTTTTTATGAATTTGATGTACCACATGCACCTATTCCCTTTTGAAAAAACGAAAGTTGAATCTAATATGGTGGATACAAGATGGCGGTTGGTGTGGATAATACGTGTCAGAGAAGCAGTATTTGTTCCAATTTGTTTTGCATATGCCCACATTCATATTCAGTTACACCTAAAGAAACCAAAAGCAATTTTGTTAAAGCGTTATAGTAGTGTATGAATTCTGATATATGGAGGTCCATTAATATGCAAATTACCCGTATGGGCCTCTAAAATTAGTACAATATACTTTAGGCTGCGGTGAACTTTGCATTTAAATAAATTTTAGACGAATCCCGAGGGGACACTTCGCGAATATATCTTGTTAGGATCCAAGGTGCCTGCTATTTTCCTAAATAGCGTCCTCAGATCGAAATTTTGTAAACGTTGCCCAAGTAGATCGTGTTTGGAGTAGAACACTAATCCAAAGTCTAGTTAATAATATACTTACAAACATAAATATACTTCAGGATATTAGGCTCTATCCTCTTCTTCTTTTCAATGTATAAAGCTACATGAATTAACATACTCACTAATATAATAGAAAGAGTACTTTCCATTGACAAGCGGAGTTGAAATGTTACAAGCTTATTATTTCTGAAAAGATATCAACAATGTAATAGTAAAAGCTATATACATGTATGTGCCATTGTGTGTGTGTTCACTTTTAGGAGAGACAATGGAAGAATAAAAAACAGTACGGAGATGCATCATGTGCCATCATGTTTGCACCATTTCACATAAACAGGCATTTTTACGTGTTATTGGAAAAGTAATGGACAATAGCTGGTGGGTCGGTATCGCTGAAAACTCAGAAATTACAAGATTTAGAGCAGCACAAACTTCCCTGAAAGTTACATCAGTTACGGAAGCAAGAACTATGCTGCGAAAGCAATTGTTACGTTGTACATATTGCTTAACGAGGCTTACAAAGAAGACAACACAGGTGTATCTACGGAATATTGGATCATTCAGCGATGCAATAGCATAGTTCTTCTATGCCTTTTAAATTCTAGCGTCTGGTTCATACACTCATCAATTTGTTGCTATCGTTCGTTTGTTCTATCAGAGAAGATAATTATGATTAGTTTATTGTTAAATACAAAATATACGAACGAGAAATATTTGAGTTTTTGTAATTTTGTATAAAGGTATGTTCAACTACCAGTACATTAGCAAAATAGAAAGTTATGTTGTCAAACGACACACATTTTGTTGTTTTCTTTAAAGGTTGGTTGATAAGCAATTAAAATGTATAAATTGTATACTTATCCAACCGGCCATATGGTGGAATACAATATTGTTATTAATTCACTGAGGTTTGTATGTTTCAAACCAATTCATAAACAACTAAGAGGCTTTATTTTTGCTTTCTTCATCCATAGATATAGGTAATTTCTGAAAACCCGAGAATTAACAGAAAAATAATTGTAATCCATAATCGTTGGAATTTACCAATCGGTTCATAAACACAAGAGGTATTAAACGTTTCAATTAGCCCGTTTATGCGCGCATTTCCAAAAATGAAACATTAAAATCTTTGTTTATTTGTATAATATAGAAATAAATACATAGGTGAGGTATAATCTATAAAACTTGTCTAGTATCGCTTCATAACATCATCATTTCCAAATCAAAGTAACTACTTTTTTTTAACATAGACAGTTTTATGTTAACTCGCAACTTTAGTGTAATATAATTGGTTTTCGAGAACGCTCATTATTTTCCCCTTTGGAGCGTTCTAAACTAGCATCTTCCAATATTCAAACAACGGGAGTGAATGGGTAGGTGTGACAGTAGTAATTTACGTTCCAATTTTGAATTTGAACTGGCTCTTCGACGGTGATTGTCCAAGGAATGGTACGGGTGATAATTGGACAGTGCAAATCCTGGGAATTATCCAATCCAGGGTAGATAATGGTGTCCCAAATCATCCTAGCTACTCGACCGCTTAGAGTTTTGGAGCAACACTAGGAACCTTTGCAATTTAGAAGCACTGACTCCAGAGTTTTGAGTATTTTCTGAACAGATCTCACGTTTTTACAGTACACAGTCGCATTGATGCTCTGACCATGTGGTACTTCCCGACGAACGATGCGGCAAGGAGACCACCAAACACACAGAAGGAACCTCGTCTTATGCAGTGCTGGTTTCGTCTGTTTCAGAACTGGTTCGTGGGTTGTTAACCAATGATGACTTCGTCGTGGAGCTTTATGGAGAACCCACATCTCACCACATGTCATTGCCATGACCAGAAACGGCTCCTTCGACAAGCGAGAAAGCAAATAAACACATGTGACTCTTCGCTATTCTTTCTGTGGGAGTCAAATCATGGGACACATCGACTAAACTTGCGGTGCTTCCCAAGTTAATGGAGGTGCTCCCGAATGGCTTCTCCACTCACACTGAATAGCACATGCCTGGTCCACTTCCTCACATGCCTGGCCACAGTTCGCCTCAAATTCTGCCTGAACATCTCCATTTAGAACATCTTTTGGTCATCCTGTACGTAATGAGTCTTCGCGAGTTTCGCCACCGTCAATTAAACTTCTGAAACCACCGCTGCACTGTCAGCGAAATCACGGCACCCTCACCAAAGGCCTGAAGTATCTTCCATCTTGCTGTAACAGCGTTTGCTCAAATTCGAACTTGTACAGCATACACGCTGTTCTCTGACGCTCTGTGAAAGTCCCATGTTCCTTCTGTCCTTAAGCAAGTTTACGTTCCAACTGAACTGCCACAACCTGGTAGTATGTTGTATATATTACGTTGGCCCCAACTCACGGTGTGAGAGGCAATTCAACAGAGAACTGCACAAAAAGCGATAGAGATTTTTAAATCTTTGTATGTTCTGTTTGAACTAGCCATGTGCACTTTTATATTAGATTCAAGTAACATATTAAGAGACATAAAGAATCTTATACGGGATCGACTTTCACTTCCTCTACTTCAAAATCATATAGAACACTATTCTCCCTTACATTGGGGGTGTTTATGTTGCTTGAGGGTGTTCATTTTTGCTTTTATTTTTGACATATAATGTATAATTCCATAATATTTCAGCTAAATTGTGATAATTTGGAAGAAAACAATCAGTAAATAACATTCAATTTATCAGACGTTATAAGCATTACTAATTACTATGGTTAAAGTAATTGTTATGTTAATGTTTTTGAATTTCATACTTTTTTAAACATAAAGTATTGATAGAACTAAGTATTTCATGCTCATAACTATGTTATTTTGTTTTATACAAGGCGATCCATCAAATGAAAAAGTAAAACCATAGGGAAAAACATAAATATAAAAATGGGTTCATTGTGTGTTGGGTAGGAGTTGTAGATAATTCACGTTTTAATTGTAGTTGGAGTTCTTGTGGTGGTAAGACAGTTCTAACTCGAAGTTAGCTTTTACTTGAAGGTCGAGCACCTTATATAATGGTTAAGTATGAGTAATATTCACCAGTTAAGGCCTTATGAACATTTTACTCTAATTTTCAGTAAAGGGTTTTTAACTACATTCATGTAAACTAAATAGTTAGAACTACTTTAAGATCTTGGAATAAAATTGAATATGGATTATTCTTCCGTTATTCTTAAAATAGATGAAGGAAACGTGATAACTTGAAACGCATGTAAGGATAAAACACAGACATCTTTTTCTCTGTGTAAAGATGAAACAAGAGTTTGAGCTAGATACATCTTCGCATATTTGTTATTTTCGAACTATTTTCTAATAGTAATAACACATGGAAATATATACTTACAAGTGACCTCTAGAATAACAAATTGAAGAATACATATACTTAGTTTATGAGATGAGAAAACAAGAAATTTTTCTAAAAATATATTGCCTAATTACTATCTTAATAAACATTAAATTCATACCGTTATTTCGGTGAATTATTCACACATATGGGAGTGAACAATATTTAAAATACTCAATTATATACAATAGCAGTACGAAAGTATCACATCTTCAAATAATAATTATATTCCTTTTCTATGACTCTGCTTAAATTCGAAGGAAAGAGTAGTCATTAATTTCCTGCAAAACTTGAAAATAACATTGAAGAGCAGCTTAAGTATAACTGTCTAAAAGTGTCCACAATAGCTGAAATAACAAAATATTATATACTCATATACATATGCATTATAAATATACATATACGTAACGAAACCTTGGTTCTAATGTAAAGGAACATGTAATGATAAGTTTAGACAACCAAACATAAAAATATGTTTTGTAAAATGCCATTGCATAAAACTAGTAGTCATTTTCTAGGGACAAGTACTTCTGCGATGTTGCCATGTTAGTTTCTGAGGTGTAGTAATAATTTTGGACCACTACACCCTACTTCACGTTCGGAGCTATAACACAACAGCCGTGGAGAGTACGACGTGCTCACCACCACATGAACTACATTGGTGCGGAGAATTTTGTATCTAAAATTTTATTGCTCTACGATATGCGGAACTGGCTCGGGGTGAAAGTTAGTCAACGTCCCCTCGTTAACCATACATGTGTAAATTACTCAGAAGCTATTGATCTGCCATTCCCGGTTCATGTTGTGAAAATGTTGCAAAGAAGAATTTCCACTTGCAAGGAATTTATGGAAATTTATCTACTAAAACTAGAGTCCTTCCTTGAAATCAGAATTTTCCAATAACATGCAATCTGTTTCTGGACTGTCAACTTGCGTAGTCGCCTGCCTTATTGCGAAACACTAAAGAAGAGAATTGTAATAACTTCGGCACGTTTCCACCTTTTAAAAAAAATATGCCGGATATAACAACGGTATCTCGGATATTGCGAATTGTTTATTAGAATTCTTTACAAGTGGACAATATTGACTGTAATAATGTTGTTAATGTGGTACAGTATATTGTGAGCTCACAAGATACCTACTTTATAAACAAACTAATTTAATAACTAGACAAACTATAAACAAACTAGTTAGACCAAATATTCTGCTGATATGAAACTACACCTTTCGAAATTTGGTAAAAAAACAATGGGAAGAAACCTTGGAAGATATTGTGTTCAGTACCAATTATTAGAAAACGCAGGAAGAAAAAACATTTAGACCAAAGACATCAGTGAGATGGGAATATAAATTTGCACAGAGAATTCAAGAAGCCGCAATCTACAGACACTGAAGTCATGGTCACCAGAGGTTCATGAAGAATATCTGAATTCGTTCATCTATGTGAATATATTTGGGTTTTTCCTGAAACATGTTAATTTCAATAACATTGTTGCCCCGCGTAGGGGTGATGGAGATTATGACGAGGTTTTCTTCTTTAGGCTAGCAGATAATCCTTTATATAATACAGGACTTCTAATATATAACAGATTATGCAAATTATAAGTGCGTGACTACAAGATTTGGCATGCATGTTACATTAACCCTCCATTAGTCGAGGGGTGAGCGTAGCTCTGATCTTTCAATTACTGCAGCCACCATTGGTAGTTATAATTTTCTACCAAAATGCGGTGTCACATATCTGATAGTTATTACAAACATAATGTATTTGGTATTAGTTTTGCGGTAAGAGTCAGTGTGAATTATACCGGTTTTGTATTACAGTGTAAAACGAGTGAGCGCTGCGCTAGTACCTCGATCTATGGCGGCAGTGAAATTACATCACACACTTTACGTGAAATGCAGTTCACTTACTTTCAATTTATATATTGAAATTATGTATGGTCTGAATTGTGTGTATTAAAGCTTTTCGTGAAACTGAGTATTTTCGACTTACCTTTACGTACTAAAGATTCATGTTGCTGCGAGAGCTCCTTTATTTTAAAGACTTTGCACAAAGTGTTCAACCATTTTGTGCAAACGCATTTACAACTTTACAGCGTTAGTGAATATGTTACCATGGAAGAAATGCTTTAATTATTTCGTGACAGATGTACATTTAGACAGTACATTTCAAAAAATGCCAGCTAAGTATGAAAATAAAATATTTGCTATGCTAAACTCAAGGATGTTTGATACCGCTATCATGGAAATTTATTTATCTGTGCAGCCAGTTGGGTTCTCTTTGTTAGATACTAGATCAAGCGATGACGTCAAGAGGATGATTGAACCTATCAAAAGCTCAGGAAGAAATATTAAAATACATATTTTGTTTTCGTCCATTTTACTAACGGATGAACCTCAAGACAATTTGGCAGTGCCTGAAACTTAGAAAAGAAATAAGTCAGAATTACAACTTGAAGTCGTAAATATCAAGCCACGAATTTTGAATAGCAGTCTGTTTCCTTTCCGGGAAAAATATACGTTGTTTCTTGTGTCTCACTTCTCTCCCCCCAAAAAGAAATTTACAAGTAATTCTTATTTCAAGTATGCATGATTCGGATGAAATTGATCAAACATCTCGCGATAAACAGAAACCAACAATTGTGACATTCTACAATCTCAGAAAAGGGTATGTGGATATTGTCGGTACAATGAAGTCAAACGACATTGTTGCAAGACTATCCTAGCATTGGTCAACCAGAATCCTTTTCAACCTTCTGGAATTTGGTACCATTAATTTTCAGATCATCATTTACAACAATTCAGATCGTCATTTACTTATATTTTATGATTATATTTCAATATCTTTGTGGTAGAAGGTACTTCAAAATGAAGCAGGAGCTATGTTAGAAAAGGAAGAAGAAAAATGTACAGAAGGCATATATAGATTCAATTGTAGTTTGTTTTGCTGTTGACACGTTGCTAGAGAGATTCTTTGTCATAGTAACACAATATAAATAAAATGTAATTCCACAATCATCTTATAGAAAGCTACACGCTACATCTTTAAGGTGTGTATTTATTTTAGTGATTATGTGCCAAAAATATAAAAGGAAATATTAGAATGCAATGAAATGTTTTGGGGTGTCTTGGTAGCTTTATGTATATAAAAGAACAAACTGAGAACCTTAGAAATAACGACAACATTTATACATAATATTTGGTGTGGGGACCTTATATAATTTTGGTGTTTTCCACTCCAGGATTACATCACATTTTTCCATGGACATTATGTTGTTATATAATTTAGTGGTCCTTGCTGCGGGATTGTCGTTATACATTAATTGCAACACGGGTGAGCAAATGACCGGCGATATTTTGCCAAAAGAGAAAAAAACTCGCACTGGTTGTCACAAGAAACTTAATAACCACAATGGTTTCAATAATCAAGAATGATCTCAAGATTCAGATAAGGAAGTGTCTATGGCTTTCCCAATAAAAAAAAAGTACCAGCATCTGTTCAGAGCCAAAAAGGGTGAAGTGTAGCTTTTGACCCCCGAATAAAATTTGTTAAACGACCGTTAGGTGTAATGCTTGTATTGCTCCAATTTATATTGAACACGGAATAATAATGTGACTTCAGTGTCGTAATGGAAACGAAGCTAGTAACGATATCACCGAATTGGGACGAAACTGAGGGAGATATTGGACAATCAATACTTGTATTTAATTGCCTTCTATGATTAATTTTTAATGTTCACTTAATCCTTAATTGTTCGGCTAATTTTTCTTTGCAATTAATTTTGTGATTGTTTGCAGTGGAATATTATCTTTATTGTGTCTATGCTCATAATTCTACGTGCTTGAAATGTTAATGATGAAAGTATTAGTAATTCCTTGAAAATAGAGACTTTCTCGTTACCACCAAACACGAGTATTAAATCAAAACACAAATACCGTGTGGTAATTTGAGAAAAGGAGAAAGTAAATAATCAGACTCAAAATGTGTGGTTATTATCAGGTGATCAACGCTTTCATAGGAACACGTAATGGTTGCCTCTTAGCCCACAAATTATTCTTGTTACATTTTGTACCATTTCTAATTGAAAAAAAACAACAACTCAAAAAAATGATATTGTCAAGCATGACCCCACTCATCATAAAACGTACTTGCTTAGTTTTTAGTGTTTTGTAATTTCTATTTATAAATAGAGAAAATGCTGTCGGCCTCACAGACTACCCCTTGTTAATACTAAGGGGGATATTAATCGCATACGCTTACTGTTATATTCAGGTGTTTTTTGAATTTATTTTATTTTCGCTTATTCCTTCAAATCTGCTAACACCTAAATATGTCACTATATTTTAATCACACACACACACACACACACACACACACACACATATATATATATATATATATATATATATATATATATATATATACATCAGCAAAGACACAGATTCAAGTTTGAATACTGGTGGAAAAGAATTATGCTGGTGCACCTATTGCGTTATCAAGTATTTTTAATCATGAAATCTCCAAGTAGCAGCCTGCAACATTACTGAAGACGCATATTTCATAGGAAATTCTCAGTTCGCTTGTCTGTACCTGTGATTGTATGTAGGAATATTGCAGCAATATTGGAACAATGACAAATGCTGCTCTTTGCCCAAGTTCAATTGAGAAAGAACTTGCAGAACTTTTCAATGAGTCTCACATAGAAGGTAGTGAGCTCGAGTATAGCATGGTGGAAATAATCCTGTTAGAGGTTGGCGCAAAAGACAGTGATTTGAACATTTTATTTGGTAATGAAAATGAAATTAATGGAAGTAGTGGTACGTTTCTTCCAATGAATCGCTTGCAATATTCGTAATGTTGTGGTGATCATAGTTTTAAAAACTGACAGACAAGAAGCATAGTGTTTCCTTACGTCTTACATGTTCATTCCATAGCTGCGAAAACCAGACGTTGTGCGAGGACGTACGGTGAAATTTTGCTCGGTTTAGAGAAAAATATGTACTACCTGTGGTACTACTAAGGCATGAATAACGTAATTATATATGACAGGTAGTGTGCTGCCACTATTGTAAATTTATATAGAACAGAGACTCTCTACTCCTATCATCTTTAAATAGACAACATATTGCCGGACATGTACAGTTTGCGGCAAAATTAAACAGGTTACAGATTTATATATATATATATATATATATATATATATATATATATATATATATATATAAATCTGCTGACTCACATCTTACGTAAATATAGTTCTAAATTACGAACAGAAACAATAAACCTTACTAAAATTATTTTTTCTTTGATTTTTTTAAAAAGAAAAGTTTAAAATATTGCATCGCTGATACATAATTACGATTATCTCAGTTTACAGTATGAATAAATCACGCCGTGCACTTTTGGCAAACTCTGAAACCACTTCTTCAGGATTTACAGGAATTTCCCGTGGAATACTAAGAAGAGCTAGGCTGGTAAGTCGACCTTGGCCCATTGTATTCCGCAGGTAGCATTTTAGCCTCTTCAGTGATGAAAAGCTTCTTTCAGTTCAAGCAGTCGACACAGGTAAAGTAGCTAGTATTTGCAACATTGTACATATATTGGGATAAAATTTGATTGCATTGAATCAATGCGTCAATTGTTGTTAGTTGTCTTCCACTTTCTATAGTGTTGTTCCACTTCGACTTCCATAGTTTAAACTCAGAAAGTACAGTAACGGGATTAGGCAAAATACCTTGATGAAACTATATACACTTCCGAAGTTCAGTGGTAGAAATATTCTTACCTAAATGGCTTGGAATAAATGCCTGAATATTTGAAAGAATCTGTATGTGATTTGAAAATCGCTCTTTCAATTCTGATAGAATCTAGAAACGGTATGAAAACTGATCTTCTACTCTCTGGATCAGATGAATTAATATTTACCCTGTAACACTGGTGAGAAGCAGTTCTTGTTTTCTCGACGACAACTCCAATTTTAGCGGCAATACCTTTGACTTCTTCAAAACATAACTTGAATTTACTATTTCCTTTAGAACGCCAGGAATCTATTGACGTTAAAGTATCATCAACATGGTGATACGCCTCCGTAAGGTCGCAATTTACTTTCTAAAGAGCTTTGGAAAGTTGTAAATTCAAGACAATGCTTTTTCCGTTAGAACGAGGGCCACTATGAACTGACCATCTAGTATGGATAGTAATAGTTGGTGTGCTGAAGTTGATGTTTCTCTGTTAGAAACTTCTTCGAGTTGTTCGAGAGCATGAACAACTCATATATATAACTCCTAAAATCTTACTACAGCACTATTCTTGTATACTCACTTTGTTTCACAAAATGAAAGTAATTTACTGCACTTTTTTCTGGTGTATCTTTGAAAATACACTTTTCGAGAACCTTGCTTCTCCGTGGGGAACATGAAAAACATTTCCAATACTTAAAATTGTGGCAAGACAGTTTCTAATAGCTGTAATTTTGAATGAGTGAGAAAGTGCAAGGTTTAAAACATGAGCACTGCAATGAACATAAAAAGATTAAGTGCATTTTTCTTTCACATGAACTTGCACACCACACGCTTCACTTCTCATAGAAGCTGCACCATCATAACCCTGTCCTATCATATATTCCACATTAACCTCATTCCTCTTGAGGTTTGTCAAAATAATGTTAGCAAGTCCACTACCTGTGAGATTATCTACTGGAACAAATTCCAAACCTTCTTCCTTGACACATTTTGAATTTTCATCAACATACCTCAGACATAATGACATTTGTTCTATTTTTGCAATGTCCGTGGTTTCATCCGCAAGTATTGCTTTGTTCACCCTCTAAATTATTTGCTTTCTTACGATTTATCACATATGTGTATAAGTTCATCTTGAGCTCAAGGACTTGTGTACTTTGCTACCGCTTATGAATTTTCAAGGTTTTGCTTAAGAACATTATCTCCAGCTTCTACTCGAAAACAGAGAAGTGCTCGGAAGTTCCCATCATTGAGCGACACATCCTGTTGCAGTACGTTTCCACAATCCACTTTTCCCCTAAGTCCAATTTCTTGCCGACCACACAATAATATGGTACTCGCAATGGATTTAAGTTTCTCTCCATTTCCTAATGCTTGAATAGGACGATCTCTGTCAATCTAAGATAATACATTTTGAGATTCTCCTTCCACAACTTTTGCAAAGTTCTGTGAACATGTCAATGGCACTTTATGGTATGCAGTATTTTCATGATCTTTAAATTTTTCAAGTGCATTTTTGTATTTTGTGAATTCTTCAACAACTAAGTCTCCTGCAATTTCATGACAACCCTTGCCTACAAGTTCTTTGCCGAATAAAACACATATTTTACAAAGAGCGCAAACCGCATATTATGAATACACTAGCCGTGCAAACTGTTTCAACCAGTTGATCTGAAATCATCTATTTCGTTGCATCACAAGCTAATTTCCTGTTATACGCACAAGTTTACCCACAGGGTAATAGCTAAAAAGAAAGTCCTTTATGCAGCGTTGGACCCTTTTTACTTCCAAGTTGTATCATATGCTCAACACAAGACTTGAGTTACTAAAATATTCTTGAGTTTAAGACTTGATTTGACATTAAAGTAGTCTTCTTTTGAAGGAAATCATGATCAGTTCAAATTCCAAAATCATATATGTTTAAATTTCAACTCCGCCACCGCAAAGGCGCTAATATCTGTTAACATTCGGGGGACCTATGGAGGATACAAATTAGTACCAGGAGAAAAAAATGACTATGTACTATAGAAATAGGGGAACCTGCTTCAACTTAGCATTCTCTCCCCCATTAGGAGGTCCATTTCAATTTTATCGCTACGAATTCCCCATGGATCGACGTCCTTGCGTTACGCATTATTCGTAGTGTAAACTTACGACAGATACACAAGGTCAAAAATTCTACATAGATAGTGCCATTGATTTAGCAGAAGTTAAATTTGAATATCTACGATACTAAACTCATTGCAATTTTTGAATTGAAATATAAATAACATGAAAGAAAAAGTACATTTTATTAAAATTATACGCCTTTATTCATGTATGTTACTTTTTTGATCATTGTATTTTTTGAAAATATGATTAACCTCACTTATCCTCAAAAAGATATTAAAATGCCTTATTGTACTAAAATGTTAATTATTTATAAAAAGTTCTAAAATATTTCGGGGGCCAGCAGAACCCCAGATACCGTACGCTCATACATTGTGCTACTAGAAAAATTGCAACTTATGTTGTGATTGCAACACTGCTTCTGTGGAATCCCTTATAGCGTGCAATGAATACCCTGCCCTGCCCCAACAGTGTTTGGTAAAGCAACACGCACAACACCAATGACAGAAAAACCTACTTGTGGTCATTTTTAGAGTTACCTGATGGCTATTAGACAATTATTTTATTGAAACAAACTTGTAGCAATGCCATTAAATAATTCTGAAATGTTTATGAGTCAAAGTAGAGCGAAATTAGCTCAGTTGTTGAAATTAATGTCCAGATTTTGTTTGGAATGCCACGTTAACGATGATTATAGGCATAGCTCTTGATATAACACGGTTTCCTTTGTGCAACTCATGCGCTTATTTTGCTCTTTACGAAAAGATCCCAGAACTCGCCACGGGGAGTTGGTTGCACATTGAGTTCTGCGCACCCATGCATTCAGCTGGCATACGTTTACATTTGACGTTAGGTCACGCAGTTTTCCTTGGTCTGGAAGAAGGGGATTGTGGTTCTAGTCTTCGGTTTGGTTCTAATTTAGATATCTCTCGAGCTCTTGCTGCACTTTTTTGACCCTGCATCGGACACCAGCTTCATTATGCGTTCCACAGCTTGACTATTTCAAGGGAATGTTGCTGTTAAAGTAGCTGAAGTTGGAATGTTTTTTACAAGGTGCTGGTCCGTTATGTTTCGTGTGATTGGCGGCTCTTTTAGACATTTAGGCCAATTAATTATGTCGTAGTAATTTTGAGCTGTAAAGTTTAATTTCGGAACAATGAAGTCACGTGGGCGGCTTGATCTCGGAGTCTTGTGGCTGCTTCACTTTTAATCCTTCTCCAGACAAACGTTCGAATATGCTGATTTGTATCTGCTGTCATCGCTATCAGCAGGTTTTCGTGATGAGCGTTTTATCCGTTTGTTTGTAGAACAGAATGAACTATGTGTTGTATATTTTCTGGCAGAAAACAGTATAGCTTAATTATGCTAAACAGATGCATGTCGCCCATTTCACACGTAAGATTCGCCGTGTTGAAAACAAGACGGGAGCGTATATTTTAACACTGTACTGGCAAAGTAGGCACAAAATTGAACTAGGTTTATCAGTACTGACGTAGTGGCGAAGCAACCTACAGGTCAAGGTAAGCCATCGTGAATGTGACAATGCTCTTGGTTTTATATTTGCTAGATCGGTAGTACACATTCTTGTAGCAAGAGGCTTACAAATGTCAAAGAGATTATTCTGGTCGCTGTTTAAACCATCTGTTTTTTTCCATTTCATACACCCATTCAACGGGAATGGGCGTAAAGGAGACGATCGGTAAACGTTCAAAATCCTTTAATTTCTTTCCGATGGGTTCGGAAAATGCGTTGGGTCCGGCCGTATTACCATAAAATTCGGTAATCAGGTGTTGAAATGGCAAATCGTTGGTACGAGGAAAGCAGATGAGATTCTGCGCTTCCTTTTCTAGCGATCTTTGTACCTGAATATCACGACATAATCCCATCCCGTGTTCATGGGTTCACTATCGCTGCCGACAGCCTCAAGACGTGACGTCATACTGGTTCTTCTCTAAAAGCTGCAATATATTTCGGCAATATCCTTGACAGTGCATGACTTAGGTATGGCATGACCCAAGTATTCTGAACCGGGCTCCGGTGGAACTGTGGTGCCGGTGGATATGCTTTTCTGTAACCTCTTGTCTTCGTAGTTTGTCACTAATTTTCTCTTGCACAAGAGTTGTATTATTTTTTCCGTCGAAATAGATACTTGTAATCGCCCAGTCTACTTCAGGCTTTTCTTTCTGGATCTTCTCACCCAGTTTATCTTTTCCTCTTCGTATCTTAGATCTATCAACAACAAGATTTTTGTTCTCTGGCATTATGAGTCTCGCGACCTGAAGTACGTCAGAAGCATAAAAGCAATGTATCTGTCTGAAGTACCAGTTCTAAACGCTGCCTCCGCTGTATTTTGAAGACAGGTGCCCTATAGGCTAGGCTTGCTTTTTGGTCCCGCTCGAAGTCAGATCCCGACGTGATTCCTGATTCAACAGCTTCCCTGTGTTCCTCTGACGACTCCAGTATCTTTGACCTGTGCCTATGCCTAATCCCAGTAGTTGGTTGACTTGCTTCAATACTTCAAACTGTTTCTTAGTTGTCTGCGCCTTAAATCTCCTCAATTTACGGGAAAACATATTTGACAAAGATTTGCTTGTTCGGACGTCAACGTTACAAATGCTCATTTTTCGTGATGTTCTCTGGTCCCAAAGAAACTTGAATTCTCGTTTCTAGAATCTTGCGTGTTCCCTCATAGTTGCAATCTTCGGCACTTTTACATTTGTCGGACGCAATATAAAAAAAGACTTTTCCCCGTGTACAATAAAACCTCCAGGAAGTGTTGTTTCTTCCTTGTCGACTGAAATGTTTTGCCTTGGTGCGAAACTTATTATAAAATGTTTTCAGCATATCAAAACTCTCTTTTTTGAAACCACAGAAATACTTGCTTTACGCCAAATATATACAACTGTTTGTCCAAGTAGTTTACAAATGTAAGTCACTGGTAATTTAGTTACACTTTCTTCCCCACTTCAACCACTTTGAAACCAATTATAGCGTCGCATAACGTCAACATACATATGTAAATGCAATTCACTCATTTCACTTGGAGTCTCAAAGAAGTCACGATTCACACTTTCCCGAGTTGGTCTGCTATGAGACTTTTTCTTTATTTTGCTTTCTATTGCTTCCGAACTTGGAAACCAAAGTATACAAAATGTCTCTAAACCGTATTGCATTAAGAAGATTGTAGCTTGAAGTAAATGCACAAATTCTCTGTCTTAAAAGGAACAGTAGCGAACTGAACTGCTAAAGCTTAAGCTGCAATAAACTGGTCTGTTCGATTGGTTGGCCAAAGTACGCAATATTTACACCACCGCCGAACTTTGAGAGCGAATATTCTAGAAATGTCGGCGGAGGTTCTGGAGCCTATCTGACGAGCGGGAGGTGCGCGAATCTTGTGGACGAAGCCTTACGTTGCGTCGACGCTCGAAGAGTTTGCCCAAAGTAAGCAACTACCAAGTTGTGTAGCCTACCGCTAGATGGCATTTGCTGTCGGTGTACATAACAAGCGAAGAATTGCCAAAACAAATCAAAAGCTATGCCTATAGTCATCGTTAACTTTGCATTCCAAACAAAATCTGGATATTAATCCCAACAACTTAGCTAATATGGCTGTACTTTGACTCATAAACATTTTAAAATATTTACTGGTATTGCTGCAAGTCCTTTTAATAAAATAATTGTATTATAGAAATCAGGTAACTCTAACAACGGCCGTAAGTCGTTTTTCTCTCATTCGTGTGATTTGTGTTGCCTCACCAAGCATTTAAAAAACTTTAAATCCGTTGGGGCAGAGTAAGAAGTTTTGAAAATAAACAAAAACCATCAAAAAATTCGGTGCCACTAATAGCACCTTTACCGCAACTAGCCATCATACAATTTGCAACAAAAGTGCAAAACGTTACACTCTACTAAACATGGGTTCTTTTCATCCTTAGGAAGGCATAGTACCTCTTGGGAGTAATATTCGAATACGATTCTTATTTTCTCTACTATCTTGAATCTGTTTCCAATCTATTACATTACATATCTGTTAGCAATTATCAATTAGAAGTATACAATATATCATACCGACAATAAAAATTAAACAATTTAAAATTAGTAGTTAAACGGATTAAGGACTCCCAAATTGTAATAATTTCATGCCTCCGTACAAAATGATTATAGTCCGATTCTTGCAGTTGTGTCCTGATTAAGATTTACAATAAGTCACTCTGTTTAGAAAAAATCCGGTAACAAACAGAGATGTATTTGATTTCTTGTCATGTTTTTTTTATTTCTTTATATTAGGCTATTTGTAATGTCTCGTTAATATATATCTTCCGGTTACAAGTATAATTGTCGACCTTCTTGGTTTCCCTCTGTGTTTTCCATATTATGAATTGTTAGCAATGCTGGATGTCACTGTTGCTAATCACAGATCACTTGAAATCATTTGTTAATCACTATCCACAATAACAAATTACGGCAGTCTTTTCATTACATTGCAGGTACATCCAGTTGTCCTGTGTTGTCACTACACTGTCCACACTAGAATGTTGATCCATCTTTCATTGTAGGTCGACATATTCGTATGTTCCAATTTATAGGTTGGCATGACCTTCATGATGTGCAGCTTCTAAGGGGGAGGGTAGTGAGTTTGAGTAATTTTGGAGTCTAAGTTTATTTTACCATGGTCTTGAATATGGTTAAAGTGTTCCATGCTGCTAGATTGCTTGAAAGTCCACTTCACTCACTTTACTATTACTATCTAGTGTAGTGCCTAAATCAATGAATGTACCTTTAGAACATACGGGCTGCTGGACATATGAGTTGTAGTGGCTAACTTTGTGAAAATATGGTGGAAAGTTTTTCATCAGTGAAACAGAACTTCCAGTATCGTTGATGAATAAGCTCTCAGGATATTGTAGTGAACTTTTGCTGTAGTCGTGTGACAAACTATGTGAATTACCATATATACAGAGTTCACAATGTAGTTTGGTTCTTGGCTATTTTCACGGGTGGAAGTTCACGGTCATCCCATCATACTGGAATAAATCTGTCAAGGTGACGTTAAGAGGTTGTTTACTCAGCCTGAATTAGACTTGTTCTCTACTAGAACTTTGGCCAAGTCTTCCCATATTTGGTTTAAACCCTTACGGCCTGAGGCTAATGAAGTCAATAGCACAACGTTTGTAATGGCTGGCCATAATATTGAATTATTTTCGTGTTTTCTTATACATAAGGCTTATTTGTAGTGGGTTAACATTGTATTGCCTCAGATACTTTTGAAGCTAGTATTACTACTAAAACTAATTTGTTGACGCATACTGGAATCATACATTTTAAGAACAGTTGTCCATCTTAGAAGGACTGGATTGAATCGCTGGTTCGAGTACTTGTGTGTAATGTTGTGTCTTCGGTAATTAATAAGCACTAGTTTTTATTCATCTAGTGGAATGTAAGTAATAATTTTGTACAACTGAGGAAATAGCTTATTCAAGAAATGATGCTCTTATACATAGCTGTAGGCGTCTTAATTTTGAGTATTGGGTGAAATAGTTGTCCAAGTTCTTTTTTAACTAAACTGAGGAAATGTCTGACATTTGGAAGAAAATATTATGTCTTGGTAAGCTCGGCACAGAATTGGAGTCTTCCCATACATGTTATTGCATCCAGTTGTAATGTAATTTAATTTAATCCAGGTTGTAATTCCCAGGTTGTAATTTTACCTGTGATTCTTTAATTAAAACTATCTCTAAATAACTATCTTCTCCATTAAATATTTTTGGAACAGGGAGGAATAGCTTTTATTTTATATCAGAATTATTTAAAGTATTTTCTCTATAAGTGGCATGAAGGACTTTAATAGTGAAGTGGGGTTATTTTCCAATCATCCAGAAATATTAATTTTAAACTTCTGCTTCGTTCCAATTATTTGCGAGGGCTAAAATTTTCTTCGTCAAATGCAAATGATCACCAGTAGTCACTTAGATTTTCTTTTTGTAATTTCTTGACGTTCCTAAGATTGACAGTATGTGGTTTTCTGATTTCATACTTCGGTTGAAGTCGATCTTATATCTGATGTTGAATCTTCAGGTAAAAAAACAAAGAAATGTTAATAACTTTTTATAGCGTAAGAAATTAACTTTAAGTGGGAGGAACGGAATCAATTTTAGGAAATGTGCTGAAAAGAATATTTTGCTCTGATGCCATGGTGTCATCATTCTCACTCTTGGTCTCTCTGCCCTTCTGGGTATCTGGATATATATTTTATTTCTTTAATTTCCACTCAACTGACATGTTTGGATCTAGCGGGGCCTGCCTTCTACCTTTGACCTTAGTACCAGAACTACAACCTAACGTAGGTTGGCTACTTATTAAGCCCAATTTGGACTTGAAGAGTTCCCTTATACTGTGCATGGTCATTGTGAACGACCTGAGATTAGATTCTGTAAAATTGGAAAAAAATGAAAGCTTCTCGACCTAGATGTGAACTAAAAGCTTAGAAATAACACAAATGGAAAATAATATGAACACAGGAATGAGTGGGGCCTTTATTAAAATGATGGATTCAGTGATATTTTCTTCATATAATGAGCTTCATGTTATGGGGTGTCAATTTTTTGTTTTGAGGTTTCGTTGAACATTGACGACGGATTTTAATATTCTCTTTGAATATGTGTACAATATTCTGGTTATTATAAGTGTGTTAAGTGGAAGAGAGTAATATGTATTTGCCTGAATATTATATTTTAATTCGCTGGTTCAGATGTTAAATAGTATTCTGGAATGGGTTACCTATCGCAGTGTCAGGTTGTTTAGCATTTTTCGTTAATTAATGCGGCGAGCAGAGGACTTGCTCGCATGGATCACATGACTAGCTTTCAACTCAATCTTTGTTTGAAGTGACGCTGCCAATTGCAACGCGGCTTAGGGAAGAGAACATCTACACACGAAAGCCTTTTTTCAAAGTGAGAACAAGTTTTGGTCTCGTTATCTTGGAAGATTTATTCATATGAAATAAGTATTGATATAGATTCTCGTTATGGGTTTAGTAATTTTTCTTCATATTACAAATTTATATTTTTCTTATATCAATATCTTCAATATTTTTTTCGAGCTTTTGTTTATCACGACCGTTTTGTGGTAACTTGTATTGGAAGGTCTTCCCGGGAGTATAAGTTGATACATTTTGGGTCGTTTAGAAGAATTATGAGAAAGAAACACAAATTAAGAGATAAAATATTTCCTTTACCAAAGGCCTAATTTTACACTAAGTTTATCCCGCGTTTCTTTGCTATGGCCAGCTCATGTTAACTATGTGTGGAATAAACTACTGATTACGTTGATCCAGAAACATTTTATCCATAATAATTTGGTGGTGCCGTAGTTTGGTTTATACAGATTTTACGAATATGTAATTTTATCATCTTCCCTTCTGGATTACTATTTCTCAAATTAGGCTAAGTGTTATTAAAATTATTTATTGTTGTTCTAATTTTCTACTGTGATAGTTTTGTAATGATATTATCTATCAAGTTTTTCGTTGTTATTAAATAAGTTAATTATTCTTTTCTAAAAATTGAAAAATTTATTCACATTAGGCTTGCCTCATAACTTGGTTGATAAAATTAACGTAAATTGAATACATGTTGTTGCTTCCTTCAGTTTCGATTCCGCAGTTTTATGAGCGTTATTAGCTTCAGGTGTTTATTATAAGTAGTATAAGCAAGTGTAATAGACTTGGTACATAACGCTAGGTTGAGCAGAGTCGGCTATTGTGTATCCTCGAATATGTATGTAAGATGATGTTTGAGCAATACCTTCATTCGCTGATGAGACACGAATTGCGCTTGTGTGGTAAGTTACTGGCCAGGCCGTACCTGAGGTCCACGCCTACGCGTATTACTGGCATTTTGCATGTTGTAGCTTGAGCTTACTAGATGATAGACACTGCTCCTGTGGTCTTTTAGTTTTCTATATCTTGTGTATATTAATGCAACATTTCTGATTATTTATTCTTTCACAAAAGTAATACAGAACACTCTAAGAGGACGTGGCTGCAATTAGAGTTCCCTTTTAATTTCCCCGCGCTGTTTAATTTTCGGCAATGGCCTTGATGTTTCCTCACTTTCTTAATTTTTATTTTTTAAATGGCATAGTCTTTTTTCGATCAAAATATTGGCATTTGCTTGCGAGAAAGCAAGGCACAACGTATGAATCCATCGCAAATTTATTGCCCACATATGGATTGAGAAGTGTTCGCGAAAAAACGCACCATTCACTCTACTGCTTAAGTACGGCAAGGAAATGCATGTATTCCTTCTCGGGGCATTGCAATTGACCTAATATTTTCTTCAAATTCGTCGTCGGAGAACATATTTATAAGTGGAGGTTACGTTGAGGACAAGGTCATTCACTCCACCATGTCACTGTAATCGTACGAGTGAACATTTATTTCAGGAATTTTAAATTATTAGATTGATTTTCATTTTATGTGGCTGGAATCTTAATCTTCCTCCAGCCAAGTGGAAGAGTTTTTGGACTAGCATCCGTGATCGTCTCAAGAAATAACCTTTCCGGTTGAGGGATTATATTATTGCATCTTACATATGTTCTTATACATGAAACACATATTCAAAAAACGGAAACAGTTCGGTTGTGTGTAGCGGGATACGTCCGGTAGTCTTTCCTATATATAGGATATTGGCCTTTTAAGTTGATAATTTTTAGCAAGTAAAAGTTATACGTGATTTCGACTCATGTCAGTTTGATGAAACTAATATTTTTGCAGGACTACAGACTGGTGCATTATGGTCTAATACAAATACACAGCATTCTTACATTAGCGATAATCATCATCAAACAATGACACTTTGCAGAATCGAACTTTAAATTGAATATACAATGTTATCGGTTTCTTCAGTTTTGCATCCTTTTTTCCGATTCCGTATTAACGTATGTTTGATTACTATTCGGTCTAGAACATACCACAGAGTCACTGTGTCCCAAGGTGAATTCTTGTTGGTGGGGAGAACAGGAGCAATGGCACAGTACTACTAGTGTTCAGGCAAAGTAAATACATGCTGAAGGCCCACCTCTTGTTAATTCTCTTGTTGAAAATTTATCCATGATGTATTTTAGATTAAGAAAGTCTACCGTGTATTTTATAATTACTGCATACTGCATTTTACTTAATATATTTAGCCAGAATTGAAATATCTTAAAAACCGGTAAGTTAAATGTCCAACGTCTTGTATATAGGACACTAAAAAAACAAGGATTTTTTATCAAAATATTTTACATTGTGGATGTAAACAATAATAAAATCAGAAATAATAACTTATGTAGAGTACGAAACAATGTTTATCTTAGATTTCTTCGTTCTTTCTATGTTTTATTCATACGACAAGCCAATGTTGATCAACAGTAAAAATTTCAGTTATTTCAGGTTAAGTTCACATTAAGTTGCACTAATTTCTCGCACACCACGTTGCAAGAAAGTTTGTGCATTTCCGAGCGTGCACACACAAGAACAAATTTTAGTTGATTAATCTGTTTGTATATTGACATATTTTAAAGAACACTCCTGTAACATATTTTTCGACTATGCTGTCATTATCTTGAACAAATACGCTATTTTTTCTTTTCTCTTCTGAACTAAGTTTATATCAATAACAAGTTCTTTGCGCTCCGTTGAAATGATTAAATAGAATCAGTGCAACTGCCCTTAGAAGATAAAGCTGTGCTTCCGTTTCTTACCCAAGCAGTAGAGCAAATGGTAGATTGGTGACGCCAGCATCCCATTCCATGTGTGCTCCGGCAAGTTTCAACAGATTCGTACGCTGTGCCTTCCTTTCTTCCAATAAAATAAAACTTTTGGATCGAAAAGAGACTATGACGTATAGAAAAGTAAAAATTATATGTGAGGACATTGAAAAGCCAAGGCGGAAAGTTAAACATCGCGGGAGGGCGGAACTCGCAGTCCAGTCACATCATCGTGGTGAGGTCTGGATTATTTTGGGTAAAGGATAAATGTTCGAGAATGTTGATAATGAATAATGAATGATGATAGAGCAAAAAATTAACTCTATTCTCAGGCTAAGAAATATATAAATTTTATATATATATATATATACCTATGGAAAACGTAACATTTTTGCCTTAAGTGTTAGAATTTGACCAATCGAACACAAAGACAGAACAAAAGTTGGATTTGGGAAAATGAATTACGTATAGTTCAAGCTATCCCTAAAATTGAATCTTAAAAAAAGGGAGAATATGTGCATTTTACACAGCCAAGAAACTGAAAAATGATACCTTTTCCATAAAGCGTCGATGCGGCACATGAAGGCATTGACTAAAGATTCTGGAAAAATTTGGTACACTTTGCCATTAAAAGACACTCTCTAACCACTTCTGCGAACCGAACATAACTTGGAACTCAGTCTACTTCCATATAAAACATTTACCTATTTCCAGTATAGACACCTTTAACATAGTCATTTAGTTTAATTGTTAATATTAGTCCTATATTTTTAGTCTATACAGTCGTATAATATTCATAGTGTGCTAGTATATCTTACTCCTTATTTGTGGATTATGAACTATGTATTATAAAAATGAGAAAACTAAAAACTAACTGTAAACGAAATTTTAGAACTAAACGCATTATATACCATGAGCTCTACGCATGTGTGTTGCCTAAGCCTAAACAGAAAAAAATCAAAGGGGTATATGAGATTATGACCAGTAAAACTTGTGCAATAGGCAGAAGTCTCGGGAGCAAAGTAGACTCTGTTTAAAGGCTATTGCGCAACATATGCAGGTGACAAAGGACGAAGAGCAACAAAACACTATTTGTATTTCCTCCAGGCAAACAATATTTGCATCGTAATTTAATTTCCAATGATTCCTTCTCACTTGGTTCACCACCATGCCTATCCTACCCCGTGGCTTCTATCCTCTGGGACTTCGGGTGATCCTGTTGGATCAGTATCTGACTTACGAATACCTTCAATTGTCAGTTTGAGGGCAATATTTTGATATTAACTCCATCCCCATTTTCAGTTCTAGATAGATTGAAAATTGTATATATTGAAAATGCACTATGCATGGTTTATTCGTTTTGTGGCAACAATAAGTTTTTTAATTACCATAAAAGCAAACCGTGAAAGCGACCCGCAGGTGTAGAAGAATCCTGCTCTACTAAGTTCTTTTAGAGACTGACACATTCCAGGGGCAAGTATTGGAAAGAGTCTATAACGGATTGTAAATAAATGTGATGAGGGTGAGCAGGTCTGGAACAGGAAGTATAGTTACAAGCGAATTAGATACTGAACCAGAACCGGTAAGAGTACTGATCTAGAATTGGGTAGTATTTGTATACAACCATCGAGTCCGTAATTATGGATGTCAGGGAGTTTTCACTTCCTGGTTGTTCCAAACCAACAACCTGGCGCATGGTGCCGATGAAACGTCTCAGGATTATCCCTTTTGTGCCACCCCGAATACGTTAGAAGAGAGACACACATTTGAACAACGTCTGGTGCTTGATAGAAACAGAAACGGTTTCTATCTACCTCTCTAGAAAAAATGTAACTAACTGGCCTATTGTTCAATATGTTTAATGTGACTTGTTCCATGTCTAACATGGAAAATCCGCAAACTTTTGCACGCTGGTTTGAAATAAATTTCGCACGTAGATAGTAGATATAAGGTGACCCATATTTATTTCGTTTTTGCGGTGAATGGTTTGAAGGTACCTAAGCCCCTTCCGAGGTATATTAAAAAGGTTCGAGAAAAACAAAAAATACGAATAATATGCAAAAAAAGACTCTCAGATATATTAGCTTGAAAATTAGGGAATACGTTCTTTCTTCTTTTGTGTTAGAAAACATTTGCGTTATAAGAAAGGATTCCTATTCAAATATCTCCAAATAATATGACAAAAGTTAAAGTATTCAAAATTGCACAAGCTATTCAAAGGGCACTATAGATTAAGATACCAATCTTCAAAGTAAGACGTTCATATTTTTTTCTTTCCTCCGGTAAATTAGTTTGAAGGAGCCTAAGTCTCTCTAGCGAGTTCGTTTTAAAATGCTCGAAATCTTAAAAATGGCACACATAATTTGCAGAAAAAGGCTTATACACATACTGGATAGAAAATTAAATAGTATGTTTTTCTTCCTTTGTGTGAGAAAATTGTTGCAAGGTAAGCAACAGCCCCTCATTCAAATATACACAAATAATATCGCAAAGAATAAATTCTACAAAAGGGTACAAGCCACTAAGTTGAAAGAATGCATGCAGATACTAGAGGCAAAAATAAGAAATACGTCTGCCTTGCATCCACGAAAAACCTTGTGGAATGGACCTATGGCATATGAAGTATGTCATATATTTGGGAATGTTGGCAAGGAGGAAGTATGCGTAGTAGAAGGCTCAAATGGCCCCGATAACTTGTAAACTTCCAATATCTAATGCAAATAAATTACGTGATAATTATATGTACGTTATAAATATATTTATACCTTAATCAAATGCTAATATGTACCCTGATCTAGCGTGAACGTGAAATTCCCAACGCATTCTTGGGACGTGATTAGTCTCCGTATTACTGATAAATGTATAATCCAACACAGGGAGAAACAACACATAAAAAACAACCTCATAAGGGACTTACAAGTATTTTTTGTATGACAGACAAGAAGTTTTTAAAATGTTCTTGATAAGTAAACAATGCGTGATATCTGTATTATCCTAAGGTTGTGTGCTTAAAATTGGGCAGCATAAGATAAACTTTATTACGAAATGTGTATCATTTTATCTTGCCATAGCAAGGCTACGAGGTGATCTTGCCCATTACTGCAAGTGATACGATCGAGCTATATTAATTATATGTTTGCAAAATGCATGACATAATGAACAAGGTGATGTGCAATTATACTTCACTGGTACTGCTCGTGAGCAACAATTTCTTTATTTGTGATAATGATACAGGACTCCCAAAAAAGAGAACTTTAAGAAAATTAGTCACACATGCACAAAATAAATATCGATATGTACCATGTGTACACTTTACATAACATTGAAATTAATTCCACAGCATGCTACACTCACATGTATATGATATTAAAGCGTAGTTCTGTCATTGTTAAATGAGAGAAAATGTAGATCGTCTAGAGTCGAGAATAACAGCACAAAAAACACATAGCACGCATATCGCAATGACTCTTGGAAGACTTTATGGACGATATGATTACGTTGGACACAGAAGGACGAATAAGATTTGCGAAGGACGATAGGGAAAGGGAAGAGGATACCCCCCAATATTTTCCAGTGGATGACGACGTAGAAGAGAACGATGGCTGCACAATCGTACATAGACAACTAGACTTACGTTGACGTACAAACAAAAGGCTGTCGTTTAGAAGTGGTAACAAGAAACCGCTTTCTTTTCGATCCCTACAAGTAAAGTTGAAAAAGGTAACCTCAAAGTAGTAGCTAGTTCACTGGAAAAGGTAAGTCACTGGTGGAGAAAAACGGAAGGATAAGATATCGCAGGTTTCTCAAGACATTCCTCGGCAATTCCAAACGCTTGTGAATCACAGTTTCAAGTACATTATGCTGATCTACAATGATGAGCTATGCAGGCCAGCAATATATTTAACCTTCCAACATTTAACCTAAAGCATTAAGTATCTCGTTGTGCGAATTTAAATCAGGAAATAAAATCGTATCGAAGAATGTGATGAAATGGATTTCTTCGACAAACACGTCTGAAGATAAAGACGAGATATGGAGAACAGAAATGCTTTTAGTGACAGTATATGGCAACTATTGGTATTGTGTAAAATTCGGCCAGGTATTGCGTAAAATTTAAGAGCAAAGTGGTTTCGAGCTATAATTGTATGAGGGTCGAGCATTGGAAGCTGGGGAATAAAGAAATTGGAAACTGTTTTCCAATCCGTGAGCTCGACAACACACAGTTATACAATACCACTGAACATATTCGCCGATGAAGCTTTGTTGCCACCACTACTTATTCCTCTGAAGGAGCCAACATGTGAATTCGACCCACGTATACACGACAAACTCTTTCGCTCCCATAAGTTACAGCTTACCGCCCCTCAATAACGAAAACTTACGAAGAAACTTTTCGTGGTTGGCAAGAGCACTTGGCTTTCCCTACAACCCAGCATCAAAAGTTTCTTTTGTTGAACGTTTGGAGTGGATATTGTGAAAGTAATCTACGCACTTATGAACCTGAAAGATATAATGTGTTGCTTACAATACCACAAGATTTAACGTGGAAGCTGCAACCACTAAATAAGTACCTTTTACAGTTGTTAGGGACATCTGTAAATGCATTGTCTTTTCGGACACTCTTATCGCCAATAGTCTTATATTAATTTGCGTCTACGGGATAACATAGTCAAACTACAATTTTTGACACATAATTCTCTTCACCAAGTTTTAAGGATCTCACCAAATAGGCGTGTTATTACTTTGGCTATACAACATATAAGCCGGAGCAAATTGAGATTTGAGCAGAGTTCACCTCTGCCACGAATCGTAGCCCGACATGTGACATTTGTGGACAGGTTTCAATGATTCCTTGTGGTTGGTATCAGGGACTACTTTGTTTACAACATTTCTTGGTGGAATATCATTAATTGTGACGCATTTGTTGCGAAAGATATTGTGCTTAAGAAACTGTTGGTGTTATAAATAGTGGATAATACCAAGCCGGTAGCCAGCCCAATAATGTAGGGGGCGGATTACGTTACGCGGGCCCCGACCATATTATAGTTCGTTTGCAAGATTACCGTGGACATTATAGGGGGCCTGTAGAGATTAGGATGGCCCAGCCCCAGAGACCTCCCTTTGGATACGGGCCTGTATAGTACTTCCAATATGCATTTCTTCATTTCCCGTCCAATATGACCATTCATATTTTGATCCAAATTGTTTGTGATATCTTGTCGATTCTTGTCTTCTCAACTATTGGGGACATTTGTCGGGGATGCACGTCTCCTTACAAACGAATTTCCTCCCCTTAAAGCAAATAACTAAAACGTATGTTTAACTTGTATATCTAGTATGTGGATACGCCTTTTTCTGCAATTGTTTACGTCCTCTTAGATATTTCCAGTTTTTGAAAATTCTTCGTAAGTGCTTTAGACCCCCTTAAGCCGCTCTTTTCCGTTTTTAGAAGAAGCTAAGAAATACGTATTATTTAATTTTACATGTAGTGTAACTATGCACAATTTTCTAGGAGGTGCTTCCGCCTTTTGGCAAATTTTGGACTTTGTCATTTGTTATCCGGGTGCCGTTTATCCCCTTAGTAAGTTTTCTCACACAAAGAAAGATTTTCGCTAATTTTCTACCTATTATGTATGTACGTCTTTTTATTATTCGAAGGTTTTTACAGGTTCCGAGCTTTAAAAATTATTTCGAACGGCCATAGACGTTTCAAACCGTTTTTCCACAGAAACGAAAAAATATTGGTCACTATAATTTATGTCTATTATCTACCAATAAAATTTCGTTATGATCGTGGATGTTCAATGTAAGTGATATAAAATCATCTTGGTCACTATCACTTTACAGGTGGGATATAGGTGTTATTATATAAGACTATGATATAGAGAACAAAATTGTTTCTAGAGCGACTATATAAGTGTCAGTCATCAAGAAGAAAGTGAATCCCCATGGAAGGTTTAGACTTTCGGCTGCATCTCAGAAACAGGTTTCAATGCAAAAGATGTCGCAATGATAAGAAGGTTCTCATCGAGTGTCCAAATATTGTGAACCGGTTAGAAAGTAGAATTTAGAGATCACAAAATAGAAATATCGTTTACATAGACGAAATTCGGATAGAAACAGTCTCACATTTGGGAAATGTTCGCAGAACGAAACTTTACACGCCGTGTTCACTAATACATGTTGTTCGAACCGGTTAATTTTAGTGAATGCTGGAGCAAGTAGCGTTTTTATTGATGGGGAAGTTTAAAGTTTAGAGTTCTAACGGGTTTAGGAGACTCTCACGAACAAATTAACTCACTTAATATTGAGATACTAGTGATAGAAACTTGTGCAGAATCTTACTTAAAGTGTCATTGTTCTTGATAATTTTCCATACCACGACGTATTTGGAAACTAGGAAACTATTCTCAAAGTGTTCTGGAAACAAGAGATAATGCAATCCCTTGAAGACAACCAAGTTCTCTTTTCTCAAAATATGAAGACGTTTGAGCGAAATCAGCTGATATAACAAGATAAGCCACAGGAGGGAGTAGATCGGATTAAGGAATTTTTGAATATCGATTGCCATCGATGGTCGATGGTATAATATTTCACCTACTGAATTACATGTTTGAGCGTGATGCCACTGAAGGAGCTTGGGCAAAAATTAAACGAAATGTTAGGGGAAATAATATAAAGTTTGATTTATCTTTGACTAAATTGGAGGAAGTATCCAGATACGCTCTAAAGTATCTGATACCAGAGGATTGGGAGGGGTACAACGAACACATGATCAGCGTCGAACAGCAGCTCTAGGAGAAAGAGAGTTGATAGACGATACCGTGGAAAATGTTGTAGTTGAAATTGGTGGTACTGACAGTAATGATGACGATGATATAGCCGAATGGGATAAGAGTTCGTCTTTGGATTCTTAACTTCGTTAGCCTATGTCTGATATTCATAATGATTAATCGAACGTAAACATACTAATGATTAATCGAACGTTTTATAACGCATATATATTATTTGTAGCAATTGAAAACTGTTAATGGGAAATTATGTATATAATTCATTTCTTGTGCTATAAGTAAACTATAAGTATATAGTATAGGTAAACGTGAATATGCTATAAGTAAACGTGAATAGGATGTAAACAGAAGCATTATACAAAGACAATGTAAAGTTATAAAACTAAATTTATGAAAACATTATATGGAACAGTGGAAAAATAATATATGGTGAGTAATAGCCCTTATATGAAACTTTTCGTATGTTTTATAAATTTAAAAAGATTACCAGAAGTTAAGATTATCAGCGGAATAATCACACCCTATACAAGGAAGGATGAAAAAGTTATGCCTCCCTCGTCTTTTTTCTATTACAGCTACTGACTGACATATGCATGACGCTATAGACCTAGTCTTGCTCCTCTAATGTAGTCTATTCATTTTCAGATTGAGTTATTAGAACCATGGATCTGAAGTGGTCTTCGAATTTTGGACGAAAGAAGGTTGTCCACCTTAGAAATCTATATGTACCGTGTTGTGCAAAAGTGAACTAAGCGCCAAATTTTGAAAATCCACATAAATGCGACGATTGGTTCCTGAAAAGCATTAGAACGTTTTGCACAATCGAAAAGAGAGGGAAACCAACACCTTTCCAAAAAAAGAAACATAATTTCACTTTTGATTACGGCTACACTAATGCTGGACATCAACCTTTAAACGTAATTTTCTCAAAAGTACGAAAGTGGCGCTTAGTTCGTTTTCGCATGACACGGTACATATGTGCTTGAAGAGTTTTTATGGGGATGAGGTAATGGACAATAGCAATGTACGGCATTGGGTGAAGAAGTTTAGCAACGGAGAAACGGAAATTGCTGATAAACCAAGAAGCGGCCGGCCGACAATATTGATCACATCGAGAACGTGCTGAGGAATTGATTCGAGGAGACAGGCGCATTACAGTTCAGAGCATTGCAGATGCCTTGAACATATCGTATGGCTCTGCTAAAGGAATAATTGGTGACTTATGAAATCAGAAAGTGCATGCTAAAAGGCTACCTAAGCAATTGACTGTTGATAATCGGAGAAGGCGACTGGAGAATTCTCAAGAGCTTCTGGACGCATTTGCGGTTGAAAATGAAGGCTTCTTCAAAAATGTTGTCATTGGAAATTAGGCGTGGGCATACCTGTATCACCCTGAGATGAAAATACAAACCAATCAATTGCGTCAGAGTGATTCGCCCCGTCCGAAGAAAATCAAGTCTTCCAGATCAAAACAGAATATTATAGCAACAGTCTTTTGGGATACACACGGTGTTATTCTTGTTGATTTTCTGTATAAGTTTAGCACAATTGACACCAAAACGTACATAAACTCACTTCGGAAACTTAAGGAGGCGCTACGAAAGAAGAGACTGCTGAAAGACTACTGAAAGAAGAGACTATGGAATTCGCCAGAAAATTACATCATTGTCAAACTATATCTAATTTAGATGTTGAATTAAGGAAAATATATAATAAATGTATAAGTGTTGAAGAACAAGAAATACGATATACAGAGGTGTTACAGTAATGTTTTCATATTGTTCAAAAACCTTCGCAACAACATCAAATATTGTTGGTAATAACGGTTTACAGGCAAAGAAGGAGGAAGAAGAGCATGTAATTATATCTACATTCTCCGAAAATTCCCTTCGTAAAGTATTACGTAAATTGAAACAAAAAATCCCAACATTCAATCGGATTACAATTATAGTTTTAATGTTTGTAAGAAATTAATTCCTGGTGAAAATATAGTAGATTTAATAGCGGATTTTGTTAGATGTCGCAAACAATGTTCCACTCACAGCTTGGGAACCTTTGCAGTACTATTAGCAAAATTTAATATACCCTTATGTATATGGGAATCCCTCAACGTATATAATTTATTCGAAAGTTGACAGCAATTTGTGCAGATCCAAAAGAAGGGAGAAAGGAAGAGGAAGAGGAAGAGGAAGAGCCACCACGTAAAAATAAAGTTGGAATGGATGACCTGATTGTAACTATGAGGAACCTGGCTAATATTTCTAATAATTCTTCACACCCTCCTTTCATTCATCTGTTACGGCATTATGGAGAACTGCGAAGAAATCAGTATCTTTACACAGAGTGCCACTGCGGTTAAATGAACAACCGAAATATACATTGCTTAATCCTGCAAGTAAATAATTTCGACGAAATTATTATTAATGTTCAATATTGACGAACAGAAGTAGCTTTATTTAACCCTGGATTTCAAACAATTGGTGAATTTTACGAAACACCATGTCCAAAATTGTTGAATACTCCAAAACCATATGCGCGGCCGCCCTCCCCTAGTATCGTCTTACCTCTTGCAAAGGACAATTTTGGTTTGAGAGCCATATCTGTTGGTTGTATCATGCATTTTTTGAAGGTCTACTCGTATTTTTTACGAAAGGTTTATCTCCGTGTAATTTTTTAAAAATCAATTTTCATAAATCTAGTTTCAAATTTTTAATATGTAACGAATGATTACTTTAGACAATAAATAGTGCATATAAATGTGTCTCAGTATGATAACTATATTTTACTTTCCTTGTTTGTAAAACTAGGGGTGAACGTGAGAAAGAACGTGGAATAGCCAAATAAGAAATTTTTGGAAGATATATATATTGTGGCGAAGACTATAGTGATAGTGCTGATGTAATATTTCTAGAAAGAAGTGATGAGGAATAAGATGAACCTGAAGATGATACCATAGAACATTCAGACGACTTGGAGGCCGGCCCAGACTTTATTACAGGAAGTTGCGTGGTGTGTGACAAAGAAAAATGAGAGATTGGAAAGACCTTTATAATTTGCACCTACTTACCTTTTTCGAATTTATATTTCGAAGTGTTTTTAGTTACATAGATCCTTTTACATGAGTTATATATTATGGTAATATCAATGAAATAGTTTACCGACATAAATGCAATAGTAGGAAAAGTACACTTGGTCGTAATATGAAGCTTGACCCTTAGGCCCGGCCTAAACGGGCCGAAACTAGTATGTTGCTATGCTGGAATAAGATAGTATGCTCTTGGACGCTTCTTGAAAACAACAAGAAGAAACATGTTGTTTTCATCTCCTTCTTTTTCTCGTCTTGTATGGGGTAGCTATTTTGCACTCCCCCACCTCACACAAAAGCATGTGTCCATGGGAGCAGACTATATGGAATGTGTCCTTTTATCGAATTGGGCTTAAATTGCTAAGGTGTACATGATATTTCATGACTTTTTTTGAAAACCTGAGATGAGAATTCCTATATGCAGGTGCCTCCATATAATGGACGCTGAGTTGTTAGGTGGTAGATGGGAATAGCTTGCTATGACTGTGGCCTAAAGTCCCACGTGAAAGTTGTTGCAACATTATTATCAGCGTCGAAATTTAACCTTGGTCCTATTACCCAATACATGCCTTTAGAAACAAGATGGAACATGTCTTCTCCAGGTCTTGAGTGAATAGTTTGTTATTTGTATTCCATTGAGCATGATCCAAGAACGGAAGCTTTTCATAGCATTTCATAATGTTTTGACAACCTAAGATGAAAATTTGTATACTCAAGTAACATAGTTACCTAGCGTTCCCGTGATGAAGAACTACATCAACGAATACTATTCCTGTGTTGATGCTGTGATCAGATATTTTTCGAAGCACATTCCCATATAAAACGATGCTATGACTAGTATTCAAAGTCACTTTCTCAGATAGGCCAAGTATCAAACTACGTTAATGAACTGGAAGTTGATATGCTCTTGAGGTCACAAGAAAAATGGATTGTGATTAATGCGTCCCTTAATAGTTGATGGCGTGTTTGAAGTTGAATAATGCTTAAACTAATGTTTCAAAGCCACCTTCTTTAGTCTGAATGAAATGTGAAAAGTCCTTTATACGTAAATCTCATAATTAAGCCCCAGGTTAATCTTAGGACATGTTTTGTCGAAGGTATTCACCTGTGCGTGTGACGAAAGTTTGAAAGAATAGTTGTAATTCATAAGTGATACAGTGTACAGGTGTGTGCAGTGACTCGTCTTACATTGGCGGTAGCTAAGCAATAGAGTTCACCTCCGGTGTTTCTGGTTCCTTAATTCGATCCCAGCTCGAGCCGTTTGGACTTGTGGTGGACATAGACCTTGCTCTTGGGCTTTCTCGTTGATGTCCGTTCCCCCCACTTTTCTCCCTGTTTGTTGATTCCACTCCTAAATCCATTTCTCGTCATCACCGTCTCCTTTAGCATAACCGACATAAGCATTCGACGTAAAACTCAAAGATTTCATTTCATTTCGTTTTGGAGTGAACTCAATATCCGAATTCGGTTGCTGCTTGTATTAAAATATGTAAGTAAAAACTTGAAATATTAATAGTAAATAAATAATGAATTACTAAAATGTTATGTCCGATGAATAGGCCTGATGCTTTAAACTGCATGTTATATCTTTGTTTAACTACTAAGAGTTTGAAAGACACATTCTTGGTAATGAGAATGAATTCTAAAGTTAAAAAAGGCGTATAGAATGTTAATAAGGTTAGCTTGTCGTTGAAATTAATGATGAAACTCTGAAACAATAAGTATAAAAAATCAAGTACAGAACGTTTGTTTATGAGAGAAGACATATAAAGCAAACTGTAAACATACGTTTGTTTCAGTCACATGGAATACGAAAACAAATTAAGAAATCATTTTAATACACGTGAGAAACTTAAGAGGTATGCTTCTTCCTTTATATCATAAAGTTCTGCCTTAATTGTTCTATATAACGTATTGCAATCTATATATATATATATATATATATATATATATATAATATATATATATATATATATATATATATATACTGATTAATAACTATTTCGAATGTGTTTACAGAGGTTCTTCAGCCTACGTTCGGCCGATTTCGTTCCTTTCCCCTCCCAGACAGAATGGACTCGCCTGACCTGGCTCGTCGCATCCTGCAGTGTTGTACAGTGGCTTCCTGGGAACGGAGTTGGTTTTCCGCGCGGACGAAAACAACACACAAAACGGGACCATTGTTGTGAGTGTTGTGCTCAATTTGTTTCCAAGTGTGTGGGTTTGCGCTCTGTGACTAAAACGCCGCCCAAACGAAGCCGGTTTTGGGAAGGCTATGTTGCGAACCTTCATGAAACTCACTTGAGTGTTTCTGTCATTAGAAAACAGTGCAAGAAAAATGCTTGCAACATCAGTTAAAGTGGAGTAAAAATGTTATTAAAAGTACAAGACAACGAAGCTCCATCATTTGGATCACCAACGAAGTTGCCTACGAAGCACCAAGGCCACCTCCACCAAGCTGAGGAAACTTCAAAAAGTATCAATGCAAGAAAACACGCCAACACAGAGGTGTATGGCTAATCGTCTTGACGTGTCTTTGGGGACTGTCAGCCGGACCTTACACCATCAACTCAAGCTGGAAATGTTCATGAAAGCTCGCGGTCATATTCTCACGGATGACAACGAAAAGGAACGAAACTGTAGCTCCTGGAAGCTGTACTAACGGCACCTGGTAAAACAAAGGTGATGTACGTCGTAACGATGGAGCATTGATTTACCTTTCCGACTGCGGCAAACCGAGAGGCATCATGTACCGAGAGAAAGACGCGAGGAACTTCAGAAAGTGGGCCCGTGTCTATAAAGAATCCTTCCCAAAAGGGTTCATGACTATTGTTACAGAGGGAAACTGAAGATTTGTAAGATGGCGAAGAACTGCAAACAGACAGTCGCAGTATATGCAGTGGCAGATCGTGCTTCCGATCTACGAGCATGAGATTCCAACAACGTACGGAAAGGATACCAATATGTTGCGCATTCACATCGACAAGACCTCATCACATACCTCACGATCGTCCCTCGCATTCTACAGGGAGTTGGAGGAGGGAAGTGGTATGCAGGTGATACCATTCAATGAAGTACCTGTTAAATCTCCAGATGCAAGTCCTAGGGACTACTGTTTTTTGGATTTCTGAAGCGGGCTCTGGGAAAACCGCATGTGACAACTGTGTAAGGATTTTGGAAAGATGTGCAATTGAATGGGACAAGATTTCCCCCCAGTTTTTCAGAGAAGCCTATTACAGAGGAACTTAGGCTGTCTGGTTATTATTAGGAACCAAGAGAGACACATCGAACACTTACGGACCTTGGATTCTTCTAAATTTTTAAGTAAGTCGAAATTGGCCAAATGTAGAATGAACAACCTCTCAATAATAACGGGAGAAATTTCTTTTTTTCATATTACGTTGAATACAAATAAACAAAGATAAGTGTATATTCCTTTCCTTATCTTTATCTGTATTGTTATTCCTCTTTAAATACGTATATATCCCGTTTTATATTTATACATATAAAACAGTATATATATATATATATATATATATATATATATATATATATATATATATATATATATATATCCCGTTTTACATATATACGTATATATCCCGTTTAAATACATATCAGAAAACATCCTTTTTGAATTACTTATGCACATATAGGGGAATTAAGAAGAGTACACAAGAACTATTAAAAGAGATTATAGATTTGATTAACCACATAAAACAACAAGAAGTGGGCGTACGAAATAAAGTAAAGCAAGTTCTTCTAATGGAAGTAGAAGTTGTAATAGAAGTAGAAGATGAAGAGTAACATGACGAGAGGACGGAAGAAGAAGAAACAAATAAGAACATTATGAAAAGAAGAAGAAAGAACACATAAGGAAGTATTAAGAATACCATAAGATGTAATGGCCAAAGAAAGAGATGCACTTAATGAAGTTCAAATAGCAGAAGAAGAAGAAAAAAGAGATGATAAACGAAGCTGTAGAAGATGAGGAAGAAAAAGAAATAGAAATATTAGAAAACAGAGGTAATAGAATGATAACACAAGAAGAGTAAAAGCAAGCATTCGTCTTTAGTGAGAAAAGTAAAAAAAATATTAGAAGAAACAGCAGAAGAAAACGTTGAAGAAAGTACAAATGTTGAAGAGTTAAATACCAACTAATTATTTACTGAGCAAAACTATATATTTTGATTAAAATTCACCAGGGATTACAGTTTCACGAACAACTCTTTGGCTTCATCAGACATTATGTGATACAGGATAACTGTACAATTGTCTACATAGTTTTGCTCAGGAAATAATTAGTTTGTATTTATTTATAACAAAAGGAAGCTTCTACATATAGAAAATATCACAGTTGAAAAGTTGATAAAGTTGAAAGTTACGTTTTCGCAGATAATAGGAAAGTCTTGCATTGAGTAAGACAAGAATAGAGAAAAAGAGTTTTACAAAAATGAATTACAAAATTGGCTTAACAATTTGTTTCCGAATCCTGGAAAAGAAGAGGAAGAAGAAGAAATATATCGAACATTTATGGAAATATTAGCAGACGCTAAAACAGAACATCAAGGAATAGAAGTTGATTTAGACGAAATAGAGAAGGGAATGGATGAATTGCTATCTGGATTTAAAGCAGAATGATACACAAATGTGCGGCATTTGGAAATAACAGGCGTAATCTTGTAGACAATATATTTCGTAGCATAGAAGAACGTAACGGACAATGCAGAAAAAAGGTGTACAATGTTAAGAAGAATGGGAAGAAAATCCTTTTACTGCAATTGAAACAAGTTTACGGGTTCTAATAGATTATTTGTTACGTAATATGGACTAACATAATTCCGTAGGTATAACACGAACATATGAAAGAGAAGGACATCACACTTTTTTGGTTATTGTTCAGAGAAGGTAGAAATCTATCAGCAGAAGTTTTATGGACGAGTTATGAGAAAGTACGGGAAAGTAACTCTTCATTTCTTATTTGCAAAGACTGAATCTTGAACTTTCGTCGTTTACGTATGTCAAGATGACAAGGTCCTTTGAGACAACATGTTATGGATACCGAGGAATATGGAAAGGCAAAACGTTGTATTATTACAATTAGGAACACAGGTAAAGACGTTTCACACATGTAATTGTCGTTTCCAACGGACTAAAAACACAAGTGGAGAAATCAAACCCATTGCAATAGATGAAAAAATCAAAATAAATATTTAATACAGGAAGAAGCGTAAGACCGGTGTGAAGCTGCCGATATATATCTGAGATATACGGGTGGAATTCCTGAAATTCGTAAATTTCAGAAATATTTAAAGGATTTTAAAATCACAGTGTATAGAGGATTTTCAGGAAGTGATGTCATGTTTGAAGCTCAACCAGGTGATAACGACTGAACATCTTTAAATTTACTTTTCATACATTCAATAATACGTCATTGAAAGCTTGACATCATGTTGTAGCTACGATTATTATTGCGAAAGCTGTCATAAGAAAAATACAACAAAGCAAGCACCTATTATTACAATGTATAACTGTGTGTTATCGATACCATCAGAAGACACCATGTGAGTTTAGAGAAGGTCGTATTACGCACAATGATTGTAATCGAGAACTCTATGGTAGGTCATACTATGAATATCACAAGTCGGCTCCTTATCAGGATGTAAAGCCTTTATATTCAATTGTGAAATATTTTTCATTGTGTTTGAAAATTTATGTAGTGAAAGAAAAAGGATCTCTCGTATGTCGACAAACTTATTGCAATATTTGCTATACAGCACTACCACCACATCACCAATGCTACATGAAAGTGAATGAAATAAGTTCAGAAAAGCCAATGAATAAATTATCATCGAGAAAAAAGCTTTGATCGTATAGTTTAATATTGAATGTACACAAGATACGGAAATAGAAGATGAGGACGCAAACATATATAAACATATACCTAATATCTTGGAAAGTCAGGATACATGTTACCGATGTTATGAAGATAACAACATAAAAATGATTGTATTGATTGTGGAAAATCAGAAAATATATTTGATGGAGAAACTGTTATAGAGGACTTTCTAAAAACATTTAAGGAAACGAGGTCTAAACATTAAATCAGTAATGTGCATTGCCCATAATTGGAAGGGCTATGATGCACATTTCCTCATAAGGACCATGGTTGAGAAGATAAATTGTACTACAAAAGTGATCACGAATTGGGCGAAAATGATATTTCAGAAAGTAGGGAATGTAACTTTCATGGATTCATTAAGTTTTCTACTTATGCCCTTAAGTAAATTAAGTTGTGCATTTGGGTTTCAATGGACGTGAGAACCAAACGTACAATTCAAAACATTAGATATTATGGAGCAGATAGCATGAAGGTAGACGAAAGACTCAAGCTTTTCCAATGTTTTACTGAACACCGTAATGGTACCTGCGAAATGAAAGATGGACTCATAAAGTATTGTGTACGGGATGTCAGAGATTTACGCCAAGCATGTAATTCTTTTATGAATACATTTGAATAAGAAACGAATGTAAATCTTTTACTTGAGTGTATTAAAACAGCTCGTGCATGTAACATGGTGTATCGCAGAAATATATTATAGGAAAATACTATTGGTATCATACCAAAGAACGGATATCAATGGAGAGAAGTGCAATCAATTGAAGCAGGAAAATGGATAGCTTTGGAAAAAACAAGAAACGTCCGTGTTATCAATGCTGTACGTAGTAAGGAAAAACTAATTTCTTCAATTAAAGTAGATAGTGAGTGTAGAGACCCTGATATGGGAACAATACGCGTGTTGGAGTATAAATGATGTTTTACACATGGTTGTGTTTTTTGGTACCCTAACGACAAAGATAAAGGCATATATAATACTGTTACAGACATCATGGAATTTCGATATGAAGCAAAAAAGAATAAGATTCAAAAATTAAGAGATTTAGGCTGTTAGGTTGTCGAAATATGGGGCTGTGGATTTAAAAAAGCAAGTGACAGGAAATGAAGACATGAACAAATATGTCAGTAATCGTCCGTGCTGAAAGAAAACTCCGTTAAATACTTATGACGCTTTTTATCGAGGTTGTGTGAATGCCATAATTTTGTATCATAAAGCACGAGAGTCTGAAAGAGAAACAATATGTCACAAAGTATTGATTGTACCCTTACGAATCTAAAAGTAAGAAATTTCCAATTCGTCAAACCACTATTTATTTGCCTGAAGATTCAAATTTTCCCAGCATTGAAGAAGTAGAAGGATAGTAATGTTAACTATTCTTCCCCCCAAAAATTTGTTCTATCCAGTGCTCCCTTGGAAATGAAATGATAGATAAATGTTTCCAGTTTGTGTTACATGTTTTGATGATTAAACAAGGCACATTGTTCTCACAATGATGAACACCGAATTCTACATGGTACGTGTGTAGCAGATGAGGTAAGAAAGGCATTCGAAAAAGGATACAAAATAAACGATATTCATGAAATTTGGGCTTATGATGTTGCTGAATATGATGAAGAAACAAAAAGTGGATGAGTATTTGGAAAATACATAAACACCTTCCTGAAAGCAAAAACGGAATGTAGTCGATGGCTACCATGGTGTGAAACAGGTAAGCTAAAAGTGAAGTACATACAGCAATTTCATGATAAGGAAAGAATACATCAAGATGTAAGGAAAATTAAACATTATCCACAATTTAGGAGTTTAGCTAAATTAATGGTAAATTAATATTGTGGAAAATTTGGTCAACGTGAGAACATGGGTCATGTGAACATCATTAATGACCCTACGGAGTTATATGAGAAATTATCATACCATGATACATGATAAACTAATATTTCCAGTAAATAAAGATATGTTGTATTATGATACTGATTCAGTAATTTATACTACAGAACCTGGTGAAGATACAATTCCAACTGGTGATTTTTAAGTGATTAAACAAATGAATTACTCGAATATTGTAAAGACAGAATATGTATCAGCCGGATCGAATATTTATGCGTAATGTATTTTTGATCCCAATACGAAAAAGGAGTACCCTGTTTGTAAAATAAGAGGCTTTTCATCAAATTATGAATCTTTCAAACATATATTTTGATATAGTAATTAAAATTGTAGCAGGTAATGAAGGGGAGGGAGAGGAAGAAGAATCCGATCAAATTTACATATGAGAAAAATTACAAATGAGAAAAAAAACTTCATGTAGGAAAGATCTTACTATCGTCAGCATGCCCGAAACAACAGTCCGTAAGACGAATTATATAAAAGGACGTAAAATTCAAAATTCATACGATCCATTTCCATAAGGTTACAATCCTTCCAACAAAAGAAGAAAAATGTAATACGCCTCTTCATAAATATACGTGTGAAGAGAGAAGTATCTTACTTCTTAACAAGGACACGATGTGGAAACATCCCCTTTCATGTGTTGTTACAGAACCAAGTGGATATGGATAAGCTTCCTTTGTAACACGGTTCCTGTCCAATTTATCACGTATAGTTATTTCATCATATTTATTGGTGCTATGAAGAATGGCAAATCACATACAGAAAAATTTTGACTAAAGTGCAATTTATTGAAGGATTACCTCGAACAAACGACTTTTTACATGAAACTGGACTTCATCTTTTTTATTATTAATGATCATATGTGTGGTGTGAAGCGCAATATATTCGATTTCTTTACAAAGGGTTCTCAACATAGAAAACTTAGTGTACTATTTATTACACAAAACATATTTAATCAGGGAAAAGGAAGCAGGGATAGGAGCTTGAATTTTTCTTATCTCGTATTATTTAAAAATCTGAGGTATACATCAGAAATTAAACTTACGATTTTTCAGCTTAGCCCTGAGAATCCAAAATTTCTTCAAGGAAGTTTCAATGATGCAATAGTTACCATATGGATAGTTATTTATTGATATAAAACAGGATACGCCAGACGAACGTATTTTTGAAACAAATATCTTTCCTGGTGATATTTATCATTACCTTTATGTTCCAACGAAACAGAAGAAGAACATGTGCTTATAATGCTAGATGTATACAGTGTTTCTTAATTTTGTCAATATGTCTCCAAGAGGAAAGCATTGAGATCTTCGTACGTTGAGCAAAGGAAATCCTAAATTACGTTGAACTATAGTGACAAATGCAGACTGTTCAGTGATTCTTAGTATTTGCGAATGTTGTTATAATGTACTAAAATGAATGTAGCTCTTACAAAGATACAGAAAGCCAAATTAAAGAAATACAAGAGGACGCTTCGATATCTTGTTAAGAAAGAAAACTCCATCGAAAAGAATAAGAAGCATTTAATAGTGCAACACGGTGGTTTCCTATCAAGATTATCAGCTATTTTAAAAGGTCCATTGTTAAGATTACTTTTCCGTTAGTGCAACAGAACACGCAGTCAACTAAATCAGAGAAGCCTGAAGTAGAAGAAGAAATATTGTTCTCTATTCCAAAAATGATTGTAAAAAAGCTGAGTTACTATCACATAGAATGAAACATGATGATAATATCGCATGGGACAATAAAAGAACAATTTACATCGACGATGATAAACTAGAATGATCTCACATTAAATTTCTGTGTGCCACGACCACGGAAACACGCAAATCCACTTGAGTGGGAACAATTTGTAATTATTTATCTTCTAATAACACACTTTAAGAACTAATTGAAAATCCAAAATGTTTGTCATATATTTTATAACGAACAAAAACATCATCAGTAGCATCATCGCCAAGGAAAACATTACCTCTGAAATCGGTTGCAAAAGACGAAAATGCAGAAGAAAAGGAGGAAGAAGAAAAGAAAAAAGTTCTATCTTCTATAAGGAAAAGCAAACGTGCGTGTGATGGTCAAGTATTATTAAGATTTAAACCGCAAACAGACAGATAAGCAAAATTTACTACTACTCTTCACATTTTGCTTCCTTTTCAACTGCTAAAAAATTATGCGCAGGTACAATGAAAAATTCCTATACACTGTATAAGAAAATTATTACTGAAGCGAACAACATATACGTTACACAAAGTAGTACATCGTCGCTTTAAAAGAGATTTCTATGTAGTGAATAACATTGATGATGAGTGGGAAAGTGATATTAATGATCTTCAATCTCTTCATAAATTTAATGATGGATATCGTTATGTTCTTACAGTAATTGACGTGTTCAGTGGATCTTCCTGGGCTGTGCCATTGAAATCTAAAAGTACAAATGATGTCTTAAAAGTATTAGAAATTGTTTTCAAAGACTGAAAACCAAATAAATTCCGAACAGGTAAAGGAAATGAGTTTACTAATAAAACAAAACAGAAATACTTGGAAGGAATGAAAATAAAACATATTAATACTAAAAATCCTGATGTAAAGCTAGTATTGTAGAGCGTTTTTAACAGAAGTCTAAAAGAAAAATTGTGGAAGTATTTCGCAAAGTATGAAACGTGCAATTATGTAAATGTATTACCTCTTCTTGTGAAATCATACATAGCTTTGCTTGTAAAATAGTTTGTGAAGAATTAAAATGATAACCTGCAAATGTTTCACAAACTAACCTATTACAATTATATCATAATTAGTTTGATACTAAAATGAAGAAGAAGAAGAAGAATCCGGATTTCTGAAAATATTTTAAGATGGGTGATACAGTACGAATTAGTAAGACTGAACTTGCATTTAACTAAGGATACATGGAAAACTGTACTTGTGAAATATTTAGGGTGAAGAAGTTAATACATAGAGACCCACCTGTTTATGAAATAGAAGATTTCAAGAACGAACCACTGAATGGATTACTTCATAAAATAATTACAACTTGTGACGTTATCAAAATCGTTTCACATACATCATATGCACAAGAAGAAAAGGTGCAGAAACTATCTTCTTAATTGGAAAGGATATCCTTCTTCTTTCGATTCCTGGATACCTGCATGATCCTTAAAGAAGATCAAGAAATACAAGTGAACCAGATGGGGATTTTTACGTTACCCTTCCCACTAATAGTTCTATTAAATATTTTCCTAACAACATCTTGCCATCATATACAACTGAAATTAATCAAAGAATGAAATTGCGGGAAAAATGGGAAGCTGCTACTATTGAGATTCATTACCCTTATTAAATTTTTAATATTTAATGAACAAAATATTTTTTACAACCTACAGAAAGTGATGAATGGAAATTTGTAACTATTCCTTACGTTATTACACTGACCTTTTAAGGTTGATAAAGATAATTAGTACGCACAACAGATTCGCAAATTTACATGATTCCTGCATTCGTGACAGTAATATGTACTATATATGACGTCTTCATAAAGACGTAGAAGTAGACGTTGCATTATCATCAAGTGTTAGTGCGATTATGTGGTTTGATCCAAGCGTTGATTAAAAGGATGCGCTACAAGGCCAGAGTTCCAAATTTACGTTTAGGACTTCCATCTACAACGTATATATAATGAGATATAATTCAATTCGTGTTTGTTGGAAATACGGTAGCACCATTACTACGTATCATAAATATTAATCCTGTGATTATACATTTGGAAGTTGTGCTATATAAATTTTTAATCCTCCACATTATGTTCCTATAGAAAAGATACATTTTGAACACATCTGAATAGATATAATTTATAGTACAGGCTCTCCGCTGGCATTTACTTTCGGAACTGTATGCACTAAACTACATTTAAACCAGTGAGTCTATATCAGCAATAGAATTATGATCCACATTTACAATATTATAAAAAAAACAAGCTCTTTCTCGAACTGAAATGGTTTATTTTGGATCACCTTATCAAGTTGGACATAGTATTGGAATTTCTCTTGAGGATTATTTCGTTCTGTCATGTCATTAGTAAAACAACGAGCTAAAACGATAGAAAGGGAATTGTTGAAATCTGGAGGAAATGGTATTAATGATGTCATCATCAATAAACAACCTACTAACGGATCCTTTCTTGTACGAATAAGTGAAGCGAAGTTCATCTTGCAAGAAAAGCAAAACATAAACTGAAATCTATCATAGGATCTGGATATCAGCGAAGGAAAATAAGAATTACATATCATTCAATTTTTAACCTTTCCTCATTACACATCATCAAGCGGAAGAAAAAGAAGAAGGAAAAGTGGAAACGTACAAGGAAACAAAAAAAACAGACTTATAAGAAGAGGAAATTATGACACAATAACTTTCTTTAAATTGTCATCTTCAGCATGGCTTTCTTACATCATCAATCTTGGGAGTATCTAAAAAGTGAAATAGATATATTTTCTACAAAGATAAATCAATTCAGTATATTAGGTGTACACGTATACAGGTATATTAGGTATTACACATAAACCAATCAGTTCACAAGCTGATAATGTACCCATTGAATTTGTCATCCCAGGAACAAGTGATGAATTCATAAATCTACCACATACTCTGCTTTACATCGAACACAACTTGTTAAGCCTGGTGGATCAGCATTTTTTGAAAGTGATAAAGCTGTGGTTAAAATTAATGGCTTTCTAAATTCCATGTTCAGTGAAGTTGAAGTCTATTTAAATAACAAACTGATCTCATTTCCATCTCATACTCATTCATATCAATCATACATCGAAAAACTGCTAAATCATGGAGATTCTGCTAAAAATATTAATCTTCAATGTGCATTCTGGTTTCAAGATACAGCTGGACATATGGATTCAACATCTAGTGGTAATAGAGGATTTCAACAACGTTAAGAATTTAAAACAAGTGCGAATTTCGACATGCTTGTACATCTTGTTTGTGATAATTTGTAATCGAATTAAAAACCGTGCAAAATTCGACATGTTTCGACATCTTCATTGTGATTTTTAATCAGGATATCGTTTAATCCGAAGATTATAATTACGCATCAAGTTAATTCCTGCAAAGCCAGTCATTTGTCTCATCGCTAGTGATTCGTATGTTGAAGCTAAAGTGAGTATTTTAGACGCTGGTTCATATATTAAAAATGTTAATGTTAGTCCTATAATAAAACTAGCACATATCAAGATACAATCAACAACCGCCAAATATCCTTTCACAAGAGTGCAAATGAAGTCATTCGTCATACCAAAGGATCTTGATCAATAACAAGCGATAATTTATTTATGGGAGTATTACCAACTCGAGTGATTGTGACGTTTACACAAACTGATGCTTACAGGTACGATAACATCAAATCCATTTCATTTCAAAGGTTTTCAAATCAATTTATTTTCCTTATACATTTCTGGAAAACCTTTACCTACAAAATCTTATCAACCAAATTTCGAAAACAACCTATATATCTCTTCATATCATACATTATCTGTGGATCAGGTATTCACTGTTCCAATCATTTCAACATTCCTTGTCTCGACTTTCCTCAAGGATACACTATCTTTGTTTTCGACATTACGCAAGATGGAGAAGCCAGCGCTGTGCAGAATTGGAATCTCATACGGCATGGTTGTGTTCGTTTGGAGGTTCGTTTTAAGAACCCTCTACCAGCACCTGCCTCACGCATTACATGTGGGGAATTCCAATCACTCTTAGAAATGAATCATCAGGTGAACATAACTATGGATTTCAAAAGGTACGTTGGGGGCGCGTTGGCTCAGTGGTAGAGCGTTCACCTCTGGTGCTTGGGGTCCCGGTTCGATCCCAGCCCCCGCCAAGTGAACTTTGTGGTAGTCAAACACCGTGCTCGTGGGTTTTCTCGGGGTTCTTCCGTTTCCGCCCACTTTCTTCATTCCACCATTTCACTCATCTCTCACTATCACCGTCTCCTTTAGCCTAACCGGCATAACCGTGGGACGAAAAACTTAAAGATTTCATTTCATTTTTCAAAAGGTACGTTATTATTATTTAAATACCGCAACATATATGTACATATGTGCATTTTTATACAGGTTGTCCTCTACACTAGATTTAATACATGCATTTCAAACAAATTCATTATTTCAAAATCATTACGTTGGCTTATATGCAGCGAACAAATTACTAATGCATGTTCCACTAACTGCAGCTATCATCATAAATACAGATCCGGCTAGTAGAATCGGTACTCATTGAGTATCCGTATATATTAATACTGATGGACGTTCTGACTATTTTGAAACATCTGGATTTTCTCTATATGTAATGCAACATATTAAATTTCTACGTAGGAATTAACTTTCTTAATCATTTAATAATAAATTCAAAGTGCGAAATCTTCCCTATGTGGGCATTATTCGTACTTATTCCTTTGCTTCAGAGCTAATGGAAAGTTCTTAAACGATTTTCATACCTTGGGATCCACACCCGAAAAAATGATCTTCGATTATTCTAACTATTGTTACAGGTAATCATTTCTCTTGTATACATATTATCATGTCTTTAATATTATTATGGCTTTTATTTCTTCTTCTTCGTCTGTTTTGGATACTTTTTGTTACAGATAAAACAAACCTTATATTGTATCCTTTACTGCAGGTAGTAATTTCTCCTTCGTCTTTACTACAACGTCTTTTGTACACATATTATCATTTATTCGTTTGTTTTATTTGTTCATGTTTATAGATAAAATAAGTTTTGTTATTTTTTACCTTTTTTATTTTAGAGAATAGCGGATTTCAGCTTGTGTATGGGAAGCGTCATTGTACAGTGGGGTTTGCATCTACGTACCATCATCACCATCAGCACCATTATATGGGACTTAGTGTGAAGTCATCATCTTCTACATTTAAAGACTATTATTATTATACTGTGTGTGTAAGAAGGTATCTTTTCTTAAATAATTCACACAGTTCACATGAAGAAGAAAGAACTGATTAATTTTTTAAAAAATATAAACTATTCTTGCCGTTTTTTCTTGTGTAAATATTATTATCATCAATAAAATTTTTGGGATATATCGCATTTCAAGGGGCCACATTTTATCATCTCTTTCAATCTTCAATAAGAAAGCAAAAGTCTTCCTTGTGCTCATCCAACCGAGGAATGTAGTTGAAAGCAATCAGATAAGAAATTTTGCAGATGTCCACTCAGCCGTGGACCCAACACTTCTTGTTTTCTTTCGATCAGCGTTTTTCTTCTAAGATCACTATAAACATTCTCCAAGCAAGTGATTCCTTGTCACGCATTAAAAATAACAGGAAATCACTAACTAGTTCATTTTTAAAATACTGATTCCATTTCACAAGTAGTGAGGTATATAAAGGCACAATTATATAGGTATATGAATCTCCAAACGTCAGTGCTATTCCAGTTAAAGTTGTCTAGTATATGTTTCAAATAAATATTCTTGCTTTGAATTTCTTATTGCTGATCATTGGGAATAGTTTATAAAAGTGTAGAAATGTATGGACGTTGAAGTTAGGGCTTTACGTTGATTGACATAGAACAAAAAGCGATAGTACATGGCTAGAAGCTGTATTTTTAGAATTGAATCAAATTCTCAATAAAATATATCATCTCTACTTTTAACATTCTTCTAAAATCGAACATTTTTGAAATTCACTAGTACCTTTGGTTTCATTATTGATTTCCATTAAACAAAAACGGCGAGAGATACCGAGAAATGTTTTCCTGGAATCCATTAAACGTTCCAACAATACATGCTATCTACTCCGTTAACCTTCTATTGAAACCGGGAGTGTTAAAATCAACAATTTCTAGTTTTAACGTTGATAGCCGTACCATATAAACGGTAATAGATAGAGACGAACGGATTTTGGAAATTGGTTCAGCGTTTCAACGAATCCTATTATTTGCACTCTACAAAACCGGAAGAGTTTAATTTTTCTTACTTCTTCCGGTTTAAAATGTGATCACCGAAGATCAAAAACTGTAAACTATAGCGAGTAATGACTTTCTAATACAGGGCCGTCATTTGGGAGGGCAGGGAAGCAATTGTTCCTACTTAAGTTTGAGAAATACATTTTTTTTAAATGTAGCCTATACTAATATATAACAAAAAACGTCAAGCTCTTGTCGGAGCATAATCTTGCGTCTCTGAATCTGAAATGCCGCCACTGTTCTCATATGGATTCAATGTCCCAAGAAAGGAACGTATTTATTTCTCTATCCTCAAAGTTTTACATTAGTTATACTTGTCTATATGACAAACTTTTGTGGGCCCTGTAATAAGACAAAAATATTTACTTTCACAACTTAATGCACGTTAATCACATCTCATGTGCGTTTTAATCTAGATATATAAGATGTATTGCACTTTCTAGAAATCAGTTTTCCTTAGTTTATTGCCAATTAGACTAGTGCATAAGTTTTAAGTTCCTTTTTCAAATCGAAGTATTGCCTTTTTTTCAATGCCAACTTCCGTCTGCTCTTGTATTGTAGCTCCGAAAACTTGGGTCCTCTTTGATACCTCGTATTACAATTCACATGCTTATGTCCAATCAAGTGCGAGAAGTCTTTGTTTTACGCTTCGCAGAATTTATTCGTATGTGATAGACAACATTCATTCTATGCTGGCAGATATAATGCCATTACTGTTCGGTTCCTTAGTTAGTTACTGAGTTCGACAAAAGATTTCCTTACACAAGTCAAAATAATCTATCAAGTCTGTCCGCTGTTCCTCATTCTTCAGTACGCTCTGCAATACGTTCTACATTACATATATATCTCAGGCCACTTTCAACTTGGTTCACTGCTAGAAGTGCTAAGCACAAATCATTTCACTACGTGTACGCACTGATTTATCTTCCTTGTATACAGCTCGTGAATCTAATGCTTGAATCTTCTCCACACAGACTGCGACAAAAGGTAGAAACAGCCTTTCACATTTACACTCGGTCCGAAACTTTTTTTAAAGCATTTATTATCGCCATTTCGAAGCCCATCCAATAGTCAAAGAGTCAAGTATTATACTTAGAGAAACATATTTTTGATACTATGTATCTCTTATCTCTCTGAATATTATAAGTTTTAGCAATATTAGGTAGGGATTGCCAAACATTTTCGGATCCGGATATCCCGGACCCAATGAGATCCGGATCCGGACCTAGAACCGGACCTCGGATCCGAATCTCAGATCCGGATCTCGAATCTGGATTCAAAATTCGAATCTCGGATCTGGATCCGAAATTCGAATCTCAGATGTTGATTCGTATCCAAACCTACATCTGAAATTGTGATGATAAAATTGAATATCTAAAATTCGTTAAAACTTTTTTTCGGATTCACTAATATAGTAGGTTGCTGTGCTTTTAAATGTTTCCATAACACGTTTGTGCTACCTTTGTTCTTTATTTTATTTTAACCTTGTAATGTTCTTTACATGTTGCACTTTCTGACGAAGTCTAGTAAAATATTTCCAAGTTTGATTTCTTCCCATTTCAGAGTATAGTGAACTGTCTGAAAACTGATGTAAATGGTAACAAATTCTTCTGTTTAGCTCCTCTTCAAAACTTAATGTTAGCTTCACATTGAAAATGTTTATTTTATTCTTAGAAAATAAACTTTACTATTTTCTCATATGCAAATGAAATATCTTTTAGATAAGGCCCTTCTAATCGCAGGAATACTAGACAAAACAAACACTTTATTAATTGTAGTTTGTGACTCAGTAGAGTCCAACAAATGTAATAATGAATATCTTTCACTTCGAAGGTACAACAAAAATATAGACTGGTTGGCGTGGAACAACAGTAGATTTTTAAACATACACACGAGAATTTCAGGAAAGCGATATGGTTATGTAGTAATATTAGTATTAATAAAAGTGTTCGTTGTATGACTTTATCACGTACTTTATGGCTTGCCCTTTTGAAGTCGGGAGTTTGTTGAAGGAGTAAATATAAAAGAGATTTCTGTTATTTTTCTTCACCCTCAAGTTTCTTTTATCATACATGGCAGGACGTAACCAAAACATATTAATGCATCGTATCATTGAAGCCTTTTGTGTTTTGTATATTAAAGTGTTCAAAAATATTTAACATATTCGCATTTGTTCATGTGATCTCAGGTTCAACTCTCGGTGGGAACATACATGAGACAATTTGAAGCTAAAACAATATAAAAAATAGTATTTAAAAGTCAGGAAATTGATATTAAAACTTGAGCCATCTGTTGGGACTGTAAGGCCGTAGTTAAATTAACCCACACGTTTCGTAAAGATATATTATGTCGTTATTGCTTATTTACTATAAGCTACCAGATACATCCTCAGAGGCCACTTTACACTGTAGTAATCAACAGATGAAAACAACATTGGAAAAGGAGTGAAAGGAAGGTCTCCAGAGCCTTAGATCAAGGTACTAACCTAGCATTTGCTCAGTATTCTGAAACGGAAAACTTTCCGATTCATAAAAACATACTCCTCTTAATCCTACATCGTTGTTTAGCCGTGATGTGAGGTGGAAAATTTTCTTCTATATTTTTCCGGAAAAATTTCCGTTCTTAACAAATATCAGTGATCAAGTAACAATTCCTCAGTATTCATAAAATTGATTGAATTTATGTGTAGAAATGTTAAAAATGGAAAGATCGTTTAAAGAATCTGAAAATTTTCGTGGCTCACACAATTTTCAGTAGTATGTAGGAACAAGTGAAACAATGTTTCATAAATGGAAATATTTTGTGTCTTGTATGGAAAAATTGAAGAAATTATTATGAGTCGGAAAATTATCATCATTTTGAACCAAAAATTAAAACAACTTTTTGTGAATCGGAAAGTTTTATTGCTCTGTAGAAGCAAATGTACGGAATTTTCATGAATCGGAAAATTTTCATCACGATGTATAAACAAGTGAAAACACTTTTCATAATCCGGACAGTTTTGGATATTATATATAGTGATGTTAGGTGGAAAATTTTACACTATATTTAACTACACATTGAGATATACAATTCCTGTAGTGGGCCACGGTGGCTCAGTGGTAGAGCGTTCACCTTTGGTGCTAGTGGTCTCGGGTTCAAACCCTGCTCCCGCAAAGTGAACTTTGTGGTGGGCAAACACCGTGTGCGTGGGTTTTCTCGGGGTTCTCCCACTTTCTTCATTCCACCATTTCATTCATTACTCATCATCACCGTCTCCTTTAGCATAACCGTGGGACGTAAAACTCAAAAATTTCATTTCATTTTACAATTCCTGTAGAGGCAACAAATTATAATTTTCCAATTAGATTTCGGGAACCAGAAAATTTTCTAATATTTCAAGTTGGGAAGTAAAAATTTACATAGTGTTTCTCTCTCTCTCTCTTATATCTACTTATTTCTAAATGTTGCAGAATGTAAATCTATAAAAGTAGTAAAGCTATGAGAAAACCGTCTTATGCGTATTAAACTGACGAAATCTAATATTGTAAGATCAAAGGTGGATTCTGAGGGAAGAACGTATTGAAGTTTTTGAAACATTCTTGAAATGAAGAATCGTTAAATTTTCATTTCATGAAACTTTTTAAGACAATATTTATTACCAATAAATTCTACGGCTAAACAACGATGTAGGAATAAGTGGAGTATGTTTTTATGAATCGGAAAATATTCATGACTTTTAATAAATTGAAATTTTAATTAATAGAATGGGATATTTGTACTCTACGAGCTCATGTTCTCTGTTCTTTGCATACACACACACACACACACACACACACACACAGAGAGAGAGAGAGAGGTTGAATTGAGTTGGTTTTGAGTTTAACATCCCTTTCAGCAGCGAGACTATATAAGACGGGACCAACTGATTAACGTGAAATCCGAACTACATGAGCTCCCGCTGGGAATCGAAGCCAAGTCTTCCATGCCAAAGGCGCGTATGCTAACCGCTTAGCAACGAAGGAGCTCACAGATGAAGAGAGAGAGAGAGAAACACTGTGTAAAAGTTTACTTCCGAACTTGAAATATTAGTTAATTTTCCGGTTCCCGAAAGCTAATTGAAAAATTATAATTTATTGCTGACTAACTTTCTCTACAGAAATTCAATTTTGTAGCTGAATGTGCAGTTAAATATAGTGGATAATTATCCACCTAACATCACTATATATAATATCCAAAATTCTCCGGCTTATGAAACGTTTTTTCCACTTGTTTCTACATCGTGATGAAAATTTTCCGATTCATGAAAATTCCTTTCACTTGTTTCTACAGAGCAATAAAACTTTCCGATTCACAAAAAGTTGTTTTACCTTTTGCTTCAAAATGATGAAAATTTTCCGACTTATAAAAAGTTCTTCAATTTTTCCATATAAGACAAAATATTTCGATTCATGAATAATTGTTTAACTTGTTCCTACATACTACTGAAAATTGTGTGAGCCATGCAAATGTTCAGATTCTTTAAACGATCTTTCACTTTTTTGCATTTCTGTACATGAATTTACCAATTTTATGATTGCTGAGGAATTGTTACTTGATTACTGATTATTTTTTTAGAAGGGAAAATTTTCCGGAAAAATATAGCGGAAAATTTTCCACCTCGTCACTACATATATTGTTATAGATGGCTGTGGGTGCTGTTGTTCACTCTGAGAAATGCATCTTCTTAATAAATTTCTGTTAGAAATTCCATCAGACTAAATATGCTTTGCTGAGTGAGCGTCAGTGAGATGGACATACCATTTCGCCGTCTAAAATGAGATAAAAATCATAGTGTAAACTGGTAGTTAAGTCAGTAGGCGACAAGAAAATTGGTCAAACGAGAAGACACCATTAGAGACACATGATCCTAGGTTTTAACCCCTATGGTCCCACTGGCCTCACTAACTGCCTCCAATAAATAATTAGATATATTAGTACAACATGTGTTTTTTTTATTTCTTGCGTACTATTACATCCAAAAGTTTCTTTCCTTTTACTTTTTTAATTCAAAGCTTTAAACATACTAAATGTTAGTGTTCGATTCGTGAGAGGAATGTTGGGATACATCCACTTGTATTTTTAGCCTACTTCTGGTACTTGAACCACATTCAAAAATTGCAATTTTTGTCATCTAGCATCTCCTTTTCTAAAATTTCATAAATCGTAAAGTATTCTAGTAATTTGTTCTATGTTTCCATTTGAAAAATCTATTTATATTCTTATTCTTTAACTCTGTTTTTTATAGGTATTGCATTTATTTGAATCTGGTCTCTAAACTTACACTTAGATAATGAAAATTCAAAGTACGAGTATATACGTATATTCAAATGGATGTAAATGCTCCCCTAAGCCATCTCTTGGAAGCGAGAAACAGTAGTGAGAAAAATCTACCATATACTCATATAACATGATTTTTGATTTACTAATTAATTGTAGAGTTAATGGGCACATAATTATTGATGCATTTGTTCCCCGTTACGAGGAATTTGATTTTGTATGATTATTTATGTACGCACCAATTCCTCCGGATATTATTATAGAACCGTATTAACCGGGGAAATACAAACTTGAGTAGTGGTTCAAATCCACTTATGTCCCGTCTCGCATATCAAAAAAGGAATATGTATTTATCATATATATTAGACTATTTGAATCGAAATAGCAACTTGAGCTTTTGTTGCTTACGAGTGTAAAACTCATATAAACGAATTTTATATAAATCTCAATGCACAGATTTTTTTGTTTTAAATATCTTATTTATAATTCAATTTTGGAGATTTATATATAATTGTGTCTTCATATACCTCCCTACCTGTGAAATGGAATCAGTATTTTAAAAATGAACTAGTTAGTGATTTCTTGTTACTTTTAATGCGTGACAATGAATCACTTCCTTGAAGAAAAAGCTGATCGAAAGATAACGAGAGGTGTTGAGTCCACGGCTGAGTGGACACCTGCAAAATTTCTTATCTGATTACTTCCAAAGACATTTCTCGGTTGGATGAGCAAGGGAAGACTTTTTGCTCTCTTGTTGAAGATTGAAAGAGATGATAAAAATGTGTCCCCTTGAAATACGTTTTATCCAAATTTTTGTATTCCTCATTTTTTAAACAAACGTTTTATTTATTATTTTCTTCCATTTCCTAATAAATATGTTTTATGATCAATTATTAATTTAAAACAACATATCATAAAACCTATTTTTTACATTTTGTAAACTTATTGAATCAAAGAATTTCATATTATGTTTTTAAAAACAGGATCTAGATCTGATTTTTTTCAACATTCAATGATGTGATCATATGACAAAATAATAATAAATCCAAATACTTAATCAGTTATTCTTACGTATTAAAATAAGTATGTGAATTCAGCACTACTATTAATATGATGGACTTTGTTCTTAAAATTTAAAACTAATTATTATATTTTTTTAAATAAAAAGGTCTATCGTACTTAAGACAAAGTTCTAAAATATTAATGAATTCAAATACAAATTTTATCAGACATTTCAAGTATTTGAATTTATTATTATTATACATAATACATATAGCATAGAAGGAAAAATATGATAGGATTTTTCTTATCGTAAAAACATTAGTACAGTAATTAAAAAATCATTCATTATTAAAGTGTATGAAACGAACACAAAACACATTTTTTCCAAATAAAACATTTCACGTTCACTATATTGTTATTAGTAACTTTATTACTACACTGTTTAGTATACATTAAAAAACAAAACACTTTTTCCCCTTTATGAACAGTCTTCAAATTTATCGATACCCTCCACAGGTTAGGTATAGGATTCCCCTACCATTGCTGTTTTTGTGAACTATTAAGTAAATCAGCTACAATTGAATCTATGAGTTTTTGTTCAGAAAATAATTTCATTACACATTTTAATCTTTCACCATCAATGTTCAAATCAAAGTTTTTATCAAGGGATACGCTTGGAAACCTGATGTTCATTCCATTAATAATGCTCTGTTCATCCACACATGTATGAATCCCGGTAACTCCTCTAGATGTAAGGCATTGCGATTGTACGTGATTACGAATAGTATCTGTACACAAGTCAATATATTCACGTAGCACAATACTGAAAATTCTACTATTTCACAGCATGTTCAATAAACTTTAATATTTTCAAGAAATAAAGCCTATCACTTGTAGTTATGTACAAAGTGCTTCGAGGTGTTCCTTTCTTCTGTAACATCACTAACTTTCACCCATTAGTTTCAAACCACAGTTCGCTTTTTCGTCTAAGAGATTTTATAAATGTAATTCCACTTTAGAATTTAAATAGTCCGGAACAAACGGGGTTAAATGTACAAGTTTCCCACTCTCTCAAACTTAACTTCACTCCAAACACAAGTCTATTCCCAATACGAATCACTGGTTCAAAGGTATGACTATCCAGTCCAATAGAATTTAATTTGATTTTCATTGAATTAAGTCCATATTCAACATTTAACAACTCCTGTAGCTGATCAACACAGAATAACAGCACTATGCATACAGGTGTCCGTGTATTCATAAAGGGGATATGAAAGAGGAAAATTCATGTATCATCTTGTTTATGCATCCCACCATACACTTACGATGAACATACTATTTCAGTAAATTCAAGATCGTGCATGTTACGTCCAGATAAATTAATATCCATTCCTTATATGCTAGACATGGGATACGGACAAAATCTCGCGGCTGAAACATCGCTGTCCAAAATGTCGCCGGGCCAAAATCTCGCCTGTCAAAACCTCGCCGTCCAAAACCTCGCGAACCAAAATTTCGCTTGGCCAAAACCTTGCGGAATGAAACTTTTCTTTAAAATTTACCCAATGTTTTTCTCAATATGCATTTCCACATTTAATAATAATAATAATAATAATAATAATAATAATAATAATAATAATAATAATAATAATAATAATAATAATAAGAAGAAGAAGAAGAAGAAGAAGAAGAAGATACAAAACATCGTGTGCGTGGGTTTTCTCGGGTTACTCCTGTTTCCTATCACTTTCTTTATTCGATCATTTCCTTCATCTTTGTCATCTACGTCTCCTTTAACCTATAGGACATAATCAAGGGACGTCGTAGTAACTCATATATTATTTCATACTTTCATAAATAGTATTAGATTTTTGCCAAAATTTTAAGTATATATTATTTAAAGGTTGGCGCAGTTCTCACAGCTCTTCTATGTGTTATTAGTAAATATATACATATATTAGTACATTCTACATTGAAGAAATCGTCGTGAAGACGTTTTATCCTGACCACATTTCTTCCCAGGCGACACTACGTCTCGCTTAATTTAGACCAGGCGAGATTTTGTGTCACGAGATCATTACAACGAGGTTTTGGTCAGGCGAGATTTTGGGTATGGCGATATTTTGGGGCGCGAGGTTCTGGAAGACGAGGTTTTGGCAAGGCGAGGTTTTGGCCCGGCGAGATTTTGGCCCGCGAGGTTTTGGGTGGCGAGATTTTCACCAGGCTAGGTTTTGGTCCCGCGAGGTTTTGGACGGCGAGGTTTTGGGCGTTGAGGTTTTGGCCACGCGAAATTTCGGCCCGGCGAGATTTTGGGCCGCGAGGTTTTGGTAGGTGAGATTTGGCCAGGCGAGGTTTTGGTCCGCGAGGTTCTGGCCGCGAGATTTTGTACCCAAATCGCTAAATATACATTCCCACTTGCAAATACGTTAATAATGCAATATTATCTTCTTCCGATTTTTCAGTACACCGTCCAGATAAAATCACTTATTTGCCTCCTTCAAATGTCATAGATTCCTTCCTGCCGTATATCGTTGAAATATTGTTACTGTTTACAATACATAATGTGAGCTAATCTCTAAATGTCCCATTTTTGTAAAAGGAATCTATGATGGCATATTAAGCTTATGTAATAAATTCATTGACGAGACCATCTTTAATTTGACTTTTCTCCCTTCGCGAGAGCTGCTAACGAAATCATCTACACAAACACATATGTGCACACACCAAGTTCCGTTTACGACGTCTACATCCTTTTATTAGCTACTTTTCATCATGTTATCCAGAGCTATTCACTCAAGAACTGGCAAATGACCCTTGTACATAGCAACGACCAATAAATTATGTTTCATCTTGTTTATAGAAGCATCACTGGGGGAATAGGACCAAAGCTAAAATTCGACGCTAGTTCTAATGTTGCAACTTTCACGTTGGGCCTAAGGCCACAGTCATAGTACGTTGTTCCCATCTAGCAACAAACAACTCAGCGTCAAATGTATTGTGGCACCTGCATATAACAATTCTCATGTCACGTTTTCAAAAAATCATGAAGTACGATATACACCTTAGCAACTATGACCAGTTCGATAAAAGGACACATTTTATACAGTCTTCTCCCAGGGACACTTACGCTTTTTGCATTAGAGGCGGGGTCCAGAATAGCTACCCAATACAAGACGAGAAGAAGAAGAAGAGGAAAACAACATGTTTCATCTTGTTTCTACATCCGGTAGGCGTTAAAGAGCATACTACCTTATTCCAGTATAGCAACATCCTAGTTTCGGCCGGCTTAGAGCGGGCCTTATGCTCAAATGTAACATTTTGAAAGTATAGAGTTTGTTAATAAACATTTCCGGTCGTACTAAAAATGGCAAAATATTCATTTCTTTACTACACAAAACTTTGGTATTGAGGCAAGAGTGGGGAACGTTTTAATCCTACTCCAAACAAACGAATTGGGAAATATTTTACATCAAAAAGAAGACTTACCGAAATATAGATGTGCTACATAAATTTTTTACTCATATCATTCTGTACCACATAGTGCTCTTTAATTACCAACCTCTATTGTTGGTCAACATAGGCTTCCACAAATGTGGAATAATTTAAGGTAACATTCGTCTCAAACTAGCATTGTTCAAGTATGAAAATTATAAAGAAAGGTATACTATACGGGTTATTAAAGCAAAACGTCATTTTTTAAAAGTTTACAAAGAAAATTGGATTCTGGAAATATTTAAAATAAAACAGATACATTATAAGGAACAGATAATGGTTTGTTTTAGAAAATTTAAATAGTGATGTAATTGATTACACAGTAAAGGTATGAATCACAAGAAGTGTCCTTGCCTAAAATTTATGAAATAAATGAAATTTTAAACTTCAAATGTAAAGGTGTATTCGTTTGTTGACAGAGGTACCCTCCTTCTTTTAATTCACGAAATCCTCTATCAAATATAAAGAGCAATTAGCAACAATAGAATATTATAAATTAATGTTATATTTGAGTTTGTAGTCACGAAGGTGAATGATTTTCATTTTCGATAATATTAGTATCAAGCAGGTAGTGGCTACAATGTAAATAGATGTACATTGTACCTAGAAAATTATGGCATTGGTAGTTGTGTATTTCCATTATGAAATAAGGTGCTAGAACAGTAGCTAAAGAAATATTGCGTACAGGAATTAATGTAGTTTTATATGTTCTAGATGAAAACACACCGATTGACGAGGTTCTAAAATCATTCTGTCAAGAATCAAAAAATAATTTAAAAGCTCAAAATAAAATAAATTAGGCATTGGTAGGATCGAGGGAAAGAAAATACCATTTTGCATAGACAAGTTGTAAAAATAAGAAGTTGGAGAGATGTATTTTTGATTAGTTAGTAAACATGCAGCAGAGTAGTAGTTTCTTCACATTATCCAATAACTTTATATGGAATATTTTCCAGAAAATACTCCGCCATGTTTACAACCAAACTATATCATCCTTTAGTGCTAGACAAAGATATGTGGGAGACATTTATCATTTAAAATCGTTATACAAGTTCATTTCTCCATTTCAGAGTTTAAAAAAAATACACGAATGATATAAATTAACGTTACACGTACAACGGAAGCTGGAACATATTTAAAATATTATCAGGACACTATTATTATCTTCTATCTCAAATTAATAATAAAATTGCTATATTAAAGTTACAATCAAAAGCTCAAGCATCCGTAATACGAATTGAGGTTAGCATAGTAAGAACAGATCAGGAGAAGCATATACTAGTACTACTATCTCCCGAATTAGCCAGAATACAAAGTTTTGATTATATACAACAATAACGTATTGCAGTGCTGCGTCATTCTTGTTATCTACCTAATTAAGAAAAAATCTCTACCTACACTCATGAATATTTGGAGTGACATTGTAGGACCACAATTTGTTGGCGGTACAGTAGATTTGATGTTACGTATTATAAAAGCAAACATTTAAAAGCACGGTGCTAGTAAAGTGCATATTTTTCAAAATCTTCATTATATCACTGTACAACGTAACCAATTTGATCAAAATATTAGTTATTTAAGAGATAATACATATATATCAATTCTTTTTCGGTATAGTAATGTATGTGTAAAATTGCATTTTCGATCACGAGATTCGTTATAATAAAAATAATAAGTTACTATTAAACTAATTAATGAGAATATTAATAGCAAAGGAAGGAAAACGCAGTGTGTGTGTATGAAATCATAATTATATTTATTTATGGGTTTATCCACTCAAACAAGTATTAGATGTAATATGATTGTCCCATATAAACCCATGGCTTCAATAACTGATAAAACACCAATAAACTTTCCACATCATGGCGATGATCGTAATGATTTACTCCATAAAATGTTATGTGTTAAAATTATTAAAAGATATATCTACTTTAACAAAATCTGATTAACAAAATTGTTGATCTAAATAATTTTTCATTAAATTCAAAAAATTTGAATAATCAACGTATTTTCTACTCCCATATCGATGGTATATTTAAAAACTAATAATATATAACGACAATGCAAAATAGAGGTATCCTCAAATATCCATGTGCTTTAAAGATACTGCAGGTCATATGGATAGTGTTTCTGATAGTAATTTAGGATTTAAACAACGATTACTTTTTATTAATTTAAGTGATTTGAGTTACTGGATTATATTCGTGATTATGTTTCGAATCAAAAGAAACTTCTACATAATGGTATATAATTGCATATTAAATTCCGCTAAATGTGCATTTTATCTAATGATGCCGATGCTGAGAAAAAATTTGTAACTAGAAATTCAGCATTGCTTGTGAAAAAGTTGAAGTGTTACAATCGGTTAAAGTAGAAAAAATAAAGTATTATAGAGCCCTAAATTTAGAATAAAATGTCCTATAACAAAAGTGCAGGTAAAGAAACAGACCTTACTACCAGGAATTTTGGATAGTACACTCTAGATTTGTTTTCAGGCATAGAGCCAAGGCTATTATCATTTGGTTTCTTACTAATACAGCTTTTAACGGTACTTGTTAGACAAATTCTTTTAAGTGAAAGTATTTCAGTAAGTTTTCTTTTCGTTGTATGTTGTTGGAACGCCTGTACCATCCAAACAACTACAACCCGATAACACCGTAATTTGAATTTTTTTTTTCTTGGGGCAAGCATTATTTTGCGTATTTGGGCTTCCTGGAAAGGTTGTTTTTCTAATTCTTGGAAAACCTTCTTCCATCCTTCTCTTACCCTTTATGGGCACCCCGTGCCTGTGGGCCCTCTAGCACGGCCAGGTTTGCGGAGCCGTTAGTTAAGAATCTTGGACCGGTCCAAATATGACAAATTTATAAAGAGGACAATATTGTCAAATCTCAAAGCCATAAAAATAAATAATTTTCCTAGGGACCCTAATAGTAGACATTTTCACTGAAACTTGCACATGACTCATTTTTGTTTATTTACCATTTGTGTGCTGTTTTGTTTATGTAATGGAGTAAACCTGTTAGATGCTTCACTTATTATTTTATGTTCTTATCGTAAATAGAGTAAGAAAATTTTGTCTTAAAATGTGACACACTCTACCAGCAGGTGTTTTCCCTCGAGGGGCAGTTGCCGCTTGCCTCCAGCAAGTTACGGTAATCCGATTTTGATAATAAACTGAATAGAAAAGAATATTCTACGTTATTTACAGATTATGGTATTTATTATTCTAATCAAAGTAATGATACATCACTATCCGAATATTCTAATGTTTATACTTTTCTGGTGTTTGATTTAATTTCCGATTATAATGCTGGTGCTACATTTCATGCTAGTCCCCAACACCAAGGAAGTGTACTATTAGAGGTTTCAGCAAGCAATAACATCTACTGTTAACGCAATTGAAAAGTGTGCTTACAACGGATGCTAAATCCGTTTGGTAGAACTTTTCAGAAAGGACAAGAAACTATATCTTTCTATAATGAGACTCTATCGCAATGACGAAAAACAGTTATAGACTCTAGGAAGAGAATTATGATGGCAGAATTTTAAACAGATCAAAGATCTGGTGGCTAGGGAAAATTAGTTAAATGTTTAGGCAACAACTTGTTGTTTAGCACGTTTTGAAAACAATATTTGAGTATTTAGTATATTTTGACACTAAAAAGCGAAGTATTGAACAACGATTTCACAAATCTTTTAAACAAAGTCTTTGATCTTTTAAACAAAGTTACAAAATGTATGGAAAGCATTCAAAAACAAGAAAAATGTTTAATGTTGTTAGCATTTTTCTTTCTTGTCTGGTATATTAACGAACATTTAATGGAAATATTAGGAAAATTTCCTTTACACTAACGCTCCTTTACGTGAACATAATATTCTAACACAGGTTATGTAATATAATAAGCTCTTTCTTTCAGGTGCTTACAAAATATTATTCTTTGCACTTCCATGCGTTATTCCTCTTAAATATACAAATCAACATTTTCATCTGCAAAATTTAAGGCAGTCCTGGTAGTAGTCCATTGTGCCCCACGCGAGGTACATTTGTTGTAAGAAAAAATCTTTACATCCCTAACTTTGTCTTTACTTGCTTGTGTAATGTCTCTAACTGATTTCAAACCAAAAGATGATTTCATATGATTCTGTTACTGTTAGGTGCGTCCACAGCATAGCATAGTTTTTGTTTCCACTTGTGCACGAATCTGAGAGGTATCAGAAATCTGTACTTCCCTCGAAAGTAACTGAAGTGAGCACGCCGTTAAATAAAACTGACAAACATCATACATTTTTTTAGCTTTGTCCACATTCGGTTTCCAACCATCTAAAACGATGAACATTTTCGTTCTTAAGCGAGCCATGTTTATCATCCAAAACCACTCAGAAGATGTATTGCCACAGCTGTCGTGAATAATAGGCCTATCTTTTTGACATCTTCGGAAGAGGATGGTTTTGCATTAAGTCGTAGTTTACCATAATTGTATTATATGACCTAGGATGAAATTTTTGAAAACAACGCTTTGCTCTAGCTCTATACACCATATGCGTAACACAAGTTTCTTTCTGTGATTCTTCTACCATACATTTTATGTTATGACGTTCGAGATAATATATTAAGAAATAAATTATTTTCATTGTTAACATGTTTCCGTACTAAAGTGATATTCCAAAGAGAATGTAAAGAAGAAATAACGTGTTCTCACAAAAAATAATCAACAATTTAACGTAGGAGGTTCCATAGATTACTCTTCCGTAATCAATTCAAAATTTTTGGAGTTAGCGCGTTTTGGAAATACACTCCTCAGTTATCTTTGGTGAATTCTCCCTCAGAGCTAGAAATTGATTTGCAGGGAATATACATATTAATTAAAATGTTGATTTCTCTCGAACGTTATGAGGCATTACATTAGAATTTGCCTAAAAATCAGTTCATAATTGTACATGCTGCAGATATACAACCCCAGTTTATTCATATATTTCCAGCGGCCATAATTGTAAATACTGATTCTAGTAATAAACCTTGTGAACATTTGGTTGTTATTTACATATAATGTGCATGTCGTGGAGTTTGAAAATAGTTATGGGCCTCGGCTCTATATGCAATATCAAATAAAATTTTTAAACCGACGCTCTTTATTTTATATATCGAATAATAGAAGTAATCAAGGTGACTTTTCTCATTTTTTGTGTTCGTTATTGTTCCTTATATTTAGTCTCTAGGGCTTCAGGTTATTCACTGCCTATGTTTCATTCATTGTTTTTCAACACTACTAGTAAGAGAAATGATGTTATAATGTATTTAGTTACGAGAAGTTTAGTGTAATAACCGATATGAAATTGCTTGTTTCGTTATTTTTTATCTTTCCCTCTCAACTGTTTGTATCTGCTATGTTAATTAGAGATTGAGAAAAGTAGTCATACTTTTTTATTTACGTAATCTCTGGTGTGCTAAATAGAAGTGGCAAAATGTACCATAAAAGGAACAAGTACGCGCCCCATAACCGTTTTTAGCATAGAGAAAGAGACATCAAAATTACGAGTCAACTCTGCTTTTTCATACGTGTTGAAAAATATGCCGTACTCTTTTATTAAATTTGCAATGTTGACAAAAGGTTACATAAAAAGTAGGAATTATATGTACTATCTGGTATGATAAGTAGGGTTCGATAAAGAAGTTGTAAAAAAAAAGACGACACATCCCATACTCTTTTTTCATCAAAGATAAAGGTAATAAAAGTGTACAAAAATTGGCGAAACTGTTTACAAAAATCGGATATCTGGTTACAAACCTTCCACCAAGTGACTCCACCATATTCTGGTATGTACTTACAACAGCAGGAATGTATGAGGCGCGTCATCGCGTGTAAAGTTTTACTTTGGTGTTCGTACCAATAAAAGACCATTCGCTTTCTTCTTCTTGTATATAAGTGTATATACTTAAGAATATAGTGTATATTATTAGAGGATGAAGTACAATCATTCCAAAATGAGTAACTTATACGCACAAAACATTTCACTAGGGGTTCTTGTTCATTGAAAACGAACATTCGATGTTGTTAAGAAATACGGTAAATTTAAACAATGAAAAGTAACTGTATTTGGGAAAAAAGAAATAAAAATGGGAAAGACATCAATTAAAACACGAAAACTTTCTTCATTAGTTAGAAAACGGTTCATTGTATATAAATATATTTTAAATTCAATTTAAGTCTTGCCAGAAAGGAAAGTAATTTGGATTTTCAATTTATTTATTTATTTATTTATCAACACAACAGGCATTACTGCCCAATTACAGTGTCTATATATGAGCTTAAATACACAATGTTACAGTATAACATAAAACTTGAATACCAATATATATATATATCATGAACCTGATGCTTGAACACATAATACTAAATTAAAATAATACATTTTACCTTTTTTACAAAACATTCAATACTAGTTTTTTGAATGATTTTTCTGAACAATGAAATATGTCTACATCTTCGTAATCTTTAATGATTTTATTGTATGTAACACAAATTCTCCATCTAGGTGACATATTCAGTGCATTTGTACGTGCCTTTCTGCAGTAGAATAGGGCACTATTTCCCAGGCGTGTTTTGATGGTTGGAACCTGTATCATTATTTTTGTACTTATGTCTATAGAGTCTATTTTTAGTGCAAAAGTCTGTGTAAGAAAAGGAGATCGTTCAACGTGCGTCTTAGTTCAAGTGTCCGAAGTGTAAAGTTATCAAATAAATTATCATACGGTTCGTATTTGGGGTAAAGTGCTCTCCTCTTGTAAATGAGAAAACATATGAATTTTCTTTGTATCGGCTCCACTTGTTTGGTAGTGTTTTCACAGAAGTGTTCCAAATAAGTCAGGCATATTTAATGTTTGATCTTATGTAAGAAAAATAAAGCCATTTTAAAGGTTTACCGTTTATAAATTTTTTGGTAAGAAACCCAAGATTTGTATATGCATCTTTGGTAATATTTGCCACTTGATGAGAAATGGCTATTTTTTTGTCAAATATCACACCCAAATCTTTTCTAAAATTATTCCGTTTATCGAATAAGTAAAGTCATACGTTTTTCACGTCTACTGTATGTCATGGTTCTGCACTTATTAATATTTACTTGAAGTCTGTTGGTAGTACACCAGTGTAGTATATCAGTCAGGTCCTGTTGCTGAAGTAGACAGTCATCTATATTTGCGTCATCTATATCTATATCTGTTGGAAATATTTGCAAATATTTTAAAATCATTGCAAAGAGTAATTTGTGAGAGTTATGGATATAAAATGGCAGATCATTAATACATAATAAAAACAAAAGAGGTACAAGGTTAGATTCTTGGGGGACTCCGGGATTTACACGAAAGCTTTTAGTTTTAAATTCTTTATACAGAACGGATTGTCTACCTTCACTGAAGTACGACTTGAAAAAAAAATTATAAAAGGGGGACTAAAATTGAAAGTGGCAATTTTCTGAATTAGTATGTCATGACCCACAGTATCAAATGCTTTATGGAAATCCGTATATATTGCATCTACCTGTCCATTATTATCGAAGGATTTCGTACAACAAAGTAAAAGAACTATCCAATGATTCACTGTATGTATGGACTATTTATTGGACACAAAGTCAGGGGTTTCCAGTTCACTGGAACGTATAAAGGAGTGCAAACGTTGTGTCTCCCAAGTAGCCAGTTAAGCATGACTAGTTTAGTGTTAGTTTATATCACAATTACTAGCGGTTATTCTGCTACAGCTTTGATACCGTTTGAACCTTTAATTGCTCATTGACAATTATTGTTTGATTTTGAGCGCAACATGTTACGTGGTTTACGACAGAACACAGTAAAATTCGAAGAGCCTCCGGAACATATACATCCGACTGTTTGAATATCCTTGTCTGGGTAAGCAGCTAGGTGTGAATTTGGATAAGACCGACAGTATTAGATTAAAACGGCTGATTTTCATTATTTTAAAAATATAGTTCTCCATAAAACTTCGAACAGTAACTCCCAAATACCTATAAGTAAGATCCTCTTAACACTGCTGTTCTTCAAAATGCTTCCGATAAATTTACATGTGTGCGTATCGCAGATCTCCCCATTGAACTCGATATAAGTTTTCTGAATTCTGGTCTCAGTATATACGGAATTGTTCAAAAGGTAGACAATGAGCAATGGTATCAGAAGTTCAAATTCCCTGTGTTTAATGATGTATGATGCCTATAAAATAAAGCAAATTCCATCGAAATTACTCATCCACGGTTACAGGGCAAGTGTTATATAAATAGGACGACCTCAGAATTGCTTCAGATGGAAACAGGTGGATAACATGATCAAAGCTTGTTCCCTACAGCGCTCGAAACATGTGAGTACAACTCCTTTGACGCTAAATATGTTCCACTTATCTGCAGGAATTATCCTTACACTCCATGTTACTCAGCATATTAGTAATATGAAACTGCTAATAATATCTTAACAACTGCTTATCTTACACGTTACCCACACATTATCCGAAGGTGCTACTTCGCTACAGGGCGTCAATGAGTTTCTTCTGTGCTGACTGTGCCTACTTTCATGTATCAATCCACGGGTACCACGATACAGAATTCAGTAAATACTTCTTCCCCCAAATTTTATGAGATTCGCCCATTTTACATCAAGTCTTGACTCCTAGTCGTAAATCATTGTTTTGGGAATAGAGAATACCTCCAAAGCAAGAGCTTCTCAGATTCCACTTACTGCAACATCTCACGACATTTCTTCTCCATTATCTGAATCAGTAGTTTAGGGAAGCAGCAAGACTGTGAAAATGGTTTGAATAATTTAAAAAGAAGGTAGGATTGCATTTAACACATAAGAAAATTTAAGCAAATACAGATCAACTCAAAGCTGTAGTGGCCCATGAATCAATTGAGAATGTTAGAGGTGCTTCGGTTACATACTCGGAACCTAGCTTATAGACCGCCCTTGAAGATACAATACAAGTAGACAGTGCAAATAATCAAAATGAAAAGAGTTATTTTATTTCTGTTCGTTGTGTCCCATTATGCAGTTTGTTTAACTTACAGATTTACTGCTATTAATAACTTTACGTCAAAGGGGTACGTCTTAGTTTAATGTGCATGTAAATTGGGTACTTTCAATTTAAATGACATAATTAGTTATATCCATTACTTAACCAATGTTATTGCTATCCTAAATTTCCAACGATTCCTGAATTAAGTTTCACAGATACGAGGGTCACTACGAAAGGTTTGAGATGTGGAAAAACTTACATACTTAAAATCAAATTTAACACTTACATTTTCTCAAAGCATTCACCATTACGCTGTACACACTTTTGCATCCTCGAAAACCACTTTTGGAAGCAGTGTTGCCAGTCTTTTTCTTCAAGTGTTGAAAGTTCATTCTCATAAGTCACTGCAGCTTCTTCAGGGCTGCAAAATCTCTTACCACGCATGCGATCTTTGATCCTGTGGAACAGAAAAAAATCACACGGGGCCAGGTCAGGGCTGTACGGCGAATGAGACATAAGTTTGACCTCCGTAGGTTCTAAAAACTGAATTGTGATGTTCACCGTGTGTGCGGACGCGTTGTCATGATCAAGCAGGATCCCACGCAATCTAGTTCTTGGACGCCGTTCCCGAAGCTTCTGGAACACTTTTGTTAGGCAAACAGTGATGTACCACTGAGCAGTAACAGGCCTTTGTTCTTCAAGTGGAATAGTTGCAACATGGCCAGATTTGGAGAAGAAAGTTGCGATCCTCTTTTCCCCACACTTCGCGGTCGCTTCACTTTCGTGGGTGGATTTTTGTCTGGAAAGATCCAAACTGTAGACCGGCGTTTATATTCAGGGTCAAATTGATAGATCCAAGTGTCATCACAAGTAACAATGTCAGAGACGCGTCGAGAATTGCCTCCATAAAATCTTGCAAGCATTTCTTCACACCATTCCACACGCATTCGCTTCTGCTGTTCAGTCAAAATGTGAGGCAGCCAACGAGATGAAACCTTCCTGAGCCGAAGATGATCATGAAGAATATTTGTTACTTCTGGCGATCCAATGTTCACTGTAGATTCAATGTCCTTGAAAGTTGTACGAGGATTTTCTCGAATCATTTGTTCCACAGCGGCTATGTTTTCATCTGACACAGCTGTTGCCGGACGACCAGCTCTCTCTTTGTCTTTAAGCGATGTCAGGCCTCTTCTGAATTCACCAAACCACCGAAAAATTGTAGCACGGCAAGGAACAAGATCTCCAAAAGCCCGCTGCAAAAGGTCAAGGCTTTGTGTCTCGTTCAAACCACTTTTGAGATCGTAAAGGATCATTGCTCGAAAATGTTCCCTTTCGAGCTCCATTCTAGACAGTTGAATACTGCTCACATCAACAAACAAGTGAAGGCGAGTTGAAACTTATTTCGCTTCTTCGCTCTGGATACCACTACCGAACGCAATTGTTGGATTTCAAATACTGTGCCACAACAATGCGTATCTCAAAACTTTCGTAGTGACGCTCGTAGAGAGAACTTTTTTGGTAATCTTCAATGCAGTGATAGTGGTACTGTTCTATTAGTGGAGAAAGGTATATATGTAAAAACGCTTACTTGTTTACCTTCTAGCAATGAGCTCAGTATCGTATACGATAGCATTCTATACACTAATATGTAATTTCCGCCAGGCTCTCTACAGAAAACAGGCCGTGCCGTGATGCTGATATTGTGTCCCTGTTTTCTATTCCTCATGTTCTGTTTTCTATTGCCCCGACTATACTTTTTGCTTTATTAACTTCTAAGAAATAGTCTGATACAATGTTCCAAATGTTCACCTGGTTGAAAGTTTGCGTATAAATTGTGTTGAACGTTTCCAGTATTTGTCATAACACCCAATATTTGCACCCGACCAACTGGAAATTTCACCGTAAATTGTTCAATTACATATGTAGGATGACTATTCACACCTCAGTCCTTCCCGAACATATGGATTTGTTTCAACAAAAGAAAACAGTGACTGGAGGTCTCACACAATTATTTATGATATGCAAAATTACAAAATCTAACTCTGCTTCATAAGCAAAGATTATAAGCAAAGATCATAGATGAGCGATCACATAACCTGATAAAGAGCCATTAAGTCAGATATATTAGTTAAAAATACGTATCTCTAGTTTGTAACTGACACTCATTCTTTGAAGACAACGAGATTGAACACAAAAACAAAATATCTGTTATACACAGCCCGATTTCAAATACAATACGAAACGCTTACTTTGCTTATATTTACGTATAAATTTTATGAAGTAGCGCAATGCGGTCTTTCTGAAATATGAAGATTTGATCAAATTAGAAACTCCCAATACTTAGAGGGGATAACATTATCAATTTTTGAAACCTAGCCCTGCCCGGGGCAGTTTACTGGAACTATTGAAGAATTTGAATGCTATGTCAGAAAAAAATACAGAATATTATTTTAAAGCCTTTTCATTTATTAACAAATTAATTTGAAACAGTAAACTGTACGTGACAAACTGTCACTTCGATATTTGCGTTTTGCAATGGGCAATATAATATTTAATGATTACTATAAATTTATTTTTGGGAATTATCATATACGAAAAATAGCTTTTGTGAATATATTGATATCGTATCGAGCATCATATACAGGTTCGTTTTTGTATCTTATCATATGCAGTAACGCCTATTCGCATGAACAGTAGCAAGCTTAAACTAGTAGCAGTTGTCCATTTGTCATTATATGCTACGATGTCGTGGTCACTATGTAAATAAGTATTTTTCTTGTTCTTTAAATGATATAGGGTTTCATTTCTTTGATTCTAAAGTTTATTAACATATTTCATCAAAGCGTCATATCTCTATTTCTACAGAATGACAACACAGTGTTATGTTTAAGACTATATTCATTAAATATACCTTTATTATTAAATATTACCAATCGAAATATACTACAAACATATACAAATTAGGCTCAGAAATATTTGGAAGAACAATGCTTTCTTTTTACTAATAATAAACAATTGTTTCCGTTATGCCGAATCATACCGAAAATTAATAGATTTAATTGGGATAACAACTTTACTGCTGTATAATTTCAGATTAATTTGTGCATCAATAATAAAATTAGTATTATTTATAACATTATTAAGACTAATTTGCAATATAGCATAATAATAATACTTACCTTCGCAATGTGCTGTTAAAGTATAAAAATTATGTTATAATATGAACATATTTTTTCCATTTTTTATTAAAAATTATCTTTTATCAAAAGTTACTAAAATGTTCTCACTTCCGTAAGGGTGTTTGTGTAGTATAAAATATATAATGTTATTTGCTGATACACACTCTTAAATCACATATTGGTTTATGTATTCTAAATAAGAAAATTATTCCGAATTAAACAAGAAGTCACGTTTAAGTAAGACCCATATTTCATATATATAACTATGTATCTATCTATCAACTTATTTATATATCTAAATATATATCTATATAGCTATATCTATCTATCTATCTATCTATCTATCTATCTATCTATCTATATATATATATATATATATATATATATATATATATATATAAAGAGAGGTGGAGTGATTGTGTTAGTGAACTACTCCTACAAACTGAAACACGTTATTCCTCACACCAAATAGACATTAGGGGGTGAATATAACCAAAAGTATTGCCTATTGAGCTGGGCACATTTTATTATGTTAGACTTGTAATTTGTTCTATACAAAAACGCACTATTCTCAATAGTTCAGTGGCTGCGCAAGGGAATCCCACACAGGAAGAGGTCCCAGATTTTCTGGAGGGCCAGACTTAAGACAGATAGAAAACGCGCAACCAAGTGAGAACATGTCTTTGAAAAACCATAATTATTTTGAACAAAATGAAGTTGGCGAACATTTTTGGTTTGTTGTGTGTCGTTGCATAATGGCAGTTGGGACTAAATACGGTGGATGAAGGGAAATTAAATAAAATCATTACATCGCGGGTTCATGACTCATAGACATAGGCTGTGTGCTAAAGGAGACAGGCAGTAATAATACCTAAAAATTTTGGAAGAATTGACCCAATGAGGATTTGCGAAAAAAATGGAAAGAAAATATCCCACGACAAAAGAAAACTAAAATAAAGCAATTGACACAATGATTCTCAACACAAATTTCCTTCGACGTTAATCAAAAGTTAAAGCCCTTGCCTTATAGGTGACTATTAACACTGAGTCCACATGTGCCAGTTTTCCCCCTCCCAAGTAGCGAACAACAGATTGTTTACAACTGAATGGGAGCTGAAGATACATAAAAACAAGAGTACTGATTGTGTTACAAAAAGAGTGAAAAATCATATTAAGAAGATAGATACCTCGTGAATTGTTCCTAACTTTAGAACTCAGTTGTTTCAGATTTGTTTGAAACAAATTAACACCCCAAATTGTTAACTCTTAGTCTAAAAGTGGCAGATAATGAAGGAAATGTAAAAAGATATGTGGGAATGAAAATACGCTATATAATGGAAGAACAATGAGGAAACCATGAGCACTTCTGGAAATATACCTGCTCGCACCAATGACCAACATGAGTTGCTTCTTTGCTATGTGAGTCATGTTGTACGTAGTAATAGGAAGTATGACACATGGTTTTGCTAGACAGAAACAATGATGGGATTATTATTGACGGTTTAGGAGCACAAGGACAGGTAATGTCTGGGAGCAATAGCTTAATCTACACTGAAAGTAATCCCAATCCCTTCACCACCCTCTTTGATATATCAACATATTAGATTGATACTGTGAACAAATTGAAGGAACATTCTAAACTCATTGTTTTGGGGTGCATATATTGACCACAACGGACATGGTCATACCATATTTGTAGTAACGCCGGTGCTGAAAAATATTAGAATATAAGACAGCCAGTGCAGTAAAGAACACAACTGGGCCTAGAGCAGACCCTAAAACTGTAGAAGACGATAGTGTAACACGTTTTATTTCGAACAGGATGAACCGTGAATCTAACAGACTATACATAGAGCAAGTAATACACAAGCTATCAAAATTCGGAGGTCACCATTGTCCTGTAAGTAGGAAGCGATTAGGCAGAAGGCATAATGGATTCCCAGACATACTCGAACATTGCCAAAATGTAATCTTTGATCGAATGTGTTATTGAGTATTTGATCTAGAGATGGGATTAGATGTGGGTCATTTCCTGTCGGGTCATGCGGGTTGTATTTATTGTACAACAATAAAACAATAAATCACAACAGCAATGAAATCAGAACACTACTACAATTGCAAGAAATACTTTATATCGCTAGAGAAGGTCTGTAAAACACCGTCCTCCAAAGTCAATACTGCCATTGCAAAGGCGACGTAATGAGTAACTAATACGTGTTAGCATATGTTGTATTCCCTTGACGTTGCGGCTAGTGGTAACAGTTCACGCAACTATCTTCTATCAGACAGTAGAGGTGTTTCGTAGAACAGGGTTTCATATATCACACAGAAAAAGTATCGTGGTATATTTTTTTATATGGGAACAAAGGTAAGTAATACAGTGAACGAACTGGACTACTCGGAGGAAGATATCTTTCTATCTATTGCTCCGGATAGACATGATTCAGGTATTACGTGTCATATGAGAAATGGGACGAGGTACCTTCAAGTTGGAACCAAATGTGCTGACGAAAATATTTCGAAGTATTACTTGTATAATATTTGCCATAAAATAACAATAAAACTGTCCATTTAATGAAGCTGGTGAAAGACATGGACCAATGAACTAATCTCTTCAAACACAAACCCAGGTATTTACTGTGATCGTATATTGGTGAGTGATATGGCTTATGGCGTAGGGACTTTCCTCGCACGATACATGACTATCCTGGCTACTCAACACAATATCTTTTGCAATGCACTTTCATCATTATTGAATATTTGTGTTCAAAACACTGGAACGCTTTAACACATTCCATTCACAGAAGTTCACATGCCGACCGTAATTATTGTCAAAGAGGGTATGTACTTATTGTCAATGAAACGAATTTAACAGTTGTTCTCGTAATACTTGTCTCACACTGACAATTTGTTCCTCGCATTCGAACAAGAGCTTTGCCCAACTGCTTTTAGTACAAATTCTTCCAAATAATAGTGATGACAACTGCAGAACACTGGTGTCGTGGATATCCGGTAGCACAGATCTAGATCTGCGTAGCCGTGGTAAGGCAATTAGAAAGATGAAATGATGAGGTGTTTGTCTCGTGGGATATCTTCTTGATATAATCTGGCTGCCAGTCGCCCACAACCACCAAGTTTTCCATACTCGAAAATTTAATCCACTAGTTCCCTTGTTGGGAAGTGACAGCAGGGTTGCAAATGAACGTAACACAAAACAATCTACTTCTCATATGTCATGAATATTACAAGTATAAATTCAATACCAGAAGATCTTTCACTCATGTACCTTACAGTACGATAGGAAGAGGCAACTAACTCTATTGAGTTTCCATGGGTTTTCTCGCGGTTCTTCTGTTGTATAGCATATTAATTCCCACAACTCTTTTCATATTTCTTTAATTATCCACCTCCATTAGACTAAGATGCAACACTGTGCAATGTTAATTTGTTTCCAACAAATCTGAAAGGATAAGTTACGGCCTTTTTAATACGACTTTTCCCTGTTCTTTACATAATCCGTACTGTTGCTTTTATGTGTCATTTGCTTCCATACGTTGTAAATAATCTGTTGTTCACTATGTGGAAGGAGAAAATTCCCACATGGTAACTCAGTGTCAGTGTGCACTTATATGGCAAGGAGTTCCGATTTAGATCTACGAAAACGAGAGTTTCTGATGAAAAGTTTGTATCCATTGTTTCCATCTTCGTGTTTTAGGAGGATACTCCCTTTTTCTCGCGAATTCTCATTGGATCTATTCTTCCAAAATCATTACGTGTTATTAATGTATTTATGCTTTAACACACAGATCACGACCGTGGATCATTAACCTGCAGACATCGATATTCTGTTTTATTTCCATTTACTCACTACATCCAGTGCAAACTGTCGCTATGCACCCACGCACATTTAAAAATCCTTCGCCATAACGATTTTGTTCATAATATTGATGGTCTTTTATAGATTTGTGTTACGTAGTGGTATGTTGTTCTGCCTATCATTAATCGGGCTCATCTGTCCTAGGGGAATATCCGTTAACCTGTGCGGGACTTCCTTGCTCCGACCTGAACGATTCAGAATCATGCATTCTTGGATAGAGCTGATTACAGGTCCAACAAAATAACATGCTCCCTCAGCTGAATAGCTAATAGTGTATGGGGTAGTCTCTGACAAACTTCATTTTCACATGGTTTCTTGCAGTCCTAGCTCTGTAATTATGCACTTTTGCCCACAAGTGCATATGATTTTTTTCCTTATTTTAATGTGAGAAAACAACTGTTTCTGTTCATCAGTCTAGTTATTAACACCCTGCATACATTTTCTTTACGCATTACGGTATCCTTTACACAAGGAAATTTCGTTTTAAGATAACATCCACGAAATGTGGTCTATGTGACCGTAAACACGCCTTAGTGAAATAGCTGCTCCCTAAGAAAACGTTAACCGGTGTCGACTTGACGGCAAAATCATCAAATGCCGTTTCCCCTTTGTTACACAATTAACAATTACCAACCATAATAACGCAGAAACCAAAAGGGAAGGAGAGAAGAAATATAGGAGGAAGCAAGTAGAGAAGGGGGTACATCTGTCCGGGATGAACATTGTTGCTAATTAACGGAAAAGTTTTGATTTTTTAAATGGAAGGTCCTAAATTGGAAAGCAATATGAAAAACAGAAAGAAAAATAAGGACAAAGGAAATGGCAAATGCAGATCAGTGTAGCAACCTTTCGAAATTTAACTCGAAACATACGATAAATAAATACGCCGTTGGCACACAAAGGTACTGAGGTACTAAATTTCTGCACACCTCTAATTAAATATTCAGAAGTACTATTTACTCTGTCTCCCTGTTTAGAAGGGTCCATTTCAAAGTGTTGCCCTCAACAGAAAAGAGATGTTGAGTTTGGAAAAGGTACCATAACTCGGAATAGGTCCCTAGTGCAGTATTGCTTAAAACTCACAATGTAGGATGGTAAAGCATGAGGAGCAGTACAATGGGTATGTGAAACTGATAAGCCACATACTGACTGAGGTATTCGTTATATTGTTAAAGCTGAGAAGTGTAGTTTGTAAAAGATGTTACAAAGTAGCGTAGGCCAACGGCTTTTTTGTCACATGTTTCTGGTTACTTCTCTAAAATTTACCGACACTTATCTGCATTTGCCATCTGTATTGTTTTTAGTTTTGTGTTAAGTATCAGTGATGATACTTAAACTACGTCTCTCAATTTTCAAGAAACATAACTTTATGTTTGATAGGCAACAGTGAACACTCGGTGATGTCCGACACCACACGGTTAGGTGGTTGGTTGGAGAAAGTTTCGTTTCTATGTCTGCTTTTGTTATGACGCTTGGACATTCTAAATTATATTACTATGTGGAAACATCATTTCATGATTTCGTCGTCAAACGGAACTGGTAAACTTTCTCACAGGGAGTTCCCCTTTCAGTAACGTGTGTTTACTGAAATACAGACTACAGTTCGCGAATGTGCCTATCGTAAGACAAATTTTCCTTTATATGTGACACCCTAATATATATATTGCTGTATCGTTTCCCCATAAATAATGATGTAAAAAATCGTTCAACTAATATTCAAAAAACATAAAACAACATATGCAGAGGGGCGCGGCTGCTTAGTAGTAGAGCGTTCACCTGCGGTGCTTGGGGTCCCTGTTCCGATCCCACCTCGCGCCGTGTGGTCTTTGTGGTGGACAAACTCCGTGCTTCTACGTTTTCTCGGGGTTGTCCCGTTTCCTCCATTTCACTCATCTCTCATCATCACTGTCTCCTTTAGCCTCACCGGCATAACACTGGGACGTAAAACTTTAAGATTTCCTTTCAAAATATGCAGAATAGTCTATGTTACCCTAGGTTGTTAAATATGCGTATTCATGTCAACAGCGTTTAATTAGATTATGATGATATTTTTAGAGAAGAGTAGGGTGGCGTCACCTGACCCCGGTAGCTGAAAAATCGCCTTTTTTTCAGGGTCTCCTAAGATCAAGGAGTCAATTTTCCAGTGTCTCTGGATACGCTATGACCTACTTACCGTCCTTCCATGGTCTTTTATGACCTCCATTTTAGGGGTGTATTCATTCTCTTTTATGAGCACTTTTTAAGGAGGTGTACTCGTTCTCTTTTTCCACCCCTACTTTAACATAACATAGCAGAAAATGAGCATGTTATCCAACACCTATGTAACATAGGAAAGACTCGTTCCCTTTTATGAGCATAGTTTCCAACCCCAATTTTAACATAGCAGAGACTACGAGCATAGCGGAGAATACAAAAGATTCGTTCCACCCCTATTTAAACATAGCAGAACTAATAAAAGAGTACGACTTATTTTCCAATCCCTATTTTAATATAGCAGAAATTGCATAACATTATGAACAGATTCTTCAAACCTATTTTAAAGTAGCACAGATTTCGTTCCCAACCCCTAATTTAACATAGCGGAAATGACACAAGCATGTCCCCAAACTACTGACCATCGTGAACAAAGGTGGAACTCGTAAACGAAGCTACACTTAGTAATGGATCATCAAAGAGCACATGTCCCAAAAGTGTTGACCATCGAGCTCAAAGGTTAAAATACTTAAAACCTAATAACCCGAAAACGAAGCCACATATTGAGGTGGTGTTTCTGCATTTTGCAATTGGTCGTCAACTACTACAATTTCCAAAAATACTGGCCATCGAGTTCAAAGGTCAAAATACTTAAAACCTAATAATTCGAAAACGGAGCCACATATTGAGGTTGTGTTTCCACATTTAGTAATTGGTCATAAATTACTACAAGTACCAAAAATATTGACATCGAGGTCAAAGGTCATAATACTTAAAACCTAATAACTCGGAATTGGAGCCACATATTAAGGTGGTGTTTCCACGTTTAGTAATTGATCATTAACTACTACAAGTTCCAAAAATACTGACCATCGAGGTCAAGGGTCAAAATACTTAACACCTTATAACTCAGAAACGGAGCCACATATTAAGGTGGTGTTTCGACTTTTAGTAATTGGTCATCAACTTCCTCATGTCCTGGAAGTGTGAGGTGGTGTTTCCACATTTAGTAACCTGGGGTGTACTCGTTCTGTATCCTGAGCACTTTTTCAACCATATTTTAACATAGCAGAAATTACATAAGACTGCGGACATAGCAGAGATAATGAAAGACTATGATTACATTTTTCAACCCTGTTTAACATAAGACTACGACACGTAGCATAGCTAATAAAAGAGTATGGATTATTTTTCAACCCCTGTTTTAACATAGCAGACTACGAACATGTAGCCAACTGATAAAAGGATATAGCTTCTTTCAACCACTATTTAACTTAGTACGTATTACATAAGACTATGAACACATATTCCAACCGCCTATTTAACATAGTACAAATTACATAAAACTACGAACAAAGCAGAGATAATAAAATACTATGAGCACATTTTCCATCCCTTATGTAACATAGTAGTAATTACATAAGACTACGAACACACTTCGCAACCCCTACGGCCAACTTTTTAACAATTGTTTATCATAGCCTAGGGATGTACTCGTTCTCTTTTATGACCACTTCTTTCAACCCCTATTTTAACATAGAAAAATTACGTAAGACAATGAACACAGAGATTACGAACGCATATTTTAGCAGCACTAGTATGTAACAAAGCAAAGACTAATTACATAACAGAGAATAATGGGGGTGTACCTCTTCCCTTTTATCAACATCTATTTTAACACAGCAGAGATTACACAAGAAAGGCTAGAAGCATTTTTAAAATAGCAGAGCTGATGAAAGATTATTCCCTATTTTTAACCACTATTTAACTTTGCACAGATTACACACCACTATTTAATAGAGCAGAGAACACGAACCAATAACAGGAGTGTATTCGTTCCATTTAATCAACCTCTATGTAAAATAGTAGAAATTACACAAACATTCATCTAGCACTACATGTCGTAAAAGTACTAATAATCGAGATCAAAGTTCAAATAACTCGTAAACGGAGTCACATATTGAGGTGCTGTTTCCACATTTAGTAATAGCCCATCAAGTACTACATGTCCCAAAAGTAATGACCATCGAGGTCAAAGGTAAAATAACTCTTAAACGAAGCATCGTATTGAGGTATTATCTCCACATTGAGTAATAAGTCACCAACTACTACATGTCCCAAAAATATTGACCATCGAGGTCAAAGGTCAAATATTTAAACACGAATAACACGTAAACGGAGTCACATATTGAGGTGTTGTTTCCAAAATTAATGATAGGTCATAAAATACTACATGTCCCAAAAGTATTGACCATCGAAATCAAAGTTCAAACACATAAACCTGAATATCTCTTAAACGGAGCAATATATTGAGGAGCTGTTTCCACATTTAGTAATAGGTTGCCAACTACTACATGTCCCAGAAGTACTGAGCATCGAGGTCAAAGGTCAAATATTTAAACCCGAATGACTTGTAACGAAGCAACGTATTGAGATACTGTTTCCACATTTAGCGATAGGTCATCAATTACCACATGACCCTAAAGTACACCACTCCAATTAACGAAAGAATAAATTTAGGTGTTCTACGTTTTACACCCACGAGAAAAACAGAACGTCCATTTTAACTATCTGAGTATTTTATATTATTTTGTACTATTTAAATAAACAAAGGAATAAATTTGTACTAACTATAAAAAACGAAAAAGGACAATTTTAACTGACTCAGAAGTTCTATACCTTTTTGTACTATTTACTTTCGTACTATTTACAAAGGGATAACTTTTGATTAGGCATTTAAATTTTGTAGCAACAAGAAGAATTTTAACTAACTAAGAATTTTCTAACATTTTATAATATTCAAATAAACTAAGAAATAAATTTGGATGACGAATTTAGTTTTGTACCATGCAGAAAAAGGAAAGAATTAACATTTTGTGCTAAACAAGCAAACAAAGGAATAAATTTACACTTGCCAGAAAAGGCGAAGAAGGATCATTTTAACTAACTCAGCACTTTATATCTTTTTTGCGCTATTCAAATAATCGAGGTCTATTTTATTTTTGTACCAATCAGAAGAAAAACAATGAAGGTTTATTTTAACAAGCTCAATATTTTATACCTTTTGTGCCATTAAAAAAATAATAAATATATTGGAGTGTCCTATTTCTTTTGTATCAACGAGAAAAAAGCGAAGAAGAACTATTTTTAACTGGCTTACAATCTTATACCTTTTATATCATTTGAACAAACGAAGGGATAAATTTGTACCAAACAGAAAAAACAAAGAAATACCATTTAACTAACCAATAATTTTTTGCTACGCAAATAAACAAAGGAATAAATTTGTACTAATCAGAAAAGTGAAGAAAGACCATTTCAAATAGCTCAGCATGTTATATATTTTCTTACTACTAAAACAAAGGAAGCAATAAATTTGAGTGGTTTATTTACTTTTGTACCAACGAGAAATGACATTTTAACTAACTGAGAATTTTATAACTTTTCTATTACGCAATTAAAAGAAGGAATAAATTTATACCAACCAAAAAAATGAAGAAGGACCAATTTAACTAGCTGAGTATTTTATACCATTTAGTACTCCTGAAATAAACGAAGGAGTTAATTTGAGTCATCTATTCAGTTTTGTACCAATCAGAAGAAAAGCAAAGAAGGGCCATTTTAACTAGCTGAGTAGTTTTGTGTTCCACAAATTAAAAAATGAATAAATTTGTACTAAGCAGAAAAACGAAAAAGGACTCCATTTTTATATACAATTTTTACTACTCAAATGAACGAAGGAATAAATTTGGGTGCCAAATTTAGTCTTGTACCTACCATAAAAAAGCGAAGAAGGTCCATTTCAACTAGCTAAATATCTCTGTACTATTTTGTGCTACTTAAATAAACGAAAGAATAAATTTGAGTGACCTATTCAATTTGGTACCAACAAGAAATGTCGTTTTAACTAACTCCGCATTTTATACCTTTTTGTGCTGTTTAAATAAACAAAGAAATAAGTTTGTACTAACCAGAAAAAGCGAAGGAGGACCATTTTTAACTAACTCAGAATTTTATATCTTTTGTAGTACTCAAATAAACGAAGTAATAAATTTGTTTGATCTTTTCAGTTTTGTAGCAAGCAGAAAAAGGAAGGAAGTACCATTTTGTACTAATCAATTAAGCGAAGGAATAAATTTGGGTGTCTCATTTAGTTTTGTACCAACCAAGAAAAAAGCGTAGAATGTCCATTTTAACTACCACTAGCTCAATATTTCTGTAAAATTTTGTGCTACTCAAGTAAACGAAGGAATAAATTTGGGTGGCTCATTTATTTTTGTACCAACCAGAAGAAAAGCAAAGAAGTTCCATTTTAACTAGCGTAGCATTTTATACCTTTCTGAGTGTTTCAAATAAACAAAAGAATAAGTTTGAGTGGTCTGTTTAGTTGTGGTGCTAGATTTTTTTATTTTGTGTCTCCAGAGAAAGGGCCAATGTAAAGTAGCATTGCTAAATAAAATTTAATTGCCTCTCCCGTTACTAAGTAAGGCTCATAGTTATATGGTTAATAGACGTGCCTTTAGCGAATTAAGTTTACATTTAGTATCGGTTGACAAAATGCTAACACCGACACTGAAGTCCAAAGTTTCCCGTCATTGACTACATATTTGAACGTAAGATTTAACCAAGCAGAGCTACCATTGGTTACAGAGAAGAGTAGCGTCATACATTGCATTTTAACTTAATTCTGTAGAGCAGACTCCATAGCAATTAGCTTGGAGAAGGGAAACCAGACGAAAATGAGATCATATCAACGTAAAAATCAGCTAATCAAGAATGAGAAAAGTTTTCAAATTCCATGTTGCCCACCATCTATAAAAAGTGCGGAATCACTCACCTCTCAAAACTATTATTCTTTCGGTTGCTGCAGATATTTAAGCAACGTTACGAATGCGTTACCTAACATTTGTATTGTTAGGGTAGTGAGGGTCCTCAGGTACAGTCTATTGAGCACAAATTTGTTTTTATATAATATAGGTCACCTTACTTCTTATACTTACTATAAAAGCTTAGGGTACCTCATAATCTGGGTTCTTATAAAGCAATTTGAACAAGTATTTAGAAAATATGAACTGTTTAAAATCGGATTAAATTGCAATGCCAGTAATCTGTAATATCTTACATTTTTATTTATTTACATTGAATGTGTACTTGTTTTATACTGTATAGCATGAATATTAGCTGCTACATAACAAACAATTATCTATAATTGAATTTAAGTAGGAAATCGATATTGTTATTATAAGAAGAAGCTTGTGAAAATGAAATTTATAATAATGGTTGTATCTGAAATAGATGTTGCGTAATGGTGTAGTAGGTTACCCCGCAGCTTTGGAATACTGGGCTCTTCAAACTGTCCATTCTTAGCGATGCACAGAGTCGAGTCGAGACAGAATTTTCCTGACATAATTAGCGTCGAGACACAGTTTTTCCAATAGAAAAAATATACATTTTCGATTCGAGACATCACTTCTACAGCATATTGTAGAGACGAGACGGCCTCAAATCTTGTCTCGTGCGCATCCCTATCCATCTTACTTTGACAAAATTAATTTTTGATACGAATATTCAATTTCTTTTAAGGATAATTGTAATCTACGATAGAGATTGAAGTAAGATATTGCCTTGAGCTGGTTTATTACCCACTTTACCTTCGTATATTGCAATTATATTTAAGTTTGACATAAATATTTAATATTATTAGAATATAAACACTGAAGAATATATATTAACACACAATGGGGAAGAACTTAGTGCTCGTAGTAATTAACAAATTGGTTGCATGTTTATTTAAAATTAACTTTCTTGAAATCTAAATCATCATTATTAGAAAGAAGGCAAGAGAACCGTTTTGTTAATTTGGACATATTATAAGGGATTGAGGAATGTGTATGTAATCGAATTGAATATATTAAACTAAATGGAATGGCATGTGGAACTGAACTTGAAAGAGGATAGAATGTGTAAATGAAAAATTAAAGAAAGCAATGGTTAACAGCAGTAGTTACTACTTACAGCAAATGAGTGAAATCTACCCCCACCCCAAAAAAAGTTCAAAAATTCTGAAACATAAAGACGTCACATTTTCTTTGTTTCCTGACAAAATTGAAAAATGGAGTTTGCATATTTTTCGTCTATAGCCCTTCAATTTAGTTAGTTCACAAACCAAGTACGGTCGACAGACTAGACGTCACGTGAGTGAAATTTATATAGAAGGTTTCGCTGCAGCGGTCACCGAAGTGACGCAGGTGTGGTGTTGAAGCTTCTGGTAGGTCCTATTTCGTAATGGACTTTTGGCCAGTGAGATTTCTTTATACGTATCAGAAAATTCTTTAATTCCATACTAAAGACGTGTCGTATGATTTATTCAAATCGTCAGGTATTCGGATAACCATGAGCCCAATTCGTTTTGCTTCACTGCTAACAAGTTTAACTTGAAGTAAATTCTTACTCTTCCAGGGAAACATAAACTGTTTGAATGCTCATTTCATTATGGTTGAAATGTATAATTCTGCAAGTAATAAAATTTTCTATTCCTTTTCCGAGATTCGATCCCTCGTCCTTTGGCTCAGCAGTTTGATACGTAGACAACTAGACTAATTGTCGTTGTGCAACAGCTCCAGGGTCGAATCCACAGGGAGGCGATCGGCGAATAGTTGTACGTACACAGTCATGATTATTATATGTATACCAAATTTAGCAATTTAGTGAATCTATGTTCTTCCCTCACAGAAAGCGACCATGTTTCGTAAGCATACAGAACAACAGGCATGATTTTCATTTTATACATTTGTAGCTTCAAATTCCTCGACAAAATTGGCGACGACAAGATATTTCCTGCTTTTAGTCGACATATGTAAGCTATTATTAGCTGTTAGAGAAGATCTAGTAAAATTAGCTAGGCATATGAAGTATGTAAGATGCACTATAGTTCAAATTGTTGTAGTTTAATTGTTTTTTTTCTTTTGGTGTTTATTGATTGTTGTTCGACCATTTAATATTTACGAATAGGAATGTAGATCTAAGTTGTCGATTTTTTCTTAGTTCGGAAATTGATTATGACTTAGTGCTAACCTTTAATATTACATGACCCCAAAAAATAGTAGGCATACTAAAAGAGTTTAAAGTTGAAAAATGATTTGTTGTCATTTTGAGTTTGAGATCGACTTTAATGTTTCTGTTCTGAAGCAGAATTAAATGTGATTTATAGCCTAAATTTTCTTGTAGTCCCTTTTTTGATTTCCAACAGTTTGCGTGGATAATGTTTCTAAATTTATAAAGAAAGTTGATATTCTCGAAACACTGGAAATTGGTTGTTTTCTTTGTCTGATATATGAGTGTAGCTCCTAAACTTTTATGATGAATTTCATTATTGTAGGGAATCGATTGATTGCAAACACCCGTCCGTCGTATCGTTTATAATAAATTAAAAATGATTTTACTTTGGTATTCTGAACAATTTTTGGATGACCTTTCCCTCTTTCAATAGCTAAATTCTCTTCCGAGCTTTCGAACAGTAGGCTAAGCTTTGGTAATTTGTTCACGCCTACAGTGTTATGAATTCCGGATAGGTTATGTAAACAACATTTCTTAAACCGTGCCTCAAAAAGAAGAATGGTCAAGTTGACAACTATTAGAAGTTTAATAATAAGAACTACTTCCCCGGAAATATTCTGTTTTCAGGAATATTCTGTTAGTATTAATCTCCAGCGATTCATTTCTTCTTTACTGATGCGATTGTAGGTAGTATGTTTCCTTCTAGATGCGGCCCTAACATGGCGAAGCAGTAAAGACTAGAGTAGACAATATAGAAACGGAAGGAAGGGTTACAACTACCACCTATAATAGAGAATCTAAATGTTAGAATCGTATCCTGTATAATCATAATCGTACAAGGGATCAGAACTTGATACGTCTTATATCAGGTAGACAATATCTTATTTCACATGAAAAATGGATAAATTATAGGTTTATAATAATTATAATAATACTACTAATAATAATATTATAGAATCCTGAATCGAAACACTATCTTTTGATACTGGAATGTCTCGTCTCGTCTCAATCACAACCTATATCTGACATCGAAAACAGGAATAGGAAATCTATAATATTAGCAATCCCATAGTGTTGGATAATTAAAATAAATATTAAAATATAGGATACAATAGCAATAATAATATTAATAATAATAATAATAATAATAACAATAATAACTCGGTTTTAACTCCTAGATGTCAAGTAAAAGCAGATCTGTAATATAAATCGTATCAACGGTTGAGTTGATTTTTTCTGTTCTCTTAGCGTTTTCTTCACTTTTATTCAGAGATTTTGAGACGTAATACATACAAAAGGCTATCAAATGATATGTAGCTCTGCTGAGTCTTTATTCACCATAATCCAGAGGTTCCAGTTTGGAATAAATGAGACAAAAGTTGAGAAAATGTGCTAAATAATGTAATATTATCAAGTACCTATAATCGACGAGCGATGCTTAATCGAACGAAACATTATTAATTGTATAATCAAGAGTCATCACAATAATAATTAGTTTCGGCCCCTAGGTATTTAGGATGCGACCCTGTTCAGACATCATATGATCGCGAATCAAACAGAAGTTCTCCGGATGAGTGAAGTGGAGAGACTCACTTATTATACAGTATCTATACTCGTAAACATTTACAAAAAGTAGTTAGAAACTTTTGTCATCGGAAGGATTTTATATTTTTTTAATTTGAGTGTAAATTTTCACTCTTATTTACGAGACGTTTTCTGAAAACTAATATGCAATAGGGCTATGAAATAATTTTATAGTTTCCTTTCCCTCCCGTCTTATCATCCAATCATTTTAACCTCCGAATAAAGTACAAAACAGTTCATTAACTATAAAAAAGCTAGCGGTATTTAAAATTTCGGAAGCCGGAAATTAATAGACAAGAATTAGAAAATAGACAATAGACAAGTATACGATAGTGTTTGTTTGAACTTCTACGGCTTACGGATTAAGATACAGATACGAAACGTAGATTTAGGCTATCAATTTTCATATTCCCGGACGTTTGGCATACGTAGTAGATGTTACTCCAGACGAATTGTTTAATTCCCAGAATGTCCGGAGGAAACCCGAACATGTGGTAACCCTACATGAGCATGTGTATGTGAATGTATAACAATTCGTGAGCCTAACGCTATTCAGGTATATTACAGGTTATAATGTCACATATTTTATTCATGTATAGACAATTACAAGATACACTAGGTATCGTACTCCTCCACTTTTTAGAAATTATAATAAACTGGTAAGAGATACTGCATCCCCTCCAATGTAAATATTGGTTTTGTTATTTATTATTCGTTTTTATCAATGACTAACGGAGCGGAAATATCTGCGGTATGAATGTCTTGGTGATTTTTTTTTTTTTGCATTATAACTGGAGACAACTTACAGAGACTATAGGGCCTAGATATGGCCGAAAAACCGTTTTGGGGATCAAAATATTGTCACGTTTTAAAAAATAGTGATTTTACCAAAGATAAATAAAACCTTATAACTCCAAAAAACATATCGAGGTGGAGTTTCCACGTTTAGTCAGTAGTTTATGACAAATGACTAAAATGTGGAAACAGCACCTCAACACGTGGATCGGTATTCGAGTTATTAGGTTTTAAGTATTTTCACCTTTGACCTCGATGGTCGGTAGTTGATGACCAAATGAGGAAATAGCATCTCAATATGTGGCTCCGTTTTTGAGTTATTAGGTTTCAAGTATTTTGACCTTTGACCTCGATGGTCAGTACTTTTGGAACATGCAGTAGTTGTTGACCAATTACTAAATGTGGAAACACCACCTCAATATGTGGCTCCGTTTTTGAGTTCTTAGGTTTTAAGTATTTTCACCTTTGACCTCGATGGTCAGTATTTTTTCAACTTCCAGTACTTGATGACCAATTACTAAATGTGGAAACAGCACCTCAATATGTGGCTCCATTTTCGAGTTATTAGGTTTTAAGTATTTTTACCTTTGACCTCGAAGGTCAACATTTTGAGACATGTGGTCTTTGAATACCTGTTACTAAACGTGACTCCGTGTTTGAGTTTGACCTCTGCTCTCGATGGTCAGTAGTTTGGGGACATGATTTTGTCATTTCCGCTACGTTAAATTAGGGGTTGGGAACGAAATCAGTGTTACGTTAAAATAGGGATGGACTGAATACACTCCTGCTATGTGCTAAGGTAAAATAGGTTCACAAATGTAACGAGTGCACCCTCATTATTGTCTTATTAGTCTTTGCTATGTTACATATTTGTGTGTTCGTAGTCTCTGTGTAACTTCTGCTATGTTTAAATAGAGGTAGAACGAATACAAACCTGCTATGTTAAATAGTTGGGTGATCGTAATCTTCTGTACACTCCCTTTGCTATGTTACATAGGTATTAATTGTCTGCTATGTTAACAGTTAAAAATAGTTGTTGAAAAAAATGCTCATAAAAGGGAATGAATACACCCCTGCTATATTTCGTAGTCTTATGTAATTTCTGCTATGTTAAAATGGGGATTGGAAAATAAGTCGTACTCTTTTATTAGTTCTGCTATGTTTAAATATGGGTGGAACGAATCTTATGTATTGTCCGCTATGCTCGTAGTCTCTGCTATGTTAAAACAGAGGTTGGAGACTGCTCATAAAAGGGAACGAGTCTTTCCTATGTTACATAGGTGTTCGATAATATGGTCATTGTCTGCTATCTTATGTTAAAGTAGGGGGAAAAAGAGAACGAGTACACCCCCTTAAAAAGTGTTCATAAAAGAGAATGAATACACCCCCTAAAAAGTGCTCATAAAAAAGAATGAATACACCCCTAAATTGGAGGTCGTGAAAGACCTTGAGTGGACGGTAAGTGGGTCATAGCGTATCGTGAGACACTGGAAAATTGAGTCCTTGATCTCAGGACACCCTGGAAGGAAGGCGATTTTTCAGCTACCTGGGGTCAGGTGACGCCACCCTACTGAGGACAAACAAGCAAATAAGAGGAAACCTAAGTATATTTCGTTCGTTCTAATTAGTTTTGTGTGCGTTTTGAAAATTACACAAACAAGCTGCTTCAAATGCACGAGTGTATTATTCAGATTGATGCTGACACCTAGCTGCTTTGCTGCTCTGTGATTGGAACTACAACTGCTTTTTGTTACCACGAATAGCTTATGTTCTGATTCAACGTATTTTTTTAAATCCAAGATTTATATAGTGTTAACGAAATTATAAATAAGCACATACTATACATTACGGCAGTCGCATGTTGTAATTCGTATTATGTTGGTATCACGTGGAAAAATGAGACGCTACTTAAGGATGACATACTTAAATACAACACATAATTCCCATTAAACGAGGCCAGAAGTAGTGAAATCTAGTATAATCTGATATATCTCTTGCGAATGGCTAATAATAGAGTTTTTGAACTTACGTATAAAACATCTCCCATTACTAGCTTATAAATCATATGTGAAGTTTCGTTGATAGATCTCTTTCCCGTCAAATAAAAAAAATGATTACCGACAAATAGTAAGGTCTATATAGATGTACAATATAAAAGTTATGTGTGGAAGAACTCAGGATAAGAGCGTAAACTTAAAAATAGGTTGAGGATCCTTTCACAGAGGTTATTGGGTTTATTCCTCTTCTTTTTGTACTTCAGATTCAGTAAATCGCCAGTATTAACAGCAAGGGCAATAACATTAGTAATTTTTAAATTTATTAGACTTTCCACAACTCGATATAATTATTTTGTACATCGAAGTTCTTGAGAATTATGAATTGAAACTGTTTCCAAGTAATCAATTAACATTTAATAACCTGATCTATCAGGACAAACGTATTCAGATTTATATTGACTAGAAAAATCTGTTTATTAAAATTGTGATGACCTTTGTATCCAGAATAATATTATATTACAATATACTAGTAGAACACCTGATGAAAAGCAAAAATAATGTTGTAAGTAACTCCTGTTTGTATCTGCTCTCGAGGTTATGAAAATATTTAACTCTCATTTAACGAAGTAGAGTTGCAGAGAAGTATCTCAATTCATTGCTGCATTTCAATAATAATATAGAGGATAGATGGTTTCGATAAATCACACCTAAGCTCCCAGAAATAAACATTTATTATTTTTTCAGTTATTGCTTAAATTCTTCCTTGACACAACAAAAATATGCAAAGGGACAAATAAACAATAACATTTTATCAACAAACAATCTGCTTTATCGTAAGTTGAAAAATGCAGATGGAAAAGTGTGTGCAATGCACGTAAATGGAACAGTGTCGAAAATGCAAACTTGTATATAAAATTCTACATATAGCAATGCACACAGTGGACGTCAAATGCACTTTCTCTCAGTTTTGTGATTGAGATAATCTCTTTTAAACAATTGTGCGGCTTTATCTTTTATCATTCATGGCAGATTTAAGGAGAGTAATCAAGTAAAAAATTCCAAATTAGTTTATCATAAGAACGTTATCAAATGATAAGTCTTGTTTTTGAGAATCTCAAACTAGCTCCAAAAATGTTACTACTGTAGGCCCTGATTTCACAAACTTAAAACGGTTTTAGGGAATAATTTTGAGAGATCTAAGTTTTAGCTCTGCACTAGTTGGAGACGTACAGCTATTTTCAATTTGTTATGACAAATACATGCTGGCATATTCAAAATAACGTAAACGCCTAAAATCGATAAACGTAAAATAGCGGCAGCCGTTGCGTCGCCATGGAATGTTGTAAAAATAATTGTTGTTTTGAAATACTGTAATAGAGAATACACATTCATGAAGAATTAGATTTTTTTGAAAAGGTCGAAGGGCAACTTTACTTTTTTCGTGATCATATTGCAAGGATTGACACAGTAGGATTCATTACTTGGCTTTCAAAAAACAGTCCACATTTATATATTTATTTCCTTTCATATTGGCTTACTTCATGTGATTTGTAACATTCATCCTTTTCCACTGAAAAGTGTCTTATTTCAACAAGGAAGTAATAAAGCAAAACAATAAAATTGAAGTTCATTGTAATATGGCCAATGACAAACTCTTCATCATTTGCATCATAAAGGCCAGATCCACCGTTATTGTAATAGACCGGTGATTGAGAGATTGACCGTAAAAATTGAAACTCCTATTAGTGATAATTTCACACCATTGTTTTATTACAAGTGTAATATCTTTAGTCATTGAAGAGGAGGGTATGGATCGTGCGTTAGATTTGATGATCATGTGTTTCGGTGGATGGTAGATCAGACTGGATCATTGTGGGTGGTGGATCGAAGTGATTGTGACAATGGGTCAGAGTGGGCCACGATGGGTGGTGGATCAATGTTTCGTGGGTCACAATTTCTGGGGGTCAGTGGATTATAGGTCAAGTTGTTATTGACCCACGCCATTTCTGCCTTTCACTATATACGTTTTAGTTGGTTTTCTTATTTTATCAATAGCACAGGCTTTTAAATCAAATATATTTGACACTAGTTTTTCGATTAAAGATCTTCCAATTAAGGAACCCTTGATAGTGACATCGTAAAAAGACGATTTAATTTGGTAGAGCGTTTTCTTCGTATTTTAGAAGGTCATGGGTCCTACAATCAACGCCGACCATCCTTACTACGGATTTCAGGCATTCCTAGTATTATCAGAAAAATAACACATCATATCAGGATTGTGCACAACAAATGTATCTGGTTACATCGTCACAAAATAATTACCTTTGTTGTTATTGTTTCTGTTATGTATCGATGTATGGACTTTAAAATTGTATCTGAACTGTTTCAAGGGTGCTGAATGTAAAAATAAAATAAATAAGTAAATAAACACATAAATAAATGATGGATTATTACACGAAAAGTTTTATCTTCTGTTGTAATACACATAGGTGCAAATCTGTCACCAACATTGAGAAGGACTGGCAAGACCGTTCTCATTATCTTCGCTTTTTTTTAAAAAAAAGAAACATGTATTCAAAATATTAAGTAAGTTAAAAAACAATGGTATGGAGGATCAGAGGAACAGAGTAGTCTTCGACATTGGTAGTAGGGTAGATTTGAAGCTTATTCTGGGAGAAGGTGACATTCGTATTACGGTAGATGAATCTGATGTTTCAACCTGTTGTATATAATCCAGGAAGGAACACCAATTCCATCTTACTTTCCTATATGGAACACAAAACATCGCACTTATCCCTAAAACACATTTCCAATCGGATTATTGGGGACAGTCCCTGAGATCTAAGAGGATGGACATGTACCCTTCAACCCTGCGGGATTCAAACCAGTGGTAAGATATGGTGGACTACGCCCACTAGAATATTTTGCCCATCTTTCAGTATAAAGTATTTTACTGCACAAGGGGTAATATTTAAATGTAAGTGCTGTCCTTTGTTGCGCAACTGTTAGGAATAGCCAAAAAGGTCAATAGACCTCATAGCAACTGACCTACACTCTATTGTATTACCCCGGGACACTGTCACTTCTTTCACCGGGAAGGAACTGCATCGCATGTTTCCTATTAGCACAGGTTGTGTGTATCTATCCCTAACAATTCAATCCTCTCATTATCCCATGTTTGCAGAAACATGTCACCTATCCCCTTTTTGCATCTGTTGATGCAATTAATATATTATTTATGCGAAGTTCCACTCTTCCAGTTCAGAAGAGTGTCATTAAAGCATAAAATAATTTTGATTTTCCATTGCCAGTACACCATTGTTCCTCTTTGAAACAATATCATCAACAAATCTTGTAACCTAAACTCCCTTGTAATCACTCCTGAATAATAATAATAATAATAATAATAATAATAATAATAATAATAATAATAATAATAATAATAATAATGTTTATGTCACATCAATCAACAAAAGTATTAACATTGTCTTTATCTTCCACTAGTTTTTCGTGTGTATGTTTCTTCAACCAGCGACAGGACATCTATGAACATCCACCAACCACCGTACTAACAAGGGCTTCTTTTCCTTTTCATGATTGTGTGAGCGAAGGTTCTCATATTTTGGAATGGAGATTTCACCTAATTTAACCGGGAAGTTTACATTAGCCCACCATCAAATCTTGGAAACTGTCGCATTTAAAAATTCGGTACAGTAGTTTAGGACACTAATAAATATAGATATAAATATGTGTGGTTTATCTTGTTTCCTTTCATAGTTAAAAAATTGCCAAATAATTAACATTCGGTGGTTATTCACTCAATTTATACCCTTTGAAGGTGTTTTACTAATTTATATGATTATATCAGCATGTATGTTCTCTTTCATTAGACATAGCTACATTGGTGAATCCTTAAAAATTTGAGATGGATTTATTGTCCCTCCCTCCAAGTTCTATAAATTATCAATTTTGTTTTATCAATTTTAAGTTCAAAAATTTTATTTGAAATTTTTATCCTAAATTTTTTTTAGATTTCTTTTAGTTTGAGAGAGATGTTTCAATTTTACTTCTCAAATATTTATTTCAAGCTTTTTGATTGAATTTAATGCTCCACCATTTTAGTTTAAAAATTGTTTGAAAAAAAATCATTTAATTTTCTCTGAAAAAAGTGTTTCAAAATCTTGTTTTGATACTGTTGTAATTTGATTTTTTATTTTTATTTCAAAAGTTTAATTGGAAAAAATAAGTTTCATTTTTTCAAACTTGTAAATTCTTGCATTCATGGGTAAAGAATCGCTTCTAAAAGAACTGGAAATATTTAGAACACAAATCTGTCAAAGGTTTTTCATCAGGATGATATAGTACTTATCACAAGATGGAAATGAAACGTCATTACGTTATCAGAATTACTTCATAGCGTCATATATACACACGCACAAACACACACATTTTATATATATATATATATATATATATATATATATATATATATATATATATATATATATATATATATATATATATATAGGGTGGTTCAGTAATGTTGGACAGCCCTGAATAAATCGGAAACCAGAAGAGATATTAGCAAGAGTGTGGTGGATCCATATACTTGTGGAAGGGGGGCGTCTTTTGAGGTACCACACGATGTTACCAGGTCAACAGTGTTGCCAGCTTAGTACAAAGTTGTATTTTTTTAAATAGAACATATAGAAGTTTATGCCATCAAAAGAATTAGTACAGAATGTGAATACCAACAAGTGAAACCTCACCTGTCAGTGTTGCGAAATAAGGAAGTTATAAAGCTTCAAAGATCAAGAAATTAAATTGTCCGTAGAGCAAAACTAGCAAAAAGTCAAGAAAAATAATACTACGGAATGAAAAGGAGTAACCGAAAGAGTAAACCAAAGAACGCACAGCATCCAGTGAGTAACAGGGTTGCCACAGTAAAGGGGGAAAAATTGAAAATTTTGCAGTTGCTATAGGAGGAAAAGTGCCCATATGACATAATGCTGGAAACACCATAGAAAGTCTATGTAAGATTCTGGAATCCTAATAGCGTTTGTTCGAAAGCTATATCTCTAACCGTTTTCGAGATACACCAAAGGTGTGCGGGGTCGCAACACTGCATAATTGATTTGACGATTAGACCCGTGTAGTTCTTACATTTTGTTGGGCGTATCATTTTCATTACTCGTTCCTGTAGTTTGGAGGGCGAGGGAATTATTATGCAGTGTTGCAAACTCCGCACACCTTTCTCGGAAACTGTTAGAGATATTGATTTCGAACAAACGCTATTAGGATTCCTGAATCTTACATGAACTTTCTATGGTGTTTCCAGCATTATGTCATATGGGCACTTTTCCTCCTATAGCAACGGCAAAATTTTCAATGTTTTCCCCCTTTGCTGTGGCAACCCTGTTACTCACTGGATGCTGTGCGTTCTTTGGTTTACTCTTTCGGTTACTCCTTTTCGTTCCGTAGTATTATTTTTCTTGCCTTCGTGCTAGTTTTGCTCTACGGACACTTTAATTTCTTGATCTTTGAAGCTTTATGACTTCCTTATTTGGCAACACTGACAGGTGAGGTTTCGCTTATTGGTATTCACATTTTGTACTAATTCTTTTGATTGCATAAACTTCTATATGTTCTATTTAAAAAAATACAACTTTGTACTGAGCTGGCAACACTGTTGACCTGGTAACATTGTGTGGTACCTCAAACGACGTCCCCCTTCCACAAGTATCTGGATCCACGAAACTCTTGCTAATATCTCTTCTGGTTTTCGATTTATTCAGGGCTGTCCAACATTACTGAACCACCCTATATACAGGAGTTGGACAAAAAAGCTAAAACGTTTGCAAAAGTGTGAAAATCATACCTACTATGGTATTGGCCTCCTTTTGCGTCCAAAATAGTTTGGATCCGACGTGGAGTGGACGTATACAGCTCCTGAATCGTGGTGTGTGGAATTTTGTAAAAATTTTCTCTCCAAAACATGCTCCAGTTTCTTAAGGGATGTTGGTGGAGGGTAATGAGATCGAACACGCTTTTCTAACTCAGACCACAATGGCTCAATGATGTTCAGGTCTGGTGATTCTGGGACCCAGGGGAGGTGTGATAGCTCCTGGTCGTGCTCCTCAAACCACGATTTAACCGTTTTGCAGCGTAAAAGTTTGCCTAATCATCTTGCTATATGCCATCACCATCAGGGAACAATATTTGGACCATAGGTAAAACCTGGTTCCCCAAAATGGCCTCATACGCATTAGCATTCAACATTCCATGAAATGCTATGATAGAACCTGCAGAAAACCAGGCTATCACTGAACATACTCTAACAGAACCACCCCTATGCTTTACAGTTGGGAGCATACATCTGTATCATACGTCTGCGACGGTATTCTCCATACACGACCTGTTGTTGGAAACAAGGTGAATGTCGATTTAACGGACCACATTAAGTGTTTCCACTGCTCATGAGGCCTAGCCTTGTGATCCTTGCACTACTGGATACGCATCTTCGCATTTACTTTTGTGACCAAGCGTTTGGCGGTAGCTGCCCTTCCATGAATTTTCATTTTATGAAGTTCTCGTCGCACTCTTTTCGATGAAACCGGGTACTGTAGGCCGGAATTGAGTTTCATTCTGTGCCTACGTAACTTTGAATGCATTGGTCTTCTTTTTAGCAGCAACAAAACGTTTTATTGCCCTCAGGTCCCTATCTGGCAGGATTGTCTTTCGACCACTGTTGTGCTTTTCAGACGTGATTTGCCCATGAATTGTGCCCAGACATTGGACACAGTCCCTTTCGATACCTCCACAATGTTCGCCACTGTTGCCATTGAAGCTCCAACCAGAAGGGCACAAACGATCATGGCTCTTTGGAAGTCTGTTAGGTCGCCCATTTTACCGCATCACTTCCACACCACAACACTCACAGGTGAACTGGATACTGTTGACGGAAGACGAAGTTCCACACGACACATTGAAAGCAAAATACGATCGGCAACCGCAACACTTGGTGAACAGTGGAGGGTCGCACTTACGTGTCCTGTATGAAGTGTCTTTATATTTTTGTCCAACCCATATATATACTGGCTATGTTTGTGACTCTTAATCACTTGAACCGCCAGACCGATCTCGATCAAATTTTCAAGGCAAATGCGGTTCTGGCCTGGGAGTGCTTTTAGCTATTCATTTTGACGGTAGAGTTTAGAGGAGGGGGAGGAGGAAGACATGGAAAAAATAAAACTTAATAACTCTTGAACCACCCGACCGATCTTGATCAAATTTTCACTGTAATTAAGGTTTGGGTCTGACATGTTTATTATTGTTTCACTTTGACGGAGAAAACGTAGGGGAGCGGGTGGAGGGGGAGATAAACAAAAATCAATAAATATAAACAAAAAGCTCTTGAATTAATAACTTTTGAAACAGCCGACTTATCCCAATCAAATTTTCAATATATATGAAAATGAAAACTCGTGTATGAAATTGAAACCACATAGGTGAGAAGTTTTCTATACTCGAGGGCAAATATGTGAAAATGAATAGCACTAAATATCTCTTTAAACATCCCACCGATCTCGATCAAATTTTCAACATGGATAAGATTCGGGAACAGGATGTTTTTTTCATTTCACTATTACAGCACAACGAAGGGGAGAGAGAGGGAAAAGATATATGTAAAAAGTAAAATTAAAAGTGACAATCTTTGTGACTTCATCACGTCTAAACTCCCCAAAATCTTAACCAAATTTTCAACATAGATGAGTTTCAGACTTGAGGTGGTTTCTATCATATCACCTAGCTATAGAGCTTAGGGGCTAGGGAGGGGAGGGGAGGAATCTATAAAAATAAATGAAACTTAATAACTTTTGAACCATCCAACCGATCTCGATCAAACTTTCAAAATCGATAAGGATTGGGCCTGGAGGAACTTGTTCATTTCACTTTTACAGTGCAACGAAAATTAGTGGGTTAGATATATGTCAAAAAAGTAAAAATAAAAGTGACTGTTTATGTGACTTCATTACGCTTAAACCACAAACCTGTTCTTAGAATAAGTCAACATAGATGAGGTTCTAGCCTGAGGTCTTTTTTCCAATTCACTTAAAAGGTAGAGCTCAGGGAGGGGGAGGAGAGGGGAGAAATTCATAAAAATAAATAGAACTGTGGCAGAGCTAGAATTTTAATTAACAAAGTTTATAATTTAATGATTAATTTTATTTATTTTTGAGGATATTGGCTTTTGTAATATATTAAAATTGTTTGGTGAAGGAGAATAACAGTCATAATTCAGGTCAATGCAAGCTTGTAAAATTATATTATTTTGGCCGTCAGCAAATGAAAATAAACAATAACACATAATTGGTAGTCTGCGAATGCAGGAAATAAACCCATGAAATGCGTCGGCTATAACATTCTGTAAAATTACGAGTTGCATTTGTAACATGTTTGTGAACATGAGACACATTCACGGATATATAGAAATTGCCTAGAATCGGGAAATCAAAGCATGCCAAGTGTTGCAGTTTTTGTTCTCGAAATGAGGAAGGACTTGTTTTCCGAAAGAAAGGAGGACACACGTGCCTGACGTCAGACAACGCCACCGAATTCCTGGAGTCAACACTGAAACAAAACCAGGGGACAGGAGGTCTCTAGGAGGGAGAAGTACCGAGCCTTTAGAGGAAAGAAGTGCTGAGCCTTTCGAGGGAGAAGTTCTGAGTTATTGGAAGGAAAATTAATTGTCATTAAGTTTCGAATGTGAATAGACAGTACGACGTGAATCAGAACATTAGTAATCCGATCTTCCGACAACTAACGGTTAATGTTAGTTATACCAGAGCATTGGATTGAGACGCCATCTCCAATGTGGGCCATTTATTGACCAGAGACGCCTGTCAGCATCGATATCAACTTGGCGATATCAACATCAACCAAACAACCCCGGAGAGCATCATCAGGGATCATCAACGGAAGACATCAATCGAGGTATGTGTGACTTCGAATTCAGAGTTCAAATGCTCAATGCTTGGTATGCAATGCTTTTCTGGCAGTTTCTAAATATCCGATTATCCACAACATTTACACAAGCAACACACTTTCAAATAAGAAATATAACTGTTAGTCAATAATTGAATTCATGATTTGTCATTTCGATTTAATCCCCAACAGAAATGTGCTTTATGCAAAACCTCTCGCATACAAAACAGTAACTTACCCAGTCATTCTAGATGGTGAGTGGAAGGTGGTCTGCTCAATTCAACTTTTGCATCCCCATTTCTAGGCACGAATTGAGCGGGTTGTCATGGTGTCGATTGCTCGTTTTGGTAACGATCCTAGTCTACTTTGTGAAGACAACTCAACTTAGTACAACTCAAGCAAATTCATGTGGATTATTAACTTCAGCAAGTTAATTCCCACCCTTCCACCCTCGCTAATGTTATGTTGGAAGAATAGTTCTTTAATATTAATTTTAGTTGCTGTAATTATAACTTATTACCACCCACCCACCCTTACGAATGTTACGGATAATACAGTCGTTGGACAATTACATTAGAGCCCCACGTAATTACTTAAGAGTACAGCTCATACAATAGCAATAAAGGAGTGACAGTCACGAGTTCGATGCTCGACTGCATTATAGTGATGAGTTGTGGTGATATTTTTTTTTAATTTAGTGACGAATAGTGTTCAACGAACAAAGTAATTAGATTGTGGCGTGGTCAATAATATTTATTTAGCGTTATGACATATTTAGTAATAATTGAAGACATCATTATAGTAAATAACATAATAATAAACAAAGTGAAATATTTTTAAGAAAGTTAATGTATGTTTAGAACGAACGAGCTGTGTGAATCCTGCATAGCGAACGCAAGATTGCGCGACAATCCACAAACCAAGCGACTAGAAACGAACGTTGCCGATCGGAGACGACGGTATACGAAGCTCGTTGCGTGAGAGGTATTTATCGCTGTTATTCAAGGTCGAGCGCTGAACAGCAGACAACAATATAATCATATGAGTAATTTTGCTATAGAGGAATAATGACGTAGAAATACACTTAAAATTAGTTAAATCATTTTAGTTAATAGTAAATTGGGTGTAGTAGTATTAAGATCATAAAATGTTATCTCTCAAGAACAATCACAGGGCTCATTATCCCGTTTTAAAGGATAATGGCAAACCCGCAACAATGTTCAGTAAATCAAGGTATTATTGTTTAGATTTGGGTGTTCTTAAGCACTTTATTGAATATTGTCCTACCTAAATGAATCTAAGGAACAGACGTTCAGATGTAACGTGCTTGGACTAAGATACAAGAACTATTATCTAATTGAATTTTATGACAAGAATTTTAATGTAGACGATCTGGTTGATTTAGGTTTTAGGAGGCATTTTTTGTCTATATTAACAGGTATATCCGAGACGAATACCTTAATACGCAATTCTGTATTTTTTTGCGATTAAAGATGAACAGCTGAAATATAAGGTATGCGCTTTATTTAGTTGTGGAGCTAGCCAGGAGTTGGTGAATGAATGGCTAAATCGCTTCAGAAACAGATTTGTGTGTAGTCAGGCAGTGAAAATTTCAGATTTCATAACTACATTAGCGCAGTTTGAAAAACAGGCAAAAATCGTAGTAGCTAGCGATAAGTCAGTACTAGATTTAGTGGCCTTCACCTCATTGTTTAAACAAAGGACGCCATGGTTATTAGGTTGATGATGACATGTAGGCATAAGAAATGTGTATATAGTATATTATTGTTATTATTGGTGATAGAGAGATATATAGGTTAAGGATAGGAATATTAGTATTTATAAACTAAATATTTTTGTTAAGTAATTATTTTAATTAGCGAGTTAGTTTTAAGAAGTAAATGAATGTTAGAAATATGAGAATACGTATATATATAATTATTGTAGTGATAGTAATAAGGAAATAGAAATTTGACAGGTTTTTATTAGGATTTTAACTATGTCTTTATGGCATATAGTTAATTTTAGACAATAAGATTTTAGTAAGTTCATAATGACGTAATTAATTTTAAGAAAAGATCAATTTTACGGACATGACTATGGAGAAGAATGAACAAAATTTTGAATGATTTTTGTAATTAGAATTGAATCAGGGAAAAGTAGAATTAAGGAAGGCAAGAAAGAATAAAACAACAAAAGACAATGAATGATGCAAATGAGGTAAAATTAAGCTAGATTAGTAATATTAAAATTAGGAAACAGTGAAATTAGGCAAACCTTTCATTAGGGGAAACTCTAATTAGGAAGGAAATCCCATTCTCGTCGAGTTGAAATTGGGCGATTACCGAACATCGATGAGAATAATTTATTTATGGAATCACATAAGTCTTCCGTGATAATTTCAAAGAGACACAAGAGTTGACTCGTATATCACGCGCAACGCAGTGAATATTTTTTTTCTGGAGATATCCTTCATTTTTAGACTAGAAACTAGCGATACGAAATTAAGGTAGAATTAGCGTAATGATTAGGTAATCCAGTATCCTTGTACGTAAGAATAGGATAGCGAAGAAGAGTGATTACAAGAGATTTTAAGAAGTACCTAGTGAAACTAGAGTAAATAGTAAAGACTAAAATAGTTCATTATTTTAGTGTTATTATTAATCATGTAAAGTAGTCTAGTTCAATTTTAACATATTTGTATTTGGATTGAAGGAAGAGAGAAATAGAGAAGATGTTGGAAGGAATGTGAGTAGTGAGAAGAAGGAAAAAGTAAATAAAATGGATTATAGGAGAAGTAGTAAAGTATTAGATAAATAGAGTCAAATAGACTTAATGAACATTAGTAGATAAATAAATATGACATAGACATAAAAATAAGAAAAATATGAGTGTAAAGAAAAATGGAGATATTTAATAATAAATAATAAATAAATAGATAAATAGATAAATAGTTATTAAATAATACTAGAAGAAGAAAATTAATAGAAATAAGTATTATACAAAAGAAAGAGTGCATGCAACGTTGATATATATATATATAAGAGTTATTAGCGCTAAGTAATGGTATATGAATATAACAAATAAAATATGTTGATAGATATAGCGCAAAAGAAGAAGAAAATATTATAGATTTGGGGACAAGCAGACAAGGAGATTCTGCAAATGTATCCCTAAACAAGTTACAACATTTAAGAGATGGACAAGTATAATGGAGTCTGAGGACTGATTATGAGGTTCCATTTCAGACGCAAGGCCCTGTAGGCATATGTTAATAATAATAATAGTGAATAAATATTAATAAATATAATATAATAATAATAAGTAAGTAATAATAATATAATATGTAATAATAAAAGATAATTAATGCGCGCGTTATAAAAGGCATAATTAATATATAAATATTTTAGTTTTAGCTAATGAATTTGTTTTTGCGAATGGCCAACCAAAACAATGAAATTAGGTAGAATAAGTAATATGTCTATGTTCACCAAAGTGTTAAAATGTATTGAAATTATTGATTACGTTGGTAGATTAAGAATATTTTCGTCACAAGTCGTTTTAGTGAAAAAAAGAAATATCGAGTATGAAGAAGAATTAAGTTTTCTAAATTAATATTATTTCGTCACATTTTTATAATTTTGTAGATATATATTTTAATTGATTGTAAATGTGATAGCTGGAACCAATTCTTGATTTGGATGGACGGCTAGTCGAGCAGCCGTTTAACAACCAAAGCTCTGCCGAATCCTAAGGAAATTTGAGATTCCATCGATTTTATCCCTGAATCTTAAATGAGTTTTGTGTTCAGTTATCTAGTATTAGATATAATATAGTTCATTGTAGTATAAGTTAGAATAAGTTAAGTGGTTATAGATATATTCTCATACACATATATACATATTTAGAATTTAAATGACTGTACCTACCATAGTAGATTCTTATTATCCACATTGTTTATGTCCATTATTTTGGTTTATTGTTATCGGAAGACATCACTATTTTTAATTCACTATTTTTGATTCACTACATAAGTAATAAAAGCCAGATTGAGCAAAACATACTTAGACACTAGCATTGATGCTGAAATTTGGGTTATACTAGTAAATAATTCACCACTAGAAAAGATGAAAACCACAAAACGCAGAAGGGACAAGTTAAGACCATGGAATCGAACGTTTTCGTAATAAATCCTGGAAACCACGGAAAAACTGAATGCCCGATAGACACCAACAGGGAATATTTTTATCCCTGTGACGTCGTAGTATTGTAAAACGCAAGACTTTTGGAAAATTTAGTTTAATTTTAAGTGCGTTTTCGACAACGTATTAACATTGGATCAAGGTGACGCGCAAATGGATGTGCCAACGGAAGTGCAGATTAACCTTCTTTAAAAACTGCTGATTTTGCGGTTCCCGCTTAAAGTCACCTACAGCGTTGCAAACGACTAGAAAAAAATTTTCTTCTTCAGTTAAAATTCAGTGTTCAGTTTGTTTTTAAAAAAATAAAGTTAAGCTGTGATGTGACATATTTTAGTTAGTAAAGTGTCACAATAGTGAATATGTCATTATTATTAGTGAAAGGTTTCGGTTTTTCTTTAAAAATAAAGAATAAATACGACTGGAAAGGTGAAAATGAAACTTTGCTTATACTGTCAACAAGTGTCCAAGTTGGCAAGTATGGACAATTAAGTAACGGAAATTTCCAGCTTCTAACATGGCAACAGATAAAAGCTTAATTGCGAGAAACTAAGAGAGTTGCAATTAATACAGAGCACAGAGCGATTATGCTCTTGTTTTGTTTTCAGTTACACTCACAAGATGGAGTGAGTGTACGCTTTTAAATTGTATATTTTCTATGTTGTATCTCAATTGAATGAAATTATTAAATAATTATTATATATATATTAAGTAAATTTTGGGTGTAGGAAATGATTTAGTTGATCTATAAATATTTATTTATGTAGATATATATTCTTTATTTATTTTGTCAGTATTATGTTTTAGTTTTCATTTATTTTCACATACTTTGTTATATATCTACAGGGTGTTTGTTGATTCACGATCTCCAACGAGATCTAATTTGATAGGGTAGCTACCAATTTCTCAAGAAGGGGCATGTGGCAGAGCCAGTATTTTAATTAACAAAATTTATAATTTAATGATTAATTTTATTTATTTTTCAGGATATTGGCTTTTGTAAAATATTAAAATTGTTTGGTGAAGGAGAATAACAGTCATAATTCAGGTCAATGCAAGTTTGTAAAATTATATTACTTATGCCGTCAGCAAATGAAAATAAGCAATAACACGTAATTGAGGAAGGACTTGTTTTCCGAAAGAAAGGAGGACACACGTGCCTGACGTCAGACAACGCCACCGAATTCCGGGAGTCAACACTGAAACAAAACCAGGGGACAGGAGGTCTCTAGGAGGGAGAAGTACCGAGCCTTTAGAGGAAAGAAGTGCTGAGCCTTTCGAGGGGAAGTTCTGAGTTATTGGAAGGAGTAATTAATCGTCATTAAGTTTCGAATGTGAATAGAAAGTACGACCTGAATCAGAACATTAGTAATCCGATCTTCCGACAACTAACGGTTAATGTTAGTTATACCAGAGCATTGGATTGAGACGCCATCTCCAATGTGGACCATTTATTGACCAGAGACGCCTGTCAGCATCGATATCAACTTAGCGATATCAACATCAACCAAACAACCCCGGAGAGCATCATCAGGGATCATCAACGGAAGACATCAATCGAGGTATGTGTGACTTCGAATTCAGAGTTCAAATGCTCAATGTTTGGTATGCAATGCTCTTCTGGGAAAGTTTCTAAATATCCGATTATCCACAACATTTGCACAAGCAACAAACTTTCAAATAAGAAATATAACTGTTAGTCAATAATTGAATTCATGATTTGTCATTTCGATTTAATCCCCAACAGAAATGTGCTTTATGCAAAACCTCTCGCATACAAAACCGTAACTTGCCCACTAATTCTAGATGGTGTGTGGAAGGTGATCTGCTCAATTCAAATTTTGCATCTCCATTTCTAGGCACGAATATTCGGGTTGTCAGAACTTAGTTCTTGAACTACGAGACAGATCTTGAACAAACTTTCAACATATTCTCTTTCCAGCCTTAGAAAAAAGTAGACGTAAACAAACCAACCTTACTACGAGTCGGTCAATGACCAGTGATTGGTTGTTGTTCTCACTGCACTAGTATTCTACAACAATATCACCCCTAGTCAAATAATAGTTTCGAATAAAAATATCTGAATTTATCATGCATTTTTAGATAAGACACGCAAAATACATAGTATTTAACAACAGATGTAGCTTTATTTCAACCATACATGTACTTGGACATATAGTATCTGCTGCGCATGCGCTTGCGTTACCATGCTGATCCCTCATTTGAAATTGTAGGATACAGAATATCATGACGACGAGTGATAATAATCCTTCTTCCTCACGTGTTATAAAACACAAAAGAGGACAACAGGAAGAGAGGCAATCTCGTTTATATAATATTTTAAGAAAATGTTTTTCCAACTTAGTAGTCGTCAGTGTCAGTGCATTAATTCACTGCTCTACAATAATTTTGCTGTTTGGAAATTTTTAAAATTTTTCTTAATATCTTTGACCTGAGAAATCCAAAAATGTCGTTAGTTTTGTGCTATCACGTACAGTTTTCTTAAAATAGAGGGGAGGGGGAGAGGAAAATAACCGTATAAATGTATATTTCGGAAGAAGTACTGATTATAATTACAAATATAAAAATATACTTTCAATGCAATTGCCTTCTGATTAACTTTGAATTTGTAATAAAAGACGTGCAGTTACTTATTTTGCTAACATTGAAAAAATATGTACTGTATCTGGTAGCACTGAATGATATCACAACGCGCTACACGTTGGGAACGCAATAACAGCGCTATGTAAGCTGTGATTGCGCGAACTATAATGCAGAGGAATGGAGGCTATTCATTGATTCCAACAAGAGAAGTTTGAACGGTCTGCTTCTTCAAAATAGCAACCAACAACCCTCTGTATACTCATTATTCATTCTGTACATATAAAGGAGATTTACGAAAATATGGAAATGTTTTTTTTTTAAAATAAAATAGGAGGATCATCAGTGGTTATTGTGCGGCGATCTGAAGGTGATATATATGCTTCTTTGACAGCAGTAAGGGTACACCAAATATCCATGCCATTTTTTTGCAAATGGAACAGCAGAGAACACAATAAACACTGAACTCAAATTGTTGGTCAGCGAAAGTCGCAATATAAGAAGTAAAAATTTCGAAAACATATGCCTCGTAGACCCTTCACAAGTCATATTACCACCTTGCATATTAAACTGCGCCTAATGAAACAATTTGTCAAAGGTCTGAATAAAGATGGGCAGTGCTTCCAACGTCTAGTGACAAAATTCCCACAATTTTCAAGTGCTAAGTTAAAAGAAAGAATATTCATCGGTCCTCAGATCAGAAAGTCTCAGATCAGTCAGACTTTGAACATTGTATGACAAGTGTTGAAAGGGAAGCATGAAGTGCATTCGGGGACGCGTCATAATTTTCCCGGGAACAACAGAGGCGAAAATTACAAGTACATTGTGTCTAATATGCTCCAGAAGTTTAAAAGCTTAGGGTACAAAATGAGTCTTAAAATTTACTTTTTGTATTCACAATTAGACAGCTTTCCTTCTAATTTCGGTGATTAAAGTGAAGAACATTATGAAAGATTTCACCAGGACATCAAAGCAATTGAATTCCATTATCAGGGACGTTGGAGAACAACAATGTTGGCGGATTACTGTTGGAACGTTAGTACGTGAAGATTCACCCACTACTCACAAAGGCAGTCTAGTTTTAGAAGCTTCCAAGTGTAGAAACAGAGACAAAAATTAGGTAAATTGTTTATCAATGACCTTCAGCGACGTAAATAAGCTAGTTGTCGCGTGGGAAAAAACGCGTGTTAGCGCCCCCTGAGACCAACCAAACCAAAACGCTAACCAAAATATTTGCCCAATTTGGGCCCTCCCAATCCGGCGCCCGGAGCCCAATCCTCGTTTGCCCCCTAGTCACGCCACTGATGACCTTAATTATTGAGAATATCGATGTTCGGATTAGTTCTGACGCAAAATAATGTTCCTTTATTAGAAATATATAGTCATAATGTTACGCTATTAGCAGCGTTGCTGTGTAAATAGCACATTTTACGCAATCATGTTTTCCGATTTGTGAAAAAACCTGACGTGATGGGGGAAAACTAATTTCATTTTCGTAATTAGCAACCTCAAATTATATAAAATCAAGAGTCAAATCAAAAACAGCTTTCAAAATGTTTCATTTTGTAGAGCAGTATTATTATCAACCAAACTTAGCTTTATACTTTGGAAAATATAGGATGACAGCAAGCTAGCAGGCGATATTGCTGTTCACGTCTCTCGTTGCCTTAGAACGTGTGAGCCGCGGAGTAATATATTTCGCTTTGTATATGTCTACTTTTTTCTAAGGCTTGAAAGACTTTAGATAAGGTTCGGGCCTGGAATGTTTTTGTCATTTCACTTTTACTATGAAACCTAGGGTAAGGAGATGGGAAGATATATGTAAAAATAATAAAAATAAAAGTGACCTTTTTGCCACTTCATCACCTTTTAAAAACAAAATCGATCTTATTTAGATTTTCGATATGGATGAAGTTCGTTCCTACGGTAGTTTTTATAGTATCACTTTGAGGGTAGAACTTATGGTCGGGGAGGGGACATATATAAAAGAAATAAAACTTAATAACTCTTGAACCACATAACCGATCTTGATCAAATTTTCAACATATATGACTTCGGGCTTTGAATATTTTTTATCATTTAAATTTGACAGTGCAACATAGGGGAGGGGGGAGATATGTTTGAAAAAATAAAAATGAAAGCTACTGTCTAAGTGACTTTAGTCTTTAACAATTTGACCAACCTCGGTCTAATTTTCAACGTAAATTGCGGGAGGGGATATATATAATCAAAATGACAAATATCTGTGTCAAATTCATACTTTTCGGAGTCGCTTAAGTGAACATTGACGCTTCCAATGTCGTTTCCAGCAACATGCGGAGGAGAGGGTGTTGGACCAATATCAAGGAGCGCTTTTAGTAATAGTAAGAAGTGACTGGGATGGTATTTATCTATTTACTTTGGCGATAGTACTTATGGAAGGAACTAGGAGAGGGAGATGTATAAAAAGAACTAAAACTTAACTCTTGAACCACCGAATGATCTCTGTCAAATTCTCAACCTATATGAAGTTCGAACATGAGACAATTTTCGTCATATCACTTTGACGATGTATCTTGAAGGAAGGGAAAGACTTTGCAAATGATCAAAAGTGACCGGTATTAGTGTCGAATCTGTAGTTCTTGAGGTTGTTTATATGAACAGTGACACTTCTGATGCCATTTAAATCCAAACTCAACAACGAAAAATTGCGGGAGGGGATGTATATAATCAAAATGACAAATATCTGTGTCAAATTCATACTTTTCGGAGTCGCTTAAGTGAACATTGACGCTTCCAATGCCGTTTCCAGCAACATGCGGAGGATAGGGTGTTGGACCAATATCAAGGAGCGCTTTTAGTAATAGTAAGAAGTGACTGACTAACAAAACGTATTACTATTTTTTCTTAAATTTAACTCAGCGAAGCTGGTAATTGATGCTGTTCATGATAACGTCATCAGGGCTACTTGTCTGCAGTTTCTAAAGACACGTGATGTGATGCATCATTGCCCAAGTCATTCAATTTCCAACATAATGTACGTTACATAATCTTATCTACTCAAATGATTTTTGCAGAGTGTGTAAGAATCGTAGTGAAGCTTGAAACGAGTAGTCTGGTAGCGAGATCATTAAACCTTGAATTGTGGTATGCCCAAAGTTATTTACTTTTTTTACTGATTTGAGTGCGCTAAGCAAGAATACGCCGGGTGGCGATCTGTCATACAAACTGAGATATGGACACCTGAAGTTGGTTGTATTATTAGATCATGATACATCACTATTTTTCTACCATTTCCTTCAATACCTAGGGAAGCATTTATCCTAAAACTACCAATTCGGTACGTAAGTGAATATCAATGTCATTAACATTATCCTATTCCCAATTTGAAAAGTTGCGGTAACTGTTAGCACTATTGTCAGTTAAGAAAACGAAATGTTAATGATAATTATTTTATTTACATTTGAACCTGAATTCTTGTACACTCGAGTTCCTTTGCTGCATGTTTCAGTTTTGTGTGTGCTAAGCAAGAATCTGTCGGATAAGGGTCTCTCATTGTTAGGTAAAATGAGATGTGAGCGTCTCAAATTGAGGGTCTCTGTAAATCATGCTACGACACTATTTTTAGACATTTCTTCAATATCTCAGAAACCTTTCATTCTAGAACTATCATATTCTGTGTGTAGGAAGTAACAAGTCATTAACATTAATCTCATTCCCAATTTGAAAAAAATGCAGTGACTGCCAGCTGTGTTATCAGGTTCAAAATAATGGTTTACGTTTATGTCTATTTTCTTTTAGGGATTTTAATAAAGTTGTAAAGGGAAAATATAGGTATACCTTTATATTATTTGTACAGAAGAAAACAAAAGAAAAATGTATTCAGACTATAGCAATACTGCATAAATTTGAGTGATGCAACTGGGTGAAAAGTAAGAAGAGCCTTTATCGAAATGTCTAAATGTCACTGATAAATGCACCAACCTAGTTCAGGATCTCATATACTGCGATTAAGGTTAACTTGGTAGTGTCCTTTCATTTCATATTGCTTCTAGAAGTATGAAGTGGACTTTTTTTTAAAAAAAAAAACATTATTGTTAGACAATAATACACACAATGTAAAACCACACTATCAGAACTTTCTTTTCACTAATTTCATACACAGTGAACTATTTTTGTTCACTATCATTGTCTTCATCAGAGTCACTGACATTGCCTTCCACTGCTCTAGTGAGTGGATTGTCAGATTTACTACTACCACCACATACACAGAACATTGTACAGTTTAGCTTGTTTGCTGAGCAACCACATTTAGCAGTAAAACACTCCGTTCTTGTGAACATGGAAGCGAATCATTCGTAATACCACATCTGCAGCTACAGCTGAAGTAACTGGAAGAATAACTGGAACAAAGGGCTTACTTATATCGTCTCGAAGGCAACCACATTCAACTGGATCCATAACTGGAGGTCTTTATTGTATGGTATCATGCCAGATAGCACATTATGAGTGGGCTCTTTTGGCTGTTGAACGAAAGCTTCTTGAGTTGGAGGAAGAACTCTTAAATGAAAGGACGTCAGCCTTGAATTCTTGTCCCAAATAGAGTACCGTACCTGAGACATATTCCTCTGATGCTCAAGCCCATAGTATGTTGCAAGAAATTCTGAAGCTTCGTGCAAGACTGTTTTGATATCTGCGGCAGGGTTTTCTAAGTTTTGCAATTTTCACAACTTCTTTTAAACGAGAAGTGTCATTTCTTTCCTATTCCATAAATATTTCGAATAGTGTCGCAACCTGTTAACACGTTAGCTTCTAACAAATGTTCAACGCTATCTACCAACTTTTCCTTTGATACTAAAATATCAATCGCTGTCTTGTGGCTGATCGCAGATTCCATAAACACTTTACTATCTTCAACAATTCCAGCATAATTATGGGGTAGGAGAAATACGTCCGTGTCATCGTAAATAACTGTAATATCAGAAGCAGAAGTTCTAGCTAATAGCTTAGCTTGATGAACATGAGTAAGTTCTCCTTCCTCATTTACATTACTTAGATCTGGAAGTGGAAACGCTCCATCTGCTTTCACATCGATAGTAGTAATATGAGGCCAAATACTATCAGCTTCTTAATAGTAGGGAAAAACTTTCTCCATTCACGCAAGTAGTTTGTTAAATTACTTGAGTCTTGTTTTCAGAAACTGCAAGAATAAATTCATGTAGTGAAAGCAGAGTATTCATTCTCAGCTGATACTTAGTGCTGACTTTTACACATTGGTGTGTCCGTGTACATCTTTTAATGCTATTATCATTGTACCTGTCAATTACAACATAAAGGTCAGCAGTTTGTAGAAGAGCGTTGATATATTCTAGGTATTTTTCAAAATATCCAAAACAGTTCCATTCGGTGCCCAAAATGTCACACAAAGAACTGCAGAACCGTCTATAACTAAAGTACTGGGATAAGCTCGAACTCGATTAAAGAGTTCATCTATTATACTTTGTTTTAAGATTGGCTTAGATGTTGATCTCATAGAGACACCATCATTAAATAATGCGGTTGGAAGTGGTGCTAGTTCAAGCTTAAAGAAGTCGGAAAATCTTCTCATCTGGAACACAATAAACCAATCACACATGTGTCTATGACATTTGTGTCATAAACAGAAACCCAGTTATGGTTGCATTTCTCTTCATTGAGGCAATGGTTATGATTTCCTTTGAGATGGTGCTGTGAAAAGCTTCAGACCATGACCTTTGAAATTTAATCGTTAGCTTTCCAAGCAGCTGCAAGTCATCGGGTAACGATATTGATAATTTCAGGAGTGTGCTACAATGAAACCAGGGATGAATAAACTGAAGTAGTTTTTCTCGAATTTTGTTCTGTCTTCGTTGTCTCTTTTCTTTCTGTATTCAGTTTCTTCTTTGTGAATATAGAAAAAGAAATAGAAGTTTTTATCATTTCGTAATTTTTCAATGTTTTTCTGCAGTTGGGTGCAAATCTGAAAATTTTGTGTCCACGTTGCAACCATCCTTTCGTTTAGAGTGACACCAACAAAGCCCCATATGACTCTTCCCGTACCTCCTGAAGATAGTTTCAATAAACATGTCACTCCAAATAGTTTTCCATATACCTCGTCTGTGTCTTCTAACATATTCTCCTTTCAGAAAGTTCTCCAATATATTACTATCAATGTGGACATCGAAGAGTGATAATAAAGACAGTTTCTAGCACAGTTGAAATGTCCTGCTTCCAAAAATATGAAATCATTTCCTTCAGGGCATGCAAGGGTAATGGAAAATTAGCCTTTCGTTCAACTCCCACAAACAGAATCATTATTAATACAGGCTTCGCTAGGCAATTCACCCACAGCTTGTATGTCTTGCTCATGACTGTTTTACATGAAAGGTACTCCATAAGTAACCTTTCATCACTGATAGATACACTTCGTATATGCGCCCTAAGTGTATCTTCTGCTAATATTCGTAACGCTCTTTACGTTTTTTGGAAATTTATATCCCGAAAACATTGAATGAAGATCTCCAAATGAACATGGGGATATTTCTTCAATCCCACTATTTGCCATGAGAATTCCAGCACTCCCCACGAAGCTCATTACAGTATCATCCCACCAAGTCTAACAGTGAAATTCTTTAACTTCTCAGAGTAAGACCACGTTATATCAACAGCAATTAAATACAGTGCCTGACCAGCTGTGAAAGCTGCATGTTACTGATCTGCTTTCTCAGTTAGTCATTTCGCCTCCATAATTGTTGTCATTCCTGGATATCCATGTGTCATAGACCTAATTGCCTAACCTTACTGGCAATATACTTGAGCATTGAAACCCCATATTCAAGACACTGGTCACTTGTCGCAATGGCTTTCAGGAACTGAAAATCAAGGTGTGTTCATCTTGTGTAAGATACTTGTTGTCGACGCATAACTTCTTCTGGTATATAAAAGGTATAGCAAACTTTTTCAGGCATTTGTGATTTCTTGGGTCCGTAATAGTGATATAAGGAAATGATCTGCTCCACATGTGAACTCAAAATCACCTCTAGAAAGATGGGAAATGCTGGTAATAATGGGTGATGAAATTTCGTTTTCAGGCTTTGGCTTAGTTACAAGCAGTGTCATTGAATGAGTATTTGCCAAGCCATTGGGGGATTATATTTTACAATCAAAATTATTAGCAATTCTCTGAACAAATGTTTCATTGTTGGATGGAATGCCTCTTAGTGTAGTCTGCTGTGCTGCGGAAGCTGCTGCTGAACCCCTAAACGTACGAAAACATACACCTTAATCATAAAATGTCTTAATTACTTTTTTAAATGTAAAATGACTTACAGTGCTATTTGAAGAGGAGTGAAAGTGTGATTAACAGCAGACGTACTGACACTGGCGACCAGATATGCTGGTAACGATTAGTTAAGGCTGTTTGATATTTCACCAAGCAGCTACAACAATGCAAGATTCACATTACCAGTTAGTTTTTATTTGTCCAAACTAATATCATAACTATCTGCCCGTTTTCGAAGAATTCTTGCTTACTCAGCAACAGTATACGCTCTTTGCTGCACGTGAGACGAACCTTCATCATCTGCCACCAATTGGACCTGAGATGATGCAGTTCCTCTGAAAACTAAAAGGCTAGCAACTCCCACTGAAGAGAGAACTACAATTTTCGCAACCGAGCGAATTAATCACATTCTTAATCACAAGTTTCCTGACACGTTACCCTCCTCTTTGTAAATACAAGTTATATACTTCAATAGCGTTTCAATTCTTTTTCCGATTTCCTTTCATATCATTAATAACATCATTGAGAATATCATCTTCCGACGATAGCTCAGATTTCTCATTAGATACGGCAGCCGTCAACCACATCCCGTTTTCCCATGAATCTTTTTCTACAGTCATCGTGATAGGGAGCGTCTGCCCCATGCAAATTATTTACAGCTCCTCATACTCTTATCTGCACATAGTAATCGCACTTGTCTACCTCTTTTACAAATTAAAACATCACCGTTAATTCTACAATAAACTAAGGTATATAAATTACTACAGTCAACATTCCGAAATTATTCTGTCACTACAATGTAAAGGATATTCGCAATTCCGAAAGATTTACAAACAAAAATAATATAATGTATTTATGTTCGTTCAACTATTTCGGTTGACTGCGGCATTTAATCAGAATAATGTATACATAGAAAAGGTACCTCCAAATTCACAAAATTTCAAATCCATTTTGATATTAATTCCATGCCACTATATAACGATGGAGAATTTTTTACTGCAGATCATTATGACAAAATTTGGAAACAACTTTTACGTATTTTTCATATCACACCTGAATCTGCCTTTCAGTCATTTCTTTTTCGCAACCATAACAATAGCATACCTCTATTTCAATTTCCTCAGTGATACACTTTCTTCGTATTTGATTTTACCGCAGCTGGAAAAGGCAGCGCTCTGCAGCATTGGAACCTCACAAACATGGTCGTTCGTGTTTGCAAATTCCCTTCAAGAGGCCCCAACCAACACCAATAGAGTGGAGAGTTCGATCACTTTCGGAAATGGATCATGCAATTTTGAGACAGTATCAAAGTATGTTGTATCTATCTATCTATCTATACATACATGATGTATTCTACGCTAGACTTATTCCATGCTATCCAATCAAATTCTATATTTTGTAATCGTTAAATAGGTAACGCTGCAGCTAACAAATTACACTTTCATGTTTAATTACTTGCAGCTATTATAATAAATTAAAAGCCTTCTTCTAAAATAGACGTACATTGAGTCGTCGAACATTTATATAATTAGGAACGTGGAAATAAATTTACTAGATATGCGTTACAGCATTTTCGATTTTTACGTTTAAATTCTATTTATTATAATTTCAATAGTAAAAAATTTCAAAATTTGTTCACATTATTCATACCTATATTTATTATATAAATTGAAGGGAAAATCATTACATGATATTCATAATAAACTTTCATCAACATCCAAAAGAAATGATTGTCCCTTAATGTATACGTTACTGCAGTTTTATTAATAGTTACAATTAGTTTTAATAGTTTTATTTCTGTTATATCTTCTTCCATATATTTGATTAACTACATCGTTTATAAAATATACGTGACTGCAATAATTAATTACATACATTATTGTTTCTTTATTTCCTTATTATACGTAAAATAATTTTAAATTATGGGTTCTATCATTTTTTCATTTAAGAGGATAGAATAAAAACCTTGTGTTAAATTTTCATTATTCTTCAATACATTTACCCTTGTAGTTCACATCATCAGGGTTATCAGTATCAAAACATTTCGTAATTGTAAAGTTCCAACTAAGAAAGAGTTTTAACAATATTTAGTTCGAATTCCAGTTAAAGTTTCACTGACATATAGAAAGAACATTAAAGCATTAAGAACAGGCCAGCATACGTCTCTAATAATTAATTTGAAAAACCAATTAACGTAATTACGACTCCTTGTTCCATATCATGAACAATATATATTTTATAGTATGTTTCTTTTCGAAAACATATTTTTCTCTTGTGCTAATATTATTATAACGAATAAATCATCTGTATTTTTACTTTTTTTTACGAAGAATCATTATCAATTTCATTTCCTTTTTCGTATAGTATTAACTGTTTTCCTTTTTTTAAAGTTGTTTTTGGCAATTAAGTACTTATACACACACAAACACACACACACACACACACACATATATATATATATATATATATATATATATATATATATATATATATATATATATATATGTGTGTGTGTGTGTGTGTGTGTGTGTGTGTCTGTGTATGCGTGTGTGTATTACCTAAAACCTTAAAAATAGGTTAACAATCTACCTTAAACGTAACGGGATATGTGACGTAAAAGGCGGTTAGAAACTTCCGGAGGCATATCGAACGGAGACCTTTATTTTGGGTTGCGATCCCCAAACAATTCTCATATATGGAAACTACTGAATGACGTTAACATCCACCCAGTTCCTCCAAGAAGTAATTTAGAATAAATAATTTAGAATAAGAATTTAATAATCTGATCTTGAATAATTGAATATTCACAGAGCATGGTATGGACTGGTATGACTTAAAGACTAGAGAAGACAATGCATAATCACTTACTTTTGGTAATGATGATGAGCAGAACCTCTGATGGACAGAATGCCGGAGTGACAAAACTAATTATGAATAATCAGACTCGCAGAGTTTCGACGTCAAAATAGAACTTCTCATACCCCGAAGATAATCCGGAAATATTTATATGATTTTTCCGTCATATCAACATTCCTGCACATTCTTTCTGAGCCTTCCTAGTTCTAGAAGTCATAGCCGGTCATTTGCATTGTAGAAGTCAAGGCACTTTAAATTTTCCATTGGATTATGAATGCCAAAGAATATTCAAACTGACTCCACTTCATACATGCCTATTCTATACACATTTTACAATTCAATTAAATATTTTGTTTTATTACACATTGTGGTACACAATATTCCCTGTGCTTTAATTAAATATTTGGTTTCTCTGGTGGTTGAAACAAAAGCGTGAAAAAATAATAAAAAGTTAAACCAAAACCAAAAAATACTTAAAATGATAATAATAATAATGACTAATTCTCTGTAAAATATTGACCCATAAATTATGAAACACCCTATATGTGTTATATGAAGTATCCTATACGTAATACATGATGTATAAAATGAACGTCAATATGAAAAAAGAATAAAAATAATGCCAGATTCAGAATAAAAAATGTTGTGAAATTTTGTCCACATTTGATTATCCTGTATTTAAAAAAAAAACATTTTATTGCAATGGTAAATAAGTCTCTGCAATATTGTTCGTTAAAGTCTGTAAAAAGCAGACACATAACAGTTCAGGAACGTAGAATAAGCAAAGATGGTATGAAGTCATGTTAGATAACAGATTATGTTTCTGTCGACTTATCACTTTATGTGTGTGGGAAGTAAACAACCATTCTCTGTTGTTGGCTCAGAGACCAAGTTCTCATGAATGTTCACAGCTCGTTGCCAACTGTATTTAAATTCACCAAATTTTAGTCACTCAAAGTATGTAAGTAACATAATCACTGGAATAAGCGCTTGCACACAACACTAAAATATTGTTTAGGAACATACACTCACTCACTTATTTCATCACTAAGTATGTGTAAATAACAAAAAGTAAATTAAATCACATCACTATCTCAGTAACTCTGGAATATTCAGAGTTAGCAACACTATTGAATATTTATAGTTGATAGCTGAAATGAAGCGTAGTAGTGTTCAAGGACAGCGGAAGCACGGGGAAAACTGGAGAAGCGTAGAATGACACTAATTGGTAGAATCCTCTCGTAAGACGCTACAGAAACTGGCGCTGAATGCATCTTGTCTTTATTTGTCTGTGTGTGAAATTAGTTAATAGCACAAAAGTTTATTAAAAATAATAGTTGCTGTTTTCGGTGTTTCTTACTTTATTGTAATTCATGGTGCTTCCAACATAATATAGTGATAGTCCTTTGTGTTTTAAAAGTTGTAGTGGATTGTTAACAAAAGTGAAAAAAATGTCGTGAATTCAACTACAGTTCAGAGGTGTTGTGCATCAGACGTGAAACCACTGTTTCCCTTTCTTTATCCATCCTCACTTCTTTTCATAGCTAGTCCTCTTATAATTATCTTGTAGAAATTATCCTCTAATCAATCAGTCATGTTGCTTTTAGTTGTTATAAAAATTCGTGACCTGCATTGCCAAGGAAGGATATATAGGGTAAAGGAAAGCTCTGTTTTAGATAATAGTCATTTGCATATCGCAAACTTCTAAACGAGTTTTATTCAAAGAAATGGAAGTAAAGTTATTACTGGATAGAGGAATATTAGAAACATAATTACCAAAAATAGAAATATTGACATCGTCATATAAATGTAATGAATTTGACGTAGATGAAACAATAAACGCATTGTCACGTGACTCGAATGACAGATTAGAAACATAATGAGGTACGTGAGTACCAGTGGGTTGCGGTGTTGCCAAGTTTTGCATACAATATTTCGAGAAGGAGCAATCATATTTGAACAACAGTCTTATAAGTAATATAACTGTAATAATTATACAAACTAATGTCGTAGCTTCGATGATAAAAATAATATTTCGATCCATTCTCTGTAAAAGAAAGAGAGTGAAGGAACTACTAAATATTTTGCGCATAACAAAATAAAATAACATAACATCTACAACAACTACAAGCAATAATAAAACTTATTTTCTCGTTCTGAACTACTTTCTTTTGTGTTCTCTTCATATGTCTGAAACTTTGAGAGCAACTATAAGTTTCTATAATCATCATAAAGAAAGGTACGTTATTCAATCTTAACCTAGCTCAGGATACTGTATGTCCTGAACAGTCTCAAGCCTGTAAAATAGGGAGAGAGGTTGAATCTCATTCCTCAATGCACTAATTTTACTATTAACATTGTATATCCTTAATAAAATATTCCAAAAAAACTAAATGTTCCCTTCGCTTTAATACGCAGACAAAAATACTCTTAACATAATTACATGAAAATAAGACTAACAAATTTAGCATGACGTCTCACACTTTCGTAGCCTTAAATCTTGAATTGAATTAATTCAAATTAGAAATTAAATACATCTATGAATTATTTCCATAGTCATTCTATTTTAATTATTTAGAAGAAACTTTAAAAGTTCTCAAAATTGCTACTGAACTTTGGAATGAGGTGTGGAAGTGTACTTGTGCTTCATGCAAGGTACAGTGCCCACATTCCTGTGAACTATCTCTATTAACTTACAATACTAACTTATTTCTACTAATATTTGGAAGTATTTAAGTAAAAAGAAAACTAATATTTTGTTTCTCTTTTCTTATTTAAAATATATTTTCCAGGTATGTATGCTGTTAATGATATACATAATAAATTTAAATACATAAATATATTGAAAAGGGTAAAATAAATATACATAGTTCGGTAAGTAGTTCAATGATTACTACCTTCAAGATTGTGTGGATGTGAGTTAGCGTAATTTTTTTCTAGTTTTCGCAATTTAAAAAACAAATACAACGATAGAGCAAGAAACAATACTAACATAATCGGGACTACAATTGAAAAAATGCTATGCAAGTTGTCAAAATGTAGCATATGTAAACTATTTTCATTGAGTTTGAGTGATTCTAATTCAGCACTGATTTGATGTAGAGATTTAATTGCATACGTTACATTTAAATGTGGAGCTGAGATATTTGTTGCCAAAACAACATTTGTGTTGACCACATTAAGAGTTTGCCTTGAGGGCAATACAGTGTGTTTTATAAAGATGTTTTCAAAGTTTACATAAAAAATGAATTGTGTTTTGTTGTTACCATAGACTAACGGTTCAGAATGAAGAACATTACGAGATGTTCTTTTTGTAATGTATCCGGGTATTAAGGAGTTAACTAATTATCCTGCAGGAGTGTAAAGATGACTATACTCAAGCTTATGTGGATAGTTTGAACTTCCAATCTGTAAATGATTTATTGAAAACCATGTTCGTTAAACATTTCGATGGAGAAGCGACTCGTAAACTAGACGTCTCGCATAAAAGTAAAAATGAATGCAATTTTAATAACAACTTATTGATTTCCATGAATTAGTTGTCGCTTTCATATATCTGTTCTGGAATATTATACTTCAAAAGCTTATCAGAATGTAACATTCCTAAATTGGAAACTTGAAATAATTTTGAAATTTGGTTTGGTGTTACTACTGGTGTTTTCAAAACTAAATCAACATTCAGTGTCTCAAAATTGAAATTAACCAAAACTACAGATGAAATTGAATAAAATAAACCTATATCATGGACATACAAAGTATCTTTTAAAATTGCATGGTTTTTAACTAAACTTAAAACTTGCTTTGAATTTAATATTTCGTGAGTCACTCTATTTTGAAAAATATCGGATAACAATCTCATAACCCTTTGATGTGATTGATAGTACGTAAACATTGCAAGCAAATAGGTTTCTATGCTAACTACTTTACAAAATTCTTCCACTATCTGTGACTTCATTTTCAGCATAGTGTGTTTGACTGTTAAGGCTACATTGCGTATAATTTTAACTTCATGATTAAAAGCTTTCTTGAGATTTTGAACTTCAGTTGTTAACAAATGATCACGTTCCTGTAACGCAATTACAGATGCCTTTAATTGACTGGTTTGGTAAAAATTATAACCTGAAAGACCTAAAGATGTAAGACCAAGTATCCAAGATGATCTACGATTACGTTGTTTAGGTACACAATGAACTGAATAGTTCGAAAATTGGAAAGCACATGGTATAACGTCTCTGATTTCTGCAAAAAATTATCTTTCATGTTCCAATAATTCTTGCCTGAATTGAGTCTAATCTGTATAACTATCATTGTGTGGTAACGTAAAATTAATATCCAGATGAATCAGAAGCGTAGTATAGATGTTCTCTGCATCATGAGCTGCGAAGCCTGCTTGCAAAAAAGCAATGCCTAGTTCTGCTAAAGTAATTTGTTGCTGAGGGTCAAGATTTAGCTCACAGTAGTTACTCATGGACCACACAAGAATCAGAGTAATGGAAATCCAATTCATCTGAAATGAATAAAAATTTCCACTAAGCGGCTTGTTGACAATGAAATCTCAGATTTAAAATTTATTTATAGGATGTTCTCTAATATAATGTTTACTTTACAGGATAATTGTTTCCTCAATTTTGATTCGTTTCTCTAAGTGTAGAAGAAAAATCCATAATTCCTAATCTAACCCAAAAAGGTAGAATAGAAAACGACACAATTGAAGATTATTAAATTACGTTTTGATATTGAAATTTAGAAAATGTTAACATATTTCTATGTCAACTTCCGTCGATTGTCTGGACTTGGTTGAGGTTCAGGGTCCAGAACTCGCTGAAGCATATCAAAACGCAAAATAATAAGATAGTCCACAACCAGTTAATACCTATACTAGATAATGTTAGATTTCATAAATCTTTTCTTTACACTAACGTTCCGATTTGGCAATTGGAATCTTCGTAAAACGGACATAGTCCTCTAATGTCAAATGAATCCTCGACTTCTCCATTTTTCGAATTTCGATAGCGAATTCGATACGAATTCTCATTCAATTTTTCAACAATTGTTCATTGCGTTCTAAATTTGTTTCCAAAGCAAGCCGGAACTCCTTTCTTCGGGTTAACGTCTTGGATTAACACTTTCTGTCCTAAATGAAATTTTTGATTGCAGTACTTTTTTCTGAAAGTATTGCTTTTGCGACTCAAATCTCTTGGAAAGATTTTTCGCGCAATCTCCCTGGCATCCTGTACATTCTTGATTTGGACTTCGTTCTCCATGAACTTGCATGGAAGATCTAACTTTGCATCTAACATCGTTCTCGTTTCAAATCCGAAAAGAAGATAAAAAAGCGAAAAACGAGTACCTTCATGTTTGTAGGTATTAATACAAAATGAGCTATTTGCCAAAGCCGTGCCCCAGTCATTTGATTTCTTGTTTACAAAATGTCGAAGGCATGCTTGTATGTTGTCATTATATTTCTCAGCTAATCCAATGGTATAGCTGCTGGCTGTATTCGCAAATTTCAACTTGGTGTTGAATCATTCTGTCATTTCTTTTACGATCTTCGATTTGTGAGATGTCAATCTATATAAGTAAATCAATTGAGGAATATCAAACTTGAGAATTATTTTCTCATAAATTCCATTAGTAATCGTTTCTGCTGAAATGTCAGGAAGACTTTTAGTCACCAAATATCTTGTACAAGAATCCACCATTGTTAAAATGTATTTATGTCTGTGTGTAGCGGATAAGGGAAAAGGCCCACACTCGTCGATCACTATCGTACTCATAGCAGAGTATGCTGGATAGGTTTCTGGATGTGTAGGTTTTCGACCAGATCTTCGTTTGTTCACCTGACAACATATACACTGCTGACAACGTTTCTGTATGTACTGCTTTAAGGCTGGCATGTAAACTTTCTTGACTGCGGCTGAATACCTTTTTGAGAAACTTAAATGTTCCCCTCCTAGATTAGAAGAATGGACACAGTCAAAAACATAGTCTCTCATAGAATACATAATAAATAATTAATTCCTCCAGGATGTTTTTGTTTACGTAAAAGGCGTCCCTACTTAATCTCAAAGTAGTACGATTGTCTTTCCGTCTTCGCGTCCTTCGGTTTTTCTCCTTCCAAATCTCGGATGATTGGACCGCAAAAAGAGTCTTCCCTCTGAAGTTTGCCGACATCAACGTCCTCCTTAATTGAAATGAATGTATTCAGGTCTTCAACATCAAAGTCCTCTTTTGTTGGTTGATTACTTGTTTCCCTGGAAAGTACATCTACCATATTGTCTGAAGACTTAACATGAATAGGAATATAGTGATATTCCGCTAGCTATAATTGCCATCTTGCCAACTTCGATGGTAGGTTAGGAGTATTTTTCAAGTAGGTAATTGACCTATTGTCACAAACCAACTTGAACTCTCGACCAATTAAAAATACTCTAAGCGCTTTGAATGCACTTAGCACTGCGAGTAACTCTAAAGAATAAATGTCCAAAATCTTCTCACTGTCTCGCAAATTCCTTCTGTAGTAGGCTAATGGATACCACTTCTTATCTTCATCGTATTGCATCAAAATTCCACTCACAGATTTTCGGGAAGCATCTGTGTACAAAGCTAGAGGTTTCTTCGGATCGTAGGGCTTCAATATGGGTGTGTTCATCAATTCTGATTTTAGTCTATCAAAACATCTCTGGTGTTCGTCTGACCAGTGAAATTTCACATTTTTTCTCGTCAGTTTTTGAAGAGGGTCCACTATTTCTGCATAGACCTTGAAGAATTTCCTAACATAAATCGTAAGTCCCAAAAATGATTATAATTTTTTTGTTGATGCTGGTGTCTGAAATGTTTTGATTGAATTAAAGATCTTGTCCGAAATTTTGTAACCAAACCTGGATAATTCATGTCCTAACGCTATTACTTTGTCATGGATAAACTTACATTTCTCAACAGAAAGCTTCAGACCTACATTACGTAATCTTTGAAACACTCTTTCTAAAATTCTATCATCTGCTCCTGAAAATTTGTTGAAATCAGGACATCATCCATATAACACATCACATGTTCAGGATAAACGTTCGATAAAGACATGGACATAATTCTACTAAATATTGCTGGAGAATTTAAGAAACCTTAGGGAATTGAACGATAGCGAAATGACCCAATTTGTGGCAAATTAAAAGCTGTATATAGTCTAGATTATTCTGACAAAGGAACACAATGAAATGCGTTCTTGATATCTAACGAACAATAATACAATCTTCCTCCAATAGTAGATAAAATGTCATGTATTGTTGGTAAAGAAACAGATTGTAACACTGCGTGTGAATTAAGGAGACGTGAGTCCAAACATAGACGTAAATCTCCATTTTTCTTCTTTACAAACAGCACGGGAGACTTATATGGGCTTTCACTATATTCAATAACTTTTTGGTCTAAAAGAAGGTTGATTTGTTCTCAAATTTGTGGTCTAAGGTCCGCTGGAATAAGATACTGTCTTCTACAGAAAGGAACCTGTGTTTTTAACTCTATTACATGCTCATAATTCTTAATTCTTCCTATAGAATCTTCTGACCAAGCAAAGAGGTCGGCATACCTATAGCATAAATAAATCAATTGTTCTCTAATCTCTGGTTTAACCTCTGTACCAACATCCAATTTTGTGCTATCAAACAATTTCTGATCTTTCAACAACTGCTCTGAATCTACATCGTCTGACTGTACATTGAAACATTGAAAATCACTTAAATGTGCTAAATCTTCGGCATACCCTATAATCTCGTGTTCGTTAACGAAATTGAAGACACAAAAGGATAAATAACCTGTACAAAGTGTTGTTTGGGAGATAAAACTGTCATAGGAATCAAAATTCCTGTCTTGTCTTGTAACGATTTGTATCGTTCAAGTAACCATTCTTTTCCTGTCTTTGAATTCGCTAATTTTACTTGACAAATTGTTTCGTTCGAGGCAGAATAGTAACATCATTAACCAAAACCAACGAAGGGTTCATACTATTACAAAATAAATTATTAGCCTGTGGTGATAATTCCTTTGAAACATCCCTGTTACCACTTATAGCAAACCTAGGAGATTTCCCAAATCTACGGAGCAACAAACATTTCTATTCAAGTCTATTTGTGCTCTCTGGGATACTAAAAAGTCATTCCCTAACATGTCTTGGGAAAAATTGTTTAACACTCGAAAAGCATGATGAAATGTTCTCCCATTAATCTTAAAACGAACAATTGCTTTTTATTTATCAAAAGAGAATTTTTATTAATTCCTTTTATGCGTGTATCAATATACAGAATCTTAGCATTTGGTGACAAAATTTTCTCTAATTATTGATATCTGTGAAGCAGAATCTAACACAGCATGAGCATTCTTATCTTCTATCAGCATTAGCATTAAAATCATATTGTTTTGAGTGGTAATGGAGGATTTTACGACATGACCCTTTTTCCCGAATACTGCGTTATCTGTAAATGTACCTGCCACATTTACAGACATTACAAGTTTAGAGACTGTTTTCGCAATAGACATGTATCCTCTGTGTGAAATCCATGACCAGAAACAGAATGAATGGGATGTGTTTGTGCCTGAGTCGGATAATGTTGATAATTACTACCATACATAGGTATTTGGAACTGGTAATTATGAAAATTACCTCTAGGATAAAACTGATTTCTCGACTGGCCTCTAAAATTTCTATAGTTACCACGGAATCGACCTCTAAAATTTCCTCTTTGACTATAGTTATGATTCTGATTTCCTCTGTTTTCTCTGAAGAAAATGATTCCTTTTTCCTTGAAAATTCTGTCTGTTTTTATTACCATTGTTTTTATTACTACTATTACTGTTATTCTGATTAGATTGTTGCTGACTAATTTGTAAAGTTAAATTCTCTAACTTTTTCTCCAACGACTGCAATTAATCGTAGCTAACTGGACTTTGTGCCTGATTACTTGACTGACTCTGCACTTCCGGTTCACTAGCCTCCTGCTTAACTATTTTTTGTTTTTCTTCCTCTTTTCCTGACTATTCAGCGCTTTCACATCTACTTCACTATCTGACGACCTCCGAAGAATCTGTTGTTAATGAAGTTTTTAACTTTGAAAGTACAGATTTCAGAGATTGTTTTGTAACGGAAGTATTACGTTAGCGTTTTTCACTTCTCTGTACAGTAGTAGAAAATGGATCGATCTGGAACAACCTAGGCCAACCTAGGCCAATATCGCTCAACTCAGGAGCCCCTGGGAAATTGAGCACCTTACACCGTGAACCCACGGTCTTTTACGAACTCCATTTTAGGGGTGAATTTGTTCCCTTTTATGAACACTTTTTAGTGGGTAAACTCTTTCTCTTGTATGAACACATTTTAAGGGTGAACGCGTTGCCTTTTATGAGCATATTTTCCAACCCCTACGAACACATAGCAAAGCAGATAATACATAAGACTATGGACACAGCACAGCTAATAAAAGAGTATGGTATATTTTCCAACCCCTATTCGAACATAACAGAACTAGTAAAAGGGTATGACTTATTTTTCTGAACATGGCGCATCAGACAGAGACTACGAAACATAGTGAACTCGTTTCCAACCCGTATTTGAACATAACGAACATAGCAGAGAATAGGGGTGGTGAACACAAAGCTTTCCAACCCCTATTTTAACTACGAAACACAGCAAGGGTGTATTCGTTTTCAACCCCTTACATAAGACTATGTAACATAGCAGAACTAGTGAAAGAGTATGGCTCATTTTTCAACCTCTATTCGAACATAGCACATAACACATAGCAGACATAAGACTACGGGAGTGTACTCGTAATTACGAACACACAGCAGAGCAGACCACCCTTATGACTCATTTTAGGGGTGTACTCGTTCTCTTTTTCAACCCCTATTTGAACATAACAGATAAAACATTCGAACCCTATGGCAAAGATTCTTTTAAGGAGTGCACTTGTTCTAACCTATATTTGAACATATCAGAGATTATTTAAAGATTGCAAAGGAACGCAAACTTCCGTGTTTTGTTATGAGTTACATAATAACTTCCGCCATATGTGGATAATTCTCATTACGTCATTCATCCGGATTTTAAAAACATTGATCTAGTTTTCTCTTTAACAGACAATACGGATTTAATAGTATAACTTGTCATTCAACGATAGGATTAAAAAAGGGGGAAACCCCGACCGCGACTTGATGATATCATCTCTATTGCGCAATATTACGTAATGCAATCACACAGGTATATGTTGATCGCTCGCGGTATAACTTGCCATTAAACGATAGGAGTAAAAAAGGGAAACCCCGAACGTGACTTGATGATATCATCCCTATTGCGCAATATTGCGCAATGCAAATTACAATGGTATAAATAACTGATAGAGAAGTTCTTTTTAATCGTGGTAAGATTTTTTGTGTGGTTATGTTTTTTAGTTGTTTTTAGGTAAGACATCTTATAACAATAATATCATATTATAAAAACTCACTTCTGAAATATTATAGTAACTTTGTTTAAAAAACGGCAACCAAAAAGATAAAACGAAATACTATCAATTCACCAAATGTTACTATATTTAATAATAATTAAAAAAAATTAAAGTGTGATAATCTTCTAAATGAGGATAGTGGATGTTTCTTAAATAATAAAAGAAAAGACTGTTTAGATAGATCAAAACAGGAACAAACTAATACATCTTTTAAAGTAAATTTTTCTTTGGCTATAACTTTTGTAAAACCAGTAGATTTAGAAACATGTAGATTCTTTGTAAGTAGTGGTAACGAAATTACTTTACCGAGTACAGATGTGAATGTCATAATTGAGAAACTATTTAATTAAATTTTAGTTGAACAAGAAAACAGAGCAATTAAGAAATCAGGGTGGTCTTTATGTTCTGAACCAAACCATCACTTAGAAATTAAAATCAGTAAATATGATCCCCTGTCAGCTTCATCTTATATAAAATTGCCTCAATGGATTTTATCTAAAAAGAATTGTGTTCTAAATATTCAAAATAACGATAATATATGTTTTATGTATTGCATTATAGCTGCATTGTATCCCGCAAAAGATAATCCACTGCGTGTAAATAATTGCATACAATATATTAATACTTTATTACCGTTATTTGAAAAAACAAATATAAAATACCCTGTTGAAGTAGAAAACATAAGCAAATTTGAACATTTGTATAATTCTGTATTTACTTAGGAACAAATTTCTATTAATATATATGGCATTGATTATGATAATGAAACAATTTTTCCGTTACGTATAAGCGAAAACACAGCTGTAGATAAACGTATAGATTTACTGTATTGTGAAGAAAATTTCAATAATCATTATTGTCATAAAAAATCTCAATGCGTTATTGAAAAGTCATAAAGAGAAAACTTATGTAAAATTGCCTCAATGGATTTTATCCACAAAATGATAAATATTGAAAATAACGATATTAGATGTTTTATGTACTGCATTCTAGCTGCATGATATCTAGTAAAAGATAATCCACATCGCGTGAATAATTGCATACAATATATTACTACTTTATTACCGTTATTTGAAAAAACGAATATAAAATTCCCCGCTCAAGTAGAACACATAAGCAAATTTGAACATATGTATAATTCCGTATTTACTAAGGAACAAATTTCTATTAATATATATGGCATTAATTATGATAATAAAACCATTTTCCCGTTACGTATAAGCGAAAACACAGCTGTATGTAACCATATAGATTTAATATATTTAAACACTTATTATTGTTTAATTACAAATGTAAATAGTTTAGTTAGACCTCAATTAGGTACTCATCAAACATTTATTTGTAGACGATGTTTAGTATCTTTTTATGACAAATCAAAATTAGTTGAACATGAGAAATTATGTAAAGAATACACTCCAACCAAAATTAACATGCCGAAACAAGGATATGTTTTAAAATTTCGAAATCTGAAATTGTTATTACAGAATGATATGATAATAGTTGCAGATTTCGAAAGTTTATTAAAACCTATAAATAAACAAATTGGATCTAGTACAATACAAATTCAGGAATATATACCATGCAGTTTTGGTTATATTGTGTGTTGGAGCAACAAATATATGAAATCAGAATTAGTTATTTATCGGGGGGAATGTGTATCGAATAAGTTTATGTCTGCTATGGAGAATGAACTAAGAAAAATAATAAACATATTAGTTCAACAATAACCAATAATACTATTAAATAGTTCTAAGTTACAGGAGTATAACCTATTCACTGAGTGCTGTGTTTGCGATAGTAAATATGTGAGTAACAATAGGAAAGTTAAAGATCATAACCATTTAACTGGTAAATATATTGCCACGGTGTGCAATAATTGCAATTTGCAAATTAAACGCCAGAGTAATTTTATCCCTGTATTCTTCCATAATTTATCTGCCTATGATGCACATTTATTTGTGAAAGAACTAAGTTGCACGCCTGCCAATATATCTGTAATTGCTGAAAGCACTGAGAAATACATCTAATTCTCTAAACATTTTAATTTTAATGGTAGACCTCTCGAGTTACGTTTTGTAGACTTATATAAATTTCTTCCGTACAGTCTCGAAAATTTGGTGTCAAAATTAAGAACCTGAGCAATTCGTATATACAAAGCAATATTTTTCTGATGACAAGTTTCCTTTAATTCTCCGTAAAGGAATTTATTATTATGATTACATAACAAATTTAAATACATTTAAAGAAACTGAATTTCCTAAAAGAGAGGCATTTAATAGCAAATTGAATGGAACACAAATTTACGAGACCGACTATCAATATGCAAAACTGATTTGGCGTGTGTTTAAGTGTCAAAACTTAGGATACTACCATGATCTATATTTAAAATGTGATGTACGTCTCACAGCAGATGTTTTGGAAAATTTTCGAAAGACGCGTTTAAATACTTTTTTGTTGATCCAATTAATTGTTTTACTGCACCTGGTTTGGTATGGCAAGCCATGTTATATAAAACAAAAATTGAACTTGAACTTTTATCAAATATCAATATGTATATGTTTGTAGAAAAATCGATTCGGGGAGAGATTACACAAGCTCTATTTTTGATGCGGAAAAAGAAAAATCCTTTTTACTATATACTGACATGAATAATCTGTACGGACTATGAATGATTGACTATTTACCATATGGTGGTTTTCGGTGCGAGGATAAAATTGACAATTTGCAAGACAAGAACAAAATTATCAATTGGAACACTGATAGTGAATTTTTTTCTAGAAGTGAACTTAGAGTATCCAAATTATTTACACGAATACCATTCTGATTTTCCGTGTGCTTCCACTAATGAAGTTCCACCAAATGGTAAATACTCAAAATTACTATTAACACTTAAATCGAAATCGAATTACATCTTGCATTATAGAGTATTACAATTTTATCTAAAACAAGGTTTAATATTGGTAAAAGTTCATAAAATATTATGGTCTCGTCAATCTAAATGGCTTGCATCTTATATACAAGAAAATACTCAACGTCGTGCAAATGCCACAATTGAATTTGAAAAACATTTCTATAAGTTAGTAAATAATTCTGTATACGGAAAGACAATGTAGAATGTTCGAAAACACATTGATATAAAATTAATTAACAATGAAAAAATTGTAAAAAATTAGTAGCGCAAGATCAGTTTCAAAATTGGGTAAAATTAGGAGATAATCTTGCATCATTCCATGTTAAAAAAATCTGTAACTCTAAATAAACCGATCTATGTAGCAGCTACACTTTTAGAACTATCAAAATTAGCAATATATGAATTCCATTACAATATAATGAAACCTCGATATGGAGATGAGATTAGTATTACTAACATCGATACTGACTCTTTCATTTACTACATTAAAACCGACGATATTTATAAAGATATAAAAGACATGAACTAATATTTTGATACTTCTAATTATGCGGAAAATCATGCTTTATATAGCACAAAAAATAAACACGTTTTGGGTAAAGTGAAAGATGAGTTAAGTGGAGTTCCTATCATTGAATATGTTGGTTTACGAGCGAAAAATTATGCAATAAAAACTGATGAAAATAAAGAATTGAAAAAATGTAAAGGGATCAAGAAAAATGTAGTTAAAGAATAAATTACGTTTGACGATTATAAATCATGTCAATTTCAAACAGAAACGATTTATAAAACACAATTTAACCACAAATCAGGTAACAAAATTAGCGCTAGATCCGTATTATGACAAGAGAAAAATTTTAAATTGTAATATACATACTGCTCCTTGGGGGTATCATAATAAAAATTTAACATGTGAGATTTGTATATTTTAAATATGACAATTTAATTTTTCTATATATTAGTATTGATAAACAAAAAATATGTCACAATCAGTTCGAGAACAAATAGTTGCAGAATTACATAAAGGTGCAAGACGAAACTATCCTCGAATACCCGTTATAACGAAAGGAATTCATGATTTATGGCAAGCTGATTTAGTTGAAATGAATAGTGGAAAATTGAAAGATCTGGCAAACATTAATCGAAATTTCAAATATTTATTAACTGTGATAGATTCATTCTCTAAATATGAGTGGGCTATTCCTGTGAAAAATAAAACTGGGAAAGAAATTACACAAGCATTTATAACAGTACTGAGAAAAGCAAACAAAAGCCCCAAATTTTTACAAACTGACAGGGGTCGAGAATTTTATAATTCAGAGTTTCAGAAGGCGATGAACCAAAATAACATTAAACATTATTCCACGTACAGTGATGTGAAAGCAAGTATTATTGAAAGATTTAATAGATCATTACGTAATTTAATGTGGAGACAATTTACACTGCAGGGAAATAATAAATGGATTGGCATTCTGCCGGAATTACTAAATAAATATAATAATACTATTTATTCCACTATTAAAATGAAACCTATCGACGCTATTAAAGAAGAAAATGAAAAACATCTATTGACAATCATCTATTGCAAAAGGTTTTCTGTGATAAAAAGAAATAGTAAATTTAAGGTAGGTGAATATGTAAGAATTAGTAAACTTAAGCGTCCTGGTTTTGATAGGGGTTTCACACGCAATTGGAGTACAGAAATTTTTCGAATTCCTAAAATTTTCTTCACTAATCCTCCAACATATCACTTAGTAGACTCAAATAATAAACTTATTGAAGAAAGATTTTACGGACACTAATTACAATTAACGAAATTTCCAAAAACATATTTAATTGAAAAAGTTTTGCGAAATAAAAATAATAAGGCCAGGGGAAATGGTTAGGTCTGCCAAAAAGTGAAAATTCTTGGATTGATTTAAAGCATACTATATTGTAAAAAAGAAAAGTCAAGAATTTATAGATGAAGCATGTCGTCACAAGTACTTCTTGTAGATTTTATAATTTCAGAAAGTGAATTTTATACTTTAAATTCTAGCAACACTGTAAATTTTCGTTGCTTCGTTAAATTGTCATAATCATCATCATAACGAGGTCTATCAGTATCACAAGTAAAAAGTATATTAAATCAAATTTGTTCTTCAACAAACGCTATTTTTTATATAAAGGGACAAGAAGGCAAAATATTTAAAAACGATATTTAAAATAAATGTGATATATCTGTAATAGAGAGAAAAAATATGGAATGGAAAATTCCTTTTACAGGTATGGTAGCAGGTCCTACAGTCTGTGGAAAACCATATTTTGTTAAAACATTTCTTGACCATTATAGTAATTTATTTAAAAATATTGTATGGTGTTATGGTGAATGGCAACCATTGTACGATACTCTTTCAAGCTGTACGTTTAAAGAAGGTTTACCTCAAAATAATGAATTTCAAGCACACGAGGGTCCACATCTTATCATTTTGATGATTTAATGCGTGAGTGTGACCATCGGATTGTAGATATTTTTACTAAGGGTAGCCATCATAGAAATATAAGTGTAATATTTATAACACAGAATATTTTTAATCAACAAAAAGGAATGCGGAATATTTCGTTAAATTGTCATTATATTGTTTGTTTTAAAAATCCTAGAGACCAAGCTCAAATTAATTATCTCGCACGACAATTGTATCCAGTTAATACAAAATTTATTCAAGAAGCATATCAAGATGGAACTCGAATTGCACATGGTTATTAATTTTTGATTTAAAACAAAATACTCCTGATGAGCAGCGAGTTCGAACAAATATCTTTCCAACAGATTCTTTTAATTATATTTATGTGCCTGTAAAAAATAATTGGAATATGGTTTTTATTCTAACAACTATTTGTGCTTTAATAGCCGTAAAAATGATTAGTAAGCAAAATGCACATTTGATAATACTTTTAGCAAAGTCGAAACCGAAAGCACGTAAGACAATTTTACAATATGCAGATCCTGATTTAATTTGCTCTATTTGTTAATGTTCCTATAACGTGTTACAGGGAAATGTTCCATTAAATAAAACAGGGATATATAAATTTTAAAAAAATATAAAAAGGAACTGAGGTATTTGGTGAAAAAAGGTCCGTCATTAAAACAAAAGAAAAAACGAATAATTATACAGGAAGGTGGTTTTCTTACTGCATTACTTGCACCTATTTTAGGAGGTATACTATCTAGTTTAATTAAATAATTATGCAAAACGCACAAAAACTTATTTTAATCTCACCAGAAAAATTACATCATTATCAAACAATATCTAATATTGATGATAAAATGAAAGAAATTTTAAATAATAAAAGTTTAAATGCAGAAGAAAAATGGATAAGATATAAAGAAGTCTTTCAAAAATATTTAAATATAATTCAAAAACCGGCAGCAGTTACAACAACAGCAACTACTACTACTACTACTATTGATAAAGAGGAGGAGGATGAAATAATATCGACTCTCCCTGAAATTTGTAAACGTAAAGCAAGACCATTATTACGTAAATTGATACAAAATCCAAATATTCAATGGGACGATAATGGAAATGTGAATATTAATAATAAATTAATTCCAGGTGCAAATATAGTGGATTTGATATCCGATTTTGTTAGATGTCGTAAGAGAAATATTTCAGTTGCCCGTTGTAAACCTTTTGCTACATTATTAGCAAAAGCCAATATACCCCTAGAGTACATTGGTAATCCTCAACGAATAGATTATATTAGAAAACTAACTGAAAACGAAGAGGACGAAGAGGATGGTCCTCCACCATGTAAACGCAAATGGTGTACTTATAAGCAATAATAACAATATTCAATTGTAATCTATTGATATTTGTGAGTATATAGAAAGAAAGATGAATGATCCGTACTTTACATACTACACTAATCAAGCAGGAGGTGGTTATAACGTGTATAAAGGTACAGCATATCAAGAAGATTATGGCATTGGAAGTTTTCTAGGAGGTTTATTCCGTACTGTATTTCCTTTATTAAAACAAGGTGCAAAAACTGTTGGTAAAAAGTGGATACGTACAGGAATTAATGTAGCAGGAGATGTACTATATAATAATAGACCTATTGAAGAGTCTTTACAAAATCGGTGGCAAGAAGCTAAAACAAATTTAAAAAACAAAGCCTAAAATAAATTAAATCAGGTGTTGGAAGGATCTGGAAGAAAAAGAAAGAAAGTTCATTTTAGTGGTGGTGGTGTGAAACGGCTAAAAAGATCCAAAGATATTTTTGATTGATTATGGTGCAAAGTGGTAGTTTTTATCTAACACTTCCTAGCAAAAGTTCTATGGAATATTTTCCTCAAAATACTCTTGCTTGTTATACTACTAAATTATATCATCCTATTGTACTGGAAAAGGGAGTGTGGGAAACAGCTGTTGTTGAAGTACATTATAAAAGTTCATTTCAGAATGTTTCCAAATATACAAGTAATATTTATTACCGTATCATGAATACAAAAAACTGGAACATAACTCAAATCTTAACAGACCACTATTATCATGTTGATGATATTCTACCTCAAATTAATCATAAAAGTGATATATTAAATCTACAATTAAAAGTCAAAGCATCTGTAAAACGAATTGAGGTTAATAGAGTAATAAAATATCAAGAGAAGCATATAGAAGTACGCCTATCTTCTGAACTAGCAAGAATACTAGGGTTTGATCATATACAGCAGGAAAATATTGCAGTTGCTCATCATGCTCGTTATCCACCTGATTTACAAAAAGCGCTACCTGCACTTATGTATATTTACAGTAATATTGTACAACCACAAATGGTAGGTGACACCATAGCTCCATTGTTACGTATTATAAATACAAATATTATAGAGCATGGTATTAATAATGTACATATTTTTGATAATCCTCATTATGTGCCCGTGCAGCGTAAACAGTTTGATCGAATTATTATTGATTTAAGAGAAAGTACAGGTAATCCGCTTCCTTTCTAATATGGCAGTGTATGTGTAAAATTATATTTTCGTAGACGTAATACAGTATTGTAAATTTTACCATGTGTGAATATTAATAGTAAGAAAAATGCAGTGTGAGTGTATGAGATCAGAATTAGATTTATTTGCTGGTTTACCCACAGAAACCAGTATTATAGGTAATAAAATAGTTATATGTAAGCCTGTGGCTTCGATATCTGATAATGCACCAATAGAATTTGAAGTCCCCGGTCATGGGGATGATTATAAAGACTTACCCCACCCAATGTTTTATATTAAAGGTAAAATCACCAAATCAGATGGTTCTAATTTAACTTTTGCCGATAAGAAAGTCGGCCCTGTAAATGATTTTCTCGTATATTGAAAATCATCGTATATTGAAAAACTACTAAATTATAATGCTGAAGCTAAAACAACGCATTTTCAAACATCAATGTGGTTTAAAGATACTGCAGGGCATATGGACAGTGTGGCCGATAGTAATGTAGGATTTTTCTCATTGCTTTAAGTCAGTCATTTGAATTATTGGGTTATATTCATGCTGATTTTTTCAATCAGGATAAATTTTTACTGAATGGTGTACAAGTGCGTATTACACTAATTCCAGCTAAACCTACATTTTGTCTAACGGGTGACGCAGATGCTGGTGGAAGAGTTGTAATTACAGATGCAACATTGCTTGTGAAAAAGGTTGATTATCACCAGCAGTTAAAGTAGCACAAAATAAAGTATTACAAAATCCTAAATTTAGAATAAAATATCGTAGAACAAAAGTGAAGGTGAAGACAGAAACTCTGCCACAAGGAATTATGGATAGTACACTTCCAGATCTCTTTTCAGGCATAGTGCCTAAACTTATTATTATTGGTTTTGTTACTAATACTGCTTTCAATGGTACTTATCAAACAAATCCATTCAATTTCCAAATTTTAGTATGTCGTTTTTTACACTGTATATTGATGGAACACCGGTCCCATCCAAAACATTACAACCAGATTTTGATAATATATATATATATATATATATATATATATATATATATATATATATATATATATATATATATATATACAAGCATATATTCTACGTTATCTACAGGTTCAAGTATTTATTATTCTATTCAAGGTAATGTAATTTCACTTGCTGAATATTCTAATAGTTAAACTCTACTGGTGTTTGATTTAACTCCTGATTCAAGCGCAAGTGCTGCATTTCATACTAGTCCACAACAGCAAGGAAGTGTACGTTTAAAGGTCCATTTGAAAGAAGCACTGCCATCTCATGTAACAGCAATTATTTATGGTGAATTATCTTCAGAATTAGAAATTGATTTCCAGAGAAAAATATATATTAATTAAAAAATGTTAAATACAATTGAACTTTATGAAGCGTTACAACAAAATTTGCCTAAAGATCATTTTATTGTTGTATATGCTGCTGATGAGTTACCTATGTTTATTCATACATTTCCAGCCGCCATAATTATAAATACTAATTCTAGTGACAAGCCTGGTGAACATTGGGTTGCTGTTTATATATCTAATATGTATGTGGAAGAGTATTTCGATAGCTATGGTATACCTCCCTACATACAACATCATATAAGGTTTTAAAACGAAATTGTCTGTATTATACATGGAATAATAGAGGTATTCAAGGTGATTTATCTCAATTTTGTGGACATTACTGTTTTCTATATCTAGCATGTTGTGCATCTGGTTATTCACTGCACGATTTTTTAAACAAATTCTCACTTACCAAATTGATGCTAATGATATTATGCTTTATTCATTTATGATAGTATGATCATGTTATTTTTTTCTCTCCGCCATTGCCGGTCCCAAGCCCTGGATGAGAAAGGAGGAGGGTTGGGGGTTGCTACCCCCGTAAAAGAAAATAATCTTTGCTGTAGAGGGTTGGAATAAGTACACCCTGCTGTTTCTGTTATGTTTAAATACAACCTCTGTGCTATGTTCAAAATATGCTCATAGAAGGGAATGAGTTCAAATAGGGGTGGAAAAGTAAACCCAACTGCGATGCTACATTTTAACGAGTATACCTCTGCTATTTCAGTTATGTTAAAATAGGGGTTGAAGTATTCTCTGCTAAGTTCGAATAGAAGTTGGAAAAAACGAACTATGTTTAATCTTCGCTATAATTCGTTATGGTAAAATAAGGGTTGAAAAATGAGCCATAAGGGTGGTCTGCTCTGCTGTATGTTCGTAATTACGAGTACACCCCCGTAGTCTTATGTCTGCTATGTGTTATGTGCTATGTTTAAATAGAGGTTGAAAAATGAGCCATATTCTTTTACTAGTTCTGCTATGTTACATAGTCTTATGCTAAGGGGTTGAAAACGAATACACCCTTGCTATGTTTCGTAATTAAAATAGGGGTTGGAAAGCTGTGTGTTCACCACTCCTATTCTCTACTATGTTCGTTATGTTCAAATAGGAGTTGGAAACGAGTTCACTATGTTTCGTAGTCTCTGTCTGATGCTCTATGTTCAGAAAAATAAGTCATACTCCTTTACTAGTTCTGTTATGTTCGAATAGGGGTTTGGAAATGTGCTCATAAAGGAGAGCGAGTACACCCCCTAAAAGTGCTCATAAAAGGGAACAAATACACCCCTAAAATGGAGGTCGTAAAAGACCGTGGGTTCACGTAAAATAACGGTTGAAAAATAAGCCATACTCTTTTATTAGATGTGCTATGTTCAAATAGGGGTTGGAAAATATACCATACTCTTTTATTAGCTGTGCTGTGTCCGTAGTCTTATGTATTATCTGCTTTGCTATGTGTTCGTAGGGGTTGGAAAATATGCTCATAAAAGGGAACGAGTTCACCCCTAAAATGTGCTCATAAAAGAGAACGAGTTCAGCCCCTAAAAAGTGTTCATAAAAGGGAACAAATTCACCCCTAAAATGGAGTTCGTAAAAGACCGTGGGTTCACGGTGTAAGGTGCTCAATTTCCCAGGGGCTCCTGAGTTGAGCGATATTGGCCTAGGTTGGCCTAGGTTGTTCCAGATCGATCCATTTTTTACTACTCACGAGCTTTATTTTTCTCAAGCTTCAATAAACACCTAACATTTCTTCTACAGTTGTAAATTCATATACTCCAATACGGTCTACATAATAAGGTTGTAATACAGAGGCTATAAGAGCAATCACCCTTTCATCCAATGTATATCATCTAACAATTTTGTTAACTTATCAATGGGCATGAGCAAAATAAGGCAAGGAAAGATCCTTTTAACTTTAATAACTAATACAACATCGTACGCTATGTAATATAAACTTAAATTCCTAAACCACCTTAAATACAACCTTAGCACTAAAATTCTAAAACGTTTAAATACACATTGAAATATGATTGCACACTCCCGCGCTTGGAGAAGCATTATGATACCGAAATCAATTTGAACAGTGAATGTCAACATACAAAATAGCTTGTAGCACTATCCAAAAGACCGCGCACTCAACCATGCTAAAACCATAAAAATAGGTTCGCAATCTACCTTAAACGTGACGGGATTTGTGAAGTAAAAGGCAGTTAGAATCTTCCGGAGGCATGTGGAACGGAGACCTTTAGTTTGGGTTGCGAACCCCAAACAATTCTCACACATGGAAACTACTGAATGACGTTAACATCCACCCAGTTCCTCCAAGAAGTAACTTAAACAAATGCAATTCTTAGGGGCGTAGATAGCCTGGCTCAGAATTAATTAGAAACATGGGAGTAGAAATTCAAAGATAAAATTCGATAACACAGAAATAATTTAGAATAAGAATTTAATAATCTGATCTTGAATAATTGAATATTCACAGAGCATGGTATGGACTGGTAAGACTTAAAGACTAGAGAAGACAATGCATAATCACTTACTTTTGGTAATGATGATGAGCAGAACCTCTGATGGACAGAATGACGGAGTGACAAAACAAATTATGAATAATCTGACTCGCAGGGTTTCGACGTCAAAATAGAACTTCCCATACCCCGAAGATAATCCGGAAATATTTATATGATTTTATCGTCATGTCAACATTCTTGCACATTCTTTTTGAGCCTTCCTAGTTCTAGAAGTCATAGCCGGTCATTTGCATTGTAGAGGTCAAGGCACTCTAAGTTTTCCATTGGATTATGAATCCTAAAGAATATTCAAACTGCCTCCACTCCATACATGCCTATTCTATACACATTTTAAAATTCAATTAAATATTTTGTTTCATTATACATTGTGGTACACAATTACTTAATTGATAATAAAACATTTTTTAAAAAACTGAAAATATCATATTTTACGAAAAAGGAATTAAAACCAATAATGGTTTTCTAATCTTATATATTATATACTTGCTTTACTTAAATTTAAAAATAACTCATATTCTTTGAAATAATGGATCCTTTAGTTTAATAACATAATTTCTGCTGATACTATACCACTACTACTATTAATAATAAGTAATTCAATTACTTAAATACGAGTTGTTCTAAAAAAAACTAAAACAAGTATATGAATTCTTTACCCGCATTAGTTATAATATATGTTGCCTTAAACGTAATAAAACTTTCTGTAGTATATAATTTTATAGCATTTATTTTTCAATAGAAATAATCCTATCATACATCAGAAACATTTGTTAGTACTGCTATCAAATAGATACTTTTCTTTTCTCTGTTTTAGGTGAAAGTACTTTAAGGATGTAAATTCAATACTCTAATTAGTAAAGCAAATGAAAATATGATACGATATTTTGGTTACAAGTAAAACACTAATGATCTACTTGAATGCTACTTAAAATCGTATTAAAATCATGACGTATTTAATTGTATTAGACAGACGCAAAACTCCTTTTAGTAAAATATTAGAATTTAATTTTACTTTTGATTAAATTCACTAATTTTGCTACACTATTTCCATTATAAAATAAAAATCAAATTTCTCTTTCTTTCTAATGTTTTCTTCCAACTGTAACACGCCCACTTATGTACCTGAATTATCTGAGTGAAGACGTGGTATGTATGAAGAATGCACCCATCACATACATATTTTATAATATTTATCATGTTCAAAATTCAAGAGTAAATTACGTACAGATTCAAATAAATATATGCAAATCTTCAGAATTATAGAACGCCCAGCTAAATAATTCGAAACAAAATCGTAACCACGTGTTAAAGTATCTAAAAATTGAGTTTGCGGGAAAATGCTAAGCGACATTTCAACTATTAATTTTATAACAAGGAAATTATAGAGTGAAACGTTTAACCAAAAATAAGAAATAATTACTCCCAACTGGAAAATTCTAACTTTCCACCGAAGTGTTCTGGTAAAATCACTCTATCTCCATCTTAAATGTTACATATGACTTCCTTCCATATACTGTTGTAATTAAAGTTCAACCTATAACACGATATGGCACACGAACCGGTAAATCACTCACCTTTCTAAAATATACTCCTAATATATTAATTTTGCTAATAAATTTATTACGACGTCATCGTTAATTTGAAACTTGTTTATTGACAATAGCGAGTAAAGAAATAAATTAACATATACACACATTCGCGCGCGATCTATGTCACTTGTGTACAGGAAAACCCTCTCAAATGATGTCATAACACTATCATTCACTTCTTTCATTAGGTAACATATTTATATCATTTTACGTCACCTTAAATGACCTTTCCGTTCTCTTGACGTCCTTCTCTCAACTACGAATACCAAACTTATTCCTAGGACTGCTGAATCAGCGTAATTTAATTCTACGTAAGGGCCTGGGAGCTGCTGAATAAGAGTATCAACTTTTAGTACATATACTCTACTGTCCAAAGATAATATTTTTCTTTTCTTTTTTGCTTACGTCCCTTCTTTGAATTATGATTCAATATGTAATGAAATTATACCGAATCAGCACGCATGGCTTACAAAACATAAACTGTCAAAAATAACATACAATTCTCACATTTGCGGTACCTAAGTGTGCCTAACGTACGCAATGTTTTGTCTGAGCTGCATACACTATATTGTTTCTCCTTAGTATATTATTTATCGTGATATGTCCCTGTAAATTTTCATGGCTCAATGTTTATACTACGCAAACAGAAGCAGGAGTACACTCTCCCTGACAGTACCAGAGTAACAATATCAGATAAAATTAATTTTATCATACAAAAGAACTTCAGAGTTTTACCAATTTCGTAAACGCATATGAAAACATAACTTAGAATTTCATATCTATTCTCAACGTAGCAAACTAAAGCCATTACCATATATCACACACACACGACACAAACATATTGCAGCATTAATATCGCATGTGAGACAACTGAGGCAATGACAGTCTAAAATAATTCAGATTTAGTAATATGCCTTATATCCAACGAAGACTGATAGAGCATAGAAGTATTAAAATATGAAGTTATTAAAAGCATCGTTTTTCTAAACAACATATATAATTAGCTTATACACTTGTGTAAGTGATTAATATTACATTATAATGTCACAGAACCATTTACGCTAAATTGATATGTAAAACTGTTCAGGAGATGCGGTGAAAACTGTTTTCAACATTAATTAATTATTTAATTATGATGAGTAGTTATAACTAGACGTAGAAAAAAGTAATTGTATAATACTAGGGAAACAAGGTATTTGATCCTTAATAGGGTGCATAAGAAAAAGTTAGGTAATAGGGCGCGCGGCGTACAAAGTACAACATACTCTAATTTGGCCTCTAAAGACATACTTGCTGTACTTTTGAGTCCTAAGTTGTTTTTTTAAACAATTTATATGTTAAAAAATTTCAAATTTGACAATGTTTTTACAACATTTATTTAAACTTATCATGTTAAGCAGTAACAGGTTAAAAAGACTAGAAGTTAGGAAAACTTGACTTTATTACTAGAAATGAATATAAAACGGACACTCCTGTAATATCATAAGCAACAAGAACAACGTTTCATAAGTTTTCCATCTCTTACTTGAAAATGTCTTAGTCATCTGCAGATGAGGAACCTTGACCTGCTCTCCCTCCTGCACATTCTTGACACGTGAACTTTGTGTGTTCTCTGCAAAGAAGAGATTGCACGGTGGATATCTGGTACGACTTCTGTTTTTGACACATCCGCACAAGTAACAACGTGCAGGTGAGTTTTGATAGGCATTATCCTCCACTGCACGTGCGGGTGTTAATTGGCCAGCTAGTTCCGTTATTCTTTCCCTCAACAGTATAGGGAGGGTTGGAATGGATGCTCGTCGTACCACGTGTTCCTTGCAGAGGTCTCTGCCCAAACTCTTTAGAAAAATTCGTCTATTTTCTGCTTCTTCAGGTACACTGCTTCTTACAATCATGAAGCTGTTTATTCCACTGATGTTCATTGGTGAAAAGAAGATTGTCAGGGACCATCTGTTACTTCTTCTTGAGACAATGTAAGCGGACTTCATCTGAACAATTCTTCTGTCGATTCCACCTTTATACTTGTTGTAGCATGCTAGTAGATAAGGTTTCATTTTCTCTGCACTGGAAGGGTCAATTGCACCTGTTTTGTGCAAAATTGGTAGCGATAGTACAACTTCATTACGTTTAGGCACATAGGATAACAATGTGCAGTTTGTTTGGCACAGAACAAATTAGAACATCGTTGCCTCCTTCTGGAGTTTAAAAATACTGGTTGTATTTCTCTTTTATTTTTCTTTAGCGTGCATGTTCCAGTAATACGATGATTTTCCAAAAGTTCTTTTTTCAGTGCAATTGAACCATACAAGTTGTCAACTGTCAGATGTCCTGTTCCTGATATTGGCATTGTCATTCTCAGTGTTATATCCCTCGCAGTGTTGCTAACCCTGCGTGGACCTTTTGGTTGTTCCCACTATACACGCCTAAATTAGTGGTATAAAATGCCCTTGGCTCATTCCATGTCAAATGAACCAATGTCATTTGCCCTTATGTCATGGATTTTCTTCATATTTTTTCTTTGGGTAGATACCCATGAGAAATGACCACAGGAATATTTGCAGACTTTTATCTCCTAAAGGAACCTCAGGAAAAATAAATGAAAATCTGGCATTTTCCGAGACTTCTGCGGCGGAAAAATCGACATGTAATGTTAAAAATTTTGTAACTCCCTTATTTTTAGGCCAATTGAAGGGTTTCTGGTGTCAAATTAAAGCTAATAGTTTGTACTGTTCAGAACTACTGTTGAATCTGAAAAAGTGGTTTATAGAAAATAGATACAAACGCTGAAACACAATTTGTGTGATTTATATGTGATTTTTGTAAAACAATCATATCTGCTAAATCGCTGAAAACACAACCACCATATTTTTACCTCAGATTCACCTAAATATGTATGTTCAATAGTGCAAAAACGAAAAGGGTGTCTTTTGTGGTTTGTCAGTACGAAATTATAATGCAGGTACATGACTTATGGCACGTTATTAACATGCGTTGAATATTGTACAACAATCACAGGCACACTGTTGGTTTTTTTATGTTCACAGAGATATACAAAGAATATCTGGGTAAAATGTAGGAGTTACAACAACACATTAGTTACACATATACAGGCAGATACAACTACAAAAAATACCTGAATAAATTAAAGTTTAAAATGTCCCCTTCTTTTGCATCAGCTGGTAAGTTGAATTATGAATGGTCTCAGCAACTGATGTTTGAACACTGTCTTCAATGAAGTAGTTTCTTCCTGAAATTGTTTTCAAGTTTTTACAGTGGAACCTCTTTGATAATACAGTATTTTCAAATGGCACTCAACAATAGTCTTCTGTTTCTAACTAACTAACTCTATGGCCTATGGAACCCGGAGGTTCAATGCCGCGTTCACAAAAGCTCTCCACTGACTTCTATCCTTAGCTAACTGCATCCAGTTTCTACTTTGTATTTCAATCTCTGCGAGATCCATCTTAATATTGTCCTCCCATCTGCGCCTAGGTCTTTCTAATGGTCGTTTTCCGATTGGTCTTCCAGTCAAGACTTTGAAAGCATTTCTACTTTCTTCCATTCTAGCTACATGACCCGCCCACCTAAGCCTCCTAGACTTGACGACCCTAACAATGTTGGGTAGACTATATAAATTATGTAGTCTTCTGTTTCTTACCAAAAAAATGTATTCGGAGGTCCAGACGGGTGCATACATTGAACTTTTGCATCCCTCTCAGAGTAGGAGATTTCAATGACTTTTCCTACTTACCACTTCCTGTCATACTGAACAGCGTAAAACTTATCTTGTGACACTTTGATGAAAGTATCCCTATCCTTACATCCAAGCACAGCTTGAAATGATGTCTTTGATGATGATGTTTTCTTCACAAGGAGGGTTGATCCATGCAGAGGCTGGAAGAAATTGTTTTCTCTTGTTCCTGGTACTGTGTTGGCAGTTTCAAAACGTTTTTCCAAAAACTGTGTGCTTTCTTCTATTTCTTTTTCATCAACGTAGAATGATGTTATTCCTTTTACATTTTCAGAGCTCCTTCGTGGCTAAGCGGTTAGCGTACTCGCCTTTGGCGTGGGAGACCCGGGTTCCATTCCCGGCGGGAGCTCATGTGGTTCGGATTCCACGTTAATCAGTAGGTCCACGTCTCATATAGCCTCGCTGCTGAACGGGACGTTAAACTCAAAATCAACTCAACAACTCAACTCCTTTTACATTTTCGTCAGCAAATTTGTACACACCTTCTGCACTTAAAATGTGACCATCTGTAGTTCTTTGGAGACTTGCTCTAGTAACAAGTCTCTTAATGGTACCACCTATTCCATCACATGCATTTTTCCCATGGCTTGTGGCAAAAAAAATCCACTCAGACGTTAAGCCATGGTCTTGATGATAGTGACAAAGGTTAATAAAGTTTTTATAGTTCTTGTACTGTGCCCCGGATCCGTCACTAAAGTAAATTGCATGTATGAGGGTCGGATTTTCAGTTAATATGTACTGTATGAATTTCTTCTGAAATATAAAAACGTGCAGATATCATGTTTTAGACAGTTACTAATGAAACACATTGACAATGAGGTAAGTTCCGTATCTTTCTTCGTATAAACAACAACAGGGTGTATTGTAACTTGGATATTGTGCCAATGGAAGCCTTGAGTAGCATCTTGCACAATGCAGTTGTAAATTTCACTAAAAATCTACCAATATAAGACATTCATTAATTGCTAATTTGGTTTTCACTTCTTTCAGGGAAGCACTCTGAGAACTGACAATGAAATGATGTTTTGTCAAAGTGTCCAGTTTATTAACTAGAGTATTGATGAATTCATCAACAGATTTAGCTAATGTTTCAAGCATAGAACGATATGTTTGGAGCTCGAAATTTGTTTTATAGATTTTGGTAGTGAACAAAAGTAAAATTTCAAAATGGCGCCCAGATTTTCAAAATGATGGCCATCCACGCTATAGGGCGCAGTTTTCGGGTTTTTGACTTGAAATTTTATGAAAAGAAGCACGAGACATACACAATTTACTGTGCGTAATATTAAAGTGGAGCAATGTCAACTTTCAAAATGACTGTCGATTTTTAAAATGGCGGCCATCTACACTCCAGGACGTAATTTTCAGTATTTTGACTTGAAATTTTGAGAATAGAAGCAAAAGACATAAAATTTAGTGTACTTAACAATCAAGTGATCCAATGTAGTTTCAAAATGGCGGCCATCCACTCTATACGGCGCAATTTTCAAAATTTACGTGAGACACCTGGTCATTAAACCCACTAGTAAAGTAATGTGGATATGTGTGATGGGGAGTGAGTGAGCGAGAATGTCATTGCAATTGACTTCATACAATATTTATGATATCCTTCCGTATTCATAAAATAATGTTTCAATATATTAATTTTTGCACATTAGGCGTTAGTCTCAACCAAGCCAAATGTAAGCAATGTAGTAAACATTCCAACAAAATGCAACATTTCCATAGTTAATAACATGTTAATGTTAAATGTTAATAACGTGCCATAAGTCGTGCCCCTGCATTGAAATTTCTTACTGACAAACCACAAAAAACACCGTTTTCATTTTTGCACTATTGAACATACATATTTAGGTGAATCTGAGGTTAAAATGTGGCGGTTGTGTTTTCAGTGATTTAGCAGATATGATTGTTTTACAAAAATCACATGTAAATCATACAAATTGTGTTTCAGCGTTTGTATCTATTTTCTATGAAAACCGTTTTCTGATTCAACTGTAGTTCTGAACAGTAGAGACTATTAGCTTTAATTTGACACCAGAAACACTTCAATTGGTCAAAAAATAAGGGAGTTACAGAATCTGTAACATTACATGTCGATTTTTCCGCGGCAGAAGTCTCGGAAAATGTCATATTTTCATTTATTTTTCCTGAGGTACGTTTAGGAGATAAAAATCTGCAAATATTCCTGTGGTCATTTCTCACAGGTATCTACCCACAGACAAAATATGAAGAAAATCCATGATGTAAGGGCAACCATAAAATCTGATATTGGTTCATTTGACATGGAATGAGCCCCTTGCATCACATAAGAAAAACATCTTTAATACCGTATCTTGCAGGTTTGTTCGGCATGTACTCTCTGAAACCACATCGCCCACGAAATGCCTCCAACATTTCGTCTACAATACCATATTCAATAACAGAGTAGTACTTTTGACAGCTACGAACAAATCTTTCAAATACTGATCTAATTACACCTAATTTGTCAGTTGCTTTGCGCTGTCGCCTTGTTCTCATGCCGTCACGCCGTGTAGCTCGTAACAAAAATTTGACACGTTTGATTGACATTGTTGAACAAAAATACTCAATTCCTAGTCCATCGTTTGCCCATACATCTTCCATACGTGTATCCGAGGACCGCAACACACCAGCAAGAAATAACAAACACATAACAGCATGGATTTCTAATCGGTCAGTCTCTTTAGCGTCCCTTTCACGAGCATAATTTGCTCTATTTTTCCGTATCAATATATTTTCAATGTGTACTCAATAATTTCGTCAATGAGCGAGTCAGGGAAAGAAATTGCAAGTTTCTCATATGGTTTTCGTTGCCAAAGCTTCATCTTTTGGTGTACGAAGATGCACTCCTATTCTTTCCGCTCGAATAACATTTTGCCTTCGAACTCTTCCAAGTAAATTAGCATCGTTCATGTGAGCATTCCATTCAGTTTTCTTGTCTTTTCTAATTAACACATCCCGGTTTACTGTTCCATCAATATCATTTTCTTCTATTGCAGTTTCTTTATTAGCAGACATTTCTGACTCCGTATCGTGATCACTGTATCCCAATTCATCTTTGGACTGAGCAGATCCTTCCCGTTCGATGACATCTTCTTGAGCAGGTTCACTATATGTACTACCATCTTCGTTATTTGCTAACAACTGTCTACGCAAAGTTTATATACCAGGTTCAACATTTCATTCTTCTTCTTGGATTTCTTTTCCAACTCTATCAAGTAAAGAAAGCAAAGGATTTCTTTCTTCATTTTCCATTGTAGCCAAAATATCTTTACCACAAAATTCTACAAAGTAACAGGTCTATTTACAGATTCAAATTATAATACATTACAAACACACAACACACGGCGACATCAAACGCAAAACAAGACTATTTCACTGATACAAGTACGTAAAATGTTTGTAAAAACAATGCCGGTGTAGGGCGCGCGGCGTACAAGTGTCCCTACAAAAACCCACACAATAGGGCGCGCGGTGTACAAAAGAAAACACTGCTACCAAAAACGCATAACCTAGCCAGCGCTGAGCGGCAAACTCGTTCTCTCTCTAAGGGTCAGGTAGAGGAATAGTGGGCGTAGATAGGGTGGTGAGTGAGCGGTGGAGTTGCCAAATTAAAAGTTTTGCACACCGTGCGCCCTATTACGGGTTAAAGAAATAATTCCCGTAGTTTCCATAAATACTTTGCTTTAAGCAATAGACCAATGTAATAATTTTCTTGTGCTTTATGAATGGTTTTGATTTCAATTTCAAATAAGCAGAATAATATTAATCATTTCTCTTTAAAACCTTGTAAAACATTTACCTAGGTAATATAATACTCGATTAAACTTTTTTCGAAATAAAGTCATTTAAAAAGAAACCAGTTTGAATTACATTTAACTTTATATGTACTTGTTTGAAATATGGTGGCTAAGACAATTAAAAATTCAGTTATTGTGGATATGGTTTTCCTGTATATCCCACTGATGTTTTAACTGATATAAAACAGTTAAAATGTTGGTTGTTTTTCACTGATTAGGAAAGTATTGTATCCTTTTTAAGGAGGACAGTACAGATGGTATGTTAATGTAAGTTTTCATCTTCCGTGTAGATAAAAATGCAATCCTCTATGTTGAAATTCAGAAAATTGTTTCTGTTTGTTTCGGACAACAATTTTAGCATTACGATGCATTAGTTTATTAGAAACAGATTACATAAGTTTTACTATGAGAGTACATCTCATTCCGATAAGCAAACAGTACAAAATTCCCGTATTGTTATACTTTAGTTATGGATACAAAGTTGTATAAAGCAAAGTTGTAACTTTTTAGTACAAAGTTTATAAATAATTTTGCTGAATATTCTTCCTGATTTGCAAAACAAGGTAAGGCGTTTCATTCTAAATTCCTATTTTTTTTATTTTTCATCAGGAGTAATATACAATCACTATTAGCACTAATTGCTTACGTTCAGAGGCAGTTATGTAACGTTGTCTACAATTTTGATTGAAATCTTCCCTGTTGGTTCTATGTAAAGAAAGCTGATGCTGCTGTTGTTTGTAACAATTATTTCTCAGAAGAAAAACTAGTTAAAATGTGCGTAAATGTTATTTAGGTGCATCTATGTCCATATAAGTACTACTCTCCTAATTGAAGATTCAAGGTTCAACGATTAGCAGCACGAAATCTATTTATGTTGTAGTGTACAAATTTAGACAGTTGAATAACGTTAGCACATGTTTGAATATGGTACTTCAAATTTAGTTGTGTAATGCTATTATAGAACAACAAAGTTTGAAATAAATGTTTCAGTAACGCTTTCTCCGAATGAAATCAACAACCATTATTAACTTACTTAAGTAAAAGGTACTGTTTTAAACAACCTCATTTGCAAGAATCATATATATATTTCCTTACATGGAATAACTGAAGGGTTGGATGCAAGAACCAGTTAGGTGCTTTTTAGCGAATTTAATATTTTCACATGTTCTAGTAGGAAAAAATTACGATACCCTTTGTGCAAAAATCTTGTGGATCGATGAATATATTCAGTGGTATATTGTTGAAACTTCGTTCAAAATCTTGATGTTGGTTCTTACACTGTTTGTTCCTACTCTTGCGGAGATCTATCGGATAAAACATAATTAAAAAAACGAAATAAAGAAATATACTTCATTAGTGCAAAGTTGCTCTTTGTTAGCATATGTTATTTTCTACTATCGCTGACAGATATATATATATATATATATATATATATATATATATATATATATATATATATATATATATGTGTGTGTGTGTGTGTGTGGGTATGTGTAGTCTTTGAAAAGAAAATCGACCATGTTTGGGAGGTTATTCTAGGTACTAAGATAAGAAAAGTTATAGACCAATCTGGGGGAAGAAATCTGTAATTTTGGAGTTATAATATGAAAAAATATACACATATGAAAATTAAAGGGCCACATCAGGAACACTTTGGCGCCCACCGTACTCGGATCAAGTTTCGAGTCAGAAACTAGTATGTGCCCTATCCACATATCCATGTTTCATAATCTTTTTTTATTTCGGAGAAACTTTTATAGAGTTAAGCAGTTTAAATTGTACGTCCGTATCCAAACTCTACAAAAATTGTCGCGTGAGTTCCGCAGGATACATGTATGTACTGGATAGTGCACATATCAGATACTACATTTAGTCCTGAACTTACGCCTGCAAGACTCATAATATTTTAGATATGAAACTTCAGTTCATTTCTAATGTCCACCGCACCATATAACTGCGGTTTCTGCATGCAGAATGGTCATTACTTTTTGTCTTATCTTGTTCAGGAATCACTCCCGAATTTTTGTCGGGGATATTATTAATCACCCTATATACATGGCTTGTATAGCACAATGCCATAAAACAAACTTAAAGTGTAAACTGAATAAATAATTTCGTTGCTGTTATTATTAACTATTAGAAACATCATTATTCAATTTAATGCGTAAAACTCAAATGTTACAAGCATACTGATAGGCATAAGACAACATTCTATACTTACAATCGCAATCGGCTGAAAAGTATAAAATGAAACGCATATAAATATTTTAAATTCATCGAATGATAATATATAATATGAGATGATGCTAACTAACTAACTAACTAACGCTATGTCCTATGGAACCAGGAGGTTCAATGCCGCGTTCACAAAAGCTCTCCACTGACTTCTATCCTTAGCTAACTGCATCTAGTTTCTACTTTGTATTCCAATCTCTGAAAGATCCATCTTAATATTGTCCTCCCATCTGCGCCTAGGTCTTCCTAATGGTCGTTTTCCGATTGGTCTTCCTGTCAAGACTTTGAAAGCGTTTCTACTTTCTTCCATTCTAGCTACATGACCCGCCCACCTAAGCCTCCTAGACTTAACGACCCTAACAATGTTGGGTAAACCATATAAATTATGTAGTTCCTCGTTATGAAGTTTCCGCCATTCCCCATTCCCGTTCCTCTTGGGCCCGAATATTCGTCTCAGGATCTTGTTCTCAAATACTTTCAGTCTATGTTCTTCCTTCAGAGTAAGTGACTATGTTTCGCAGCCATATAAAACAACATGCATGATTACCGTTTTTTATATTTTAAGCTTCAAATTTCTCGACAGAATTCACGACGACAAGAGATTTTGAACCGAATAGTAACACGAATTCCCTGCTTTTAGTCTACATTTAATTACTCCGTGAATATGATTTTCCTCTGCTAATATTGATCCTAGGTATTTGAAACTATCCACTTTATCAAAAGTATTATTTAATATTTTAACGCATCCATAATTTGCTGTATTCTGGTCCCGACGCACTTCCATGTATTTAGTTTTCTCTGCATTTACTTCTAAACCCATGTCCCTGCAAGCGTTTAATAAGACCACTGCATTTCTTTCTATGTTCTCGGATCATCACCTATTAAATTTACGTCATCAGCATATGCCATAACCTGGTGAATACCGTTCAACTCTAGGCCCTGGTTCCTAGCTTTGATTTTCCTTATAGCGTATTCCAGAACGAAGTTAAATAATAATTGCGACAACGCATCTCCTTGTTTCAGGCCATTCTCGACGTGAAAGTTCGTGGACAAAAATTTACCTACCCGGACTTTACTTTGGGATCCATTTAAATATATCTTAATTAATATAATTAGCTTTCTCGGTATTCCAAGTTCTGTAAGAACGTTGTATAATGTTTCTCTCCTAACCGAGTCGTACGTCTTTCTAAAATCAATAAATAGTTGATGTACCGGGGTATTGTATTCCCACTTGTTTTCGAGTATTTGGCGAATGGTAAATATTTGGTCGATAGTTGATCGATTCCGTCTAAATCCGCATTGATAATCTCTAATAAGTTCATCTGCGTATGGGGTCAGCCTTGCTAATAGAATATTTGAAAGAATTTTATAGGATGTTGACAGAAGAGAGATGCCTCGATAGTTATTACAGTCAGTTTTGTCGCCTTTCTTGTGAATTGGAACAATGATTGATTCTTTCCACTCTTGTGGCAATTCTTCCTTGTTCCAGATAAGGAGAATGAGTTTGTGCATCTTGTTCCACAATTTTTCGCCTCCAGCTAAAATTAACTCAGCCGGAATTTCATCTACACCCGGATATTTGTGTTTCTTTAATTTCTTTATAGCAGTTTCTACTTCTATTCGGTTGGGTTCTGGAATATACGGTTCTGATATGTGTATCTCCTTTTCTCCAGGCACACTAGTCTTCGGATGCGTGTTAAGCACACCGTCAAAGAAATCTTTCCATCTATTTAAGATGCTATCCGTGTCAGTGAGAACTGTACCGTCAGATTTCTTTAATATATAAGCACGAGGTTGATAGCCTTTCTTAAATTCGTTGATTCCCTTATACATGTCCCGGATGTTTTTAGTTTTACTATTATCTTTATCAGTCCTTGTCCGAGGCTTTTGTGTTTATTTCTGAACAAGTGCTTTTTCTTTACAGGATGAGGTTGTTAGTCCTACCCGAACCCCCAAGCTGGAGGACCACTCTTAGTCGGCTGTCTGCGACTGCTTATTCTGTATATTCGCAGCTAACTAACCTCTATATCTAGAGGCCTTCTCTTCGATCCGCAACCTGAGGTCGCGCCATGCCGTGGTGACATGAACCCACGTTACAGATGATGCTAAATGTAGAAAAGTAAGCAAATCCTTCTTAAATGTTTTCGTTTCATCATTTAAACAAATATTTAACTAAAAGACACAAAATATTCATACTGGTTCATAATATAAACTCGTATATTCTTTATATAAATATACATACTTGCATATAAATAAGAAGACGAAACAATATTAGACTATAAAAATCCCTTTTACGATATATTATATCCTTTATCGTTATATATATTATCTCCAATATCGAAGTCACGGAAGTTTACAGAGAAAATATTAAATAATTTAAAGCTAAGTACATTTGTTGCGAAAGGAAGTACATGCATAATATATGTATATGTATATATATATATATATATATATATATATATATATATATATATATATATATATATATATATATATAGGCATAATGTTATACTCATGTTGGTACCTTTTAAACACTTCATAATGTACAAAAATAAATCGTTTCGGTAGATATGGTAGCACCAAAACAAATTACAAAGAATATTAAAAATAAAGGTTTATGCACTTTTTTGAAGTTTATTTCCAATCCATTTAAATAAGAATTGTACAACACTTAGAGCTTTAGAAGATGAAGAAAATTCAAGCAAACATAGATTCATCTGAATACGTGTGGACAATGCCAGTAGATTTTTTTCTTCTGGAAAAATTAACAACACTTACTTCTGTAACTATATGCGATAAGATTTTAGAGATATTTAATAGATCGGGCTTACCAGTAGCTATTTCAACTGATAATACTTTTGTCTTTGTTTCGGAACATTTTAAGAAATTCCCTTTCGCTTTAAGTATTAAACATTTTAGATTGTGCCCATACCATCCAGGTTGGAATATCTCTGATTGTTTTATAAAAATCTTAAAATCATCGTTGAGAACATACTATTCAAATAAACAGCATCTTCAGTCCACTCTCATTGCAGACCTTCAAAATGCCTCAAATCTGAGCGGGAATTCTGGACTCAAGATATCACCTATCAAAGCCTTCTTAGCATGACCAAATTGTACCCCTATTGAAATCCGATTTGAGATTGTAAAGTCAGGTCTTGCTGGAGAAACATATAATGATATTTGGCAATGTGTATTATCAAATATGGAAAAAAGTAGAAATCATAGACGAAAGTTAATGTGGCAACGTTGAAAGTGATGTTAAGCTTACTGTTGATGATAAGGTTTTGTTAAGCTCATACATAAAATCTTCTTTAAATTATAATACTGCCGTGTCTCTGAGTGATAAATGCAATGGACCATGTTATTAGAAAATTCTTATAATCCAATACCATTTTGATCTAGATGAAAATGATAACTTGGGATCATACTGCAAAATACACGTATCGGAAATTAAAATTTATAGAGTTTCCCTAAGATTGATTTTTGAAAAAATCTGGCACTGGAAGGAGTAAATTAAATTTTTGTAAGTTTTAATGCTTGTATTATATTGTGGATATTCTAAAGAAATTCATTCTGTGTTCTTTTATTCCAATATTAATATTTCCTTATTGGTAGCAATTAATTTACATTTTTGTGTTGTTGGGAGTATATGTTTTGTAATATCCATTAAAATTTTGTCAGGGGATTATATTACTTAGAATTGATTACAAACAATTTTGTTGTAAAAGATTTACTATTGTTATGCTAATTCATCAATAAAAAGTTTTGGATTTTAAAGAGTTTTTTTCATCTTTAAATTGGTAACACGTTATTGATTGTGGGAGAGCTCGACGCTCACCTAAGTCCTTTATTTTGTTGCCAATTGTTTGAAATTCAACTCTGTGGAGTGTGCTGCCATCTACCTTCCTGCTAGAATATTGAACATATGTTGAATAAGTGTGCTCTGGTTATGAGAAAACACGTTTTGTACAGAAAGAAAATACAGTGAACTCACCGCGCACCCGCGACAAACAACGTTGTAAGTCTTTTCAGATTAATTAGGGGATTTCACAGTGGATAAACACGACCTGCAAATTATACAATTCTTGCTGGAGGTTTCAATGACACAGAGGAGTATTCTGTACTGCCAGGTACAACGCACCAAATTCTGAGGAGCTGATTACACAGTCGGGTGATGAAAAAGATGAGATGATATATTTGAGTTTTACGTCCCGCGGACATGCCAGCTAGCCGAAAGGAGACGGTGATGATGAAATAATGAATAGTGTGGGAGGAACCAGGAGAACCCCGAGGAAAACCAAGCACACGGTGTTTGTCCAAAACAAAATTCATTTGGCGCTAGCTAGGAATAAACCAGGGACACCAATCATCAGAGGTAAACGCTCTACCACTGAGCCATCATAGCCTCAGTCGGGTGATGAATTTAGCGATGCAGGAGAACCTGAGAACTGTGACCACGACAGTGCAGGTGAAACTTCAGCTGGAGAAGAATACTACAAAACAACAAATGGTGTAGTAATTTATGGTCGTGACAATGTCACGCTCGCCCAAAATCACGCCGCAGGAGTAAAAACAATATTTTTCTCCATCTTCTGGGCGAAAAAGCTGACGGTAAAAGCTAAAACTGTTGTGGAGTGTTTTCAATTATTCTTTCCAGATGATGTGATTGACACGTTGGTAGCATATAGTAACATAAAGTTGGCAGAAATGAAAAAGTATTATTGAGAAAAAGATGATTTGGACACTATTTCTATTGAGATGAATGCATTGCTCGGTATCATTATTTAGCAGATCAAATAAAATCTTCTTATAAGCAGATCTCAGATTTATGCCAAACAGAAAGCACACCACCGGGACATTTTCATATAGTGATTCGTTCTAACAGGTTTTATGTTCTTTTGAGAGCTCTACGCTTTAATGACATTACTATGCAATCTGAAAGAAAAGTGCTGACAAACTAGCTCCTATCAGAGTATTTTCAGGGTTTTGTAGAAAGGTGTAAGAAGTGGGACAGTACATGTGAGTATGTAACTGTAGTTGAGATGTTCGAAGGTTTTCGGGTACGTTGTCCGTTTCTACAATATATTTCTCAAAAACGTTGTAATGTATGCTAGCGAAATATTTGCTCTCGTCGATTCGCGTATGTTTTAAACGAGTAACATGTAAATATAAGTGGTAAAACAGCCCGATGGACCTTTAAGTGACGAGAATTTACAAGGTAGTGTGGTGAAACGAATGGCACAGCCAATTATGAATATTGGACATACTATTACAATGGATAATGTGTTCTCCTCTGTTAGTCTTGTAAATGAACTTATCAGAGAACACAACCTTACAGTTGTTCCCACTCCGAGAAAGAAACAAAAAGAAAATCCCACCGATAATGGTGAACACAAGAACCAGGCAGGAATATGAAAGCCTGTTTCCCTTTGGAGAAGAATCAATGGTTGTTTCTTACATGCCGCGGAATTACAGGAACGTGATACTCATCTCAAGTATGCACGATGGTGATGAAATTGATGAAACGTCAGGTTACGTACTTAACCCAGAGATCATTACGTTATAACGTTACGAAGGGTGGTGTAGATGTTGTGGACGAACTCAAAACGCACTATTCTGTGCCCAGAATCTTATTTAAATGACCTCTTTTGTTTTCTTCAGTACAATGGACATTGCTGGCAATAACTCTCAGATCATATACTAGATAAACACAGCAGATTCTATACTGCGTAGGCAGTACTTGAAGAAATTAGTCTTGGAACTGACGCAACTTCACATTGAAAATAGAGCTGCTTATGTCGGCATTCATCTTGATCTTCGGATAAAAATTCAAAACGCCAGTGGACAAAGTATAGTAATAAAGAATTCCCTGCAACTAGAACAAGAGTAAAGTGCAGTTTTTGCCCTAAAAAGAAAAACAGAAAAAAGATGGCAAGGTGTGTTAACTGCATACGGGTTATTTGTGGTGAGCCAACGGTTACACTGTGCAAGGACTGTCATGTACCATCTCGTGAAATAAGTCATGTAGATTGAAAGAATTACCCATCAAGAGTATGACAATTATTATTGATAATGCAGGAATTGTGTAAGCAGGACAATGTATGTGAGATAGTATTTTCTTTCAATTGTCGTGTGGTGGTGTTTGATATAATTGGATTATACAGAAATCTTTAGTTATAGATTATATAATACTCATGTGTATGTAGCAGAATGTGAAATTTTTATGCCTATATGAATTTCGATATTTTTTCCAGTATGTTTATGCATAACATGAGTGGATAATATACAAATGTATTTGGGTGAAATTTAAAAAGACATTTTTAGAAACAAGATCAGTAGGATATCCTATCAATTTGTATGTAGGATATCCTGTGTAATTCCTATGTCGAATAATGTATGTTTACAAATTTTGGAAAAAAATTCGGTATTCTTCCAACTGCTAAATTACCAAACAATACATCTCAGAAGTGGCCTACCGAGCTGTATCTATAGCAATAGATGACCAACCAGTTTGAAGAATACCGCTTTGGTTAGGTTAACGTAGGTCACCTACTGTTATAGATGCATGCAGGTAGGTCATCAGTCTCTTCTAAATGCTGACCTTACCTAATCAGTTGATAGGATACCAAATAGGTTAGATTATATCACCTATTATAAATACTTCCCGGTAGGTCACCAGTTAGAAAAATACTAGTATGTAAGTAAATATGAATGAGTGAAAACCATATGGATATATCATTTGTATAAATTAGAAACATTTTGCAAAAACATAAGAAATCAAAGGAAAAACATCAAACACACAACTAAAATGCATTCACAGTGTAGTAGCAAATTAAAGGTGATCACTGTGCTCACTCGCTACCAACGATGTGACTTTGGCGAGCGCGACCAAAATTATCAACAAAAGTTTTGTTTTACTAGATGATAATCTTTCAGTTATAAATTGTTTTAGTCTGGCATTTTTCTGCTACAATTAAATTTTGATAGCTATATATTAATTATAAAATTAAATTTTAAGATTTTTAGAATTTTATAATAGTAATTTTATTACATTAATGTTAAAGTAACTTTAACTTTTGAACAATAATTTACATATTTATACTTAATAGAATTTGAATATATATATATATATATATATATATATATATATATATATATATATATATATATATATATATATATATATATATATTCAAATTCTATATTTTTAGGTAATTATTTAAAAATTTCCTGGTTAGTGATTTTTTTTCTTCAGGAAGCAACAGAAATCACGACCTCCTACATTAATGTTCTAGATTTCCCTTTTGCATTATGGCTGTGCCAGTGGAGAATCTAGTTATGGATTTTGATTGTTATTTGTAAAGAAATTTTCAGTTTTCTGCATACTTTGTAGACGTTCGTAATTGAGGACTTTTAAAAACTTAATATTCACCATTGCTTTTGTAAAAAAAAAAAATAGATAATTAACTTTTTAAACTTGTTAATTGTTTGGTATTTTAGAATAATCAGAAAGACCGAGAGAAAAGTTAAGGTACTGAGAGGAACCTTGAATAGGAAAACGAGTCGTTTGGTGGGAGGAAGATCCCAGGCGATAATTTGACTTTACTCGGTTGCAGTGATAGCATGTCACAGCCTTCACCTCCTTTCCGCTTGCTTGTGTCTGCCTGTAGGCTGTGCTTTCGTTATGGTGTAATAAGTTGTACATGGATCGACAGTGTAGCTTGGTTTGAAAGTGAGTGGTGCGGATGAGTGAAATCTTTAGGTTGAAATAACTATGGTAATTGACCTATTTAGACAGTATATGCAGATGTGTAAATATGCCTCCTTAAAGGTTTCGGTTACATTTAAGTTAATTCAAATATTCTATTTCTGCTAATTTCTGGTGTTTCTTGTCTACAGTTTGCCAGTTTTACTTTCTTTTCTGTTTGGATACCCCCAAGATAACGTCGAAACGCGGTTCGTGATCCAATATTCTTGCTCATCTCTTTACCTTTTGATCTAAGTTATTTTTTCGTGTAAGTAACAAATTTTGCCGCAAAAAGCGTTTTAGAGCTCTCAATACTGTTATCGTTATTCGATTGTTCTGATTTTGATCTGAAAATCTAAACATAATCTTAAGCACTCTCAGGGAGATCATTGGCATCCAGGTACATATCAACAATCTTTGTTATCATGGTGAAAGGTATGAGTCTGGTTTGCCTCTTCAATATTGCAAGTTGTCAGAAAATCTCGGCATAATTAAACTCAGTATGAAACACTCATAATCCTGAATATCTAAGACAAGCATTTATACATCGAAATGGGGTTTGAGCACTTATGCTGCCGGCCACAAAACAGATGACGTGGCACAAAACACATCATAAAGTGAACGATAAAATGTTATTGAAGAAAAAATAATTTCATCACTTGAGAGGACGGAAAACAACTATATATGTAATGGTCAGAAACAACGATCTTTTACAATTAGATCACGATAAAGCTAAAACTTTTACCTTTCACTTACAAACTGTGTTCTTTGTCCCGTCGGACTACGTGAAGGTACCGTCTATTTCTTTTAAATTACCATCAGTGAGCTATTAGAACAATCAAGTACACATACCATTGATGATCCTCAAACATCAACGCTGTCTGTAATCTATGTCGAAAATCCGATAAGTAACAACGCAAAACCCAAGTTGCTGGTTTTGGTTTGACATTCCACCTTAGTTTTAAGAACATCTCATTATCTTTTCCCTTTCCCAAGTAACTATTGTTTCATTCTCCGTACGAGTTATTACTCAACTGCACATAGAATATTTAAAGTATGTATATTTCTAAAATCAAACGATCCGCCAAGTCCTATCTATTCCTATAATCCAATACAAGTGACTCCAACACTCTCAAAAGTATTAAAAATATATAAAATATAAGAGACATTGACCAAAGCTTAAAACTTTACTTTATTTTAAATTATAATTTAAAATAAAGTAAAGTTTTAAGCTTTGGTCAGTGTCTCTTTTGTTAAAACAATTAACCCAAAGCCATGAATAGTCTTACTATAAAATATAAGTATTCATATTCATATTTACAGGATGATTAATACCCTTTAATTTTTCAGAGAGGATTTGGACCCTGATACGGTATCAACGATTAGTTAATTTGCTCGTTAACCACACTGGTTAGTAAATATAATAAGTAGGTCACAGCATCTTGTTTAATTATAATGAATATCTAGAAACAATTTTATAGAATTTGCTATTATGTCACATTTTATAAATTTGTTAAATTTGGACTTCGTCTCACTTACATCAGAGTAATTTTCTCATTATATGTCAATGGAATCGCGAGATGTAAAATAAGTTCATCTCTCATCCTATCGTTGACTACAGTGCCGCTGTAATTAAACGACAAAGCCTGTAGCCTCTTCTAGACATTTTATATGTAGCAGACGTACGAGTACCTGCTTATCTTACTTGATTTTTCCACTATGCCTAAGACACCGCCTTCCTAATTTTCGGAAAAACAACACAATAAATTAAGAGACGATTACGATTCACATTTAAGCTAGTGAAAAATTGTAGTCAACGAAATATAAACTCAAACCCTAGTCATCATAAAACCTAAATGCTTCAGTATAGTTCACTACGTCCACAATATTCTTAATATCGCTATTGTAGCACACGGTGAAAACAATCTAACTCAGTTAAGATATTTAGGAATAAATTGCTGAAATAAATTACAATTTACTGCTCGTTTAAAGAAACTTATACCTGAAGAAATCTTCAAAGTGCAATTGCTTTGCAGACTCCTTGGAAAATATTGGGACAAACTGAATGATTGTTTATTAACACCTATCACGTTCGTTTGCATCTTTTCCCCATACCTTCATATTTCTTTATCTCCAGCTCAATATAGATTATACAATATGGAGCGGTATGAACTATTTTTAGCATTTCGCATACTGACCAATGAAAAATGCTCTCCATTGCCAAAGAACACTTTTTATGTTATGTGTCCTATATATTACAAATATCTAGAAAATCATAAATATATTTTGGGATTCAATTTTCATAATCTGTGAGCTGAATTCCAGTTTCAGATATTTCTACACATAATTAAGTCTATTAAGTACATTGATCACACCACTTTAATTTCAGATTTCTTTAACATTGAATCTTCAGAACAAATCATCTCTTTCAATGGCTGCTCTCTCCACAGTTCAATATCATAAAATGTTATATATGTTAATTAACATTGATCTATTTCGTACCTTTTTTCTACGTTTTCAATTTTATACGTATTACTTTGCATGTACTACACTGTGCAACTAATGTTAACTACGGTTTTATTTATTTGCACAATACTGTTGTCGAAACAGACTGTTGTTTAAATCATATTTACTATCAACACAATTAGCAATGCCTTATAAATAAATAAGTACGTTAACACAAATTATCATACTAGGAATTTCATTTTTGTTCAAACTTAAATCCTATGAACCCATATACAATTAGTGTTGCGTTATTCCAACACTTCACAGATTTGGATTTCAGGTCTACTTCTAGTTAATTTATAATATGATTCTGCATTTAGTTTTTTGAGTATCTTGCAACAAAGACGATCTTTGTTAGTTGATAAGACCATACCCTGTTGCACAATTCTTTGATCCTGTGAAACAGACAAAAAAATGTATTTTGTATATGAAAAAGATCAGCATGTTCAAGATAACTTACGCCATCCAACTTATCAAATATATTATTTTCTGTGTTACCTCGAGAAAAAATATATTCATATAATACAGAGGTATCCTACAGTAATGCTCTGCATGAAATTTGTTTCGTGTTAGAATTCTTGCGTGAGGAAAACTATTTTTCCGTTTTCGCATCACTAAGCAATTATCTGTGAATGCAGGAAAAACTTAAATATTGCATTTTTGCATCAACAAGCTTATTTGACTACAGTAAGTGGCGCCATTCTATGAAAGAAACAGTCTCAAAGAATTCATAAAGGGAAAAAGCCATAGTGCAGGATATAAGATATAGTGCCTGAACCTTCGACTGTGCTATGTAATTTATTTTATAATGTACCGGTGTTCAAATGGCCCCTTAAAGCAGTACAAGGCGGACTACGGTCTATCTGGAGAGGTACTTATGAAATTTGTAAACACATTGCTACCAGACGGCCTCAGTAATCACTTGGTAGCAGACATTTTTTCGTATCTACTAAGGTTGTCTTTACAGACCGTGGTATAGGATTGACCGGGATCGTCAAGAAAGAAGGAAAGCTTCTCAAGCCTGCAAATGTTATATGGAAAGACGAGAGAAGTTCTTTTGACTTCCGAACGCGGGAACACTCTTTTCTGATTTGTGGCTGGAACAACAATGGAGGTTTGTTTGTAGTATGAAATTGCGAAAACGTGGTGCAAGTGAAAGCAGTCTCGATGAACTCAGCAGCTAAGAGAAACAAGATCAAAATTCCTCAACCGCATATTATTTACGTAGCGTATTATAAAACAAAACGTAGCGTATTATAAAACAAATATAAGAAGTAAAAAGTGGTGTTTGTCTTTGTTCATTTTGGGGATTGATGTTACTCTTCAAATAGCTTTTTTCTCACTTTCTAAAAATGCAGCAAAAGTAGTAAAAAGCTCAGAGATTTCCTGAGATTTAAAAGGTATGAGGGACTTTCTTTGTTGCAGAAGTAAAGAAATCAAAGTCTAAGGCTGGAAAACTCAATACCATTACATCAAAGAGCATGCCTGTTGAAGTGCGATATGATAAGGAACATCATTTGATAGGCACAGAAATCAATAGACTGAAGTCCCAAACAGCGAAAAGGTGCAAAGTTACACTGTACGACAAATACTTCGACATAATCCACAAAGCAGACGCTTGGACACTAGGTGAAACGATTGATTCAAGTAGATCTATTATATTTACCTTTAAGTGTTTTGGAATAATCTACAGTGTATAATTACTGTTATTTAACTGTTTAGCAGCTTCCTTGTTACTATGGCCACATCCATAAATCATATATGTGTATTTCAGCAATGTGAAGATAAAGCACATATTTTTCGCTGGTATTTTTAATTACCCCACTTGCAACGTTAGAGGCAACTTGTGCCGGTATGTGCTTAGTGATACGTTTTTGTAATGTTAGAAAGAAGATCAAAAATGTGCATCTTTTTTGAAAATTCGTTTTTAAGTTTCTTCTGCACGGTATAGGCTCAATATGGTAAATTTCACGAGATTTCTCCAGAAAATATACATTGACTCCATAAGGGTTAACTGGAAACTGAACACATTTTCGATATATAATCTGAGCTTATACTGTACTAACGAAAATGATTTAAACATCATACACACTCTCTAGCCGATTGGCAGAATTCATGTTCACGCCTTTTAAACGGTTTATCCCAATTTTTATATTTCGAAGCAACAAACAAAGTTCTTGATCTTACGACGAAATAATACCTCGCACGTCCCTCCACATCTACCAGTAAGAAAGCATCAAGATCTCAATCAAATTGTTATAATACCACCAGCAGAACTTCTGCGAGGAACAAATCGTCGTTGAAACTGAAAAACATCTCATTAAAATTTTTGGAAGTCTGACGTTTCATATACTAGATATCAAGAACGATCACTATCACAGTAGAATAATCTGTAAACGTCCTTTTTTTTGACCTTGAAAGTACTTACACTTTTGGTACATATTGTCGTTGAAGTAATGAATATTGTAATTACTCTAAGTACTCTCATTGAAGTAATAAATGTTTTAATTGAACTTGAATTATTACCGGTACTTTAGGAACAATTACTAACATGTAATTATGCTGTACCGGACTGTAGTTTCATTATTTTGCCTACGTAATAACGACCTACATATTTTTTGTTCACTTTTTTTATATGCGTTCCCTTGTAGAGCATCTTAAAGTGACAGGATGAATTATTTTGTGATAAAGGTTTAAATAGGAAATTGAACGAAATGGTTGGCTGTGCTTGTACTTTATGTTGATTAATTATTTTTGTGTACTTTGTAACATTTTGAATGTCTAAACAGAGCTCGCCCATATATAAAGTGATAAGTAAATGCATTTGTAATGAGGTTTGTGACATTAGATGAATTGAATCGGCAGACTTTGTAGTGCTTTGAATTATAGCGACAAATTTAAAGAAAACAACATTAGTTACTGAAAATAAATTGTTTTGGGTTTAAATGAGAAAATAATGTTAATTTAGTTTTGGGTAGGGTGGACATTTTAATATAAAGGAAGTAATTAATAATGTAAAGAATTCATAACCGTTTGATTTTGATAGACTTTTTTTGAAACGGAAACGGAATCCTTTAAAGATTAATTGTTTGGGAAAAGAACAGGTAAACTGCAACGCGACAGGTTCAGGACGCGACAGGAAAATTAATTCAGAACGACAAGGGTTCTTTAAGAAAAGAGACCGCCATCTGTTTTAACATAAGTGCCCGCAGGGGAGGTTGGGCGACACAGAGGATGTAATATATGAGTTACGGAGAGTGAGACTAATAAAATCATTCTAGAATTTCGTAGAATCTTCTGGATTTATTTTTGTTGGTATACAAACTTTGATGCAAATCAAGTGGTTACATTTGAAGAAATAAAAGCACGATGCGTTTGAGTTGGTGAATTGTATTCTATAGAAGTTAACAGAGAAGAAGAATTTATCTGTAAGTATTGGCTTTGTTTTTTTCTTGTTTTATGTTTATGTTTTCTTTTTTTCATATGAGAAGGGACATTGGAAATGAAATACACGTAAACACTTGTAATTGTTGGGAGTATAAGGGGGACGGAAGTGTTTGTTTTTTATCGGGAATTGATTGCGGATTTTCCGGCATCGAAAACCATATGACTCGGTGTATTTTTATGGAATTATAAATTAACTAATGTAATATGGAGGCTACAGGGATTTAATATTGGTCATTGCACTTGGATTTGAACCAGGGCTCTCCCACGTGGAAAACCGTACGCTAAATTTTTTGTTCGGTGAATTTTTACTTATATGGCACTAAAATTGAACACAACCTGTGACGTTGCCGGGAATCGAATCAGGATCTCCCGCGCCGAAAGCCAAACACAATAAACAAATAGCGAAGAACTTAAGTTGTTTTGACCTCTCCGTCAGGACGAGGCGTAGTTATTATTTTACATATTAAAAGAATAGATGCATAGACACACAGACAGATAAATTTCATAATAAATATGCGATTATTTTCTTGCTCATAGAATTTTAGCATATTTTCAGAATATAAGAAGTTAGTGTTACATGAAAAGACCATTAAATGATGGGTGAAACTGATTACTTATGTAATATAGTATTAATTTTTATTATTTTTTGTGTGTGGTATTAACATTTACAGTAGCGGAAAGAAACTGGGTAGCCTACACCTGCTTTGAATTTTGCTTGTTTTATCTTTAGTAATATTGAACTGAACATAAGTTTGAATTTTGATGACGAATAATATTTTTTTATATTTGTTAGCATATGTCAGTGGTTCCCAACTTTTTTCATTTTGAGGCGCACCTGGAAAAAAGTTAACTTTGTGAAATGCAGGAGCTGAATAAAGCTTGGTATGTGATACTTTTGTAATCATTTTATGAGAAAATTTAGATTGTTTCTTATCGTTTCTTGAAGGTACAAATAATCGTATTTGATTTGGAGTTTAGTGTCCCTTTTTAGCACCATAGTTATGTGAGACATGGACCTACTGACTAACGTGGAATCAGAATCCTTGAGCTTCAGCAGGAAATTTATTCCCCACGCCAAAGGCGCGTACGCTAACCACTTAGCCACAAAGAAGATTTATTCGTGTTTAAAACTGTTACGTAAACTAAAATACGGTATATTCACCTCGTGATTTACAGCGGTCGTAAATTAATAGATAGGAGTTTTCTGTTGTAAATGGGAGGAGAGTATTTGAAAATGTTATTTTGCTCAAAGTCACGTTTCAGTTTCATTAACTGAATACCGGACAAGCGCCTTTTGTAGGTATAGAGCATATGTTATTTCACTTTAACGCCTTAGGCTTGCACTTTTTGGCTATGAAAGATGGGAAACTAGTTTAAAAAGTAAAACGATTACTATGGTTTATATGAAAGAAGCACCGAGAATTGAACTTGGGCCTACGTGTACGAAAAGCGCCCAAGCTAGCCATTAATTAATCGGAATATATTAGACAGTATGGAGAATAAGAATTAGCACCAAGAATGTAATTTTACGTGCGTATGTGACATACAGGCTGGGACGTTTTTATTTTAACATTATCAGTGAGATTATTTTGTTTTGCTAGTATTATATATCTAGGGTTTAGGGTAAAGTAGACGGATGAAAGCGAATACTTATAAGTAATTTATGAAGGGAAGAAATAATAGTGGTAGAGGGAAACAGACATAATGTTTCTTCGGATGAAAGGAAGACATTTCGTATGAGACATAACCATACTATTTTATTGAGGCATTAGGTCATAGATTTTTAGATCAAGAATTTTTAGATGGGGATAATGTAAAAGTAATTAGAACATGATACGGTATTAGTTAACGAAGAATTCTCTTTATTGAAATTTTGTGTATGAAATTAGTACACAGTACTAATACTGCGTACTGCAGTGTGCTAAAATGATCCGAGAATAATAAGTTGTCTAATATTAATCACGATGATTGCATGGTTTAAAGGCACTTTTTAAATATAGAAATCATATTTGTTTCTTGCCGAGCGACTTTGTATGAGAAGTGACTAGTAAGAGGAGATATATATGTAATAACAGGTAGTGTACGTCAGAGACAACTTGTAGTCATTTAATCAAGGTAGGTAGCGACACTTTTTTGTTACGGAATATAAGAGATAAACGTTTATTCGGCAGTGCAGGCAACGACATCTAATAGTGTGATTAATGTACTTATTATTGGAACTAGCCTTATATATTGATTATAGTATTTAAGTTTATGACAAGATTTACTAGCTTTGAAATTCTGTAGGTCGTCCGCAAATTTTCTGTACACTAGCGCCGTGTTTGCCGTCAGATACGAGGCAGCTCAGATAATAACAACTATTGGCTTAACCGACCTATTAGGAATTACCGTGACTGAGTTACTGAGACGCCTTGTTGTTACAATAAGGATAGTAGTTTTAATTCGGTAACAATATCTACTGTATAAAAACAAGCAAATGAGAAATGGCTTGTTTTAAGATAGCACTGGATAAAGCATACCCTTTAATTGACCTACACACCGTCTGCATGATGTAACTAGCTCTATTAAGAGTTAGGATGGGTTGCATTTTAGATATAACGAAAGCTTTACGCAGTATACTTGACATTTATGCTACGTAAAAATAACGTATTTTTAAGTAATGTTTCATAAGTTTCTTTTTGGAAGTTTGTGATTTCTGTGACAAAAAATTGCATTAGGAAGTGTGCTGCAATCTATTTTGTATTTATATAATTATTACTATAATTATATTTGCTATACTTCAAACAAAATCGAGACTTAGCCCTAATAAATGACTGCTTAATATTTTTAACAAAACATATTGCATTTAAGTTGTTTTGTTTGAAATATAATTGTGTTCTTATATTTGATATTGAGGAATTTCCGGCTGTACTATGATCGCAAGACTTCTAAGAAGGAAGTAAAGAATAGCAAGCGAAACGAAAATGGCCCCAACTGTGTGTAAATCAGCAATTCACAACTTTTAATGCAAGTTGGCTACTAGTATGTAACTGACAGATTGTTAGAATCTTGCAGATGCTCGCTTGCTGCTAACTTAGAGATCAGAAATCTTTTTAAAGTTCCGCAAGTCTAGTGCAAGTGAAGCGCAAACTTATGCTATGTAGGATTTGACATACTCTGCAATGAAGCAGAAACGGAACTGGTGGGTCACATACCTAGAACAGATAGAAGATGGACGAGAAATAACATACATTGGATTTTCTAGAGATAAGAAGCGATGTACATAGAAGACAATCGAATACAAAATGTATAGATATAACCTGTCGTTTAGCAGAAACTGTACAAATGGATGGAGATCAGCTGATGGAAACATGTAGAAGAAAATGATGGAGACCTTCGTTCAGGAGATGATTGATATTATTTGAATACATATGAAAGTTACACTTTTATATTTAAGCTGAACGTTACAATTTTTTTTCCTACAGCGATAGGAAAATGATCTATCAGTTGGCAACACTGAAAAAAACGTTTGAAGCACAGACGGTGGATGATTTAAATTATTTACTTTTACGTCCAAATAGTTTTTTAGTCTCACATACATTAATTGTATTTTCGTTTTTTTTTTTATTATAAACATGAACATGCAAAGCATTTTGTTTATACAGTTAGTTTTAATTATTTGATATTGTACTGATTGGTATATTATTTTAATTACTAGAAGATAGTTGAAAAGTTTTGTGTAGCTAGACGACTATGGAAACCTTAGAGTATTGTGATATGAGCATGTTTTAAGTTACAGAAGAAGGGTGAAACAGAATCATGATGAAAATTTGTAGAAGGAGAATATGTAAGGAAATAAGAGATTCGTGAATTTAGAGAGACAATTGAAATCATATTTAGTTATTAAACTAAAATATTTGATAAAGATTTTTAAAATTTTCTATAATTTTATTTGACATATCCAGTTAAAAATGTGCACGCTATTCACAAGTAATGTAGTTAGACACGTATTTGAAGACATTTAGTGGTATTTTGATACATTTTTTAAAGATATGCCTGAATATTATTTTTAACGATATATAATTGTTTTGACTATATAGCTGAAAAGTAATCATACTGATATGTATTTTGGCTATATGTTTTGTTTTCCAAGGTCCTAATACGTGATATAAGCTATTCAGCATTTTATGAACTTATTTTGTTCATCCACTACTAAATTACATCCATCAGTTGCACATTTAAATCAGTAAATTTTTAACTTATGAACCAACTAGTTATTACTGTGAAGACTACGTTACATCATAATAAATTATAATTGAGCAAATCAATTATTTCTAAGTCTTTAGCACTGGAGGTTTAGATGTTAACTATCTCAATTGTTCAAAATTGGATTCCAATTGTAAGTGCACTTGTTATGATTACTTTTTGATATTTTAGTTTCATATTTAAGTATAAAGTTTGTTTGTTTATTATCTATATAAGTAAATTTTTGTATTCATACTATTTAAAAGTTCCTATAATACATTTTCAATGAAAGGAAAATTTTCTGCATTTTAGTTTATCCGAAGAAACAATATGTAGTGTATTCCCCTGCAAGAGAAAAGTTTCTGAAATTCAGTTTAACAGAAAAAGTTGGTAAAAAAAATGTTAATAAAAATTTTAGTGCAAAAGTTAATGTATATTGTAACCAAAACGTTTCTACATTTTAGTTTCTCAGAAGTTAGAAAAAAATGTAATGTCAATTTTCTGCAAGAAAAGTTTCTGGAATTTAGTTTAACAACAAAAAATAAAGGTTTGTAACGAAATGTTAGTAAAACATTTTTAGTGCAAAATTTATTTGTATAGTGTTGTATCAAAAACTTACCGATAAGTTTATTTATTTTTAGTTTATCAGAAAAGTTAAAAAATATATAGTGTAATTTTCTCAAGAAAAGTTTCTGGAATTTAGTTTAACAGAAAAAGTTGGTAACAAGATATGTTAATAAAAAATTTTTAGTGCAAAAAGTTAATGTTAACGTTGTAACAATAAACATTCTAAATTCTAGTTTATCAGAATCGTTAGAAACAATATGTGGTGTAATTGTCTGCAAGAAAAGTTTCTGAAATACATTTTAACAAAAAGTTTGTAACAAAATGTTAGTAAAATTTTTAGTGCAAAATTTTATCTGTATAGTGTTGTAACAATAAACATTCTACATTTTAGTTTATCCGAAGAAACAACATGTAGCATAATTTTCTCAAGAAAAGTTTTTGAAATACAGTTTAACAAAAGAGTTAGTAACATAATGTTAATAAAAATTTTTTAGTGCAAAAGTTAATGTTTAATGTTGTAACAATAAAAATTCTGTATTCTAGTATATAAGACTCATGCCAGAATAAGTGTTTTTGCTTTGCTCTCATGCCAGAAAAAGAAGAAACTCGTATCCACGAAACTTGTGAAATTTGGCGAGTAGCAACTCGAAAAATTTCACTTCATGGATACGAGTTTCTTCTTTTTCTGGCATGAGAGCAAAGCAAAAACACTTATTCTGGCATGAGTCTTATATACTAGAATACAGAATTTTTATTGTTACAACATTAAACATTAACTTTTGCACTAAAAAATTTTTATTAACATTATGTTACTAACTCTTTTGTTAAACTGTATTTCAGAAACTTTTCTTGAGAAAATTATGCTACATGTTGTTTCTTCGGATAAACTAAAATGCAGAATGTTTATTGTTACAACACTATACAGATAAAATTTTGCACTAAAAATTTTACTAACATATTTTGTTACAAACTTTTTGTTAAAATGTATTTCAGAAACTTTTCTTGCAGACAATTACACCACATATTGTTTCTAATGATTCTGATAAACTAGAATGTAGAATGTTTATTGTTACAACGTTAACATTAACTTTTTGCACTAAAAATTTTTTATTAACATATCTTGTTACCAACTTTTTCTGTTAAACTAAATTCCAGAAACTTTTCTTGAGAAAATTACACTATATATTTTTTAACTTTTCTGATAAACTAAAAATAAATAAACTTATCGGTAAGTTTTTGATACAACACTATACAAATAAATTTTGCACTAAAAATGTTTTACTAACATTTTGTTACAAACCTTTATTTTTTGTTGTTAAACTAAATTCCAGAAACTTTTCTTGCAGAAAATTGACATTACATTTTTTTCTAACTTCTGAGAAACTAAAATGTAGAAACGTTTTGGTTACAATATACATTAACTTTTGCACTAAAATTTTTATTAACATTTTTTTACCAACTTTTTCTGTTAAACTGAATTTCAGAAACTTTTCTCTTGCAGGGGAATACACTACATATTGTTTCTTCGGATAAACTAAAATGCAGAAAATTTTCCTTTCATTGAAAATGTATTATAGGAACTTTTAAATAGTATGAATACAAAAATTTACTTATATAGATAATAAACAAACAAACTTTATACTTAAATATGAAACTAAAATATCAAAAAGTAATCATAACAAGTGCACTTACAATTGGAATCCAATTTTGAACAATTGAGATAGTTAACATCTAAACCTCCAGTGCTAAAGACTTAGAAATAATTGATTTGCTCAATTATAATTTATTATGATGTAACGTAGTCTTCACAGTAATAACTAGTTGGTTCATAAGTTAAAAATTTACTGATTTAAATGTGCAACTGATGGATGTAATTTAGTAGTGGGTGAACAAAATAAGTTCATAAAATGCTGAATAGCTTATATCACGTATTAGGACCTTGGAAAACAAAACATATAGCCAAAATACATATCAGTATGATTACTTTTCAGCTATATAGTCAAAACAATTATATATCGTTAAAAATAATATTCAGGCATATCTTTAAAAAATGTATCAAAATACCACTAAATGTCTTCAAATACGTGTCTAACTACATTACTTGTGAATAGCGTGCACATTTTTAACTGGATATGTCAAATAAAATTATAGAAAATTTTAAAAATCTTTATCAAATATTTTAGTTTAATAACTAAATATGATTTCAATTGTCTCTCTAAATTCACGAATCTCTTATTTCCTTACATATTCTCCTTCTACAAATTTTCATCATGATTCTGTTTCACCCTTCTTCTGTAACTTAAAACATGCTCATATCACAATACTCTAAGGTTTCCATAGTCGTCTAGCTACACAAAACTTTTCAACTATCTTCTAGTAATTAAAATAATATACCAATCAGTACAATATCAAATAATTAAAACTAACTATATAAACAAAATGCTTTGCATGTTCATGTTTATAATAAAAAAAAACGAAAATACAATTAATGTATGTGAGACTAAAAAACTATTAGGACGTAAAAGTAAATAATTTAAATCATCCACCGTCTGTGCTTCTAACGTTTTTTCAGTGTTGCCAACTGATAGATCATTTTCCTATCGCTGTAGGAAAAAAAAATTGTAACGTTCAGCTTAAATATAAAAGTGTAACTTTCATATGTATTCAAATAATATCAATCATCTCCTGAACGAAGGTCTCCATCATTTTCTTCTACATGTTTCCATCAGCTGATCTCCATCCATTTGTACAGTTTCTGCTAAACGACAGGTTATATCTATACATTTTGTATTCGATTGCCTTCTATGTACATCGCTTCTTATCTCTAGAAAATCCAATGTATGTTATTTCTCGTCCATCTTCTATCTGTTCTAGGTATGTGACCCACCAGTTCCGTTTCTGCTTCATTGCAGAGTATGTTACATCCTACATAGCATAAGTTTGCGCTTCACTTGCACTAGACTTGCGGAACTTTAAAAAGATTTCTGATCTCTAAGTTAGCAGCAAGCGAGCATCTGCAAGATTCTAACAATCTGTCAGTTACATACTAGTAGCCAACTTGCATTAAAAGTTGTGAATTGCTGATTTACACACAGTTGGGGCCATTTTCGTTTCGCTTGCTATTCTTTACTTCCTTCTTAGAAGTCTTGCGATCATAGTACAGCCGGAAATTCCTCAATATCAAATATAAGAACACAATTATATTTCAAACAAAACAACTTAAATGCAATATGTTTTGTTAAAAATATTAAGCAGTCATTTATTAGGGCTAAGTCTCGATTTTGTTTGAAGTATAGTAAATATAATTATAGTAATAATTATATAAATACAAAATAGATTGCAGCACACTTCCTAATGCAATTTTTTGTCACAGAAATCACAAACTTCCAAAAAGAAACTTATGAAACATTACTTAAAAATACGTTATTTTTACGTAGCATAAATGTCAAGTATACTGCGTAAAGCTTTCGTTATATCTAAAATGCAACCCATCCTAACTCTTAATAGAGCTAGTTACATCATGCAGACGGTGTGTAGGTCAATTAAAGGGTATGCTTTATCCAGTGCTATCTTAAAACAAGCCATTTCTCATTTGCTTGTTTTTATACAGTAGATATTGTTACCGAATTAAAACTACTATCCTTATTGTAACAACAAGGCGTCTCAGTAACTCAGTCACGGTAATTCCTAATAGGTCGGTTAAGCCAATAGTTGTTATTATCTGAGCTGCCTCGTATCTGACGGCAAACACGGCGCTAGTGTACAGAAAATTTGCGGACGACCTACAGAATTTCAAAGCTAGTAAATCTTGTCATAAACTTAAATACTATAATCAATATATAAGGCTAGTTCCAATAATAAGTACATTAATCACACTATTAGATGTCGTTGCCTGCACTGCCGAATAAACGTTTATCTCTTATATTCCGTAACAAAAAAGTGTCGCTACCTACCTTGATTAAATGACTACAAGTTGTCTCTGACGTACACTACCTGTTATTACATATATATCTCCTCTTACTAGTCACTTCTCATACAAAGTCGCTCGGCAAGAAACAAATATGATTTCTATATTTAAAAAGTGCCTTTAAACCATGCAATCATCGTGATTAATATTAGACAACTTATTATTCTCGGATCATTTTAGCACACTGCAGTACGCAGTATTAGTACTGTGTACTAATTTCATACACAAAATTTCAATAAAGAGAATTCTTCGTTAACTAATACCGTATCATGTTCTAATTACTTTTACATTATCCCCATCTAAAAATTCTTGATCTAAAAATCTATGACCTAATGCCTCAATAAAATAGTATGGTTATGTCTCATACGAAATGTCTTCCTTTCATCCGAAGAAACATTATGTCTGTTTCCCTCTACCACTATTATTTCTTCCCTTCATAAATTACTTATAAGTATTCGCTTTCATCCGTCTACTTTACCCTAAACCCTAGATATATAATACTAGCAAAACAAAATAATCTCACTGATAATGTTAAAATAAAAACGTCCCAGCCTGTATGTCACATACGCACGTAAAATTACATTCTTGGTGCTAATTCTTATTCTCCATACTGTCTAATATATTCCGATTAATTAATGGCTAGCTTGGGCGCTTTTCGTACACGTAGGCCCAAGTTCAATTCTCGGTGCTTCTTTCATATAAACCATAGTAATCGTTTTACTTTTTAAACTAGTTTCCCATCTTCCATAGCCAAAAAGTGCAAGCCTAAGGCGTTAAAGTGAAATAACATATGCTCTATACCTACAAAAGGCGCTTGTCCGGTATTCAGTTAATGAAACTGAAACGTGACTTTGAGCAAAATAACATTTTCAAATACTCTCCTCCCATTTACAACAGAAAACTCCTATCTATTAATTTACGACCGCTGTAAATCACGAGGTGAATATACCGTATTTTAGTATACGTAACAGTTTTAAACACGAATAAATCTTCTTTGTGGCTAAGTGGTTAGCGTACGCGCCTTTGGCGTGGGGAATAAATTTCCTGCTGAAGCTCAAGGATTCTGATTCCACGTTAGTCAGTAGGTCCATGTCTCACATAACTATGGTGCTAAAAAGGGACACTAAACTCCAAATCAAATACGATTATTTGTACCTTCAAGAAACGATAAGAAACAATCTAAATTTTCTCATAAAATGATTACAAAAGTATCACATACCAAGCTTTATTCACCTCCTGCATTTCACAAAGTTAACTTTTTTCCAGGTGCGCCTCAAAATGAAAAAAGTTGGGAACCACTGACATATGCTAACAAATATAAAAAAATATTATTCGTCATCAAAATTCAAACTTATGTTCAGTTCAATATTACTAAAGATAAAACAAGCAAAATTCAAAGCAGGTGTAGGCTACCCAGTTTCTTTCCGCTACTGTAAATGTTAATACCACACACAAAAAATAATAAAAATTAATACTATATTACATAAGTAATCAGTTTCACCCATCATTTAATGGTCTTTTCATGTAACACTAACTTCTTATATTCTGAAAATATGCTAAAATTCTATGAGCAAGAAAATAATCGCATATTTATTATGAAATTTATCTGTCTGTGTGTCTATGCATCTATTCTTTTAATATGTAAAATAATAACTACGCCTCGTCCTGACGGAGAGGTCCAAACAACTTAAGTTCTTCGCTATTTGTTTATTGTGTTTGGCTTTCGGCGCGGGAGATCCTGATTCGATTCCCGGCAACGTCACAGGTTGTGTTCAATTTTAGTGCCATATAAGTAAAAATTCACCGAACAAAAAATTTAGCGTACGGTTTTCCACGTGGGAGAGCCCTGGTTCAAATCCAAGTGCAATGACCAATATTAAATCCCTGTAGCCTCCATATTACATTAGTTAATTTATAATTCCATAAAAATACACCGAGTCATATGGTTTTCGATGCCGGAAAATCCGCAATCAATTCCCGATAAAAAACAAACACTTCCGTCCCCCTTATACTCCCAACAATTACAAGTGTTTACGTGTATTTCATTTCCAATGTCCCTTCTCATATGAAAAAAAGAAAACATAAACATAAAACAAGAAAAAAACAAAGCCAATACTTACAGATAAATTCTTCTTCTCTGTTAACTTCTATAGAATACAATTCACCAACTCAAACGCATCGTGCTTTTATTTCTTCAAATGTAACCACTTGATTTGCATCAAAGTTTGTATACCAACAAAAATAAATCCAGAAGATTCTACGAAATTCTAGAATGATTTTATTAGTCTCACTCTCCGTAACTCATATATTACATCCTCTGTGTCGCCCAACCTCCCCTGCGGGCACTTATGTTAAAACAGATGGCGGTCTCTTTTCTTAAAGAACCCTTGTCGTTCTGAATTAATTTTCCTGTCGCGTCCTGAACCTGTCGCGTTGCAGTTTACCTGTTCTTTTCCCAAACAATTAATCTTTAAAGGATTCCGTTTCCGTTTCAAAAAAAGTCTATCAAAATCAAACGGTTATGAATTCTTTACATTATTAATTACTTCCTTTATATTAAAATGTCCACCCTACCCAAAACTAAATTAACATTATTTTCTCATTTAAACCCAAAACAATTTATTTTCAGTAACTAATGTTGTTTTCTTTAAATTTGTCGCTATAATTCAAAGCACTACAAAGTCTGCCGATTCAATTCATCTAATGTCACACCCTCATTACAAATGCATTTACTTATCACTTTATATATGGGCGAGCTCTGTTTAGACATTCAAAATGTTACAAAGTACACAAAAATAATTAATCAACATAAAGTACAAGCACAGCCAACCATTTCGTTCAATTTCCTATTTAAACCTTTATCACAAAATAATTCATCCTGTCACTTTAACATGCTCTACAAAGGAACGCATATAAAAAAAGTGAACAAAAAATATGTAGGTCGTTATTACGTAGGCAAAATAATGAAACTACAGTCCGGTACAGCATAATTACATGTTAGTAATTGTTCCTAAAGTACCGGTAATAATTCAAGTTCAATTAAAACATTTATTACTTCAATGAGAGTACTTAGAGTAATTACAATATTCATTACTTCAACGACAATATGTACCAAAGTGTAAGTACTTTCAAGGTCAAAAAAAAGGACGTTTACAGATTATTCTACTTATCACACGCTACTCTTACCTATATCGAGGGTTTACGGAAACAGAGTAAGCCTTACCTGAATCATCGGCCTCTACTGTAACACTATCCTATGGAAATATTTTTTCGAACTTACGACTATCTTCGTCCTGTTCACAAAACTCTAATGTAATTCGGATACCGTCGAAACTTTCTAATTTAAAAAGCTAGGATATTGCATTCGCCTGCATTTAGATCAACTTGCGGAAACAAAACGTCATCATCCTTGAGATGACTAGTCGGAATTATTACAGAAACAAATTATAATAGTGCGTTGAATGATGTTTGGTGCCAATTCAAAGATCGAAACTTGAATAATAAAAACACCATCTCCAATTGCGCACACACCACTTGTTACGTAATGATCCTTGATATATATACATAATCCTTCTTGATCCTTCCATGACCCTTCTTGATATACATAACTGATGGTAACATGACTTTACAAAGAAGAAAAATATAAACTGGAAAGCAAAGGAAAAAAGAAAAAGAAAAACTAAAAAAATAGAAATCAAAGAATGTACAACCTACCCATGGGGACAATAATATACATATATATACACAGATATATACATACACACACGCACACACACACACACACACACACACATATATATATATATATATATATATATATATATATATATATATATATATATATATATATATATTGTAGCAGCACTCGTTTTTCGAGTAAATTATTTTGTATATTTTTGATTCTGTTTTAATGTTTACGTCATGAAAATCATTTATTAAGGTTAAGGTAATTAAATGTTGTGTATGAGATTATAATGCAAGCTGCACAATGTTGCTAATGTTTGTGTCAGCAGTTTGTTGTAAATAAATGTGAATAAGAATGTGTTCGGTAAGAGTCTGGCAATGTAGGAAGGAAATGTAGACAATGCGTCTATCTTCGCATTAGCCAGATTCTATACATTGTACAAAGTGAATCTGTAAGATTTCACGAATTTCACGAAATTACGGATATGCGGAAATTGCTTAGAATCGGGAAATCAGAGGGTGTCGAGGATTGCAGTTTTGAGTCTTGACACATGGAAGGAATTTGTCTCTCCATGTGGAAACGGTGTCGCACGTGCCGCAAGCAGACGACAAGCAGACGACGGAGGTTGGACGAAGCTCAACAAAACCAGAGGATGAGAGAGGTTCAGGAGGAAGTCCTAGTGATCAAGTCCTGGGAGGGAGTCTTAGAGATCAAGTCTTAGTGATCAGTCTTTGGTTCGAGTTCTTGGAGAACCAAGTTTATAGTCGCCAGTCAGCCAGATGACAGCAGAAGGAAATACTTCGTATACGACATCATTCTAACACCGTAGAACATCACGCAGAGAGAAGCAATTGAGAGGAGTCATACCTCAATGCTCGTCCTCGTAATTCAGCAGTAAGGAGATTCAGCATAGAGGAGCTAAGTTCGACGCCAGAGCATCGTGGGAACTACACCAGATTATCCAGGTATGTGTTGCACCGACTCAGGGCTCAAAGGCTCAATACTTGACCGTTTCTATACCCGTCTGGCAAATTGTTCTTAATATCCGTCATTACATGCTTTATGAAATCTTACAGTAAACTCATAATTCAAAGAAGTACAGTGATATCAAATTAATGAAGTGGACGTATCTTTATTTGATTTTATCCCCAATAAGAAACCTCTCGCAAATGATTATCAAATTTTATCCCACTCATTCTAGATGGTGAGTGGAAGGCATCCAGTTGCACTCAACTTTGCATCCCCAACTAGGCACTGAGTGGCTGGGTTGTCATGATGGAGATACTGTAAGACGTAACGTCATGGTAGCGATTCCAGTGCGATATTGAATTATGCGATTTCAGAAAATTAAAATTCCCTCCCTACCCACCCATTCATGGTAGAAGTACGTTACATTAGTAGTTATGTCATTTTATTAGTAAATGAAACCCACCCATCCCACCCTCTCTTCGATCAAGTGTGATAGTAAGAAGTACGTAACTTGTAACAGTCCCGAGTTCGATTCTCGGCTGTATAACAGTAATGATTTTTAGTAGTATTTTAAATAGAATAACTAATAACGTACAAAAGAACGCAGTAATTTTGTGGTGACATGTTTTACAATATTCAAGGATATAATATTAATATATTTAGTTATATTTCATTACAATTAAAGAGTAGTAATAATAAGAGAAAAGAAACAGTAGTGAAATAATTTTGTAGCTACGTTCTGAATGCATAGAGCGAGAAGCAGGATTCAGACAGGATCTGCAGAGCGAACGTGGATTGTCGCGCAAGCGATTAGTGACGAGTGTTGCCGATCAGGTACGACGGCGCACGAACGTTCAGTGTATGTCAGTGTTTGCTCTAGTTTCGTTGCTCCGACTCAAGGTTGGAGGGAGAGCAGAAAGAATAATAAAAACAAAGCAGTTAGTTTGCTATAACTTAAATATAACCTATATTAGATTTAAAATAGATCGAGTCAGTATTTACTTAGTAGGTAATAGCAATAAGAACTTAAAATGTTGTCATTGAAAAACAATCACAGGGTGCATTATCCCGTATTAAAAGATAATGGGAAAACGGCGACAATGTTTACAAAGTCAAGATACTATTATCTGGACTTGGGTGTTTTGAAACACTTTGTGGAATTCAATCCAACATACAATGAGGACAAGGAAATGATATTTAGAAATAATGTACTTGGTAGGAAGTATAAACATTACTATTTCATTGAGTTTTATGAGAAAAACTTTAGTGTGGATGAATTAGTAGACTTAGGTTTCAGACGGCATTTCATGTCTGTGTTAACGGGCATTGCCGAGACAAACACGATAGTACGTGAATCTATCTTTTTTGCTATTAAGAATGAACAGTTAAAATACAAGGTTTGTGCATTGTTTAGTTCAGGTGCTACTCAAGAACGAGTAAATGAATGGTTGCAACGTTTTAGACATAAGTTTGAATGCACTCAGGCAATCAAGGTATCTGATTTTGTTGCAACTCTTGCACAACTAGAAAAGCAAGCGAAGTTGGTTATTTCCAGTGATAAATCAGCATTAGATTTGGTAGCCTTTGCTACATTTTTTCAGCAAAGAACACCGTGGTTATCGCACTAGAATATGACGTGAATACGAGAGTTCATTGATATGGACAATAACAATAATCTAATGTACATAGTAATGTAGTATTTAATATCAATATTTAGTTATAAATAGGAATATATATAGGGTAATATTAGAAATATCGTTAGTTATTAATATTTTGTGTAATGTTAGTTTAGTTAAAGACTAGGAAGACGTAAAATAAATTGTATAGAATATATTATTATTAATCATATAGAGAGATATATTAGTAATTGTTAATGTTTTAAGTATTCAGTTAGGTTAATGATTTAGTTTATTTTTAGTAATAGAGGAATTAAGTATATATAAGAATTTCTAGTAGTATTATTAGTAGTAATAGAAAAGTAAAAATCTGACTATCAATTGGTTTTTAGTGAATTATGTCTTTATGGCATATAATTTTAATGTAGTGACGTAATAAGTAGAGTAAAAGTAGGAAAGACTATGGAGAAAAGAAAAGCAGAAGAAAGAAAAAGAAATATGAATGATTTTGTCATTAAGCTTTGTATTAGGAAATTAAATGTAAGAAAAGGCAAGAATGAAAAAAAAAACAACAAAAATGAATGATGCAATTGAAGTAGATTTAATCTAGACATAAGTTAAAATTAAGAAACCCTGAAAATTAGGCAAAACCTTTCATTGGGGAAACTCTAATCAGGAAGGAAATCCCATTCTCTTCGAGTTGAATTGGGCGATTACCAAACTTCGATGAGAATTTTTATTTATTGAGCCACATAAGTCCTCCGTGATAGTAAGAGATACAGGAGTTGACTCGTACATCACGTGTAAAGCAGTGAAACTTTTTTTTGTGGAGAGTTCCTTTGTTTTTAGCCAGTCCCTTAGCGTAAGTTAAAAATTAAGATAGTAATAAATTAGGAAGTAATTAGTTCGATATCCTAGAAAATAGGTAGGATAGTCAGAATGGTAATAGATGTAAGGAGTGCATCTAAAAATAGAAAAGCAGAATATAGCGATATTCTCGTAGTTATAACGTAGAAATTTGTCTAGTTTAATCTTTTCATTTGTGTTAGTCAGGAGGAAAGAGGAAAAGAGCTGGTTTTAGGAATGTGAGTAGTGAGAAGAAGGAAATTTTAGTAGGAGATTGATTTTTAAAAGTAGATAGTTAGAAATGTTAGACGTAAAAAGAAATAACGGTAGATTTATAACGTAGACTTAATTAATAATAAAGGTGGATATAGAGAAGAAGAGTGAAATAATAATAATAATAATAATAAATAAATGAATAAATAAGAATAAGAATAGTAGTAAATAGTGAATTTACTGAGAATTAAGCATGCATCGTTGAATATTTATAGAAGAAGAATATTTATGCATATGTTAAGCGCTAAGAGTACTCTAAGAATATAAGTAGATGAATATGATATATGAATAAAGCGCATGAGTATAGAGAGAAAAAGAGAAATATTATCGGGGATATGCAGACGTTTTTCCTGCACAAGAGAACCCCTGAAAAGATTTAGTACGTATTTGAGTTGGAACAATTTTGGTGAATCCAATAAACATTCGGCAAGGATAAGAAAATTCAGATACATAGTGCGATGTGATTGTATTATAAAATACAGTGTTTTAAAACAAATAACGAAATAATTGGTAGTGAATATTAATACCCAGTGTTATCCGTACAAGAGTGACGCGCAAACAGAAGGGCAGGAAAAGGAAGTCAAGTTAACCTTGGTCGAAAAATGATGATCTTGCAGTTACCAAGCTGGAACTTTTAGCAGCATATCCAACGCCCTGCGGCAAGATTTTATTTCCGTCCACTCTAAAATATCAGTGATTAAAATTTTGATGAAAATAAAACAATTATATTTTCAGTTTTGTTTACAGTGCTACGTAAAAATATTAACTTACTATGTTTTAACACTATGTTACAAGTTTTTGTTTTTAGATTTCCAATCTAATAGCAGTGGAAATAAATGATGTTGAACCAGTACTGATACGGCCAATAAATTCATTGGTTGGCACGTATGGACAGACAGAGTAGTGGAAATTTTTGTAACATGAAACTCTAAAAGCGTTGTTGCGAAGAGAAGATTATCCAAGAGTACTTGTAAACGAGCATATATAATTATGCACAACCACTCTTGGGCAAATGTGATGAGCAAGTATTTCATCGAAAACTCACTAGATGTCGTGAGCATATACTTTGCCAGATTACATTTTGAAGTTTTTGTATTTTATAATTATAGGAATTAAGTAAATGATTAAAGATTCAAATATATATGTATTTTAATAGTTTAGGTGAAGGAATATTAATTATTGTTTATATAACTATTTTGCACAATTATACATATTTTATTTAATTTCAAATTTATATTTATCTTTTAATACTGATTCAGTTTATATGTTGTACAGCGTGTTTATGGAAAATCGCCCTCTTACGAGGTCTACTTTGGTTTGCGAAGCAACCAAGATTTTAAGGGGGGCCATGTAGCAGCACTCGTTTTTCGAGTAAATTATTTTGTATATTTTTGATTCTGTTTTAATGTTTACGTCATAAAAATCATTTATTAAGGTTAAGATCATTAAATGTTGTGTATGAGATTATAATGCAAGCTGCACAATGTTGCTAATGTTTGTGTCAGCAGTTTGTTGTAAATAAATGTGAATAAGAATGTCTTCGGTAAGAGTCTGGCAATGTAGGAAGGAAATGTAGACAATGCGTCTATCTTCGCATTAGCCAGATTCTATACATTGTACAAAGTGAATCTGTAAGATTTCACGAATTTCACGAAATTACGGATATGCGGAAATTGCTTAGAATCGGGAAATCAGAGGGTGTCGAGGATTGCAGTTTTGAGTCTTGACACATGGAAGGAATTTGTCTCTCCATGTGGAAACGGTGTCGCACGTGCCGCAAGCAGACGACAAGCAGACGACGGAGGTTGGACGAAGCTCAACAAAACCAGAGGATGAGAGAGGTTCAGGAGGAAGTCCTAGTGATCAAGTCCTGGGAGGGAGTCTTAGAGATCAAGTCTTAGTGATCAGTCTTTGGTTCGAGTTCTTGGAGAACCAAGTTTATAGTCGCCAGTCAGCCAGATGACAGCAGAAGGAAATACTTCGTATACGACATCATTCTAACACCGTAGAACATCACGCAGAGAGAAGCAATTGAGAGGAGTCATACCTCAATGCTCGTCCTCGTAATTCAGCAGTAAGGAGATTCAGCATAGAGGAGCTAAGTTCGACGCCAGAGCATCGTGGGAACTACACCAGATTATCCAGGTATGTGTTGCACCGACTCAGGGCTCAAAGGCTCAATACTTGACCGTTTCTATACCCGTCTGGCAAATTGTTCTTAATATCCGTCATTACATGCTTTATGAAATCTTACAGTAAACTCATAATTCAAAGAAGTACAGTGATATCAAATTAATGAAGTGGACGTATCTTTATTTGATTTTATCCCCAATAAGAAACCTCTCGCAAATGATTATCAAATTTTATCCCACTCATTCTAGATGGTGAGTGGAAGGCATCCAGTTGCACTCAACTTTGCATCCCCAACTAGGCACTGAGTGGCTGGGTTGTCATGATGGAGATACTGTAAGACGTAACGTCATGGTAGCGATTCCAGTGCGATATTGAATTATGCGATTTCAGAAAATTAAAATTCCCTCCCTACCCACCCATTCATGGTAGAAGTACGTTACATTAGTAGTTATGTCATTTTATTAGTAAATGAAACCCACCCATCCCACCCTCTCTTCGATCAAGTGTGATAGTAAGAAGTACGTAACTTGTAACAGTCCCGAGTTCGATTCTCGGCTGTATAACAGTAATGATTTTTAGTAGTATTTTAAATAGAATAACTAATAACGTACAAAAGAACGCAGTAATTTTGTGGTGACATGTTTTACAATATTCAAGGATATAATATTAATATATTTAGTTATATTTCATTACAATTAAAGAGTAGTAATAATAAGAGAAAAGAAACAGTAGTGAAATAATTTTGTAGCTACGTTCTGAATGCATAGAGCGAGAAGCAGGATTCAGACAGGATCTGCAGAGCGAAAGTGGATTGTCGCGCAAGCGATTAGTGACGAGTGTTGCCGATCAGGTACGACGGCGCACGAACGTTCAGTGTATGTCAGTGTTTGCTCTAGTTTCGTTGCTCCGACTCAAGGTTGGAGGGAGAGCAGAAAGAATAATAAAAACAAAGCAGTTAGTTTGCTATAACTTAAATATAACCTATATTAGATTTAAAATAGATCGAGTCAGTATTTACTTAGTAGGTAATAGCAATAAGAACTTAAAATGTTGTCATTGAAAAACAATCACAGGGTGCATTATCCCGTATTAAAAGATAATGGGAAAACGGCGACAATGTTTACAAAGTCAAGATACTATTATCTGGACTTGGGTGTTTTGAAACACTTTGTGGAATTCAATCCAACATACAATGAGGACAAGGAAATGATATTTAGAAATAATGTACTTGGTAGGAAGTATAAACATTACTATTTCATTGAGTTTTATGAGAAAAACTTTAGTGTGGATGAATTAGTAGACTTAGGTTTCAGACGGCATTTCATGTCTGTGTTAACGGGCATTGCCGAGACAAACACGATAGTACGTGAATCTATCTTTTTTGCTATTAAGAATGAACAGTTAAAATACAAGGTTTGTGCATTGTTTAGTTCAGGTGCTACTCAAGAACGAGTAAATGAATGGTTGCAACGTTTTAGACATAAGTTTGAATGCACTCAGGCAATCAAGGTATCTGATTTTGTTGCAACTCTTGCACAACTAGAAAAGGAAGCGAAGTTGGTTATTTCCAGTGATAAATCAGCATTAGATTTGGTAGCCTTTGCTACATTTTTTCAGCAAAGAACACCGTGGTTATCGCACTAGAATATGACGTGAATACGAGAGTTCATTGATATGGACAATAACAATAATCTAATGTACATAGTAATGTAGTATTTAATATCAATATTTAGTTATAAATAGGAATATATATAGGGTAATATTAGAAATATCGTTAGTTATTAATATTTTGTGTAATGTTAGTTTAGTTAAAGACTAGGAAGACGTAAAATAAATTGTATAGAATATATTATTATTAATCATATAGAGAGATATATTAGTAATTGTTAATGTTTTAAGTATTCAGTTAGGTTAATGATTTAGTTTATTTTTAGTAATAGAGGAATTAAGTATATATAAGAATTTCTAGTAGTATTATTAGTAGTAATAGAAAAGTAAAAATCTGACTATCAATTGGTTTTTAGTGAATTATGTCTTTATGGCATATAATTTTAATGTAGTGACGTAATAAGTAGAGTAAAAGTAGGAAAGACTATGGAGAAAAGAAAAGCAGAAGAAAGAAAAAGAAATATGAATGATTTTGTCATTAAGCTTTGTATTAGGAAATTAAATGTAAGAAAAGGCAAGAATGAAAAAAAAAACAACAAAAATGAATGATGCAATTGAAGTAGATTTAATCTAGACATAAGTTAAAATTAAGAAACCCTGAAAATTAGGCAAAACCTTTCATTAGGGGAAACTCTAATCAGGAAGGAAATCCCATTCTCTTCGAGTTGAATTGGGCGATTACCAAACTTCGATGAGAATTTTTATTTATTGAGCCACATAAGCCCTCCGTGATAGTAAGAGATACAGGAGTTGACTCGTACATCACGTGTAAAGCAGTGAAATTTTTTTTGGAGAGTTCCTTTGTTTTTAGCCAGTCCCTTAGCGTAAGTTAAAAATGAAGATAGTAATAAATTAGGAAGTAATTAGTTCGATATCCTAGAAAATAGGTAGGATAGTCAGAATGGTAATAGATGTAAGGAGTGCATCTAAAAATAGAAAAGCAGAATATAGCAATATTCTCGTAGTTATAACGTAGAAATTTGTCTAGTTTAATCTTTTCATTTGTGTTAGTCAGGAGGAAAGAGGAAAAGAGCTGGTTTTAGGAATGTGAGTAGTGAGAAGAAGGAAATTTTAGTAGGAGATTGATTTTTAAAAGTAGATAGTTAGAAATGTTAGACGTAAAAAGAAATAACGGTAGATTTATAACGTAGACTTAATTAATAATAAAGGTGGATATAGAGAAGAAGAGTGAAATAATAATAATAATAATAATAAATAAATGAATAAATAAGAATAAGAATAGTAGTAAATAGTGAATTTACTGAGAATTAAGCATGCATCGTTGAATATTTATAGAAGAAGAATATTTATGCATATGTTAAGCGCTAAGAGTACTCTAAGAATATAAGTAGATGAATATGATATATGAATAAAGCGCATGAGTATAGAGAGAAAAAGAGAAATATTATCGGGGATATGCAGACGTTTTTCCTGCACAAGAGAACCCCTGAAAAGATTTAGTACGTATTTGAGTTGGAACAATTTTGGTGAATCCAATAAACATTCGGCAAGGATAAGAAAATTCAGATACATAGTGCGATGTGATTGTATTATAAAATACAGTGTTTTAAAACAAATAACGAAATAATTGGTAGTGAATATTAATACCCAGTGTTATCCGTACAAGAGTGACGCGCAAACAGAAGGGCAGGAAAAGGAAGTCAAGTTAACCTTGGTCGAAAAATGATGATCTTGCAGTTACCAAGCTGGAACTTTCAGCAGCATATCCAACGCCCTGCGGCAAGATTTTATTTCCGTCCACTCTAAAATATCAGTGATTAAAATTTTGATGAAAATAAAACAATTATATTTTCAGTTTTGTTTACAGTGCTACATAAAAATATTAACTTACTATGTTTTAACACTATGTTACAAGTTTTTGTTTTTAGATTTCCAATCTAATAGCAGTGGAAATAAATGATGTTGAACCAGTACTGATACGGCCAATAAATTCATTGGTTGGCACGTATGGACAGACAGAGTAGTGGAAATTTTTGTAACATGAAACTCTAAAAGCGTTGTTGCGAAGAGAAGATTATCCAAGAGTACTTGTAAACGAGCATATATAATTATGCACAACCACTCTTGGGCAAATGTGATGAGCAAGTATTTCATCGAAAACTCACTAGATGTCGTGAGCATATACTTTGCCAGATTACATTTTGAAGTTTTTGTATTTTATAATTATAGGAATTAAGTAAATGATTAAAGATTCAAATATATATGTATTTTAATAGTTTAGGTGAAGGAATATTAATTATTGTTTATATAACTATTTTGCACAATTATACATATTTTATTTAATTTCAAATTTATATTTATCTTTTAATACTGATTCAGTTTATATGTTGTACAGCGTGTTTATGGAAAATCGCCCTCTTACGAGGTCTACTTTGGTTTGCGAAGCAACCAAGATTTTAAGGGGGGCCATGTAGCAGCACTCGTTTTTCGAGTAAATTATTTTGTATATTTTTGATTCTGTTTTAATGTTTACGTCATAAAAATCATTTATTAAGGTTAAGGTAATTAAATGTTGTGTATGAGATTATAATGCAAGCTGCACAATGTTGCTAATGTTTGTGTCAGCAGTTTGTTGTAAATAAATGTGAATAAGAATGTCTTCGGTAAGAGTCTGGCAATGTAGGAAGGAAATGTAGACAATGCGTCTATCTTCGCATTAGCCAGATTCTATACATTGTACAAAGTGAATCTGTAAGATTTCACGAATTTCACGAAATTACGGATATGCGGAAATTGCTTAGAATCGGGAAATCAGAGGGTGTCGAGGATTGCAGTTTTGAGTCTTGACACATGGAAGGAATTTGTCTCTCCATGTGGAAACGGTGTCGCACGTGCCGCAAGCAGACGACAAGCAGACGACGGAGGTTGGACGAAGCTCAACAAAACCAGAGGATGAGAGAGGTTCAGGAGGAAGTCCTAGTGATCAAGTCCTGGGAGGGAGTCTTAGAGATCAAGTCTTAGTGATCAGTCTTTGGTTCGAGTTCTTGGAGAACCAAGTTTATAGTCGCCAGTCAGCCAGATGACAGCAGAAGGAAATACTTCGTATACGACATCATTCTAACACCGTAGAACATCACGCAGAGAGAAGCAATTGAGAGGAGTCATACCTCAATGCTCGTCCTCGTAATTCAGCAGTAAGGAGATTCAGCATAGAGGAGCTAAGTTCGACGCCAGAGCATCGTGGGAACTACACCAGATTATCCAGGTATGTGTTGCACCGACTCAGGGCTCAAAGGCTCAATACTTGACCGTTTCTATACCCGTCTGGCAAATTGTTCTTAATATCCGTCATTACATGCTTTATGAAATCTTACAGTAAACTCATAATTCAAAGAAGTACAGTGATATCAAATTAATGAAGTGGACGTATCTTTATTTGATTTTATCCCCAATAAGAAACCTCTCGCAAATGATTATCAAATTTTATCCCACTCATTCTAGATGGTGAGTGGAAGGCATCCAGTTGCACTCAACTTTGCATCCCCAACTAGGCACTGAGTGGCTGGGTTGTCAATATATATATATATATATATATATATATATATATATATATATATCAGTATGTTAACAAATAATGATAGATCATACATGGTCATTATTAAGTATTTCGAAGAGAAGTTTACGAAATTTAACTTTTCCATCTTTAAATGGGTCTATCCTATCATTTAATTTCTTATAGGTTCTCAGCATTCATGTAATAGGTGAGTGTGCATGAGTTGAGCTTTTCGACGTAGGTATATAAAGGGTATTTTGATTTCTGGTGTAATATCTTGGTACATAGAAAGGGATATGTAGCAACAGTGTTGAACTGTTAATTCTATTTGTCAATATATTTCTTAAAATAATAAGAGAATGTACAATCCTTCAATAGTTTAAGCTACTTAGGATGAATAGCTAGCATAAAACTGACACTGACAAACAAGATGTTCAATCTGGTTAAAATGTTTTATAATATAGATACCTCACTAATTTCTTTTGAATCATCTCAATTGCTTGGATGTCTCTTCTAAAGTGGGGACTCCAGATTACCGACACTCGAGTCACATATTCGAATTTGCTAATAACTAGGGTTGCATATAACTAAATAATTACTGATGGTTGTAAAAACATTTTTGTTTTTGTGATAACAGAACCTAAGGCTCTATTTGCTGAGTCTATAGCACTCACTAAATGATTACGAAATGTTAATTTACAATCAACAATTACACCAAGATCTCTAATCTAGATAAAAACTCCTGGATCGCAAAACTCCTGTAATTTAAGAGGAAAGGAACTGAAGCTCCTATTACTGCAATTCGTATCATAAGTCCCCAAGGTCCACAGCTTCATCATGCATGGATTGTTTACTCACAGAAGATAAAAATCTCATTAATGATTTGCTTCACACGAAGTTTTGTTTTATCATTGTCATCCTTGTGCTTAATCTTCTACATCACCATACCTAGGTCTCTTTAGGCTGCGGAAATTTCTTGTAATATAATTCCCATCCAAAAAACAAAAGAGGTCCACCACTCTATCACTTTATTTCCACAGTAAATTGCATCATAAAGTTAAAGACTGAACACAACTTTATAAACCTTCAGTATGCGGATATTGTAATGGTAATCATTCTACTTATTCCTACAATGCAGAGCTTGAATTATCCATAACTCACAATCCCGAAATGGTTCTTCTTGTCCGTCTTCGCACGCTCTCTATATCTACCAATGTATCCTCTTAAACTTAACCTTACCTCTAACACCTCCAACTACGGAAATATCTTACAATTTGTAACTGAACTTTCCAAAGTTCATTGGCTTTTACCAGCAGCATTATAGAGTCGACCATGGAAATAAATGGCTAAGGATTCTTATATTGATATATTGAAATGAAGCTTTGTAGTTATTATGTATAAGAGACTAATTTGTAAACAGACAGTTAAAATCGTCTGAAATTTTATACTTCATTATTTTCATCGCTATCACCAGTCGAAATCAAGAAATCACCCTGTACAAACTTTTAAAGTATTGTTGCTAACCAAAAGTATAGTACCTTTTTTATCCCTCACTTTTGCAAAGGAGCATTAATTCCAATTTGAAAAATTTCTGCCAATCTAGTATAAAAAAATCACCTTACCCCTCGCCCTTGAGGATATACCAACATCTTAGAAAAAGTGAGAGATCCGGTTTTAATTATTTTGGTACGATGTTAAGTAGCTAGTTGGCGCTAGCCATTCATTCTTCTTCATGGCTACGATCCGGTGAGCGTTATTGGTACACGACTGTAATGAGGACGCTTACAAACTAAAAGGTAACGTCTACTTGGAATAATTAATTAAAGAGTGACAAGCTAAAGTGGTGAAAAGGGAAAAATAACTGTTACTATTTCAAAATTTGAAACAGGAGCTATACAAAAATGTTCTCCTGAAAATTCTCAATTTCAGACGGACCGCCATATTAGTTGAGAAAGGGAAGCCAAGTGGCCAGTGATATAAATTGACAGTATTTAGTGCTACAACATTAAACTGATAACGGAGATTTCTTCGATATTAGTGATTTTGGTTTTAATTTTGGAAGTTTCGTCAGAAAGCTAAATTTTTCGAATCTAACGTAGCCTGTATTGGGGGTAAAAGTTCATGTAGTTAATTATAGAGTTTGTGTTTGTGTTAGGACTATGGCGGCAGAGTATGTTTTCTTATTGAGAAGTTTCATTCTCATTATGCAGCATTAATTTCACAACGATCGCTCCTGTACGTCGAGATGGGTTGATAGAAATTCGGGTTAGCCTCTGAATGGTTCCTTTCACTCAGGAAGGACCTGGGAAGAGTAGTTTTCACCTAGGTAATAGTGATGTAAATCAAATACCTTAGCCCTCCCTCCCCCACGAAAGCTGACATTACGAAATGAAACTATACAGGTTTGTAGCTAGAAATTTTATTAATTAACCTAAACTAGTTAAGTTCCCACAATTCATGTATACGTGTATCTATATTTTAAGTGATATGTATATGTATAATAAAGTGCATGTAACTGTGTGCTGTATGTTCAGTGTGTATGTGAAGAGAATGCGTTTTGTTGACTTGTGAATACAGAAATAGAAGTGAATTAGTATCTGCTAGAGAAAAATCGTTCATCTCGGAATGTGGGAGATTTATTTTGTTTCTTTATTCTTTAAATTGCTCATTTATAAGCAATAGTGATATTAATAGATACAAATTACTAAATCAATACGCCTGGCTATGGTCCGTTGAAAGTCAACCTGCACGTAACAAGCAGAAACAAGAATAGTTTCGAGCGCCATCTATCTAGAATTATCAGTAGTACAGCGCGAGTCGTATTCGTTATTTGTTTACAAAAGCCATGCAGCGAAATTAAGATAAAAGGCAATCTTAGAAACACTTATTTTTTCCATTTTTCATGGATATTTGGTAGTTAACAGGAATACAAGAAATATATATATATATATATATATATATATATAGCAGAACAATAGATTGATTTATCTGGTAAATCTTACTAGTTTAAATGTTTTAGTTTGCTTAAAAATCGAAAACTAAACTTTCGGTTTTGCGTTAACTAGGTGATGCTAGTTCCGTGGTGTAAACAGAAAGCTATATCGAGCTGATATCGTAACATTATATTGTTGCAGTTTTAAAATGTATTTACTGTTTTGAGTCGAAGTGTTAGTGATAATATTTAGATTATATGGAAGAAATACATTTTTCTAACTTATAATTTTTCGCTCATACCTATAAAAGATGGAAGTTAGGTACTTAAAATATAAATAGGAGAGTTTCAAGTGTTTAGTTTATCCAATAAGTGCAGGTTTAGTACAGCAACTAGACGTTTCGGCTTATTACTTGAATTAGGTTTCTCTAATTTACCTCGTCCGTTCGGAAATGGTTTTCACAAAACCTAAGGGATAATTACATATTATATGAATACCATAAATAGTAACCTTTTCGACGTAGCTTAGTTGATACTATAGCACAAGGGTGCTAACAAACCCACATATGGTTTGTTTACTTTTCAGTGTCTCGAGGTGTTTACCTATAAGGTATACTAGGTACAACGGTGGACTGAAGTATCGTCCTCAATTTTTTTTGAATAAAGGCGCCGTAGTAGAATTGACTTGTAGAGTCTTTTGTGATAATTTTGTTTTATTTAAAGGTTACTTGTATACATGCGAGGGAATATGTGGAATGTTGGTGAAAGAGTATGAACGTCGCCCCATGTTGCTAAAATTATGCAGTGAAATGAGTAGTAAGATTAATAGCTAGTATACGTTTCGAGTACCATTTCTGATCATAAATTCCGTATATAATTTTTTTAATCGAGTCAGCGCTAACGTTTAGTACCACATTTCTGAAAAAAATTGAAAGAATTTAGTTATTAATATTGCAAATCGAGATAGCTTTCTGGTGCGATTACGGCGGTAATCACATTAGCAAATAAAGATTGATTGAGTTAGGCATAGCATATGCGATTGCATGGATACATATCCGTGTTCTGATGTACAAAATGGTTTAAGTGAACAGACGATGCGCGAGAGTTGGAGTACAAGGATACAACTTACGTATAGATTTGCACTAGTGAATTTTACAATTAAATTTCCCGCGTTATATTGTTATTTTATACACCGCTGGTCAGCTAGTTCGTACGAAACATTGCGTGACGTCTAATAGTTCTTCCATTTTTTTCTTCGTTGGAATTTCGTCCCAAACGCCTTTGTTCCCCCCTTATTTTCAAATTTCTTTATTTCACAATAGTGAATGTGAAAATTGGAAGGCGTTCAGAGAGTCACCACTCTGCGAATTGGGATGTGGCTAGTAATGTTTGGTTCATAGTCATTACTAGCACAAAATTCTCTCTTTTTTGTAGTTTCGGCTGCCCAACTGCGTAGACATTTCTCTCTTCTTTAAGGATTCCTTCTTCGGGTCTTTACTGATTCTTTTTTTTATTGTTGGGGCGTTGGATAATTTATTTTAGTGTTAGAAATTTCTAAAGGCAGATTCCTATTACACTGGCCGAGAGATTCGGAGAAACCCTGATGGGTTGGGCCGGATAACAGTGAGTATTGATATATTTATAGGGACTATGTTCTCCCTATAAACGTATTAATCGGGACCCAGACTTGCTTACTTTCTTATCAGGGGACTTATTAGCGTGGCGCTATTTTAAGCCCGCCCTGTTTCGGTGAAGAGTTATGTTTCGGCCTTGAAACCGACGCTTCTCGTAAATTTTTTTGATCCAACTTATCTGGCAGTGGTCTATCTTCCTTCTTTATATTTTTTTATTTACCTTCCCCCCCTCCACTTTACAAATCTTACAATTAACGTTTATAAGAAAAATTATATTTTACATTTTTTTAAAACCTTACTTTAAATCTTAGTAGTTTTCAAGGAAATATTTTGTTGTTTCACTGACCGTGCAGAGTGTTAGCCGTAGGGTCAGATGCTTCTGGTGTATGTTCGAGGGACAGTTACAAATAACTTTAAATTTCGATTTTATCTTTGGATTTCCTTGCACTAGTTGTCGTGCATCCGGAGCGATGATCTTTTAACCCGCCTGTTTTGGTAGAAGCTAAATATTCTTTTTTTTAAATTTTTCCTTCTTAAAACGTGTCTCCCTCTGGAGCGAGTTACCTATTTTTTTTTGCATAAAATTTTAGGTCCCACTTAAAATCCAATAGTTCATAGTTCAAAATAGCATAATTCAGAGATGAACTCTGTAGTTTAGAATTGTGGCCCCACAAATACATAAGTTTATAATTTTGCAGTGATGTGAATTTTAGGTAACACAAGATATATCGATTTTTTTTTCTTTCCTGAGATACTATGTTAACTGTGCTACCATGAAATATCTTGATCATTTTATTCATTAAGTTCCAAAATATCTAAATTCCATTTGGGATTACTTTATCAACCTGCTATTAGATGTCTTTTTTCTTTTCTTTTGAAAGTATTGTACTTTAGGATAGTCCTCTTATTGAATGATAATATTTATTTTTGTGTTTTGTCGGGATATGTATATATGTTTAAAGATACAAAGTAGGCAAAATGATTTACTATAACTTGTAATACAAAGTTGTATTCTTATGCACGCGGAAGGAATATGAATAGATGAATATATCTCGAAAATATATATATGAGAATACTTTGTTGATTTAATTTGTGAGAATTATAAATATATAATTGAGTAGAGTTTCTTAACAAGTAGCGTGCCTATCTTCGATAATGTCAGAAACTGTCCCGAACTTCTATTTTTTTCTTTCTTTAATAAGATGCCATATTCAGTAATACTAATAAAATTGTATGATCTATGTTATGTGTTTGTATTAATCTTATGTGTTTAACACCCCCAATATGACTAACATGCATGTAATTGTTTGAATAAGATATCAGGCTACGATGAAACTTTTCCCTTGACGAACTTAATAGTAACAAAGTAACTCAGTGATCCAACATTAACTTCATTCTCACGTCTTTTTCTATGGATATAAATCTCCCAGAAGGTCGACGATATAGTTTTAGTGTAAAAAAAGAGACTACAAAAAATTTCTTTTGAAATTATAACTAATTTAACCCAAAAGTGATAGTGTAACTCCTTAGATTTCCCAGTGTAAATCGCTCCGAAAAAAATTTAAAATTCGTCACAAGGTCCGTACCTTTTGGAAACAATATAAAAATATTGGTATTTGTACCAAGAAATTTGTTTTTTTTTCTTTTTTTCCCCGAAGAAATGATGAAATATTGAAGTGATCCAAGGTCAAAGTGACCTTTGCCAACGTAATAGGATAAATGATTTTTTCCAATGAGACAGGACTCAATAATGTTAAATATGAATCTATAAGTATGGGCGAACTAAATTGAAAAACAGTTTGATATAAAGATTCACATACGAATTTACGAACATTTTCTTCAGAAGTGATGTACATAAGAACTGCAAAATTTCTTAGAACCTTTTTTTTAACTTTACACATTTTTTTTCTTGCTTTTAATCCTTATAAAATGTGTAAAAGAATGTTAAACTATCTACTACTATTTTATTGGTTTATGTATACGTAGTCACAGAAAGCTAATACGTCACACTTGGAATATTTTTTTTTGTATTTTATAATAATTAGATTGCTACCAAATTTCAAGATGTTCATTATTTCAAGTTGTAAGGAATAATGCTAATAATAATAACCCTATGGGGTTTCGTGAAATAATAGGTTTCACCAAATTAATGTGAGCAATAGTTGATATTTAGTTTCTGACTGATATGTTCTTTATTGTAATAAAACCTTTGTTACCCTGTAGATAGATTTCTTTTTATTGCTTAATGTACCCTATAAGCTTTGGTCTATATCATGAGTGAGAGTGGTGTGTATGCGAATGTCATTTTAGGTTAAGAAGTATATTTAGTTATATGTGGGAACCTAACTTAGGTAATATTTGTTTTGTCAGCTGAAATCTTCGATCTCTCTGATAGCAAGTAATAAGCTGTTGGAAGTGACTGATAAAGTTATCTGCGTAGTAACAATGGAACACAAGATTTTTCTAGTAAATCTCCTTGAAAAAAATCATAATTAGTAGATGATATAGTTTCTCATTTCCGACGAATTAGTCTATTTGCAACAAATCAAAGATGATTTTTAAAATTTTTTTTATTTGATCACTAAAGATTAGTTAATATGTGTCGGATTGCAGTGGGGTTTCATCCTAAGTTTGACCTATTTTTGTCTCAGAATTGATTTTTTTTCGGATTTATTTCTCATTTTGTGTCACGGGTGTTTAAACTTTCTTTTCTAATTCTCGTCTTTCTCTGGTTTTCTTTTCATATCTTTAAACTTTCTTCTCGTCCTTCATCTTTTTCTTATCTATTCTCTTCCTATTTTCGAACTCCTCGTAATCAATAATGACGCAAATATTGATTTTGAGATACACGGTCAAAATTGAACTAATCCAAATAATCTTGAATAGAAAGATAATCATCATTAAGCTGATGATAAATGCGCTTGTTAAAAAACAATATTTGACAATTGGTCATTGCATGACTTACGAAGAGTTCTGGCGACCGTTTTTTAAGTAGTATTCACTACACATTGATATGGAGAGAAATACTATAATTGTTACTGAAACTATTTTCTAAGAGTAGAAGTTTATAAAGAAACTTATTATTTATTAGAAACTTATTAACTATTAGTTCTTTAATTTCTTGAAAAAAAATAGAGTTAAGTGGATTAGATGCATAAGAGTGAGGCAGGGACATTGGTCGTAGGTTTCGTGTTTATGTTTTTTGTATGGGTCATTAACTCGTATCTTAGTTGTGGTATTGTGTGCACTTCCTCACTACTGCAGGTAGTTGTTGTTCGCTCGTCCGCTTGTAGTGCGGGGTATTCAATAAAGCGTAATATTAACTTGAATTGCATAAGTTGAGTTGAAAGCTAGTATTTGTAAAAATATTTTAATGGAAAACTGTGCTTCTTTATTACTGACCCTGCTACCATTACAATTTCCTTTGTGAAAGGAAGTGAAGGAATATGAATTTAAATGCTCTTTGGAAAAAAGTCGGAAACGCGTGTTACGGTATGCAGCCAAGAGAATATCCATATCCTACTCGTTAGGTTGCTATTCTGTTGAAGTGCTTATCATAGCTTATTATATTCGTCATTTGGTGAATGTTTGTTCTCTAAGAGTGAAATTTTGAGAACACAAAATATTAGTGGTGTGTAAAAACGAATCCTTTTTTTGAGCTATTTTAGTGGACAAGTTTGTGGCTTATTACGATTGTTCGTTTAAGATTTATTTCGGTTACTTTCCTATAAACACATATTTCGATTTAATGCTTTTAGGCACTTCGCATTATCTCTGCTTTGAGTTAAGAGCGGAATTTGGTTTTAATTTCGTCATTAGATATATGGCTCGCTTTCAGGAAAACTTTGGGAAATGCAACTATATTATTTGAATAATTCAGATCAAATTCTACGTGAGATCGTTGAGCTCACACGTGGCCCAGCATGGGTAAACATAAATTGAAAGTTAGATCCAAGATTATGAATTTGTAACTTTTATTTTTTTGACTCGTTAAATAGACTGCTATGAATAATATACACTTTCTAATATCTGGTCGTTATTATATTAGGTCCAATTTGTCGCTTATTGCAGTTTTTTTCGTATTTCACAGAAGTAATTGTAATTTAGAGGTTTCCCTCCAAGAAGTTTTCTCAAAGAGATTTTGCGTATGAATTATATAAATAATAATGGAACAGCAATGCATTTTTCACGTTCCTTCCCTATTCAGGTATTTATTGCATTATACAGAAGTAATTTGTTAAAGTGATCAATTTTAACTCAACTTCATTTTGGACCTTGAGAAACATTGGTAATAAGAAAATAATAATCTAGAGTTTGATATTTATTGTAATAGGAATAACTTTATTTAGTGACAATAATTAAAGAAAATATAATTTAACAATTAAACGTGTAGGAGTTTTGTGAAATTTCGATTTTTTGAATAAGACTCCAAATTACCAATTCTATTTATACTTTTCTCTACTATTTGAGGACTTATTAGGTATCTACTCGATGGTGAGATTCATAAAATAAAATGTTAGTTTACTACACAACTTTTTACCATTGTGAAGTTTCTCGATTTTGTGAAAGTAATATTTTTCTTTAAACTTCAGATTATACAAGCTTTAATTTTTTTTTGAATCTATTAATTTTGAAAATAGCTCAGGTGTATAGAACTAGGACTTTTAAAGCTAAATGATTAATATTAACATTCAAGAGAGTTATTCATGTGTTTTTCTTGTTGTTATCAGATATTGTCTCTTGGATGTGTATTAATCTAATGTTTTATTGTATATTCGCGACCTTCAATTTGGCTATTATTAATAAAATTTTTACCTAAATTGAAGTTGGCGTTTACTTTATATTTTGATATATATTTTATGTTGCATAAAGGGAAATCGAAGCAGATAAATCAAACATCGAAGGTGAACGCCGGTAAGAAACTCCACGCAAGGTTGAAAGATAAATGATGTATTAAAGGGGTTGTATACTAAAAAAGAGTATTTCCACCTACTATTTAGATTAATTTTCCATTCCCTCTCTTACCACGTAAGATATTCAAGCGACCAACTACTATAATATTTTTGGTCAACCCTTCAAGACTTTAATTTTTTGGCTAAATTTTAGACTATGATTCAAGCAGTTATAGCTTACTATGTACTGTAGTATCATGGCTCATTTCTCGCTTTCTTTACGATAGAGTATACTTTCCTTCGGTGTGACTCACTTGTCCATATTATACACCAGAAATGCGAAAATTGGATAGAACCGGGTGATATGTCTAAAAGAATCAAAATTTTGGCGCTCCTCTGGCCAAAGCCTAGGCTCAATCCTAGATTTGATTTTTTTAAAGGTATACTTTGTTACATACATGCTGTTCCATAAAGAATGATAGCACTCTATATTGCTGTTTTGAGCCCAAAATTTCTAAGTCGAACTTCGGGTATTTTCGGAAAAAAAGTGAACCAGGTTCCAACCTCCAAGCAATCCTTTACAATAGGGGAAAGTTGTGCAGATATGTTTTCTTCTTTCAAATATAATAAGACTTGTTACTAAGTGTAGAATAAAGTAACGTTGAACCAAATACTTAATGGGAAAATATTTTGAAAACATGTATTAATGTCAGTATATGCTTGCTTGTAATTTAGCTTTCCACGAGTAAATGAACAATTAGTAATGTAAACGAATCTTTCCAATCAATGCAAACACAGAGAATATAGTTTTCGCATTGATAGCAAAGTTAAAAAGGGAAAGAAGAAAGAAAGCCACAGAATTTGCAACGGCTAAGAATGACATTGTTTGAAATTTCAATTAGCTATATATCGTTAAAAGGGATTTGGATATAGTAGTCATGCTAGTTCACTGGTAAACACTGAGACCTCAAGTCGTAACGTCGTGAGTTCGATTCCCGTTTACGAATATTTTTTATGAAATTCTATTTTCCTCAATGTATGAAAATTGTATAAAATAATTTCAATTAAATAAATCAATTGTGTATATATATATGATTTCAGGACATAAACAATTATTCTCTTTAAAATTAACATCTAAATTGTGGAAGGTGTTTGCACAATGTGTCTTATTAGAGAAAGTGATTGATTTACGTCCTTGCAAGTAAAGAGAATATGAGGGTATAAACAAAATTGTATAAATTCGAATTTTGGTTCCAGGCACAAAACTCACGAAGAGCAAAACCATGTAGACTTGAAATCTACGAACACGAAGTAATGTCTAAGAGACTTATTTATACTTTAGAAAGAAGGCAGAATAGGATTTCTTTCCAAAGAATTTCAGTTCATTACTCTGCTATGCTATTGTACATGGATGTGATCTTTATCTCTCCGCCTCTCTCACACACACACACACACACACACACACACACACACATATATATATATATATATATATATATATATATATATATATATATATATATATATATATATATGTATTTTATAACACGCCTGGAGTAATTTTAAACAAACTTTCTACCAGTGTTGGGCAAATTTCAATTGAATTAAATATTAACAATTAATCTATAAATTTAATTGTTAATTGCAATTAACAATTGAAATAAGTAATGTTTAATTATTAATTGCAGTTGGCCATTGAAAAAGGAGAATCAATTGCAATTGATAAATTGACTGAAAGTAATTGCAATTGAATTCTGTAATTCAATTTCAATTGAAATTAATTGGCAATTGATTCAATTGCAATTGATTTAAACAGCAATTACTTTCAATTGATTGATCAATTGCAATTTGAATTTCTACGATCAATCGCCCTGGCACCTCACTAATACAATAACGGCGGATCTGACCTTTCTAATATAAATAAAATAGAGTTTGTTCGTGTGTCTGTGTGTCTACCTTTGTGCGGCCTGTGGACGAGACGAGTGGACCGAAACTTTTCAAAATTTGGTCACGGGTAGCTTGGTCTAGGCCCCAGACCAAGACGAAGACTTTTTTTAATTCCTTACTAGGGAGTCTCCAGGGTATGTTTACCGGGACCGGCCTGGGAACCAGAAAAGTCGACCTAGAGTTACCAAATTTTAGTCAAAGATACCTTGGTCTAGGTCCCACACCAAGGCAAAGCGTTTTCAACAAAATGCGAACCAGGGGGTCTCAGGGGGGCGTTTAACGGGACATGTAATACTAGAACGATATCAGTGTCGATTTCATAGTTTTCGCAGCGATTACTTCCAAATTCACCGTATTCGGCTGCGGGCCGTCCGTCAACGGAAGGGGGGATACCGAAACGCAAAAGTAAACGAAAATGTCCGATATTAGTGTCAAATCCATAGTTTTCGCGGTTGCTGATATCAATGGCGACACTATCCTTAGCGATGACTTTCAAATTCATCCACCGTTGTATGCGGGCCTTGAGTCACCAGAGGGGGAAATTCCCAGACATGTAAAAATAATCAAAAATGACCGATATTAATGTCAAATCATAGTTTTTGGGATAGCTGAGCTCAATGGTGAAACTCAAGACCGCGTTTACTTTCATATTTAGCTCCCATCATCTAAGAAAGAGGGCATTATAAAGGGGATCACGAGACATGTAAAAATAATCCACAATGACCGATGTCAAATCCGTAGTTTTGGCGGTGCCTGAGATCAATGGTGATATTTTCATTAGCGATGATTTTCAAATTTAGCCTCCTTGAATGCGGGCCGGGAGTCACCGGGGGTGGGGAATTGTGAGACATGTAAAACACGACCTCGACATTCGATCGTGACGTAACAGCATTAAGTTATTCCGCTATACTTGTAGGCCATTTTGACCAATTTTCGTTATCGCAATAAAGTGGAAATAGGAGCACAAAACTGTACAAAGCAGGCATTATACGATGTGAAAGAAACGACCTCCAAATTCGACAGTGGCGGAAGAATGGCTCTATTTCCTCACACATTGATGGACCATTTTGACGCATTTCTGGTGATGCTCAAAACGTGGAAGTAGGCGAACAGAACGGTATAAAATAGACACTAAACGATGCGAAAGAACCAACCCCGAAATTTGATAGTGACGGAGCAGTGAGCCATTTAACTCCCACTTTAAAGCCCCGTTTAACTCACCTCGGGTGATGCACAAGACGAGAAATAGGCGCAGAAAACTTTTAAAAAGAGGGCACTAAACGATGCGAAAGTAACGATCTAGAAATTTGATAGTGTCGGAACAGTGGGTCATTTTCGTCACACCTTGCAGGCTCATCTTGACACACTTCTGGTGACTAACAAAACGTGGAAACAGGCGCACAAAACATAACAAAAGAGGCACTAGTCAATGCGAAAGGAAGGACCTAGAAATTCGGTAGTGGCGCAGTAGTGAGTCATTTTCGTCACACTTTGGAGGCCCATTTTGACACACTTCTGGTGACGCGCAAAACGTGGATATAAGGGCAAGAAACTGCACGAAACATTGACTAGTCGATGCAAAAGGAAGGACCACGAAATTCGGTAGTGACGGAGAAGTGGGTCATTTTCGTCACACTTTGGAAGCCCATTTTGACACACTTCTAGTGACCCAGAAAACGTACAGAACAGACACTAAACGATACGAAAGAACGGACCCCGAAATTCCATAGTGGCGGAGCAGTGAGCCATTTAACTCCTACTTTAAAGGCCTGTTTAACTCACTGACGCACAAGACGAGGAAGTAGGTACATAAAACTTTTTTTAAAAAATAGGCACTAAACGATGCAAAAGAAACGACCTAGAAATTCGATAGAGTCGGAACAATGGGTCATTTTGGTCACACTTTAGAGGCCCATTTTGACACACTTCTGGTGACGCGCAAAACGTGGAAATAAGGGCACGAAAAAGCACGAAAATTCAGTAGTCGATGCAAAATGAAGGACCTCGAAATTCTTTAGTGGCCGAGAAGTGGGTCATTCTCGTCCCACCTTCGAGGCCCATTTTGACCATCTTCCAGTGACGCACAAAACGTCGAAATAGGCGCACAAAAGGGTACGCGGTGTGAAATTAAACGACCTCGAAATTCGATAGTAGCGGAACTCTTGGTCATTTTCGTCCCATCTTGGAAGCCCATTTTGACCCACTTCCCATGACGCACAAAACGGAAGTAGACGCACAAAACGGCACAAAACAATGTGAAGGAAACGACCTCGAAATTCATTGGTGGCGGAAGAGCAATAATTTGTTCCGCCATATTTGTAGGCCCATTTTGACCCACTTCCGGTGATGCACAAAATGTGGGAATAGGCGCACAAACCGACACAAAACACGCACAAAAGATGCAAAACAAAGTACCTCGAAATTCGTTGGTGGTGGAACAAGTTAATGACGCCGTGAGCACCAATATAAGTATATACTGTAGTTCTTACCAGGGGGCGCGGTGGGTCAGTGGTAGAGCGTTCACCTCCGGTGCTTGAGGTCCCTGGTTCGATCCCAGCTTGCGCAGTTTGGACTTTGTGGTGGACAAACACCTTGCTCGTGGATTTTCTCGGGGTTCTCCCGTTTTCTCCCGCTTTCTTCGTGTCATTCATTTCCCATCATCACCGTCTCCTTTAGAATAACCGGCATAGCGTGGGACGTACAACTAAAGATATCATATCATTTTTTGTAGTTCTTACCATCAAGGCTGAGAACTGCAGGGTAAAATTTTTTAGCCAAAGTAGAAGCCCAACCGGAATAGTGATATCAACCGGCTCGGCTCGGTTCAACTGAGCGTACAGCTTGAGCTGGCTTGGTTGGGATGACCCATCGACTGGGCTCAATTGAGCCAATGGCTTGAACCGGCTCGGTAAAGACGAGTTATCGACTCGGCTCGATTGGAGCCAATGGCTTGAACCAGCTCCGTTGAAACGAGTCCATAGGATGGGTTCGAGTTAGCTTAACTGAGCCAATGGCTTGAACAGGCTCGGTTGGGGTAAGCAATCAGCTGGGTTCGGTTCGGCTCGAGCTGGCTCGGTTCGATAAGCTGTTGGATCGGCTCACTTCTCGGTTCGGCTCGATAAGTGAATGAGCTGTGAGCGAGCCGCTTGAGTCGTTGACAACCCTAAACTCGAGTCGAGCAATTTTAAACATGTTTGGCTGGACTCCCATAACTTCTAACAATTTTTGGCTCGAGCCCGAATACTTGCTCCTCCTGAACTCAAACCTTTAAAGAAAACTCGCTCGAACTCGCTCGTGCTTATTCCTATTGTATGCATGACGGGCATATAGAATTCTTTCGAGGGGGATAGAACCATAAACATAACATATTTAAAAAATACTTAGTTTCACGGCTTTCTTCCGAGGGGGAAAGGGATGGTAGGTATCCAGCATTTCTTATAAGTACCTTATTTGAAATATGTAAAACAGTAACAAGTGTACAATACAACATACACATATCTCCTTATCTTCAGTTTTAATTGCTGATTTCAATTGCAATTAACAATTACAAGTCTCAATTGTCAATTGCAATTAACAATTGAATGTTTCAATTGCATCCTTTGCAATTGACAATTAACAATTGAAAGTTTCAATTGCCTGGTGACCAATTAACAATTAACAATTGAATAAAATTTAATTGCAAATTTTATGATTGAATTCAATTGCAATTGAAATAAATTGTCAATTACAAATTGAAATCAATTGCAATTTATCTTCAGAGCAATTACTTTCAATTGATTGTTCAATTGCAATTGATTTCAATTGATTTTGCCCAACACTGCTTTCTACATATAGTACTTACAGTCTAAAAGGAGTAGTGTCGGGGTAAGCTACTGGGATTTGGAGGGGGATATATATAAAAGCGATCGATTTTAGTTTTGAATACATAGTTGTCGTTGTCACAGATATTAATAATTACAACCTCAATAGCGTTAAGGTCCAAGTTCAACTCCCATCAACTCCTACGCTTTCGCCGTAGGATACCCAGGCTCGGCCTCAAGCAGGAACTCATGTGGTTCGGATTCTACTTTAATTAGTATGTCCACGTCTTGTATGCTCACTGCTAAATGAGACGTTAATCTCGAAATCAACTCAATCGATTCAAACCTCATCGTCGTGGCTGGCGATGAATATTGACACATAAAATGTCTCTAGTGACTGAGGTTAGTGCCTGATTCACATTTTGGGCTCTAATCCATTAGAATCCCAATGGCATTTAATGCCACATATGTGCATGACCTAGTTTGTCACTTGGGTGTTGAATTTAGAGGAGCAGTATTGAAGGCGTTGTTCACACAGCTCGAAATATTGTAATGTATGTATAAGCGTATATTCCAGAGAAACTCCATAATGTCCAGAAAAACGTTTGCCTCACGTGGGATACATATTACTTTAATACTAGGAAAAAAGATTTTAGTAGTCAGATAACCCAAGGGATGGAAGTTGGGAAGAGTGACATGTAAAAATAGTGTAAAACGACTGATCGTAGAGTTTTATCCAAAGTTTCCTGGGTCGTTGAGATGATCAATGACGTTCACATCCAAGTTCATGCCCTTCATCACAGGACGAAGAGCTGAGAGATATGACCAATAGAGTGTAAACAATTACCTAAATATTTTTTGAGTTCATAGTTTTCAGGGTCGGGAAAGCGTTCCTAATAACTTTGGGTGTAGTTTGTACCCACTTCAGGATGGGCTTTTTAATCGTATCAATTTCTCAGCTTAAGATGAAATGATTATCTCATCCAATATATGTATCAAGCCGATTTTCTCAACCGAGAAAAAATTTGTGTAAATGTCTTTTTCGACTTTTAAGTGATATAAGACATGATCAAATCAGAGATGGAGTGAGTCGGTCTGTCAAATCGGTCAAGAAATATCCGTGGGTCAGTGTGTTGTGGGGCAACACGACGTTAACCACTGGAAAGCATTGATTATCACGACTCACACTCACCCTCTGACCAACCCACGTATTCTGCTGAGAGCTTTTTAGACATCATATTTTGAACACTTGTGAGATTTTCTACATTTTAGTGTCAGGACCTCCTTTTTCTTCTTCTTTGTTTGGTTGTAATGTAAAAAAGGTTCAGGTACTTTTGGATTATTATATTTGCAATTCTAAGAATAAGAATAGGACTTACAACTTGGCTTTTGAGATGAAGCCTGTGTGTTTTAGAGGAGGTAACTACTTGAGAAAAAGTTTTATTACAAGTATAACAACTTTAGTCAGTAGAGAGGATGACGTATATCATGGATCAGACTGGTTTTAGTGGAATGGAATATTCACAATGTTTCAGAGTAGTCTAGGGGTCACGTTGGATCTAGAGTTAGTGTGGGCCACGGTGGGTCGTGGGTCATAATTTGTGGTGGGTCAGTGTGTTGTGGATCAATTTTTCATTGATCCATGCCATCTCTGGTTAACACTGGACTAAAGAGGAGAGGTTCCAGAGGTGTATGTCGGCAGTTTTTCTTAAATTTTGCCCATAGATAATACTCCACACGAAAGGAAATCATCTGGAACGGTTTATGGTACCATCTCATAGAACTCGTTTAGAGGGATTTGCATGATTGACTAAATTAAGACTGCAAGAATTTATTCTTCTACAAGTGAGGTTCCCATCATCGTTTCCGTGGCGAAGTCGGAAGATTACGCGGCTAGTAAATTTGCGCCGACCTCTTGACATTTGTTTTTTTCTAAGAGCCACACCTCATATATAGTTGAGTCAAAAAACAGTAAGAAAATGGCCCGGGGTTGGCGCGGACCATCAACTTTACGTTTACTAATGGCGTGTTTTTGTGACGTTTTCAGGGAAACGATTATAAAGTACTAGCTTGTTCAAGGATAAATCACTGAGTTCTTAATTAAGCCAATCAAATACCTATGTCTCGAGTTCCAGAAGATGGTACCACGAACCTTTTCAGATATGTTGCTTTCTGGAGGTGTAGTATCTATATTCAATATTTGAGCATTATGGCGGACGTGCACCTTGGAGGCATGTTCTCTTAATACAATTTTAACCAGCTATGTTGTAGGTCAATGAAAACTTGATACACGACCCACTATGACCCACTATTACCCACTATTACCTACCACCCAAGTGACACATTTACCACCTACGACTCACCATACACAGTGACACGCTGTAAACCACCCGTCACTGTGAACCACACTGAACCATTGTTACCAAATCAGACCCACCAAAACGATCGTCATCAACTCTAACCCAGGATCCAGGTCCTGTCTCCACTGACTATACAATTGTAAGAAAACAAAACTGAATTTATCACTTATCGGAATTTGAATTTCTACCGTCAATCACTGAAGCACTGATCTGTTAGAATACCGGTTGATCTGACATTTACGATAATCAATGTTAATGTGTTTCTTATCTTTCAAATTACGTTAAATTTAAATTTATTATATACAATTATTTCTTTGTTGGCTTCAGATACAGTAGAAAATGGGATGAAATTTGAAAGTCTCAAATCAAGGTAAAGTAGACCATCGTAAAAAATAAAAATAAAAAAATATTCTTCCATATAATTCAGCATGTTGTACAGTCCGCGGCATAAAATTAGTTACAAAAATTCTAAGTCCAAATGAATAACAAACTCTTGCCCAGTTTTCTTATGCTTTCCCGCAATACACGTATCAATCGATTAGTTGCTTCTAGTATTTATTCCAACTCCTCCCCGTCCTCCACCTCTCCTTGTCTAAAGCAGTGTGTGTGACGTAGTACACTCTTTCCATTCAGCTGAAAAAGAAACAGGAATCAAGTTTACGACGTTATAGCTTTAAAACAGTCTTTTCCATTCGTTTGTTCTGAAATATTTTTAAGAGCCTAAATTAAAAGAAAATTACACAATCTTCCCAGAGCTTCATAAATATCTTTAGTTTCATTCTTTTCTTTCTTTAAAGAGTGCATCCTAGTAAGATGCTCCCTAAGAAATCTATGGAAATTGCGAAGTGCTCTAAAATATCTACGGACAGAAACGAGTTTTATTCAATGATTCATTTAATTTCTTTTCAGTACGTGCAAGCAAATGTGTCAGGGGAGTCATTTAGGCAGGACAGGAGGGTGTAATTCCCCCTCTCTTGAGCTTCATAAATACGTATTTTTTGATCAAATGTATAGTAATACACTAATAAAAAGTGAAAATCTTATGTCGCCGGAGAATCTCTTCCTCCCCTCCCCCCCGAATAAAGTCTATAAGACACTGGTTTTAACAACAAACCTACAGAGCTACGATAGCACATTGCTAAAGAGCTTACATTTGGATTCAAGAGTCGAAGGTTTGATCTCGAGCCATATGACTTCCTGGGTGACATTGAGAGAAACAGAGAGATAGAGAAAGGGATTCAAGTATGGAGACAGAGAGGGATGATTTGTATACACAGATTTAGAATTGGGGAAAAAATGATCGGACAGCATTCGTATTATGACGAAAATTCTGATTTTGTGAAAGATAAGAAGGGAAGTTTTCGAACTGCGAGGATCACATTAGGCAGTTGTCGAATTAATATGGAGAACTCTTTTTTAGAGCATCGGATGATTACGAAAGGAGAGAAAGATCTTCAGAACTGAGGAATTAAGATTTTCGAACGGGTTTCGAATCACGAACCTCGTGGCTATCGAACCATGACTTTATCCATTCTGCTACGGAGAATTCTATTACTGGTTCACATACGTTTCCCTTAACTGCGTTGAAAGCTACCTTAAGGGGATATTCCAAAAGTTGACTCGGTGGATACAGCGCTCAGATAGGACGTAAACCTCTTGTAACTGAGTTACAATGTGCAAAATAAACTTCCTCTTCTTCAGGACACTTTTTAAAGCTTTAAAATTTGTTACTATTGTTTTAATTAAGTTATATTTGATAGAACCATCTGATAAAGTAGTGCCAAGCCCTGTGCGTCATTGTCTGTTATTTGAACGGTTAATGTAAGTTACTCCTAAGTAGATCGTCCGAGCTTCCAATCAAGACCATTCTTATTGATTATTTTATGTGAGCTACGCTCATACTGTATATTCCACAAGTTCAATTTTGAAGTAATGTAGTCACAGCTAGTTTAATTCGAAATAATATTCCAATATTATATTTGTTACTAAATTTACATGGCACTCCTCACTGTTTGTAGCCCTGCATAAATTGCAAAATTGTTTTAAAAGTATATTTTACTTTCAAGTTTTATTGTATTTTTTAATTGTCCTTCAACTTTATTTTATAATTATTTTCTATTTCTTAATTATAACATATTTTCTATTTATAATGTATTTTATGTTACACGTTTATTATTTATATTTTATGTCTTACCTTTGAAGAGGAGCTTTTGACAATTCAGAGCAGCAGGGACATACACAGGATGCATGCCTTTGCAATCAAGAGCTTTTGCCCCAACGAAATCACTACTTTTTTTTGTAAATTATATCTAATTTTAGAGATGATCATAGCAGGGGCGGATTCAGGGGAGTGCGTTCGGGCGATCACATCCCCCAGAATAGGGAACTTTTTATACTTTTTATTTTAAAAATAAAACATATCCTAAGTATTTTTCGTCTTTGTATTATAAACTTAAATTAACACCTAAAGTAGATAGGCCTTACTGTCTTAACAAAGTTAATTCTGCAGAAGAGCTACTTTTCCTTTTCTAAATTTGTTTTTTTCTTTTATTTTCTTTTCCTTCTTTTTTTTTTGCAATCCGCTCTTACCTTGATTTGACTTCGCACGGCCGCCCCTCCCAAACAATCACCCTGGATTCGCCCCTGGATGATAGACATTTTAGTAAAATATGCTCTCAATCGCTTAAATAAATTCCTGTCAAGCTTTCGATCGCTGAAATAAATTTCTGTCTACGGCCCTGCAAAACAGTGACGATTTTAGGGGGTGATCAGTTAGTAATGCCTCCCTGGAGCAAGGACACTTCCCCAGAAGTCATATCTCCGATAATTCAGAATGTGATTTTTGCATTATCACTTTTCACTCTGTGGATTGAAACGCAACAAAAAGGAACTGTTCTGAAGTATTTACTGGTTCTCCCTAGGACCCCATTTCAATATGGCCAACCTTGGACATATACACATCTGAAATATCACCTTTTATGTCAGTGATCCCGAGAACTATCCATTCGACACAAATATAGGATATTTTCGATTCTTTATTCCTGTAACCCTCCCATTGTCAACTCGAAGCCAACCAAGGCTTATTTTGGACTTACGCAGCATCCACAGTGTCACTTTTCATCTTTGCACATGAATTCGACACTAATTTCGTTCGTATTTGACTACTTTTACATGTCACCTTCACCTCTTGGTAGGGATTTTTTCAGTATCTCGCCCCCACAACTATGGAGAAATTTCAACCAACTAAGTATAATTATAAATTATCATCTGAAACACAACAGTACGGGTGATCTTTTTCGCAGAGGAATTCGTTACCTACTGTTTCAATAGCAATGTATTGGCGTTTTTTGCTGTCCATGATGAAGATTGCCAAAGGACTAAACTTCATATGCACTATTGTGCTATGAATATAGTGGTTTAATTCACTGAATACTCGCTTAAATGACGCTCTCGTCACAGGAAAAGTGAGATACAGTTATAAAAGAAAAACGAAACGAAATATTTAAGTTTTACGTCCCACGTTATGCCGACTACGCTAATGGAGTCAGTGATGGTAAGAAACGAATGAAATCGTTTAATGAAGAAAGTGGGAGGAAACTGGAGAAACCCAAGAAAGTTCATGCACACGGTGTTTGTCCATAATAATGTTCATTCAGCGCGAGCTGGGATCTAACCAAAAACTCCATGCACCATAGGTAAAGTTATAAAAGAATAGGTGTCTAAACAAATACGGAACACTACTATCAATGAGAGTTGTATAAGATTAGATTTTTATTTATTTCATTCTAAGTTGAAATTTCAATCAATCTTGATCTTCATTACTGTTCGAAATCCGGACCAACCAGTATTCCCTACTAGGGTAAGGATTAATTGATCGCCAACAGAAATGCAAAATTTTCTGTATAACCCCACGTTCCATTATTCCATATACACAATTAAGAGTCCAGCGTAACCTACCGGTTAATAAGTTTTCTTCCTATTATAATTATTATTTTTAACACCTCAAAAATATAGGCTCATAATTGAACCACTGATTGGAAAAAGGGAATAAGTACATAAAATATTTTTTCCACTTTTATGCTTTTCTCACCAATTGCAGTGCTACAATACAAGATTCTTCTTCTTGTCTTAGAGTTTGTCAGTTCTTTTGCTACAATTAGTCAGTTATACACTTGTTGAAACAAATACAAATACGCCACGGGAAGGTTTTTTAGCGTTTCTGAAACTTAGGTCTGATGTACTTATTCGCTTTTGCTGGAAATAGTTGCTGCAAATACTTGCTGCAAGGACTTGATAAATCTTTTCGGTAGACTTCACAGTCTATAACTCCTTCACAACTTCCTTTTCATCTAAGGCTAAGTAGTTACATTTTAGACATTGCGGAAAAAGTGTGAAATTAATTAAAACCCTTCAAAGTGGAGTTACGAATTTTCAATGGACCCCATTTTGCTGTTGGCCTCGCTCAACGGACTCCCGTCACTGATCAGGGTGCACGATGGAGTTTCTCCCTTTTAGAAATAGTTTCTAAGACAGTACTAGTTTTTTTTACAGCTGTTTCAATTGAGTTTCATTTGCTAGAACTGTCGGTTAAAGGAAACAAAAGATCCTATACTCAAACACAAATCATCTCTCTAGAAGCTATAATGGAAAACGAAACGAATCGTCGTAAACATGTTACGTTCTTGAAGAGGAAAACAGCAAAACATTGATTGCACAAACGTATAATGGTATCATTTGCTTGCAAATTTAAAACTTATAGAAGTTGATGGCTTGTTAGGTGAGGTGTTAGTGAACAGGATTTTTGTACTGGTGGTCCAGGGTTCGAATCTAGTCCGTTCTACTTACGTTTTGTTTCTTTAAGCTACACTGAGTTAGTTCATTCCAATTCTTTAAGCTTGAATTAAATCTAATACCAGTTAGTGAATTAAAAGTAGGTAACATTATTTTCAAATACGAGACGTTATTACATGCTTGTCACTAGCTCAGAATACTCAACTTTGATATAAACTCTTGCAGCCTTCATATAACTCATTTCTTGACGTGTTTTGTTACAAAACTCATGAATCGTGGCGAACAAAATTGCTTTACCAAATAATGGTGACTGCTTTGAAACCAAATGACAAGTATGAGAATTAAACTTATCATATCTGTAATTTGGTGTGCAGAAGAAACCAAATAGCGAACGAAATGTTTAAGAACAACCACGTTATTAATATAAACTATGCCAAAGATTATTGACTTATTAAAAAGAATCGAAAGAAATTTTGAAAGAACGAAAAATACTAACTTAGAATTTTGTAACTGGAGGCAAGGAAATCTAATTTAAACATACTAAAACATACCATTTAGCGCATATAGAGCTTGGATCTGTGCTCAAGGCGGTAGCAAATAATCTGGAGGTTCTCAAGTCGGAACCATGTATGAATAATTTGTTTAAATTTAGAAGTTTTGGTGATCATTAGTCGGCGATGACACACGTTTAATTGTCTTAAGGTACTTGAATATTTTGATCTTTCAATATTTGTATGATCAAATCTTCAATAATAATAATAATAATAATAATAATAATAATAATAATAATAATTGTTATTATTATTATTATTATTATTATTATTATTATTATTATTATTATTATTAGCAAAGTAATTCAATAACACGTTAATATCTCTAAATATCTCGATAACTACTCGAACTTAAGACGTCCTCGAATCTAAGTCGCACCCCGATTTCGCCGGGCTAAATTAAAGAAAAATAGTAATATGTTATGGTTTTACTATTTCTAAAGCACTCTTTGATATTGGTCATTTTCCATGATTTTATGTATCCCTCTCCCCTCTCCATGTTGCGGGCACGGTATTGCAAAAATTATCCCAGGCCCGAATGTCATGTACGTTGAAAATTTGATCAAAATCTGTTGGATGATTCAAGAGTTGTTCTATTTATTTTTATATATTAATCTCCCCTTCTCTTATCCTCTCCTATGTTCTAAAGTCAAAGTGAAAATAAATTCACTTTAATCAAAGTGAAAATAAATTAAGTCAAAGTACACAAGTTTCTAGGCCCGAACGTCGTCTATGTTGAAATTTAGATCGAGATCGATCAGGTGGTTCAAGAGTTGTTAAGTTTTATTCATTTTTATAGATATCTCCCCTCCCCTCCTCCTGCCCTACGTTCTACGATCAAAGGGATATGATAAAGACCTCCCCAGGTCCGAAACTCATCTATGTTGATAATTTGATTAAGATCAGATCGGTGGTTTAAGCGTGATGAAGTCACCAAGACAGCATTTTAATTTTTATTTTTTTACATAGTCCCCCTCCCCCTCCCCTACATTGTGCCGTCAAGGCAAAAAATGAAAACATCCCAGGTCTGAACCTTATCTATATTGAATGTTTGATTGATTGGGATCAGTCGGATTGTTCAAGAGTTATTAAGTTTTATTCATTTTAATATATTTAACCACCCTCCTCTTCCGCAAGTTCTAATATCAAAATGAAATAACAAAAAGCTTTCCAGGTTCGAATTTCATCTATGTTCAAAATGTGATTGAGAACGATCGGGTAGTTCAAGAGTGATTCACCACCGAACATTCTCACTTTTATTTTTATATTTATAGCTTTTATATATCCTCCCCCTCCTCTCCAACCTCTACGTTATTCCGTCAAAGTGAAATGGTAAAATCCATCCCTCGCGTTAATCGAGACGGGGACATATAGCCTCATTGCTGACGTCCCCATTAATCCCCCTACTCATACCCTTTAGTGTGTTTAAGTTAGTTTTTTTTGTCTTCAGTTGCAAATTTCTAAGTTATTTTTCTTTGTTTCATAATTCTCGCATTTCTTGTATGATAATACAAGTTAATAATCTTTGACTTGTTTTATATTAGTAATCTGAGTTGTTCTTAAACCTTTGGTTTCCAATTGTGTTTTGTCTCTACACCAAACTACATATATGGCAAATTTAATTCTCATACTTTACATTTGATTTCAAAGCGGTCGCCATGAACTGCTTAAAAGCAATTTTTCCGTCACGAAACACCCAACAGAGGGCATACGATATCGTCTACAGCAATGAGAGGAAACTCCGCCTTGTTACGTGACGTCAAATGAAGCACGTTCCGTTCAAACACCTAAGCAAAGCTATCAGTTTGCTTCTGGTGAGAAAATGGCCCACTACGAAGCTTCTGTTAACAGCAGCGTGATTGCTTTAATTTAGGATGCGGGCATGAACTATAGCGAGGCAGGCGCGAGATATGGCGTAAACCGTGCTACAGAACAGAGGTGGTGGAGGAGATATGAGGAAACAGGAGATGTAAGACGTAAAAGTGGAAGTGGGCGACAAAGAGTTTCCTCTGCCGAAGAAGACCAGAGTTTAATTGCCCAATGCCGTGAGCACCCTTTCATGTCTGCTTGACAGTTACGAGAGGAAACCAATTTCCCAGGCGATGTTACGACTGTCCGTCGTAGACTCAAATCCTTTGGTTTGAGATCATACAGGGCAGCTGTTAAGGAGCGACTAACAGAGGACCACATGGTTGACCGTCTGGCGTTTTCACAGTTAAATATTGTACGTGTGTGGGACGAGGTCGTTTTCACAGACAAACAAATATTTTCCAGTGCACACTTCGGGCCGAAAGGTGTTTACCGCCCTCCTGGAAAAAGGTATGCCTCTGAATACGTTTCCCGTTCTGGTCGAATGGGACATGTAACTGTCTACTGTTGGGCATGGATATGCAAGGCTGCAAATTTCGGAGGAATCTACATGATTCCTAGTCGCCTAAACGCCCACAAGTATGTGGAACATCTGGATGAAACGCTTCCGGAAATAAAAGCTCATGTAGGTGACGGCATATTATATTTGCAACAGGACAATAGCCCGATACATAAATGTGGTTCAGACATGGTTGCAGAGGCAACCTGATGTCGAAATAGTTGACTAGGTTCCTCATGGAGCAGATCTGAACCCTATTGAAAATATGTGGGCCTCTGTTGCAAGAACATGGCGGGAAATCTGGTCGAACAATCCTCCACGAAAATCTAATGATCTTTGGAAGCGTGTTGAAGATGCGTGGTCGATCTGCTGCACCCAACGCTATATCTCTCGCCTGGTGGATTCAATGCAACGGCGTATGGCAGCTGTAATCGAGTCCCAAGGGGACTATACACACTATTAATAAATGCTCGCCCACAACACCATCAGCCCTCTCGAGGGCTACCTAATTCGACCCACTTGTTAACAATACATTACGCGACACCAGTGAATGTCAGTGTCTCAGTATGTTCTGCATTAATAAAGAGGCTAACGTGCGAGACTTGGTGGCCGAGTGGTATTATGCTTGCTATGTAAATCAAAACCGCCTGTAACAGTGGTTCGAATCTAGTGAAGAAGACCCCTACTTTTTATCACCAGGGATATTTGCAATACGCCTTCTGCTATGTCCGCCTTCGTACGGTCTATTATATGACACATAATGTGGACCGTCATAAGTTTTTACTTAGTAAACAATTTATAAATATATGAACAAATACCTAGGTATATTAGAGTAACAATGGAATATAGTACTTTCGTCCTACTAACGTCGCTCTGCAAATGTTCATTGTATTACACCGGAAGATGAATTAAATAAAGACTGGAAAATTTGATATAAAAATTGATACGAATAAGTTAAAGACAAAATATGTAATTATAATCTCATATTTGAAACTAATTTCGACTACAATTAATTCTCTACCTGCTTTCATAAATAATCCAAACCAAACGTCGAGGATTGGAATGCACAAACTAAGTGTAGCTAAGAGAAAAAAGTAACAAGAAGAGCAGAGATTCGAACCCACGACCACCAGCGTAAGAATTCCTTTTACTAACCCTTCATCTATCAAACCATGACGTAAACATGACTTTTGTAAGTTATAAATTTCTATCCAAGAAACACCATTAAGCGTATGTGCAACTACTGCTTTGCTTTTTTCTCTTCAAAAGCGTAACATGTTTAGGACGATTCGTTTCGTTTTCCATTAGAGTTTCGAAAGAGATTATTTGTGTTTGAGTGTAGGATCTTTAGTTTCCTTTAACCGACACTTTTAGCAAATACAGCTTAATTCACACAGCAGTTTTTTTATAAAAAACTCGTACTGCCTTAGAAAGTATTCCTAAAAGCAGAAGCTGCATCATGCATCCTGAACAGTGACGTAACTAACGGGAGTGCGTTGAGCGAGCCCAGAGCAAAACTGGGCCCATTGAAAATTCGTAATTCCACTATTTTCCTCGATGTCCAAAAAGGAGACTACTTCAGCCTTACATGAAAAAGAAGCTGTGGAGGGGACTGCGAAGTCTACTGAAAAGATTTATAACGTCCTTGCAGCAACAACTTTAAGTTTTCGAACAGTAATGAAGAACAAGATTGATTGAAATTTTAGCTTAGAATGAAATAACTAAAAATCTAATCTTATATAACTCTCATTGACAGTAGTGTTCCGTATTTGTTTAGACGCCTATTCTTTTATAACTTTACCTATGGTGCATGGGGTACTTGGTTCGATCCCAGCTCACGCCGAATGGACTTTATTATGGACAAACACCGTGTGAGTAGTATTCATAAAACCGGTTTGGGGCCACTTCCTCAAACCAGGCTTTTTTATATATGAAATCTTCCAGCATAGAATGTAATTATACACATCGAAAATTACATCATCCCCACATTGACCCCATACAGGATACATCTTCAATCTACTTTTATGACATATAACCATAAAAGAATTTTACACCTAAACTTACATCTAAAACTTATCTAAACATTTCTTAAACTATCTATTCTTCGCTTTTCTTTTTCTTGTCTCCCTTTGATATAGCTATCCATTAGTTCTTTTAGCTTTGTTAGTAAATCTTCTTTCCTTAAATCTATCGAATAATGACCCCAAGCTAGAGTATGTATCCCATCTTCTAATATGTATCTTTTATCATCGTAAGAGCTTAATGCTAGCTTGTTTTCTTCTACTGAATATACATTATGTCTTTTACTCCTAATAGTATTTTGCATTTTATATAATTCATAATCTTTTAAGACACAATCTTCGTAATCTTTGAAAGTTATTTCTGATTTAACAATATTCGATTTTATTCCTTTTGCCTTTTTACAACATTTGTCTTTATCAAATTTACTTTTAAAGTCTTTGTCTTCGAGGTCTATTTGAGGTGCTTGTATTGAATACATCTTTGATTTGAGACCTACGACTTTTCCTATGATTTCACCTTTCAGTTCATCTTTGAATTTTCCTAATACTTTCTTGTTAACTTGTTTTATCCCATATTTGTTATTATCTTTGTAATCAGATGTATCTAGATGCTCATACATAGCTTTCATATCCTCATATACATCTTCTGTTTTTATATGTGCTATAACCGAGTCTGTATCACTCATTAATAGTTTGACTTTATCTCCATATTTATTCTTCAACACATTGTAATAGAAATCATATAGACAAATTTTAGATATATCCAGAACAGACATCCCAACATAGATAGGCTTGTTAAAAGTAATTTTTTTCTTATACATATGAATAGCAGCTAGATCTTCGGAAAATGTAGTTCTATCTTTAAAAGTAGGTTTAGCTATTAGTTTCTCTGCTAATTCTACATTATGTGCTAGTCTTATATCTACTCTCTTTCTTATGTTTTCCATAGTCTTTGCATTATTCGCTAGTTTATAGAAGTCTTTTTCAAAATCATTCCTTGCATGCGATTTAAGTTCTGTATTTAATTCCATATATTTCTTTAACCAGCCTGATTGTTTAAATTCTAATATTTTATGTATCTTTTTAATATTGAGACCTTGTGACACATAAAATTTTAAATTTTGATAATGCAATATATAGTTTTCTTTATCGTAAAGTGTTGTTAATAATTTTGGAAGTTTCTTGTTGTTTATATAATTTTCAGGAGCTAATGGCAAATCTGAATGCTTATTATGAAGTTCTTTTGGATACTCTAAATCGACTTCTAGTATATATCCAGTATTAGACTCATCGTCTGTCTCTAATATTTTATTTATCCAGTATTTATCATTTACACCATTAATAACCTTTTTCCATTCGAATTCTCCATAAGGCATATGATGATTCATACCCCATCCATATTCGTTAGTTGCATCCATGTACATTATGTAAGAACTTTTCTCTTTAGGATTATAATTTTCTAGATACTTATTATTAGCTACTGCATATCTATTTGAACATTGGGAAATTCCACCTCTTATACCTTTTTCTATAAAGAGCAGTTTATCATAATCAGTTAACAATTCTAATTTTTGTTGTGTCATCTTTAACATTGCATCCCAGAGGAAGCCTGGACTTGTGAAATACCATGCAGGATCTAATTTATATGTATTAAGAGCTGTATCTCTGAAGTTTTCAATAATGTCTGTTAATTGAAGTACATCTGTTTTGTTGTAGAATTGAGTATATTCTCTTAAGGTTTTTAAATTGAATATCTTACAGATTAATAGATGATGGTTATAATCCTCGTCACTTATTTCTTCTCCTGTTAATCTATTCTTAAACTTGTCTCTAGATAGTGGAACAGGTTCATCTAGGTTTTCAGGTGAATCAGCATAATCATATGGATAGATACCTTTTCTTTTACTAAATCAATTACATTTTTAGGAAAGAATTTTAATGTTTCTCTAAATTGTTCTGGTTTTAAATTTTTTGCTAATTCAGCTAGACTTCTTGATAAAAATCTAAACGAATCTACAAATCTTAATTCGATTGATCGTTCTTTATTTTCTTTATTCTTGTATCTTATCGTTTTTGAGAATGTAATATACTTTTCTTCTGTGTTAGGTATTATAGTTATCTTTTCTTCTAATTCTCCGCCTCCTAAACTTTTTAAAAATAGATGTGTATCGTATCCAGATAAGTTATGAATGAACACAGGAATAAATCTTGGGTTTGTATATTTTATGTTACAATAAGAATGAGCAGCTCCTCTAAATTTTCCAGTTAAATGATCATGATCAGCAACTTTGGTTATAAATGATTTTATATTGTTTATAGTCTTTTTCAATTCTTTAGTACATTCATCAAGTATAACTTCTATATCCTCCTTTTGCTATTTTATATCAATTAATGTCATCTATATCATCAATATCATCATCATCTTTTTTCATATACAATTCCTCTTCTAGATGTTTATAACCTTCTTCGATTTTCTTTTTTAAATAACAAGTTAAAATATTTAACCTTTCTATTTTCTTTTCTAATAAGCGTGGAAGTTCTTCAAAAGTTCTTTCACAAATATGACATTTTTCAGATGATTCAAATATATTTCTTTCTTCTTCTGTAAGGCGATTCATAGGTTTATAAGTATCATAAATCTTTGCAATTTTAATAGCTTCTTCTTTTAATTTTTCTACAAATACATCTGATACATTATCTCCTATATATTCTACTGGTTTGCTTTTATAAGAATCTAAAGTGCTTTTGACATAGTATGTAAAATTATTTGGTTTATGTTCTTGATATGCGTTTGAATAAGATCTTTCTGGATCAAGTTGGCATGTAATAATTTCCTTTAATATTGATTCAAAGTCAGCAATAATTGTAAATGGAATTCTCAAAGATCGTTTATGATTAATAAATTCAAGCACCTTATTCCATTCTTTTGGTAAAACGATTTTTGCAGCTGAATATAATCCACAGTATTTTTCATGCTCTTTTAATAACTCTTCTGATTTAAAATGCTTAGCTAAACATCTTTCACATAGGAATCTTTTATGACCATCCTTAGTTATTTGACTGCCTACAAGCTTCCACAAGTCTTTAATCCAACAATAATGAGTTTTCTTTTCACTTTTAAGATATAACAGATGAATATTTTTTTCTTTCTTTTCTTGTGCGATTCAAAGTGGAAAAACTGAATAGTTATCACCAAAACTAAATACACTAATAGAAATATCAGTTCTCCTTTCAAACTTGGCTATATCAGTAATTTGTAAAGGAAATGGGATATCTTTAAAAACATCTTTATACTTATCTTCATGTTTTTTTTATATGTAGAGACCCTGTCTCCATGTTCCACATGTTTAACTGGATATAATGCAGATATGACTGAGTATAGGAAACACTTTTGATCATTATTCTTTATATTAACACATGCTCTTCTCTTCTTAATCATGTATGGAAGTTCTATGTAAGAGGAACCTCTCATTGATACATACTTATTAATTCTTAATTCTAAAAAGTCTATAGAATGTAACATCCATCCAGATCCTTTACTTTGAAACTCTTCCATTTCTCTTATGAGTTTGTATGAAGCTTTTTTACAAAAGTCATTTAAATCAGTAAATTCGAGTATTATTTCATTTGAAGTTTTAAAATTATGTTCTTGTATCGTATTTTCTTTTTTAAATTTACAAATAAATGACATATTAACTTTAAGCGCATTGAAAAGTTTAAAACTGTCCTTGATTTTATTTTTAACAGTCCTACTACTTGCATTTAAGAATTTCAAAGGATCTTTATATCCATCAATGTTTTCTATTCTAAATGTCTGTAATCTATATTTCAATGATGTTTCTTTCAATTCAACTTTTAGCTTAGGTCTTTTCGGTTTCGGTTCTTCAATTACTTCTTCTTTAAAGGGTAATATATCTCTAATAGTGTCTTCTGCTTTGTTTATCATCATATTGTTTAAAAAGGTTTATTAGTTCTGCTTTTCTTAATCGGGAATATCTTTTGATTCCCTTTTCTTTACATTGTCGCCTTAACTCTACTACAGTAAATCTCTTATAATTACTTATCTTATTTAATATATAGAAAATCTTACTACTCAATTTTTGTCTTCGCCGGATTATTTCAGTTCATTTTCATACTATTTTTACTCCCATATATCCTAATACAACGCTTAACATTGTACACTCCTGCCATTTTCTACATATTACGCGTTGTATTAGAACAGGACTTTCATGGGAAGACCCACAAAAGTCACATATACACATATTAAAAATTAAATCATTTTTGTAAACTTACTCATCATCATCATCATCATAATCATCACTACCATATTTATATTCATCATCACTACTCAAATCAGATGTTTTTTGCTGTGTTATTAATAATTCTTTTTACTTTAACAGTATTTGCTTCTCTAGTAGTGCTGCTAAGAGTTTAAGATCATGATGAATTAGTTTATGTCTATCATGTAATAAATAAAAATTTTTCTCCACATTTATTATGTACAAAACCAACAAAAATGAGATAAATTTAAAAAATCTAAGAATAAAAACGAACATAACTAGTGCTAAGAAAATATTATCTTACAAACCTATATTTGATTGTGTATGTAAATATTTAGATATTGGTGGTTATAATGATGAAGACAAAATAAACTTTAGCATCTCAATAGGTATGTTAGATCATTTGTTCAAGAAGGCCACTAAAGAAAACAACTCATTTCTTATACAAAACATTCTCTATGCAAACGTTATGAACTTGTCTGATGAAATATTAGATTCACTGGCAATGGTCGACCTAGAACAATGGTTATCTATAGGTTATGATGATTATGAGGGGGAATATAACTATGATCACATTACAGAAGATTTCATACGCAATTATCTGCATAAAGTTAATTTGAGTGAAATATGTTTATGGAAAAAGTTATCGGAAGAGTTTAAAAGATTTAGCTGATAAAGTTGATTGGGAGATTATTTCAGGAAGCCAAGACTTATCAGAAGACTTTATAAGAGAATTTGCAGATAGAGTTGATTGGAAAGAAGTATCGTATAATCAAAAACTATCCGAAGAATTTATTAGTGAGTTTATAGATAAAGTTGATTTTGATGCTATATCTTATGGAAACAAACTCTCTGAAGCCTTTATACGAGAACATGCAGATAAAGTTTCTTGGGGACGCTTACCTGGAACTCAACAATTATCAGAAAACCTTATAAGAGATTACGCTGACAAAGTAGATTGGGAAATAATTTCAATATTTCAAAATTTAACAGAAGGATTTATTGCAGAGTTCAAAGACAAAGTTCATTTTCATAACATCTCAATTTATCAACACCTCTATGTAGAGTTTATATATTTATTTAGACATTACGTAGATTGGAGAATTATAATAAGAAAATACCGTAATAATCCTGATTTAGGTGGTATATTGAATTTAGCATTCGATGTTACAATAGATGGTTTGTTTAATGTTTAACTAATTACCTTTTATGACTATTATATCATAAAAGTCGTAACCTTAATTATATAATATTAACCTTAATTATCTTCTTGTGATTATCATATCATAAAAGTTGTAACTTTAATTATTAGATATTAACCTTTATTATCTTTTATGATTATTATATCATAAAAAGTTGTAACTTTAATTATTAAATATTAATCTTAATTATCTTTTATGATTATTATATCATAAAAGCTGTAACTTTAATTATTAGATATTAATCTTAATTATCAGATAATAACCGATCATATAAACAATCAATTTCTTTAATCAATTCTTCTTCTGATAGTAGCGTCCAAAACTCATTACCCTTACCTTTACGAATATCTAGTTCTTGCTGCATTAGGTTGAATAGCTTAATACTGTTAGGAACTTTTCGTATATTATTACATGATTCGGATATTTTTCTTCTGCTTCATTAAAAGGTTTATATAAACTTCTCTTTTGACATCTGATTGCAAAATAAGGGAAAGAATCATTAGGTTTGTTCTTCTTGTATATGATTAGACAATTATCTTTTGAATTATCGTTTGTATATGGTGCTGTGATTTCTTTTAAGACCTTGTTTTGAATCTTTAATCTCTCCGTTTATTGTTCAATCTCTTCTACTCTTGATTGCAACTCTTCTTGGTTTTCCTGAATCTGCTTAAAATTAGAAACGAAATAGTCTTCGATAATATCATAGCATTTGTCATAGAAGTCTTGTGATACCCATAAAGAAATAGCGAGAAATATCATTTTATACATATATGTTCCTGATATTATATTGTTTATTTCGTTACCAGCTAGTTTTACTGTGTAAGATGAGTTTTCAAAGTGGCCCGAATTCAGTCCACTTAGTTTGTTATTGTAGTTTTCTAACATTTCCTGTGATTCTTTATTTTCCAACCATTTTTTAAATCTTCTACCGCCCGTAGCACACAACTTAGTAGCATTGAAATATCCTGTACTCTTATCTATAATCAACTTGAAATCACGAAAGATACCATACCAAGAGTTATCTTTGATCTGTTCATAGCAAATATCATTTAAACTAAGAGAATTATTCATAGTACTCATATTTATTATATGGAAAATATTTATTTTTAACTTCATTTTCGTTACCAGCTAGTTTTACTGTGTAAGATGAGTTTCTGAAGTGGTCTGAATCTTTGCTGGTCTATATTCAGACTAGCTAATTTTTTGGTCATTTAAACTATCCCTTTATGGTTATTATTCCATAAAAGACAACATTTATATTTACACTACAACATTACTCTTATCTATCCAGCTATTATGTGAATCATCAAAACCTAACCATTTAACATATACTTTATTACCTTTCTTTCTCAACACCTTTTCTACCAAGTATTCATCCTTATGTTTCGTCTTTAATAGTTCTGGTTCGTAAAATCTACCTTGCACATCATCTTCTTCTAAATCTTTAATTCTATATGTAGGCGGATTAGATGGAATAACTTCACTAATAACAAATACTTCTGTTGACCAATTAGGTGTATATCCTTTCTCAAATAACCCTTTCGACTTACTTATACGAACATGATCACCTAACTTGTATTTGGGCTTAACACGCTTATATTTTTTGATACACTTTCTCCAATATTGTTTGCTCATTCTTCTTATTAACTTCTATAGGCTTTAAACCAATTGTTCTATGAATTTATGATTATACTCTTTAACTAGTGTTTGTAATATCTCTATCCATTTATAATTCCCTTGTGTTGTGAACCTTTTCCATGTGTTTTGTTTAGGTGTTCTATTAAATCTCTCAACAACAGAAGCTTTCTTACCACTATAGGTTGAGTAATGAATAATCTTATTTTCCTCCATCAACTTTTTAAACTCTTTATTGTAAAACTCCTTACCTTGATCAGTTTGTAAGTTACTAGGTTTTCTCATTCTTAATATGGATTCGAATGCTTCTGTAACATTCTTACCACTCTTATCTTTAACAGGAACAGCAAACGCATATTTCGAGAACACATCTATAATCGTTAGCAGATACTTATAACCTTTATTTAATTTGGAAACACCTTTTAATACTCCACTATCCATTTCAACAAGATCAGCCTGCCAAAGATCATCGATACCTTTTATAACTACGTTTAATCTGTCAAAGTTTTTTCTAGATGGTTTGTGAATTTCTTCTATAATGTCTTCCCTAACACCTTTATCTTCTTCTAGTCAATCGGGCTTTTTAACGAATTGAGTATTAGTAACACCACATACAGAACAAATACCTTTCTTTAGATATCTTCCATTCTTTGTTTGTTCTATTCTAATGGTATCTTTCTCCGTATCTGTCAATTTCTTCCACTTAACACAATACATCATCATTATTTATTGTATAGAAAATCAACGAAAAAAAAATAAAATCTATCATTACCTAAAATTATACCTCTTTATGAAAGTTCTCTTTCTATGTACATTACAACAAACAATAATTGCCCTTCTTCCGTAGCTGAATTTTTAGTAGGCTTAATCGTAATTATATCATTCTTCTTAAAGCCAAAAGGTATATTTTCAATCAAAGTATCGCCTAAATATATGTCTGAAAAGTATTTATCCAAACTTAAATCCATGTGCATTATTTTCCCATTATAGAGAAATGTGTAACCATTAGAAAGATTGAATATTTTAAAGATTAATTATTTAACATTCTTTGTTCTCAATCGACATAAAAATGGTATAGTTTCTTTCTGCATAATCAATTTAGTAGTATCCATCCTAACCTTTTGAAAATCTTCTTTCTTGACGTATGTGTCTTGTAACGTTTCTAATGCATCTTCAAATCGTTTTCTATTGTTCTCTAATTGAGCTTCTATTGACCTAAGTTGACTTACGCTAACAACATCATTGAAATTCTCTAACAATTTTAATTTTTCTTTACTAATATCAACATTATCTTTTCTATCTTTAACATTACCAAATATATCCATACTCATTTATTATACAGAAAATGTCCATCCTAGTTTTTCAAAACATTTCTTTAACATCTCTATTTGTTTAGATGAGTGTTTAAAATCAATATCAACATGAACATCGTGCTTTTTTAACAAATAGTAAAAAACACATTTTAAGTTAATAAACAATACTCTTTTTGGATACAGTTCTTTAAAGGTTTCGTATAAGTTTTCGAAGTCGTCTATAAGTGTTTCTTCCATATGTCGTAAGTTTAATGGTTTTTGATCGGTAAGGTGATGGCGTATTAAATAGACATCATCATAATATTTTGTGTATTTGTTTTTCTTTAGTACTTCTAGAACATCTTTTGTTGATATTAAATCTTTTGATATGTCTCTAAATTCATCATTTAACACCTTGAACACATCTTCAGGAACAATTCTATCATGGAAAGCTTGCAAACGAGATAACTGTAACTTAAATCTTTTTATAGTATCATACCATGGTTTTCTTACGCAAGCAGCTCTCATTCCTTCACAAGTACTGTAAACAAAACCATTCGCTACAGAACAATAATCACAAATGTATGTACTCCTACCTTTTGTTAATGACTTACTACCACAATTACTGCATTTTAATGGTCCGGTGTTATGATTTGATAACATATCCTTTAAGGTAATTATTGGATATAACTTTACCAACTCTTCTTCCGTGTACAAAAATTTAGGTATTAACATTTTCCATAACTGAACAACTGTATATGCGTTGTTTTTATCTTTTAAGTCTATCTTACTAACATCCTAAAAATAGCAATTAAAATTAAATCTAACTAGTGCCTCTAGTTCATCCTCATGTTTCTCAAAATAATCTAAAAATCTATTGTGTATAGCTTCCATATTTAACTTAAAACAAAACTTTTATGGATACAAACCATAAAAGCACTTAAACTTAATAATATTTAATCATTTTTAATCATATACATAACATCACTAAAAGAATACCCTTGATTTAGAAGATTTAAAACCTTAACACAAAGATGATCACATATAACGGAATTAAAGTCTTGTATTCGTTCGTCATTGTAAAATAAGTTTTCAGTACCAAGATATTGTGCCAGATGTTTAGGAGGAACACCACCATAAGAATCGAACACGTACTTTATGTTGTTATCTTTCCAATAGCATATCCAATGAGTACGAATGTTTTCTGATTTATCAAGGTTAACTATACCACACTCATTTACATAAGGTTTTTGTGGAAGTTCATCACTCATAAATACACCTCTAAATCGTTTTATCTTTAATTCTTTAGGCAACCTCTCTATATCGAAGTTGGTCAAAGGTTTTAGTTTTTACTTCTTTGGTTTACCTGCTCCCTGCTTTTCTTCCATAGCCATATTGTGTCTTTTTTGTTCTTCAAGTTCTAGTTTATTCTTCTTAGCATCCAGTACAGTTTTAGTAATCGCTGCTGCACTACCTGCTAATGAGCCAACTGCTCCTAAAGCTGCTAGAATGGCTGGAATTGTAAAGATAAAACCGCCCATATGCTCTTTCTTAATCTTTTTCATTTGTGTAGTAGTTAAAGTTAAATTCATTCCTTTACCTTCTTTAATTTTCTTAGATTTATCACTAAGTTGTTTCTTTGTTAATACATGATCAATATTTAGATCCTTTAGTTCGTTATAAGGAACACTAAACATACAACCTTTAATAGAACACATCTTCCTATTTATTTAAGAGAAAATCTTAGTTTGTAAAAATACAGTTGTTGTTGCTCCACCAAAATCAATTAAGGAATCATTCTCATCTGTTATCCTTATCTCAAAATTGTCAACCTTGTCTTTGGATATAGGGAAAAATAATGGATAAGTAGGCTCGTAAATGATACTATGTTTAAACTCAGCATCTGCTTTAAATGATGCTATGATCCCTGTTTCTCTATGTGTGTATTCTGTATCCTTAAAAACATACTATCTGCTATATTACATTGAAAATGTATAGTATCAAACGGATGAAACTTTGGCAACTTACTTCCAATATGTGTTTTATTCTTTTCTAAAACTTCAAAAACATTAAACCCGAGGACAGTACCTTTACCCCCAATTGTAACATCAATACTATCAGTTTCTATTTTAACTCTATTTCTTAAATGATCTTCTGATAATGTTATGTTGATGGATTGAGATTTTAAATATTCATTAAGACTGTTTAAGCCGTATTGCCCTTCTCGTATAAAAACTTGTCTATCACCATATGAGAAACTGTTTTTTTTTCTGTGTTATGTTTGGGGTTAGATATGTACTGTAAAACCCAACTAGTCCTATACTTAAATAGTTGCTCCTGTTGTCTAATTCATAATGGAGTTTCTTCTTTAAAACAGAAGTATCACTCGTTAGCTTAAATACCTTAGCCATTTATTATATAATAAATGTATGAGTTTGATTTACCTAGAGATATTCCAAGAGAGAAAGTAGTCAAGTTAATTGTAGATGTCATTCAAAAGTTAGAATACAGTTTAAAGAAGAAAAAGAGAAAACTACGAATTGTTAAATATGCATACTACGCTTTGATCACCTTGTCAGTTATACTTTCTGCAACAACTGGGTTTATTAATATTTTTATACCTGTAACAATTTACTCAATATTAACATCTCTTGCAACTGGAAGTGCTATAATAACAGGTTTGTCTTCTAAGTTAAACATAAGCAAAAGAGGAATATAAAACCATTGTCACTTGTATTAATTCATTTAAAGAACAGTTAGAAATGATAATAACATTGAATTGTGAAATGGATAGCGGATATATAAAAGATACGTTGCTTAAGATCAGAGAACAACTTAAAGATATAAGATCATAAAAGAGTCGATTTTCTCTATAATAAATGAGTAAGAAAACTATTGATTGGGATGTAAAAGAGATGATAGAAGAAACAACAGCTAAGAAAAGAAATGGGGAGCTTATACCTGATGATATTCGTTGTCTTAACGTAGGTTCATCTGGGAGTGGTAAAATGTTTTTGCTATTTAATTTTTTATTACAGCCAGGTTGGTTAAACAATAATTACTTCTACATATATTCTAAAAGCATGAATCAGCCAAAGTATGAGCAGTTAAAAGATTGATTTGAAAAAGCAGAACAAAAATTCAATAAACAAATAGCGACGTTCTTAAGCGGTAATGGTTCTATTGCACCTATTGATGAATGTGAAGAATACTCTGTCGTTGTGTTTGTCGATTACATTTTAGAGAATCAAGATAGTGTTAGAAATTACTTTACAAGAGGTAGGCATAGACATTTAGACTGAGTCTATCTTGCACAAACATATTCAAAAGTGCCTAAACAGCTTATAAGAGATAACGTTAACTTCCTATGCATATTCAGACAATATGATACTAATCTTAAACATGTGTATAATGAGTTTGTTTGAGGAGATAAGTCTTATGATAAATTTAAAGAGATATGTTCAAAATGTTGGCAAGAAGATTATGGTTTTATAGTAATTGATATGACAAGGAAGGTAAACAATGGTAAGTATATGAACAAGATAAAACACTTCTTAAACGTTTGATGTTTATTGACGTTTTACGTTATAACGTGTGACGTTCTTTGACGTTTATTCACGCTTATTGACATTTATTATTGTTTGTTCGTTTGCTATATAATAAATGGATGAGAAATATATTAATAACAATATCAAGTTAAAGGAGTTCTTGATAAAGGGCTTCAAATCTTGGAAGAAAGATCAGGTATATATGATAAATTTAAAACAAAAGAACAACCTGTAATTGATGCTATTCAAAACTTGGGAAGTGAGATCAAAGAAGTAGCAGAACAAAATAAAAAATCTAATAACTGAACTTGTTCCAGTTGTACATAAGACGGCTTCAATAGATCCTAGTCTACTAGAAACACCTAAAAAGATAAATTATGATAGTTCTCCAAGTAGTAGTGATACACCTATAACGGGAGAAATAAAACAAATGAGAAAACAAATTAAAGACAAAGTGGAAGGAGTAGAACCTTTAACAACAGCAAAATCATTTGGTAAGATTGCAACGAAATATTATAGTAAAAGAAATGGAAGTGTATTTGGAATAAGAACTGTAAAAGAAGATGGAAAAATAATAAATAAGGTAGGAAATTATGAAGTTAAAGTGAATGGCGATGATTTGATAAATAATGGTAAAACTTATAAAGGAACAGAAGGTCTATGCGAATTGTTAACGGCGAATACTAATAAAACCATTGAAGATTATGATGATGATGATTTTGAACAGTACAAGGAAATAATAATAGAATCAGATGCTGCCTTCCAAAAATATAATCGAGATAAAAAGGTAGCATCTAGTAGAGGTTCTAAGTACATTAATATTATCAAGCCTATTTGGGATAATTATATTAACCCATCTTTACCTCCAAATCCTAAAATGACTGGTGAAGGAATTAAACAATATACAGAGATACCTAAAGAATATATATGGATGGATGATGTGAGCAATTTAATTGATCGGTTAGTAGTTATAGATGGAGATGAAAAGGCTGGAAATGATAACTTTTACAATGAGAAAGTAGGTATAGTGAGTATGATTAATAATAAGCTTTCACAATTTATTCCTAATGATCCAAAAGATATAGGTTATTTGATTAAGATCTTAAATACATTACCACCACGATTTTGGAATGAAGAGAAGCTTGGAAAAGGACTAATGAATAAGATTTTAGACATGAAGGGGATACCAGAGTTACATATACCAGGCTTCAGATTTTGTGGGCCTTTTACGAAGCTTCAAGAAAGGTTAGAAAGAGGTGATGAAGGTATTAACCCATTAGATGAGGCTTGTAAAGAACACGATATATACTACAGAGACAATAAAGATACAGAGTCAAGACATATTGCAGATAAGGAACTAGAAACTAAAGCATAGAAAAGAGAATTTAGTTGTGATGCGTCAATTGGTGACCGATTAGCTGCTTTTGGATTTGGTACTGCTATGAATGCTAAGGTTAAGTTAGGATGGGGATTATAAGTTTTAATTGTTATTATGTATGATTCTTTTATGGGTATATCCCATAAATCGTTGTTTCAAGATTTTCTTTATAATAAATGGATAGTGTTGAGAGTTGCGAGTTACAGAGCTTTAAAGCTAAGACAAGAACATTTAATAATTTGAATGAAGCTAACAAAGATATTGAGTTTGATTTCGATGTGGGCGATGGGTTCGTACATCCACACAAAGCAGATTGTCATATGACTTTTGAAGTTGTTGGTGCATCAGTTGGAGGAACATTTGGCGCAAATGATACTATAAAACTTGTAGATAACTTCTTACCATTCTTCTTTTCTCAAATTGAGGTTAGAAAGCATGGAGTTGTTATAGATAAGATTGAACTACCAGGAATAACATCTTCAGCTATTGGAACATTAAAGATTTCCAAACCAGAAGTTGAATATCTAAAACAAGCAGGATTTGAAACGGATGATAAACTTGGTCTAAGAGAGGACTTTAGTGTTTTGTACCCATTAAGATTAATTCCAGGCTTCTTAAGTGATTATAAAGAGGTTATGTGGAAAGGTGGATTGAGAATAACATTTACAAAAGCTAATAACAATAACGATGTCTTGTACAAATGGTTTGGAACAGGAGCAGGTGCAGCAGCTCCTCATGATGGAAAAATAACAATAAAAAGTATGGAGATAAGAATGCCTATTGTTGAATACGAATCTAATTATGAAAACAAGTTAAAATTGAATATTCTTAAAGAACCTAAAATCATGTTTTCATTCCATACTTATCAATGTGTTCAAAAGACTGTTGTAGTTTCTTTCTTAGAGTTTGATGTTACTACTCAATTTAATTCTAGACAATTTGATATGCCTGATTTCGTAATTGTAATGTTTCAAACTGATAGAAGTGGCAAACAAACAGCAGATGCAAGTAAGTTTGATCATTGTAAGGTAAAGAATATGTATCTTAAGAATGGGAGGAATGAGGTATGTCCAAAAGAATCAAGAAACTTAGATATCGCTAACAAGGATTATTTTAAGATGTATGAAGACTATACTGCATTTAAGAGAATAACATGTGGTAACACTGAAATGTACTATGACCCTAAAGAGTTTATAGATAACAGACCAATGTATGTCGTTAATTGTAGTAAGAGGAAGAATGTATCGGTAAATGAGAGAACAAACATAAAGATTGTAGTAGACTTTGCAGAAGCTGTGGCTGCTGATACTATATGCTATGCTATTTTATACCATATGCTATTTTAATTGGACAAAAGAACTTTACCTATGATCCCAAGAATGAGAAAGTAGTAGAAGAGTTTTAGATAGTTAAATGTATGTTTGTATTGTATTATTAAAGTTTTTCCATAAACGAAATTGATAAAAATATTTAATATTTTTTGTGAAGATAAAAATTGAAGGGTGTTCATTGATTTTCTATATAATAAATACGATCTCGAGTCATATTGAGCTATTAAATAAACTTGGAAATCTTGAACAAAAACAAGTTATTGGATTAAGAGAATTAGAATTAAATACAAAATATAAGATTGTGAAAATGGAAAAGATTAAAACTAAGTTTGGGAAGAGAATTTTAGTTGAGTGTGAGGAGTTTAAGGTCTTTCTTCCACCTAGATTTACAAAACACTTAACAGATAAAATGATTGATGAGATCGTTAAAGATGGAATAAAAATCAAATACACTGGTATAAAAGATAATTATCCAACTGTTGAGTTCTGTATGTAAATTTTATTTAAATTTTCTGTATGTAAATGAAGATTGGTTTTATGAATTTCTCATAAAACGAACATTTTTCTTATAGTAAATAAATTATGGCTAATTATTTGAATAAAAAAATGATGTTAAAGCATTGAGATTCCTTCGCATAGATGAGTTAGAAAAAGGTAAAGCGTACGAGATAACATTATGGAAATTGATTCAAACACAGCGTTATGGTCAAAGAGTGGGCACTAATTTCTCTCTAGGTCGTCGAATAAATGAATTTCGTTGTGCACTTAGGTGCAAATTACCTTACAGGAAGAAGCTTGATTTTTCCAAAGATCAAGGCTAAAGTAAGTAATATTTGGCTTCTAGTTTCAGGTGGCATGATAGGGAAGTTTCGCTCGAGCCTTGGAGCAGTGCAGATCGTAGCAGAGCCGGAAGTGACTATTTGCTGTATCCATACCTGTTGTGAATTGTTCATCGACGTTAGTTGAGGCCTATTTCGGCTGATTGGTGTTATTCTACTACAGTGAAGTTCGTTTAAGTTGTCTTATTATTCCAGTGCAATGCCATATAAGAAGGAATTGCAATACAAGCTTATTTTTAAAAGCGATACCGGAGTTCTCGACCCCATTCGAGCCTTGTCTACCAATGGTTGACTGATAACTTTCCAGGTATTTTTGAGAAAATTTGTGCATTACAGCTCCACGAAGAGTCTTATAGTATTTATATCAAATTTAAATCTATTACAGCTTATGTCAGTTTTCCTCGACAGTTCCGGACACAGTGCCATTTAAGCATGCTGTCGGTAACACAAGCCTTGTGTGCATTGTACCAGCTGAAGACCCAGTGAAAATGGTTCATGTTTATGATTTTCCACTTGAAGTGCCCCTAACAGTGTTAGAGGACCATTTTCGGGCATATGGTACCGTGCGCCGAGTAGAAACGCAATATTGGACCGTCCCATTTCCTACTGGGATCGACAGTGGTGTTAGAATCATACACATGGAACCGACGAAACACATCCCATCCCGTGTCATCCTACAGGGCTATGAAGTGACGTCTCGTATGAAGGACAACTTATCACCTGTTTTTTGCCAGGGTTTCTCCCACGCCGTATCTAGCTGCCCAGTCAAGAAAGAACAGGGTTGCACAGGGTGTGAAACCCAACGCTGTATCAGTTCAGATGCCAGAAGTAGGGAAAGTGCTGCGTCCTGCACCTCGCTCAGCATTTGGGGATCGCTTGGCGGGGGCCACGTTGGACCTCCCGTACGACCCCGCGCAGGATAAACCTATTATTGATGATGATTTTCCTGAGCTACCTCGCCGATCACATGATCCTACGTCATACAAACCATTGCAGCCCGAGAAGGAAGAGCCCACACTCCTTGCGCCCCCGAAGGAACCTACCGAAACGCCACTAGAAGTTTCGAAGATGTCAGAGCAATTTTCAAATCAGAATAATCAGAATATTACAACAATCTCGGCAGAGTTTATGACAAGTGGAAATGAAGCTTTTATTCTTCCTACTTTCTCACAGAGTGCTAATTCCGAGGAGTCTGATTCTCTCTCACAACAAAAACGTCGCAGAATTTCAAGGTCAGCAAATGAAAAGAATCAACAACCAGCTTTCCAGTGTGTTCCACCACGATCAATACAGTCCAGTACACGTGACACGCCTCCGCAATCCCGTTCCACATCTGACTCTGAATTATAGTGAGCGTTGTTTGTTTGCCTTCTTTTCATGATACGATATTAACTGTGTTTCTGTGTCGATTCATATGCGCATATTATACGTGTTTTTTCGTTTTCTTTATTTTCCCGCGTTAGTTGTTATCAAGTGCGCCAGAATGATAGTTTTGCTGATGTCTTATCTACCAACATTTCTACGGATTTTTCAAGCAAGTACTGTAATGTGTGTTTTTTCATAATGCCTCAGAGCAAGCCCATGTTAAATGTCTTCAATCTCCTAACTCTTAATATAAATAGAGTTAGCTCTGCACGGAATTTAACGTCGTTAAAGCAGTTTATAGAGCGTCGCCGTCGTGATGTGTGTTGTTTCACTGAATTGACTTTTCATTCTTTCGATTTTCTCCCCGATTTTAACGCTATTATTAATTGTCAAAACACCACAGGACTCGGGATACTTGTAAGAAAAGGTGTAATGCTCTCACCTGATCGTAGAGCAATTAGATGTTATATCTCAGGCATATGTATTATCCTGTTGTATGCTTATTCTGGATTTCTAAAAATTAGAAAGAGGGATGAGTTTTTTGCAACGACTATACCATCTATGATTCCCCCTGGTGTCGATCAATGTATAATGCTGGGCGACTTTAATACGGTGATAGATCCTAGAGACTACCTCACCCCGTTACCTCCCTGCCCATCGCTAGTTGAGCTTGTGCGTGCCATGAAGCTACATGATGCTTTTTTTGTTTGTAACACACCGCATGTGATGACATTTCTGTGTTTGTCAACTCACAGCCGCGTAGGTAGGGTTTGTGTCACAGATCCTTTATGCAAGGCAGTGCTTCATGTTTTAACCCTCTTGCCCCCTTTCTCAAATCATGATGCGGTTGAAGTAGATTTTAAGCTTTCTTTTTCTCTTCCCGCTGGAAGCGATCCATCGTATTGGAAGATTAACAGTACCCTTTTGTCTCGTGAGGACGTCATTGACGAATTTACGACGCGCTTTGAGTATTCGTGTAAGATGCAACGACATTTCCCCAATGTTGATACATGGTGACAAGTATACGGTAAACCTACAATTCTCAGGTTTTTCCAATGGCGCGGTAAATTGGTACAACAACATGATCGTACGCTCTCAGAATTTTTCCATCGCGCTCTCAGCGAGTTATGGACGTCCCCCCAACCTTGGCCAACAGGATCCAAATTCAGGAACTTAAGAGTAGGTTCAATACAAGCATGTTTTCGGAGGTGTTTTATCATTGTTTCCTGAACGAAACTGCCTCCATATACCAAATTGAACTTCTGTTTGGGAAGCGGAAAGCTACGTACATTGACTCCCTCAGAACGGCGGGCGGGATGGTAGTTTCTGACTCGATACAAATACTCCAAGAATTCACAAGGTGTTACACAGCTTTTACGAGTGTGCAGCCTATGGATTTCTCTAACGCCCTGGAATTCTTGTCTGCTCTGCCTTACACGTTGACAGACACTGACTCTCAAGCTTTAATACTTCCTATCACTGAGGATGACAATTTTTCTGTTCTACGACGAACCAAAGCCGTAGCTCCCCTGGAATTGACGGTCTAAGCTTTGCTTTTTATAAGCGCTACTGGTCCTTTCGTAGCCGTACACTAGTTTCCCTCTTTAACGCATGGATATCTGGGAACCACTTTTCTCAAAACACAGCTATTGTGGTTCTCCTACCAAAGTCATCCACTGCGCGAGTCGTGACCGATTATAGGCCGCTGTCCTTATTACCAGTAGATCTTAAATTATTTAGAAAAGTTCTTGCTGCGAGAGCTCAGTTCCACTTGCAAATAAATGGACATCCATCCCCAAACATCTCTTTACGACGCGGACTACGCCACGGGTGCTGTCTTATCACCGTTCTTTTTGCTTTGGTTTTAGACCCGCTTCTGCATCGTTTGGCCATGTTGTCTTCGAAAAGGACCCTCGCTGTTCCGCAGTCAAAACATTTTTTGGGTATGCTGACGATTTGACCATAACAGGAGTTGACCCTGTCTCACTACAGGGCGTGTTTCCTGTCCTGATCCGTTTTTCCCGATGCTCGGGTTTGCAGTATAACGACAACAAAACACAGGTATTGTCTTTTAATGGTTTCCAGCTCCCAGAGGATCCTTCGTTTTCTCCTGCCTTACCGCATGTCACCTCACTCACAATTTTAGGCATCCCCTTCACGTCTAACCCAACTCCCAACTATGATGAAATATGGGCTCCCCTTTTAACGCAAATTCGTAATTTGTTCTATTCACAGCGCTTCCGTAGGCTCCATTTACTTCACCGTATTCATTTTATCAATATTTTTGTTTCTTCACTTACTTCACCGTATTCATTTCATCAAATTTTTGTTTTGTCTAAACTGTGGTACAGAGCGCGTGTGTTTCCTTTCCCAAAAATTTATGCCAAACGATTTGAATCCTTATTCCTTTGGCATATTTGGCGAGGTTTTTATTTTCGCATTCTCCGTCAAGCCCTTTATTTGCCTCGTTCCGGTGGTGGGTTGGGCTTAGTCAATATTCGTATCAAATGTCAAACGTTGGTTATGGCTGATACTTATGCAGCCCTCTCATCAATCAGTTCTATCACTAATCATCAGGCAAGTTGTTTCTGGAAGGATTACAGTCAACCGCAATAACCTCCTTATATTCAATTCGTTGATAAGTGCCCGGCTTATATCAAAACGTTTATCCGATATTGGAATTATTCCGGGATGGTTCTCCACCCTCAACAACACAATGCGTGCTCGTTATATAGGACACTCACCGCGCACTCTTTCTCTAACACTAATTTACGAGTACCTCAGATATATCCACACGTAGACTGGCCGCAGGTGTGGTCTAATATGTTAAACCTGTCATACCTGAGTACATGCAGGTTTTGTGGTTTCAGGTAGTATATCAACTTCTCCCGACACGGGCGCGTCTCTATGAGATTCAACGAGCCCCAGATACCTTGTGCGAGCACTGCCAAGAGGACACATTAGCCCATCGATATAGGTACACACTGTGTCGGCTCGCAATTAATTTGGCACACCATACAGGAGGTGTTGGAACGCATTACCCGTTGCCCGCCTCCACACTTTACGGTGCAATTCATGTTATTTCCTGATTTTCAAATTATCCTCCCACTGAACATCGAGCGGAGCTGTTTCTTGTTGCCAGCACTCTCGTATATTTTCAGCACTTCACTACCTTGTTAGATGCATGCACGTGTTTTAAATTTTTGAAACGTACTTGTACACGGCGAAAGTTATATACCCTTGACAGGGACCGACTTCTTTTCAGCCGGTTTTTGGAAGTGGTTTTGCAATAACGCACATCCCTCTCTTTCAGAACAGCAAATGTTTTTTAATGTAATATAATATGCTTTTGTGATGTATAGTATATGTGTTATTATGCAATATAGTAACCAGGCTTCAGCCTCCTTTTGTATTTAATTATGTTTGGTTTCCGTGGTTGTCTTCTAAGCTTGTAATTTATGTAAGGAAATAATAAAACTGATAGTGTAGCTGTTAACGTTATGGAGTTATGATTAATAAAGCTGTCAGCATACGTTCAAATCCTGTTTACGCCAGAGTTGCATTTTTGACAAAGTGATAGTGAAGAATCGATTTATCATGTTAAACGTGCAATCCTTAAGAAAGCGGGTGGAAAAACCTTTATCATGATAGAGACCATTTAAGAATGTTCAGACCTTCGAAACACTTCATTGGTCTGCAGTAAACACTTTTCGTGTTATCGTTCTCAGAAAGAAATATTATAGCATTTGTTGAACAAAGTTTGGATAATGCAATCGGTGGTGTAGTGGTAAATTACCAGACTTCCAGTTGAAAATCTGTATTCGATTCCCCGGTAGTATATCCTTTTCGAATAAAGTTGTTGCTGCAAACAGATTTACTTTCTGTTGGAAAACTTACAAAGCATCACTGGAGAAAATTCGAATAAGCAGTGTGTACGTTCTTCATAATACATTTAAATGATAATGTTTCTTATTTATATTTGTCTCTCTCTCTCACACACACACACACTCTTTCTCCTTTTCTTGACGTTTCTCTATCCTGTCGTTGCATCTTCACTTCTCTCCCCTCTTCTCAAGTACATACGCACTTCATGTGGGCATGCGTGTTCCAAAGTTAAACCAGAGAATGATAGCGATAGACCTGGTGTGGAACGTATTTAACCGACAACTTCAGCGTCGAGTTTTTCGTGCTCTGGTTATAACATCTCCCGTCTCCTGGTCATCTCTGAAAGAAATAGTGTTTAAACGCAACGGAATAAACAAAATATCTTTTTTTTATCATTTTGATTACCTAGTCTCAGTCGAATTACCGGGTTGGGCCATAAGCTAACGAACATCATGCGCCTCACACTGAACCGTTTGAACTCTAGTGTGTTCATTCTATCTGTGCAAATTACATTATATCTGCAAGACATGACGTGATGCTGGACGTTCAGAACAAATAAAATCTTCAGAAAAGAGTAGAAAATCGCCACTTCTTTTGTTATTTGAAATCAAAATTTTATTTATACTATTTCGATACAAATGTGTTTCCATCCTATAAATCAGTATGATTTATTCACCTTAAAATTTGAGACATGCAATGTCTGCTACATCCATAAGGAATTTCAAATTTTCCATTTGAATATTGCAACTTTTCATTATAATACGGTTTGTACTTTTAATATAGAATATTTCTGACAAAAATTTACCAGTAAAATAACAGTTATTCATTTTTATCTTTCTTTCTTGCTTTTTCTTTTTTTTGTTCCCTTTGCATTAGTGGTTGGAGTGGGAGATATGACCTACTCTACCTACTGGGTATATAAGAATGTAGTTTGCATAAATACGTCCAATGAACACTATCAAAATTACAACCGAACCACGTGGAAACAAAGCATGTGTGTTAAACTTTTTACATTATCTTACACGTGTCTGTAAAATCTAAAGTTCTACTGCAAATTGAGTATGCTATCACTTATGAAACAGATTTAATGAATGTTTCAATCATCCTCTGTATATTCGAACAGTACTGAAACAATATATAAAACAAACGTTATTTCTATATTACTGTTGGATTTCTGGTAATGGAACTTTAGCGTAATATTAGGTTCTTTTCCTACTAAGTTTAAAATTCCACGTTTTTATCTGTTCTCCCTTTTCTTTTTCTTCTTCTTCCGCGTTCTATCTCCCTCTCTCTTTCTCTTCCTCATTTCTGAAACTCTGTGTAATAGACACCCATTGGTTTCAAATTCTCCCTAAATTAACTTATGAATTTGTTTTGTCTCGGTTTTGTTATTTCATTTTGTCGATAGCAATACATGTGTAGTTTGAAATTAGAATTACGTTCATCTTGTTACAAAATTTTTGTATGGGAGAGAAGAAAGGAAGAGAGAGAGGGGGTCTCTTTACAAGACAGGATTATGGGATAAGAATTTGCATATTGGGTGGCCTAGTTGCACGGCGTCAGCTGTCGCAATTTTTGATGCGGAGTGTACTAGACTTGGAGACTCAGTTGGAGACACTGATGAGATTTTGCTGCGAACAGTAATACTGCGGACTCATTGTCGGTGTAATATTAACTAAAATGCTTTTACTTGTCTAATTTGTGGAAGTACTACTTCAACGTTAAGATATACCGCATGGCAGTTATGTAAAAGCTGAGAGTAGTAACTGGAATCGCTGCGAGCGATCTCTGCTGTATTCTTTACAGATTTGTTTCAAAGATGATTTGCTAAGTAGTAACCACCATTGGATTATACTGGCCCTTCTCAAATGGTGAGGATTTATTTCTCTCCAGCGCTGGCGTAGCAACAGCTTGAATTCTGGCTCATAAGCCATTATGTTTCAGAAGCTTTTGAAGCGGTAACTGAATATGTCATACCTAGTCCCACTGGATCCGAAAAACAAACTGGGATTCTTTCAATAGATTGCACATTTTGAAGTAAATACTGAGATATAATAAGAATCAAGGCGTGAAGATCCAGTGATGTAGAAATAAGTGTGTTCAGGATTATAGGGATGAAAACGACGCCAGACATCACATAAGTTAAATTGGTTACTCACCTGTAATAAAGGTGGGCAGAAGTTCGAAGTAGAAGTGGAACCATCAGCGGAAACTATACGGTTATGATCTCCGCCCCATATAATCTAATGGGAACTGTCATGTAAGGCAGAAGCTACATCGGAATTAAAGAAATTAATTCGGTCACGCCGTCTGTGTGTACCCTCTTGCGCATATGGAGAGCAAAATCGAACATTATCCACATTTTCAGTAATAATCTTGCCGTTGGTGTGCTTGTGTAATTGTTCAAAGTTTAAATCGATGCGAAATATAAGAGTAGTATCTACTCCATTAACGGTTAGGTCAGGAAAAATTTGTGCTGGTAAAGGCCTTGAAGTTGGAATACGGTCACTGCCGGGGCAAACAGTATATCAAGAGAGCAGTATTTAATAAAACCCAAAACTACACTGTGCTTTGTAGAAAACGTGAGACCATTAAAATATACCGTTCCAATTTTAAAGGAATACATTTGAGGATGGAATGAAAACAGCAGTGCGGATTGGAGGACACACCAACAAAAGAAAAGGCGCAAGGAAAGGAGCAAAAAGACGCAATATAAACAAAAACAAAAGTCCCAAAAAGCCCATTAGCATATTATCACTGTAGAGCAGCGGTGTCTAATGTCTCATAAAAAAACCTCCGTATCAACAGGGCAAGCAGTAGCTTCTATTTGAGACATTTGTCTTAATCTAGTACCGGCTATTCTGCTAGTCGAATCATAGGAAGTTTTCACGGTCAGATTCTGAACTTTTCCCGTATTGACTTCGTGGCTGGAGCGTTCCTTTTAAGGTTTTCACTTTTAGGGGTTCATTAATACCATCAACACTTCAGGTAGGCGTAATCTCGAGACCGGTACAAGTCGAGTAGAGCACAAAAGAGAGAGGAGGCAGAGTGATCACTAACAACAAGTTCAGACTGAGTATTGTCTGAAATGGCAGATGTCAGTGGCTGGAGGCCACGACATTCTGGTGTATCAGATAAGTAACCTACCTTATTTATGTCTGGGTTAACCTCAGACAAAAAATGGCAAGCCATACCATCGTTAGAAGAACTAACCTGTGAGGATGCACCACAGGACGGGACACAGGAACTGTCTCGCAGTAGACTATCATGCAGGGTCATCCAGAATTGTCTAGGAGCGGAACTAGTCTTAGTCGCCAAGAACGGGAAAACACATTAGATATAAATAGCCGGCATATCCTTAAGTTGTAATATACGTCGATCAATTAGGTTAGTTTTCAGAAGGATCACTGGACCGATGATCTAACCGTCCACTAAATGTCCGGCTATCTCACTGAGATACCAAATTCTTCTCACTATCACACGTCACACAAGTTTATGTCTGTCCGGGGTACGTCACCCAACAGCGAAGAGAACTAAGAGTAATATAGAAATGAATATTCTTTTTAAGAATCATTTTCACAACTTTGCGGCCAGTACGTATTTTATAGCAATGACCGTCATTATAAATTTCGTCACTAATGCTAAGAATGCTACTGAAATTTGAAGCACCTGTTTCACTTGGGTATCAGAAATTTCCATAGGTATTGCATGGATACATATCAATTAATTGCATGAGAAACCGAGTGAAGCGGAAGGTTGTAATTGCTTTCGCCATATACATACATGAGTTTGTTCTGAAATTTGATAATAATATGCACACTCAGTTGTTGTGTAATTAAATTGATATATAACATTTTAGGTGGAAAATCGTGTGAGCTTCTTCTTGGGAAAGTTCAAGAGTGATTCGTATCCACCCGTTCAGCGAAATCGAATTGGAGACTTCTGAAACACTTTGAAAGCTAATTCGAAGTGTATTAAACCTAATATTGACTATCTTTTCAGTCATAATATTGTACTGCACTCAACAAAAATAGGGTGTAATCACCCAAACCAAATCGTAAGTTCACTTCTGGAAACTATAAAGCACTGCACAAGCTCACAAAAAAGAAACAATTCCCCCTTCAAAGAATCAGCAACAAAGCGCGAGCAACACAAGGCGAGTTAACTCTACGAAAACTCAGGTGCAACCCAGCTAACACAACGACTCTAGGCTGATATCATTTAACAAAATATACCACGATTTCAAGTCAATTACCCTTATATCCTTTGCCAACGCAATTTTTGTTCTACTTTGTCTCTTATTTTACAGCGCAGGCGAGAATTATATTCGTCGATTTCTTTCCTCCATTCTTCTTCTACATATGGAAGGTTCCCTTTACAAATCTAAATATTTTCTACGTATGGAAAGCTAAAAACAAACAAGCATCTGCTGATATTAATACAAGGATTCGGAATATTATTGAATCAATGTTACATATTTTCTACATGTGGTAACAAGTCTTGTTATATTTAAAAGAAAAACTCACCTGCAATTTTTTCCCGATTGCAAAGTTTGGCTTTTAGGTTCGGACATAGTTTACTTTCTTACGAAGATACCCGAAAATTGCCTTAAAAGAGCAGTAAGGAGTGTGATTATTCTTTATGGAACTGTCATACATAATATGCGTCTAAAATTTCAATCTTGTACCTTGAGAGCAGGTCAAAACAAATAAGACAATTAAATTTTCAGGGTTTGTAATTGATTTACAATCGATACTTGATGTAGGTTATTATATGTCTGTATAAACATGGTATGTACCTATGTATAATTCCATAATACTCGTACAAAATCCTCTAACTCATTATGATTTTAATTAAACAAATATACGTTGTTGAATTAACTGTACTTTGTAGTTTTAATTAAACTTTTCAAGCCAGATTCTTGCATCTTCATCATAATTCTGCCGGGTACTTTCAATAGCTTTCGAGAACTCTTTGTCGAGAAAAATGTACACGTTGTTTAAGTCAGGAAACATTAAAACAATGTATTCAGAAAAGACGCCAACTTTTCAACGTTATATAGTGAGTGCAACAATATTCAAGATAGCAAAGAACATTCAATCATAATCAGTACAAACCTTTAAGATGTATGAGAATACGAAACAAGTTCCTTTCCTGATGTAGATTAATATTTTGTCTGTGAGCGATTCGATCCACGCATAGGCGCCGACTTTGGTTGGGCAAGACACCTCTGTCCCCCCAATATTTAAACGTGGGGTCCCCGTCCCACCCCATAGAATCCAGTAGAGGAAGAATTAACAAAGAGGAGCAATAATTTATGTCGTAAACATCGTCGTGCCTTTATTTCAATATTAGGAACAGATTTCTTATTCGATAGAAAATGCCGTTTTCAAATTGAGCATTGAATCTTCAACCAACACTCTGGTAGCACTGATATTAAAAGTAAAGGTCAATTTGGTGCGCAAAGGTGCAGTGAATTACCCAAATTTTGAACTTGAATTTGTTTTTATACATTTAAGCGAATTTTGACTTAGGTCGTGAATTTCGCAGATGAGCGGACGGAATGGAGCAGTGGACCGACTGTATATAATGATTGGGTCCTCGAATATATTGTTTGGGTCCCCATTGTTTGGGTCCCCGAATATATTCTTCAAGACGGCGCCTATGATTCCATTCATTACCAAACTAGTAATTTAACTCTTCCCTTTGCAGTTTAGTTTTAAAGCAATTGAAACCACGTTATTACATTTCTCCTCATCTTTTGGTATGTAAGCAGTAGCTAAAATATAAAAACTATTTTTTTAGTATGTCGTAACTCATTGTGAAGCATCCAGTTATAATATTTTCTCTCAAATTAATGACAGTTTATATTTTAAGAGGTTGTGTTCACTGATAAACATGTTTGTATGAAATATTTCAGTCTTCATATATATCCATAGCTTTATGCAGCTGAAAAAAATAAGTTTAACCGATTAACATGAACAGAGTATAATTTTTAGTCATGGTGCCACATATGAAATAATGTGAAATGGAGCAATGCGTTTATGTAGTGAAAATCACGAAATCTTTAATTATTGTGTCTTTAATGTCTATAAAAGTGAATTGCAGGTTGATCTATCTTGAATCCATACTTCCAAAAGCGAATACACGTTTTCTTAAATCATACTGGAAAATAAGGTGTACTGCTTACTTCCGTGATTAGACAAACTTTTTCACAACGAAGTCAAATACTAGTTTACACAATGTCTTTTTTATGTGGAACTATATTACCTTGAAAGTGAGCTTTGATAGCACCCACTGAGAAAACAAATATTGCGAATCACATCATGAAAGAGTTGCTTTCATGGGTTACGGCTCGAGTAAGTCATTACGGATCTATAAGTTTATATGGGTTTCATCAAATATATGAATACGGTCAGTGGTTTCAAATTATCTAAACGAAACTTCATATGACAATATTGCACCTTTTCTGTTGCCACTATTGCGCGTCCTTTGTTCGCGTCATATCTCATGTCAAAGCAAATATCTTGCGAAGAAATGTGATTACCGTTTCTAGTAATGTTAAGTTCTCTCGTGTTGTTTCTTAGCCAAAATCGACTATTTGTTTGAAATTGTAACGTAAAAATGGCAGCTGTTAACGATGTGTTGTACAGTACAGATGAGCCACATTTTACAGTAGTCTTGATTTTAAGGACATGATAAATCTTACGTACTTGTATATTACCATTATTTTATTCCAAAGCATATGGATATCTTTATTTATTACTTGTTAAAATTCTTTTCTCTTTAATGATGTTTATATATTACGGAACGTTTTCTTCTTCTATTTGTGCAATATCAGCTGGCTTCCGACAATTCGCGATCGTGTTGGGTAAACCACTTCAGTATTTTTATTCACCTTTACCATTGGACTTTTTAAAAATTAATATCCTATTCTTTCAAGCACCTAATAGTATTTTCATTAAACGTTTACGAAATTAGGCTAATTATTCCATGGCTTTTCGAAAATATAGAAAGTTATTGCTTCTACATACTTCGAATACAAACTCTTGTTGTGCCAACAGGCAATTAAAAAATCTTCATCTTTATAGTAACTAGAAGGCAGGCATCAGGACAATAATTTATCAACAGGAAATGCTTTACTGGGCTTTTTTTTCTGTATTTACTTTCAAAAATTTAAGTAATTGTTCTTCATTATCATTTGAGTGATACTTTGTCTTTCGTGCACATGTTTCTAGTCAAGTAAAATCTTATAGTTTTTAGTTTGAAAGGGAATAGTCCTGCTCTAGAGACGAGACGAGAATTGAGCTTGACACATCTCGTCCTGTAAATATATGTTGCTTTTTGTCTTAGTGATCTAAACAGTCGACAGATTGGTATGACGCCATCATAAAATCAACAAAATCATTTTTTATCAAATTAATCGTAATATAGTTTTGCTGTCGAGTCATCCCAATATTTGCGGTTTGAATAAATACCAGTGACCCATGTTTCGTTAATATTTTCTTAGGTTCAATATTTTTCATTTTTGTCAAGTTGAGCATAAAAACCTTTTTACATAATCCATCATAACTAACAGTTTATTACAATACTTTACACACAATACTTTAAGTACAACATGTAATAGTTTATATCGCAATACTTTAAGTACAAAATGAATAACTGCATCGCCACAGATCATTGCTGAGCTACATTGAGGAAATCATTACATTGTGGATTAAAAAAATTAATTCCACAAAAGTCCGTGTAATAAAACACTTACTGAATATATTAGTGGCTCATCGTACAACTAGAATTTAAAAATTAAGAGGAAAGCACGGTAGCTCAATGATGTAGTGCTTTCCTCTGGTGCGTGGGGTCCCTGGTTCGACCTCTGTCCAACTAAGATTGTAATGGACAACATCGTGCTATTTGGCTTTCTCGGATACTCCCGTTTCCTCCCTCTTTCTCATTCTAACAATTCTTGGAATATCATTCACTTGTTTTATTCATCGTCTGCCTTAGCTTAACAGGCGAAGTAGTGGGACAAACTCAAAATATTAAATGCAGCTCTCATACGTGGTAATTAGGTATAAGCATTACATGAAACCAGAGATGAAGTTAGAAACAAGTTAATGTGTTATATAATCCATCTTTGATGCTCTCAACTCGTAATAAATTATAAATAATTCAAACATGAATATGGAAATTAAACGTGTTAGTCAGAGATGAGCATGGTCAATGGAGGTGAAAGAAAGGAACTTGTTATTGTGTAATCAAGCACATTAGAATATCTCAAATGAAATTTATTTATTCTTTAATGATTAAAATGAGAGGTTAAAGGTACGAGCCTTTTCCGGGCAAGCGGGTAGTCCTAAGCTCAGTAGCTTCAATTCTTTCGAATTTGTCAATGGCCATAAATCTTTCGATGACGTAAAATTCCGAATCCTTCTATCGTTAGTCGAAGTTAAAGTCATGAACATATCGAGTTGGTAAGACTAATAGATTCTATAAGGCCCAGTTGGCGGTCTATGTTACAAAAATATCTTATCAGGTTACAATGATTAATTGTGAATCATAACTGATCTGCTGCTCTGCTGCTCTGTTCCCACTTACTATACATATATATTGTTCGGGTCAATATGACCCATAATTAAATTGTATTGGAAAAGGGCCAGGTTTCCAAAGAATGACTAGTTTATTTAAGAGTGTAGTGCTAGGAAAATATTTTAATGGTCTAAATATTTACAATGTGTTACATGTACATTTCTCCCCGGTGGATGCGCCGTTACTTTCGTGCCTTATAATCAAGGGGTCTCGGTTTTCATTCGTGTCAGGACACAACTGGTTCCAATACCACTTTGAACTGTGTGTTTCGTCCTTAGGATCTCATCACCATCCCATGGAAGGCAATAGCAACCCGTCATGGGTACACCTCGTACAGGGACCTTTGGGACAAGACCTGCCTTCGGGCAGAAAACTTCTTGTTCATCATCATAATACGTACATTTTCCTGATGAAACCAAAATGTAGGAAATTTTGAATTAGACACAAATATTGAACATTTGCTAATGGTTTACTATATTTTAAGTTGGAACATGAGCTATTTTCACCTAAAACAAGATGTCCCTTGGTAGTAAGAATTATATTACTATTCAGTTTTTCATATTCCTATAACCCACATGTCACTGCATCGCTTTACTGTTTTAGTCTTCATAAGATTGGTAACTAGTAAAGAGAACATAACACATTGGACATTCATAATGTTTGTTGGTAAATTTGGTAAGCGTTGCTACTGACAAGCTTGCATAAAACAATTTGGTAAGCGTTAGACGCGAGCATACCACTCTTTATTTACGGCGCGGATTGTGATAAGCAGCATGAGATTTTACAGATATGTTTCTTGCAAATAAAGCACCACAAATTTGTTTTGTTGTTGTTAGATGACGGATAGTATTTGCACCTTGTACGCTTCATAAAAGCTTGTTTCGGGTGTTATCATTGTAGCTTCTGATTCCCCACTTCCGTGTGCTCTGGTTACAATCCTTCTAGATTCTTCACTTCTGGTCATATATTGTCTAGATTGTAACTCAGGTAGAACGAGAGATTTTCCAAATTTTTCCAAATACAAAGTTCTTTTGAAATGTTTTCTCAGTTGTCAGATTGGATTGATTGACGTCTACCAAATTAACCCATTTTAATGTGATACATTGATCATATTATAGAACTACCATGGGCCATCCGTTAGTTTTGCGTTTACATGCGTATGTGTTCACGAGTTGAACTAAAATGTCTACAGCTCCTTTGGTTGAACTACAATCCAATATTACTTCGGTTTTTTTGTCATGTCGGTTGCTGATGTCTTCACCTGTGTGAAGAATTCTCATGAGCACAACGTTTTATTTTTTAGGAAAATAATTTACAACGGTTGTATTCTTTGCAAAATAAAACGACGATGAATGCACTTTGTTTGACAAAATGTCTGGAAGTTCAGGTTTGCTTTACCTTGTACTTCTAAACATAATTATTTTCTCTCCAAGAAGATGCTGTCCTAAAGTGAGGGAGGTGAGAAAATTATCGCAATGATGGTCCCTTAGTTCGAATAGATCACTTATAATTTGGTTCATTATCTATACATGTATATACATATTGCTTGAGTACGTTTTGAAACTACACACAGCCCTGACTTTTTATATCGCGTTTACTTGTTTTATATTGCTTGAAAGGGCAATGCCCTCTAAATCCTAATAATTATTCATCAACACTTACGTTTTCATCAGCATAATATAAATGAAATGAAATTAAATCTTTGAGTTTTACGTCCCACGATTTTGCCGGTTAGGCTAAAGGAGACGGTGATAATGAGAGATGAGTGAAATGGTGGAATGAAGAAAGTGGGAGGAAACGGGAGAACCCCGAGAAAACCCACGAGCACGGTATTTGTCCACCACAAAGTTCACTTGGCGGGGGCTGGGATCGAACCCGGGACCCCAATCACCAGAGGTGAACGCTCTACCACTGAGCCACCGCGCCCCCTATCAGCATAATATAGCTTAGGAAGAACTTCAATCCACTTTATCCACACATCACGAAAGCAGACACACATATTTTGACAGTAAGTCAGTAAGACAGTAAAAAGTAAGACAGTAGTTGAAAATTCACTTACACAGCACAGAAAAACTTCTTCGGGTCATATTGACCCGAATAGTACATTAGTAATATATAGAAAAATTTCGAAAAGCATTAATATTAAAAGTTTGAGATTTTCAGAAAATATAATTTGGATTGCATAAAACAAAATCACAAACCTGATCTACGCTATGAAAATTACCATAAATTTTATGAGAAATTAAAATTCATTTCGGGTCAAATAGACTCGAACAGTACAGGAGGGTTAATGCTACGTCTAAACATCAAATATTGCAGTATAGCACAACGGAATTTATCGCAAAGATAGCTGATGTTTCGTTGCGTGATAAGTATCATGTTTCGTTTCCTCTCTAAGAACAACAGCAGAGGAAAGAAAAGCTTGCAGCTTTAGGACATCATTATATCTTATACGCTGGGAAAGAATGCGACAATCAAAAGTCTGTAAATTTCATCCCGCTACATCAACAGAAATGAAATTCTTGCTCTTCTTTTTGTACTTCTGAATCTAAGAGTAACATGAATAATAATATGAATAACGGAATGAGTTCTCCTACGAATACTTCTGTTATTGCTGAAAACGAACAGAACATGCGTAACGGGAATTATAGTACGTCTCACAAATAATAGAATGCAGTGTCCAGGAAAACAATTAGTCTGCAATATAGTTCAAATTTATGACAGAGATTATTGTAATGGTTTAAATAGAGAACATAATTGTAGGAATATAGGGAGACATGCTCACAAGACCTAAATGATAACCAGGACTATTATTAGCAATAGATTGTGGTTTGTATCAAATTTACAAAATGAAATAAAATGAAATTTGTGAATTTTAAGTGATACAGATATGCCGGTTAGGCTAAAGGAGACAGTCATGATGAGAGATGAATGAAATAGCAGAATGAAGAAAGTTGGGGGAAACGGGAGAATCCCGAGCGAACCCACGCACACCGTGTTTGTCCTCCAGAAATTTCACTTGGCGGGAACTGTGTTTGAACTCAGGACCCCAAGCACGAAAGTTGAACGCTTTACCACTAAGCCACCGCGGCCCCTCGTGTCAAATTTACAATTGTAAATACAGATTATCCCTTTCCGGATCATGGCTTTTTGGCTATTTTTAGACTTTCAATCAAGCAGCTACTGCATCGTCACTATTAATCCTAAGATCATGGTTTATATCTCATTCTCTTGAAAATAGAGCTGGCTTTCAAATTGTATCACTTGCATGCCCATACCATACACCAGGAGAGGAAAAATTGATGTCGAAGGGAAAATTTTGAGGAGGAAATTTTTTTGTCCAAATTTGGGCCCCCTGCCCCCACTGTGAGAACGTAGAGACCTCCAAAAATCTGATAAATAGTACTTGCTAAACTAAATGCGTGTATCAAATTTCAAGTTTCTATCTTGAATAGTAAGGGTTGGAGAAATTTTATCAGGAATTCCCACAATGCCCTAAATTACCGCAAAACACCATGATCTCAGGGGAAAAAATTCCTGAGAAATCCCTAATTAGCCTAGAGTCATGTTTCGCCCATCACTCTCTTCAGAATAGAACTGTCTTTCAGACGGTATGACTCACGTGTCTCTATCATGTATGTAAGGCGGGAAAATCCCGAAGAAAGGGATTTTTTGTCTAAAAATCCCTTTTTAAAAATTTTGCCTCTCTGGACCCCCCGTTTTTACGCAGAAATCGGAAAAAAATCTGGTAAATACCACTCGGTGGACTCAATGTTTGTGCAAAATTTCAAACTTCTACTTGAAAAAATAGACCCGAAAAAAAATGTGCAGATCATGCCCCATTTTTACCCTATACACAAGTATGTTTTGATAAAAATTCACTGAGACGGCCCTAATTACCCTAGAATGATAATTTGACCGTCACTGCCTCTCAGACGGTATGACTCACGAGTCTCCATCATGTATGTTTGGCGGGAAAATTACGAAAAACGGAATTTTTCGGTCTAAAAATCCCTTTTTTCAACATTTTTCCCCTCTGGACTCCCCATGTTTTAATGCAGAGATATGAAAAAAACTGAGAAATACCACTAGGGGGGCGAATGTTTATGCAAAATTTCAATCTTCTAGGTGCAAAAGTAAGCCCGCCAGAAATATAAACCGACCTTGTCCCATTTTTACCTATATAGAAGTATATTTTTTAAAAATTCCGTGAGACATCCGTAAATACCCTAGGATATTAATTCGACCGTCCTTCTCGTTAGAATGAAAATGCCTTTCAGACGGTATGACACATCTGTCCCCATCATGTATGGGAGGCGGGAAAATTACGAAAAACCGGATTTTTGGGGTCAAAATATCCCTTTTTAATCCTTTGCCGCTCTGGTTCCCCCCTGTTTCAAAACTGACATCGGAACAAAAAATTTGGTAAATACTACTCGTTGGACTGAATGTTTGTGCCAAATTACAATCCTCTACGTGAAAAAATAAGCCCGCCAAAAAATAATGAACATAGGCTTTTTAAGGGAAAGTTTATATTTCAAAATTTTGACTTCATCCCCTCCTATGTCTTTACGCAGGACGCAGTATTAACCAAGATATTCACTCAGTTCACATAGCTAGGTTTGGAAAACCCACTGATTACGCGCTACTGAGAGTCATGCTATAGGCAGTTTCCGAACAAACAGTGAACTTAATGCAAGCGTGTTTCGTAACGGCGAAATCTGTTACTTTACCACCACAATTTAGAGTTTAGTGCCTGTTCGTAATATCAATGATTTATTGGGAGTTAAGAATACGTTCCAACCCAATAACAAAATCTGTTCTAAACCTGAAATTGCTATCAATGAGTGTATAGTAGCTTCTGCTATCCCTGTCATTAGAGCAGTGAACTCAACCAACAAAAAGTCATGTTTAGGAAAAATTTCACTTATGTGCTGCTATTGACATTAAGTCGGGTGAACATTACCGAAATGATACTTATAGTGCTATAAATCATGGTTTAGCTAGTAAACAGTAACTTTTCTGTTGGTTTCGACGTCAAGCTTTTGAACATTAATCCTAAACTTTCTGATGATCAGAAACAAATATTGTATTCAGTTATAGAGGAACTTAATAATTGTATATATTGGTGAGAGAATGATTTTGGAGTGGCTAAGGGTTACGTACATGAACTTAAAATGCTGGCTGACGTCCGAATTAATACGAATCAGTCTCCAATTCTTTCAACTTAAGACAAGTTAGAAATAGGTGGGTACTTTGCTCAAACAATGAGTAACTAGAAGCTGTGTATCTAGTTACAATTCACAAACTTTCGTAGAAAAGAAGCCTGGATGATTCAGATTTATTTTGGACACCAGGGCTATTAACCTCCATATAGCAACTGACAGCTACCGAGTACCGTCGATCGAGAACATTAATTCGTTGTTTAAATATCATAGTGTTAAAATGAAAGTCTAGACACCCTTATGAACTTGAACTTTGAACGTTTTATATGCCTTTTAATCCTTTCGCTATTTTTATTAGGGCGTAACTTTTACTCGAAAACTGATTGTGAGTGCTTATTGCTTCAAAAGCAGACAAAGATTTTGCCAGATGCCTGAGTTTTATTCAACAATATAACTTTCTGTGACGCATATATTCGGATTGCTTAATGTAGAGACCGACGCTCTTTCACGTTTTCTCGTGCATCCAGGGACATTTCTGATGAGCAACACAAAGAGGAAAATCGTCGAATATTTTCGTCCACTATTGCTGAGTGTAAAAATAGGTTAAATAACGAACCTTCTCTTAGAGACGAACAAATGAAGAATCCCTTCTATAAGGATATTTTTATTGGTTAGAAAATAAGGAAACGAAAAAATCCGAAAATTCTAAGACAACCATTTTATTTTACGGTTAAAGAAGAAATTTTGTACAGAAAACGAAAAAATTAGTGATATGAAAACTTTACTTGAAATATCCGTTTCATTATGCTATAAATTTTTAATGCGGTCCATACTCTGCCATTGATTCAAATCAGACAAGTATCTCAAAGACGTATGGCATTTTAGTGAAATATGTGTATTTCCCTAATATGAAACTAGACATCTATCAGAAATCCAATTAATGCTTAATTTGTCAAACAACCAAAAACGAATCTGGCTTTGTTTATGGTCAATTGCAAACATATCCCCAAGTGCCACCCTTCTATTAGGTATTCATTGATATCGGAGAGGGTTTCTTCCTGAGTAATATATTGAAACATATATATTTGATTGTGTTTATCAATCTTGCTACTCGTTACACTTTTTGTGGTTTACTAGGAGATATAAGAGAGTCTTCTGGAATTAGTTTCCTTAATGGAAACGTAATTTTGAAATAGTCAGAGACAAAGGTCCATATTTTACTAGTGACATATTAAAACACTTGTGTACAATGATTGGAGCAAGTATTCGACTAGTAGTTTTTTAAGCTGAATACGCTAATGGGAGTGCTGATATCACTTCCTGAAAACTATGAAGCACAGCAAAAATTCCCAAAAATCACAACTTCAAGAATCAGCACGGAAGCGCGATCAACAAAAGACGTGTTGCATCCTGAACGTTTGCAACTATATATATATATATATATATATATATATATATATATATATATATATATATATATATATATATATATATGTAGGGTGGGTCACATTGAAACGGAAAAGTAAAATGTATATCTTATAGTACACTTTGTCACGCTCCGACTATCATTGGTGTATAACTTATTTATGCCACATTTCAAAAAGCCTGGATAACATTTAATCCGTTTTAAAAACTAATGAAAACATACTAGTTTGAATTCTTATTTAATTATATAGAGATTAATTACTCGAGTATTTATTACGTGGTCGAAACTTTTCACTCTTGATATTAATAAAGTACTTGCTTGTCTAGTGAAGAGCTACTATCGATCCCAAGTAATCGTGAATGTTTCATCAAGAGGTTTTAGTCTCGATCGTGCTTTTTTTATTTTGGTGCTGAAGACGGAACCTTGGCAGTCGGTACTGATGATGGTAGAGATGCGACTTTCTCTTCCAGTATAATTGTTTTCTCGATTTCAGAGTTAGCTTAAATGTGTTTCCTCTCATACAATCTATATGTTTCTCCCTTGGTACACTTACTGTTAGTACTTATTCTCGAAGTTTAAAACCTTGTATACTCCACTCAATGACGAACTCGTACGATCTTTTCTAATGTAACAAACTTTTCCTCCTTTTTTGCGATATGCTAGTGGTATCCCTCACGTTTGGCCCGGAAATATCTAATGACTCAAGGAGAGAAAAATGACATATCTGTCATTTCATATAAGCTTTACCTCTGTTTCGATATTTCTCATTACCCTGAGTCTGGCATTCCTTAAATAGATCCGGCATAGCAGTAGGAATACTTTACTCTTATTTAACGAAGATATTTGCTTTCCTCGACATCATATGTTTATCTCAATATAGCTGTGTATGTAATCTATTATTTCATTATATACTGTTTATTCAAATAAATAAAACACCAATCACACATGAATCAGAAACGACTTGAAATTTTACGAAAATATCAAATCTAGAAAAGCTGCGGAAATCACTGTCACCATTGACAGCCCTTCTCAAGTTCTCCTTGTATCAACATCAGTTTGTTCCTTGCGAAGGGAAGATAGTGCCTCCCACACTGAGTATGCATTGAAATTGCCATTGAAACAGAAACACTTAAAAATTTTCAGCATGTCTGGGATTCGAACCGGGGTATACCAATGCACTAACCACTCACCTACCGCGGCACGTATCCTTTCACAAAAACTAATACTTACCTAAAATATTTTCATGGAAAAAATAAACAAGATGCTAATGCATATGTGAACGTCAGCAGATTTCCTTGTGTAACTCAAAAACCAATATATATAGACTTTCACGAGTGAGGAAAATATCACGAAACGTTCTTCAACTTGAAGCTACGTTATGCATTTTGTGAATTGTCCTGATTTACATTACATTTCAACTTTATTATTACTTCTAACTTCCAAACAAGAAAAACCGAGAGAAATTATTTTCACATTCCTTGAATTGTATCAACTCCTTTAGGAATAGACATTTTTATTCTTATGTTCCGTAGGTACTAATTTATTTTCTTACACTATTACGAGGAATTTCTGGCATATTGAGAAGGTGGCACAATCCAAGTGATCTCGCGAGTTCGGTTTCTGATCATGAGGCAGAATCCACTAGGGTTTGGAATTGCTTTGAAGAGCAAAGTTGAAATTTTGACTGTCCTCAGCATTTCTGTCTTCGTGTCAATTTAGTTTTTGAAATACGTCGAAACGACGTGAGGTGCCAGTGGCGAACAATACTGCGGTTTGGGTGAGGTCTATAAAATGATAAAACAGGAAACTCCCATTGCCGCTATCTCGGTACAAATCCCGTCGTTGAATAATTAATTTCCATTAATATGAAGGCAGTGCTTATGTGATTGGTATTGTAATTATGCTGTTCCTTTGTTATTATTATTATTATTATTATTATTATTATTATTATTATTATTATTATTATTAATATTATTCTTATTATTACTATTATTATTATTATTACCATTAAAAGAAAGAAAACTAACATAGTTGGAGTTATGCATATGAACAGAAAAGATATACAGTATGTTTGATGTCTCTTATGTTTACAGATGAACGCAATAATATTACGCTTATGGATTTACAGATACAATTATCATTTTATGACAACAAGAGATGGAATATAAATATTTGATAGCTGATAATGCGTTTTGTTTCGTCCTTCTTCTAGGGTGACATTTTAAATAGGGTCATTCTCTTGACTAGCGTAGTAAGTTCGATCTTTATATGCAATTTGTGCACAGCTAGTAAAAAATTAAATTTGACTCATTTTTGGACATACTACAGCAGTAAGGACGTGTTTAGCTCATGTATTCATTAATTCTTGTCCAAACGCGTTACTTCCCAGCCAGTTGCAAACGTAGGCCTAATTATTTTTTCTTCATATTTCACCTTGAAGGAATTTGTCTCAATTCTTATACCCTAGAGAATTGAATATTCTTCTTGATAGTATACATCAGAAGTATCGATATTGCAAGCTATAAAATTTTCTGAATTACCACAGCCGAAATCGAATCGGAGTTCCAACATTCTGAAACTAAAGCTTAGCCCTATACTGTAGAACATCACTGTATGCGAGAAAGGAAAAGCTGGATATGCACTGAATTCAACACTTACACACTTTTATGATCCCAGTGTAATAATGCAGAAACTTTCTGATTTTAGTCATGATGAACTAGAGAAGTATTATGCAGAAATAATTTTTCGGAGAATTGAACTTTAAATTGACAGCTCATAGTACGGTGACGCTCCAGCATGCTCTCTAGTCGGAATGGGTATTTTTAAAGTTAAATAATTAAATGGACCATTCTCAGTACTATTTTTCCACTTTGTACTCGATTTACTCAATTTTACTATTTTCTACTAATTGTTTAAGAAGAGGGTCAAAAAAAACGTTCTCTTGCCTGAAATAAAAAAATAAAATATGGAGAACATACAATTTTGGTCTTCCATCTTCTAAGTGTTGTGAATTCAAAAGTATGACATGGTCAGTGGTTCAAATGGATCGAGTTTTCTAAAGGGGGTCAGTGGGTCGTCATTCGACAGCATTTGGCCCAATGTGACTAAACACCCACCGTGAACCACCGCACAGTATGATCCACTCTGATCCACTAACCCACTCTGGTCATTTTCAACCTCCACCTTAGGCATAGAAAATAGAAACCTGTTTTGATCGGTTCCAGCTTACGATTGCCCAAACCTTCTGTTGTATGTATGGTGTATTATAGTAGTATTAACAGGATATTGTCAGTTTGTTGGAACTGAAGAAGAAAATTGAAGAAGCAGTTGACGTTAAATTTATAATGCAGTAAAGATGGGCGAAAACGAGCCATGTTTGGTTCTAACAAGTCCCTGCTCTTAATCCTCCTCCTTCTCCTACTACTACTACTACTCCAACTCTTACTCTTACTAGTACTACTACTTATACTATGGATTATTATAGCAAAATTACACACTTAACATAATCATATTTTAGTATTATTTTCATCTTATTTTAATGAAAGAAATGTTTTTAAAGTTTTAGAAAATATAAAAATAAAAAAAACTTTCTTTGTTTCGGGTGTGAACTCGCAGCGAAAGCAATTAAAATTACTAGCCCATTACGATAGTTCCGATCGAAAACGAAGACCGCCTATAACAGACACTTAATTTTTGCTATATTTATGGTATTTACAGACGAACGGACAACTCCGACTTACCAGAGCCGCGTATTTAGCAACTATGAGTACGGTCGAGCTTGATTTAAATGTATGCTTCTAAACACTGGTCAATTTGTCTACGTTTTAGCTTTAAGATTTCAATATTCTTATTTCATTTCTTTCCGCTTACTTACCTGAAATGAGTCTCTCTAAGTGAAAAAAGAACTTGAGGCATTTTGGATATTGATATTTGTAATTGTAACAATAGTAATAGAACGTATACTACTACTTGGCTTTTGAGACGTACACTCTCTGAGTTTTTGAGGAGTTAACTACTTGAACTAATACATTTTGCAATCAGTGTAAAATATCAATTGTTATATATAAACTTGAATGTACAATAGAATGTGTACGTACAATAGAATGTGTTGATTGTTCGACAAAAACAAGTAAAATATGTAGCCAAGTCTCGACTTTGAAATAATAATAATAATAATAATAATAATAATAATAATAATGATAATAATAATAATAATAATAATAATAATAATAATAATAAAGGAATAACAGAATTACAAAATCAATTACGTAAACAATACCTTCCAATTAAGAAAAAAACTATTGTTACAACGGAATTCAAATCTCTGCTTCTGCCATACAAATTTCCTAATTTGGAAATCTACCACAAATCCCAAAAAGATTAAATAAATTAACAGTTACGAAAGATTAAAATATAACTTTCTTTTTCTACACATGTTGATGCAATTCAAACAAGAGGCGCGGTGGCTCAGCGGTAGGGCTTTCACCTCCGGTCTTGGGGTCCCCAGTTCGATCCCAGCTCAGCCGTGAATTTTTGCTGGATATACAACTGTGTTCGTAGGTTTCTCGGGGATATCCCGTTTTCTCTCACCTTCTTTATTATACCATTTCATTCATTTCTCATTTTCACCGACTCCTTCAGCCTAAGCGGCATAAAATTGGGGCGTAAAATTCATAAATTTCATTTCATTTTAATATTTACCAAAGTGCGAAAAACCGAAAAAGCTTAGGTTTCAAACCAAAACAGTTTTTACCTGTTTAAGCCCAAACGGATAATGCTAGCAATCACAACCTCACGAAATTTCACAAACGGAGTTCTTTTTTCTTCTTCTATCATGTTCACCATAGTATTAGAAACAATTTCACTATGTTATTCTTCTTCTTCCTCTGTTTTCTGTTTCTGTTCCTGTACTTCGGCAGACATTCTTAGTAGCATCCTCCACAACGTTTTGTATATCCAAGTCAACGTCATTTTCTTATACTTCCACGTTTTCCTTCTTTTTGTCATAGAACTTTATCAACCTTTGATTTGCAATCGAATCAACCTTCAATCTTCCTCGCTAAATAAGAGTTTGGGTGGTCAATATCCTGAATGATTCCTGGACCAAATTAACTTCCACTTATGGTTCTGGTGGATCATTTCTTCATGATACTGTCCAAAATTTACAGCCTGTCTCCGACTATGAAATTGGTTTTCTAATGGCGTTTCTCATAAAATCTCGTTGCCGATTTATGTCTCTTGAAATATTTGACATGAGCTCAGACTCGTATCTCTCCAAGTTGCCGCAAACGTACAGCATTGTCCTGAAATTTACAGGGGTGTGCAAAACTGCTTCGTGTAGTTCTCTACATCGGAATCCATACCAAACTTCAAAAGGCATGATAAACTGACATTTAATTATGGCCAAAACAACACAGGATAGCAGTTCTATCCATTTTCCTTGATTACACAATGCAGATTTCAGTCCCTGTTCAATGTTTCGAATACCTAAATCAGCAGTCCCAATAGCGTATTGAGCTTGAACATTTACAAATCGAATATTTGCTGCAATCATTTCACACAAGTTATTGAATAAGTTACTAGTAAAATATGGACCTTTGTCTCTGACTATTTCAAAATTACGTTTCCATTAAGGAACCTAATTCCAGAAGACGCCCTTGTATCTGCTAGTGAACCACAAATAGTGTAAGGAGTAGCAACATTAACAAACACGATCAAATATATATGTCTCAATATATTACTCGTGTAGAATCCCTCTCCGATATCAAGGAACAGGCAATAGATGGGTGGCACTTGGCGATACGTTTGCAATTGACCATAAACAAAACCAGTTTTGTTTTTGGTTGTCTGACAAATTAAGAATTAAGCGCATTTCTGATAGATGTCCTGTTTCATATTAGGGAAATACACAGATTTCACTAGAATGCCACACACTTTGAGATACTTTTCTTATTTGAACGCATGGCAGAGTATGAGCCGCGTTAAAAATTTATAGCGTAATGAAACGGGTACAGTAACTAAAATTTTCATATCAGTAGTTTTTTTGGTTTTGGTACAGAATTTCTTCTTGAACCGTAAAATAAAATGGTTGTCTTATAATTTTCGAATTTTTCGTTTCCTTTTTTTCAAGCTAATAAAAATATCCTTATAGAAGGGATCCTTCATTTGTTCGTCTCTAAGACAAGGTTCGTCATTTAACATATTATTACACTCAGTAACAATGGTTGAAAATATTGAACGATTTTGATCATTCTGTTGCTCATCAAAAATGTCCCTGGACGCACGAGAAAACGTGAAAGACCTTCGGCATCTACATTTGGCAATCCGAATATATGTGTCACAGAGAGTTATATTATTGAATAAAACTCAGCCGCTTAGCAAAATTTTTGTCTGTTTTTGAAACAATATGTATTCAGAATTAATTTCCGAGTAAAAGGTACTTCCTAATACAAATAATGAAAGCATCGAAAGGCAAATATAATGTTCAAAGTTCAAGTTAATAACTTTGTCTAGATTTTTACGATTATTTACACTATGGTATTGTAAGCTATGGGTGCTAACTCTGAGTCATCTGGATAACTTATCAGTTGTTTGAGCACGTCAGCTAGAGCGCGTGTTGATGCATCACAGAACAAATATGCAGGGTGTTTTGGATTAAAATGCATTAAATATGACAACTTTCTGACAAGACCTTTAATTATCTCAAAAGCGTCTTGTTGTTATTGTGTCCACTTAAAAGATACATTTTTCTTGAGATGCGAATTTAAAGGCTCCACGATTTCTGAAAAAAAGATAAAATTGTCTTACAGAGCTATCTAATCCTAGAAAATTATTCACGTTCTCGTCCTCGGACATTCATAATTACTAATGGAGTCACTTATTCTTTAGGAAATTCGCAAGCCGTCGTACGAAATATCGGGTCAAAAGATCGTTAATGGAAAATAGTCAACTTAGTTTTTCTGGTTCTAGTTTGAGACCACTTTCCCTAATTCGTTGAAACAACTTCTTGGTGGTTATACTCGTAATAATGGCCTTGAAACTTTTTGCACTCAAGAATAATTATCAAGGTATCCAAAAACTTGCTGTGTTCCCTTGCTACCAATGTCATTTTGACCAATCTGTTTAAACCATCGGAACTAGTAACATGGACCTGTGGGTGGGCTGTTATAAAATAGTACCAGTTTCTGGGATTGAAATGGCAGTAACATGTTGATATTCCTTGGCGATGCTCACCTGGAATAATCCGCTGAATAAATTGTTGCAACATAGCTAACGACTCTTCCTAAGACGTGAAATAATGTTCTCTATCGACGGTACTGGATAGCTGTCAGGTGCTATATGGACGTTAGTAGCCCTGTTGTCCAAAATAAATCTGAAGGATCCAGACTTCTTTTTACGAGAATTTGTGAATTGTAACTAGATACACAGCTCCTAATTACCCCTTGCTTTAGCAAAGTACTAACCTGTTTTTTAACTTGTCTTATATTGAAGAGAATTGGAAACTGATTCATATTAACTCGGACGTCATCCAGCATTTTAAGTTCATGTACGTAACCCTTAGCCACTCCAAAATCATTCTCTGACCAATATAAACAATCATTATGTTCTTCCTTAACTGAATAAAATATGTGTTCCTGATCATCAGAAAGTTTAGGATTAATGTTCAAAAGCTTGACGTAGAAACCAACAGGAAAGTTTCTGTTTACTAGCTAAACCATGATTTACAGCACTATCTGTATCATTTGAGTAATGTTCACCCGGCCTAATGTCAATAGAAGCACCTAAGTGAAGTTTTTCTAAAACACGACGTTTTGTTGGTTGGGTTGACTACTCTAATGACAGGGATAACAGAAACTACTATAGACTCAATCATAGTAGTTTCAAGTTTTGGAACTGATTTCTTCATTGGGTTGGAAAATATTCTTAACTCCCACTAAATCATTGATCTTACGAACAGGCACTAAACTCTAAATTGTGGTGGTAAAGTGACAGATTTCGCCGTTACGAAACACGTTTGCAATAAGTTCACTGTTTGTTCGGAAACTTACTATAGCATGACTAATCAGTGGGTTTCCCAAACCTAACTATGTGAACTATGTGAATGTCTTGGTTAATACTAACATGTTGAGGAAGCAGCCAATCATACCCCAGCAAAACACGAGGTGAAAATTTGTCTACAACTCCAAAAGTATGCGTAAAAGAGTAGCCGTCAATTTTGAACTTTAACACAGCTAATGAGTTAATTTCAAGTACTTTACCCGAGATGCCACGGATGATAGTATTGACTGACAGGCTGCCGGAATCCAACAACGCCTTATAATCTGTATTTGCAATTGTGATTTTGATAGGAGGGGCCGTGGCAGCTCAGTGGTAAAGCGTTCAATTTTCGTGTTGGCTTTCTGAGTTCAAACACAGCTCTCACCAATTGAAATTTCTGGTGGACAAACACGGTGCGCGTGGGTTCTCTCGGGATTCTTCCGTTTCCTCCCACGTTCTTCATTCCGCTATTTCATTAATCTCTCAGTATCACCGTCTCCTTTAGCATAACCGGCATATCTGTGGCAATTAAAATTCACAAATTTCACGCCATTTCATTTTTTAAATTTGATACAAAGCACAATCTATCCCTAATAATAGGCTTGGTTATCGTAGATTTAATCCTGCTGTTCTGTTCGTGTGTATTTGACACGAAATGGATTTTGATTTCTCATAAAATTTATGGTAATGTTCATAGCGTGGATCAATTTTGTGACTCATATTATCGGTTCTCGAAATATATATTGCCTGAAAGGGCAACGCCCTCTAAATCCTAATAATTGTTCAGCAACACTGACGTTTTCATCAGGAAAATATCGCTTACGAAAAACTTCCATCCAATTTTCCACACATCACGGAAGTAGACACATATGTTTTGCAAAAAAGTAGGACAGCAGTTGAAAATTCACTTACACAACACAGAAAAACTTTTTCGGGTCATATTGACCGAAACAGTACATTAGTAATATAAAGGTAATTTTCGAGAACCGATAATCTGAGTCACAAACTTGATCCACGCTATGAACATTACCATAAATTTTATGAGAAATCAAAATCCACTTCGACTCAAATATACCCGAACAGAACAGCAGGGCTAAATCTACGCCTAAAGATCAAATACTCCACTATAGCAAAACGGAATTTATCGCAACGGTAGCTGATGTTTCGTTTCGCGATAAGTCTCATGTTTCGTTTCCTCTCTAAGAACAACAGCAGACGAAAGAAAAGTTTGCAGCTTTAGAACATCATGATATATTATACGCTGGGGAAGAATGCTTCAATCAAAAGTCATCAACAGATATGTAATTATTTTTCTTCTTTTTGTACTTCTGAATGTAAGAGTGACATGAATAACAAAACGCATAACAGAATGAGTTCTCCTACGAAAGCTTTGTTATTGCTGAGAATGAACAGAACATGCGCAACGGAAATTATAGTACGTTTCAGAAATAATAGAATGCAGTGTTCAGGAAATCCATTAGTCTGCAATATAGCTCATATCTGTGACAGAGATGATTGTAATGTTTTAAATAGAGGACATAATTTAAGGAATAGAGGGAGACCTGATCTTAAAACCCAAACGGTAACCAAGCTTTGTTATTGCAGTTGTTCTAGATTTGATATTTTCGTATAATTTCAAGACGTTTCTGATTCATGTGTGATTGGTGTTTTATTTATTTATTTGAATATACAGTATATAATGAAATAATAGATTACATACACAGCTATATTGAGATAAACATATGATGTCGAGGAAAGCAAATATCTTTGTTAAATAAGAGTAAAGTATTCCTACTGCTATACCGAATCTATTTAAGGAATACCAGACTCAGGGTAATGAGAAATAGCGAAACAGAGATAAAGCTTATATAAAATGACAGATATGGAAATTTTCTCTCCTTGAGTTATTAGACATTTCCGGGCCAAACGTGAGGGCCAAACGTACGACGTTAGAAAAGATCGTACTTGTTCGTCATTGAGTGGAGTAGACAAGGTTTTAAACTTCGAGAATAAGTACTAACAGTAAGTGTACCAAGGGAGAAACATATAGATTGTATAAGAGGAAACACATTTAAGCTAACTCTGAAATCGAGAAAACAATTATACTGGAAGAGAAAGTCGCATCTCTACCATCATCAGTACCGACTGCCAAGGTTCCGTCTTCAGTACCAAAATATAAAAAAAAGCACGATCGAGACTAAAACCTCTTGATGAAACATTCACGATTACTTGGGATCGATAGTAGCTCTTCACTAGACAAGCAAGTACTTTATTTATATCAAGAATGAAAAGTTTCGACCACGTAATAAACACTCGAGTAATTAATCTCTATATAATTAAATGACAATGCAAACTAGTATGTTTTCATTAGTTTTTAAAACGGATTAAATGTTATCCAGGCTTTTTGAAATGTGGCATAAATAAGTTATACACCAATGATAGTCGGAGCGTGACAAAGTGTACTATAAGATATACATTTTACTATTCCGTTTCAATGTGACCCACCCTATATATATCAACGTCTTTTCTTGATCGCGCTTCCGTGCTGATTCTTGAAGTTGTGATTTTTGGGAATTTTTTCTGTACTCTATAGTTTTCAGCAAGTGTTCTTACAATTAGATACGGGTAATTTCTTCCCATTTTTTGTGTGTAGTGCTACATTATGACTGATTAAAATGGGCCATGTTATGTTTAACACACTTCGAACTCCATTTTTCACATAAGCTTTTATATATCAAATTAATTAGGCAACAGCTTTGTGAACATATTATTGATAAACTTGAAAATAAATTGACGTATCTAGTTCGCGATGGCACTTAGAACATTCCGCTTGACTCGCTTTATCACGCAATTAAATTCGTTCGTATCCACGCGGTACCTATGGAAATTAGTGATTCCCAAGAGAAACAGGTGCTACAAGTTTATGGTGACATTCCTAACAAGCGTGGCGAACATTATACTAACGGCCATTACTATAAAGTACGCACTGGTTGCAAAGTTATGAATATGATTCTTAAAAAGAACATTCCTTCCTATATTACTCTTAGTTTTTATCGCTGCTGGGTGACGTACTCCGGACAGACAGAAACTTGAGAGAAATTTGACACCGACAAGCAAGCTGTGTAGCAGTGGGATCGCCGGGCATTTAGCGGACGTTTAGATCATCGGTCCGTGATGCTTCTGGAAATACTACTTCGGGAAACCAAACTGATTACCCTGTGTTAAAACTTAAGGATGTGACTGCTATTCATATCTATACTGTTTTCCTGTTTTTGTCGACTAAGACTTGTCCCGCTCCTAGTAACACGCTGGATGACTATGCAGTGAGAGTCCCCACTTAGGCAGTTTCTGTGTCCCGACTGTGTGATGCATCCTCACAGGTCCTTTTTATGACGATGTTATGGCTTGCCAGGTTCTGAGGTTAAGACAGGCATGAATAAGGTAGGTGATTTATCTGACTCACCCGAGTGTCGTGCATCCCAGCGACTAATATCCGACATTTCAGGCAATATTCAGGCTTAACTTGTAGTTAGTGATCACCCAGACTCAGTTCCTTCTCTCTCCGATGCACTCAACTCGATTTGTAGCAGTCCCCAGGTTATGTCTACTTCAAGCGTTGATGATATTAATGAACCGACTATTAGAGAACAACTTAAAAAGAAGAAACACTCAGGCAACGAGAGTAATACTAAGTTCTGAAACTGAACGTGAAGACCTGGTATGATTCGACTAGCAGAGAAACCCGTACGAGATTAAGACAAATTTCTCGATTAGAAGCCCTACTGCTATCTAATTGTTGCTTGACTTATTGATGGGGATATTTTCTACGAGACTTTGGACACCACCACTACACAGTGAGAATATGCTAATGGTCTGTTTGGGACTTTCGTTTTTTTGTTTATATTACGTCGTTTTGTTCCTTTCCTTGCGCCTTTTGTGTCTTTTTGGTGCGTCATCCAACCCACTCCGCACTTTGAGATCTGAACGGGAAATTTTAAAAGCCTCATATCTACTATCAAGCAAAGTGCAATTATGGATTTTATTAAATGCTATTCTCTTGATATGCTGCTTGCCCAGAAACTGACCCTAACGCAACTTCAATGACTTTACCAACACACCTTTTTTACTCACGAGACCTTTAATAGCACAAGTACTGCTCTTGTATTTCGCATGAATGTAAACTTTGAACAACTATACAAGCTTCCAAGCCGCAGGGTTATTAGTGGAAATGTGTATAATGTTCGATTTTCATCTCATTCGCAGTCGCTGATACGTACACACTGCGTAACCGTCATGATTTCTACAATTTTGAGGTAGCCTCCAACTTACATGACAGTTCTCTTTTGATTATATGGGGCGGAGATCATAACAGTATAGTTCCCGCTCGAGTTTCCACTTCTACTTCGAACTTCTGTTCTTATTTATTACAGATAAATAACCAATTTTTATTTATGTGATATCTGACGTCATTTTTGTCCCAATAGTCCTGGATATACGTATTTCTACTCCACTGGTTCTTCACGCCTTGATTCTTTTTATATCTCACAGTCTTTACTTCCAATTTGCAATATATTGAAAGGATCAAAGTTTGTTTTTCTGATCACATGGGTCTAGTTATGACTATCCATGGGCCACTTCGAAAGCTTCTGAAACATAACCGCTTATGGCATTTAAATACCGAAATTCTTTCTAGGACAGAATTCCAGTAGCTGCTTCAACAACGCTGGAGAGAAATAAATCAGCAACATTTGAGAAGAGCCAATCCAATTATCCAATGGTGGGAACAACGGGGCAAACCAGGTTTGAAACAAATCTGTAAAGAATACAGCAGAGATCGATCACAGTGATATCATGAGCAATATAATTACTACTCTCAGCTTTTACACGAATATCATGCGGCATTTGTTAACGTTGAAACTATACTTCCACAAATTAAACAGGTAGAGGTTTTTTGTTAGCATTACACCGTCAAAGTCTCCACGGTATTACTGTTCGCAGCAAAATCTCATCAGTGTCTCCAACTGAGCCACTGAGTCTTGTACATATCTGTGCTGAACGTCGCACAGGCTAGCAACATATCATTCATATCGTACTGGATTATAAAGGTGTTTTATGTGAAGGAACAAAATTATTGCATACTTTGTGCAATATTTGAGGGATGTTTCGTATAATGATGACGGTGTCTTGGATAGCTTGTACCCTCTCTCGGCTGAAATCCAAGCAGAGTTTGATGCTATCATTTCTAAAGCAGAATCTCAGCATGCTTTCCAACATGAAAAAATAATATATCCTGTGACATTGACTCACTACATCGTTTTCATTACAATTTTACAAATCTTTTCATTCCTTTTTTACTGAACGTTTTAATGCCTTTCGATCTACTTATGAAGAAGGGAAAACATTAATGCACAGTATTCTAGTGACCATTCCTAAGCAGGTCAACAGCACGCGAATCAATCATTTCGACATATTAGTCTTGCCCGTTGTGATTATAATCTCGCCAAAGTTCTAGCAGCCCGCTTATGTAATATTTAAGGTCATTTCTGATACTGGAACAATTTGGCCACGATAAGCAGTATCCTATCTACCATGCTTTAGCGAATATTAATGACATGAAAGCATATTTTGAATGTCGTCCGAATTTAAATGCCGTGCATCTGAGTACTGACTTTTCTCAGGCGTTCCATAAACTAAGCAATCAGTACTTATTTATAGTTCTCGAGAGGCTCATTTTGACGCAATATAATTAAATATGCTTAAGGCTTTATACGCCCAGCGTGCTGACCAAATTAAACTGAACGGAACCATAAGGAGGGCTTCCGGGGCCTTCTTCAGGGGTACCCTTTACTCATTGTCTAGAACATTGTCTAAAGCATTGATGTTATGCCGATTGTGAATAAGATCCGCTTCGAAATGACGGAGTTTTGTTACCTCCAGCTAATATTAAAGTTCAGACTTACATAGTTGGTATATGCTTTTTTTCGATCACAGCGGGATTTAGATACCATAACTAATAATCTTCAGATGTTTAATCAAATGTCCGGTGCGGAATTAAATCCCATGAAAAATGAACCAATACGTCTTCCTGCACTTTTGTCCCCTTTTCTGCTAGTTTACACTCATAAAATTCTTGGCATCATTTTGCATAAGAATATAGAAGCATCTATTAGAGAAACATATGGAGCTGTTATTCCTAACTGTCGTTCACTTCCTTTATAAACAGAAAACGCGAAATCTTACATTAAATGAGAGAGCGACCTTCTCAAACATGTTTGCTTGCACTTTATTGTTCTATAGTATTCAATAGCTTGAAATTTCTGTATCACACTCCAATACACTTAACTGACATCTGATTGCCTTTTCTGTGGTATAAAACGCCATTACGCGTTCATTGTAGAACTGTGTGTACTAGTTAGAAAGTAGAAGGGTTAGGTATTTAAAATGTGGCCCTTCAAGGTTGTTGTCCGTTATTAAACCGCACGTGCAAACACTTAACTTCCTTTTGTGATTCTTTCTCTGCTTACCATATCATGCCATGTCTAAGACACGTGACTCTCAGTTCACCTGTTTCTATCCAGAGCTGGTCTCAACCTTATCATTATCTCCACACCGTCATTTTAGACATCGCGTATACTCTTACCAGTCACACGGCTATTGAAGACATGAGTGTGGAGCAAATGTATACTTATAATGCAAATGCGCTCAACACCCAGAAATGTAGCATGACCCGCAAAATGTTTTCGGGTGCAAATATGGCATAAAATTAATTCTTTTTTACCACTTGGAATGAGAGACTTATGTTATAGTTTAGTGTATAATATATTTCTTAATAACATTAAAGCATGGTAAGTTGGTCTTGGACCTGATGCTAATTGTATAGGATGTGGAGGATTTACCCATCACATGAAAACCTGTCCTTAAAACCAGCCTATGTGGCGTAATTATACAAACATTGTCGCACACGTACTCCGTGTTGATCCACAGTTTATTAGAAGTGTGCCGGTTTTCTTTTTGCACCATTTTAAATATTTTCCACGTCCTAAACAGAATACTAGAGCGTGGTAACCATTCACACAGCGTGTATATTACCTACAAAAATGTGCTGATGACATAAGCAATACATTTATAAATTACAGTGTTCCTTTCAAACAATGCCTCCAAATCTACGTTTACGTTATTTTGCTCAGTACCCGACTGCTGTTTACTAATTTTTTCTGTCTGTGTGTGAACGTTGTGTGAATATCTTTAACGTGATTTCTATTCAAATGTGCTGAAGTGGTATAATTTTTGTTTTGTGATTCTCTCTCTATTGTCAATTTTATAGTTACATATGTTATGTATTTTTTGCAATAAAATGACTGTTAAATAAGTGGTTAGCACATTGAACTTTCATATGATAGACCCGGGTTTGAATCCCGTAAATGCTGAAACTAATTCAAATTTTTCTGTTTCAATTTCAATTTCAATGCATACTCAGTGTGATAAGCAAGATATTCTCTTCCCTAGAAAGAAAAGGATGTTGGAATGAGGAGAATTGGAGAAGGTCTCCAAATGGAGGCAAGCATTCACAAAGTTACTTCCAGTAGTTGTTCTACGTTTGATATCTTCAGCTAAGTTCAAACATTTTCTGATTCGTATTTGGTCAGTGTTTTATTTCGTTGAATATACAGTATATAATGAAAAATACATACATACACAGTGCATATTACACAGTGTACAGATGTTCATTGGACAACACGCACTGAACTACAGAGATTAATCTCAATATGGAGAAATGTTTCGTTCGTCATCTACTCAAAATTTTACTTGCACAAAGATGTTTCAGTGCTGCCAACTGCTGGCAGTGCAGTGAAAAGTTACTTGTAAGTTGTGTTGCATCTGTCTACGCGTTCTCACAACTACAAACTGACCTTGACTAAAAGTAGTGGAATTATAACAGTCAAGGGTCCGTGTACTTATGTAAGTGACTGTACACATGTAAAAGGATGATTTAGCGAGATCGCAAGCAGCATTGACAGTTGTATATGCACTTCCACGCGGATCGTGTTAGCTCAGAATTAGAACGTTTACCCATTGCGTTTGTTCCAAGGTTCAATCGAGGTTTGCGACATTTGCGTTTATGGTGAACATACGCTGTGTGCCTCTGTTTTCTGAATTTTCTTCTGTTACTTTCCACCTCCCATTGCACAAACTGTATTATCATATTCTCACCACACATTCCATTTGCCTAAATGTGGGAAATAAAAGTAAAGATTTCATTTTCCTTTCTCAGAGATAGGGAATTGTAATATTTCTTTCTATTTTGCAGAAAGTAGTTTGAGCGAGATTAATTTTTTCAGTCTACATGGAAGCACACTTCGTACTAGCGCGAATCGAGCAAAAGGCCCCACATACCAGAGAACAAACATCTACCCTGTCTCCGAAAGTAATTTGAAATAGTTAATACAAAGCTGTAATGCTGTTTACAATCTCGACAAATCTTTCCTTTCTATACCGATTTTGCATTTTTCATTATAGGCAAGATATTCGATTCTGCTTTGCATGATACATGCTACTGTTACTACGTAATGCACGTAAAGAAAGTTCTTAAATTTCGTTCATGTCTTTCGTACATGTTTTTACACACTGCATTGGATACTGGATATGATGTCCAGAATGTACTGTACTATGGACCAGGAGGAGGAAAAAAACATTCATGGAACATATACAGGGTTTTCATAAAGTCTGGACGTATTTAATTCGCTTATAATTTACATAAAGATGCTCATATTGAAATCAAATGAAGTGCAAACGATAGCGGAAGGATTAAATTTCTACCTGTAATCTGCACCAGCGCAGTTCAGTCCTGGGTTGTCTGTGGAATGCCAAGTTCCATGGACCGTCTAGGAATCGACTTCTGTAGGCTGTTGATGATGCTTTCCCTTACCCTGCTCACTGTTGCAGGCGATGTTGGCGGCCTCCCACTTCGAGGACGGTCCAGGACGCTTCCTGTCTCCAAGAACTTAGCATACCACTTTCAGATTGCACTCTCAGTCGGTGCCGGCTTTTTTAAACTCTTTGGTGAAATTTCGACACACCCGAATTGGTGATTTTAAATCTGCGTACCACAGAACACATTGCGCTTTCTCTTTAACCGACGCCATCTTTGATACGGTAAAAAAATAGTCTTCTCAGAGGAGTCTTTCATTTATTTATTTCTTTAAAAGACACACACCAATACAGCTTACAACTTACTTTTAACAGTCAACAATGAAACAACAATGAAAACAACAATGGATGGAATTTGGTATGAAACTGACCCTTGCCTTCCCTCTCCCTCACTCAACGTGTTCAGAGTTGCCGCTTATTTAACAGTGCTGCCAAGTAAACATTTAATCCTTCCGCTACCGTTTGCACTTTAGTTGATTTCATTACGAGCATTTTTATGAAAATTATAAGCAAATTAAATCCGTCCGAAAACCCTGTATACTATGTATTTTTTAATCTCTCCTCGCGAAACGTCCTGAAATGGAAGATTTCTGGTCCTGCTAGCCAAAAGGAATCACAAGACATTTTTCTTTTGTCAATAGCATTCTTACATACAAGACAAATGCCGTAAGAAGAAGCAGGATAAAATTCTATGAAATTATATTACAATAATGGTGTATTGTTTATGCTTTCAATTTAATTCATCTATCAAACTGATGTAGATCACTCCCGTACACTATGTACGTAACGTCTTGATGTACAGTCAGCGACAGTAGAAAATGGAGGTTGGATACATAAGAAATGATAGCTTTTTCCAGTAGCTGAATAGTTTCACTCGGTGTCTGATAGTTGGACAACCAACATGACAGCAAATACATGCCCAAAAACATAACATGCCAGGATATTCCTCCATTTGGAGGAAAAAGTATTACTATCTGATCGCATCACTTAGAGAAACAACCACGAGATAAATCTGCAGAAATTCCGTTCACATTAAATTCAAAGAGATAGGAATTAATGCAAAGAAAACGAAAAGAATAATACGTTCCATGCAGAAACCGAAAAAAAGTGCGGAAAGCTAAACAAAATGAGACAAGAAGGAAAGGAAAGAGCAAAAGACATGGGAATAAATTAAATATTAACACTTACAGATAAACAGTGTCCTTCTTTACCCCTACCCCGTCTTGGTTTTTCTCCCTTCATAGGAAAAATCTCTTTCAGTATCAAACGCGAACATCATTTATAGTGTTGAATTCCTTGAAAACAATTTAACTCAGTCTAGGCCGAGACTCGAACCCCAGACCCTTAGAATGACAATCTCACGCGGTATCCACTTACCTACACAAGCTCTATTTATAAATAAGCTATTACCTGCGCTGTTCTCAAACGTGTTAAATCAGGCATTGTCGGTGAGCCACCCCAGTTCCATTAGAAATTTAAATTTTATTTACCTCACTTAGCCATCTATTAGTAGCAGTCCCCTTGCTTTCATAAAAAGCATTTGTTCTGTAGATAAAAATCAAGAATGAATTAATCTGTACTCTTGGGAACTTAATGGTGCACCAACATATCTCTCTCTCCCTCTCTCTCTCTCTCTCTCTCTCTCTCTCTCTCTCTCTCTATATATATATATATATATATATATATATATATATATATATATATGTGAGTGTGTGTGTGTGTGTGTGTGTGTGTGTGTGTCGAATTGATTGAGGATTAAAAGAGCGACTTCGTAAATTTACGGAACGCGTGTTGACACAACAGTAAGGACATCTCGTAACGTTGTTACGTAACACATGCAGTGTAAATAAAGTTTCAAAACCAGAAGTCGGAAGATATGCCGTGCGTAAATCGGTAAGACGTCTGCTTGCTGAGTGGAGAAATCCGGGCTCAAATCTGGGCTGTTACGTTTTTTTCTGTTCCGTTGAAAATACATTTCTATACTTTTGCGTTTGAAATTGCTATCTTTCATTTTTTAGATTATCTTAAATTAGTGAAGGCCAAGTAAGGTCAGATTACATATATGTCTGCTTTATCTGTGTGTACAGTCCATATATAGAGTGGGTCAATTGGGTCAAGATTTGTGAGTAGGTCAGACATTTCTATACTTTTGCGTTTGAAATTGCTATCTTTCATTTTTTAGATTATCTTAAATTAGTGAAGGCCAAGTGAGGTCAGATTACATATATGTCTGCTTTATCTGTGTGTACAGTCCATATATAGAGTGGGTCAATTGGGTCAAGATTTGTGAGTAGGTCAGTGGATCGTAGGTCAACAGGACGTGACTCTCTGTCACACACCACACACCGTGACCTCTCTGACTCACACTGACCCTACGTTTTAAATTTTAAGGTCTCCCTCTTTATTCAGCCTCCCTCCTTCAAGGTGTCCCTCCTTATTATTAAATTCAATGTATAGATAATTATTGAGTTGAGTTGATTTTGAGTTTAGCGCCCTTTTCAGCAGCGAGGCTATATGAGACGGGACCTACTGATTAACATGTAATCCAAAACACATGAGCTCCCGTTGGAATCAAACCAGTCTCCCACACCACAGGTCTTATATAGCAGTTAATATTCTTGCTATAAAGCATAAAGTTAAAGAAAACTTTTAGCTTCACAAAAGGCATTTGTTGGTCCTTCAAGGTCAACACAAGAACAAAAAAACTAATACTAGGTGTGCCTTTACAAGTGACTACTATGATAACAACAGAATGCTGCCTACGTTTAACATATTATGCCTCCGGGGGTTAGTAAAACGCTTAACTGTGTGGAAATCGCTGCACACAACAGGTCTTAGGAACACTCACAAATACGTAAAATTGAAAGAACAGAAAATAGTGCACTTTTGAAATGGGCATACAATTCACATTTCACGCAAATTTCCAATATGGGAAATCAGTCAATATCTTCAGTTGGAATTACTGAAAAAGACAGAAACTGGCTATTTAAAACTCCAAGTGTAAACCTGCGCTTGGAGCGATTCTATTAGCTATATCACAACGCATTTGAGTGAGTTGCCTCTGTGGTCAAGCGTGCTTAATAGCGCTGTTAGAGTTCTAGAACCGGAGGGCGGCGGTTCGAGCCTGAGTACAGTATAATTCTTTTTTCAAAATAGGGAAGGCTTTTTAAAAGTATATATAAAGTTGTATTTTGAAGTGATTGTAAAACAAATTCAGATGAACATTCACATTTCCAAGCTCACTCGTATTTATTCGCCATGTCCCAAATTTCCCAGAAATAAATCCCTACCTTAAGCGGGTTTACATATCCAGACTCCTAAAAAGGAGGGTTCACGCAGTGTCTCCGCTGAGATCCGAACGAGACAAATGTGTTTTCATTTGATATGTTATAACTAGATGGATCCCAAAGTTATACGTGCCACCTAGCGGAATATCGTGAGTTACAACATATTTAGTAATGTAAGAACTACAAAGCTGGCAGAATATTTTGACCGAATCATTTGTTCGGAAACGGTTGGGTAAACGGAGAACTCGGATAATATGTTTCCCGTCATTTTCAAGAACACACTTTTTTGGATAAAAAAAGTTTGCCGAGGATCCTCGCATGGTCCCAGATGGGGTCCAACTCAAAATTTTTAAATGATAAGAGGGATTAAGTAGCACATCGTTTGAAAGCTGTTGCAAAATGAAAGAAGAGGCAGCAACTCTCGACTCTCTACGACAACCCTGTGCAAAATGGCGGAGGGTCAAAATGTAAACAAAAACTTAATTGAAAAGTCAATGGTCACCCCTATAAATCGGAAACAGTGAGAAATGTGAAAATAGGAAAGGAAGTGTGGCATTATTTTCAAAGTACAACAATTTGAGGTAAAACGTCTTGTCCCAGGGTCCCCACATGGTCCCAGGTAGGGTCCAACTAAAAAGTTTCAAATGGCAAGAGGGGTTAAGTAGCTCATCGTTTGCAAGATCTTGTTAAATGAAAGTAGATGGATCAAGTCTCTACTCTCTACGACAACTCTGTCCAAAATTGCGACCGGGCAAAAAGTAATCAAAAGCTTATTTGATAAACTATGGCCACCTCGAATCCAAGATGGCCGGTTACAACTTATGCCGTTAATAACAGTACAAATTTAAATCTCTATTTTTCTCTATTATATATTTAGAAACAATAGGAAGATTAAAGAACAATTGAATTTCGATTCACCTCAGTTATAATTTCATTCGGTAACAACACATACATGTATTGTTTGGTTCCCTCGCCATCATTTACTTTAATATAACGAATATGCGATGAACACACAACTCTGACTTCCTCTAATTTTGTCAATCGTAGTTCATGCAAAAAGGAGTTGCTGCAGCAGTAGGTGGGTGGCTCTATTGTAATTCGTAACTGCGTATTCGTGGCGGTTACATTTGTATGTCATTCGTGGGTTTGATCGCAATACTCCAAGCAATACCAAATATACAAAAAAAATCATTTGCAAGATTGGCGAGTAGTACCAAACCATGTATAAGTCATCTCAGTACTTCGAGTTGCGCCAAACTTTGTTGGTTTAATTACAGTATTCCAAGAAATAACATATTTATATACAAACTCATTTTTCACGCTGGCAGCCATATTGGTTTACCTCCAACAGCAGTGGTTTGAGCTGGACATGCGTTCGATACATACTACGGCATTTTGAACTCAAGACGTTTCGTTTTCGAACATTTCGCATCTTTTCGTCATTCACTGATCAACATTCCTGCCAAATTTGGTTTTCCTAGCTTCAGCAGTTCGGTATGCCTATCCTTTCGATATAGGTTTTAAGCTGTCTCTTAAATTCAAGGTGGCCATAGATTTTCAATTAAGCTTTTGCTTATATTTTGACCAGCCGCAATTTTGGACAGGGTTGTCGGAGAAAGTCGAGACGTGCTACACATTCTTTCACTTAACAAGAGCTTTCAAACGATGTCATACCTCTCTTGCCATTTGAAACTTTTTAGTTGGACTCCACCTGGGACCATGTGGGGACTCTGGAACAGGACATTTTCACGTTGTACTTTGAAAATAATGCCACGCTTTCTTTCCTGTTTCCACATTTGTCTTACCGTTTCCGATTTATAGGGGTAGTCATGGACTTTCCAATTAAGTTTTTGTTTACATTTTGACCCGTCGCCCTTTTGCACACGGTTGTTGTAGAGAGTCGAGACTTGCTGCATTTTCTTTCATTTTACAACAGATTTCAAATCATGTGCCACTTAACCCCCCTTGCCATTTGAAAATTTTGAGATGGACCCCATTTGGGACCCCGCGGGGGACCCTGGGGCATTTTTTCTTACCACAAAAAGTTTTTCGTTGTAATAGTGGGATACGTTTTGGCAGAGTTTTTCACTTACTCAATCATTTCCGAACAAATGACGGTTCAAACTATTCTGCATGGTAATTTTTTGTAGTTCTTACATTACAAAATATGTTGTAACTCACGATATTCCGCCCGGTGACACGTATAACTTTGGGATCCATCTAGTTATAACATGTAAAATGCAAACACAATGGTCTCGTTCCGATCTCAGCAGAGACACTGCGCGACCCTTCCTAGTAAGTATGAAAACATTTACACTCACTCCAACCTCAATCATTTCATGAATTCAACCTGATTTACGTATGTTATTAGGTCGTAAAATTGAGTGTGATTTATTCTACAAACACTTTTATACATTGCAAGAGCTGTGACGTCTAAATATTCACTGAGAACGCATAGTCGTATCGCAATAAACAAAAGCGAGTATGGAACAGTAAACTGCTTTCACAAAAGTTAAAAGAAAGCCTGCAAAAGCATGCAAAATGTTGGAGTGGTTTAGGTCGATACTCTATCAATCATATGTTTGTGTGTTAAAATCTGATAATAAGTTTTTTTAAAGGTCTTCCTATTTTCATTTGGATGCGGAAAACATTTCTTTGAGTAACTCATTGGAATCTTCTTTTGTTCCAAATTCGGCTAAGACGGAACAATATATCAATTGCAAATCTAAAATCCATAGCTGAAAACAAAATATAAAGTATGTTTTCCCATTATTGTCCTCCGATTTGTAACGAGACAAAGGTTCGATTCCCGGAGGGAGTTCATGTGGTTCGGATTCACGTTAATCAGTAGGTCCACGTCTCACATAGCCTCGCTGCTGAACGGGACGTAAAACTCAAAATCAATCAATCAATCTCCAACAGAGAGAAATAAAAAAACTTTGTTATGGTCAATTCTAGTTCAATGTTCGAAGCACTTGCTTTTGCACGTGATTTTTTATTTCTTTTTTCAGGGAACAGAAAAGTTCTTGCGAATAAAAAATTATACCATATAAGATTGCAAATTTGCAAGTGGATGTATTTACATTGCAATTTGTGGTCATAAAGATATTATGATTAGAAAACAATATTGTAATAAGTAAGTTTAATTTCTTCATCCATCGCAAGTCTTAGGGACACCTTATACCTCGCCGCCCCGAATATCGAAATCGAAAATTTCGAATGATATATTCATGTCCATATATTCGCGATATCGAATGTTGATATATGATAATATATATATTGACGATAGCGATCTATCGACATATCACCGGCCCAGGTCCGAGAAGTGATGCTTGAAATATACTGGAATCAACAATCAAATTCTGAATTCCCCATTTCGGTATTCAATGTTGACGGGGAAGGGTGTGAACCCGAATAGAAATTTTAAGAAAAAAAATGTTAAGATAAAAGTAGGTTTTCCGTCTCCCCTTGAATATAAAAGTTAACAGAAAACCATTACTGCAATTTACCTTTCACTTTTGTTTCTGATTGTTATCACAAATCAACGACAGTACTCATACTTTACATAGTACACCAATACACTCTATAACTTTTCACAACCAAGCAAGCCAGAAGATGGATTTCCTTTGATATTAAAGTGAAATGATCTACAAAATAGTAATAATTCATTGTTCATATTTCTATGAGTACTTTGGTACGGACTAAGAGCTACAAGACTAACAGAACCAGAAATTAGAGATTTCATTCCTTTTTTCTTTCAGACTAAAACACTTCTGCATTTTCCTAAGATTTTATTTTTTTTAAATATATGTCCCCTATCCTGGGCTAATTCTGGCTACCGCGGCTTCGAGGTAATCGGTAAACGAAAGAGCAAAGTTTGTCGACACTCAACTCTCGACAGTTTGTGAGAAGATATTTCACAGTTCATGTTATTTCTTCGTTACAAAAAAAACTTCTAGTTGACTCTATTCATGGTGAATTACTGAACTTATAAACATTGACAATTATTGAAAAATGAATAATTATTTTTAAACATAAAAAGCGTTATAGTTCAGTAGAATGCAGTAGTAGAATTCAGAAGTGAAAGAAAATATTGTTTATTTGTTGAGATGCGTAAACTGAATGTGAATAATAAGTGTTTCCCATTCTCTTGTCCAGAGGTGGATCTACGATGGACTTCTGGGGGCTCGGTGGTTGGTAATACTCCTATTTAGAGCTACTTTTAAGAGCTCCAAACTCTGGAAAGGGTTTTATTTATATATAAAATAACAAATGTTCCCTTTCTGGGAGGCAATTGCCATGATCGCCCACTGGATCCTCCCCCGCTCTTGTGTAGCAGGCTTTGAAGATATTTAGCTCGTGTATGCTCCTGCGATGGTGATTAAGGTATGTAACATCTGGATGATTTTCATACTGTTATCGGATAGAAACTTATCCGGATTTGCAATATCCTGTTGACGGACAACAAAACGGATGACGAATAACGGATAATATCAGGATAACGGATGACGGATAATATCCGGATAGCGAATGACGGATAATATAGAGATAATGGATACTATTCGCATGATGGATAACGGATGACGGATAAGATCCGGATAACGGATGTTATCCGGATAATTTATAAAATTAAGATAACGGATAATATCTGGATAATAGAAAATTCGGATAACTGATTACGTCCGGATGACGAATAAAGGATAATATTCGGATAAAGTATGTGGTTTGAAAAAGACAATATAGGAGAGGGACTTATCAATGCTTTCTTCTCATGAAGTGATTAAAAGACGATTACCGGGCAGTGGTCTTTACCAGTGAAAGATATTGCTTCTTAAAATGTTTCCTAGTAACTTCCAATTTTCTTGTTCTTGTTGGGGGGGATGGCTAATGGTAGACCGCTTACTTTGGCGCGTGGGGTCCTTATAGTTTCGATCCCCGGCCAAATAAGTTTGCGGTTGACAAGATCGTATCCGTAGCTTCTCTCAGGGTACTCCCGCTTCTTGCCACTTTTCACTCCATCAATTCTTCTTTTATCATTGACTTCCTTTAGTCATTCAGCACGGCAGCCCAGTGGTAGAGCGCTTCATCTTTTGCGTGGTGTCCTTATTATTTCGATCACCACCCAAGGAAATTTGTAGTGGACAATATAATATCCGTGGTTTTTCTCAGGGTACTCCTACTTCTTCCCACTTTTCATTCCGCAAATTCCTCTATTATTATTGACTGGCTTTAATCATTGCGCGCGGTGGCTCAGTGGTATAGCGCTTCCTCTGGTGGACCAATTAACTTTGTAGTGGACAAGATCATATCCATGGGTTTTTCAGGGTACTCCCGCTTCCTCCCACATTTCATTTTACCAATTCCTCTATTATCATTTACTTTCTTTAATCATTGGGAGCGGTGGCTCAGTGGTAGAGCGCTTCGTGTGGTATACCAAGTAAGTTTGTGGTGTACAAGATCGTATCCGTGGGTTTACTCAGGGTACTCCAGTTCCTTCCCACTTTTCATTCCACCAATTTCTCTACCATCATTGCTTTGATTTAATCATTGGGCGCAGTGGCTCAGTGGTTGAGCGCTTCGTGTGGTGTGCCAAGTAAGTTTGTAATGGACAAGATCGTATCCGTGGGCTTTGTGAGGTTACTCCCGATAATTCCCACATTTCATTAAACCAATTCTTCTATTATCATTGACTTGCTGGAATCATTGGGCACGGTGGCTCAGTGGTAGAGCGCTACCTCTTGTGCGTGGGGTCCTTATTGTTTCGATCCCCGTCTAAGAAGTTTGTGGTGGACAAGATCGTATCCGTGGGTTTTGTCAGAGTACTCCTACTTCTTCCCACTTTTCTTTCCACAAATTCCTCTATTATTATTGACTGGCTTTAATCATTGCGCGCGGTGGCTCAGTGGTATAGCGCTTCCTCTGGTGGACCATTTAAGTTTGAGGTGGATGAGATCGTATCTGTGGGTTTTGTCAGAGTAGTCCCGCTTCCTCCCACATTTCATTCCACTAATTCTTCTATTATCATTGACTTGGTTCAATCATTGGGCGCAGTGGCTCAGTGGTAGAGCGCTTCCTCTGGTGGGCCAAGTAAGATTCTAGTAGGCAAGATTGTATCCGTGGGTTTTCTCAGGGTACTCCCGATTCTTCCTACTCTTCATTTTACCAATTCCTCTATTATCATTTACTTTCTTTAATCATTGGGAGCGGTGGCTCAGTGGTAGAGCGCTGCCTCTGGTGTGTCAAGTAAATTTGTGGTAGACAAGATCGAATCCGTGTGTGTTCTCAGTGTTCTCCTGCTCCTTCCCACTTTTCATTAAACAAATTCCTGTTTTATCATTTACTTGCTTTAATCATTGGGAGCGGTGGCTAAGTGGTAGAGCGCTTCCTCTGGTGCGTGGGGTCCTTATTGTTTCGATCCCCAGTCAAGTAAGTTTGTTGTGAAGAAGATCGTTTTCGTGGTTTTTCTCAGGGTACTCTCGCTTCTTCACACTTTCCATTCCACCAATTTCTCTATTATCATTAACACTTTAATCGTTGGGCGCGATAGCTCAGTGGTAGAGCCCTATCTCTGGTGCATGGGGTCCTTATTGTTCGATTCCCGGCCTAGTAAGTTTGTGGTGGACAAGGTCGTATTCGTGGGTTTTCCCAGGTACTCTCGCTTCCTCCTACATTTCATTCAACAAATTCTTCTATCATCATTGACTTGCTTTAATCATTGGAGATGCCTTGGTCCGTTGGGGATTGCGGTGATGTCAGAAATCAGATTCGGTCCCTAGTATTTGGGTTGTGATGTAAACCTTTGCTGTGGTTTAGTCTCAATATTTTATTACGCGAGATAAAGCCATCCATACAGCTATAAATGTCGTTCTATCTTCCGCAACCAGGTATTGATTTTGAGCCAATTCGGAACCACATTTTTGGGGCTTTGAGGTCAGAAACCGATTTCGGACATTACGCTGTCCTCAAACTACTAGGATCTTTCCAATGTTACCATCCGCGTCCAACAACCCCATGTTTAAAAGGGAAATAGAAAGGACTCGTGTCTAAAACTTCAGGACACAGTTTCTTGACGTTCAAGTTTAGGGATCGATTTTTGATATCACCATTGTGCTCAACGGATCAAAACCTTTGAAATGTCGCCAACGAAGTCCAATAACTTCATCTTTAATAGTTGAATAGAAGCGACCTGAGCCCATAACGTCAGGACCCCATTCGTTGAGCTTCGTGGCCTGAGCCTCATTTCTGACATTACTAATGCACTCAGGTTCAGTGGTTAGGGATGGGCACGAGCGAGTTCGAGCGAGTTTTTTAAAACTTGATTCGACTCGAAAGAGACATCTTTAACTCGACTCGGGAACTCGACTCGAAAAATTTCTTGCGACTCGACTCGAAACTCGACTCGAATTTGGATCGAGTTTCCAGTCGAGTCGAGCCAAATCGAGCCAAATCTTGTGTGTAGTTTCAAGTTCCTTTTTCACTTATTCTGCATAAACAAATATAATTATTTTCAATGTTGCTACTTACACTACAACTTACTCTTATTATTATTATTAAATTCTGTAATTAAGCTTGAAGGATAGGCGGTTTGCATCTAAATACTAAAAACTAGTTGACTGCCGACTTCGGTAGTCGTGAAATGTAGGACACAAGGACATCGTTCGCGAGGTTCTGTGTTTGAGTTCCGGAGGATCAAGTATTCGTGCTTGGGCCAAAATTTCTTAAAAGTTATAGCGTGCAAGGCAAACATGTTTAAAACTGTTCTGCCTGGGTCTACGGTTGTCAACGACTTGTGCGGTTTGGCTAACTGCCTATTCAATATCGAACCGAACCGAGAATTATTGATGCGCACGAGTCGAGACAAATTTTGTAAAATTCGAGTCGAATCGAGACTGCTCGTAAAAATCTCGACTCGAATGTCTCAAAACTCTTCACATATTTTTAAAAATAGTTTTGAAGAAACTAATCACTCAGAAACAGTTATATATATATATATATATATATATATATATATATATATATATATATATATATATATATATATATTATAGAGGTGCGGATCCAGGGGAAGCTACAGCCCTCTTGACACTCAGGTATACACTGCTTAAAATAGGCTTCAATCCTGCTTTACACTGGATAAAGCTGAAAACTGTGATTTAGTCGCTCCCTTGATCATATCCTGGATCCGGGGCTTTAAGGGTTCATAGCCGTAAAACTATGGGACCTATCGTTAGGGATGTGCACGAGACGAGTCAAGACAGAATTTTCCTGACAAATTTCGAGTCGAGACATCACTTTTACAGCACATTTGCGAGACGAGAAAGCCTCAGATCTTGTCTCGTGCGCATCCCTACCTTTCATAGTCGGCTTAAGAGTTCGCTTAGAAACTAATATGTGCGCTATCCAAAAATACAATGTTTCAGAATCTAGAGTACACATGTGACAATTTTTAGAGAGGAACTTTGGCTATGTGCATATAATTTGAAGTACTCACCAAATACCTGTGTAAAAATTGTTGCAGAAGTATGGCAGAATTCTGAAAGATGGATATTTGGATAGCGCACGTACTAGTTGCTAAATAACGTCTTGACCCTACTACGGTAGGTCGCCTAGTTTTGGAGCTAAGGACCTTTAAAGTTCATTTGTTCATGTTTTTGGCAGCCTATAACTCCGAAAATAAGCATTTGTGCGCCCACGTTTGTTATTACCTTTTGTCTTATCTTGGTGTCAGGAACAGTATTTCTTCCAGACATGTTTTTGGGGCACTGCCTCTTTTCGGATCTCTGAGAGTGCCCCCCGGAGGAGACAAAAATATTACGCCTATAATACAATAATAAATAGAATAGTACCAGCAGTGCTCCCCTCACCCTGAACATTTTTTTCTGAAAGAACAACAGGTCAGGAATCTCCTTGCATTTTAAATGGAGTATCGCATCGCAGTTTGCAGTGCAAATGGGAATGCAATGCAGTGCAAACATGGAAATGCAACATTGCATGTGCATGTTTGTACTGCAATTTGAAAACTGTATTGCAAATTGCGATACATCTTTGTGTCTTAAAGTACTAGGTAAGCTAAAATAAGGAGCAAGTTAAAAATATATTACTATTATTTCAAGAAACTTCCCCCGACTTGAAGGGTCGGTTATTGCAAGAAAAAATGCCTTGACTTTGGATTACAATAGTTTTCCACTTTTGTCTTTCCTTCTCTTTGTCAGTTTATTGTTACTGGGTCATTCTCCAGATCTTCTCAGGTTTCGGGTGATTATCCTTGTTTCTGAGCGTGTAATAATAAAAACATGTTTCTTGAAGAAAAGGCGCAGTGGCAGCATATTGGACCTAGCCGATATATGGTATATATAGCATGATTGTGGCTTGGTTAGTAAAACGCAGAAGTGCGTACAGTAGATCAATAAAACAGTAACGGTATTCTTCAATGCCAAAAATACAGTATAAGAAATACACTCATCTTTGCCTCTCTTTTCGTTTTGCTTTTCATTTGAAGTACTGATATACCTGATACCCATTTACGTTCCTTGTTAAAAACAAAATATGTTTTAGCAAGATTTCTTCTTGGGAGACGCCGCGAACCTAAAAAAAACATCCCGAACAAATGGAATCTCTCTTTCTGTGTGTGCTTGAACCAATGAGTGGTTTTTCCTAAACCTAATTGTTGAATTTGCCGCTGTGGTAAAACTATTTCGCTCAATTTGACAAATAATATAATAAAAAATAATACTTATCCAGCAATGAACGTGGATTGCAAGGCAAAGCAGTGAACCCTAAAGTAGCCCTGTAGCAGGGGCGGATCCAGAACGGACTCCTGGGGAGTCGTGGATTGTAATACGGCTAATTAGCTAGTTTTAAGAGCTCCAAATTTTGGGATGGGTTTTATTTATATATAAAATAAGAAAGCTTCCTCTTCCGTGGGATTGGGCAATTGCCCCGATCGCTCCCTAGATCCGTGTCTGCCCTATAACCTCTCCCCGAAATTAAATGCATTGATCTATTATTTCCAATTCGAAGTCATTTTCGCTTCCATGCTAATGGTGATGGAGTTCTTGTTCTTTGTATCTCTGTACTCAAGATAATAATAATAATAATAATAATAATAATAATAATAATAATAATAAAGCATCTGAATAATAAAGATATTTTTAACCCTTCTTTAAACTTTCTATGTATTTCTCTGAATCTGGATATGTTGCTTTATAGTGTATAATGCAAAAAGGCTTCAAACAGCAATCTGGCAAAAATGTTTGTGTAAAAGACACAAACACCTTATCAGTTGCTCTCCAAAGAACTACTAAACAACTGACGTTGTTTCTGTTTGCCTTTAAACACAATGTTACGATTTACAAGGCACCCACAAAAGTAGAGAGCAACGTGAAATTTCGCCTAAGGGCACCTTCGTTGCTAAACTGAAGACTAGCACTTTGTCAACATATTGCATAGCTATCAATAAGTCACACTCAAAGGTTCTTTCCAAACGTTTTGTTATAACAGGTTAATCAAACTACGCTGTAGTAGGTAAGGGATGATACTCTGAATGACCGATAAGTGTTGGAGCTCAGAGCCGTAGCTAGAAATTTCGTTGCCTGGCGTCCCCCGACACTCACCTTACGAAACTTTGACTTCTTCTTTCTGTGCTTTTATTTTTAACATATAAGAGAAACACCTTTTTGTTGTTATGCTACGCTGTATTTTTTTTTACCAAGCCGCTTACACAGACCATTGCAACAGCCAAAAGCGATCGTTATGTATTCTTTAACAAATAAGAGCCACTCTCAAGAGGCTTATTTTAGACCTGCTGCTAAACTTGCCAAATGTATACAAATCCATTTGGAGAATAATTATGAAAAAAGCATAGGGTCGATTCTCCTACGTCAGGACGACCATGGAGTTGCTGGACGCTAGTGGTAGCGTTGGAAAGGTCCGGGCCCCCTGAGTGAAGTAGTAATGTCAGAAGTCTGGCCCAGGCCACGCAACTCAAGGAGTGGGGTCCTGACGTTATGGATTCGGGTCCCTTCTATTCACCTATTAAAGATGAAGTTGTTGGACGGCGTTGGCGGCATTTGAAAGGTTGAGCACAATTGTGATGTCAGAAATCGATCCCTAAACTTGAACGTCAAGAAACTGGGTCCGGAAGTTTTAGATACGGGTTCTTTCTATTTCCCTTTTAAACATGGGGTTGTTGGACGCGGATGGTAACATTGAAAAGATCCTAGTCGTTTGAAAGCAGCGTAATGCCCAACGTCAGATCCTGGCCTCAAAGCGCCAAAAATGAGGTTTCGCATTGGCTCAATATCAATACCTGGTTGCGTAAGATAGAACAACATTTATAGCTGTATGGATGGTTTTACCTCGCGTAATAAAATACTGAGATTGAACCTCAGCAAAGGTTTACAACCCAACCCAAATGCTTGGGACTGAATCTGATTTCTTACATCACCGCAATGCTCAAGGGACTAATACCTCTCCAATGTTTAAAGTAAGTCAATGATGATAAAAGAATTGGTTGAATAAAATGTGAGAGGAAGCGGGAGTACCCTGAGAAAAATCACGAATTCGATCTTGTCCACAACAATCTTGCTTGACCGGGGATCGAAACAGTAAGGACCCATGCACGAGAGGAAGCGCTCTACCACTGAGTAACCGCGTACAATGATTAAAGCAAGTGAATGATAATATAGGAATTGGTGGAATGAGAACCGGGAAGAAGCGGAAGTACCCTCAGAAAATCCACTAATACGATCTTCTCCACCACAAACTTACTTGACCAGGAATCGAAACAATAAGGACTCCACGCATAAGAGGAAGCGCTTTACCACTGTGCCACCGTGCTCATTGGTTAAAGTAAGTCAGTGATTAATAGAGGGACTGGTGGAATGAAACGTGGGAAGAAGCGGGAGTACCGTGCGGAAACCCACGGATACGATCCTGTCCACTACACAACTTAGTTGGCTGGGGTTCGAAAAAAATAAGACCACACGCACGAGAATAAGCTCTCTGCCACTGAACCACCGCGCCCAATGATTACAACAAATCAAAGATAATAGAAGAAATGGTGGAATGAAAAGTGGCAAAAAGCGGGAGTACCCTGAGAAAACCTACAGATACGATCTTGTCCAACGCAAACTTACTTGGCCGGGGATCGAAACAATAAAGACCACACGAACCAGAGAAAGCGGTTTACCATTGAGCCCCACAACAAGAACGAAAAAATTGGAAGTTACTTGCAAATATTTTAAGAAGCAATATCTTTCAATGGTAAAGACTACTTCCCGATGATCGTGTTTTAATAACTCCATGAGCAGAAAGGACTGATATGTCCCTCTCCTATATGGTATTTTTCAAACCATATACTTTATCGGGAATATTATCCTTTATTCGTCAATTCATGAAATTTGGTCCATGAAGTTATACATAAACGGTAAAATAAGGAACGTTAACATCTTACAATGAGAACAGATTTCAATTGCCGGTGGGAGTTACCGTACGCGCGACTTTATCGTGGGAGTCCCGGGTTCGATTCCCGGTGGGAGCTTATGTGTTTCGTATTCCATGTTAATCAGTAGATCCACGTCTCCTATAGCCACGGTGCTGACCGGGCAGTTAAACTCAAAATCCCAATCACCACCACACGGCGGAAGTTTACATACATGGATCGGGTTTTACGTTAATCAATATGTCCACGTCTTGCTGTTGCTATATGGTCTTGCTGTTGAAAGAGACGTTAAACTCCAAATCAACTCAACTCATTAAGATCAGAGTTCTGAGTTTAATACCAACTTGAAACCATACGTTCAAAATAAAAATTGAAATAAAATGAAATCTTTAAGTTTAACGTCCCATGGTTATGCCGGTTAGGCTAAAGGAGACGGTGATAATGATAAAGGAGTGAAATGGTGGAATGAAGAAAGTGGGAAAAAACGGGAGAACCCCGAGAAATCCCACCAGCACGGCGTTTGTCCGCCTCAAAGTCCAAACGGCGCGAGCTGGGATTAGGGACCCGAAGCACTGGAGGTGGACGCTCTACCACTGACCCACCGCGCCCCCCAAAATGAAAATTATTCATGCTTCTGATACCTATATATATGGAGAGAGAGAGAGAGAGAGAGAGAGAGAATAAATATGGTTGTATTTTTCATAGGGCCGAAGTGGCTTAGTGGTAGTGCGTTTACCTGTGGTGCATGGGGTCCTTGGTTCGATCCCAGCTTGCAGAACGTCAGATTTGTGGTGTAAGAAACACCGTGTGCGTTCGTTTCTTCAGGATTCTCCTGTTTCCTCCTACCAACATCGTTGCACAATTTTCGCTCACTTCCCATCACCACCGTCTCCTTTACCTAGCCGACATATGCATGGGACGTCCAACAAAATTTAATTTCATTTCATTGAAAAAATTACTATAATTCATAATCTGCATCTTTATAAAGCAACTTTAACAATCATATGGATGTATAATGCTTAAAATTGAATTAAATCGCAAGTGCAGTAATCTGCAATATTTTAGGTTTCTCATTTATTTACATCAAATGTTTAGTTATTTGATACTTTATAGCAAGAATATTAACTGCTATATAAGACACAATTATATACCTTAGGCGTGGAAGACCCTGGTTTGCTTCCCAACGGGAGCTCATGTTTTTCGGTTTCTATGTTAATCAGTAGGTCCCGTCTCATATAGCCTCGCTGCTGAAAATAGCGCTAAACTCAAAATCAACTCAACTCAATAATTATCTATACATTGAATTTAATGATAAGGAGGGTGGCCGAATAAAGAGGGAGACCTTAAAATTTAAAACGTAAGGTCAGTGTGAATCAGAGAGGTCACGGTAGGTGGTGTGTCGCAGTGACTTACGTCCTGTTGACCCACGGCCAACTGACCTACTTACAAATCTTGACCCAATTGACTCACTCCACCTCTAAACTGTACGCACAGATAAAACAGACATATATTTATTCTGACCTTACTTGGCATTTACTAATTTAAGATAATCTACAAAAAATGAAAGAAAGCAATTTCAAACGCAAAAATATAGGAATGTATTTTCAACGGAACAGAAAAAAACGTAACAGCCCATATTTGAACCCGGATTTCTCCACTCAGTAAGCAGACGTCTTACCGACTTACCCACGGCATATCTTCCGACTTCTGGTTTTTAAACTTTATTTACAGTGCGTGTGTTATGTATCAACCTTACGAGATGTTCTTACTGTTGTGTTAACACGCGTTCCGTAAATTTACGAAGTCGCTCTTTTAATCCTCAATCAATCCGACACACACACACATACACACACACATATATATATATATATATATATATATATATATATATATATATATATATATATATATATATAGAGAGAGAGAGAGAGAGAGAGAGAGAGAGAGAAAGAGAGAGAGAGAGATATGTTGGTGTACCATTAAGCTCCCAAGAGTACAGATTAATTCATTCTTGATTTTAATCTACAGAAGAAATGCTCTTTACAGAAGAAATGCTACTTACCCATAGATGGCTAAGTAAGGTAAATAAAATTTAAACTTCAATGGAACTGAGGTGGCTCACCGACAATGGCTGATTTAACACGTTTGATAACAGAGCGGATAATAGCTGATTTAGAGATAGAGCCTGTGTAGGTAACTGGATACCACGTGAGACTGTCATTCTAAGGGTCTGGTGTTCGAGTCTCGGCCTAGACTGAGTTAAATTGTTTTCAAGGAATTCAACACTATAAATGATGTTCGCGTTTGATACTGAAAGAGATTTATCCTATGAAGGGAGAAAAACCAAGACGGGACAGGGAGAAAGACGGACGCTGTTTATCCTTAAGTGTTAATATTTAATTTATTCCCATGTCTTTTGCTCTTTCCTTTCCTTCTTTTCTCATTTTGTTTAGCTTTCCGTACTTTTTCGGTTTCTGCATGAAGCGTATTATTCTTTTCTTTTTCTTTGCATTAATTCCTATCTCTTTGAACTTATTGTGAATATCATTTCTGCAGATTTATCTCGTGGTTTTTTCTCTAAATGGTGATATCAGATAGTAATACTTTTTCCTCCAAATGGAGGAATATCCTGGCTTGTTATGTTTTCGGGCACGTATTTGCTGTCATGTGGGTTGTCAAACTATCAGACATCGAGTGAAACTATTCTGCTACTGGAAAAAGCTATTATTTCTTTGTATCCAACCTCCATTTTCTACTGTCGCTGACTGTACAAGGTATTCGTAGTGATAGGCAGAAATATAATAAAGATACAACATACGTATTTGTCTTAATTACCGTCCATACTTAAGTTACAGAAAGGAAATAGAAAAAGTACATCTGGTATGATTGTGAAAAATCACTTAATGACGTTACTCAATGACTTCAGGGCGTCATAATAGTCAGGAGGTAATACTCCTACCAGGCAGCAATTAAACACCATTTTACACAATACATTCTCGATAGTACTGTACCATTCAGAAGTACCATTTATCTTGTTTTCTACGTATTTAAAGACATGATGTATAGATCTAAGCATATCTCATTAAATCCTAGGAATTTTTCAGTCTATTTGTAAAATTATAGGGATTATTCTATGAAAGGCAGAAAATAAAGAATAATCGTATGCATTCATTATAGATTATATATTTGTAATACTAGTAATTATGCTGTATACATATTAGGGTGTTGAGAGTGTTTCAATTTTCATAGACGTAATTTTCAAACGACTTTGCTTACACCTCGTGTCTTACTAATGTAAGAGATGTAATTGACAAATTACAAGAAGATAACTTAATATTGTACATATTTATCACTTTCGCTTCATACTAGTGAAATTTCAAATATTGAACTGCTATGTACTAATAGGCTTATTTTGCATTTTTTATGTTATCCAAGTAGCTGAACTTTAAATTGGAATTAAACGAGGAATTTGACTGCTAGATACGTTATCTGGTGGTGAGTTTCTAGACGTTCGATTAACCTCAAAGGAAAAAGTATTGATTGTCCTTATTTTCATCATAACGAAATGAAAGATACGCTTTCGGGTATAACTAAATCTGCCAGTACTATACTACAGGATGTGTCGAGGAAAGCAGATATTTGTGTTAAATAAAAGTACTGTTATACAGAAATAAGACAAGCAATGCCAGACTCAGTGTAATGAGATATCGCAAAACACAGATAAAGCTAATATGAAATGGCTGATATGGAAATGTTATCTCCTTGAGTTATTAGACATTTCTGGACCAAAAGTGATGGAAACGGATAGCGTGTTACAATGAGGAGAAAAATTTCTTACATGAAAAAAATCGTACGACTTCGTCATTGAGTGGAATAACAAGGTTATAACTTCGAAAATGAGAACTAACAGTAAGGATAAACAGAAGTGTACGAAAGCATAAACATATTAATAATATGAGAGCAAACACAAAAAAAGCTATCTCTGGAATCGAGAAAACAGTTATACTGGAAGAAGTGACGCATCTCCACCATCATCAGTACCTTCTGACAAGGTTTCATCTTCTGCACCAAAATATAAAAAAAGGACGATCGAACTAAAATCTCTTATTCACGGGATCTAAACAATCACGACTACTTGGGATCGATAGTAGCTCTTTATTAGACAAGCAAGTACGTCATTTATATCAACAGTGAAAACTTTCGACCACGTAATAAACATACAAGTAATTAATCCGAATATAATTAAATAACAATGCAAAATAGTATGTTTTTATTAGTTGTACAAACGGATCAAATATTACCCAGCCTTCTTGAAATGTGCATAAATAAATTTTACATCAATGATACTCGGATCGTGACAAAGTGTACAATAAATAATACATTTCACTTTTTCGTTACAAAGCGACCCACCCCAATATATATATATATATATATATATATATATATATATATATATATATATATTCATCAGTTAATGATTAAGAACCCAAACACTATTCGAAGCTTTCTTGCACCCACTGGAAAACGTGAAGTATATTAATATTTATTTGCATTGTATTAATATAAATATTAATATTAATATTTATATTGTTGTTGTAGACGGTTCCCATAATGCCCACCCACTTCGATTTTACAAAATTTGAGAAATAAATTTCACTTGTAATTTTGTGGTCAATTTGAAGGCATTTTGTTATACTACCATTAAGAACCCCATATACATCATACTACGAACAATTTCATGTGTTACACGTAGCAGTGATACCAATCTTTGAAAGTTTCATTTACAACTTTTACATTTTTCTTTTTTAATTGATTCTGAGAGTAATGGTGCATGCAGTATAAAGGTACAATAGGAATCTCTCTCTCTCTCTCTCTCTCCCTCTCTCTCTCTTTCTCTGTCTGTGGGTGTGTTTCTAGTTTCCGGCGTAAGCGTGTGGATACTATCAGGTTTACTTTCGTGTGTACATAAATGCTGGTGTTTGTGTGTGGTGGGGGAAATGAAGTATTAATTGTTATTCCGTAGTGGAATTTATCGATATTAGTACGTACATACGTGCGTCCGTTACTTCACACAACTTTGGATGAATGCGATTTTTTTTAATTCTGCTTTTTCCAATACATAAATAGAATGATTCTTCTCGAGGGAGTTCGTTAATGGAGGTGATTCTCCAACTGAAAGTGGTAGAAATGAGTCATTTCCGATCTTAACGTTGATCACTATTGAGGGGAAATGGTAATAAATAGTAAGAAGCAGTTTTCGGCAATCGATAAAGGGCATCAAAGATAACTTTCAGGTTCATCCTTAACGTCCTGGTAAAACCGAAGAGATAGAAGTTAACTATGATTTCTGGATTCATATCAATCTACATAGCGAGATAGGAAGAAGCTGTTTTAAGAATGAATTTAGCATTGTGGGAATAAATATCGTCTTCTCTCTTAAGCTTTTAATCAAATCGGAAGTAGGAAAACTGAACTACTTCCGATTTTAGTGTTGATCACGAGAGATTAAAACGATACTAAAGACCGAGGAGAGAGATTTTCTGAAATCAATTAAGTGTCCCAAGAATATGCTCTATCTCGACTCTAATCTTTCTACTAAAACTAGAATGGCAGAAATCAATCGCTTCCAGTTATAACATTGAACGTTATAGAATGGATAGCGAGAAGGCTTTTTAGGTAATTCGTTAAGTGCTCCAAGAGTATATTCCATCTCGGCAGTAATCCCTCTACTCAAATCGGAAGTGAAATAAATATACTAGAACTTCTGTTTCCTAAACCACTTCAGAAAATATAACTTGATCCTCTTTAAGATTTCTTTATTATTAGGATCACATAATGGAACTTGTAATATCTTAATGTTAGTACGTATGTACACTCATGTCCAAAATTATTGTCGCATGTCTATAAATGTGTTATTTAAGAATATATTTTAATAACGAATTCGCCAGGTATTTCTTATAATGTTAGTATGTGTATAAATGGCAAGGACACATATGTGGCAAATGTCATGTCAATAGAGCAGTAAATAAGAACAATAAAACGAAAATAAAACTTTCTTGTCCATTTAGGAACATTTTGTTTTACTCATTCTAATTTTCGTATTTATAATTATTTTGCAACGAAAGTTACCACAAATATGTATTTCCCGATAGTATCAGTATTAAAAGTACCCTGCATAGTTATTATCAAATTATAATCTTACAAGAAGACAGTTATACATATGCAACAATCATTTTGGACATGAGCGTACACATACGTCCGTTACTTCGAACAATATCATTTGAAAGGATGCGATTTTTCGAATTGTTTTTTGCAATAGGTAGATAGTGTGATTTTCTCGAGAGTTCATCATTAGAAGTGATTCGACAAGCAAAATGGTAGAAATGAATAATTTCGCGTGTTTAACGTTGATCAATATAAAACAAAAACGGTAATGCATAGCGAAAAGCTGTTCTCGCCAAATGGTTATACGTTTCAAGGAAAGCTCTCATCTTAGTCTTAACATTCTAGTAGAAGTGGAAATGGTAGAAACGACCCATTTTCGGTTTTAACATTCATTACTATAAAGCACAAACGATAATAGATAACGACAAGATGTTTTCGGGAATCAATTAAACTTTTCAAGGATAACCTTTTTCACATTTAACAAGCTAGTTAAACTGAAAGTTAGAGAATGGAGCCATTTCCGGGTTCAACGTTGATCACTATACAGCAAAAATGGTAAAATATAGTAAGAAGCAGATTTCAGGGATCTATATAGCGTTTCAAGGACAACCTTCATCTTCACCCTAACACTCTAGTCAAACTGAAAGTGGTAAAAAATGAACCACTTCCAGTTTTAACGTTGATCACTATAGAGCGAAAACGAAAATAAATAGTAAGAAACAGTTTTCGTTAATCGAAAAAGCGTTCCAGGAGTAACTTTACACCCTAGTGAAAAGGAAGTGTAGAAATCACCTATAACTTCCGGTTTCAATTTAATTTACATAGAGCATAAACTATAAGATATAGGGAGAAGCAGTTTTATGGCATCAATTTAACGTTGTGGGAACAGGTAACTTATTATTTCTCTTAAACTCCAAACAGGAAGTAGCTAAATCCAACTACTTCCGGTTTTATTTTTGATCTCAATATATCACAAAAGATAATAGATAAGGAGAAGCGGTTTTCTATCATCATTTAGTGTCCCTAGAATATGTTCTATCTCGAGTCTAACATTTATACTAAAAGCAGAAGTGGCAGATATCAATCACTTCCGGTTATAAATTGAGTGTTATAGATTGGAGAGCTGGAAGGGATTTTATGTAATTCATTAAGTACCCCAGGAATGTATTCCATCTCGACAGTAATCTCACTATTAATTACAGAAGTGAAAGAAATATTATACAAATTCCTGTATCCGTATTAATTCAGAACATATTACGTCATCCTCTTTACGGCTTTCACTAGTGTTTATTTTTAAATTAAATACTTGCAGGATCTTATCTAAATTTTGTCAGCCACTAGTCATGAAATGTGAAATTCTCTTAAATTCGAAATGTGAGATTTGGTATGTAAACTTAGAACTAAAAAGAATGAAATACGAGTTTTCAAAATTCTCCTTTTAAGCAGAAGGAGGGATGAATTTATTTATTTCAAGGCATTCAAATCGGCGTTCGCTGTCTCATCATCATAGAATGTTCGAGGAGAATTACTGAACTTATTTAGAACTATTTTGGAGCATGGTTTCATCATGTCACTTTCACTGAAATGCGTATCCTAAGGGAGAGGGGGCCAAGGTCTAAAAATATTAGCTAACTATACAGTATGTTACAAATCTCTCATTTTATGAAGATGAAATTTAATATAAAAACCAAGTAGAAACGCAACCCAGCGTTCTAGAAAATTGCACTCTCATCTCATCTCATGAAAAAGACTGAGAATTTTAGAACGTGGACAGCACTTGGTTGAAGACAGGTTTTAATCATATCAGCTTCATTAAAATTCGTATCCTAAGAGGGTGGAGGAGTTAATATATACGGCGAAAATTAAGTATATTCCAATCTAAGGGGATGAAACTAAGTATATAAACGTTTTACTTAACGAAGTCATCATGTGGACATGCCTCAGCGTTTTCGAAAATTCTGCTTCAAAAAAAAGGGGCCATTTCTAAAACTTTTAACTTGCCGTTTTTTATTCACAAAATGACCGACATAGCAATGTTTCTGAAACGTCTGAAATGACTTTTTAACCATATTTAGCACGTGAGACATTTCTATTTTATCAACTCACTTTAAAAAAAGATCGTAAAAGAGAAGAAAATTTAGATTTCTTGCAAAGAATAAATATTGCATCGTATGAAACACATTTTTGAACATGGTCGAGCTAGGGGTTTTGTTTCCCTTTTATTCAAATAAGTTACGTAACGGGGAAAGGGTGATGAAATATAACTTTCAAATATTTCCCATGAAAATATTCTACCCGTACGAAGAACAGGCTTGCATATGATAATAGTAAATAATAATAGCCATATTCCCACAAATTTATATTTATTTCCAGTAAGACTTCTGTATAACGTTATTTGGCAGTGGTATATTATATTTTACCAGTTTTGTTCTTAATGGAACCATAGGTTCTTACACAATAGTTATTTCGTGTTTAAATGATATTTAATTTAATGTTTGTTGCAATATTCGTAATATTTGTAATTTATAATTTAGTTCTGTCAGAGACTCGCACCCCGAGATTAGGAACCACTGCTCTAGGGACTACCTAGAAACTTTCAATTTACACCTACATAGGATTTGTAACGTAGGGTACCACTAAGAATTTTTTTGATAAGTCACGAAAAGAGGAGAAATTGAGATGATTGTTATTTTAATATCTCCCAAACGTATAGGACTGGGAACTTGAAATTTGGTATTTGGATTTCCAATTTAGAATAATTTAACACGTGTTTCAGCATTCCTTTCATATCTTACTCATTAGTAGTAAAGGAGAAGGAAAAATGTGAGAACAGCAATTATTACTCATATAATAGCATGTCATTTTCTCAGAATCTCTTAAAGTTAGAAACATGACATTTGGCTTTAGGAATTCTCATTTAAAACAAAATCTCTTAAAGACAATAAACAGGTCCACCCAATATTTTCTCAAATAAAATTGAAACCGGAAGTTGTAGTAGATGTCTACCACTTAGTGTTATAGTCTAGTGATTAGAGTGGAGATATTCTAGGGACCCTTAATGGAATACATATTTCAGCGTTTTTGATTGTGATCTAGAAGGGAAGAAAAGGGTTTGGAAAAGAATAGAGGTTTATATTACAATTGTTATTATACTAAGATTTTTATATCACGGGATCCCGTGAAGTTGAAGACATGAAACGTGATATTTGAACTGAAATTAGTATGCTTCCAGATATATAAAGTGCAAGGCCATATGCCGAACAAACACGGTATCCTGGGAGCAAAGCACCATGGTATTTGAACTGATATTCAGTATACTTGCAGGTATGTGAGGTCCGAGGCCGTAAGCCGAGCAAACACTGATGATTGAAGGTTTGAAATGCAAAGCGTTGACCGAACAATTTTGCGGGTCAAGGGGCAAAGCCTGCAGCGAGACGAAGGTTTGTATTGAAGAAGCTCTGAAGACACAAAGGAGGCTCACACGTTTTCTTAATTAATAATGAAATAGGAAGTGATAGTAGATTTATAGCCCTTCCGGTGTTAGTATAGGGTTAAGGATGGAGATGAAATGTATTTTTCCGACGGTTAATCGATTACGGAAAACAGAGTTTTGTTATTTATTACAGTTTTTCTTCCATAGCAATCGACGTTAAAAACAGGAAAGAGTTAATCGCTGCCACTTCCTGTTTTAGTTCTAGGTTAAGAATAGAGATAATATGTATTCTTAGGACGCTTAACCGATTTTCAGAAACAGCTTCTAGCTTTCAACTAACGTCTTTTGCTCTACTGTGATAAATCGTACACCGGAAGGCGTTGATTTCTGTCACTTCCAGTTCAAGAGTCACCTCCATTAATTTTAAAACATTTTTTCCAACATAATTATGTAACACTTGGTTTAATTCCAACTTAACTTAATACATATATATCTTACAATCTGGAAAGAAATACTCTGGAGGGTAAGGTACACCTAGCATCCCAAGGAGTGGGATGGGAGAGCTGACATTTTAAAAATAATTGTAATGATAGATATTCGTGTTGAATCCATAGTTTTCGGGTCAATCACTGATATGGACAATCACTGTTTCTATGCCTTTCAAGTTCATCCCTGAAGAATCGGGTAGAATGACATTTTAAGTGTAATCGAAAATGACGGATACTAAAGGCGAATCCATAGTTTTCATTAGTACTAAGACGAATAGTGGCACTTTTGATACAATTTAAAAAGAAGTTATAATGCAACTTATGAGTTTAATTAATGTAAACTTATGCATTAAGAAGAACTAGACTATTTGCCATCCAAAGTTGTAGGTGCGACTGTAAAGTTTTTCTAAATTTTTTTTTATAAAATACTTTTTAAATAACACCACGACATGGGAGGGAGAGAGAGTGAGAGATTTCTGACCTTTTCAACAGAATTATAAGGATTTTGTTAAGATTTTCTTATAATTTTAATTTATTTTTTTCTTATATTGCAAGTACACACAACTTGTAAGATGTGAAAACAACTTAATTTTGAAGAGACTCGAAAATGGTGACGAGCTTTCCGTTGTTCTAGTAGCTAGCACGCACGCCTTTCGGGCACGGGGTCTCAAGTTCGATTCCCCGTGGGAGTCCCATACAAAATTTGAACAATTACTGTATTCAAATTTTCATATTAATCTTTGAGTCCGCGTCTCATATAATCTCGATGCAGAAAGGAAATCCTAAACATAAATAAATAACTAACTCGAAACTGATGAGAGCACAAAACTCAAGGTTTCGGAAGAAAACTAGCACAAAACTTTGCATAAAAAATATCAAGTATCTATTTGGAGGGGGAGGGAAAGGATGGGAACATGAGCATAAGACCATACAACATATTATTGAAATGGCAGTCAGTGATGGTTATAGAATGACTAGGGGGTTCCTGAGCTTCGAATTCCCTCTACGGCATTTCTCCGAAGGTGATCATCGGGTGATCATCGGACTACCGCATACGGCAGCAAGAAACACCCGGTTGCAATAATAAATGTAAAATACAAATATAGAGCCTTGACAATGGTTTTGAATATATATATTGACGACAAAACACTACCATCATGGCGACGAAATAGATGAAATGATTGTATGAAGAAGTAGTAGATGATGACACTAGTGACATCCATCAGGAGAAAGAAGTCAAGGTGAATACACAGTAATGTTAGACTTCAATGGAGTAGTCGGAATCTTCACTAAGATGTCGTGACCTTTTGAATCAGTTAGAAGAAACTAACAGAGCTAAATGTATATCGCTTTCAGTAAGCAATATCATATGCTGGTGAGGGACACGTTGTTTCAGAGAAAACAAACTGCACTCGTGCAAAAGCCCAGGAAATAAGAAATGCTACTACTCGAATAACACTCGTATAATTGTACACATAAAACAATCACAGCAGACTAAAACAGCTAAGTGAACGTTGGCAATTCCACAATGAGAAATAAACTGAAGTGCCCGGCGAACAACTTCATTGCGAGCACGGTGTTTGTCCACACAAATTCCACACCGCGCGAACTGGGATCAAAACAGGGACCCCAAGCATCGGAGCTGAACGCTGTACCACTGAACCACAGCGCCCCATATTAATTACATAATAATAGTAATAGTAATAATAATAATAATAATAATAATAATAATAATAAATAATCATAATAGTAATCACAGTTACAAAATTAACCTTTCTACTTACTTGATTCAAAGAATTTGCGTGATGGCCGCCCTCGTTTTCCCTTTAAACCTGAAAATGGAAAAGAGACTCATCACCAAGTTGTGCAACATGAACTTTGGATTATTTCGTCTGATACCCTTTTTTTAACTTTAATGTGAAGAATAAAATATAATGATCTTTCTAAAGCAGGAAACATGGATGTTTTTTGACAGGAGATTGATTTTGTTCAAAAGTCTATATTTCTAAGAAAACTGTTTAGGCCAATATTTCATTTAATTACGTAGTTGGCTTAAAATGATTTTTGCCACTATAATATATTTTCTCCAATATCATAGTACCATTTCTTCTGGATATATGATGTAACTCGTAATGTTTGAATCACTGTCTAAAATGTTCATTCAAATAAGTTGTTGTATCTAAATATTCTAGGATATATGGTTTGAAGTTTACAAAATAACTGCAAATCAAATATTATACTTTATGTGTCACCTCAAATACTCCATTTTAGCAATATATAAAAAGTAATGTTTACACCGTTTGAATAGTTGCTACAAATTGTTACCAGCATATCATAAATATATTTCTTTAACAACATGTGCGTAAATAAATGTGACATTTATCATGTTGTGCCAAGAGAAAAATGTCTAATTTATTACAAACGTATCACTAAATAAACTAATGTTCAGTTAGTCTAATTTTTCGCATGTCTGCATTCAAGTATTGGTAAGTTTCGCTTTTAAATGCACTTCTGCATAACTTTACGTGTCATTAATTCTCTCGCTCAACTTCCTAAATACTTCAGTTATAGAGATATTTTGTTGCATTTCTTTGTTACCTTTCATATAATAATCTAATAAGTATTGTGACTAATAATATTATTACCGTTTATGTCATTATCATCTGCAGTTTGTTATCATAGCGCATTACCTTTCTTTCACATGAGAGTTTATTTCATGACACTGAGTTATTACCTCGATTTTCCCACTGAGTATGATTCAAAATCAATGCATTGAAATTTGAATATTTCTATTGGTAATGAGGTATTTCAGAAGCTGTGATATCATGAAAATCCAAGCAACCAATTGGCATGAGAACCCTTTGCATTTAATTTTGAGATAAATCAAACATCAATAGAGACTGAGGTGGAACGGAAAATGATAGTGATAAAAATCACAACTTTGTTTATTTCGCTAGAGACAAGGCTAAAGTGTTTCATATCAATAAACTTTCTTAGGTTGAAAATATCATCAAAAAATGGAAGATCCTTATCCATTGTAGGAAAACGTGTACCAATTAATTACTACAGATTAACTCTCACATTCATACAAAGTCGTGTGAGTGCATGTTTTGAAAAACAAAGTATTGATGTCATGCGCTATCGTAAACTAAAGCTTCCATTATGATGACGCATGTTACAAAATTCAATGGACTTTAAAAGTACCTAGTAACTTGTTTATCTATTCAACTAATATAATATGGGGAATCAAGCAATAAAAGTAGTTTGTGGCATATGTTATTAAATCATTCTCTTGTCCAACACAGTGCAAGACAATTTACGGAATGTAGAAGTGAACAACAAGGTAATGTTAGTATGGAAAGAAGGTTTAGATTAAAATATTAAAGATTAATAACTTAATCATTTGCAATATGTCCTGAAATTATACGTCGCAATCCAAATTCCTTGCTATGTGGGGACCACTTTTGAGAAATAGCTCGATATCTGCATTGTAACCGCCTAGTTACACGGACTGTTACCAAATCAGAATTCCAGATATTTATGGTTAGTTGTTCATGTAATTTTTAGTGAGAGGGTTTAGCCATACATTAGCCACTGTGCAGTGTATTTAATTTGAGTGCTACAAGAATATTAATTTTTCATTCTTGTGTTCAGATAGTTACATTTTATATTGTTGGTTTACTTTTCTGATAGTATTGAATAGTGTATGAAGTCATGTTTTACTCAGTCTTTCCAATCCGTTCTGCCATTTGTCAGACTGACTTCAAGTACGATACGTATTGGTTTATGGTTTTATAACTGCAAAACCGTGGTAGGCAATTCGATGAAGAACGAGGAAAGATGAAGGATGCGGAGGTGTACAGTTATTTAGTTCGGTCATTTAATTCTCATTATATATAAGTTCTTTCCCTCGAGCGTTTCTCATTTAAATATATTCTATTTTGTGTTTGTGAAAACTTTCTGCGGTGGCATATTATATAACACAAATATAATACTTATAACAGGATATCTTAGAATCAGTGCGCACCAAGACAGAATTCTTGGAAATTAAAAAGTTGGTAGTTTCTCGCCGACTAGTCTTTCTGTGTGGGTGGTTGCTCGCCCTTCTTATTATTTTTTTCTTTTCGTAGAGTAAATTGAAAGAAGAATGTGGCTCATTTCAGCTCTCTTCCTCCTCCTATACATGTTGAAATGCGAGGCGAAAAGGTAGCAACGGACTATATGTTATAACATTTGTCACTCGCGCGATATTTCGTAACATAAATACAATACAGATAATTGTTTGTAATTGTAAGACTGTGTCTGTAAAATGTTTTCTGACTGTTTGATATAATGGTGTATTTACTTATTCCCCCAAATTTATCCAAGTAGAAATGAAGCCATTATTTCCGGTTTTAATGTTGCTTTACAATCACGTTCAATGTCGAAACTTGTTTGTAATTTATCTAAATACTTGTTAGTAATTTTACAATTTCATCAATCATGGCTGCATTGATAAATTTCAAAAAAGCATTATTTTTCTCAGAGATACCCTTAGCTTTGGCATCTTTTTTCAATGTTTTTTCACTTTGTCTTTCCCGATGCTGCCAGTTCCTTCTTATTCCATTTTGTTTTTGTGCCTTTCCCAATTAAGCTATTTTCACTGTAACTGTGGCTCGCATCCACGTCGATTGCATCTGAGTCTGCATCTATACTTATTCACTTCTTCAATACTTATATCTACATCCACTAATTCTCGATAATCAACATTAGATTTATCACTAATATTGTCAAGCCACTTTTGTATCTCACTTGCATTCAAAAAGCGAAACATTGCTTAGAAAAACGAAAAATTCACTCATAAATAGTAATTATTACATTAACTATCGCATGTTGGAAAATTTCAAACTCCATAAACATACATGGTTGCTACCTTTATCACGGAAGTGCTCGCGCGTTTGCAAAAAGCAAACACAGACGAAATTATTTCCTCAACCTGTACTGGAAGCTACTACAATTGCAACACGTCAATGAGCTTTGAGGTAGAAGACGGGGAGGAACCACTTGAGAAATAGTAGGGGAGATGATTCCGCTAATGAGACCGTTCGTAAACAGCATTAGTTTTTATTCACCTGTATGCTTGTTTCCAACAGCGCGAATGACAAAAGGATAATTTGCATATTTTGTGATAAATAGTGATTATTCATATTGACATGTGTTTAAATGTGATTATTGTTCTTTTAGTAATGTAGTAATTACTCAATCAATTCTTCTTTGTGAAGCAACTTTTTAAAACGTTCTTATAGTCTATTCAGACGCCTTCATTGTGACAGAGAACTCTGACGCTGTAAAAAAAGCACGAACAGTGGGTAATGGGAGCTGATCAGAGAACGAACACCGTGTCAAATGTCTTCGTTAAATCCCACTCAAACTAGCTTTTGAACAATGAAAATAACACAAAATTAATGTTTTTAATATTGTTCGATGTTGTGCTCTGTTTAATAAGGCATTTCCACTTCAAAATTAATATGAAAGAAAATAAAGTAAAGTGAGTTAGACAAATCAGCTGACCAATCGTCAAGCCTGTCTGTGGTATAATAACCATCTACAAGGAGACACTACCAAAAAGAAGAAAGGAATCTAATCTTCTCATCATGGAAGAAAAACTGAATTGTGTTTACATTTTCAATCAGCGTTTCTCAGTACCGTAATTATATACGTAAGGCGGACTGGCGACGAATAGTAATAATCGCGCGCAAATATAGATCCGAATAATGGGCCAGTAATTACGAATACCCACATAGTGCATATTCGTAGTGCAGGATGATAAATTTGTGCTATAAAGTTATAAGTCTTATAATAAATTGCATTGAATTGTCTAAATAGTGTTGTTGGTGTGCGTGATTGGTGATTTATTGTTTATTTAACACTGACATATGTCTCTGATGTTTATTAATCAACAGGTCTCCAATAAGGTCTCAATATAATTGTGCGAATTTACATTGGTTCAGGTGTTGTGCAGTTGATGTAGTACAGTAAAACATTGCCTTTGCTCCCTGGACAACCATTGAGTGATTAAGTTAACTACACTTTAATTCTGTAGTTTTCTAACCGAGGTTCTGAGAGACATAATAATTGTCCAAAACCAAGTCTATTTGAGACGATAGAGCAATGGAATATAATGTTCCGACCTTTCTGTGCTGTGTGGTATGGTCAGTGATGGTGGATATTTGGAGCAAAGCCCTTATCATCTTTATGTTTTGACGTTTTCCCACTGAAACATATTGGTTCGAATCCCAGTTTTTGGTATAACTTGGTACCCGAACAAGATTTACCGTCGTACCTCGGCCAAACCCTCTCTGGTACAGCAGAAATACGGATCCAGGAAGGTTAAAGAATAGCTGTTTCCTCAGAGGGACTTCAACCACACACTGTTTAGAGTGGCGCTCCTTCCCGTGGACCTTTGTTTCTCTACGAGAAGGCGAATCGTTTTACTGTGCTGTCGTACATTCAATGCTAAAAACTCCTTCGTATTATATTTCCATAGTGTGATATTTGTTTCATAATGGCAGCTACACACGAGTTAAAAACATTGCTTGAAACAATTAAACAACTGCACGTTGAATTGCGAGAAACGTACGAAAGTGTTCAACGTAATTATGTTAAAATTTGAAACCAACTAACTACTTTGAAAAATGAATTAACGGAAGTGTGCAATGAAAATGAAAAATGTCGGCATGAAACTAAAATTGCCATTGAAACAATGCAAACTGATTTCAATTCATTCAAGGTAGAAATTAGAATAGAAATTAAAAATTTGAAACGAGAATTTAGGAATTAATGTCTTTGTAGGGAAACATTTGCTTGTATTACTTCAATACGTAGCGTTATTAGAATTTTTATATTCATGTGTTAGTTTCAAAATTTTTGTGTAAATTTTAGAAATGCTTATACATGTTGGCATTGAACCTGATTAATATCAGGACACAGACAGAGTTACATTTTGCAAATGTTTTACAAAAGTGCAAACGCAGTATAAGTCCTTTTATTCTGTCTGAATTTGAAAACGCGTTGGGTATACCTGTACATGATGAACATAAGAAGTTCAAAAGAGTTGCTAAAATTATAATCTGTGAATCTTTTACTCAGTTTCTATTGTGAGTATAGACAAAATTTTGAAACGGCTATAGATTTACTTGATAAAGGTTTAAGAAAATTTACCCAATATCAAACGTTGAAAGAAAAGTGTGCTCGCTACAGAAACACATTTTAAATATGTATCTAAAAAATTGAAAAGAAATTCCAATGACAACAACGACAAAAATAGAATTATTGCATTAATAATAGAGATAATTCATGAGATATATTCCAATGACACCAGTTGTTCCAGTTATTATGGAAGTTGTCCTACTTATAACGTCAAGCGAGTACTGTTAATTAATATTGAAAATTCTCCAGGAATTCCATTTTATACTATTAAATCCATTCCTAAAAGTGTAGTAATAATGCTAGTGTACATCCTGCTATATCGAATGTAGGTCAGACCGAAAATCAAATTGTAAAGAAGTCAGATTTGCTGATGAATGTAATGGAGATCCGTTAGCATATGTTCGTTTCAGTTGTCCTCTCAAGCCTAGAAGTAAAAATCTTAAATGAAAAGGACATATATCGAGACCTCAATTCGATTTCGTTCCACGTGTGGACACAAACCACTTTTGCTTTCACAAAATGCAATTCTCAGTATCGAACTCGATTTTCCACGTAAATTTTATATATCAAATTAATTACACAACAGCTGTGCGAACAGATTATTAATAAATTTGACAATAAAGTTACATATGTATACGCCGGAGGCATTTATAACCTTCCGCTTGACTCGGCTTCTCATGCTATTAAATTGGCACGTTTCCAAGTTTATGGTGCCATTCTTAGCTTTTGTGACCATTTTTATACCGACGGTCATTACTCTAAAGTACGTAGTGGCCGCAAAGTTGTGAAAATGATTCTTAGAAAGAATTTTCCTTCCTACATTACTCTTAGTTCTCTTCGCTGATGGGTAACGTACTCCGGTCAGGCAAAATATTGTGAGAGGTGTGACAGCGACAAGCATTTGATGTCTCAGTTTGATCGCTGGACATTTAGTGGCCGTATAGATAATCGGTCCAGTGATGTTTCTGCAAATTTTACTTGGTTTAACCAACCTATACTACAAATTAAGGATGTGCCTGGTATTTATAACTATCGTGTTTCCCGGCATTACCGACTAAGAATTGTGCCGCTCCTAGTATCATGCCGACAACTCTGGATGATCCTACACCGACAGCCCCTGCGAGGCAGTTTCTGTCTCACGACCCAGTGACACATCCTCACAGGTTCCTCTATATGAAGATGGTATGCCTTGTGAGTTTCTCTTTGACGTTAGCCCAAACATAAATCAAGATAACTGACTTATCTGGTGACTTATCTGAGAGTAGCGAGTGTCGTGGACACAAGCCAGTAACATCCGATAGTTCAGACAATACTCAGCCTGAACTTGTGGTTACTGATCACCCAGACTTCAAGTGTTATTATTGTCCCCCTGTTAGTGAAAACTTAAAAAGGAGAAACAATCCAACAACGACGAGGTAATAGGGCAAAGTTCTGAAGCTGACCAGGAAGACCTTGTATGATTCCACTAGCAGTAATCCCTTGGTAGATTAAAACAAATGTGTCAAATAGTTGCTACTTCTTGCTCTATTGATGGAAATAGCATCAACCCGGGAGGTTTTCCACGAGACTTTTTACACCACCGCTACACAGGGAGAATACGCGAGTGATCTGTTTGGGTCCTTTAATGTTTGTTTAATTTGCGTCTTTTTGCTCCTTTCCTTGCGTCTTCTGTGTTGTTTATTGTGTCCTCCAACCCTCTCCGCACTTTTCATTGCATCCCTCAATGCACTTCTTTAAAATAGGAACGGAATTTTAAGGTTCTCTAATCTCCTACCAAACAAAGCGCAGTTTTTCCTTTTATTAAATTGTACTCTCTTGATATACAATTTGCTTAGGAAGTGACCCAAACCCAACTTCAAGGACTTTACCGTCACACCTTTTTTTCCTCACGAATCCGTTAAGGCCAAAAGTATTGCTCTTACATGTCGCAACGATTTAAACTTTTAACAGTTATACAAGCATCCCAAGGACAGGATTATTACTGAAAATGTGAATAATGTTCAATTTTGCACCTCATATGCAGGCACCCGTGGGTACGTACCATCATAATTTCTTTAATTCCAAAGTAGCTTCTTCCTTACAGTTCTCGTTCGATTATATGGGGTGGGGATCATAACAGTATAGTTTCCGCTCAAGATTCCACTTCTACCTCTAACATCTGCACTACTTTATTACAGGTGATTAACCAATTTAATTTATGTCATATCTGGCGTCATTTTCGTCCCCATAATCCTGGACATATATCCTTCTACATTACTATCATGTTTCTTAACCGCAAACCTCTACTTCAACAACAGTATAAACATTTTTGTTATCATTACCCCGCCAAAGACCAGACGGTATTATTGTTCGCAGCAAAATGTCATCAGTGTTTTACACTAGGCCTCCGAGTCTTGTACGTATAAGTGATGAACGGCGCAGAGGCTAGCAACAGACTATTCATAACGTACTGGACGATAATTGTGTTTTATGTGAAGGATCTAATATTATTCCATAATTTGTGCAATATTTTGCTGTTTTATAATGCAACCATAATGTTTCGCATAATAATGACGGTGTCTTCGATAGCTTTAACACTCTCTCGGCTGAAATCCATGCAAAGATTGATGCTCCCTTTTCTTAAGCAGAAATTCCGCATCCCCTCCACCACTGGCATTGTTTCCCTACGTTACGAATTTTACTAATCATTTCCAGATCTTTTCATTCCTTTTTACTAAAATTTTAATGCCTTTCGATCTACTTATCAAGTCAGCAAAACATTTGTGCACAGTATTCTAATGATCATTCCTAAGCAGTCAGAGAGCACGCGAATCAATCATTTTCGACTTATTAGTCTTACCTGTTCTGATTATAGTCTTTTCGCAAAAGATGTAACAGCCGATTATGTATTATTTTAAGTTATATTCTGTTACTGGAACAATTTGTTCACTATAAGCAGCAGACTATGTACCTTGCTTTGGCGAATATTAAATACAAGATAGCATAATTTGAAACAGATCCGAATTTAAATGAAGCTTGTGAGTACTGAGTTTTCTCAAGCCTTCGATAAACTAAGCCATCTGTACTTATTCACTGTTCACGAGAGGCTCACATTTTCCCATTATATTTCAATATAATTAAAGCGTTATACGCCGAGCGTATTGCATAAATTAAACTAAACGCAGTCTTACTAATAATTCGGTTGCTTATTCAGGGGTGCCCTTGACCCCATATTCTACAGCATTAATGTTATGCCGATTCTGCATAAGATCTGGTCTGCCATTCCAGCTTTAGTCTTACATAGATTATATATGCTTTTTCTTTCGTTCACAACGGGATTTAGATACTAGTTTTAATAATCTTCAGATATGTCTGGTGCGGAATTTCATCCCTCGAAAACTGAACTATCCTTTTTGACTAATACATTTCTTTTTCCTCTCCCTCTAGTTTACACTTATAAAATTTTTGGCATTATTTGGCATAACATTTTAAAAGTGTCTATTCAAGCAACATATGGAGCTGTTAATGCTAAGGTCATTAACTTGCTTTATAAACACAAGACGCGAAATCTTATATTACATGAGAGAGGGACCTTCTCAAAAATGTTTGCTTGCAATTTATTGTTGTATAGTATGCAGATATTTGAACGTTCTGTATCACATGCAAATACACTTAAGTGATATCTGTTTGCCTTTTTTGTGGTATCAAATACCATTCCGCGTTCATTGTAGAACTGTGTGTACTAGTAAGCAAGTAGAAGGGTTAAATATTAAAGACGTGGCCATTCAAGGTCGCTGTCCGTTATTAAACCGCACGTACGAACTCTTAACTTCCTTTTCCGATTCTTTCTCTGCTTACCACACCATGCCATGTCTAAGACCCGTGACTAGGTTCACCTACTTCTAACCGCAGCTGGTCTACATCTTATCATATTCTCCACACCGTCATTTTAGACATCGCGTATACTCTTACCAGTCACGAAGCTATTGAAGACATGAGTGTCGAGCAAATGTATACATATAATGCAAATGCGGTCAACACCCAGAAATGTAGCATGACCCGTAAATTGTTTTCGGGTGCAAATATGGCATAAAATTAATTCTTTTTTACCACTTGTAATGAGAAACTTATGGTATAGTTTAGTGTATAATATATTTCTTACCAATATTAGAGCATGGAAAGTTGGTTATGGACCTGATGCTAATTGTATAGGATGTGGAGGAGTTGATACATTTACCCATCGCATGAAAACCTGTCCTTACAACCAGCCTATGTGGCGTAATTATACAAACATTGTCGCACACATACTCCGTGTTGATCCACAGTTTATTAAAAGTGTGCCGGTTTTCTTTTTGCACGATTTTAAATATTTTCCATGTCCTAAACACAACACTATAGTGTGGGTAAGTGTTCACACAATGGGTATATTACTTATAGAAAATGAGCTGATGACATAAGCAATGTACATTTATAAATTACAATGTTCATTTGGAACAATGCCGCCATATCTACGTTTACGTTATTTTGCTCACTACCCGACTGCTGTCCACTATTTTTTCTTTCTGTGTGTGAATGTTGTGCTAATATATTTAATGTGATTTCTCATCAATTGTGTTGCAGTAGTATACTTCGTGTTTTCTAATTCTCTCTCTATTTTCAATTTTATATTTAGATATATTATGTATTTTTTCAATAAGAATGACTGTTAATTAAGTGGTTAGGGCATTACCGAGCTTTTATTTCATAGACGCGGGTTCGAATCTCGGACATGCTGAAACTTTTCAAGTGTTTCTGTTTCAATTTCAATGCATACTCAGTGTAACAAGCAGTATCTTCTCTTCGCTAGAAAGAAGATGTTGCAATAAGAAGAATTAAAAAATAAAAATGAAATCTTTCAATTTTACGTCCCACGGTTATGCCGGCTAGGCTAAAGGAGACGGTGATAATGAGAGATGAGTGAAATGGTGGAATGAAGAAAGTGGGAGAAAACGGGAGTACCCCGAGAAAACCCACGAGCACGGTGTTTGTCCACCACAAAGTTCACTTGGCGGGGGCTGGGATCGAACCCGGGCCCCAAGCACCAGAGGTGAACGCTCTACCACTGAGCCACCGCGCCCCCCGAAGAAGAAGAATTAAAGAATTCCTGTCAGTCGAGAAAGTGATTTCCAACAGTTGTAGATTTGATATTTTCGTCCACTTTGAAGCCTTTTCTGATTCATGTGTGATAAGTGTTTTTATTTCTTTGAATATACAGTATATAATGAAATAATACATTACACACGCAGTAATATTGAGATTAATATATGCTGTTCATTGGACAACACGCTCTGACTCACAATTTTATTTGCACAAAGACTTGACTTAGTGCTATCAACTGCTGTGAGTGCCGAGAAAAGTTATGTCAAATTCTGATGCATCTATATACGCGTTCTCACTACTACAAATGACGTTGACTAAAAGAAGGGGATTATAAAAATCAATGTTCCAGGTACTTATGTAAATGACTGTAAACACGTAAAAGAAAAATTTAGTGAGATCATAACCGGCATTTGAGGCTCGCATTGGCAATTCATGAGGATCGTGGTAGCTCAGAAATAGAGCGTTTACCTGTACTGCGTGTGGTCCAAGGTTCAATCGAGGTTTGCAACAATTGGTTTTTGTGGTGAACAAACGCTGTAGCCTCTGTTTTCTCACTTTTCTTCTGTTACGTTCCATCTACCACTGCACTAACTGTATTGTACTATTCTTACCTATCATTCCATTTGCGAATATCATAGTTTCGTTCGCCCTAAAAACCTAAATGTGGGACATTAATGTAAAAATTTCATTTTTTTTCTCTGATATACAAAATACAATATTTCCTTCTAAATTGTAGAAAGTAGTTTGATCCAAGTAATTTTTTTCAGTGTACTAGAAAGCACATTTCTTGCGAGCGGGAATCGAGCCAGAGGGCCACACATACCATAGAGACCTCTCCCTGTCCCCGAAAGTAATTTAGAATATTTAATGCTGTTTAAAATTTCGATAAATCTTCTCTTTTTTGTACCTATTTTGCTTGGTTCATTAAAGGCAAAATTTTGAACTATGCTTTACATGATACATGCTACCGTTACTACATAATGCACGATCAAAAAGTTCGTAGGAAATTTCGTTCGTATTTTACGTACATCTTGTTACATACTGCACTGGATACTTCATACGTTGTCCAGAATGCACTGTACCAGTAGGAGTAAACAACATTCATTGAGCATACATACTAAGTTTTATATATTCGTTCTTCTTGAAACGTTCTGAAAAACATTGTTACTGGTCCTGCTAGCCACGAGGTACCACAAGACACCTTTCTTTATTCAGTAGTACCCTTCCATACAAGACGTGTGCGACTTAAGACGAAGCACGAGAAATTTTCATGCAATTACATTTCGACAATGGTGTATCATGTATCCTTTCAATATAATACATCTATCTAACTGATGTATATCACTCAGGTACACTGTGTCCGTAACGTCTTCCGGTACAAAGTATTCGTACTGATAGGCAGAAGATATAATACAATAAAGATACGGCATACATAGTTGTCCTACTTACCGGCCACACTTAAGCTACAGAAAGGAAACACACGGAGTATGTTCTGGCATGATTGTGAAAAGTAACTTACTGACGTTACTGAATGACCTCAGAATGACATAATAATCAGGGGTAATACACCTACCAGGCAGCAATTAAACACCATTTTACACAATACATTCTCGATAATGCTGTCCCATTCAGAAATACCATTTCTCTTGTTTTCTACGTATTTAAGGACGTGATGTATAAATTTAAGGAGCGCTCGTCATTATATCCTAGGATTTTTTATTGTGTTTGTAAAATTATAGGGATTCTATGAAAAACAGAAAATTAAAAATAATCATATGCATCTATCATAGATGGTAAATATGTAATATTAGTAATTATTCTGTATACATATTAGGACGTTGAGAGTGTTTCATTTCTCAAAGACGTAATATTCATATTCCCTTGCCTACACCCCGTGTCTCAATAATGTAACACAAGAAGATAACTTAATATTGTACATATTTATCACTTATCTCAAACTAGTGAAATTTCTAATGCTGCTCTACTTTGTACTAAAGGCTTCTTTCGTATTTTTGATGTTTTCCAAGTAGCTGAACTTTAAAATTGGAATCAAACGACGAATTTGACTGCTGGATTCGGTATCTGCTGGTGAGTTTCTAGATGCTTGGTTCCCTTCAAAGGAACAAGTACCTTATTACCATTATAACGAAATGAAAGATACACTTTCGGATATAACTAAATAAGTCAGTACAATACTATAGCACGTGTCGAGGAAAGCACATATTTCTGTTATATAAGAGTAGAATATCCGAACTCCTATACAAAAATTATACAAGGAGTGCCAGAAACAGGGTAATGAGAAATCGTAAAACACAGATAAAGCTAATATGAAATGACTGATAGGGAAATGTTATCTGATTAGTTATTAGATATTTCCAGGCCAAACGTGATGGACATAATTAGCATATCGAAAAGAAGAGAAATAATTTCTTACTTAAAAAAAGATAGTAGGAGTTCGTCATTGAGTGGAATAGACAAAGTTATAACTTCGAAAATAGGAACTAACAGTAAGTGTACGAAATCAGAAACATATGAATCATATGAGCGGAAACGCAATTAAGCTAACTTTCAAATAAAGAGAACAGTTATACTGGAAGAGAAAATCGCATCTCTATCAGTACCTACTGACAAAGTTTCGTCTTCAGCACCAAAATAAAAAGCAGGATCGATGCTAACCCTCTTGTTGAAACATTCAAGTCTACTTGGGATAGAAAGTAGCTCTTTATTACACAAGCAAGCATTACATTCATCTTAACAGTAAAAACTTTCGACCACGTAATAAACATACAAGTAACTAATTTGAATATAATTAAATAACAATGCAAAATAATATGTTTTGATTAGTTGTACAAACTGATCAAATATTATCCATCTCTCTTGAAATGTGCATCAATAAATTTTATATCAATGGTACTTGGAGCGTGACTAAGTGTACAATATTATATATATATTTTACTTTTTCGTTACAAAGTGACCCACCCTTATATATATATATATATATATATATATATATATATATATATATGTGTGTGTGTGTGTGTGTGTGTATGTGTTTGTTTGTTTCTGTGTATGTATGTGTTTAGTAAAATATTCTGCAAAGATTTGAGGAATGTTCAACGAGTGTAGTGGGTTTGAGAGACGTCACATGGAGGAAAATTACAAATATTATCAAAAAGCTACACAATTTTTTAATGGGTGATGTTAAGACTGAAAATGAAAGTCAAGAATAAGAAAGAACAAAGTATCAAGAATAGTAACTATTGCTGTAGTGACCGCTTGATGTTTGTAAAACAGAGTAAAACTTATGAGCATTGTGATAATACAAATGTTGATGAAAAACGCTACCATCATGGTGATGAAATAGATGTAATGTTGGTATAAAGAAGTAGTAGATGATGACATTAGTAACTTTGCATGAGGATAGAAAAGGCAAGGTGAATGCCATAGTAATTTCAGACTTCAATGGAGTAGTCGTAACCTCAAGTAAGTTGTCTCACCATCTGGATTAGTTAGAAGAAATTAACTGAGCTAAATATTTATCGCTTTCAGTATGCAATATGATATAGTGGTGACGGACATGTGGTTTTAAATAAAAAAATATAACTGTAATCGTTTAAAAACCCAGGAAACAAGAAATGCTACTACTTATTTCTTAAGCAATACTTCAGGAATTGTACCAGACATGATTCAGATCACAATGTAATTGCGGAACATGTAAAATCATGATTAGAGCCACACAATAAACATGGGAAGAAAACAAATATGAAACTCAGAGAGACTGAGAAATGGACACGGATATGAAATGACAGATTGAAGAAAAATGTGTGCAATAGTGGTATGGTAAGTGATGCATAAAACGATTAGCGAAAAATAAAAAATCGAGTTGACACACTCTACAACAACATTGACAGGATGAAAATCGCACCGAGACACGATTTTGGAAGCGATTCTTAAGAAGGTAGAGGGACAGAAAAATTCGAGAGCAATGGTCATGGGAGGCGAAGAAGGCTTAATAATAAAGTCAGGAGAGAGATGGACATAGCCAAAGAAAATTACATGCAACATTTATGTCATGATATAATTGAATTTCGACGTGGCAGTAAATATGATCTGATACATTAGAAAACAGAAGAATTAGTAGGGATAGCTGCCAAATGTATACGCACGTTTGAATCGAAGATTTATTCGTCCACTAACTCTCGAATAATAGTTTTAATTTATGGTGAATACAGATCTCCACGATCATAAGAACCGAATTAAGTAATGCGAACGTAGCAAAAAATGAGGTGTTTTACCAAGAACAATGACTCAGAAATTTAAAGGATGAAGTGAAACAAGACATCTAGATGTGCAAGAAAGAAAGCCACGACATATCATTAGATTTGTTCAAGGGATTAGAAAACAATGTAATGAAATAACTGGCTTCACTAATTACGAAGATTTTTTTTGTATTACAATGATTGCATTACACTTGAAAATACAAGCGAAAAGTGAAGCGATCACAGAACCATTAACCTTATACCTCAAACTGGAAATGTTACTCTGCGCCTACTCAACAGACAGCGAGATGTAAGATAGAAGAGATCTTACAGAATGATTAATTTATATTCTGGAAAGCAAAAGATCAGTGATGCTGTGGCCTCGATGCGAATTTTCTCAGAAGATATTGACGTATATGAAGAGTTGTGTTTTGCTTTGTTGTCTCGTAAAAGGCTCTTGACGTGGTCAATTGGACTTTAATTTTGAAAAAACATAAATCAGTTTAGTTCAACCACAGACCAACAACATTTTTGCTATGTCTACGTAGGTCAGCGAGTAAAGATAAGCTTTAATAAAAGATAAAGCAATAATGCGAGATTGGAAGATGTGTCATAAAGAGTGTGGTATTTCTATCGAATTATTCAAAATTTGTATTAAATTTTTAATGAATAAATAATTAATGAGAATTGATTATTTCAAGAATGAAGGGCCGATCACTAACAATATTAAATGTACAGATGATACGGCTATTATGTTTCTTGTAGACGGCCAAAAAAAGCTTCAACAAGGTTTACGTTCAGGAGCATTGGAAAGTATTTGATGGAAAAGACGTCAGCACTAAAGGCAAAATTGTCTGGACTTCAATAGTTTCGTATAAGAGATTTCGTTTCGGTCAAGTTCTAAACAATCCAATTCCAGAACAATCAATAGCCAATCAGCTCCCGCTTCGAGTTCAGTAAAATACAAATGAACTATATTGGCGTCGTGAGACAGAGCAGAAGTGGTTGAAACAATGACTTTTTATTACTCTTTTCCACAATTACCTAACATTCAAAGTTTGCATTATAATATAAACAAAAGTAAATATCCCCGCTGGAAGATAATGTTAGTACTTTTGTTGATAATATGCAGGATGTACGTATTTACTGTACTTGGATGCTCATAACTATATTTAAATTATCAGTCAATGATAAATATAAATTTAATTTTGGAATAAGAATAAGAAAGAAGAGTCCGTCAAATTATATGTACACACACACACACACACACATATATATATATATATATATATATATATATAGAGAGAGAGAGAGAGAGAGAGAGAGAGAGAGAGAGATAGATAAATATATAATCTTTCATCCTTTAGTAAGAAGTTTGGACCTTTTATTTATCTGGAATTATGGCAAATAATTGCGTACACATTAATATCACCGCAAATTAACCCTTTCACAGAGGAAGTCGACTTTTGTCGACAGAAACAAAATTTCCTTAACATGCAAATGTCGACTATAGTCGACGTGTTAAAATTTGTTTGTCCGTATCTTGGCTTTGTCGAGAGTAGTCGCCAAAGTTGTACCGTTCATTTTTGTTTGTGTTCTATTGTTTTCGATAAACAATAGAAATCACACAGAAAACCTTTGGCGACTACAATCGACAAAACCAAAATACAGACAAATTTTAACACGTCGACTATAATCGACATTCGGAGGGTAGGGAATTTTTTTTCCGTCGCCTTCCACAGTGAAAGGGTTAAGGTACCCTGGAAACGATTATATGTTAAGCGATTACAACATATGCAATTGTTGTATCACGAAACTCACACATAGTATTTCAGAAGTTATTTCCTGATATAGAAGTTGCTCTCATGTGTGTAGATGAATTTTACGAGGGATTTATCGTCAGGTGCTTCTGAACATAAATGCTCGTTTCCTATTATACAAGCATGTTCCGACGGTGGAAATTATTATCCCAGACAATCCTTTTTTAATACACACTCACACATATTAACAATAAAATTACTAATTTTGTGACGGGCTATTCTTTACCAGTACCAAATATGGGATAGGTTTCTGAAAAAAAGGCTGATGCAGATATGGCGTTAATTCCAGTAGCTGAAAAATATCATTGCATCGTTTGGTTTCCTGTTTTTCAGCATTTCCCTTAAGCAATCTTCCATTAAAAAATATAGATAACATCAAAAACGAAAAATATAAATTTCAGAACTTTAAAAACCTAACCATAGGACAGGGAACGATTTTATATCTATGTAAGAATACACTCTTTTAACTTAACCTAACCTAATTCGCATTTAATGTAAAAGTTACACACTATTTAGTTGAAATTCAATGCAATTACTACAAAATCAATTGGTCTGTATTCTAAATCATATACATAATATAATCTATTAAATTCCAAATACCTATAGAAAATTAGGAAATAATTGTTAATGTTATAGCGTTTCATGTTCAGAACTAAACTAAATCGGTACGCAGTTTCGCTTCCAATTCTTTTTATAGTTTCGGTCACTTGTTTCGGATTGCCACCTATCAACATGTATATTAAAGATCTTTCAATAGGTCTGTGATCGTGCAAAAATTGTCTCAACTTCATTCGAGACTTTTGTTCATTGTTTCAAGTGTTCAAGTGTCTCGGAGAATCTTTCCTTGAACATGAAATTTTGAGTGATTGGATGTTCTTGTTCAACATTTCTTTGAGCGTCGACAAAGAGCATAAGAGGTAAAACCGAAAAAAACTACAGGAAAAGATTCACAAATACTCGACACTTGGAAAGCTATACAGAATGGAAATCGATATAAAAAAAATCGGAAACAATGGATAGGAGTACAACACAGAGGAACTGAAGATGTCGATAATTTAAAATATATATGAACTATTTTCGCGAGTGACGTTTACAGTTACCAGGAGATGAGGTCAAGAAATACCGTAGCAATGGAAACATTCAACAAGAAGAGATAACTCTTAACTAGTGGTATTAATATTGGACTAAGGATGAAGTACTTATGTGATATATATTGAGTATTGTCTTATACGATTCACAGAATTAATTATTACTGAATTTAGAGAAGATACATTAGGAAAACTTTTAAATGTGGTGTTTAAGGAAGAGAGAGTAACAAAAGTAAATATTTTAATACAAATATGTGAAAAGAAGACGATTTTTTCACAAATCGTTTATTGAAAGATAGAAAGGATTAAACGTACTTTGTAAGGAAATTATCTTCTTCACGCAGCCATAGACATAAATACAGCGAAGAGTAAAAAAAGAAAAATACAGCTTATTGATGATTTGAAAAATAGAAGAAACTATTGGGAGATACAAGATGAAGCAGAAGATCGAAAAACGCGGAAGAAACATTTGCACACCCAAATTCAATATATATAAATTAACATACTCATTAGCCGAAATATCTTCTTAAAGGAAGAGTAATTAATTACTTCATAATAATAATAATAACAATAGTAATAATAATAATAATAATAATAATAATAATAATAATAATAATAATAATAATTATTATTATTATTATTATTATTATTATTATTATTATTATTATTATTATTATTATTATTATTATTATAACCACCATTACAAAGTTAAACTTTTCTCTTACCTGGTTTAATCATATTCTGTAACTGCCGTCCTCGTTTTCTTGAAAATGTAAATAAACGCATCACCATATTTAGTTTAATATACTTTTTAAACTTAATGTGAAGAGTAAAAATATAATTACTTTTTTAGAGCAGCAAACGTGTTCTTTGACAGGAGATTGATTTTGCTCGAAACTGTATTTCGAAGAAAACTGTTTAGACAAATATTTCATTTCATTACATAGATGGATTAAAATAAATTTTGACACCATAATATATTTTCACCAATATGATGTACCAATTCTTTTGGATATATGACGTAACTCCTAGAGTTCCAATCGCTGTTTAATATTTTCATTTATAAGTTCTTGTAACTAAACATTCTAGAAAGTATGGTTGGAATTTTAGAGAGCCGCTGCAAATCAAAAATTATATTTTCTGCATCAACTCAAATACTCTATTTTAGCAATATATCAAAAATAATGTTAACACCGCTTGAATAGTTGCTATAAATTGTTAACAACATACCATAAGTTTATCTCTTTAACAACATGTGCGTAAATAAATGTCACTTATCATGTTGTGACAAGAGAAAAAATCCTAATTCACTACAAACTTATCTCTAAATAAAGTAATGTTCAGTTAGTAGCATTGTTCACATGTATGCATTCAAGTATTGTTAAGTTAGGTTTTTAAATGCACTTCTACATCATTTTACATCTCATTAATTCCCTTGTTCAACTTCAAAAATACTTTAGTTATACAGAGATTTTGTTGCACCTCTGTGTTTCCTTTCATATGATAGTCTAACAAGTATTGCGACAAGTATAGTATTATTACCATTTATGTTATTATCATCTGTAGTTTGTTATCATAGCGGATTAGCATCCTTTCCTTGAGAGTTCATTTATGTTAATAAATTATTTCTTCGACTTTCCCACTGAGTGCCTTTAAAAATTCATGAATTTTAATTTGAATATTTCTATTGGAAATGAACTCTCTATCACAAACTGTGACATTATCATAAAAATTCAAGCAACCAATTTTCACGTGAACGTTCTGCATTTCATTTTGAGATTAATGAAACACATAAAGGCGAAGGAAGTGTAACGGATTTTGATAGTGATAAGAATCACAAATTTGATGATGTCGTTAGACAAAAACCTATAGTCTTCCATATCCATTAACTTTCTGAGGTTGAAAATATCACCAAACAATAGAAGGTCCTTATCCGTTTTGGAAAATCGTGTACCTATTATTTACTCCAGAATATATTTTATGAGTCAGTTTTGTAATAGTGGAAAATTTTATACGACAGTATTTTTTTTACTAATATGAATTAGATTTTTCAGCTCGTGAAATCATAACACACAAAAATACTAACTCAAACATTCATAGAGAGTCGTGTGCATGTATGTTTTTAAAAACAAATTAGGGAAATATGGGCTATCGTAAATTAAAACTTAATTTATTATGACATTGTTATAAAATTCGAGGCAGTTTAAAAGTTGAAAGTAATTTGTCATCTAATCAACTAATACAATATCGTGTATCAAGCAATAAAAGTAATTTTTGGCATATGTTATTAAATCATTCTCTTGTGCAACACAGTGCAAGACAATTTACGGAATGTAGAAGTGAAAAAGAAGCTAATATTAGTATGGAAAGAGCAACAATACATTAATATATTTCCATGTAGTTAATAAATGAAGGACAATGAATGTTTACAAATATATATAATTATGTAATGGAAATGTTCTCTTAGCCTTAAGAAATTTCTCTGACCCTTTAAAATATAAGGTTCCATTTTTTACACATAATTCATATACAATGTAAAATATATGCGATACAGTATATCCAGTTGTATTATTTTAGTTTAATATACGTAAATTAAATCTTAACCAATCAATTTTTGGACAGTCTAATGATGATAAATTTTGTCCTACTTGTGATTTTACCATAAAATAGGAATTTACTGTATCATCGCTTGGTCTTAAACATCTTTCACGAATTATAAATTAGTTGTCCGGAATCTGTCTATCAAGGAGGTAAAACGCAAAATGTTAAGTTATATGTGGATGCAAAGATAATGAATATATCTGCTATCTAGGTATCACGTCCCTTTCCTGGACAATAACGTGTAAAGAGGCATGTCTGTGAATGAATCTAAAGCACACAACGGCCCCAACTTCGATGTGCGAAACATTCATGGCCTTGTAAAATGCACTGTTCTTTCATCTCGCAATTTATAATTTCCGATCCTTAGTTATATTATTGGAGTCCGATTGCTTTTTAGATGATGTTAATCCTGCATGGACGAACTAAATGATTACGAAATTACACACGTAGTTATTAAGCGTATCATTACCGGCACGTTCTGCACCGGTACAAAGAAATAGACAATGTGTCTGAGTGAATTGAAATTAACCAAATGTTGGAATTTGATTTATAATTTGATCAAAAATATATTACAAATATTCAGAAGTTCATCCTTATACAGTGTTACTACATTAGAACGTAGAACTAAATTTCCCCGAAAAAAATTAAAGAATTACTAGCGTCACAAGATGCATATACATTTAACACTTATATACGACACTTAGTTCTCCGGAAACAATATTTTAGCAATGTCCTAATGAAACATTACAATGCGATTTGGGGGATATGCAAAATACTACATCATATAATGATGGATACCGTTTTTTTTTTTTTTTGGTGCAATTGACATCTTCTTGCAGTATTTGTACTAATGTCCTGTGAAAACAAAGAAAGGACTTCTAATTTCTAATGCAATAACTTCAATTTTAAAGCACTTGCCACAACCTGTTGACGCTCACACTGATTTAGGGTCAGAATTTTATAATCGCCATGTAAAAGAAAGCATTTAAATATTTTTGAGTTAAATTAGTATAATGTACATTCGGGAAACTAACTCAATTCGTTAAATACTTCTTGAGAATATGCCGAAGAAGGTTAGTACAATCACCAGGTTAGATTACGAAATTAATAAGTTACTTTTAGTAATTTATATGACTTTAAATCCTTGAGAACTCACAAAATGTACTCCTGTACTTTCTGACTGAAAGATGAAAAATATATCGTCATACGAAAGTTTGTTCGTAAATCTCGTAAGGAATTGTTCAAGATCTTGTAGGAACTCCTTGAAAAATCGTATATGAAATGTCAGTATATTCAGAGACGAATAGTATTAGCTTGAGAATTCTGCTTTTTAGAAGTGTATATTCAAGAACTTTGTACATATACTATCCTCCTCTATTTTTGGTGTCTTACCATACTAACACTTAAAGCTAAAGAATTTTTTTTGGTTTCTAATTAGGAAGGACAAAAGAGAAATGTATCCATGTGGGAATAGTTTTCGTTTTATTGATTGGCACGTCCAAGTATAATTTTGACCGTAATTAATGTGTAGTAATCTCTCAGTATGGTGTGAAAATTGGGCCCGTTGAATATACTCACGGCGACTGCATGGTAATATAAGAATCTGACTAACTAGTATGCTCGCCACTCAATACTCATCACTGTCGCTGATTAGGTAACTTTTCTTTTTTCTTGTAACTTTGTAAATTAATATGGAACATAAGTTGATTCGGAATCTTCCGTTTTGTCCGAAAATATCTCGTAATGAGAATACATCCTAATAGGGGAAGCAGATATGTGATAGGGGTAGGTATAAACCGCATATATTGTGGTCAACGTCTTGGCTCTTCGGCAATATACTTCGCTTGAAGAATAGTAATATCAAAGTTGAATTTTTCACAGTTTGTAGAAGGCTGATATGTAGCGGTTTACACATGCTTTATGTAGAACAAATCTTTAAATTAAGCCCTGAACGTCGTACAGAAATTCCTGCCCTGGCCCGTCAAGATGGTTTTCGGATTGTCATATCGAGTAATTTATTCATCCAAAATGGTCCTAGCCACCGGGGGTGAATTCCTGTTATCAATACTGCGATGTGACTAAAATACTCGTCCAATATAAAATGGTATGCTCTTCTGAGGTGAATTGGTACAAAAATATCTAAACTCGACTGTTGAAATAATTCATCTTTCACAAGTAGAGGGAGAGGGAAACCTTATTTCTTTACTCGCTGAGTGTTTACTCTTTAACATTCGTCAAAAGAGTGGACACATTCCTTGAAAATTACTCCCATTTTCGGGACGTAATACAGTTCATTCAATTTCGAGCATGCTCGACAAAAACCAGAGTTGCTTGAAAATCGTTGACGCATTTACCTCTTGCGAAGCTTCCTTTACATGTTTTAGTACTATTAACATTTTGACGTCGTTCATGAGTCGATGTAATACTCCATCCACTAAAACTTACGTATGATCAGTAGTGTTATCTTTCTTTTTCTGAATAAGTTCCATAATCTTGGGGACCTCGCGTTGTAACATCTTCCAGTCTATTCCAGGACTTAATGCAAGCGGACAAATATCTAGACAATCTTTCTCTTCCTCGTACTTACTGGGTATTTTAAATTTCAATGGGCACGTTGCTTCTGCCGTTTACATGTTCAATCATAAATTGATATTGCTTTAAGCGTATAGCCTAATGCATCAATCTCCAGTTTAATATATTGTTGTTTTTGAGATTGGTAGGTATCACTTATCTTTACAAAGCGTTTGTCTCCGAGCAGAAAATCAACATGTAGGATAGGTTTGTTATTGAAAGTGTTTCTAATTGCGGTGTAGAATAATTAAGCTCACGATTTACAAAAACGTGGTGCAGGATGTTCCTAATTATCCAATTGAACTGGACTACGTACCCCCGATTCTCTGTCTGCTTGCAACTTTTAGACAGTTACGTATTGCTTGGGATCAAAGTGGGCTAAAATAGGCACAGTGAAGACACATTGCTTACAAGTATATCTAACAGCTTGCTTGATTCTCCAGCTTGACGTTCTTTTCTATTATTGGTACGAGTCATTAGACTAGCCTTCAAAAACATTGAACATATTAGATATAGAAAATTACAGTTCAATAAGGATTCTAACATTCTTTAAGGCTGTAGGGTAAGGAACATTAGAAATAGGTTCAATCTTAACAAAGTCTACACAAATGCCTCGTTTTGCAGCAACGTGGCCAAACACAGAGGAATCATCTTAGGTATAGAAATACTTCATAGAATTGAGGTTCAGATTGACTTCTCTGAGTAACGTCATGATAGCCATTTTCCCTTCCAAAAGAGTTTGATAGGACGGACTGGCACATAAGAGATCATAAAAATAGACCATTAAATATTTCCATTTTAGATCGGAAAGAAAAACTTTCGTCATATTTTGGAAAAGATTTGGCGCTGTCGCTGTTCCGTAGGGGATTCTAAGAAACTCGAAAATGCCACTGCTACAGACAAAGCCAGATTTCTTTGTATCTCTAGTTTCTAAAAGATTTCGGTGCTATGCAGACTGAGGGTAGTAATTTGCGTACCATGGAGGAATGTTAAGACCTCGTCTGTTCACGGAATTGGTTAAAGATTGTGCTTTAAAATTAAGTTAAATTTCTAATAATCGTCACATAGGCGTAATGCAGTGTCCTTCTTAGGAATCACAATGAAGGAATTGGAGTACCGGCTCCTATTCCGTCCAATAATGTTGATGTCTAGCATTTTCTGTAGTTCTATCGCGCTTATTAATCACTCTTTCGACGTCACTTGATATAGATCTGAGAAGCATGAATTTCTGTAGTTATTTTCAAAGGGTACATAAATTTGTCAGTTGAGAGGTGAGACAAGATTTGCACCATGCAACAACATCTCGAAAGTCCATGAGTAAGTAAAATTATTGATTTCTTTTAAGAACTCCTAAGTTAGGCCTATATTTAAGATATTACCCAATTCTTGTTTAGATTAAAGTACCTTCTGATGTGAATCAGGTATTAAATACAGAAGTAGCAGCATTGCGTCTCTCCACAAAGTATAATTTCCCATAATTTAAGTCAAATTTCAGCGCTGAAATTTTTGTCATAGAATGTTTTGACTCGAACACGCATGTTAACTGCTACACATATTTTAAATATACCTTATAGGCTCTGTTGGGATAACATTTGACCATATCATCATTTATTCCAAATATAGGCATCGTTAGAGTCCTTGAGGGAGCTCTGCGTAGAGACCTCCGACGACGAGACGGCTTGAAAATGAGTTTGCTCTATGTCGCCGAAAGGAGGGGTCTTCTCATTAGGATATGTTTTTAACAATCTATCACTGGTACATTTAGAGAATGATAGCAGCTCTACGTAGATTGAAACGAAGGGTTTGTAATAGGGATTCCAGTACGTAAATAGAGTTTCGTACATCTAAAATATAAAAAGTGCTTTACCAAATCACGACTGAACAATGACAGCTACACTGAAACGAAATATGGTTGCACTAAATATTTTCTTAATGTTCGTAATAAACACGTTTTCACTCACTCCATAGTCTGATGTAGGAACGGGCACGAGCGAGTTCGAGTGAGTTTTGTTTCAAACTAGACTGTACTCGAAACAGACTTCTTTCAGCTCCTCACGAGAACTCGGCAAAAAATTAACATATCTCAACTGGAATTCAGGTCGAGTTTCAAGTCGAGTTTAGAAAAAACGAGGAAAGTCGAGCAAAAGCGTAGTAGTTTCAAGTACTATTTTCAAATATCCTATATGGGCAATATAATTATTATCAACGATACTACTATTGCTACTAGTACTATTTATTGGTTCTGTTGTTATTATCTATATATTAATAGCGGTATGTATGAACAAAAAAATATATCGTAATTTAAGGTGACTATGTTTTTGACACTTAATCTCTTAACCACTCCACAGATCTCGATCAATTTTTGACGTAGATGGGGTACTAGCCAAGAGTATTGTTAGCTATTCACTTTAACGATAGATCTTAGGGTTGAGGGAGTAAAAGGAATTATAAAAAAATAAATAAAACTTAATAACTCTTGAACCAAACAAAGAGTTTCGATCACATTTTTATCATAGATGATGTTTGTATTATCTGACCAGCGAATGAGTTGGGTTGATTTTGAGTTTAACGTCCCGTTCAGCAGCGAGGCTATATGAGACGTGTACCTACTGATTAACGTGGAATCGGAACCACATGAGCTCCCGCCGGGAATCGAACCCGGGTCTCCCACGCTAAAGGCGCGTACGCTAACCGCTTATCCACGGAGGAGCTCACCAGCGAATGAGTGCGGGCGGACGGTTTTGGAACTAAAATACAATCAACAGTGTTTGTAACCGGATTACTTGTAATTAATCTATCACAGTTATTTTTGTCCTGTTCGTAATAAACCACTTCACGCATATGTTCAAGTTAAGAGAAACACAGTTTCAAACACGGGAGTCTCTGGCGGGGGAGGAGGGGGACGCGTTTCCCCCAATGTTTTGAAGCACAAAATATTCTATATTTTATTCTAATTTAATTTATATTAACGACAGAATAACATATAAATACTATTATATTTATTTGGTATATAATATTCAGGTTGTGAAAGATTATAACACAGTTCTTGGTACTCCAAAGGGAGTCTGTGAAGATAAGCAGAAAGGTAAGAAATAGAATCGAATATTATACACAGGTTCGGCTAGGTAGTGCCATTTTAATCCCTTTAGTTGATGCCCCCCCCCCAAATTTTACATGGTAGAGACGCCAGTGGTTTCAAAAGTTATAGTACCTATTTCCAGAACACTTGAAGGGAGTGCAAAAAAAGTACATACACCTTCTATATTAATTTGGCAATAACTTGCTAATAAACCTCAGTGTTGTACAAAGAAACACTACGAACTTCGTAGCTTTAGAGTGTAAGGAATTCTTACTTCTTCTATTAACAAAACCTCGAAGTTCATCTATATGAATCTAAGTTATAATTGGGTAACTGCGTTTTAGTTGTTTAAAGCCAGTACTATTGTGTTATTTTGAGATAAGACATCTTCGGAATTGCGATCAAGTTGGGCCATGTAATCTCCGATCGACTATCTAAGCAGTGTGTTGAATAACAAAATTCTTTTACATTGAGATCATTTTCGGATGTACTGCGAAAATCCGGTGAGAGAGAAACTGATAATCTTTCACCTCCATACTCTAACCACCTCCAAAGGAGACTTGAATCCTCCTCTGATGGTAGATAAAGATAACTCTCTCTGATGCCTAACCTGCCATTATTTATCATGGTTGGGAATTTTAAAAATCCAGTGTTTCTGCCATATTTTGAAAACTTTATTTAAAAGAAATATACCCAGTGTTACTTTGGAGGCGATAGGGGAGCGATTGAAGTTTAAAGTGGGATGCCTCACAATTGAAGGTTTCTTGTACTTCCAAGGAATTGAACTCCAGTGAAATTCAGAAAAAAATGAATTATGAATTAAAAAAGAAATACAAAATATATTTTCAGGGTAACTCTTACAGGCGTTATGTTATACAATTAATGCTACTTCTCAAACTGATTAGAGTGAACAGATGAATATTTGAATAACAAAATCATTTGCATAAGTTTCTCAAAGTATCAAGTTTAAAAACAAAGTTTGTCTTTCATTGTTATAACTTTGCACAAAGATACCGGTGATAAAACAATTGCCAGAAAATCACGCTTCTTTAATCAATTCATGAAAAAGATGAGTGCCCAAAAAGACTTCTTGCAACCATACTTAGCACATTTTAATACTTAGACTTGAAATAAAAATACAGCTGTTTAAAGATGATTGCCTTTGTCTTTGAATTTCTTATGTGGACAACAATATAGGGCTTTTCAGATAGAGGAGGGAAAGGGATAGGTTTCGTTAAACAAGACCGTTCATCTGATATGTTTGAACTATATGCAACTTGTGCTTACGGGCAAAACTCAGTCCTCTGAAGTTAATCGACAAATGATTATGTATTGCAGGCACAAAGATAACACTAGGCTCCAAAGTTTAAAATTATATTTTGTGTGAAAACAGACAGTAGAATTAATTCTTTGTCACGTGAGACCTAGAGTCTGAAAGAAATTTAGAGTGAGTTCAAGGGGAATTTCTGTACTCATAAATAAAAATTGTGAGTTTATCAGGTGTTGAAGCAATGATACGCTTACATTATCCATACGCTGATGTTTTATCAATACTTTTATTCCACATTTACCAAAAGGCTCGATTGCGATAATAATCCTAAAACAAAAATGCATTGTAATCAGATTTTACATGCCAATGCCGAAAGGCAAGTTATCCAATCAAATAGCCCTTTAAAAAATGAAGGAAAAATTTCTTCTTCACCTACTTTTTCTCCCAAAGGGTTCGCATTCATTGAAAAAATGAAATGAAATTTCTTTAATTTAACGTCCCATTATTATACTCTTTATGCTATAGAAGACGGATGATTAATGAAAGTGAAAGATTGTAAAATTAATTTTTGAGCTCACTCGGATTTCACCCTAGAACCACGTACAACAAAGGCACGTGCGATAGCCAATAGACCAACGGAGAAAACTTCCACAGTTCTCAAGCATAAAGGTATCGGAATTCTATCTTGGTTAAAACTCGAGAAAATAATTTACCAACCGATAAACACACATTTAAAACAAACACAAGCATCGCGAGCCTTAACTTTTTTAAAACTTACAGTTACAAGGTATTGCGAAAGTCTCTAAGCTATCAACCCTAATTAATCTTTTAGTCATTGGCATTGTTATTCCTGTTTTACAGGTTGCTCCTGTCTTATAATGAAATCAAATAAAACGCAATTTTTATACAATCTGCCTAATAAATGGTAGAAACTCAATTGCGTGCTATGCTGTTCTTAAATTGTTAATTTCCATGCATGTGTCATTATCCACACTACATATGCATTACTGCAGGAGTAACCATTCCTGCATTCAATAACAACTGTATAATTTATAGCGCTCTTATTAAGCGAAACAGATTAGGCTACTTATGACATGCAAACTGCAACTTTTAGAAATCGTTGGATACACTGCAGAGTGACGCTCTCCGCTCCCCTGTCCCACCGCGCTTACCAAGAAACTGATGTAAACACAACAGCAGCGACCTCCTCGAAAAACTGCACTAATATTCTGGTCAGGTTATACCTGGGATGAATTATACAATTTCACTTTGACGGAACAACGTAGGAAATGGGAAGGATTGAGATATATACAAAAATCAATAAATATGTAAATAAAAGTGATCATGTAGGTGAGTTAATAACGTGGGGTCATATATGTAAAAATGCAAATAAAAATGACTGTCATTGCGACTTCAACACATTTAAACCACAGAACCGATCTTAACCAAATTATCAAAATAGAAGACATTTGGAGATGCGGTAGTTTCGCCATATTCCTTTCACGGTAGAACTTAGGTTAGGAGGAGAAGAGGGAAGAGAGAGAAAAAAAAATAAAACGTAATAACTATTGAACTAGGTTACCGTCCTCGATCAAATTTTCAACATGGATTACGTTCGAGCCTGGAAAGTTTTCTTTAAATATTTTCCTATTGGCACTAGACCTAAGAGGGCGGGATGGGAGTGGAGATTAAAACTTAATAGAATTTAACTCTTAAACCACTCAACGGATCTCGATCAAAGTTTCAACATACATCACATCTGTCGTGGAATAATTTCTATCACACCGTGCCCGCAACTCGACGAGAGAGAGCGATATATAATATCAACGAAAATAACCAATTTTCAAAGAGTGCTTTAGTAATAGTAAAATTGGAACTTCTTACTATTTCTCCTTAATTTAATCCAGCGAAATCGGGAGCGTCATAGATTTGAAGACATCTTAAATTTAAGTAATTATCGAGAAAATCTTCATTAAAAATATTACTTACGTGTTATTAAATTTTCTTTGCTAGTGATAAATACTTTAAATTTTGTATGATAATCAAGTGCACAGGACTTGCTGCTTCGCTAACTTTTATTATCATTATTACTAGTAATAGTACTATCAGTATTAGTATTATTATTATAACAGTGTATAACCATCAAATTTAGACGGTTTCTATCTGGAAACTAAATAATATTCAACTGCAGATGTCAGTAATCATCAAGTCTTCAGGAGGCAAGGACGTCATTCACGATATTCTGCATTTGAGTTTCGGAATAGCAAGTATTTGTTGTTCAAAATTGCTCGGCATGGTTTGAGGATTAACTGCTCGAGTTTCTTGGCCACATCCCCTTTACTATCAAACCGAACTGAAAAGTGAGAAAGCCAACAGCTCACCCAACCAAACCGGATTGAACCGAGTCGATGGTTCATCCCAACCAAGCTGGCTCGAGCTTTTCACTCAGTTGTACCGAGCCTAGCCAGTAGATATCACTACCAGGGTTGATCTTCTGCTTCGGTTCAAAAACTCGGCTGTGCAGGCCTCAGCCTTGATGGTAAGAACTACAATACATATTGATGCTCAAGACATATGAGACTGTCTCGTTATAAAAGTCTTTTGTAATATCGTTATCGAGACGAGAAAGGATGTGAGTAGTGTGACTTTCGCTTTCCAGCCTACTCAAGCAGTGATTTTAAAACGTGCTAGAACGAGATGAACGAGCTGTACGAGCTGAAACGCATTATTGATATCGCCCCAACGACAGAGGTTGGGATACATTGCCAACCGTAGTAACGAATTTTCTCGCGTGATTGAGTAAAATAGAAAAAAATAGTTTAACAGGTTAAAATTTTTCTAGCTAAAATAATGGTATCTCATCGGATTCAGGGATCTTACGAGTATTCCATCAGACACGGTATTGGCGAATATTTGGTATAATTTTCATTCAATTCTTGAAATGTGTTTTACCTTCGTTAGTAATACTTAAATCACGAGTAAGTAATCAAGATGCCCGTATATATGAAAAAAGCTTATAAATAAATAATAAATAAATGGAATTTTTACCAACGTACAAGTCTCAGAGTCCTAATAATCCCAATATTCTATTAATTTGATAAAAACGGATATTTATATTTAAAATATCAACGATTAATATCAAATCATTCGTAATGTGTGTTAAGTTTGTAGAGGGTAATCCATAAATTTAACGCTGTAAGAGGACAAGTATTAATCATTTTCGAAAGTATCTGAAGTGTAACTCTTTGGTTACAATTTCCGAGAGTCATTCCAGCAAATTTTCATAGCCTATAATATTCTTGTAAATATCAATTTAATATATCAAACACACACTCAATCATATATATATATATATATATATATATATATATATATATATATATATATATATATATATATGTGTGTGTGTGTGTGTGTGTGTGTGTGTCTGTGTGTGTGTATGTGTGTGTGTTTAGTTATGCATGCAGATTTATTCATTCTTTCTTTCCATTATCAACGCTTTGATAACCATTTACTTAGAGTAATACTTTAAGAATTCTCTTTTCTCCGGAAAGCAATCGAAACTTTTAAATTGTGAAAATTATGTCCCTGCACTTTTTTTTTTGAGAATACAGAACACTACAATTCTTTTAAATATGTTGGTGAACAGATATGGAACCATGTATAGTTTCGTCCACATTCCGTATTCATCCTTTATGACGGAAGATATGTTATTTGTTTCAACATAAACAACTGGTTTTCCTTTTATTAAGTATGTTTAGAAGACTGGGTTTCCCTATTTTCTAAATTAGCAGTGACTTCAAAAAATTCATTTCACCCTTCCACGGGCTCCAAATTTGTTAGCGATGGTAACGTTCTTCGATAACTTCCAATCGCACAATAGCTTACGAAACATTCTGCTTGTGCTCAGTCGATAATAAGCGTATAAGAACTTGAATTTTCATTAGATTCCTGATCCAAGTAGTTTGGTCGTCATTTCACTACAATCTGATAAGTCTAATGAATTCTTTATGGCTTCGTTCTTTTTTCACTTTTGCATTTGAAGAATAACTACAAGATCATTGTTTTTTAGTTTCAGTTGATTACAATATTTTTGCCACAGTTTTGATAGGAACAGTAGGACCCTGTACGGGATAACCTCTTGGGAGTAGGAAATCAAGTGAAATTACCATCCTATGGGTTACATTAGGCTGACGTGACATTTTTTTTTTTAGCTAAAGTTCGATTAGCGCATTTCATTATGGCACATTCAATGCAGCTATGAATGAAATGTTAATAGTTTTTATCAGAAAATTCCAATAAAAGGTTGATTTACAAAATTTACAACATATCATACCTCCAAAGTTGCCGATTGAGTTGGTAATTTTAGTAATACTATTAATAAAATTCTCAGGTATTACTAACAGCCAACGATTTACTTTCAACTGTCTTGTATAAAGTAAATGTTGGAAAATAGTCATTCCGGCTGAGTATGAATTACTTCCATACTCTCTTTTCATTATTTTGAATAACATATCACTTTGCTGATTTGCACGAGTATCATTCAAATCTATGGCTAAATATTGAGATTTTGCTAAAAATTACGTAATGCGTTTCAAGCTTGACAGGTATTTTTGCTGGATACCCTCTCAAAGTGTGAGCCAAAAATCCGTTCTCTGAAAAATTGTTGAAGAAAACTAATTTAAACTTCTGTAATTTTATCAAATTCCTAGTTGTTCTGGGGCCAAGGCTCTTTGGTATGGACGCATGAGACACATCGGCATTGACTATGTGAATATATTCAGTGCGTACTAAGACATCCAAAAGATCTATTATAGTTGAACCATTAAGAGAGATTTCCCATTGGGTTCAAACAGTCGACTGTCGAATCTTCCTCTCCAAAATTGGAACCCCTCCAAAAATTCCAAAAAGCGTCACTTAGGATGTGGAAGAGTAGGGAACGTCTGGCTGATTTGACGTCAGTGTATTGTTTACAATTTCACGGATATTGTCAGTAGTGTAATAACCTACTCCTGGGCAAAAATTCCAGGCCAAACCAATTTGGAAATATCTTTGACCAGCAAAGATTGGGGAGGGTGAGATTGGGAAGGGTGCTTTGCACATATGCTTTTATGACATATACAACCATAAAAAAACTTATAACTATATCTACAACTACTTTATCTTATAATGTCCCCATGGAAGGATATGTATTCCATCTATTAAAACACATCTCTTACCATCTACAGAACTTAAAGCTAACTTATTTACTTCTACAATGTACAAATAGTGTTTATAGCTTCTGATTAAACTCATTGTTTTATAATATTCTTTTTGATTAAGTAAAGAGTCTTTATAATCGTTAAATGTGATTTCTTTACTTATAACATTTTTCCATGCTCCTCTGTTTTTTTACATTTATCTTTTTCGAGCTTGATTAAATACATTTTTGATTCTAAACCAATAAATTCTTCTATGATTGTTCCTTTAAGTTCATCTTTCATCTTGCCATGTATCCTCTTATTGATGTGGGGCATCTTATATCTGTTATGTTTGGAGTAATCACTCGTGTCGGAGTAATTCATATAATTTTCATGTCCTTGTACACATCTTCTGTTCGAATTTGATAAATGTAGCTATCTGTATCTGTCTAACAATTTATATTTTGTCTTGATACTTAGGTTTCATCACAATATATTGAAAATCACACATTAAATGTTTTGATAAATCTAAAATTGACAAACCCACGTAAATCAGCTTGTTAAATTCTACTTGAACTTTATTCATATGAACAGCTACTAAATTTGCCGTAAAAACTGTAATTCTTTTATAGTTTGTTTTTTTATTAGCTTCTCAAATTTCTTCCCATCACTTACTAGTTTAATGTTAATTCTTTTCCTAATATTTTCCATTGTCTTCCCGAATACTAAATTATTCATAAGCTTATAGACGTCGTTCTCAAAACCATTTGTTGCTCTAGTTCTCATCTGTGTCTTTAAATATATGTAATTCTTTAACCAATCTGATTGTTCAAATTCTATTACACGATGAATTTTCCTAAGTTTTAATCCAAGTAAAAAACATTGTTTTAAATTTGGATAGTGAATTACATATTTTTCCTTATCGTATAAAGTTGTTAACAGTTTTGATTTTTCAATCCAGGTGAGCAAATGTTTTGAGTTCTAATGGGTAGTCTTTGCGATAGTCATGTACTTCTTTCTGATATTCAAGATCTACTTCTAATATATAACCAGTATCAGAATCATCAAGTATATTTGTGAAAACTGTTACTCTTATTTCGTTTTCACTTAACCATCTAAATCCCTTAAATGGTAGATTTGTCTCATAGCCCATCCATACAAGTTGTTAGCATCCAAGTACATTAAGTAAGAACCTTGTTTATTTCCATCGTAACCTTCCATATACTTATTGTTTGCTTTTAAATATCTTTTACTATATTGTGAAATTCCATCTCATACTTTTTCTATCTTCAGCGCCATATCATAATCTGTTAATAATGCAAATTCTATATTTGTCATCTTTAACATTGCATCCCAATTTAAACGGAGTACTGTCATATACCAAGCTTGATCAAGACCATAAGCATTAAGACATGTTTCTCTAAAGTTGTCAAACACATCTGCTAATAATAACACATCAGTTGTTAGATATAGGTCATGGTACTGTCCGAGATTATTAATTTTAAATGTTTTCCACACTTTTTTGCATGCTTATAATTCTCATCACTTATATGTGTTAGTAAGCGTGTTGAAGAATGCTTCCTTTGGCGGTAATTGTCTCTGTCTAAACTTATTCCAGTCACTAATATAATCGTACGGGTAAACATCTTTTCTTGTTACAAGGTTAAATTGTCCTTCATTAGGGTAGAAGTGGTGTGTGTGAGTCATTTCTTCTCTTGTTAGGTTTGATGATAATTTGACTAGACTACATGCCATAAATCTAAACGAATCTATGAATTTTAATTTGATAGTTCCAATTTTTTACTGAATGAAATGTAGCGTTCTTCATTATTAGGTAATAAATCAATTGCTTCTTTATTACATACAAGCTCTTGAATGAATAAATGTGAGTCGTATCCTGTTAAGTTATTATAATGACTGGTACAAGCTTTGGAACTTTAACTTTTAAATTACAATTATTCCATAAAGCAGCTATAAACTCCACTGTTACATTATCATGATGTTTAACTTTATAGTTCTTTTAGTGTGTTTTTCTTTATAGTATTAAATAAATTCGAATTAATTTCACTCTCTTCTCTGTTTCTTTGTTAGAGGCAATTTATTATTTTGCTTATAAATGTTTGATAATTTTTTAGCTTCTTTCTGCAATTTATTTATGAACCTTCTAGATGCATTTTCCCTCTAAACAAAATAGGTTCGGTTTCAGTTCCATCACTTCTTAAAATGTGATAACCAAATCCAGAAGGTTTATGTTGTTGATATTTTTGTATATGGTTTATTTTCTGATTAACATTCTTCACATCCCATAAGCTTATGTATTAAGAATTCAAAATAGGCATAGATTATAAAGGTCGTTTTCATTTTATATTGATAGTTCTTAAATTTAACAGTTCTTATCTAATGCACTTTGTGAATAAAAGTATAGCAATCATCTATCACATAAGTATTTTCGAGGTCTCAATTTATTCATTTCAGTACTAATATACTTAGGTCTTCAATTGAACAATAATGTTTTTTTTTACTTTTTCTTCAACATGTTGTTTTATATATAATAAATTTACATTTTTTCATTTTTGTGTGTGTGATGTAATATATAGATAGGATATCATACGGATAGACATTTGTAGAAATATTAAGTAATTTTTCCAATTTATAATATCGCTTAGTTTTACAGCAAAATGAATATATTTTAGTTTAGATTCTAAGTTTGACAATAGTTCATTATTTTTTGGTACTCCTTTCAGGATGCGAATTTGTATGATATAAGCCTCTGTATAATGAATATAACAAGCATTTTTTAGCTTCGTTCTTTACAGTAATTACTGCCTTTTTGTTTTGAATCCTTTTAGGTAATTCTATGTATGATGATCCTCTGTATGGTACATATTTAACGATTGCTAGTTCTAAAGAGATAATTTTTATAAAAGCCCAGCCAGAACCTCTACCTTGAAACTCATCCATTCTTGTTCTTAAAGATTGTTTCATATTAGTCTGTGCTTCATTTAAATTGCTTGATTGATATATTTCTCGGTTTTCAGTAATAAAGTTAAAGTGTTTAATTTCTTTTCCTTTCTTATATTTAGAATTTAAATATAGATTAATTTTCAATGACCCATGTTTTTGGAAGCTGAGTTGTATTTTGTTTAATGTAGCTTTAGATGTTGTTTTAATATAATGTTCTAATGGATCATCTAGTTTATATTGTGTTGTGAATCTCCATGTTTCTAATTTTGATTTCAATGTAGTATTTTGACGTCTTACATTTATTGGTATTGATTCAATTTTGATTTTCGGTTCTTCAAGTACCTTTTTTAAAATGGAAACAGTTTTAAAGCTCTCTTGCTACCTAATCTCTTAGGTTTTGGTTTTTCAAAGATGTCTTCTTGAAACGGAAATGTTTGTTTTGTTTTGTTTATCTTCGTGTTCTTTAATACGGATAATAAGTTCTGCTTTTCTTAATCGGGAATAACCTTTTATTCCCTTTTCTCTACATAAGCTTTTCAGTTCAACTATTGTATTCTATAAAAATAAATTAATCATTTTCATTACCTAGTACAACAGCTAATATTCATGTGACGTAGGAAATCTCGATGTCTATCAGCATATTGTATTAGGACATGGCTTTCATGGGAATAACCAATCAAAGTTAGTAATGATCTAATGAAAACTAATTCATATTTATCAATGTGCCTCACCAAGAAGAGTTTTATTTCCACTGTAATAGAAATCTAACATATCGTCATCATCATATTCCCAAGGGTTAACGTTTACTATGGGTTGATATCTTCTATGTTCTTCTGCTAAATCGCACAAAAGGTCATTAGCGTAATAATAATATTCTTCTTCACCTGCTAATAAATCATCAAAAGCTCATCATCTTCCTCTTCTTACAACGAATCGGTAAAACAAAATTTATCTTTATAAACTCTTTTAAACTCATCTGATAAAGTTTGACACTTTGATATTAGATAGAAGTTTATTTAATCATCGTAATATCTCTTAAAATTTTCTGATAAATTTTGAAGCATAGAGATTTTTTTGAAAGTCAATTTTGTTATCATATTTTCTGATAAATGTTTCAGACAATTCACCTTCGCAAATTTGATTAAATTGTTCTTTAGTTAAATTCTTGAAGACTCCATCAGATAGCATCATAACATTAGATTTCAATATGGCATCAACTAAGTCTTTACAGTTCTCTATTCTTGATTTTTTTTAAATAAATGATCTAGCATACCCAATGATATCCAAAAATTAATTTTGTCTTCGATATTTAAATAATTACACGCGTGGTCAAATATAGGCTTAACAGCAAGTATCGACTCCTTTTCTTTACATAAGTTTTTCAATTCAACTACGGTATGTTTAATTAAATTCATAATTACTCTTTCGTTTTTTAATATGAAAAAATAATTTAAATCATTTTCGTTATCCAATACAACAGCTAATACTCATTGTGACATTGAAATTATGAGGTTTATTAGCATATTGTATTAGGACAGGGCTTTAAGGAGCCAGCGTCCTATTTTTAGGACACTTAATATTTTATTTTTTAAAACAAAGAAGAATAAGGTTGGATGGTTTTGCTAATAACAGAGGGCAATTTGAAACCTGTGTTAATGTACTGTAATTTTCTTGGTATTTTTTTCCTTTCGCTTTGTAAATGACAAGCGTTTAAACTTATGTATGTAAGTTAGTCCATTTGGGAATGGTGTTGGGAACGTTATTTTTTATTTTAGTTGAAACAATGCATTTGGTTTATACGTATTAAGTAACAATAGCTTTGCCGCAAACAAAATACAGAAAAGTTATTTTAGTTTTCTTTATAATTTTCAATGCTATAGATGTTGGAACATTGCTGTCCTATAAAAAGGACGCTGGGCCAAAGGATTATACTACCAAGTGATAGAAACCAATATATACAGAGACCTACTTCTTTGATTTTTCCGCCTTTTTACTCTTATCATTCATTGTTAAACATTTAAAAACATCTATTGGTGTTGTTCTCAAAATTCAGCGCAGTTTACAATATCTAAGCTTTTAGTATAGCTACAGCTTCCATATAGTGAGGACTTACATCAATTGCCTACAAAAATGACTAGCACAAAGGCTCTGTCGATACAAGAGATTACTGATATATTGAACGATCCCAATTTCCCTGATGATGATGTTAATGTAAATGTTGTTGTTCTTCCTCCTGATCCAGATGAACTTACTGATGAAGAGGAGAGGGATGATGATAAATTGGAGAAAACGAAGTAACTGACGTACCCGGAGAATTATTAATAGATTTCAATACAGAAACACAGACGACTGATTGCGTTGAAAATGTTAGTAAAGAAGACTCAAAGGAAGTAGACCCTAGCACAAGCTCGTCAGATATGCATGGAACACCTATGAATAAAGATATTAGTGGTAGGAAAAGAAAATTGCTTAATAATAGTGTCCCAGTTTGGAGAAAAATGGACGCATCATATACAAGGCTTCCCCAGATTGGTGTACAAGCTGAGAAGACCTTCAGTGAACCAAAGCAGAAACTTGTGAACAAATTACCTACAGAGACATTCGAGTGTATTTTTAACAGTGACATAGTGGAATATATAGTGAAGGAAACAGTTCGGTATGGTGTGGAGATAAAGAATGATCCTCATTTTCAGTTGTGTGACGATGAACTGAAGATAGTTATAGGGATTCTTTTATTCAGTGACTACCACAAACTTCCACGTGAAAAACAATATTGGAGTGAGGAGGAAGATTTAGGTGTTAACATACTGAGAAAAGCTATGCTACGAAATCAGTATTTGAAAATAAAACGTTTATTGCATTTCAATCATATTAACTTAGCAAACCAGCAAAAGGATGATAGAGGTTTCAAAGTTCGGCCTCTTATTACAAAAGTAAACAATTCGTTTTTACAGTGGGGTATTTGTGATAGTGATATGAGTGTTGACGAAATGATAGAGCAATATTTTGGCCATGATCGCTTGAAAAAATTTATCAAAGGAAAGCCGATACGATTTGGCTATAAACTGTGGGCATTATGTGGTTCTGACGGTTATTGTTATAAATTTGGTCTCTACTGTGGAAAGGATACGAAGGTAAATGAGAGTAATAATGACAACATGTATAATGGTAGAGAAAATATTCCTTTAGGTTCTAGACTGGTTCTCAATATACTAGATGTCGTAGATGATCCAAAAAGTCATGCTATATATTTTGACATTCTTTTTCACAAGTAGAGATCTGCTAATTCATCTTCCTGAATTGGGATCAGAGCAACCGGTACTCTGCAAAGTAATCCTGTGTCTCAGTGTCCATTGACTGATTCCAAAGAGTTGAGTGAACATGCACGGTGTTCATATGATTACAGATTCGACAAGGATGGGGAAGTTCTCATTGTCAAATGGAGTGACAACCATACAACATACCAATGTTGTAATTGGTACAAATTTTGACATCATACATCCTGTTTCGCGAGTAAAGAGGTGGACCTGACAACATCATGAACATATTAGAATTGATGAGCCACGCGTTATAACATCCTACAATAAACACATGGGAGGTGTCGATCACCACGATTGGCTAGTTCAAAAATTTAGAATTGGTATAAGGGTCAAGGAGTGGTATTGGGTGATATTTACACGGATTATTGACATGATGATCGTAAATTCATGTATTGTGTTTATGAAAGCAACCGAATACAATATAGACCTTTTGACATTTAGGCGTAACATTGCTGTCACATATCTCAAACTTGGTGGCCTAAGACGACTGGGACGACCTCCAAAGTCATACTCTTCAAAGATATTCAATGATATACTCTATGATGGAAGGGGTCACTTCATGATGAAAAGGAAGAAGCAAAGAAGATGTCAAGGTGATGGATGCATTTCGAAGCCATTATCGTACTGCGAAAAGTGTAATGTCACATTGAGTTCAAAGTGTTTCGTGAAATACCATGAAGGAAAGGAAAAATAAAACTTGACAAAGTCAGAACATGCGAAACAAACTAGAACAGGTAAATCAGAATTAAAAAAAATAGCAAAATCTATAGTGCAAACCTGACAGTTGAGTGTAAGGAATATTTGTATGTTCTGTTATGTGTGTTATGTTGTATTTTGTATAATTTTCATAAATATATATTAATTTACTAAAATCTACTTATCTATCCATCTAAATCGAGAAATATTCGTGCTTCGTTAGATAGGCTTTGGTCACTTACTGCAGTCTAGTCTTCTACTAAGGCCTAGAGGGGCCTAGCGGTAAAGTTGAATTGCTTCACTAATACAGCAGAAAATAAAAACTTTAAGTTTTACTCCCACGGTTATGCCGGCTTGGCTAAAGAAGATGCTGATGATGAGAAACGAATAAACTGGTGGAATGAAGAAAGTGGGAGGAAATGGGAGAACGCCAAGAAAACCCCCCACACGGTGTTCGTCAACCAGAAAATCAACTTCGCTCGAGCTGTGATTGAATCAGGGACTTTACGCACCAGAGGTGAACACTCAACCACTAAGCCACCGTAGCTCACTAAAACTAAAGAATGTGATTAGTTAGGAAAACGTTAGCTCATTAGTATATCAGAAAGGACCAGGGTCCTATTTATAGGACAGGGCGTAAGACACACCTGATGCAAAAGAAAAATCAAAATCTTATATTTTCGTGATATTTAATCAATAATAAACTAAGATAACCTGCACAAGTGAAATAAATCAGGAAAAAAAAATAATTTGGTCCCAAACGGATAATGCAAATAACCCATCAAAGTTAATAATGATATAATGAAAACTAATACATTTTTGTTGTGCTTTTCTCAAATATACCTAATCATGGTCGTCACTATACTAATTTGATAGTGGTGTATATCTTTCTAGTCCTGAATTTTCTTTTAATATCATCACCTTTCCTTTTAATCATATTTGTTTTTCTAATAGTGCTGCTAAGAGCTTAAAATCTTCCTGAATTAGTTTAAATCTATCATGTAATAAATCAAAATGTTTCTTCATTTTTTATTATATAGAAAATTTTGTTTTTTTCATCCCTACGAATTAAGTTTCTACATAGGATTAGATTTTAACCGATCATATAAACAATCAATTTCTTTAACCAAATCTTCTTCTGATATTGATGTCCAAAACCCATTACCCTTACCTTTACGAATATCTAATTCTTGTTGCACTAGGTTGAATAACTTAATACTACTAGGATCTCTAAACTTTTCGTATATTATCTAATGATCTCGATATTTTTCTTCTGCTTCATGAAGATGTTTATACAGACTTCTCTTTTGACATCTGATAGCATAATAAGGGAAAGGACCATTAAGTTTGTTCCTTTTGTGTATGATTAGGCAATTATCTTTTGAAACATCATCTGTATATGGTGCTGCTAATTCATTTAAGTTCTCGTTTTAAATTATTAATCTTTCCATTGTTTGTTCTATTTCTTCTACTCTTCTTTGCATCTCTCCTTGCTCTTCTCGAATGTGTTCAAAACTAGAAACAAAAAATAGTCTTCGATTATATCATAACATTTGTTATACAAGTCTTGTGATATCCATAAGTGTATAGCGAGAAATATCATTTGGTAAACATATGTTGAGGAGATAATGACGTTTGCTTCTGTGTCTCCTCCACCGTTTACTAAATACTTAGAGCGACTCCTTGAATTCCGGAAGTCGGATTTCTCATCATAGTATCTTATTAGTTCTTTTGATTGTCTATTTTCTAACCAGTGATCAAACCTTTTACCACCAATTGTACATAACTTAGTAGCATTGAAGTAACGTGTGTTCTTATCTATAATCAGTTTAAAATCACCAAAAATACCATACCAATAGTTATCTTTAATCTGTTCGTAGCAAATATCGTCCAAACTACCCATTAGTACTCGTATTCATTGTTTAGAAAATTTTCTTAACTTTATTTCGTTACCGGGTAGTTTTACTGAAGTGTCCAGAATCCCGGGAACTTTGAAGTTTGTTGTAGTAATCTAGTAACTCTTTTGAATGTTTATTTTGTAACAAGCGAGCAATCATTTTAGAGCGACTCCTATTATTAGAGAAAGCGCTCATTTCTGGATCGTAGTAACTTTCCATAGCAATAGTTATCTTTATCCTGCTCGTAACATATCTAATTCAAACTTTGATCTATACTAACCTTTTATGGTTATTATTATATAAAAGGCATTTATATATTTACATTACAACATCACTATTATATATCCAGCTATTATGTGAATCGTCAAATCCTAACCATTTAACGTATACTTTGTCAACTTTCTTTCTCAACACCTTTTCCACCAAGTATTCATCCTTATGTTTGGTCTTTAATAGTTGTTGTTCGTAAAATCTACCTTGCGCATTTTCTTCTAAATCTTTAATTCTATACGTAGGTGGATTAGATGGAATAACATCGCTAATAACAAGTACTTCTGTTGACCAATTAGGCGTATATCCTTTCTTAAATAACCCTTTCGATTTACTTATACGAACATAATCACCAATATTATACTTCGACTTAACACGCTTATCTTATTTCTGATACACTATATCCAATATTGTTTGCTCATTCTTTTTATCAACTTCTATAGGTTTTAAACCAATTGTTCTATACATACGACTATTATACTCGCTAAATAGTGTTGGTAATATTTCAATCCATTTATAATTTGCTTGTGTTGTAAATTTCTTCCACATGTTTTGTTTAAGAGTTCTATTTAATCTCTCAACCGCAGAAGATTTCTTACCCCTATAGGTTGAGTAATGATTAGTCTTATTTTCCTCCATCAACATCTTAAATTCTTTATTGTAAAATTCTTTACCTTGATCAGTTTGTATGATACTAGGTTTTCTCGTTCTTAATATGGATTCAAATGCTTCTGTAACATTCTTACCGCTCTTATCTTTAACACGAACAGCAAACACATATTTTGAGAATACATCTATAGTTGTTAACAAATACTTATAACCTTTGCTTAACTTGGAAACACCTTTTAATACTCCACTACCCATTTCCACAAGATCTGCTTGCCATAAATTATCTATACATTTAACAATACCACTTAACCTAGGATAATTCTTTCAGGAAGGTTTGTGAATTTCTACTATAATGTCATTTCTAATACCTTTACCTTCTTCTAGTCAATCTTTCTTTTTAAGGAATTGAGATTTATTAACACCGCATACAGAACAAATACCTTTTTAATATAGCTTACATTCTTTGTGCTATCCTAATGGTATTTTTCTTCGTATCTGATGATTTATTACTCTTAACACAATACCTCATGTTTATTATATAGAAATTTATAATTCACCATTTGCTAATAGTACAGTAACATTATCATTGTCACTTGATTCGGTTTCGTCTTCATCTTCTTTTTTATATAAATAATAAGCATAAATAATTTGCATTGTATCAAATCAGAATCTTTGGATTGTCTAATTGTTAACTGATCATTTATATAAAAGTGTAATGGAAAATTTTCAACTAAAATGACATTTAAAGATATGTCTATAGTATATGAATTGAGACTTGATTCTACATGCATTAACCTACCTCTATAAAGTAATTTGTAGGTAGCAGCTAAATTATATACAAAGAAGACATCAAAAAAGACAAAAAAGACAAGTTTTTTTCAATATCATATTTTGCCAATCGATATGGTGATTCTACACTTTCTTTTCGTGTAAAATCTTCTTTCACTGATTAAAGTTGTTCTTATGTCACAACATCTTGTTTATCTATAGCATTAGATACATTAACCAATCTTTTATTCTTAAAATCAACCCAGGATGTATAATTTCACTTAGAAATTTCTTTTCTAGTTTTAATGTTACCACAAATATCCATTATTATTCTATACCAAATTTTTTTTACGAAAAGTCTTTTTGTACACTACAAGAAACAATAATTGTCCTTCTTCCATAGCAGAAAATTTATTTGGTTTAATCGTAACTATATCGTTCTTGTTAAAGCTAAAAGGTAACTTCAATCAAAGTATCGCCGAAATCTATATATAAAAAGTATTTATTTAAGGCGTAATTCCACGTGCATTACTTTATCATTATAGAGAAATTTGTCGCCATTAGAGAGATTAAATATTCTAAAAATTGGCTTCTTAACGCTTTTATCTTTCAATCGATATAATAGGGTCAAGTTTCTTTCTGCATTATTAAATTTTTGGTGTCCCTCTTTAACATTTGAATGTCTTCTTCTGTAGCATACATCTTAGCATCAATCGCATTTTTCGTGACATATGTGTCTTATAACGTTTTTAATACATTTTCAAATCGTTTCCTATCGTTCACTAATTGACTATCAATATTGGATTCTAATGATTGAAGTTGTTTTACGTTAACAACATTATTTAAATTGTCTGATAGTTTTAATTTATCTACACTAATATTAACACCACTTAACGCACTTTCAACATTACCAAAGATATCCATTATTTAATATATAAAAAATTATATCTATTTAACAGCGAGAAGAACAGTTAAACGAGCGTCACAAAAATCAATCAAATTACCATTCTTATCTCGAATTGAAACTTTGAAATTATTAAATTTGTTGTGATGTATTGGGAAAAATATCTTTTCTCTAGGCTCATATATAATTGGTTATCTAAATTTTGCATTTGTTCTAAATATTACAATTAAAACTGTTTCGTTATGTGTTGTATCATTATGTTTTAAAATCATACCCTCTGCTAAATCACAGCGAATATTTATAGTATAAAATGGAAGAAACTTTGACATCTTATCTCCAACATGTTCTATGTTCTCGACCAAGTTCTTCTCACTAAAACCTAATACGCTATTACTGGTATCTAAAATAATGTTACAATATCCGTTAAATATTTTAACTATTTCTCTCACTCTCCTCAGTAAATTTAATATTTTTAAAAGTATCGGTGGTGTATGGAAGATTTGATTTAACATATTCTTCTAATTCTCTTTAATTGTATTGACCAGGCTGAACTATGAGTTATTTTGAAAATTGAGGATAGTCAGGAAAGTTATTACAAAATGTTAATTTATTGTATCTTTCTGTAATGTTTGGAGTTAAGTATGTTGTGTAAAATCCTACAAGAGCTATTTCTAAGTTGTTTTCAAATGGGTAATGCAAAGACATTTTTAATACAAATGAATAACCATTTAAATTAAATACTTTATTTATTATATAATAAATAATAAAATTTTTAATTGGAATATTAAAGTAACGTTAACAGAAAAAGACAGAAAGGAAAAGAGGAACGGTGTGTCGTTACCTGATGATATAAGATGTTTAATAGTTGGACCTACTGGGTGCAGGAAAACAACGTTAATGATTGATAATTTCTTGTTAGCACCTGCATGATTAAAATATGCAAATGTTTATATCTATTCTGAAAGCCTACATCAACCTAATTACCAACAGCTAATACAACCTTTCGAGATATAGAATGTAATATTAAAGTCGAAATAGAAGTAGTAAGAAAAAACAACGAAGAGATTATTCCATTAGATGAATGTGAGAATGATTCTGTGGTAGTGTTTGATGATTTGATTTTAGAATACGAAACCACGTTAGAGTATATTTTAATCGAGGTTGTCATAATAGTTTAAACTGTTCCTATCTAGGACAAACATATCCTAAAGTACCAAAACCATTAATAAGAGATAACTTAAACTTTCTTTGTGTCTTCAGTAGAGATGCAAGGGCTCGGAAAAAAACCGGCTTTTTTGAAAAAAAAACTCGGTTTTTTCTGCTTTGCTTTTTTGCTTGGGAAATTTTGGGCTTTTTTTCAAAATACTGCTTTAAATTGATAAAACAGACTTCGTATTGCTTCTCTATAACACAAAAAATCATTTAATTAGTGGTTGATGCTGATAATAATATAAAACATCGAAAATAAACTATGAATTTCGAAAAAATATTTCAAACAATTTTTCTTGAACATATTTACATTATGAATTCCACAGGATTAACCAATGTATATAATAAGAACTTTTTAACCTCCTATATACAAAAGTAAGCAGAGTTGGCAAGAACCGTGGTTGTTTTTGAAAATGCCAAAAACCCGTTTTTTGGGGGATGTTTAAACCAGGCTTTTTTGATTTAGATTTTTTGCTTTATGTATTTATATTACATATTCACAGAAATAAGTTTGTTTCGCCTTGATGTTATTATGCAACAGCGGGGTTATGCCGGAAGAACTCCCATAAGCTTAAAGAACTGCGGTCAATAAATTTCTTAAGTTGAGAATCTCCCGCCCTAGCCATTGGGAAAATCCCGTCATTACTTGAAATGTAAGACAATAACGGGAAAATCCTGTTATTGCTTTGCATGTAAAATTTAAAGGTCAACCATAATCAGTACGCTAAAACTGAGGTATTAAATTACAAATTTAGTACGTAGATACCATTGAAAATCCAATCCAAGCTAATGTTGGAAGCCACGTAGGCAATCGATAAATTTCGCCAATTTCTATCAATATATTTAAGCAATATTGGCTTCTTTATAAAACAACACGCATTTAGGAATGCAGAAATATACAATTTGGTTTGTTTCGTATATTTAGACTTAACATCCTTACGAAATACCAAGGTTATCAAGAAGAAGACTTTCGCTTAAACTGACATCCGAACCGCTACTTTTGGGTTACGCATGAAAGAAGGTTTGTGGTTCGACCGAGAATTGAACATGGGACACATTGATTAAAAGGTGAAAGGGAAATAAAACTATTGCAGGTGGTTTGATATCTGGAAACGTCAACATGAAGTTCACAGGATTCGCATTTTTCATTCTTTTTATTTTTGTTTTAAACCAGTTATTAAAAAAAAGTTGGTGTAAACCAGCCAACCCTAAAAGTAACACTTCTTTTTAAAGAATAAACAAATAACTAGCAAAATAGTATGTAGTATTTCTACTTCAAAATATTCCATACCCTCTTTTTGAAACAAAATAAAATTAAAATAAAACATAAGAGAAATACTTAGATTTATATGATACACTTAAAGGCTGGACATCTAGAGCTTTTGGTTCTGTACATTCTTGAAATTCTACAGTTAAGTTTTATAGAACCACCATCACAGTTTACCCAATAATCAAGTTTTCTGAATTTTTAACAAGAGGGATTCAACATATCATTACGGAACTCCCCCCCCCAAAAAAAGAAAGGATAACGGAATATATTTAAGTTAAGCTAAATACAACTGCACAACAAACATGACTCAGTGATTAGCTTTTCCGCTTCTATCGGGCAGTCCGGGATTCAACCAGCATTCGACCAAACTGACAAAGCTTTTCTTCATTCCATCTGTGAATGTAGAAATAGTGCGTGTACTGTGAGTTGGGCGACTTCCTTTTTTATTGTTTTTAAATCGTTATTATTACTAATTACCAGCAGTGACGGTTTTGCGAAGGTTAGAGGGGCGGTCTTTCGGACTGAAGCCCGTTCCCCAAAGTTACGAAATGTCTGCAACAAACGAAATATCTATTATTTATGCCTTTACTCATAAACTTTAAGCTCCCGTCAAATAAAAATTACGAATGTTTAAAAAAACTAAACATTAGTAAGAAACCCTTCCCAAAATACTTTTCTAAATCCGCAACTGATTCTCAGTATAAAATGATTTTTAAAGTTGTATCCAGAAGATTATTGCTAAACATATAAATCAAACGAAATATTAGTTATGTACTCATAAACTTCAAGCACTTCCCAAATAAAATTAGGACTTTTTAGGAAACGACACAATAAGAAAAAAACCTCCTAAAGTACTTTTCTAAATCCGCTACTGATTATTTGTATAAATTGGTATTCAAGGTTGTGTCCGGAAAATTATTGCTAAATCACTTCACAGCTACAGTATAACAGAAACGTTGAAGTACGGTTTGAGGATATATTGAAGAACGTACGCTTTGACGGATAAATAAAAAACGGGCAAGTTTAACGTTTGCACTAGAAGCTGGAGTACTAAAAGCTCTTAGAAATGAAACACGGATGACAAACTAGAGAAGAAAAAAGATTTCGATAACTCAAAAGTTAAAATAAAGTTAAATAGCCTCTAAAATTATCCTCAAATACTACATTCTTCATGTTAGCTTTAATTCGTAAAACATGTGCTCCATCCATCTTGATGGTGAATTTCAGAGCGAAATATCACATTCAGGTCATGGAATTCTTATCTAACTATGGAATATACTATAAGAAAGCTATTTAGATAGAAAAATCATGAAGTTGAAAAAAGCCAAAATTTCCAAAATTCTCGTTTTTTCCCAAAAAAGCCGGCTTTTTATGTGAAAAAAAACCATCGATTTAAAAAAGCCGGCTTTTTTGCATATCTAGCCTTCAGACAGGACATCGTAAATCTAAAGCATATTAGGAAGAATTTGTTGGATCTGATATATTGTTTGAAAAATTACAATCACTCTGCAATAAGTGTTGGGAAGAAGAGCATGGTTTCTTAAGAATAGATATGACTAGAAAAACGAATAATGGCAAATATAGAAATAAAATTAAAGACTTTTTTAAAGGATAAACCGGAGTAAAAAGCGCAAGCGAATGTACACTCATGTCCAAAATGATTGCCTTTTATCTATAACTGCCGTTTTGTAAGAATATAATTTGATATGATTTTGCAGGGTTCTTTTGATACTGATACTGTGTGTATAATCGGTAATTTCATAGGAAAAGCATTATAAATACAAAAATTGGAATGGGTGAAACAAAATGTTGCTAAAAGGACAAGAAAGTTTTATTTTCGTTTTATTGTTCTTATTTGCTGCTCTTTTTGACATGAGATTTTCCACATACATTTCTTTGCCAATTATACACATATTAACATTATAAGAAATACCGGGCGAATTCGTTATCAAATTTTATTCCTACAACAACATACTTACAAACATGCGACAATAATTTTGGACATGAACGCGGATGAAGTAATATGTTATGTTACGTTGTGTTATATTTTTTATTTTTTCTTTATATAATAAATGGATGTTAATAAAGCTAAGAATTGTATAAAGTTAAAAGAAGTACTTGCTAAAAGATTTAAGGAAACCAAATAAGCTACTCGAAGTAAATATGAGAAATATAAAGAGCAAGCTCAACCTGTTTTCGATGCAATTAAAGATTTAGAACAAGATATATCAAAAGTTGCAGAACAAAATAAAAATATAATTCAAGAGTTAGTTCCAGTTGTAAATAAAACCGCGAAAATAGATTCAAGCATATTAGTAACACATCCTATATGTTAGAGTTCAATAAGTGAAAGTGATACGCTTATAACAAGAAATAAAATATGAAAAATCACATTAAGTATAAAGTAGAAGGAATAGAATCTTTAGCAACTTCCCATTTTGGTAAGATTGTTTTGAGATATTTAGCAACTACAGTTGATAAAAGTTTTGGAATACAACCATATGATAAAGATGGAAAAAATATATATATATGATAGGGGATACAGACGTTAAAATTCATGGTGATGATTTAGTTCTTAATAATCGACATTACACAAGAACAGAAGGTTTATGGGAATTACTAATAAAGCATAATCCAAAAAACTACAATGAAGATGACCTAGAAAAATATTCACAAATAGTCATTGATTTTAATGTAGTATTTCATAACATTGATCCAAATACAAGACAACAACGATCTAGTAGAAGCGAAAAATATAAAGAAATTATCAAACCTACTTGGGATATATTTATAAAACCAACTTTCGATCCAACACCAACAAGAAAGAAACCACCAAAGTCTGGAGAAGGAATAAAAATATACAACGAATTACCTAAAGAATATATCGATGGATGATGTGAGAAAGTTAATTGATCGTTAATTAGTTATTGACGGAGAGGAAAAATCTGGAAATGATAACTTTTATAATGAGAAAGTAAGCATAATGGATATGGTTAATTCTAGACTCTCCCAATTTATTCCTATTGATCCGAAGGGTATAAGTTTTTTGATGAAAATATTACATACTTTGCCACCGAAATTTTGGAATAGTGAGAAGTATGGAAAAGGATTAATAACTAGGGTTTTAAAAATGAAGGGAATACCAGACTTGGATGTAGCAGGTTATGAATTTTGTGGACCTTTCACGAAGCTACAAGAAATCTTAGAAAGAGGAGATAAAGGTATTAACACTCTAGACGAAGCTTGTATAGAACATGATATTTACTACAGAGATTATAAAGATACGCCTTCTAGACATATAGGAGACAATAAATTAGAAAATAAGGCATGGGAAAGAGCTTTTGCTAAAAATGCAAACTTCTTAACAGAATACAGCTTTGGGATAATATAACGAATTACCAGCTTTGGGAACTGCTTTGACTATGAATACAAAAGTAAGGTTTGGTTTATGTTTATAGGTATTGTGTTTATTTTTTATGGATATTGCCACAAAAGTTCTAGAATAAATATAAGTATGAAGTCAAGCAGTTTTACATTTCCAATACCTAACGAAGAACTTATCAAATTAAATATTAATCACAGTTTAACAAAAAACAGTTAAATAATAAAGCTAAGAAGATTAAAGAAGGTTGAGAAATGCAGTTATTTCTTTCTATTTCCCAAGTGAAAAAAACAAAAAATGAGAACTAAAGAAACTCTTCACTTTGGCGGTTTAATATTTACTCTTCCAACAACTTTGGCTATAATAGGTCCTTTAGGTTCTGCTGCTACCTTAGCTGCTGCTATAGCTAAAGCGGTAAATGATGCAGAAAAGAATAAAAATAAATTAGTAGAACAAAATAGCAATGGAAGAATAGAAAGGTGGTAAGCTTCCAAAAAACGTAAAACCTCAAAGAGTGAAGACGAGGAAATTAAACCTTTACGTAACTTGGATCTAATTCATTTTGTTAAACAGCTTAAGATAAGAAACTTTAGAAGTGTATTTATGAGTGATGAAATACCTAAAGAGCCAGAAAAGAATGAGTGTGCCATTGTTAATTTTGATGCATCTAAAAATATAGGAACTCATTGTATTTGTTATTGGAAAGAAGGAAATAGAAAGTATGTATTTGATTCATTCGGAGGTAATACACCAAAACACTTGTAAAATATCTTGGTTATGATATAGGGTACAGTAGCAATCGTATACAACATTTTAAAGAGGTAATCTGTGGGCATTTATGTATTGTAGTATTAAAAATGTTTACAGATGGATGTAGTTTTTCAGAAATCATTACTCAGTTGAATAGGAATAAGGATATTTGTAGAGTTATGTTTAAGTTTGTTTTATGGTTTAATCCATAAAACGATAAAACATATTTTTTCTTTATAATAAATATGGATAAAATAGTCATATGAATTACAATCCTTTAAACTTAATCAAAAGACAATCCAAAATTTAAATAAACCAAACACATCTATTGAGTTTGATATAGATGTTGGGGATGGGTTTGGTCTTAGTTATTATGCTTATATTTATTTAACTTTTGAAATTATAGGTAGAGATGCCAATGGAGAATATACTGCTGGTCAAAATATTATACTTATTAATAACTTCTTCCCACATCTGTTTTCTCAAATACAAATTGGTAAGCATGGACAGATATTGGATATTACAGATTGTCCCGGTTTAACTTCGACAGCTGTAAAAGCATGTACGATTTCAAAACAAGAAACAAATCATTAAGATGAATGTGGATGGGAAGGAATTACATGGCGAAGAACAGATGTAGGACTAGTATTTTTACTAAGATTTTTACCAGGATTTTGTTCTGATTATAAAGATATTATGTGGAAGGTAGGATTGAAATATATATTTAAAAGAAGTGATTCTGATGATAAAGCATTTGCTAATTGGAAAACAGAAAAGGAGAATGGAACGTATGAGAATGATCAACCAGATGCAGGTAAAGTTAATATTACAAATATGGAGTTGAGAATGCCTATTGTTAATTATGAACCTAACTATGCTACCTTGCTAAGATCCAACTTGTTAAAAGAGAATAAGATTCCGATTTCCTTCAAAACATAACAATGTTTACAGAAATCAGATACAGCCAAATTAAAGAATTCGATCTAATCACACAATTTAACTTAAATGAATTTGATATACCTAATTTCGTGATTTAATTTTTCCAAACTGATAGGAATGATAAACAAGAAAGAGATTCAAGCTATTTTGATCATTGTAAAATACAGAACTTCCATTTTCGTAATAATAGAAATGAGTCTTTTGCTTTAGAATCTTTGAACTTAGATTTTGAAAAGCAGAAATATCTCAAAGCTTACGAAATGTATACGATATATAAGAAAATTACAAATGGAAACACTGAGATGTTTTATTATCCTAAACAGTTTTTAGAAAATAGACCAATGTTTGTAATTAACACAAGCAAGCATAAATCAGTAACTGTAAATGATAGAACTACTTTGAAATTGACTGTTAATTTTGAAAGCGATTTACCAGATAAAACTATTTGTTATGCTGTAATGATTGGTAAGAAAACTTAGAATATGATGTTCAACAAGAAAAATGATTGAGAAGATATAAATCAATTATATGTTTATTAGATTTGTTTATTTTGTAAGTGTTTTTATGGTAATATAAAAAAAACTTATTTATTAAAGATGAAAATTGCAGATAACACTCCACGAGAGAATCTAATTGCGTTAATTGAGGATACTATATTAGGACTTCAAAACTTACTAGCAAAAAATAAGAAGAAATTTAAGAGATTAAAATTTATTTATGTTACCCTTATTGCATTTTGGATACTGCTTTCTGCTTCAACGTGGTTTATAAATATATTTATTCCTGTTACAATCTATTCGATTATTACAACAGCATTTCCAACTACTTCTGCCGTTATCACTGGTGTATTAACATGATTTAATATAGCATCGAAGAAAGAGTATTATAAAAAATATGGTTACTCAAATTGCTATGCCTAAAGATGAACTTAATGTTATTAAAGTAATGAATGGAGAATTAACAGGCAAACATACAAAATACATTGTTGAAAGAATTAAATTGATATATAACGAGATAAAATGAATAGAATAGAAGGTCATTACAAAAATGAACAAATTTTTAAAGGTTCTTATACAATAAACACAACGAGAAAAACAATATTAACATTTTAAAACTTGTCAAATTGCAAGATCTGGAGGAAGGAAAATCATACGAGGTATCCTTATGGAAATTTATATCAACACAATACACTGGTGAAACAGTATTAGTACATTTAAATGAAAAATGCAAAACCATATTACCCCAGAGATATAATGAAGATACTGATCATGTTTTAAAGGAGATGAAAACTAAGAAACTGTTTATGAGGTAAGATGGAATGAAAGATCTTTCTAATCTTTATAAAATGCACCAACTGTTCTTAAAAAAAATGAATCTAAAAAGTAACAAAAATGATTAAAAACTTTTAAAGTAATAAATTGATTAGTTAGTATGTAGCCTCAAAGGAAATTTATTCTTACTAATAATTTCAATGTAATTTTGAAACATATACAAAACGAAACGCAAATAGTTTTTGAAATCAATGGCTGTTTATTCAGCTTGAGCTATGACCAATGGACTGAGTTTAAGAAATCATTGTTTCCCATAGAGAACGAACTTAGCAGAAGATTCCATTACCAGTATCGAGACTTGTAATTTGCAATATGTTTTAAGCGTTTTTATGGTTATAAACTCATAAAAATTGAGATATAGACATTAACAACGCATAAGGAAAAGCAGTACTTTTGAATACCTTTTGAATTTTAAAGATCTGTATATAAAGAAGAGAGATGTTTGATTATTTATTAATATCCTTAGAGTTATGCAACCTACAATACCTTTAAAAGATAGAAAATTTATTTCTCTATTTCTCTATTGATTTTCGTTTGAATGATTAAAATCGATGAATATTTAACGAAGTTATAACAAATTCAAAATTTCGGGGAATTATTTACGGGTTTATCTTTGAGTTTTCCGGATAATGTTATTCTTTTAAAACATCCTAGAATTTTATGTACATTATACTAGTATTTTTTATTTTTTTAAAACTGACAAACTTAGTAAAGTTATAAAATTAAAATTGTATCCTTAAAGGTAGGCACCCAGCTACACACCACAAAAAAAAACAATTTTCATTCTATCTCGATACCTGTTTGTATTTTCAAAATTTATCTATAAATGAGGAAGATATAAGCATTTTTCCTTTTGCCACTGGAATTTCAGAAGTTATGCAAACTGAAATGCGTAATCTTATAAGTATGCAACATGCAATACATAAATGGGCTATCCAAAAATGTAATCGGGTTGTTAAAATATTCAATAGGAGCCGAGATAAACTGGAGGAAACACCCTACTTTTGGACAAAACCAAAAATTTCAGTATGTCAAATGTTTTTCAGCGGTTTATACCTCATTTGAGGGTGCTGAATCTGAATCTGCCGGGTGTACAAATGTACACCTTGAGCATTTTGAGTAATTAAAGATGGCGAGCAATATGGCGGCTGTAAAAGCGTAGGAACATTTGTGTATATTTTATTAAGATGGGTATTAAATTATATGTTTTTTGGGTTCCAGATTCCAATAATAATGTCATAAATGTTATGAAATAGATAGAAATCTAAATATTCAATATGGCGCTCAATATGGCAGCTGCAAATGAAGTTTATGTTCTCATTTCTAAAACCAAAAAAAAAAAAAAAGAATATTTACAGGCATTTGTAATAATAAATCGTAAATATCTTAATTTTGTGCTGAGAAATGGCAGCATTTTCATAGAATTTCGAACAAATATCTCAGAAACAAAATAAGAGGTGTCTAAAAGAAAATTTTTAGCATTTAGTTTCACCAAAATAGTAGTTATACTCTATAAATCTGTCAATGGAGCGACTACCACGTGAAATACTATTACGATTTATGAAAGGCATACATGTTCTGCGTTACAAACCAGGTATCTAGAATGCTATATTTTCAGACATGTTCATTGAGAGTACATTTATGCGTTATGGCAATGGAACATGAGGAATAATCGGACTTACACTAAATCCATCAGTAGTGAAGCGATGGGCTTTCAGCCTTCACACCTGCAGTCGTTTAGTAAATGACATTTATGTCATGAGAGATGCTGGACGATATATGGAAATAACTAAGCATAAGGAAGAAATGACCTCTCGAGTAAAAGGAGATGCTGAAGACCTAATTAAGTTAAAGGAGAAGCTTTCTCATTGTATAGATCCTCTGCGGACCAATGATCCCCAAAAATTATTCTGAATATTGTGACAGGGAAAATTTGTTCTCAGAAAGTGAATGTTGATCATGCTGTTGAGGTAGGTTAGAAGGCGTTGTGTTCTTACGAAGAAAAACTACCAAGTGGTTTCCACGATCCAATCTCAACAACGGTTCGTAATGTTTCCTGCGATGACATCAAATGAACAGCTAGTATTGGTGTCATTGACACAGAACTCTTCTACACTCGTGGAATGTGTCTCACATGTACAAGAGATATTGATGCTAAAGGAGTGATTTCTTATGAGCTTGCCACTGTCCACACATCTTTGTTTGATGAATATGGGACTCCCAGGTTCTCCAAAAGTAAGTCAAAACTGAAACAAATATTACACTTAGAGAAGTCTATGAGATCGTACAAGCACGAAGATGCTATCATGCTTGATGGTTGTGCTGTTTTGTGGGTGGTCAACTGGCCATCTAATGGAACTGTTTTTGACTTTATAAAATTGTATCGGTCATATGTGTATCGGTCTTGAAAAATTGAACAAATGCAACGTGCACCTGGTATTTGACAAATACAAGGAGTACAGCACCAAAGGAGAAATAAGAAGATTAAGAACATGATCAACATTTAGCAGGTATCATAAATTTTCTTTCAACACGTCCTCGCCCTCCCAACAAGTTGTGCTGAATTTTACGAAGAATAAGGTACATCTTGGTCAGCTGATCTGCAAGTACCTAATGACAGAAGGGCTGCCATCAGATTCCACCAAAAGCCTATTCATCACTGGACCAGAAGATGTTACAATAGAAATGACTGCTGACTGTATCAAGGAAAATCCAGATATGTAAAAAAAACTCACGAAGAGGCTGATGTTATAATTATAAAACAGTTAGTGATGGTAGCCAATCAGCTGGATGGAAATTGTACAATAAATGTAATTAGTGATGACACGGATGTTCTTCTCCTGCTGATGCACCACTACCACACACAAAAACTTACTTGTAACATTTTATGGAGGCAACTCAAAATCAGAGATGAGTAATTGACATTGGACTGTCTGTGTCACAACACGTGATATTGTTTCAAACTTACAAGCACTTCATTCTCTTTCTGGCTGCGATACAGTCCTACTCTGTATTTCATTTGAAAGCAGAAGGCAATGAAAGTACTACAAATTGGGAAGGAGCTTCAAAAGCTTGGAAATAAGACATGACTACTTGAAGATGTGATTCAGTTGGCAACTGAGTTTATAGCTTCTTGCTTTGGTAGTAGTATAACTGGCCCTACATTGTCTGATGTCAGAAGAGCTGTCTGGCTGAAGAAATTGTCAAAGAAGACTGACGTACATATGCCAAAATTAAAGGGCATGCCGACAACTACTGAGGCATTCTCTGAAACTGTAAAAGGAGCTCATTTCCAGGCTTGTATTTGGAAACATGCAGATAAACCACACCCGCAAGACATGGATCCGACACATTTTGGGTGGTATCGTGATGAGTTGAACAAACATTGGAACCAGTTACTGTACCACCGAGAACTGTGATTTCACCGAAAGACATTTTGGTGAGTTGCGGCCGTTCTTCTGAAAACATGTGTAAAGACGTCGAGCTGCTCCGACTTCTGCAATTGTGAAGCCTCTAAACGATGCCTGAATATCTTCACCAGTCAACATACTAAGTATCTAGAACACGAAAACATGGATACTTCTTCTGACAAGACTGAGTATTGTAAATGTACATATTTCGCATTAGTGTGGTCAGCAACATAATTGTTGATTAAGAAAACGCCCAGGAAAAAAATACAAGAAAATCTTCAAACGTAAGCTTACGTTGTTTGTTTTCTTTTGCACACAGAAAGGAAGGATTTTGTAAATAAATAAAGAGAAGCCCAAAATGTAAAAAAAAATGTTCTGAAGCGCAAACAAGGTGAGTTGCGTTGACGCAGAAAGCATCAACACCCAATCCAAAATTTCAGTGTATCAGATATTGTTCTAAGTATGTACCTGGCTCGATGGTCGCGAATATAAATATTCCATATTGAATATATTGATTTCTATCAATTATATAAGACTTTTCTAGTAACTATTGAAACCCGCGACCCAAAAAACATATATTTGGATACCCATGTCAATAAAATACTTCAAAAATATTCTTGTCAATTTTACGGCCGCCATATTGTGTGACATATTCAATATCTCGATTTGTATCAATTTCATAACATTTTTGACATTATTATTCGAATTTTCAACACAAACATCATATTATGTGATACCCATCTTGATCAATTATACAAAAATATTCCTATCAATTTTACAGCCGCCATCTTGAATTACTCAAAACGCTCAAGATGTACATTTGTTCACCCCCAGATTCAGATTCAGCAACCTCAAATAAAGTAACAGCTTCCGAGAAACATTAGACATACTGAAATTTTCAGTTTCGTTGGATTTTCTCCAGACTAAGATCGATAATCTTATTACTACTATATTTTGAATTTGCCGGCTAGATGAACGCATTCAAGCAGTAATCCTACACACATTCTATCTACTATAAATGATTGACTTTGGCTGCCATATGGCGGAAGTTTCTGTAATCAGTTTTTCTCTCATGCAGCTGAACCTGGCATGTGCTTAGTTAAAGTTGTCCGTTCAGAAATTTTCTTGACTGACGACCCCGATTCAAATATAAGCAGACAAACACCCCCCGAAAAATGTGGCGGAGAAAAGTCTTTCTCAAGCTGAGCAGGAAGAGAAGCATGAGATACATTTGGCAGAAGTCCAGGAGCTGCTAAAAAAGAAAAAAACATATTACAGCTTCTCCGGTTGATTTGAGAGAATGCGAGTGTGGGCGAGTGTATGATGATACAAGCAAGTAACATATGCTTTTATTTTTGTTTTGAGAAAGAGTGAATGCAAGAGTATATATATGAAGACAAATTTAATTAGGAGTTATAGACACAATGTACAATATTTAGCTTTAAGCTCAAAGCACTTTAGCATTTTAATTATTAAATACTTAAAGCTATCGGTCTCTGATGGTCAAAGCACTGCGATAACGGGTGTGCTGAAAGCTGTAGACACTAAAGAAATAGTCCAGAAGTTACAAACAATCAGGAGAACAATATGAGATAGAGTAAAAATATAATTATGTATAGTGTAATGTAGTTTTGGATGTAAGTTTTATATAATTCTAAATGTCATAAAGCCTATGCGCCAAGTACCTTGCTCAATCTCACCTTAATCAATCTGTGCTGGTCAAAGATATTTCCAAAACAGGTTGGCCTGGAGTTTTGGCCCAGGAGTTTGGTTATTACACTACTGATGTTGAGTGATTCCAGCGCTTCAGCGTTGAATATGCATTTTTGATCATTTATAAGTAATTTGTATAATTTATAAGTACGTCTGGAAAAGTTCAAAATATACTTTCGCGTCCAACCTATCAAACCAAGAAATTTTACGGGGTTTTAGTAGTTAGATATGGTTACTACGAGCGCATTTCCCCTTCCACCCCCTAACTACCAAAAAATTATGAACCCACCACTAACCATCACACTTTAACACAGAAGGAACCAACTAATTATTCAAAGTTACAGAGCGCAAAGTATATTGAGTATTGTACCTTGTGCACTGGCTTTTATGACATTTAAAATCATAAAAACTTACATCTAAAAAACTAACAATCTAAAACTTACAACTAAAACTACAACTTTTCTAACTTATAATGACCCCATGGTAGGGTTTTGACCCCATCCTTTAAAACATATCTCTTACCATCCACACAACTTAAAGCTAATTTATTTACTTCTATACTGTACAAATCATGCTTATAACTTCTAATCAAATTCATCTTCTTATAATATTCTTTTTGGTTGAACAAGCAGTCTTTATAATCGTTAAATGACAGTTGTTTACTTACAACATTTTTCTTAACTCCTTTTGCTTTCTTACAACATTTATCTTTTTCGAACCTGATTGAATACATGTTTGATCTTAAACCAACAAATTCTTCTATGATTGTTCCTTTAAGTTCATCTTTCATCTTACCAAGTATTTTCTTATTGACCTGTGGTATCTTATATCTGTTATCTATAGAGTAATCACTCGTGTCGAAGTAATGAATGTAATTTTTCATGTCCTCGTACACATCTTTTGTTTGGATATGGTATATATAACTATCAGTATCTGTATAACATACTTCTATTTTGTCTTGATATTTTGGTTTCATCACATTATAATGGAAATCGTACATTAAATATTTTGACAAATCTAGAATTGACATACCAACATAAATCGGTTTGTTAAATTGCACTTTGACCTTGTTCATATGAACTGCTACTAAATTTTCCGTAAAAACTGTAGTACTCTTATAATTTGGTTTTGCTACAAGCTTCTCGTATTTTTTCTCATCACTTACAAGTTTAATATTAACTCTCTTTCTAATATTCTCCATAGTCTCCCCAAATATTCATGAGCCTATAGAAGTCTTTTTCAAAATCATTTGCTGCTTTCGTTCTCATTTGCGTGTTTAAATCAATATATTTCTTTAACCAATGTGATTGTTCGAACTCTATTACTCGATGTATCTTGTTAAGTTTTAATCCAAGTGAAAGACACTGTTTTAGGTTTCGATAGTGAATTACATATTTTTCTTTGTTATATAGGGTTGTTAATAGCTTCGATTGTTTTGAACCAGGCGGACATATATTTTGAGGAGCTAATTTATAGTCTTTGTGATAGTCATGTAATTCTTTAGGATATTCAAGATCAACTTCTAATATGTAACCAGTATCAGAATTATCAGTTATACTTGTAAAATCTATTTCTCTTATCTCATCTTCACTTAACCATCTAAATCCCTTATACGGTAGATATTGGCTTATCGCCCACCCATACAAGTTATTGGCATCTAGATACATTAAGTAAGAATCTTCTTTATTCTTATCGTAATCTTCCATATACTTATTTGCTTTCACATATCTTTTTGAACATTGACTAATCCCACCTCTTATACCTTTCTCTACCATTAATACCATATCATAATCCCACAACAATTCTAATTTTATATTTGTCATCTTTAACATTGCATAACAAGCTAAACCTGGTGCTGTCATATACCAAGCTGGATCAAGATCATAAGCTTTAAGACATGTTTCTCTAAAGTTCTCAAACACATCTGCTAACAATAATACATCTGTTTTCAAATATAAATCATGGTATTGTCCGAGATTCTTAATGCCAAATGTTTCCCATACTTTCTTTGCATGTTCATAATCTTCATCACTTATATGTGTATTCATAAGCTTGCTGAAGAATGCTTCCTTTATCGGTAATTTTCTTTCTCTAAACCTATCCCAATTGTTAACATAATCATATGGGTAAACACCTTTTCTTATTACAAGTTGAAACTGTTCTTGATTAGGATAAAAGTGTTGAGTATGTATCATTTGTTCGCGTTTCAAGTTCGATGACAATTTGTCTAAACTAGAAGCCATAAATCTAAATGAATCTACAAATTTCAATTTAATAGTTCCAACGTTTTTACTGAATGATATATATCTTTCCTCGTTATTGGGTATTAGATCTATTTCTTCTTTATTACATCCAAGTTCTTTTATAAACAAGTGAGAGTCATATCCTGTCAAGTTATGTATGATCACTGGTACAAACTTTGGTACTTTGACTTTTAAATTGCAGTTATTACATAGAGGTGCTACAAATTTTCCTGTTATATGATCGTGATGCTTAACTTTATGATTTTCTTTAGTATAATCCTGCTTACAGTAATAACAACATTTAGATTCATTGAACTCTTTTCTCTAACTTTTTGTTAATGGTAATTCGTTATTTTGTTTGTATATGTTCGATATATGTTTCGCTTCTTTTGTTAACAGTCTTATAAATTTATTAGCAGCGTTCTTACCTCTATACAAAATAGGATCGGTTTTACTTCCATCACTTTTTACTACATAATAACAAAATCCAGATGGCTTATGTTGTTGATATTTTTTCGTATATGGCTCGTTATCTGGATAACATTCTTCACAACCCATAACTTTATGTAACAAACATTCAAAATCAGCATAAATCACAAATGGCATTTTCATTGTGTATTGGTAGTTTTTAAATTCAACACATTTACCTTCTTCAGGCATTATTATTTTTACTGGTTCATTTAACGAACAATCTTGCTCATGTTTATTTAAAGCGTCTTGTGAGTAAAAGTATAACAAACATCTATCACATAAATATTTTCGAGCTCTCTTTTTAGTTAATTGCGTACATACTAGTCTGCTTAAGTCCTTAATCCAACAATAATGTGTTTTAACTTGGTCTTCATTTTGTTCTTTTATATATAATAAATTGACATGATTTTCTTGCTTGTTTTGTGTGTGATGTAGTATAGAGATTGAATAGTCTTTATCATATGCATAAACATTTATAGAAATATTAAGTAATTTTTCAGCTCTTGGAATATCGCATAGTTTTACAGGATAATTGATGCCTTTTAATTTTTTTTCTAAGTCTATAACAACATGCTTATACTTCCGTGGTCGTTGTGGATCTTTTTCAACAGGATATAATGCAGAAGCGATTGAATATAAGAAACATTTTTCATCTTCGTTCTTTACATTTATGACTGCTTGTTTATTTTTAATTTTATCAGGCAGATCTATATATGTTGATCCTCTATATGGTGTTTATTTGACGATTGCTAGTTGTAAAAAGTTAATGTTTATAAGAGCCCAACCAGAACCTCTAGCTTGGAACTCATCCATTCTTGTTCTTAATCTTTGTTTCATTTTAGTTATTTCTTCTTTTAAATTACTTGATTGATGTATTTCTTGGTTTTCAGTGTTAAAATAGAAGTTTTGAGTTTCTTTACCTTTCTTATATGTACAACTTATATGAAGATTAGCTTTTAATGAACTATGTTTACTTAAGCTAATTTGTAATCTGTTTAATATAGCTTTAGATGTTGCAGTAATATATTGTTCAAGTGGATCTTGTGGTTTGTAATCTGTTGTAAATTCCCATGTTTCTAATCTTGATTTCATTGTCGTTTCTTTGAGTCTTACATCAATTGGTACTGATTCAACTTTGATTCTTGGTTCTTCAAATACTTCTTGTTTAAATGGGAATATGTCTCTAATCTGTCTTCTGCTTTGTTAAGCATCATATTGTCTAAGAAGGTCTATCAGTTCTGCTTTTCTTAATCGGGAATATCTTTTGATTCCCTTTTCTTTACATTGTCGCCTTAACTCTACTACAGTAAATCTATTATAATTACTCATCTTATTTAATATATAGAAAATCTTTATACTCTTCAATTTTTACCTACACCTACACCAAAATTTTTTACTTCATTTTCGTCCATTTTTTTAACACATCGTTCAAACATCTGCATGTGCCTACATATGTTTAAACTGCGTGTTAGTCTAGAACTTTCATGGGAATAACCCATCAAAGTCACATATACACATATTAAAATTAAATCATTTTTGTAAACTTACTCATCATCATCGTCGTAATCATCACTACCATATTTATGTTCATCATCACTACTTAAATCAGATGTTTTTGTTGCATTATTAATAATTCTTTTTCCTTTAACAGTATTTGCTTCTCTAGTAGTGCTGCTAAGAGTTTAAGATCATGACGAATTAGTTTAAGTCTATTATGTAATAAATCAAATTCTTTCTCCATATTTGTTATATAGAAAACCAACAAAAATGAAATAAATTTAAAAATCGAAGAATAAAAGCGAACATGACTAGTGCTAAGGAAATATTATCTTACAAACCTATATTTGATTGTGTATGTAAACATCTAGATATTGGAGGTTATAATGATGAAGACAAAATAAATTTTAGCGTGTCCATAGGTATGTTAGATCATTTGTTCAAGAAAGCTACTAAAGAAAACAACTCATTTCTCATACAAAACATTCTCTATGCAAACGTTATGGACTTATCCGATGAGATATTAGATTCACTGACTGATGAACAATGGTTATCTATAGGTTATGATGATTATGAGGAGGAATATAACTATGATCACATTACAGAAGACTTCATACGCAAATATCTGCAGAAAGTTAATTTGAGTGAAATATGTTTATGGAAAAAGTTATCGGAAGAGTTTATAAGAGAATTAGCTGATAAAGTTGATTGGGGGATTATTTCAGGAAGCCAAGACTTATCAGAAGACTTTATAAGAGAATTTGCAGATAGAGTTGATTGGAAAGAAGTATCGTATAATCAAAAGCTATCTGAAGAATTTATTAGTGAGTTTATAGATAAAGTTGATTTTGATGCTATATCTTATGGAAACAAACTCTCTGAAGCCTTTATACGAGCACATGCAGATAAAGTTTCTTGGGGACGCTTATCTGGAACTCAGCAATTATCAGAAAACCTTATAAGAGATTACTCTGACAAAGTAGATTGGGAAATAATTTCAATATTTCAAAATTTAACAGAAGGATTTATTGCAGAGTTCAAAGACAGAGTTCATTGGCATAACATCTCAATTTATCAACACCTCTCTGTAGAGTTTATATATTTATTTAGACATTACGTAGATTGGAGAGTTATAATAAGAAAATACCGTAATAATCCTGATTTAGGTGGTATATTGAATTTAGCATTCGATGTTACAGCAGATGTTTTGTTTAATGTTTAACTAATTACCTTTTATGACTATTATATCATAAAAGTCGTAACCTTAATTATCTAATATTAACCTTAATTATCTTTTATGACTATTATATCATAAAAGTTATAACTTTAATTATCTAATATTAACCTTAATTATCAGATAATAACCGATCATATAACAATCAATTTCTTTAATCAATTCTTCTGATAGTGGCGTCCAAAACTCATTACCTTCACCTTTACGAATATCTAGTTCTTGTTGCATTAGATTGAATAGCTTAATACTGTTAGGATCTCTAAACTTTTCATATATTATTACATGATTAGGATATTTTTCTTCTGCTTCATTAAGAGGCTTATATAGGCTTCTGTTTTGGCATCTGATAGCATAATAAGGGAAAGGATCATTAGGTTTGTTCTTCTTATATATGATTAGACAATTATCTTTTAAATTATCGTTTGTATATGGTGTAGCGATTTCTTTCAAGCCCTTGTTTTGAATCTTTAATCTCTCCATTGTTTCTTCTATCTCTTCTACCCTTGATTGCAACTCTTCTTGACCTCCTTCAATCTGCTTAAAATTAGAAACTAAATAGTCTTCGACGATTACAGAACATTTTTCGTAAAAGTCATGTGATATCCAAAAAGCAATAGCTAGGAAAATTCTTTTGTACACATATGTTCCAGAAATTATATTATTTATCTCGTTACCTGCAAGTTTTATTTCGTATGTTGAACTTTTTAAGTGGAGCACATCTTCTGTATTTATTTTTTTGTTGTAATATTCAATAAGATTCTTTGAGTTAACCAATCGTAACCAATCTTTAAACGGCTTACCACCATCTAGACACAGTTTAGTAGCATTGAAGTAACCAGTCTTCTTATCAATAATTAGTTTAAAGTCGCCAAACAAACCGTACCAATAATCATCTTTAATTTGTTCATAGCAAATATCATTTAAACTAAGAGAATTATCCATAGTACTCATATTTAATATATAGAAAATGTTGATTCTTATCGAAGCATGTCTGCTCCATTTAATTTTTATCATAATATTCAAGTAGTTTCTTACTTCTTAAGAGCAGGTGCGTATTTCTTCTACAGTGCTTTTTTGTTATATTGCTAATTTTTTGATAATTTCCACAGCCGGCACCTATTCATCTTGTAACTCCAATCCTTTTAATTTTTCGATTACTTCATCATCTTGAATTTCTTCTATAACTTCTTTGATTGTGTTGAGTTCACACTTGAAAAATTCACCTTTATATTTAAATTCATCTAATTGTTTATGCACAAGTGACTCTAACTTTTTAGCATCATTTGTCTTATAGGTTTCTTCATAATAAAATAGCTCGAAGTCAAGTCTAAGCTCATTAAACTGACCTAGGCGTTGTTCAAGGTTTTTTGTATAGCCCACTTTATATATATTCTTCTCTTGGTGCTGTTTGGTAGTTGCTATATAAAAAAACCTGACTTATCATTATCTTTTTTCAATTGAGACCATCTTTTTATTTCTTGGAACAAGTCTGGATGAACATATGTTCCCCTTATTATTGTTATTCTTACTCCACTAACCGCGTAATATATTTTTTGAGATTGATGCTCTTCTTCTAATCTTTTTATTATTGTTGTAGAGTCTTTATTGTTTAGCCAATTATTAAACCTTTTATCATTGATGTGACACAGCTTAGTAGCGTTAAAGTATCCTGTACTCTTATCTATAATCAATTTAAAATCACCAAAAACACGATACCAATAATTACCCTTAATCTGTTCATAACAAATATAATTTAAACTATACGAATTATCCATAGTACTCATATCTATTATATAAAAATGTTGATTTAATCATTTTCGGAGTTTTTTACCCACACAAATAAATTCTCATTTACCATTTTATCATATCAAGTATTAACTCTTTCGAAATCACTACACCCTTATATAATCATCTAACACAGAGAGTAACGGTTCACTAGTCTTTTATGGAATAATAACCATAAAAGACAACATTTATATTTACACTACAACACTACTCTTATCTATCCAGCTATTATGCGAATCATCAAAATCTAGCCATTTAACATATACTTTATCACCTTTTTTTAACACCTTTTCCACCAAGTATTCATCTTTATGTTTCGTCTTTAATAGTTCTGGTTCGTAAAATCTACCTTGTACATCCTCTTCTTTTAAATCTTTAATTCTATATGTAGGCGGATTGGATGGAATAACTTCGCTAATAACAAAAAATGCTTCTGTTGACCAATTAGGTGTATATCCTTTCTCAAATAACCCTTTCGACTTACTTATACGAACATGATCACCTAACTGGTATTTGGGCTTAACACGCTTATATTCTTTTTGATACACTTTCTCCAATATTGTTTTCTCATTCTTCTTATTAACTTCTATAGGCTTTAAACCAATTGTTCTATGTACTCTATTATTATACTCACTAACCAATGTTGGTAATATCTCTATCCATTTATAATTTCCTTGTGTTTTGAACCTTTTCCAAACGTTCTGTTTAAGTGTTCTATTGAATCTTTCAACAACAGAAGCTTTCTTACCACTATAGGTTGAGTAGTGATTAACCTTATTTTCATCCATTAACTTCTTAAACTCTTTATTGTAAAACTCTTTACCTTGATCAGTTTGTAAGTTACTAGGTTTTCTCATTCTTAATATGGATTCGAATGCTTCTGTAACATTCTTACCACTCTTATCTTTAACAGGAACAGCAGACGCATATTTCGAGAACACACCTATAATCGTTAGCAGATACTTATAACCTTTATTTAATTTGGAAACACCTTTTAATACTCCACTATCCATTTCAACAAGATCAGCTTGCCAAAGATCATCGATACCTTTTATAACCACACTTAATCTGTCAAAGTTTTTTCTAGATGGTTTGTGAATTTCTTCTATAATGTCTTCTCTAACACCTTTACCTTCTTCTAGTCAATGAGGCTTTTTAACGAATTGAGTTTTAGAAACACCACATACAGAACAAATACCTTTCTTTAGATATCTTCCATTCTTTGTTTGTTCTATTATAATGGTATCTTTCTCCGTATCTGTCAATTTCTTACACTTAACACATCATCATTATTTATTGTATAGAAAATCAACGAAAAAAAAAATAAAATCTATCATTACCTAAAAATTATACGTCTTTAGGAAAGTTCTCTTTGTATGTACATTACAACAAACAATAATTGCCCTTCTTCCATAGCTGAATTTTTATTTGGTTTAATTGTAATTATATCGTTCTTGTGAAAGTTAAAAGGTAAAGTTTTAATCAAAGTATCACCCAAATATATCTCTAGAAAGTATTTATCCAAACTTAATTCCATGTGCATTATTTTCCCATTATAGAGAAATTTGTAACCATTAGAGAGATTAAATATTCTAAAGACTGGCTCCTTAACGTTTTTAGCTCTTAATCGATATAGTAGAGGTACAGTATCTTTCTGCATAATCAATTTAGTAGTATCCATCCTAACCTTTTGAAAATCTTCTTTCTTGACGTATGTGTCTTGTAACGTTTCTAATGCATCTTCAAATCGTTTTCTATCGTTCTCTAATTGAGCTTCTATTGACCTAAGTTGACTTACGCTAAGAACATCATTTAAATTCTCCAACAATTTTAATTTTTCTTCACTAATATCAACATTACCTTTTCTATCTTTAACATTACCAAATATATCTATACTCATTTATTAAAAAGAAAATGTCCATCCTAATTTTTCAAAACATTTATTTAACATCTCTGTTTGTTTAGATGAGTGTTTAAAATCAATATCAACATGAACATCGTGCTTTTTCAACAGATGGTACAATACACATTTCAAGTTAATAAACAATACTCTTTTTGGATACAGTTCTTTAAAGGTTTTGTATAAGTTTTCGAAGTCGTCTATAAGTGTTTCTTCCATATGTCGTAAGTTTAATGGTTTTTGATCGGTAAGGTGATAGTGTATTAAATAAACATCATCATAATATTTTGTGTATTTATTTTTCTTTAGTACTTCTAGAACATCTTTTGTTGATATTAAATGTTTTGATATATCCCTAAATTCATCATTTAACACCTTGAACACATCTTCAGGAATGATTCTATCCTGTAAAACTTGCAAACGAGATAACTGTAACTTAAATCTTTTTATAGTATCATACCATGGTTTTCTTACGCAAGCTCTCATTCCTTCATTAGTACTGTAAACAAAATTATTTGCTACAAAAATTATCGCAAATATGTGTACTCCTACCTTTTGTAATGACTTACAACCACAATTACTGCATTTTAATGGTCTAGAGCTATAATTTGACAACAACTCCTTTAAGGTAATTATTGGACGTAACTTTACCAACTCTTCTTCTGTGTACAAAAATTTAGGTATTAACATTCTCCAAAAATCAATAACTGTATATACGTTGTTTTTATCTTTTAAGTCTATCTTACTAACATACTTAAAATACTGATAAAAATTAAATCTATCTAGTGCATCTAGTTCATCCTCATGCTTCTCAAGATAATCTAAAAATCTATTGTGTATAGCTTCCATATTTATCTTAAAACAATACTTTTATGGATATAAACCATAAAAGTACTTAAACTTAATAGTATTTAATCATTTTTAATCATATACAAAACATCACTAAAACAATACCCTTGATTTAGAAGATTTAAAACCTTAACACAAAGATGATCACATATAACGGAATTAAAGTCTTGTATTCGTTCGTCATTGTAAAATAAGTTTTTGGTACCAAGATATTGTACTAGCTGCTTAGGAGGAACACCACCATAAGAATCAAACACGTACTTTATGTTGTTATCTTTCAATAGCATATCCAATGTTTTCTGATTTATCAATGTTTTCTGATTTATCAAGATTAACAACACCACACTCATTTAAATAAGGTTTTTGTGAAAGTTCATCACTCATAAATACACCTCTAAATCGTTTTATCTTTAATTCTTTAACCAACCTCTCTATATCGAAGTTGGTCAATGGTTTTAGTTTTTTGACTTCTTTGGTTTACCTGCTCCCTGCTTTTCTTCCATAGCCATATTGTGTCTTTTTTGTTCTTCAAGCTCTTGTTTATTCTTCTTAGCATCCAGTACAGTTTTAGTAATCGCTGCTGCACCACCTGCTAATGAGCCAACTGCTCCTAAAGGTGCTAAAATGGGTGGAATTGTAAAGATAAAACCACCCATATGCTCTTTCTTAATATTTTTCAGTTGTGCAGTAGTTAAAGTTAAATTCATTCCTTTACCTTCTTTAATTTTCTTAGATTTATCACTAAGTTGTTTCTTTGTTAATACATGATCAATATTTAGATCCTTTAGTTCGTTATAAGGAACACTAAACATACAACCTTTAATAGAACACATCTTCCTATTTATTTAAGAGAAAATCTTAGTTTGTGAAAATACAGTTGTTGTTGCTCCACCAAAATCAATTAAGGAATCATTCTCATGTGTTATCCTTATCTCAAAATTGTCAACCTTGTCTTTGGATATAATGAAAAATAATGGATAAGTAGGCTCGTAAATGATGCTATGTTTAAACTCGGCATCTGTTTTAAATGATGTTATGATCCCTGTTTCTCTATGTGTGTATTCTGTATCTTTAACAAACATACCATCTGCTATATTACAGTGAACATTTATAGTATCGAACGGATGAAACTTTGGCAACTTACTTCCAATATGTGTTTTATTCTTTTCTAAAACTTCAAAAACATTAAACCCGAGTACAGTACCTATACCCCCAATTGTAACATCATTACTATCAGTTTATATTTTAACTCTATTTCTTAAATGATCTTCTGATAATGTTATGTTGATGGATTGAGATTTTAAATATTCATTAAGACTGTTTAAGCTGTATTGCCCTTCTGGTATAAAAACTTGTCTATCACCATATGAGAAACTGTTTTTTCTGTTGTTATGTTTGGGGTTAGATATGTACTGTAAAACCCAACTAGTCCTATACTTAAATAGTTGCTCCTGTTGTCTAATTCATAATGGAGTTTCTTCTTTAAAACAGAAGTATCACTCGTTAGCTTAAACACCTTAGCCATTTATTATATAATAAATAAATGAGTTTGATTTACCTAGAGATATTTCAAGAGAGAAAGTAATCAAGTTAATTGAAGATGTCATTCAAAAGTTAGAATACAGTTTAAAGAAGAAAAAGAGAAAACTACGAATTGTTAAATATGCATACTACACTTTGATCACCTTGTCAGTTATACTTTCTGCAACAACTGGGTTTATTAATATTTTATACCTGTAACAATTTACTCGATATTAACAACGTCTCTTGCAACTGGAAGTGCTATAATAACAGGTTTGTCTTCTAAGTTAAACATAAGCAAAAGAAAAGATGAATATAAAACCATTGTCACTTGTATTAACTCATTTAAAGAACAGTTAGAGATGATAATAACACTAAATGGTGAAATGGATAGCGAATATATAAAAGATACGTTGCTTAAGATCAGAGAACAACTTAAAGATATAAGATCATAAAAGTGTCGATTTCTCTATAATAAATGAGTAAGAAAACTATTAATTGGGATGTACAAGAGATGATAAAAGAAACAACAGTTAAGAAACGAAATGGAGAGCTTATACCTGATGATGTTCGATGCCTTATCGTAGGTTCATCTGGGAGTGGTAAAACGTTTTTGCTATTTAATTTTTTTATTACAGCCAGGTTGGTTAAACAATAATTACTTCTACATATATTCTAAAAGCATGAATCAGCCAAAGTATGAGCAGTTAAAAGATCGATTTGAAAAAGCAGAACAAAAATTCAATAAACAAATAGCGACGTTCTTAAGCGGTAATGATTCTATTGTACCTATTGATGAATGTGAAGAATACTCTGTCGTTGTGTTTGATGATTACATTTTAGAGAATCAAGATACTGTTAGAAATTACTTTACAAGAGGTAGGCATAGACATTTAGACTGTTTCTATCTTGCACAAACATATTCAAAAGTGCCTAAACAGCTTATAAGAGATAACGTTAACTTCCTATGCATATTCAGACAAGATGATACTAATCTTAAACATGTGTATAAGGAGTTTGTTGGAGGAGATATGTCTTATGATAAATTTAAAGAGATATGTTCAAAATGTTGGCAAGAAGATTATGGTTTTATAGTAATTGATATGACAAGGAAGGTAAACAATGGCAAGTATAGGAACGAGATAAAGCACTTCTTAAACGTTTGATGTTTATTGACGTTTATTTATGTTCTTTGACGTTTATTGACGTTTGTTCGTTTTTTATATAATAAATGGATGAGAAAGATATTAATAAGAATATCAAGTTAAAGGAGTTCTTGATAAAGGGCTTCAAATATTGGAAGAAAGAAAGAGCAGGTATATATGATAAAGTTAAAACACAAGAACAACCTGTAATTGATGCTATTCAAAACTTGGGAAGTGAGATCAAAGAAGTAGCAGAAAAAATAAAAATCTAATAACTGAACTTGTTCCAGTTGTACATAAGACGGCTTCAATAGATCCTAGTCTACTATAAACACCTAAAAAGATAACTTATGATAGTTCTCCACGTAGTAGTGATACAATTATAACGGGAGAAATAAAACAAATGAGAAAACAAATTAAAGACAAAGTGGAAGGAGTAGAACCTTTAACAACAGCACAATGATTTCGTAAGATTGCAACGAAATATTATAGTAAAAGAAATGATAGTGTATTTGGAATAAGAACTGTAGAAGAAGATGGAAAAATAATAAATAAGGTGGGAAATTCTGAAGTTAAAGTGAATGGTAATGATTTGATAATTAATGGTAAAACTTATAAAGGAACAGAAGGTCTATGGGAGTTGTTAGCGATGAATACTAATAAAACCATTGAAGATTATGATGATGACGATTTTGAACAGTACAAGGAAATAATAATAGAATCAGATGCTGCCTTCCAAAAATATGATCGAGATAAAAAAAGTAGCATCTAATAGAGGTTCTAAGTACATTAATATTATCAAGCCTATTTGGGATAATTATATTAAACCATTTTTACCTCCAACTCCTAAAAGGACTGGTGAAGGAATTAAACAACATACAGAGATAGTTAAAGAATATATATGGATGGATGATGTGAGAAAGTTGCTATGTGTGGCTGTTTTGTCCATTTGTGTGGGAGTTATGACCGTTGGAGGTTATGACCGATTACTAGTGTGGGAGTTTTGGCTGTGGGGGTTATGACCGTTCGTGTATTTGGGAGATTTGTCCATTTGTGTGGGGGTTATGACCGATCGTGTGGGCGTTTTGACATTTCTTGAGTGTGGGGGTTTTGGCTGTGGGGGTTATGACCGTTCGTGTGTTTGGAAGATTTGTCCATTTGTGTGGGGGTTATGACCGTTTGTGTGGGCGTTTTGACATTTCTTGAGTGTGGGTGTTTTGGCTGTGGGGGTTTTGACCGGTTCCCGATGAATCTAGTCATGAGGGTTTGAATGCTTTGAATACCCAGAACCGTGAACGAACACGCTATTGCATAAATGTCCTTAATGTAGAGATCGTTTAGTCTTAGTGTATAAAATACAGTAATTATTCGTAATAACTTGTCAACAATAGGAATATTTTATATAACATTTTTACTGAATTTTTAACGATTCATTCACCATTCCGTAAGCTGAACAGTGTTACCTAATGCAAAATGCTGCTCTGAAATCAGACCTTTCGGAGATATTAGTGGAGAAACATAAACTACATGCACACATAGAGACATCCTAAAAAATGAATTATTTGAAATTCTATTTAAAATCAAAAAATGTATTATTTGGTTTTCAGTGCGTGAAACCGGGATATTGTTCTGCACATTTCCAAGTAAGTATAGGGTGTTTAGAACACACTTTTAGTGATTGTAGATACTGACTTTTATCCAGTTGTACACAAGAAGTTTAACGTGTTCACGCAACTTCAATAATCGTTCATTAAGCGTAAAATTCCCGGCTTTTCAACGATATTCACAACGTTTTAAAGACAAAGTTTAAACTTCTAAGACCCATTGATATTCTTAAAAAATCTTCAATGTACTACGGTGAATATCAAGCCATGTATGTTGACAGTAGTACCCCCAGATCATAGGGGTATCGACCCTAGCAGATAAGTTTACGATGATACGGTCATGCCGGGGCTATGGAATGCCCCATCAAAGGGGTCCTAGTATAATTGACACACGAACGTTAAATGTTAAACAATGAATAAATAATTTCTAATAGTTCTTAACATAAACTTACTGAATAAAAAAAGAAAATGTCAGTATAATGCCTATTTCTGCATTTAATAAAAAATATTTGTGGAAGCTAATGCAACTTGTAGAAATTATGTCAGAAAATCATAATTATTATCATGAATTTTGATTTTTCTAGCAATTTTCTAGACTTTGATTTAGGTGCGGATTATGCCCCGTAGGCCCGCTATTTACACCTAATTCACAGAAAACCGAACTACGAATGCGAAATAAAAAAATAGAAAATTAACGATGGAAAAGATATAGATTTCATACGAATGTTAGGTCTTATTTCAATAATAGCACGAATTATAAATTAAGTTGTAAAAACACAAAGCTCTCTACAACTGAACTTAACGTCTAAAACCTTTCTTCGATTTTAGTTTATCTTGTCAACGTATTACTTTTTGTTGCTCTAGGTAGATTAAAGATTTAGAACTAAAAATCAACGTTCACGAAACATACTTGTGATACTCAGGAGGCTTATTTAAGCTGGAATGCACCGCAAGTATTTTCCGGGAAATATTATGTATAGGAAGTTAGTTCCGCGACATTTGTCTCTTTTAGCAACATTTACACTAGTTAATGATATTATCTATTAAACTATCGATACAAAAAAACACTCTGAAGCGTGTGACATTACTTGATTGCGGTCATTGGAAGTTCTCACAGAAAACAAAAACGAAGAATCAGCAGAACTGAGCAATAAACTATAGCAATAGTTTTTACAAACCTGATTACAAGTTTTCGTCTGCGCGACAACTACTACCATCACTAGGCTTATGTTCACGCAAAGAATGCCATTGCATGCATTGTCTTCGAATATCTTGTTGTTTAAGATTTTAATTCAACTCGCACAAACGTTGTTGTGCTAAGGTTTTTAAATAAGTAAACAAAAATTTGTTTTCCCCACCTCTTGTTGAAAAGGACGCATATGTACAATAATTTTACCATTCTGCCTGAAACCATGAAAATGACACCGACTATTTAACACACACCAGACCCACTAGGGAATTTCTGTTCCTACTTTGTTGATAATTTTCGAAACTATGAAATTTATTATAAATGAAAACGAAATTATTGATTTTGGCCTACTATTTAGTGAAATGATGTTAGATAATTCATATGTTAAATCATACAGGAAAGAAAACGCAAACAATTATTGTAAAAACTATCTAAAAGTTGCTTCAAACCTTACCATTGTTTTAGTCTTGCATGGATTAAAATACAATGGTCATTTTCAGCATACTGGGGAAAATGTATTATATGCCAAGCGTAGAACCTCTTAGCTCCTACCCCCTTGGTTGCTCGCAACACACTACTTTTTCTAATAGGCACTCTAAAGCTGTGTAAAGTGGATGCTCGTGCTGCTCGGAAGTTTTCGCCGAAGAGCTTCTGCACCGAAATATGAAACCTTAAAACGTATTACACGAAGTTACACACTGTTGTTGCAACTAAAAAAGCACTAGTAACTATAACAATATTTCTGTTTACTTCATTAGTGAGGCTGAGAGGCTCTTACGTATATTTTTTAAGATAGCAAAATTACCGTAAGGAAAAATATTTATTCTTAGGAGGTAACTCAAACTGCAAAAAATACTGGAAATCATTGATATCAATACATCAAACTTGTTTCAAGGACTCAGAACCAACTACAAGCTGTCGCTTTTTACACTCTTTCCATGAAATATTGTAATAATCATGTTCATACCACATTTATTTGCTCCAAACTCGAAATTAATTTGGTTTTTGAGGCAATCTAGACTACAAGACAGTTTCTTTTTTTCATCGGAAACCTTTATACAGTAAATACAAACGACTGAGTGCTACATACGACATTTTTGTCTTCAGTAAGGCTAATTGCATCCGAGTTAGTGACATAGCTATCTCGGGAACAATTAAAGATAGAAACATGGCCATTAGACCATTTGATTCGTCTTAAAAGTCTGCGCCAAAAACTGCGAAAAAGTAAATTTCAAAAAATCTTACTTACTGCGTTAATGTCAGAAAGGGACGATATTGCTAACGACTCCCAAATACAACAGATGTTACACACGTTTCCAATAAAAATTATTCCTCCCAAGACTACTTGATTTGTATAGCCAGTTGACATTTACTTTTTGGGGCAGTACAGACTTGTCATTCGGTCAATTGAAAAATACTTTCGACACAAGGTTATACTTGAAAATAGTACAGAAAAGTTACATTTTAGATTCTTAATAATGAAATTTCATTTTGTGGTCTACCGTCAATACTTATCCCCAGCACTACAAGACATGTTAGTGTATGCGTGGAGGAACACTATGTAACAAAAGAACTCAACAGTGGTATCCGAAATACTCTTCAAACTCTATTTCAAGTTGATGATGATACATGTGCAACAGAAGATGATGAGAAAGCAGTATTTCTTACCTGCACGTACTGTTGCATGGCTCTTTGTTCAACTCACTTCGTTAGCTATCCACACTACCATCGACACGTTATGTATATTTTTAACTCCCATTCGATATATTTCAATTTAGTTTCTTTCATTTGTGTACTATTATGACACACATTAGTGCAAAGCATAAATCTTTAGCACTTGATTCTTACATACTTCTATTATGTTGCGTTCTGTTTTGCTTCACCCTGTATATCTCATAAAGTAGGTAATGTTTACAAAAAAGAAGAATAGGAATAACTACATAGATAACAAATTAAAGGAATAAGGCGTAGGTCCGTATAAATTAGTAATGCGAACAGCTTTTTTGATAAATACAGGGGCAATTACTAAAGATAACCGAAATCGAAATTAAATCAGTGAATACTTTGCACTAATTGCTCTTTAGAGAGAACAAAATTTACAATAGATGATACTAAAGTAGAAATCAGGTAATACAGTAACATAAATGGTCCTGATGATGTTCCCAGAAAGAAATGAAATATTCATTTAAAATAAATGGAAATACAATGCTTGGTAGTTCACATTCCAGAGTATAGCATTGTAGTAGAAGTAGCACATATCTAAAAATCAACGTTTTCTAGTATTTATCAAATGGCGAAAATACTATTATAGTGTTATCTACTTCCTAATTTGCATATAAACATACGAGTGCAGTATTTAAGACTATATAAAGAAATAATTACTTTTACAGATATCTTTACTCGTCGTCTGGTCACTTTCGATACAGGTAGTTAAAACAATGCATCCTCTTCCACAGACAGTTATTATGATTAAAGTGCTACATCCTCATATGTAATCTGCCTAACGTCTTCACAATTTACCTTAGAAAAAAAATCTAATGATGTCTATTCGTGTATTATGGCCCAAATATTGATGAGAAGTTAAAAGTAAAACTGATCATTAATATAGGAACACGTAAAGGTTGGTACTGTGTAAATACTGGCTTTTATTTTGATAGTGATTGTACATGTCATAATGTGTAAACTTTAACAAATGTATTGGAAATCTTTTGTACGAATGTACAACCCTCTTCAAAATGTTGCTTCTTATTTCAAGTTGTTTCTTATTTTCTGTAAAATAAAATATATGTTTTTTTTTAAAGAAAATATTTGTTAGCGTTAACTTTTCTTGTAATACTTTTTCCTTTCTAAGTAGAATTTCCTATATATATATTTTTCTATATGTGTGCAATTCCGGTTGGATATACATAAGTTTGTACCTAGGTACAAAAAGCTATAACTTGAGACATTATAAATCAGCAATAGTGATTTTTAGCAATAGTGTGTATACTATATTTTTAGCACAATGTGTATACTGAACATGTCTGACAAGGACGTTATATAATACCGAATTTGTAACTCAATTTTAGAGGACCAGCTTTATTGGAAATCCGAATAAGCAAAGAAAAAGTGTTGAATTTAACAAAGTATAAGTGGAGAACAGACTTCAAGGTAACTCTTTCTAGTGCTGACGTGACCGCAGGTGTGAGTTGGAACGTTTAAGGGTTTCACTCGTGTATTCTTATGACTACCGCACATCCTGTTATTCATGGTACTTGGCATTAAACATACCCCTTATTAGTAATCAATTTTAATTGACATTAAACAATTGCGGAAAACTACACAAAATGAAATACAGTTATCCTCTGAATCATAGACAATATCCAATAACGGACGGTGCTGAATGTGCGTGAGTATACTATTTATTATCTAGCTGTAATCAGTGTTCCATTTACTGCTGAAATCAGTGTTCTAGCTGAAATCTTTTCGTTATTCTGTGCTTTGAAAACTCAGTTTGATGTAACCGTTTTACATTATTGTATGTATATGTTTACGCTTGCATTCTATGCGTAAGTTTAAGAAACATCACTCTTTACTTGCAGTGAGCATAAAACGGAAGGATAAACAATTGATCAGCATAACAGTGCCATGAAGAAGTACCGGTGACAATAAGCAGAGGCCAGCCACAGAGCTATGTTTCACTGGGAGACGAAAGTTGGTGTGATGTGAGCAATTTCACAAACTATAGCCTATATTCCATACTAGTGTGGCGTCGCGTATGAAGAGACACTATATTTACTTTCTCAACGAATCTCGTTTCCGTATGCATCATTATATTGATCGCATTAACATCTCTCCCCCGTGACACTAAACATGCATTTTGTTTCGTCACGTTGGTCAGGCACAGTCTGTTAAAATGAGGATCTTAATCATATGCTCGTTCGGACATTGATGGCATTATGCCTCCTAAGCACTGACTGGAATTTAACCGTTCAAGGGTACATTAACGATATATTGGATTCTACTAAGATTCCTTCACATCAGGTCTTGCCGAATACTTTATACCACCAGGGTAATGTACTTATGTGGACACTACTTAGGTGGACACACATCACTGTCTAAACTCTCCTCTTCATGCCTCGTCGTGTTACAGAAGTTCTGACTGTCCATGATGGGAGCACAGACTACTCATGTCGCAAGTTCTGCTCCGCTATCACTACGTAGTCATGCATCAAACAGAGCGGTGAGTTTAATCATACTCTACATGTATTATATGAAGTATTTTCCTGTAAAGTTTGGCGCAGATACCTTATCATCTTCTTGGTGTTGCATTTTTAATGGCGGGCACTGTATAGGAACCATCTTCTGAGAGAAAACGTTTTCGGCTGACTCAACCTATTTAATTATAGTGACATTAAAAGATAACATCAGTTAATTAAAATGTACCGGGAAATTGTTTTTGAAAAATCCTATACCAACCTAAGCGTTCTGTGATACCAGTTCTGTATTTTGAAAGAGAATTCCGTTAACAATGGGAACAAGGTAAAATTACCTTTATGATAAAAGTAATATATGGTAACAGCTGCATAAATCATTGCCTATTATTATTATTATTATTATTATTATTATTATTATTATTATTATTATTATTATTATTATTATTATTATTCAAGTATAGGATTTAACAAGGCTGTGTATATTACATTACTATTGTAATTTGTAATATACAGCGAACGGGTGATACAGCCTTACTGTAATGTTGTCACATACTGATTATTCTGTATAAAAACAAAAATAGCTTAATATATGATTCATCTCTTTGTGCCAATAATTCTAAAATTAACGCTTGGGACACTTTTCAACACTTAGTTTTGGAGCAACTTTCCAAACATTAGCAGAAAGTCCATAGTTGTGAGCCACGCTATTCATAAAACCATTGTTTTTATTACATTGGGATTGTTCAAAGCTAAGTTTTGAAAAGTGTAGTGTTGTTAATTTTAGTATTATTGGCACCAAGGGGATGATGCATATGTTGAGATATTTTGGTTTTCATAGGGAGTGATAACAATACTCAGAGGTTGTATCATACGTTTCGAAATATATTGGAGTACTTCAATAATGGTGCAATATACGTACAATCTATATAGTGCATACGTCCAATTCGTATATTACAAAAAGCCAATATGTATACTTTATATAGACAACCTATAAGCTACATACATCCAATCCATACATTAATTATGACCAACCTGTACGCGACATGCTTATAATCTGAATACTGTATGAGGACTGTCTGTAAGCTACATATGTGCACTCTGTATGGTGCATACCGATATTCTGTATGCTGTATCTGGGCAAGACGTGTACGGTATAAGGAATATCTGTATAATACATACTTACAATATTTATACCTTATCTAGTCGTACGTACGTTGCATAATTACAATTGGGAAAGCTGTCACGATGTTTAACGCAAGGAACATACGTACAACATAATACTGAATACGCTCAATCTTTATATTACAAAAAGGCAATACGTATGCGGCATACGTTAAATCGGTATACTTCATACAGACAACCTATAAGCTACATACAACCGATCCATACATTACCTATGGCCTACCTGTATGCGACATGCGTATAATCTGTATACTTCATGAATACAGTCTGTAAGCTACATATGTCCACTCTAAATGGTGCATACAGATATTTTGTATGTTGTATTTAGATAAGATGTGTCGACGTAACGAAATTCAGTGTTATTCATTCGTACAATACGTATTCTGTATATAGTCATACGTACGGGGCATAAGTACAATATAGCTGCTGTCTGGGGTTGAACACAAGAAACATACATATCGAACGTATATTGCATACTTCTTGAAATTATGTTCCGTCCTGAGAGCCAGTGTACGTCATTATTATTAACCCACATGCTACGTACGGTCCTACGTCACAAAGCTACATATCGCCTTCGTATATATTTGTTACTGCAAATGACGTCACACGACTGACGTCATTGCACTTATGCGGACAGCACAAATAACACATACTTTTCCAGCTATACGTTTCCTGCAGGATGCTATATACGGTTGTACGGTTGTAAGTCTAAGAACTACAGGCATTACGAATGTACCCTACGTAGTACACCACCTACATTCTTTCTCAGTGTGGTTTCTCTGGATTATTGCGGATAATTTATCTTTCTGCGGCATACGAAAGCTGCAAGGTGAGACGTAACTTCTCTTACAGTTTGACAAAAGTGCGTCGCAATGGCACAAGATTCTTCGTTAGGCAATGCTTATACAATGATGTCTGCAAGTCCGGCTTGGGAAGATATTTCACGATTTAATAATGGAACTCAATTATTTTGCAAGAGTAATACAAATGATCTACACTTTAAACAATCGTACAGCGTATTCCGTATTGTTCTTTCATGGATACGATCGATATGCTCATTGCAGTTTTGTCCTTTAACTAAGGCCATGAAATATATATATCCCTTAAACGCATTACATAAATTGCGCCGTAGTTTCCATAACATGGGTCTTTTTTGACCCATACTCAATTTCAATTTTATAGGTGTATTTGGTATGCCTAAAACAATTTATTCATATTTTCTCATTAATTCAGTGTTTATTTTGATTGAATTCTTATTTATAATAATTTATTTATTTATTTATTTTTTATTAATATACACTACAACATGAAAATATATTGTTTTGACTATACACTAGTAAGTATTGCGTAAAGTTACCGAGAAAGAAACAAATATTGCTGGATAATGCAGTTATCAACACAAAATTCTTGTGTCCATCAACTTACAATACGAAAATATCTTTTCTGAAAAAAAGATTTCAAGTATTTACATTGAAGGTCCCTCTTTTCAATATTTGCTTCTTCACAAACAAATAATGGATCTGTATGTTCACTACACACACATTTTTAACACTTTATGGAAACTTTGGAAAACTTCTGTCTTTGTTTATGGGACGTTTCTGGTACCTCTGTCTTTTCTTACTGACCATTCCATTCTTCACAAGCAACAAATGAAACTGAATCTTCACTACACACATACACTTTTCACACTCCATCCTTCTGTCTTTCTGTGACATTTATAGGCACATTTTCCTCTTCTTACTTGCCGTTGCGGTCTTCACAAACAACAAATGTAACTGAATGCTCAGCACACACACACTTTTCGCATTTCATGCAAACTTTGGAAGACTTTCTGTATTTGTGGGACATTTCTGGCACCTCTTCCTCTTCTTACTTGCCGTTGTTGGTTGAGGTCCTTTCTTGCCATCACAGATGACTCCAACCCCTTCCATAGCAACCAAAACATGTTCTTGAAGTGTAGGTGTTTTCTTTCTGATCATGATGTATGGTTTGATAAGTTCGTCACACAAGTCTTTAAGAAATAATCTTCTTTGATACGCCACGTTCTTGTAGTAATTTGGATATAGTGCAGTAAATGGAATATAGGCGTTCAGAGCTCCAACATCTAACATATTGAACCAAATAACCATTGGCAATCGACGAGTTTGTCGTTTCACAGTGTAAGTATTGACCATTTTGTCCATATTATCGACCCCTGATTTGATCTCATTATAGTAGAGAATTACTTCGGGTTTACGCTTATCATTGGAAAAATCGATCTCAGAATCATGGTGCATTGTGCTTAGTACAATGGCGCACTTGTTCTTCTTACAAGGGAACCTTCCGAAAATGATAGTTGCAGTGAAAGATTTGGCCTATGTCAATTGAAAGAGCTGTAACAGAGACGAGCATTCCCAAAAAATTAGCTGCCCATACCAATAGCTTCAAGAAATATATGGGGTGGAAATTCGGGAAACAGCAAGGTTGGACAAGGGGAAAAATGCAAATTCCCTAAAAAGGGGGGGCACGGCACAATGCTTACAAGTGATGTATAGAAAGAGACTTGGCACAATAGGGAAAAATGAAGGCCACCAGTGGGGTTAACAGTGTTGCCAACTGCAATGAAAAGTACATGTTTTGCAAAGAGCACTATATGTAGTGAGTGCAATATTCAGTGTCACGTAGAACATAAGATATTTCGTGTATAATCAGTGGTACAATCTAACAAAAGAGAATAGAAAAAACAGAAGTACGAAAAATACGGAAAAGACGAAGTTGGCCATAATGCGCCACATTTGATCACGAACTGTGCATATTACAATGAACAAAACAAGAAGCACCAACTATGCAGGAAACCGACGTACCTAGAGTCGAAAAGAAACACGAGTTCCAAAGTTCGCAACACTGGCCATGAAAATCCAGACAATTCTAATATAGTTAGGCCACTCGCTTCACAAAAAGAAAATTCCGGCAAGAGGCATTAGCTTTCGCATCATTTGTACATGCTCGTCCACATTGTACGTGCAATTGTTCGATGAGACAATGGTCCAAACAGAAGATACATTTGCAGTGAGCACGGCGGAATACTGCCAATCCGTCATACATGGTACAATGATCGCCTGTGAATGTCTCGAAACAGTACTATAGACGTGTCGGAACCTTTGGTGGTCTTTCTATCACATATCCACATCACTAGAAAGCAAACATAATCAAAGGCTTGATCTGCTGTGAGTTGCTGTCTGCAGTACTATCACCGCCTATATGATGTATCCAGAGTGTCCCACCCAACTCTGCGACTGAAATAGTTTCAAAGCGAAAAAAAATGTGACACATCCAGTTGTGCAGGAATGTACTTATGTCAGCGGGCGAGAAACTTCTGTGAGACGCAAGTGCCAGCAAGTCCTGCATCATGGGGTCCCAGGGGCCAACTTCAAACTTTCAAATAGCACCATCGGTCGAGTTATATTTCTTTTGATAAATCATGGAATATGCAACAACGCATATCAGAAATATTTACTATATGGGATTTCAAAATGGCCGCCAAAAATATATGTTTGGTGACTAGAACAACGTGCATTTTTGGCGGCCATTTTGAAACCCGTGCTTCATATGGCAAATGTTTCTTATAGGCGGTGTTGTATCTATCCAGAGAAATATCATCCGCCCCCTGTTCCCATTTCAAATGATGTGGTTGACCCCTCGAGACTTATGATGGGGACCCTGGGGACTTGCTTCTTACAAAGTTTTCTTGGCCCTCGACATGAGTACATTCCTGTGCAATTGGATTTGCAACATCTCTTTTCGCTTCGCAGCAATTTGAGATCACAAAGTTCGATGCCATGTTAAGACACAACATATATTTGTGGCGGCCATTTTGAAAAACATGCTTCATATAGCAAATATTTCCTATATGTGTTTTTGCACATTCCATGATCTATCGAGAGAGGTACCACTCGGTCCCTGTTGCCATTTGAAAATTTGAAGTTGGCTCCTGGGGCCCTATGATGGGGATAGTGGGGGCACTTGCTTCTCACAGACTTATCATCCCCTGACATTGGTACATTCCTGCACAACTGGATCCGTTACATTTTTGTTCTTTTCTCAAATCTTTCAGGTCACAAAGTTTGGTGGGACACCCTGTATATTCCCACATACGACCCAACCATGACATAATGTTTACTTCTATTATAGGTTGTTGGCTCAACCCAACCATTTTATGTTCAACGACTTGGCATTGCCTCAATCACTCTAGAATTGATGCATTCCGAGTGATGCCTGTTGCCGGAATTTTCTTTTTGTGAAGCGAGTGGCCTAACTATATCAGACTTGACTGTATGTTCATGGCCAGTGCTGCTAACTTTGGAACACGTTTTTCTTTTCGACTCTAGGTACGTCGGTTTCCTGCATAGTTGGTGCTTCTTGTTTTGTTCATTGTAATATGCACAGTTCGTGATCAAATGTGGCGCATTATGGCCAACTTCGTCTTTTCCGTATTTTTCATACTTCTGTTTTTTCTATTTTCTTTTGTTAAATTGTACCACTGATTATACACGCCATATCTTATGTTCTACATGACACTGAATATTGCACCCAAATCATATAGTGCTCTTTGCAAAACATGTTTTTTATTGCAGTTGGCAACACTGTTAACCCCACTGGTGGCCTACATTTTTCCCTATTGTGGCAAGTCTCTTTCTATACATCACTTGCCAGCATTATATTTCGCCGTGCCCCATTTTTTTTTTTTTTGCGAAATTTGCGCTTTTCCTCCTTGTCCAACCTTGCTTTTTCCCCGAAGTTCCACTCCTTATATTTCTTGAACCTATTGCTATGGGCAGCTAATTTTTTGGGAATGCTCATCTCTGTTGCAGCTCTTCCAATTGGCATAGGCCATATCTTTCACTGCAACTATCATTTTCGGAAGGTTCCCTTGTTAGGTACGTAGCTGGTGAGTATAATGTTATTGTTGAATGCGAAAACAGATGACCGCACTTCTCGATCTTTGTTCGGTTTCAAAATTGGTGGTATATTTGTTGTGATTCATTGTTTCAACGACTGTTAGTCCTTTATGCAGCAATTCCTGCGCTAATCAATATCTGTAAAGAAGTTGTCCATTTTTATGTTTATTCCAGAATTTTCAAACTGATTACACAAACTCTTCACTACTGATGTTCCAACTTTCGTTTGTCTTTGTTCTCCAGGATTACGTCCTGTATAGATAATCCCATCTATAGCGTAAGACGTTGCGGAATCACAAACCGAAAATATCTTAATACCATATTTTCCTGGTTTGTCTGGCATGTATTGTAAGAACTTACAACGGCCACGAAAAGAGACTAATTGTTTGTCCACCGTAACGCACTCACTAGGATTGAAAAGTTGTCGCCAGTTTGCAATGAACTTCCCCACAAAAGACTGATAGCAGCTAGTCTGTCGTTCTCCTCAAGCGCAACTCGTGTTCGTTTATCATCAAATCTCAACATTCTTCGAATATCTTCAAATCTTTGGACACCCATTGTAGCACAATACATAGGATTTGACCTAAAATCCAGAATTAGACTGTTCAGAGAACATATTTCTACAAAAAAATCCGATTCAAAGTACAAGACTAGTAGTAGTAGTAATAATATTACTAATACAATTACATTTTAATAAAACAAATAGTAAAGGACTAATCTAATACTTATATAAAGATTAATATTAGTATTATCTACTAATATATAATACTAATCTAATTCCCAAATATACCATGGGTCAGAAATGACCCATGATATCCATACTACGTATATATATATAAAATAAAATGTTAAAAATAAAAGCAAACCAAGAAACTTAAGTACATTATTTTTATGTAGTAAACAAACCAATAGATGTCACAAAGAACAGCTACTATCTTACAGATATTACAGGCAAAAAAGTATACATAAATTGCTGCTGGGTCATTTTTGACCTATGTTCTGCGTTCTAGGGATATATATATATATATATATATATATATATATATATATATATATAGATAGATAGATAGATAGATAGATAGATAGATAGATAGATAGATAGATAGATATAGATATAGATATAGATATATATACGTTTAAAGTTATTAGTTAATGAAGCTCTATCACGCTCCAGATGCAGCTACAAGTTATTTCTCCACTATTTGTAAGCCTTCATGGTCCGTTTCTTGATACATTTCGATACATTCCTGAAGTTTCCTCAAAAAAAATGGTAATCCTCTGATAATGATAACATCGAAAGTTGGGAGCCGATCTATATCTCTCTTGGTGTTAGCTTGGCGCTCATAGCTGGTATAGATGAAATACAATTGGTAGGAAAAAAGCGAAATTGTGAATGGGTGGAGTTATGACCGGGTCCGTAACAGACGACGTGGTCATTGCTCACGACAGCCCATTGTATTCCGAGGGTAGATCAATAGTAGTGGCAGGAAGGTTAATCCCGATCCCAGAACCAAAAGTACCCGCGACTGAAGATCCGAACTGATTCGTCTTGAATCTCCCAATAACCAATTAGAATTTCTGTTTACTCTGAACAAACATGGAGCACTCATATCCGTCACAATAGTAGTGACTACACTAGTGTGCGAGACAGTATCTTAAAGTTTCGTAAAATTGGTAGAAATGAACTTTAGAATTAGATAACAGATTTTCCTATAAGCCGCTGTTGTTTACGCTCGACTTTCGATTCTAGCGTGTTTTCTACTAACTTGGCTAAAATGATTCGAATTAATATTGTTTTCCAGTATTTCGGATTTTTGTTCTTTTTTTCTCAACAGTAACATCGTCTATGATTTCACTAATTCTCTTGTAATAACTTCTTAATTTTTCTCTCAACTTGCCGGAGGACCTCATTTGCGTTTTCTGGTACTGAACCTGCTTACTCGTTATTTGTAAGATGTCCAGTCTTCAGTTAGTTGTTCGATTTCTACCTGATGCTGGAGATGCATACATCAATCTGATTGAATTTAGTATAATAGTCCTTTGGAATATCGGCGATGCGACTTTGTGCTTCGCGTTAGATTTTCTCAGTCCGTGTGGTTATCTCCCACTTAACTTGGTTTCAGGAGGAGTTGAAATTTTATCCATTTCCCGACGATCGAGTACCATTTTTCTTCTTTGCAGTTAAGTTCCTGATCCGTTTGGCTAAACTTTTGACTAAATTTTCCGATGGCATTAAATTAATGTCGTCATTGTGTAGAGTCATTTTGTTAAATGGCTTTGGTGGATAAGTATAGTGAAATGTTCTCAGATAAATCTTGGCACGAAGAGTGAGTGGTATATAGGTACCACTTGATACATTATTCCCTCACGTTTCAAACCTCTCATTGGTTGATGAGAAATGGCACAAAATCGAAAAGTGGGATTAATTTATTTCTCAATAATCACTCGATCGATTTTGTTCAAACTTGAATGTTGTATAGGTGAATAGAAGGGCTTTGCCTGAAAAATCTAACAAATCCCCGACCATTCCCCCTCAAAAAATTCGAATGAATATTTTGAGCCCATTTGACCTATGATCATCGGCGAGCAGAATTATGAAAAAAAAATAGCTTTAACCCTACAATCACATATATCTTCTCCAAAATTTTATCGCATGTGTGAGTCATGGACAAATTAGAAAAAACAGCCACACCAGACCTAGAACGAGAAAGTTGAAAACGAATAGCTATTGATATATCTTTAGTATATTTGCTACGTGAATGAATGAGGAATCACAGTTGAAAAGCATCAAATGCACAGAGTTGGAGCTTTTCAGGTGTGATTTCTCAGTCATTCACGTAGTATAGATGGTAAAGTAAATGGTGATGGAGACGCGACACCCGTTTGATGAATTGTGGCGTACCCATCCCAATTTTGATCCAAGCTGAAACTGTTGATATTAGTGTTTATTTCACATGAAACAATCAGCCTGAATATGAATATGAGGCTGTAACTAACATTAAACACCCTTAAATATCCCATTTGGGGATGCCTGAAGTTTCGGTGTGGGTTCTCATACAAAACATCAATGTTACCTATACTTACAGTGTGCAATTAAAGTGATATAGCGTCAGCTAGAAAGAGAATAATCATCAACAACACCATAATATAAAGCAACCTTTGTTGTCGTGTCACCCACAGGTTCTGTGACGGAGAATGGGGAGAAGAAGTAGACTAGTGCGAAACGGAAGGATTTAAATGTAAAAGATATTTTCATCCAAGAAATCGAAGCAAATATATTGTAAACGAAGTATCTAGTCGTTTTCTTTAACAAGCTGCATATTAATATTCACCCAAGATTTCAGCCAAATAACATATTGCCCGTTTATATTGGAAGGAACCACAAAACATCATTTCAATACAATATTTTTGCTCATCCGAGGAGAATCCTCAAGATTCTGTTAAGAATTAGATGTAAACACATTTCCTCACTCGCAATTTCTTCTGCTAAATAAAGTTTGCAATTATGTAGTCGTTTCCTGAAGTTTTAGCAGATTTCATGATTGCGGTTATTGCGGATTGATTTCTTCAGGTGTGACAGATATGGAGAATTTATGAGTGGGAAACTAGCAACTCTATAATAGCAATAAATTCATTCTCATTTTTCTATCCAACAACGATATTTTTTTTCTTTCAGCATACCATGTGTAGCTTCAAATACCCAAGAAATTATTGTAACAAACCTGTATCATTTGCTTCTGCAGTAGACAATTCTGACTATTTGCCTTTAAATGCAGGCATAGGAACTACATTACCTTTGCACTCAATAGAAGTTTTACAGAGTCTATATTGCAATCCATTGACTACTAATTTACTAATATAAAAGTCAAGTTCTTATGTAGACCGGGGCTTTTCTCCCCTCCCCCAAGAAAATCACAACAGGCGCTTCTAGTTTTCGGTATTCCTTTTCTCGCGACAAATTCACAGGACCACAAAGATTCATTCTTTCTTATTTATTTTAAAGTGGTATGGGTGTTCATTCCAAAATAAATTGTTAAATGTCAACAGGTATATAATATCCCAAACTAGGGATTTCGGCATCAGAGGGCCGAATTGAATCTGCAAACTCAGGTTTGAGTTCTCATTTATTTAGGTAGCAAATATGCTAAAGCTTTATCTATAGCTGTTCGTTTTGGAATTGCCCCCTTTAAGGTGTTGTACAGTTCGTTTTGGCTAACTTTTATTATGGTGTACCCGTTATACAATTTAGGAAAGAAATATATGTCATTGTAGGGTTAAAGCGACATCAAAGTTTCTTTTCCGTAATTGTGTTCGTAGGCTATCATAGTCAAGGAGAATCAAATATTTTAAAGGGGGAGGGGGAAATTTTGAAGAGGGAGATGGTCGGGGGAAGCTGATAATTTGTTCACATAAAAACCCTTGTATACATCTATACATACATTCAAGATTGAAGAAAAACTATCGAGTGATTCTTGAAAAATAAATTAATCTCATCTATTCGATTTTGTGCCATTTCTCATTTACCAATTCGAGTTGAGGTTTGAAGCGTTAGGGATCAATGTTTCTAGGGGATACCAATACATCATCCATTTGTTGTCCCAAAATTCATCTTTGGCCATTTCGCTAAACTTGTCCACTCATACCATTTCAATTCATATTCTGGTTCAGTTGCTGAAGCAAAATCAGGATGCAATTTTTACCTTATACCTGATTTGCATGTCCTAACACTACCGGTTCATCGTTGTACAACGGTACGTTGTATATTTGTATATTGTTGCTACTTGTAAATTTTTATTACTTGTAAATTTTGGGCGTAAACCATTTTATATGTACTAGACTGGTTAGATTGTTCGAAGAGGAAAGGGAAAAAAGAGGAAGTTAGATATAATATCGATATATAAAAGAAAAAGAGATATTCATATGTTTTAAAATAATATGAATGTCGATAGGAGATTGTCAAGACAACAAGGTTAACCCATTTAAACCCAAATTATTTTTTTGTCGAATTTAATCTTGGTTCCTATCAGATTGGTAAAAATAAATGTAAAAAACATATTTAAATACATTATGGTTCACGAAAATGTCATGGACCCCTAATTTGGTAATGTTCCATTTTTGGAACAACGGGCCTGAAAGGGTACAGGTTTCTGGAAAAAATATTTCAATTTAGCCAGGCTAAAGTATTATTTCGTTAAAGTTTTGGGATACAAATTTTACAATAATTTGCAATATTCATTAGATACAAAGTATACAAATATCGAAACATGTTAATATTACGCATATTCACATAATAACAGATTTTTTACATTATACTTATTTTCCAATACATCACATTCTTACTACTGATGGAGGTAAATGAAGCACTTCCATGTTGTGTTATATTCACTATCCAGATCTTGATTGTGTTTCTGATTTTACAATGAAATGTAATTCTTTGTCATATCCCACTTCATTTATTGCTCGTTTGTTGACCGATCGCAATTGGTTCGAAATAGGTCTCCCAAGAATTGCACGTTGTTGGGATTATATTTCTTATGTAACTTTGCAGAAGGCTGACTTTCATTAGATGTACTAGGATTCGGAGCTTCATCATCCAACAAACTCTTACCTATAAATAAATTTCTCAGCTGGCCGCTTTGCGTTACTGTAAAAGAAGCTCCTCCCTTAGCGAGCAACTGATTTCTAGATAGCCTCTCTATATGTGCTTCATCTTCTTCCGAGAACTCTTCATTTTCTGGTGGTGTAATGACAATATCTGCAGCAAGAATATCTTCTCCGTTAGCAAGTATATTGATAATTTCGTCAACAGTCAATCTGAAATAGGGAGGGAGGATTTAGATTTCTGGGCTTTCGGCATCTGTGGCCATGTTAGCCCGTCACGTTTGATGGATGACGTCCCTCGGCGAGAACACTCTCCAGGAAAAGGGAAGGAAGCAAGTGTTGGGGAAGGAAGGAAGCGACCTGGGACATATATGTTAGGTACCACCCCGGTATTTGCTTGGTGTGAACGAGGAAAACCCAGGAAATCCTCATTCAGGATGGCTGGCCTAAAAAGCTTCTTACACTTTTTCGACCGAGAGCACGCACCGGGAATCGAACCCGGGACCGCTTGCACTCAATCTGAAGTAAAACAGTATTTCTTGAAATAAAATCCAGATGAAGTTGTGAAATACACATTTAAAATACAAAACAACATAAAATATTTATTTATTTGCAAGCTACTAGATACAGCTCAAAGCCCATTTTACACTGGAGCAATCAACATAATGATAACACTGGGGAAGAAACTGAAAGTAATTCGGCCAGGGCCTGTAAAATTGTGTAGACTGCTAATGATTCCCCTACAGTACCTATAAAATATAACTATATACTATGCCTTTATCTGTGTCCAAAATTTACAGTTTTTTATCTCACTGCAGTAAAGTAAACTCAATAATAAATGTTACAAAATGTAATCAGGCATTCCTAACAACTCCTATATACAGGTAAATAAATGTACGATCCAGTGAATGAGCGATCAAGACACCTGCAACTCTATTTGGCTGCCGTCTCTCAACTGTAAAAGAGCTCCTTCGTGGCTAAGCGGTTAGCGTACACGCCTTTGGCATGGGAGACCGGCTTCGATCCCCGACGAGCGTTCATGTGTTTCGGATTCCACTTTAATGAGTAGGTCACGTCTCATATAGCCTCGCTGCTGAAATAACGTTAAATTCACAATCAACTCAACTCAAACGAAAAGCGTACCACGTGGGTGTAACAATTAAATCAATTTTTTGTGTATAAATTTCCCCTCCTCCATAAGACCAATACATTCCGAATGCAAGCGCAAAATGCCCTCAAAAGCGGCACAAATAGCATCAAATAAAAATACGCTCATAAAATGTACGAAACAATTACTAATACATCCAATAAAATTACCATATTATATAGTTTTATGGGTACATTTATGCCCGTTGTTCCAATAATGGAACAAACAAAATGCAAACTTCATGTACCCGTTCGAGCCCGTTGTTCCAATATTGGAACATTCAAAATTATAACCCTATTTTATTAATAACAATCATAATCAATTGTTGCATTTCACATGCACTGAAAACTTAATACTTCTCCTACCCAAAGAGTATTATATAGGTAGAAAATTCATAAACGAACATAAAATTTACTTACCTCCTTTGAGACACCATAATTTGTTCTTATTCAACGCAACTAATATCGACAGCACACATCGTTCGGGCCAATTCAAGACAAAGATACGTCATTTGCTAAACCATTGGTACCAAATGAAGAGGTCCATACAAAAATTGTTACCTTTATTCACGTTATATGAAAAATAAAAGTAAAGTAAAAAATGTACCAATTTTGGAACAACGGGTTCAAATGGGTTAAATAAATAGAATTAATACAAAAACGGAGTGTGTGTTATTTAATGGCTCAATTTACATAAAAAATAGTGATATCGTCCTAGTTGTTCGTATTATGTGTGGATCTAACGTTGTTTTTCTCTTGTCCAAGTTTAGATATCTCAAGTTGTTTAGCAGGCCTCGCTCGTTTGACGTGGAATGACCATTTTGATATTCTGGACAAAATTTCCCGAAGTTTGAATACTATCTTTACAGACCGACATTCTCATTTTATCTCGCTATGCCTCCTGTTGTTCGTTACACTCATTACACTACACAACGATCTTTTTTCTTGTAAGCAGTTTAACAGCAAAGTAAAGAGTTTGTTTCAAATGTCTCAAAACATAATCGAAACATTGTTTCCAAAGAAGGGCCTGCTTTAAAAAGAGTTGCAAGTTACATCCCCTGTTGAGTGTAATGTTGTACAGGTTATTTCAGATATAGAATCTGACAGGAATGAGGTGCTAGGGATTCATTGTCAAGTTAGTCTTAATTTAAACTGTAAATCATCTGCTAATCATTTAGATATTACAAATAAAAAATTGATTGCGGAAGACATTAATATTGAACTAATTAATGAAGATAGCCCTTTACCATCTTTTGTACAAGATATTACAAATAATTATTATCTCAAATATCGGTAGATTTAAGGATTTTGCGTAAGTCCCAGGTTAAGGAGTATAATGTGTTTGGAGAAAAACCATATATTTTATCTACTCAACAAAAGCATGTGAAATTGAAAGAAGTTCCGGATAACGGGATTTTCGTGGATACTACTAGTGAGTATCGGTCATTTACCAAATACTGGAGTTAGATGACGACTAGTTCCAAACTTTGAAAAAATAATCTAAGCTTGTGGAAGGCGATAATATTGCCACCCCTAACATAGAAGAGTCTATTGCTACCTAGCTAATGCTTGAATTATAATAATGTTGGACTGTGAAAAGAGATATTTTAGGTAGTTTTGGATGAATACTGTTGGAAATATACGGGCATCTCTTTTGACTTTAAAAGACAATATTTTCAGGTACACCGTATGGAAATCTCTACCGGAACGGTGGCTTTGGCGAGAGGTACTGTACTAGGTGATTTAAAGGAACAAGGTGTCAAAGTATATGCTGATGATATAGTTCTCTATTCTGATTCAATTAAACAGCATAAAACTTTACTTTGTAGCGTAATCGTTATACTCCTTTATGAACAACACTCGTATACGCAAGAGGATCTCTTAGAATCAGTACGAAACAAGACAGAACTTTTAGAAAATAAAAAGCTGCGTTGTTTCTTGCTCACTAGTCTTTGGATACGTATGTGTAGTTGCTTGCCAACTTTTCTCTACGCATAGCCTAATTTGGAAGAAGAATTTAGCTCAGCTTAGCTTTCAATACAAGCTAAAATGAGTGGTAAAAAGGTAGTAACGGACTATATGTTATAATTTACATATTTGTGATAAATAGTGACTATTCATACTGCCATGTGTTTAAATGTGGTTAATGTGCCTTTAAAAATGTAGTAATTACTTAATCAATTCTTTTCTGTGAAGCAACTCTTTAAAAACATAACGTTTTATGGGAACTATCTTTCGTTCTAGTAGTGTATTCATACGCCTTCATTATGACAGAGAGCTCTGACGATCTAGAAAAGAGCGAGCAGTGGGGAATGGGAGCTGATGAGAGAACGACGACCGTGCTACGTGTCTTCGATAAATCGCACTCAAACCAACTTTTGAACAATGAAAATAACACAAAATTAGTTTTTTAATATTGTTCTATGTTGTGCTCTGTTTAATAAGGAACTTCCAGTTCAAAATTATATAAAAGAAAATGTAAAAAATGAAATGAAATTTTTGAGTTTTACGTCCCACGATTATCCCTGTTAGGCTAAAGGAGACGTTGATGATGAGAGATGAATGAAATGGTGGAATGGAGAAAGTGGGAGGAAACGGGAGAACCATGAGAAAACCCACGCACACGGTTTTAAAAGTAAATGAAGTAAAGCGAGTTACACAAATGAGCTGACCAATCGTCAAGCCTGTCTGGTATAATAGCAATCTACAAGGAGACACTACCAAAAAGAAGAAAGAAATCTAATCTTCTCATCATGGAAGAAAAACTGAATTGTGTTTACATTTTCATTCATCGTTTCTTGTTACCATAATTATATACATAACGCGGACTGGCGATGGGTTGTAATAATCGCGCCAGAATATAGATCCGAATAATGGGCCAGTAATTACGAATACCCACATAGTGCATATTGAGAGTGCAGAATTATATATTTGTGCGTTCAAGTTATAAGTCTTATAATAAATTAATAATTCCTAGATTAGTTAATTTTCATTTGGTCTCATTGAAGTCAACGTTTACAATACAAATTAATTAGGTCAGATGCATTGAATTGTGCAAATTGTGTTGTGATGTCGTCAGCGATTGTGGGTATATGGGACAAAACCCTTACCATCTTTAAGTTTTGACGTTTTCTAAGCGTGATATATTTGTTTGAATCCCAATTTTTAATATAATTTGACACCCGAACCCGAATTACCGTCGTATCTCGACTAAGCCATTTCTAGGAAAGCAGGAATACTTGTCCAGGACGGTAATAGAGTGACTGTTCCCTCACAGAGACTCCAAAACCGCACTGTTATAACTTAAGTCACGTGGCGTTCCTATTTCGCCAGAAAAATGTTCTTTCTTTCAAATAGAGATGTACTTTTTGTGATCTCTAGTAGGCGGAGAAACTACGCAATGATTTGTAATAGAGTTGAAGCTTTAATGGATTTACCTACTCCTTGTAATAAGAAGGGTGTTAAATGTATTTTTGGGTTCTGTCTTTCTACAGTCGTTTTATTAGTAATTTTGCTCATATTATGTGTCCTATTATAGTCACATAGAAAGAAATTATAGTCGAATAAATTTCCGTTTGTATGTGGTAAACATCGATTTGAGGTATTAGCTCATATTAAGGACACATTTGAAGAGCAGGTTATCTTAAAGATTCCCGGAATAAGTAAAAGGTTTAAAATAGAAGGATATTCAAGTTTGCGAGGGTTCGGTAGTGTGATCCTATAAAAGGATTCTAGCGGTTTCTTTCAACCTATTGCGTTGTATATCAGAAATCTGAAACTTCGGGCCACTATCGTCCTATCTTTGCCTTGGATTTGGCTAGTTTATATAATGCTATTACTCGCTAGTACCATTAATTTGTTTCAATATTTAGAATATTAACTTATATCCATGTCATTGAATACCTTACATTTTGAATAACCCTAATAGATTTCACGCGATATAATATTATGGTTAATAGACTCTTCGAATTTTAATTTGATATTTTTTAATTTGATATTTAATGCACATACCAAGCAACAATATATTTAATTCCTTTTTTAAGTCGGACACATGCTTGAAGTTTGTGTAACCTCTTAGATGAACCCATTGATAAAGATTTATACCAACATTAATTTTTGCTTTTAATTGTGTTGAATATTCCTTTGGCTTTTTAAGAGGTAAAAGCAGAGCATATGAAGGATCGAGATATCAGACCTTTATAAGAAAAATGAAGCTATGAGAAATGTTTGGAAAGAATATCGTTTTTGACGTAGTTTATTACATAAAAGAACGAAAGCAATGATTAAGCCATATGAATTTCTGTTGCCAAAATCATTATGATTTTTAGTATTGAAATATTATCATTCTGGAAGTTTGATTGGGTATATACCGGAAATTTTAAAGCAGTAAAATTATTTTTTATGATCTACTTTGATTCGTGATATGTAACAGTGTATGCCCCCATGTCATGAATGTCAGCGTAAAAACTCCATTTCCAGCACCAACGCTTCTTCTTTTTGAAATATATAACTCAACCCAAGGGACTACTGTAACTTGGCTTTGCCATTAATCCAGAGCAATCAATATACGAATATAAGATTGCTGTGTATAGTGCATTCCGTTTTTCCTACTTAGCACCAATACGCAATCAGTAGGAATATTATTGAAGCAAGGAAACATATATTTTGTCCTTTTTGGTCACTACACAACTTTATCCATGGTTAGCTTATTTTGCATCTAAAGACGCAAGTGAAAATATTTTCAGTCATTATAGAATGCCTCGAAGTGCTATTGCTTCCAGAAACACTTAGAACGTAGCAATTTTATAAATCCGATATAATTATATCTTAACCTCCTCAGACCTAGGGTATCATATGTGATACCTTGGATTCTGGGTAGTGTTTTGAAACGTTCTCACAGATGAAAGTTGTGCCTGTGGTATCAGCAACTGTACGGCGTGCGCTGCGTGATCGTAAATTGTTCTGTTTGTTTCGTGCGGTTTTGAGCCCTGCAAGAGGCAATAGAATGGCAGAAAACTCTGAGCAAACACACGTGAGAAGTTTTCATGCCAAGTTTCACTTATTTCATTATTTGTAGTTGATATTACTGAATAATATTTACGATCTATAGTCTTACAAGAAATGCCATGTGTTTTTTTGAAATGTCATATAAGTTATTACATCATAATAGTGACAAATAGTAAAGGTTTAGAATATGGTACCTTAGGTCGCAACTGATACAAATGTAGTTACAGGAGGGTGTTTTGTAGTTACGAATGTAATTACAGAATCCAACTGAGTATTTCAGTAGATACTTCGGGGATTACTTTTTGAAGATGTAGCGAAGTATAGGGACATGCGAGGTGTCCAAGATTTTGGGAAATATTTCAATATAACGCCAGAAGAAGTCACAACTGTAATTGGTTATTCTATTGCAATATACCTATTTGGACTACCAAGAACGAGAATGTTATGGAACAGAAGAACTAAGATACCGCTTGTATCAGACAATATTAGCAGAGACAGTTTTCTCCAGCTCAGAAAAAATCTCGAAGTTGTGGAAAGATGATTCAATTACACCTCACCAAAGTAAAGAGGACACGTTCTAGTAAATACGCCTAGTGGTGTCCCAAATTACGAATGTGTGTAGAGAAAACCCAAGATCTAAACAGATTTCGATTGACTAACAAATCATTTCTTTTCATGGTAATGTAGCTATGAAACAATACATAAGAGGAAAGCCAAATCCAGTATGACGAAAGCTATTTGTCGTCTGTTCACAGAATGGTCTGCCTTCGATGTGTATTTGTATGAAGGAAAAGAAATAATATTGTTATAATATTTCACAAAATCCAGGGACACTTGATGTTGGTAGGCGTGTTGTTCTAAAATTATGTGACAGTTTACCAGATAACATAACTATTCACCGACATATATTTTACATCCATCCATTTATTTTACACGTTAATTGACAGAAATATTCTGGAAGCAGGAACAATAATGAAATCTCGCAATCCAAAATATGTGCATTTGAAAAGTATGAGTTTAAGTTTTCAATATTTGATGCAGATTCTGCCGCTGAAGCAAGTTCAACAGATGATGCCGATGGTGAAGAACATGTTAGAAGGAAAGAAAACCAGAGAAAATTCTTCCTGTGCCTCCTAAGAAAGCAAGAACTCGTCATGCAGAAAATATGCCAGAATATAATCTCGAAACACAGGCTAGTAGGTCAAACTGCAGGATGAAAATTTGCAGGGGATTAACATTTGTACGATGCTCATTTTGTCACATATCCCTCTGTTTTACTAGTGGAAGAAATTGCTTTGATTGTATTTCAAAAAATGGAAAACAATATACGAAAATAACTTGTAATTTTAACTAAGACAATAAATAAAAATATTCAGTGTAACTTTTTAGAAATAAGAAAAGACTTTACTTTTCTGGAATTAATATTGGAAATCTATTACAGTAAATGTACATTGTAATATTTAACAAGATTATTTTATTTATGTAGAGCATAATCGAAATTTAAATATTGTATAGACATGTAAACATAACATTGTTTCTTACCATTTTCACTTTATATTTGCATAACTGCTAATCTAAATTGGCGGCAAGGAATTCATGTATTTGCTTGATCAAGACCTAAGGTGTCTATTATGATACTTTTCTGTGTGACGCACACACAGTGTTGATGCACCAAACGTCCATATTTTTTACTTTTTGGTCACGAATGACCAATTTAATTACAGTCGTGTAAATTTCTTCCTCCTATCACAGCCTCAGATGTGAGGTGGTTAACGTTTCTGAAGATTGCGAATTAAGGGTAATCAGTTGAGCTTTACTTAAGAGGTAAAGCCCTAGACCGCTTATGAGTTAAATGGTGTGGGAAGGATTCCAATCTCAACTTATATAATTCAGTGGAGGTATGGTCTTAAAGAATGTCTTAAAGAATATGCATAGAGCTTGCGGAGATAGAAGGCATCGTTTCCTCCAGCGCAACAATCCTGTTTCTTACCACACAAGACAGTTACTTCTTTGTAAAACTTGAATTTCTATCGTCCATAACAGATAAAGTTAATAAACCTTTATTACCGCTGTGGTTTGTCTCTTATCGCATGGAGTTGTTTGCTCGTCGGAACACTGTAGTGAGAATGAAGTAAGAATGAAAATTATCTTCCTATCTTAGTTAATTAAAAATCTATGAAATACGTGTAACTCCTGAACGAAATTGTAAATTTTCAGCATTACAGAAGTGGAATGTTTATATTTATTTCTTTTTAGGTGTAAGGAAACTGTTTATATTGTAACAACATATATTAATTTCTAAAGGACGGCTGTCAACAATTCTACTTGAATTATATTACACGTCTTACGGATATGGATATCATCCTTTATGGATATTCAAAGTTTATTCAAGCATATGTTATGCTTACGTTCTATAAGACGATATAACTATACTGTGTTTTTTGTATTGAATTTATTAATATATTCATCCAACTTTAAATATGTTTAATGATTAATTTATACATTTTTAACATTTTTAATATTGTTTAAGGTATATATATATATATATATATATATATATATATATATATATATATATATATATATATATATATATATATATATATACTTGTATTTATTGTTTGGTGGTCCCTTTCATCATTTATTTGTGGTTTGTTTATCAATATTTTGCTACTTCGTAATACTTTATTATCCTTATTAATAACATCATTTTCATTTCTATAATGTATACTTATATTTCTGGTAATTACAAAAACTGTTTCTTAATTTTTTTGAATTCAGGGGAGACCCACGATATAGTGTATTCTACTTGAGTATCATTAAAATATTTTATTTTCTCATTTTTGTGTTGGTTTCTTCACATTTTGATTTACTGTTGTGGTACTTCTGAATAGAATATGACGTCATATCTTGCTCCGTGATTTCAATTCTTTCTTCTGTTTGTCAGATTGACTTCAAATTGGTTACGTATTTTCTTGAGTTTTCTTTAAGTGTAAAATGGTCCTCCCCAATTCAGTGAACAACGAGGAAATTAACCGACGACAAAAGTGTTCAGCTTTTAGTTTTGTAATTATATTGCGTTTTTAAAAATGGATTTTTTTCTTTCCTTAACATTGTCTTTTTTAAAATATATGCTATTTGGTACGTGTGAAAACGTTCTTCTTGCGTTCTCTCTAGAGATGATCATTTGAAGTTCTCCTTTTCTTCTACAAATAAGAGTAGTGTTAACTTAATGTATAATTAAATTAAATTATTTCAGTGATCTGATATAACGTAAAGTTACGTCATGGATATATATTTAAATTTTGTTCCATATGAGTGCACTCAACGAAAACACATTAAGGAGCACTAGAAAACTCAAATGTTTTTTCGGTTGTGTTCGGTTTCGGTTAAAAGTTAAAAAATGTAACGAAATGAAATCTTTACGTTTCATATCTCACGATTATTTATCTTAGGTTAAGGGAGACCATGAATAGAGCGTGCGAATTATGATGGACGAATTGATTGAATAGTAAGACTATGCTGAAGTATCCCAAGAATATTCATGAGCACGATGTTGTCCGTCTCAAGCTTACTTGCATTTGGAACGAATCAATTACCCCACTTATCATATAGATCCAGTTGTCGGGGTATCGTTTCTTATGGGAGAGCATTAAGTTGTAAATTTGTTCGATTTATCTGTGTTCCTGTCCCTGTCCTTCAAGCTTACTTGAAATAACTTTAAACTGAGTATAAACTAACAACAAATACAGACTAGTTACGGTGATACTTTCGCTGAATCAGAAGTAAAAGTACTGGCCTGAGTTACCAGGCTCCAGTAAAATGATTGCCAGTTCAGTAGATTCGTTACGTATATATGATTTGTTATGATTACATCCTGCTTTACAGAAAAACAGTGTCCTATATTGCACGCTGTTAAATGGTGACAGAAATGCTTAGGTATCGTCTAACGGTAATGAGTGTTATTTCTGCACTAACGATTTTTTCGCCCTTCTTCTATATAAAAAATGAGGTGACACATTCAATGGAATAGTCATATGGCTAGGATTTTGTTTGAGATCACCATTTGTATATTGTATCTTTCCTTTAATGCTTCATGAATTGAGGCTTATTCCGGAAGAAGGGCACATAGACCGTTTTCTTGAATGGAGAAAAAGAGCCTTAAGATTTTATTAGAATATATAACAATAACATGAGCTTGCAAATACCTCTTACAGGTTTTCATAATATAAATGATCTGTTTGCCTAATAAATAGCTTGTGTTAAATGAAAAATATTTTATTTTAAATATTTATTAACATAAGTATAAAATGTTATGTGCCCTTTTTTCGAAAATCTTTGTTGGTTGAAGAAATAGCACACTATTAATGCATCACAGTAGTATCTTTATTCTAAATAAAGCAAATATAAGCTATTACCCATGGCAATAGATCTATTATGATTTAGTCATGTATATACTCATTCAATATATATTCAATCCAGTTGTTGTCTTCAGCTGTCAAGAACTTCATTAAAGACCGAACATCTTTCTATTTCTGTTCGCTCATTCCAACAAAAGGGACAGGCTTAGAGTCAATGCCACTCAATTCTTCGATATTAGTTTTTGAAAGATAGGAAAAAGTTATATGTGTTGGCGTGTACGTACTAGAACACAGCAGAACGCCTGATACAGTGTACTTTATCATTACATATTACACAATGGTGTAGTTTGAAGTTTTTGATGATGGGTTGGAAAGAAAGAAAGGATCAAGAGCTGAGTCCGAATCCTTAATCAAATCTTTATCCATTGTCAGTTCAAAAGGAGATGGATTCTGTCGACAGGTATAAATGGCTTCTAACCATGGCTTAGGAGATTCGAATAGCTCCAATTTTTTTATTTTGTTTCGAACAAACCCGAGGTTGCGGTCGCACTGGCTAAATGAGTGTCCACGCACAGGATATAAAAGAAATCCACATTATGAAGTTATTTCCACTTTATGAACTTTAGCGAACCAAGAACAACATTTTGTTATTGTAGTGTTTCTGTTTTGTCCACCTGTGCCATCTGAGAACAATACTATTGTTCTTAGTTCTGAAACTGGCTGAGGTTCTTTTATAAACAGTCAAATAAGAAGGAGATACCGCTGCTATGGTATGAAGTCTGCTGTGCGCCAAAACAGTAGTGCAAAGGCTTACAAAAACAATATCGTCAGTCTGCCAAAAATAAAGATATCGAGATGAAATTTTCATACCACCTACAGTATAATATGGAGGTTCATTTTCAATAATTTCCTTAAAAGGTGTGTCAATTCTTACATACTATATATAAAGCATCGAACCAACAAATACGCGGTAATGTAATTATATCTCTCGTACCCAATCAGTCAGTTTTCCTTTCTGTTCTATGGTTTATTGTGGAGTATTGTGTAGCAAGGTGGTCTGGATATTTTGAGGTCCATGGATCGAATCCCACTTACAGAGTACAAGATTTGTTTCTTTAGCTCATGTAGAAAGAGTCAAGCAAAATCAAAAATTCTTGCAATCCAAAAAAATCTGGAACTCTATTGAATCAAAGTTAAGTTTCATTAGGGATGACTTCTTTAAAGAAAAAAATAAAATAGTGGAACGATGTGTTTTCTATTTTCCGGAATGCAAGTATATATGGAAGAAGTAACTAGAATAACAATGTTCTGTCGAAATAATTCTGTTCTGGAGAATTGAGCTCACTTTTAACAAAGAGAGGAATAAATAAATTACATTACATGACAGGAAAAGGAACCACTTTGGATCTTGCACAATCTTTATGGAATTTGGATTTCGGTGGAGTTGCTTAAACCTGTGATATGGGGTAGTTGTGATCCTGGGAAAAGTTTCAATGGGCACAACAACCAATCTCTAACCAGTTGGCCACTACAATGCCAATTTTATTTAAATAGCCAGATATAATGATATTCTAGATTCCGACGGTACCAGAAATTTACATTGAAAATGTTAAAATCGCACCTTTAATTATAATATAATTTTACTTTTAAGAACGCCAAATGTGAAGGATAATGAATGCATTCTCTTTGATTTGAAAGAATAAAATTTTGCCTAAAGGTGGAAGTATACAGAAACTGATGATGTTTAGGAAGAATACATGCTAACAAGCAGCGGCGTGGCCAGGAGGTCTGGAACCTCCGACATTTGCATAAGTTTTAAGATAAGGCCCAAGGGTAGAAATATACCGAAGAGACCTTACGATCGCATTCGAGGTTTAAGTCAAGGTCTCACCCTCGATATTGGCACAAAGCATGTATTCAAATGGATTTGCTCTTGCGGAATATGTACGCTCCATCGCGACCTAGAGGTCGACCGCGAGGATGAACCAGTGGTCGCAATGATAAACAAGCGAGTAGGTTTTTACATCTATGGTCAGCGGAAGCATCGCTGTGGCTCATGATCTCTTTTGTTCTCCCTGAAGCGCTGCAAGGAATAAAGTCTTAATTTATTTAAAATTTTGTCTGCAGAGGATTCTTTATGTCTTTACTCGAAAGGGTCTTGCTGAATTGTTAAATTTAATTATGAAAGTCAGATTAATAGAACTAGTGAGAAATATTCCAGCAATATGGGATAAGAAACAGAAAAAAACATAACAGACACGTTATAAATACTGAATGGAAAAAAATAGCAACTGAAATGTGAATGTCAGGTAAGTTATTCATATTTATTTGAGAATTATACTGTAGCTTATTATTAATAAAGCAGTGGCGGTTACAGGAAGGGGCTTTTGGGCTCAAGTCCATAAATTGGAGAATTTCTAAAGAAAAAAGAAACTACTTTTAATTATATCTATGTTTAAAAGCTCCACTCCTCTCCCCCAATTCCGAGATTAATAAAAAACGTTTCTTCTAAATTCATTACTGATATAAGATAAAGAAATAACTGTAAAGACAGGCTCATATCCATAGAGAGAAATGTCGGATAATGGAATTGCAGTGACGAAAATACAGTTAAAACCGCCTCCAAACCGAAACCTAAAAACATAACTGTGTTTTTCAAGCATCTGGAGGGATGGCCACTCCTAGCCTAGGAGGGAAGCTGCAATTTTTAAGTTGCCAAGAGCTAACCAAGAGAATAAGTTCTTTCGCCTCCACAAAATCAGTAAACAAAACATTGATTACTACTGTGTTAGTTACGTTTTATTTGGAAGAACCGTGTCTTAAAAGCTATTACCAAATAATCAGACATAAAGCACAGCTAATATTCAAAAATGTCCGAAACATGTGATAGTTGTGAAACATAAAAGAGAGAAAGAGAAAGAATTAGGCCTGCAACTAATAGTGTCCCAAGGTTATAATTTGAAACAAAGGAATACTTTTCATTAGGTTTCTTAGATGAGTAGCCAGCGTACTGGGCTTTTACATATTGGGTCATGGATTCGGGTCCACGCAAAGGACATTGTTTTTTAGCAACATTTATTCTGAGCATTCCACAAGTTCTGTTAAGACTTGTATGTAGTCTCAGAGAGTGTGAGCCGAATTTATTTTCAATTATGAGACTTCTTATTATGTTTTTCGTTTACTTGCAATATTGACAATTTCATTTCAAAATTTACAAGGTTAATTCCACTCCTTGTCCTACGTCAGATTATGATGAAATTTTGCACAACGACGGCAGTCGGGTGGTAGTATAATATTTGATTATTTCTTTGATATGTTTAAATATAGTGCGGAAACGTAACTAAGAAAAAAGTTTGTTAGCTCGTACGATACACCAAAGGCCCCTGGAGGAATTTCATACACATTTATCATAAGTATATGTTACAAATTTAAAATTTACTGAAGTGGTAAGACACTTAAAGCATTTCTGGGAGCAGGGGATAACCAGCGGAAGGGTTCGGGGTGTGTGGACATCAAACTTTGTAAAAATATTTATAAGAATTGAGGTAAGGTTTTGTCTCACTTTCTTTCTTGAGAATAGTTCCGAGACAAATGGATTAAAAATCCACAAATTCCGAGGGAGCACGTTTATAACAAATACCTCAAAGTGCCAAAATGGTATTGAATTAATATTATAATCAATACTAAGAATCTGTGAAGCAACAACACTTGAAATGCTTAGGCCTGCCTATGGAATTAGCATAAACAAAGGGGAAAAAGTGGGACCATGGCTTCCCACAGAGGGGGTCGAGGTTTCCCCAATTTTTTTTTTTTTTGCAAAACAATTTTGGTTCTTCCCAGATACGTGTCATAACACATTAGAATTACTTAAATACCATAGCATTTAACGTATTAACTGTAGTTATGCAATGTGCTTAAATAATAGCTTTTTCACATTAAGGGGACATTATACCTTTTGCCACTGGTTTCTCAGTGCCCATAAAATAACATGTAAACTTTACTTCATGAATATCTAACGAAATATGGTACGTAACAACTTAAAATTTTTCATATGCATACAGAAAAGCAATAGAAATGAAATGATTGTTTCAATTTCACGCTTAATGACGTAGGTCAAGAGTAATAAACTTTTTAAAGTAACATTGTAATGGACTATATATTGAAGGTTGTGTGTTCCAATGTGATCTTCGCGAACAGATGTCCTGCTGACAGGCAGGTATTTCCCTCCCCCTCTTAAGTCCTTTTCCAATGGGTGTGGTAGAACGCCGCGGGGTGCCACCCTCATCCCATTTCTTTCCTCCGTTTCTGCAGAACGGATAGAATTTCTGTAAATGTTACAAAGGAAGAATATTTGCTTCAAAGACAATTTTAAATATTTGCTTCTTGCGATTTCATGCTGTATGATGTATACTGCGAAAGCAAAGATCAGGTAGAGAACGCCAATTTCTTCATTACTAGTAACTCTAGTTAGATAATTATTGCTAACCACTGATTTCATATTAGTACGTTCCAACTCTTTGTAATAACACTGCCTCAACAGTAGAAAATAGGGGAGAGTATATACTTTGAAGAGGAGAATCAACAATTTGATACAGATCATGGTTGAAATTCAGCTTTCCTTTGCAGCACTAAGTTTGTATGAGACGTTTGCATGGATACAAACTACATAATTCCCTCTAGTAACTGTAATTTTAAATTCGTGACAGGTAGTTACTTCTACTTTCCTTCAACATTAGCTATTCAACACATATTTTTCTGGATGTAATGAAAAAATCAACTTTACTTCAAGCTAAATAAAACAGATTGAAACGATGGATTGAACCCGATGAACCAAGTTTCCCGTGAATAACCATACATAGGTAACATTCTAAAAAATACAATAACCCTTCCCGTTCGTCTGTCTAGTGGCTAGCTCCCGCACCTTTGGATCACAGATCTCGGGTTCGATACCCGGCGGAAGAGCCTTGAAATATCAACAGATCACTAAGGACTCGGATTCCACTGAAGGCTCACGTCTCTTATAACATCGGTACAGAAAGGAACACTAAACTCTAAACCCACCAAACCAACCAAGCTAATGAAGAACTTACATAGTAATGTCACTATAATTTAGACTACGTGAACGATTTTTTAAAGTTTTCATTATGGTAATAAATATAAGTGGAGCTAGGGCCTCGAATATTTCTAGATCTTGTTACTCGAAAATAAGCAAATATAATATATACACATGGTGTCAGGAAATAACGTCGAGATGTGAATCCTCGGACGAAAACATGAAAAAGCCTATAGACCAACCTTGGTGCACAGTTGCGTTATTTCAGATATATTGTCCACAGAAAATTGGTTGTAACGGTACAAGAAAGCAACAACTCGAGCAGTAGTTTGGAGTTTTCCGAAAACGTAGTAAAGTTTTGTTATATTTCACAGCAACATAATATGATTTAACCTAAGAAATTTAAGCGAGAATGTTTTTTGTACGGTGACCCATAACTTTCATTTTATGTTCTCGTGTAAGGATTAATTTTCTTAAGTTATTTGATGTCGTTTTCGAACACCCTGTGAACATACATAGCGAGACCTCGGGTCACGAACTTCATATCTATTCCACTGTAGGGATGGATACGAGTGAGTTTTCTTTGAAACTCGACTCGACTCGAAGCAGACATTTTTGAGCTCGGTTCGAGTTCTTGGCTCGAAAAAATCCTCCAACTCGACTCGAATTCAGGTCGAGTTTCGAGTCGAGTCGATTCGTGTATAGTTTCAATTACTATTTTTAAGTATCCAACATAGATAATAGGTCAATGATACTACTACTACCACTACCACTACTACTTATATTACTATTATTATTATTATTATTATTATTATTATTATTATTATTATTATTATTATTATTATTATTATTATTATTATTATTATTATTATTATAACATCATGTATAACCAAGAAGGCGGGGTGTACCTGTATACTAAAAACTAGTTGAATTCCGATCTCGGTCGCCGAGAAGTCTTCAGGAGGCAAGGCCATTGTTCGCGAGGATCTGGGTTTGAGTTCCGGAGAAGCAAGTATTCAGGCTCGAGCCAAAAATTGTTAGAAGTTATAGGGAGCCGGTCAAACATGTTCAAAACTGCTCGGCTCAGGTCTAGGGTTGTCAGTGGCTCGAGCGGCTTGGTTCATATCTCATTCACTATCGAGCCGAACCGAGAAGTGATCCAAGCCAACAGCTCACTCAAACGAGCCAACTCGAGCAATCGACTCAGTTGAGCCGAGTCGAACCGAGGCGATAAACTCGTTTCAACGGAGCTGGCTCCAGCCGATGGCTCATCTCAGCTGAGATGGTGACTCATCTGAGCCGAGTCGGTAGCTCATCCCAACCGAGCAAGCTCGGGCCAAAAGCTCAATTGTGCCCGTCGACGGCTCGTCTCAACCGAGATGACTCAAGCCATTGGCTCTCGGAACTCCACTCGAGAAAATTACCTTTGAATCGACTCTAAACTTGACTCGAGTTTCGAGTCGAGTCGAGTTTTAGCTCGACTGATTATCCAAAATTATTTTCCTATTGAAGTCCACAGAATTTGTATGTGTATATTAAACAAACAATTGATTTAAACCAATAAAATAATATAAATGGTTCAGAACCAGAGTGAACTCAATTGATTCATATTTTTATTCACTTCTTATATTTATATGCAAATTAAATTAGGTCGCTAAATTTTTGACTCTGTGAACTAACTTGGAGGAATAAAGTATATCTTCTGTACTTTGTACTGATTTCACTTGTGCAGTTTTTTTTTTCTCTTCTTGTAGAACGATTCTTAAAATATTCACAAGTACAGTACATGCAAGAGCAGTACAATATATCTTTATCAGGTGTTCTCCGTGGATGAGTATGTAGAACTGTCACTTTTGTAATCAGGCAGGGGTCCCAGGTTTGAGCCCAGCTAGAGGACAATTTCTCTCCGATTCAAATCGAGTAATGGTTTGTAACCCACTTTAAACTGTAGGTCCCGTCCTTCATGATCCCCCTGTTACATAAGAACGGGCTAGAAAAAACTTATTTCTATCCATATGTAATCTAAATAAATTAAAAGTTTTGTAGCCATGGCCCCTTCTTTTTTAAAAACAAAAAAAAATAAAATGAATAACTGCAACTTGAGGGGGCTAATTCAACTGATCTCGGTCTCAATCTTAAGAAGTGACCGCAAACCGGTCTAACTCGAGGTCAAAGGTCAACTAGCAGTTTTCGCTCAGAATAAAGAGTTTCATTACAAAAATGTGTTTTATACTTTCCGCTTTATCCCAACTTAGGCTCTAGCCCAATCTATGTTATTCTCTTATCAATTTCTTAACTGTAACTGTGTGAACCAAATAACCTCTCAGATGTTTAAGATTTCTTATCCCTTATTACAAAGCTAAAGTAGGTTTTATTCATGCAAATAATCTTATGTATTAGCTTCCCTAACTCACTCCTTTGTTCAGACACGCTACTCGATTTGGCCTATTCAAACTTGAACAGTAATGAATGGTCAGGCTAGTAAATAATTTGTGCTCTACTGGTAAATCATTTGTAAAACTAGTTTACATATGACTTCGAGTTTGACTTATTTTATTATTTAAAAAATAGAGTCCTCGATTATCCACAAGATAAAGAAAATGGTTCAAAAACAAGTAGCAGTGCCACGTGTACACCACGCAAAGAAGTTTGGTTTCTATGGTACGATATTTTAACAATTAATATTGAAACTGGAAATAGTAGTATATTTCTACCACTTCCGGTTTTAGTAGAGAGATTAGACTAGAGACGAAATATATTCTTCGAACGCCTAATTAATTGCAGAAACCGCTTCTTATCTATTACAGTTTTTATTCTATAGCCATCAAAGTTAAAATCGGAAATAGTTGATTTTCACATCTTTTAGAAGACAGAATATAGTAGTTATTTTTAGAAAGCTGAATAGAAAGCAAAAACTCGCTTCATTCCTGTTCTATGGAGATCACTATTGAAACCGAGCTTTCAATTGAAGATTAGAAGAGGAGATGAAAGTACACCTGAGACGCTTGAGAGCTGCTCGATTGGAAGAAACCGTTTTCATCTATTTTTGACCGTTTTAGCTATTTATAGATCAATATTTATTAAAAGCAGAAATTATGGTTGATTTGAACCATTGTAGGTTGTAGTAGAGTTAATAATAGAGATTAAATATATTTTTACGAAGCAGAAAAGCGGATCTCACTACATATTGCCGTTTTCGATCTATGGTGATCAAAGGTCAAACCAGAAATGGTTTATTAAAATCAATTCCGGTTTGGGTAGGTGCCTTTAATGACAAATAAAATTCCTTACTCTTGACTATATTTTGACCAAATTTGATGATCATCTATCAAGCAGTTCTTTAGTTTTTTCTTTTAATTTTTCTTTCTTTTTTTTCACACACGTGCACATACGGGTATGGTAAATATATAAAGAGTAGGTAAACCAAATTCTAGTTATTCAAAAACCAAACAAGGAAAACTTGGTTTTTGCCACCCCTGCATACAATTAATCCATTCTAACCACAGAAGAGTCGCACTATGATAAATATGATAAATACTATAAAATGAAATGAAATCTATCCTTCCAGAAAACAAAAGATAGGTAAATAAGAAACATTTAGACTTTTCTTCGTTGTATAATTTTGAGTGGCAGAGAGGTGAAAACTACTGCTTGGAAGAAGAATCCATCCGTTTCAAGAAAAGAAAAGAAAAGAAAAAAGATATATAAATTCAATCGGAAACATATGTTCAATACTGAGGTATTCACCAAGTATTTTGTTGACACTTGAGTCACTCCAGTTTCCATCTCAAAGACAAATTCAGGTAGTTGGCGTCTGGGGCGGAGAGTGGTAAGGCCAACTGGAGGGATAGACATGAGTTTCGCTGTTCAAATTGCTACAATGCATCCTTCCCCAACATGTGTTCTTCAAAGAATGTCACCTGTAGTAATTTGTGAAGTATGAAAGTGGTCTTTTGATCCTTTACCTGCAATAGTGATTACCTAATTACGGAAGTAATATTTACAATTAATCTAAGTCATTAAGTTTGAAATTGAGATAACCACCTCCTTTGTATTGCTCTTTGGTATCCGTATAGAAAATTGCTAGTTTCTAAGTGCAGTATTTTGTAAGATATTTACGAATTAAATTTTACATGTTACCTTATGGAGATTCTGAAGCCTCTGATGATGGGTAGACACCCCCTTAAGTATTACGGGCCGCTATGGCACAATGATAGACCAATCACCTCTTATAAGTGGGGTTTTTAGTTCGATCCTATCTCGCGCCAACTGGTTTCTGCTGTAGACAAACACGGTGTTTGGGGGGTTTTCTTGGGGTTCTCCGTTTCCTCTCCCTCCTTTGATTCCACGATTTCATTATTCTTATCATCACTGTCTCCCTTAGCCTACACGGCATAATCGTGAGACGTAAACCTCCAAGATTTCATTTTACATTAAGTATTATGCGATCCAAGGTATGTTTATTCGTGAAATTTCACCACTCAATTGCAAAAAACATAAAACAATAGAAAATCGAACATGGGACTGCTGCGTGGAAAGCAAGTTTTCCAATACGCCATTACGACACTCAGCGATATATTTAATTTATATTTGTTATAATTTGTTGAAAATAGCGTGCTACTTTCCCACAAACATAATCATATGACTTGTTGAATAAAAATTGAAAGTCACATGGAAACCTATAATATTTTTCCACAAACATGCCCAATGTCAGAAACGTTAAAAAAATAACGGAAAGACCCACGCCAAGAATCGAACCTAGCACCTTCGTAATTTAGAACAGCCACTCTAATCACACGACTAAGAAACAACTTCTGCATAGCGCATTTATTCATTATTTCTTGTAACTATTTCCAACCACAAAATTATCTATTACACGTAACAAACAGCGAGGGCTCATTTTACAATCACCTTGTTAGCTATTTTATCATACTATACACGCGTTCTGTTAGAACACTGAATTCTGTTGCGAGAGAAAAATACGAAACAGTAGGAAAGAAACAGAATTGTCATCAATCACACTATACAAAACACTGCGAGAAAGCTTGGTAAGTTCATAGTATAGCTACGAAGCTTCTCGCTACATAACACAACATGTATGTTGTGTAGTAGTTAAACCACGTGATTCTTGTTCGGCGCACTCGGCTTCCAATCCAGAGTAGTGTAGCTTGAATATTTTCCTCAACAAAAATACGACATTCTTGAAAATAGCTGCAACGTAATATAGAAATCAGTCAGTTCCATGCAGAAAAATAACAATGTTGCATTCAGAAGTGTTCTATTCAACAATGATAGTGTTGAAGCCGAGTTCAATTACCAGGCATTTCAAACATCTTACCAACGTATCTGAGAAGGAGAAAGCACACCTTGTTAAGTGAACTTCCGGGCCATTTTTTGCGAGGAAGTGATGCACATTTAAATAGTTATAATTACAAACTGGGAAAGCGCAATGGGCAAAAATAAGGGAGAAAAACCGTTTTCAAAAGTTTTCTACTCGCCATATATACTTTCAGACGCGCAAGTATGTCAACGGACGGCGTGGCAGAATGAGTAAAGTGTGAAACTAGTAAGCAAAGCGAACCGGGTTCGATTCCAGTACGAGTCAATCCTTCTTTGTTTTTACTTCAACTAATAAAGTAACCGTTTGTAACTAGAAATAAAATATTAAGTCAGCATATGCTTATAATCAAAAAAACAATAGAAATTTTAAAATCACTTGTAAAATTTTTTCGTTGTTCCATGTAAACTAGAAAGAAAATTTAATCTATTCCGTAAATATACCGATATCACGAGTTGTATTATGGTTACGACCGTCAAATTTGGGGCGGCCCATTTATAAAGAAGTACATACAACAATACATGTAACAATAAAAATACATATTCATAAAAATACATGGGGCCCACTTGAGCTTGGGGGACGCCCTCCATGTTCAACGCCCATGTAACACCGCATGGGATAAATCGTAAGTGGGAACCCTTCATCCCTGTTGGGGATTTTCATGAAGCTATAGGCTTATGTCTAATTATATTAGAATATATTATCCATTTCTTAAGTTCGAACATACTAGATTCGATCGAAATGAGAAAACTTTTTATCGTGCGTAAAAAAAGTTACCATTACTTTCAACTGTAATGGTACATTACAAGAATGTACAAGAGATTGAAAATTTCTATTGTTTTATTCATTATAAACATATGGTGAATTAATATTTTACTTATAGTTACAAATGCCTACTTTACTGGTTGAAACAAAAAAGGTTTGACCCGAACGAGAATCGAACCCGTAACCCTTTGCAACTGAGTTGCTGATTCTTCTCACTCTGGCACGCCGTCATTTGATAAGCTTGCGCGTCGTACGATATATGCGTCGAGTGGAAAACTTTAAGACGGTTTGTCTACGTCATTTTTGCTCATTGCGCTGTCCCAATTTGTAATATTAACCCTTTAAATGTGCAAAAAATAGTTCTAAAGTTCACTTCCCAAAATGTGCCTTCTCCTTGTGAGTGAGCTATTACTGGCCTCCTGTCCTTTGACCTCACCAATAAAGTGAAAATGACGTAAAATAAGCGGAGGCAAACAGTACTTTCAAGTCATTTATTTGTCCATGTTTTATTTGTAGAAAAAGTTATTGGATAGTTGTAAACAATATTACCAATATAGTTTGAAATAATTAGATCAGTCTGTCATTGTAGTAAAGGACCTAGCGGAATAGGCAAGTGAAATCTGCCCCCAGCTAATCTGCACCAAATTTACAGTATCGATTAACATTTATGAAATCTCAAAGTCCAAAATTTCCAGTCCCCCAACTTTCTTGGAGTGGTGTTAAGAGGGGGAAGGAAAATTGAAATTATTTTTTCTCTTGAACAGCTCAACCGATTTTCATGAAACAAAGTGTTATTTGCTCTCAACAAGAGAAAAGTCGGTTTTTTTTTTTTTGTGAAATTTTTGGGGTTTAAAATAGAAGTCAAAAAATGTTTGGAAATTTTCAAAGAAAAATAGTGGAAAACTAACTGGGACACCCACAACTTTTGCCAGTTTTGTCTTGAGAGAGTCCCTAACAACATAGTTTTTCTTTCATTTTCTTTGCAAGTGTACCTCATAGTGAAAAATGGCAAATGTATCGTGGCGGGCATAAATCTTTGACCATGTAATGGTGACTGCTTTGTAACAAATGAAGAGTATGAGAATTAAATCTGCCATATCTGTAGTTTCGTGTGGAAAAGAAACAAACTTGTGAACCAAAAGCTTAAGAACAACTCATGTTGTTAATATAAACTTTGCAGAAGATTATTAATTTATATCATCATAAAATAACTTTTTATGATGATATAAAAATCAATATCAGTGATTTTTTGAAAGGAAGAAAATTATACAAATTTGCAATCCGACTCAAAGAAACCTAAAGTAAACAGACTAAAGAAAAATCATTTACACTGTAATGATCGTGGGCAAATCACTTGACCAGTAATCTGGAGGTTCTTGGATTGAATCCACGTCGGGCATTTTTATATACGTAAACAATTTTGATGGTGATTGATCAGCGATGACACCCGTTTTATTATATTCAGATATTTGAATACTCGGATATCTCAGTACTTGAACCATCAAATTTTTAGGAACAATAATAGTAATAATAAGAGGAATTACCTCGTAGAAGATTATAAATATGAAACTTATTATCGCTCAGTTCATACCATTATAAGTACAAATGTGTCATTAGTCAAAAAATATTTCGGTTTTGTTTAATGTTACCCATGAGAAGAGGAATTTCTCATCTAGATTGTAAAACAAACCAAACAAAATCTGGATAAGACTTAACATTTTACTTTCGAGACAGGACAAGGTTAACTCAAATTATCTTCTCGCTTTGGAGATGAGAATCGAGACGAGGCGAAAACTATCGTAAATATTTCTCGTTTTATCTCGATTCTCGAAATAGTGTATGCCATTCTTTCAGTAACAATTGCTTTGTAGACTTAATCTTATATGTTATTTTGTTACTTTGTATTTCAGAGTTCACCGAATTACGGTCTGTGTTGTAGAAAAGCTTTTATAATTACATCTGCATATTCTACAAGTAAGTTTATTATTAGATTAAAACTTTTAATACTGTTATTAATGTCCATAATAATAATAATAATAATAATAATAATAATAATAATAATAATAATAATAATAATAATTATTATTATTATTATTATTATTATTATTATTATTATTATTATTGTTATTATCATTATTATTATTATTCTATTATTATTATTATTATTAGTCTCTCACTTCCTGGCCGAGATGTGCAATATTCACCATCTTCCTCATACCACTAAATCAATTTCTTCACTGTTTTCTTGTCACAGCCCTTACCCCTAGCTATCTGAATGGCAGTTGGTCCCATGGTTACTCGACCTATGATTTCCCCGCGCATAGTAACAGATAGTTATCTACAACCTCTAGAAATTTGCATTGCGATTCGTATTAGCAATGACAGTAAAGTGGATATTTCTGTTTCTACTGTGCATCATCAGCATCATTATATCAGCAGTTTTCCAGCATTACGAGCGGGTAACTCACCGCGGCTGAGAATTGCCATACTCCACGATCTTCTGTTAACCTTTTCATCTTCACATACGATTTTTCTGTTTTGATATCGCCAATAATCTAATTATGTGTATATATAGTCTAATACGACCCCTCCCTACCTTTTCTGCCACCATACCCTTAGCACATCCCTCATGATACAGTTCCTTCTTAACCAATATCCCAACAATTTCTTCTTCCTCTTTTTAATAATATTTTTCTCCTTCCTTTCTAACACCCTCTCATTCTTTTTCCTCTTAAGCCAGCTATTTCCCTCTATTCTTCTCCACGCACATATTTCGAGAGCCTTAAATTATTTCTCATCATTTTTGCGTAATGGCCATGTTTCTGCCCTATAAATACAGTACACGAAGCATTTTATGAGTTCCTTTTTCAATTCTATTCAAGGTCTTATAAAATAGTATCTTCTTCATCTTAAAGGCTTCTTTCGCCATTTCTTACCTTTATTTCACGTTCGCGTGTCATATCGTCACTAATAATATTACTCAGATTTCGCTAACTAGTCAGCTGTTGTTTTCTCCCGCTCCTACTTCTATATTTGACACCGGTCGCTTTGTTTCAATCACCATGGATTTTGTCTTTCTAACATTTATTTTCATCCCATATCCTTCACAGAGCCTTTTTTAAGTTTTCTATATATTATTCATTTTCTCTTTAGATTCTGCATCAACAACCATATCAACCCCAAACCGTATATACCACATCATTTTACCTAGTACCAAAATTCCATCTTCATTATGTAGACTCGTTTTTGCTATCTCTTCTACTAGCTATTAAATAATGTCGGTAAAATACATAATCTCTCTTGCACTCAACTTCCAATTACACTCTTTTTCTACCGTGCATGCACCAGTAAATTTCCATGAAAGATCATGAATAATCCTGACACTTTATATAATATTTATGGACGGATATTTAATAAAACCTATATGAATAGCATATATCATTCCTTAAAGTAACGAATAAGGTAAACAAAAAACATCAATAGACATAATTATTACATCAGGGTGAAATAAGCATAAGCTTCAGGGTGAAATAAGGCATATTAATATGTCGTTCATAATCAAATTTAACAGTGCAGCAAGAACTCTCGAGTATAAACATACAGAATCCTCTCCAGACGTTATTTTACACAAATGAAGATTTGATTCCGTACAGCGCTTCATGGAGGAGCAAAGAGCACATGACGCACAGCGATGCTTCTGCTCAACATCGATGTAAAAAAAATACTCGCTCGTTTATCATCATGACCACTAATTCACCGTCGCGGTCGACCTCTAGATCGTGATGTAGCATATATCTTCGGCATGAGCATACCCATTTAAATCTATGAGTTTGTGCCAGTATCGAGGGTGCGACCGCGACCTATATTTTGGCCTTGATCACGACGTCTCTTCGATATCTATGTTTCAACCCTTATGCCTTATTTTAACAGATTATGCAAATGTCGGAGGTTGCAGACCTCCTGGCCACGCCACTGCTTGGTAGCATGCATTCTTCTTAAACTTTATCAGTCTCTGTTCACTTACACTTTCAGCCATAATTTTATTCTTTCAAGTCAAAGAGAATACATTCGTTCTCCCTCGCATTTGGCGTTCTTAAAAGTTAAATTATGGTATAACTAAATGTGCAATTTTGCCGCTTTCAGTGTAAATTTCTGTCCCCTCCTCCGCAAAACAAATCTCATGCGCACAACCTGCATGTATGCTCCCCCGTATTCCAAATGAAAAAATTGAATTTGGATATTTTCTGCAAGACTATTGGCGAGATATAGAATTTCATATCCTTTATTTTTGTATATTTGGTACGGAAATTATAAGAATTGGAAATAATTGTTTTGTGTAAGTATAATTGTGCAGAGCAGCCATGGACAAATGTTTTGTGCTGCTATATACAAATGTATGAAAATTGTTACGAAGGTTTATGGAGGGGTGGAAAACATTCTTTCCAGGCTGGGACAACAGTAATTAAGTAAGTGCCAGGGAAAGAAAAACTAGAGATGGTCAATTTTCTTAGCTTTCTCCCTTAAAAATAAACATTTTAAAAGTAACAAACGTTATGTCTGACGTATGGCTGCCTATCGTCCTGAGTGTTTCCGTGGATGAGTGAATAGAGTCGTTGCTTGGTAGTCGTGAGTTTGATGGATCGAGTCCTATTCAGGCCAGTACAATTTTTTTCATAGTTTGTTTCCCATATCTGAAGGTTTTTCTCAACCTGTAATCATCTGATACTGTCAACTGAGTTCTCCACTTTAATTCAACAAGTGGTAATGGGATGCTCTCAGGTTCCGGTGAGCTTTCACATGTCTACTTACAAAATCAAAATTGCCGATAAAATATGATTGCTATCCGATCATTTGGTCTGAAATTCTAAATTCGTGCATGTTAGTGTATCTCTCTTTCATCATATTTGCATCTCTCGTTCCACATTGTCATCAGCTATGTCATAAGATGATTTTTGAGCAAAACTTGAAGTCATAAAAGCGCTATACCAATTGGCTCACTCTCACTAAGCATTTGATTAAATGTATGTGTTTTCGTACAGAAGATGGGGTATTCGCTCTTCCTATCCTTCTGAAGTGACAGAATATTTATTCAGACTCTGTAAGGTAGTTTCAGATAAAATGACAGAAAGAGTGTTAATTTCAACAGGAACAGGATTGGATTTCAATTTTTTGTTTTAATTTATGTTCACGAATAGGACAAATATCAAGTAATATGTTTGCCTTAAGAACTACTTCTGAGATTCATCTAATTTTGTGAAATGATGTAGATGGTAGTGGTAATTTCGCCCAAGTGTAAAAGAATTCTCAGTGCCTGGCGATTATGCCACCCGCCTTCTTTAAAGTTAATTCGGTTGCAATACTTCCCGGCAAATGCTTCGGACTCAACTGTTGGAGCACTTTAATCGTAAATCGTCCTAAATCTCGGGTGTACCATCGAGAATTGTCCCTTACTGTACACTTTGTGTCCAAGAGACCCACATGATTTGATTCCGGACCAGAATCAACAAAAGGAGACACCTGCCTTTCTTTACTCTCTCGTCCGAGGAAGGAGCTTTTCTGGACAGAACATTGTCCTGTGATAGAACGTGGATCCTGCACGAAGCTCCAAGGCACCGACATCTTTGGTTAGCGTCCATGAACCGGTTCCAAAACAGATGACATCAGCGCTACACATTAAATATTTTCTCCTGCGTGTTTCATGAACTGCTCGTGATATTATTCATCGGAAAGTTTTACCAGTTATTCATACCATCAATGCAACAGTCTAGTTTCAGTAGTTGAGCTGTGTTAAAGACAAGCTCAGGACTCTGGAGTCAGAACTTCTGAATCGCAATGGGGTAGTAGTAATGGAGAAACCTGATCCAACTTTCAGCCCTGGGCCTCTGCCTCAGGACTCAAGGTCCCTGGCCCAGGGTGAATGACCTAAGGATACATAGGATATATCCCTTCTAGATTTTGGGAGTAGTACCTTGGCTCAACCTCTAAATTTTGATAGGGATGCATGGGAAAATCCTCTTAAATTTTGAAAATTGCTAATTTCAAATTTTTTATGGTAGTCTACGACCAGGGTATGTGCCTCTATAAGCTTTGGGCGTTTATCTCGTTCCCTTTTATGCTTAAAAATGCCAAAATTCAAATTTCGGAGGTTTTAATTGTTTTTTTCCCTTTCATGATGTCTTATTGCCTTACATGGTTATATGAGAGTGTACACGGGTTCATTCCCTTTCATTAGACATGGGTACCTTGGTGAATCCCTTTAAAAATTTGGGAGGTGTATCTTGGCCCAGCCATTAAATTTTGGTAATTGCAAAATTTAAATATTTAGTATAATAGTACAGGACCTCAGTATGTACCACTAAATATATGGGCGGTAAATCTCTTTCCGTTTCATGGGAAAAAAATTGTGAAGTTTTATTACAACCACATTTTCGGTTTTTGACCTAACTAATGACCTTAGATGAGGTTCAATTACCTTATATGGTTATATGGGCATGTATAGGTGTCCATTCGCTTACGTAAGACGTGTGTACATTGGTGCCCCCTTTTTAAAATTCGGGAGCGGTAGCTTGGCTCATGCTTCAAATTTTGGAAAGTGTCCTCTCTAAGCATTTGGTATAATAGTGCAGGACCCTAATATCACTATAAATTTGGGTTTTCTATCTCGTTCCCTTTTATGGGTAAACAATTGCCCAAAATCCAAGTTTCGAAGGTTATTGACCCCTTATATTTCTTCGACGAGGCCTTATTACCTTTTATGTTTATATGGACATATACAGGGACAAAAAATTTAGTATTGTACATTGCCCACACCTGAGGACGCTGGAACATTGATACGTACTTCTTAAACTTTGTAGGATCACTTTGCTTAAATTTGAGATTTATCAAACTGAAATTAAGCAATTTACATTTCTCGCCTTGATTATTCCCGCTGATGACCCAAAATACAGACGTAATCAATACAACGTACCACGTGTCTGGTGTACTTGATATTGATGAGGTTTATGAATATATGGTAGTGTGCAGGAATTCATCTCCTTCAATTCTCTTTTTCAAGTTCGGTTTGGTACAAAGAGCTTCTTAAGTTTCTGAGTAACAAATTAATATTTTGCAGACTACAGCTGGTTCTGAATATTCTTTCTAAGGTGAGCAATGCTAGAAGATTGCTAATTTCGAGCTAACTGAGAGCTAACTACTTATATTTATATATGGTTAATTGTAAGCCTTAGGTATATTGGTCCACTTTGGGTGGGATACGTAGGATATTCTTTAAATTTGGGAATTCTGATAAACAAAATTTTAGTATGAGGCTCAAAATTTCAACGATTTGCCTAACATAAAAAATATCTTTATATGAAACATTACTTTGAACTTTACACACAACTCATAGTCTAAGATCATTAGTGGCGGTTGATTTTTACTTTGAACTTTATAAATCTGATAATTAACCTTATTGAAATCAGAGTTGTATTTATGACTCATAGTTTAAATCAGGGATGCAAGAAAACACTCGCCCACCCGCCCGGAGCGAGTATTTAATATCGTACCGAAGGTAAGTAAATTATTTCTATTGTGGGATGTAACCAGTAACTTTTTATCATGGGCTAGTAAAATTTTGCTCCTTATTTTCATTGTTGCTTAATGACTGGCAAAATTATTGTTGTTGCAATTTGATTGGATGGTCACTATCTTTAATCCAATCTGATTGGTTGATGATTTTCAAATCTTTGGGATTAGCACAATATAACCGCCACCAGGTTATAGAAGTAATTTTTGTGGACGCTCTGTATATTTCGTAAACCCAGTGACTATTTTTTCTTTATACTTCTTTCTGCGACGCATATAAGTTCCTTCTTCGATGGGAATAGCTTCTCTCCGAAACAGTTGGACAAAGAAGTCTTTAAATGTTTTGTCATATCTATATTTAAAACATTGCTTTTTGGTGAGAATATTTGTCAGCGACGGACCTTCTCAATGTTTCTCCGTGACTTATTATTATGCACAGTATATATTCTGCAGTTATTTGGAACTGAAGTAAGTGCTTTCTTTAATCACTTATGGAAATATACCGGTAGTTTAGAGAAATATTGGCTGACCAGATGTTCAAGTGACCGAATGGCACCAGCCTCACAATTTTTGCAGTTCCTTATCTGTACTTTCTCACGCCCGAGTTATTGCAGTGCCTCGTACATCGTAGCCAGCAGGCCAAAATTAACATAAATTATTTCCCGTATTCTGTTTGCATGTGCACACGGTGATTTAACTCAGTGGTTTTTGGAATGAACTGACAACACTCTTCAATCGAACATTGCAGCCCGTACCTTGAGTTTTGGTGCTCAGGGAGTTTGACTCCGGTATTGTATGCAGCCACCACGCACTTTGCGTCGGGAATCAAGCATGATTTTGTGTTAAGGGACGTAAGCTATTAGCCGGTGAACGACGTTTCCTTACGGCTAGCCCCTAACTACTGAAGTTTCAGGTCCGCAGATCTTGTGCGTACATGTCAGTTATATACGCGCCTCAGTTGAAATTACACTAAGACAAATCACATTTTAACTTTCATTGAATTGTGTTTCTTTCAGGTTTTAAGGTGAGACGAAATTTTCAATTAACGATATTTTTACCTTTCTAAAAGTACGTATGTACGTATATGTGTAGTCTCATGTTCAGTAGGTTAAGTAATGATATTTTATTTTCAGTTATTTATTTTTTTCTGAGGACCATCCATAAATCTATGTACGACATATTTCTCAACTTCAACCTGAATAACCAGGTCATGAAATTAATTTTTCCTTCAGAGTTAAACATTTCGGACAGAGATGTCCCCTAAAAATGGTAAATGATTTTAGCAAGAAATTGTTTCATGTGCCAGAAACAAGTCATCGGCGTGCAATGTTTGATATGAATGCCAAGGATTGCTCATAACTACCCTAAGGAAATAAAAAGCGTAAACTCTTAGATTTGTGGAATGATCTTGGGGACATTTGAACCCCAATCAGTACTTTCAAATGGGTCGGGGTAGAGCAACTCAGGTTACGTATCGGGTCGGGTCAGGCAATTTCGTGTGATGGGTTGTCTGGTCTAGCAACTTGGTTCAAGAGTTGAGTCAAGCTGAACTGATTTATATAACAAATATGTTATACGTTGAATTGAACCCATACGTTGAATTTAGCTGTCTATACCGATTATTTTAAACTGTACAGGTAATTGAATAACCCGTTTCTACTAGTACTCGGGAAAGTCTCGGGTTGACCAACCAGACCCAAGCAACTCGATTCAGCAGTCCGGTCGAGTAAGACCAAATTAGGTCACGGGCCGGGTCATGGCAGGTTGGACCTCTACTCGACCCGCTGGGAGCACTAACCTCAATACGCTTTGAAGAAAAAATAGAACACTATACACAATAAACTCGCGAAGGCAAAGTGAGAAACTAGCACCACAACGAGGGTTAAATTCTAAGAGATATCATAAAATATGTTTCGTTGGGTCCTAAAAGACCGCCACTGAACGGCTAGTGTTAAGATCGATAACCGGCTTGTCCTCTAGTGTGCAAGTACTATTGAGTGCGTGTAAACATCACAGTTGACTTGTCTTGAAACACGCGTAGAAGTGTTTTATCACTAAATCACTTACTCAACACAAGGAAAAAGGAGATGGCGTCATTTTGAGATCAGCAAAAAGCATGCATCAAACAGATGGAATTTGTTTTGTTGACTCACAAAAGTAGGAACGGCCCCTGTCTGATTAGTTTATTGGATTGCAGAAGCAATTATTCAATAAAGGACATGGCTGCAAAAATAATTGTACCAAAAACGCCAATAGTGCGCCAAGAAAGAAAAGAGGCAGATGTAGCTTGCGTTAGTCGTCTGCCAGCGCGTATAATTTAAGTACCAGTTCAATATTTACTTGGTAAGAACCAAAAAGTCAATCATTATTATTACTATTGATTTGAGAAATAACTATTGAATTCTACAAACATGAAAAGATTCATATACTGTAATGGCGTATGTTGTCAAAACAAAGATAGAGCGGGGCATGAAGTAGGCAAGGTCTAAAATCAGAGGCGTAAGAATAAGTGTTAAAGGATTCAGAGCCTCTGGTGTACGCAGACGACAACTTGCATGACTTACATATTAAACCCTGTAACACAAACGGTTAATTTTTATGACACGGATAGTCGGGCGGGCTACCACTGTATCCCTTCTGTTTTTATTTTATTACATTCGCCAGCTTTGTTAATATCTCAATCGTACTTGCAGAGAATAGTATTTTATGTTCGAGAAATATGTTTACTGTGAAAGATATGTGTATACAGAGAAGACCAACTCAATTCATTTTTCAAAAGTAATACATGAATAGACTGTAAACGTTATTTGTATTTAGCTATAAATCTACCAATCTGGCGCATTTTAAACTTACCTTTTAACATAAACGTGTATGTCAGAATTCTTTAAAAAATATGTATAATTTTACAAAAATTTTAGAAACAAGCTTACAAATAAAGGTATTATCCAAAAACATATACTGTTTCAGCGAAATATTTTTTTATAATTTCTGCTACAATCTTATTACAATTTTGCATAATTATACATATGCCATTTACATTCATATATTTTTTTGTTTTGCTTTGTTTTGCTATTCATGTCCCTTCAAGCATGTTCTGTACACAAGTGATGAGTGGTCAATACATATTTTCCTTCAAGCATTGGTCATTCATCAAAAGCATCAAAATACTTATGAAGCCACGTTTTTCAGCCTCGTCTTTAAGTTTCGGATCACAGTCACGTACAAATATCTTTCTAACACTTTCAATGTAAATATTGGTACAATCAACTATATACCGTAAGTCTGAAAATGCTTTCATGTAAAAGCAGTTCTAGACATTCAAGTTGCGACAATACAGACCTAGCCTCACATTTAGGTCCTGGAAAACAAAGGACAATATTATGAGCACGACTGCGAACATTCGGAGTAGGAGTGTCTTTTTCCATTTTAAATTGTCTTTTACTACATAATAATTTACTTCAGAACTGGCTTTACTACAACTATTATCAACAGGTTTCAGCGATCCCTGCCGCCCGTAATTCCCAGTCACAGCTGAATTCTCATTAACTATCTTTGTGTTCTTAAAATCCGCTTCTTCGGTCTCAAAACGTTTTTCACTATCACTATCGCCATCTAGAAAACTTTTCTTATCAGAACTGGCATTCTGTGAACTCATTGACTATCTGATCACCACTCAAAATATGATGAAAAAAATTTCGATGTTTCGTAACACTCGTTACAGCAATGGTCGCATAGGCTACAACTGTAGCCCATGAAACTTTTAAGTAGAATAAAAATGACCTATTTTCGATTTTATGTTCGACCACACGAACTACTCGAATTCCTTTGCGGGAAGGAAGAGAAAAGCGCTGTACTACGATAGTAGCCCGCGCGCATATTGCAGAATTAGTGTGGAATCAATCTACTCGGGAAAAGTAAAAGTAGTGCTCTGAACAGCTCATGTCAGATCAAGTCCAACCCTTCCTGACCCAGGAATCGAGTAGTATTCATGCGATCTGTCCGTGACCCAAGTTGCTCTGACCCGACACGACCCTTTGAAGGCATTAATAAACTTCAGTTCAGGTATTGCAATGGAATCCATATAAATCATGTGGATGTATAGAGGATTTATAAATACTCATTTTTATTATACCAGGGGTTCCCAATCTTTTAAATCTTGCGTGTAACTCCTTAAAACCTGAATATGCCTACTTCATGTCACAGACTTCTCTTTATTTTGATAACATACGTGCTTATCGTGTTACTACTATTGAGGTTGTAGTATTCAATACTTCTTCTCAAATGTATAGTAATAATAATAATAATAATAATCATAATAATAATAACAATAACAATAATAATAATAATAATAATAATAATAATAATAATAATAATAATAATAATAATAATAATAATAATAAGTCCGAGTACAAAGAAGTTCTAATTTCCTAATCTATGGCGTATTTAAGAATAGATTCCACCTCCTACATAGAAATTTTATCACAATTTTAGGTTTTGCACTTGTACTTGTTTTCAGGCAATACAGCCAAACATCTCCGTATGAGTAAAGGCACAAAGGAAGGTGAGAAGTTTTGACTCATGCGCGGAAGGACTTTTATTCTGAAAGACTTACTGATAACTGCAGTAAGTGCAAGGAGCATAATGATTAGATAGAAATGGACGGTGAGCGCCAGGCATAGCAATTCTTAAAAAAACATCTTCTACAAGAAGTCGTAAGCTATGGCGTAGAAAAATGTTATTTAATCTCTATAAACATCTGTACTTGATAAATGAATTTTAAAAATTTATACTGTAAGATTTTTGTTTCGCATGGATTGATGAAAGTAAATATGATCAACAGAGGTCACGTACTGGCGTCAGAAAACGCATACCAGCGAATGTGGAACTTCCTTGAACAAGATTTTGACTGGTTTCTGGGAAGTTTGCGATTCGGAGGATTCTCCTTCATAATACATGTTTTCATAATGTCGTCCAGTTCGCTTCTTTCAATTTTGGATAGAAGCGCTACCATTTCAGATTCTTTCAATTGCGGCGAGGATTTGATCAACTAACACAAATTTATACGATAGATTTTCAGACGATTTATTTTGGAAAATATAAAGTAGTTAGACAGCAGGTTTTGCTGTGTAGCTTGGGTCTTGATATTGCAGAAGGAACAAAAATATTTTCCTTTTTTTATTTCTTTCTGTGGATTCGCATAACTGAAATAATTGGCAAGAAATATTGCAAATGCAAATGTTGAAAACCCTGTCCATGAATGGTTTCATTACGGTAATTTAGTAAAATTGTCGGGACCGTATTTTTCACGTTTCATCATCATGTAAAATGAATCAAATACTTTACTCTACGTATGAAATGACACTGACGACTTCTTTCTATGAATTTGTAAATTCAAAACTATGTTTTATTCTGACAATATGTCAAGTTAATAATATTCGCACTTAGAAGTAATTATACTCCACGTTTTCTACTAGTTCCCACAATCCTCCAGAAAATAAAGGGTGAAACAATTGTAATCGTTTTTATATGTATTTATATATACCTACTAATATTCAGTGGTTTTAATATATACAAGCAAGAGGTACAAAGTGATTCTTGTAAGTCTCAATGGGAACAATCACCAATCACTCACAGTTTGCCCAATACCAGGAAACTTTTTTTGAAAACATGAGAATTGAAAGATATTCTGGATTCGATTGAATTGTATGAAACAATCAACTATGTCTGAAACAATCATACAATTACATCTTATCCTATACCATAATCCGTATAAGGGATGCGGAGAGTAGCGACCCAAACCATAAAAGCATATGTAAGTTCTGATATTCCTCTTGTGGGAAAAGAAACTCCACGGAAAATTCCAGATAGAATGACCGTTTTTGCCCATACATCCCAAATGCGAATAAATGCTCTCGTAGCTGAACTACAGTTGCTCGGAAGCCATTAGTTAACATTTTTTGTCAGGATCACATATTTCAAACAAAATGATTTCATTATGTTTTACCGAAATCGAAAGTATCGTCATATACGGCTGTTCTAAAAAAATGGACGTAAATGGCCAAACAGTTAATAACAGATAGTTGTTGAAATTAGGACATTTTCTCAAGGTGACAATATCTACAACACTTCACAGTTGATTCATTTTCATCGAAATCAGAACATCGCTATATTCTACTGTTTTCGAAAAATTGTAACTGCGGTTTCCTTACTTTACACCTCAGATTGTTTTCAATAAGGTTTCTCTATAGTGGCCAAACGGTCAGTGATGGCGTTAATTTGTCTATTGAGACTTTTTCTGAGGATCACAATACCTGCAATATATCACGGTTTAAAGAAATTCCAATTCTATAAGAATTGGGCCGATTTTTGTATGAATATTATAACGACTTATCAAAAAGATAGTCGTAAACCTGGTTCGTTTGTTGAGATAAAATTTCGAAGTGGTAGTAATTCTTTGACATAAAAATATTAGCTTCGATATTTAAATACCATTAATCTCACCTTTTTAATAAAACTGACAACGTCTATAAACGATGTTAAACTGGTTTATTATTTGATATAACTTATAATATCCTTTTCTTAAAACTGTTAAGTACACAAACTCACTGACTAGGTAACCATAAAACATGTCCATATCAACAACTATCCCATAATAATCTTACATATATATTAAAAACATTCTTCTTTTGTTAATATGAAATGAACATTCTACTAAGTATAGTGCATATGTATGAGTACTTTCTGCCCAAGGTACAGGTAAATATTACACAAACCAAAGTATTTTGTTGTATAAAATGTCGCTCGACAAAGGGACTGAATATAAAAGTCATGAGTAGGCTTGGCTTTTATCTTCAAGAACCACTGGTCCGTTAACATTAGTGTTTTTACATTGTATATGTCCATCATATTTTGACCGCACCTTGTATATCTATTCATTACATTTTACATATACATTAAACAAATCTTACACTTTCATCAATACCTATTTTTAACAATAAAGTTTTAACACAAATTAATATAATGAAAACAATTTTTGTGCTAGATTAATCATGAATTACATTATAATCCTTCAAGTTAATAAGAAAGGATTCAAGTTATTGAAAACTTATCGTTGATGAATGGAAATCAAAGAAAATATAATTGAACAAAAATCAAAAATTGAACACAATCTACGTTTGAATAAGCACATGTAAGTAAATAAATCTATTTTTACGGAAACAAAAGACATCCTTTTGTTATTATATAAATACATTTTTATTATTATTATTATTATTTTTCATTCCTATTTATTTGAGCAAGAATGTCAGGTGCTACTAATTCTTTCACTAAATGCATCCATTTTTCCTTTGTATACGGAGTAGGTTTCCAAACCTTTAACTCACCTATATTGCGAAGTCCAATTGACATCCCCGTTTTAGCGTTCAACAATTCGAAAACTTTAGGATTTATTTCCTTAAAACATAAATAAGGACCTGAAAAATGTCACAAAATTTGTAAATCTTCTTTAATAACATATTACTTTGCGGATGTTGTTTAACAAAAACTAAGTCATTGACCTTGATCCGATATTTTCCTTCCTGTAAAGACTCTACTTGCGAATTACGTTTCAAAAACTTGTTATGTCTTCGGATCTTTACCATATTCACTAAATTGGATGAATCTATAATTGTCGAATCTTCCAATTTGACATCAAAATGTTGTTCCACAGGGAAAATCAAATCAGAGCCATTATGAATATTAGCAGGAGACACACCTAAAGTGTCTGATATAGAATGGTTCAAAAGGTACGTAATTTGGTTGACATGCTTAATCCATTCAGCATGTTTATCCTTACAAAAGTGCCGAAACAACATACCAAAATTGCGATGTACATTTTCTACCACGGAGCTACTTGGATGGTACGGAGTCAAAATGAATTTTAATGTTGGCCTTGTTCATGGCTTTGAGAAACACATCACTTTTGAATTGTGAACCGTTATCGCATAATATATGCTCGATAGGACCACAATGTGGAATATATACATTCAGAATTTTATTCACGATAGCAGCGGAGGTTGCTTTACGCAAGGGATAGGCTACCACATATCGTGAAAAGATATCCATAGTTGTTAACAAATAAACTTCTCCAGTAGCTGCTCTGGGTAACGGTCCATATAAATCAATCGATAGAAATGAATGTGGTCTCTCAGGTGTTATTGAGAGCATTGGTTTTTGTATAGCCTGATAATTATGCTTAATTTGCATACACTCAATGCAGTCATTGATATAATTTTTGACTTGAGCTCTCATTCCCTTCCAGTAAAAAGATTTATTAACCAAGGCACATACCTTCACATACCCAAAATGTCCGAAATCATCATGGTAGGCCTTTAATATGCGTGCTGTTAATGTAGGTGGAATGCAAATTTTATTCCTAGATTTGAATTTGAAATCTTTAATAAGTAAAATCCCGTTGTTTAATTTAAATCTGGAATTCCAGTGTTTGGGACAACTACATCCCTCGCCACATGAAGATAAATGTTCCATGATTTGTTTATATTCATGATACTTCATTTGATGTTCTCTTAAATCTTCTATCGAAATGGTAGCTATTTCATCGTGTAAAATCTTAAATTCGTTAATGGACAAAATATGTTGCTCTTCTCCAGGAAACAGACGTGATAAGGTATCTACGGGCCCATTATCTACCCCTTTAATGTGTTGTACTTCGAAATCATAAGCTTGAAGATCTAACGACCAGCGAAGTAATCTGTTATTATATCCTTGTACGCTATTGAGGTATCGCAATGAATTATGGTCGGTAAGTACTATAAAATGACATCCGCTAAGATATGGAGCGAATTTTTGTATTGCAAAACGTATAGCCAAAAGTTCAATTTCTGTCGTGGTGTATCCCTTTTCAGCTTTCTTTAGAGTACGACTAGCGCAATGTATAACAGCTGGTTCCTGAATGGTTGGGTTAGGTTGCCAGAGAACTGCAGAGATTCCAAGTTGAGAACCGTCACACTGTACATAAAAAGGAACGTCGTATCTGGGGTGATTCAAATGGATGTTTCGTTTTACGCACTCCTTCAACTTATTAAAACTGTGTTCATGAATCGGACCCCATTGCCATGGTACTCCTTTCTTTATGATCATAAGTAAAGGCTGGGCTATCTCAGCGAATCGCGGGATGGCTTTGCGAAACCAATTGAAGAGTCCTAATATTTGTCGTGTCTGTTTCACATTTACTGGCGCAGGTAGATCCTCTATTGCTTGAACTTTAGATTGACTGAATTGTAAACCAGAGGCATCAATTTGGTACCCAAGAAATTCTATAGAATTCTGCAGAAATTTGGATTTCTGTAGATTGATAGTAAGGCCTGAACTTTCCAATCTGTCTAAAACTATATCTAAGTACTTCAGGTATTCATGTGGATTTTTCCCCATGATTAAGATGTCATCAGCATACGTTATCACGTTGCTACGTCAGTCTTGACCTAGAACTTTGTTCAAGCAGGATGCTAATGCTGCACTACCATTGATAAGCCCAAAGACTACACGATTGTATTCGTACAAGTGACCTTCAAAACTAAATGCTGTGTATGGTTTTGAATCTTCATGTAACTCGACCTGATTATACGCCATCACTAGATCTAGATTTCCGAATACAGTGTTCCCTTGTAAAGAAGCTAGTATTTCTTCTACTGGAGGATACCTCACTTGTTCCAGATCAATGTGACTGTTAGTGCGTCTTAAATCTAATACCACACGTAGAGAACCATTTTTCTTGGGAACAACATGTAATGGATTAAGGTGGACACTTCTTGAAGGTCTAATGATCCCATCTCTTAACATATTTGCTATTTGCTGACGTACATTCTCCCTGTATCTATATGGAATTATATAGGGCTTGGTTACTATGGGTTTATCTGTTTTAACTTTAAAAGAATAAACAAAATCCTTGCAGCATCCAGGACGTTCTGAAAAGACATTTCTATGTTTATATAAGATGTTCTTAAAGTCGGCTATTACTGTATTATCAGCAAAATCAAGGCTGCTTTCGAGAGATTTAACATGTTCAGAAAATAATACATCGTCCTTTATATTCATCAAATTTTGTTTGTCTTCCAATCGTGGATCATTTAATTTATCACTTTTTGCACTAATAGAAACATTATTCACTATAGGAGACATATCATTATATTGACAAGCAAGATTATCTAATTTTGGAAGCAGTTTCTGAACAAGTTCCTGAGGTATACCCGGTATCGTCAACGTTTGGTTTTTAAAATCAAGCATGACACGTAATTGGGATAATAAATCTAAGCCCATAATTAATTTCTCGTTAAGATCCTTTATCACCAGAATAGGGATTGATATTTCAAAATCTTGAATAGATATTGTCACACGAGTAATTCCTGCTACTCTCTTTTTATGTTTACCGGTAAAATCAACTATAATAAGATTCTCAGCCTTTTGTAACTTAGGATTCGAATAATTACTAGTAATTGCTTTCCACAGTGAATACGATAATAGAGAGGCATTTGCTCCTGTATCAAGTAGAGCTTCGGTACTTAACCCATTGACTTTAATAGGTATTTTAGCTGTACTATATGACTTTAAAAATACAAAATTTTCTTCAATATTAAAACCATCATTGACAGTATCATCTTCAAACCAACAACGATTTACAACCGGTATAAATTGGTACTGACACCTATTAATTGCTATTTCAGAATAATTATTTACAGTGACGTCAGGTAAAAGATCATTTTCATAATTAGCATGAACAGGTAAATTGGAAGATAAATGTTCGTAAGAACTATCGCTTAAATTTTTAGATAAATGTTCATGAGAATCCACAGCTGACATGGGTTTAACCCCTACCACATCAGCCGCGATTAGTTTAAATTCATACTCGTGTATGGTTCCAATAAGGTACACTGTACAGCACAATCGTGATTAGGTCCCGTATTATGGTTCTGTACAGAAATTACTTCAATGCCTGGATCTTGATGCGAAGTGCCATCTCTTGCCCTTCCATTACGTCTATCCGCGTAGTTCGCAGTACTTCTGGAATTTCGCCATACATTACGTCGATTTTTAACTCTATTTTGACTATATGGTCTAACATTTGAATTGCTACTATTAATTAGGTTATGCGGATTCCCTACATAACCTTGCCTATTGTGCTCATTTTGATTGCTAGAGTATACTCGGCTTAGGTTAGGTTCTGTATTATTCACACTCCGAATATTTAAATTCCGAACAGGCACCAAATGATCTGAATTATTCTTATTTTTACCCATTCCTGATTGTGGATTCATGGCATGGTATTGAGTTTCGTAGCATTGGACAAGCATCAATAAATGGCTGAAACTCATACACTGTGTGGAAAATAAGATCTGTTGCAATTTAAACGGAAGCAAATTTCGAATCGATGCTATTATTCTCGATTCCGATTGCAAAGGATTAACGACCTTTAATTCGTTGTAGACATTTACAACAAATTCTACAAGAGATTTGTGCAATCGAGGATTGAAGTGTTGATTTCTAAGGGTGGCATCTCTATTTGCCAGCAAAAAGTCATTTTCATAATTAGCGATCAATGCCGCTTTGAATTCCTCATATGAACTAATGTGATCACGTATTGCCTTAAACCATAAGGAACAAGGTGGGAGTAATACATGGGGTATTAATTTCATATATTGTGATCGATCGATTGACATTATATTGCATTCGTCTTGGAATTTCTCTAAGAAAGAAGTAGCATTCTCATTACACTTACCACTGAATTTGCTCATAGCTCGGATTTCACTCATCTTAACACTTAATTTTACCTTCTTTTTCTCATTCCTTGTTCTTGTTGAGTGATAGTTCCTATCCGTGACGTGCTGTGTCGTGACACCATCTATGTTTCGCTCATTAGTACTCTTCGGACAACTTTCTTCTAGTATAATATCTTCATCAGACCCCGGCGAAGGCGAGTTCATCTCTGGTGAGTGGGGAAACTCAAAGCGATCACTACCCAGGTTATTACGGTAAATGTTGTCTTTAGCCTGTAACGTTCTAATCTCTTCCTGAATAGTAGCTAACAACTGTGTATTTACACGTATGTTATTAGAGTTGTTGCTGACCTGGATCTTTTGCTGTTTAATGGAAGATTCTATTACTTCTAAATCTTTTTTTACAGCACAGATTTCTTGATTTTGGTGATTGTGCTTTTCTTGACAATCATCGGATATCCTTTTTAACTTTTCCTCGAACTGTGAGGATATGTCGTTCACCACCTCGACAATTGTCTGTTTCGTTTCATCTGATTTCTGTTCTATCCGTCTACTTAATTCTTCATATTGCTTATTAGATTCGTCGAACTTTTGGTCCATTCGTCTACTTAATTCTTCATTTTGCTTGTTAGCTTGGTCAAACTTCTGTTCCATTTCGTCAAACTTCTGTTCCATTTCGTCAAACTTCAGTTCTATCTTCTGTTCCATGGTCTTGTTAGCTTCGTCAAACTTCTGTTACATTCGTCTGCTTAATTCTTCATTTTGCTTGTTAGCTTCGTCAAACTTCAGTTCTATCTTCTGTTCCATGGTCTTGTTAGCTTCGTCAAACTTCTGTTCCATTCGTCTACTTAATTCTTCATTTTGCTTATTTATCTCGGTAGACATCTGCATGAATTGTCGCTGTAAAGCTAACAAGAGTCGATCCTCTGATGACAAACCTGGTGTTACACTAGTTGCACCTTGGTCACTAGTATTTGATTCCTGCTGCATTGTTTCGTTGTCCATTTTTCTTATGATTACTTTACCACTTCGCAATATGGTTAAGTTCGCATTCATAAAAGTAAATTCAACCTTACTCTTCTTCTTCGGGGAACTGAATTTACAAAGTCCCGGGTGAGGTAAACCAAATTTTTATAACGACTTATCAAAAAGATAGTCGTAAACCTGGTTCGTTTGTTGAGATAAAAATTCGAAGTGGTAGTAATTCTTTGACATAAAAATATTAGCTTCGATATTTAAATACCATTAATCTCACCTTTTTAATAAAACTGACAACGTCTATAAACGATGTTAAACTGGTTTATTATTTGATATAACTTATAATATCCTTTTCTTAAAACTGTTAAGTACACAAACTCACTGACTAGGTAACCATAAAACATGTCCATATCAACAACTATCCCATAATAATCTTACATATATATTAAAAACATTCTTCTTTTGTTAATATGAAATGAACATTCTACTAAGTATAGTGCATATGTATGAGTACTTTCTGCCCAAGGTACAGGTAAATATTACACAAACCAAAGTATTTTGTTGTAATATGAAAAGCAATTCTTTTCTCTCGTGTAGAAATATCAAGAGGAAATAATGAAATGAACATTTCCCTTTGTCATTGAGGTAATAGTTGTTTAACAATAACATGTCATAAAATACCTGAATGAAAAATATATAAAAAATGTTTCCTATATACAAAGAAATAATACATAACAAAAGATTTCACTTCACTCTTACACAATTTCTACTGGAATTTCAATAGTAAGCATAACAAATATTCGATTTGTTGAGAGCTATGAAAGATACAAAATATTTGAATAAAGAAGAAAATTTAACGAATGAAAGTTTTCTCTTCAGTTTACAGTTGATAAAACAATGAAATCAAACATCAAGCTATGTTCAATTGTGCCGGATAGGGAAAACGAAGATGAATGATGATCAAAATGAGTTATGATACAATTGGTCGAACATAGAATGTGGGATCAACGGGAGAACCTCACTAACCCTATTTACATGAAGCAACCGTTGGAACAAGAGGAGAGAGCTATACCACTGACAAGGTCACATACCGTATTGTCACTCACTGATTTGAAAGAAACTTTGTATACTTCTCCAACATAGAAAAATAGTCGACACGTATCTTTAATGCTGGCAATGGTGCGTGCTTAAGGGTAGATGCCTCACCTTGAATGTTTGGGGTGGTATCCAAGCACTGAGAGAAGAAAATTATTTAATGTAGAAAAAGCATACTGTCAGAAAGGTTTTAGGACAGCTGATTCAGAATCTGTCAAAATTACAAAAATAAAAATGGAAGATCCCATATGGTGATTACAATTAGAAAAAAAGAAATGTTGTGGTTTGAATTGCTTTGCCGCTAGCTAAGAACAATTATAGTTGGCAGGTGTTATTGCAAGAAAGTTGCATATCAACTTGAAACCCTTTTCTGTACTTATTGTAATGGGATGCTTCATTAAAGTCAGTCCCCTTACCTCTTACTATCCGATGTGCTTATTGAAATAAAGTCCCCTCGCCTTCCATTATTAGGGGTACATATTTAAAGTGAGTCCCCTCGCCTCTTATTATCAATGCGCTTATTGAAAATATATTCCGTCATCTCTCATTATTATCGGTGCTTATTGAATGTTAGTTCTTTCACCTCTCACTAACCGCGGTACCTAAGTATATTTGTGTTCCGTGAAAAACTTTGAAGAACTCAATAGGCGTAGGACTCAGCCTCTTGAATTGTTGTTCAGGGCGTCGACAAAAATGCTTGATACGTTTTTCTAACGCTGTTCTCCTCTGCAATTATAACATAAATTTAAATCTCCATAATAATATAATTAGGATTCAATTATTGATTCATAATCAGTTGTCTTCTCTTATATTTGCGAATCGTAGTAGGCATGAGTGTTTCAAAAGAGGTTATTAGGAAGAAAAACTACCTGCTTTAGGAAATCCCGTAACATTTTGTTTCAAAGATTGTCCATCATTTTGCGATTTGTGCACAGTTATTGCCGTAATTAGGTATGAGTGGTATGAACAATGTTTATGCATCGGACACTTTTTTATGGAATACCATTGCTGTGAAACTTTTCGCAATAAATGAATAACTATAAAGACTCAGTATATATAAAAGTCTGACAAAATGAGAAGCAAGGGTACTCACGCAGACTAGTGAGAAGCGAGAGCATTCACTTTAAATAAGTTTTACGAATAGCGAGAGATGCAGAGACAGCTTTAATCAACCATATCGTTAAACTAAGTACAGAAAAGGATTTAAATCAATCTGCAACTATCTTGCAATAACACCTGCCAACTATAATTGTTCTTGGTTAACTCCATAACATTTGAAAGCAAAAGGTTCCTGTAATTGTAATTACCAATTTTATCTGCCATTTTAAATTTTGTAATTTTGACAGATTCTGAATCAGCTTTTACAAAACCCCCATGGCAGTATGTTTTTTTTCTACATTAGATTATTGTTTTCTGTCTATTCTTGGAGACCACCCCCAAGGTTCAAATGATGCTTGCTACCTTAAACCCACACGATTGCTAAAAAAAAGTCTATTATGTTTCGATGTTCGACGAGTATGCAAAGTTTCATTTAAAGGGGTGAGTGACACTTCGGTAAGTGTCCTTTTATTCGACATTCTATGTTCCACCAGTTCTATCATAACTCATTTTGATCACTCTTCATCTTCGTGATATCCTACCCAGCACAATTGTAGAAAGCTTAAACTTTGATTTCATTGCTTAGGAATTGTAGTGTCAGGAGAAAATTTTCATTCCTTAAATTTTCTTCTTAATTCAAACATCTTGTTTCTTTCAGAGCACTGAGCAAATCAAATCTTCTGTTATGCTTATTATAGAAATTCCAGTAGAAATTATGCTAAGAGTGAAGCTTTTTGTTTCGTATGGTTTCTTCTGTATATATATATATATATATATATATATATATATATATATATATATATATAAATTTACTTTCCATTCGGGTACATTATGACTTTTATAGTTCAATAACTGCTATCTCAACGTCTCAATTTAATTGTTTCTGTTGATATTTCTGAACGCAAGAAAATAATTATCTCCCATGCTCATACAAATTTAAATTGGTCACTTTTCTCTAATGCGTTATCGTTCTTTATTTATCTCTTGACTAAGAGTGAACATAATCCCCTCGAACAAACTACTTCAGCAGAACGTAGGTGCTGGTTACTTGTTTTATATATATTCCTATTCCTAGAAAAATAACACCCTTCCAGTATTTTAATTTTCATTTAAACAAGTGCCGTACTGATACTTTGATTCAATGGGGCTTCATAATTCGTGTGACTCTTAAGGATTTTTTTATTTTGTCTAACCTTTCTAGGTTCTTCTCAAGAAACAAAAATGCTAGGCGGTTAGTAGGAGTAGATCCAAGGACCTAAAGATTTCCATACCACCCTGCTATACAATACTCAACGAGGAACGATACGAGAGACACACTCACATTACTGACCCCGTCTTAGAGTTTTACTTGTAATTTTGTCAATAAATTATTATTAGCTTATTGCTTCACACACAGTTCATAAAAGTACAACACAAAATTCATTACTGTTATCTGGTAACAAGTATTTATATTCCATATCTTTTCTTCATACAATGATACATCTAATTGTAAAGCTATGAATATAATAGCATTATAACGTTCATGTGAAAACCTAAGAATCAGTTTTGTCTCTCTTCTATTCCTATCAATTGCTTGGGGTGTGGGCCTTTCTTTTTCATTGTTTTGGGTTCCCAAAATAAAAAAATCACTGTCTTCTCTAAAATTGAACTTGTGAATTTAAGGTTTATAGTGCAAACGATAAGACACAGGCAAACGATAAAACCGTTGCAAACGATAAGATCTGAGGACCTTCTGACTTAGAATCAACTTTCTCACCTATCACACTACGGAGACGTTGTTGGAAATACAAACAAAATATTGAGAGCCTTGTGTAAGAGAGACGAAGTTCTTTACATCAATTTTTTCAGCGGCATTCAGCGGAAGTATCAGGTGAAAAAGTCCTTGCCGTTGTAGAGTAGTAATAAACAATGAGCAAGATACTAGTGCACCATACATAACATTAGGTCTCGAAGTAACGCTCATCAGCATTCAATAGCTTTTGTCAACATTCCTGTAGCTGCATATTGGCCTCGACGATAATACTCACCGGTCGTAAATACAAAGAAATCCGTGAATGCGTTCCGCAGTCTCCGTCATTTACGAAGTATGTAAATGTCGAGGGAGTGAAATAAGTGGCAATCTATTGGTTGCAGGTGCGGTGAATATCATCTATGGCACAACGTCTCTCAGCAAGTCGCTTTAAAGCCTTTAGCTGTAATTGATAAGGGTAGGCTGGATCATTCATTCATAAAGATTGAAGTATTCATGTGTATTTATTTATCACAGGTAATTTAGTTCTCAATATTATCATTGAAACATAGGTCTCAATTTTTCAAACATAATAAAAAAATACCTAAATATTAAAAGCTTGCCTCTACCGCTTATTTAATTCACTACCAGAGTCCTGTACTATTATGTTAGCATTTTGTTCATCTATTGGGTGAGCACTTACGTGTACATTCAGAGAGAAACTTACTTTGCAAATTGAGTAAAACGGTAGTTCTAGCCATTGAAAAATATTAGAATTTATTATCACCCTTGAAGTGAAAGATACACATACGCTATTGTATTTCTTACATGTAAATGAAAAACTTGTAGCCATGTAGGTCTCAAATACAGCACAACATATTAAAACTCTTTTTGAAGTTTCGGAATGAGGATATTGAATTTTTTGTAGGAAGATGGGAACCCAAAGTGTCGAATGTGAAATATTTAATTGTGTATATCTTGTAAATGGTACAACATATTATTCTATTTTAACATTTACCAATGGAACCTCGACTATTGTATATGCAATAGTTGTGATCTGCATGTCAAAGGTCAAATATGTATACGTGTATTACTCGTACACAATAAAACAGATTAAAATTGTTTTTAGCGTTTCGGTATTAGGGGAACAAATATTTTATGCGAGAAAGGATTTCCTCCGAAATCAAAGGTTACATATCAAAGGTTAAACCATGCATATCTGCTAAAAAGTAAAACATTAAAATTTCATTTATAATTTGGGTATCAATGCAAAAATATTATATGTAATACAACTAAATTATCAATATTAAAGATCAAATATTTAACCGTGTGTAACTCAGTTATTACAACATATTAAAATTGTGTTTCAAATTTATCAATCGAACGTAGGCCACTATACGGGGTAATAGTAGTAAATATCTAACGCAACCTAAATATCGAACATCTTGGTCATTTCATTAAGAAGCAAGAATACCGAAATCGTTCAGCATTATCCAAAATTTGTGAACATACCTTTACAAATCTCGCAATATGAAAATCAATAGGTTGAAACGTTTCGAATTTTTCGAATTTCTTCCTCATTTTGTTGCTCGTCAGATATGTCCCTGGGGGCACGAGGAAAACGTGAAAGAGCCTCAGCTTCTATATTAGACACCCCAGATACATGTGTCACAGTAAAGTTATATTGTTCAATAAAATTAAGCCACCTAGCAAATTTACCTACATTTTTTGTCTGTTTCAGAAACAGCAGACTCTTAGAATCGGTTTTCAAAAATGTGTCGTCCTAGTAAAAAATAACGAAAGGATCTCAAGGCATATATAATGCTCAAAAGTTCAGGTTCATAATGATGTTTAGATTTTTCACTTTTAGTTAAGCTACAGCTACAATAAGCAATGTTTGCTACCTCTGCGTCATCTGGAGAACGTATGGGTTGTTTGAACACGGCAGCAAGACCGCGTGTTGATGCATCACAGAACAGGTATGCAGGGTGTTTCGGATTATAATGCATTAAATATGGCGATTTTTTGATAAGGTCTTTAATTTTTTGAAAGGCATTTTGTTGTTTTTGTGTCTCCTTAAATGGTACATCCTTTCTGAGAGGCGAGTTCAAAGGCTCCACGATTTCAGAAAACTTAGCTAAAAATCGTCTTACAAAGCTAGCTTATCCCAGAAAACTTTTCACATGTTTTTTCGTCTTCGTACGTTCGTAATTACTAATGGAGTCAGTTATTTTCTTGGAAATTCGCAAGCCATCGTACGAAATATCGTGTCCCAAAACCGTTAATATAAAATAAGCCAATTTCGATTTCTCTGGTGCAAGTATAAAACCACGCTTTCTAATCCGTTGAAATAACTTCTTGGTGAGATTGATAACATCTTCAAAAGTGTTTCCACCCCAGAAAAATCATCAAGGTACACGAAAATTTGTTCAGATTCTATCCCTTCTTGTGCCATTTTCAGTAATCTGTTTAAACCAGCGGAACTAGTAATAAGACCCTGTGGGAGTGCTGTAAAACAAAAAGAACCAATTCCTGGGATTGAAAAGGCAGTGAGATGTTGATATTCCTCAGCGATCTTCACTTGAAAGAAACCGCTGAGCAAGTCAGAGCAGCACAGGTAGCGACACTTACTAAAACGCGAAATAAATGTTTCTGTCGACGGTACAGGAAAACTGTCTGTTGCAATGTGGAGGTTAATGACTCTACAATCCAAACAAAATCTGAAGGATCCAGACTTCTTTTTCACGAGCGGAATAGGCGAGTTATAACTCGAGATACACCTCCTAATGCTCTTTTGTTTGAGCAAAATCTCAACCTGTTTTTTAACTTCTTAAGTGGAAGGGTATTGCATACTGATTGGTGTAAACTGGGACGTCATCTAGCATTTTAATTTCATGTATATAACTCTTTGCTACTCCAAAATAATCCTCTGACCAAGAAAAACAATCCATATATTCCTCTATAACAGAATAAAACATTTGCTTCCGATCGTCAGAAAGTTGAATATTAATATCCACACGCTTGACGTCATATCGAGCAGGAAAGTTAGTGTTGTCTTGTTTACTGGTTTAACCATTATTTTGAACACTACCTGTATCATTTGAGTAATGTGCACCCGGCCTAACATCAATAGCTGCACCTAAATGAAGATTTTTCTCTAAACAGAACTTTTTGTTGGTTGGGTTGACTACTCTAATAACAGAATTAACAGGATACACTCTAGACTCATTGACCATAATTTCGGCTTTAGAACAGATCTCATTGGGTTGCAAAATATTTTTAACTCCCACTAAATCATTAATTTTACGAACAGGTACTGAAACGCTGGAATTTGGTTGCAAAGTAACATATTTCACCGTTATGAAATACGTTTGCATTAAGTTCGCTGTTTCGGAAACTGTGTCTATAGCATGACTCTGAGGTAGCACGTGATCACTGGGTTTCCCAAATCTAACTAATGTGAATGTTCTGGTGAATAGTAACATGTTGAGAACGTAACCAATCATTCCCCAAGAAAACAGAATATGCAAATTTGTCTACAACTCTAAAAGTGTGCGTAAATGAATAGCCGTCAATTTTGAATTTCAGCACAGCTAACGTGTTAGTTTCAAGTCTTTTACCCGAGATGCCACGGATAATAGTATGTCTTTTAGCAAGTCTGGTGTTAGGAGAAAGAAGCTCCCTAGTGCAAATGGAAATTTGACTATCAGAGTCCAACAACGCTTTATACTCTTTGTTTCCAATAGTAATTTTGATACAAAGCAGAATCCTATCTCTAACAATAGGCGTAGTTATCGTATGGGTCTTAAGAGCAGGTCTATCACCTTTCCCTGAACTATTTCCGCTATTTAAGTCATTACTATTATTACTTCCCTTGAATTGTGCCATATTGCACTCTAATATTTTTGCAGGACAGTCTATATTATTATTTGCGTGAGACGTACTATGATTCTGTTTGGGCCTGTTCTTTTTGTTCTTAGCAATAACAGAAGTATTCGTTGCAGAGCTCATTCTAATATGCATATTATTCTTATTCTTGGCACTGTTACATTCAGAGGAACAAAAAGAAAGAGTTACATTTCTGTTGATGAAGGGGAATAGAAACTAAAGACTGTTGATTACCACATTCTTTCCCAGCGGATAAGATATCATAATGAAAACAAGCAAGCAATTCTTTTCTCTCCTGTTCTTCTTCGAGAGGAAATGAAACATGAGAATTATCGCGCAATGAAACATCAGCTATCTTAGTGATCAATACCGGTGTACTATACTGCGAGATTTGTTCTTTCGAATTAGCTTTAATAAGCGTCTTATGATTCACAATTAACTCAGCTGACTGTTCTTGTAATAGAAATTCACACAACGCATCAACGCACAACGCATCCGAATTGTTAGTATTGTGCAGTCACCCCTTGTCGGTCTGAGAGCTCAGATAGTTCTTTTATACGTAACGTATTTGGGGATGTCAGAACCGACAAGTTGCGCCCAGGATGTTATATACATTGAACTTGACAGAGCGTAAGGCACGGAATCAGACCTGGGTTGCATTTAAATAAAATCAAACGTATTTAAAAGGAAACCGATTGTGATGTCAATGGGATTGAAAGGGGTGAGCAACTTTTAGGACAGGTTAACCTACTTGCACTTACTTGTAGATTTGGATGTTGCCTTCTTAACGATTCTTCCAGTGGGCTGACGTCCGTCCATCTCTCTATCTGGCTTGCTGGTCGTCCAAGTAATCGAAGATTAAGAGTTAGTGAAACCCGGACAGGAAAACCAACTTTACGAAAACCGCAAATTTAGTCAGAATTGAAACTTCATTTCACAAAACAATTCATCGTCGTTAACAGCTATGTAACGTTAGCTGAAACAAAGATGTTTTTTTAGGACAGAGCAAACTACAATTACTTCTGTGTATCCTAAAATTTAGTTTATTATTTAAATTACTGTTTTTAAAATATTCAGTTATTTTATTATACATATTTTCCTTAAACGTAAAGTAGAATACTTTCTATATGAATCTTTAGAGGAAACTTTCGTTTAAAATTTTGGTAGTTGAAAAGGTACGTTCTATTATTCTGGCTACTATTCCGAAACCCTGAATTACCTGTAAATTTGGAATACCTTTAGGACAGCTTTGCGAAATACTATACTACTACTACTACTACTACTAATAATAATAATAATAATAATAATAATTATAATAATAATAATAATAATAATTATTATTATTATTAATATTATTATTATTATTATAACTGATGTTATATGAATTTAATAGATCAGCCTGTTATAAAAAGGTTAAGTGCTTTCTTTATGATTGTTTTAGTCTTAGCCCTTTCAGCTGATGAGCTTGTGTTCCTTTATCTAGCCCAGCTCTCGCCCAGTGGGAATTGTACTTTACAAAAGCCGTGTGTCTAAGTTTCTCGGGTTTCTGTTTCCTTCCACAATTCTTTATTCCGGTATTTCTTTCATTCTCACTATCGACGTTACCTTTAGCGTATCCGGCATATCTATGAAACAGAAAACTAAAAAATAAATTTTGTTAGGGCTTTTGTGAGTTCAGCAGCTTTACTTTATACAATAAATTGGTCTGAAAAACGTTCGTTTAATATTTAACTAGTTGTAGGGGCGTAAGCAGGGGGCATGTCTTGGTTCTTAAACACTCCTTTTAAAACCCGACTATTTTGTTACTTTTGCCTAATGCTATTGATGATTTTACACATTTTAATACAATCTTTCCTCAAATAGAATGTCTCTACCATACTATTATTATTATTATTCGTATTACTCTTACTGAAGATTTGAGACTTCCATATTACACTCTATTTTAATGCCAGTAGGCACACAGAAGTTCATAGGAAAAAAAGGAAAGAAAATGTTTTACAACCTGCCAAAGGATCATATGAGTTGTAGGATATATTTCGAAAGGATTAGTATGCGAAAGAAAACGAGGGAAGAAAAAGAAAATGTCACATAGTGGATAATATGAAAATAGAAATTTCGGATGCCTTAACAGAAAATTGGATGTAGGATTTGTGTTCATCACGGTACATAGTAACACCCTCGCTTTGGATTAAAGACTTCGGATTATCTATGCGTTATACTGATATTTTAACAAAATACATATACAAACATAAATAATATTTCCTATTTACATTTTTTGGTTGAAAAGATATACGGAATGTGTTGGGGATGGCGGACGAAAGTATTATTTCTCCTAGTAGTAGGAGTAAAACTGGAAGGCGCTCGGAATAATTCCTAGAAAACGATATCGTTTCACACATACTTATGACTCATATTGAGCCGTAAGGATGACTTATATGTATTTATGAAATGTTTGCTAAACATGTTACGTTCTCACACAGAACAAATGGCGGCATATTTATATTTCCCATGTGAAGAAAAGGTCTCGGCTATAGCTTATAGGACCGATAGAAATTGAGTATTTTTCATTTTATTACTCATCAGAAGAATAAATTTTGTAGTTGATAGAAGCTTCCTTAATTAACTCCGGGGGAAATGAACCCATGACTCAGGAACGGAATAGGGAAACGAATGTCCACGCCACTACAATAAGACTGCTCTGTTATATGAGAGTCAAAAATAGTCGTATGTGTAGCAATTTACACACCTTTACGATAACGACGAAACGGATTTCGGTCAAGGCAAAATCCCAAAGTTAAGAGAATTCATATTTAAATGAGAAAACAAAATTAGATTTACAAGCACGCTAGAACATGAAGAAGGAACTGCTTTTGAGAGTAATTCGAACGTTTAACTTTAACCTGGTGCCTCATACCACTTTCTTTGCTGTTTCACCGAAAGTATCCCCGCAGCTTTTCTCTGTTATGGTAATACTCTTTTTACAATTATTTCCAGTAACATTGAACGACAGAAACACGAACACAGATACATCGAAGACATACGCAAGTTCAAATTATTTTGTACCGGGAATTAAAGTGTGGCACAATTGTGGGTCACTAATCGCAAAGATCTAGTTTTCAATCAGTTAATCGAATCCCAAAGGAACCGAAAAACAGTTGTAATTTCTATAGGCCATTAGCAAGATCTATCAAAAATATATAGAGAGAAAAACGTCAAATCTTAATTCCATACAAAAGTAATAAAGGAGATTCATTATAACTTAACTTGAAACGAAACCATTACATATCGTTCGGAATTTTAACAAAATATTTAAGGATATTACGAAAGTGGCAATTAGTTGTATGTTTTCAGAAAAGCCTGAACCGAACTGCGGTTCAGTTTTTGAAATGAACCGACACATTCTTTTTCAACCTTAAACCGAACCCAAACCATTTAACCAAATTGCTACAAAATCCAATTTACACTCATCCGTTATGTTAATATTGTGCAGTCACCCCTTGTCGGTCTGAGAGCTCAGATAGTGCGTTTATAAATAACGTAATTGGGGATGTCAGAACCGACAAGTTGCGCCCAGGATTTTATATACATTGAACTTGACAGAGCGTAAGGCACGGGATCAGACCTGGGTTGCATTTAAATAAAATCAAACGTATTTAATAGGAAACCGATTGTGATGTCAATGGGGTTGAAAGGGGTGAGCAACTTTTAGGACAGGTTAACCTACTTGCACTTACTTGTAGATTTGGATGTTGCCTTCTTAACGATTCTTCCAGTGGGCTGACGTCCATCCATCTCTCTATCTGGCTTGCTGGTCGTCCAAGTAATCGAAGGTTAAGAGTTAGTGAAACCCGGACAGGAAAACCAACTTTACGAAAACCGCAAGTTTAGTCAGAATCGAAACTTCTTTTCAGAAAACAATTCATCGTCGTTAACAGCTATGTAAAGTTAGCTGAAACAAAGTTGTTTTTTAGGACAGAGCAAGGCTAAATTAGTCGTAAGTTTCAAAATGTAGTCTACATCTTAAGTCGTTTCTAATTCCATGTCCACTGACCCTTCCAAAAGTATCTCAATCGTTTTTGTTTAGCGTCCCTTCCGGGTTAATAGCCTCGGTCATCAACTATGTTTTCCGTCTAGATGAAAAAGTTCATGCTTGTAGATTAACCAAGATAAGGTGATGGTAGGAATGCGGACGGGGAAGCAATCTGTTCTTTTTATTAATTGAGAAATTACAAGTGTAAGAAGGAAATAACAGACAGCAAAAGACTTGCTAGTAGAAAAGGCAAATGAACTTTGAAAAAAATCGAAAAGTGATTTAACATTAAATGAATGATTATCCTTTTTACTGTAATGATTTAAAATAAAATGTCCCATAGTTCAAAATAAAATATTTTGTCATGTGTCTGAATACACATATCTTCACAATTTAGTCTTATTTTCGGTAAGGCTTCTGTTCTGGGATCAAGAACCGTAAGACGTTAGTGTGTAGAGTGTTACCAAAATCCCAAAATGGAGTAAGGGAACGCCAGTAAGTCAGCGTAGTCACAAATGACACAGAATTAATCCTCTGATGCTCCTTGCATGTGCAAGTGACTGATACGGGGCTACAGTCCTCTTTTTAAAAACACCTTAAAAATCAGCATAATTTTCTTTAACATGGACTACCAAAAGAAGGATTTTTGGATTAATTAATGTGATATTCGGTGTTATTGTAATAGAAATGTATCTGTATTTTGATGTAAGATGTTATTTTTGTAACGCAACACCTTAGGCGAACCCATGGGGTAACAAGTATGACGATAAAGCTTTATAAAGTATTTCGAATTTTGTTCCCGAATTGCCAGTGAGCGTTGGGTTAATCATTAATTTCACAGATTTAATATTCTGTTGCTTCTTGCATATGCCAGTGACTGATATGGGGATACAGCCCCCTTCCAAAATTCTTATAAAAATGTGGTGTAAATATCCCTAGAAGGGACACACGAAAAGAAACACTTTAGGTTAATTCATGTGAAAATTATCGTTCTTGTAGTGCAAGAGGTATGTCTTTTTGAAATCTGGATTGCTCTTTTGATAACGCATCACCTCAGGGGCACAGGTCGACACACGTGTCGATTTACTTTCTTTTTACTATTGATGTGCCAAATTTATTGCAAATCTGGTGGGGACAATTGGCTAACACGAATTGCTTAATTTATGTATATAATATTTACCCAGAATTTCTATCGCTTCTACCCACTCCTTCCTATACTTCTATGATAATACATTTCTCGGAGGAGGTCTTGGCCTCAACACTATTTCTTCGCATAAACTGAAACATATTTTTTTGTTTTTGCATATAGTCCCTACACAAAATTTCGTTGCAAAATTACAGAAAAGTCGGGATTTCCGGAGGGTATCCGGATTAACAGGCCACTCATTCACCACTACCAACAATTTTATACAAAAGCGTCCTTCTAAAGTTTCATATAAAAAGTATTCTACTAACCATGTAAGGAAAACGACTATAATAAAAATAACTGAATATCACTGAACAGTAAGGCATATAATAAACTAAATATTAGGTAATTCTTAAGTGATTGTTAAAACTATGCTATAAAAATACGTACACAGACCATTACAAACTCACTGAGCTCGGAATTACATAGTAACAAACTAGCGTATAAGATTCAATCTACTTAGCAATTGCCGCTTAAAGAATTGGCATAGTATTTCGAGAATGGACATAAGACTGAAAATGTTTACAATATTTTTCGTCTCGTCTCGATTCTCATTTCGCAAATCGAGACGATAATTTGCATTAGCTTCGCCCCGTCTCAAATGTAAAATATTGATTCTCGTCTAGATTTTGTTATATTTGTTTTAGAAACGAGATGATGATTTTCTCTCCCCATAGGCAACAATGAAAAAAAACCGTAGTATTTTTGCCAAATGTATCGTTTATCCTTCTAATGCTATGACCTGAACGATAATAAGATCCTAACGATTATCTTCAACGAGATAATTAATATTCTTGTTACTTTATTATTAAAAGTTTATTGTTATTAGTATTCCTGAAGATTTCGGACTTCAAGTATTGAATCATCCAAGCATTCAAATATCTGAAGATAAAAAGGTATGTCATCGCCGATTGTTGGCAAAGAAAACTTCTAAAGTAAAAAAAAACACTCTATCTTCCTGGATAGGATGAGAGACCCTTCATATTACTGGATGATGGCTTTTACCACTGAAAGACGATTACTGCTCGGTAATTGATACGGCTGTATTGTATTCTAAATAAAGGACCATACTAATTTTTTTTTCTAAATAAAGGAGTGTTGTACTTTACTTTTAAAATTTTGTGACGTTGACAATTTAGTGAATAACTTCTTATAATGCCCTCGTAGTCCTCAAGTAGATATTCCTGTGTTTTGTATATCGATTTTACTATTAACGTGCTACTGTTTTGAGAGAACAGAAAAGGCTTTTTCTTTAGGCAATCCATAAAAAGATTTTTTTAAGATGATGGGTTAACGTTGTGGTTTCCAAACTCCGTGATCCGGGTTCAATTACCCCCTAGCAGTTAAAGTTTATTAACATCTTTCATTTACAAGGCTGAACTCCAATTAGATGGTGCTAATCTCCAGTGGAGGAATTCAGTAATGATTTAATCCTGAAATTAAGGAGAGAAATGAAAGTAGAAAAGGTGTTATAGATTTAGTTATTAACCATTCTCTATTTGATATTATCCGTTAATTTCGTTCATTTATATATTTTTTTTATTTTTGGCATTGTGTTGTCAGCTTTTCTGCTTATATCTCAATGTGTACATTTTCCGAATTATTATACAAAACATTAATCTCACTTATATTTACAACCTAAGGGGAAGTACAGATAAGTTCTCCAGCTCGTTTTAGTGTTATCCAATTTTACATTTTTAATATTTACTATTAAATTACGGCACACCAATATTTAGTATTTTCAAAAGTCATTTAACGAATATAAAATCTGACAACTTCTTTTTCCAAAGAACTATTACGTATTAATCTGTGGAGCCGGAACCGAGGAGCTCAGGCCCATTTAGAGCATGACAATTTTCATTGAGTTCTTGGTTCCATTTTTTAATTGATTTGGAGGTAGGACTACTGTTAAAGTTTCGAACCTCTGAGCAAGGTTTTGGTTTGCTTAAAAATATCCCACTACATTATCTCATAATATATCCATATATTATTTGATACATATATATGTATAGTCATTTGAAGTAAGTTAATTTGTTTATATAGTCCCTCATTATTCTTGATTATTTGAATATATGCCCTCCGTCTATTATCTTCTCATCAGTTCCTCTGGTGTCTGTATATTTTTTCACTAACTGTGGTGTTTACAGTCACTACAGGTATCCAAAGAGTTTCTTTTCTTTTTTCGTCAGCCTGTGTTTCCCCTCATTCCTGCAAAGAAAACCCACTTTACTCTTTGTTCTTTTAACAGGTAGGACCAACTTCGTGCTGCTGTTCTAGCTAGCCTTGCGGGCGTAATTATTCTTGAAGTTTGCGTTAGTTGGGTAGACTAACTGACGAATTTTGTACCTCAAATCTTTTTGTGGCCCACTGTATGGCACGAGGTAAGGTTTTGTCGGTTAGTCAGACGCCTTCATTCTACGTTTCTCTAAATAAAGGAGAGAAAAAATAGAATGGCAACTTAGGAAAGGGAAAATCATGGAAGGGTGTAAGACTTAAGGAAAAAGAAAGCAGAAGATAACATGAAATGGAAGAAGACAAAGACAGAAAAGACAGAAGGAAAGAAGATTAAAACACTAGAAGGACCAAGCCGTCATTTTGACGGCATCACTTAAAACAATTTTCTATATCTCATATATTTATTTGAGTTACCCAATCCAACTTTACGACTTTTATTATTTTAAACATTGTGTGTCTATTTGAAATACATATCTATTTTCCTTGTACACCTTTAGAAGGACCAGACCGTCCATTTGACGGCCTCAATTAAAAAAATATGTATATTGTTGTTGATGTGGACAGTTTTATGGGTTATACGCTATATGATAGTATCTCTGTTTGAAATAATACATTTTGAAATACTTAAAATTATTTTTCCAATGAGTTTGCTATTTTATATATGTTTTATTTCTGTTTTCCATTGCTGTAAAGTAACATATATGGTACTTCTTTGTATGATTTTCTTCATCAATAACGTTCGTATCTCTTTGGTAATACTGTTCTGGGTATAAATAAAGGATTTTTAAAGTGCATATGAATAATTACAAAAGCAATATGAGAAATGACAAAGTGTTACAATACTGGTCGTACTGCCTCACAAGACATCCTTCATGAGAAACCAGGTTTGTTATATTATGCGTTACATCATATTGAGAACGATGATGTTGTTATTGCTTGTTCATAGACGAAATAATGTTCAGAAACATTCTGAAATGCACCGTTATTGAAGCTCATAGACAGCGTCAAGATTCTCCTTTGCGGCTTTCAATTGCTGAATCTGTTTCATTTCTAGCAATATTGATATTTCGTGTAGCTTCAGATATACCCGTAAACAAACTATAAAACGAAAGCTATGGCCGAGTGTTTTACAGAAAGAGTATGGGAAGAAAATATATTTCTTGAATAATGAAGTATCTTCGATTTGAAAAATGAAAATTAACTGTAATTTTTGAGTTTTACATCCCACGGATATGCCGGTTAAGCTAAAGAAGACGGTGATGATGAGAGATGAGTGAAATGGTGGAATGAAGAAACTGGGAGGAAACGGACGAACCCCGAGAAAACACAAACACACGGTTTTTTATCCACCACAATGTTCATTTGGCGATTCAAATATTTGTGTGTAGGTACATAGAAAATTTGATAAAGGATTGGCAAGGTTTATATTTTATTAATGCAAGTACATTCCCCAAATATCTTAGTGCATTTTTGCATTATATACAAGTGTACACGATTTCGAACTTAATAAAATATAGCTGGTTAGTTTGACATCAAATGTTAGAATTTTGTGTGTTAGTAGTTTTTCTACCTCATTTCAGTGATAAAGACCATTTTATAACGTTTGTAGCGAAAACTCGTATTTTCTTCGATGTGATCGAATACATTTGGAGCTTTTGCACATTTGTAACAAAAAAATATCTGAAAATAGTAAAGTCTAAGATGAAGTTAAGTAAGTGAATAGTTCAGTTAACAGATATATTAAAAACATTTTATTCAGGTATGTTGATTATATATCGTTTTACGAGAAGCATTACAGCGAATATCCAAATTATTTAACAAGCTTTTTTGAATTTTCCAACAAAAAAACTTTGATTTTGAAACTTCTGCAAAGGATACCGAACAGAGTGAATAATCAAGAAGTTGTTGGAACGTGTGAGAATCATCGTTTCTGCCATTTATATACACAAATTAGAAGCCTTTAGAAGTAAAATGCGTTTTCCTTACATTTTGCACTCATGTCGCAGTTAGGTGAAAAAGCAGTGAAATTTGTAATAAATCGAAATTCTACTCACATACCAAGGAAGTTCTACAATTCTATAGCACCTCTGCATATATAATTTGGTTTTGCAAATAAGGTTGTGAAAACTAGCATTTTCTAGGACAAAAGTTTCGAGTTTCGTAAATTTAACATTTTAAGTACAGACTTAGAAATTGAGAGCTCTGTTGTGAGCAGAGAAAAAAGGCAAAAGATAAAAATTTCTCCATATCAGTAAATGTCACAAAAGCACTGTTTCATTCAGTTGTCGTGACGGAAATTTGCTACCTCATGACCAAGCTAACATACTTTCGCCTATTTAGCAGTTGGCAGGACTTTGATTGTCTTTTATTTCCACCTCTAACACACGATTAGAAGTGAGAAAAGAAGTACAATAAAACGAGAATATCAGTTCCGATGTAGCGAAAGCACCGTAATCTTAAATGTATTATTAAGATTTGAGTAAACGACTTTTAGGTATTTGGTAAACTTTATTTTAGTATTAGTCTTTCCTCATAAGAAATAGGGACTAAGGCATAAAGTCAAAAATCACGAAAAAAGTAGGAAAAATGAGAAAATTCTATGAGAGGAGAAGTTCGACCGAAATTTAATAATAGTTATTACTATACTTTATTCAGCACTTGCAGAAGTTCCGATTTAATTTAGACAAGTTCAAGATATTCTCTATTCTTCAGAAAGTTTAAAATATACTTGGATAATCGAGTTCCATTTCGAAACTAAATGTAAATATGTAGGTAATGTGCCGAAACTACGATGAATTTTTCGATATTTCCTATTTACTTAGTCCGTGCGAGAACTTAATGTCAACGCAGAGGAAGCCGAAAGCTGAAGGTAAACACGAACGGTGTTTGTGATGTCAATTTTATAAATAGTTAGGAACTATTTTATTAAAAATACGATTTTCTCATTTTTTTTTGCACAAATCAAAGAAATGAACATAAATACATTATTCACACAGACAACAAAAATTGCAAAGTAATCAGATTACGTTTTGTCCTCTCTCTAATGTAGTCCAAAGCATTGTAGCTTATCTTATGCAATCCAAAGTTTTCTACTGAAATGTCGATATACTTTATACTTATTCGGTATATGTATATTTATAAGACTCGGAGTGCACTAGTGTTGAGGATACTTGGATTGAAATTAGAGATAGCATTAAAAGTTCAGCATTAGAAAAATTGGGACACGCGGAAATACGTAGGAACAAACCATGGTTCGACAAAGAATGCATTAAACTTGCAGAGAAGAGAAAACAGGCAAAATTACGGTGGCTACAAAATCCGAATGAAACAACTACACAAAATTTCGCAGATATCAGGCGGGAAACTTCCACAACTTTTAGAACAAAGAAACGGGATTTTTTGAAAGCTAAAATTAAGGAACTTGAAGATAATGGTAAAAATAAAAATATTCGGTACATGTATAAGGGGATCAGCGAATTTAAGAAAGGCTATGAACCTCGTGTTTATATATTAAAGACATCTGATGGAACAGTTCTCATCGATACGGATAGCCTCTTAAATAGATGGAAAGATTTCTTTGACAATTTGCTGAACACGCATCCAAAAACTAATGTTCGTGGAGAAAAGGAGATACACACCGCAGAACCGTATATTCCAGAACCCAATCGAATAGAAGTGGAAGCCGCTATAAAGAAATTGAAGAAAGACAAATCTCCGGGTGTAGATGAAATTCCGACTGAGTTAGTTTTAGCTGGAGGCGAAAAATTGTGGAACAAGATACACAAACTCATTCTCCTTATCTGTAACAAGGAAGAATTGCCACAAGAGTGGAAAGAATCAATCATTGTTCCAATTCACAAGAAAGGCGTCAAAACTGACAGTAATAATTATCGAAGCATTTCTCTTCTGTCAACATCCTATAAAATCCTTTCAAATATTCTGTTAGCAAGATTGAACCCATACGCAGATGAAATTATTGGAGATTATCAGTGCGGATTTAGATGAAATCGATCAACTATCGACCAAATATTTACCATTCGCCAAATACTCGAAAAGAAGTGGGAATACAATACCCCGGTACATCAACTATTTATTGATTTTAGAAAGGCTTACGACTCGGTTAGGAGAGAAACATTATACAACGTTCTTACAGAACTTGGAATACCGAGAAAGCTAATTAGATTAATTAAGATATGTTTAAGTGAATCCCAAAGTAAAGTCCGGGTAGGACATTTTTTTCCACGAGCTTCCACGTCGAAAATGGCCTGAAACAAGGAGATGCGTTGTCGCCATTATTATTTAATTTTGTTCTGGAATACGCCATAAGGAAAATCAAAGATAGCAACCAGGGCCTATCGGCATTCACCAGGTTATGGCATATGCTGATGATCTAAATTTAATAGGGGATGATAGGAGAACAGTAGAAATAAATGCAGAGATCTTATTAAACGCTTGCAGGGACATGGGTTTAGAAGTAAATGCAGAGAAAAATAAATACATTTAAGTGCGTCGGGACCGTAATACGGCAAATTGTGGAGGCCTTAAAATATTAAATAATGCTTTTGATAAAGTGGATACTTTCAAATATTTAGGATCAATATTAACTGACGAAAATCATATTCACGAAGAAATTAAATGTCGACTAAAAGCAGGGAATTCGTGTTACTATTTGGTTCAAAATCTCTTGTAGTCGCGAATTCTGTCGAGGAATTTGAAGCTTAAAATATATAAAACGATAATCATGCCTGTTGTTCTGTATGGTTGTGAAACATGGTCGCTTACTCTGAGGGAAGAACATACACTGAAAGTATTTGAGAACAGGATCCTGAGGAGAATATTCGGACCCAAGAGGAACGAAAATGGGGAATGGCGGAAGCTTCATAACGAGGAACTACATAGTTTATACGGTTTACCCAACATTGTTAGGGGTTACGGGTTACCCAACAGTCTAGGAGGCTTAGGTGGGCAGGTCATGTAGCTAGAATGGAAGAAAGTAGAATCGCTTTCAAAGTTTTCACTGGTAGACCCATAGGAAAACGACCATTAGAAAGACCTAGGCGCAGATGAGAGGACAATATTAAGATGGATCTCGCAGAGATAGGAATACGAAGTAGAAACTGGATGCAATTAGCTAAGGATATAAGTCAGTGGAGAGCTTTTGTGAACGCGGCACTGAACCACAGGGTTACATAGGCCATAGAGTTAGTTAGTATATTTATACTGTAGCTTATATTAGAAAAACATACTCATAAGCAGGCCCGTATTTATATATTTTGCGCTTCTGTGTTCTAAATAGTATGCCGCCCCATGCAAAAAATTTTCGCCCCTTCGAAAATGACTATTATCAGAGTTGACATTCATAGTTTTAATGTCATTGAGAAGAATAGTACCAGTTTTAAACGAATTCAACCTCAAGGTCATACTCCACTCCCCATTCAGAAGACAAGATTTCAAAAGTAATCGAAATCGACAGATATTAGTGTTGAATGATTAGTTTTCGAGGTCGCTGGCATTTACTCTAATAGTTTGCATGATCTTCAAGTTCATCGTCAACCCTTGGAGTGAGGGTGGGTGAGGATGAAGTTTAAAAATAATCAGATAAGCTAGCTAGTTAGTAACAACTGTAATCAGAGCGAACTAAACACATTAATATATTTTCTAGCGCATGCACGGAAATCTGCGGGTTGCTAGTTTTAAATATTACTTTATTGTGAACCTTTAATCAAACCCTGAGTGCCACGGTGGATCAGTGGTAGAGCGTTCACCTGAGATGCATGGGGTTTTTGGTTCGATCCCAGTTAGCGCTAAGTGAGCCTTGTGGTACACAGAAACCGTGTTCGTGAGTTTTCTCGGGGTTGTCCGTTTCCTTCCACTATTCATTGCTCCATCTCATTCATTTCTCATCATTGCCGTCTCCTTTAGCCTTCCAGCATGTTGTAATCATTCGACATAAAACTTAGAGATTTAATTAGAATTCATTTATAAAATTAAAAAGTTTTGTCGCTCTTAAATTCTGCTCGAGCACAGAATAGCAGTTACTTAAATATTGACCTGCTCGTAGGGTAACAGAACACACTGATTAGTGACAAAATCAAGGCTCTGTGTAGTAACGATGTCGCTTAAAAGTGATAGTGGAGGAAGTCTGAACTTTCTTATTGAATATTGTTAGAATATTTCCCTCAATTTAACAAGTAGAGTGCAGATTCAGAATAAGCAATGTTTCAGAAGTATTATACGGGAGGTTCCGCTCTTTCAGGACAACCTTAGGGGATCAGACAAAGGAAGTTACCAATGATGGTGCCGAATAGCAGTTATGGATAGGCTATGGATACGATATGGATTGTTATGGATAGGATATGGATAGGATAGTAGTAGTGAATCTCCAATAGTTAATATTGGTTTTCTTAAATTTTTACTTGTTTACGTAGTACAGAAATATAATTCTATAGACCTTGGTTATTTATATTCAGTTAATGGCCAGTGTAGCCAGATGTAATTGCCAATGATAAATGTAAAAGAGACCAAGAACACAAGTAACTAAATAAATAAGTAAATAAATGAAATGATAATTCATTACGTATGGGAGAATATAATATTCTCATGTTCCATGGTAGAATAACCAGTGGGAAAAGAAGTGTATATTTGAAGGACGCTACAATAATATGATACTGCTGATGAAGTGACCGTATGTGCAAATATTCGAGATGTCTCTTGATATCATGACTACATGGTTCAGGGAAATCACATAAAGAATTCATGTTGATAATTAAGATACGTTGAGAATACGGAAAGTTTTTGAGGTAAAATGAAGGAAGAGATTACTAATGGTGATTAATTCATAGTGGAAACTTATTTGAAGCTTCTTGTTGAATGACTCCACTTCGACTTCTTCCCACCAACGGACTGGCGTAGGACGCAAATTGAATGTTATACGTTTATATTAATTATGATATATGTTAGATAAGAGGTTATTACGTTCAGATCCTTGCAGTGCTAATGAGATCATAAGTTTATAAACAAGAAGGAAGACCCATGACGGGAATTATCCATAGGAACATCGTGTATTAAAGGACTTCTCCACTCTTATAATGAAATAAACCGTAATACAATATCTAATCATATATATTTACTGTCAGAATTAATTAATAGCACTAGTCGATATGATAAGAAGTAATGGGCATAGGTCAATTAGTAGTGAAAAGTAAATGAGGATAAAAGAACAAACAAAAAAGTAAGAAAAGTGTGAGTAGCAGTGAGTGAACAGTGTTTTTACCTTGTATGCGCAGTACCTGTTAAGCAAAGGAATTAAGGAAAGTTACACTCTGATAATAGGAAAATATGAGAAACAGAATGACCTGAAGAGGATAGGCGTACAAGTAAGCCCCTGGAGAACTATATGCACCATTCTGTTATTATGTATATATATCCAATTCGAGTTATCATACTGAATATAATATTATTGAATAGTTCATTCATACGTCCCTGAACAGAGTACATAGTGCAAAGAGATTATAAGTGGGTTCCATAAAGAATAGAGAAAAGTCATGTGTTGGCGAAGATATTTAAGAAATTGATGGAAACATTCTAACCAACGGTTATTGGACACCCCTTTAAGCATATTTACGTGACCGATTATTGTTGCAATGTGTACTGCATTAATACACACGGATACCACAATTTATAAGATATAGATTTGAGGAAGGTCGTCCACACATGTAAAGAAGGATAAGGAAATGATACATCCAAGAGTTCCACTACATACAAAGTTCTCTGTAAACGAAAGGTTTACCTCATGACTATTTCTCTCAGTTATCTAAAAGACGAAAATGACTCAGAAAAAGGCGAAATGGTGGAGGGCGATGACAAACTACAATATTAGAAGGGTGGAGAGGGAGAAGAAAAAGAAGAATACAGCACTCCTGCATGGACTGAAATCAGCGACAATGCACGAACAACTCCGAAGTGTGGTGACATCTAGAACCCTACCGAGAAAGGCATAAATAACGAGAAGCTAAAAGCAGAGACAAGTCCAGACCAACGGACAGATCCGCAAATGTTAATCAAGATCCAAATTAAGGAAAGAAGAGGAAAAGTCGATGAAGTTCAGTCGAAACGGAACAAATGAGAAATGGAACACTTTCGTAACCAAAGTGAGTAAATTAAACCATATCACCACACAACAGGGAGGTATCTGCAATTAAGAAGCAAACAATAATGTAAGTGAGCGAAAACAGAAATATCACAAACACTTATAAACGTCCGTAATATGACCGAGAACGTGTCACTGACTACATTTGATCATAACATTCAGCAAAAATAAAAGGAATAACCTATAGAAAGATGTAGAGTCAATTAATACGGATTGAATTTAGCATCTAAACAGTGTTGTCATATTTATTAAACCAGCATTCAAAAATGGAGGTATGACGCTGAACGTTTACTGAGTTTGAGGAAGAATGGCGGTGATGAAGGACTTGAATACACTGATTCCGTCACACTACAAATATGATTAAGCATAAAGAGCAATTAGTTGGAAAACGATCATATAGCCAGAGATTGGGTTAAACAAAAAGAGGAATGGGATTACGTAATACTCGAACACACTATATACTTTTGAGCGGACGGAAGAAAGAAGACGATGAAAATGGAGGAAATACGATCATTTGTGGCAGAGAGGTATATCAAACTCTGTGAACCGGATCCAAGGAAAATCGAACAGCAGGTAATATATATAAGAAAAAAATGACGATATGGATTTCAAAATCCCTTTGCAAGTCCAATCACATAGGGATGTGAAGTCCGCCAGTCCCAGTGCCAGACAAAGAAGTAACATCATGTCTATAATATCAGCTGACAAATAGATTAGACAAGGTCAATCATTCCAAGGGAACGATAGGTGTAGAAGAGATCGATGGAAAAGCGCCACACATGTCACCTCAAAAGCAGGAGTAGGGGCGTCAAGACGAAGAACACAAGACTAGAACTAGGAAATGCCACTAGAGAATGTGAAAACAGAACTATCACAGAGGAAACACAGACCAATATCCCCAGCCCGCCTTCCTCTCCAGCTCATTTGTAAAGCGAAAAAAGAATGGACGATCATGAACCCGCCAGCGAATTTCAATGCTATGATTTTTAAAATCTAATTTCGAGTCTACAGAGCGATTTCTAGAAGCCTTTGAGTTTGCAGGGATGTTTTGTAGGTGGTCAGATTAAACAAAATTACAGATACTTACCTGCCTTCAATGGTGTAGCATCTTGGTACTCCGTGGAATGCTTGCAGAAACAAAAATACCCTTTGAGTAGATTAAACAGCGAGTGAACCTCGCTTTCCCATCACATCGTATAATACGCAATTATAATTCGATGTCCATTACTGCAAAACATTCAGGAAACCAGTCGGGAATATAATTTTGAATTGTTCAGATATTTGAAAATATTACATGCAGAAGTTACGGACACAGAGATAAGGCAAAAATTAAAATTCGATTAAAATTTACAAAAATGCATATAAACTAGCGAAGGATTTTAATAATAGGAAAATACCTGACCGAGTGGGTCGCTTTGGTGTCGATGTTTGAACCAATAAGGGAGAGAATAAGATCAAGGGAATTAAACTGGATAGCCGCTCACGTAGATTTGCATCACTTAGTTCAACTCAGTCGCGATGGTGCAACGACGATAGATACTCGGGTGAAAAATACTTGCAAAGTAAACATGTTAACGTATTTTTAACTTACTGTCTCGAAACCACACGGTCTGGGCTTAAACACCGATAAACGTTCATCCGTCAAGGTGTGGGTGAACAGTAAGTCAGCAACTCCCTTATTCATTCAATAGTTACAAGTTCCACGATTATTCCTGGAAAGTACCTTCCTCAATAACAACTTTGAAAGCCACAGTAGTCGTTTCCGGAGTGACGAGCATGCCCATGAAGCATATTCCTATAGTGTATTTTAATTGCAATTTCATTGACAGGTATACGATGAAAATAAACCGACGCGTACAAATGGTAATTTTACCTTTCGACTCTGATTTGTATGAGGTGATTTTAAGGACAAATTTCCTTCACAAATACTGCAATAGTATAAATATAAAATTTCTCGAAATGATAGATAGAAACGGAAATTTTCTGAGTAGAATTAATTTAATAAAATCAAAATTGCGTTCGTAGACTCATAAAACTGCAGTAGTCGGCACGAGATGGAATCTATCAGAGTTTAAAAGCACCCGTCAGGGATCGGCAACAGAACCAGACTAACTATCAAGATCAAATGAAAAAATAAATATCCGTGTTTGAAAGCTAACAGGAGAGCTCAACAATCGAAATGCTAAAAGAGATATAAGCCGAGAGCACAACGTCTTTTACGTTTTGATCTCACTCCGCACTACAAAGATGCCATGAGCTTGAGAGAGAGTTACGGCCACCAAACCGTTCAATGCCTTATGAGGGAGTTGAAAAATTAGAAACTTCTGACTTCTCCAGTTGGAAACTCAATCCAATGAGAGCACTATAAAGAAAAAAAAACAGTCACGTCTCTACCTCACCTTCAATCGAGGAAATGATCGGTCGAACGAACTGAAGGATAAAACACCTGAAGCACTCAAAGTGGACGACGATGATCCGATAAATGAAACCTATCAGGAACGCAAAACCGCGCTCGCAAGTGATCATGTAATCTGTCTAGATGAGCTCTAAAAGATAATTATATTATAATGAGGTAAAGGGTATTTATGGGTGCCTACCTAATAAATAATGCGTAATTATGAAAATACATAACCATTTAAAATCCTGGTTAGTACCCATAAAGAATATCAATAAATATTACCCCAGGATGAGGTAACTGCAGGTGTGGAAGAAATAAGATAGAGTGGGGGCTACTAGTACAGAAGCGTCAGTGAGTGAACCTTTTAATGCTAAAGTAGATGACTCACTGAAAAAGTGATCCGCGGATGAAGTGTCTCCTTTAACGAAAGAGAAGGAACTTATTCAGATTTTGATATTAGAGATGACTCCGACAACAAGGTCCACAAGGAAGGTGAAGTAGAAGGGGAACAAAATATACGCATATAATTGGAGGAGGACAAAATAGCTAACAATCTGAACAAAAAATTCCCTTTATGATTCCGACAAATGGACCTTCAAGAATAAATTACAAGAAAAAAATTCGAGGAATCAATGATAGAATCGGATGAATCACGAATAAAATCGGATGCTTAGTGATTTCTCCCCAGACGAGAGTAGCTCGGAAGAGTATGATGAAAACTTCCTCAACGAGAAAGATTTCGCAAAATGGCGAGTGGAAGATCACGATCTACTAGAGAGAATAAGACCAGCTATGATAAGAGATTTAGAATCAGTCAGAAAACGGCTTGATCCATTTCAGAATTTAGAAGGGAGATATGGAGCCTCCCAGTGGTGAAAGGGGGCTACACAAAAAGAATTGAGAAGCTATAGGATACAAGACTTTTCCCTAATAAATCGTGTTTTATGGTTTAAGAGGAAAACCCAGTTGATTCGCATCATATGAAATTGAAACAATTGAACACCCTAATGATAGCCGGAATTAGGTTTTGGGTCAATGATACAAAATGTCATGTCAAAGAGAACTATTCCAACTCTAAACCATGAACCGTTCCACACCAATACCTACTGTGGAAGTTCTAGTTCTCTTCCTTATTAAATCACGCCCGCCAGGCCGATAGAATATCCAGAATATTGATATGGATGACAAGCAGCATATGGAAAGTAGAAGCAGTAGAGAAGATATGGACAGTATGGAAAACGAACGTCAATAATACCAGCGATCATATCCCATATATCTTAGTGTTTGTGCCTGCAACCTTCAACATTTCTTGGGCCCAAAATGAACAGTGATTACATTGGAGCAACTGCGAGGAATAATTATCCCAGTGTTGTGCCACAAAAAAATGCACTGGTAGTATCCCTTCACATATGGCCCTGAATGAACACATGTAGTCCAGTCCAAAGCAATACCTATCTAATAATTTAATAGTTGACGATATTTCTCTTCATATTCCTGGAGAACATGTTTATTTGAATAAAAATATGATGTAGACATTCTGTGAGGCAAAGTTCGCAAGCATGCATTTTAGCGCCCCATTATAATTATCAGATAGTCATAAGTAATATATCGTTTGAAGGCAAATAAAACACAGATTCAAACGATATATAACTTGTGGTCATACTGTCTAAATTTTAGAAGAAAAAGAAGAAAAATAGGCTGTTCTCTTTAATTGTTGAGTAACTGCAACACTTACACATACCGACAAAAATAATCCAGTGTTTACCTTAGTTATTTGTGTCAAACACACCCAACAATAATGCAGATCGTTGTAATTCAAAGCAAGAGAAAAATCAGAAAACAAATCTTACCAATGAAGTACATTTATTATTAAGCTTATGGAATCCCCTCCTCTTCTCGTACTGTTCTATACTACCACTACGCGACTGAAACTAACTTGTCTATATATAATTCAACTTCGACTATAAATGATGTAGCGTCATATATGAGGAAACATTTAATATATAACGTATGATATACTTCACTTATACATTCACAGTAATCACAAGTTTGTGACACTTGATATTCATTTTTTTCAACTTATTAGCACATGTCGTGAACCGTCGCAAAAACTGAACAGGATACAACATTTTCACGTTTACAAGCACATTTCATATTCGAGCAACGAATTTTACACCGCAATATTGGAACATACTGCCAGGAATGACATTTTTGTTCTGTACATACATTAAAACCACATCATCCAAGTACCATCGATATTCCACAGAATTTAGCCTCTGATGACTGAGTCGCAAGGATGAACAACATTGTAACAACGATTTAGATGAATAGACAGATTATATGATGTAGGAAGCAGTTCATTTACTGATTGCAACAAACTTTTGTTGTACATATTTCACCTCAACTCATCTAGTGTTTTTCATTCACGCTTTGGTTTAATAACTTTAACAAGGAGTTCTTCAGCTTGAGAAAAACTCTTCTGACCCGGTGGAAATGACAGGTCAAAATCTTATAAATAGAGTTACGGATGTGAATTTTTGGCTGAAGTTTTAGTTCCAATCTTACTAGTGACATCTGAAACAATTAATATATGAAGAGGAAATAATGATGTACCAAAAATTAACCCAAGCATTCAGCTGTTGGTTAAATGAGAATTGTTTTGTTTGCTGACTTCATAAACCAAACTTCCTGTATTCCATAATAAATCACCATTTGATAAAAGTGCAGAAGCAATATGGCAACATCCGCAACAGATGGCATTACAACGTTTATCTATGCAGTGTGATATAATCCTAAGATTTCTTTCCTCAATATCAAATTTCAATTCAAAATATGATGTTATTACAATATTACAAATGGCTTTCACTTTGGTCCCTGTAGAATTTGTTGTTGTGTCACTCATGTATGTTGGAATTTCTAATTCTTATGCCTTAGCAATTATCATATCTTTAAAATACTTTTGCAGTAACTCTTTGTTCTAGAAGACACCCAAAATGCTTCCATCTTCAGAGGACAGCATGTGAAGCTCTCTTTATAGACATATCCAAGACGTTATATATGTTTCCTGGAAAGTTTTAATTTATTAGTTGCTTCTTCACATCGACAACAATAAAAAACGGTTTGCTGGTTCAGTAGCAAACATACAATCATCAGATACCAAATTCCTGAGTAGCTCAGATAATAATTTGTGCTTCGTAGTTGCCGAAGTAAAGAGATTGAATCCAAAAAATATTGGAAAATGTGATATCGTACTTGAAAATTACTTTGGTATATAGACTCTCTCCTTAATAATTTCAAGAATCCTATAGCATGTTGTGTTCTACTTCAAAGTTATTTCAAACCATAAGATTGTTTATCTTTAATTCGTTGGTCTCGTTTATATCTTGGTTCCTTCAGTTTTACAATAGGATCAGACAACAATTTAGATTTATTTACAAATCTATCAAAACAAATATCTTTATAACCCTTGACCCTTGTCTCTAGAAATCTCAAAATTAACTCTCAATATTCCGAACTTCTTTAGTCAGAAAGTTTTAACTTTACAGTTTCAGAATGTGGTTCGTGTGAATAGCTACAAGGAGTCTGTGTAAGTCGTAGAATAAACTGAACATGAGATCAAGCTGAACAGCAAGACTTATTGTCCGTTCATGTTGTAAGTCAAGCTCGAAAGTGATCAATGGGGTGTTAGTCAATTCCCTAATAGTTTTTCATATAGACAGAACTTCGTGGTACACTAATTCCCGTTCTGCAACATATACTTTTCGCCGAATTTCTCTAATTATCCAACCACTGATATTTTCACTCCGGTTTATAGTTTATATTTCTAAAGTCGTACCAGTTTTATAGCATTGTATTGAGAATTTGCACGTCCAACAACAAAATGAAATTCACTAAATTTGGTGTAGTTATTTGGATGATCACTGCTCAAGAAATTCGTACTTCCCAAATAAAATGAACACCATCTGACATAATTAATATAGTTAAATAATCTAAGTAATGGTAATAATCGTTGTTCTGTCTCAAATGTAGTAGCCACAGTCCTTCCCTATCAACTCGAATCAGAATTTTTTAGAATTGTTATCATGTGCGAAAATCCATTCCAATAACAAGCAATTTAATTTCTTTTTATGCAATGTGAGACAGAAGTTCTTAATTTGTGACGAAGGTCAGAAATTAAATCATTCAGCTTTTGATGTTCTTGAGAATAAGACTTGTTTTATTATGCATTTCATCTAAGAGGATTTTTGCGTCACGTATTAATTTTTAAAACTGCACCCCAAACTTCTGAAAAAAAAAGATTTCCATTGTATACGTTCAATAGATTTGCTAAAATTAAAAATGCTTTTAACGAGCAATTGTAGTTGTTACATTTTATAATTGCTGACATGATTTTGACACCGAATACTCTTCTCTGCAAAAACTATGTTCAGTTCCAGGTCCTGGCAAGTACTTTCAAATGTATTCTATACCAAGTTTGGATATCTGGAACGATCCTAACATCAAAAAATATCTTAAAATTCAAACTGGGTTAAGGAGTTCTATAGTAGCAGCAATATGATTAATTCATCACAAACAGTTGGTAGTGCTTCTTGTCGCAGTTGTTTCCTTATATCTTGGAAACTTTTCATAATTCTATATACAACTGCCTCATTTGTTACAGGATTTGGAATAATTGAAAGAAATCCTGAATTTTCTTTGGAACGTTGGCCGAAGATATAACAGTATTGGAGCTATTAGGCACAGTGAAATCATACTTGTCCTCGACATGAGGCAAGGCTTGACACAAACTGACAATTTTCTCTCTGTTTGCTACTAAGTTGCTCTCTTCAATGATGTTCGCAGGTATTCTGGATACTTCATTGTTTCTACGAGATATACTATCCTTTGAAGATGATGATAATTTCTAAGGATTCGGATAGTAAGTGCGTTGGCATACTCTTGTGTTTTATTATCTAAATTCATGGATGAAACATTTGGCTTTGTCGAAGAGTCGTTGACGCATCTAGAAACAACATCGTGACAATGTCGTGTGTTCTATGTGATCCAGATAAAGTATCTTCCTCATGATCAAAATTATGAAAATTTCATACTTGTCGACATTTCTCTACATATTCGTAGAGAACATGGTTGTTCAAATTAAGATATCTGAAGTAGATATTCTGCGTACCGGGTATATATCCAAAATCGGCGATAATGGGAAATTGTGATTACTGTGAATGTATCTGCGAACTGTGTTATATGTTATATGTTAAATTTCCCTCATATATGACGCTACAACATCTATAGTGGAATTTGCATTTATATAGACAAGATAGTTTCAGTTGTGTAGTGGTAGTGCAGAACAGTACGGAAAGATGAGATGGCTCCGAAAGTCTAATAATAAATGTGCTTCATTGGCAAGATTTTTTTCTATTTTTTTCTTTTGCTTTGTATGACAAGGATATGCATGATTGTTGCGTATGTTTTACACAATTATATAACTTAAATTTTGGATTATTTCTTTCGGGGTACGGTAAGTGTAAGTGTTTCTAGCTGTCCAAGAATTAAGAAAAAAGCCTATATTTTCATAAATTTTAAGTTTTCTTCGTTTCTTCTTCTACAATTTCGATACTATGAGCACACGTTATATATCGTTTGAATCTGTGTTTTATGCGCTTTCAAACTGTGTATTACTTATGACAATCGAATAATTATAAGAGCCGTTAAAATGCATGTCTGAGAAATTTGACGGGGGTCAATCGGTCATTTTTCCACAATGGGGGATTCTGAAGTTATGCCTGGTACACAGCATGTCCACCACATATATTTTATTCAAATAAACCTGTTCTGCATGGATATGAGGAGAAATGTCGTCAACTATGAAATTACTACACAGGTATTGGTAGGGACTCGATTAATGGAGGAATTACATGTTTCCGCAATAATATATTTTTCTACAAGTACGTTGACCTGTGACCTAGTGTGTGAATCAGTGAAGCGAAAAAAGCAAACATAGGTGACCATTCACAAAACAGCAACGAACGTGTACCACCTTGAGGAACTTTTCTACATACGATTTTTTACATATGTGGATTACAATAAGTGACTAACGACACTTAATGTTCCAAGATAGACAACACTTGCACTAAGAAAAGAGACCGGATTTTATTATTATGATAACGTAATGGACTATTAGTGAAATGTAAGGGAGCTTAACGTAGAAACTAGAGAGACATTTACGACCGTTCAAAGAAAGAATAAAGAAACATCGTAAAATTTATAGAAGTTTCAAATATATAGTGCAATATGTAATAATGAATATCGAAAGAGCATAATTTTGTCATTTCTGTGAATAACCAAAGCAATAGTATGTAAATTTAAGTTGGACTACATTCTTAGAATATTCAATAGGAATTCCTCTTGATATATTCACAATTATACCGGTATTAGTCTCAATGATACATGAAATTTGCAGTTATTATGTCTATCTATTCACAAGAAAGAATTAATAAAAATCGAATGTTATATATAGATTTGAAAATTATCAGAATGATGGGTGTAACATATAGGTACGGTTTCCTGTTAACGCAGCGCAGAAATGCTTTTTCTCACAAAAATTGAAGCTCTTTTTACGTACTTTTTACTTAAATAATGAATCATTAAGTAATTGAGACAGCCCGTAATAAGAAAAAATGATGACTACTTAAACAGTGATATAACATTTGATAGTTCGTTATTTTTAGTATAAGGAAAATACAGAAACATATGTAGTTTATTTATTACGAAAAAATAGAGCAACGTTTACCTACGAAAATTTCTGGAGAGGTTAATCTCTCCATTTTTATCCCTGATTATATCGTATACATGAAAGGACATTTACAACGCAATGTCTTTTACTATGGCTGGCTGATTTAACCCATTAAGGCCCAAATTTTGTTTTTAAACAAAACTCAACTGGTAGACGTGTTTCAGTGTTTTTAGTGAGAAAAAAGGAATAAGATTTTTTCAAATATTTTTATTGTTTAAAACTTCCAATTTATGTAAGATCCTCAAATGGGGATCATGGGACATGCCGTGAATATATTTTGTTAGCATAGATATGTTTGTTGAAAACAATACGGGTAATTTTTTCTGTTACTAAAGATATTTTTGTTGAAAACAATACACATATATTTTTCTCAGTTAGCTCTGCAATATTAAACAAACCTGTATGTAAAATACATTAATGCAAACGTACCTAAACAATAAAATAGGCAGCTACCGGAAAAATACAAGAAAGGTAAAATGATGACATATAGTTTTATTGTTGGACACATAGGTGTAATAGCAGCGAGATCTTCGTTGTCATTAAAATGAATGTACTTTTTAATATCCATAAACCGGTACCTGCTCATGCATTTTGTAACAATACCTACATTCATATCATCATCTTCACACCAATATAACCGTTGTTGGGGGAGAACGTGATATCCACTAAAAATAAGAATACCAAAACTTTTCGAACACAGTCAGATGACAGAAAAAACGTGGTCATTACTCTGAAATGCGTACTTTACACTTTCTTGAACAATATATACCAAGACTTCATCGCTAAAAAATAGTTTGAACACTTCCACGGGAGTTTTCTCTTGTACACAAGATATGAGCTTCTCACGATTTGTATTCCAAGTATTGGTATGTTTAGGCAAAGAAGAATATTCACCATCCTTCTTCAACCAGCGACTTTTATACGAACTTGTTTTTTGCTTTTTGCGAGGAACTTCAGGGCAGTTTGAAACACTTTGAGTTTCGTCACTACTAAACTGAGTGTCGCCCGAGGTATGAATCTCAACAAATCCAGGTACATCGCGCGAAGCTCTATCAACTAATTCTTCATCATCACCCTCCTCAATATCAGAAAGTGAGTCTACATTATCAGGAGGTAATTCGCAAATGTCAATTGGAGAATCGTCCTCTAAATCTTCATTTTCAAAGGAACCAGGATCAAGAAGCAAGTCTTCTATTTCTTTGGGTGTGAAATACTTTCGACTCATTTTCTAAAAACGTTCACAAGGAAATTGATCAAAACTAAAACACACTAGTCGATTCTGAAAACTGATTTGGCGTATATTAGACGAAAACGCAAACAAAAGCACGAAAATAACGTCCATACCTCAAACATTAGTTACAATTACTGTCTATCCCTCCAAATGAAACAAATCTGGGAAGTGATGCCACCTATAACATAACTTATTATCTGGTGCTGCCATCTGTGATGCAATTGTCTGTCAATCTGCCGTATTTTCAAACAGTGGTGGAAACTCACAGTAAAATTCAAGGGAATACTGCTCTTTCCTAAACTTTACATATAGGATAAAAAACAAACACGCTATGGCCCATGATCCCCAAATGGGGATCAATGCAATTGCATATATATTTTAGATCGTAAGTATTGTCGAGCAATTATATTCAGTTTAGTGCAATGTAGAAGCATTGTATGTACCGTAGTGTAAAACTAAAACCCAAATCTACATTCATTGTAAACTTATTAATAAAATAAATTTATTGTGTATTTTCAAAAACGAAAATTTGAACTTGTTTTAATTTATTAGAACGTAAGTTATTATTTTGTGTATAATAATGCCAAATATTGGTTGCATACGTTACCTGTAGTATTTAACTACAGACCGGAACAAACAAAACACGATATAAAGTTAAGAGGATTACGGAAAAAAATATTTAATCACCGATCCCCAAATGGAGATCATGGGCCTTAATGGGTTAATAGTTGTCGAACATGTTAATATCATTAGGTAAGGTTTACTTAAAGTCAACCCACTTCCTGTTACTTTCTTCTAACTAAACGCAACGCAACTGACGTTCTTCCAAGCAAAGGAAAGAGAAATCCGATGGAAAGTTTTGACAGGAGAAAGACAGAGCACATAAGACGGAATAAGAAAAAGACGATAAATTTAAAGAATGCGAAGGAAAAGAAGGCGGATGGAAAGAGGACATAAGATAAATGAGAAAGAACATTGAAACTGTAAAACACGCAAACTCTGTTACACATTTTTTTAATCTTAAACGATGAAGAAACATCATATGAATGATATTGGTGGCATATAATCCTGTTAATGCATCAATAGTTGGAAGGCCATTAACGTTGTGTTACGTATGCAAGCGAATTATAGAACCTCAATGAAAACTAACTCTAATGAAGCCATCACTTATTGCATCATTGAGATATACAACAAATCCAATAGAAATTTGTTTGGTGAATACATAGACTCCAATGTGCCAGCTTGAAAGTTACTCCTGCAATAATTACAGCCCACGCCTACAGTAGCAATGCCCATTTGCTAACCTCGCTGGTAGGAAAGATGCCATGACAGACAGAAGTACCACTAGTCTTTTAGACCGATTCTAGTAAAAGGTATTTTGAAACGGAGATAATGCTTATTTTTTTGTTAAAAGAGTACAAATAATATTGGAACATCCAAGATTAGAATTGGGCTGGATCAGTCTTTCAACTATACTCTTGGTGCTGTTATGAACTTCATTGGGGCCATCTTGCTGCTTACCACTGTAGAATTCCATGTTGTATGAACAAAACGTACGGGAGTCTGCTACCACAAATTTTTTCAAACCATATTTTGTCGACTTGTTTGGAATAGCCGCAAACTTGCATTTCAAACGAAATGTTTTCGAAGGTTCGTTAATGTGATACATTCACTTAGTGAGTATTTTGCTTGAATCTTTCTACAAATCTGTCAAATAACTCTCTGATTACCGTTAGGCTGTCAAAAGTCTTCCTTTCCTAACGGTTTCTCATATCGTCAAAGCGCAATGCTCGCAACAGAAATTGAACCCTGTTCAGGTACGTGGGGCAGTTCAAACCTTTATACTCCTGTCTCATCAATAGCCAATAGGTCAGTCAGACTGGATGGTTACATTTCAAAAAACTAGCCAAAAAAGAAGACAAAGCAGAGCAGTTTGGTCTATTAGATCCTTAAATTTTCGTTCTGGATGCCCATTAATAAAAACATTCGCAGGATTATCATCTGAAAAATAAGTTACAGGATTCTAATGGCGTCTCAACATTTCGACCTTGATGAATCGGCACTAGTAAATGTATTACAATGATTCACACAAGATGGAAAAGACAGTACAATGTAGTGAGTGAGAACTCGCAACTGGGTTGAAACAATCGAAAACAAACAATACAGCTCTCTAATTGTCGTAGAGGCAGTGAACATTGTTTACTTGATATTGGTATGTAAGGGTAGGTTGCAAAGAATAAAGTCACGGATGGCCATGAGCAGGTGGCGCGTTTCCAAATAGTAGTACGAACTTAAACACACTTTCTGTCTTTTCCCGGGATGCTAGTCCTCGTGGGTTAAGTAACCTTAATCACTGAGTGTTGAAAAAGTGTAGGTTTTTAAAGTTGCACTATATTAGCAGTATAAAGAAGAGAGTTATATTTTTATCTTCCAAATAACAAGGGAAGCGAATCGAGTGTGACAAAAATGTGTAAGGACAATCGGCCACAAAGGTACGGTAAGGCTATTGTCTGAACTCTTTCCCGAATGCGGATTTTCCTGAATGCCCTTATGTGCAGATGACACATAATCGTATTTCCTGGCAGTCGTTTGTGCTCCGACCTCTTACGTCAAATGGACCCTTCTGTCCGTCCTTATTAACGTTTATTGTTGGTTGTTTTCTCTTTCGATTTGTGTCATTTTGAGTAGACATTTATGGTATAATAAGGCGGCGGGGGATGAAACACAATTTTATGCATGAGGATGAAGAAATGCTTCACGTGTATCAAAAATAACGTAACCAGCATAACATTTCTTATTCTTACTCTGATGTATTACATGAATAATGTGTAAAACAAAATAAAACACGTACGCAAGTTGAAAAAGTGTGTAAGTAAATAAAGGATTCATCTAAATATAATAGTTAATAGTGTGGCAGGAAATCCTGCCACTTGGTATTTATACGAATATTTTTTTTAAAGTTTTCCCCAAATTTCGTGATTCTTTCTGACTTGTTTCGCTTTCTTGTATGGTTTTCCAAAAAGTTAATGAAAAAACAATTGTCTGTATTCCAGTGGCTATATACCATAACAAAACTGTGCCCAAAGCAGGGATCGCGACAATGTTGAAGGGGAACGAGGACGTTGATACGGATAGGCAGAAAGATGTACAAGATTTTAAAGAAGGAGTTGCGAAGAGAAACAAAAAGAGCAAGGAGGAGCTTTAGAAAAGAAAAGCGAGTACGTAGAAGAATTAATATAAAATTCGAGATATGAGGAAATGCACAAAGATATGAAATCTGTGGAATTACGGAGAAGACAATGGGGAATTACCATGGCAGCAGAAAATAATGGAAAGTGAGAGATCTAAGTCTTAATAACATTGAAACAACATGTTGCGGTATTGTATGAGAGTACGAATAAAGCGTGTGGCGTAGGTGTGGAAGTATAAAATGATGTAGACGAGGACGATAAAGGGTTTAGTATTCTTCAGATAACATAGAAACAGCTATATCCGAGATTACAAGTGCAAAGCAACTGGGACATACAATATACCAGCAGAATTCATTAAAATATGGAAGACAAGTGCAAGGTAGAATTTTTCAAACACTGCAATGGAATATAGGAGATCGGAGAGTCTTGGCTCGAAGACAATCGGAATACCACATAATATCTTTTTCAGCATTAATTTTGCTTCGAATTATGAACATAAGATTATATGGAATAAAAATTAAAATGTTGAGAAGGAACAATTTAGGTCTGGAAGAGGTAAAAACAAAAAAGATGCAATTGGATTAGTAGTAGTGATCAAGGAACGATTTATATGAAAAGGGAAAGATGTGTAGGTGGTATTTATTTATCTAGGAAAGGCTTTTGAATGCTTGAATTGGAAATTGCTGTTTGAAGTTCTAAAGAAAGATCATTTGGAATGGAGAGATCGAAGGCTTATAAGAAACTTATATATGATCCGAAACGTAAGTGTTAGAATAGGGTAGAAATGACAGAGGAGATTGCAATTTGGAAGAGGAACTCGACAATAATGCAGTCTCTTTCCTACATTATTTAATATCTACCTAGAAGAGATAGTTAAAAAGAGTCTATAAAATGAAAACAACATTCCAATAGGTGGTAGAATGATTAAGTGTATACGGTTTGCAAAACATTTTGGCGCTTGTTCCAGAATCTGAAAAAGAAAACAATAAGATGTTAGAAAACTTTTGGAATAGTTGTGAAGAATATGGGATGAAACTAAATGTTGTGAAGACAAAAGCCAAGGTGATTGCAACGAAAGAATCGTTGTCAAATATGGAAGCGGGCTAATAGAAAATAGAAGAGGTGACTAGTTTGCGACACCTGTGTAGCCTTATTAGTAATTATATGAAATGTAAACTTGAAATAAAAGCAAGGATAGGAATGTCGAAAGAAGCCTTTAGAAGGAAGAAAGTACTATTTTATTTGACCTTGAATAAAGAGTTGAGTAAATGATATCCAAAATGTTTCATACGGATTATTGTATTGTTTGGAATCAGAAACGTAGATATTAGGCAAAAATGATGAGAAATAACTGGACGCTTTCCGAATGTGGTGTGTTAAAAATGCCGCTAATAAGCTGGATGAAACGGAAAACGAATGACATGGTGTTAGAAATGAGAAGGGGAACAGAACAATGTATGAACACGCTAAAGTGCTTCGGACATTTGTTGAAAAGGAACAGTACCATGAAGGACTTTAGACGGTATAGCCCCACGAAAGAGAGGGAGGAGTAGAAGAAGACTATAATTATCAATAAAGAAAAATCCTACATGAAGAATAAGAGGTTTGGCGGAAGACTTTGGAGAATGAAAGCTTCTCAGTTGCAGAAAGTGATCATGATTTTTGGCACCATCATGTAATTTGTGATAATGTTGGATTTTCCACGCCTGATTTTAATGTAAACTTCGTTCTGTAAAGTGAATTATCGTTGGTATCCAAGCAAAGGAGAAAATGTCTAAATGTATTTAAAGAGAAAATCTTGTCGCATGATTGTGAGAGTAACTGCTCGCGTTGATTATTTGGTTCCCGGTTTTAACGTATGGGGCATCCATGTTCTGGCCTGGTCTAACTCGTCACTGATTGTTCTAACATCTGCTGGCTGAGTTGATCACATCGTGAAGCGGCCGATTGCAGGTCAATTTGATTTGTCAAGACCTGGGAAGAGTAGTTTTTCGTTCTCTTTAGAAATTTCTTAAAATGAGTTAAATTGATAGATAGTAGAGTGAATTGAACTTAGAAATAAGAATATTCACTAGTATAGGAGGCCAACGTTACTAACTTTTATATTGCTATTTTTCTCCTAGAATTCTGAAATTCTAAGTCGTGCTTCTTCCATGACTTGTTTTAACATAAATATTTGGGTACGTCTATTTAAAAATTCATTATAAGCACGTTTCTTTCGGTTTGGAAAGAGTAAACATTAATCATAAAAATAATACGTTTGTTGTATAACATTTGTCTTTGCATGTTTGGTATATATATTTTACGTAGTTGTTTCGACTTTAAACCGAATTAATAAAAACGTGCAATTACTGCAAAAATTATTATTCTTGTTGTTTTGTAGTATCTAAATTATTATGCTCCTGAATATTACGTTGTTCTGTTAATGTGTTCTAAATTCTTGTTACATATATTTTTTTGGGTTTTTATATCAGAAACTTAATTATAAAAGTTAACGTTGATTTTCGTAGAAAAAAAGGAAAGTTAGTCACGTTTATTCATGGAGTTCTCATTAATCGAACCGAGGTCCTATGTGTGTGCGTTAATTAAGCTGCAGTCCAATAGTGACCGGATTTTGTCATTATATATACACGGTGGCTTATTCTATTTTCAGAGAAATCTCTCGGAAACGGTCGAAGAGAAATGTACCAAACCAAATAGGACATACTATGAGAGATAGGGAATGATGTTTTGACGGTGGCCTACAGGGCAGCTCTTCATGGGAGACCAGGACCCAATTTTCAGACTTTAAATAGAAATATGGGTCTAGTGATACATCTTTAGTTGATATTCAAACACTAAACAGTGTTGTGTCAAAGCTTTTTTATATGGGTCACCATGTTCAAAATGGCCGAAAAAAACATTGCATGTACCAGATAAAACGTCCAGCACCACTAACAAGAAACCGGCTCGAGATAAATGAAAAGAATAAAACGCGTATAGGAAATTACAGAGGATGTTTCTCATTCCAATGCTCGACAATGATGCAACAGAAAAAAAGATGATTGAAGTACAACTGACATAATGCAAACGAGGAAATCTAACTCATAGACAATTATTTTTCTGACGCCCCTAAGTCACTGGGTGGAATGGAAATTAATGGTATCATTGCAAATGATTGCTCCACTTTTACGTCGAATTGGTATGGTTTGTTTTAAACGTTTGTGTGCAAAAGTGACTGGTTATGTGATGAATAGAAATAAGATGAAATTCAGTTTGAAGGTTAACACACATTTGTATTGCAGAGCGTGATTTGATAGGAAACATTTTTCATTCTGAATGTTTTATCTTATACAAGCACCATCTCTTAGTGGTCATTTTGAAAACGGTGACCTATATGAAAAACTCTTGACAGAACACAGTTTACTGTTTGAAGACCTAATCATGAATTTTCACTCGCCTCTTGTTTCTATTTAAAATTTCGAATTTGGTTCCTTGGACCCATGAAGGGCGACCCACGGTGGCCCCGCGACAGCACCATTCGATGTGCTCTCTGGTATTTCCTATTTGAGTTTTGTTTGGTTTATTTGTGTTCAACAGTTTCCGATATATATACGGAAATACTTGTGAACTACTTGTGAACATTCATTACATTTGCTCTTATGGACTTAATTACGTTGGACACAGTCTATCGCAGCACAACAAGAATCCTGCTTCTATATTGCACAACAAGTACAAAAACTGGTGTCAATATGCTATTTTTTCCTAAATACTGTACTTATTCCTAAATACTTCTTATGAACTCTACTTGTTTTCAAGAGTATTTCTCTAAACCATATATTTTAACATAGCGTCAACAGATTGCCGTTTCTGTCAGTGACAAACATATGTTTCTATTCTTCAATTATCTCGCTATGTATTCGATTTCCAAATTTCCACCGTTGAACCATACTTTATGTTTTCATTGTCTACTTTGATAGGGGAAGATTTTTCACAAACATATGTTGGTAGATAGTCAACAAAGTTATGTAGTCATTTGAAAGGAGCTCTTATTCTCACCAGGCAAGTGAAATGAAGTTTTGAAATCCTTATGATTTAAAATATCGTTTCTAAATGCACTGTTACCGTCTGTGTATCTAAAGTGCTAGAATTTGGAGAAACTGAAGCCGTGGTAGATTTTTCGAAAGTTGAATTCAGCGCATGTCAAGAACATGGAACGAAGGCATCAGCAACGCATACATGTAATTAATGTATAAAAGCTTCAATAAAATCTAGATTAAATTTCGCGAAAATTGTTAGGATACACGGACAAAAAATTCGTATGTGGCGTACGTATAAATGCATCTTATATGTGTTAATCCTGTAACGTTTATATTTAACTTACAACAGACATACAGCTAAAAACGCATGTTTTGTAATATTTTCCGTATAGTGTTCGTCTATATGTACTTTTCGTATGAAAAAATATAAGCAGTCAAATCCGTACATACAAATTGACGTATAAACATATATCCGAAGTACATAACATGCATACATGTATGTAATATATGGAAAACTGTTAAATGAGAGACATCCTGCAACAGCATGATGTAACATCTAGGGGCTTTGCGTATGTAGCATACGGATAACATATGTTCCGTACTGATTTCAGTAGGAAGGAAAGGTATTCCATACCTTTGCATTTTACAACATACCTCTGTCCGGTGAATGGAATTATCTAAGTGTGTAGAAATAAAATTCGCGCTTCTATTTATATATATTAAATATTGGCGATTACCCATTCATCAACATATTACGTCTCATGGATCAGAACTGTCTGCTGGTTGTGATCTACATTGATGTACATTGATAAGATTTCGCTAATATACTTCTGCCAATTACCATTAAATTATATTGTGATTTAGTTGTGGTGAAATAGAGTTGAATATATTTCAACTAAGTAACTACTAATTTTGTATACAATGTGTACAGGTTTAATATGAAGAAATACTACGTACAACGTGACGCCGTAAGTAAACATTCCAAGAAAAAAATCAGCAAAGAGACTTAACAACACTAAAACGTCAGGAGATCAAGAAATATTCGTAACAAATTCAAGTCTTTACTCAGAAAATGGAGTTTCGTGTAATTTCATGAAAGTAGCATACTAGGGTTTTGATGTATAGATCAGTAGAAGTCACTAAACAAATAGAACGGTTCCTATGTACGGAACAGGGATAACCTAAGTTATTTAAGAAAGCCATTAGTATTTAATTATATACTGAAATCTGAGTGCAAATTGTCACTATAAAATATACAACGAGCATTATTATTTTTGCATATATTTATATACTTCAACGATAAAACATTATTTCCATAATATTCGAATGACAAAGCAGGAGTAAATTTTAAGACATGATTTTGCATATCTAAAATAAATATTAAATAAAATTAACTATGAATTAAAAATTTTGATGAAGTCATAAAGCACTTCAAATTTTAAAGGTAATTTGCTTTTCCGTTTATTTTTTGTTAGGTAACTTTATTAATTGAATGTTGACAATTACTAGTCCAAAAGTTATTCATGAATTTGTCATCTCATATTCGTATGGTGTAGCTAAGCTAGGTTCATTAAAGAAAATTAAATTTACTTTAATGATTCTTACCTGATCTTCTGCGTGATAACTCATCTGAAATTATAGCATATAATTATAAAAATCACATATCTCTTACAGCTCAATTTAATCAAAAAGAATAATAAAAAACAAATATTTTAATAGATTGATGACACAGTAAATATGACAACAAGACTAGTTACGATTTTGTTATTAAGATGTTAATTATTATTGAAAATATTAGTTTTAGTCTTAACAGTTATAAAATCTATTTAAAATTAATAAAACTATTAAATGTAAAATCTAATAAACCTTTTTCATGCCAGGAATACAGTACATGGTAAGATCATTTGCTAGGCAACAAAAGATTACGCTTTGGAATCAAACATATTAACTTACTGCACTACGCGTAAATGTCAGTGTTGAAACTTCCAAGATATGATACTATTATATTTATTCATATTGATGAATTTTCTGGTTTGAGTCATATTTAAATAGGAAGTCGCAGGAGCAAAGTATGTCAGTGTATGGTTTATGGTGTAGAAATCCATAAATTACAGGAAAATATTTATTCATTATTTTATAATTCTTTGTGCTTTCACGTATTATAATTTTCATTAAGTAATAATTTTGTCATTCAAAAATGTAAAACAAGAATCATGTGTGATATATAAAGAAACTTTTCAAAAGTGATGATTGCAGGGGGTGACCTGTAGGAGAATTATAGACCCTGTCGACCTAAAAAACTTTCCCCTTCGGAGCCATATCTTTGGTCATGCTTAAAGTGAACTACACTGCTTTAGCACTATTTTCTCCTTCATATTTTCACAATCTACCGGGGAAACTCTTCTGAAATCACCAAAGCTTATAAAGAGTTTTCCATTATAAATAGAAGGCTAATAATGTAATATTGAACAAACTTAATATTTTGTTTACAGCTATTTAGAATTTGTATAATGTTCCGTTTAAATCGAATTTGAAAGAAAAAGAGTTGCCAAAAAGTTATTAAATTAATGCTTTTAGTCTCTGCATGAAAATAGAAACATACATCAGAAATAAATAATAACTTCTGTCTAGGTTTGAACACACCAACATAAAATTGGTGATTGAGAAAGTAAATTATAAATTTACTATAGTTAGTAATTACAGATCTCTAATAAAGCTTTCAACGCTGAGGTCTTTGCATTCATTCAAGAGGGAATGCTTTAAGGAACATGTTTCATGGGTCAAAGTCACAGTCAGTCACAGTCACAGAATAACGAGCTGACAATTTCGTATGAAATATGCATCTTCAGTCAGTACTGCAGACTGCTGCTTGTAGATTCTACGATTAGAAATACTTGATAACATAAGAGGTACAGCAGCATACTCCTTTCCCATCACTATTAAAAGTTGATACTCTCTCTTTCTTTGTGAGTGTGTGTGTCTGATAATATAAAGTGACATAATCTGGTGTTAGCAGTTTTGAAGGAATAAACTAATAAATTAATGGAAAATAAAATATTTAGGTGCCAAATATAAGCAGAAAAATGTATATACGACATTTGTATAATGCGTAGTTGGTAACACTGCTCCAGAATGATAGCTCAGAGTACTCCTGCATCCAGTATTACCAAACTTGTTCTAAGGCACTTTAAATTAAATAGCGAGAACACTGGAATATTACACTTAGCGTATTCGGTGAATACCAACTTAGTAATACCAAGTGGGGGTCCACTGACGCAATAACATTTTCCTTATTCATAAATAGAAAAGAACACTGAAAACTAAGCAAATACATTTTATGATGAATGAGGTCAAGCTTGACAATTTCATTTTTTAAAATATTTTTATGCAATAATAAATGTTACAAAAAGTTACAAAAATAATATGTGGGCCTCCGACACCCCCTTGTTGTCCCTAGGCTTAAGTATGCCCGTTCAGCGCCAGTGTATGTTCTGGAGTCTGTAACGATCTCGTTACGATTAGTATGGAGAGATGATAAAAGGAAGAGAAAGAAAATAAAATGACCTAGTGTAATGTAAAGGATACTCTCTTTATGGAAGAAGAATGATTGTAATTTGTATTAGTTTTCCTTACGTTGTCATTTTTAAAAATAGAAGAAAAAGAAAGAGTTATAAGAATGTGAGATGTTTCGATCAGCTGAGTTTTGTAGTTAAGGAGAGAGAGGGGGGAATACTGTTGTATTGCCTCAAGGCCGATTATGTGTTACGTGTGTCTCACCTGACGCGATGGTAGCGCCGATTGGTTTCGTGGGTTCGCTCGTCCTTCGTGACAGCGAACTGATCGTCGAGTGTAAGGTGTGGGAGGATGTCTTGGATTTGTTGTTCGGAGGAGGAGAAAGGCTATGTCCTGTTCGCGTTCAATATAGTCGAAAGAGGACTTTACTTAATGGGACGTTGGATTCAATTTTGTTTCATTCCAAAGATATTGTGAAGTTTCATTACTGTGTGGAAGAATAATAGAAATGAGAATAAGAAGCTGTTACTGTGCATTTGCTTTGTGTAATTTTTTTTCTAAAAAGAAGTGCTGTGAAAAGAAAATGAAATGAAATCTTTAAGTTTTACGTCCCACGGTTACGCCGGTTAGGCTAAAGGAGACGGTGATGACAGATGAGTGAAATGGTGGAATGAAGAATGTGGGAGGAAACGGGAGAACCCCGAGAAAACCACGAGCACGATGTTTGTCAACCACAAAATTCGATTGGCGGGGGCTGGGATCGAACCCGGGAACCCAAGCACCAGAGGTGAACGCTCTACCACTGAGCCACCGCGCCCCCGCTATGAAAAGAATAGTGTCACTTCATGGTGGAAGTAATAGTGCGTTGCAGATTGAGCCCAATTGTGTTTTCCAGTGAGTGGAGTTTGGATAAGCTTGCATATGTGCATTATTTTTATTCATATTAGTTTCATTTTTTGTATAGAGTTTAGTGGTTTTAGTGAATTCTTTGTGATTCCTTTAGTGATTTTTCTGGTGAGTTTTAGTGAGTTGTGTTTGAATTGGCTGGCAACAGTGCTTTCAGTGTGCTATTCAATTGGTGTCTGTGCATTCGACAATGTGCTGCAAAGTGCAACTAGGCAAGCATATTCATTAATAGTTTCAGAAAAAGCATATTTATTCATAGGTTTTAGAGAAACTCTCACGTTCATTAATATACAAGATTCACATGTTCTTAACGGTGTTTTAGAATGTTACTCAGTTTATGTGTGATCGAAGACAAACTATGATGGTTAGCAAGCAACATGTGGTTTAGCTAGCAGCAAGCAACGATTACTGCTGAAAGATGTTAAGATAAGTAATTCATTGTACTAATATTTAAGTATTATATCAGTATATTAACATATGAACAAAGCATGTTATATTTATCATATTAACACATGTATCTTTATATAAGAATTGAAGCAAGTAACATCTAAAATATTCGTCAAGTCTTATTTCTCGTTCCTTCATGATATCTGGGTGAATCAGTAATATGGGTTTAATCATACAGTTCATTAGCTGTGGTTGTGATATGCATGAGTTGTAAATAAAGTACATAAACATATCACCCCTTCATACATCAACAGAGTCTCTTTCCATTTGCCACTCTTTATATTTGGTTTCATTTTTATGAATCTCGTTATCCTGCCGTGTTTCTAACACAAGAAAGTCATATAAGATAGATTTGCCTAAGTCTGGCACGATCGTTGAGTTTCCCTATTCAAGAAAAACCCTTATTGGAATTGTTGAATTTCAGTTCTCTGTTTGGTGGAATGAGAACGAGGGAAACATGTGCTAGAACTGGCAGAAGTATCCCACTTCAGACAGTCTTAGCATTCCGAAGTGTTGGTGATTGAATGTCCAATCACGTAGTACTTGTTTTAATGTGCTACTTTGGAAATTTTGCTAAATGGTGGAATGGGAATGTAGAAAACGTAAGTGCGTATGGAGTTTAACCTTTGGTTTGTTCAAAAAAGGGTTGTTCCCACCACCTTGTAAAAATTCCTTTTCATTATTTTCATGAAGTTGTTATCTAGTCAAAAAGTGGAATGTGGGTGTGGGATATCACGAGGCAGGATATAGTTCAAACTGATAAAGAGAGAAATAGGTTTTATCTTCATTGAGCTTAATTACAGAATTTTTCAGAATTCTGTTGAATTGTTCAGAATTCAGTTGCAACAGTTGCAAGGGAGTTTTGCGAAGTGTAGTGGTTGCATGCTGACTGAAAAGAGGAGTTTTCCTATCTGTACGAATTTACTAAGGTTTGTCAGAACTTCGATACAGCTTAATTTGACAGCACAGCAATAACCAATTATTCTCGTCTCCCTTTTCAACTTGGTAAAGTCGACATGCAGTCGCAGGTCAAGCATATGAGGAGGTAACTATAGAACTGAATAAGACGTGAAGTGAGTGTTAAATTATTTAATTATTAGTTGGTTGTCCTTGGTGTGTGTTGTTTGTTCGTCGGTTGTGCATTCGTTTCCATTATAGCTCGTTGCGGTCTAATACGTTTCCGATTCTTCCGTAGTGATTTAACTGCGTGATAATTCAACATTTAATATTTTGGCTGAGAGCAATTATTATTATTTAATATTTATATATATGTGTATATTCGTATATTATTGGTGTAAACTTAACTTGTTTAGTATCTTGAAAATTGAATATAGAGATCATTTGGAATCTTGGAATAATATTGAAAGATTTAGAACGAATTTTGGATGCGTTAGATATACGGGGTGAGATACTGCTTCGGCGTATTTGATATTGAATTCTAATTAAAGTTTTCCTTCACTAAACTTTAAATATTTAATTATTCTGCTTGGTTGAATTGCATTTAGATTCCAATCACCCCAGAATTTTTGACTACTTTGTATTACTAGTTTGTGAATTGCTATTATCGCTTGAAATACAGAGGCATTACAAAGAATTGATCTCTCCTTATTAGGAAATTATATAAAACTAAATATTTGAAAACTTTGGATATTTTTGTAAAACTTCGAGTTAAAAGCATTAATGATTATTGCCGTTTCATTGAATATTGAAGAATTTAATTTGAGATTTGAAGCTACCACGTATTACATATTTATCGACGGAGAATACATTATTGCCATTAGATATCTGGTAATCAGATATCATTTTGTAATTATATTGTTAATAAAATTGTTAAGCTGAATTGTGTTCGTTCTCATTTCTTTGATATAAGTATATCTGGTTATTTGTTTGATATTTATTTGAATTATTTGATAAATGCTGAATTATCTTTCACTGTCTGAATTCTACTCTGATAATAGAATTAGTGGACTCTAGTGACGTCCGCTCGCGTAGATCCCTCTGTAGTTGGTTGAGGGTGTTGCTGAGGGATCAACATATCTTGCGACCTCTTATTCCATGTATGTTGGGCTCTTGGTTTCTTGTTGGCAACTACTCTGGCTTTGACGGCGGATGTGAACGCTATAAGTCCGTAGAGAACAGTAAGTTTCCCAACAATATACCTCTGATACTCCAAACATCAAATCATTTGATGGCATACAGAGAATATGTGGAAAGGTCAGCTTGAGTAGTTTTGTGATAAAGTGTTCTGGAATAGCATTACAAACAACAGGGATATTACCTTTATCTTGTTGGCTCGTGGGCCCCGAACAAACCCTACGAGTTTTCACACAAATTTGTTCCTACGAATGTCACATTCATGAATAAACTGATCCCGGTTGAATGCACTGGACCAGGAATGTATACCTTTTCCGTCCTTACAAGAACTTTGTCAAGTTTGTCATTGATACAATCGCACTCTCACGAAACGAACATTTTGGAATGTAAAAAGTTCCTTTAGTTTACGTAATATATACTACTTCTAGACACCATGTTTCCTTTCATTTCTGGTTAAAAGTACCCGTTTTCTTTCTATGTCCCCTTGAAACCATGACTAATTTAGTATAAACTATCTCTATATGCGTGTCACTAGCTACCTATCTATATTTTCTATGGATGTTTGTACTTTTCTTTCTTTCTATCTATCTATCTGTTTAACACTCTTATAATATAATAATTATTTTTTAAAAATCATTATTCAATATCAGATCACATTCTTTCTGTCTACAATTGACTTGTAACAAAACAGATGTTAGTAAGTGTAGTATTTACCCTATCATTGGTAAATTGTTTCTGATTGGCTGACATTATCCCATGATATACTTTCTATGGGTTAATTAGTATGGGGTACCTTACTCAACCCCTACGTTTTGAAATGAAGATGTATACATCACTCCTTGGAAAACATCAAAGTTCTAAAAATATTCAATACTTTAATTTATGACCGTCTTAGGAGGTACGTATTCGACTTTGTGTGGTTATCTTTGCTGGGGTGTGGTTTCTTTTGCTTCCATTGTAGAAATAAGTCGGAAATCCCATTTCAGTGATTTGGGCCTAATCAAAATTTCTGGTATTTTTTTTCTCAAATAATATTATATGAATGAATAAAAAAGTTCTACATTATTCATATTTATGGGTGCATCAAAAATCATTATGAAATTTCAAAAGGATTGTCATGAGTGACGCAAAACATTTCCAAAATTGTAAAAAAGATATTTCACATATTTTCTCTAAAACCATTGAATTTATCATAGTAAATTTGATTTGGCGATCTAGTTCTCTAGTATGACGTATAATTGCTTACAGTACATATTAAATACGCGTAACCAGTTATTTGGTTAAAAACTTTTTATACAACTTCCCTTTGGATTGTCTTTTTTACCTTACATGAATATGAGGTCAAATCAAGGGTAGCATGGTTATTAACTTAACATGAGTCAATAAGGCTTCTCTATGCTATTTTCGAAGGTTAGGTTGATTAAGTTCTTAAACTTCAGAATAAGGAAGAAAACTGATAAACATTCTCTATGATCATAATATATTTTCTGTTAATTTGTTTGATTTTATTTCGCTTTGTATCATACGATAATATGTCAATTGTGAAATGTTCATAATTTTTGGAACAAATATATTTTGTAGCTGACAACTCTTTATTATAATATATGCTTATAAAACGTTTAGGACTCAATTCTAAGTCGGGGCCGCGGTGGCTCAGTGGTAGAGCGTTCACCTGTGGTGCTTGGGGTTCCGGGTTCGATCCCAGCCCCCACCAAGTTAACTTTGTGGTGGACAAACACCGTGTGCGTGGGTTTTCTCGGGGTTCTCCCGTTTCCTCCCACTTTCTTCATTCCACCATTTCATTCATTACTCATCATCACCGTCTCCTTTAGCCTAACCGGCAAAACCGCGGGACGTAAAACAAAGATTTCATTTCATTTTTTTTTAATTCTAAGTCACAGAAGATTGGTAAATTGATAATTTTATCATTTCGGATTTGGAAGATTCCCAATTTCAGTAAGTGTTCCAATTGTCAAATCCACACACATAGACACACACAAGGTGAATATTGTATAGGTCTGAAATATAGACTATATTTCTGTGAAATTATTTGGCAATTCCTGAACCCACCTACTGGTAAAAATTATCAAAAAATATTATTAGAAATAACATTTTATATGCAGAAGAATATTTAAATTTTGTTCGAATCTTATTTTGAATATAATGATTAGTATTAGCCATCAACGGTTTGCGCCATATGATATACAGAAATGAAATGAAATCTTTGAGTTTTACGTCCGACGATAATGCCGGTTAGGCTAAAGGAGACGGTGATTATGAGAAATGAATGAAACGGTGGAATGAAGAAAATGGGAGAAAACGGGAGAACCCCGAGAAAACGCACGCATACGATTTTGTCCACCGCAAAGTTCACTAGGCGGTGGCTGGTATCGAACCCGGAGCCCCAAGCACCAGAGGTGAACGCTCTACCACTGAGCCAACGCGGCCCCCTGATGTTATACAGAATTATCATACCTTGGCGTTATTACTTTGGGATAATCTTCTCAAATTTCTGAATGGATTACACGGAATTACTCTTAAACCTAGGAAAAACTAATCAATAAATATTTATAATTGTTATGTGAAACAGAGCTTTGCGTTTTGTAAGTTTGAATACTATAATATATATTTCTTTGATGATGTTAGTAGATTACATTCAAGGTTTAAAATATAGATTTTATAGGTAATTATAAGATATTTATTATTTACGAACATCTATAGTCTAAGTACATTATTGAAAAACGATTTATTATCCCCTGATTCTCGATCATAATTAGAACTTTATTTAAAAAGTCACATAAAAGAAATTACTTTTCATTTATCTATGTCGCAATATAAATGTTTACAGCCTCTGATCAACTTAAAACGTTGGATTTGAAATAAAAACTTTCGGAGAAAACCAATAAGTGTTTTTCGAACCTTGTACTAAAATTTCATGTTGTTTGTATTCAGGGTTTACACTTAGTGTAAAATTATTCGTTTAAAATTATTCCGAAAACAAGATGTTTCTACAAGTAGTATTGTTGGTACTAATTACTTAAATTCTTTGGTTATTGTTTTTTAAATATAACTTTATACCTTATTTTAACGACGTTCAAGACAGCTTTCCACAACTACATTTATAACAGCAATTATATTTTCTCGATTTTAGTGCTCTACAATTAGTCCTAAGTCATTTGTTCACAGTTATTTTTAGTGCTAGCTTATTTCCTAATAAGTTCAAATTATTGTTATATTTCTCAGAGACCTTCTAGAAAAATATCAAAATTAGAATTAGTTTTTTGCTCAATGGTCGAGCTCTTCAACATGTTAATTTCCATATACTTCAACGATAGTATTGTTGTTACGACTTATAATATAAGGCTGCTGCTGAACAAAAAACATATCTTTTTAAACTGTACATAATGCAAAATAATTTGCTTATCGATATCAAAATATCTAAATAGTATATGTTCAGAAATTTGAAATGTAAACTTACGAGTAGCAAAATTTTGAAGCCTAATACAGAACTTAATGTATATTATCTCAGTTTATTTAAATGATATTGTAATCGCTATTTGCTTTTCAAAATAGTGCTTTAAAACTTTGAACCTAGTTTTGTACATAAAATTTATATTATTTAATTATTGGATAAATATTAATCACAGTGTAATATAATTGGCGACTTTCAAAGGTTTGTTCAATTAAAGTTTACAGGGAAGCACTAATAATGCATATATTTTAGTTTCACTAATGATGAAGTGAATTTTAAAATGGTTTTTAGCACTAAAGTCAATACCTTTTATAGTACTTAGTAAAATTCAACATTAAGAGGTAATTAAAGGCAACTGTATCATTGTAGTGCAAACACAGAATTTTGTTCCTATATATATATATATATATATATATATATATATATATATATATATATATATATATATATATATATATAGATAGATAGATAGATAGATAAGCGTCCATAAAGAACTGTCAGTACCTACATGAAATTCACCACTTATAGGATTATAATTCTATGAAATGAAATCTCATTCTTCCGCGTAGCTTAGCTTCTGAGTTAGTGCATACATTTCTGGTAACATTCATGTTCCGATTTTTTGGGACAAAATGTAATTATAACATATGAATATACTGTGTAATAATTTTGTGTAATTTGTGTTGCGGAAATTAAATTTCCGTAGTTTCAAACTAAATTCTTAGTTATTTAAAATTGTATTATTAACAATCTAGTGTTTTGATTGAATTTTTGTTTGTAGTTTAGGTAAACTGATTCTAATGTTTGATGATCAGGTGGGTTATTAGTTGCAAACTTGGAGATGTGTATTTGTATATTAGATGGATTTTTTCATAAATATATTGATTTGTCTTAGCGCACAATGGTAAATTCTTCTTGAAGAAACAATAGGGCACTGTACTATTCTTCGTGCCTATCTTCTCAGTGTGATATTTCGTATTCATCATGCTGACGAAAATAACATGAAAAACTTCCTAAAATATTAGATATTTTAAATGCACATTTGAAGTAGAACGCTAATCGGATTCAACATAATTACACCTAGATGCACAAAGCAATCGGGGCAGTGACAAAGAATTTAAATGAGGTAGGTATTATATTTGACTCTTTGTAATTAGAGAGACACAAAACTATCTTAGAAATTCATAATGAATTAAAAACGATAAAAAGCAATGTGAATCTTAGGTTTGGTGAACTAATGACGTTAATTAGGGTCTATTGTCTCATGTGGTTCTCTTGTAACTAAACGACGCGCTCCTGACCAAAGTCTGTTTACTAGTTTATTGAAAGGAGCTACAACTAGTTGCTTTTGAACTATAATTGGAGACCTTGTAAGATACATATATAGAAAAATTAATTAGCTTGGTGTAGGAAAAGTCCATAAGTGTAACAAATCTTTGGATTCACGCAAGTCCAAGATCAAAACAACAGCTTCTTGGAGGTAGGTTTGTACGAGACTGAATTCCAATTTTGACAATTTGAAAGACAGCGATAAGAAGAAATAATTTTCTTATGATGAAACGTAATGCGTGTTTTTCTTGCATTTATTCATTGTATAAATTAAGCAAAAATTAAGGAAAGTATATTATAGCATTGAGTTCAATCTTTTCTTCATTTTTAAAATATATCCAAAGAAATGGCACGACAATTAACCTTGTATTGAATATAAACGCCATTTATAATTGATAAAGAAAAAAAATTCAAGTTTCGATGTGGCTGCAAAAAGCAAAAACCATAAGTGGAAATATTGCGGTTCGAACCCAGACTCACGAACATCAAAAGTATTACAACCAACTGCCTGGAACCACTTTGTCGTGATGACTACGATTAATAGTACTCAATTTATTTAAGTTCTGTACTGCCCCTGTTAAAGCAGGTTTATATTGTGACGTAGTGCAGGTCTCTTTCTGTTTACTTAGCTCGTTTAATTCCCCATTCATTAAAGAATTGCTCACGCTATAACTTAGCGGATGTCACAAAAGTATTATAATTAAATTACACGATGATTTTCATGGGAAAAGGTGGGTTAATCTAGGGAAATAACAACATAATTTCTAAAAAGTAAGTTTATTACATTACTAAAATTGTAATATAGAACAACATTTAATTGAATGGTTCAACAAGAATAATTTGATATTTGATAATTCATTTGATAGTTTGATATCTTAATATAGATCGTTTGACAAGTAAGATTATTAGATATTTAAGTTATTGGAGATGGAAGATGGAATACAAGTTTGTGACAACAGTTCTTAATCTTGAAAGTTTTACTATGGGTAGACAGAACATTTTGAATAATGCATGACATCTCTAAACTTGAAATTTCTGATGCAACAAGTGCTTATACATACCTTATGGTAGCATTCTTATAACTCCTAAAACTTTGACGATGATTCTGTCAGGTCACAACCAACGTCTCGAATTTCTTGAACCTCTGCACCTCCGGACATCTGAACTTCTCAACAACCGTTTGAGACCTTGAGGTCCTTTTATATTATTTTCGAGGGACGCACCCAAGCCTCGTATCAGTCAGTTTATGAGTCTTATCATCTCCACAAATATGGAACCATATTGCTCTTTGCATTCTGATTGGCTCTTAGAGACTGCTGCACCCAGAATACGTGGCGTGACACATATTTACACACGTGTACTGTCACAGTCGGATGAATTCAATAGCATGATTTCTAGACTTATCTATAGATTCCTAACTATTTAAGCAATTTCCGCACATTAATGCTGCGTCACGTTGCCAATATCATGAGTATGTATTCTGTAGGAGGAGCAACATTAGTCACCTTCAGAAGGTTCTACGTATTTCCTTTCTCTGAGGCTAGCTTGTGGCAAATCAAGAGAGATAAATATCTTCTAAAATGCATATTAATTCAAAATGATCTTTTCAATTCGTTGTATAAAGAGCAATGTAACCATATATTTGGATTCAGTGTCACATTCCCACTGCTTCATAATTTTCGACCTCGAAAATAACCAAGAAGTGAGCATTAGTGCCGGAATATGAGAAACTTACTTTACTAATCACCCTCGTAGAAAAAATATATTGAAAAAATATTTTGCAAAGTGAAGAATATTATAGGTCGTGCACATACTTAGGAGCCTGTTGTCAGCATAGTTGCATTTCATTTTTTAACAATAATACGGATAAAGTTTATAACAATGATGGTGTCTCTGTTCCATTACATAACACAGCTAAATGGAAATGCAGGTGATCATGAATGAGTAACATTAACCAACAAGAATATTTTACGATTGCAAGAATGTAACAGGAGAACAACTTACATAATGTTCATTAACAACTAACAGTCCTCAGTTCTAAAGATTAATTACTAAAAGAGTCAAGAACTTAGCATAAAATTTTAACGACAAGCGTCCACATTTTATTGGAATTGTAATATATGCAAAAATAGGACATAGAGCAAAGGTAATGACAGAGAGTGAATTAGACTACTTGACAATAACAGAGAACCGTTCGGTTTATTATTCTAACGATGATTTTGTAATGTTCAGAACACTATCTCAGATTCGAATTCAGTTTCTTTAGTACAGTAGAGTCACTAATGTCAAATTATGAACTTTATTAAAAGTAAGTATTGATATACGGGTATGTATGTTAAATACTACCATCTAGTGAGACGTATAACATATCATACTCAACGAAATAGGGTCCCATTAGAAATTTAACACTACACAAGTAAGTAAGAAGTAGTATTGTTATAATTAGTAACAATGTAATATACTCAGGAGCACAATAGTTTGCGTTATTTCATTACATTACACATAATTCAATTTCAGTATTTTGCTTATGAAGCGGTTGAATAAAATAAGAGAACATCAACAATTGGTTAAGAGATTGGCGCATGTGACATCAAATTGAATGAAATTAGCAAATTGAAGAGCAGAATTCTAACATGAATGGAAAAGAAGATATGCCAATACATAAATTGTGGTTGATTACATAGCAAGTGAGCCTTGTTACGTTGTTTAGAAAGGTGAATGAATATTTACAATTTAGTCACCCCAAATTATCAGTAATGTGACTATTAATGGGGTTTAAATAGATATATCTACAATTGCATAGCAATGTAGAGATTTAGTTACATAAGGATTCGAATTACCAAAAAGGGTAGAATTAGTATTATTGTCTACCATTGATGTGTTAATTTATTATAATGAATTTTCAGTCTTTAAGTTCATGAAGATTCAAGGGGGACTACCATCAAACTGTTAACATTACGATCTTGAAATTTAATTTACCTCTTTACTATAGGTTATATTATTTTAAGCTTAACAACATAAAACAAACGAATAACAATTCAACATTGAGTTGACTTGTAGTCCTTGCCTAAAGTCTACATGTCATGAATATACAATTTATTGGAATCTTGTTTCGTCTTAAGTAATCCTCCAAAATAATGAATAATCCTCTCTCCCATCTTTATTATTTACTTTGTGTAGCCAATGGGGCGATAAAAGAGGATTTCAGATTGTCGGTCTGTAATGAAGGGGGATCGTACCGATGATTACTTGCATTCGTGAAGTAAACCGTATCCCTAATACAGAGTTTAAATCAACGTATCAACTATGGGCATGATGATTGAGCAGGCACATGCAATCTTTGTTGAAAAACATGTTATTTTAATTGTGATTTTCAGGCATAGTCGGTTTAGAGAAGACAGAAGACAATTATTCTGAGTCGCGTCTAGGATAGGCCATATTGAGCTGATATGGACTTCCTGTTTACGCATTAAAATGCTATTACAGGAAATTGTGTGAATGCTGCAAAGAAAGTTGCAGCAATATTTCCATCTGTAAGTATGAGTTTTAAACCAAGATAGGGTATTGCATAATTCTACAACTTATACTCCTTCAAGCTGTTTATGCGCGATATCGATATACTAGTGAAACAACGATGGGAAGGAACGTTTTAATTCTTACTAATGTTAGCAAGTGAACCCATAACCCCTAATATGGGTTGAAAATATGTTTTCTGTTATTCGATTGGCGGCTGCAATTTATTAGTGGAGATCCGGTGGGGCGTTGGGCGGAAACGTTTGATTCGTATCGAAGTATAATAACGTTCTTCAAATATTCGACCCTAGGTGATCAGGAGGTATGCCACGTATGTGGTGTGCAGCGTAAAGTTTGGGTAGCGTTACAAGGAACAAGGGCATTTATTTAGTGCAATTGTACTGCTGTTTTAAAGGGAATTGAACCCTTAAGCGCAAAAAAATTGTTGTAGAATTAGATACGAAAGGATTAAAACGACTAAAAGAAAAGGAAAGTTTATTTAACCAGGTAAGTAAATAGCCATTTTCTAGTTTCTTTTCCTTAGTTCCACTAAACATTATATATAATAATACATTAGTACTGGATCATATAATGGGTGAACTAATCCTCGTGAAAAGAGTGATCGAAATTTCCTTCTATTTGTGGGCCAATAGTGGTTGACAATTTTTTAGAAATATCTCCTCCCAGTGCCTGTCGTTAATTTTGAACGAGGTGCCTCTCGTGACGTATTCAAGTGTTACTCATGAAAAGACAATTAAAAATTATATTAATTCATAATCTTATAAACTAAATAAGTTCTAGACAACAATTTCGAATCAGTAATAAGTATTAATAATCATTAGTCACCATTAATGAATTTTACTAATGAACATTAACTTAATAATCTAATAATTAATAGTAACTTCTGTAACAGCACAACACAAGTAATAGATTGAATAGATAGTAATGAAGGATAAGTAATTCATTTAATTTTATATTCTTAATTTCTTCCCTTTTTTGGATGAGTATGAAAACGTTTGTATTGTAATCAAATAATGGCATGCGTAGCTGTATAGAAATGAATTTTGTCTATGTATTCATATGTGTGTGTGTCCTTGGTCTGCTGATAGCGAATCGTTGAAATTTCCTGTTGATAATGTCTTCCGGTCTTTCAACTCTACGCGACAATTTGTTACATAATATTATACAATAGTCTAAGTTAAAGAGAATAGAATGTCTCGGTCACTAGAATGTTTCATGTATTATTCTATCTAAGTATTAGCCGAGAGGCAATATGCTACAGGATATACTTATAGAAATAGTATTTACTTCGGCATGTTTTGTCTTAGTTGTGATAGACTTTAGGTGCTTCTTTTTTTAAAAATAAAAATCGTATTAAAAGATAATAGGGAAGTATCATATGCTGGAAGTGAAAGTAAGACATTAGATAATAACGATTTTACTTACAAATATGCCAAAACAATGCTTTTATTTGTAAGAAAAGAAATTAGGTTAGATCATAATAATTTCATTTCACACCCAATAAGGATTAATGTAATAACATCTGCTAATGGGTAAGATCTTAAACAAAACAGCGTTTTGAAGAGGAGGACGGCATTCATCACCATCCATTGACATTTTTAAGAGGACACACTCACTGGCCGATAAAGGTATTTCCAAAACAAATGGGAAATTTAACGCCAATTGTTCGGGAGCATCGGTAGCAGAAAGTGAAACTACACCATAGATGTTTGCATGAGGTAGCATACTGCTTGGTGTGTGGAGCCTGACAATTTGCAATGGGAGCTGATGGCATTATGTTGTTTACTAGTGACTTCCATTAGGAACAACCCTGACTCTAACGTGATTTTAATTCAACTCCGTTAGGCAGGGGTGCTCCTGGGGGAATGTTATTGATTCATCTCGCATGCTCTTATCAAGTGAATTTAGAGAGGATTGAAGAATTTCACCAACTAACACCACACATTGGAACAAGAATTTAATGCATGGAGTCTGGAGTATATGTATACACGACTCCAAAAGTGCATTACCACCTGCAATTCTCCTTTTCCTGCAATAGCAGGCAACTCAAAAAGCTCGGCGGTTGGGTTGGTTGCGAATTCGAAAGGCGTTGGACAAAACCTCAATTTTGTCACAAATATATCAGTGTGGCAAACTGCAAATAGGGGAATAAAACAAATTGTTAAGAATGACAATTTTATTATTGTGATGGAGTTGGATGACATCAAAAGTTACAAAATGACTTACTTAAGCAGTTCAAACAAGATGAATGGTAAGAAACAGATATCAGAAGAAAGCATTTCTCTCTTTCCCCCAGCCCCACCCAAAAAAGAAACTCATAAAAAGAAAAAGTTACATAATATAAAAGTTTCATATAAAAGGCTAACAGCACAAAACAAATATGTACACGAGACGAAAAAGAGACAAACACAGAATAGGGGATACCAGTGGCGTAGCAGACTTGCGGCCTTCCCATGCAAGATAAAGAGACAAGACCCTAGTTGTAAACCCCATTGTTATAATAATAATAATAATAATAATAATAATAATAATAATAATAATAATAATAATAATAATAATAATAATAATAATAATAATAATTATTATTATTATTATTATTATTATTATTATTATTATTATTATTAAAAAGTTGTTTCCTTTTCTAAATCTCTGACTCTGCCTCAGAGCATAAATGCATATAGCGATCATGTCTGCACCTTTTGTCAATTAGCGGTCCCAAAGGCCAAAAGGGATGGAAATCTCCAAGGAAGAGAAACAAAAAACTTTCTTACGGTAAATTCTAGTTCAAAGTTCGAAGTACTTGCTTTTCCACGTGATTTTTTGTTTCTTTCTTCAGGGAGCAAAAAAGTTGTAGCTCCTAAGAAATTACATCATATAATATTGCAAATTTGCAAGTGGATGTATTTACATTGCAATGTTTGGTAATAAAGATATTATGATTAGAAAACAATCTTGCAAAAAGTAAGTTTAATTTCTTCATCCATCGCAAGTCTTAGGGGACCTTTATACCTCGCATCCCCACTCCCCGAATATCGATTTCGAAAATTTAGAATGATTATATTCATGTCTTTATATTTGTGATATCGAATGTTGATATATGATAATATAGTAATCGATGATAGCGATATATCGACATATCACAGGTCCAGATTCCGAGAAGTGATGCTTGAAATATACTGGAATCAACAATCAAATTCTAAATAAGTTTTTCATTTCCGTATCCAATGGTGAGGGGGAAGGGTGGGAGTCTACTTAGCTACAGAGGCCAAATCAATTGTGTTCTCAAACCAGCCATTACACCAGCTATTATCAAAGTGTTAAGTCAGCCATTGTCTGCGAGTTACTCCAGTTCCATTTGAAGTTTGAATTGAAAACCTGAATTACAAAACATCCCAAGGCCACTCTTTTTCTTCGTATTTTTCGTTTTCTCTTTTTTATGTTAGCATCTATGTTTCAGGGATATTCACTTGCATAATACGTAAGTCCAAGTCAAAACTTTAAAAAAAAATTAAAATAATTTCAGCTAAACAGAATAGCATTCCAAGTGTAATCTTCTTGTCTTTCTTCTAAAAACAAAAAAGTACTCCGGTGGACTTCGGATGTTCTGCAATTCAGATCTTCAATTTTCTTTACAGTCTTTAACCATCTTTAACTCGCAGGCTCCTTGCTTTCATAAAAAAGCATTTGTTGTGTAGATTAAAATCAAAAATGAATTAATCTATATTCTTGGGAACTTATTGTTGCACCAACACACATATATACAGGGTGTAACAAAAAGGTACGGCAAAATTTCAGAGGTGGTTTCCTTACGGGTAGACAAGCAAAATCGTTCATATGACCATATGTCGGGAAATGTATCATTACAGAGTTACGGCCATTGAGCCGCCTAATGGTGGAAATAGTCATATTCTGGTCGCTCCTTAATGTGACTCAATTTAAACCTCAATAACTCAGACCCTAATTAACCTAGGAAGATATTTTTGATATCTATGTATTTCTAAAGGACGATGCTTTTCGCCTATATATATAGGGTGTGTCAAAAGTCTTGGACACCTGCATGAGTTTTAAAATAGACGGGAAAAGTAAAAAGTGGTGATGGGAAAAGAGGTTTGATGAGGGGCTGCAACTTTTGGAGTGTATGTCATTCATGGCCGCCATCTTGAAATCCGCCATTTTGGATTCAAGTCTTTTTTTAAATGGAAAAGTGTATGTCACATCAAGTAACACTAGCTTGTGCTAAGAAATTTAGTGGTGTAATTAGTTTTTTTCTATCTTGTACAGTTTAGAAGTTATTAATGTTCAAAAGTGGGAAATTACCTTGATACTGACCCAGTTCTCTCTGTTCTAGGTGATCTAAAATAGGTCTGAAACGTGAACAGAAGATCGAAATCATCCTTATATCAGTTGAATGCAGCTACATAACAATAGCAGCTGACTACAACTGACGGCACTCAGACAGAGAACCGGTATCGCACAGCACGGTGGCTCACGTGATCACCAAATTCCGAGAGACGGGCTCTGTTCAAGATACGGCACGTAGTGGGTGACCAAAGACTGCCACCAATGACGAAACTGCAACGGCGGTTGTTGCGTCGTTTGCTAAAAGTTATACACGAAGTACTCGTCATGTGTCCCTAGCATGTCCAATAAGCCAATCCTCCGTTATCCGGATATTGCACACCAATCAGTGGCATCCTTACAAGCTGCACATGCAACATAAACTGAAAAAGGATGACCCTGATCGCCGGTTGGAATTCTGCATATGGGATACTGAACAACACGAACTGGATCCTGCGTTTGTCAAGGGCATACTGTTCAGTGACGAGGTGTATCTCACTTTGAACGGAGAGGTTAATCGACATAATTGTCGACACTGGTGTGACGCAAACCCGATATGGGTTGACCCGAGTCGAGAACATAGTCCAATGAAATTGATGGTTTGGTGTGACATATGGGACACTCGCATCATTGGGCCATTTTTCAGTTACTACACCTTAACTGCACCACAGTATCTGATGCTGTTGCAGGGCTTTGTGTTCCCTGCCACACTGAACGCTGACGGCATTTTCCCATCTTATTTTCAGCACGATGGACTCCTCCACACTATATACTTTGTGTCCGTCAATGGTTGGATGAACAACTGCCACGGAAGTTAATTGGTCGCCTTGGTCACGTGAAGTGGTTGCCCTGATCCCCTGACTTAACGCCCGTTGATTTTTATCTATGGGGACATCTTAAGCAGATAGTGTATGCTGAGACAATCCGTGATTTGAGACACCTGGAGGAACGCATCCAACAATCCTGTGACCAAACTTCAGGAGACATCTCCTCCGTGTGAGTCATAAGTCAGGGTGGTTGCAGGGACTACAGTTGTGCATTGCAAGAAATGGACAACACGTAGAACATGTGTTGTAGCATTCAGTATTAAGGTAATTTCCCACCTTTGAACATTAATAACATCTAAACTGTACTAGATAGGAAAAACAAATTACATCACTAAATTTCTGAGCTCAAGCTAGTGTTATTTGATGGGTCATACATCCCCTTCCCATTTATAAAAGTGACGTGAATCCAAAATGGCGGATTTCAAGATGACATACACTTCAAAAGTTGCGGCCCTTTATCAAACCTCTGTTCCCATCATTACTTTTTACTTTTCCCGTCGATTTTCACTTATGCAGGTGTCCAAGGACTTTTGACTCACCCTGTATATTTTATGTATGTGTGGGAGTACCAGGGTGGACATGGGAAGGTGATTACTTGTTTTTTGTTTGATTTTTGCATCAGCATTTTGGATATGGCATTCCTTTGGGATACACTCATAAAATGCATATCAGCGGAAAGCTTAATTTTTGCAGAACACGTTGCTACTAAAATTACCTTCCTATCTTAATCAGAGTTTGATATATTGAGGAGGAGCGACCAGAATGTGACTATTTCACACCAGTAGTCTTCTCAAAGGCCGTAATTCTGGAACGATGCATTTCCCGACATATGGTCATCGGAACGTTTTTGCTTGTCTACCAATAAGGAATAAACCCATGAAGTTTTGTCGTACCTTTTAGTTACACCCTCTATATACAAGATCCGTTTTGTTGATATACGAAATCGCTCTTTTTTCCTCAAACAATTTACAAAAAGGGCCTTGAATGAGGTGGTCGCTCTAGTAATGACATCCCGTAGCGTCGTTACGTAACACACACAGTATAAATAAAGCTTCAAAACCACAAATTGCCAGTTCTGCCGCAGATAATTCGGTAAGGTGTCTGCTTGTTGAGTGGGCAACCCAGATTCATATCACGGCTGGTACGGTTTGCTTTTATTCCCTTTCAAAATACGTTTCTATATGTTTATATTTCTTCTTAATAATTACTTTCTTACAATCTTAAATTAGTCGGGGTTAAGTAGTCAGAAGATTAAAATACATGTATGACTACTTTATCCGTGTGTGTGTACTCATATATGTATCTTTACATATTTGTTTCTTTCTTTGGGCCACGGCGGCTCAGTGGTAGAGCGTTTAACTTTGGTGCTTGGGGTCCGGGTTCGATCCCACTTCCCGACAAGTGAACTTTGTGGTGGACAAACACCGTGTGCGTGGGTTTTCTCGGGGTTCTCCCGCTTTGTTGATTCCACCATTTCATTCATTACTCATCATCACCGTCTCCTTTAGCCTAACCGGCATAAGCGTGGGACGTAAAACCCAAAGATTTCATTAGTTTCTTTCTTTCAACTAGTGTTGCCACGAGACCAGACAGAAACCTTTGATACGAGACACGAGACGAGACAGACTTCTTGTCCCGTCTCGTTTCCGAGACGAGGCGAGACGTCTCTTGAAATGCCTCGTATCGTCTCATATCTCAAAAATGAAAAGACAGTTTTTGAAATTGTTTAAAAATTTATTAACTCGGAATAAATTATTGCCTTCGAAAGTATACCAGCGTTTATTATTTCAAATGAGGACTATCTTAAAAGAACAAAGAAGACCTAAAGTTATTTTTAAATGATTCTTACAAACAGCTTTCATTTCTATTTTCCAACCGATTCAAGTTTAAATATTTAGTGATACTGTTCCAGATTCAAGTAAAATGTTAAACCATTCTTTGAGATCAGTGTTTCAGAAGATTTCATTCCGAGGGCTGGTGGTTATATCTATGTATAAAAATCCTTTATACAAATAAAAGTTCTCTTAATGCCAGTTTCATCAGCAACTAACCATTGTTCATGAGTTTTCTCGTTCCGAACAAAGACAGAAACATGTAGGCCTTTTCCTGTACTGAGTTTGAAAGGATGCTTGTTTGACAATAAAATTTAGTTTCGTTTTATTGTTTTATGATGTTATTCGAACCAAAGTCATTTTTGAAATCAGAAAGTCACATGGGCCTTCTTATATTTTGAAGTGGCGCCAGAGGTTTTGAAAAAAGGATTTCAGAATAAGTGGGGAAGGCTTGCCTTTCGACTGTACCGACGATATTGACAAATATTTCTGTCGTAATAAGTCATTACTGGAAATCATTGGCGCCCGAAGAATTTTTAAGGGGGTCATCTCCTTGATTGCTATATTACGCCTGATATTTAATATACGTAGTTTGCTATATTACACATATATTTTCGTGAGCAAGGGCGGCCGGGCCCCTTCCTCCCTTTCGGGCGCCCGTGGTCGAAAGTAAGTAGTCGTTGTTTTAAGCAGTGTGTCTTCCAGACATATTTTTGGGGTGCTGCCTCCTGGAACTCTAAGAGTACCACCCACGGGGAGACCAAAATAATACATCTATAATAGAATAGTACCAGCAGTACCCCCGGAATCCTAAATATACCCTCCCAGGAACATTTTTTTCTGAAACAAACACTGATTGGAAGATTGTAGTCGTGTTGTGTGTTGTGCTGAAGACCAAACAAAAGTGGTTAAAAGCTGTAATTTTAACCACTATGTATAACAGCTCCTTTTGGTGAGCCTCATCCGCTCTAGTGTTGCCACGAGACGAGACATTTGTCGTGTCTCGTCTCACGAGACTAGACAGCTTGAAGTCTTCTCTCGTCTCATCTCGTGGAAACACTACTTTTGACCATGTGGGTTACTGCCTCGATCTTGGAAATGTCCTCGAAGGGATTGTGCTATGAATAACAGATTTTATTCGAACTAATTGACTGACTCCGATGCAACATTGTTCGCAACATGCAACATTTCGCCTATTCGCAATGTAATGGAATAGACAAACATACGTTTATATGGTTACATGAAGGCGGTCCCGTGTTCGATTCCTGGTGGGAGCACTTGGTCGAAAAATTTAAAAGTTTTTCAGGCCAGTCACCTTGAATGAGATTTTCCTTGGTTTTCCACATTCACACGAGGAAGATGCCAGGGTGATACCTTAGGTTTCAGATCACTTCCTTTCTTCCCCAATCCTTTCTCCTTCCCTTTCCCCGGAAAGTGTCTTCGCCTAGAGATGTCATTCCTCGAACGTGACGGGTTAAATGGTCTCAGATGCCGAAAGCCCAGAAATCTAAATCCTAAATCCTAAATTTACAAAGTTACTTCTGGGAAACATTGTTCTTTCAAAATATATTTCTATATATGGATATTCATTATTATTAATTGCTTTCTTGCATCTTTCCTACATTATTCTAGATTAGTTACCATCGGTTAGTTTAGTCACATTATGTATAGTTAAATACGGTTACGTATGTTTACCGTTTCTTTTCTTTTTTTCAAAATACATTCCTATCTGATCACATGTATTGTTAATAATTTATTAGTTGCATTTTTTAATAATTTATTTCATACACACAACAGATAAAACAACTCATACATTTCAATTACACAGCACATAGTTCTTTGACATGGAGGGAAATCTCCTTTGAATATAGGAAGATATAGTATTACCAATGGGGGTTTCCCTCATCCCCCTTGTAATTCGCACATCGTCAACAGATAAAGAACATTGTTGAACATTTCTTGAACTACTTCATCACACTCTTCGCCTTGTGACATGGTGCATTATTTTGTCGAAAAATGCCACTACCGTTGGGAAACATGGTCGTCATCAAGGGGTGTACGTAGTCTGCAAGCAGTGTGCGATAAGCGTCGGCCGTCATTGTGCTTTTCTCGAGCTATACTAGATACATGCTCACGTGTATGTCCCCCAGAGAATTATTATGATTATTATTATTATTATTATTATTATTATTATTATTATTATTATTATTATTATTATTATTATTATTATTATTATTATTATTATTATTATTATTATTATATTTTAAGTACAATCAAATATCACGACATTAATTATTAGTTTTAATAACGGAATTGAGCTGAAAATTAAATCTTGATTTCGAAAGATTAACAATTAAGTTTATGCGTTCGGTACATTTCTAAAGTAATAAATACTGGAATTGGTTTCAAGGCTGTTTCTGACTGAATACTTTCTTCAAAATAATATTAAAAATTATAGAAAGATTTTCGACACATTCGAGTCGAGTCGAGATTTTTAAAAAAGGTCTAGACTCGACTCGTGTCTCGACTCGAAAATTAGAGTCGAGAAATAAATTTGTCTTGACTCGTCTCGAATTTTACAAAGTGTGTCAACTCGGATTTCAGTCCAGATTCGAGACACGTCTCAACTCGTGCGCATCCCTAATAATTCATATTTTAAATGTGCAATACTACCTCGTTAAAAATGACCCCGAAGTTAATTTACCAAAGTCTACTTTCTTCTTGTTAGATTAGTGATCGTGGTTTAGGATAGATTATGTAAAGTCAGACATGGTTATGTATGTTTAAAATTTCGTTTTTTTTCAAAATGCATTCCTATGTGTTTCCATTTATTATTAATAACTTATTTCTTGCATTTATTAATAACTATCAGAAAAAAACATTATTCGCTGTGGTGGCTGTATTTGAAAATCAACGCCTCTATAGTATCACCGTTGATTTCAGCGAGTGCGAAAACTTTGAATTCGACACTAATATTGTTTATCTTCTACTATATTTGCATGTACCTGTAAACGTCTCCTGAGACTTCCTGGTTCGATTTTAAAAAAAACGCTTCGTCTTGATCCGGAACCTGGGCCAAGGTACCCAAGATCATAATTTGGTAACTCTCGGTCCTCTTGTCTGGTCTCCAGGCAGCATACAGATACATACATACAGACAGACAGACACACAAACAAACTTTTTATTTTATTTATATTAGATTACGTGTATTTCAAACAGTGCTTCTTACAGAAGTGCTTTTTGGGGTACTGCCCGCCCGGAGCTCTGAGAGTGCCCCCCGGAAGAGACCAAAATAATACATCTATAATATAATAAAAAATAGAAAGTTATCGATAGTGCCCCCGGAATACGAAGTGTGCCCCCCCGGAACATAGTTTCTGAAAGAAACACTGACTTCAAACACAACAGATAGAACCAACGGCGCCGACTTTCCAAAATGTATGTGGGTGCATATAAATGGCGGGACGAGTTATATGTTTTCAGGGGTCTCGATTTTTTTTTGATTGATTTCTTTTTAGTTAAAATCATTTATGAACACTGTCATAAAAGGGCTGTGCTGTGATAAAGTAAAATATACCGGTAATATAAGGATAAGTTGGGACTGTCCTAGCTCAGTCGGTAACACGGCTGACTTAAACGTAAAGAAACAGTTTGGAACCTAGGTTCAAGTTTAATTAATGTAATGCATATTCCCAACATTTATAATCGTGGTATTTAGTGTATATTTTCAACAACTTACATGATGCACAATGAGTGCAAGAGGCAGTGATATTATCAAACGTTACTACAAGAAAATACTACATTCATACAAATTAAAATGAAAATATCATCATAAAAGAAAATAATTTTAATGGTATTGCAATAAGAACTTGCAAGGATTTTGAAAATGAAATCTTTGAGTTTTGCTTCCCACGGTTATGCCGGTTAGGCTAAAGGAGACGGTGATGATGAGAGATGAATGAAATGGTGGAATGAAGAAAGTGGTAGGAAACGGGAGTGCCCCGAGAAAACCCACGAGCACGGTGTTTGTTCACCAGAAGGTTCACTTGGCGGGGACTGTGATCGAACCCGGGATCCCAAGCGCCAGAGGTGAATATTCTACCACTGTGCCACCGCGCCCCCTGCAAGGATTTTGTTGTGGACATAAAGTATAAAGTGACTAACTTAGTGTGTTCCTTGGTTGCCTTTGCAAAAACACATTTGAAACAATCAATTATGTTTTAGAGGTTAGAAATTTTAACTCCCATTTCTATGTTTTAATTGTTTACTTTTTAATAGTGTCAAGCGAGAAAGATTTATTTTATTATGTTCATTATGTTTCGAAACTAAAAATCTTGCCTGCAGCGCCCTGACAAGGTTATTTGTGTGAGTGCTTTAACCAGGGAACACCAAGGAGGCGGCGCACATAGACAGAACAAACACTAGCAATTTTTACACAGTACAACTTGTTTGGCATATAACGTTGCTCCTGTACTAGCGAGTTCCAGCTAGTTAAGCCTTTTATTAACAGCCGGAGCCAGCATTCTGTTATATCGTAGTGAGTGGCGTGTTATTCTGTTGTAGTGAGTGGCATGTTAAAATACTCCTAGTATCAGTTTTTTCATTGTTCGATTGACCTTGAAGGACCAACAAATGCCTTTCGAGGAATACAAGTTCCCTTTAATTCATGAAGTTAATATAGAAATGACCTTCAAACCTATGCTGTGCATAAATGCTGGAAGTCTTATAAAACGGTTTTATCCGTGTGTCTGTAGACCAGAGCCCTACAAAGCCAGGCCCGAAGTCGGCCCGGATGGATCTGTATTCTGTGTCCGTCTCGACCCGATCCGGCCCGAATCTCGAGCCGGGCAGAGAATGGGCCGGACTCTAAACGGGCCGGGCACAAAGGAGCCGGGCTCTAAACAGGCCGGGCGTAACCGGCCTGAGAACAACCAAGTTGATAAATCAAGTCAATCCTTCAATATGTAATGGAAAATGAGAAATATGTCGTCATAATATTGCACAGTCTATTTGTCCTTCTCAAATAGGAAAATCGTGTGAAAAGTTACCCAAGATTTGTTTTCTATATCCCTATACTGTCAGTCTATTTGTTATTTGTGCTTGCTCTGTCCAGCCATGTTTATTACACAATAATACAGCTCATGGACGTAAAAGTCTTATACTACACTCATTAATGGATTACAAGTAACAGAGAAGATATGTAAAACTTCTACACCGTATGTGATAGTAATACTACAACTACTACTGCTAATACTATTATTACTATTGCGATTACGAATGCTAGTGCTAATTCCACTATTGCCGCCACTGCTACTACTGTTACTATTACAACTACTGCTACCACTTATGACTATACTAATACGACAGCGAATACCACTACTGCTATTACTAGTAATACGAAAACAAAACAATGCAAATGAAATCTATGAGTTTTACGTCCCACAATATGCAGGCTAGGCTAAAGGAGACGGTGATGATGGTGGAATAATTGAAATGAAATGGTGGAATTGATAAAGTGGGAGGAAACGGGAGAACGTCGAGAACCTCCACACACGGTGTTTGTCCACCACAAATTTCATTTGGCGAGACCTGGGATCGAACCAGGGACCCCATTAACCAGTGGTGAACGCTCAATCACTGAGCCACCGTTCCAGGAACACCTAATCCGCCCTGGCGTCTTATCATAAAATTTTGTTATATTTGTAGTATCATACTATGATATAAAGAATACAGGAACATGTAACATCATTTGGTATTTGGCTTGCTAATTGAATATAACTACAAATTGCACTGATCTTATGTGCACGCCAGTTCACGGTTTAGGCCTCCGTGGTCTAAAGGTAGCGTACAAAATTCTACTTAGTAGGTCAAGTACTTGACTTTGTCATACGTTCTTTAGGTAACTACGGCTCAGGCTATATGGATGATGATGGGATGAATTGGTGGAATGAAAACAGTGGGAGGAAGCGGGACCACCCCGGAAACTCCCACGCACACGGTATTTGTCCACCACAAAGCTCACATAGCATCTGGGTGGTAGTTCTGTACGGATCAAATGAACTACGGAAAAACGTAGCAGAAACTCCCTACTCTGTAAATATATACTGCTAATATTCGTAAGTTTCAAGCTTGTAAAAGAACATAGCTGTTTTGTCTTTCTATTAAGGTTTACGATATTTCTATCGTATCTTGTCTGAGCTGCACAACGAGAGGTGATACGATTATCGATTTATGGTTAGGGGTTGGTCCTTTAAAACTTTTAATTAAATGGAGAGGTGATAGAAACATACTATCCCGCGAAAAACGTACATTTTCTTTTTTGACAGATGATAACACTACTTCAAGTTTCACTATTGAATTCATATTCTTTGGAAATCTTCGTTTCATACTGTGAAACGATACTCACTTCTTTTAGTTTGGTATTGGTACTGGTAACTCCTCTAATATATGCAATAAGTTGAAACTCTTCGTCATAGATTAAAAATGTAGCAATACACGTTGAAACCGAGCTTGGCTAACTTCAGCTACCTCTTTTTTGAATAGGAATTGGTGGAAAGTATTCTTGGGATGCTGAATTCTTGGAGAAACATTTCCTTACGACTCTGATATATTTTAAAAAGCCGTATCTTGATATCTCCTGTTGTTTTGATTCCTGGAAACAAGAATTGACATAGGAAATGATAGTTAATTGGAGCCACTTCCTGTTGATCGTAAAAAAAGCCGTATCCTGATATCTCCTATTGTTTTGATCTATGGAAAAAAGAATTGAGATAGGAAGTAATAGTTAATTTGAACCACTTCCTGTTCCGGTAGGGTGTTGACAATAATTATGGTATGTTGCCTAGAGACGGTAAATCGTTTGGACAAAAATGTTCTATCTGTTACTGTTTTTGCTCTATGGCGAGGAACATTCAAACAGAATATTGCTAATTTTAGCAAATTCTGCTTTGATCAAAGCTGCCACGGAAATGGAGGAGGCTATTCTTGAGACCATGAATCGATTGCAAAAAGCCACTTTTTAATATCTTTTACCGTTTTTGCTCTACGTAAATCAGTATTGGAGCAGCAGGTACTAATAAATTTGAACAATTTCCAGATTTAGTAGAGTTATATGGATAGTAACGATATGTTTGTTGAGAGTCTGAATCGTTTGCTTAAAACTGTTTCTAGCAATCTGCTGCCGTTTTCATTCTATAGCGATAAACGTTGAAACCGTTATTGAAACCAGAAGTAATAATAAATTCTAACTACAGCCGAATTTAGTATTGTAGATATTTGTCTTTAGACTCTAAATCGTTTGCAGAATCCACTTCTCACTATCCGTTATCATTTTCTTTATATATCGACAAACATTGAAATCGGAAATGGCAAATTTGAAGCAATTCCGGTTTGAGTAGAAGGTTAAGGGAGGAAATAAAATATATTCTTTGGATACTGAATTAATTGCAAACGACCACATCTTGAAGCATTTACTATTTCTATTAGGCGGAAATTGGAAATTCAAACCGGAAGTAATAGTAAATTTCAACCATTTATAATTTCGGTAGAATATTTTGTGTACCCATGATGTTGACTCTAGATGGTAACTCGCTTTCAAAAATCAGTTCTCGCTATGTTATCGTTTTATGCTATGACGATGAAAGTTGAAACTGCTGTTGAAACCAGAAGTAATAGTAAATTTAAACCATTTTCAATTTTACTAGAGATTGTGAATGACCATGATATGTTGCCTATTCACGCACAATCGTTTACCAAAAAAAAGTTTTCATGTATGTTACCGTTTTCTTCTATGGGTTAAATGTTAGAACCGGAAATTGCTAATTTGAACCACTTCTGGGTTCAACATAAAGTTAACGGATGAGATGGAACCTATTCTATTCTTTGGATGAAGAATCAATAGCAGAAAACCATTTCTCTATACAGGGGCGGATCCAGGACCGACTTCTGGCAAGGGTTGTCATAATGCTACTTTTAAGGGTTCCAAACTCTGGGATGGATTTATTTATATATAAAAAATAAGAAAGTTTCCTCTTCTGGGGGCATCGCCCCGATCGCCCCCCTTGGATCCGCCCCTGTCTCTATATCACTTTCTGTCTTTGCTTTGGTATCTGTCAGACACACGGATGAAACCACTCTATAAGATTTCCGACTTTATGCGCAGCACAGTTTGGTAGTTTAAAACCTGTCTTTGGTTACATAAATATTATTAACACTAACATATCAATGATACCCTTGTGTATGATTCAAAAAGTTAGCCGTGAAATTTAATCTAGATTGGAAGTAGTTGTGGAAAGGCCTCTTACTATAACAGATTTGTGGGTGTTCAGATAAAACCAACATAATATTTCTATTTCACAACGGGTGAGTAATGCATAGGTCATTTCTACTGTATATCAACTTCACGGACCAAAGCGACTTGTGACTTGATGTGAAACCATTTGTTAGTTCTTGAAGGTCAATAACAACAAAATAGCTAATACTAGCACTACACGCGACCCATTACTTCGATAGAAGAGGCAGATTCAATAGACGTGTTTACGTATAAAAGAAGCCCTCCGGCACTTAGGCTGGGTGGAAGCAACAACATTCTAGGCGAAAGAACGCTGTTTGTTCTATCTGTTCTAGTTTGCTTGTGTGTCTGTCTGTGTGCGGCCTGGGGATCAGACGAGTTGACAGAGTTACTAAATTTTAATAACGGATACTTTTGTCCAGGCCCCAGACCAGGACCAAGTGGTTTTTATTTTTAAAAAAAATCGAACCAGGGGTCTCAGGGGAGAGGGACGTTTATCGAGACATGTAATAATATTAGAAAATGGCCGATATTTGTGTCGATTTCATAGTTTTCACCGTCAATGAGATCAATGGTGACACTTCAATTAGCGATGACTTTCAAAATCAGCTACCATTGCGTGCATTCCGGGGTCACCGGGAGGGGGGAGATGTACTTTAATTACATCTTAAGCTCAGAAGAGCCGAAGCAAATAAACTCATACACTAGAATGCTATAGTTGATCAATACAGAGGTGTATGCCTACGATTGGACTACGTGAACAAATAGGAGTGCATTTTGAAAGAAAGAAACGAAAATGTAAACATACATAACCGCATTTGACTTTACATAATCTATCCTAAACCGCGGTCACTAATCTAAGATAAGGTAGGAAAAAATACAAGAAAGTAATTAATAATAATAATAAATATGAACATATAAAATTATATTTTGAAAGAAAAAAGTTCCCCTGGCAGAACTTGTTTACTCCAGACGCCTAAACGTTAACCAGAGTTGGAGTGGGTGAGTGAGTCAATGGCTCGGTGGGTGGAGTTTTCTGAGTGGGACGTGGGCCACCACCACCGTGACCCACTGCGACCCATCACCCACCATGACCCACTCTGCTCACTGCATTGTAAACAGCATTTTCTGAACAGCATATTTTTTCACACTCGACTCTAGCCATAGAAAGTAAAAACTAAAAAGAAGAAGAACATTGAAGAAGCAGTTGAAGTAAAATTTATATCATGGCACTCACGGTGGTTCATATCAAGGACTGCCTAATATCAGTATTAGGCAGTCAACTAATATCGATCGTTTTCGATAATTTTTAGAAATCAATCCTATATATAGAAAATGCCCCCCCGCCCAACAAAAGGGAGTTTTAAAAAATGATATTGAGATTAGGGCCTATGTATATGCCAAATGTAATTTCACTTGACTTTGATGTTGATGATCACACATACATAGTTATATTAATTTTTTATATAATAATTCATACATTATAGGTGATTCAAAATAAAACAAGCAGTTAGCTCCTCTAAAAACTCTTAGGCTGTGTCTGAAAAGTCAAGAAGTAAGTCCTACTGCTATTATTACAATTGCAAATATGATCAATTTCCTAAAGTTCTGCAAGACTGCCTGAAGTTCTTTCTTCAATATAAACAAATCAAAAAAAGAAAAGAGAAGGCCTTGAAAGTAAAACTTAGACAAATTCACCAGTGCTCAGAAGAAGCTGTCTACAATGCACTGAGCAGAATGGGTTGGTGAGTCACAGTAGTTCGGTGGGTCAGCGTGGGTCACAACGGATTGTTTGGTCAAAATGGGTCACGGTGGGTTGTGTGTCGCAGTGAGTCATATCCTGTTGACCCACAAACCCACTTAAAAATCTGAATCCAATTGACCCACTGACACTCCATAATTTCAGTCATTTTTACCGAAATCCAGAACATCAACATTTTCGATTACTTTCCAAAATTGGCCCTGTAGTGGCGAAACGGTCAGTGAGTAGTGGTTGTGCCTATTAAATCCTTTTCTCAGAATGACAATATCTACAACATATCGCAGTTTCTGTCATTTTTACCGAAATCCAGAATATCACCATCTTTGGTTACTTTCAAGTGGCCTGGTTGTGGCCAAACGGTCAGTAATGATTGGTTGTACCCATTAGGACATTTTCTCAGAATCACGATATCTACAACATATCACAGTTTCAGTCATTTTTACCTAAATGCAGAGCATCACCATTTTAGCTTACTTTAAAAAAAGTCATCTCGTAGTGTCCAAACGGCCAGTGATTATTGGCTGTGCACATTAAGACTTTCTCTCAGAATCACAATATCTACAACATATCACAGTTTCAGTCATTTTTACTGAAATCCAGGTCATCAACATTTTCGGTTACTTTAAAGAAAGTGGCCTGTAATGGCCAAACGGAAATTGATTAGTGTGTGTGCCCATTAAGACCTTTCATAGGAATCACAAGATTTACAACATATCACAGTTTCAGTCACTTCTGTCGAAATCAAGAATATCGCCATGTTCCGTTACTTTCAAGAAAGTGGCCCGGTAGTGGCCAAACGATCAGTAATTATTAGTTGTGCCCATTAGGACATTTTCTCAGAATCACAATATCTACAACATATCACAGTTTCAGTCATTTTTAGCGAAATCCAGAAAATCAACATATTCGATTACTTTCCAAAAAGTGCCCCTGTAGTGGCCAAACGTTGAGTGATTAGTGGTTGTGCTTTTTTCTCAGAATCACAAGATCTACAACATATCACAGTTTTATTTTTTCGAAATCCAGAACATCATCTTCGATTACTTTCAAGAAAGTTGCCTGGTTGTGGCCAAAGGTCAGTGATTAGTTTGTGTGCCCCTGGAGACCTTACAAGATCTAAAACATATCACTTTTCAGTCATTTATGCCTAAATCCAGAACATCACCATGTTCCCTTACTTTAAAAAAGTGGCCCTGCAATGGCCAAACTTTCAGTGATTAGTGGGTATGCCCATTCAGACCTTTTCTCAGAATCACAAGATCTACAACATATCACAGTTCCAGTCATTTTTACCGAAATCCAGAACATCAACATTTTCGATTACTATCCAAAAAGTGGCCCTGTAGTGGCCAAACGGTTACTGATTAGGTGTTGTACCATTTTCTCAGAATTACAAGATCTACAACATATCACAGTTTCAGTCATTTTTACCGAAATCCAGAACATCACCATCCTCGCTTACTTTCAAGAATGTAGCTTGGTTGTGGCCAAAGGGTGAGTGATTAGTGGGTGTGCCCATTGAGACCTTTTCTCGGAATCTCAAGATCTACAACATATCACAGTTTCAGTTATTTTTTTAAGAAATCGAGAACATCACAATGTTCCGTTACTTTCAAAAAAAAGTGGCCCTGTAGTATCGAAACGATCAGTGATTAGTGGTTGTGCCTATTAAATCCTTATTTCAGGATCACAATATCTACAACATATCACAGTTTCAGTCATTTTTACCGAAATCCAGAAAATCAACATTTTCGATTACTTTCCAAAATTGGCCCTGTAGTGGCGAAACGGTCAGTGAGTAGTGGTTGTGCCTATTAAATCCTTTTCTCAGAATCACAATATCTACAACATATTACAGTTTCAGTCATTTTTACCGAAATCTAGAATGTCTCCATCTTTGGTTACTTTCAATTGGCCTGGTTATGGCTAAACGGTCAGTAATTTTTTGGTTGTTCCCATTAGGACATTTTCTCATAATCAGAATATCTACAATATCTGACAGTTTTAGTCATTTTACCTAATTCCAGAACATCACCATTTTAGCTGACTTTCAAAAATGTGGTCTCGTAGTGTCCAAACGGCTAGTGATTATTGGTCGTACCCATTAAGACTTTTTCTCAGAATCGCAATATCCACAACGTATCACAGTTTCAGTCATTTTTACCGAAATCCAGGCCATCAATATTTTCGGTTACTTTCAAGATAGTGGCCTGTAATGGCCAAACGGAAATTGAGTAGTGTGTGTGACCATTGAGACCTTTTCTCGGAATCACAAGATCTACAACATATCACAATTTCAGTAATTTCTATCGAAATCCAGAACATCACTATGTTCCGTTATTTCAAGAAAGTGGCCCGGTAGTGGACAAATGGTCAGTAATTATTGGTTGTGCCCATTAGGACCTTTTCTCAGAATCACAATATCTACAACATATCACAGCTTCAGTCATTTTTACCGAAATCCAGAACATCACCATGATCCGTTACTTTCAAAAATGTGCCCTCGTAGTGTCCAAACGGTCAGCGATTATTGGCTGTGCCCATTAAGACTTTTTCTCACAATCACAATGGTTACAACATATCGCAATTTCAGTCAATTTTACCGAAATACAGGCCATCAATATTTTCGGTTACTTTCAAGAAAGTGACCTGGTTGTGGCCAAAGGTCAATGATTAATGGTTGTGCCTATTAAGACTTTCTTTTTAGAATCACCACATCTACAACATATCAGTTTCAGTTATTTTTACCGAAATCCAGAACATCACCATGTTCCGTTAATTTAAAAAAGTGGCCTAACGGTCAGTAATTATTGGTTGTGCCCATTAAGACCTTTTGTCAGAATCACAATATCTACAACATATCACAGTTTTAGTCATTTTTACCGAAATCAAGAACATCGCCATCTTCGGTTACTTTCAAAATATTGGCCTCGTGGTGGCCAAACGATCAGTGATTAGTGATTGTGCTCATTAAGACCTTTTCTGAGAATCACAATATCTACAAAATATCACAGTTTCAGTGATTTTACCGAAATCCAGAACATGGCCATCTTCGGTTACTTTCAAGAAAGTGGCCTCGTTGTGGCCAAACGGTCATTGATTAGTGTTTGTGCCCATTAAGACCTTTTCTCAGAATTACCACATCTACAACATATCACAGTTTTAGTCATTTTACCGAAATCCAGAAAGTGGCTATCTTCAGTTACTTTCAAAATAGTGGCCTCGTGGTGTCCAAACGATCAGTGATTAGTGGTTGTGCTCATTAAGACCTTTTCTCAGAATCACAATGTCTACAAAATATCACAGTTTCAGTGATTTTACCGAAATCCAGAACTTGGCCATCTTCGGTTACTTTCAAGAAAGTGGCCTCGTTGATTAGTGTTTGTGCCCATTACGACCTTTTCTCAGAATCTCAATATCTACAACATATCACATTTTTAGTCATTTTTACCGAATTCAAGAACATCGCCATCTTCGGTTACTTTCAAAACAGTTGCCTCGTAGTGGCCGAACGATCAGTGATTAGTGGTTTCATTATGACCTTTTCCCAGAATCCCAATATCTACAACATATCACCGTTTCAAGCAATTGCTATGAAATCCAAAATAACGTTAAGTTCTGCTGTTGGCAAAAATGTGGCTCTGTAGTTACCAAACGGTCAGTGATTGGTGGTTGTGCTTATTGAGAATTTTTCTTAAGATCACAACATCTACAACCCATCACAGTTTTACTGATTTTCATTGAAATCCAGAATATCACTATGTTTGGCTGTTTTGAAAAAAGTAGCCCTGTAGTGGCCAAATATCAGTGTTTGGTGGTTATGGCCATTAGGACCTTTTCGGAATCACAATATCTACAACATCACGGTTGTAGTATGTTTGTCCAAAATCTCGAATGTGGTTTTCTTCGGCTTTTTTAAAGAAAGTGGCCTCATGGTGGCCAAACGGCCAACGATTTTTTGTTGTGTCCATTGATACTTTTTGTCAGGAACATAATATCTATAACATAACACGGTTCCAAGCAATTCTACCGAAATCCAAGTTCCATAAAGATAGTTCGCAGTCCTTTCTCATTTCGAAGGAGCATTGCCTCTGCAAAACTTCTCTGTGATAAACTACAAAACCTGAATTTTGTACTTTGAAGTCATCTTTGCATCGGCAGAGTATCGTTCCTTTCATTTGGTCCTTTTAAATCAAGGGTACCCTTTTTTAAAAGTGACCCTTTGCCTCCTTTAACCTGTTCTCTGAAAGAAACAAAAAAAAATGTGTGCATTTATTTTCGGTCTAGTATATATGTGCCAAGTTTGAAGAAAATCAGATGAATAGAAATCCTTATGAAGCTATCTCCTTTATAGTTTCACTTTTTGGACTTGACAAGTCGTTTGTCCCGAAGTCCTCAATTTCTTTATTACCTCAAATTGCATTGTAAATAAATGCACTTGCAAATTTGCAATATTGTATACTGTAATTTTTTAGCCGATACAATTTTCTGTCCCCGAAAAAGAAGAAAGTACTCGTCAAAAGCAATTCCTCGAACTTTCCCCTAGAATTTATCATAAGAAAGTTTTTTGTTCCTCTCTCTCAGAGATTTGAATCCCTTTTACCTTTAAGGCCAATCATTGACAAAAGGTACTCACATGACCGCTATATACAGACATGCTCTTAGGTAGGTCAGAGATTGGGAAAGTAGACGATTTTTAATAATAATAATAATACTAATAATAATAATAACAATTATTATTATTATTATTATTATTATTATTATAACAATTAGGTTTACAACTAGGGTCCCATCTCTTTATCTTGTATAAGAGGGCCGCTAGTCAGCTAAGCCATTTTTGTTCCTTATTCTGTGTTTCTCTCTCTTTCTGTGTCGTGTGGATGTTTGTTTTGGGGTATTAGGCTTTTATATTAAACCTTTACATTATATAATCTTTTTCTTTTTTACGAGATTTTCTTTTCGAAAAGGAAAGAAACTGCTTTCCTCTTATGTGTGTTTCTTGCCATTCACCTTGTTTGAACTGGTTAGGTAAGATGATTTTGTAACTTTTATGTCATCCATTGCCATCACGATAATAAAATGGTAAGTCTTAACAATTTATTTTATTCTCTTATTTGCAGTTTGCCACACTGATATATTTGTAACAAAATTGAGGTTTGGTAAAACGCCTTCCAATGTGCAACCCACCCAAGCGCTGAGCATTTTGGGTTGCCTGCTATTGCAGGAAAGAGAGAATTGCAGGTGGTAATGCACTTTTGAAATCGTGTATACAATTAGTAATTAAAGGGAATGTAGCATGTAATACATGAGCAGTGTAATACGTAGTATTGACATAACTTGTCTGATTTCCTTTTGCTTTTCTTATTATCACCATATATTTTATTCTCAGTTACATATAACGCAAAAGTTTTATGCATGTTCCATGTATCCTCGTCGCCAGAAGTGCCTTTACAACACCGTGACGGGTATGTGACAGCGCAGTACTCCAAGGAAGGGATGGTTGTATAAGAATTTGTGATTAATTTTGAAGAGTTTTTATTTTGACTAAGGAATTAACATAGGTGAAGGAAGTAAAGACACAGATTTGAAGCATCAGTGCACTGTTATTGAAGCATCAATGCAAGAAAAGATTCGTATTCTCATTTTTTCTATTTATTGTTTTATATGTTAAGTTAAACACCACAATATGTATCACTGATATCGCAGGTCGTATTATTTTTAAAAATCGTGTTTGTAACCTATTGTCAAAACATTCATCTCCAGAAATGATGTAGAGAGAAGAGAAAGAGATACGTCATCTGTGATATATGTATATGTGATTCACTAAGTAACTGTAGAATTTAGTTAAAGGACACATAAGAGAGCGAAAAGGAGGTCTAGAAGTCTGAACTTTTTAGAAATGTCCTAGAGAGGTGAAAATATAGTTAAAAATTGCAAAAGGTATCATCTAATTTACTTTTCTTTTCTTATATTCTAGTATACTTTTTCTTTCACATCCAAACATCTCTATTCAGAATTACGAGATAAAGGTGAAGAAAGAAACATTTCCATTTCAAGAATTATATCAGGAAATAAATGTTCTGACTTAGACTAGTTTCGAACTCACAACCCTTGAATCCATGGCTCAGTGCTCTACCGATTGAGCTAACAACTTACGTTGGAAAAGCCTGATATCTGCTACTACCGGTTGCTGAATGGTGTGTATTAACCAAGTTTGCCGAGATAATGGCTTCATATAACTATTGCAATAATAATAATAATAATAATAATAATAATAATAATAATAATAATAATAATAATAATAATAATTATAATAATAATAATAATAATAATAATAATAAAGAAGAACAGAATTTAAAAAGTCGCATATGTTAAAAGTTTGACGTGCAGAGTAAGTCCTAATATGAGATTTTATTAATTATGTATAATAAATGTAAGCGTGGTTTATTCCTGCGTTCTACTCAAACTGCGCAACTCACTAACGTAGTCCAATAAGGGTTGTACGCGTATGGTATAGTAGCCCTGCGTCCTCCAACCGTGAAGAATGTTTCGCTTTGAACCTATGCGTGTCCTAAGAGGAAGGAGGAGATTCAAAGAAAGAAAAGTGGTTTAGAAGTTATGCAAACGTAGAATATCTCACGGGGTGAGGTGATATAGAGTTCAGCGTGTCTTTCAGCTACTACAAGACGTGCATCTACGACTTAACATGGAACCCGAACCACACGACTCCTGACGGGAATCGAAACCCGTATCACCTCTAGTTCTATTATGGGAGGCACAGGAACATGTAAAAATAATCGAAAATGAACGATATTACTGTTAAATCCATAGCTTTTGAGTACATGAATTATGTATGATACCCTCTATATCGTTCACGTCAAAGTTTAGCATTATCGGCATGGAGGTTTAATGGCAGGGGTGAAAATTAAAAATTCCTAATTGAAAGATATGAGTGTCTATTCAATAGCTTTCGGGGTCGCTGAAATAAATAATTACACTCCCGATACTATACAAGTCCAGAGCTTTACTCTTTCGTTAGCAGTTAGTTTATTCATTTACTTGTCTCAGGACACTTTAAAGTTAAGGATATGAAACTCGATGCATATATTTCTAATTCAAAATTATTAGATACGTATTGTAGCTTAGACTTCTAAGGAGGAAAAGGGACGAATTATGCAATGATTTCCTTCACATTCAAATAAAATACTGCCCCATTATATTGCGAAAACTCATTTCGAGTAGTGTCATTGCTAATAGTTTTCCGTATTTGTATATATCCGTATTTTCAAAACAAAAAATACTGTATGATATGGGATGATCATGGAAAAAGTAAAAATAGCCATCGAGGACACACTAACCAACCACTGTACGCAGATAAGTCATGGTACGTTAACTTGAAAATGAAATCTTTGAGTTTTACGTCCCGCGATTATGCCGGCTAGGCTAAAGAAGACGGTGATGATGAGTAATGAATGAAATGGTGGAATGAAGAAAGTGGGAGAAAACGGGAGAACCCCGAGAACACCCACGCACACAGCGTTTGTACACCACAAAGTTCACTTGGTGAAGGCTGGAATCGAACCCGCGACCCCAAGCACCAGAGGTGAACGGTCTACCACTGATTCGTTAACCTGTTAGACGCATATGAAGAAATCACTAATAGAAAATAGCTGATAGCTTTACGCCTAACCATCTCAGCGACCTCGAAACTATGAACTCTACATTAACATCGGTTGTGGTTTTCGATCATTTTATATGTTACTCCCTTCCAAGGTGCAAGGTGTCTTGCCCCTTAGGGAGGGAGCAACACAGAACGCACACAACTTCCTATATAGCTTTAGGGCAAATACCTAAAGGCACAAGCAATAGGAAACTTGACCAGTAGCAATGTTGCCAAACATAAGACAAGGTAAGCCCACGCTCATCCTGTTCGACACAAAATCACTGACCCATCGAACAAGATAACATTGTCGCGCTCTCAGAGTCAGGTTTTAATTGCATTTGTGTTGAAGTACGTTTTCTTTGGTTTTTAAACATTTGATGAATTTCTTACACACTGTTGTGTATGATATTTTCTGTGGAATATTATTGTATATTTTGTACTGTAAACATTGTGTAAATAGAACTCATCTGTATTTCTTACATTGACTTTGCAAACTTTAGCAATGCCCTAATGCGCTGTGTACGGCTTTAAAATGAACACACGAAATAGAAAAGTTGATGAAGAGAATGTCAAGTTCCGTTCATTACAAAAGCTGGGAGATTTACAGCAATTGTAAAGCAATAGGAGTGTAATTTTGTCATCTGTGGTTGGACCCAAAAAGCCGTAGGTCCACGCTGCTTATGTCCTTAACTTAGCTGAGCTTATTTTGAGTTTAACGTCCCGTTCAGAAGCGAAGCTATATGAAAAGTGAATCTACTGATTAACGTGGAATTCGAAATACATGAGCTCTCGCCGGGAATGAAAATTGGTGTTTAGGTTTTGCATGTAAAGCAATTAAAGACATGTTTCTGCGTTTTTTTCATTTTTCTTTAGAAAAAAAGGTTTAAATTGTAATTGGTAAAATAGAATGGCCATATTCCGAAATCTCTTGAAAAAAAGATGTATTTCAGCGTTTTTTATATTACGGTTAGAAGAAAAACAGCAGGAAAACAAAGTTGGGGGTTGCAATTGTTACAATAAGGTAGCCGTATCTCGAAACCACTTAAGATCAGAGATCTTAGGGATATTAGAAGTGAGAGGCCGGAGAAGAGCAAATGCAAGCGTCTGGAGGCGGAGTCCCCGCCTAGCCGAAAGCCAGTTATGCAATTAAAAAATTTGCATCAGTTAGACTTTACACAGCGGATTCTGGGTGTTGGTTTCTGAAGCTCCAAGTTAATCACATAACTTCAATTTACATGCGTTTAGTTTCTAAAATTCAGTAGTTGTTTATAAGTGGGTATTTTGGACTCAAATTTTGCATTTAAATTCATATGTATTTTCGTTATTTATATCTGGTATCAACTTTATTTCCTTTATCAGAAAGACAGAAGATAATTTATTAGTTCCTTATAATCGTCTCTAGGCTTCTTAGCTTAAGGAGCACTTGGTAAATATTTTAACATCTGATATGTTTGTGCATCAATGGATTTCGTGCATAACATCTGTGCATCACTGGACTCTCAAATAGATAGTCAGTTGTCTTTGTAAATCATTATGATTTATTGATGACCACTGTTTATGAAATCGTTTGAACGACGAAGTTGATAGACCTTCTGCCGGACTAAAACAAACATTTGAATATACTAGATAGGGGCCATGGTGCGTCAGTGGTACGCGTTCGCCTCTGGTGCATGGGGTCCCGGGTTCAAATTCTGCTCCCGCCAAGTGAAATTTGTGGTGGACAAACACCGTGTTCGTTGATTTCCTCGGGGTTCTCCCGTTTCCTTCTACTTTCTTCATTCCACCATTTCATTCATTTCTCAACATCACCCTCTCCTTTAGCCTAGCCGGCATAACCGTGGGACGTAAAACTCAAAAATTTCATTTCATTTTTTAGACACTAGAGAGGACTACCCTCATAACATGATGACACCATCTAATGATCACAATGAAAGCTACGAACTTATCAGGCCATCCGGCTATTAGCACAGCAACTGTGTTAAATTACACTGTAGTCTTGACGCCTATAATATAGTATGCATGAATATAATGGAGCGTATACCCATTATCAACCTAATATTTTTATAGTGCAGCATATATTTACCTTAAATTTACGAATGAACGAGTATATACGGAGAAAGTCGTACGCTATATTTTTGAAAACGGTCCAGCGTATACCTCAGAAAACCTCTAGCGGTAGTTCATTGGTAATGCTACATAAACAAAAAGATTTAAAATGGAGCGACCTGTAAATATTAAGCAATAAAGCTGAAATTAAGCAGGTAAGTAGCTTATGACTAGAGGAAAAAAATAAGCTTTGTGGACTATTATTTTGAACAAGTTGAATTTTTTCATTTGATTTTGGACCACCCTAATGTTACGTTTTTCATTTTTTTAAAAAATAATCCTATTCTTTCTAAACTTATTTATGTAGATCAAGCAAGGAAAAGAAAGATGTAAAATTCGTCCTTTTCCGTTTGTATTTCAGCTGTTATTTGTTTCGATTATTGTGATAGTTTCCATTAAGCAGCCCGCGTGATCTCCTCTTATATATTCATAACCTACTAAAATCAGCCAAACAGAATGAATCACATATATTAGGCTGTTGCATCTGCATACCCAACCTCTTTATTAATGTATTCATTCTAATTACGATTAACGGGGCTGAAACGGATGATTTCGGCGCACGTTACGCGGTGTGTATCGCAAATGTCCTACTGTTTAAGGGAAAGTTTTGAACACTACCGCAAATATTTCATAAAAACTGGTGTTCTGGTTTTACCGCAAATGTGCTCAAACCTAGAAAACTAATGAGTTCAAGCAATGGCCATCCGGATTCTCTAGGATTTAAGTACAGACTAAGAGGGTATAATGGAAAATCATTCTTTAATATTGAAGCCATTGAAGAACCTGTTACACAGCTGGAAATAGTAACATCTGCATTAATTGAATATATATATATACTTGAAAAACTCGGCACTGCAGGATGAATTATTTACAACAGTACTAGTGTTGTCAACGGCTTGAGCGGATCGGATCACGGCTCAGTAACCTACCGAGCCGAGCCGAAAAGTGAGCCAAGCCAACAACTCACCCAACGGAGCCGGCTCGAGCTATCGGCTCAGTTGGGCCGAACTGATGGCTCACCCAAACCGAGCCGGCTCGAGCCGATTTCTCACCTGAGTCGAGCCGAACCAAGCCGGTTGAGCGCAACGTCGTCCTGATTAACAACAAAGTAAAAGTACAAGTTCGCTTAGAAATATTTTTCAGTTATTGATAAATAAATGGAAGTAAAAAAAAAAACAAGTCTCTAGATAAACTCAAAAGATGCCTTTAAAAACTACATAGATGCTGTTACACGACCTTAACAATAATAGTTTTAGGCGTTCTCGAACTTTTACATATTTGTACTAATATTTCATTAGTTTAATGAATGATATTTACAGCAGAGATCAAACTAATGCCCACTGATTTAAGAGATTGATCAACAAATCAGTTACTACAAACTCAAATATCAAACATTTTGTTTGTCTTCACGTAATCCAACTTCGAAAATTAGGCTTTTGTTTTAACATTTCGTAACAAGTAGTTAGCAACTTTAATCACATATTTATTTCATTGTAAAACTTCATTTCATTTTAACTAATTATCTTAATAAACTGGATGATGTATTAACTTTATAATTACAAAGGTTGTGACAAAATAACCAGATGAATTTGAAGAAATACGTATATTCTAAATCAATTTTTTACTTGTTACGTGAGCCCACTATGGTTGAACGTATAACACACCTATGTTTGACGCAGAAGTCCTCAGGTTTGATTCCCAGATGGGGCGAAAGGAACACACAGTCTTGGTGCTGGTTTCCATAATAATAATAATAATAATAATAATAATAATAATAATAATAATAATAATAATAATAATAATAATAATAATAATAATAATAATAGGTTATTTCTTATGTTTACTACAAGCAAGAAAAAGCGCTCCGAAACAATCGTCTTTAAAAACTACACGTTACTGCTGATTTGCAACGCAGGTGTATCACTCTTTTAGAGTTTTGATAAAGTGCGTTGATCTCCGCATGTAAGTTTGTTTCCAATGGACCAACAACCAGTTTCTACTATGTTTCATTCTTAGTAATTTTTGGGCCGATAAACTCTATCACATTATACATACGGAATGCAATACGAAACCCATCATTTTTTCCTCAGTTGGGTATTTCAAAAGATTACGATTATAACTTTTTCTTGTTAAGGAAGAACTTACATTCTCCTACCCGCCTGTCTATCCTCATAGCTTAAACAGACAACATAGTTTAAAAAATGATGAATTTAAGACATAAAACCTCTGTATTCTTAGTTTATTTATAAAAGTACTAAATTTGGAAGACTGAAAGACTCTCGCAAGTGGGTCTCATTCTTGTCCGAATCTTGCGGACTTGGACTTGTTTTTGCACACTTGATTTTGGTCTCGGTCTTGCATATAAATACTCGGTCTTGGTCTTCGAATCAGACAGTTTTCACCCAAGTTAGCACTCTATCAGTTCCATTCGTAATTTGAGTTCGGAGGTTCAGGTAGGCGGAGAATGATTTATTATTGGAGTTTGGAGGTTGAGTGGTACTTGCAGTTCGGAGATTGAAATCGAACCGAATGAAGGTCAAGGAGCAATCGGAGTATGAATGTTGAGATCGTAGTTTCCTGTAACTAGTGTTGTAAACCGCTCGAGTGGCTCGGCTAAAGGCTGTCACCAGCAAGCCGAGCCAACAGCTCACCCAACCCAGCCGGCTCGACCCCTCGACTCAGTTGGGCCCAACAGAGGCAAGCCGATGGCTCACCTAAGTCAAGCCGAACCGAGCCAATGGCTCATCGTAACCGAGCCGGCTGACATCACTAAACAGTACAGCTGTAGACGCATATTTTACCAGAAGATAAAAATGAAATTGAAGGTCAAATGTATTCATTTAATACGCACGATCTTGAAGAACAAAGTCTTGAATTTATAGCTGAAAAGCTAGCTTTCTAATTTAAAATCAAATATCTACAGCTCTATGCCAGAGAACCTCTTCAGGGACTACCGTGCCACTGGACATAATTTATCTTAAAAGGAGGACTAACATTTTCATCAAAGGAACTTCTAGACATAATTAAAATAGCTAACGAATATTTTCTTGAAGAATGAAACGGAGAATTTATTCGCAAAGGAAAGGACATAATTAGAAAATTAACAGGCATCATTAAAAAAATGAATTTGTTAGCAAGTGTGAACCGGAGGTTTTAATATTTTATCCCATTTAGAACATACATAAGAATAAATTAACTAAACAAGCAACTTAAAAGTTCTTCCTCCAAAATAACTTATTACATGGAAACGAAGAAAGTGGTGAAGTTAGAAAATTAAAAGTTCAGGAAAGAAATTCTGATTGTCAAACGCAACTGGATTAGGCCAACTGGGGATAGAATTTAAGGAGAAAAAGAAAAATGAAAATGAAATCAGAATAATTAAATACCTTTGAGTTTTACGTCCAACGGTTATGCCGGTTAGGCTAAAGGAGACGGTAGTGATGAGTAATGAATGAAATGAAGAAAGTGGAAAAACCCCGAGGAAACCCACGCACACGGTGTTTTTCCACCACAAAGTTCACTTGAAGGGGGCTGGGATCGAACCCGGGACCCCAAGCACCAGAGGTGAACGCTCTACCACTGAGCCACGGCGGCCGTTAAGGAAAAGAAAATAATAGAGCACCACAGACAATACCTCTAGAGTTGTGGGGAAACTTGTCCAAATAGACTTTTTTATTTACATTTAAAAAGAAATATAATATATTTCCATGACGGAATAAAATTCCACTAATATAATAGACATCTAAATTAGAAATATCAAAGACAACTGAAAGTAAGGAGAAAACAGTAATTTCACATCAGGTTTTAAAGATAATACACAGTAGCAAGCGAGTAAGCAGACAACAGCATTACTCCTCCTGTAGTCCTGTCCCGAGCGTGTGTCAAAGGTGACGTCATTGCACGAGTTGGACGTAAACGCATTCAGTGATGAACTTACCAAGGCAGTAACTACTGTATTTACGACGCGGAATCCAACACTCTATAAAGTGCCTTTTATTATACAGGATTATGCGCGATCAATATTATAACTGTTACATTTTTCATTTTCTGTTGCAAGAAAATAATTGACATAAAGATAGGACCTGTACTTAAACGCAAAATTACATAAACTTTCTGGTAGTTTTAGATAGAACTATCCGTCAACTTGAGGTGGGGTAAGTTCTCAAACATTTAGATATACGACGTCTTATGTAGGTGCACTACGCAACCAGTTACTAGAGAATAACCCCGATGTAGGACTGGTATTAAAACGAGACAATACCAGACTACTTACAGTATTAGTCTCATTTCAATCAACAAATAGTGGTCCCAGTCTCGTCTCGATAGTTCCGAAATAAATTCTGTGAAATTATTCCACACTAAATTCGACAGTAGATAAATAAAATATACCTAAAATAGTTCTCCCTATTACTTCAGAATATATCCTGGATGCACCATTTTCTACTAGATACAGTATGAATTAGCAATTCATATACAACATTCAAAAATGCATGTGTCTATTTCCATTAAATATACTCATTGTTTCTTAAATTATTTATTTACTAATTGAAATACCCGTGTTGCACAGAAAGAATAGGTTTATATTTCAAAGATATATTTGAGATTAGTTTTCACAGTAGAATACGTATTTGAATCGGAATGAAATAGTACGAATCCATTTCCAGCAGGAGCAACTGAATAAATTTGCCTCTAACGAAGAATAAAGCCTTGGTCTTTTATGGTATCGGGGGTGTCATTATTCACTTCAGCGACCGCGAAAACTATTGAATAGACACTCATATCTTTCAATTAGGAATTTTTAGGACCTCGAAAGCTAAACATTTAACATTAATATCGTTCATTTTCGATTATTTTTACATGTTCCTGTGTCTCCCATAGTAAAACTAGAGGTGATACGGGTTTCGATTCCCGTCAGCAGTCGTGTGGTTCGGGTTCCACGTTAAATCGTAAATGCACGTCTTGTATAGAGTAGTAGCTGAAAGACACGTTGAACTCTATATCATATCACCTTGAGCAACGACAGTTCCCCAGAAATCATACCTCTCATAGGTCCGGATGTGACACCAGTATTTGTGTATTACCACTCTTCACTCTCAGTGTACCGAAACTTAAGTCAAAGGAACTGTTCTGAAATCTTCACCGGTTCTGTCCTCTGAAACCGCGTACGAATGGGGCCTACCTTGGTCATATACCACATCTGGAATATTACTATTTATGTCAGAGATACAGAAAAATATATATTCGACACCAATATAGCATGTTTTCGATTTTATTTATTTATTTATTTATTGCCTGTCACCCTCCCACTCTGACCTCCATGCCAACCAAGGCTTAACTTGTACTTAAGCAACATCCACAGCGTCACTATTAATCTGCGACCACGAAAACTATGATTTCGATACTAATGTTGTTCATATTTGACTACTTTCCATGTCCCTTCCCCCCTTATTACGAATGGCTTCAGTGTCTCGCCCCACTGCAGCAATTTCAACAAACTTAAGTATACCTATAAACCACCATCTGTAAAATAAATGTGCGGGTGACAGGCCCGTAGCCAACCCAAAAATTTAGAGGGGGCAGTAGAAGTTAGGGGGGCTCCAACCAATCATATTATACTTCATAACCAAATTATAGTTCATTTACAAGCCTACCTTGAAATTTTATGGGGGCCAGCCAAAGTTTGGGGGGCCGGTCCCGCTTGCCCCCGTGGATACGGGCCTGGCGGGTGATCTTTTTCGGAGAGGAATTCATTAGCTACTTTTCCAATGTGGTGGCTTTATTCACTTCCCATGCTAAAGATTGCCAAAGATCTCAACTTTATTTGCACCACTGTGCTATGAGTATACAGTAGATTTTAATGGCATTTACATTACTGAATGCTCGCTTAGGTGTTGCTCTCGTCACAGAAAAAGTGACATACTGTTATAAATGAGTAGGGATATAAACAAATACGGAAAACTATTAGCAATGACACTACTCGAAATGAGTTTTCGCAATATAATGGGGCAGTATCTTATTCCAATGTGAAGGAAATCATTGCATAAAAGAAATTAGGCTTTTCCAACGTAAGTCGTTAGCTCACTCGGTAGAGTGCTGAACCATGGATTCAAGGTTTGCGAGTTCGAATCTTTTCAAAGTCAAAAGAATTTTTTCCTAATATAATTCTTGAAATGGAAATGTTTCTCTCTTCACCTTTATCTCGTAATTCTGAATAGAGATGTTTGGATGTGAAAGAAAAAGTATACTAGAATATAAGAAAAGATAGGTAAATTAGATGATACCTTTTGCAATTTTTAACTATATTTTCACCTATCTAGGACGTTTCTAAAAAGTTCAGACTTCTAGACCTCCTTTTCTCTCTCTTATGTGTCCTTTAACTAATTTCTACAGTTACTTGGTGAATCGCATATTCATATATTACAGATGTCGTACCTCTTTCTCTTCTCTCTACATCATTTCTGGAGATGAATGTTTTGACAATAGGTTACAAACACGATTTTAAAAAATAATACGATCTACGATATCAGTGATACATATTGTGGTGTTTAACTCAACATATAAAACAATAAATAGAAAAACTGAAAATACGAATCCTTTCGTGCACTGATGCTTCAATAACAGTGCACTGATGCTTCAAAACTGTGTCTTTACTTCCTTCTCCTATGTTAATTCCTTAGTCAAAATAAAAACTCTTCAAAATTAATCACAAATTCTTATACAACCATCCCTTCCTTGGAGTACTGCGCTGTCACATACCCGTCAAGGTGATGTAAAGGGACTTCTGGCGGCGAGGATACATGGTATGTGATGTTGAGTGTTTGTTTTATTTGTCATAACTTCATATTCAGTAGTGTACTCAAGGAAGTTATATCTATAGGTGTGATAACATATATATACAATATACAATTGAAATATATGAGTAATATACTAATTAATAAGCTAACCTAAACGTTACTGAACATAGTGTTCTTATGTAAAATATGTGCATGAAGTTAACACTACATATATATATATATATATATATCCTCACGGCATTGTCAAGGCTCTACATTTGTATTTTACATTTATTATTGCAAACGAGTCTTTCTGACTTCTGTATACGGTAGCCCAATCATCACCCTTGTTTTTCGCGCGCACAGTCATTCGAAGAACTGAAAAGGTACTCTGTACACAAACAGTTTATGGTTGTGAACACGGAAAGCCTGGTACTTCTGCTTGTCAAGGTCAAAAAGTGGGAGAAAAATGGATGTGTAGAATGTAAAGAGGGTGCAACAGCGACTGATGCTTGTAAGGGAACATATTCATTTGTAGTTCGTGCACATTCCGCCTGTAGCGCTACTGTGGCACAACGTATATTGTAACTGTATAACTCTTGTACACCGCTTGTAGGACTATTGGCGTATGTGAAGACCGAAACTATGTTGTCAGCTCTGACTGCGATAAGGCACTGCCGTGCTGCTTTTGCTTTTCTTTTTTTCCTTTTTTCATTTGTGAGACGCCAAACATGTTGTTTTTGCTTGTTGCACGCGCTCAACGGGTTCCTGCGAGCGAAGTATTTAAGAAGTTGAGTACATATTCTTGTTTGCGATAGTTTTAAATTGGTTAACTGTTGAAAAATATACGAAAATATAGCTGTTCTTGTTAAGGTATATTAGTCGAGGACGTAGCTACTGACAGTGTTGATTACAGATTTTCTCGAGGAAGAAATTCATTACAGTAAAGGTGAAAAGGAGACGTCCATTTAGACAGCCCGCCCCCCCTTATCAGACTCAATCGGAAATGGTCTCAATCGTTTGTACACAAACCTACAGGCGAAATTTTCGTTTGTACACAATTAGAGGCGCCATCAGAACGAAAACAAATTGGGGGCTGTCCAAATGGTAGCTACCTCTCCGTGTCCAATTCAATCACAAATTGTCGCAATCGTTTTGTTCATCGTTTGTACAGAAATGCCCAGGCGGGATTTTCGTTTTACACAATTAGAGGCGTCGCCAGAACGAAAACAAATATAGCCCCCCACCATGAACAATTGAAACAGAAATTGTCGCAATCGTTTGTACATCATTTGTACAGAAATCTGCAAGCAACATTTTCGGTTTTAAACAATTAGGGGCGTCTCCAGAACAAAAAAGTGGGGTCTGTCTAAATGGTATCCCCTCCACCATGACCAATTTAATCACAAATTGTCGCAATCGTTTCTACACCGTTTGTACAGAAATGTGCAGGCGTGATTTTTGTTTGTACACAATTAATGGCGCCACCAGAACGAAAACAAAGTGGTGTCTGTCTAAATGGTAGCCACCCACAATGTCCAATTCTATCGCAAATTGTTGCAATGGATTCTACATCGTTTGTACAGAAATGTGCAGGCAAAATTTTTGTTTTTTACACAATTAGGGCGCCGCCAGAACGAAAAGAAAGTGGGGTCTGTCTAAATGGTATCCCCTCCACCATGACCAATTTAATCACAAATTGTCGCAATCGTTTCTACACCGTTTGTACAGAAATGTGCAGGCGTGATTTTCGTTTGTAGACAATTAATGGCACCCCCAGAACGAAAAATGTGAAGGCTGTTTAAGTGGTAGTCCACAACTATGAACAATTGAATCAGAACTTGTCGCAATCGTTTGCACATCGTTTGTACAGAAATCTGCAAGCAAAATTTTCGGTTTTGACAATTAGGGGCGTCGCCAGAACGAAAAAAGGTGTGTTAGCCCCCCAAACCATGTCCAATTCAATCAAAAATTATGGCAATCGTTCTTACACGTTGTGTACAGAAATGTGCAGACAAAATTTTTGATTGTACACAATTAGGGGCGCCGCCAGAACGAAAAGAAAGTGGGGTCTGTCTATATGGTATCCCCTCCTCCATGACCAATTTAATCACAAATTGTTGCAATCGTTTCTGCACCGTTTGTACAGAAATGTGCAGGCGTGATTTTAGTTTGTACACAATTAATGGCGCCCCCAGAACGAAAACAAGGTGGGGGTTGTCTAAGTGGTAGTCCCCAATATTGTACAATTCAATCAAGAATTGTCGTAGTCGTTTGTACATCGTTTGTACAGAAATCTGCAAGCAAAAGTTTCGGTTTTGGCAATTAAGGGCGTCGCCAGAACGAAAGAAAGTGGGGGACTGTCTAAATATTAGCCCCCCAAACCATGCCCAATTCAATCACAAATTATCGCAATCGTTCTTTCACGTTTTGTACCGAAATGTGCAGTCGTGATTTTCGTTTGTACACAATTAATGGCGCCGCCAGAACGAAAACAAAGTGGGGAGCTCTCTAAATGGTAGCCTCTCCAACATGTCCAATTCAGTCACAAATTGTCGCAATCGTTCCTACATCGTTTGTACAGGACTGTGCAGGTGAGATTTTAGTTTGTACAAAATTAATGGCGCCGCCAGAACGAAAACAATGTGGGGGCTGTCTAAGTGGTGGCCCCCCACCATGTCCAATTTAATCACAAATTGTCGCATTCGTTTCTACATCTTTTGTACAGAAATGTGAAGGTCAAATTTTCATTTGTACACAATTAATGGCGCCGCCAGAACGAAAACAAGGTGGGGGCTGTATAAGTGATAGCCCCCGACCATGTCCAATTCAAGCATAAATCGTCGCAATAGTTTGTACATCATTTGTACAGAAATGTGCAGCCGAAATTTTCGTTTGTACACAATTAGGGGCGCCGCCAGAACGAAAACGAAGTGCGGCTGTATAAGTGATAGCCCCCCACCACGTCCAATTCAAGCACAAATCGTAGTAATCGTTTGTACATCATTTGTACAGAAATGTGCAGGCGAAATTTTTGTTTGTACGCAATTAGGGGCGCCTCCATAACGAAAACATTTTGAGGGCTGTTTAAATGGTAGCCCCCCATTTCAAATTCAATCACAAATTGTCACTATCCTTTTAATATCGTTTGTACAGAAATGTGCAGGCTAAATTTTTGTTTGTACATAATTAAGGCCGCCGCCAGAACGAAAACAAAGTGGGTGCTGTTTAAGTTATCTCCCACCTCCCACCATTTCCAATTCAAGCACAAATCGTAGTAATCGTTTCTACATCTTCTGTACAGAAGTGTGCAGGCAAATTTTTGTTTTTCACACAATTAGGGGCGCCACCAGAACGAAAAGAAAGTGGGGTCTGTCTAAATGGTATCCCCTCCACCATGACCAATTTAATCACAAATTGTTGCAATCGTTTCTCCACCGTTTGTGCAGAAATGTGCAGGCGTGATTTTCGTTTGTACACAATTAATGGCGCCCCCAGAACAAAAGAAATTGGGGAACTGTCTAAATATTAGCTCCCCAAACCATGTCGAATTCAATCACAAATTATCGCAATCGTTCTAACACGTTTTTACAGAAATGTGCAGGCAAAAGTTTTGGTTGTACACAATTAGGGGTGCCGCCAGAACGAAATGAAAGTGGGGTCTGTAAAATGGTATCCCTTCCACCATGACCAATTTAATCACAAATTGTCGCAATCGTTTCTACATCGTTTGTACAGAAATTTGCAGGCTGGATTTTCGTTTACACACAATTAGGGGCGCCGCCAGAATGAAATGAAAGTGGGGTCGGTCTAAATGGTATCCCCTCCCCCATTCCAATTTAATAACAAATTGTCGCAATCGTTTCTACATCGTTCGTACAGAAATGTGCAGTCGTGATTTTCGTTTGTACACAATTAGTGGCGCTGCCAGAACGAAAACAAGGTGGGGGGCTCTCTAAATGGTAGCCTCTCCAACATGTCCAATTCAGTCACAAATTGTCGCAATCGTTCCTACATCGTTTGTACAGGACTGTGCAGGTGAGATCATCGTTTGTACAAAATTAATGGCGCCGCCAGAACGAAAACAATGTGTGAGCTGTCTAAGTGATACCCCCGCCATGTCCAATTCAATCACAAATTTTCGCAATCGCTCCTACCATGTTTCTACAGAAATGTGAATCCTAAATTTTTGTTTGTACACAATTAGGGGCGCCGCCAGAACGAAAACAAGTTGGGGGCTGTATAAGTGATGGCCCAATATCATGTCCAATTCAAGGATAAATCGTCGCAATCGTTTGTACATCATTTGTACAGAAATGTGCAGGCGAAGTTTTCGTTTGTACACAATTAGGGGCGTCGCCAGAACGAAAACGAAGTACGGCTGTATAAGTGATAGCCTCCCACCACGTCCAATTCAAGCACAAATCGTAGTAATCGTTTCTTCATCTTTTGTACAGAAATGTGCATGCAAAATTTTCGTTTGTACACAATTAGGGGCGCCGCCAGGGCGAAAACAAAGTGGGGGCTTTCTAAGTGATAGCCCAATCACCATCTTCAATTCAATCACAAATTGTCGCAATCGTTTGTACAGAAATATGAAAGCGAAATTTTCGTTTGTACACAGTTTTGGCCGTCGCCAGAACGAAAACAAAGTGGGGACTTTTTAAATGTTAGCCGCCCCAACCATGTCCAATTCAATCACAAATTATCGCAATCGTTTCTACACCTTTTGTACAGAAATGTGCAGGCAAAATTTTTGTTTGTACACAATTAGGGGGCCACCATAACGAAAACATTTTGAGGGCTGTTTAAATGGTAGCCCCCCATTTCCAATTCAATCACAAATTGTCACTATCGTTTCAATATCGTTTGTACAGAAATGTGCAGGCTAAATGTTTGTTTGTACATAATCAAGGGCGCCGCCAGAACGAAAACAAAGTGGGTGCTGTTTAAGTGATCGCCCCCCTCCCACCATGTCCAATTAAATCACAATTTGTCGCAATCGTTTCTTCATCTTTTGTACAGAAATGTGCATGCAAAATTTTCGTTTGTACACAATTAGGGGCGCCGCCATGGCGAAAACAAAGTGTTGGCTTTCTAAGTGATAGCCCAATCACCATCTTCAATTCTATCACAAATTGTCGCAATCGTTCGTACAGTAATATGCAAGCGAAATTTTCGTTTGTACACAGTTTTGGCCGTCGCCAGAACGAAAACAAAGTGGGGGACTGTTTAAATTTTAGCCCCCCCAACCATGTCCAATTTAATCACAAATTGTCGCAATCGTTTCTACATCGTTTGTACAGAAAAGTGCAGGCGAAATTTTTGTTTGTACATAATTTGGGGCTACCATTGGGAACAACATTATTTTCTAGTAAGGAATATATAGAACTTGTTTTAATATTTTTTGCTGTGTAACAAACAAAGATTTCATCACGTTAAAATTCCGATTTTTCTATTTAAGAACAGCGTTGCTGTCTGATAAAATCATAAGGAACTAAATGCACTGAAATATCATTCTGTAGGGAATTGCCGTTTATATTTTCCTGATTAATTTATCCAGAAGATATTTGCAACGTTATATAAAATTAGCAAGTATTTTATTGCGGAAAAATTGAAATCACGACCGCAGCAATAATAATAATAATAATAATAATAATAATAATCTGAAGGTGACAAAGAAAGTGCTGTCTCTTTGTGGAGGTCTTTGTTCAATTGGCCCTCACACCGTGAGTTGAATGCGAATGGATATAAGGTGAAGGTCAGTTGTTGGACGAGACGAGACGAGAAAGAATTTTCATGAAGGGGTACGAGATGAGCCAAAGCTCTTTCAATAGAAAAATATGCACTTTTCGACACGAGACAACCTTCACGACACATTTTCGAGACGAGAATGCCCCAAACCTGGTCTCGTGAGTAACACTAGTAAGTATATCCAACATACTACATGGTTGTGGCTGTTGAGATACACCGTGAACGTGCGTAAGGACTGAGTGAACATGGGGCCTTCACAGAGCGTCATAAGGGCTTGTTTGCTGTACGAGTTCAAATTGCTGCTCCACGGGGCGGAAGATATGACAGGCCTTTGGTGAGGGTGTCGTGACTATGCGGAGAGTGCAGTGGTATGACGGTTTAAGGACGGTGAAGAAACACTCGAAGACGCACCACGTGCCGGAAGACAAACAGATGTTCAAAATAAAGATCTTCAGGCAGCAATTGAGGCGAAGACAGACATGTGAGGACCGACATGACAGACACGACATACTACATTTCAGTGTGAGTGGAGAAAGCATTCGGCACCACCACCATCAACTTGGGAAGCACTGCAAGTTGGGTTGATGGGTCCTACATGATTTGACTTGGAGCCAGAAAGCAACGCGAGCAGACACCTGTGTTTCTTTGCTGTCGTCTGAGGAAGGACCAATTTCTGGAAAAGGTGTTGACATGTGATGGAAAGTGGGTCCTGTACGAAGCTTCAGGGCGCCGTCATTGTTGGTTAGCATCCCATGAACCGGTTCAAAAACAGCAAAAGCCAGCACTACACCAGAATAAGGTTCTCCTGTGCATTTTGTGGACTGCTCGCGGCATCTTCCATCGGGAACTGTTACCAGCTGGTCAGATCATCAATGCAAATGTGTACTGTCACTGTGTACTGTCTAGCTCCAACAGTTCTGAATCGCAAGGGGGTCCTCCTATTACAAGGCAACGCTAAGCCCCACGTGGCTAAAATGACCCAGTACATCATTCCACGCCGTAGATGGAAAACACTATTGGATTAGCCACACTCCACGGACATTGTACCGTCCGACTATCACCTGTTCCATTCCTTGGACAATCACCTTAGAGAACGCCAATTCAAATCGCTAGTAGAGGTTCAATATGCAATTGATACCTTCTTCACTTCACGTCCCACCAAGTTCGACTGCGATGGAATCCATAGCCTTCCAGAACGTCGGCAGAAGGCCGTCGAGGCTGATGGAGACGATTTTTGATATTCCAGGTACGTCTTAGGTTACATACCAATGTTTGAAGGTGTTGGTGAAATGGCGGCGGAACTTTCTTGGGCACTCTTAAAGTTATAATAATAATAATAGTAATAATAATAATAATAATAATAATAATAATATTAACAATAATAATAATAACAATAATAATAATAATAATAATGTGTCCTGAACAAAGGCAGATGTTTGACCGGAAGGTCCATGGGTATTGATTCCAGCTCGTACCAAGTAAGTTTCCTGGTGGACAAACACCATGTGCATGGGTTTTCTCGGTGTTTTCCCATTTCCTCCCACTTTCTTCTTTCAACCACTTCAATTATTTCTCATCATCACTGTCTCTCTAAGCGTTGGTGCATAACGTGGGACGTTAACTAGATATTTCCTTTCAATTTCACTTAATGTGACATTTAATTGACATAGAAACGCAGAAAGGAAAAAAAGTCAGTAGTAATATTAATTACAATTACAATGCCAATTAGTTAATATAGGGTTAAATTAAAATTTTATTACTATTTCACCTTCAATTAGTCACAATTATCATTCATTCACCAACTTCGAATATAATTCTACAACAAAGCTCCTTATAGTATTCCGTATAGAAAATAAGTGAAGAATGTGACGACCCGACCCGAGTGACCCGACACGAGCTAATCCGATTGACCCGACCTGACCGATCCGTAACGCAACCCATTTGAGAGCACAATCAGAAAGGTACAATTTACAGTACAATTTATTTTCTATGGTTTAGCATACTTTAAGGCTACAGAAAAAACGGGACATCTTACAAATTAGTAGTAAATATTGCATTTTCTATTAATTTTATCTTTCGAATTTTACTACAGAATCGCACTAGTTATACAACTTAAAATAATGTATTAATATAGTCCATACTTAATCAACAGTGCTAAAAATTATTATGGATGCTACAAGCTGTTATACAATATAAACACAATCAGTGAACATACAATATTTAGGCAAAAATTATATTTTCAATATTATTATACATACCACCTATACCTGCTCTACATGTCTATAAAGAAAAAATCCAGATTTATGAAATTGTTTCCAAATTTCAATAGACTGATTTATTTTTGTTAACCTAAAATGCGAACTAAAAGAAAGCAATTTGCATAATTGTTTTTTTCTGAAGCAGAAAAAAATGTATTTTCGGGGCTGGTCTGCAACGTCTCAAGAATTTGTTGCCACATCGGGGTATACATTCTTACTTTTAGTGATAAGAGTACTACTTAGGTGGATTTAAACATTGCATGTTATATCCGGGGAAGCAGCGATTGAAATAATAATAAAGACGGAGTACGGAGCCACTACGTAGCAGAGTTGAAACAAAACCTCGTAAATAGGTTGCCAACTCACGAAAACAAAATTACCGGCACACCCTCAAAATTCTCTGTACAAATGAGAAAATGAAGACTGTATTTACCAGCAATTGCCACTTGTTTAAAATTATCGAAACAGATGAATAATACTGGATATTAATCTTTGTGGAACAATATTTGATTCATAAAATGAAATTTACTCTGTAAACTTACACTTCAAACAAAGGAAATTGCTTTAGAAAGTCATTTTGTACTCTCAATAAAAGTATAAAATTCTTTTACAATCAAATATAAGTGTTATTAAATTCGTTATGTTAAATAAATAAAAAAAACTGCCATACATTAAAAAAATATCGATAATGTATAATACAACGGAAATTTGTGTTTGTAAAGGCACTGTTGAAAAATGTCGATGTTCAATGTTATATTCTGGATTGCAGATTACAAAATACCGGTCAGAAGGGGGCTAATAAGAAGTTTGTACCGGTGACCGGCCTTAATCAAAATCACAGCAAATACCGGCCAGTTAGCAACTCTACTCGTAAATCAGAATGATGAATGCTCCAAAATACTTCACCATGCATTCTATAGTTTCTGCAAAATGAGTTTAATGCAGATGATCAAATAAAACAAAATACTGTGTTACAGTTTTCCCTTGAACAGTATACTTTGTACGAGATGAGAATAACCGTTTCTGCGAAAGATAGAAAGTAAAAAATAAATTTTTCTTATAAGGAATCAGCTCACGTAAGAAATAACGAATAAGTTTAGTAATAAGAGCCAAGGAGTGATAAACTAACTCAGTAATAATGATTGCAAGTATAAATATAAACATAAAAAAACAAAAAAAAAATATAATTCCATCATCGTTAGAATAACATGAATATAGTGAATCACACGATAGTGTGAACATGCCAAATCACACAATAGTGTGAACAAAGTCCTGTTAGAAAAATACTCCATAAATGTGACACATTTTTTTATGTTTCTACCATTTATACAGTCCCCCACATTGTTTTCGTTCTGGCGGCGCCATTAACTGTGTACAAACGAAAATTACGCCTGCATATTTCTGTACAAACGATTACGACAATTTGTGATTGAATTGGGCATGATGGACGGGGTACCATTTAGAAAGACCCCACATAAATATCTTTCTGGCGTCGCCTTTAATTGTGTACAAAGGAAAATTTCGCGTGCACATTTCTGTACAAACTAAGTACAAACAATTGCGACAATTTGTGATTCAATTGGACATGGTGGGGGGGACTAACAATCAGAAAGCCTCCACTTTGTTTTCGTTCTGCCGGCGCACCTAATTTTGCTCAAACAAACATTTCTCCTGCACATTTCTGTACAAACGATGCACAAACGATTGCGACAATTTGTGATTGAATTGGACATGGCCGGGGGCTACCACATAGACAGCCCCACTTTGTTTACTTACTGGCGGCGCCTTTAAATGTGTACAAACAAACATTTCGCCTGCACATTTCTGAACAAAGTACAAACGATTGCGACAATGTGTGATTCAATTGGATATGTTGGAGGGGTATTACTTAAAAAGCACCCTACTTTGTTTTCGTTCTGGCGGCGTTCCTAATTGTGCATATACAAACATTTCGCCTGCACATTTCTGTACAAACGACGTACAGACGAATGCGACTATTTGTGATTGAAATGAACATAGTCGGGGGCTACCACTGAGATAGCCCCCACTTTGTTTTCGTTCTGGCAGCGCCTTTAATTGTGTGCAAACAAACATTTCGACTGCAAATTTCCGTACAAACGAAGTACAAACGATTACGACAATTTGTGATTCAATTGGACATGTTGGTGGGAAGCTACCACCTAGACAGCTCCCACTTTGTTCACGTTCTGGCGACCCCTAATTATGTACAAACGAAATTTTTGCCTGCATATTTCTGTACAAACGACGTACAAACGATTGCGACAATTTGTGATTGAATTGGACATGGTTGGGGCTACCACTTAGACAGCCCCCACTTTGTTTTCGTTCTGGCGGCGCCCCTAATTTTGTACAAATAAACATTTCGCCTGCCCGTTTCTGTAAAAAAGAAGTAAAAACGATAGCGACAATTTGTGATTGAATTGGACATGGTCGGGGGCTACCACTTAGACAGCTTCCTCTTTGTTTTCGTTCTGGCGGTCCCTAATTGTGTACGAACTAACATTTTGCCTGCACATTTCTGTACAAACGACGTACAAACGATTGCGACAATTTGTGATTGAATTGGACATGGTCGGGGGCTACCACTTAGAAAGCCCCCATTTTGTTTTCGTTCTGGCAGCGCCCCTAATTGTGTACAAATATACATTTCGCCTGTCCGTTTGTGCACAATAAAAGTACAAACGATTGCGACAATTTTTGATGGAATTGGACATGGTCGGGAGCTACCATCAAGAGAGCCACCACTGTTTTCGTTCCGGCGGCGCCCTTAATTGTGTACAAACGAAACTTTTACCTGCATACTTCTGTACAAACGAAGTACAAACGATTGCGACAGTTTTTGATTGAAATGGACATGTTGGTGGGAAGCTACCATTTACACAGCTCCCACTTTGTTCCCGTTCTTGCGACACCCCTAATTGTGTACAAACGAAAGTTTTGCTTGCAGATTTCTGTACAAACGACGTACAAACGATTGCGACAAATTGTGATTGAACTGGAGATGGTCGGGGGCTATCACTTAGACAGCCCCCACTTTATTTTCGTTCTGGCCGCGCCCCTAATTGTGTACAAATAAACATTTCTCCTGCCCGTTTCTGCACAAGCGAAGTACAAACGATTGCGACAGGTTGCGATTGAATTGGACAGGTTGATGGGAAGCTACCACTTAGACAGCCCCAATTTGTTTTCATTTTGGAGGCGCGATTCATTGTGTACAAATGAAAATTTCGCCTGCACATTTCTGTACAAACGACGTACAAAATATTGCGTCAATTTGTGATTGAATTAAACATGGGCGGGGGCTCCCACTTAGACAGCCTCGCACTTTGTTTTCGTTCTGGCGGCTTCCCTAATTGTGTACAAATAAACATTTCGCCTGCACATTTCTGTATCAACGAAGTACAAACGATTGCGAAAATTTGTGCTTGAATTGGACATGGTGGGGGGCTACCACGTAGACGTCCCCCATTTTTTGTGTTCTGGCGGCGCCCCTAATAGTGTACAAAAAACATTTCGCCTGCAAATTTCTGTACAAACGAAGTGAAAACGATTGCGACAAATTGTGATTGAACTAGAGATGGTCGGGGGCTATCACTTAGACAGCCCCCACTTTGTTTTCGTTCTGGCGGCGCCCCTATTTTGTACAAATAAACATTTTGCCTTCACATTTCTATACAAACGAAGTACAAACGATTGAAATAATTTGTGATGGAGTTGGACATGTTGGGGGGCTACCACTTAGACAGCTCCCATTTCTTTCTGTTCTGGCGGCGCCCCTAATTGTGTACAAACGAAAATTTCGCCTGCACATTTCTGTACAAACAAAGTAGAAACAATTACGACAATATGTGATTGAATAGGACATGTTGGTGGGGGGCTACCACTTAGATAGCCCCCAATTTTTCGTTCTGGGGCGCCACTATTTGCGTGCGAACATACATTTCGCCTGCACATTTCTGTACAAACGAAGTACAAACAATTGCTGCAATTTGTGATTCAATTGGACTTTGGGGGAGGCTACCACTTAGACAGTCCCTAACTTTTTCTGTTCTTGCTGCGCCCCTAATTGTGTACAAACGAAAATTTGGCCTGCACATTTCTGTAAAAACAATGTACAAACGATTGCGATAAATTGTGATTCAATTGGACCTGGAAGGGGGCTACCACTTAGACAGAACCCACTTTGTATTCGTTCTGGCGGCGCCCTTCAGGTTGTTCAAACAAACATTTCGCCTGCACATTTTCGTACAAACGATGCACAAACGAATGCGACAACTTGTGATTGAATTAGACATGATGCGGGGGCTACCACTTAGACAGTCTTCATTTTTTCTGTTCTGGCGGCGCCCCTAATTCTGTCCATACGAAAATTTCGACTGCACACTTTTGTACAAACGAAGTACAAACGATTGCGACAATTTGTGATTGAATAGGACATGTTGGTGGGGGGCTACCACTTAGACAGCTCCCAATTTATTTTCGTTCTCGCGGCGCCCCTAATAGTGTAAAAACAAAATTTGGTCTGCACATTTCTGTACAAACTGTGTACAAACGATCGCTGCAATTTGTGATTCAATTGGACATGGTAGGGGCTACCATTTAGGGGAACTCCCTCGAGAGGAATCACTCTACTTATTTATTGCAAACAGCAGAACTTAAAAATTCGCATTCGTCCAAAGTTATCGTGTGATGTAACAGCCGTTTGTATGTACGTACTAATATCGATAAGTTCCACTACGCGATCCCAATTATTACTTCATATACCCGCGCCTCACACACACACACTAGCATATGTACACACGAAAGCATACACGGTAGTATCCACATGCTTACGCAGGAAACTAGAAACAAACACACACACACACACACGGAGAGAGAGAGAGAGAGAGAAAGAGAGAGGGCGAGAGAGAGAATATCTTGTTGCACCTTTATACTGAATGCACCATTACTCACAAAATCAGTTAAAAAAGAAAAAGGAAAAAAGTTGGAAATGAAACTTTCAAAAGTTTGTACCACTGCTGCGTGTCACACATGAGATTGTTCCATAATGATTGATTCAAATATGATGTATATGGGTTTCTTAATGGTAGTATAACAAAATGCCTTCAAATTGACCATTAAATAAAAAGTGAAATTTATTTCTCAAATTTTGTAAAATCGAAGTCGGGGGCATTATGGTAACAGTCTACAATAACAATATATGCAAATAAATATTAATATACTTCACGTTTTCCAGTGGGTGCAAGAAACCTTCGAATAGTGTTTGTTGTCATAAGCATTAGCTGATGTAAATATATATATATATATATATATATATATATATATTGCATATAAGGAATGATAATGACTCGAACTAATAGCATCTTGTGCAAGAAGAATATGTATCGACAATGTGCAAAAATATATAATAATCTAACAATGTCACTAAATAACTACTACATAGATATTCAAATAAAACTAGCAATTATATAATGTTACTTCTAAACTTCTGATTAAATCAACAATACAAGGATAATCAACATTAACCTGTAACATAAATTGCGCAACTAGTCTCTCCTCTCTTTTGTAAATCAAGAATAATATACATATAATTATGAAATAATAATATCATAACTACATTATCATCTGTAATCAAAGCAATATTACGTTCGTAATAGTATATTAATAAGGAGTAGTACAGAGCATAACTCAATAACATTTTGATAGATTCAGATTCAGAGGCTACTAGGAGGGGCTCTTAGTCACAAACTTTCAGGCTGTGGAGCACATATTCCTTATTAGCCAGTAGAATAAAATTGTTTTAGTGGAACTTTTCTCAATGAATGTTAAGTAATAATTTTTATTTTTGTTTTCAGAGTATGGAAAGCTCATGACTTATTCATTTATTCTAATGCATAATACAATTTATTTACGTATTATTTTTATTATTATTATTATTATTATTATTATTATTATTATCCCTTAGATGATCAGTATAGACCCTTATTACTATAATCCCATCTACAAGGAACAAGGTTAGTAACCAATTGAATTTCATGCCCTCTTATTTTTCGTGACACTACTAATCATAACACTGTTTCATTTGTCTATATTTTATTTTGAACATTAACTTGAAAGCAATTTCATACTTTTTCTTTCATTTTACAATTTATGAACACTCATCGTCCTTTTGCTTTATATAACATCCACAACGTAAATGTGCATATTTTTGATAACTTTCAGTGGCTAATTACTGCTGAAAATTCAAGGCTGTTATGATATTAACATACCCTTCAAGGATATTTTCAAAACAGATCTAAGAATTCCTTTACCCAAAGTTCGACTAATGATCTCACGGAATATGGAAACGTACACAATTGTTCTACACGAGGATGAAGCATACAGTGATTCATGATTGGTTATCATATGATATAAAGGAATATGAATTATTATATCAGTCCCTTTTATACACTTTTATTTGCTTAGTTAACTCTTCTAATAACTATTTACCTGTGCATTATAGACATTATTAGTAAAAGGAAAGAAAATTAAAATAAAAGGAATACAATGAATAAGATAATAAAAAAACATCCCAATACTCGCTTATTTTTGAGTTTTATCTATAGGTCTGACATATTGAGAGTTATATCCTTATTGTTAATCTGTCTTCCACTATTATTCTCGGTTATTCACGGTATCTTCCATTGGTAATCTGTCTATCACGGCTAGCCTCTATTATTATAATGACCTCTTATGCCACGGCCTCTATTATTATAGAATCATTGTCCTCCATGAATTATCACCACACTCTTTCGACTGATTTTAACTTGGGTTGACTATATTTCATATTATGGAGCTCCAAGGGAACATCAAAGAGGGCACGTAAACCTGCTTAAACCTTAGCAGATCCATTCAACTTTAGTCAATCAACTTTATTTACACACGACCTGGCTCACAAGTAAGATATTTTCCAGCGCGCGGGATTCAAACCTTCTAATATTTATCGCTTCCACTCATATTAAAATCTAGTTTGTTACATACTCTTTGAAGTGCATAAATAATTCGGAAAACTTTCATTAGATGTTTTCTAACATCTTGCCAATAAGACAAGTGGTTCAGTAAGCTCAGCTGAGGCTGCGAAGGCAAAAGCCTATCTGGACCCAAGGTTACTAGAGAACAGATTGCCTCGAAACTCTTCGGATTTCGTTCGGAGGAAGTCGGTGAAGATCGTAATACGTCACCCGTACACCAAACGCTTTGAAGACACTTGAAAAGTCTATGATCATCCTACAGTTTTAGATGCACTAAGTAGAAGTAGAATGATAATTTTATGCAATAATCCTGGCGTACTCAAAATTAACAAAAACACAAATACTGCCGAAAATAAAGAATTTATTTTAAGCAAATTTCTTTTAAAATGTGGTGTTGTATGTACCGATGAAATGCTGAACACAATGGCCGAAGACAAAGATGTTATTAAGTCAAATGTGTTACAATGAGACACAATCAGCAATGGAAGAAGACGGACTCGGACTGGAATAATAATAATAATAATAATAATAATAATAATAATAATAATAATAATAATAATAATAATAATAATAATAATAATAATAATAATAATAATAAGGAAATGCAAAAAATACACCCTCATTTAAGTAATTAATGCAATAAAAAGGTTTGCGTTCATCACTCTTCACCATCATCGATTCAAAGCAGTGGTGTAGCCACGGGTGGCATCGGGGCCAGACCCCCCAAATGATTTCCTGGACCACCGAAATGACCAGCTTTTAAAACACCATCGTCAGATTACCTCGCTTCAGTTATTTAAAAATAACAAAGTATATATAATTAATAATCGGTAAATTATTTACCGATCGAACAGTATGGTATCTCTTCCGTGTAACGAATGACCAAATGCAGAGCTTGCTGCCACATTTACTACAATCGATTGATCTAGTATTCTTGTGCGGATCATGTCCAATATGAAACATGAAAATATTTTCTATAGGCCTATTTTAAAATAGTTGTCATTCTATGCTAATACGTAAATTTGTATGGTGGTTTTAGTCAAGAATAATAAATAGATATTTTTGTCAAGAAATCTTAAAGAAATTATGCGAAATTTCCAGGAAAATCACACTTATGTAAATAGGTTCTGTGTAAAGGGGCTTAAATTGTAATAGTTATTCACAAAGGCATAACATTTGGTCCGGAGCTGTCGTTCTTGGTAAAGCATAATAAAACAATTTGGTACATAATATTTATGTAGAAAAAGCAAAAATCAAAGCTTTAAAAAAAAGTGTTTTTTGCTTTCCGGACGGAAATGAAAAATTTCCTTTTTTAGGCCTCAAAATCATTAGCTGTAACACTTTTTTTGGCTTGGTAAATTTTAAATTATCTTCCCCCCGCAAAAATGAAGGGGCCCTCCTAGATAAGTCTGCTGCTTCAACCCCTGATTCAAAGCTTATCTCATGGCCATCTCACACAGTCTACTGAAGAGTGATTTCGTGCGTGAAAGATATGCAAGAATAGTTTTCATTTTACCATGGAAGAACAGTGTGTAGGTGAAAAGATACCATGAGATGTTTAAAGAGCCTTATTTGTAGGAGTAATGATAATGTGACTTATAAAATAGTGACTACATTTGTGCGAATGAGAACATATGCAAGAATTAAGTTTTTGAATAGTTTGGGAAAACGGAAAAAGTTTCTAGGCCTCAGGAGTTTGAAAAGTTTCTAGGCGGTAAGAAGAGGAGGAAGCTCTCAGGACAAACGGGAGAAAAAGCTCAGGAAACTTACCAGTGAGATAAAGTTTCTAATAATAGTATATTATCGTAAAACACAATTATTATTATTATTATTATTATTATTATTATTATTATTATTATTATTATAAATTCTGTTCTCGATCATTATTCTATTTAGTAAATTACAGACATTTAAGTTTCATTCTGCATGCAAGCAAAGAAAAAAAATACTATGTAACGTTAATTCAGTATAGAACTTCTCACGCGAAGACCCTCTTTGCGAGGTGGGGAAAAAAGCAGACGACAATTTTTTGCGCGCTTCTCGGGTCTATAAGTGACGTCATTCCGGGACAGCCTATGACCGTGCAGCATGGTTAAGAGGCAACCTGTTCTCTAGTAACCTTGATCTTGACCTACAAAATACAAAGGATTATCCTGGTTTAATTATTATTGTCTCCTTGTAATTATATTCTCATTAATGCGATTTTCAATCCTTCTAACGGAAGTTTTACCTTTAAGAAAATAAAAAATAACTTTTCTTTTTCGAACCACTTTTCTCTATTTCTTTTCTTTCTCTTGTTATTTTTCTTTTCGTCTGTCTGTCTGTCTGACCATTAGTCTGTCTCTCAACACCAGCAATGTAATACCTACTTAGGAACCAATTTGTTTCTTTAGTTGTATATATATTTTTCTTGTTCTCTTTTTCTTTCTATTCTTTGTAGCAGGGTTTCCGACCATGCATGGATTTCAAAATAATCATGTACTCTTCTAAACATCTCTTTTCTCTATTTATTCTTCCTATACACATAGATATATTTACGTAATTTGTTAGATACCTATTTACTTGTTTATTTATTTATTTATTTATTATCAATATAACATTTCTTTCAGAAAGCTTGCTACATCATTGAATTTTACGTTAGAAGTTCCTACTCCTATCGCTATAACTGATTAATTTAATATATTTTAATTAGCCTTTGGGGTGAGAGTTAATTTAACAAAATCGATGAGGTTTGGAACTAGAGAACTTGAGTAATACAACTTCATCCGTTCAATATTATTATCCTTTTTGCTACACTTTGCATACATTAAAGAAATAACCCCGGCTTAGTTCCCAAATTTCTAATGAGGACTAAATCATTTTCCTTCTACGTATGGGCTTTCTTATGTTTCTCAAGTTTGGCTTTTTGTTTTTACTGCTGACTAATTTGAGCTAATTTCCTTATACAACTAAGATTCTTTTTCATGAGTTTCCATACGGGGTTCGGTATGGTGTCACGAGTTCGATACCTAATTCAGCCTTTCTACCAAACACCAATTCAAAAGGAGAACAAGGATGGTGTTCATGTTTCGTAGTATTATAAGAATAACAAGCAGTTCTAACAAATAGAGACCAATCTTTTTGAGAAGTAGACACATATTTCTTCAAATAATTTGCCACAGCATGATCACATTAGTCCATTCGTGAATTTGTTCTAGGATGATAAGTAGCACTAAACGTTTGATGTATACCTAGTACAGTCATAATTGTGCTAGTTACTTGTGCGTGGAATGTAGAACCAAGGTCTGACAATATATGGCGGGGTGGACCAAAATAACAAATTAAATCCTCTAACAAAAACTTTGCCACATTCGTTGCTGTTATGTTTTTAAGGGTCGTGCCACTACATAGTTTGAAAACACATCGGCAGGGGTGATGACATATTTCTAACCATTAGAGGAGGGCAGTGGGCCCAACACTTCCAAATTTAACGTACGAAAAGGAGCTATTGGTTTAATTGGTTCATGCAACCCTAATGGTTTAGCGGTTGGGTATTTTCGTTTTTGACATTCACGACATGTCTTAATATACTTTTTGATATCAGATCCCATTCGAGGTCAATAAGATCGCTCATTGATATGAAAAAAAACACTTTGCTCTCTCCAAGATGCCCGCTTTCTACACATGATGTATGGCTAGCATATAAAATTTCAGGCACCATACAACGTGGAACACATTGTTTTAATTCGTTATTGGCTTTACGATATAATACCTCGTCTACTAATAGATAAGGACGACCCTCATTATTAGTAGGATCAGATCTTACTAATTCGCGTATTCTACCAAAATATACGTCTTCTTTCTGTGCCCTGATTTTTCTTCCCCATCTTATTCCACAAAATTTGTGGGTGGTACTAAACACGAGTAAGATCGATGTAAAACGTCATTCGGTTCCACATAATAATTTCCAAATATAGAATAACTTGGCTTAATTTTTACTAAACCAACTTTTCCAGCAGGTATTTGCATGCACTCTACTGTTTTGATTAGATTACGCGATGATTGAGTTTCAATACAATTGATTCTTAAAATAGGACATTCATTTTCCGGTTGTGAATTGAGAAAAACATCTTCAGATGAGGAAACTGAATCATTGAGCTCTAAACTTTTTTGAGTCACTTCAGCGTTCATAGGCGGTACTGATGTTGTGCTAATATGTCTATTTGTCCGAGGTTTACTATTTTTGTTGAAAAATTGAACATGTGATAGATTTAATACTGTTTGTTCCTTGCGGCTTGGCAAATAGTGAAATTGAAACTTCATGTTTGGCTCTCTTTGATTGCCGTAAATAATTAAAGACTGTAACCCTATACCGTACGTGTAACGCTGAATGAAGTCTATTCCTAGAACCATTTTCTCGTGTAGTTGATACTGTTTAACTAACGCTACGTTTAACCATAAACGACGCGATCTTCGACTATAGGTTCCAACTTGGAAACTTAACCGAACCACGGGGAGTGTTGAGTTAACTTATCCCCTAATGTGCGCAATCGTATTGTGGCACGCATTCGCTTAGCAACTGGAAAATTTTGAGGAATCATTTCGTCAGTCAAAACAGAGATCTGCGAAAAAGTGTCTAACAATGCATCTAGTTTTCTATTAAAAATTCGAATTGGAATCGTGGGAAATCTGTGATGACACAATTTCGTTTGAGCTCTTTCACTTCAATTGGCCTACCATCTCTCTCGATTTCACGCTTATATGTCCACATTCTCTTAACAAACGAATAGTTTCTAACACCCATATAAGGTTTTAAATGATGTGTTCTTTATAATTCTCTACATTTTTTCTTCATTTCCCGATGAGATTCTGTATAAATGTCAGCTAAATACAGTAATCGTAACACATGAATAGCTTGATCTATTGCTGATACTTCCTTTAATACTGAGGCCTGGACATAATTTGAAGGCAATTCCTTATACAAAAGGCGTAACAATTCTCTCTCTCCCATTTTAGGTCTTACGAACTTCCAGTCTCGTATTAAAGTATATACGAAGTTATCAGGGGGGAAACGAGTAGGGAGTAGGTTTCTCTTTAATTTTTGCTCAAGCTGCCCTTTATACAAATCGTCAGGGAATCGCTCGAGAAATCATTTGCTCTAATTCCCGAAACTGCAACTATTGAATGGCTTCTTTATGACATAAGAACCAATCAAGAGCCGAATTTTTGAGACAGGACGCTAAATAAATTCATTGCTCCTGGTCGAACCAAGTGAGAGCACGAGGTATGGTTTGATATTCGTCAAGGAATCTGGAAACAGATTCGTTAGGACTTCCTGTAAATTTCGGCAATTTCAATACCGGTACACTGGCTACTCGATCGTCCGTTTCTTCCCACGCACTAGATTCATCAAGATTTTGCCTATTTTCTACTTAGGGTTTCTTTCGAATGGGGTGCATTAACTTCTATTGACTTATTCACGTCCAAGGGTATTGAATCCTCTGAGGGAGTCTTCACTTAGTGATTATTTAAAATTTCTAGCCTAATATTATTATATAACAAAGGTGCAAGTGCGTTATCGGCAGTGGGACAATATTTCACTTGAGGAGGGTGAAAAGCAATTTGCGGATATTTAGGAAAACTTAGATTTTAGTAGTAGAAAATGGATCGATCTGGGCCAACATAGGACAACATAGAACAACCTAGAACAACTCACGAGCCCCTGGGAAATTGACCACCGAACACCGTGAGCCCACGGTCTTTTACGACCTCCATTTTAGGGTGAATTTATTCCCTTTTATGAGCACTTTTTAGGGGGTGTATTCGTTCTCTTTTACGAGCACTTTTTAAGGGGTGAACGCGTTCTCCTTTATGAGCATATTTTCCAACCCCTACGAACACATACCATAACAAGGGTATACTCGTTCTCCTTCATGAGCATTTTTTCAACATAGCAGACAATGAACATAGCAAAGGAGTACGAACACACAACATAGAAGGGGTGTATTCATTTCCCAACCCCTACGAACATCCGACTACGTAACATAACAGAACAGCATATAACACATAAGAGTAGGTATCACACAACAGAACAGACTCGTTCTCTTTTATGAGCACATTTTTCAACCCCTATTTTAACATAGCAGAGCTAATAAAAGAGCATGGCTTATTTTCCAACCCTTATTTTAACATAGCAGAAATTACACTGAGACTATGAACACACAGCAGAACATAAGACTACATATCATTCCCTTTTATGAGCATATTTTTCAACCCTTATTTTAACATAGCAGAAATTACACTGAGACTATGAACACACAGCAGAACAAATAATACATAGCACAGCTAATAAAAGAACATGGCTTATTTTCCAGCCCCTATTTTACCATAGCAGAAATTACACTGAGACTATGAACACATAGAAGAGACTACGTTATATAGCAAGGGTGGACTCGTTCCCTTTTATGAGCACATTTTTCAACCCCTATTTTAACATAACAGAAATGACATAAGAATACGTAACATAGCAGATAACTCATTCCAACCCCTATTTTAACATAACAGAAATGACATAAGAATACATAACTCATTCCAACCCTTATTTTAACATAACGAGCAAAGATTACAATCGAACACCCCACGGTCTACAGATAATCATTTTAGAGGGTGTATTCATTCATTCTCTTTGATTGCCATTTTTTCCACCCCTAATTGAAATTACATAAGAGAGCAGATAATACATAAGATTCGTTCCCTTTTATGAACACTTTTTAGGGGTGAACTCGTTCCCTTTTATGAGCATATTTTCAACCCGTATTTGTACATTTTAACATAGTAGAAATGACATAAGCATGTCCTCCAACTACTGACCATCGTGAACAAAGGTCAAACTCAAAAACAAAACAACGTATCGAGGTGCTGTTTCCACATTTAGTAAAATTCCAAAATAATGACAATCGAGGTCAAAGGTCAAAACTCGAAAACGGAGCCACATACTCAGGTGCTGTTTCCACATTTAGTAATTGGTCATCAACTACTAAAAGTTCCAAAATAGTGGCCATCGAGGTCAAAGGTCAACATGCTTAAAACCTAATCACTCGAAAATGGATCCACATATTGAGGTGCTGTTTCCACATTTAGCAATTGGTCATCAGGTACTACAAGTTCCAAAATAGTGGTCATCGAGGTCAAAGGTCAACATACTTAAAACCTAATAACTCGAAAATGGATCCACATATTGAGATAGAGTTTCCATATTTAGTAATTGGTCATCAACTGCTACAAGTCCCAAAATTAGTGGTCATCGAGGTCAAAGGTCAAAATACTTAAAACCCAATAACTCGAAAACGAAGCAACGTATTGAAGTGCTGTTTCCACATTTAGTAATTGATCATCAAATACTACAAGTTCCAAAATAGTTTCCATCGACGTCAAAGGTCAAAATACTTAAAAAAATAATAACGCAGAAACGGAGCCACATATTGAGATGGTGTTTCCACATTTAGTAATTGGTGATCAAGCAGTCCAAGTTCCAAAATAATGACCATCGAGGTCAAAGGTCAAAATACTTAAAACCTAATAACTCGAAAATGGATCCACATATTGAGGTGCTGTTTCCACATTTAGCAATTAGTCATCAGGTACTACAAGTTCCAAAATAGTGGCCATCGAGGTCAAAGGTCAACATACTTAAAACCAAATAACTCTTAAATGGATCCACATATTGAGGTGCTGTTTCCAAATCTAGTAACTGGTCATCAACTACTACAAGTTCCAAAATAATGATCATCGAGGTCAAAGGTCAACATACTTAAAACCTATTAACACGAAAACTGAGCCACATATTGAGATGCTGTTTCCACATTTAGTAATCGACCACTAACAAGTACAAGTTCCAAAAATAATGACCATCGAGGTCAAAGGTCAAAATACTTAAAACCCAATAACTCGAAAACGAAGCAACGTATTGAAGTGTTGTTTCCACATTTACCAAGAGGTCATCAACTAGTACAAGTTCCAAAATAATGACCATCGAGGTCAAAGGTCAAAACTCGAAAACGGATCCAAGTATTGAGGTGGTGTTTTCCAAATTTGGTAATTGGTCATCAACCACTACAAGTTCCAAAAATAATGACCATCGAGGTCAAAGGTCAATCTCGTAAATGAAACCACATATTGAGATAACGTTTCCTCATATAGTAAATTTGTTTGATCTATTCAATTTTGTACAAAGCAGAAAAAAAGTGAAGAAGGAATAAATTTGAGAACACAATTTTAACTAGCGCAGAATTTCTGTACCTTTTTGGGCTATTCAAAAGAAAGCAAAGATACGCCATATTAACTAGCTGAGAATTAATTAAGCAAAACGAAGAAGGCGAACATGGACCATTTTACTCAAATTTGGATGGAGTATTTATATTTGTATGAACCAGAAAAAAATGAAGAAGGTTCAATATTTCTGAACAATTTTGTACAATCAAAATAATCACAAGAAATTCAAAGAAGGGTCATTTTATACCTTTTTGTGCTATTCAAATAATAGAGGCAACAAATTTCAGTGGTCTATTTTATTTTTTTTACCAATCAGAAGAAAAGCAAAGATATGCCATTCTCAGACTTTTATACCATTTTGTACTACTCCAATAAAGGAAGGAATACCAACCAGCAAAAAAGAAGTGAAGATCAGGTGGATTATTTTCTTTTGTACCAACTGGAAAAGAGAAGAAGAGCTACTTTAACTAGCCCATTATGTACTGTTTAAACAAGTTCATAATTTCGATGTTTTACTTTCTAAACCAACGGGAAAAAAATGAACTGGCTGAATATACGAAACAATAAATTTAAGTGACCTATTCAATTTTGTACCAATGCTTAAATGTCATTTTTAACTGGTTCAGAATTTTATTACTCAAATAAACAATGGAATATTTAGTTTTGTACCACCGAGAAAAAACAAAGAATATTGTACCATTTTGGAGTTTTCAAATAAACAAAGGACTTATAATTTGTGTCAACTCTAAAAAGGATCATTTTAACTAGCTGAGTATTTTATATCATTTTGTATTTTTTCAACAAGCAAAAGGAAAAAGCAAAAAAGGATCATTTTAACTAGTCTAATAAACGAAGGCATATATATGAGTGAGACCAGAGAAAAACCGAAGAAGGCCCATTTTAACTAACGGAGAATTTCTGTGCCTTCTTGTCCTATTTAAACAAACGATGAGATAAATTTGAGTGACCTGTTTTTTGTACTAACCAGAAAAAGCGAAGAAGGTACCTTTGTACTAGCCCAATGAACGAAAGAACAAATTTGGGTGTTCTACTTTTTTTATACCAAACAAAGAAGAACCATTTTAACTTGTTGAGTATTTTATACCATTTTGTACTACTCAAATAAACGAAAGAATAAGCGAAAAATGACCTTTTTAACTAGCGCAGAATTTCTGTAACGCAAAAATTAATTTGGATAGAGTAACAAGAAAGAAAGCAAAGATATGTCATAGTAACTATTTAAATAAACGAGGGGATAAATTTAAGTGATCTATTCCATTTTGTACCAAGGAGAAATGCCATTTTTATCTAGCGTAGAATTTCTAGTGCATGTTGTATTATTTAAACAAAACGAAGGGCTAAATTTGAGAAAGCGGACATGAACCATTTTACTCAAATTCGGATGGAGTATTTAGCTTTGTATGAACCAGAAGAAAAAAGTAAAGAAGATCCGTTTTAACTAGTTCAATATTTCTGTATAATTTTGTACTACCCAAATAAACGAAATTTTATATTTGACCAATCAAGAAAATCAAAGAAGGGTCATTTTAACTAGCCAAGCAAAAAAAGGAAAGAATTAACACTTTGTACTAACCAGAAAACGAGAAGAAGAATCAGCATTCTATACTTTTTGTGCCATTTATTGGGGTGTCCTATTTCCTTTTATACCAACGAGAACCATTTTTAACTGGCTCAGAATTTTATGCCTTTTTGTAGAATTTGTATCAAACCAGAAAAAAGCAAGCAAATACCATTTTAAATAGCTCAGCATGTTATAGCTTTTTGTGTTTTTGGTCTACCCAATTTCTTGACCATGTTGTACTATTTAAAGAAACAAATGAATAAATTTGTGTGACGTATTCACTTTTATAGGAAGCAGAAAAAGGAAAGAATACATGTGAGTGGCTTAAGCAAAGAAGGTCAATTTATACCTTTTTGTGCTTGACCTATTGAAGAATGAATAAATTTTGTTTGTAATTAAAAAAGCGGAGAAGGTCTACTTTCTGTACAAACCAGAGAAAAACAAATTTGTCTAACCTATTCACTTTTATAGCAAAGCCCCTTTTAGTTTTATACCAACCATGAAGGTCCATTATACCATTTTGTATTACTCTATTTCATTTTTGTAACAATTAGAAGAAACCAGCTCAGAATTTTATACCTTTGTGGTGTTACATTTTGTATATTTTTGTGTCATTAACTACATATTTGAACGTAAGATTTAATCAACCACAATTGCGTTATAATTGTGTAGAAAAGACTACATAGCAATTAGCGTTCTAAAGAAAATTGATGAATGACGACACATCATAACAGCATACTTGTCCATTTTGAATCACAGCAGAAGAACAGATTATATCAAAGTAAGAGAAGTTTTCAAAGTTCCATGTTGCTGCAGATATTTAACAGTTGTATTGCTAGTATAGTGTGGGTCCTACGGTACTGCGTATTGCTCAACGATTCAATTCCTTCCTCGTCTAAGTTCAAAAAGACAAATATATATTTTTGCATTTATGTATTTTATTATAATGGAATATAAGTTTATGGAGTATATTTGGAAAATAATAGAACATACATCATGATGTTATATTACCTTGAAAACATATTATTAAACACGGGGAATGCATAGAATGTTTTTATTGTAGATACATAAAATTATTTATTTGATTGGTTTTTGCTGAAGAGCAGAAAAATTACTAGCATGGAAATTGTTTATGTTTTTCCTAGAGAAAAAGAAATTCAGCGTGAAAACGAAAAAAATATACTGTTAATTCACCCGTCTGACCCCGATTTGCCAGATGAATTACGTGATAAAGTGAGAATCATATGTCCAACACAGGAAATAGAAGATGTGTATTATTTTAGACGCTATAATAAATATAATGATGAAATACTCCCGGAAAGTGATGATGACAGTGTTTCCAATATTACCTGTTTTGAACTGGAAGCTAATGAGTGCGGGTGTACTAGTGAAAGTTTTAGTCATACATGTGTTATACAATTATTTAATGAGTATACACCAAATTCAGTATTATTATGTGAAGCATGTTCTAAACATAATGAGAATGAAAAAGATCACAAGTGTTTGCTGCAGTATGATTACGAATTATTGCACAAGATGTGGACGATCTTAATTAAGTGTGAAATGAGAGAGAAAATCTATAATCTTTATTTAAAGAAGCATTTTAAAGGTTGTAATATTAAGAACACTTATACTGTGACGAAAAAATTTAATCTGGTATATGAATACATTACAGAGTGTGATTATTATATCAACAAAATAGTAGAAATTTTTTTAGAGAAAGATAAACAATTATTTAATTCTGTAAATGAACACTGAGCCCACTGTAGCATATGCATTTGATTGTGTAAGAATAGAAGAACTTGAACTGTTAACTTGATCAATTTGTAGTACTGTAATATTAAGAATTTAATAGATAAGTAACATTGGACTCTGGCAACTGAATTGTCAGGGAGAGTCAATTTAAATTGTTCTCTGGATGTCACAAAAATATAGAAAATGTAACACCACAAAGGTATAAAATTCTGAGCTGTTTTCTTCTAATTGTAACAAAAATGAAATAGAGTAATACAAAATGGTATAATGGACCGTCATGGTTGGTATAAAACTAAAAGGGGCTTTGCTATAAAAGTGAATAGGTTAGACAAATTTGTTTTTCTCTGGTTTGTACAGAAAGTAGACCTTCTCCGCTTTTTTAATTGCAAACAAAATTTATTCATTCTTCAATAGGTCAAGCACAAAAAGGTATAAATTGACCTTCTTTGCTTAAGCCACTCAAATGTATTCTTTGCTTTTTCTGCTTCCTATAAAAGTGAATAGGTCACACAAATTTATTCCTTTGTTTGTTTAAATAGTACAATATGGTCAAGAAATTGGGTAGACCAAAAACACAAAAAGCTATAACATGCTGAGCTATTTAAAATGGTATATGCTTGCTTTTTTCTGGTTTGAGACAAATTTTGCAAAAAGGCATAAAATTCTGAGCCAGTTAGAAATGGTTCTCGTTGGTACAAAAGGAAATAGGACACCCCAATAAAGGGCACAAAAAGTATAGAATGCTGATCCCTCTTCTCATTTTCTGGTTAGTACAAAGTGTTAATTCTTTCCTTTTTTCTGCTTGGCTAGTTAAAATGACCCTTCTTTGATTTTCTTGTGATTGGTCAAAAATAAAATTTCGTTTATTTGGGTAGTACAAAATTATACAGAAATATTGAACTAGTTAAAACGGATCTTCTTTACTTTTTTCTTCTGGTTCATACAAAGCTAAATACTCCATCCAAATTTGAGTAAAATGGTTCATGTCCGCTTTCTCAAATTTAGAACTTCGTTTTTTTAAATAATACAACATGCACTAGAAATTCTACGCTAGAGAAAAATGGCATTTCTCCTTGGTACAAAATGGAATAGATCACTTAAATTTATCCCCTCGTTTATTTAAATAGTTACTATGACATATCTTTGCTTTCTTTCTTGTTACTCTATCCAAATTAATTTTTGCGTTACAGAAATTCTGCGCTAGTTAAAAAGGTCTTTTTTCGCTTATTCTTTCGTTTATTTGAGTAGTACAAAATGGTATAAAATACTCAGCAAGTTAAAATGGCTCTTTTTGTTTGGTATAAAAAAAGTAGAACACCCAAATTTCTTTCGTTCATTGGGCTAATACAAAGGTACCTTCTTCGCTTTTTCTGGTTAGTACAAAAAACAGGTCACTCAAATTTATCTCATCGTTTGTTTAAATAGTACAAAAAGGTACAGAAATTCTCAGTTAGTTAAAATGGGCCTTCTTCGGTTTTTCTCTGGTCTCACTCATATATATGCCTTCGTTTATTAGACTAGTTAAAATGATCCTTTTTTGCTTTTTACTTTTGCTTGTTGAAATAATACAAAATGATATAAGATACTCAGCTAGTTAAAATGATCCTTTTTAGAGTTGACACAAATTATAAGTCCTTTGTTTATTTGAAAACTCCAAAATGGTACAATATTCTTTGTTTTTTCTCGGTGGTACAAAACTAAATATTCCATTGTTTATTTGAGTAGTAAAATTCTGAACCAGTTAAAAATGACTTTTCAGCATTGGTACAAAATTGAATAGGTCACTTAATTTTATTCTTTCGTATATTCAGCTAGTTCATTTTTTTCTCGTTGGTATAAAAAGGAGAACATCGAAATTATGAATTTGTTAAAATGATCCTTCTTCGGGTTTTTGTGATTGTTGGTATTCCTTCGTTTACTGGAGTAGTACAAAATGGTATAAAAGTCTGAGAATGTCATATCTTTGCTTTTCTTCTGATTGGTACAAAAATAAAATAGACCACTGAAATTTGTTGCCTCTATTATTTGAATAGCACAAAAAGGTATAAAATAACCCTTTTTTGAATTTCTTGTGATTATTTGGGTAGTACAAAATTGTACAGAAATATTGAACCTTCTTCATTTTTTTCTGGTTCATACAAATATAAATTCTCCATCCAAATTTGAGTAAAATGGTCCATGTTCGCTTTCTTCGTTTTGCTTAAATAATTCTCAGCTAGTAAATATGGCATATATTTGCTTTCTTTTGAATAGCCCAAAAAGGTACAGAAATTCTGCGCTAGTTAAAATTGTGTTCTCAAATTTATTCCTTCTTCACTTTTTTCTGCTTTGTACAAAATTGAATAGATCACACAAATTTACTAAATGAGGAAACGTTATCTCAATATGTGGTTTCATTTACGAGATTGACCTTTGACCTCGATGGTCATTATTTTGGAACTTGTACTAGTTGATGACCTCTTGCTAAATGTGGAAACAACACTTCAATACGTTGCTTCGTTTTCGAGTTATTGGGTTTTAAGTATTTTGACCTTTGACCTCGATGGTCATTATTTTTGAACTTGTACTAGTTAGTGGTCGATTACTAAATGTGGAAACAGCATCTCAATATGTGGCTCAGTTTTCGTGTTATTAGGTTTTAAGTATGTTGACCTTTGACCTCGATGATCATTATTTTGGAACTTGTAGTAGGTGATGACCAGTTACTAGATTTGAAAACCGCACCTCAATATGAGGATCCATTTAAGAGTTATTTGGTTTTAAGTATGTTGACCTTTGACCTCGATGGCCACTATTTTGGAACTTGTAGTACCTGATGACCAATTTCTAAATGTGGAAACAGCACCTCAATATGTGGATCCATTTTCGAGTTATTAGGTTTTAAGTATTTTGACCTTTGACCTCGATGGTCATTATTCTGGAACTCGCACTGGTTGATGACCAATTACTAAATGTGGAAACACCATCTCAATATGTGTCTCCGTTTCTGAGTTATTAGATTTTAAGTATTTTGACCTTTGACGTCGATGGTCACTATTTTGGAACTTGTAGTATTTGATGATCAATTACTAAATGTGGAAACAGCACTTCAGTACGTTGCTTCGTTTTCGAGTTATTGGGTTTTAAGTATTCTGACCTTTGACCTCGATGACCACTATTTTGGAACTTGTAGTGCCTGATGACCAATTGCTAAATGTGGAAACAGCACCTCAATATGTGGATCCATTTTCGAGTGATTAGGTTTTAAATATGTTGACGTTTGACCTCGATGGCCACTATTTTGGAACTTGTAGTAGTTGATGACCAATTACTAAATGTGGAAACAGCACCTCAATATGTGGATTCATTTTCGAGTGATTAGGTTTTAAGTATGTTGACGTTTGACCTCGATGGCCACTATTTTGGAACTTGTAGTAGTTGATGACCAATTACTAAATGTGGAAACAGCACCTGAGTATGTGGCTCTGTTTTCGAGTTTTGACCTTTGACCTCGATTGTCATTATTTTGGAATTTTACTAAATGTGGAAACAGCACCTCGATATGTTGTTTTGTTTTTGAGTTTGACCTTTGTTCACGATGGTCAGTAGTTGGAGGACATGCTTACGTCATTTCTACTATGTTAAAATGTTCAAATACGGGTTGAAAATATGATCATAAAAGGGAACGAGTTCACACCTAAAAAGTGTTCATAAAAGGGAACGAATCTTATGTATTATCTGCTCTCCTATGTAATTTCAATTAGGGGTGGAAAAATGGCCATCAAAGAGAATGAATGAATACACCCTCTAAAATGATTATCTGTAGACCGTGGGGTGTTCGATTGTAATCTTTGCTCGTTATGTTAAAATAAGGGTTGGAATGAGTTATGTATTCTTATGTCATTTCTGTTATGTTAAAATAGGGGTTGGAATGAGTTATCTGCTATGTTACGTATTCTTATGTCATTTCTGTTATGTTAAAATAGGGGTTGAAAAATGTGCTCATAAAAGGGAACGAGTCCACCCTTGCTATATAACGTAGTCTCTTCTATGTGTTCATAGTCTCAGTGTAATTTCTGCTATGGTAAAATAGGGGTTGGAAAATAAGCCATGTTCTTTTATTAGCTGTGCTATGTATTATTTGTTCTGCTGTGTGTTCATAGTCTCAGTGTAATTTCTGCTATGTTAAAATAAGGGTTGGAAAATAAGCCATGCTCTTTTATTAGCTCTGCTATGTTAAAATAGGGGTTGAAAAATGTGCTCATAAAAGAAAACGAGTCTGTTCTGTTGTGTGATACGTACTCTTATGTGTTATCTGCTCTTCTGTTCTGTTACGTAGTCTGATGTTCGTAGGGGTTGGGAAATGAATACACCCCTTCTATGTTGTGTGTTCGTACCCCTTTGCTATGTTCATTGTCTCCTATGTTGAAAAAATGCTCATAAAAGAGAACGAGTATACCCTTGTTATGCTATGTTTTCGTAGGGGTTGGAAAATATGCTCATAAAAGAGAACGCGTTCACCCCTTAAAAAGTGCTCGTAAAAGAGAACGAATACACCCCCTAAAAGTGCTCATAAAAGGGAATAAATTCACCCCTAAAATGGAGGTCGTAAAAGACCGTGGGCTCACGGTTTACGGTGGTCAATTTCCCAGGGGCTCGTGAGTTGTTCTAGGTTGTTCTATGTTGTCCTATGTTGGCCCAGATCGATCCATTTTCTACTACTGATTTTCAATTCAAGGTTTTTCATTTATTAACTCTTTAAGTTCTTTGCCTGAGTCATATGAGAAAGGACTTGATGTTAGTACGTCACGTGCAGTGTTTTCCTGATAGACCAGTTTCTTTGCCATCATTTAAATTTCGTCTCTCGGAATCATATTTACTTGATTCAGGTGGTGAATTTTCTGAGAGTCTACCCTTTAGGGGTTTTTCCACGTGAGGTAGTATATCAAATGGAAAATAAACTTCATCCTCCATCACTTCTGAAGCAACTATTTGCTGCTGTTCTTTTTTTCTTTACAGGTGTTGAAGCTAATTTAGGGTCAAACTCAAAATCACTCGTCATGATGCCAGGAGACTCTTCGGATGAACTACCTGCACCTTCATTAGAAGGGTTAGTCAGTTTTTCTGGCTTAAGGAAAATTGTTTGTTTCGCGACCACTGGTTTATATTGTGTACTGTCCAAGGGAGTCACGGATGGCATTTTATTACAAGTTTCTTCAAACTTAGCTAAATTTTCCTTATAGCGCTGCGTTTGCGTTATCGGTTGCCTATCCAGAGGATCCGGTAAACTATACTGTTGAAGATGGTATTTTTGCTTTTTTTGCCAGGGGATATAATTCGGAGCTCAAAGCCAGCGTGAGTGCGGCTTTCTGAGCAAGAGTTTTTCTACAATATTTTGCAACTTGCTTCACCCAAATTTGCAATCTACCATGCATGAAACATTGGTGGAGTTTTCTTAGGTTTGAAAAAGGGGAACCAATGGAAAGACATTTCGAATTACTTAATAAAAATTTTGGTTTCACTAATCGAAAAATATGGGGGGATATTTAACTATGAGCAACATAATCAAATCACTAATTGCCATTAGAATCCATAATAACACATTTGCAATAATGCGACAACTTACATAAATCTCCTCAATTAATATGCACCATGGACGTAATACCAAAACATGAACGTAAGACAACACAAAGAAGGGAGGATGTCATAGCATCACCACAATATTTTTCGTCCTGAAAAATGAAAAGAGAAGATAGGCTTTGGACGAGCCCCCATTTGTGACGATGTGCAGGTCTGTTTTTGTTTACTTAGCTCGTTAAATTCCACATTCATTAGAGAACTGCTCACGCTATAATTTAGCGGATGTCACAAAAGTATTATAATTAAATTACACCATGACTTTCATGGGAAAAGGTGGGTTAATCTAGGGAAATGATAACATAATTTCTAAAAAGTAAGTTTATTACATTACTAAAATTGTAATATACAACAACATTTAATTGAATGATTCAACAAGAATAATTTCATATTTGATAATTCATTTGATAGTTTGGTATCTTAATATAGATCGTTTGACAAGCAAGATATTTAGATATTTAAGTTATTACAGATGGAAGATGGAATGCAAGTATGTGACAACAGTTCTTAATCTTGAAAGTTTTATCTAGACAGAACATTTTCAAGTACTGCATGACATCTCTAAACTTGAAATTTCTTATGCAACAAGTGCTTATACATACCTTATGGTAGCATTCTTGTAACTCCTAAAACTCTGACGATGATTCTGTCAGGTCACAACCAACGTCTCGAATTTCTTGAACTTCAGCACCTCTGGACCCCTGAACTTCTCAACAACCGTTTGAGACCTTGAGGTCCTTTTGTATTATTTTCGAGGGACACACCCAAGCCTCGTATCAGTCAATTTATCCGTTTTGTCATCTCCACAAATATGGAACCTTATTGCTTTTTGCATTCTGATTGGCTCTTAGAGACTGCCGCACCCAGAATACGTGGCGTGACACACATGTACACACGTATACTTTCACAGCCGGATGAATTCAATAGCATGATTTCTAGACTTATCTATAGATTCCTAACTATTTAACCAATTTCCGCACATTAATGCGGCGTCACGTTGTCAATATCATGATTATGTATCCTGTAGGAGGACTATGAGTAACCTACGACAAGTAAACTTCCTACAAAACTGCGCAGCAAAAGCAACATCAGTCACCTTCATAAGAATTTGCGTATTTTCTTTCTCTGGGGCTAGCTTGTGGCAAATCAAGAGAGAAAAATGTCTTTTAAAATGCATATTAATGCAATATGATCTTTTCAATTCCTTCAATAAAGAGCAATGCAACCATATTTTTGGATTCAGCGCCACAATATGGATGTTTATACTGGGACCGTGTGTCCCAGATCCTGTGTTTTTTAATTAAATTTATATTGTAATACTTGAGATATATATATTCAAAATCAAGTCACAATTGGATATAAATGTGTAAATATGGAGATCAAACATTTTCGAAATGTAGAATTTTCAACTACTTATTGCAGAGCAATGACATGTCTTTCAGTCGGCAAAATGTCATGTCTTAAGGAGAAATTTTGCCTTGAAATTTGTCCTTTTTATCTCCTCTAACAACACATCATAAAGCTTTTTCGTGGCTAAGCGGTTACCGTACGCGCCTTTGGCGTGGGTAGCCTTGGATAGAATCCGGGCGGGAGCTCATTCGTGTTCCACGTTAATCAGTAGGTCGCGTCTCATATAGCCTCGATGCTGAAAGGGTCGTTAAGCTCATTATTAACTCAACTCATCAAAGGTTGCTATCGACATACGAAAATAGTTAGAAAATTCATTCCATCACTTATTACCTCACTAAATAGTAGCACAAACACATCAATTACAGGTCTTTGAGTGTTCAAGAAGTAAATCCATTTCATTCCTCTATACCTTCGTCTTTTAGCATTTAGGTTGAACGAGTAAAAATATAATAACTTATCTCGATCATCTATACTGTCTCTACTGTAGAAAAGATAAATCAGTTGTCCAGCAAGTAGAAAAGGTAAATCAGTTGTAGAGCAAAAAACCGATATAATGTTCGCGAAAGGAGCCGCATGCTTTGCGGCACGACATTTGTATACACGGCGCGGCGCCGTAACGGCACGGCGTGTAGTGTGAAAGAGGCGTTAAAGGAAACGATGTAGAGCAGATGGTACATAAATGATTAATATCCCAACAAGTGGAGTAACAATAGTTATTTTGAAAGTAGGCTCAGCCATAATAAAGAACATATAGGCTTAGTTAATACGGACCTTTTAGCACAAGTAGCACTGTTACCGCCAAACCAATAAGGTTACTTAAAAGGTAACCACACCGAAAAAAAATACTTAAGATTCAAAAAAGGTTTGAAAATTCTGAGACGAAACTACAACGTTTAAATACGTTAGATTTGCAGATGGTCTTGAAGTTTGAAAGAACTATCTAGCACAAGTAACTTCTAACTCAATTGAACAAACGTTGACATCCAAAGTGTTGTGAATCTAGTGATGTTCAAAAATAATTTTTAAATAGAGCAAAAAAGTCGGGCTTGGAAATAAACTTTAAGTTTAAGTACCCGAAAATGTGAGTGTAAAGAATAAATCATACGAATGGGAAAAGTTTTTTGCACTTCTATATCACAATAATCATTCACAAAAGGTTGTTATGAAGCTAGAGCAGGGTGAAAATAAACAACAAATTTTGGCGTTTGCCTGGCAGTAACACTGACAGCATTGTTATAAACGTTATTTTAAAAGACTATGTGGTGTGAAGCAAAGAGGTCAAACGACAGATTTGCCTAATACTGATTTAAAGGATGACAAGCCTAAAGCCAATATTTGTAATAGATTGGGGGGGAGTAAATAACGTCAATAAAGAAATAACAATAGCACAGTTTGACGATAGTCATACTGAAAGCCGAGATAATGTAATTGTCATCTGAGTTATATTTGAGTGCACTATGGCGTACACATTCACAAAACAGGCATTATCATTTTTCAATAGTAATATCATAAGGCTGAAAAATTCTGTAAAGAGAATTCCTTTTGTAACTATGGAAACGTAAACGTAAATAATAGAAAATGTTTGTGTTGTAAGGTTTCATTTTTCAAAATCATTTACAAATTTTATTTCCATTTGTGTAAGAAAAAAATATGTAATAATACATCTAAGCGGGACGAAATTCAAACAAAGTGAACAAATTAGTCGTGTTGTTACTACAAGTCAAATTGGTCTTATGATGATTTTCGTAGTTGTTCATCGACTCATCTATATGTTACCGGGTGTACAAGGTAAGGAAAATTTTGATTTTTTAAATTGTATTACCAAGGGGTATTGAAGGTTATAACGCGAGTGGCAGCGAAACAAGAAAGCAATCTGACATATTTTATGAATGCTGATCAAGTATATTAGTATCAAACAGTAATTATGCAAAAAATATTCCTGTTCAAGCCAATGGCTGCTTTCAAATAAGACTAAAGGAAAGTAGTATTAAAATAATTTTAGTAGTAGTATTAATATTATTAATGCATAGACTGACTTCAGTACTTATGGAAGTGTAAAAGTACATCGTTGTAAGAAGTTTGTTATCAGTTTTTAGTGATTGAGTTAGCATGCAAAGTACGGATGTTTTAATTAAACAGTGGCTACAAACTAAAATCTTTGTTAACGTGTGAAATTAAACAGGGGGAACTAAAATGGTTTAACTGCAAATGCATTAGAGCCGATTAAACTATTTACAGTATACAAGACATAAGAAGCGTTTTTATGATTTATTGGGAATCTGTTCAAAGTATTTAGAAAAGCAACACTGTTGAATATGTATTTATATAATACTGTTAGCTATAAACACCTAAAGCCAAAATACAGTTTTAAAACTTGCATTGAATATATCAGAAAAAATAAAAAATAGAGAAGAGTAAGTATTACTTTGATGCGATTTACGTATCGGCAGTTGTTATTTAAGGTTAGTGGACAATTGGATCATTGAAGAAACCTTTCGAAGATTTATATTTTAAAATATTGATAAACACAAACGTATTAAGTAATTATTAAAATGGTAATAATTATATATACATTTTGAAAATGTGTGAAACATACATTTATGTAATAGCCCTATTTTATCTATCAATCTAGCCATCTCTAATTAATTGGCAACTAATTGTCCAATAATGCCAATATTTGTTGATTTTTCTGCTTGATAAACAGTTAATATTTAGTTCTGTAGCAATTAACGTACAATAACTCTTCTCCCTATTTCAACTTAGTTTAGAAGCTGGTAGTACTTGAATATTAACGACATTGATGTGATTCAAACGTTTTGTGTGAAATTTTATTTTCCTCAATGCATGACAATTATATAAAATAATTACAATAAAATAAATCAGTTATCATAACTTCAGGACATAACTAATTATTTTGTTTAAATTATAACATCTGGTATGTGGTACGTTCTGACAGAACATATGTATATTATACTTGAATACTAAATACATATTAAGAAAATCGTGTAATAGCAATAAATAAAACTGCAGATATTTGTCATATGTTGGTAACTTCTCTGTATTATCATTACAACGTGTGATTCATGTTCTTGAAATAGTATTAGATACGTGGAAAATATCCAAAATCAGATCGTAGTTTCAAAGAAAAAAGTTGTTGTCACAGTCACAAAATATTCACGACTCCAAAGGCCAGATGAAAAAACTGATATTGTGTTTTAGGAATCCAGAACAAAACCTTTTTTTAAATATATATATTTGGTTTCAAATCAATACTCTGATATGCTTTGGTATATGGAAGTAGTCACACAGTAATCATTAGGTCTCTCTCTTTCTTTTTTTTATACTGTAAAAATATCTCTATTTTTTAAGTGGAAATAGGTATGTATGTATCTGTATTCCAACATAATTCTGGTCTGGCAAAAATGAACTGTCTTTGTAGGTATGGGGAGTGGGAGGGAATACATATAAAAATGCAACGAAACGATCTATATTAGTGGCAAATCAACAATTGTCTTGGTCTCTTTGTTAAATAATCTCAATTCCGATTCCGCTTAACTCCGATTCCGCTGCAATTTTCACCCTGGGAGTGATATTGTGAGGTACAAATATTCGAATCAAGATACATTAGTGCCAAGAGTGTACACTGAGAAAAAAAATTGTAGGTGGCGTACTTAAAAAGATAGGTTACATGCGTAATTCCTGTAGTTTTTGGACTTAACGTACAGCAAACGTATAACTGAAAACGCATGTTTTATAATACTTTCTGTATAAGTGTTTCATCTATACGTACTTTCTGTACGAAACAATGTAGACAATCAGGATCTCACATACAAATGGACGTATATAACATATAGCTGACGAAAGTAACATATGTATATGCATGTGATATACGGAAAATTGTTAGATGTCAGACATGCTGCAACGGCATGACGTAACATCTAAGGGCAGTGTCTATGTAGCATACGGATAACGTATGCTCCGTACTGATTTCTATAGTAAGCAAGAGGATACCATATATTTGTACAATATACCGCTGTCCGGACAACGGATTTTTCTCTGTGTACAAAGTAAATTCGTAACAGATGTAATGACATCTAAATCGAAATTAAGACCTAGCACTGGAAATTTCTCCTTGTTACTCCTTGAAAATATGGAAAGCGCAGGCATAAAATGACAAAAAAAGACCGATATTAGTGTCTAATCTATAAATATTGGGGTGTTTAGATAAAGAGTAGCACTCCAGATGTGAATTAAGTTCAGCCTTCATTTGCACTCTGATGATGCTTGTGAAGCTTTAACATGTAAAAATAATTTAAATGCAAAATGTTTATGTTGAATCCTTAGATCTTGGGTCTTCAAGTGAGACTTAGACACTCTAGTACATCTTGGCAGCGTGAATATATAAAATTATTCAAAACTACTGACAATGATATAGACTCCATAGTTTCGGGATCAAAGGGATAACTAGCAATAGTTTGGGTGCCGGGTGTGTTTATGTATAAAATTAACCGTAAATTTCTGTACGTTAAAAATACAATAAATGTAAGTACATGGAAAATATGAAATGATTCATGCATAGTAAAATCAAAATGAAAAAAAAAAAAAACAGACAGCATTTGGAACGGATGTGAATGTCATTGTGTTTTAAATACTTTGAAATTTTGTTAGTAACATCTCACCTTAATATTTTGGGTGATAAACCGCGGAAATTCAATTCGGAAAACACTGAGCTTGATTCACGTTTGAGCAAAACATTATTGGTATGTAGATATATTTTCCTCATTGCAAGAAAACTTTATAAAATGATTACATTAAAATAATCTGTTGCATGTATATTCATATAACAATTTCACGACAAAAGTGTTTATTGTGTTTAGAATGTAACATCTAAGATGCGATAGATGTTGATAGTACGTCACTATATTATATTATATGTGAACATTAAACACAAATTAAGTAAAACATGTAATGGCAATATAGAAGTCTGGGTTATGTACTTGTTTGCAACTATTCGTTATACTTAAATTACTTTGCAATGTTCTATTTACGTCACAAGTTCTTAAATATAGATTTATAGTAACTTAATGAGATACTTTGGTCGTTACCTCACTTCTACAGTTAAATCAACACATATATATATATATATATATATATATATATATATATATATATATATATATATGTGTGTGTGTGTGTGTGTGTATGTGTGTGTATGTGTGTGTGTATGTATATTGTAATGTTAGAGACATTGTGTATGTAAGTAAAACTAAATAATACTCTTACTAGGAAAAGTGACGTGATGTTACTCTGACTTCGTGTTGATATTAAGCTCAATTCACCCGATTTTACATATGAAACAATGAAGCAAACGGAGAAATCCTCAATCGTAAGTGGTCTAATTACGAGTATTCGAAGTTAAAATTTTAACAGATTTTGCGAATACTTAGAAGTTATCACTTTCTAAGATAGACACTTCATTTTGTTTTAGAAGGGTTCTCTTGGGTACCCAATAAACTGGTGACGTAAAACCATACGCCGGTTGCAAGATAATGGCATTTATTGGGGTATAAATGGTAATGGCGTCTTACAAATAGCTGATTACCTCCTGTTTGGCACACAGTATCGATAAGCTAATAAAATTTATTTCCTACGGCTATTTGACTGTATTATCAACCAAACAACACTTTCATTTGTGTCATCCTTCAAACTGAACAATTATACTTGTCTCCGGAATGCTTTGCAAGGCCTGCAAAATGTTCCTTTCATTCTCTAAGTGGGAGTGAGAGCAATATTTTCTTAAATGGCTCCACCACCAATGTGTTGTTTTGCACAGATCCGTTGCCCCACAAGTATTTTGCACTCGGGTGCACAGCATAGTATCACTTATGGAAAATAAAAATAAGCTATTTTTTACAACGCAGTGAACCCAATAAATTATTCACAACCGGCTGCCACTGCCAGTGAATACGAATAACAGTTTACACCACTGGAATTTGATATGTAGTCCATCACGCGGAATTGACATTTCAAACAAAGAACGCGGTAGAGCTGTCGGCTGCGTAACTAAGCAACCCTGTCGGGGTATGCTTATACATCATCGCTTGCCATGTTTTTGAATTTCAGCAAATTGAAATGCCGATTATGGAATAATATTGTAAAATTTCAGGAAATTTTTGAAACTTTTCAGAGACAACATCCACCGAAAAATTAAAAATAAAATAGCGTTGATATGCGCTCAAAGCTACGAAAAAGTGCATTTTATTCTGAAGAAAACCAATGTTTGGATACATTGTCGCCAGTAGATTGTTTGTTATTTCTCCTGATTTTTCGCCCATTAAGTTAAAATATATCCTAAGATTGTCAGTATTTTCCTACAACCAACACTAAAAACAAAAAATGCCAGCGATGAGGTATTGAAACACCGTCTTTCACAGAGGCCGACTGTTTCCGGGTCTCGTTCACTTTAGTTCTGCGGCCAAGCGTTTCGAAGACAAATGTAATTTTTCAGTTTGAAGGTGTCCACACAAAAAAGTGTCTTTTGAATACGGGTGTCAAGTACATTTTATCAACCGCATGATCTGGTGTGGCAGCAAGTTGCAAGTTGTAAAACACGATTACCCATTACTTCTCACCTCCATCATAGGAAGTGCTTTTAATTTGCAAAATGCGAATACTGTATTTAGACATCTTTCTTGTGCTGGTCAGCAAAGAAAACCCGCCGATGACAAAAGTGAAATTTGTAATTAGAAAATAGTTACTTCAAATCTTATAGAAAATATGTTCAATTTTGAACGCTCGTAAGTCGAACATGCTTCTGATGGATTATTTCTCCGTCTGCGTGGTAGTTCCACATGTAAAAATTACTCAGTTGAGCATAGTATTAATATGATTTCAAAGTAACAACTTGCGACATTCCCTAGTTAGCTTTACTTACAGCTCATAGTCAAATGAAACTTGTTTCAAACTTAAAGTGATAAAATCTGATAAGATAAATATTTTCAAAAGATTTTTTAAAATTTCTTTAAAAATAGCCACTTATATTTTAACGTATTTGCTAATTATTTCCACGTTTGTGAATTTAGTATTCAGAAAAAGTTATTGATTAATTCTTGTGTTGAAAGCGTATGCCTTTATTGAATATTCTTGTAAAAAAAATATCACTACCTTATTTAAGTATCAAATATCTTGAAAAGTATTGTTTTTGAATCAGTTTTCAAACATGATTTCATTTTCTAAAATTTAAATGTTGATACTCTATTACTGTTTTAAATGATTAAGTATTTTAATTTTAAAGTTGTATGTTCTTACTCGAAACCGTTTGATAAATTTAAGTTTGGTTTACGTTGTACGCTGCTTTAGTTTGATTTTTCTCTGGATATGATACTGATGTCTGAAGTATTGGTGTAAAAATGAATATTTTGGAAAGAGGCGCAAGAATATAGAATAACACGATGTTACAACATTATGCAGAAGAATAAGTGTATATAACGATTTGAATCTAATCAGAAGCTATTTGGTACATTTTTCCATAAAAACAAATGCTAAGTTATAAATATAGATTACTGTTAACTAATATATGCAAATACTATTTGCTTGCTGATACTGCTAATTACACACATCCGTGTTAGGAATACAATATTGATACTCTTCATACAATGAATGCACCAATTCCTCTAGTATTTTCCCTCTACAAAGTCTTCTCAAATTTCTGTTTATATATTAAAAAGCAATGTCCATATTATCGGAACAAAGTGTTGAGTAATTTAAATTTCTTCATGATCGATGTCGACCTCACATAGTCTGAAAAATCCTTCTATGAAGATATACCACACATTTTCAAATAGGATCTTTAGTCATAAAGTTATTTTGATATACACTTCACTAAACTCGTAAAATTCTATCAGTAACGTTTTTACTTGTACTCGTGTGGAAGCTTGATTTAATATTAATTGTGATTGACGTAGACGTAGAGATAGTAAGACATCAGAAAACGTAGCAAGACGTTGGAAGATAAGCAATGTTCAAAAGCAGCTGATTTAAATATTTATTTTGCTTTTAATATGCGATGACATTTCACGGAAGTTTGAAATCTTCTAGAAACAGTTCCTTTGTTAGTATAAAAAATATCATAGTCGACATTGACTATAACATGCACATACACTTTCTTGAAACTCTCGGCAAAATTGGTTTTTAATTATGTATTCAGTTGTAAGGCAGAAATTAGGCTAAACTATTTTAACTCTTGTCCTACTTTTATAAATTGTAGTTTGACCCATGGTGATAGTGAAACGAAGATTTTTTAAGTAAGCCCTGCTCTACATCTCGCGAAGTCAGTGAAATCTTTTCACATTTTTAACCACGTTAACAGTGAAATGGTACCATAGACATGTCCACTCCTCTACCCTAAGCCTCGCCCCTTCCCTGCTCCCCCCATAACCCCCTCCTCTTACCTCAACCCCTATGTTGGTTGGTTGATAGAGGTCACGTGTCACACTACTCACTAATATCTTGTTTTCTGATTGGCTTTTAGCAACATAACTCTCAGTCTTGGCTCCACCAGTAATTGGTTGATAGAGTTCATGTGTCACATCACTCATTAATTTCTTCGTTTCTAACAACACTATCAATAGTCCCGCCCCTACATTTCTAATTTGGCTGATATTAAAAGCACTTTCATTAGCACGACCTACAAGATGACCACGTGTTTGCCCAGATGCATGTTATTGACACTATTTATTTATTCGCTTTGATAAAATTTCATTACCTTATGTGATCCCATGGGTCGTTGCATTTTATAAGACATAAGTACATTGGTGTACTTCTTTGAAAATTTGCGAGCAAAAAGGAGAAATGAACATCATCACATCGTTACATCATGCACATCAATAATTCACTGACATCATGACAGGACCTGGCTATAAAATTGTTTTTTACGTACCGTCTATTCACTCCCTAATATTAAGGATATTCAATTTAATATAACGTTGTAATGGAATTACTTCATGGATCATGTGAGTTATATTGCATTCCTTGTTTTGTGTTTCGGGCATTCATGTAGAGCAGACGTTATATTCTGTACCGGTGAGCGGGTATATGTATCATATAGCAGGTGACGGAAGAAAGATTTTGTCAAAGTAAGTAACGAATAATAATAATAATAATAAAATATTATTATTGTTATTAATAATAATAATAATCATAATAATAATTGTGCCTTGGTATCTTTCGTAGTCTTATTCGATATCCGGTAGTAGCTAAAGTAACAATTTCAATTCTACGTGCACGTTTGATATTTTCAAGGAGTTGAACTTAATAATAAATTAAAGTAAGAGTCTCTTCAAAGTTGGGCCGCGGTGGCTCAGTGGTAGAGCGTTCACCTCTGGTGCTTGGGGTCCCGGGTTCGATCCCAGCCCCCGCCAAGTGAACTTTGTGGTGGACAAACACCGTGTGCGTGGGTTTTCTCGGGGTTCTCCCGTTTCCTCCCACTTTCTTCATTCCACCATTTCATTCATTACTCATCATCACCGTCTTCTTTAGCCTAACCGGCATAACCGTGGGACGTAAAACTCAAAGATTTCATTTCATTTTCTCTTCAAAGTTGCAAAGAAATGTAATTCGAATTGGAAGACAATGAGAATTATTACAAAACAGCATGAGATGATTCGCGTTAGACATCGTTGCTCTTACACTGAAGATTATTTTGTCTTAGTTAGAAAAATAACGCAGAGGAAACGGATTGAAGCTTCATTCATATTGGCACTTACTTCAAAATATGTAGAGTAAAACACTATAAACAATGATCATACCATTTCTACATTGGGAGATGGAATATGCGTTCAGAGTTCTTTCTATTGGTTGCGTAGTCTGTTGCTGCAGTGTTCATAATTCTAACAATGCTTTGTAATCTCTACAATAGGACATAGTCTTAAAAAGTGATCTCAAATGCTAATGCTCTTTAATCGGAACCGGAAATGGCACTAGTACCGGAGTCGGAACATTTGTCGGAGTCGAAGTCGGAGTTGGAACCGGAAGCCGAACATGAATGGGAACTGGAATCGGAACAGTTTGAGCTGGCGCAGTTGTTCAGGAAACAGCACAAAGTGTCACCTACTTACTTACGAACTACAGAAAGACAACATCTCGTTAGAGATATCTTCACTGCTGTTAGTCTTCGACAACAACAATAAGAAACTTTACGAGTATTACCCATTCTTGCCATAATATCTTTTTATTTGAGACCTAATACAGATTGTTCATGTGATTAGTGTAGTAGTATATTTTTAATAAATGTACCACACACGGATATTCATCTATGAGATCTCTTCTGATTCTTAAACGGCGAAATGGTGCATTTTTCAAAACTGAATTCCCAAAATAGCTATACTGGGATAAAGTGTGCCTGGTAGTGTTGTACAAAATTTCGCAGAAATTATATTCAAGACATTAAAGCTAACACTGGATGTTGCAACACCAGTCTGTACTAGTTCAATGTTCATCTGTTAGTACCTATTCTACTGCTAGACTAGAAACCATAGGTAAGTCACGTTGCAAATTGAAGTTATCTCTCTCATATTGATGTTTAGGATGTATTCATTATCTCAGAATATCTGTTGATAAGGCACATGAACCAAGTCACGAGATTGTAGTTCACAACGTAGGTGACATATTACAATAGAATATGTTGCGTTCCTTACAAGAACAACATTAATAAGTTGTAACTCTTCACGATTACAATCCAACACTAATGAAGTGAAGTAAATATCATTAACAAAGTGTTCAACCGCCTCATTTATTCTCTTTTTTCTATATAATCTATCGGCAATCAAAGAATGTTTATCTGTTTTTGAAATAAATTTATCAAAAATCCTAGCTCTAAATAACTCCCAAGGAACGTTTAGTTGAATTGTCCGCTGAACTTCAATCAGAAATTCTCCCTCACATTTACTCAATAGGGAACAATACACTAAACTCATTGAATAATTCAAATTCTCATTAAATTCTTCAAGAGCCAACCAAATTTCAAAAGCTATTAAACTGTTCTTGCCGTCTATATTTTTATTCTTTTAAAATTTAGAATCTAACAGCTCAGTTGTTTTTGTAAAAAGGTATTGATCACACCAATGCTTCGGAAAAATTCCGGGAAAATACTCCTTGGAGCTGGATTTTATTCTCTGATAGCTTGTAACCTTTGATGGACTCGTACCCTGAGTACTACTATCATTTGACAAGTCAAAACCAACTTGTCTAGATGGTATATTATTTTCCAAACATTCTACTCTCGAAATGTTTTTTATAGGATAATTGCTTCTATATTCGATTCCCGCCTGAGGATTTAATCCCGCAGACTCTCTTGGCTCAAGTATATTCGTCCTTAATATCCTTCTCATTGAAGGCATCTCTGGTTCAAACCTGATTCCATTAAACACACTATTAATTGTGATAGGAAGTTGAGCCAACCTGCTAATATTGTTTACTGGAGGATTCTCTAAACTCGAACTACTAATATTTGAATAATAATTAATTCCTAATCCAGACTCATTTCTGGAATTTCTATCACTTTCTGAGCTAAAGCTGTTTTGATTAACAAAAGGCAAAGAATCGCGATTTGGAGGCGTTAAACTCATATTAATCACACTTCTATTACTGTCAACCAATCCGGTTTGATCTAAAGTAATTAAATTTTCGCTTAAATTTTCTTCATGTGTTTCAATATAAACATGATTAATACAATTAATATTATACAAAAATTAATAAGAAACTATTTAAATAAGAATTTCTAACTACACTAACTACAAAATTCCAAGCAAAAATCAAGTACAAGACACTATAATTCTCATAGAACACCACTGTTTGAACTTAATAGCAATTACAATAGACCGGCCTACAGCAATTAAGTACTACTCTCGGCTCGTAATCAACCGGCCTCAAGTGAATCCCAAAAAATTTTAATTCAGAAAGCACCATAATAATTTAAGTAAATGTAACAATTTTTAATTTAATTTAGCGCTTCTTACAGCCGTTAGTCAAAACAGTCGGCATTTAACTTCCAAAAATGAAGAAAGAAAACAAATCCCATCGTTGAAAAACCGGTTTTGCAGGGCGCAATTGGTAAAGACGCCTTGAATATCATACAATTAAACTCAGTAAATAGTCTTATTCCTATCTACTAGTTCTAAATTCCAGAAAACAATTCTCAATATTTTAAAATTAAAAAAAAACTGATAAATCCTATTAGAACAATTTTATTTAACAATTTTATAGCAATAATAATTTCTCAAATACAATAGCGAAACAACAACAATAATTAATTCAAACTCGAATAGTAAAATGACTAGCGAAGTTCTAATAATCAAGGTCAAACACATCCAACAATTAGCTTACTTCAAAATTTCATCAAAGTTATAATAAACCAATTGTCTTTATCGAAGTAAATCAAGATTTTACTCAATACTTAATTTAGTTTAATAACTTCAAATAGAGTACTGATCTTTCGGTTCTCAGCACACAACCAATATTCTTTCCGGTCAAAATCCCGTGAATCACACAATTAGCAATTCTCCCAAGCAAAGTTTAATTATTGTAAAAATTAATTTGTTGGTCGGATCCGTTTCCACAGATCTAATGTTCCTACGCGAGATGGCTTCGATTTTGAAGATTTAAGCTTAGAAAAATATATACTGTATTTGAATAGCAAAGCGAGAGTTACCAGTAAACTTCTAACGAAAGAATGATTAATAGAACCACCTAAAATTCTCGGCAACCTACGTCAAATCCAATAGACAAATTAACTAACAAATTGAATTTGAAATCAAATCCAAACGAAACCAACAAACCAAAAAAAAAAAAAAAAATAAACAGGTATTCGCCAAAGAAATTCACAGCTGGCCTCAATTAACGGCAACCGTTGCTCCTCTCATCCAACCTCGACTTAAACGGCATCAACCCAGATTTCAACCAGAAAGTAAATTTTCAGAGAAATCTTTCAAAGGCAGAGTAACTTCCATCCAATTCCTATAATCCTCGGAATACTCCAGACTCGGTGTAAAAACGAACGAATGAATATATTACTTGAAAATAATACGCTTAAACCGGCCGCTGACAACGAAAACACACTACTCCATTACCCATTTCTACAATTAGATCTTTACTGTATCAATCCAATGCTTCAACTCGAGGTAGCTACCAATAGGCGTCAGAAAAGAAAACAACAGGGACTACGTCATACGTCACGGGGCTCGTGGCTGCGAACTCAGAGCAGAAGACCTTGACTTTTTCGCTCGTTGCTTTTAGAACACAAAAGTAGAGAAGAAAAAACAACAAAACATTTTGTTAAACACATTTTTCCAATACAATGCAATAAGCCAAACATTTTTTATTCTTTTCTTTTCTTGTTGCTTTTCTTTGTTTTTAATAATGTTCTTTTTTTACAACACGCTTTTAATAACCTTTCTTTTTATTAGTTTCTTTTCCATTTTTTTTTTGTTCTTCACAATCCACTCGTCCTCTGGAAATTAAGAGTATACACTGCTGGTAGCGCATTTCAGTGGCGATTCTGAAATTAATGTCACTTTCGCCACAAAGAGCAGAAATATCGGAAACTATTTTCTAACATTTGTGGCATACCTCTCTCCCCCTTATTCACTAAACCCGTAGTATTTTCAAGATATCCAAATGATAACACATAAACATCTTTTAAGAGATGTATTTGCATATTTTAAAGAAAATCTTAGAGAAATTAACCTTGGTGTGTCAAGGAAAGAAAACGGAATCATGCAACATTTGTAATTTCAAAGGAACAGTGATTTTATGTCTACTCATTACTTTACTTCACTACTTAAGAGTTTACTTTAACGAATTTAACGTAAAATCGTATTAGCTGCCTTTGCCGATTACTAATTGAATATTTGAATAGTTCTTACCTGGTTCACTTCCTGAAATTAATATATGTAAGTAAATGAATTACGCATTTGTTACAGAGAAATCCAGATAAAAGTTATAAAAGGTTACCTTTCAATAGACCCACAATAAATTAAGTGCAATTGGTAGTTCCTTTTATCGGGCAAGAAAATGACAATATTAGGAATCAAGTATGTCTGGATTTTGTACCAATCGTTATTGTTTAAAATGGTGACCTTCAAAATATGATGCTATAACATTCATTCAAACTGTTTGTTTCCGCCTTCGAGTCAAATAAATCAACACGAAGAGACAGGAGCAAAGTGTGCTAGTTTTTTAAGATTTTATAATATGTTGCTAAAACAAGTGTTCAGGAAGTGTTGCACGTCCTGAAATTAAGAATATATATAAGTAAAAGAATTACGCATTTGTTACACAGAAATCTTAAATAAAAGTTATAAAAGGTTACCTTTCAATAGACCAACAATGAATTAAATACAGGTGGTAGTTCGTTTTATCGGGCAAGAAAATGATAATATTAAGAATAAAGTAGCCTATATCTGGATTTTGTACCAATCGTTATTGTTTAAAATAGTGACCTTCAAATTATGATGCTATAACATTCATTCAAACTGTTTGTTTCCGCCTTCGAGTCAAATAAATCAACACGAAGAGACAGGAGCAAAGTGTGCTAGTTTTTTAAGATTTTATAATATGTTGCTAAAACAAGTGTTCAGGAAGTGTTGCACGTCCTGAAATTAAGAATATATATAAGTAAAAGAATTACGCATTTCTTACACAGAAATCTTAAATAAAAGTTATAAAAGGTTACCTTTCAATAGACCTACAATGAATTAAATACAGGTGGTAGTTCGTTTTATCGGGCAAGAAAATGATAATATTAAGAATAAAGTAGCCTATATCTGGATTTTGTACCAATCCTTATTGTTTAAAATGTTGACCTTCAAGACATGATGGTATAATATTAATTCAAAGTGTTTGTTTCCGCCTTAGAGTCAATTATTTCAACACGAAGAAACGGGAGCAAAGTGTGCTAGTTTTTCAAGATTTTATAATTTGTTGCTAAAATAAGTGTTCACATCCTAATCCATGTGCAGCTAAAACTCCTTATATATATTCATAATAACAGTAAGATATACAAAAGAGAGGATTTTGTTTAACTTTGCAAAAGGTGGTAAGGTTGTCAATTAAATTAGGACGAAAGAATATGAAAAAGACACTATAATATCACAAGTTTTGAAATGAAAACGATATGAAATTTATTTTCCTTTTGATAGGTGAATGTAATAGTTTTTGACTCGCTGATTCCGAAAACGAAGTATGTTCTTCTCATCTCCCTGGTTTTTCCGCAAATTGATATGAAACACCAACACAATACTACAAAATTTGTATGCATATATTATATAAATACGAAGGAACTACGTAGATGGATGTCTGTACTGAAATGTAAATCTGAATTAATATAAATACATTCGCCTATAAAAATATTTTTGTTCTGAAATATAACTAATAAATAAATAAATAAATATTTCAATACGGTCATTTTGTGCCATATGTGGCATTCAATGACCTGTTTGTTTTTTTAAGTTACAACTGGTCATGTAATCCTACACAGATCATTCTCTCTGAAAAAAAAGGTTATCCTGACCCACGAAAAAACACCATCCCTAACAGAAAGGTCATATCCCTACAAATGAGGTCCTACTATCCCATTCAGGACTACCAACTACTTTGTTAAGAAAATGCTGAAAATTCACTTCTGATTACTGAAAATCCACTCTTCTAGTTTGGATAACTTAGGCCGCGAAAAGAGCTATGAAAATGCATACGTCATATAGCCCAAATGTTTAGAGAACATTTTTAGTAACATAAGGTAACATAACTATGTTGTCAGCGGCGCAGTCACAAATATGTTTATGGGGGGTTCGGTTATATCTCTGGGATTAAAAGAGCTATTAGGACTAAATTAAAATTAGTATCCTCTATGTATCCAGTTGTTTTCAATATCATATGACATATGCTAGTATCATTTCCAGAAATATATTTTCGGGAACGTTTCCGACTCTCTCTCTAGATTCATAATATATATTGTAAAATGAATTTCCTTCTTTCATCCAGTTTGCTGAATGTTCTAAATGTCACGAAATATGTCCCTGAGATTTCACCATGAATATGTTTTTTTTTTTTGCTTCGACATAAGTCAGCAATCAAGGAGTGAATTTTCTATCACTCTCCAGTCTATTAAAAAAACATTTAAAGATCATTTTTGCAAGTTTCACCAAATTTTATAATACAAAATATTGTTTGGTTTGAAATAACAGACTTCTTTTATTGAATGTAGTTGAAATTATTCAGAAGATGAAGGGTGAATTTTTATGAAAAAATTGACCACAACTTAATATATATACATAATCATAAAATAGTGCGTACAGTTTCTTCCAGGTTTTCAGGACTTATTGCTAATGTATGAGGTAACTCAATACCAAAGGTTCTTTCTTCTTTTCAAATTATATAATATGTTTCGGAGTAACTTCCGAATTTCTTTTGATAATGAACGACATGGTGATGGTGATGGTGATAATGAACAACATGGTAGACTTAAGAACGTGAGATGAATCTGGTTGCGGACAACCCTGAGAAGTCACAGGGTTGGGATTTTTTTCTACCTAAATGCTCACTTAACGAGAGATTACGAGAGATCAAAACAGGAACCCTGCACTTCCGAAATGAGCGGTCTACTAATGGGCCATTGCGACTACCGCAAACTTTCATGTTATAAATGAACGTGGTATCCGAGGATTATCAAAAACCCTAATGAAAATGAACAAACTTCATATTATGTTAAATCAAATGTACATTCTAATTCTCCCTATTCTTCTCTACACCCACATTTCAAAATAATCCAATATTTTTCGTCCTTTTTGCTTAAGTCCATGTTTCTACCCCATTGAGAGAAATGTATAAAACGATCTAAACATATTAAAAGTAATCCGGTTCTCAATTATAGTATTGGTGTCTAAACGTATGAACAGGTATTATGAATATGTGCTATCTAGAAGCAAGTATGATTAAGAGGTTTGGATAGTTTATCTATTCATGTTACAATGTTCAATATTAATGCTTAGAGTGTTGAACATTAATGAAAAACACAAGTACAACTACACAAAAATTGAGTCATTCACAACATATTATAGCAATGCTTAAGTATTGTTAGCCATGGGCAACAGACTAGATTTGAGACTGTCTCGTCTGGAAAAAAAATGTTTCGAAAGTTCGGTCTCATCTCGAAAACCGTATTTTTACTATTGAAATAGATCGTCTCGTCTCGTCTGGAATCTTGTAACGAAAATTCTGTCTCGCCTCGTGTGCATCATTAAGTATAGTGCGTGACGTAACAAAAAAATCAAAATCATGACCCTTCCTCCTTCAATAAATCTCAAGTTTTAATTCACCTGTAGTCTAATTTTTGGATAGATTTTACAAAGGTCAAAATAACTTATTGGTATATTTAGTTTGGACCGTCAAGAGCTTTTGACTCCTTCCGAAATAAATTCCTGCGCACGTGACTGAATATTAGGTATTCATGATTTTTGTACAACGAGATTCTTTTCAAGAAAATTCATTATTGCATAAAACATAATATTTTCATATGTCGTTTTGAGATCGCACCGAAGAAAAATAAATTATATTTTCATTATTTACAAATATTATCACAAAGACCGTACATAATTCATCCTCTCTCGTAAATATTGCCTACGTAAACACGAGCAGTTAAAACACGAGCATTTATTCCACAACTAGTGGAATACGGAGTATTGTAAATAAAATATGGTATGCACTCTTTCATCTCTTAGTTTTAATCACCCTAAATTCAGTATCCTCTTCACTCAGCCCCAGTGACGTCACTAGGATCTTTTGTTTGCGTTGCAGAAGACATTTGGGGGGCAGAATATCAAACAGCTCCAAAATTCCATTTAGTATTTTGCAGTTATCATCAATCAATAACTCAGTAAAATTCGCGTGCTTTGGTTTGCATAAGAATATAGTTATTGTTGTATTCTTGTACATTTTTATCACCATAGAAATGTTTATTTTATTTTCATTGTTCGTAAATGCACGTTTTCATATTTTACACACTGGTTATGTTACAAACACGTCATTTTGCCCTTAAAAGAATAAAGTAATTATTGTTTCTCAAATCAACTACTCAAGAAACGTTTTTAAACAACCTTTTATTTTGTACAAAATTATTCAGGTCTTAAAAATCAGTTTATGTAAAATTTGCCTTTTGAACTAGTTTATATTTTAAGGAAAATTTTTATATAGTAACAGAAGATTAATCAAAGATCACTGGCTGAAGATACTGAATTTTAAGGTATGTTCTCCACTCTTCAGTGAGATGCAAATTCATGAGTAATGCAAGCTCGGTACACTTTGTTTCGTCTTTTTGTAAATACAATGTCTTTTCGGTGTGAAATTTAGGAGGGCTTGAAAGACATTTAGGAGGAATGGTATTGTACTTTGACCTTCCAGTTTGATGCCATTGTACTCAAATGAGGACAGTCTACTTAAGTTAAGATTTCATAAAATGAACTGCGTTTTTAGGTCTTTTTATATATTTAATATACGGAGAGAAGAGTGAAAGAGACTAAATCATATATGATCTCCGAAAATAAAGTTATGTTCCATCTTCATGCGAAAATACATTTTGCCCGGTGAAAGTGCTCTATATTATATGTATTAATTATAAGTTTAATTTTGTTCTGGTGATGATTCCCAAGTAACCGAGTTGTAATCGAACACATGCTAGAAGGATTATAATTTTCATTCTGAAACTTATCTATTTTAATTATTTCAGTTTTTCCCGCCAACACTTAAAATAAATCGGTGTCCTCAAATGACATTTTTCCCTAAAATGCTAAAGTGCGTTCTTTATTGCTATTATATTGCATGTTCTTATTTAATTTCTTTATTGTATTCAACAGATATTACTATATCTATTGTTGATTATTACTAAGTCTTTACACAGGAGCTTTTAACTACTTCATTTTAATTATCAGTTAAATAAAGAAAAATAAATTACTGTTTACCTGTAAAGTGAATTTTAATAGCAAATCAATGAGAATCAATGAGCTTTTGTTGGATGTATACATAGGTCTCGTAACAATTATTTTGATCCCTGTCCTTATATGTATTTTAATGAAATGTATGTATGAAAGCAGGATACAAAGTCAACAGTTAAATGCGAAACATGTAAGCGATGGATACGTAGGAGGCACAGAAGGACTAACAATTGTGAAGTGTAAATACTGTGCATAAAATCTGAATGGAAAAGGTGATCAATTGCGAAGAAGGTATGTAGTGAGGCATACTATATAGATAAGAAAACAAAAAATGTGTTACTAGAACTTTGTTATGAAAGCAATGTTTGAAGTTGCATGCATATGTTAGCAATACGTTATCAAGTCAAAACAGCAATATAAACGCTGTAACAGAAGTTATGTAAAGAAAAAAGACACTAGGAAAAATTTAGTACTTTTTCTAAAGGGGTCACTTAGGTCCCCTTTTATGTAATGATTTTGAGCTTTGCTGTGCGAGAGTTAAGCATTTCTAAAATATATTCCATCTCCACTCTAATCTATGCTAGAAATGGTAAAAATGTACCACTTTCAGTTTAAGTTCATCCTAATACAGTAAAAATGATAACAGATAGCGAGAAGCTTTTTCCCGTAATCGATTAAGCGTCCAAAGAATATATTCCATTTCCCACCTAATGTGTTTGTTAAAACAAGAAGTTGCAGAAAGCTAGCACTTACTGTTTTAACAAAGATCATTAAAGAGTAACAACGGTAATAGATAGGGAGACATGCTTTCAGGCAGCATCCGAAGCATAGATTACGTCTCTATCCTTAATTCACTACTAAATTCGAATGATAGAAAACTACTAAAACTTCAGGATTTCGATATTGATTCACAAAGCAATAATGATTGCAGATAAAGAGAAGGAGTTTTATGCAATTGATGAAATGTACCAAGGACATGTTTCATTTTGATTCTTCAGTTTCTACTAATACCAGGAATTTAGAAATCTACAACGACCTCTGATTTCAATATTAGTCTACACAGAAGAAAGGTACTAAGATATAGCAAAGAGTATAGAGCAAAGGTTCAGAAGTCTTATACAACAGCTATGTTTGTCCAACCATCTGGTATTCCGTCCAACTGTCTGTGGACAAGTATTGAAGTTTATTTTTTCAATTGTTTCAGCGTCTCAAAATAATATACAATCGGCATCCACGGCATACTGCGGACACAGAAAATGGCTGAAATTCCGGTACTTCTGGCTTGAATACTTTTTCCATTAAGCGAAAAAGGTAAAATATCAAGAAAGTATTTTCCATCGATTCACAGTCCCAAGAATAGACTCCGTCTCCTGCATTACATTAAAACCGGAAGTAGTAGAGATCATTCCTTAATTTTTATTATCGTTTAACACTGTATCTTACTTCCATTAACAGGTTTGTTTAAGTACAAGCCCAAAATTTTGATAGCCAGTAACTTAGAAGCCAACGACTTTCATTAAACCAAATTTCAAATGTTGGTAGATCTTAATAAGCTTAATATGTATACGCAATATTGTGCTGTATGAGCCTTTAGTTTTTGACTTGTTGGCCATCAAGTTGGGGTTTTCCCCGAAATTTCATGACAAACAACTCGAGAATCAGCTTTGCACACCATAATAATTCGTATGCATATTAAGGTCATAACGGTGTACCCCATGTGAAACTTGGTGAAGATCGTATGATTTACATTGATCGTGTTTAATGAATATTTCTTGGTAAATTTGACTACGTCGAAATCTCAAATTTGAGAGCCAATAACTCGAGAAGTAACAGTCTCAACCTAATTAGATTTGAACAGTGAAAGATTTTACGGCGCTTAATGGGTATATCAATTACAATATTGTGTATGTTTTGGTTCAGGAGTAATGTTGCCAACGAGACGAGAAGTTTTTTTCTCACTTCGTTTCGATTCTCGACGTTTTCTTGGTTGAGTGGTCTCGATTTTTTTATCGTCTCTTTTGTAAAATATATGTACTAGCTTTACATATTGATATTCTTAATGTCTTCTAGAAGTTATCAGATTGCTTCCACATGACGAGAGATCCACGAAGAATGTGGAATAATAACAGTTCAATTATATTTATTACTGAAGTATATTGTGTAGACTTGCATATCATTAAACGTTGATAGATCTTCTTCATAGTTTTCATACAATGAATTTGTAGTTTTCATACTGTGAATCATTTAACATTAAAACAGTGACTGAGATCTAAGACATAGGTGAACTAGTGTTGCCACGAGACTCGATAAACTTCTCGTCTCGTCTCGATTATTTATTATTGTTTATACATATTTGTGGTCATTTACCGAGTCTATAGCCTTAAGCTCTTCCCGTAAGAGGGATGACATCCCTTGGTGAGTACAATATCTAGGGAAGGGGAAAAGGAAGGAAGGAACGGGAAGAAGTAAAGTGACGTGGGGTCTGTATGTTAGGCACAATCCTGGCCTGCTGTGAATGAGGAAATCCCAGGAAAAATTTAACTCAGGATGGCTTGAAAAACCTGTCACAGCTTTTACACTGAGTATCCTCTTCGAGAATCGAACCAGGGACCGCTCATAGCAAAGGCAAGAGGTTAGCGGCTTTATTACGTGAGACCACTGATCATTCCGTCTGGGAAACAAGAAACGAATTGTCAAGTTTCTCGTTCGCCTTAATTTGAAAATGCACTTCTTGACTCGTTTTCGAGTCTAATTGGCAATACTATTCCGAACTTTAAACTGGCCATTAATAAAACACCAAATTTGGTTATCTATAATTCGAGGAGCAACGATCTAAATATTTCATACGCACACTTAGCTCATAAAGGTCATCATAATGCTAAATTCGGTTAAAATAGGATGAATTCCACCAACCGCGTTTTACTGAAATTTCTAGATTTCACTACGCCCAATCCCAGTTTTGGTCAATAATTAGCGAACCAAAGATCTGCATATAATAATATGTCATATTAAGCTATCATGTTAGTAAGCTACTCAATTGTTACCAATATTCAAAGCTTGGCCAAGATCGGATGGGTACTATCAATCGCAGTGTATTAAAATTTCTTCATTTCATAAATTCCAAACCCATAATTCACCGCAAATAACTTAACAACATGGCATATTATTCAATCTGTTCACTGAGCTTGTTCAGGTTCATTACCACTCCAAATTTGGTCAATAGTGAATGAGTTTCATCTATAGTATGTTATATATATTCTTTCACTATGACCAACTCACTCTGATTGATTATAACTCAAGACCCAAAAGCACCATAATATTTAGATCTCAATCATCATTTTGATTAAAGTGCGGATGTGGTTCAGAAATAATTTTTAAAATAAATAATCTCAGACACCATAAAGTTAGGAAAATGAAACTTCTTATGCAAGGTCATTATTTAAAACCAACGGACAGATATCCCATTATTTTACAAAATTCCAGTTTTAGAAGCAATTTCTATATTTTTTGCTATATCGGATTCTATAACGTTGTCTCTTGTTTGTGTTAGCATCATGGAAAACGATTTACCCGTTTCAAATTCATTTTGAAACACTGTTCTATGTAGTTCTGTCACATCACATTAATTAACGTACGTATCTTGAGCAGTCGAGGAAGTTCAAAATTTATGCCAAAAATAGAGTGTTATCGGTTTGTATAACTATACTTAATTGAAATTCATAATTATCCTAAGCTGGAAGGAGATAAAAATATTTTAATAAAACTATTTTCCCTGTGCGAGCAACGGGCATTTCAACGAGTTATTAAAAAATGCACTATTCGATTTATGTTTAATAGTAATAATAATAATAATAATAATAATAATAATAATAATAATAATAGTGTAATAATGAACATTTTGTGCGGTTTCGACATGTGGAGAATAGGTTTGTGGAAAATAATTGAATCCTCTTGTCTCCCGCCTTTAGCATAAATATTTCAATGGAAGTTTACTGATAAAAGCTCACTAAATATTTTATATTTAGCATAAATTATGAAGCCATTTCATTTCATGTTCTTAGGATACGCTCTGTAATCAAAATGATATAAAAAGCCAGTTCGAAGTACGTGAAGACTATATTCCAGAATTCATTTCCAACGATTTAATCGGTTTCAGGTTTCAAGTGATTCGATCACCTACAAGATCGTTAATATTTGCATATTATATTTCGTAACCTTCATGTCCCTTTTTCACTTCACTACACAACTAACAGCCAATATTGCCCTTGAAACGAATTCTTCAAGTTTGCCCCTTTATTTTATAATGTTTGCTCTAAATAAGTAAAATAAACCATAACATTGAAATTTAGATTTGAAGTATCACCTAGCATTACACTGGGAAAATTGAAGACTGCTTACTGTAGTCCCTCTCATTCGAAAAATTTCATAAAGTTCACTACCGTTCGTTCCTACGCGATAGGTATTACACTGCCTAGGTAATAACCCTTTGACGGAATAACGTAAAGAAAACTCGTCGAAACTCTTGAGTGAAATCCAAGTGATACATTAAAGGTAAAATTACGCGTCTGAATTAATGAAAATAATTAACAATAAAGTTGTTAAGTTACAGAAAATTATTACATAACGCAAGTAATTTTATTCAAATATCATTCACTTTCTACAACAAGTATCATGCAGAAGCACTTGTATTCTGTGTTTATTAATTTAATTTATTACAATATAGTCTGAGAGTGCATATGATTCTCATTTCATGTCAATAAGGAAGAAATGCAATCCTGAATCTTCAGCAGGCTTTTGGTGAGCCCTGTAACTTATTTTTAGCACAAATGAGACAACAATTGATGGTGTCATAAAAAGATTGCCACCTTAAAAGTCACAAAAAGATATTGCCGCTTTAAATTAGAATGTTACCAGTGCTGTAGGGAAGGAAAACTTAGCCAATCGAGATCCGAAAAACTATAAATATCATTCAACTCTATTGAAGAAGCCTGCGTTACAAACAAAATAATATAGGTTTAATATTTACAGGAAAATTTTCATAACAACAGTGAATGCATTAATATATGTTGTGGTGGTGTGGAAGTAAAATGTAGACATCTATTTTCAAGACACAGCATCTCTAAATAAATAAAGAAACTTGTTATTCTAGAATAGCCAACCCATCAATTAGGAGCAGGATAAAGATTCCGTCTGCATAAATTTGTACATTAAAATGTCAGTATTTCGAAATCTTTGAGGGATAGAGATACGGCTTCTCATTTAAAATAGTTAGATACGTATGAAATACACAGAAGGAGAAACGCAAAATATTGTCGACCATAACACGTGGCGATGTTTGCTAGTATTACATAATATTATATATATATATATATATATATATATATATATATATATATATATATATATATATATATATATATATAATACTTGCACACATGAGGTATTCACATGAGGTATTAACCAAGTGAAATTTTGGCCCGTGGGTTTCTGGGCAACGAGGTTCTGCCCGCAATATTTCGGAGGCGAGGTTTTGTACTCAACCTGTTGGCACACGATACATGTAGGAAACCAGAGTCGATTTCACATGAGGGCACATGAGGTTTGATTTCAGGTTGATATAAAGGTTCACATTTTATATACCGTAATAACTTCGGTGCTGAAAAGGGATGTTAAGGCAAATGAGATAATTCACACGCATGTCTCTACTTCCTAACACCATCTCTGACTCATACACTTCCTAATGGATTACGTAAAACATATCTTCTTTTCAATACACAGTATAAATGGAACGTCGCCAACAGGGTTGAAGTAAATCATGATTTTTTTTATTAAAAACTACATTTTCTTTTTTTGTTTAAATCGGGTTTCTATTTAAATCACTTGTACCTGTTTTTGTTCTTTAACGGAGTACATTTCTTTTTTAATAGGCTTCAGATTTGTTGTTATATAAAGGTAAAATAAAGACGAAACTCGGAGTTTCCTGATATTTATGTCAGGCCTATCCTTGGCATAAAAGATAATATTCCTCGATTAATTAACAATATTGGACTTCCTAGGCGCTCATAAGAAATATTTGCAATTTTCTGAAATGTAACAATTACTCAGTAGAAATGAATTACAATTCTCAAACATTTAAGAGTGGGTGGTCACAGTGATATTTCACTCCTCAATATTTGGATGCAAAAAAGAAACTTATGATAATCATACTGCATATTTGTTTTTACGAATTTCAGTCAGTAACAAAACAAGGTACAATATGTACGTGTAGAATTGATACAATTTTGCCAACTACAAGAATTTTGCATTGCGTTGCACAGCTAATATGTAACTGATTATCTAATTACCTCTATGGCCTATGGGACCCGAAGGTTCAATGCAACGTTCACCAAAAAAAAAACTCTCCATTGACTTCTGTTCTTAGCAAACTGGATCCAGTTTCTAATCTATATTCCTATTTCTGTAACGTCCATACTAATAATGTACTTCCATCTGCGCCTAGATCTTCGAAATGGTCCTTTCTTGATTGTTTTTCCAGTTAAAATTTATGAAGCGTTCCTACTATCATTCATTCTGGCTACATGACCTGTTAACCTGAACTTCCTAGACTTGATTACCTTAACAATGTTTGATAAACGGTATAAATTATGCAGTTCCTCTTTATGAAGATTCCACCATCCCCCGTTACCCTTCCTCTTAGATCTGAATATTCGATTCCGGATTTTATTATCGAATACTTTTAGTCTACGTTCTTCACTCAGAGTAAGCGACTATATTTCATAACAATATAGCACAACAAGCATAATTTTATAAATTTTAAGCTGTAAATTCCTCAACAAAATTCGCGAAGATGAAAGATTGTGAAGTGAATAATAACATGAATTTCCAGCTTTCAGTCGACATTCCATCTCTTCATGGATTTGGTTTCTGTCTCTTAATGTTGATTCTAGAAATGTTAAAGTATCTATAGTAAGTATATATCCCGTTTAAAAGTTTTAAAATTGTATAATTATTCAAGATAAATTTTCATATCAGCATAAATTGTGTAGGAATAGAAATATTTGATTTCAAGTTATATGTATTCAGTATGACAATGTGTCATACCATAATAGGTAAAATCTCTCACTAGTAAGGTGTTTGTAGGCGAGGATAGCATTTCCTTTGCAAACATACTTTTCTTTCTATTTAGAGTATTAATAACTAGTTGAAATGCACGTTCTTAGCGCGGAAAGAATATTTCTGTGGGAAATATATGAAAGGTATATTTACATCCTCTTTTCCACCCCTTAGGATTCGTATTTGAATCTAAATAAAAACGTAGAAATCCAACTCGACCAAAGCGCTATCTATATTCAAAAAATCCTTCCAACTTTTGCGACCATTATCACGTCACTCTTCTGCAGGCACCTCCTTTAGCAAATAGTGTCCCTGTAGAGCCCCTTCAGATTTTGATATATTTCCCTCCCCCGGACAAACGTTTCTGAAAGAAAGCCTGTGCATACTTTTACTAACATTCTTATCATGGACAGTATACAATAATTTGACTTCCTTATTACAAATGCTGTAATTATTTATCGACGTGTGTCAGTGTAATGACGTTGAACAAGGAAAAAATGTTGCGCTGTGAAATTTATCCCACAAAGACTATCAATATGTAATTCAGTTTGGAAGAGCATGACAAGCAACTTATCTTCCATGCACACTTCCCCGGAAGTTTTTCTTCCCGTCCCCTTCACAGATACAATACATTAAATTGCGATTGCATGTCACTTTTGGACAGGGCTCAACAACGTCATTTTGTCAGTAATAAGTGGACCCACGTACGAACATATCAGAGTACTGGCGCCCCTACGACCAAATTTTACATGTATGCCTAATACACGTAAATCTTCTCCTGAGACTCCAGACAAATGACCGTCTGGCCCATGCATTAAGACGGCCCTGTAGTAATACCCAATAGTGTCCCATGAAATTCTGTAGATGAGAAATCCTTGCAAAAGGAAAAATGAGTAGTGTATTCAGAGCCATGGTTTCGTCCCCTTATTTTTAGTTAATATATGCTACCATCCCCTTAATGTAAATCGCTTTTGGACGGGAGACCTGGGATCTATTCCTGGCGGGAGTGTATGTAATTTCGATTCCGCGTTCAACTGTAGGTCCATGTTCATATAGCCACGCTGCTGACCGAAATGCTAAACTTATTATTTCCACACATCATATGTGAACCTTCTGGGTTCTTGCCACTATAAAAAGGTAGAACCCTCGCTTGGTTTAGTCTGTAGCACATTTGACTTCGGTTCCTGTGATTCCGATTTCAGTTCCCGGTAGGGGTACAGTTCAACGACCAAATTAGGTCCACGTCTTCGTTAGCCTAGCAGGCATAATCGTGGAACGTTCAACTAAATGAAACCAAACCAAACTATAGAAAGGTAGATTACGTATATCAGAGGAGTATTATTCAAGAGTAATTACTTTTGTAATGAAGCTTTTATTTCAAAGCTCTTGTAAAAGTAGTGTCCGAAATCGTAATTCACAAATCTCCTCTGTTCCAGCTTTTAATTTACAGTTTGCCATGACCCTTTTTTAGCTAGTCGCCTTACCACTACTTTGTTGGCTTAATAGCTGATAATGATAGTAAGGAAAAATAAGTTGGTTAAAAATTAAATTTCACCGATTCGAACTAACACAAGAAAATTTATGTAATTTAATAATTCTTTGGTATATTTGTGGTAAATTTCATAGTAAAAGAATTATAAATACGAAAATTACAGTGAATAAAACAAAATGTTGCTAAATGGACAAGAACGTTTTATTTTCGTTTTATTGTTCTTAGTCTTTTGACATGAAATTTCCCACATACATGTTTTTGCTGATTATACACATACTAACATTATAAGAAATACCAGGCAAATTCGTTATCAAATTATATTAATACAAGAAACATATTTATAGACATGCGACAATAATTTTGGACATGCGTGTACCTACCTGTGTTGTTTTTCCTTGGCTGGAAAGCTTATTCTAGTTTCTTACAACAGCAAAACACACTTCCTTCAACAATTTTTTTCTTTATACATATTTCTTCTTTAACTCTGGACGTTTCTATATTTCCTCAATTAATTGTTCATTGTCTTTATCACTAATTTAAGACATGCTAGTCACTAATCAAAGAATGTATTAGTTTCCATTGCAAACTCTTCTTTTCACGCGCTACACACGGAACGAACTGTTACGTGAAAAAAACTTGTAGAAAACATTTATTTTTTATCCTTCTATCTGGACTTTTCGGTCGCCGTCACCTCAGTGAGCGCATTCCCAGAAGACTCAATGCATTTTTAGATGTTGGGCAACTGTTCCGTCGCCGAGCTGTTGCCCTGCTGTCGCCCTGCTTGGCGACACCTCGGCAACTTTTCTGTCGCCGTCGCCCCAGTGAGCGGAGTCCCATAAGACTCAATGCATTTAGCTACGAAACAAGATAGTTGCCCGACAAAATGTTGCCAGCGACTGGTAGGCCTAAAGGAGACAATGATGATGATAAATGAGTGAAGGTAGAATGAAGAGAGAGTGTGAAAACAGGAGAACCCAGAGAAAACCCACGCACACGGTGTTTGTTCACACATTCAGTTGCCGCGAGCTGCGATCGAACTAAGAACCTCATGCACAAGAGGTGAAGGATCTACCACTTGGCCACCGCGGCCACAACAATTTTTGAGAAGTATGCTCCTTTCACCACTTATATATGTAAGCAGGTATTTTAAAATCTAGACTGAAGAACTATGTATTCTGCAAGTTTCTTTACAATCGTCCCAGTTCTTCTAGGCTAGCCCTAAGCCCCGACTTATAGGATTTTGTCGGCGAATATGCCACCTCCACTTCCGCCGAATAAACCAAGAAAAATATTTTGAAATTTTTTCGTTCTCAAGATATTAGTGACATTAAATTTTGCAAGTTTTAGGCCTATATCATTTAAATTGTTTTGAGGAGTATGCCCCCTGTCACCACTTATGCATGAAATTATTTTCTTTTTAAATTCTAGCTCCGAGAACTATGGAACCTGCGAGATTCGTTCCAATCGTCACAGTTCTTCTTGGTTAGCCCAACGTATAGGATTTTATCAGGGAATATTCCCCTCCGCTCCCGCTAATTAAACTAAGATAAACATTTTAAAATTATTTTACTTCAAGATATTAGTGAGATTGAATTTTGCAAGTTTTAAGCCTATATTATTTGGAATTTTTTTTAGGAGTATGCCCCCTATCACTCCTTATATATGTAAACAGTTTTTTTAAACTCTAGATCCAAGAACTATGGATCTAGTGAGTTTCATTCCAATTGTCCCAGTTCTTCTAGGCTAGCCCCAAGACCCAACCTATAGGATTTTATCGGAGAATATGCAACCTCCACTCCTGTCAAGTAAAGAATAAAGAATACTTGAAATTTTTATTCGTTCTCAAGAACTCAATGAGATTAAATTTCGCAAGTTTTATTTCATTCGAATAATTTAGGTGTATGCCGCTTTCACCTTTTATATATGCAAATAGAATTTTTCCGGTTCTTAATAAGGCCGAAAAGCTATAAATTCTGCAATTTCCGTTCAATCGTCTCAGTTATAGTCTAGGACAAGAGCCGAATATTTACTTAAGAGTATTCACAAGAAACACATTAGTAAATATTTTAAATAAAGATGGATAGAAAATTATACACTTATCTGTCGAGATTCCGCCACTCTTCCGTAGATTTAAGTGAGATATTCAGTTAACACTATTAAACTACTCTTTAAACTACACTAATAAACTACAACCTATAGCACGAAACATAGCACGAAACTTTGTTGAAGACACGGCAAGGATTCAGAGCCGTGCGTTGCGGTATCGGGAATTTCGCGAGACGTGGCCATCTGCGCTTAACGCGAAAGATGCCAACCCGTAGTGGAAGTTTTTCCTCAATGTTGTATCTCGACGTTTCTTTTTGTTTTTTTCTTTCTTTGTCTTCTTTTCTTATTTGTCGCTAAGTTTTGTTTTACAAAAGAGATACGTGGAAACTCTGAGAATTATAATGGGTCAGCAGAAGCTGAGTCTGGACTATTGTGTAATGTAAACGCATAAACCCAACAATGTACAGATGTTAAGAGACATTTGACATAAAAGAACAATTGAGAAAATTTCCTCAAAACGTATAGGTTCTCCACACATTTCCAGTTGATTAAGATAGTTCCCAAAACTTGGGAGGAAATCTCGAAAGTTGACAACACTGACTGAGGAAAGAGAAATATAATCCTCTCGTCTCCACCTCACCTCATTGTGTGTTTTTCGAAGTGTATGAAGTTTAACATATATTGTTGGTACTTAAAGCTTTTACACGCTACAGGCGTTGATGAGACCAGGACCTAACAAACACAGTAAAACACAATAAGCCAGTAAACACATAAACATAGTAAGCCACAGATGTCTCCACGACCGTGAAGAGGATGTAATAACAAACATATCCATGTAAGTTCTACTTCTCTAAGAGCATTATTTCTGGTCGAATAATTGGTCCCAACGAGGTCGGTTTGACTGCAAGTAGCTGACAAGTTATGCCTATCGTGTATGTGTGTGATTAATTGATTTTCGTTTCACGATAGAAAGGAGCGAATCAACTAAGGCCTTAAAATATTCAATATCCTCTCACCGAGAATCGAACCAGGACTCCTGGGAGAATTCAGATTCCCATAGTATTTCATAATGCTTTTAAGCCAAAGGATAAGACACATACATACCCCATTTTTGAGTAGTTACTAAGGGAGATATAGTGTTTTTATTAAAACTATTTGTTTTGTCTAATTTGACCTTGGTTCGCCAAGAAATAACGGGTCTAGGTCAAAACCCCACAGCCAAAACCCCCACACTCAAGAAATGTCAAAACGCCCACACGATCGGTCATAACCCCCACACAAATGGACAAATCCCCCAAACGCACGAACGGTCAAAACCCCCACAGCCAAAACTCCCACACTCAAGAAATGTCAAAACGCCCACACGATCGGTCATAACCCCCACACAAATGGACAAATCCCCCAAACGCACGAACGGTCAAAACCCCCACAGCCAAAACTCCCACACTCAAGAAATGTCAAAACGCCCACACGATCGGTCAAAACCCCCACAAAAATGGACAAAACTCCCACACATAGCAACGGTCACAATCTCCACATAAATGGACAAAACCCCCACACAAATGGACAAAACCCCCACACAATCGGACAAATCCCCCACACTCTGAAAATACCGTGATTGCACGTCTTTGTTGCGGCTCTTTACGACGCCCACCTTAGTGTTTCTGTCATTACAAAACAGTGCAAGAAGAATAGTTGCAACATCGGTTTAAGTGGAATAAAAAATGTTATTAAAAAGTACTAGGGCAAGACATACAACCAGGATCATTTCAGAGTGTGGGAGATTTGACCGATTGTGTGAGAGTTTTGTCCATTTGTGTGGGGGTTTTGTCCATTTATGTGGGGATTGTGACCGTTGCTATGTGTGGCTGTTTTGTCCATTTGTGTGGGGGTTTTGACCGATCGTGTGGGCGTTTTGACATTTCTTGTGTGTGGGGGTTTTGACCGTTCGTGCGTTTGGGGGATTTGTCCATTTGTGTGGGGGTTATGACCGATCGTGTGGGCGTTTTGACATTTCTTGAGTGTGGGGGTTTTGGCTGTGGGGGTTTTGACCGTTCGTGCGTTTGGGGGATTTGTCTATTTGTGTGGGGGTTATGACCGATCGTGTGGGCGTTTTGACATTTCTTGAGTGTGGGGGTTTTGGCTGTGGGGGTTTTGACCGTTCGTGCGTTTGGGGGATTTGTCCATTTGTGTGGGGGTTATGACCGATCGTGTGGGTGTTTTGACATTTCTTGGGTGTGGGGGTTTTGGCTGTGGGGGTTTTGACCGGTTCCCTTCCACTTTAATGTCTATGAGGGGCTTGAATATACAAATTCTCATCCTACGGTTTGAAACAATCATAAGATGCGATATTCCCGTTTGAAACTAAGACCAATTCGATCAAAGGACAAATTTCGTATAGTCTGCTGACAAATCCTGTTCACATGCACACTTATAAGTTATTTCGGGAACCGGTCAAACCCCCACAGCCAAAACCCCCACACTCAAGAAATGTCAAAACACCCACACGATCGGTCATAACCCCCACACAAATGGACAAATCCCTCAAACGCACGAACGATCAAAACCCCCACAGCCAAAACCCCCACACTCAAGAAATGTTAAACGCCCACACGATCGGTCGGGGGTTTTGGCTGTGGGGGTTTTGACCTAGACCCAAGTGGAAAGTGCATCTGTCGTTAGCTGTAATCGAACGAAGGACTCCATGCACGAAAACTGAACGCTGTACCATTGGGCGACTGTGGACCACTTCCGTGCTAAGACGAAATAGAGAGAGAAATGCGGCATTTGCTCCCCGATTATTTGTTTAACTTTTCTAGTGTGTCGCGAGTAGAAAAGGGTTGCGGAACTCTTCTCTATGACAGTAAATCGACTCGATCAAACTCGACCAAAATTTGAGTAGAGTTTCGAATGATTTGTTTGATCTCTCCTTCAAGTCTAAGAAACAGAGGGAGAGAGAAAGAAGTGTGTTCTCAAAATGCATTTTTATGGTTGTTTTTGTACATATGAATTCATTTAAGCAGAAATAAATTTCACATGAATACAACTAAGATGAAAAGTTATTTTTTATATCATCTACTCTTAAAATTAAGGTTCGACTTAATTTCTTCTCTCGAATATAAAACAGAATAAAAAACTCAAGAAGAGTTTTCCCGATTCTGATTTCTGAACATTTCATTTTAGTTAAATGTGTGTGTAGATTGAAATATTGTCTTGATGTTGTCCTTCTGTGTAAGTGAAAACTAGCTGGTATGTTTATGTTAGGTATCATTCCGATGTTTGCCTTAAACGAACGAGGAAAATAATTTCACCGTGAACTCAAAAAATGAAAACAGGTATCTCATTTTATTTCGCTTTTCACAGTAATCGAACTAACATGAAAAGTTTTTTTTTATTTCAGAAATCAAAGAGACACTTTCAAAACTGTTAGCCACGACCACAAACTTATTCTTTTACTGATGAGAAATCTACTAAAACAAGCAAAAGAGAGTAGATTATTTTGTAACAGCAAATGTGAACACTGTACAACTGAGCGAATAAAACGAGACGAGACTTATAAAACTATTAAACGAAACGAGAAATTTATTTTTCTTAGATTGGAATCCACACAATAAATCACCTTATCTTTGTTATGTGACTTTTTGGTTCGCTCCCTTGTTAAGAAAGTTCGTGTTCAGTGCTTTTATTGAGTTATTTTTTTTTGTCGTCAGTAATTGTGTTCAGGAATTTGAAGCTTAAAATATATACAATGCTAATCAGGTGTATTGTGCTGTATGGTTGTTATGAACCATTACAGGTAAGGGGATTTTTATTTGGAGGAGTCCAATAATTTTGGAACGCCGTGTACTGCGTGATTGTTTAAAATATAATTTAGGTCCATGTGGTATATCCAGAGCCAGAATAACGACAGTTTACAGAAATCTGAAAACTTCTATTTGTGGAAAATATTTACATTACTTTAAATTTTCTCATCGCAGATTCAGATGTAAATGAAATGAAATGCAATCTTTTAGTTTTACGTCCCACGATTATGCCGGTTAGGCTAAAGGAGACGGTGATGATGAGTAATGAATAAAATGGTGGAATGATGGAAGTGGGAAGAAACGGGAGAACCCCGAGGAAACCCACGCACACGGTGTTTGCCCACCACAAAGTTTACTTGGCGGGACAGATTAAAATGTGTGGTAGATGTCTATTATGGGAATTCAGATACTGGATAAACATTATGTAACATTTGTAAATAGCAGAAAAACGATTAATTTAAAATACTTTCTCATCATCCCGGCTGGGTCGGGACAACTCGCACTTGAGTAGAAGGACTCAGGTCAGAGTCGTGTGAGGGAACATGTTTCTTTTTCGGATCTCTTCAGCATTGATCCTCAAATAATAGCGTTTGGATATGAATTACCCTTCAATAACTATTAAGTTCCTTCACCATATTTCCAGTAATTCCTTTTCCTCTAACTTCCTCTATGTTTCTTCTTTTCCTCTCTTTTCTTCTTCTCTCCCACCTTCTTCTTCTTCCTCAATCTTTCTTTTCCTATTTCTAATAAAGCTGAAGAGGGGTCGTGACTGGGAGTGTTCGCTATAGACACGACCATTAAATTGCTTTGATGTTTCTCTTTGGAAGTCCAATATCAATTAGTAGATCGTAACACAAGCATCTGAAGCTAGATTTCTAAAAGTCATTCATTTTAATTTTATATTTGGACTAAATAATCAAACTTAAAAGATTTGTGTTCATGTGCTAGCAACACATCCTTTCCTTTCCCACTCACGATAATATCTTCTCTCTTCAGGATTGACGACCATAACTTAGGACGGTTACAATGGAAACGGTTGTTTTCCCTGGTAACGGATCTGGAGCTATTTTTTAATTATCAAAATTGGGATTGAGCACATGTTGAATTGGTCATAATAATGCAAATGGTAGAAAGAACTTATTATCGAGTAAGTGATTATTACCGTTGGCTGTCCAGATGCTTTTGCTTTTTCTGTAAGATGGGGAGTGGAATAAATGCTTTATTTTTAAGAAAATAAATAGTAAATGCTAGAAGTTGTTCAATTATGGATTAAGTTAGAGTTCCCTACTTATGGTTCATAAACTTTGTTTCCATAGTTCCTTACTACCTTATATTGTATGTATATTTATGTCCGGTTTCGAAATCGTGGTAACCAATAGTAAGATTGTTGTCAAACAAAGTGAACTTCAAGTCCCGTGTACTCAGTGTACATTAAGCGATAAGAAAAAAAGATCGCGCGTCTTACGAATTCTGGTAACATGCCACGGGTGTGAGACAAAATGGAGCTATTTTGTATCTACTAATTTAGATGACAAACTATAAAACGAAGAAAAATCAGTAGTCGAGAAATGGTGAAATATTGCAATGATTGCGTCCAAAACTTAAACCAGTCTTGAAACACGATCGATGTTTCGACCTCAAAGGAAAACGAGGATCCTTATTCTGATGGGGAACACGGGTATATCACGCCGAAGAATCGAGGCCAGATATCTCCGGTAGATATATCAGACCTCGAAGATAATGGAAGAAATGAGGATCACATCGGTCTTTCTCCACCTAAGCTGAATCATGACCAGACAGTAGCAAACCCTAAGCAAGGAACGCCATCTAGCGGGTTTGACATGTCTGTTTTATATCAAGAGAGGACGCGAATGATGCAAGATATGAATGGAAAAAAAATATCGCAATAATGAAAAACTTAGTGAAATGGATCGTAATAATGCAGAAATGAGGCGTGTCATAAACGAAAGAATGGATCAAAAATTCAATAGTATGTAGCAAAGGCTAGATACCTTGAAGCGAGAAACCGTTTCTCGATTCGAGGTATTAAACCATAAAATTGGCGACATGTGTTCGGACTTTGCTTCTTCAATAAACAAATTGAAGGAGCAAATGGCTGCACACCTTGGTCGGGTGAGGTACGAGGATCAGCAGTCTATAGAACAATTGAAACCAATGTTAAATTTGTTACGGTTAGTTCAAATATAGAAAAGGTATATTCTAAACTTCAACATGTAGATGGAAAATTTCAACAACAACAGGCCGAAATTGATAAGTTAAATTTATCTTTGGCTAATCTATCAGTGGAAACAACATTTGAAACGGTAAATAAGAAGGTCAGTGAAACCCAGGAGGAAATAACTAATTTCAAGGTCAAGTAGCGAAAAGAAGTCAGGATAAATTAGATGTGTCCTATCTTTTCCCTGGCAACAGTTCACCAAAAATAACACCCGTGGAATAATAGAAAGCCGACACTGAGAAAGATAATCGAGTGTGGGCTGATGAACGGGATACACAAATGCATTATCCTCTGCAGCAGTCAGGTTCGAAACCCTGGTTGGGTTGTTTAAATACACTGACTCAGTCAAGTGTTATGACTACAATAGGCACAAGTATAAATGCTCCCTCGTTATTATGGTGTATTCAATCACATAGTGTGTTGCCAGGAAAAGAGGGAGGATATCGTGCTGAATCGTCGGTAGCCAATGCGGTTCGTCCGAAGGCGGAACTTAATATGGGCAACACGACTTACATACAACATCTTATTTATCCCGGGATGTTTGGTAAATCAACAACGTCGTCCGTGGCAAATCCTGTGACGAGTTATCTTATTCAAAACAACACTCTAGCCCTTTTGAGCTCTTTTCATGCTCTTCTAAGCGTGAGCTCTAAGGTATGACTGTAAGACATAAAAAGTTTCCCAACTTTCGATGGGAGCATCACGAACGGATTACCCCGTGCCGTTTTACGAAGATTATAACAGTACGTAGATATGTACCAGTTTACTGACGGCAAACGTCTTCAAATTGTAGAATAGTGTTTGGTTGCTTCTTCAGGCACATGGTTCGCCTCAGTCAAATATAGAATACGGAATTACAGCGATTTTCTAGTGCTTTCTAAAGAAGAGTAATGTAACGAGCACTTTGAATGGCTCCAGGAGCGAAATCTTCAATCATTAAAATACGATCGATCGAAGTATGGGTCACTTTTGCACTATGCTTGGAAACAAATGAACTCTATTATCAAATATGAGAAAATACCTCGCAGGTAGAACTTGTAGATATCATTGTGAATGCTCTTCCAACCGATGAGTCATGGGCAATAGAATCCCATCTATGTTAGAAGTCACGTTGCAACAAGCTGCCCTGTGTGGGAAGAAAGTTACCTGTTCTCTAAAAAGATATTTTGCTCGGCAATCTAAAATTACGAAACCAGCAAAAAATAAAGTAACGGCAAGTTGCTAGACGTTTTTAAGCTATACTTAGGCTGGATCCCGGTATCGTAGTAGTTACAGCTCAGAAAATAACAACAACAACGGCCGGCGATTATCTCGAAACCGACCCATGTTTAATAATCGCCGGGATCAACGTCCCTATAATCGCACTATTGGGAAATCGAACACAAATAGGGACGATAACAACCGGAGGAGCTTTAATACGTCAGTGTGCGAGAGAAGAGAGAACGGTAATGGCCATGACCGTAATAATGTCAGTGTGGTAAATAGGCCCCAGGGTTCAGTCCCTTCACAAGCGAGGAATAATAGCAAAAGTCGCGTCCTACTGATTGGAAGAAATAGTTGTAAAGCTACGAATCCAAAAATAGCTTGAATGATTCCACCTTTTAAATTTTGTAACATGACGTAAGTTACAATATTATTTGGTTGAAATTTGTTTAATTCAAAACTTCGTCACTCTATGGATGTATCGGAACACACAATTATTAGAATCTAAAACTTTTGGATTTCATCGAGGAAAAGAAAACTGAACAATTAGCGCAGTATCCAAAATGAACGGATACATATCATTTATACTTAGCAAAATTTTGTTACCCTAAAAAATATTTAATGACCCCAGGTAACTATAATGTACCATTACAGGTAATGGGATTTTTGTTTGGAGGGATACAATAATTTTTGAACACACTGTAGTACGTTATATTTAAAATTATAACTTCGGACCGAGTAGTATATTTATTCATTCCTTGTCAACTAAAAATAATGTGGAAGCTTTGAATAATCTAGTAGGAATTATATTTTGGGGAATAATGTCTTTATTTATGCATTGTTTTATTATAAGTCCCGCATATAGGCATTTCACATGATTGAGTATTGAAATTATAATCTTGAAATTATAATGCTGTACGAAAACCTACCCATGCAATTGGACAGAAATTCTTCAAATTATCCACCAATTTGATTTTGGCAAAATAATTTAGACTCCCTTTGTCCCTCTGAGATGCCTATATCCTACCAAGATCCAGTTTTAACCAGTTATTTACTATTTTTGTTCATTTCATAATTTTCCACGACAAAAACTCTTTGTTCTAATTGACCTACTTTCAGACGCTCTCGTATTATGGCGCGATACTTCTCATTCTCAACCTGGACAAGCATTAAACCATAACACGCTTCATCGGCTCTTTCAAATTGTTGGATATTTGGACCGAAAAGCTTAATTATTAAGGTAAATTCAGTTTCATTTTAGAAATAAACTCTTTGGAAGCAGAAAAGTGTATTTGACAGTAAAAGTCTTCAGTGAAAACAGGCTGAAAACCGTAACATACAGAAGGCTGAAGAACAGACGCCATATTTACATTAAAGAAACGCTGTGGACAGGCTCACTGCAATGTAGTGAGTTTAATTTTCCGATAGTGTGGTTTCATCAACTACGTTCAAAATTAGTGCCTCCCTTTTGAAATTTTACTTTACCCTCCAAACGTTCTCTTTGCTCGTTCTCTTTACGTTCTATTTACTCGTTCTCTTTTACGACCACTTTTTCCAACCTCTATTGAATGTACCAGGAGGTGTACTCGTTCTCTTTTACAGCTGCTTTTCAACCGCTATGTAACATAGCAGAGACTACATAAGACTATGAACTCAGCGAAGCTAATAAAAGAGGTAACAAGCTTATCTTTAAACCCGCAGGAACACCTTTTATTAAATCCTTATCAAATGCTACATGTCCCAAAAGTGCTCACCTTCAAGGTCAGTGTCACATATATAAACACGAATAACTCCTAAACGGAGCCACGTATTAAGATGTTTTCACATTGCGCAAGAGATCATCAAGTATTACACGATCCGAAAGTAGTGACCATCCAGGCCAAAGGTCAAATATTTAAACCGAAATAACTTGTGAACTGAGCGCGGTATTGAGGTGTTTTTTTCAGATTCACAAATAGCGCATTAACTACTACGTGCCTGAGAAGCACTTACCTTCGAGGTCAAATGGCAAATATTTAAAATAAAAACTCATAAACGGAGCAATGTATTGAGGTGCTATTTCCACATTTAGTAATAGGTCATCAGGTGCTGCATGCCGCAGAGGTGCTGACCATCGAGACCAAAGGCCAAATACTTAACCCAGATTAAATTCTAAACATAGCAAAGTATTGAGGTATTGTTTCCGCATTTCGTAATAGGTCATTAAATGCTAAATGTCCCGAAAGTGTTGATTATACTCCCACACGGTAACATTTAAACTCTATTTAGCATATAAGGATGTACACGTTCTCTTTCATGGTACCTATTATCAACCTCCAATTAACATAGCAGAAATTATAAAAGACTGTGACAGCTTGTTAAATCCTTTTATAAAAGGCTACAAACACTGTTTTCCAACTCTGTAGCAGAGATTTTGTTTTTCTTTTCAACCCTTATCTTGACATGCTAATTACGAATATTATTTTAGTTTATGTGGGATTAACTTTTAAACAATTTTAACCGATTTGGATGAAACTAGATATATGGAGGTTTGCTAACATGCTGATTAATATAATCTTCATTTTTATCTAGTCCTTATGGTTCTTGTTGGATACGTCTTATTATAAGAATGTTAACCAATTTGTATGGAATTCTGCCTATAACTGGTTTCGAACATCCTGATTATGAATATACCTAGGTCTTTAACACGGATTTTAGATAACTCATTTTTTAATATGTTTTGTGCTATTTAAGCAGAAGAATCAATAAAGTAGAGTGTCGTTTTTCCTTTTGTACCAACGAGAAAAAACAAAGGAGAGCAATTGTAACTAAATCAGAAGGTATACCTTTTTCTGCTATTTAAATGAACAAAGGAAACGATTTGGATTTCCTATTTTTTTTATACCAACAAACAAATAAGCGAAGGGGAGCCATTTTACCTAACTGAGAATTTTATACTGCTTTGTACTATTCAAATGAACGAAGGAATAAATTAGGAGTTTCTATTTAATTTTGTAGTAACCATGATTGAGCGAAGAATTTTATACTTTTTGTGCTATTCAAATTAACGAAGATATATATAGTAAACTGCAACCTTTCGAAAATTTATCTTTTTTGTTTAAATTTTCAGGTTCTTCAAAAATGCTGAAGGTTAGTCATAATAATATATTATATAAATGGTACTTATGGTTCTATAATTTCATAAGAATGGATACAATTACTACAGTATCCGAATCCTATCACTATTATAAACAGTTTAAGGATAATCGCACTTTAATCACCATCTACATAAATCCTCCTCCAGAGGGTGAAATTCCTCTTTTATTGATTGAGAAATCGATAAGAATTAATGAGAAATGTGCTACCACAACCTCTAATCTTACATCTTCTTGTGGTTGTGGACTAGTTTGAATATGAGCACTAGCACTAGAATCTGACATTAAATCAAACACTAATAGAGTATAACAATTAGGCTATTGGGCAAGCAAAATACCAATACCTTGATAAGAATAATAAATACGAGAATCTTTAAATAGCATAAAATAAGCTTGTATATACAGGGTATTATCAAATAGGTTAGAAGAATAATTTACCAATTTCGGCGGCAAGCAGATTTAGTAACTTGTGGTTTTCTTTTATGACTCTGCAGTGAGTAGAGATAAGTACAAACTCAATTAGTTAATTGATCTTAAGGAACAATCTTATAATATTTAGTCCTTTATGGCACAATATACCAATATCTTCGGAATATAATAAACTGACGCATAAAACAAAACAGGAATCGCAACAGGATATCCCACTTTAAATATGTGCAGCCTTAATGATACATTTAGAACACATACACATTTAAAAATTGTATCGACAATAATGTAAAATAAAGTTAACTTTCTAATTAAGTAAACAAATGAAAGTCTATATTAAACAATCGTGAACACCTCTTTCTCTATAGTATATATAAGTCTGTATTTTCATTAATTTCGATAGTGTCTGAAGAAGGAAATGCTAGATATCCGAAACAGTTGCAAATTTTAATTTAAAATATAGTGGATTTTAAGCTTTGTTCAGTATCTCTTTTGTTAAAAAAAAGCTCTTTTATCTTATGCTTTTCTTGCAGTCTTAATAGAACTTTGGCGGTATTAGTTATACTTTAATAACAGTAACCGACTATAGTAGTACAGTTACTCTCTGGATTAATAGTTTGTTTTACAAGAAGAATGCCAGGAGATTTAAATAGGTTATATTGCGCAATATTTTCCAATTAATTGCAGTCTTCACAGTATTTCGATGGTATTACACTATACTTAGATAATAATAATTGTCTTTAATGCTGTATTTAATTTGTCGACTAATGTAATGTAAAATGCATAATAGACTTTACAAAAAACAATACCAGCAGTTTTAATTAGGTTACATTGCCAAAGATTTCTAAATTGTTAGGGTTTTTCACACGGGCAATAACACCATTTTTAAAATAAATTTAATTGCATAAGATTATCCAAGTATCTATTTCTATTATATGTGGTAAGGTTCTTTCTGTTTTATTTGTTTATTATACATTTTATAAGTTTTTCTCTGGTATGCTATCAATAATAGCAGCACAATTTGTTTCTTGCTTTTCTTCTTCTATATCGTAAATGGCCCCTGGAGTTACTACATTTTATTCTCTTAGAGAGTTATTAGATAAAAACAAACAACAACATAAAGATTTAACCAATGGCTATTACTAGAAACGTTACACGATAATAATTTACTTACAAGCATTTGAGATATTGCTTATGCTAGTGGTTAGCCTAGACTACAATTTTTACAACCAATTACACCACCATTTTGTGATAACTTACTTCTTTTCAAAGTACGCTCCTGGAAACTATGTTGCGAGGGACAAAGAGTTGACAATAAATTTCTAATTAAGAAGAATGTTTGTAGCTCTTTTAACACATGTATATGATTTAATGTATCTGAGTTTTCTTTTGCTTTACATAGTATTAAGACTAAATTACCTTACTTTCTAAATTATACAGAAAGATCAAAAGATATACAGCATATTAACCAAAAAAACATTTGGAGGATATAACTATAAAATACGATGATCCTATCATTACAAAACAGAAAAACAGATAGAACACATAAAACAGATAAAACAGAAGATCAGTAGAAGGTAATAATGTTTGCAGTTTTGCTTCTATTTTAATTGCATTGCCTATTAAATATTGCTAAAGAGGAGTGTAATGAGAATCGAATTTCTATCCATCAGACGTGTTATTTAAAATAGAGGAATACATATTTTACTCCTATTTTAAGACAATTTCTTTCTTCTCTACTATTTCCAAAAGTATTAATCTTCCCGCTCTTGGTCTAGTGGACACGGAAATGTTCTGCCAACTGCGTTTCGAGAAAGGTTTAATACAACCAACTCTTTGTATACATTTACTATTCGGGAAATACCTTCACTTAATAAGGTTTATTTGCAGTGTATTTAGAAAAAAAATGAAGACATTGGAAGCGCTAAAAATACAGCAGATGAACACAGGATACCGAGACGTAAACAAGAAGACCATAGAAGAAAGAAATATTAGATAAATAAAATTATTAACCGTTATTGAAGAAAGAGAAAAGCAAGAAGAACTAAAGAAATTTTTCGTAATTTTTGGAGCGAACTCGATAGTGAGTCGACTTATCTTATGATTGCTTTTACTGTTAGAGAGATTAAGTTTCTTAAATATGTAGGTACTTTGGTAGCTAACAAGAACCACCCCGAAAATAAGATTGTTTGTTTTTTAAAAGGTTGTCATAAGAGAGTGTTTGTAAAATTATGTTCCAATACAGATTATCTGGAGAAAGAGGGAGTTTGCTTTTTAAAGCATCATGAAATGTTTCTTTGTCAAAACTAATTAGTTTTATTACTTTTGTAACAGGCGATGTAAGTTATTTTAATGGTTATTCTTTTAGGTATTAGTAGTGTTACTGTAGACGGTAAAGTTTTTTATAATTAGCGAGGAATTTAATTCGAACGAGGTTATTTTGGAAGAAATCGATATTCTATTGATGGAAAAAAATAATTTTATGTTTTTATTTTAAGGTGGGATCTTGCAAGAGTTTAGACAATTTGCAGGAAGGACTTGAATTGATAATAGAGACTATCCAATTATTAGAATATAGAGATAAAACTGAGTACCTTCTAAATGTTGCAGGTATTTCCCAATTGTATGCTTCTAATTGCTCGGTAGAACACGAGGTAAAAGGTAACCAACTAGATTTAAATATTAAGTTGATGTAAACCTTTGTCATCTTTTGATTTATGTATCTTTTTGATATATTCCCAAGGTTTGGTGCATTATTTTATAAAGAATTAAATATTTAAATTATTTTTATGTTATCTTTAAATAGCTTACGAATGAGGCGACATTTCTCTGCACAATATTTTTCCAAGTCAATTTAAAAACATCAAAGATTTATAACACGTAGTACTGTAGTTTTGTAAAGGGTTTAAATCTTTTAGCACCATATAAAATAGCAATAGAACACAACAATTTATTAAATCTAGTCGCCGCCAAAATCGGTAACGCGTAAATTATTTTCTAACCTATTTGATGGAGGACGAAATATGACGATAATATAAAAAAGATGAAACAGCAATCTTAGCAATTTTATCCGGCACTCCGATTGGACCACCATGCTGATAGAGGAAAAGGTAGAAGATAATCAGTATAGAATACTTAGATACAGTTCCAAAGAAGTAAATCGAAGTAAAAATCTTCTCACCAACGAGGGGAAATTTAAAAAATCCATGTTGCCCACCACTTACGTATGAGATGAGCGAGAAGCATTTTGCTTTATAAATTCTGAAATATAAGCTGTCAACAGATTTATTAAGGTCTAAAACAATTATTTTTGTTATTTTGTGTATAATAAAAATTCAATTCCTGGAGATATTTAGGCTTCTCAATATTAATGCACTTTAAATAAAATAGAAAATGAACGTTACGAATACTTTACCTAACATTTGTCTTTTTAGTATAGTGAGGGTCTTAAGGTACAGTCTATCGAGTGTAAAGTCGTTTTTAATATAGCATAGTCTACCTTACTATTAAGGAAGGCAAACGGCTATTAATATTATCTTTCTTTGCTTTAGTTTAATTTCATTGGGCAAACACTGCTTATATAATGTATTTCTCTTACGGTAACATATTTAGTTAGTTACCGAGAAAATTCGGACTTTTGCGTACCAGTTAGTATTTTGTCAACCTATAACTACACGTAAGACTTAATTCGCTAAACGCATGTCTTTTCACCACATGACTATCAGCCTTATTTCCTAACAGAAGAGGCAATTAAAATTTATGTAGCAATACGACTTGTTTAGCGTTTTTGCTTATAACGAACTAGGCCTAGGACCCTCGAGTTCTACCACACACGAAGTATCACAACAATATGTTGATTATTTAAAGAAAATATTTTTCTGTTGGTACAAAAATTAGAATTTAATATATAGTATCATATCCTAATGGCCCTTCTTCGTTTATTTTCTATGGTATACAAATATTCATAAATATTCGCAAATATTCACACAAAGAGATACATGATGGAGACACGTGAGTCCTACCGTCTGAAAGGCAGTTTTATTGTAAAGAGAATGATGGGCGAAACCTAGAGTAATTAGGGATGTCTCAGGGAATTTTTATCAAAATATACTTCTGTATAAGGGAATATGGGACACTGTCGGTATATTTTTTGGCGGGCTTACTTATGCACGTAAAAGATCGAAATTGTGCACAAATATTCAATTTACTGAGTAGTATTTGCCAGGCGTTTTTCAGATTTCAGCGTTAAAACAGGAGGGTTCAGAGGCGCAAAGGTTGAAAAAAGGAATATTTTTACCAAAAAATCTATTTCTTCGGGATTTTCAAGCCTTAGATACATAATAGAGACATGTGAATGGTACCGTCTGAAAGGCAGTTCCATTCTGAAGACAATGGTTGCCAGATTATAGTCCAAGGGTTAATAGAGATATCTCAGATTTTTTTTTTTACTTGAGATCATCGTCTTTTGCGGTAATTAGAGGCAATGTGAGGATTCCTGATAAAATTTCTCCCGCCCTTACTGTTGAAGATAGGCACTTGAAATTTCACGCACATTTAGTCTATCAAGTACTATTTATCAGATTTCATTGAGATCTCTACATTTACACAGGGCCGTTCCAGAGGGGCCCAAAATGTGAAAAAATCCCCCTAGAATTTTCCTTTTGACATCACTTTGCCCTCTACTGGTATATCGTATGGTCATGCAAATCGCACGATTTGGAAGCTTGCTCCATTCGGAAGAGAATGAGGTATGAACAATGATCCTGGGATAAATAGTTACGATGCAGGAGCTGCTTGACTAAAAGTCTAAAAAAACACCGTAAAACGCAAGATCCCGAGAGGATGTAAAGTATTCTTCATTACCATGAATACTTTTGTAAAATTGATTTTGTTGTGTATGAAGATGCATGTAGTCTCAGCTACTTACGCAATCTTATTTCTCTTCTTGTACACTAATTAAGGGGTTTAGTGAGATAGCAACAATATCCTTTCGAAGTGGTGCATAAAAGAGGAAAAGAAAAACAATTATGTCCCAGATTGTTTATCAAAGTATCTTGTTACCGAGAGATCTTAAAAAGAGTGATATCTCAGATAAGTAGGACTCATGGTTAATTATCTTCTTGTAAATGTGGAAGAAATCATGGCGGCCAGGAAATCACAGGACTCATTCTTTTGTAAAATTCTAAAGGAAGTCAAAGACAACAAGACTGTTGCTGTCGTACGCCGTTATGTGTTTAAGGTGGGGATGTTGTATACGGGAGTAAAAGATATCTGAAAAATAGGGAGAATGTAAGTAGCGGCATGATGTCACACCGTCTCCGATATATCTTTGACCATTGTAATTTTTTTAGGAACATAAATGTTGAAGGTGAGAGGACGGCATCCCTCCGCGATCCCCCTTAATTTTTCCAACGGTTGTATAGAAAAACGGCTTCAAGCTGTGCGTTCCGGAGTCGGAATTTCTGAAAATTCTCTTGAAGCTCATGACTCAGAATTCCATTGTGGGCCTTCAAGTTTTACAATAATATATGGAAAGATAAATTCAAATTTATGTTTTCCCCATATGGGAAGAATATTGCGAGACTGTGTCCAGTCGTGCTTTAATTGCCAGCAGAGAAAAGCTAGTAATTGAAGAAAACTAGGTATCTACTGGGCATTTAACATCTACTGGGTTTCCATTGCCCAGTAGATGCTAAATATCCATTTTTAACTCCTTCCCCCCTCCAATTCCTATCAATAAATCATCACTAGCTCTTACAAGATGACCAGATATACTGTTGGCAAAGCCTTGCGTTCCGTAGCCTTAACAAATATGGTAAACTTAGTGGTCTAACATGTTGTCTGAGTATATGGTGCTCCGTTGATCACACAAAGAGATACCGCTAGTAACTTCCATTTGGAATTGATAAAGGATGCAGATAAATTGTTAGAAACACAGCAGTTATTTAGTAGTTTCAATCACCCAATATCCCAAGCTCTTGTAGAAAACGAGAATTTTACCATAACGAACCACCTACGGAAATACGTTGAAGCTAATCAAGCAGAATGGGCAAAGTACTTTCCTTTCGTTGCTTAGCTTTATAATATAAGTAGACATGCCTTGCTTGCATATAATTCCTTAGGGCAAGTGCCCAACGGAAAGCCGAAATTATGAATTAGAGAGGCAATGTTATAAACCAATGTGTCGGGAGTTCAATATAAGACTAAAATGGATTCAGGAATCTGCCAAGAAATCTTTGCGCAATGTCAGGCTAAAGATAAAGAACGCTTTTGATAAAGAAGAACGTGAAACATATCACACAATAGGTGACAAAGTATTATTAAAATTGTACACTAGGAGAAAAGGTCTTTCACATAAACTGGAGCGAAAGCACCATGTTGGTCTTTACGAAACAATAAAGATGTTCACTCGTAACACCTGTGTCTTCCGAACCCTTCGGAGTGATAACAAGGAATGTACAGTGAATGTTTAGGTTTGAAATTATTCCATGGTCGCAAATGGCCTGCAGGCAATCCTATCAACACCGATAATAGAACCAAATAAGGAAAAAAGCCATTTTCATTCTATGATGTCGCATTACAGTTGGTTTACCTAATTATAGATGGGTGACTTGCTGATCGAGGCCGGTTGAACCTCGAACACATCCATTGTATTTAATTGTTCGCCATATAATCAATAACTTTGTTGAACGCTCACTATAGTTTGAGAAAATTGTTCCTAAGGCTAAGGGAGCTTAGGTAAAAGATTCCAGATTTGAATCGATATTCATTTAAATTTTACTCTGATGGACTGTTTCCTATTTTTGCAGCCTGTGGCAAAAAGCACCATCTGTTAATAACAATACATGTATGGAAGCCCGGCAGCAGCCCGTACACGTAGTCACTGTAAGTCTAGCTTTGTGACTTCCTTTAAAATTGGAATTGCTAAGTAGACATTCTAACCAAACGTTCTCTGCTGTGATAGATACACCCCATGTTCACAATAACATTACAATTTTCCTAATAAATTTATTCTCTGGAGAACTTCAACAGGATAGATGATTTCTAAAGCGCGGCCCTGACGTTTCAGTGGAATAGTGCCGACATATTTACCCCCAAACTTTTTACTGCACGTTATTACTTCACAGTATCGAATTGAACACTGAAGGAATAACTTTTTGTAAAGTTAAGGATAAACTCTTTAAACTTTCAAATCGCCGGCAGATATTGGCGACGCGTCTGCAGCACTGTATCAGATAAAGAAACTGCCATCAAATCATAGAATGAATATATATTTAATGTCCTTCGCTTATGTAAAAGGCAAACGACACTACGGATGAGAAAATGCTCTCAAATATTTTAAACGGATTTGACAGTCCAGCCCTTCAATACATTATAACCAAGGATTGCCAAACTTTGGATGACCTACAGAAACATCTGCAACTTCACGAACCTGATGAACATCAAGATAACTTAAGGGAAATCGATGAGTATACGTCATAATAGGTATTACCGCTTAGCAGTGTCAACGTTCCGAAGAACCAATTCGTAAACTTCTTAGATAAGAATAGATATCTGTCTCGACAGTCATAAAATATCTCCGTAACATGAATCTTGAAAATCGCCACAGGGATTATAGCAAACAAGGTACGAACCAGAACCTCTGTTAACATAATCAGATATACAACAGAAATACCAGTAATCAGCAGTCCAGAAAATTCCATCAATATCACCGTCACACATGTAAATTCGAATAACCACGAAACAAACGCAATCAAACACTGCGTAATATCAAACCATCAAGGTTCCAACAAAGACCTAATAGACCTAATAATGGAACAAAGACCATCGAGTGTAAAGGTGACTCAGATTCACGAAGGAATACTCAGCGCATTACTTTGTAGAACTAAGAGTAGAATTCTGTTCTCTAAGTTAACTTGTGAGTTACTTATATACAGTATTTCCATCAATGTATATTACATAAAGCGTAAGTGTCAGTATCTGCCACCTTCAGTTGACCTACGGTGACTTAAGTGTTTTCATTTATTTATGTAGAAATTTTGATAAGAAAACATACACCATAACAGTAACCACCGGCGCGTTTTGGAACATGTTGCACTTCAGGATATTACCTATGAAGCTTCCATTCCTTTAGTCTATCATCAAGTCAATCCACTCCCAATTCTAAAACAGCATTCTCCTATTATTCAGAAACTTAAGGATGAAATTTGCCCTGTAAATAACAATCATAGGCTGTCCTATTGTTGATTAGTCCAGTATGTTGACGAATTGACAAATACAATAGAACCACATAATGTGAGTAGGTTAGGATTCGATACCCTTGAAAGTTGAACTAAGTGTAGCATAAAGTAGATTTCTTCGGTAATGTTTTATATTGGTGTTGTTTTGCACCAACCGATTGTATAGTAGATAAGGTAGCAATTAGGACAAAGGAATTAGAATCAATAGTTGGCGCTATGAAATATGAAATTTTCTCGGAATATGGAAATGTATTTCAGTTTGTGAATTATGGTAAAAATTTTAATATTTAGTTAAAAACATCCATCACTCAACTAGAGAGATTTGTTATGTTGAAATGGAACAATATTCGCCGCTGTATAAAAAGGTTGAGTTTGTCGGTAGAAAATAAACGTAGTAACACATGCTTTCCCTGCATCTAAGTCAGGATCAACATTTGGTGTAATTTCTGTCAGAGACGAAGATGTGTCTGCACTGTAATTCATTTTAAATGTAAAACATTCTGCATAACAGAATAAGTTCTTGGGAAAATAGAATTCCTTCAACAATTTGTGATATTTGTTCTAGGAGAGTTCTGCCACTAACAATAAGAAGCAAAGGATTAAAGCAACGAGGAAATGAAAACCCAAAGAATAGCGCTGGAAAATGAGAATTCGTAGAAATTACCTTTAAGGTATTTTGTTCCAAATTTAAAAGAGTCTGTAACAAAGTAATATATTTGTTGACATCCTGGAGATTTAGAATATAGTTTACATAAGACACGTTAGACAAAATTCTATACTCTGCTATTATACAGAGTCTCCCAAAAGTCCTGCAAAAAGTAAAAAGCTGTAACTTTGAAAGTACTACTTACAATTTTGTATATTGTTTGTAATGTTTACTCGAAGTGTTAAAATTTTTATTGGTAACAATGAGCGGATGTAAACTTCGACGCCATAACCGCAAATCACGTGACAGATGGCGTCTACTCATGAGAAAGTGCAGTATGTAGCGTAATTTTTTGAGTTAAAATCTAGTGTTTTGGTGAGTGAAAATTCCGACAAAAATATCAGAAAAACCACCTCCAGGATCAAGTATCAAGAGATGGTACGATAATTTTCTAGAAACCAGAAGTGTCTTGGACTTGCCTCGTAGCGGAAGGACAACAACCAGTGTTGATGTAATTCAGTCCGTGCAGGAAAACGTGTTGCGAAGTCCAAAGAAATCGTTGAAACGCAGATCCTTGGAGCTGCGAGTGCCAATGACAACGCTGCACAATATCGTTCGTAAGAAAATAAATTCAAAGCCTTACAACTTCAAACTTGAACAGAAATTGATGGAAGAAGACTATGATATAAGAAGTGAGTTTTGTGAAATGCCATTCTTGGATTCCCGAAGACTTCTGCAATGTTTGGACCTTAATGGTGCTATGGCGTAGGTTTGGGGCTGAAAAAATGCTTGGAAACAAAATTTGAGACTTTCTTACAAGTTCACTTAAAGTATTGTACAAATACAATAAATATTTACACAGTTACAGCTTTTTACTTTTTTGCAGGACATTTGGAAGACCCTATTAATTGAATATCTGGTTGGAAAGATTAGGTGAGATCAGACTTGTTGAATTCAAAACTACTCGTACTAAAACAAAACTTGTCTATGACGATTAGACGCAGTCTGCCCACAGTGTGGTTGAATTGTTGATGTATTTATCATTTTCTTTTATATAGTTGATTAGATGGTCACAAACACTCCATAGAGAAGGATTAATGTGACAACTAAAAGTTGTGTTTATATATATATGACTGGATATTGCAAATTTCAGGATTGTACTTTTCACATTGGTATTGGGTCAGTTTGCAAGAATCAGAGGCAGTCGCGATATCGAAAATTGAAATTTGAGCTCCAAGATATGGTGTCAAATTAAGACAATCGTTGTGATACATTTTATTTACAAGATGACAAATTGTATTGTATAGAACTGGTGTGTGCATAACTATGTCCAAAATTGCTTAGAACCGGTCCAAAGTTGCCGTATTTGACTGCCAACAGTGGTACAAACAGCGTAAGCATATTATCCAATTAGAAAACCTCTTATTTTCTAATTTTTCTGTAAAGTTGTGCAAGCCAAATAGGGATAATAATCACTGTACTCTGAAAAATGCTTTCAGTAATAAAACTAAAATGTTCTTGTAAGATTTGAAAATTTAAGAAACTTATAATGAAATGCTCATTAGTTTCTATTGTACTCAAAAGGTGAAGGTATTCTAGATAATTATTTTTCTACTGTTTTAGGGAAATTTTTCACTAAGTGTTTCAAAACTCTACTGGCTTATATATTACTTCATTCAGAATACGGTCATATTTTCAGTCCATAATCGGAGTTTTGAGTTGACGGGTAACTAAAATGTTCGCTTATACCTACACAGATAGTTGGTTGTGTTGTTATTCCCATCAAAATTTTTAATTTTGCATGATATCTAGCTGAAATCGCTCTTGATGGTATTGCTATATATGTAGACTTCATGGTAAGGGCAGGCCAATAAAACTAATGCCTTAATGATAAACCGTTTAAAATTCTTTATTTTTTTTTGTAATTCTTGGCGGAATAAGGATGCGCTGGCCAGAGACCCTAAAAATTATACATCAAAATTCTGTTTGCCGAAGATGCACCTTCTTTGTATAGGCTGGAAAATAATGATTACGGAGATGCTGGAATAAGAATTCTAGGGATTGGATTTTTTGTTTTAAATTAAATGACTCTTTCGGTTAGGTTACATGCAACACCTGTAAACATTGAAGCTAGATTTGTTTTTTTTAAGTATACCGTAAGCAATAGAGAGATATAGAAAACTCTTGACTTTTGCATACTACACCACATATAATAGTACGGTTTGTAATTATGGTCTACCCCAAATGTGGTGTATTCTCTATTCTTGAGCTGCAACAATTTGAAAATAAGTTTTTGAAATCTTGGCCTTAGTTTGACAAGGTTATAACAGCACAGGGATATATTTTGAAAAAAAAAAGAAACGCGATAATAGTTTCATTAGGCTGCCCTTGTTTTATTTATAATCTAATTATTATGATGATTTTGACACTGATTAACTGCCTACAAGGTTTACAATTAAGTACTTGAAGTTGGAAGTGCAGCTTTATATTTATGTTTTGGGCAATCAGTAAAATGCAGTTAGAAGCTTGTCAAACCAAAATTACATGCTTCACAGGACGATTCATATTTGCAATTGAAGCAATGCAATGACTTGGACTATTCATATTTAAATTAAATGAAACATGTGTCGAATACTACGTACAAGTTTAACAGTGCAGTACAATATACCCTGTCTTACAGGGACATGAATAGATGTGATTCATTAATATCTTTTTTCTTTAATTCTGAAAAAATATTATACAGTCCTTTTGTTGTTTTCGTTTCATGTCAAAAACACTCAAACTACTACCGAAACATGATACATTAGCCTGTCGTCTTGAAGTTTCTGGAAATTTCACGTTTGCTTTATTAACATGCTAGTAACTGCAATGGCTTGATTTGAACAATACGGTAGTGAATTCTTAATTAAAACTCAAGTTAGCTACTTAAGTGAATGGAATGGTTTTGTTATTTAGAAGTTTTGCTGTGGTTCCATAATCCTTAGTCACTGTGGCCTCACCTGAATATCTGAAATGGGTTGTGACTTGTGACTGTCTACATTCTTCACCAATCTTCAGAGACAAAAATGGGAGTAAAAGTCCGTCTTGTTTATTGATTTTTCTATTGCCCTGAGTACGCGATCTACATCCCGCGTATATACATTGAAAAGGAATTGATGTTTGAGGTTTCACTCAGAAAGTCCAAAACTTCATAGAACTTATGGGAATTACTGTTTTGTGTTGCAGAGTAATCGAACCAACTAATTAGTTCCCTGATCTAATTTTCTTCAAGCACTGCATCCAATATGCTCTTGAAAGCACTGACAATGCCATTTCCTGTCATCCTGCGATTGTTTCGTTCCAAATAGCACAATACGTCTTTTTGTTAGGTTAAAATACACAGTGAAGTACACATCTACCTTTCTCTTATAGAATAAGCTACCGATAGTATATCAGCGTGGGGACATGTTATAGCGCTTTGTAAGTCAAAGACAAGCACGGAATGATCTTTGTTTTCTTTTTAAATTTTTACTTGAGCCTTGCGCAAAGTATGCATCTCATAATTGTGCTATTGTTTACCTCTTAAGGTTTCTGTCTTTTTCGCCACTTTATACGCCTCACACACATCGCATCTGTCACTTTGTGACAAATGGCACCATAAGTTAAACCCCGTTTCAAATATTCGGTAGAAAATTGATTTCGTAATTGTTGTTTTGTTTTCATTCTGGCAATTTTCAGTGTGGCAATTATAACTTTTTGTGATATTCAGATGGATTCCGAGGACAATTTACTTGTATCACGTTGGCAGTAGAGGCAATTCCACTTTTGGGAAAGATTTAATGTGTTCGTTGGAAAATCTGATTCAAATTCCGGCTTCGGGCGATTATTACTATTTTTCATCTTTCATCTACAATAGTTGTGTTTTTATTCATAGGCTTTGTGTGCAATAAACACAGGTTTTTGGGTTATGTAGAGGGTCAACAAGTAAAATGTTTTGCAAACTTCATCACTTTCTGTTTTAACATTGAAGAAGTAATAAAAAGAATACTACGTACTAGATTTATTTTTATTTATTTACTTATTTTTGCATTTTAAGTCTCATCTACATTATTCCTTGATTTCTCTTAATTATTCTGAACAGACATTCCTTTAGGTCGCTACGTTATAGTTTAACTAGTTGTATCTTTTCTGTTGCGTCTTAAAAAGTACCATGATATGTGAATGTCAAATCTCCCATCGGCATTCATATTCTTTTTACATTCGCACCTTCCACTACAATGACATTTTTGTAGTCTTTACTTCGTTACAACGTACCACCTATCCCTCCTGCTCACACATTATTTGCCTGCATTGTAGACCCATTTGATTACATTGTTTTTTTCAGGTGGCAGAGTTCGTGATGTTTTCCAAACATTTTTCATAGGAGTATTTACACTAGGATCACTGCAAGGAGAAATTAAATTAGGTCTAGTAGCTGTATGACACACTAATATGACTAACAGACACTTCGTTAAGGTTGGTGTAAACGGACAAGCCATTGCCAATAGATGTCGTTCGTCTTCATATCTCTATCACGCATTTCTTACCCTTCATGAAAATTTGCGCTTTATCTTACAAATTTCAACCTAGAAGATTCAAGCTTTGAGAGAAGGAACTTCGTAGCCTTTCAAAGGTTGATATTCGTGCGATTTTTATTTTATATATTCTTCATTGCTCACATGCTTACTGTTGAAATTTATATCCAAACGTTTAACAAGGTCATTGTCTCAGCATTGAATAGTGGAAGAAAATATCATTATTTACTTCTCATGGTAAATTAATTAAATAAATCTCACATCGTAATTATCTTTTCCATGTGATATGAAAGTACATACATAAATTATAAAAAAGAGGAATACTTCTGTAAATTACAGCTTCTCAAGCTACAGTTATAACTTTGTCAAAGTGAATATTATATTAGATTTAGAAGGAGTTAGAATTTTATCAAATAAGTAGACCGTCTATTTTTCAAGTTACAACAATAAGATTCTTATATTTGAATAAATCTTAAATTCTAGTGTTACATACTCCATATAACTCAATTTTGACAAAAAATGTCACTTAGAATTTTGTCAAAATAAGACCACGAAATGCTGGAAGTAAGAAATAACTTTATTCGTTTTGAAATTAATAACAAGAATTCTACGGATTTTAATATAATGTTTCATACTACATATAAACTTATATTTTTGTACATTTAAGATGATTGGGAATTCAGTCGAATTTGTCCCTTGACGATTACAGAAGAGATAAAATTGTGCATTCTGGGTCATATTTTCAAGCTTGCAGAAATTGCTGTTTTTTCATTTACTTTTGCACTCACCCCTAAATAAATTATATGGAAATGCTCTAAAAGCTAGCGGCCCCATCAAGTCAATTATGGTGTATATATTCCATAAAATAGCGAATTGTTGGGTGAGAGTAAGAAAATAGGTTACCATTTTATAAAGTGAGAATACTACGGTCGTTTACTAAGATCTGTTCGTGACGGATGTTTTCTGCCTCTTGTCTTCCTCTTTTATACTTTGTTTTGGAATTTCAACCAATGCTGGTGTTGTAGGGGTTATGTTCATATCTCTTCGTTTCCTTATGTGAGAAGAGGGTATAATAACGTACTATCGTTTCTAGGTTACAATATTCTGGCCTTAGATAATTGTTGAATTTTTCCATGTACTTTTGATCTCACCGCTAGTGGTATTAAGTGGATATGCTGTAGAAGATGGCCATCTTGTCAATTCAAACCTGTATGTATCACGTAAATTGTCAATGCCTTATCGCTGATATGTTAATGCATTTATACAGTAAATTTTGAAAAGCGTTTTCTCCGATTTCTTGCATCCGGATGGCTTCTGATTTTTGAACTACATTTTTATGACATGTTCTAGAAGGAAAGCATATGCATAGTATTAGGGTTCGTGTTCGTCAATTTTGTATCGTTCTGTCATCCTCGTATTTCATAGGAGGCTCAAAACATCGGCTGGATGGTGATTCGTACGTTGATGCACATTGTATTGTTTTTAAGTAAGAAGATATATTGATTTACACACAAAATAATCTCAATATCATGACATTTCGATTTGTTTTATTTAAGCTAAAAACTCCTATCTGCATATTTAGCTTAGAAGGCTTTTCTTCATCTTTTTAAGAAATTCTTTTGTAATAAAACACAAAATTCATGTTTCTTAACGTACGTTTCTTGTAACGATTTTAACACAACTTGACTGCTTTTAAATACTATATATATATATATATATATATATATATATATATATATATATATATATATATATATATAACGGTCGAAGATATTTGATATTTGTTCAGAATACATAGTTTTCAGAGTGCCTGTGGTGAACAGTGATACTTGTACCGAACTCGTTGCTATTAATTGGGAGAGAAGATTATGACATATAAGTCAAATTACACTAGTCGAGAAAAAAATATTTTTCTAGCGCACACGGAAGAAAATACCTGATTCTAATAGAACGTTTCACGTAGAATTCTAATCTGCAATCTGTTGTTCTCCATCACCCACAGTTTTCCGTGACAGAGGGATTTTCAGGAAATTTCCCCTCAAATTTCCTTTTTTTAAAACTATTTTTATATCTGTAGCTCAGGTACCCTTAGGTATATAAACAGACAAATTATATTGTATGTTAGCTTCACTTATACTTAGTAAGCTCCCTAAGTTTCAAAAGAATCGCATTATACGTTCTAGAGCAATAACCATATTTATATAAAAATATGGTGTGTGTACTGTTCATTTTACCATATTCATTAGTGCAGATAAAATCACATATAACTTCCACGAAAATTACAATGTAAGCACGGTTCATACCTCATTGTATTTGAAATGAAACATCATTTCAATGCTGTATACACCGTGACAGCACTTTTTGTATGTGGGAATTTCTAGAGGGAATTTGTTGAAAATTCACTAAAAAAGTAGTTTATAAGATTTTTTGTTTCAACTTGCTATTTGTACAGGAACAAGGACCGCACTAAAACATATTTTTGTGTCTACTTAATAAATAATACAAAAGAAGTGAGTGGTATCTTCTTAATAAATGAACATGTACTTACGAGTATTTTAACTAAAATGTTTTAGTTGTCTACTTTCTTCTGTGTTTGGCTTCTGGAACATCTCATTTGAGTGTCCAACAGTAATCAGTTAGCATGTGTGAAATCCACTGTCCCTGGTATCTCTTCTCCAGGTAGGAAATGTCCTGATGAAAATGTTCGCCATGCTCATCACTAACAGAACTAAGGTTTTCAGAAAAGAAATCCAGGTGGAAGTCTAGAAAGTTAACTTTAAGGGACATGCTGCAATCCATTTCTTTCAGTGATTCCGGGAAATCACTCACAATTTCAGGGTAACTTGGGGATTTCTGGTTTTCGCAAAAATCTCTTTTAAACATTTAAATAAACACCAAGCTGCTTTCTCAGCCAGAGTTAAGATATCCTCAATTTTTTTCTCACGATTCAAACATCTTATCTAGGGGTCTACAAAAATCCTTTCCTTGATCTTAGCGTCACTAACCCTAGGAAATTTTTCCTTGAGCTAACAAAATCCTGAATTACTTTAGTCCATTGCCCTAACACAGTTTTCTGAAAGACCCAACTTTATGTGAAGAGGGGGCAGAATTATCTTATAAGGGCTCAGCAGTGAGGAATAAGCAACATTCTTCTGTCGAGGAATTAACACACGCTTTTGCCATTCCTTCTTGATATAATTTTCCGCTTTTTTCCTGCTGTCTCATTCGCAGAGGAAACAACAATATTTCGTATAATCAAGCTGCAAACCCATTAACAAAGAAATAACTTTTAAATCACAGCAAATTGTTCACTTGTATTTCTTATACTGAATTCTTTTTAACGCTATTTTGATGTTTTCATAGGTTTCCTTCATAAGTAAGATCATCTTCTTCATTTGGAACTTCAGTAGTTCCCTCAAGTTCGTAATCCTCATTTACCGTAAGATGAGGAGGAGGTACTGGTACATGTAATTCTGCACTGTGTGGAACTGGCTTAATTGCTGATGGCAAATAAGGGTACTGTACTATGTGCTTATATTTACTGGTTATTCCTTTTATCTGTGTCACACAAAAGTAGCAATCTGGAGGATGATCTTTTGGTTCCCTCCAGATCATCGGTACTGCGAAGTTCATGTTTTATACACTTTTTGCCCACCCAGTCAGACGTTTCAAGCAAATACAACAAATGTAGTGAGAAGCCCAATTCTTATCTTTGTCTCTTACAGCAGAAATTGTGCGGGTGATTTCCGGCTCGGCATCTTGTATTCTGTAAGGTATCTTAGTGCATCAGCATACAACACATTCAATTCGAATTCCACAATGCACAAACAATTCAACTTACAAGCGGCCACATCAAAACACGTCCAGCTTGGATCGTTACCTATCTCTACTAACAGTTATCAGGCTACGTGACTCATCACTTTTTTATGTATTGTTGCCAGATCAAAATATTAAAGAGTGACTTATTTTCCACAGAAAGCATGCTTGTATTTGTGCTTGCATTTGAGTATCAATCTATGTTCCAACAATAATACGTGTACGTTAGGTTTTTGTGTTTAATAAAAGTCCTGCATAGTATATTCTTTATTACCTATAAATAGACACAATAATTTATATCTCTAGGCAGAATAATGCGATTCACATGAAATTAGCATTATTTATTAAGTAGATATAAAACTATGTTTTAGTGCAGTCCCTGTTTATATGTCACTATATACAAATAGCAGGTTGGGACATAAAATCCTATAAACTACTTATTGGAGGGATTTTCCTCTAGAAATTTCCTCAAAATCCCTCTAGAAATTTCCTCATAAAAATCGACGACATGGTGTACACATGATTGAAAATATGTTGTATTGGAAGTCCAATGAGATACAAACCGTGCATATATTGCAAATTTCGTGGTAGTTATATGTGATTTTATCTGCACTAATGAATATTGTAAAATAAACAGTACACAACCATATTTTTATATAAATATGTTTATTGCTCTACAAAGAATAACGCGATTCTTATGAAATTTAGACGGCTTTCTAAGTATAAATCAAGCTAACATAAAATATAATTTGTGTGTTTATATACCTAAGGGTACCCAAGCTACAGGTACAAACATTGTGAAAGAAAGGGAAATTTGAGGGGAAATTTCCCGAAAATCCCTCTGTCACGAGAAAACTGACGGTGATGAAGACAAACTGATTGCCGATTCGAATTCTACATGAAAGGTTCTATTCGAATCAGGTATTTTCATTTCTGTGCCAAAATCTTGTTGACTAGTGTTAACATCTTTAGTAAATGATTAGGAAATTATAAAAGAGTAATTTTATGTAATATTTTCTTTTTAGAAATGCTGATAGGAGATCGATTTAAAGAACATTGAAGACGTTTTAGTTATACGAAATTAAACAGAGACAGAGAAAAGATTAATTTGAAGCTCGATTGGCTTCTCAAGGTCTTTCACGTTCCTCGAGTCTCTTGTATTATAGCGATCGCAGCGCTTGGGTCCTTAAGTCAAGTGTCGTATTTCACGTACGTTGTCTTGTACCTTGAATGGAGAATTCCTCGTGGCAGCTCTTCCCGGTTCTGTTGCACGGTCAGTGGATAACGGGTTTGTGTGGGTCTTCAATTCTTTTCCTTTTGTTATTGAAGTTTCTAAGAGAAAATGAGTTATTAGTGAGTGTGTGTGCGTTTTAAACAGTAAGGTTAAAATATTGAAGTGTGAAATCGAACAAATATACCAAACAGAGATTTTTAAATTCATGAAACTGAAATTCTGACAGTTTGTTGAATTGAGTAAGTTAGGCTTATGTTGAGAATGGGATTACTTGGTAGGAAGTATATAAATGTTCTCTCGAAGTTAGTAAATTCTTGTAATGCAATTTTTTCTTACAAACTGGAAGTGTTTATCTTATATCTGTCCTAATCAAATATCATAAATAGTAACACACCTTACTTCTTCGTCGTAGTGCTTGTTTAAAATTCCAATTTTGCCACCTCAATGGTCAGAGTTACACCCCAGAACGACAAAACAAGAACAAAATTTTCCGCGTAAGATGATTAATTATTCCACATGACAATAACTTAAGTCAGATACGTTTGATGTGACGCTAAGTTTCAACGAACATACTTCTACTTAAAATATCAGATAAACAATTCCAGTTCGTAAGGAAAAATTGCATTACAATAATTTACTCACTTCGTCTTTTGTCTGTGTCTTAGATTATCCCTTGTATATGTTTAGCGTATTCTGTAGGTCGTTTAGTTTGACTCCAATTTGATGGTTTTAATGATGGGTGGCCAGTAAATGATATTTCATGTCAGATAAATTGATAATTCAGAATTATTCGGTTAACAGGCTGAAACCCGATGTTTCATGAAGTGCAATTTTGTAAGTGTTCTTTAACATGTTTTCTTGCTAGTTTATTTGTTGAAAAATTGAGAGGAATTGGACATTGAATTCTTTCTATTGTGCATTAATCATTGAACTTTTGATGGTGGGTAATATCCACCTTATAATTAATATATATATATATATCGAACAACTCTTTGATCATTAATGTGATACTTGATTTTAATTTTATTAGGGATTCGTAGTTCTTTAAGATTCCTCTCCCCCAGAAGAATGAGTAATTTTATACAATCATGAATAACACGACTTTTATTTCCTTGACTGGACAATGGTGTTATGTCATTTGATAAGGAATTTGACTTGGCTATCTGTCTTAGCATTCCTGTTAAATGATTACACGATTTATTTTGTAGAGGTAAAATTTTGAATTGTTTACTACATTAATAAAAGAATTTTACTTATGGTATTTTAGGAAGTTATATTATCCTAACTGCCAAACTAGAACATTAGAAATATTTTTGTATGGATTACTTCAGATGTGAATTTCTATCTGCAGTCCTCCCTTTCCTGCAATAGCAGGCAACCCAGGAAACAGGGTCGTTGGCTTGCTTGCGAAATGCAAAGGGTTGGAGCAAATCTCGATTTTGTTAAAAGTATATCAGTATGGCAAACTGCAAATAAGACAAGGAAATACATTGATAAGAACAATGATTTTATTATGGTGAGAGCAATAAATGATAGAAAGTTACAAAATAATATTACTTAGGCAGTTCAAACAAGACGAATGGTAAGAATAGATATCGGGGGAAGGCAGTTTCTCTCTTTTTTGCCAAAATATATAGAAAAAGATAAAGCTACACAGTCTAAAGATTTAATTTAAAAGCCTAACAGCACAGACATAAATACCCACACGAAGCGGATATTGAAAAAACATAGACTATGGGACACCATTGGCGTAGCAGACTAGCCAGCCTCCCATCGAAAATAATGAGATGGGACCCTAGTTGTATACCCCAACGTTAAAATAATAATAATAATAATAATGTGTATTATTATTATTATGAGTAGTACTAGTAGTAAAAACTCGTTTGCTTTTCAAATCTGCGACTCTATATAAGACATATCTCCGAATAGGAGTGATGTGTGCACTTTTTGTCAATGAGTGATCGCAAAGTCCAAAAGAAATGGTAATTTCCGAGAAAGATTTTCCTATGATAAAAAGTTTCTTACGATAAATTCTTGTTGAAAGTTTGAAGCATTAGCTTGTGAGAAGTGCCTTTTTTTATTTCCGTTCGGGCACAGAAAAGTTTCGGCGGCTAAGAAATTATTGTATTTTATATTGCAAGTTTTCATGTGAATTTATTTATATTTCAATTTGCAGTAATAAAAAATTCTCATTTCAAGACATTATTGTTAACAATTTAATTTTTTCTTCATGCATTGCAAGTATTAGGAACCCCGTATAGATAAACCTCAGAAGATTGATATCCAAAATTTAGGATGTAGATATATTGATATTGATATATTTACAATATTGGACATTGGTATGAGTCAATATCGATATGGATGATCGATCGCACGATATAGATATCGCACATGCCTAGGTTCCAGAAATGACATTCGAAATATATTGATTCGATAATCTTAATCTAAATATGTTCCTCTATTGCTCTCTCCAAGGTTGAGCAGGTAAGCGGTGAGCACAAATAAACCTTTTAGGCTACCAAATTCTTAAAATAAAATTAGTTATACTTTCCACTTAATAGAAAACTATTAATCGAAAACTATTACGCAATTTAACTTTTACCTCTGCTTCTGATTGCCATCACAAGTTAGAGAGACTGCACATACTTTACATAGTAGAGCAATATAGTATATAGTTTTTCACAACTAAGAAAAGAGGAAGAGTGGAAGTGGAATGTTCGGCAAAATAATCATAATTCATATTCGTTATTTCTATTAGTACTTTTGCCACAGAGATAGAACTACAAGAGTAGTAGAACTAGAAGTGAGAGATTTCCTTCTTTCTTCTCTTAGAGTAAAAGAGATCAGTATCTTGCAGAGAGTTTTACTTTTTTACATATTAGTCCCCTATTCAATGCTAATTCTGGTTAAATCGGTTTCGCGGTAATCGGTACCTGAAAATGTAAAGTTTCTTGAATCTGAAACCTTGACAGTTTGTTAAAATCGGTTTCAAATTTCTTGTTATTTTATCGTTGCAAAAATGCTTCTAGTTGATTTTATTCATCCGGAAGAACTGCACTTATACACTCCGCATCAAGAAAATTGTAACAGCTAACATCGTGCAGCTAGACCATCTAATATAAGCCTTTTTGCCCTATAGTCGTGTACGGTAAATCCTATACCTCTTCCTTTCCTATCTCCCATATTAAAGTCACTAACAGCATGACCACATTTCTAAGTTCAAAATATAATTGTATCATTATCAGTAAAATAAAAGAATTATGTCCATTATACGTGGTGTTGTATACAAACAATGCTTTTCGCTCGTGTTTGAAAACAGCGCCACATCATTTTACGTCAACTTAATACGCACCAAGTGGATTTACTACAACATGCAGATGGATCTTTTGCTCCCAGTACGAAGCGCATGACGACATCGGAGCAGCAGCGCTACGGTCACCAGGGTGCCTATGTGATGGGACACCACCGACAGTTCTGTTTAATTCTCTGGTGTCCGTCGTATTGTTAGTCACGGTAAATTAAGAATAACCAAACCTCAAGGCTTTACTGTGTTACGGGACTCTTGGCTATTCCTTTCTACCTGGCGTAGCCTGGTACGGGGCTCTATTGTAAATCCTATCTTAGTTACCTAGCATGCCACGGTACTCTATCAATAGTAGCTCCTCACTGCTGGCCACGGAGCATTGGGTACTCCTTTACCAGTCCGCTTAGCGTACCACTGGGGTCTGTAGACGAGAATAATTTATACTGTTATTGTTATACTGTTATATACTGCTATATAGTAAGATTTATATTGAAATCCTGTAGTGGGAGTCCATTACGGACACTCATTTACCTTGCTCACTTTACAACCTATATCGGACAGAGTTTTAAATGGTACAGGCTTTAACCAACACAGTTTTACTGAATACTCTCTAAGTTTGGTATTGTTTTAACCATAAGCGAGAATTTAAAATTCACATCAATGCGATTGCTCTTATCAGTGAACTTAGTGACTTACACGTGACAATATTTTTAGTGTATGGTTCCCACGAGATCAGAGGAAAATACTTTTCGAGAAGGCATCGGAAATATGGCGGACAAATTTTCAATCCTTCTTTTAATATCCGTCATATTGCTCTGGACACGTTAGAAAAGCTCCTGGTAGGTTTTTCATGTACGAAAACCTTACGCTATTGCATTCGTGGAATGCGGGAAAAGATGGAACTCCTTCGCATGTATCTTAAATACCTAGTTCTCGTTTCGATATCACAAGTAAATGCACAAAACCAATTGGACATACTGAGTGATGATCAGCTGAAAACAAAATTAACGTATTTAAGAAGGGTGCAACTATCAACATATCGATCGGAATTAAAAAATTTTCATATTCTTGGGGGAAAATGAACTTATTGATGAATCTATAAACACAATTACATGGTTTTACGTCAGGATACTACGCACCACCTAGATTTACAACAACCACCAGGCGACGGATCTCCGGCTTCAGCAATTCAGCGTATGGTGATATCGGATTATACCAGGACGCCTAGATATTCAGTCGCGACGTTTCCAATGCGGCCTTATGTAAGAAGTTTTCCGATAAACACAAATAAGTTTAATTTTTTGTTCATCGGTGTCCTGAAGTATGACGTGACGAATGGCCTTTAATTTCTTTAAAAACATGAGCTAATTTACTTTTCAACTGATCATCAGTCAGTACGTAAAATTGGTTTACGAAGCAAAAGTATCGATTCTATATAATACCACGTGGGATATTACACCCTCTTGCTTGTTACAAAAATACAAATTGTTATTTGTTCTTCTTTTTGGAGTGCGACACTGACCACACACAAAAATCACTAAAGGCACTGAAATTGCTATAAACTCTTAAAAAATAATCACTGTCGGAGCACAGGTAGGACAGTTTAAGAAAGCAATAAACTCTTACTCCCTTAACACAGGCAGGGACGGTGCACGTTATATTAAGTGTGTCAATTTATTTCCCTCGAGGAACGACTGTTTTAATCTTTATCCTACGATTGTTAGTCGCAAACATTTCTCACTAATGCTAAGAGGTGTTGGGGTATATCAATCAGATTGTCCATTAAAAACAAAATTGTTATTCAACGTGCCAATTGGAGTTGAGTAATATATCTAGAAGGGTCTATTTCTATGTTTTAGCTTCCCATCGAAGATGGTCACATATGAGAAATAGTGTTTTGCGAATACTAAAAGAAATGTAATTAGCACTGCGTGTGTTAGAACGTGGGTTCCTGTCACCACGGCATGGCGCGTCCTCAGGTTGCGGATCGAGGAGAAGGCATCTAGATATAGAGGTTAGCTGCGAATATACTGAATAAGCAGTCGCGGACAGACGACTAGGAGTGGTCCTCCAGCTTGGGGGTTTGGGTAAGGCTAACACCCTCATCCTGTAAAAAAGGTACTTGTTCAGAAACATTCACAAAAGCCTCGGACAAGGACTGATAACTTGGCACGACATCAGCAAAAGAAAATGGACATGAGATTTGGAACATGGAATATTAGAAGTCTTTATATGGCAAACGCGTTAAAATCTGTAACGAGTGAGTTAGAGAAATACAGGATGGACTTAGTAGGAGTTCAGGAAGTTAGGTGGGAAGGAAATGGATCTGAGAATTCCGGAAATTTTACGTTCTTTTACGGGGAAGGAAATAAAAATCACGAGTTAGGAACAGGGTTTTTCGTTCACAAACGAATATTACCAGCAATTAAACGGGTTGAATTTGTTACTGACAGACTTTCTTTTATTACTCTTAAGGGACGGTGGTGTGATATTGTAGTTTTAAATGTACATGCTCCAACTGAAGATAAGGGTGACGATATAAAAGATAGTTTTACGAAGAAGTGGAACGGATATTTGACCAACTCCCGCGATACCATATGAAGATTCTATTAGGGGATTTCAATGCGAAGGTAGGACGAGAGGATATGTTCAAACCGATTATAGGGAACGAAAATTTGCATAAGGAAAGTAATGACAACGGTGTTAGACTCGTGAACTTTGCAACATCCAAAAACCTAATCGTGAAGAGTACAAAATTCCCACATCGCGACGTTCATAAATACACTTGGACATCACCAGACGGAAAAACACATAATCAAATTGATCACGTTTTAGTAGATAGAAGAAGACAATCTAGCATAATTGACGTCCGGTCGTTTAGAGGGGATAATTGTGACACTGATCACTACCTGGTAGCAGCGATAATATGGGAGAGATTATCGTTGAATAAATGTAATACTCAATGTCCGAAAACGGAGAGATTTAATTTAAAGAAATTAGAAGAGAGCCAGGTAAGAGAGGAATACCAGATTGAAGTTTCGAATAGATTCTCGGTTTTAGAAGACTCGGAGTGCATTAGTGTTGAGGATACTTGGATTGAAATTAGAGATAGCATTAAAAGTTCAGCAATAGAAAAATTGGGACACGCGGAAATACGTAGGAACAAACCATGGTTCGACCAAGAATTCATTAAACTAGTAGAGAAGAGAAAACAGGCAAAATTACGGTGGCTACAAAATCCGAATGAAATAACTACACAAAATTTCGCAGATATCAGGCGGGAAACTTCCAAAACCTTTAGAACAAAGAAACGGGATTTTTTGAAAGCTAAAATTAAGGAACTTGAAGATAATAGTAAAAATAAAAATGTTCGGGACATGTATAAGGGGATCAGCGAATTTAAGAAAGGCTATCAACCTCGTGCTTATATATTAAAGAAATCTGACGGAACAGTTCTCACTGATACGGATAGCCTCTTAAATAGATGGAAAGATTTCTTTGACGATTTGCTGAACACGCAGCCAAAAACTCATGTGCGTGGAGAAAAGGAGATACACACCGCAGAAACGTATATTCCAGAACCCAATCGAATAGAAGTGGAAGCCGCTATAAAGAAATTAAAGAAACACAAATCTCCGGGTGTAGATGAAATTCCGGCTGAGTTAATTTTAGCTGGAGGCGAAAAATTGTGGAACAAGATACACAAACTCATTCTCCTTATCTGGAACAAGGAAGAATTGCCGCAAGAGTGGAAAGAGTCAATCATTGTTCCAATTCACAAGAAAGGCGACAAAACTGACTGTAATAATTATCGAGGCATTTCTCTTCTGTCAACATCCTATAAAATCCTTTCAAATATTCTGTTAGCAAGATTGACCCCATACGCAGATGAAATTATTGGAGATTATCAGTGCGGATTTAGACGAAATCGATCAACTATCGACCAAATATTTACCATTCGCCAAATACTCGAAAAGAAGTGGGAATACAATACCCCGGTACATCAACTATTTATTGATTTTAGAAAGGCGTACGACTCGGTTAGGAGAGAAACATTATACAACGTTCTTACAGAGCTTGGAATACCGAGAAAGCTAATTAGATTAATTAAGATATGTTTAAGTGAATCCCAAAGTAAAGTCCGGGTAGGAAAATTTTTGTCCACGAGCTTCCACGTCGAAAATGGCCTGAAACAAGGAGATGCGTTGTCGCCATTATTATTTAACTTTGTTCTGGAATACGCCATAAGGAAAATCAAAGATAGCAACCAGGGCCTAGAGTTGAACGGCATTCACCAGGTTATGGCATATGCTGATGATGTAAATTTAATAGGGGATGATAGGAGAACAGTAGAAATAAATGCAGAGATATTATTAAACGCTTGCAGGGACATGGGTTTAGAAGTAAGTGCAGAGAAAAGTAAATACATGGAAGTGCGTCGGGACCGTAATACGGCAAATTGTGGAGGCGTTAAAATATTAAATAATACTTTTGATAAAGTGAATACTTTCAAATATTTAGGATCAATATTAACAGACGAAAATCATATTCACGAAGAAATTAAATGTCGACTAAAAGCAGGGAATTCGTGTTACTATTCGGTTCAAAATCTCTTGTCGTCGCGAATTCTGTCGAGGAATTTGAAGCTTAAAATATATAAAACGATAATCATGCCTGTTGTTCTGTAAGGTTGCGAAACATGGTCGCTTACTCTGAGGGAAGAACATAGACTGAAAGTATTTGAAAACAGGATCCTGAGAAGAATTTTCGGACCTAAGAGGAACGAGAATGGGGAATGGCGGAAGCTTCATAACGAGGAACTACATAGTTTATACGGTTTACCCAACATTGTTAGGGTCGTCAAGTCTAGGAGGCTTAGGTGGGCAGGTCATGTAGCTAGAATGGAAGAAAGTAGAAACGCTTTCAAAGTCTTGACTGGTAGACCCATAGGAAAACGACCATTAGGAAGACCTAGGCGCAGATGCGAGGATAATATTAAGATGGATCTCGCAGAGATAGGAATACAAAGTAGAAACTGGATCCAATTAGCTAAGAATAGAAGTCAGTGGAGAGCTTTTGTGAACGCGGCACTGAACCTCCGGGTTCCATAGGCCATAGAGTTAGTTAGTTAATTAATTAGCACTGCAATATCAAGATAATCCATACTGCTAAGTTTGTGATGAGAACGGCGTGACTTCTTTGACATCCTGTGTAAAGCGTAATGCTTCTACAATACTTGCACTAAACGTATATATTTAAATAATATAATACAATTTTTAAATTCCAACGATGGAATTGAACACGACTCTTGATTTTCACGTATAAAATAATCCTGATATTTGGAACATGTTGTATATGTTGCATAATATGGATGGCAATATGCAATCCATAATGACGAAGAAGACAATAAGAGAGGGAAACGAAAATTATTAATCGAGGGAGGGTTACTCATCTTTCTATATATAATTTGCGTTTTTAAAAGCAGAAGTGTTATATGAGAGCATTTTTTCGTTACTCAGCAGTGAAGAATAATGAATCAGCTTCTCGTAGGAGATGAAGAAGTGCTTGTATTACAGCGGCGAATGTTTTATTCATCTGAATGCTTGTCATCGTATTCATGTTATGTAAATATTGTGAAAAATGAAGCCGCTTGTAGGGAATGTTTAAAGCCTATTTATTTGTTCTGATTTGCATCTCTGTTCGAAGTGTTGTTTTAAATGTCTTTGCTCTTATTGTGGAGAGAAGCTAATTACCTTTATACTAAGTCACATCTAAGCTCTCATTATAGGTTCCAACCCTGACCACAGAAATCTTTTGTATTTTACTGGCGAGAGGAATCCGGGAAATAAACTCTATAGACATTACGATTGGTTCTTTCAAGTAGATGATCTGGACCGATGTATTTGGGGAAGAACGAATCTATTGCACCAAGCTGACCGTTAGAATAGAGTATGAGGAGTTTTTCTCAATTTTGTTTTAAATACAGTCCAGAAAGTATACGATAAAACTTAAAACTTTGGAGTTCTTCTTTGCTGGGGAAGTTTAACATTCTTACACTTTGCTAAAATTACTCAGATTACATTATCATTTACGACAAATTGATTTGCTTGCTTATATAGTGATACCGTTTCATGTATCATATATCCTTTCTTCGTATCACACCATATGGAGTAAGGTGTTATCTTGAACTGAGTATTTGCTTCAAGAGTGGCAAGCATAAATTGAATCTAAAGGCTACTTTTTCCGTTTGTCATCGTAAGTTATGATGTGTTGGACACTATGGACATTAAGGTTTTGTATTGTTCATTACTCTTTAAATATTAAAAATTTTCCCCTTTTGTATTTTTATCTCTATAACTAACTTTTATCACAGTATTATATCACTCCTTGCACCCACGGTGTACACCGGGTTACATTTGATAACAATATTCATTAAACAAATCACTATTATTAAAATATAATTGATGAAGGGAAATTAGGAACTTATATACATTTAGTTCACAAATATTTTGTAGGAATCATATTGTTTTGTTTTCACGAATGATAAAAATTATTAGACTAATGAATTATTCTAAAAATTTTACTGTTGCTTCATTTCAAAATATTATGTGCACCATTAATCAAATTAGTATACTTTAAATATATCATTAATGCATTAATTGGCAATTGAGCATAAGAACAATATTTACCTTCGCACAAAACTGTAAAAAGTTCGAAAGTGATTTAAAATATCCATATTATACTTACATAAGATAAAATATACTATATATATAATGTTTGTAATTGATTATTAAAATCGTCTTTTACTAATCATTACCAACATATCAAAATTTTATGTATTTTATAATGTACAGTAAAATATATAATATCATTCGGTAATAAATATTTTTAAATTACAGATAAATTTATGTATTATAATTACCAAAGCTATTTCCAACTAACGAAGGAGCACACATTTAAATAAGAAGGCTTATTCCCTATATATATTCTTGATTCATTTTCACATAAATTCTGATGTACAAATTCCTATAACTAGCAGTCAAACAACACAAACCTAAATATTCAGAATGTCCATGTGACCATAAGTTACACAACTTTACTATAACATATTCACATACAAAATCTGAGCCCTACATTGTCATATTTTAGACACTAACACGAATTACAAACAGATTTCTATAAGAATGATTTTCATATTTTTAACAAATAATTAAACAACTTCTAGTTTTGAAAAATAAATAATCACCTCTTCATGTATAGGAGATGATACAAAATTGTGTGCTCTGATGTAATATTTTTATTTCTTCCCCTTGCTTGGATTAGTCTAACAAATGGAAAGTCCCTGTGCTCTGCCACAGGACGAAATAGAATGTATTCAGAGGCAGGCTTATGTAGTTATTTAGAACATAGAAAATACCACTTAGTGGAAAGGTTTGTGTTTTCTGTATTTTCTCTATTGTGGAACAATATTGCTTAATTCAATTATGATGCTAATAGTATAGAGGACAAGCAAACAAAGTATAAAGGTACCTGCATACAGTATTTGGTGTTTTAAGAATGTAATAAATATCTTAAAATGGTAATCATTCATTTCCAAACTATTTAAAATATATTTAAAGGGTATTGTATTACGCAAAGATGCTCGATACAAGTAACTAGTTATATTCCAAGAAAACTGAATATTGGATTAGTACACTACTGTATTATTCAGTTTATGCCGAAACCTAGTAGCCTCTTTGTTGTATGGCTATAACATCAGCTGCGCATCCTTCCTACTAATTTGTTACGTTGTGATTCCACATAAATTTCTAAACATAAGCCATATAGAGTAACTCTACTGGGACAGATTTAAAAAATGTATTAATCGGTCTCCCTACTGAAATATTAATTGTACGAAATGACAAGTAAGGACGTGTCATGCACTATCCTAGTTGCATCATCTCAATTGTATTATGTTCGTGTCAACTTGAAATTTGGTACTATATGGTAACATATATTGAGTGTAACACATGTTTTTTAGTAGAAGAGAATATAAGTTATAAGTCCGCTATCTTATGCTCAATTCCTTGCTGATGACTAAAGGTACAAATTACATTTGTAATATATAATTAACATATCACTTTTCATATTGTTCTTAATGTTGCATTAATTAAAAATCATTTATAGCGTCATTTCTATAATATAGTGTTAACATAGATGTAAAATATCTCCGCATTACTTGTATAGGGAGGATATGTAAAGTTTCATTGAGTGATCCCCTCACACAATAAATGGAAAGCTTTGATAACTAAGAAGTAATAGCGTATATAGAGGTACACAGTAAGAAAATTTATAATTCCTATGAAATATGTTGAATTTATGTAGAAGCAAATTAATAACTTTTCGATAATAGTTTGAGGTCCTTAAGCGTTTACCAATAACCATCGTGAAGATATATATATGCTTCATACTTTTGTAGACTACCTCTCCCTACAGAAAAGCATTTATACCCTATCATTCATTACCTCTTCACGTATGATTCTCCTGACAGAATACGTTTTATGAATTGAATCGGTCATTGCAGAAAGTTCACATGTTATATACTAATAATACAGAACATGTTTCCTTTCAACTATAACCGATGCAATTAAAGCTTTCTCTTCTTAGTGTTATTCTATTCTATCCTATTGTTGTATTCTACTGTTATATGTTTGGAAAATAATTGAACAGTTATTTATACACAAATACATTTTTTATTTTTTTATTATTCGGTAATAGAAAAAAAGTTTCATTTCCAATCGGAGGTTGTCATATTACACACTTAGGAAGTATCGACTTTTTTTGAGTAATGAATGCATTCAAGGGTCTAAAGCTGTTGCAGTAAAAAACATCTACATTTCAAGTATGACTAAAAGTAATAGCTATTGCTTCGTTAAAGTAATTTTTTTGTATAAAGCAAGATTGCTTGGAATGGATAACTCTTAACAGGAAATATGTGTCTGTCAGACACCTACGGTTTTTCTTTGTATTGCCCTGGCAACACTGATTAACCAAATGTATCGCTTTTCTCTGTACCTTCCCCTTATTTAGTTAAGCGTGTAACGCAGTAGTTCATTCTTGGCGTTGATGTCTGAGTGAACATTTATCGATGATTTTAGAAAAACTACGGTGTATGAGAGGCAAATATTTCCGTTTTCTTCTATATTTTTGCGTGCTTATTGGACAGACATTTCCTGAAGAGACAGTTTTTCTTTCAAATAATTTCTGAGGGTGATTTTTTTACCACGGAATAGAAGCTACAGAAGCTTTATAAACATACTACATTTTGTGTGAGCTTTTGTATATTTGCAGCATGAATAGACCTAGTACTTCAAAAAAGAAATGTAAGAAACAAACTGTAAATACAACAGATCCCAATTTTACGGTAAAAATTGCAAAAATGGTGAAAGACGAGGAGAATATAGAAGAAGAGGATTTTATGTTAGTATCTTCAGACGATTCTGATTTAGACCTCTCGTTTTTTCCTAAAAGTGAAGAATGACCTACTGACAGCGAAGGTGATACTAGTTCTGATATAGTGTAAGGTGTGACGTCAAGTACTAACAGAAATGTCAATGTAAACAGCCCTACTGAAGTTTCATGTGATAACGAAGGCCTTAGATACAGAGGTAGAAACAGGTATGTTTGGAATTCAAATAAAAGATCAAGAAACCGAAGTGTTCTTCATCAAAACATAGTAAAAGTGATGCCTAGTTTAACCACTTACGTAAGAAATCTGGGAGAAGGTCCTAACAAAGTTGATACTTGGTTTACCTTGTGATGATGAAGTAATTCAAGAGATTACAACATGAAGTTGGAAGAAGGTAGAAACAAATTCGAAGTAGAACAAAACTCATTCTACAGACGTATCGATTTTTGACCTTGAAAGTACATATGCTCCAAGAGCTCTAAGTACATTCATTCTAGGTACCCTAAATACATAAACTTTAGACGCTCTCGTTGAAGTAACATGTAGTGTAAATGCCCTAAGTACACACATTCTATATACTCGAAGTGCACTCACTGAAATAATGAATGTTTTAATTGAGGTGCAAGGGCCATTTTCAATTTAACTTTATTTGTTACAGATTTTACATTTACTTTAGAAACAATTAATAACATGTACCTGCCTATGTTTATCATGAAGCTGAAGCGTACTGTATTCTCATTAATTTTCTGTCGAGTTTTAGCGTATGCAACATTGAAAGAACTTACTTTTTCTAGTTATAGTATAGCTTGTACTTAGTGTGAGTGTTTACACTTACTGTATTGCGCTTTTGGCATATGACACTCCACATTACGTGCACTCTTATTACTCGAAAGTAACCTAAATTTTAACATAAATAACTTCGTTTTTGAACTGTAATTGAAGTCGATAAGCAACCGTAATATACCCCTTACTTGAGTCAAAATTGTGGTGTTATGTTAATTACTAACATTTTGCCTTTCATATCAATATATAGCTGAAAATTTCTTACACTTTACACTAAAACTTTTAGGATAACAGAAAACATTATTGCTTCTCTGAAGACCATTATCATCCTAGGCCAAACCTAATCGGCTTAACGGTTTAGCTGATATACTTAACGATTTAGCTCTTATACTCATATACTTAATTAATTTTATTCAAGAAATATAAATTATTTATCGATTGTAATTTTCTGGTTAAACTTATCGGATTGGTTATGTTCTTTTACGTAATGCAGGAATTATTTTGTTGCGTGTAATGGTATTTAAATACGTATAGTTTTTTATGAATGATTAAAGCATAATTAATTTAATAACTACAATTCACTGTGTTACATTGGAGTGATACAACGCAGTAATTTTTTCACAACAAGATTGATCAATTTGAAGGCAATCTGCCCTAGTTTACTAACATCGTCGGTATACATGCAATACGAAATTTATAATGTACCATCATCGTTTTCAACATGCTTTATGATTATTACAGTTTTCTTAATTAGAAGCGAGCAGTTATTTGTTTATTTTTGTTTATGCGTGTGTTTGTTTGTGCGGGCGAGGCGACGTTCTAAACTGCAGCTGAGAAAAGGGGTCTTTAAATTTTACATTTTCGTTGTCTTTTACGAAACATCGAATACTATTTGTGAGAATGAACTATTGATATACATAGATTAAAATATATATTTTCGTCGAGTAGTTGCGAGTTAGTCACCACTTAAATGAAATCACACTTACTTCGTTGATGAAAAGCGACGTAAGTGATGCTATTTTTGAGTTCATTCTTCCAGCATTATGTTTCTTTGAGGATAAAGGACATTTCTGATTCTTTACAGAATTTATGGTATGCCACACAGCATGTGAGTTTTTGATTCGTTTGCACTAGACTACGGAACGTCAGTGCTTTGTAAGTTTTCAGATCTTTAGTTTGTAGCAAACGAGCATCTGCAAGACTGTCATAATTTGCGAGTTTTACACTCTTAGCTAGCTTGTATTGAAAGTTGTAAATTCCTGATCTACACAGAGTTGGCACCAATTTCGTTTCGATTGCTATTTTTTTTTTCACTCTGAGAACTCTTATTGTAATAGTACACAAAAAAAAAACTCTTCAGTACCAATTATATGATCATAATTGTATTCATTTCATATAACAGATACAAAACAATTTGAATGCAGTCTATTTCGTTAAATTAAGTAGGCCTAATTAACACTCAACTACCCCGCCCAATTCTAATTTTTTTCAAGTATAGCAAATATATTTATGGAGATAATTATATTGATACAAAATAGATTAGGAACGCTGGTACTGCGAATGTGGCCGCAAAAAATCCAAAGGTTAAAACAAATCTTCATGAAAACCTACAGACAATATAATGCTTGATTTTTAAGTAGCACAAATATCAAGAATATTTCAGGACGCTTTCTTTTTTTTTAAATAACCAATCCTAGCTCTCAATGCAGGTAATTAATATGTAATTATATCTTTGTTAGACAGTTAACCAGAGTATGGCACCGATGTGTAGATTACCCAATGCTATATTAAAAACAAACTACATTCCATCGGCAAGAAAAGAAGTCCACATCTTCCTATTTCTGAAAGCCTTCCGATGGACATATTATCCTTGGTACAAACTTCATTAATTGCTTATACTTCTCTTTAAGCGGTTCCCAAGTCACATGCAGTATTTTTCTTATATTTAAAGAAATAAAAAGTCAGCGAAAAAATACTGAAACATTTTCTGGAGGAAGTGAGCTCAATATTTCGATTCAATAACATACCAATGATTAAGAGACCATTGAAAGACTTCGTTTTAAACTATCAAAATTTAATTCAATCTCTCTAAGGTTTAGGAAGAGTAAACCTCCTGCGTGTTCCTGAGTCACCTGTGATCTGTTAAAACATGTCACTGGCACATCTGGATTCTTGGAATCCAAGCGAATAGTTTTTCTGTTTACATTTAATTGTAAAATGGGAACATTGACCTTAATGTCTATCTACCTTCTTCAAATTTAATATGCTTTCAGCCAATGTTAGAGATGGATGTGCTGCAACTTTTTCGCGCAATTAATATTAAAGAGTCTTCAGGACCCAGACGTGTTTTAAATTTAAATTATTTTTTCTTAGGATTGTTACTTTTACTAATTTTTGCCGCCACTTAAGCAATGAATGAGGAACAAATACATGCAATTTAATGGTAATACTTTTAAGCGACGTTGGCGATATAAGTCGTGATGTTCATGATTATGAACCTGGTGAGCACGATAGCAACATTGAGTGTAAAGTGGACGGTGATGTGCAATTGGTAATGGAGGTAACCCTAGTGCCCACGGTAGCGATTTGGTGGATGAAATAGTGAGGAGAACAGTACTGCAAGTAGTGAGACCAACGGTAAAAATAATAAGAGAAAAGATAGCAATTCATTCTCCGGTTAGAACTAATGTAAATGGTCACAAGTGCCTGCCGTTTCTCATGCAGACCAGGTCAAACAAATATCGTTCTTCCTATTCAGTTCCCAGGATGCCGTACTAGAATATTACAATATGAAACTCTAGTATCCTCTAAGAGGTTTCATTTTACTACTGGCATTCTTAATGAAGTTAGAACAAATGAGAAACCACTTTTTTATCCGCTGAATCGCGAAATAATTATTGAAGTAATGATACAGTCATCGCTGAGAACAAAGCACTGATAAGATTTTGCTATTTGTAAGGTGTATTAAATCTCACAGTAAATATATACCAGGACTATATCTCTCTGATGGAACTGAAGATCAATAATTAGAGCTGCCATGTCATTAAACAGATTGTTGTTCCTTTTACCTTGTCTGAGATTTGGTGACCATAACACGTGGCAAGTAAGAAAACGCACCGAAGGTAGACTTACAATATCGGATGGCAGCTTGAATCATTTATCAAAAAAGGGACAGAAAAATTATACTGTAGGATCATTTCTGACTTATGATGAAATTGTAGCTGGAATTCATGGTCGGTGTCCATTCAAAATATGCATGGCATTAAAAGCCGGTAAATATGGTATTAAATATTACTTTTAGTCGATGAAGTTATCTATCACTGCCTCAGTGCTGCAGTGTATTCTGGGACAGATGACGTAAATTCTTTCTTGCCCAATCCATATATTCTCCTTCAGCCGTCTCTAGATGTTCTGTGATTGATCCAGGGAGTCGAATGTAGTAACATAAATGTAAATGAGGAAATTTTTTTCTAGTGTAGAACTCTTCTTATGGCTTTCAAACCAATTACGCTTAAGGAAAATAAGCCCAAAATTCCAGAAAAGAAGTAGGTTTGTCCTTGCATGGATTCACTAACAATATCACTCTAGTGTCTCATACGCGAAAGAGCAAGGATATTTCATTTTGTCCAAGGAACATGCAAGAGTAGACATTGATGGAAAGGTAGAAGCTATCTTAGAGTATAATGACACGTAAAATGATGTGCATGCATTACATCAGAAATGCAGCCACGTTACGATGTACAGTCACGGGCATAACTAACTCCTCTGCGGGAACGTCACCATGTATAGTCTTCCTCTCTGAGTTATCTAATTCCATTACTTAGGGTCCAGATAAATTGTAGTTCGAAAATCGCCTGGGCAAGTGCAACCCAACTTATACGAAACATTTCCTCTTAAGAACAATAATTGTTACGTTTAGTAAGATCTTTTTTCAAGTAAAATTGTGATTAGATGTTCCACGACACAGCCCTCCATTCTGAGATGAATTTATATGATTGGGAGCGTGTTGTCCAAGGAACACAATATATTAATCTCAATGTAGTCTATATAATGAATTATTTCACTATTTACTGCATGTTATAAACTAAAAGCATTGCCTCCATTCATAGGCTTATTCAGTATAGTAATTAAAACATTTTTCTTTCTGAAGAATAAAAAAGGCCTTCCTTGTCACACTGAATATGCATTGAAATTGAAACATTTGAAACGTTTGAACATGGCAGGAATTTGAACCCGGGAATCCCGAATAGAAATTCAATACGTTAATCATTTACCTACTGCGTCACTTCATATTTTACACAAACTATGAGCTGGTTAAAATCAATTTATGTAAATACGTACACCAGCCCTGCCCACGGCGAGCAGATAGTGGAAACTCTCCTCGTGAACGCTCACGAGCATTCTACGGGCAAATACGATTGTTCGTGCTTCGTGGATCTTCGGGTTTCTTCCTTAGAGAAGCGGAAGTGTTGTCAACCTTGGCGGTAATCACTAGCTTACCAAAAAAAAAAGTATGTATGGTAACTGATTGCCATTTAGTGTAAAGTGTTTTTTTACAATGTGGTAACCGTTAACTATAGACAATACAAACTTGTAACAGCAATCAAACGATAAACTATGTACGTTCCTTTTCTTCTTTTTTCTTTCCTTTTGTTAAAGAAGGATGTGGGTTTGTTATATCCGAGTGTGGGTTTGTTACATTATGTTGTTTCGCTTTTTAGGAAAAGAGATAATCTGTTGATACGAAAAAAAAACTGTAGCACTTGTTTGTAATTATCTAAGTATTATCTCCAGAAAATTAGCTTATGCATGTATGTGTGTACGAATAGGCTTAGCAAGGGGTTGGTTGTGGAGATTAGAAGCCACTATTACACTATCAATAGGAAGAATAGTATTTCTTACTTCACTTTTAAAGTTACTTTGATCGCAAAGAATCAAACAAAATATTAAGAGAGCCAAAGAGGTTTTCCATTTTTAAGAGTGACCGTTAGTGACTGCAATTAGTTTTTTTTTAACAAGGAGTGTCTTTTTAATAAGGAAAAATGTATTGTCCCTGGCTGGTTGCTTGCCGGTGGCTTGTTAAAAGTGAAAGAGAATGTTAAATCATTTCAACGACTGAAGCTACACGCTTGTCTTTCTCCGATAGTTACTGACTGAGTTTGAAAGTCACAATGTTGTAGGCCTACTGTAATAGCGTAGGCCTACTGTAATAGCGTAGATCTACTGTAATAGCGTAAATTCGGAAGGAAACGTTCCAACTGAATGATACGAACAATTATTCCCAATGTCTTGAACATGAAACGTGGGTTGCACGGATAACGCTTAAAGTAGGCTGGACTGCACTGGAATTTCCTTCCGGCAAATTAGTGTTTGGTCGGAACTCAGTTCTTCTGTGTAATTGTCTCTTAACAACATTTGAACATTTCTTTTAGATAATAATAACTAACTAACTCTATGGCCTATGGAACCCGAAGTTTCAAAGCCACGTTTACAAAATATTTCCACTAACTTCTGTCCTTAGCCAACTGGATCCAGTTTCTACTCTGTACTCTTATTTCTGCAAGATCCATCTTAATATTGTCTTCCCATCTACGCCTAGGTCTTCCTAGAGGTCTTCTTCCAATTTGGTTTTCAGTTAAAATTATGAAAGTGTTTCTAATTTCTTTCATTCTGGCTACATGGCCTGCCCACCTGAGCCTTCTACACTTAATAACCCTAATAATGTTAGCTGAGCGGTATAAACTATGCAATTCCTACTTATGAATTTCCTCCAATCTCCATTTTCATCCCTCTTTGGTCCGAATAATAATAATAATACTAATACTAATACTAATACTAATAATAATAATAATAATAATAATAATACGCATTATTATTATTATTATTATTATTATTATTATTATTATTATTATTATTATTTTTAACCTCCCGTCGTTCTGCTGTCAATCTAGCAACGAAAGGCGTTTACAACTTAGCAAACGTGAAGCGAGTGACAATTTACAGACCGAGTGCTAATGTAATACAACGTCACGAATTGTGTAAGCAAGCTAAAAAGGTCTGAAACAATTCGTTTCCGATTTTTGCAGTCGTTTTTACGTCTGTAAGATGACATGTTTAATATTAGTTTCTTTCTTTCTTTCTTTCTTGTTCATTTGTTAGTTACGTCAACGCTAACTGTAACCTCTATCGTGCGTCTTCCTCGACCAAAAAACGTACCAATTTTATTTCCTGCAGTGTATTCGCGTCACTGCTTTCGAAATGAAGAGGGGGAGAGCACACCTGCACATTTCACGCTTGCGTCTGCTCAATGCTTATCATCGTGCGAATTTCTGGCCAGGCTTGGCCATAGGTTTTTTGCCATCATGTGTGGTTGGCAACACTTATCGGATGCAGTGGAAGAAGCGAAGCTAGCAGCACCTGTGCTCACCTGTTGTTATCTTCGCTCGTGCTCGCTCACGCTTTGGCTCCGGGAGCCAATTCATGGACAGGCCTGACGTACACAAAGTGATAATGTTTGTATACACGACTCCAAAAGTGCATTAACACCTGCAATTCTCCGTTTCCTGCAATAGCAGGCAACCCAAAAAGCCCGGCGGTTGGCTTGGTTGCGAATTCGAAAGGCGTTGGACAAAACCTCAATTTTGTCACAAATATATCAGTGTGGCAAACTGCAAATAAGGGAATAAAATAAATTGTTAAGAATGTCAATTTTATTATTGTGATGGAGTTGGGTGACATCAAAAGTTACAAAATGACTTACTCAAGCAGTTCAAACAAGATGAATGGTAAGAAACAGATATCAGAAGAAAGCATTTCTCTCTTTCTCCCCGCCCCACCCAAAAAAAGAAACTCATAAAAAGAAAAAGTTACATAATATAGAAGTTTCATATAAAAGCCTAACAGTACAAAAACAAATATCTACACGAAACGAAAAAGAGACAAACACAGAATAGGGGACAGCAGTGGCGTAGCAGACTTGCGGCCTTCCCATGCAAGATAAAGAGACAAGACCCTAGTTGTAAACCGCATTGTTATTATTATTATTATTATTATTATTATTATTATTATTATTATTATTATTATTATTATTATTAAAAAGTCGTTTCCTTTTCTAAATCTCTGACTCTGCCTCAGAGCATAAATGCATATAGCGATCATATCTGCACCTTTTGTCAATTAGCGGTCCCAAAGGCCAAAAGGGATGGAAATCTCCAAGGAAGAGAAACAAAAAGCTTCCTTACGGTAAACTCTAGTTCAAAGTTCGAAGTACTTGCTTTTCCACGTGATTTTTTGGTTCTTTCTTCAGGGAACAAAAAAGTTCTAGCTCCTAAGAAATTACATCATATAATATTGCAAATTTGCAAGTGGATGTATTTACATTGCAATGTTTGGTAATAAAGATATTATGATTAGAAAACAATCTTGCAAAAAGTAAGTTTAATTTCTTCATCCATCGCAAGTCTTAGGAGACCTTTATACCTCGCATCCCCACTCCCCGAATATTGATATCGAAAATTTAGAATGATTATATTCATGTGGATATATTTGCGATATCGAATGTTGATATATGATAATATAGATATCGATGATAGCGATATATCGACATATCACAGGCCCAGATTCCGAGAAGTGATGTTTGAAATGTACTGGAATCAACAATCAAATTCTAAATAAGTTTTTCATTTCCTTATCCAATGTTGAGGGGGAAGGGTGGGAGTCTACTTAGCTACAGAGGCCATATCAATTGTGTTCTCAAACCAGCCATTACACCAGCTATTATCAAAGTGTTAAGTCAGCCATTGTCTGCGAGTTACTCCAGTTCCATTTGAAGTTTGAATTGAAAACCTGAATTACAAAACATCCCAAGTCCACTCTTTTTCTTCGTATTTTTCGTTTTCTGTTTTTTATGTTAGCATCTATGTTTCAGGGATATTCACTTGCATAATACGTAAGTCCAAGTCAAAACTTTTTTTTAAAAAAAATCAAAATAATTTCAGCTAAAACAATAGCATTCCAAGTATAATCTTCTTGTCTTTCTTCTAAAAACAAAAAAAGTACTCCGGTGGACTTCGGATGTTCTGCAATTCAGATCTTCAATTTTATTTACAGTCTTTAACCATCTTTAACTCGCAGGCTCCTTGCTTTCATAAAAAGCATTTATTGTGTAGAATAAAATCAAGAACGAATTAATCTATATTCTTGGGAACTTATTGTTGCACCAACATACATATATACAGGGTGTAACAAAAAGGTACGGCAAAATTTCAGAGGTGGATTCCTTATGGGTAGACAAGCAAAATCGTTCATATGACCAAATGTCGGGAAATGTATCATTACAGAGTTACGGCCATTGAGCCGCCTAATGGTGGAAATAGTCATATTCTGGTCGCTCCTTAATGTGACTCAATTTAAACCTCAATAACTCAGACCCTAATTAACCTAGGAAAATATTTTTGATATCTATGTATTTCTAAAGGACGATGCTTTCCGCCTATATATATAGGGTGAGTCAAAAGTCTTGGACACCTGCATAAGTTTTAAAAGCGACGGGAAAAGTAAAAAGTGATGATGGGATAATTGGTCTGATGAGGGGCTTCAACTTTTGGAGTGTATGTCATTCATGGCCGCCATCTCGAAATACGCCATTTTGGATTCAAGTCTTTTTTAAAATGGGAAAGTTTATGTCACATCAAATAACACTAGCTTGAGCTAAGAAATTTAGTGGTGTAATTAGTTTTTTTCTATCTTGTACAGTTTAGAAGTTATTAATGTTCAAAAGTGGGAAATTACCTTGATACTGACCCAGTTCTCTCTGTTCCAGGTGATCTAAAATAGGTCTGACACGTGAACAGAAGACAGAAATCATCCTTATATCAGTGGAACGCAGCTACCGAAAAATAGCAGCTGACTACAACCGACGGCACTCAGACAGAGAACCGGTATCGCACAGCACGGTGGCTCACGTGATCACCAAATTTCGAGAGACGGGCTCTGTTCAAGATAGGGCACGTAATGGGCGACCAAAGACTGCCACCAATGACGAAACTGCAACGGCGGTTGTTGCGTCGTTTGTGAAAAGTCCCACACGAAGTACCCGTCGTGTGTCCCTAGCATGTCCAATAAGCCAATCCTCCGTTATCCGGATATTGCACACCAATCAGTGGCATCCTTACAAGCTGCACATGCAACATAAACTGAACGAGGATGACCCTGATCGCCGGTTGGAGTTCTGCATGTGGGCTACTGAGCAACACGAACTGGATCCTGCGTTTGTCAAGTGCATACTGTTCAGTGACGAGGCGTATCTCACTTTGAACGGGGAGGTTAATCGACATAATTGTCGACACTAGTGTGACGCAAATCCGATCTGGATTGACCCGAGTCGAGAACATAGTCCAGCGAAGGTGATGGTTTGGTGTGGCATATGGGACACCCACACCATTGGGCCCTTTTTCAGTTACAACACCTTAACTGCACCACAGTATCTGATGCTGTTGCAGGACTTTGTGTTTCCTGCCACACTGAACGCTGACGGCATTTTCCCATCTTATTTTCAGCACGATGGACTCCTCCACACTATAGACTTTGTGTCCGTCAATGGTTGGATGAACAACTGCCACGGAAGTGAATTGGTCGCCGTGGTCACGAGGAGTGGCTGCCCAGATCCCCTGACTTAACGCCCCTTGATTTTTATCTATGGGGACATCTTAAGCAGATAGTGTATGCTGAGACAATCCGTGATTTGAGACACCTGGAGGAACGTAACCAACAAGCCCGTGACCAAACTTCAGGAGACATCTCCTCCATGTAAGACTCCAGTCAGAGTGGTTGCAGGGACTACAGTTGTGCATTGCACGAAATGGACAACACGTAGAACATTTGTTGTAGCATTCAGTATCAAGGTAATTTCCCACCTTTGAACATTAATAACTTCTAAACTGTACTAGATAGGAAAAACAAATTACACCACTAAATTTCTGAGCTCAAGCTAGTGTTATTTGATGGGTCATACACCCCCTTCCCATTTAAAAAAAATGACGTGAATCCAAAATGGCGGATTTCAAGATGACATACACTTCAAAAGTTGCGGCCCCTCATCAAACCTCTGTTCCCATCATTACTTTTTACTTTTCCTGTCGATTTTCACTTATGCAGGTGTCCAAGGACTTTTGACTCACCCTGCATATTTTATGAATGTGTGGGAGTACCACGGTGGACATGGGAGGGTAATTACTTGTTTTTTGTTTGATTTTTGCATCAGCATTTTGGATATGGCATTCCTTGGGGATACACTCATAAAATGCATATCAGCGGAAAGCTTGATTTTTGCAGAACACGTTGCTACTAAAATTACCTTCCTATCTTAATCAGAGCTTGATATATTGAGGTTTAAATTGAGACACATTAAGGAGCGACCTGAAAGTGACGATTTCACACCAGTAGTCGGCTCAAAGGCCGTAATTCTGGAACGATGCATTTCCCGACATATGGTCATCGGAACGTTTTTGCTTGTCTACCAATAAGGAATCCACCCATGACGTTTTGTCGTACCTTTTAGTTACACCCTCTATATACAAGATCCGTTTTGTTCATTTACGAAATCACTCTTTTTTCTCAAACAATTTACAAAAAGGGTCTTGAATAAGTTGGTCGCACTAGTAATGATATCCCGTAGCGTCGTTACGTAACATACACAGTATAAATAAAGCTTCAAAACCACAAATTGCAAGTTCTGCCGCAGATAATTCGGTAAGGTGTCTGCTTGTTGAGTGGGCAACTCAGATTCATATCACGGCTGGTTCGGTTTGCTTTTTTCCCTTTCAAAATACGTGTCTATATGTTTATATTTCTTCTTAATAATTACTTTCTTGCAATCTTAAATTAGTCGGGGTTAAGTAGTCAGAAGATTAAAATATATATATGACTACTTTATCCGTGTGTGTGAACTCATATATGTATCTTTACATATTTGTTTCTTTCTTCTTTACATATTTGTCGGCTCAGTGGTAGAGCGTTCAACCTCGGTGCTTGGGGTCCGGGTTCGATCCCAGTCCCCGACAAGTGAAGTTTGTGGTGGACAAACACCGTGTGCGTGGGTTTTCTCGGGGTTCTCCCGCTTTGTTCACTCCACCATTTCATTCATTACTCATCATCACCGTCTCCTTTAGCCTAACCGGCATAATCGTGGGACGTATAACCCAAAGATGTCATTAGTTTCTTTCTTTCAACTAGTGTTGCCACGAGACCAGACAGAAACCTTTGATACGAGACACGAGACGAGACAGACTACTTGTCCCGTCTCTTTTCCGAGACGAGACGAGACGTCTCTTGAAATGCTTCGTATCGTCTCATATCTCAAAAATGAAAAGACAGTTTTTGAAATTGTTTAAAAATTTATTAACTCGGAATAAATTATTGCCTTCGAAAGTATACCAGCGTTTATTATTTCAAATGAGGACTATCCTAAAAGAACATGGAAGACCTAAAGTTATTTTTTCTTACAAACAGCTTTCATTTCTATTTTCCAACCGATTCAAGTTTAAATATTTAGTGATACTGTTCCAGATTCAAGTAAAATGTTAAACCATTCTTTGAGATCAGTGTTTCAGAATATTTCATTCCGAGGGCTGGTGGTTATATCTATGTATAAAAGTCCTTTATAGAAATACAAGTTCTCTTAATGCCAGTTTCATCAGCAACTAACCATTGTTCATGAGTTTTCTCGTTCCGAACAAAGACAGAAAGCCTTTTCCTGTACTGAGTTTGAAAGGATGGTGGTTTGACAATAAAATTTTAATTTCGTTTTATTGTTTTATGATGTTATTCGAACCAAAGTCATTTTTGAAATCAGAAAGTCACATGGACCTTCTTATAGTTTGAAGTGGCGCCAGAGGTTTTTAAAAAAAGATTTCAGAATAAGTGGGGAAGGCTTGCCTTTCGACTGTACCGACGATATTGACAAATATTCCTGTCGTAATAATTCATTACTCGAAACCATTGGCGCCCGAAGAATTTTTAAGGGGGTCATCTCCTTGATTGCTATATTACGCCTGATATTTAATATACGTAGTACACATATATTTTCGTGAGCAAGGGCGGCCGGGCCCCTTCCCCCTCCCTTCGGGCGCCCGTGGTCGAAACTAAGTAGTCGTTGTTTTAAGCAGTGTTTCTTCCAGACATCTTTTTGGGGTGCTGCCCCCTGGAACTCTAAGAGTACCCCCCAAATAATACAAACCAAAATAATACATCTATAATAGAATAATACCAGCAGTACCCCCAGATCCCTAAATATACCCTGCTAGGAACATTTTTTCTGAAAGAAACACTGATTGAAAGATTGTAGTCCTGTTGTGTGTTGAGTTGATGACCAAACAAAAGTCGTTAAAAGCTGTAATTTTAACCACTTTGTATAACAGCTCCTTTTTGTGGGCCTCATCCGCTCTAGTGTTGCAACGAGAGGAGACATTTGTCGTGTCTCGTCTCACGAGACTAGACAGCTTGAAGTCTTCTCTCGTCTCATCTTGTGGAAACACTACTTTCGACCATGTGGGTTACTGCCTCGATCTTGGAAATGTCCTCGAAGGGATTGTGAATAACATATTTTATTCGAACTAATTGACTGACTCCGATGCAACATTTAGTCCAATTTCGCCTATTCGCAATGTAATAGAATAGATAAACATACGTTTATATGGTTACATGAAGGCGGTCCCGTGTTCGATTCCTGGTGGGGCACTCGGTCGAAAAATTTAAAAGTTTTTCAGGCCATTCACCTTGAATGAGATTTTCCTTGGTTTTCCACACTCACACCAGGAAGATGCCAGGGTGATACCTTAGGTTTCAGATCTCTTCCTTTCTTCCCCAATCCTTTCTTCCTTCCCTTTCCCCGGAAAGTGTGTTCGCCTAGAGATGTCATCTTTCGAACGTGACGGGTTATACGGTCTCAGATGCCGAAAGCCCAGAAATCTAAATCCTAAATCCTAAATTTACAAAGTTACTTCTGGGAAACATTGTTCTTTCAAAATATATTTCTATATATTGATATTTATTATTATTAATTGCTTTCTTGCATCTTTCCTACATTATTCTAGATTAGTTACCATCGGTTAGTTTAGTCACATTATGTATAGTTAAATACGGTTACGTATGTTTACCGTTTCTTTTCTTTTTTCAAAATAAATTCTTATCTGATCACATGTATTGTTAATAATTTATTTGTTGCATTTTTTAATACTTTATTTCATACACACAACAGACAAAACAACTCATACATTTTAATTACACAGCAAATAGTTCTTTGACATGGAGGGAAATCTCCTTTGGCTATAGAAGCATATAGTATTACCAATGGGGATTTCCCTCATCCCCCTTGTAATTCGCACATAGTCAACAGATATAGAACATTGTTGAAGATTTCTTGAACCACTTCATCACACTCCTGGCCTTGTGACATGGTGCATTATTTTGTCGAAAATGCCACTACCGTTGGGAAACATGGTCGTCATCAAGGGGTGTACGTAGTCTGCAAGCAGAGTGCGATACGCGTCGGCCGTCATGTGCCTTGCTCGAGCTATACTAGATACATGCTCACGTGTATGTCCCCCAGAGCATTATTATTATTATTATTATTATTATTATTATTATTATATTTGAAGTACAATCAAATATCACGACATTAATTATTAGTTTTAATTAACGGAATTGAGCTGAAAATTAAATCTTGATTTCGAAAGATTAACCATTAAGTTTATGCGTTCGGTACCTTTCTAAAGTAATAAATACTGGAATTGGTTTCAAGGCTATTTCTGACTGAATACTTTCTTCAAAATAATATTAAACATTATAGAAAGATTTTTGACACATTCGAGTCAAGTTGAGATTTTTACGAAAAGTACGGCTCTAAAATTAGAGTCGAGAAATAAATTTGTCTTGACTCGTCTCGAATTTTACAAAGTGTGTCAACTCGAATTTCAGTCCAGATTCGAGACATGTCTCGACTCGTGCGCATCCCTAAATATTAATATTTTAAATGTGCAATACTACCTCGCGAGAAATGACCCCGAACTTAATTTACCAAAGTCTACTTTCTTCTTTTTAGATTAGTGATCGTGTTTTGGATAGATTATGTAAAGTCGGACAAGGTTATGTATGTTTACAATTTCGTTTCTTTCTTTCAAAATGCATTCCTATCTGTTCACATTCACTATTAATAATTTATTTCTTGCATTTATTAATAACTATCAGAAAAACTCATTATTCGCATGGTGGCTGTATTTGGAAGTCAACGCCTCTATAGTATCACCGTTGATTTCAGCGAGTGCGAAAACTTTGGATTTGACATTAATATTGGCCATTTTGGATTATTTTTACATGTCAGTTATCATCTCCGGTACCCTGACCCTCAACTAAGGTACCCTAGGGTTAATTTGGAAGTTAATGCAATTGGAGTTTCACCATTGATCTCAGCGACCTCCAAAACTTTGAATTCGACACTAATATCGGTTATCTTCTACTACTTTTACATGTCCCTGTAAACGTCTCCTGAGACTTCCTCGTTCGATTTAAAAAAAAAACGCTTCGTCTTGATCCGGAACCTGGGCCAAGGTATCCAAGATCAAAATTTGGTAACTCTCTGTCCTCTTGTCTGTCTCCAGGCAGCACACAGACATACATACAGACAGACACACACAAACAAACTTTTTTATTTTATTTATATCAGATTAGGTGTATTTCACAGTGCTTCTTCCAGAAGTGCTTTTAGGGGTACTGCCCGCCCGGAGCTCTGAGAGTGCCCCCCGGAAGAGACCAAAATAATACATCTATAATATAATAAAAAAATAGAAAGTTATCGATAGTGCCCCCGGAACACGAAGTGTGCCCGCCCCCCCGGAACATAGTTTCTGAAAGAAACACTGATTTCAAACACAACAGATAGAACCAACGGCGCCAACTTTCCAAAATGTATGTTGGTGCATATAAATGGCGGGACGAGTTATATGTTTTCAGAGGTCTCGATTTTTTTTTTGATTGATTTCTTTTTAGTTAAAATCTTTTCTGAACACTGTCATAAAGGGCTGTGCTGTGATAAAGTAAAATATACCGGTAATATAAGGATAATTTGGGGCTGTTCTAGCTCAGTCGGTAACACGGCTGACTTAAACGTAAAGAAACAGGTTGAAACCCGGGTTCAAGTTTAATTTCTGTAATGCATATTCCCAACATATATAATCGTGGTATTTAGTGTATATTTTCAACAACTTACATGATGCACAATGAGTGCAAGAGGCAGTGATATAATCAAACGTTACTAAAAGAAAATACTACATTCATACAATTTAAAATGAAAATATCATCATAAAAGAAAATAATTTTAATGGTATTGCAAAAAGAACTTGCAAGGCTTTTGAAAATGAAATCTTTGAGTCTTGCGTCCCACGATTATGCCGGTTAGGCTAAAGAAGACAGTGATGATGAGAGATGAATGAAATGGTGGAATAGAGAAAGTGGTAGGAAACGGGAGTGCCCTGAGAAAACCCACGAGCACGGTGTTTGTCCACCACAAGGTTCACTTGGCGGGGACTGTGATCGAACCCGGGACCCCAAGCACCAGAGGTGAATATTCTACCACTGAGCCACCGCGCCCCCTGCAACGATTTTGTTGTGGACATAAAGTATAAAGTGACTAACTTAGTGTGTTCCTTGGTTGAATTTGCAAAAACACATTTGAAACAATCAATTATGTTTTAGAGGTTAGAAACTTTAACTCCCATCTCTATGTTTTAATTGTTTATTTTTTAATAGTGTCAAGAGAAAAATATTTATTTTATTATGTTCATTATGTTACGAAACTAAAAATCTTGCCTGCAGCGCCCTGACAAGATTATTTGTGTGAGTGCTTTAACCAGGGAACACCAAGGAGGCGGCGCACATAGACAGAACAACCCCTAGCATTTCTTACACAGTACAACGTTGTTTGGCATATAACGTTGCTCCTGTACTAGCGAGTTCCAGCTACTTAAGCCTTTTATTAACAGCCGGAGACAGCATTTTGTTATATCGTTGTGGTGAGTGGCGTGTTAAAATACTCCTAGTATCAGTTTTTTCATTGTTCGATTGACCTTGAAGGACCAACAAATGCCTTTCGAGGAATACAAGTTCCCTTTAATTCATGAAGTTAATATAGAAATGACCTTCAAACCTATGCTGTGCATAAATGCTGGAAGTCTTATAAAATGGTTTTATCCGTGTGTCTGTAGACCAGAGCCCTGCAAAGCCAGGCCCGAAGACGGCCCGGATGGATCTGTATTCTGTCCGTCTCGACCCGATCCGGTCCGAATCTCGAGCCGGGCAGAGAATGGGCAGGACTCTAAACTGGCCGGGCACAAAGGAGCCGGGCTCTAAACGGGCCGGGCGTAACCGACCTGAGAACAACCAAGTTGAAAAATCAAGTAAATCCTTCAATATGTAATGGAAAATGAGAAATATGTCGTCATAATATTGCACTGTCTATTTGTCCTTCTCAAATAGGAAAATCGTGTGAAAAGTTACCCAAGGTTTGTTTTCTATATCCCTATACTGTCTGTCTATTTGTTATTTGTGCTTGCTCTGTCCAGCCATGTTTATTATACAATAATAAAGCTCATGGACGTAAAAGTCTTATACTACACTCATTAATGCATTACAAGTAACAGAGAAGATATGTAAAACTTCTACACCGTATGTGATACTAATACTACAACTACTACTGCTAATACTATTATTACTATTGCGATTACGAATGCTAGTGCTAATTCCACTATTGCCGCCACTGCTACTACTGTTACTATTACAACTACTGTTACTACTTATTACTATACTAATACGACAGCGAATACCACTACTGCTATTACTAGTAATAAGAAAACAAAACAATGCAAATGAAATCTTTGAGTTTTACGTCCCACAGTTATGCCGGCTAGGCTAAAGGAGACGGTGATGATGGTGGAATAAATGAAATGAAATGGTGGAATTGATAAAGTGGGAGGAAACGGGAGGACGTCGAGAACCCCCACATACGGTGTTTGTCCACCACAAATTTCATTTGGCGAGACCTGGGATCGAACCAGGGACCCCATCCACCAGTGGTGAACGCTCAATCACTGAGCCACCGTTCCAGGAACACCTAATCAACCCTGGCGTCTTGGTGATTTATTTTATCATAATATTTTGTTATATTTGTAGTATCATACTATGATATAAAGAATACAGGAACATGTAACATCATTTGGTATTTGGCTTGCTAATTGAACATAACTACAAATTGCACTGATCTTATGAGCACGCCAGTTCACGGTTTTGGCCTCCGTGGTCTATAGGTAGCGTACCAAATTCTACTTAGTAGATCAAGTACTTGACTTTCTCATACGTTCTTTAGGTAACTACGGCTCAGGCTGTATGGATGATGATGGGATGAATTGGTGGAATGAAAACAGTGGGAGGAAGCGGGACCAGCCCGGAAACTCCCACGCACACGTTATTTGTCCACCACAAAGCTCACATAGCATCTGGGTGGTAGTTCTGTACGGATCCAATGAACTACGGAATAACGTAGCAGAAACTCCCTACTCTGTAAATATATACTGCTAATATTCGTAAGTTTCAAGCTTGTAAAAGAACGTAGCTGTTTTGTCTTTCTATTAAGGTTTACGATATTTCTATCGTATCTTGTATGAGCTGCAAAACGAGAGGTAATACGTTTATCGATTTATGGTTAGGGATTGGTCCTTTAAAACATTTAATTAAATCGAGAGGTGATAGAAACATACTATCCCGCGAAAAACGTACATCTTCTTTTGTGACTGATTATAACACTACTTCAAGTTTCACTATTGAATTCATATTGTTTGGAAATCTTCGTTTCATACTGTGAAACGATACTCACTTCTTTTAGTTTGGTATTGGTACTGGTAACTCCTCTAATATATGCAACAAGTTGAAACTCTTCGCCATAGATTAAAAATGTAGCAATACACGTTGAAACCGAGCTTGGCTAACTTCAGCTACTTCTTTTTTGAACAGGAATTGGTGGAAAGTATTCTTGGGATGCTGAATTCTTGGAGGAAAATTTCCTTACGACTCTGATATATTTTAAAAAGCCGTATCTTGATATCTCCTATTGTTTTGATTCCTGGAAACAAGAATTGAAATAGGAAATGATAGTTAATTAGAACCACTTCCTGTTGATCGTAAAAAAAAGCCGTATCCTGATATGTCCTATTGTTTTGATCTATGGAAAAAAGAATTGAGATAGGAAGTAATAGTTAGTTTTGACCACTTCCTGTTCCTGTAGGGTGTTGACAATAATTATGGTATGTTGCCTAGAGACGGTAAATCGTTTGGACAAAAATGTTCTATCTGTTACTGTTTTTGCTCTATGGCGAGGAACGTTCAAACAGAATATTGCTAATTTTAGCAAATTCTGCTTTGATCAAAGCTGCCACGGAAATGGAGGAGGCTATTCTTGAGACGATGAATCGATTGCAAAAAGCCACTTTTTAATATCTTTTACCATTTTTGCTCTCCGGAAATCAGTATTGGAACAGGAAGTACTAGTAAATTTGAACAATTTCCAGATTTAGTAGAGTTATATGGATAGTAACGATATGTTTGTTGAGAGGCTGAATCGTTTGCTTAAAACTGTTTCTAGCTATCTGCTGCCGTTTTCGTTCTATAGCGAAAAACATTGAAACCGTTATTGGAACCAGAAGTTATAATAAATTCTAACTACAGCCGAATTTAATATTGTAGATATTTGTCTTTAGACTCTAAATAGTTTGCAGAAACCACTTCTCATTATCCGTTATCATTTTCTTTATATATCGAAAAACGTTGAAATCGGAAATGGCTAATTTGAAGCAATTCCGGTTTGAGTAGAAGGTTAACGGAGGAAATAAAATATATTCTTTGTTACTGAGTTAATTGCAAAAGACCACATCTTGAACCATTTACTATTTCTATTAGGCGGAAATTGGAAATTGAAACCGGAAGTAATACTAAATTTCAACCATTTATAATTTCGGTAGAATATTTTGTGTACCCATGATGATGTCTCTAGATGGTAACTCGTTTTCAAAAATCAGTTCTCGCTATGTTACCGTTTTATGCTATGACGATGAAAGTTGAAACCAGAAGTAATAATAACTTTAAACCATTTTCAATTTTAGTAGAGATTGTGAATGACCATGATATGTTGCCTATACACGCGCAATCGTTTATAAAAAAAAAGTTTTCATGTATGTTACCGTTTTCATCTATGGGTTAAATGTTCGAACCGGAAATTGCTAATTTGAACCACTTCTGGTTTCAATATAAAGTTAACGGATGAGATGGAAACTATTCAATTCATTGGATGAAGAATCAATAGCAGAAAACCATTTCTCTATACATGGGTGGATCCAGGACCGACTTCTGGGGAGGGCGGTGGGTTGTCATAATGCTACTTTTAAGTGTTCCAAACTCTGGGATGGATTTTACTTATATATAAAAAATAAGAAAGTTTCCTCTTCTTGGGGGGGCATCGCCCCGATCGCCCCCCCTTTGGATCCGCCCCTGTCTCTATATCACTTTCTGTCTGCTTTGGTATCTGTCAACAGACACACGGATGAAACCACTCTATAAGATTTCCGACTTTATGCACAGCACAGTTTGGTAGTTTAAAACCTGTCTTTGGTTACATAAATATTATTAACACTAACATATCAATGATACTCTTGTGTATGATTCAAAAAGTTAGCCTGAAATTTAATCTAGATTGGAAGTAGTTGTGGAAAGGCCTCTTGCTATAACAGATTTGTGGGTGTTCAGATAAAACCAACATAATATTTCTATTTCACAACAGGTTAGTAATGCATAGGCCATTTCTACTGTATATCAACTTCACGGACCAAAGCGACTTGTGACTTGATGTGAAAGCATTTGTTAGTTCTTCAAGGTCAATAAGAACAGAATAGATATTACTAGCACTACACGCGACCCATTACTTCGATAGAAGAGGCAGATTCAATAGACGTGTTTACGTATAAAAGAAGCCCTCCGGCACTTAGGCTGGGTGGAAGCAACAACATTCTATGCGAAAGAACGCTGTTTGTTCTATCTGTTCGAGTTTGCTTGTGTGTCTGTAAGTGTGCGGCCTGGGGACCAGACGAGTTGACAAAAAGTTACTAAATTTTAATAACGGATACTTTTGTCCAGGCCCCAGACCAGGACCAAGTGGTTTTTATTTTTAAAAAATCGAACCAGGGGTCTCAGGGGAGGGGGACGTTTACCAAGACATGTAATAATATTAGAAAATTGCCGATATTTGTGTCGAATTCATAGTTTTGACGGTCACTGAGATCAATGGTGACACTTCAATTAGCGATGACTTTCAAAATCAGCTACCATTGCGTGCGGGCCGGGGTCACCGGGAGGGGGAGATGTACAGAAACACGTAAAAATAATCCAAAATGACCTATATTAGTATCAAATCCTTAGTTTTCACGGTCGCTGAGATGAATGGTGATTCTTCCAGAGGCGTTGAATTCTAAATACAGCTTCCATCGCTTGGGAGCCAGAGGCGTTCTTTTTAAATTTTGAACCAGGGGGTCTCAAAGGGTCCCGCGATATGTAAAAGTAGTAGAAAATTACCGATATATTTTCGTTTCGTTGTTCAGTTTGTTTACATAGATATTTTATCTGACCCATGCGAAAAGTGGTTATTTTCAGCTAGTTATTATTAAATGCAAGAAATAAATTATTAATAATATACAGGGTAGCCCAAAGGTAGGTATACAGTACCGTACTGATCAGCTCATTGCATTTTATATAATTTCTTATTTTTATCCATCAGGTAGACTTAGTTTCTTTATTATTTGTTCTTAATATGTTTTTACTTACATCTTAAGCTCAGAAGAGGCGAAGCAAATAAACTCATACACTAGAATGTTATAGTTGATCAATACAGAGGTGTATGCCTACGTTTGGACTACGTGAACAGATAGGAGTGCGTTTTGAAAGAAAGAAACGAAAATGTAAACATACATAACCGTATTTGACTTTACGTAATCTATCCTAAACCGCGGTCACTAATCTAAAATAATGTAGGAAAAAATACAAGAAAGTAATTAATAATAATAATAAATATGAACATATAAAAATATATTTTGAAAGAAAAGAGTTCACCTGGCAGAACTTGTTTACTCCAGATGCCGAACGTTAACCAGAGTTGGAGTGGGTCAGTGGGTCGGTGAGTCGAGTTTTCTGAGTGGGACGTGGGTCAATAGCATGTGACCCACCACCCACCGTGACCCACTGCGACCCATCACCCACAATGACCCACTCTGCTCACTGCATTGTAAACAGCATTTTCTGAACAGCATTTTTTTTTCACCCTCGACTCTAGCCATAGAAAGTAAAAACTAAAGAGAAGAAGAACATTGAAGATGCAGTTGAAGTTAAATTTATATCATGGCAGTCACGGTAGTTCATATCAAGGACTGCCTAATATCAATATTAGGCAGTCAACTAATATCGATCGTTTTCGATTATTTTTAGAAATCAATCCTATATATAGAAAATGCCCCCCCCAACAAAACGGAGTTTTAAAAAATGATATTGAGATTAGGGCCTAACTATGTATATGCCAAATGTAATTTTAGTTGACATTGATGTTGATGATCACACATACATAGTTATATTATTTTTTTATATAATAATTCATACATTATAGGTGATTCAAAATAAAACAAGTAGTTAGCTCCTCTAAAAACTCTTAGGCTGTGTCTCAAAAGTCAAGAAGTAAGTCCTATTGCTATTATTACAATTGCAAATATGATCAATTTCCTAAAGTTCTGCAAGAGTGCCTGAAGTTCTTTCTTCAATAGAAACAAATGAAAAAGAAGAAAAAAGAAGGCCTTAAAAGTAAAACGTAGACAAATTCACCAGTGCTCAGAAGAAGCTGTCTACAATGCACTGAGCAGAATGGGTTGGTGAGTCACAGTAGTTCGGTGGGTCAGCGTGGGTCAGAACGGATTGTTTGGTCAAAGTGGGTCACGGTGGGTTGTGTGTAGCAGTGAGTCATATCTTGTTGACCCACAACCCACTTAAAAATCTTAATCCAATTGACCCATTGACACTCCATTATTTCATTCATTTTTACCGAAATCCAGAACATCAACATTTTCGATTACTTTCCAAAATTGGCCCTGTAGTGGCGAAACGGTCAGTGAGTAGTGGTTGTGCCTATTAAATCCTTTTCCCAGAATCACAATATCTACAACATATCACAGTTTCATTCATTTTTACCGAAATCCAGAATATCACCATCTTTGGTTACTTTCAAGTGGCCTGGTTGTGGCCAAACGGTCAGTAATTATTGGTTGTACCCATTAGGACATTTTCTCAGAATCACAATATCTACAACATATCTCAGTTTCAGTCATTTTTACTGAAATCCAGGACATCAACATTTTCGGTTACTTTCAAGAAAGTGGCCTGTAATGGCTAAACGGAATTTGATTAGTGTGTGTGCCCATTAAGACCTTTTCTCGGAATCACATGATTTACAACATATTACAGTTTCAGTCACTTCTGTCGAAATCCAGAACATCGCCATGTTTCGTTACTTTCAAGAAAGTAGAACGGTAGTGGCCAAACGGTCAGTAATTATTGGTTGTACCCATTAGGACATTTTCTCAGAATCACAATATCTACAACATATCTCAGTTTCAGTCATTTTTACCGAAATCCAGAACATCAACATTTTCGATTACTATCCAAAAAGTGGCCCTGTAGTGGCCAAACGGTTACTGATTAGGTGTTGTACCATTTTCTCAGAATTACAAGATCTACAACATATCACAGTTTCAGTCATTTTTACCGAAATCCAGAACATCACCATCCTCGCTTACTTTCAAGAAAGTGGCCTGGTTGTGGCCAAACGGTCAGTGATTAGTGGGTGTTCCCATTGAAACCACTTCTCGGAATCTCAAGATCTACAACATATCACAGTTTCAGTTATTTTTTTAAGAAATCCAGAACGTCAATATGTTCCGTTACTTTAAAAAAAGTGGCCCTGTAGTATCGAAACGACAAGTGATTAGTGGTTGTGCCTATTAAATCCTTTTCTCCGGATCACTATATCTACAACATATCACAGTTTCTGTCATTTTTACCGAAATCCAGAAAATCAACATTTTCAATTACTTTCCAAAATTGGCCCTGTAGTGGCGAAACGGTCAGTGAGTAGTGGTTGTGCCTATTAAATCCATTTCTCAGAATCACAATATCTGCAACATATCACAGTTTCAGTCATTTTTACCGAAATCTAGAATGTCACCATCTTTGGTTACTTTCAATTGGCGTGGTTGTGGCTAAACAGTCAGTAATTTTTTGGTTGTTCCCATTAGGACATTTTCTCAGAATCACAATATCTACAACATCTCACAGTTTTAGTCATTTTTCCTAATTCCAGAACATCACCAATTTAGGTTACTTTCAAAAATGTGGTCTTGTAGTGTCCAAACGGCCAGTGATTATTAACTGTACCCATTAAGACTTTTTCTCAGAATCACAATATCTACAACGTATGACAGTTTCAGTCATTTTTACCGAAATCCAGGCCATCAATATTTTTGGTTCTTTCAAGAAAGTGGCCTGCTTCTGGCCAATGGTCAGCGATTAGTGGCTGTGCCTATTAGGACCTTCCCTCAGAATCAGCAATCTACAACATATCACAGTTTCAGTCATTTTTACCGAAATCCACGACATCAACATTTTCGGTTACTTTCAAGATAGTAGCCTGTAATGGCCAAACGGAAACTGAGTAGTATGTGTGACCATTGAAACCTTTTCTCGGAATCACAAGATCTACAACATATCACAGTTTCAGTCATTTCTATCGAAATCCAGAACACCACTATGTTCCGTTATTTCAAGAAAGTGGCCCGGTAGTGGCCAAATGGTCAGTATTTATTGGTTGTGCCCATTAGGACATTTTCTCAGAATCACAATATCTATAACATATCACAGTTTCAGGCATTTTTAATGAAATGCAGAAAATCAATATTTTGGATTACTTTCGAAAAAGTGGCCCTGTAGTGGCCAAACGGTCAGTGATTAGTGGTTGTGTCCTTTTCTCAGAATCACAAGATCTACAACACATCACAGTTTCAGTCATTTTTGCCGAAATCCAGAACATCACCACCTTCGGTTACTTCCAAGATAGTGGCCTGGTTGTGGCCAAAGATCAGTGATTAGTTTGTGTGCCCATTGATACCTTTTCGTGGAATCAGAAGATCTACAACATATCACAGTTTCAGTCATTTTTACCGAAATCGAGAACATCACCGTGGCCCTGTAGTGGGCAAACGCTCAGTAATTATTGGTTGTGCCCATTGGGACATTTTCTCAGAATCACCACATATACAACATATCACAGTTTCAGTCATTTTTACCGAGATCCAGAACATCACCATGTTCCTTTACTTCAAGAAAGTGCCCTCGTAGTGTCCAAACGGCCAGTGATTATTGGCTGCGCCCATTAAGACTTTTTCTCACAGTCACAATGGTTACAACATATCGCAATTTCAGTCAATTTTACCGAAATACAGGCCATCAATACTTTCGGTTACTTTCAAGAAAGTGGCCTGGTTGTGGCCTAAGGTCAGTAACTTATGGTTGTGCCTATTAAGACCTTTTCTTAGAATCACCACATCTACAACATATCACAGTTTCAGTCATTTTTACCGAAATCCAGAACATCACCATGTTCCGTTACATTCAAAAAAGTCGCCCTGTAGTGGCCAAAGGTCAATGATTAATGGTTGTGCCTATTAAGACTTTTTCTTAGAATCATCACATCTACAACATATCACAGATTCAGTCATTTTTACCGAAATCCAGAACATCACCATGTTCCGTTTCTTTCAAAAAAGTGGCCTAACGGTCAGTAATTATTGGTTGTGCCCATTAGGACATTTTCTCAGAATCACGATATCTACAACATATCACAGGTTTAGTCATTTTTACCGAAATCAAGAACATCACCATCTTCGGTTACTTTCAAAATATTGGCCTCGTGGTGGCCAAACGATCAGTGATTAGTGGTTGTGCTCATTAAGACCTTTTCTCAGAATCACAATATCTACAAAATATCACGGTTTCAGTGATTTTACCGAAATCCAGAACATGGCCATCTTCGGTTACTTTCAAGAAAGTGGCCTCGTTGTGGCCAAACGGTCATTGATTAGTGTTTGTGCCCATTAAGACCTTTTCTCAGAATTACCACATCTACAACATCAAACAGTTTCAGTCATTTTACCGAAATCCAGAAAGTGGCAAAAATTGTTGCCTCGTGGTGGCCAAACGATCAGTGATTAATGGTTGTGCTCATTAAGACCTTTTCTCAGAATCACAATATCTACAAAATATCACTGTTTCAGTGATTTTACCGAAATCCAGAACATGACCATCTTCGGTTACTTTCAAGAAAGTGGCCTCGTTGGTTCCAAACGGTCATTGATTAGTGTTTGTGCCCATTAAGACCTTTTCTCAGAATTACCACATCTACAACATCAAACAGTTTCAGTCATTTTACCGAAATCCAGAAAGTGGCAAAAATTGTGGCCTCGTGGTGGCCAAACGATCAGTGATTAATGGTTGTGCTCATTAAGACCTTTTCTCAGAATCACAATATTTACAAAATATCACTGTTTCAGTGATTTTACCGAAATCCAGAACATGGCCATCTTCGGTTACTTTTAAGAATGTGGCCTCGTTGTGGCCAAACGGTCATTGATTAGTGTTTGTGCCCATTAAGACCTTTTCTCAGAATCTCAATATCTACAACATATCACAGTTTTAGTCATTTTTACCGAAATCAAGAACATCGCCATCTTCGGTTACTTTCAAAACAGTGTCCTCGTAGTGGCCAAACGATCAGTGATTAGTGGTTGTGCTCATTAAGACCTTTTCTCAGAATCACAATATCTACAAAATATCACAGTTTCAGTGATTTTACCGAAATCCAGAACATGGCCATCTTCGGTTACTTTCAAGAAAGTGGCCTCGTTGTGGCCAAACGGTCATTGATTAGTGTTTGTGCCCATTAAGACCTTTTCTCAGAATTACCACATCTACAACATCAAACAGTTTCAGTCATTTTACCGAAATCCAGAAAGTGGCAAAAATTGTGGCCTCGTGGTGGCCAAACGATCAGTGATTAATGGTTGTGCTCATTAAGACCTTTTCTCAGAATCACAATATCTACAAAATATCACTGTTTCAGTGATTTTACCGAAATCCAGAACATGGCCATCTTCGGTTACTTTCAAAACAGTGTCCTCGTAGTGGCCAAACGATCAGTGATTATTGGTTGTGCTCATTAAGACCTTTTCCCAGAATCACAATATCTACAACATATCACCGTTTCAAGCAATTGCTATGAAATCCAAAATAACGTTAAGTTCTGCTGTTGTCAAAAATGTGGCTCTGTAGTTACCAAACGGTCAGTGATTGGTGGTTGTGCTTATTGAGACTTTTTCTCAAGATCACAACATATACAATCCATCACAGTTTTACTGATTTTCATTGAAAACTAGAATATCACTATGTTTGGCTGTTTTGAAAAAAGTAGCCCTGTAGTGGCCAAATATCGGTGTTTGGTGGTTATGGCCATTAGGACCATTTCGGAATCACAATATCGACATCACGGTTTTAGTATTTTTGTCCAAAATCTCGAATGTTGTTTTCTTCGGTTTTTTTTAAGAAAGTGGCCTCATGGTGGCCAAACGGCCAACGATTTTTGGTTGTGTCCATTGAGACTTTTTCTCAGGAACATAATATCTAGAACATAAAACTGTTCCAATCAATTCCACCGAAATCGTTCCATAGAGATTGTTCGGGGTCCTTTCTAATTTCGAAGGAGGATTGCCTCTGCAAAACTTCTTTGTGAAAAACTTCAAAAGTTGTATTTTGTACTTTGAAGTCATCTTTGCATCGGCAGAGTATCGTTCCTTTAATTTGGTCCTTTTAAATCAAAGGTACCCTTTTTAAAAAGGGGCCCTTTGATTCCTTTAACCTGTTCTCCGAAAGAAACAAAAAAACATGTGTGCATTTATTTTCGGTCTAGTATATATGTGCCAAGTTTGAAGAAAATCAGATGAATAGAAATCCTTGTGAAGATATCTCCTTTATAGTTTCGCTTTTTGGACTTGACAAGTCGTTTGTCCCGAAGTCCTCAATTTCTTTATTACCTCAAATTGCATTGTAAATAAATGCACTTGCAAATTTGCAGTATTATATACTGTAATTTTTTAGCCGATACAATTTTCTGTCCCCGAAAAACAAGAAAGCACCCGTCAAAAGCAATTCCTCGAACTTTCCCCTAGAATTTATTATAAGAAAGTTTTTTGTTCCTCTCTCTCAGAGATTTGCATCCCTTTTACCTTTAGTGCCACTCATTGACAAAAGGTACTCACATGACCGCTATATACAGACATGCTCTTAGGTAGGTCAGAGATTGGGAAAGTAGACGATTTTTAATAATAATAATAATAATAATAATAATAATAATAATAATAATAATAATAATTATAATTATAATTATTATTATTATTATTATTATTATTATTATTATTATAACAATTAGGTTTACAACTAGGGTCCCAACTCTTTATCTTGTATGAGAAACCCGCTAGTCAGCTAAGTCATTGATGTTCCTTATTCTGTGTTTCTCTCTCTTTCCGTGTCGTGTGGATGATTGTTTTGGGGTATTAGCCTTTTATATTAAACCTTTACATTATATAATCTTTTTCTTTTTTACGAGATTTTCTTTTGGAAAAAGGAAGAAACTGCTTTCCTCTTATGTGTGTTTCTTACCATTCATCTTGTTTGAAGTGCTTAGGTAAGATGATTTTGTAATTTTTATGTCATCCATTGCCATCACGATAATAAAATGTCTTAACAATTTATTTTATTCTCTTATTTGCAGTTTGCCACACTGATATATTTGTAACAAAATTGAGGTTTGGTCCAACGCCTTTCGAATGTGCAACCAACCCAAGCGCTGAGCTTTTTGGGTTGCCTGCTATTGCAGGAAAGGGAGAATTGCAGGTGGTAATGCACTTTTGGAGTCGTGTATACAAGGATACACTCCGTGTGTTAGTGGCAGAAGGGCTTACACAAGATCCTCTTTATTAACTCAAAAGCAAGATATATAGACCTTCCTCAATGTGCAAAATATCATGAAACGTTCTACAAGTTGATGATACATCATCTCTTTTTTTGTGATGTTCTCGATATAAATTATGATTCGCCTTCATCTTAGCTTCTAATATCCGAAGGAAAATATTTTGGATAATATTTTGGCACTCATTGAATTGTCTGAGGATATATAGAAATTGAAATTTACAGATTCATCGTCTGCAAATATTAGTTTATTTTCTTACCTTTGTATAAAAAACTGAGAAATTCATTGTCTAGTTGTAAAGAAGGGAGCTAGAATCGCAGACACCCGGTTTCGAATCCTTTCGTAGCGATTATTTTTTTTACTTTAGTGGAAGATTGAAATTTTTACTTGTTATTGAAATTCTGTTATTCCTTTATTGTTGTTATTATTATTATTAGTAGTAGTAGTAATAGCAACGACAATTTTAACTGTGATTTGTTAAAAAGTAAGTAATCTAATTAAAAATATTTAGTTTAAAATATTTCCTCACTGTCTTTCCTCGCTTATTCTTAAAATTTTATCTGATAGAGAACGATGTTAAAACGCCATATATGAGTTCTAATACTTATATTCTAAGAACAGTACGAGTCTCTACTTCTCAGTGTAAGAAAATTTTGTGACTTGGCTATTACGAAATACTGAAGTTCTTAAATCCCATGTAAAGTATATCAGTTTGTACAGTACTTGTATTCATTTTCACTTGTTATATACATGTTAGCGATATTTAAAAACTCTTCACAACTACTTTTTGCTATCTGGACAGTTAACATCTTATAAATAGATATGTCTTTTTTGTTTAAAGAAAATATGCTTCTCTAAATTCCACAAACTTTAATAATCAATATTTTTTCCATCTACATAATTCCATAAAAGTTATTATCAATATATCAGCCACTTTATACTCAATTGATCGACATGACAACTTCCATCACAACCGATAATTATACATAAACATAATTACGCTCTTCAATTGTCTCTTTCAAAAACTAACAGTTTGTCCGATAAAATTATCTAACTGCTTTACAAACACTAACATCCTCACGGAGTTTGCCAAGAAAGAAAAAATAATATAAAACTACCATAAACTAAAAACTAACCTAATCCGAGACTTAGGTAAGGTTACTTGTTGTCTGTGTTTCCTTTTCTTCTTTTTCTTTTTCGCCTCTAAATTCTACAACTTTGGTTCTAGTTCCATAATTTTAGGTCTGAGAGTATGTATTTCTTTTTCAACTTCATCCTCCCTCACACTCACCCTCCATGAATGCCCTCATCATCACCCTCCATTGACGCCCTAACCCTCCTTTACGCTTACTCTTCATTAACGTCGTTACCCTCAATTGACGGCCTCACCCTCGACCTTGTTCACACCCACACTCAAATGACGCCCTCACACTTACCCTTAAGCAACTAAATTAATCAGTACACGACACACTTAAATGTGCCCAATATAGTACTGTAAAATAGTACGTAAGTGTAATTCCCCTCTAAGGTGTGGAATTTTCAAAAAAGTTAAAAAAGATATTTTTTTATGGTAAATTGGAGTTTCAAGTTTTATCTTCCTAACTTCAGAAATCTGCGAGATACAGTTCCTTGAGAGAAACTATTATTTACTCTTTTAGGATACACGTTTCCGAAAATCCTTCTTATCCGTTGTTTTTGTGACAACATGAGCATTTTATGTAAAATGCACATTCCTCCCTATAGGAACATGGTCTGGCTGATAATGTGTCACTCACTTCTAATGTTCTATATAATAGCATATTATTGTTATTATTACTGAAGATTTGAAAATAAAATGCTGCATCTGAAATCCCAGAAAATGCCAGGCAAAAAGTACGTATGACAAAGCGGGGATAAAGGAGGGCGGAAAGTATGTAGGAATTACGAAGCGGGAGCGCCGGGCAAAACGATGGGAACCACTGGGCCCTAGAATAAATCTGATAAGATTATTTATTTTAAAAGTGATTGGCAGTTAACAGGAGAGATCTCTCGTATCTATACGAATAGCGTACGCACCGTTTGCGCGGGAGACACGGGTCCGATTTCCGAAGGGACCTCATGTGGTTCGGATCCCATGCTACGCTGAACGGGATGCTAACTCAAATAAAAGGAATGAAAATAATAGGCGAGGAAAAAGTCTCATTGTATTCGATTGATTTATTTTAAAGTGAAGAACAGAGCTAACTGGCTTTGTGTTGTAACACCTGGTGCTAGTCATTTTATCTTAGTTAAATCTTTCTTTTTTAAAGTGTAGTTAACCTTTCATTTTTTAACATGTAGCAGGGCTGGCGAGAGGGGGTTCTTACCGTGCCACCGCCCAGGGTGGCAAGTTTAATGGGCTTTAACATTTGAAAAAAAAAGACTACTATCAAAATAGAACACTTCATAATAGGCCCACATGGAAAATTAAATTGTGTTTACCTGAGAATGTAATTGAACTTATTCCACTCACATTCACAAAAATACTCACTCAGGAAATTCAGAGCATCCCCCCTCAATTTTAATTATCAAACTACTACCCACAGGTACACTATGTGATCAAAAGTATTCGGACCCCCCAAAACATACGTTTTTCATATTACATGCATTATGCTGCCCCCTAATGGCAGGTACTCCATATCAGCGACCTCAGTAGGTATCGTGAGAGAGCATATTGGGGTGCTCCGCGGAACTCACGGACTTCGAACGTGGTCAAATGATTGGGTGTCACTTGTGTCAGAAATCTGTAGGCGAGATTTCTACATTCCTAAACATCCCTAGGTCCACTGTTTTTGATGTGATAGTGAAGTGGGAACGTGAAGGGACACGTACAGCACAAAAGCGTGAAGGTCGACCTCGTCTAATGACTGACAGAGACCACGGACTGTTGAAGAGGGTCGTAATGGGTAATAGGCAGACATTTATCCAGACCATAACACAGAAATTCCAAACTACATCAGAGTCTACTCCAAGTACTATGACAGTTAGGTGGGAGTTGAGAAACCTTGGTTTTCATGGTCGAGCGGGTGCCCATAAGTCACACATCACGCAGGTAAATGCCAAACGGCGCCTCGCTAGGTGTAAGGAGCGTAAACGTTGGACGATTGAACAGTGGAAAAACGTTGTGTGGAGTGACGAATCACGGTACACAATGTGGCGATCCTATGGCAGGATGTGGGTATGGTGAATGCCCGGTGAACGTCATCTGCCAGCGTGTGTAGTGCGAACAGTAACATTCGGAGGCGGAGGTGTTGTGGTGTGGTCCTGCTTTTCATGCAGGGGGCTTGCACCCCTTATTGTTTTGCGTGGCACTATCACAGCACAGGTATACATTGATGTTATAAGCATCATTTTCCTTCCCACTGTTGAAGAGCAATTCGGGGAGGGTAATTTTATTTTTCAACACGATCGAGCACTTGTTCATAATGCACGGACTGTGGAGGAGTGGTTACACGACAATAACATCCCTGTAATGGACTGGCCTGCACAGAGTCCTGACTTGAATTCTATAGAACACCATTAGGATGTTTTGGAACGCAGACTTTGTGCAGACCTCACCGACCTACATCAATACCTCTCGTCAGTTTAGCACTCAATAATGGGCTGCCAATCCCCAAGAAACCTTCCAGCACCTGAAGGAGATGGAACATATTATTGGTATACGAATACGAATCGTTTCCCGAAAACCGTTTCTCAATAGCACTTACCGTTTTTGAGTTATCACCAATATTTTTGAAACCAGAAGTGGTTTAGCGTAGCTTCTGTTTTAACTCGAAGATTGGTGAAAGAGATGGAACCTATTAGTGGGATGCTGAATCGATTCCCGACAACCGATAGCACTTACCGTTTTAGGTCTAGCAGAATCAATATTGAAACCAGAAGTAGTAGTGAATTTATACAATTCCGATTTTAGTGAAAATACAGGAATACAGGTGGTTTGTCCCCTTAAAATCTTAAATCTATTTATGAAAACTCTTTATCGCTAGCTATGTTTTATATTCGTTTATGAGTTATGAGTATGTTTGTTGAAACCAGATGTGGTCGACTTCTACCACTTCCCGTTTAAGTAAAACTGTTGAAAGAGATGGAACCTATTCTGGCAATGTAGAATTGATTCCCGAAAACCGTTTGTCGGTAGCTCTTACCCTTTTAAGTTTATGAAAATAAATGTTCAAACCTGAGGTAGTAGTGGATCCTACCACTTCCGGTTTTAGTAGAAATGCAGGAATTAAGGTGGTTTCTTTCATATCGACCTATTTCCGAAAACCGTTTGCCGTTCGCTATTACCGTTTTAACTCATGGTCTTTAATTTGAAACCGGAAATTTCCGATTTCTACCACTTCCGGTTTAACAGATTGCCAAGGTGATTTGAGGGTATTTGAAGGTACCTGTTAAGTAAGATGTTGTTGAAGGAGATGCAACCTATTTTTGGGATGCTGGATCGATTCCCGAAAACCGCTTGTCAATAGCTCTTACCGATTTTGATGTGATACCTGTTGACAGACAGACACACAGACGGACACGCCTGTTCTATAATACTTCCCTTTCATATGCATAGCGTAGTTTGGAAGTCTAGAAGTACGTATTAGCCAAAAGTAGGAAATATCTTTTTACTTGATAATTAAATATAAAGTTATTTATTGCGGCTTGCAGCTTTGTACTTTTTTATATATATTTTTCTCTTACTGAGAAGAAGAAATAAAGCTTAGTTACAATTTCAGAATGAATGAATATATGAATAATTATTAATTTCTCTTCTTAACGAATATATATAAAAAACATTATTTCCAGAGAACTTCTAATATTTTTAATGGCTTACTTTCGTTCAACTTTGAAATTTTCGGTAGCCAAAATCTTGCAGTAGATATTTTTATATATTTCGTAATTATCATTTCTATAAAGTTAAAATATATAAATATAGAAAAGTAATAAAGCTATGAGAAACATGTTGTCTTCGCGCATGAAAAGCGTATGAAACTGATGGAATATTGATATGACGATTTTCTGTGAACGACGATTAATTCTAAGAAAAAAATACATTACATTTTCTAACATATTTTCCAGAAATGAAGAATTGCATGATAATTAAGTTTATGAACACTTACCCTCACCCTCAATTGACACCCTCACCCTCACCTCCCTCACACTCAACATTAACTGACACCCTCCCCCTCCCCCACACTCAGCCTCCATTGACGCCCTCACAATCACCCTTCCTCACAGACACCCTCCATTGACACCCTCACACTCACCCTTAATTACTTTATCACACTCACCCTCCAACGCCCTCAGCCTCAACTACTAAAATGAGGGTGAGGTGAGGGTGAGGACGGCCCTCATGAGGACAAAATGAAGGAGGGCAAAATCTCTGCTGACAGCAGTTGGTAGCACTGACTCAAGTCTTTATTCAAGTAAAATTGTGAGTAGATGACGCACGAAACATTTCTCCATTCTGAGATCAATCTCATTGCTTCAGAGAGTGTTCTCTCATGAACATCATATGTTAATCTCAATGTGTGTAAAGTATTTTTCATTATATACTGTATATTCAAATAAATAAAAACACTGATCACATATGAATCAGGAAATGCTTGAAAGTAGCTGAAAATATCAAATCTAGAACCACTGCTGGAAATAACTTTGTAAATAATTGCCTTCATTGAGAGACCTTCCCCAATTCTCCTCATTCCAATATCTTTTACTTTCTAGAGAAGAGATGATCTTGCTTATCACACTGAGTATGCATTGAAACTGAAATTGAAACAGGAACACTTGAAAAAGTTTCAGCCTCGCCGAATTCGGGTATACCAAACAGAAGTTCAATGTGCTAACCACTCACCAATCGCGCCACTTCATCTTCCACCAAAACTAATAACTAGCTAAAATCGTTTCATGGAAAAATATAAACCAGATACTCAAATATAACAGAAAACAAATATAAACAAAATACAAATAAAAATATAAATAAGAAAATATATGCAACTTGCGTGAGTGTCTTAATGAGTTACTCGAGATTTCCTTATTTAACTGAAAAACAATTTTTGTGCACGTTGCTCAATAAAGAAAGTACCACGAAATGTTCTTCAACTTGAGCCTACGTCGTCAGCAGATCTATAACTTCTAGGGGGACAACTGCTCCCCAGAGAAGCTTCCCACCATTCGAGGGAGCCTATTTTGGGAGAAAATTTTCTTACTCCATATACGATACGAACATGAAATTAGAAAGAAGCATCAAATAGGGTCGCTACATTACATAAACAAAACAGCACACAGAAGGTAAATAAAACAAAAATGAGTCGTGGAACCATTTGAGTAATATTTATTCGTATGGCTTTGAGATTTATCAATATTTTCCCCTTAATAATCTTGCTATGTATGGAATGGGCCCAGGGAGTAACTAACGGAACCGAGTATCTTGTCGTGCTGGAGAGCCAGATGGACGGGTGGGCCCATAAAGATTAAGAGAAAAAGGAGAGAGGGGACCCAATAATTAGAAATCAACTTTTTCTAAGGGCATTAATAAGTTTATTAGTGCTTGCCCCCCCCAGAAAAGAGTTGAGATGGTTTTAAGTTTAACTTCCCGTTCAGAAGCGCGGCTATATGAGACGTGGGCCTACTAATTAACGTGGAATCCTAACAACATGAGCTCCCGCCGGGAATTGAACCCGGGTCTCCCAAGCCACAGGCCGCCCAGAAAAGAATCTAAGTGACGGTGCTGGTCAGTACTTGCAGGGATGGCCCCGATATATTTAGTCTTTAATATAACTTGTAATTTCCAAAGAAGAAAAGACGTCAGAAATTATTTTCACATTCTTTAGGTTGTATCAACACGTGCAGAAATAGACAGTTCTGTTTATTTTCAAAACTACTAGTTTATTTTTTTTATATTCATATCAGAAGTTTGTGGGAAATTGAGCCCACATGATCATGAGGCGCAATCCACTAGGGTTTCGAATTCCTCTGAAGAGCAAGGCCGGAATTTAATTCTCCTCAATATTTCTGTGTTCGTGTTTCTGTGTTCGAGTTCATGTTCCTGAGGTGCCAGTGGCGAACAATACTCCAGTTGTGGCGATTTCTTGAAAAAGAATTGTGAAAGCAGGAAACTGTCACTCAGCTACTTGGGTTCAAATCCAGTCGGGGTAATAAGTAATTTTTCTGAATGGGAATTTAATATTTATGTAATTGGTATTCTAATTATGTTATTCCCTTATTATTATTATTATTATTATTATTATTATTATTATTATTATTATTATTATTATTATTATTATTATTATTATTATTATTATTATTATTACCATAATGCAAAGAAAAAGTAACACAATCGAAGGTATTCATAGGAACAGAAAAGATATAGAGTATGGCAGATGTTTCTTAGGTTTACAATAAACGCAATAATATTAATACATTTACGGATTTACAGATAGAATTATCATTTTATGACAAGAAATGGGATATAAAGATTTGTTAACTGATAACAGTAATGCAGTTTGTTTCGCCGTTTGAAGTAGAAAGGTGAGGTGACATCTTAAATATGATAATCCTCGTGACTAGCGATCCCTATTGTAAGTTAGATCACTATTATCAATTTCCGCACAGCTACAAACAATTCCTTGGAATTCATTTTTGGCCCATACTACAGCAGTAAGGATGTGTTCAGCATTTATATGTTCATCAATTCTTGTCCAAAAACGTTATCTGGCTGACAGTTACGAAGGTTGATACAGATGACGTAATTTTGTGTTATTGACCCTTCACCTGTAAAGGAAATTGTCTGAACTCTTAGACCCAGAAAAATTGAATATTTTTCGTGTTACTGTACATCTGAAGTATCAGTTTTGTAGATGGTAAAAAATTACTGAATTGCCACACCCCGAATCGAACTCGCGTCCCCAACATTATGAAGCTAACTCTTAAGCCACTACTGTAAAACATCACTGTTCTGGGAGAAGAAAAAAATGGAGCTGTAGTGAATTCAATAATCACACACTTTTACAATTAGAGTGTAATAATGCTGAAACTTTCTGATTTCATTCATGATAAAATAGTAAAGTTTTATGCAGAAAGAATACTAGAGAGAGGTCAACTTTAAATTGACAACTCACATGTACGGAAGCGTTGGCATATGCTCTCTGCTCGGGCCCTGATTTTTCAAGGCACGGCGTTGGGCAGATACTTATATTGATCAGAATCTGGTGTTTCAGAGCACTGTTTTTTAACTAATTAAACGAGCCTTCCTCAGTACCTTGTTTCCTATTTTTAAGCATTTTACTTTCTTTTTCAGTTTTTCCACTAAGTCTTTAAGAAGAGAGACAAAAACACAGTGGGTCGTGGGTCAACAGCGTGTGACCCAGTGCGACGCTCCACCCACCGTGACCTACCACTCACTATGAGGCACTCTGACCCACCGACACTCTCTGCTGCCTGCATTGTAGACAGTATTTTCTGACGCGACAAAACGCCAACGAACCACAAACTCACTACCCGAAATATGATAAATCGCCCATATGTGATTTTATTACATTAAGGTGAGTCTAAAAACACTAAAAGGTACCAGAAAGTACTTGGAAGAGGTTAAAGCCAGCAATCTTATTATTACTGGCCGGTTTTTCTTCCGACTTCGCCACGGAGGCCATTAAGGAGACGTCGCTTGTAAAGAGATAAATCGTTTATATCATTATAATGTGGTCAATCATAGTGTACTTTTAACCGTATATATGAGACGATAACTGTTTGGGATCAGATAAAATGCATTCGGAATGTAATTTTAAAGCAAAAAGACTTGTGCATATTTACTTTATTTCATAGTTCTACCATACTCACTTTTCAATGATCGACGATAGTTGCCATCTATATTCATACAATTATCGAACTCAAGCTTTTTCACTTCATGATGTTGAGGCAGAGGTTATTTTTGACCCACGGAGCTCACTTTAGGAACAATTCGTCAGGAAAAAATAATATATAATAATAACGGTATGGACATGACTGGCGATAGTTCGTGTTGGTCCATTCGCGATTCTCCGCGACGAATCGAAGGAGTGCGGACCAAAAAGAAGTCGTCGCTGCGATGCGGTGGTAACTTCCACACCCCGACGCGAGATATATGTTTCGACTCGATAAAAAACCCTGAAGGCAGTGGGACACTAGCGGCAATCCTTCGACTCGTCTCTATATTGAGAATCGACGTTTACTCGCAAGTTGAGCACTAGGAATTGGCGACGTTTACGGCAAGGGGTACGTCAATTTCCATATATCCTAGCTGCTGAAAGTGACGTTAAACTAAATATCAACTCAACGCAACTCCACTCAACAAAAAATTCAGTGCTTCGCGTCATATATCCATATATGCTTACCGTGTGTTTGAGAATAATTGCTAAAAAGGTTGTTTGTTATATAAAGCGCTTATAGCACGGGGCAATCAACCCATAACGTTGTGAGAAAAATAAACATAAAACTTGTTATGTAAGCTTCTGTATGTCGGTCTACGTACCTTGATTTGGGAGTTTCAAATTTCATCCGCTTTTCCACTGAGAATTATCGATAATTCAACAAGAAAATAATTAGACCATGATAATTTAATTGAAATTCGTCGTAAGTTTGCCCATGACAAACACTTTACACTTTTATATCGTACAGGTCAGATCCATCATTATTCTCACTCAGCGGTGCTTGAGAGATTTACCGTAAAAATTCAAACTCCGATTAGTTAGAATTTGAGAACCTGGTTTTATTACAAGTATAAACTCTTCAGTCGGTAGAAAATAGGACGTGGATCATGTGTCAGAGTTGATGACGATGTGTTTTGGTGGGTCAATGGTTCACGTTGGTTGGGTCGGTGCGGGTCATGGTGGGTAGTGGGTCAGAGTGGGAAAAGGTGGCTGGTGGATCATGAATCAGAGTGGGTCTCAGTGGGTGGTGGGTCAAGTTTTAATTGACCAACGCCATTTCTAAACAAATCTTTAAAACCAAACAGAACAAGGAGCCAGACTACTATATAAAACGCTCAATATCAGCCTATCACAACAAACTATTGCAGGATCGGAATAACTCTACTATATGCACAAACGATCAATTGTCATATTTGTAATAACCGAAATATGTCATGAGTTTTCTGACAACCTCATTTTTGAAACAAAGTTCATTGATCTCATCACTGATTCACTTATTCTCTTATGATCATCACAACCTTTAGGGTACTTCCCTTAGATACAGAAAGGTGAAATGTAGTATCAATTCTTGGTGTAGCGTGCAAGTAAACCAACGAAACTCAACAGGATAATATTACCCTTCTTGAAACGCCGTAAAGAGGAGTGTGTTGATTATTCAACAAAAACACTTGAAATCCAATCAAAAAATTCATAAAATATAAAATATGTAGCCAAGTCTCGACTTTCCACTAATAATAATAATAATAATAATAATAATAATAATAATAATAATAATAATAATAATAATAATAATAATAATAATAATAATAATAATAGTAATAGTAATAATAAAGAAATAACATAATTAAAAATCAATTTCGTAAACAATACCTTCCAATTAAGAAAAAATGATTGGACGAGGAAGACGGGCCGTATGTTTTGGGGGCAGCGGGACCACTGCCCCCACTCCCAGGGAAGCTCCCCGCCATTCATAGGATTCCCATTTTAAGACAAAATTGTCTCACTCCATATACGATACGAAAATGAAATTATAAGTGAAGCGTCAAACAGGTTCATTACATTACATAAACAGAACAACACACTAAAGGTAAATAAAACAATAATGAGTCGTGGGCCCAATTCATAAAAGAAAGTCTACTACAAAAGGCACAAGAAATAATATGCATTCGTATATTATTGTCAGATTTGTGAATAAGGTCACGTTAATTAATTTGTTGTGTATTTAACGGACCCATTGGGGTAACTAACGACCCTGCAGACCTTGAGGTGCGGGAGATTCCAAGGATTTCAGATAGCCTCTGATCTTATTGGCCAATACACATAGGATATCAAGAGTCATAAAATACATATAGTTGAAATTAAGGTAAACTGCTGTCGGACCTCGTGGACGAATGTTCTAGAATAACGTTCTAGTAACGAAAATATTTTTTGGCGTGAATTCAAACTTTGCCCAAAATTTTTCAAATTTTGATAACACTTTTTTCATTAAAATAAGCTTGCAGTTTCAGTATACGTATCTATAGTAAGAGTGTCGCTCTTAATAACCCAGGAGAATTACAAAGCCATCCGAGCAATAAGTAAAAAAGAGAAGAAATAACAGTAATAATGGGGAAAAAGGAACAAGCCCGTAACAATCAACAAGCTGCTCCAACGGGAAACCACATTTTGGTCTTCGCGATATGACGGAAACTAGGCCATGACGCATCTGTTTGCTACATGCGCCAAAATCAGCCCCTTGACAAGGGGCCGATAGTAGGGTGGGCCGAAAAAATCGAAAGTTGATGAATCAACTTCCGATAGTGCGATAAACTTGCCTCATGACCTTAAAACAACGTCTGCGAGATTTCAACGAAATCGGATAATATCTTGAGGTTCCTCAGAGCTGCCAAAAATTTGAAAATTAATCAAAACACGTTTTTCTTTTATTTTTTTTATTTCATAAAAGTTTTACATTAAACAACTTCCGATAGCAATTAAAATTGACTTTTAATAGTCTTTAGTAACAGTAAAAAATTTCAGCTATATCAAAGAATATCTTTAGGTTCCTCAGAACTGCCAAAAAATGACAAAATTTTACCAAAAACCCAATTTTTTGACAAATTTTCAAAATACTGTTTTTGGTACTAATTTTATTTCTTAAAAGTTTTACATTAAACAACTTCGGACAGCAGAATGAATCCACTTTTAATAGTTTTTAGCAAGAGTAAAAAATTCAGCTACGTCAATGAATATCTTTAGGTTTCTCAGAACTGCCCCCCCCCCCAAAAAAATCACCAAATCTCAGTTATTTGACAATTCAGTTCTTAACGTTCATTGTTCATTAGTTTTTAGTTTGCACTGTAGTCAGATTTGTGATCAAACTTCGGAATTGCCGCCTGACAAGCCAGTTTTGCACGAATGAATCCGCCCCTTCACTGGGAACCACATACCATTTGGGACGCTTCTGTGATCACCTTCACACAAAGCTCAACGGTTTTGGTGTGGCACGGAAAGGCTGAGAATTCCCAGTCCACAACTGTTTCCTTATTTTGGATCAATGACTTGATAAAGTCTTTCTCCACATTCTGCATGACTGGAGGCGAGGTAAATTTGCAGTTTATCCAGTCAATAATATCCACATAATCTGTTCCATCAAAATTGATTTTAGAAACTTCAAACACTCTGATGACACTCTCCTCTTGCTCCCTTGCTTTCAGAATTCTTCTGAGACCCAACTCTCGAATGTGCGCCCTATTCTCGGTCACCATGGAGAGGATAATGTTTTCCGGATGAGCAAAGAACGCGTTTCGAAAGATAACCTTATCCACTACGTTCTTCAGGTTCATTGGTAAATATCTACTGGTCTGAATGATGTTCCAGAGATTACGGGCTCCGTCTTTGATTGAATGACTGCACTTGATTGTGAATCATCCGGGTACGTAGCACTTCATGACAACTCTGCCAGTGTCTTCAACTGAGGTGTTGGATTCTCTGTTCCTATGTATAAACGGAGAATGCGGTTGGCTGTCGTAAGCCATCGGCTGGACAAATCGTCAGTGCAAACTCCGGATTTCACTGCTTGAGAAAATTCTAGCATTTACTTTTGGTCAGAGCTAAGGTCGCTCGCATTGACGTTAGGTAGCTCGCAATCTATGGCTTCGAAGGTCGTTACTCACAGGCTCTGACATCCCTCCAGTTGCTGACCAATCTCACCCCCATAGGATCGTCGACCTCTGGCTTCACCATCCAAGTGCTCAAACAAATGCCTCAACGGAAGCTCGTTTAGGTGCAGAAGGCACATCAGCCACTGAAGGGGTCTATTAAGCTTCTGTTCCAGGCGGCGAATGATCCCACCTTTCAAACCTGCGTTGATAGCCGTACCATCACAACCTACAGCGATAAGGGGTTCCAGATCGTCCCCAATATCCGCCATGTAAGCAGTTATGCTTCTGAAAATGCTATCAGCTGAGCCAGATGAAGGTGTAACGTGGCCGACATACTTCGACCCTAGCTCCTCGATAAGAGAAATGTGCTCTTCAGTCTTGCTCCTCCGATATGACTTAGACTCTTCTTTCTTAATGTATATAGTTTTGTCTTTCCTTCCGTCAAAGTAAAGACCTTTCACCTTGGTGTCGTTTCCATCTTGAAGCGAACCTCTCACTTTTATCTTTTCTCTTCTAATCTTATTCTTATCGATTACAAGTACTGTTTCACCTGGTTTCACGAGCTTTAGATCTTGCGGAACACTTGTGGCAATAGCTGCCGTGGCACGGTGCGAAACGCCGAACCTGTCGTTAGCCAAAGCTGTTTTCGCCAGATGGAAGCGCGTTTGTGATGTCGATGACGATATGTTTTGTATTGTGGGACTGTTCGTGCGGGTGATTGTAGCGGTGCTGGCAGAAGAGCAGGGCTGGTCGTCAGTTTGCTCGCTTACTGTTAGTGCCTCAGACAGATCAATTGCCTGCATCTCCTCTGAATCTGAATTTGAATCGTCTTCCTGCATGTGCATAGTTTCGAATTCGAAGTGCGGCTGATCGGTAGACTCCATTCAGAGAGTCCTCTCTTTCCTTATGGAATCACGGTTCCTTCTGTCTTCTCTACGCTGAATCCTTTTAGTTTCATTCCTGACCACGGAGCTAATTTTCCCTTTCCTCGTAGTCTTCTGTCCAAAAGGAAGGGTTGCTCAAGTGGAGGAATCTTTTTCACTTTTCATAAGTGCAGGTTTTGAAATCCTTGCACTTGCAAGCAGCTACGTCAAAAAGTTTTCCCCAGCTTCCCTGATGAATTCATCCAGTTTAGCGGCATATTGCGGTTTCTCATTATTACGTTTGTAGTTCTTCTTTAGTGCCTGATACTTCACGTGGAAGCCTTTAATCATCTTGATAACTCTGTCGTGACGAACAAATGGGATGGAACACTTTTGGTACAATTCCTCAACTTTTACTGCAACTGTTTCGGCAATAGCAGAAAAACTTGTGTCCTTCTTATTGCCTGCAGCATTTATAATGTTGAACCTCTCTTCTAAGCAACATCGCAATACATCGAGGATAGTTAGAAGTTGGCAAGGATTCAACGGTCCGATTATCGGACACTCCATTTCGCTCCGCAATACTATGTTTGACTTTGGCCTAGAGGTCACGGACTCGTTCTTGTCTACTGCCATGCAGGAGGCCATTTCGACATTAACTTTAATTTCTTACTGTACTAAAATAACAAAACTTTTTACCTCAATTCCTTGGCTTGCGTTCAAAGGAAATGGAACTGATCAACACGTTTTATTTTAATGTTGATTTAATAATTAATATCTAATTGAACTAAAATAAACTTTTAACCTCACATTGAACGCCACGTATTGATTGTTTCTGATTTATACGTACAACACTCTTCTCAACCGCTCGCTAACAATTAAAGGTTCCAACTAGTTTACTCTTTACTACGTATAATGTTGCCAACTGAACAATTGGCAACTAATCTTTAAAAAAATCAGAATTTGTTTTACGGGCATAATTAAAATATTATAAAGATTTTCAAATAAGTAGGATTTTGGTGAAATTTTGTCATTTTTCTGGCAGTTCTGAGGAACCTAAAGATATTCTTTGATATAGCTGAATTTTTTTTACTGTTACTAAAGACTATTAAAAGTCAATTTTAATTGCTGTCGGAAGTTGTTTAATGTAAAAATTTATAAAATAAAAAAAAAGTTTTTCGAATAATTTTCAAATTTTTGGCAGCTCTGAGGAACCTCAAGATATTAACCGATTTCGTTGAAATCTCGCAGACGTTGTTTTGAGGTCATGAGGCAAGTTTACCGCACTATCGGAAGTCGATTCATCAACTTTCGATTTTTTCGGCCCACCCTAGCCGATAGTCATCATTAGACGCAACGAGGAGACCAAAGAAAAGCTGGCAAAAATTACAAAAATCCTGGAATAAATAAACAAACAGAACAATTGGCAGAAAGAAGGGCAAATATAGCATGAGAGAAATTAAAATACAGGTCGCATTTATCAATTAAAACTAAATCAGGCCCTCAGAATGCGATAATTAATACACGAGTTACGGTGTCCCTCTGGCAAGCCGAAGCCGTACCCCCTGGGACAAGTCTAACTCCGTTCCAGACAATACTAAAAGGGATCTCGGGAAATAATATTTGTTTCAACCAAATAGCGTTGATAAAATTTAAAATAGGTGAAAAACATTAACTCATTACTTTACAGTAATTGACAAGACAATTCTTATAATTATAGCAATTTACTTTCTCCAACGTTCGTATTCCAGCATCGACTTAAAGAAGAAGATAATCTCATTTTTTAAAAGTCCAGGGAAACACAGCTACGACTTGAGAGCCAAGAAAATATACTGTCAGCCTTTACGACTCAGATAATATCGCAGACAGTCTACAGCTGTTTATTCGTGACTAAGCAAGTAACATTACCTCCATGTTGTCATATTAATACATTTCTACAAGTAGCACGAAAGAAAAAAATAGCTGACAAAGAATTCTTGTATGTATCATTGGTTCCTGGAATACGCGACAAATATAAGTAAAATGCCTTCGAACAGAAGATACAAGCAAACAAAATGAAAATTTTAATTTCAAATCCAAATAATAAAAAAATACACCAGTGGCGGTTCTCGAGGATGGGAAAGAAATCTCTTTTAACCACTTAGAAGAACCATTTTTTAAGAAAAAGCGTATCAATTTTTAAAAAAAAGAGGAAACGGAAGAACGTCTCTACTACGCAAAGCACTTCTCAATAAAGAGCTATTTGACGTTAACCCCGACCTAGACAGAAAGCAGAAACAAGGAGTTTATGACGTACTCTTTAGATGTAGAGACATTTACGTATGACGCTGATGACATTGGATATTTTACTGGTATATTCGTAAAATTAGGATTTCTAAATCTGCCGTATTCCACGACCGTTCCCCACCGATTCCATTACATATTAAAAGTCAAGTAGATAACAGATTAAATACCTTATCGAAGCAAAAATAATCATGTCTACTGACAAAAGTGAATTCTGTTCTCCATTTCTTGTGCTCAAGAAGCCTAACACGAAGGCATTTCGAATAGTTCTCAATCTGCAGAAATTTAACACTAATACCAAGTATTTATCCGTGACATTTCAGTCAACAGAGGACGTACTAAACTGTATAAAGTGGAAAATGTTCATAATAACTGTCGAAATTTCGAATTCCTACTTCCAAATTTTTTTTTGCAAAATTAAGAGCAGTAAATATATGACTTTTGACCTCAATCATAGTAGAAAATATCTGAGGTATACGATGGGTCATAGTACCTAAAGTCAAAGTTTGTATCTTGCTACTAAGATCATTTTGGAAGGACTAACAGATAGAATTACAAATTTTGCCGAAAACCTTGTCACCAGTTCATATAACTTTGCACAGCACCTGCATTATTTAGATTTGTTATTTCAGAATCTTAGGAAACACGATTTTCAGACATCACCCAAGAAGACACATATTGGCTACCGGGATCTTAGTGTATTAGGAAACCTTGTCACTGGAGAATCCATTGAAATATCTCCAAAAATAGCTAAGAAGATACGAAACTTTAAGAGACCGACAACTAAGCGGATTCTCAAAAGCTTTATCGGCTAAAAAAGACTTTGTAGACACAAAGACATAGTTTTATAATAAAATTTGTGAACCGATAAAATTTCGGTCCATTTTTGACCCTACCAAAAATATTACAATATATGTCCGTAACTTAGTTCACTAAGGGCGGGTGTTTATTTTTGGCGTTTTTAAGATGTTGATGCATTCTTGCTAATTAAAAATGACCTATCAGTGTAAATATCTCTCGCGGCGGTTGTACTACTAAATGCATAATTATTGGGGAAGTACAAGAATGGGTGTCCACTTGGTGTTGGGGTTCTAAAGGCGTGGGTTGACTCCCAACGCGTTATTCAAATGCTATGAATATGCATTTTGACATTTGTTCTTCATGTTTGAGCAAAATTAAAGCGGAGTGCGACAGTTGTTTCGATTATTTTTTCACTTCCCGACATTAAAGTATAGCTCTTCCTGCTGAATGTCTTTCAAAGGAAGTGTTTCAACAATTAAGAAGTTCAACATTTTCTTGCTTTGCTATAAAGGATAAGTAATGAATAGTTCTCGCATAATTTTGGATCTTGTATTAAGCAAGGCCTAAAACTGTGAATATGACCATGTGCAACAGAATGCAGAACCTGAAAGTCTCACCACCCATTCAGACCAGATTACCGGAAAGTAAGGAACAAATTAGTAACAAGCTCAAAATTGGTACAGATGTAATAATGATCCCACCTGAGCTTCGATCGCTATATTGGAAAATGACCAAATGTCCGAAGTTTTTGAAAGATTATTTTTAAAGTAAAATACAAAGTCTGGACCGGGTTAAATATTTGAGAAACTTTAAATGCAGTCGATCTGAAGTTAACTGGGTCATTGTTTGTGACAGGGGGAAACATTACGAGTGGGTTAAGATCTTGGTTGCCGCCATCTTGTAATCAACTTGTTTATTCCAATAGCAAAGTAGTTGTATGACATATTAAACAAGAACTTCGTTTACAGGAAAACCCAACAGTAAGGTAATTTTCCCAAAATCTGCAAAGGTTTTCAAGCTGTGAATAGTTTTATAATATGGTATGTCTAGAATGCTGTGAAATGTGCCCTGCAAAGGGTTGAATTGAAGGATGAAGATAAAGTGAAAAACAATATTTGTAACATCTCGCATTACGTATTCTTTAATAACCAGGGAAAGATAGAGCTCACACACATAAGATAATTACAATCCCATGACATGTGCAACATATCCACCGTACTGCTATATATGCATCCTTAACCGCGAAACCCAGTGCTCCTGCACTGTGCGTGGCATTGTCTGTGATATTCTTTCACAGGTTGTAATGATTCTTCTTTTCAATTGACCAATGTCGTTAATTTTACAATGAGAGACATGCTGGCCACTCATGTGGTACATGCCAACCCATACAACAACCGAAAATCTATTGTTTTTGAGCCATTGATTATATTTCATTACCGACGAGAAGCGGCGATGCAACATCTTGTTGCCAATACTGAGGAAATCTCCTTCTTCAATCAACACGAGCGGCATAATAGTCTTTTTAAGCATATCTCCATATTCCGCAGCATACAAGGTCCTATTAATGAAAACAGCTCCAAAAACTTTTTTTGCTTCGTATTGAACACCACCCCATACATTATTACATCTTCCATCTTCGATGCATCTATTAAATTAAGATTTGTATTTCTCTAGTACCAAAAGATCTTAGAGTATATATATATATATATATATATATATATATATATATATATATATATATATATATATATATATATATATATATATGTGTGTGTGTGTGTGTGTGTGTGTGTGTGTGCGTATGTATATATATTTAAATCTGCAACACTTTTGAATTTGTGAATGTACTTATTGTAGGTTATGTTATCTTCTAACCTTAAATTTTGATTTGTGTGGAACATTGTATGAACGGAAGGTGACTGTCTCTCTATCTTTTTCTTGTAGCTACCACAGGATGCTAGCTCGAGAGGATAAAATCGAAATTATAATCTTGGCTTGGAACGCAGTTGAGCAACAAAAGCAGCCGTCTTCTATGAACGGCATCCCGTTCTCGAGCCGGTGACAGACTGTCGCACTAAACTAATGGTCTAATTCAGAACAACGGGAAATGATGATTTTCCTCGTTGAGCACAACCACGAACTGTAACTGATACAGACAAAACAGCAGCTGTTTTGGGTTCATTGGGAAAAAAGTCCTACGAAGAGTCTGCGACGTCTACCAACTGAAAATAACGCTAGTGTCGAAAGTGTTCGGAGGATGATTCTGAAAGACCAATGAATTTTTGTGAGTAGGCATTGGCTCAGGTAGCTTATAAACCAGTGTTTCCTCATAACATTGTTTTTAGTGATGAGGCAAATGTCTATGTAACAGGTGAGATTGACAACCAAAACATTCGGTACTGAGCTAATCCAAATCCAAATTGGATATATGCTTCAAAGATGCAAGTTGTAGATAAGATAATGGTGTGGTGTGGAATATATGGCTAGAAAGGTATTGATGAGACCTGTTATCATTGATAGGACCTTGAATGTTGCACGACATGAAGATATGCTTCAAAATACTGTTATGATCCATTTGTTGAAGGGAGATTTACTCAATATAGGCAATAAAATGAGAAACCGTATCATTCTGCTTAATTCTTCTGATTAAATTTGCGCCTTAAATCATGTATCACATGACCCTATTCCTATTTTAAAAACTTAACCTTAATTCAAAATAGCGGATTTCAAGATGGCCGCCGTCAGGTATATCCTTAATATATGACTCCCCCTCTAGTCCTAATATGTATCCATGTATTTGTTATTTGCCTTTTTTCGTTACAACAGGTCTTACAGAGATTTTACCTCTAACTGTATGAAGACTATTGTAAAACTTTGTGTAGTTTTTGTCTCATATATAAGGAATAGGTAGAGCTGTTAATATAAAGAGTGTCCGGAATCGACTCCCACTAGCAGTTTTATTATAAAAATCAACTATATGAGTATTTGTACAAAAATACTATACAATTTGGTCTCTATTTAAAAAGGTAAGTAAAAGGTAGTCTTTGACCGAGTGGTCGCAGACAGGATCTCCAACAGAGCCCCGTAGCAGGCTAAGAGGAGTGGAGTTAAGGAACCAATGCTCCGTAGCAAACAGAGGCAGGTTAAGTTGCCAACAGAACCCCGTAGCAGGCTAAGCCAGGAGATAGGATAGATGTAGTCCCGTAGCAGGCTAGAAGCCTGGGGTTTGGTTACTCCAAGAGTCCCGTAGCAGACTAGAGGAGGGTCACCAGAGAACTGGTCCTGAGCTGGATTCTTCTGTCCAATTTATAGCGTCCCTTGGGTGGCGCTTCTGCTTCGATTTCGTCTTCTGCTCCGTGTTGTCTGCAGGTGATTGCAGGTCCCCCTGGAGGTAGTTCCTCTTGATGAAGCACGTGGTGGTAAATATAAACACTTGATGCGTGGATTTGTTTAGAAAACAACTTCACATTTAATATTATACCCCCCTGGCTTGTTTTAAAATAAGCAGAAGGGTTATTTTTGTTTGTTTGATAGTTGGAAACACTGAGAAATCACACAAAAAATCACTGAGCACTAAACACTTGTGGCACTGAAATAAATGAAAATCACTTTTCGGAGCAGTAATGTGGTAGCGGAATAGAGCATTAACAGGTGGTCCCTATATACAGGCAGGATCCGTACATGGCACATGATACTTTATTTCTCTCGAGATAGGGCTGTTTTTGGCTTGACGTCAATAAATATAAACTAATTCACTTATAGTAAGTGGAGTTGGAGTCTGTCTTAGAGATTGCTCCTTAGTTGTATTATTGGTATTTAATGTTTCCAATGGAATAGGAGATGAACTTTCTATGCGGTTCGTTCTAGATTTGTTTGGTAACGAGCGAAGACGACGATATAATATGCATAAAATAATAAGACTTAGGAATACTAAAAAAATTTCAATTGACACTGAGATATAAAGATAATTTATACTGGAAAGTTCTAATTCGAACGGCGTGATTTCTTGGTCACCCTGTATAAGGTGTAAAAGTTTCTAAAATATTTCCACTAAAGATATGTATTTCGATAAAATAATCGAATTTTAAATGCCAATGACGCTAATAATGACGGTCCTGAATTCCTAGTCATCCTGTATAATGTAGAAGTGGTCATAACTTTTGAAACGTCCTGTACAATATTCAAATTGCATAATTTCAATTACAATATGTAGTTCATAGTGGAAAAAGAAACTAATATATCAAGGAATTGTTAGTTGTCCTTGTAAAGATCATTTGCCTTTTAAATGCGGAAATGCAAATCTCAGCATTCTTTCATTCAGTTGTAAAATAATGATTCAGTTTTTATAAAACAAAGAGGAAATGAATGTTTGCATCTTTATGAGGAGTGTATTTATCTGCTTAAGTCGTGTCTTTGTATTTCTTTCTAGTGGTGAGTACTGCTTCTTTTTGCTCGTGTAGAAAATAAAAAGAACTTATTTATCCTGTTCTATGTCTTGTAATTCTTCATAAAATGGCCTGATTCGGTCTATTGAGATTTCTTGTATTTTCTCCTGAAAAGTATTTGGAAATTCTATTTTATAAAGGTTAGGATTCAGTCTATCCAGGATTTGAACGGGTCCAACGTAGGAGGAAGAAAAGCTCTCTGGCACTCTTATTTGCCGATTAGGAAAGTAGACTAGTACTTTTTGTCCTTTTTCAAATTGAGTTTGTCGGTGTCTGCTGTCGAAATACTTTTTCTGCTTATTATAGCTAGCGATCAAGTTATTCTGTACACTATCACGTATTTTATTCAAATGTTCCTTGTTGACGCATAATGTTGGAGTTGACGCTAACGCTATATCAGAGATGGTCTTAGGTTCATATCCATACATGAGGAAAAAAGCAGAATATTTAATTCCGGCTTGCACAAATGTATTAATAGCGAATGTAATATATGCTATCAGCTTCGGCCAAAGATTTTGGTTTTCTTGCACGAAAAACTTAAGTGCGTTCTGTATTGTCTTGCGGAATGTTTTCACTATGCCTAGGTTTTTATGGTCCTATGCGGGGCAAAATTTAATTTCAAAGTTATAGCATTTTGCCAAATTTTGCAGCATCTTAGCGCTATGTACTGGATGTCTATCCAGGTATAAATATGAAAAAGGTCCAAATTTGAGTATGATATCATATATGAGAAATTGTTCAATTTCTTCCGCTGTTATGTTGTCCACCGCCTTGGTCACACAATATATTGTGGACATTTCTATGGCCAGTAATATGTGTTTAAATTGTCCATTTCCCTCTGTTATTTTTCCAATACGATCATATTGCCAAGCTGTTGCAATCGGATTAGGTGGGTGATGGAGTAATTGACCCCCTGATTTAACTGGTAATTTCTTGAGTTCTGACATGAAATGCATGTATTAATTCTGTTGGCAATGTATGCTTTCATATTATGAAAGTAGTATTTCCTAAGCGCCGAATGATATGTTTTGGTATATCCAAAGTGTAGTGCCATGGGGTTATTATGTAAGGCATAAAACCATTTACTTAATAAAGATTTCGGCACACAAAGTAGATATAGCAGTCCTAATTGGGGGTGCTTCTATGTTCTGTATAATATCCCGTCCTTTAGTGAAAAATATTTTACGGCCCGAAAAGTAGACAACTTCTTAAGTTCCTTTCCAAAACAGTAATAATCAGAGAATGAATGATGTTTCCTTTGTTCTTCTGCTAAATTTGGTAGGATTATAGGTTGTTCAATTTAAAGAGTAGTGTGTAAAGAATGGGATGCAAATACTTTAGCATCTTCCGTGTCCGAGAAATTGTCAATTTCTTGTTTTCTCCCTGTTTAATGTCCTGTTTATCTTCTAAACGACTAAAGATGTCCGCTGGGTGTAATTGTCCTTTAATGTGTTGTATTTCGAAATTGTAGTCTGCTAGGAATATTCGGTAGCGACTAAATTTTCCAACTTTGTCCGCTTGTGTTGTGAGAGATGTCAAGCCTTTGGCGTATATAAATAATTTAAATCTTCTATTTAGTAGGAAGTATCAAAATTTTCTCAAAACATAAACTAAGGCGTACAGCTCTTTTTGCCAAGTGGATGCTTTCCTTTCACTTGGTGTAAAACGTCTACTAGCATAGGCAAAAACACGTTCTTGTTTCGTTTTATGGTTATAACATGCTAATAAGCCTCCTGCGGAGATAGAGGAAGCGTCGGTAAACACGCGTATTTCCAATGAGGGATCAAAATGTAATAAAGATGGCGCGTGTATGATGTCCGTCTTAAGTTTCTCAAATAAATCGTCATGCTGAGAGGTCCATTTAAATTTCGAATTTTTGTCTAAAAGGCACTGAATTTGTTTTTTTTTTTCGAAAAATTTTTGATATGTGCTCTTAAATAAGAACATAATCCTAAAAAGCTTTTCAGAGTTCTTTGAGTAGTTGGTTTCTTAAAGTTTCGAATCTTGTTAGCGATTTTGGGTGAAATCTTGAAATCTTTCCCACTAACTGTGAAGCCTAAAACATCCAATTCTGTGTATAATAAGTGGGTCTTCTTTGGACTGGCACGAAAATCATGCTTTCTTAATCTTTTAAAAAGTAATTCTAAATCCGATAACTGTTGTTTCCAATTTTTACTTCCTAGGACCAAATCATCAGCAAAGGCAGTTATTCGGGGTGGTAGGCCTTCTAAAAGCATGCGTACAGCTATACTGAGTCCGGCGGCTGAACTGAAGTGACCCATGGTACAAATCTGGAATTTATATGCCTTTCTAGTATGGTTGACCTCAAAGGTAATGTATTTTTGGCTTTTGGGATGCAACAATAGTTGAAAATACGAGGATTTTATGTCAATGGTGAACATACAGGCTTTTCCTCTTAAAACGTGTAGAATATCCTCCGTATTTTGAAATGTAATACTTAGGTAATGTGAGAACTTATTGCAAGCTTGGAGGTTCAAGACTAGCCGGAATTCCGAAGTAACGGGCGTTTTCACAATGAGGAATGGCGATGGAAACGAAATATCGCTAGTTTCCTTGATAATATTAGCGTTTGAGAGTTGCTTAATTTGTAAGTCAACTTGAGGTGTTACTCCTAATGGATTTGGAGGAGATCTTTGATGAAAGGATGCTCCTTTGTCTATCCTTATTTTATGTATATAACCTCGGAAAATCCAATATCTGTTGGTGTGTAAAAAAAACGTCTCTGTATTTAAAGACTAAATCTTGTACGGCTTTCTTTTTTTTCTTCTGATAAATCCGGGTTTATGTCAAACAAATTAATGTCACGAAAATTATTTTGTTTCTTCTAATCGATCCTGAATTTCTTTCTCCGATCTGTAAAAAGTTTCGTCATCATGGCCACTATCTGGACAATTACCCTGTAAATCTATTTCTTGAAGGTTCTCTTCAACATATGCTACAGGTGTGTTCTTTGCTAGTGTTACCGGCCTGTTTGTAGGATCCGATATTAATAGAGTGAGGTTATTTTTAGGTACTTTGGTAGGCAATGTTTGCAGACCGTGCCTGTCTAATAAATTCTCTAATGGAGAAATGAAAAATTGTTTGCGTTTTTTCTGCTAATTTTTAATACTAATAGATAAAAGGAAATCTGTAATGGCAGGTAGTGACTTTTCTGGTTGTGAAAACATCAGCCGACTTGCATTGCCTAATCGTATTCATAGCACTAGCCGATAGTTTTTCCTGAGCATTAATCTCCGTTGGATACTGTGGAGGTCTAGGTTTTTTATACATTGGCAGTATATGATTTTGCAAATCGATCTTTGCTTGCAATCGGTTTAAAATATCCTCGCCAAATAGAAGTAGAAAGTCTCCATGTTCTAAGATTCTGAAGTAATGTGGGAATGTCGTTGAGCCCAATCTAAATTTAATTAAAGCTATGAATCGTAGATTTATAGTAGAATTGTCAAATCCTCTCAAATTAGTGTTAAAAGGGATTAATTTTGTATTAGGAGGAATGCCTAATCTAGGCCAGAGAGACAACGAACTTCCGGTATCAATAATTACAGGATATTTTTCTCTATTGACCGATACATTAACTAATAATTTATGGTCTTGATTTAACATGTTAACACTTTCTCGTCGTTCTGACAGAAGAGCCACTGCGTATAGCGATGTATTCCCTGTTGTTTGATGTTCAGTTTTATTTATGTTTTCGGCTCTCAGAACATTTTCTTGTAAGGGTCTGTCCTGGGGCCCGTCTATACCTTTCACTGTTGTGTATTTTTAAAACATACGCTGTAGGTATGTCCTCTATTATAGAACGTCCCACATACAATGAGAGTTTCCGGTCTAGGCCTATAATTATTGTTATTATTATTGTTTTTATGAACACACTTTCTCCCATTTTTCTGATGGTTCTGATTATTATTTGTGCTTTTCGGTTTATGATTATTACGGCCGCCTTTTCTAAATTGTGAAGCTTTCATAGCATTCTGGGTGATAGTTCAGCCATCTGGTTTGCTAATTTAGAAAAGTCTAACGAATTAGTTGTATTAGAATTACTAGAAGTGCTAGGCGCCTAGGGGTCGGGCGGGGGATTCTGACTCGCGGTTTGGTGGGAGAAATTTGTAGGTATTTGACTTTGTGGTGTAGCTTGTAATTGTTGTGCAGAAGGTGCAGGGAACATAGGAGGAGGTTGTTGATATTGACTCCAATTATGCGCTGCATTATATAACGGATGTGCGATTTGTTGTTGTTGCTGGTGAGCAGGAAAGGAAGCGCCAGTGATTGGTCTCGAATGTAAATTGCTGACTGGTGTATTTTTTCGCACAGCGAGTAAATGGCCTGCTGAAGCTCAACATAATCCATTTCTTCATCAAGTCATTCGCTTTTTCTAAATTATGTGAGTCTGTAGAGCCTGAACAGTTGTAAAGGATTCTAATGCTATTTTTTGTAAAAAAGAAAAAAATCTGCAAACCTAATGATAAATAATGATAAATGATTTTCTGTTCCTCGGTGGCCTGAGGTAAAACTTGCCTGATTACTCTTCATTTCCTAAGAAAGTAAGCATCTATAGGTTCATTTTCCCCTTGCTGGACCTGGAAAATTTCAAATTCCGCCTTATACGCTGAAAGTTTCGGCCTGCTCAAATTTATTAATTTGCCTTTTAATTGATCATAATTTAGTGTGTCCAATTGATTCTGAGCTTTTAATTGCAAAACTAAATTCAGAGCGACATCCTGCAAATACATAGGTAACAGTTCTTTTTTCTTGTGTTCGTTCCACGAATGTAATAATGCCAGATGGTCAAAGAGCATAAAGAACCTATCGGGATCCTCCGTCCAGTGACCCGAGTATTTAGTAAGATGCGGTACATTAAAGGAAAGACGCGGATTCTGCTCCATGTTAAAAATATTTTCTGGAAAAGTGTTTTTGCCAGTTCTAGTTTGAGGCATAAACAAATTCAGTTCACTAAAAGCACTAATACTTAAAAATTCACATACCTTCCAAAGAAAAAAGTCCACTTCCCATTAACAAATATACTGTCCGGTAGGGAATTATTCGAAGCTTATACTGAGTCGGTCAAGCCTCTACCATGTAAACCTTTGTGTAGTTTTGTCTCATATATAAGGAACAGGTGGAGCTGTTAATAAAACGAGTGTCCGGAATCGACTTCCACTACCAGTTTTATTATAAAAATCCACTATAAGAGTATTTGTACAAAAATACTATACAATTTGGTCTCTATTTAAAAAGGTAAGTAAAAGGTAGTCATTGACCGAGTGGTCGCAGACAGGATCTCCAACAGAGCCCCGTAGCTGGCTAAGAGGAGTGGAGTTAAGGAATCAATGCTCCGTAGCAAGCAGAGGCAGGTTAAGTTGCCAACAGAGCCCCGTAGCAGGCTAAGCGGCTGAGGTTGGGATTCCCAGACAGAGCCCCATAGCAGGCTAAGCCAGGAGAGAGGATAGGCGTAGTCCCGTAGCAGACTAGAGGCCTGGGGTTAGGTTACTCCAAGAGTCCCATAGCAGACTAGAGGAGGGTACACCAAAGAACTGGTCCTGAGCTGGATTCTTCTGTCCAATTTATAGCGTCCCTTCGGTGGTGGTGGCGCTCCTGCTTCGATTTCGTCTTCTGCTCCGTGGAAGGGACTAAATGTCGTCCCTTGCAGGTCCTCCTGGCGGAAGTTCCTCTTGATGTAGCACGTGGTGGTGTTTATAAACACTTGATGCGTGGATTTGTTTATAAACAACTTCATAAGGGATATTACACTATTCTGTACTTCCATGTGATGTTCTGGTAGCTGTATCTCCTAAACCCCTGGAGCTTCGCACCTACAACTTCACTGAACTACTGACCATATTTAGTACTAATTTCTCATATGTCTCTCAGTCAGCAACTTGATACACCCAAACGTAAGGTTTACTTGTAAGCTTAATATTCTGATCTAAAAGAAAAGCATGCACTGAGTCACGGGTTGCTTTACAAGCCGAAAATCTATGTTGCATGCTGACTAGAGATGGGCAAATTGCCAGGAAGATATTTTTGGGGAACATTGCTTGATAATGTTGATGAGATTATTCCCATAAATCCAAATATTCTGGGAATATACGTATAAACACAAAGAATATATCATTCTGTTACTACATTATGATTTCGAAGTCAATTGTTTTTTATAAATCAGAATGTATTTATTACTGTTGTATCCTCAGAATTATTGAAAATGTATATCCTGAACGGTATTATTTTATTTCATTAATATTATATTATTTTTAGGGAGTACGAATAAATGAACATTTACTTACAACATGTCTTATGCCAGTAAATATGTAGGAAAAATATTTGATATAGGTAGTCCATATACTTTTTCCCCACTGAACAGTTTAAATTTATGTGTAAGTCGATTTAATAAACTTGCTCCTGTTACTGATATCATAAACATACTATACTTTTAAATGTTATAAACAAATTTGTTTGGATACCTGCCCGAAAATGCATGTCTCACCATTTTATTAACATTTGCACATACATAGTTACATTCATAATATTTGCAAGACACTTACCCATCCTTAGAATTTTGCACTTGCCACACACGACCTTTCAGCCTATCAATTTCTCCAAATTTAGTGAGTTAATTCACACGTAAGAGAAGTCCGAGTACATATTCAGAAATTCGAGTCAGAGAGACCAGACAGGCCGACGTCTATTACTAACGGTGGTTCGAGGTGCATGAATAGCACTTCAGTGTTGCCACAGTCCTCACTCTGGAATGGGCTGATAAATAGTACCAAAGTGAAACAAAAGGGGTGATCTAAAAGAGGTAGAGTTCTAACAACACTCCCCTCTCCATCTTCAAGAAGTCAAATAAGGAAAGTATTCTTTTTAAAAAAATGCTTTTTAAAAGCATTCAAATAGGATTACCCCGAACAACCGTGGAACTACATGAATATTTTCCCTCACGTAGGAATTAATACAAAGGATGCAAATCAAAAGGAAAGACGGTTATAATTTTCGGTATGTATTATAAGGAAATGAAACGTGCCTCAATTCAAAAATGACCAATAAACCAGAACGGTATAATGGCCATATATAAAACGAGGAACAAATAACATCTCTGCCTTTGTGTTTAAACAGTACGTTATAATAAGATATTAAAATATGAATTACTACATTTGTTCTTGCTTATTCCGGTATACATCAAATTACGAAGTTTGCCCACAAAGTTGTAGTGTCATGCAGTATAACGTCGCAGAATGAATGTTCCACAGTACTTTTAATGAGTCCAACACATAGTATGAGCAACATGAGATGTAGGAAAAGTCTTACTGACAGTTTTGAAAATGTGTCAAGTATTTGTTAAATGGTACTGAATTGGGAGAATTTTACCAACTTTTCATAGACGGGGCTGAAAATGCCAGAGTTGTACGAACAACGACGAAAAAGTCTGAATTTGGTACAATCTTATCAAGTGTGGTAACAATGTTCATCTCAATTTCAACACAATTTCTAAATTATTTTACAAACTGGTTCCTTTTCATCAATTCTAAATTAATTCTTGCTACTTTCTATTGCAAATAGAAATGGAACTTAAACATTATGCTATTGATTAGTTGTATAAAGTACAGTCATCGAATTTTATTTTTTTACCTACAAATGATTTAAAATCTAGAAGTAAAAGACGATAAATTAAAAGTAAACAATTAGTCACGTAGCTTGTATAATTTGGAAAAAAAGAAGAGAAATAGAGTTAATTTCCTTTCCAAGTATTGAAATGACAGGCTAAAACTGGGAATATTCCCATTTTCTATTTTCCTTCCTACTGGGAATATTGCCACCACCCATCGCTAATCGTGACGAGTCCAGTACAAGTTTCGATTAACGCCTTTTCAGCCTCTTCGAAGTCTTAAATTTATCGTTGCGCGTTTAACGCTAGCTTAAAGAGAAACATTCAAATAAATAAGGCACGTCTTATACTAAGGTCTTTTCTGACAATTTATCGACTTGAGTTTTTAACGATAATTTGCGAAAATATTAGTATACTGACCCAGTAGCAGGATCGTCCTTAAAATTAGGCAAATATGTGATAATTTTAGTCGTAAGATGCTTTTCAATTTAGCTATTTCCGTTTCTCTGTATCCATCTCTCCTGTTATTCAATCGCAGATTTCTATTTTGTGCTAATAGGTTACTAATAGTCTCAGTATCTTCAGTACAAGCTCAGTCACTCTTAGATTTGTATATACTTCTATCGTGAATGCCAGTGTCATACTGGGTTCTGATACCTGTGCTTTTTTCGATACTTTCTACCTTCCGATATACTAATGCAAAGCTTTCTAAATCTCCTGTTTCCAACTGAGCCACTTTGATTTCAGCGTTATTTCGAAAGCCACATCTGGAACGAACCTTCATTCTTTTAGACTACCTACTTTGAACCTAGAATCTCGCTAACGCTGGCTAAGTTCTGCGTCCCAGACTACTGTATATGGGGTATAACTCCCTGGATTACTAAATATGCAACAGGGCGTGTTCATGATGAACAGTTGGCTTTTATGTTGTTTTTCTTTCCCTTTGTTCAGCGTATCATCTTGAAATACACGAACTTTGAAGGACAGCGCTTATATGGTGTCAAGTGGAAGAACCTGGATGAAATAGATTTGATGTTGTATGTCAGGTTGCTACTATTAGCTGCTGTGTATAAATCTAAGAACGGATGTACTGAATTCTTGTGGCATCCTGATAAAGGATGCAGTATTTTCAGAGCAACAATGTCCTTGAAACATTTCAAAATGATTTCGCGAGTTCTTCGATTTAATGAGCGTGGTACACGGGTACACCGACGTTTGAATGATAAATTCACACCTATTAGAGACTTGTAGGAAAAATGGGTTGAGATCTCACCAAAATGCTATAATCCAGAAATGTTTGTCCCATTTGATGGATAGCTTGTGGCATTCCGTGCCAGTTGTCCATTTCGCCAGTATATGCCAAAATGCCGGCGAAGTATGGTACCAAGTTTTGGGTATTATGTGATAACGATTCCAGTTATGTTTGGAACATTCAGCCGTATACAGGAAAGTGTGATGGTGATGCAAGAGGAAAAATCCAGGGATGAGGGTTGTACTGGACTTATCAGAAGGTCTAAAAGGATATAATATAACGATTGATATTTTTTCACTTCATACCAATTGGGTCAGGAGCTGCTGAAGAAAAATCTTACTCATGTTGGAACAATCAGAAAAAAATAAGCCTTCAATACCACCTGCTCTCCTGAATACCAAGAATAAGCAGAGATATGAGTCCACATTAGCGTTTACAAAGGATACAACTCTAGTGTCCTATGTCTCAAAGAAAAATAAATGCGTTATCTTACAAAGTACCATGCATGGTGATAAGAACGTGGGTGATAATCAGGAGGAAAAGCCGGAAATAATCACAACATACAATGCAACAAAAACATCAGTCGGTACTTTAAATAGAATGATTTCCGCTTATTTTTTCAAGAAGAAAACTAACAGATGGTCAATTGTGGTGTTTTGCAACATGCTAGATATTTTAGCTATTAACGCACACGTCCTATACAAGTCTGTGAATCCAGCATGGAGAGAAAAATGTTTCGATAGGCGAAGGATTTTCTTGGAAAACCGGGGAGCTAACTTGATCAATCAACAGATTGAATGAAGATCGGCACTACAGAACATCAACTTCAAAGAACATAGTGCAAAGAATTCCGAAGAAAACCGACAGTTTTCAACAGTCATACAGCTCGTCGTCTATTACTCCATCAAGAAAAAGAGGAAGATGTCATTTGCGTGTAAATACAGACAACAAAAGCACATTACGTTGCGCAAAGTGTCAGAAATTTACCTGTAAGAAGCATGTGAATTATACCTGCACAAGGTGTACGTACAAAATGTTAAAACGCTATATGATTTTATATATATAATGCTTACAGTGGACAGTTCCAAGAAATTTTGGACAACTATCTCCGAGAATGGAAAGATGGGTATAAATTCGTGCCATACATGAACGTGCTCAATTCTGTACAAGGGTTTATAAATTAAAATATATACTTTCTTATCCTAAAATTTGTTGAAGCTAAAAAGAATGTGCACTTACCCAATTAAACAGAAAAGAAGGTTCTAGGAGACATTATTTCCTGAAAGCTTTTTAAAATATATACTTCTAACAACTAAAACAGACTTTGTATAACTTTATTTATTTTTCTGTAATGTAAATATTTTCAACAAGTAATTACGTAAAGATATTGTTAAGTTATGTACAAAGGACTTTCAATGAAACAGAAGAAGAACTATATTACGTTAATTAATTTTTAATGACCTTGATTGAGTGTATAAAAATCTGCACACTTACATTTTGTACAATGCCGTAGGAGTGAAATGTGCATATACTTCACTCCTAGACCCCTCTACAATCTGCAAAGCCTTAGTACACAAGTCAAGATGGTATAGCGATGACATGTAAACAAATAAAGTAACTTTACTAATCCACCATTTAATATATATATACATAATGGGTCCAAATGGACCCGAGGACCTTATGTGTACACTCCAAGCGAGGACGTTACGAGGGTTAATACATCTTGAACCCCCGTTAGCAGTAGACGTCGATCTTTCTGCTCTCTCTGGCTCAAATTTCTGAATATGTACACGGACTTTTCCTACGTGAGAATTAATCCATGAAATTTCGAGAAATTAATGAGAAGAAAAGTCGTGTGCGGCAAGTGAAAAATTCTAAGGATAAGTAAGTGTCTTGCAAATATTGTGAATATAACTATATATGTGCAAATGTTAATAAAATGGTGATACGTGTGTTTTCTGGCAAGTATTCAAACAATTTTTTGTAACATTTAAAAGTGTAATATGTTTATAATATCAGTAATAGGAGCAAGTTTATTAAATCGACATACAAATAAATATAAGCTGTTTCATGGAGTAACAGTATGTGGACTTCCTGTATCAAATACAAATATCCTTTCCTACATATTTACTAGCGTAAGACATGTTGTCAGTAAGTATTCATTTGTTGATACTCCCTAAATATAACAGAATATTAATAAAATAAAACAATGCCATTCAGGATATACATTTTATATAATTCTCAAGATACAGCAGTAATAAATATTCTCTGAAAAAAAAAACAATTTAACTTCAAAATCATAATATAGAAATAGAATGCAGTTTCCATTGTGTTTATAAGTAAATTCCCGGAATATTCCCATTTTTGTGGAATATTACCATGAATATTATCAATAATATTTCCGAAAAAAATATCTCCGCGGTTATTTGCCCATCACTAGTCCTGAAGCAGCATAAATTTTCGGCTTGTAAATCAACCCGTTTCGACCATGACTCATGACTCACTGCATGCTTTTGCTTTAGATCAGTTTAATAAGCTTTGAAATTTGACAACATATTTATTATAGAATTTGATATTGACAGATATCATACATATGTTACCGCAAAGTGACAGTTTGCATCTTAAAACACGCGGTGAAACTTAGGAGTGTTGCTAATTTGAAATATCGAATAATAGACGTTTCGTGCACATTAGAAGCAGTCCTAGATTCATATTGGTTAACTAGAGAACAAAATAAGCATACCATTGGCTTTTTGGGAAAATTTTCTATTAAAATGATGTGTCACATGATATGGTTTTCATTTTTCAAATTTCTCTTTAATTGAAAATGGCGGGTTTCAGGATGACTACTGTCAAGGATATCCTTACTGCATTACATCCTTCTAGGCATAATATATATTACCGGAGCTTTTATCAACTTATTGTCATTAATACGCGGGTTAGAAGCGGAGGTAATGGACTTACACACATAGTAAGTATAAACAATTAATATGCCTGTAACTTTTCCTCAAATGGGCGTATCTTAAAACTAACTTCACCATCGTCTTGCCTGATTAAATTATAGCCCGAAATTATGTATCATATTGCCCTATTCCCATTTAAAAAACTTGACCTTAATTCAAAATGGTGGATTTTAAGGTGGCTGCCGTCAGGGTCATACCTACCATACGACTTCCTCCTAAGCCTTATATCTATCTACATGGTTGTACTTTCATTAACACTCTGTTTACAAAGTGTAGTAAGGGACTTCTGCAGTAATCTCTAATAACCACATCACAACTCTTAAAAATTATCTAAAAGATAGAAAACATCCACCATGGAAAAACTTTCTGTCATCACGAATAATGAATACATGTCCTCTATCAGCAAAAGAAATTTCATTGAAATCGGAGTCAAACAATTGGGTGATGTCCCTTGTTAGATTTGGCAAGCAGCCTAAATTATGAAGTTCTGTATTTTTAATTTAAGATTTTTCCTAGTTTTTTTTCCTTTTATGGGAAACAGAGGAAACATTTGTTCAATACCTACGGTTGTATATTTCGTTTTGTTATTTTACGAAATAATTAATATTTTTTGAATCTATACCAACATTTGGAACTCCTCATTAACATTTTCCTTTTAGCTTAATGTTATTACCAATCAATAGGGATAGCAATTTATGTAATATAAATAAGGGTGTTATAAAATTTATTTTTTAGCTGAATTCCTGGCATAGATGTCTTTGTGCACCATGAAATACTTGGACCACACCAATAATTTTACCATCATTTTGTAATTGTTGCAAATATTTTCCACGTCTTCATATAAGGGTTGAAATTTCATTGTAACTTTTATATTCATGTCTTTTCTTTCCGACATAAGTTTCTACGTACACTTACTATTAAGATATAAAAATGTCCCATTGCTTTGACATTTTATCGCTTATCGTTTCAAGATTCGTGTATTTCATAATACGTGTAAATGATATTTTCATACTTTTAGTGAACTTCTACCAAGATCTGAAATATGTCTATGTAACCCATACTATATTTTTTTTGGAATACGACCATGTATTTCAATATTATGTTTCTGTACATTGTGATACAATTCAATTAATGTCTTTTTGCATAGCTAATTACCACTATTCCACCTTATTTAGTGAACCAAGAATGCATTTAATTCTAAAACTAATTATTTCGTAACATGAAAACTATCTTTTATTCATTTTGTTGATACCACGAGCTCAAAATTAGAGTTGTATTCTAATTATTCCTGAAGATCTTAACGATATTTTTTTTGTGTGTGTGTTTGGTTTACAGCATCAAAGTTAATGAGCTCATTCGAAAGATGCTACTGGAGTCTTTACTATAATCTGGCAGCTCTAACTCATGTATTCTTATTTAAACTGATAATGAATATTTTAGGAATATTTACTACTCGTGTCTTCATTTTGTAATTTCGGTAAATTACATTTCGTTGTTCTTCTATGACTGAACAACGCAATGAATTGTTGATAGGACATTTCTTAGGAATACCTTGCTACCTAACCTGAAATTTAGAAAATGTGATTGCTATGATAAATTTACATATATTGTTAAATGAAGATGTTGATCAATATCGATGAATACTATTCCAAATGTTGCGTAAGGTATAGAGGTAACGATGTTCATTACGGTGGTTCTAAAAAATAATTTTTTTCTATTTCGGAACGCTATAGTGCACAAAAGTTTGGCGCCGGTATAGGTAAGAAAAAACAAAGGGAAAATTGTTATTTACATATCTTCCGGTCCTGCATTGCTGTCGAAATATAAAAAAAATCAACTAAAAATAATAAATTTTTAAAAATATATATATTTTTAAAACGATTAAAGAATATGGAACGAGGACCTAAATGGTTTGAAACTTTCTTCAAGTACGTAAAACCAATGTTAAATAAATAAACTATATTTATATGATATTTTCTGTTCGCGCATCGCTGTCAACAATTTGCCAAATTTGCTAATTTAGCAAAATTAGAGTTTAACATGCTTTTTTATTTTCTTAAACAAGTAACATAAGGACTCTACTCACCACGAGGGGATAGCTGCACTTGGAGTTCCATTACACAACCAGCCATCAAATGATTGGGTGTATTATTTACTATTGTGGTAACAAATCTATAATTTTACATAATTCGTCCCTTACAAATTCCTATTTTCCCCTTTACTTTTGTTTATTACTAATGCTTTTAAACTCTGATTTATACGGTGGCAGCGAGGACCAGCGATAAAGCGCTCACTTCTGGTGCACGGTTCCCTTGCTTCGATTCCAGATCGCTCAAAGTAAGGTTTGTGGTGGACAAACACCGTGTGCGTGGGTTTTCTCGGGATTCTCCCGATTTTCTTCCACTTTTTCATTCCACCGTTTCTTTCGTTTTTCATCGTCACCGTCTACTTTAGCTTAGCCGGCATAAACGTGGGTCGTAAAACTTAAATATTTCATTTTTAATTTATTTTTGATTTATGTGAAAATGTATACATGGATAATCTTGACAGCAGTGTATCTCTGATGAAACATTCTGTAGCGCTATGTCCACACACTTGAACAGTTATTGAATTTGAACCTATCAAATTTGTGATTCGTAAGGTAGACAGTGAATTCATAAGCAAACACCAACTGTATTTATTGTACACATCATAAGTCATCCAGTTAGAGCACTGCTCTGAAGACTTTCTAGTTCCTTTATCACATTCAAGATGGCTCCCTACTGCTAATAGAGCTCCGCGGCTATGCATTAGTATGGAAAGTCCTTTAGAAAATGAAGCAAATTTTCATTTTTACCTTCACGTTTTGTATGCCCATGTGGTTTTCCATTAAGTTGAGCAATAATTTGACCGAAAGTCCAATCATATTTACGAGACCATTCAGAAAAGGCGGTATTTTGCCACAAGAGCTGACATAAGTTGTAAAACCCGTTATAGAACGGAGTGCTTACTTTGCTCAACCCGAAAGTTTGAATTTGGCGATAGTAATTGATGACAGAAACCACATTCGAGAGCGTAGATACAGACGACATTTGAAACCAGGGAAAGCAGCTTTTGGAAGTGATCTTACTAGATATTTGTGTCACCAAACATGAACTTTGTAGCTAAATATTATACCGAAATAATACAATCAGATACTTGTGCCCTTATTTCTTCTCCTTTGTTAAAACAATTGACTAATGACGAGCTAAGGTTGTTTATAAGCAGACATTAAGCTAGTTATGAATTTCAAGTAGTTCCCATGTCATACTCATACTGTCGGAAGAAGCGTTAAGCTTGTGACGGAAGCTTCGGGTATAGTGTGTGGACACAGTGCTAGAGACGGCTTCATGAGACATACATTATTGTCAATATCATCCATGCCCACATTTTGAGAAAAGAGGAAAATTGAAATTTGTAGAGATCAAATTATGTAAAATTATAAATTTGTAAATAAAATTGTAAATAATACGCTTAATCAATGGATGGTTGATTGGGTAGTGAAAGTCCGAGACCAGCTATCCCCTCGTGGTGGGTGGCGTTCTTATCTTGCTTGTTTTTAGAAAATAAAAAATAAAAAAACGTTAAACTCTCAAATGTTGCTAAATTCGATAATTTTGCAAATTTTGGACAGCGATGCGAAAACAGAAGATAGTATATGAATATAGTTTATTTATTTTAAAGTTGTTTTTATATAGTAAAAGATTTTGCTAAGCTATATATGGTCATCTTCCTATATTCTTGTCCTTTTAGAAAAATATTGAAAATTTATGGTTTTTACCGGATACTTCAAATTTCAACATCTATGTGAAACCGAAAGATATATAAATAAAATATTTTCTTTCTGGGTTTTTCCTTATCTATACGAACGGCACCTTTAACACATATATAGCGTTTCGGAAATAGAAAAAATATTTCTTTCGAACCACACTAATGTTCATCTTATATGCCAGATCAAGCTTATCTAGAATAAATTTTCTCGTCATAAGAGATGATTGCCTTTATGAATATGCCTATACATTGTCGCCATGTATTACCGATCTTGCATTAACAGAAATTTATTCTACTCTCACAGGCATGAGAAGCCTGATTCTAAATACCTTCTTGAAATTTGAAAGATTAGTATTCCTTAGTGATATTCTTATATATCATGTTAAATATAATTAGTGTTCTTCACAGATGTTTCGTGCAACATCGTACTGCCATAGAGATCCTAAGAAATACTTTTACATGTCTTATTTACGAACAACTAACTATTTTTGTTAAATATTATCACAGGATACATTATTTAAACTTGGTGTTGTAAGTAGGTAATGAATGAGGCTACCTAAAATGATTCTGCAAACATAATACGAATTTTAATGTGGATCTATGAGATATTTTTTCATACATATGAATGAAATCATAACTTTCAGAATTTGTTTTGCGATACTTCTTCCTTTTAATATATATTTGTATTTTATCCAGATTTGGATATTTGAAACGTTGTGTTTGTCATTAAGCATAATTTTGCGTTCTTAAAGTTTACATACGAAGCCAATATATGTCCGGTCCTATAAATCCACTGGATTTCGAACATCCATTTCAGGTGAATTATCCAATTTTCATAAGTTAGTCATAACCAGATTAATACATGAAACTCTTTTAGCAATCTTATTTATAATTAGCATATTCCCTTAATAAAGTGACGGATTTCGCAAGACATTCAGCATTGTCGCATTTTAATATTTTAATATGTCAATGTTTTGTTAGTTTCTCTTTAAAATATTAGCGATCCAACCATGGAGACCGAAACGTAATACATAACAATTTCAGATATACAGTTGCAGAAACATATTTTTCCTTATGCAACCATTTCAGTTAAAAGTTTCTTTCATATCATCAACAAGTTTCTAATATACCAGAAGCTTATGTTAAAGCAAGTATTTAAATGAAATGAGAATATTCATTCTTACAACTTTTTGTAAAAGGAAAACAGAAAGACTTTCAGTGGAAGTACTACGATGATTTTTCTGCTCTATAATCCCAACTGATAAAAACGCCCGATTCCACACCAACTGGAATTCTCACAGCAGAAGAAAGAAGATATCTGGATATGACATTTCCAGGAATTATTCATGCGATTAGGAATCCATTGACAGACATCCATTCGGTTCAGCAAACAGTACATTAAACTGATAAAATAAATATAGCCCTAGTGATATTACTTGCGAAAGCCATACGTTGTGAATTACTCACTTCTGATAGTGCTCACCGAAAATAATATTGCTAATGTTTTGCTCGTAATTATGCACCTTTATTGAATCAAAATCACTGTTGCAAACTTCCAATTTTAAAAGATGGTTTAAAATACTCTATACTCAATATTTTAACGATCTTTACCCAGGATTCTCAAAGTGTTAACTTACTTACTAGCAATGTGCTAGACCTATGCAGAAGGCAATGTTATGACTGTCAGGTTGGCCACACAACACACTGATTGGACAAACTGTATATTTTGTCGACTTTTAATCACTAACTTAAATTAATATTTTATTCAAGTGAAAGACGTTATTTTCTTTCTTCGTTCTGGACACATTATAGCAACAGAGAAACTGCTTTTCTTCTTTTGCAAGATGATATGCTCCAGACATGTTTGCGCTGAGAAGAATATAAAGGAGCTTCTCTTTATTGAAATCAATGGTTATCTAATTAGGAGAGTACTTTGGAGAAGGCAACTTTTTATCTGATCTTGAGTAAAGTTACGAACCCAGAAGTTTGGCTACTAATTCAATATCGTGCATATTTTACAATGTAAATTAATGTCAACGCCAAGACGCCATTTTAAATAGGAAATTGTCAGACAGAAGAGCTCTTCACACTGACGCTTTGTTATCTAAACAGTGATATGAATGACGTTTGCTGTTCGTATGACTTGAAAGCGAAAATGTTATTCTGCAGAATTTTCAATCTTTATTATTTTCCAATTAAAATATCTTCTATTGGAATAACATATAATATATTCATTAGTAAAAAGTGAATTTCTAAAGTTGATTTATAACACCTACTCTGCCTCGATAAGAAATTTTAGTTTCCCACGGTAGAAAAACACGTGTGGCTGGACTAATTGATATACCATTATTATATTTGCATTGATGATGAATATTAATTTTATAGATTTTTCAGAGCAAATCCCAAAAGACACTGTTAACTAAAGGGTTCTTTTGGGATATTACCGTATAGCACTATAATGCAGTAAATCAAGCTCAAATTTTAAAGAAGAAAGGAACAATATAGTAACAAGGTAAAAATTTGTACAGATTTAACGAACGATATTACAAACACCGTACTAAATGTCCCCTGAAACCAGATCGAAGGCCAGGTTGAAAAACGGTCACTGGAAGTGACATATTTGAAATACATAGAGAAAATAGCAATATCTTCATCACTATTGAACTTAAAGAGATAAATATAAATTTAGTGACGTTTAATAGAATTTGGATAACACAACACTTTCTTAGAGTAACAATTTTTCATAAACTGCATACTTTTAGAATATTTAACTCTAAATTCTAAAATTCCGAAAACTACCATCAAATTGGTTTAAAATATTAGTAAGTTATTATATACAAGTTCAAAATTTGACATAGATTTTGGTTAATTTAATTAAATGTTGAACTAAGTTTTGGCAACGTCTTCGCCCGCCATATTGGATGATGCCCAAATATCCGAAGTAATTGAAAGATGATTTTTTAATTGAAAATCGAAATTTAACCTGAGTAGTACATTTTTCTTGGTTAGACAAAAACGGAAAAATGTGAACAAAATTCTGAGCTACTTAAATTCAAATTTGAGGATGTTGCACTACAGGTGATCGAGGTGCTCCGAATTTTAAAATAGCAATTCTTCGTTGATAAAAATTCAACAATTTTTTTTTCACTGGACAAAATTGTGAGCAAGTTAAATTTGTAATTTGAAGATGTAGTACTACATTTTATCGAAGTGGCCAAATGTTGTAATTACTCTCAGTCGTTTGTTACAAAGGTACAGTTGTTATTTGAATTATTTTGTTGGTTGGACAAAGAGTGGAAAACATTTTCTAGTTATATTTCGAGTTTGTAGATGTTACACCCAGTTGATCCAGGTGCCTTACTTCCTTGCCCAGTTCCCAGTGCTGACACAAGTGCGAAGTTGATTAAGCCTTTCTTTCTTTATGTCAATGCTACAATATTTTTATTGTTTGGGCATTAATTGAGAGAATATGGGCAACATTTTGAATATTGCTCAATTTCGAGCTTGAAGATGTCGCATTGCGAGCTATGAAAGTGGTCAAAGTTTGAAATGAACTCCCTTGGTTATGTGAATAGCGCAGGTTTGTTGCTTTCTGTGAGAATGTGGACACAAATTTGGCAAAGTTTCAAGCAAGTTAAAATTTGAATTTGAAAAAGTCGCACTGCAAGTTGTCCAAGTTGACCAAATTTTAAAATGACCTTCCTCTGTTAATTTCAATGGTACAAAATAATGTTGTTTGGAGGAAAATGGAAAAAAATTGCACAAACTTCTGTGGTAGTTAAGACTCAAATTTAAATATGTCGCACTACGATTAAATGAAACCTTTCCACCTGAACTTCTTAATGGGATATCACCATCATATTCATTACGTTCTTCGGAGAAAAGTAACTATAATTTCAATCAAGAAATGCAAGAAAAAGTTAAATTAATCACTTTCTTAGTTACGAAGAAAAACTGAAGTACCAAAAGAATAATCTTGGAAAATATTCACATTTAGGAGGTTATCTAAACTAATTTTGGACAATTTCAATTACGTCACCTAAATCGGAGAAACCTGAAGGGAAAAATATTAGTGTCTGTACCCAAAATGTATCACAAAAGAATTTAGTTAATAAAGCAGCTGATCAATAAATGTTATCATCAAGTGAGACAATAAAGAAACTGTTTATTTTAGCGGTGGTAAGCCAGAAGGATATATTATATAGAAATATCGTACATTCTACACTTTACTAGTGATATATGGCAACCGACAACATTCACTAAAGTAAGTAGATGCGATAAATTTTGCAAATAGATGTCCTTCTATTTCACGCAATATTTTTTGGAAATGAAAATGTCTATCTTCTATTTTACAATAGAACAAAGCTTCATCATCAACATCAGCATCGTTTTCACCCTTATCGTCAAGGCAAAAAGTACCGAAAACCATTATTTGCACAAGGATAAGATAAAGTTAACAGGAAGAAAAAGCAAAGCAAAGCGCATTAACTCCAATAAAAACGGAAACTAATGTCTAAATTTCTAGTATCTATTCTAAATTTGTAAACAAAAAAGTTAAAAAAAAACACCACAAGGTTTTTAATTGTAAAATGTATTACTTTTTCTTTAAAGCAATTTGTATTATTTTATTAGTTAACCTATTTTATTTATATGTTCGGAATACATACGTTTATTTCTATGTATGAAAACAACTTTTAATGTTTTCATACACCATTTGTATAGTTAAATTTTATTAACATAGCCCAAACATATTATAACTGATTATATTATAACTGATATAACTGATATAATGTTGACTACAGCTACAACGAAGAACATTCGCCTATGTCCCACAAGAAAGCGGATAGAAAAAATAAAAAAATGAAAGAAAACATATACAATACGTGAACCAGTAATTCGTAACATTAAAAGACATTTCTACGTAGTCAACATTATTGATGATCAATGGGAAAGTGATATTATGGTCTTCAAACTTTTAATAAATTTAATGGTGGATACCATTAAAATCTGACAGTGATAGCCCTGCTCAGTAGATATGTTTGGGCTATGTTAATAAAATTTAACTATACAAATGGTGTATTAAAACATTAAAAGTTGTTTTCATACATAGAAATAAACTTATGTATTCCGAACATATAAATAAAATAGGTTAACTAATAAAATAATACAAATTGCTTTAAAGAAAAAGTAATACATTTTATAATTAAAAACCTTGATATAAAAATTAGCAATAGAAATCGCTTAATCAGAACTCTAAAAAATGGAAGTATTCCTCAAAATAGGAGAGGAATAATTATAACTTCTCAGAAATCATAACGAAGGTTATCATATACACACGTTTCCGAAAAGAGAGTATTCAAATTGTGATATAATCAGTAAGCTAAGAAAATAAAGAATGGAAATCTGAACTTTGCAAAACATCTCAAGTTCGGTGATACAATACGGATTAGTAAATCTAAGCGTAAATTTCATAAAGGATACATGCAGAACCACGCTTTTGATTTTTTTTAATAGAACAAGCTATTAGGCAGAAATATACCTGTGTAAGGAGGCTAATATATAAAGAAGATTATAGAACCAATTTACAACCTGTGATGTTACCAAAAACGTTTTACGTAAACAAAACTATATGTGAAGTAGAGTTGATTTTGAGTTAAAAGTCCCTTACAGCGGCTGGACTGTAGGAGACAGGATTTACTGATTAACTTGCAATCCGAACAACACTAGCTCACGCCGGGAATCGAACCCGTGTCTTCCACGCCAAGGTCGCGTATACTAACCGCTTTGTCACGGAGAAGCTCCAAAATCATATGTGAAGACAAAGTAGCAGCGGAAAGAAATATCTTGTTTAGTGTAAAGTATACCCTCATTCCTCCGAATCCTGGAAGCGTTTATCATACTTAAAGAAAATCAAGAGAAAGAACGAAACCTGATAGAGATTTTTATGTTTCACTTCTCAATACTAGTTGTATGGAATATGTAAAAGCACTTTAACTTTATAATCCACTAATTCACAAAACTTAAATGTATGAGCAATGAGAAGTGGCTACTTTTGTGAAGTCAGTGTTATAGCATATCAAATATCTTGATATCCTGGTGCTGCCCATCCTTTCCGTTTCCAACATAAACGGATGTCTTGCGATGATTACCTTATGTTGCGGAGCATATCCCCGGTGTTTCTGGATGGGGGCAGCTCCAAATTGGCATTTTTTTCTTTTCTATTATGTGTTCTCTGGGCGAAGTTTGAGTCCGATCTGATCGTGGCTTGTTCTGTACATTGCTTGTAAGACAATCTATTCCTACAACTGGAGATTGGATCATCTCATGAAGTTGGTCATGGTATGCGAAGTTTCCTTGGAGAATTGTTTTGCTCACTCCTGAGTTTATAGTCCGCGACAGCCGAACTTGCATACTGTACCAACTATTGTGGCTGCTGCACGATTTTGGTAAATCTCTGATGAAGAATTCAGCTTCCAGCAGGCACATTTTGTGGTACACGTCTCAGTAACAACATCCATTATTTCATAATAGTACAATTAATTCTATATTTGGTTTGGTTCGAATACTCACATGATAAGCAAATGAATATACACATACTTGCTATTATTTTGCAAGGTACCCTGTTTTCAACTTCATTTAGATGCAACCGAGGATGAAACGTAGGAGTCCGCAAAGCGAAGGACAATAGCATTTTGATTATTTTCATCCGAGGCGAAGAAAGTATCTCAGTAAGCAAACAGTTACATGATATCCACTAATTCATAAACTTTTCATACGAAAAGTATGACGGTCCAGTGATGAAGCATGAACTCTAAAGATAATTAACTTAGATTTAAACAAAATCTTTAATAATTGTTTTTGAAAAGTGTTGTAGGATTGTTAGGATTTTCCCATTTCCTCCCATTATTTTAATTCCTCCCATTGCATTGAAAATTCACTCATAGTCTATAATTTTACTTATTATTTCATTGTTGTAAAACGGAAGGAATTTGCGCGGTTCATTGCGCGATTACTAATTTAGTTTATTGTTTAACGTTTTTCGAGCATTGACAAAAACTAAGGCGTACACTCATGTCCAAAATGATTGTTGTATATCTATAACTATGTTCTTGTACGAATATAAATTGATAATGATTTTGCAGGGTACTGTTAATACTGACACTATATGTATAATCGGGAAATGTATATTTCTGGTAAATTTCTTAGGAAAAGAATTATAAATACGAAAATCAAATGAGGAAAACAAATGTTGCTAAATGGACAATAAAGCTTTTTTTTCGTTTTATTGTTCATATTTACTGCTCTTTAGACATGAAATTTGCACACACATGTCTATGTCGATTATACCTATACTAACAGTATAAGAAATACCACATGAATTCCTTACCAATTTATATTCATACAACAATATATTTATAGATGTGAGACAATAATTTTGGACATGAGTGTACAATGAAGTAAATGGAGAAACTTATCCATCCACGAAGCACACTTCAAGAGGGTGTAATCGATATCAGGAGCCCGCACACCAGAGGCGAGCATTCTACCACTGAGCCAAAGTTGCCCAAAATAAGAATGTTGCCTTTGATATCCCGATTTTATTGGTTAAAGTATATATATTCTAAATATGAAAACACTATAGTAGATACGCTAGTTTTTTTTCTCTTCTTCGTCTTAAAATTAAAAAAAAAATGAATCTAAACTCCTGACACAAGAAGCTTGTAGAAAACAAAGGCTATATAAATGGCTGATGACAAATGATGATTTCAGATGGAAGCCCAAGGCTAAAATCCCTCCGTAACATGTCTCCGATCGTTCTGAGCCCGGCCTATCGATAATTTCGTAATACTAATTTTTCCTTCATCTTTATTTAAAGTGTGGCTGGTAATTACCGAAGTGTTACAGCGCGTTGCACAACAGACATTTATAAATTCAAGGGATTCATAAAATTAATCATTTGTAAGCTAATTTTAGTTGCTAAAATAAACTTTTATCATTAAATACCAATCTAAGTAAAATCACAGGTAAATAGAAACAGCTGTTAAATACGAAAGGAATAAGCCACTAAAGTGTATGTTCCACTAATATTCTCAGCAAAATATGCTCTACAAGTCTCAGTTCCTGTTTCAGATTAAAAATCTATACAAAAACATTTTGCTAAGACAATAGGAATGAAATTATTGCAATGTGGAACAAAGGTTAATGAAAATGAAATGAAACATTTAAGTTAATTGCCTCACGATTATTCCTGTTATCCTAAGGAAGGTAATTAAAGTAAGCGAATAATGGTGGAAGAATTGTTGGAATGTGAATGTGGGAGAAAACGGGGTTAACCTGAGAAAACCCACGGACAAAAATATTATCCACGACAAACATCCTTGGCCTGAGATCGAACGATGATGAATGCTCTACCACTGAGCCATCATGCAAACTAAAGCATTTTTAAAAACGGTATTAACTGGACGTTAGATCGTCGAATGCGTGAAGCTAATTCCATACAGAAGCTAAGAAAAACTTAAAACTAAGTTTGGGAGTGAATACCAACGAAAGAAAAGGAAAGCGCTTAACATTGCGACTTTAACCGTTCATCAGTACACATCTTTAAGAGAAAAGGGAAAAAAAGCAGAATGCCAAACAGAGAAAACGTACACAAAAAGAATAAAATAAGTCTTATATGAGTAAGAAACTCTGAGACGGCACCATTTATTAAAATAACATCACCATCACAGTTTACTTAGATCAACAGTCCTACGATTATGTAAGAAGTGAATTAGATATTTTTCACATATAATTAGCAAACGAGTATATTATATATTAATATTATTGCATATTGCAAATTTCTGTAAATAGACTGAACATAATATGCGCGTCTTAACTTTATTTATTATAAATAGGTATCTTATACGAAGTAGTAGTAGTGGTGTCCGTTGGTGCAATTGAGACAGCAAAATTTTTCGTGACGTCACAGGTCAAAGGTCAATGACCTTGGCCCGGGGTCAATGACCTAGGGGTACTTAGGAACACACGCTCTGGATTCCGGCAGGGGTACCTTGGCCCACTTCGTAAATTTTGGCAGGGGTACCTAGGACCACCCCCCTTAAATTTTGGAAATTGACAAATCTAGAAATTGGGTATGGTAGCCTAAGACCATAGTATGCAACTATCAGTATTGGGATCTATGTCGTTCCCTTTTATGGTTAAAAAATTGCCAAAAATTTTAATTTTGAGGGTTTTTGACCTTATTTATCTCCTTTGATGAGGTGTCATTACCCTATATCTTTATATGGGCGTATCATACAGGGGTCCATTACCTTTCATAAGACATGGGTATATTAATGCACCCTTTGAAAATTTTGGGACGTGTACCTTGGCCCACCCCTCCAATTCTGGAAATTGCCCAATTTAAACATTTTGTATAATAGTATAGAACCGTAGTATGTATCACTATAAATTTGGGTGGTCCACCTCGTTACCTTTCATGGGTACAAAATTGCCAAACTTTAGTACAACCACGTGTTTGTTTTTTCGCTCAATTTATCTCCTTGGATGAGTTCCTATTACCTTATATTGTTATATGGTCATGTATAGGGGTCCATTTCCTATCATAAGATATAGGAACAGTGATGCTCCCCTTTAAATTTTGGGGGGTACCGTAGCCTACCCTTTAAATTTTAGAAATTGCCAAATTTAAACATTTGGTATCATAGTACTGGACCATATATATATTACGATAAATTTTGGTGGTTCACCTCGTTCCCTTTTGGGGTACGAAATTGCCAAAATATAAACGTAAGCAATACGTAGTAAAACGTGTTTGGTCTTGACCTAAATTATCCCCTTTGATGAGGTCCTATTAGCCAATATGATTACATGGGCGTATAAAGAGGTCCATTTTCTATCATAAGACATGAATATATTGATGCACCCTTTTAAAAATTTGGTATGGTTACATTGACCCACCCCTTCAATTTTGGAAATTGTCCAATTTAAGCATAGTACAGGACCTCAATATGTATCGGGATAAATTTCGGTAGTCCTTTCATGTGTAAAAACTTGCCAAATTTTTAGTACAACCACATTTTCGGTTATTGACTCAATTTATCCTCTTTTGGTAAGGTTATAAGGTATGGACGGGTATCTCTTTTCAATTTGGTAGGACCCTAAGAGTGACAAATGCTAGTACGGTCACATGATCGATTATTTGGATTTGATGCGCGACGGGTCCCTGGTCAATGTTCTCTAGGAATTAGGTGGAAATTTCGAACAAGATTTATGACCAGGATTTTCGTCTTATATAGCAAATTTCTTTAGGAGAATAAGATGACGTTGTATGCATCATATTGGTGCAATGAACAATGAAAGTACATAGATAAGCATACATTGTATTTTATTCATTTTTCGGGTTTCTTCTCATTCTTTCTTGTTACACTAAGGTACTGCCATTGTTTGTATACTGAGCTGGGTTTCTTCATTAGACCTCCTCCTCTTCTTGATTCTGATTATTTGCTTCCGTGTTTTGCTGCATAGCATTGGTTTGCAAATTTTCGTATTGTGAATTCTGTAAGAAGAACTAGGAAAAAAGATGATTGGTATAGAAATAGATGATGATAAAAAAACTCTCAATGATAAATATGATAAAATTACCTGGAAGATATATTGTAGTAGTCTACGATCATTAACCCTGGGTACTGTTGTGAACAACTATTGAATTCCAAGCAGAGATTTTCCTTGGGTTTTACAGCACAAATAAAAATAAGCATAATAGCCACATACGGATGAACCAAGATATTGCATTTGACTATTATTATATTTATAGTACATACAATGATGTTTTAAGAATGCAACATGTTGTGGTACATAAGGAGGAAGGCCATAGCTGTCAAAATACTCCCCAACACCGCGATTATGAATATAAATTGCATTTCAGTTTCTTCCTAATTTTGTGGATGGATCTGTATTTACAATGATTCCCAGAGGACGAGAAATCCGTGAGTTAAACTCATCGCTTGCAAAAACCCCGGTAAAATGATTTCTGAGTAATCGACTACCGTTTAAAGTACGTGCTAGTTGTAATGTATTGAACATCGTGAATGGAAATGATACATAGCGTATACCTACCTTGTAATTTAAAAGTCCAAGATAATGTTGCGCTGGTGGTCGATCTCTAGAAGTGAGGAAAACTCCCAACACACAATACAGTTAACATGCTGCTAATTTCTCTTGGAAATGAACTTCCAACCGGATGGCTCCATTTCGTTGAAGATTCCAATAATGACAATCTCCAGCAGAAGAATCGGGAGTTACGTCAAATACTAACAGTGTATATCCATTCTTGTAGTCGGCTCTTGAAATTGTATTTCCAGTATTGGTAAAATGCATGCCAGAGCCTGAGAACAATGTATGGTACGATGAAATGTAGAGATTTTCTTCAAAGCTGGGCTGCAATGGTTTTGAAGGTATAGCTTTTCCATCCACGTAGAATGTAAAGAAATTAATGTTTAGATGTTGAAATTCAAATGGATTGATCGTAAAATTTCCACTAGATGCTTCATTTGATGTAAATCCTACAATAATACGATTTGGCAATGTTCCCATAAACAGGTTATCAATAGTTTTGGATTGTATATCTTTCGAGATAGTAAATTATTTCATTTGAACCGTTGTTAGAGGTTACTTTGCCGGTGTAGATTGTAAAATTTTATTGTGAGCCAATTTGACACTATGGATAATGCTGACTTTTTTCACCTGCAACGATGCATTTATAATATCGATTTTTGCATTGACACCACTTTCACTGGCCATGAGACAACATTTGGTTTTGCAGGAATAAGTTTCACACGTAATTCCACTCCATGAATTAAAAATTTATCATGATTAGAAATGTCACAATGAAAATGTCCAATCATATCAAATTTCATACTTTGTTTTGTCAGTTCAATCCGTTGTTAAAATTCTTTGTCTCCCTGGTGGTTGCGTTCATATCTTGAAACCACATTCCTGTTTGTAAATGTATATTTTTAGCTCCATCACTATAATTGAGCAGTTTTTCCAGGTACGAACCATGTGGATGATTATGTGACGGAAATGAAATCAGTTTTTTGTTCAAGTAGATTTGTACTTCAAATAATCAAAATGAGGAGAAGACTTAGTAATTATGATATATATATATTTTTTAATTTCTGAAATGAACTATTGTTTTAAATCCAATTAAATTTTCAATGTTGTGACACCAGCTTTTAAGTAACTTCATTCTTGTAATAGATCTTTTGATAGAAATTGCGTACGCTCTATCGACATAATTAGAAATTTCGTATGACCTGGCAAATAAGGGCAGCAAGTTTTGACATATATACTTTAATATCCAAAGACAGTTGTTCCATTTTCCTAATGGATCACATTCCTCCTTTGGATTGCTTCAACCACTAACGATATGACACCGCCTCATCATGCATGACATACGAGGCACAAATTTCCAAACATAAAAATGAAGTCTTACTTACACTGCGTCTATAAGCATATTCTTTTGTCATTCCACTTTACATAAAATTACAAAAATGTATAACTTTTGTAATACATGGGCAGGAGTCCTCACACTATATTGCTTTTCCTTAGCATTTATCGTCATACACAAACGTAAATTTTAAACTATTTGGCACAATTGCTAAATGGTTGAATTATACTAACATAAGCAGCTTGAAATTTTAAGTGACATTTCTATAACACACGTCAGACCAATATAAATTCCGATTACACATATTAAACCATAACTTACAACATATTTATTATCGAATTTTGCAAATTAAAAACTTTCAAATATCACAAAAAAGTAATATCGGATATGAGACAGTGAAGACCATGACAATATAGTGTCTAATATATTATAATAATATGAATGATTTCCAAAGAAAACCAATAGAGTTTCAAATTATGAAAATATGTCATTTTTCAGAAGCGAGAAATTTCACAAAGTGAGAGAAACAAATAATATTTAACTCATACAATTACATTGATGAACAATAAGACATTCAAATATGTAAAAAAAAATTACACTAATATTTAATCTGAAACGATTCTGGAGATGTGGTGAAAGCTGATAAAGTTTTGAGCATTATTTAAATTATTTAATTCCTTATTACGTAGGACTGCACGAGAAATATCTTGTTATACGTTTTCGTTTTCCTTATAGGTTATAAATGTAATGTGAGAAGATAGCTTCATATTTTGCTTTGGGAAACAGTAACCTTATGGTGCAACAAAGTAAATGTAAAATGTTTGCTTCGAATAATTGTATGGTACACAAATTAAATATTTTTACACAACAGTAATGAATATAAAGTTCTATAAAGTAAGGTAGTTTTATTTGAACATTGTTTATTTTTTTGCGGATTTCAAGGAATGGTCTTTTATTCTATCGATTTCGATTCCTTTTTCATATTTTTAATTTTTCAGCGGAAGTAATGTCCAATCAGAATTAGCATTATCTATTCGTATACGTATAGGGACAGATAAGAAAGTTTCTCCAATATGTTGATTGAAATATATCTTGTTGACTTTACATAAAGCTTAGAAATAAACGTTATTTTACGACAGATGTTGATTGTCATAATTGTATATTAAGGGACACTTCTGGGTGGTACACTTTTGCCGTAAATATCCATACGGTTACACAGCGAGTGACACATCTGAATGGTACAGCCATATGGAGATTTGTGGCTAAGGTGCTCCACCAACTGAGTCCGAAGTATTTGCCGGGAAGTATTGGAACCGAAGTAACTTTAAAAGGAGGCGGGTTGCATAATCACCAGGCACTGAAAATTCCCGTACACTTGGGTGAAATTCCCACTATCGTCTACAGCATCATTTCTCCAAATGAAATGAATCTTAGACGTGTAGTTCTTATGGCAAACATATTACTTGATATTTGTCCTATTTGAGATGATAAATTGAAACAACATATTAAAGTCCAATCCTGTTGCTGCTGGAATGAACACTCTTTCTGTCGTTTGATCTGATATGACTTTCCAGAGTCTGAATAAATATTCTGTCTCTTCAGGAGGGCAGGAAGAGCGGAAACCCCCTCCTCCAGTGTGAAAACACATACATTTAATTAAATGTTTAGTGAGAGTGAGCCCATTGGTACGGCACCTTTATGATTTCAAGTTTGCTCCCAAGCCGTCTCATGCCATAACTGATGACATTGGAGAACGAGAGATGCAACTATGATGAAAGAGAGATACAGTCACATGCGCAAATTTAGAATTTGAGACAAAATGATCGGATAGCATCCATATTTTGTCGAAAAATTTGATTTGGTAAGTAGACATGTAAAAGCTCACTCAAAACTGACAACGTCCTACTACCAATTGTTGAGTTCAAGTGAAGAACTCAATTGAGAGCACCAGATGATTACGAATAGGGAGAAACATCTTCAGATATGCAAACAAAAATAAAAGAATTGGACTGCTCAGAGCAGGACTCGAAGCATGGAACTTATGATTACTAAGCAACGACTCTACTCACTCATCCACGGAGCCACGCTGAACGCTAGGCAGTCATATGTCAGACACATAATGTTTTTTACTTACAAAACGTTTTTGTAAGGGGGAAAGCTAAGGAAATTCCCCGTCTCTAGTTTTTCTTTCCCTGGCACTTACTTAATTCTTGTTGTCCCAGCCTGGGAAGAATATTTTCCACCCTCTATAAACTTTCCTAATATTTTTCATACATTTATATATAGCAGCACAAAACATTTATCCATGGCCGTTCTGCACAATTATACATACACAGATCAATTACTTCCAATTTTATTAATTCCACTACCAAGCAAACAGAAATACTGGATATGAAATTCTATATTTTGGCAAAAATCTTGCAGAAAATATAGAAAAAAATTTTCTATTTGGAACAGGGGAACCATACACCCAACTTACGCCCATGAGATTTGTTTTGCCGAAGAAGGGACATAAATTTACATTGAAAGTGGTAAAAGCGCACCTTTAGATATAACATAATTTTATTTTTAAGAATGCCAAATGCGAACTAGAACGAATGTATTATTTTTGGCTTGAAAGAATAAAATTATGGATGAACGTATAAGTGAGCAGAGACTGATGATGTTTAGAAAAAATGCATGCTACCAATCAGTTGCAGAGCCAGGAGGTCTGGAACCTCCGGACATTTGCGCATTTTGTTAAAATAAGGCCCAAGGGTAGAAAGATACTGAAGAGACCTCGCGATCGAGCTCGAGGTGTCACTCTCGATACTGGGACAAACACATGGATTGAAATGAGTATGCACATGCGGGTACGCTAAATTGCTACCTAGAGGTGGACCGCGAGGGTGAATCAGTGGTCGCGATAATAAACAACCGAAATGGTTTTTACATCGATGTTCAGCGGAAGCACTGCTGTGGCTCATGTTCTTTTTGGTTCTCCTTGAAGCGCTGCGAGGAATAAAGTCTTCATTTTTTAAAATTTCGTCTGCAGAGGATTCTGTATGTCTATACTCGAGAGATTTTGCTGTACTGTTGAATTTAATTATCAAAGACATATTAATAGAACTAATGAGGAACGTTCCCGCAGTATGGGATAAGGAGCACAAAAACATCATAATATACACGTTTTAAATAAAAAATGGAAGAAAATAGCAACTGAAATGTGAATGTCGGGTAAGTTATTCATATTTATTTGAGAATTACAATATAGCTTATTAGGAAATAAAGAAGCTACTGTTAATTATATATATGGTTAAAAACTCCACTCCTTTCCCCCAATTCCGAGATTAATAAAAAGGGTTTCTTGTAAATTCGTTACTGATATAAGGTAAAGCAATACCTGTAAAGACAGGCACATATCCATAGGGAGAAAATGTCGTATAATGGAATTGCAGTGACGAAACTTCACTTGCTACAGTTAATACCGCCTCCAAACGGAAACCTGAAGACATAGCTGCTTTTTTCAAGCACCTGAAGGAATGGCCACCCCTGGCCCAGAAGGGGTGCCGCAATTTTTAAGTTGCCAAAAGCTGGCCAAGAGGCCAAGTTCTTTCCCCGCCCGAAAATCAGTAAACAAAACAATGGTTACTACTGTGCTAGTTAAGATTTATTTGGAAGAACCGTCTGTTAAAAACTACTACCAAATAATCAGACATAAACATAGTTATATTAAAAATGCCCGAAACATGTTACATTTGTGAAACATAAGAGAGAAAGAGAGAGATTTAGACCTGCACATAATGGTGCCTTTCGGTAATAATTTTAACTCTTTCAGTGTGGGTGTCGAGTTAACTCGTGTCTTCAAAACACACCTGCTGTGCGGATGGCGTATATATACGCCTTCGTTTTGCTTTGGCTATTTCTTTTTTGCGTATGGCGAATATACTTGCCCATTGTATGAGTAATGTTATCCCGACAATATTTAGCGCGTTTGCGCTCAGCTGGTTTCAATTGTTGCTTAATTAAAAGAAGAGGAGAAAGAAAGAAAGTAAAATAGAGTTTGTGATTCGTCAAATACAGTTTTCAATCTTTGTTTTGTTTGAGATCAGACAACACAGTAATGGCTTCAAAACGATATTTCAACGATGCTGATATTGAGGAAGGGTTATTACTTAGTGATTCTGATGTAAGTGATTTTGAAACAGATTTAGAATCAACATCCAAAGTTCTCAAAAAAAAACTACACTTTTTACAGCGGTTCGCATCTGAAAATTACGCACTGAGGGGGTTAAACAAAGGAACACTTTCCATCTCATGTTCCTGCTCTTAAAAAAACAGGAAGTGGCACTATGAACTTATCTGTTTCTCTGTGTTTTTGACTGTGGGTCACTGACATACATAGTTCATGCTCGATTGTTTCATTCTGAGAAATTCACTTAAAGGAAAGAAACATTTGTTTCCTTATATCTATCTATCTATCTATCTATCTATCTATCTATCTATCTATATATATATATATATATATATATATATATATTGTAGTTACTTCCCAAGACTGGTCACAAGCTTACTTGCTTTGGGAACGAACCAAGCAACCCACCCATCAGATAGTTCAGTAGGCGGGGTCTCAGTTTCGATTCTCGGTGGGAGACCCTTTGAAATATTAAATGTCCTCGATGTAACTGTGTTCGTGTCCCTGTCGTTCCAGGTTACTGGAAATAACTGTACACACCTGTTCACAAAAAGCTGGAAACTCGTTCAGAAACTAAGCCTACATCCGTCATAATTTCCGCAGATCTACACACAGGGAATTGCATGTTCCCGCCGTTCTTTATATAGACACTAGATACAAATCGTACTGTCATCCGAGCGATGTGAAAATTTAAAACAAAATTAAACATCTTTTAGATTAATATTGATTGCACACCTCATGCACAGTTCCAATCAAATCAACCATTATATTAAGCAGAAATTGCTGAAGACGACATAAAATGGATATTTAAACATCCAAGTAGAAACCTGTACTGGAGCGATTCTATTATCAATATTATAACAAAACCTCTTGTAAGTTGCGTCTGTGTTCAAGCGTGGTTAGTAATGCTACTGACATTTCTGAAACGAAGAGCGACGGTTCCAGCCTTCGTGGGGAATGTTAAACTTATTCTTCCCTTTTTAAATATATAAGAACATTTTTATAAATATAAATTTTTACAGTGAAGTGATTGGAAACTCATTATCTGACAAACTGTCACTTTTCAAATCCCTGTCTCATTTCCTAGCCCGCCATGCCCATAATTCATATACGAAAAAGCTAAAAATGAGAAATGTGAACACAGTTGAACAGCTAAAACCACACGTCTAAAATGAAGATTATTCATATACATATTTCGGGGGGCTCTGCAAACTTCATTCTTGGAAATGTGAACATTCTACAAGATGTTTCATTCACTTTACAATATTTTATTTGAAAAAACATAAAATTGGGTGGGATCAAGCCCGGGAGTCCCTTTAATATATATATATATATATATATATATATATATATATATATATATATATATATATATATATATATATGCTTGTATTTTTTTGCATTACAAAACCTTAGAGTACCTCATAATCTGGATTCTTATAAAGGAATTTGAACAATTATTTAGGAAATATGTACTGCTTAAAATCGGATTAAATCGCAATACCAGTATTTTTGTATTTTCTCTGTATTTTCGGCTTAACGTATTTAACCCACCAATCATGTAAAGTTGGATAGTAATGACGTTGTCGGAGCCAGTACTCCCATTTCAGACGAAAGATGCATTTCGTTTCAGCATGATTAAGTAATTCATTGTTTAATTCCTACTCAGTCTTTCCGTAAGTAACCGAAACAACTATGTTGTACTTGAATGTCCAGAGTATTGCTGTGTGATCACTGAATTGTATAATCCGTAAATGAATATCGGTGACAGAAGCAATTAAGTCAGGTGTTGTATGACATCGATCAATGCGCCTGAACACACTTTGAGTCTTATAGGTAAACTGAAGGTCCTGGCGGTGTTAAGCCCAAGCATCCTTGAGTTTGAGGCAGGAAATTAATTTTTTGGAGAGCCGAGGAAAGAATGAACTTCGAGGTAGTGTCTATCCCACGATTCACAACATTAAAGTCACCAGCCAATATTATTTTGTTTTGAATAGTGGGAAATAGGGGTAAAATGTCTTCATTGTAAAAGTGTTCTCTTGCATTCCTATTACTTGAACCACTCGGGGTATATATGTTAATCAGAGTAAGATCATCACAAGTTACGATGATACATCTGCCAGATGGAAGATACACAACATTCCTAACCTCATCACGTCTTTTGCACAAGATGGCAGTAACTCGGTGCTGAGGGCCCACGTTCACATAGACTCGATACATAAGGAGGAAGTCAAAATACTGAAACGCTACTTCTTGCCGTAATATGAAGTCAGCCGATGTTTGCATGATAAAACTACGTAACAGATTACGATTACTATCACTAGAAATCCCTCGAATATTTAACGAGATATAGGATCTTGAAGTGGAATTAGAAACTTGTATAAACAATGTATAAGCAATTAAAAAATAAATAAATAATACAAGGCAAACACTTCCCTGCAAATCCTTGGATTTCCCGACTCATTAGTAAACACTATGGTTATGCTCATAGAATGTAAACACCAGCGATAGCGATGTATTGTGGATCGAAGGACAAGAGGAGATTTTTACCTCTCAAGTATCATTCCTGCCCTTGAAGAGGAAGGAAGCCTTTACATGGAACACTTGCTTTGACTGTCGCGTAAGACATTGGTGTTAATCGAGAGGTATACACGGAGCAACGTGTTATTCATTTACTATTGCTATGTTGTCACGTGCCACTTGTACTGGCAGCGATAAAATCTGAGAATTCTACACTTATAACTCACTTGTTTTCGATGTCTTGCAACCTTTTTTTCCTTTTTTTTTGAATACTGGGTCACTCACTACAACCACTGAAGGGGAGAAGGAACTACAACAGTGGAAGGGGAAGGGAAAGGAAAGCTAACAGACTCAGACGAAGAAACAGTATGCACAGCATGTTGTGGCTCTCGTAGTTGTATAGGGTGCTCACAGGTGACACCACTATCTTGTTTCCGTTCCTCTTTTACTGTTATGGCAAGTGGTTCAGAATGACTTGAAAGAGGGGGGAAGTCCTTATCAGCATGGAGATTAACATCCTCGGCAACTGAAGTGGTTTCCAATTCCATATTTAGGACATTAGGCTCATTAGTCATGGTTTTTGCACTAAAAGATGGATAAAAGTTCGGAGTGGTGGGCACTTTTCCAGTAAAAAAATCGGTCATCTTAAATCCAGTAACGGGAACTGAAGGCATCTGAGCTTTCGTTTTGCGAGAGCAAGAACTTGCGACGTGGTTAAGAGCCAGACAAATGAAGCACGTGGGTGGTTGACATTGATACATCACAGCAGCACGACAACCCCGTACCATAATTTTTGAGGGAATATGTTTTCCTAAACATCTTTGCACAATACGATTGCCATTGTAAATGGGAAAAGGGAGGGTATTCGACCACATTTCTCTATTTATGAACATAATCTTTCCAAAGGGGAAAGCACACCAGTAACTTCATCGTTACTAATTTCCGTTGGGAGATCCAAGATGCGTACACGAATGTACTGTATGCTAGCATTTGAAAGTTTGACTTGAATTACTGTTCCAATTTCATGTCGAAAATCCAATGATTCCGTCGTAAAAATGTGTCAACATTCTCTTGCGATTTAAATTTTAAATATAAGCTATAATCATCATTGTGAAGTTGAATAGCTTCAAGATAGTGTATTGATAACTGTAACTCGTTAATTAACCAAGTCTGGATGATCGCAACCTAAGGCCGGATATTTCGGGTCGTCTTGTCAAATGCAGGCCGCACAATATTTTTCCGAATGTTATTCATGGCAAAAAATGGGGTACTATATTCAATGAACTGCTTGCCTTTGGTATGAACTGTTAGTTTTCACAGGTACACTGTATTTCCTACTACTGAGAACACACGACTGAGTACAGCAAACTAAACACTCAAAAAATTTCAAACGAACGTAAGAAGCTTGTTGAGATCGGTGGCACATACAACGATGTTCACTACACTGCTGCTCACGGCAAAACTGACCTGTTCGTACGTCTTCATTCAGTTTTTTTAGACTTTTGTGTAAAGTAGTTTCCTGCTCCACACTTTTTTGTTTATGCCGATACCACAATAAGTTTGTAGTGAATATTTGGGCGTTACAGGTCTTGCAATGCATAAATGTCTTTTTCGTAAAAAAAAAAACTATATTCAATTTTGTCCTAATAATTATATGCAAGAGGTTGAATCTGTGAAATGATTGGGGGAGTGATCGTAAATGTTTTCATAGTTAGAAGCCTGGATATGGAAACCCGCTTAACGTGGGGATTTACTATTGTGAAATTTCGTATATTCTTCAAGTATATTACATAGACAGTATAATTGTTGTCAATTACACTACTACTACTACAACTTTTATTATCATTATTATTATTATTATTATTATTATTATTATTATTATTATTATTATTATTATTATTATTATTATTATTATTATTATTATCATTATTATTATTATTATTATTATTGTTGTTGTTATTATTATTATTATTATTATTAATTGTAACAACTTTGTATGTAAACGTGAAAGATAGGCGGTTTGTATTTGAATTCTAAAAACTAGTTCAATGAGAACCTCGGAAGTCGAGAACTCTAGGAGTCAAGGACATTGTTCACTAGCTTCTGAATTTGGGTTGAGAGTCTAGGTTGAGTATTCGGGCTCGAGCCAAAAACTGTTAAATTTATAGGGCACTGGCCAAATATCTTCTAAAGTGCTCCGTCCGGGTTTAGAATTGTCAACGAATCGAGCAGCTTCGCCAACAGCTCATTCACTATCGACCCGAACCGAGAAGTGAGCCGAGCCAACAACTAACCCAACGACTCGGCTAAAGCCCTCTTCTCGGTTGAGCAGAACGGAGCAGACGGCTCAACTCTACCAAGGCAGCTCGAGCTGAATGGTTCACATGAAGTGAGCCGGCACGAGCCATCCTTTCAGTTGAGTCGAGCCGAGCTGAGGTTGTTATGAAAAATCTCTTGTGGTTTCGCTTTCGAGACGAGACTGGATGCGAGAAGAGTCCTCTCTCGTGAGCAACACTAAAAGTATTCCATATTACTGTTTAGCTTACATTTCTCATGGCTTTCGTTTTCCAGTGCAATCAGGCCATGATTTCAAGACGAGTAAAAACGAACGAACCATTTATCAAACTCTACTGAACTTGGCGCGAAAAACTGAATCGGGTCGGAACTCGACTCTAGGTTATTACCCTTGACTTGACTCGAAACTCAATTTGAATTCGAGTCGAGTAGAGTTCGAATTAGAGTGAATTCGAGTGAATTCGAGTCGAGTAGAGTAACTCGTGCTCATCCTGTGCGTTAGAAAAAATTGTTGCTTCTTATTATTCTGGTAAACCAATTATATAATAATAATGTTGTTATGTAAAATTAAAAATACAAAATATAGGGAAACATTACCCTACAACTAATAAAATGAGAACACAAGAACTGGGAGTGAATCAAAACTTGCCACTAACTCTAAAATCGATACATGCTTTTTAAATCTAGTTTCAAACTCTATAACCAACGGGACTCTCGGATAAGCAAACTGATCTGAAAGAACTCCAATATTACATACCATCAGCACACTATTTTCTAGTAATAAAGTAGGTCTGCTCCTCAGAACTGAGTTTATTCCTATTAACCCCTTACTATAAATCGTTAATTATGGCACTCTAGTTGTTGATAAATATTTTCCGCCGGGGCAGTTCAGACTGTTTACTTTTAAATTTTATCCACCATCATCCTCAGCTCTTAAGAAAAAATTTCTTTAAAATGTTCGAACGGTAAAATATTTTCGTTCTCCATCTTTATAAAAGCAACACCAATCAAAATAAAATAGAGTACCGGTATCGTTGCACTCCTAGTTCACTCACTGAATTATTGATTTGGAGCTGCCAAATCTACGACAAAATGTTTCAGGTGCTTGTAATCAGTACACGTGATATCCCTAAGGCTCTCTTCATCTTCCAAAAACAGCAAGTGGCAGTACGAACTTGGGAGCACATGGTATTTGCCTCTATCCAGCTATAACCAATGCCCTCAATTTCCTTCGTGCAGTTGAAACCGATTTTCCTCCAAGCTGTTAAACAACGACAAGTAGTCTAGTTGTCTCCGTGTGGAACTGCTTAGCCAAAGGACGAGGGATCGAATCTCGGAAAAGGACATCAAAATTTGTATTACTTGCAGAATTATACATTTCACCCATAATAAAATGAGCATTCAAACAGTTTGTGTTTCCGTAGAAAAGTAAGAATAAGCTCCTACACCACGTCTGCGTCACTTCGTTGAATGCTGTATCGAAACTTCTTATATAAATTTCACTCACGTGACGTCTAGTCAGTCGATCGTACTTGGTTTGTTAGCTAACTATATTGAAGGGGTATAGACGAACAATATGCAAAATCCATTTTTGAATTTTCTCACGAAACGAAGAAAATATGACGCTTTCATGTTTGAGATTTCTTGAACTTTTTCTTGGGAAGCGCAAGATTTCGCTCATCTGCGGTAAGTAGTGACTACTGCTGTTAACCATTGTTTTCTTTAATTTTTCGTTTACACATCCTATCCTCTTTCAAGTTCGGTTCCACATGCCATTCCATTTAGTTTTATATATTCTATTCGATTACATACACATTTTTCAATCTCTTATATTTCCAAATTAACAAATCGGTTCTGTTGCTTTCTTATTTAGATTTCAAGAGAGTTAGTTTTAAATAAACATGCAACCAATTTGTTAATTACTACGAGCCTTGAGTTCTTCCTCATTGCGTGTTAATATATATTCTTCAGGGTTTACATTCTAATAATAATAAATATTTATGCCAAAATTAGATATAATTGCAGTATACGAAGGTTAAGTTGGTAATAAAGCAGTTCAAGCCAATATCTTACTTCAATCTGTATCGTAGATTACAATTAACGTTAAAAGAAATTGAATATTCGTATCCAAAATTGATTTTATGTAGGTAGGATGGACAGGGATGCGCTCGGCAATATTTGAGGTCATCTCTTCTCGACAACATGCTGTAAAAGTGATGTCTCGACTCGAAAAATGTATATTTTTCTATTGGAAGAGCTGTGCCTCGACTAGAATTTTATGTTTCTACTCGGCTCTGCGCATCCCTAAGAATGGACAGTTTGAAGAGCCCAGTATTCCAAAGCTGGCGGGGTAACCAACTACACCATTACACAACATCTATTTCAGATACAACCTTTATTATACACTTCATTTTCACAAGCTTCTTCTTATAATAACTCTATCGATTTCCTACTTTAATTCAACTATAGATAATTGTTTCTTATGTAGCAGCTAATATTCATGCTATACAGTATAAAACAAGTACAAATTCAATGTAAATAAATAAAAATGTAAGATATTACAGATAATGGCATTGCGATTTAATCCGATTTTAAGCAGTACAAATTTTCTAAATAATTGTTCAAATATCTTTATAAGAATCCAGATTATGAGGTACCACAAGGTTTTGTAATGCAAAAAAAAATACAAGCATATATATATATATATATATATATATATATATATATATATATATATATATATATATATATATATATTAAGTGGACACCCGGCCTTGATCCCACCAAAGTTTATGTTTTTTTTCAAATAAAATATTGTGAAGTGAATGAAATGTCTTGTAGAATGATCACATTTCCGGGAATGAAGTTAGTAAAGCGCCCCGAAATATAAATGAAGAATTTTCATTTTCGACGGGTGGTTTTAGGTATTCAAATGTATTCACATTTCTCATTTTTAGCGTTTTCGTATATGAATTATGGACATGGCGGGCTAGTAAATGGGACAGGGATTTGAAAAGTGACAGTTTTTCATATAATTTGTTCCCAGTGACTCCAAAGTAAAAATTTATATTTATAAGAATGTTCTCATATAATTAGAAAAGGAAGAAAAAGTTTAAATTTCCGCACGGAGGCTCGAACTTTCGCTCTTTGTTTCAGAAATGTCAGAAGCATTACTAAACACGCTTGACCAGAGACGCAACTTCCAAAATAGAGAATAAAATCGCTCCAGCAAAAGTTTGTTTAAATATCCATTTCCTCTCGTCTTAAGCAATTTCTGCTTAAGATAGTGGTGTCAGTGTCCAACAGTTACAAACACACAAAGAAACAGATAAGTTCGTAGTGCAATTTTTGGAAGAGCAGGAAGATGAGATGGAAAGTGCTGTTTTTTTAAAAATTATAACCGGAGGGGTCTATTATGTGCCGGACTAATTCTCTCTCTTTCTCTCTCTCTCTCTTATGTTTCACAAATATTACATGTTTCGGGCATTTTTATATATTAGCTATGTTTTATGTCTGATTATTTGGTAATAGTTTTTAGCAGACGGTTCCTCCAAATAAATCTTAACTAGCACAGTAGTAAACAATGTTTTGTTTACTGATTTTCTTTAGGGGAAAGAAGCTAGTTTAAAATTGCGGCTCCCCTCCTGGGTCAGGGGTGGCCATTCCTCCAGGTGCTTGAAGAAAACAAGTATGTCTTCAGGTTTCGGTTTGGAGGTGGTATTAACTGTAGCAAATGAAGTTTCGTCACTCCAATTCCATTACACGACATTTTCTCCCTATGGATATGTGCCTGTCTTTACAGGTATTGCTTTACCTTATATCAATAACGAATTTACAAGAAACCCCTTTTTTATTAATCTCGGAATTGAGGGAAAGGAGTGGAGTTTTTAAGCATATATATAATTAACACAAGCTTTTTCTTTCTAGTAAACTACAATGTAATTTTCAAATAAATATGAATAACTTACCCAACATTCACATTTCAGTTGCTATTTTCTTCCATTTTTTATTTAAAACGTGTATATTATGATGGTTTTGTGTTTCATATCTCATATTGCTGAACGTTCCTCACTAGTTCTGTTAATATGTCTTTTATAATCACATTTAACAGTGCAGCAAAATCTCTCGAGTATAGACATACAGAATCCTCTGCAGACAAAATTTTAAACAAATGAAGACTTTATTCCTTGCAGCGCTTCAAGGAGAACCAAAGAGAACATGAGCCACAGCAGTGCCTCCGCTGAACATCGATGTAAAACCAACTCGGTTGTTTATCATCGAGACCACTGATTCACCATCGCGGTCGACCTCTAGGTCCCAATATAGCGTACCCGCATGTGCATACCAATTTGAATCCATGTGTTTGTGCCAATATCGAGAGTGACACCTCGAGCTCGATCCCGCGGTCTCTTCAGTATCTTTCTACCCTTGGGCCTTATTTGAACAACTTGTGCAAATGTCCAGAGGTTCCAGACCTCCACTGATATGTAGCATGCATTTTCTTCTAAACATCATCAGTTTCTGTTCACTTCTATTTTCAGCCATAATTTTATTTTTCAAGCCAAAGATAGTACATTCGTTCTCCTTCGCATTTGGCATACTTAAAAATAAAATTATGTTATAATTACACGTGCGATTTTGCCATTTTGAATGTAAATTTCTGTCCCCTCCTCCGCAAAACAAATCTCATGGGCGCAACTTGCGTGTATGATTCTCCTGTTCCAAATAGAAAAATTGATTTTTTTTTTGCAGAATAGCCATGGATAAATGTTTTGTGCTGCTATATATAAATGTATGAAATTTGTTAGGAAAGTTTCAAGAGGGGAGAAAATATTCTTCCCAGGCTGGAACAACAGTAGTTAAGTTAGTGTCACGGAAAGAAAAACTACAGACGGGGAATTTCCTTAGCTTTCCCCTTACAAAAACGTTTTGTAAGTAACAAAGGTTCTGTATCTGACATACGACTGCCTAGCGTTCAGTTTACCTCCGTGGATAAGTGAGTAGAGACGTTGTTTAGTAATCATAAGTTCCATGGTTCGAGTCCTGCTCTGAGCAGTCCAATTGTTTCATTATATGTTTGCCATATCTGAAGATGTTTCTCCCCCTCTGTAATCATCTGGTGCTCTCAACTGAGTTCTTCAATTGAATTCAACAATTGGTATTGGGATGCTCTCAGGTTTGGGTGAGCTTTTACATGTCTACTTACCAAATCAAAATTTTCGACAAAATCTGGATGCTATCCGATCATTTTGTCTCAAATTCCAAATTTGCGCATGTGACTGTCTTTCTCTTTCATCATATTTGCATCTCTCGTTCTCCAATGTCATCAGCTATGGCATGAGACGGCTTGGGAGCAAAATTTCAAATCATAAGAGTGCCGTACCAATGGGCTCACTCTCACTAAGCATTTAATTAAATGTATGTGTTTTTACATTGAAGGAGGGGGGTTTCCGCTCTTCCTACCCTCCTGAAGCGACAGAATATTTATTCAGACTCTGCAAAGTCATTTCGAATCAAACTACAGAAAGGGTGTTCATTCCAACACCAACCGGATTGGACTTTAATTTTTTGTTTCAATTTATGGTCTGAAATAGGACAAATATCAAGTAATATGTTTGCCATAAGAACTACACGTCTAAGATTCATTTCATTTGAAGTAATGATGCTGTAGAAGATAGTGGGAATTTCACCCAAGTGTACGGGAATTTTCAGTGTCTGGCGGTTATGCCACCCGCCTCCTTTTAAAGTTAATTCGGTTGCAATACTTCCCGGCAAATGCTTCGGACTCAACTGGTGGAGCACTTTAGACGTAAGCCTCTATATTGCTGTACCATCCAGAAGTGGCCCTCGCTGTACCATCCACATGTGTCCTTTACTGTAAGTCCGAACGTACTACGCATGATGTGGAAATTAATTTTAGGCGCTTATAAAACCATATTACCTATCTTCGGATTGAGGTTTTAGGGTTCAGAACGTTCAAGATGAATTCCTTCTAAATTATATGGCAAGAGTTTGATAGTGGAGTAATGTAGCCCATCTTTTAATATTCTGCTTGATATTTTATTTATTTATTGAGTTTTATTATTTGACACCGATATTCCAAATGAATGTTACAGTAATAACTTCCCCTGTTGTAATCTTAAACCATTACGAACTTATATAAAAATATACGTTTTTACAAAATATCATTTACAAGAAACATAACTATTACTCAGTACACCAACTAACTAAAATTACGTCCAATCTCTAGAAGTTCATTATTAATCTTGTTTATTAATACATTTGCGAAAATATAATTTTTAAGAAAGGGAACACTTGATTTTCTTTCATTGGTGCATATTTGGCCTTTGTCACCGTCTGGTTTGTTTTGCTCTCGCTAATAGTACTAGATTTAACGCAGAAAATATGAGAGTAAACTTAAAATGTAACTAAATATATAATTTCGTACTTATGATTATTAACTATTTTTACATCATTGTTCAATTTAATATTCTTAAAGCACAAACATTACTTTAATGCTGATTGGAATAAAAATTATTGAATACTTACATTGACACACCGCTTAAAATATAAAATAGAATACTTAAAAATATTTTAATTTATGGGCTGATCGCTGATAATGTACAATGTTTATAATTGTAGAAAGAGAAAAAAACTCTCTCGTAAAAAAATTCCGACACTCCGTCATCCTTCCCCGAAACACAAATAGTAATAATTCAAAGTACACAATGTTTATTGAGAGGTGCATGATATATTTTAGGCACTTGAATTAATAAATTTTAACTTAATTAAGTGTTTATAGGAAGAAAGCAGGTTAAATATTAATGTTTCCACATTACCTTAAGTAAATAATGATCAACAGTCGCAGTAGTATTCAAGAAGAACATTAAAACAACTTATAGCTTATTATTTACGAATATATATTTTCTCCAAAGGAAGGTTACGTAGTATTAGTCTAATATTGTTATATTTCAAACAATGTACAATATATAAGATTAAATTCGGTACACTGGGTAGCACAAAAGTAAATTCAAAAGTAAGCTAAATGAACGTTGATTTTCTATGCATTTAAATAATATTTGTAATGAATACAATTTTGAATTAAATTGGACAGAGAAATATATAAGTCACTACTATAATCTGATTTCCAATGAAGAACTTGAAGAATAAAATTGTTAAGCATCACAAGAGATTGTATTCGTTCTCGCGGCACCATGCATACATTTCTTAGGATCCAAGATAGCGCGTATTTTCCAAAATAGCGTCCTCAGATCGAAATTTTGTAAACATTACCTACGCATATCGTGTTTGGAGTAGAACACAAATCCAAAGTCTAACTAATAATCGGACATGAATATACTTCAGGTTATTAGGCTTTATCTTCTTCTTCTTTTCCAACATGAAATAACAGCCTGAACAATGTAATTTAAAGACTACTTTCGATTAACAAGGGGAGTTGAAATGTTACAAGCTTATTATTTCGGAAAAGAAACCAACAATGTAGTAGTAAAAGCTATATATATGCTTGTGCCTGCGTGTGTGTGTTCATTTTTAGGAGAGAAAAGGGGAGAGGAAAAACAGTACATGCATCATATGTCAACATGTTTGCACAATTCACATACATAGGTATTTTACGTATTATTGGACAATTATTGGACCGTTGCAGGTGGATTGGTGTCGGTAAAACCTCAAAAAATTGCAAGATTTAGAGCAGCAGAAACTACTCAGAAAGTTACGTCAGTTATGAAAGCTAGAACTATGCGGCATAAAGCAACAGCTGCGTTGTACATATTGCTTCACGACGCTTACGAAAAAGACAACACAGTTGAATCTATGGAATATTGGATCATTCAGCGAGATAATTATTCTTCTCTAACTTTCAAATTCTAGTTTCTGGTTCTTAAACTCATCACTCTGTTGCTATCGTTCGTTCGTTCTATCAGAGCAGGTAATTATAATTATATTGTGCTTTCATACAAAGCATACAAAAGTGAAATATTTGAGTTTTTATAATTTTATTATAAGGTACTTGCAACTACCAATACATCAACAAAATAGTAATTTATGTTTTCAAACAACACAAATGTTGTTGTTTTCTTTAAAGGTTGGTTGATAAGCAATCAAAATTTATAAATTGCATACTTTTATTCTTCCACTTTTGCAACCGGCCATATGTTGAAAATGCAAATACATAACAGTTAGAATTAAACAAACGGTTCATAAACAAATAAGGTATTAAACTTTTCAATTAAGCCCTTTTTTCCCGCATTTCCAAAAATGGAAAATTAAAATCTTTGTTTAATTGTATAATATAGAAATAAATAGATAGGTGAGGTGTAATCTATAAAAATTTTCTGGTACCGCTTCATAACTACCAGTGTCTGGTATCACTGTATACAAATGTGCAGAGTATTGCCAAACAATTTTTGAGGTCAGCATGAATGATGATTTCCAAATCAAAGTGAGTAATTTTGTTAACATGGAAAGTTTTCTGTAAACTCCCTAATTTAGTGTAATAGAATTGGTTTTCAAGAATACTCATTATTTTTCCCCTTGCAGTGTTCTACACTAGCATGTTCCAATATTGGAACAACGGGAGTGAATGGGTGGAGGAAACAATAGTAATGAACGTTCAATTTTTGGGACAGCGGGCACGAATTCAGGCATGTAATACAGTAGTAGGCCCCGGCGTACATGCAACTGAGTCAGCAAAATTTTTTGTGACGTCATAGGTCAAAGGTCAATGACCTTGGCCAGGGGCCAATGACCTAGGGGTACCTAGGACCACCCCCTCTAAATTTTGGCAGGGGTACCATGCCCCACCCCCCCAAATTTTGGCAGGGGTACATAGGACCACCCCCCTTAAATTTTGGAAATTGCCAAATTTAAAAATTTGGTATGGTAGGGTAGGACCATAGTATGTACCTCTATCGGTATTGGGTGTCTATGTCGTTCCCTTTTATGGGTAAAAAATTGCCAAAAATTCAAATTTCGGGGGTTTTTGACCTAATTTATCCCCTTGGATGAGGTGTTATTACCTTATATAGTTATATGGGCGTATACAGGGGTTCATTACCTTTCATAAGACATGGGTATATTAATGCACCCCTTGAAAAATTTGGGAGGGGTACCATGGCCCACCCCTTAAATTTTGGAAATTGACCAATTTAAAAATTTGGTGTGGTACCCTAGGACCATAGTATGTACCTCTATCAGTATTGGGTGTCTATGTCGTTCCCTTTTAGGGGTAAAAAATTGCCAAAAATTCAAATTTCGGGGTTTTTTGACCTAATTTATCCCCTTGGATGAGGTGTTATTACCTTATATAGTTATATGGGCGTATACAGGGGTCCATTACCTTTCATAAGTTATGGGTATATTTGTGCACTCCTTTAAAAATTTGGGAGGGGTACCTTGGCCCACCCCTTAAATTTTGGAAATTGACCAATTTAAACATTGGGTATTATAGCACAGGACCCTAATATGTATCGTGATAAATTTGGGCGGTCCACCTCATTCCCTTCTAGGGGTACAAAATTGCCAAAACTATAAACGTAAGCAATACGTTATACCACGTGTTTGGTTTTTGGCCCAATTTATCCTCTTGGATGAGGTGTTATTATCCTATATAGTTATATGGTCATGTATAGGGGTCCATTACTTTTCATAAGATATGGGTATATTTGTGCACTCCTTTAAAAATTTGGGAGGGGTACTTTGGCCCACCCCTTAAATTTTGGAAATTGACCAATTTAAACATTGGGTATTATAGCACAGGACCCTAATATGTATCTTGATAAATTTGGGCGGTCCACCTCATTCCCTTCTAGGGGTACAAAATTGCCAAAATATAAACGTAAGCAATACGTTATACCACGTGTTTGGTTTTTCGTCGATTTTATTCCCTTTGATGATGTGTTATTATCCTATATAGTTATATGGTCATGTATAGGGGTCCATTACCTTTCATAAGATATGGGTATATTTGTGCACTCCTTTAAAATTTGGGAGGGGTACTTTGGCCCACCCCTTAAATTTTGGAAATTGCCCAATTTAAACATTTGGTATTATAGTACCGGATCCTAACATGTATTATGATAAATTTGGATGGTTCACCTCGTTTCCTTCTAGGGGTACAAAATTGTCAAAATATAAACGTAAGCAATACGTTGTACCACGTGTTTGGTCTTTTGGCCCAATTTATCCTCTTGGATGAGGTTCTATTACCTTATATGGTTATATGGTTATGTATAGGGCCTATTCCCTATCATAAGACATAGGTACATTTGTGCACTCCTTTAAAAATTTGGGAGGGGTACTTTGGCCCACCCCTTAAATTTTAGAAATTGTTTATTTTATATATTTGGTATTATAGTACTGGACCCTAACATGTATTATGATAAATTTGGGTGGTCCACCTCGTTCCCTTTTAGGGGTACAAATTGCCAAAATATAAACGTAAGCAATACGTTGTACCACGTGTTTGGTTTGACCTAAGTTATCCCCTTGGATGAGGTTCTATTACCTTATATGGTTATATGGTTATGTATAGGGGTCTATTCCCTATCATAAGACATAGGTACATTTGTGCACTCCTTTAAAAATTTGGGAGGGGTACTTTGGCCCACCCCTTTAATTTTGGAAATTGCCCCTTTTTACATGTTTGGTATTATAGTATAGAACCCTAATATATATTACTATAAATTTGGGTGGTTCACCACGTTTCCTTTGATGGGTACGAAATTGTCAAATTTTAGTACAACCACGTGTTTGGTTTTGGCTCAATTTATCCCCTTGGATGAGGTCCTATTACCTTATATGGTTATATGATCATGTATAGGGTTCCATTCCATATCCCCTTAAATTTTGGAAATTTTCCAATTTAAGCATTCGGTATTATTGTACATGACCTCAACATGTATCATGATAAATTTGGGTGGTCCATCTTGTTCCCTTTCATGGGTAAAAATTACTAAAATATAAACATAAGCAATATGTTGTACCATGCGTTTGGTTTTTGGCCCAATTTCTTCCGTTTGATGGGGTTCTATTACCTTATATGGTTATATGGTCATGTATATGGGTTCATTTCCTATCATAAGACATGGGTACATTGACGCACCCCTTGAAAAATTTGGGAGGGGTATCTTGGCTCATCCACTCGGTTTTAGAAATTGTTTTAATATAAGCATTTGGTATCATAGTACAGGACTTCAATATGTACCACTATAAATTTGGATGGTCCACATCGTTCCCTTTCATGGGTAAAGAACTACCAAAAATCGAATTTCGGAGGTTATTGACACCTATTTAGCACGTTATATGGTTTATTACCTTTATATGTTTATGTTCCCTTTTAAATTTGGGAATTATCAAATAACAAAATTCGGTAAACGTTTTCTAGGACCCATTCGTGTTCCTCTTATGGCCAAATATTCAAAATTTAAATGTTATTGACCGGCTTTATTATTGAATAAGTACAGGATTTATTACTTTTTTCATAAGACACAGGTGTATTTGTGTACCAATCTTAAATTTTGGGAGGGGGTACATTTCTTATTGTCATATCAATAATTGGTAAATGTTCTTTGGGTAAATCATTGTGATCACGTGATCAGTTATTGACCTATGATGGGATTAGGAGTCCAGGACATTGGTATATTGAAACTTTGTAGGATAATTTGAGAATGCGTCATTGGTATTGATTATTACAGCCAAATATAAACGTAAGCAAGACGTTGTACCACGTGATTTACCTTGATGAGGTAGTGTACAGGGATACATAGCTAACCTTATTGAAACTTATGACTCATAGTCTTAAGGGAATACATGCTACAACACTGGCAAAGTTATTGTTGATGAAATTTGATTGGCTGATCACTATCTTTCCTGCAATCTGATTGGTTGATCACTATCTTTCGTGCAATCTGATTGGTTGATGAGTTTTAAATCTTTGCTGTATTCAGTTTTAAGTTTTGTTTTACATTTAAAAATCTTGTTTTCGTTCAACATTTTGCACTCAATGATAAATATGATCAAAACCGTTTATTTGTTAATCGAATAGTTAAAAACCGGATAAAGTTTGACGGTTAACCGTGAAACGTAAAAATTTTTTAGTTTGAAATTTTTTTGCTTGAAACATTTTGTTTGAAAATTCTTGCTTTCAAATTTTTTGTTTGAATTTTTTGTTTCAGAATTTTGTTTGAAATTTTTTTTGACAACTTTTGTTTCATAATTTTTTGTTTAAAATTTTTTTTGTTTGAAATTTTTTTTCGTTTCAAATTTTTGTTTAAAATTTTTGTTTGAAATTTTTCGTTTCCAAATTTTTTGTTTGAAATTTTTTGTTTCAAAATTTTGTTTGAAATTTTTTTTGTTTCAAAATTTTGTTTGAATTTCTTTCGTTTGAATTTTTTTTGTTTGAATGTTTTTCGTTTCAAAATTTTGTTTCAAAGATTTTTGTTTGAAATTTTTTGTTTCAAAGTTTGGTTTGACATTTTTAAAGTTTGTGCACTCATTAGTAAAGAACCGGAACTGTTTAGAACTAAAACCTCTGGCAACATTGTGGTGCAATAGTACACGTCAGAACATGTTGCAATAGTACACGTCAGAACATGATAATGAAACGTCATCAGTTTTGCATCATATATAAGTATCGTTCGCGTTAGTATTCATGATAACATCATCATGGCTACTTGTCTGCAGTTTCTAAACACACGTGATGTGATGAAATCATTTACCAAGATTACTGATTTACAACAGAATGTACGTTATAGAATTTTAGCTAGCCAAATGATCCCTACAGAGTTTGGATTAAGAATCGTAGTGAAGCTTGAAAATGATAAGAATATAATTTTACCAGCAAGATATTTACCCATGGAAGCATCAAAACAAGAAGAACTGCTGCGTTTCTTAAATACTGGATCTGTATCTTTATGCTATAAAAGACTCTTGGGTCGAAGTCATCAGTTTGAATTTAGTACACAGCCGGATTCGTCAGCAATTGTGATGAAATCATGAATTCAAACGTCAGCACATCAGACATAGTTGTATGAATGTGGTTGGTCAGCATGACGTCAGGAACTGTGATGAAACCATGAATTCAGACGTCAGCAAATGAAGTCAGCCGTAGTTCTATAAATCAACCAATAAAGTGAAATCATTTGAGCAAGTGCTTTTCAGGAGGAAAGATGTGTACTTCTAACGATAAAGAATTCATCTTCGCAAGCTATTATCCAATAAATATATTTCAAACAAAACATGTGATGATTGGTATCAGTGCTAAAACATTTGACCCAGTGATTCGATTGGGCAAAGCAGAAAAATTTGGTGTACAACTGACCTGTGAAGAATGGCAAATATTGTGTTCACGAATCGACCAAATGAACGATTATTTTCATGATGAGCTAAATGTGACCATAGTCAAATCATTAGGCTCAAATCATGAAGTGGTGCTGCGTACAGTCCTCGAAGAGAAGATGGTGCTGTTACGTAAAAAGAGTACATTTCATGTCCCTCGCAACATGGTGTACCTAACACAAACGGAATGGAACAAATTCATCAGCGTATTCCAGTGTGTTAAACATGCAGTGGAAGTGTGTAACAAAACAAGTATATTCCTGAAAAAGTACTATTTTGAAAAATGTGTTATGCATATTGTACAACATGTATCTAGATATTGTGATGGTTGTCAACATCGTTCGTGGGTGCATACCTGTATTGATAAACAGTTTATTTGTGATCAAATGAACATTGAGTTTCCACCAATTGATATCGCATTAGACCTTAAAAGACTTCAATTGGAATTAAAATTATACGCTAAAGACAAACTAGTGCAAGAAGTTCAAAATACATTGTATCGACAATATCCAGAACCACTATCTGGTATGGATGTATGTGGAGTGTAATAAAATGATCCATTTCAATGAATTGTGTTTTTTTTCATTTCAAGTACAACCCCATGTTCTGACGTGTACTATTGCATCATGAAAAAAAATTTTGACAAAGGTTTTTGTTCTAAACAGTTCCGGTTCTTTACTAATGAGTGCACAATCTTTAAAAAAAATGTCAAACCAAACTTTCAAACAAAATTTTTGAAACGAAAAAAATTGGAAACAAAATTTTCAAACGAAAAAAATTTCAAACGAAAAATTTTAAACAAAAAATTGAAACAAAAAATTTACAAAAAATTTTAAACAAACAAAATTTTGAAACAAAAATTTCAAACAAAAAATTTTTTCAAACAAAAATTTCAAACCAAAAGTTTCAAACAAAATTTTGAAACAAAATTTTCAAACAAAACTTTCGAAAGAAAAATTTTTAAACTAAAAATATCACACGAAAAAATGTCAAACCAAAGTTTCAAACAAAAAATTCAAAAACTTTTTAAATGTTAAAACAAAGCTGAATTCAGCAAAGATTTGAAACTCATCAACCAATCAGATTGCACGAAAGATAGTGATCAACCAATCAGATTGCAGGAAAGATAGTGATCAGCCAATCAAATTGCATCAACAATAACTTTGCCAGTGTTGTAGCATGTATTCCCTTAAGACTGTGAGTCATAAGTTTCAATAAGGTTAGCTATGTATCCCTGTACACTACCTCATCAAGGTAAATCACGTGGTACAACGTCTTGCTTACGTTTATATTTGGCTGTAATAATCAATACCAATGACGCATTCTCAAATTATCCTACAAAGTTTCAATGTACCAATGTCCTGGACTCCTAATCCCATCATAGGTCAATAACTGATCACGTGATCACAATGATTTACCCAAAGAACATTTACCAATTATTGATATGACAATAAGAAATGTACCCCCTCCCAAAATTTAAGATTGGTACACAAATACACCTGTGTCTTATGAAAAAAGTAATAAATCCTGTACTTATTCAATAATAAAGCCGGTCAATAACATTTAAATTTTGAATATTTGGCCATAAGAGGAACACGAATGGGTCCTAGAAAACGTTTACCGAATTTTGTTATTTGATAATTCCCAAATTTAAAAGGGAACATAAACATATAAAGGTAATAAACCATATAACGTGCTAAATAGGTGTCAATAACCTCCGAAATTCGATTTTTGGTAGTTCTTTACCCATGAAAGGGAACGATGTGGACCATCCAAATTTATAGTGGTACATATTGAAGTCCTGTACTATGATACCAAATGCTTATATTAAAACAATTTCTAAAACCGAGTGGATGAGCCAAGATACCCCTCCCAAATTTTTCAAGGGGTGCGTCAATGTACCCATGTCTTATGATAGGAAATGAACCCATATACATGACCATATAACCATATAAGGTAATAGAACCCCATCAAAGGGAAGAAATTGGGCCAAAAACCAAACGCATGGTACAACATATTACTTATGTTTATATTTTAGTAATTTTTACCCATGAAAGGGAACAAGATGGACCACCCAAATTTATCATGATACATGTTGAGGTCATGTACTATGATACCGAATGCTTAAATTGGAAAATTTCCAAAATTTAAGGGGATATGGAATGGACTCCTATACATGATCATATAACCATATAAGGTAATAGGACCTCATCCAAGGGGATAAATTGAGCCAAAACCAAACACGTGGTTGTACTAAAAATTGACAATTTCGTACCCATCAAAGGAAACGTGGTGAACCACCCAAATTTATAGTAATATATATTAGGGTTCTATACTATAATACCAAACATGTAAAAAGGGGCAATTTCCAAAATTAAAGGGGTGGGCCAAAGTACCCCTCCCAAATTTTTAAAGGAGTGCACAAATGTACCTATGTCTTATGATAGGGAATAGACCCCTATACATAACCATATAACCATATAAGGTAATAGAACCTCATCCAAGGGGATAACTTAGGTCAAACCAAACACGTGGTACAACGTATTGCTTACGTTTATATTTTGGCAATTTGTACCCCTAAAAGGGAACGAGGTGGACCACCCAAATTTATCATAATACATGTTAGGGTCCAGTACTATAATACCAAATATATAAAATGAGCAATTTCTAAAATTTAAGGGGTGGGCCAAAGTACCCCTCCCAAATTTATAAAGGAGTGCACAAATGTATCTATGTCTTATGATAGGGAATAGACAACTATACATAACCATATAACCATATAAGGTAATAGAACCTCATCCAAGAGGATAAATTGGGCCAAAAGACCAAACACGTGGTACAACGTATTGCTTACGTTTATATTTTGACAATTTTGTACCCCTAGAAGGAAACTAGGTGGACCATCCAAATTTATCATAATACATGTTAGGATCCGGTACTATAATACCAAATGTTTAAATTGGGCAATTTCCAAAATTTAAGGGGTGGGCCAAAGTACCCCTCCCAAATTTTTAAAGGAGTGCACAAATATACCCATATCTTATGAAAGGTAATGGACCCCTATACATGACCATATAACTATATAGGATAATAACACCTCATCCAAGAGGATAAATTGGGCCAAAAACCAAACACGTGGTATAACGTATTGCTTACGTTTATAGTTTTGGCAATTTTGTACCCCTAGAAGGGAATGAGGTGGACCGCCCAAATTTATCACGATACATATTAGGGTCCTGTGCTATAATACCCAATGTTTAAATTGGTCAATTTCAAAAATTTAAGGGGTGGGCCAAGGTACCCCTCCCAAATTTTTAAAGGAGTGCACAAATATACCCATATCTTATGAAAGGTAATGGACCCCTGTATACGCCCATATAACTATATAAGGTAATAACACCTCATCCAAGGGGATAAATTAGGTCAAAAAACCCCGAAATTTGAATTTTTGGCAATTTTTTACCCCTAAAAGGGAACGACATAGACACCCAATACTGATAGAGGTACATACTATGGTCCTAGGGTACCATACCAAATTTTTAAATTGGTCAATTTCCAAAATTTAAGGGGGGGTGGTCCTATGTACCCCTGCCAAAATTTAGGGGGTGGGCCATCCAAAAATTTAAAGGGGTGCACAAATGTACCTATGTCTTATGAAAGGAATGGACCCCTATACATGACCATATAATCATATAAGGTAATAGGACCTCATCCAAGGAGATAAATTAGGTCGAAAACCAAACACGTGGTACAACGTATTGCTTACGTTTATATTTTGGCAATTTTGTACCCCTAGAAGGGAATGAGGTGGACCACCCAAATTTATCATGATACATATTAGGGTCCTGTGCTATAATACCCAATGTTTAAATTGGTCAATTTCCAAAATTTAAGGGGTGGGCCATGGTACCCCTGCCAAAATTTAGAGGGGGTGGTCCTAGGTACCCCTAGGTCATTGACCCCGGGCCACGGTCATTGACCTTTGACCTATGACGTCACAAAAATTTTTGCTGACTCGGCTAGCCATACGGGGACCCCTACTACTAATACAATAGCAGTTTCAGAAAGAACATGTAAAGCATATACCACATTATAATAGTTAGGCTACCAGTTGTGCACATTGTAATATGAATACATAGACACAGGTGTATATTTGTTATTCCAGAGAGGACATATTATTATTGGCACACGTACAAAACAATTGTGGAGTAAATTTAATTATGAGAAATAACAAATATGCACGTAAAACGTTTTGTTTTTGTGTACGTCTGAAGTCCCGGGTAGCACAGCCACGTCATTAACACGTTTTTTTTGGGGTTCGAATTCAAAATGACGTCTTTTGAAAATTTGGAACGTCTTTATCACGTACGAAAATGGTAAGAAAAATGACATGTCAAATTGACCTAAATTTTACGTGCTTATGACGTGCCAGTACGGTACAAAGAATCACGTCGAATATCACCAGAAATGGACGTCTTTTTTAGGTGCTAAAAGCGCGGACGTTCCCCGTAAAGTAACTGCAATTTGATCAGTGAATGATGGGAATCGTGAGCCATTTGCAGAATTGTTATGATGGAATTCTGTTAAAATAAACAATGTGTTTTGTTATTGAAGAACTATTGCCTGATGGTAATCCAATTATAATACCCCACCACATCTGGGTCACCACACAGAAATGTGTCCACTCGTTTCGAACAAGCACTTATAACAGGAGAACAACCTCAAAATACGTGATGTTTGTGAAGATAAAGACACCTGTGATAAAGGTCAGCTAGAAGACAAGTAAGTATAATTCCTATCCTGTTCCTATCTAGGTGTATTATGTGTAAGATTCAGCAGATTGAGTATTGTAATTATGAAGATTAGCTCCCCTCATACAGCATTACCTAGGGTTTGTTATTACAGTGTATTAAAATACCGTAGAAAGAACGAGGGTACCTCCATCAGCTTAACTTTAACAGACGCCTGTACCAAATTAAATACTTTAGGTAGAATACTATATAAAATATTAATAGTGAAGTTAGCAAAATGATAATGTATGTGTATAAATTTAATAAACCGTATATGGGTGTGAGTATGCATGGAAAAGTATGTCATTGTGGGGTGAAGTTTTACTACACTGATCCATAGATTGTAAAATATACGAAAAAATTTGGACAAGTCTTTAATTTGCCCATTTCATGTCGAGAACAGGACCACCCAACCTCCGCGGGGCTTCTAGCCCCTTCCTACTACTATTACTTATACAATTGATCCGTATAATAAAGCTGCACGCATTGTGGAATACGTGCTAAGGCGGAAGACAGCTGGATGCAAGCAAAGAATGAGATGACAGTAAGTTGAGGCCTCCTTAAGTAAATCTGCAAGCACGAATGGAGCTTCTGATTTACCTCATGCTCTGCTAAAAGAAATACATTGTTCTAACCTGATATGAAACTAAGAAATATGTCAAAATTTGGTAGAACCGTCTGCTCGTGTAAAGCCCAAAATTCATTTCAATTTGCTGTGTACTGACAGTAGTTACTTACATTCACACTTTCATTCCTTGACAAAAATATATTTCACATCGTATGTTACCTACGAATTTTCTGTAAGGTGAACCGTCTGCTCGAGTGAACCCCTTTGAGAAATGATCCTCGGTAATGATTACAATACCAATCGTTTATGACTTCAAAGGTAGAAACAACGAGCCTTATGGAAGTTCTAACCCCTTCGCTCACTCAGTTATGTTTTTTTTAGCCTTTTGTAACACTAGTGGTTTAAATCTAGACAAAAATGCACAAATTCGATGTATAGTTGATACACTCGTTTGTTAAAGTAGTGTCCCCATTGTATATGTGCATAATCAGTGGGAAGATATTACCCCAGTTGAGAGCACTCTCAAACCGCGACCACAGTCCTGTTGCACCTACGCACCCTCACAAGACACTTGGCGACCGTAGCTGTGCCACAAAATTGGGTGTGGGAATCATAATAATGTACCGGGATTTTGACAGTGTTCGAATATTTTGTTCATTGATTGAGTAGAGAGCTCCCTCGTATTTTAGGCTCTTGTGTCAGCATATGAGGATTTATACTGATCAATGATGCCACCGAATTTCAAGAAAATATATACCAACTCAATTAAGTATCTTCTACATGACTACCTTATTATGAGTTCCACTGCTAATCGTGCAACGATTCAAAGAAACCAAATCTCTTATTAAGGATCCCTGGTTGTGGGCTGGCGGTGGTCCAAGTCAGATGTATTTAAGCGAGCTCTTGACACAGGGAATATCCTGCTAATATTTATGCGTGCATTAAAAATGGAACTCTCTTTGGGTCAAAAACCTGCTTTCAGGTAGAACACCACATCCTCATCATTAAAAAGAAATGAAATTAAATAATTTCACACTCCAGGATAAGGCACCAAGGCTAAGGACAATGGTGATAATGAAAACTGAAAAATGGTGGTATGAAGAATGTGGGAAATTTGAAGAAAACGGGAGAATGTCGTGAAAACTAAGGCACACGGTGTTTGTCCACCGCAAAGCCCATTTGGCACGAGCTGAGATCGAACCAGGGACCCCACGCACTAGAAGTGAACGCTCTACCACTGACGCACTGCAGCCCCATCAGTAAAAAGAACCATACCTCATTGCTTCGGGGCTTACATATCTGCTGCCGCCAGAAGGAAGCTCTGTACACAACAGGGGCGGATCCAGAGGTGACGACTGCCACTCCCAGAGTAGGATATTTAAAAATAAATAAATAAAACCCATCCCACAGTTGGACCTCTTTATTTTTTCAAACTTGTATTAAAAATCTAAGATATATATATATATATATATATATATATATATATATATATATATATATATATATATATATATATACGTTGCAGAATTAAAATGAAGCAGTACATAGCAAGAAATTACTTGCCTTGGTGTTTTTGCTCCGAAAATGTCCACCTTCAAAACCTTAGGTAGTCTTTTGTGTTATTTGTTTTCAAGATGCTATATTTTGTGTTCTCACTCCGTTCTCAAATCTGATCCCTGCTTCGTTAACAACGGGCAGACAATAATCCATAAAATCTATCTGTCCACAAGTTTGTCAATATTTATTTTAGGTATCTTTGCATTTAAGAAGTAACCATTCCCGCTCTGTGGTTAGGACGATTTTGGACTCGTTTAATATATAAATTTAATTTGGAACGAAATTGGAGCAGTATTGGTAATGCATGTGCAAAACAAGAAATTGTTTCATTAGAACAGTTTGGGTAATCTTTTCTGTTCATTACGACCTTAAATTTAACTTTTAAAGGTAAGTACAGGATGAATCGGATGTAATTGTTTTCCTTGTAGCATGGTATTCTTGTAAAATATTTTTTCTTCGCACCATCCTTAACGCTGAAAATATCCAGAACAGACAGCATGTGAAATTTATGTCTGATATTTTCCTGCCAACTCATTTTCCTTTCTATATTCTCTTAGGTTTTTTTCAAATATAAAATATAGCAAAAAGCTCACTTTACTGTTTACAAGAAATTAAACTGCTACATTTAATGTTAAATATATTTAGTCGTTGTAATAAGCCTAACTCTAAATACATGTTATTTGCAAAGATAAGACTTGTATGTACTCCCACTCTCCAGAGTGTGTGGCCAATGCTCGTGCAAATAACAGTAGTCATTGATGCCGGTTTGATCACAAACCCCAACCATCGCAGTAGGCTAAATCTCCCAAAAAATCTAGTTTAAGCACACCTTTTGACCATCGTTTCCTCTCCAAGTGTCATTGATACCAGTTTAAGCACACACACCCTCCCAGTACTTTTCGCAAATATTATTTAACACAGAAGGTTAGCACAAATACAATTCTAAAATGAGATTGAGTAGGGTGTTTTGCGCATAGTCTATTATGACATATACAACCATAAAATACTTACATCTAAAACTACATTACACTATACTTAATTACATTTTTACTCTATCCCGTAATGTCCTCCTTTCTGTTTATAACTTATGAACCATCTCCCGTGTGCCTATAACTTTCAGCTAGTTATAACAAAAATGAAATAACTATTTTGGAAATTTTATATTTAATAAATCATGAAAAAGTGTGTTTTTTGTGGTGAATTGAAACAATACCAAGAATTTGCTCGAAATGGAAATACAAGACGAGACGAGTGTAAAGCATGCTGGAATAAAATGAACAAACAAAATGATGAAACAGAAAAATGAGCCGTATACTTCTAATGTTGTAAATCATGAACAATTATATGAAGAAGAATTTACAGACTTACAAAACGAACTGAATGATATCAAAGTAATGGTTTTAGAATTTTACTTCGACTATAAGAATGGAAGATTTCAACTTGATGAAAGAGCAAAATATCATCTTTATAAAATAAACGAGCTGTGGAATAATGCTTTGCCCTACAAGAATTTTGACAGGTATTTCAGTTTTAAGAAACATCATATCTTTATCAATCATATTAATAAAAACAAGTGGAATGATTATATAAAGGCATGTTTAAATGGAGGGTAAGTATGATGCTTTATTCACATTGGGAGTAAAGATAAATAAACTAATGTTTTATGAAATTACTCATAAAACCTTTGTATCTAAAATTACCTTAATCTAATTTAGCACTTCTATTCGTTGTGTTTCTCTGTCTTGTCTGCTCTTAGTATATTGATCATACAACTCTTTTAACTTGGGAATCAAATTTTCTTTACTTAATCCTATCTTATAGTGGCCCCAAGCTAGAGTATGTATATCACCATTTAATATATATCTCTTGTCATAAGCACTTAAAGCTATCTTTGTTTTCTTCTACGGAGAATACATTATGCTTTTTACTACGAATATGATTTGGCATTTTATATAACTCTTTCTTTTCGAAAACACAGTTCTCATAATCAACAAACGATAAACCTATTATAACTACAGTTTTCTTTATACCCTTTACTTTTCTAATCGGGTTATTCTGATCTCCCCCTTTCTTTTTAATAGCATACATTTTCTTTATTTTAGACCGACAACCTTCTCCATTACAACACCTTTCAGTTCGTCTTTAAATTTTCCTAATTCCTTTTTATTAACTAATTTCAATCCATATGTGTTGTTTTCTTTATTATCAGAGGTATCTAAATATTCATATATATATATATATATATGTCATATCTTCGTAAAAGTCTTCTGTTTCTATATGTGCTATAACAGAATCAGTATCAGTCATTAACAATTTTACATTGTCTCCATATTTCTTTTTCAAAACATTGTAGTAAAAATCATCAAACATATTTTAGAGATATATAATACTGCCATCCACACATAGATAGGTTTGTTAAATTCAATTTTAGTTTTATACATATGAATAGCAGCTAAATTCTCAGAGAATATCGTTCTATTTTTGAAGCTAGGTTTAGCTACTAAGTCCTCTAACAAATTTTCATTATGTACTAATCTTATATTTACTGTTTTTCTTATATTTTCCACAGTGTTACCAAAACAGCATTATTAGCCAACTTATAAAAATCCTTCTCAAATTCATTCTTTGCTTGTGACCGTATTTTAGTGTTTAGATCTACATATTTCTTTAACCAGGTGATTGTTATATGTTATTACCTTATGTATTTTTAAGCTTCATTCCTTGTGACAAATAGAATTTAAGGTTTTGCTAGTGTAGTATATAATGCTCTTTATCATAGAGTTGTCAATAACTTGGAAAGCTTTTTGTTATTAATGTAGTTTTCTGGAGCTAAGGGAAAATCTGAATGTTTATTATGGAGTTCCTTTGGATATTCTAAAATATAACCATCTTCAGAATCATCTTTTGTTTCTAGTATTGCTTTTGCTAAGTGTTTGTAATTATACTTATTAACATATATCCATTGAAAACCTCCATACGGCGTGTGATGATTCATCGCCCAATCATACTCGTTATTTGCATCCATGTAAATTAAATAAGAGCTTATTTTCTTCTTGTCAAATTTATCTAAGTATTTATTATTAGCAACTGCATATCGATTTGAACATTGAGAGATTCCACCCCTTATACCTTTCTCTATAAATAGTAATTTGTCATAGTCAGTCAATAATTTTAATTTTTGTTTTGTCATCTTTAACATTGCATCCCAGAAAAAAAAACAGGACCGGTAAGATACCACGCTGGATCTAGTTTATATGTTTTAAGAGCTGTATCTCTGAAATTTTCAATATTGTCTGTTAGTTGAAGAACATCTGTCTTATTATAAAATTGAGTATATTCACTTAGTGTTTTTAAATTAAATTCTTTATAGAATTTTACATGATGGTCGTAACGCTCAATACTCACTTCCTCTCCAGTTCATATATTTCTAAATTTGTCTCTAGATAATGGAGCTGCTTCTTTAGAATCTAACTTATCTTTAGAATCAACGAAATCATATGGATAATCCCCTTTAGAACGAACTAATTCAAGCTGATTCTTTGGGAAAAACGTTGATGTTTCTCGAAATTGTTCTAGCTTTAAATTCTTTGTTAACTCTGCTAAGCCTTTTAGTAAAAATCTGAATGAATTAATGAATCTTAACTTGATAGATCTATCTTTTCCTTTTGCACCTTTCTACCGAACCGTGTTTTGAAAATGTAATGTAGTTTTCTTCAGTGTTAGCCATTACATCTATTTTTTCTTTCTCATTTCCACCTCCTAAACTTTTTATAAATAAATGCGCATCATACCAAGAGAAATTGTAGAAATATACAGGAATAAATCTTGGATTTCTATATTTTATATTACAATAAGAATGAGGAGCACCTCTAAATTTACCTGTTAAATGATCATGATCATATACTTTCGTTTTCCATGCGTCTCTATTATTTTTAAGCTTTTAATATTTTTCTTACATTCTACTAGGACTTCTTTTGTCTCTTTTCACTGTTCACTTATCTCTGTTATGCTGTCATCCTCCTCGTCCTCTATGTTCTTATTTCAAGTGTATAGCGCCTTCTTTTATATTTTTCTTTAAATACTCAATTTTAATCTTTAAGCTTTCTATCTTCTTTACTAATAAACGTGGCAGAGCTTCAAGACTTCCTTCACAAATATGGCATATTGTTGCTGTTTCATATATCTCTTCTTCTTCCTCAGATAATACAGTCATAGGTGTATAAGTATCACATATTTTTGCTAATTTGATTGTTTCTTCTGTTAAGCTTTTTATAAGCTCATCACCTACTTTATCCCCTTTGTATTCTACTGGTTCACTTTTATAAGAACCCAAAGTGCTTTTTACGTAGTAAGTAAAACTATTAGGTTCCTGTAGTTGATAAGCGTTTGAGTAGGATTTTTCAGGATCAGGTTGACATGCACTTATTCTTTTTAGTATTGATTCTAAGTCTGCTATTATTGTGAATGAAATTCTTAAAGAACGCTTATCATTTACAAATTCTAATATCTTATTCCACTCTCTAGGCAAAATGATCTTAGCAGCAGAATGTAAACCACAGTATTCTTCATGCTGTTTTAATAATTCTTCTGATTCAAAATTCTTAGCTAATCATCCCTCACATAAAACTGTCTTATGTTCGTTTTTTGTTATTTGACTTCTCACAAGTTTCCATAAATCTTTAATCAGACAGTAATGTGTTTTATCCCTTTTGTTTAAATATAAAAGACGAATATGATTTTGCTTTCTAACTTTGGGTATTCTAAGTGGGTAGATTTTTTCATTATTATCCACAGTAAAATCACTGATAGATATATTAGCTCTATTTTCAAATTTTGCTATATCAGTAATTTGTACAGGAAAAGGAATATCTTTAAAATATTTATCAAATTCTTGCTATTATTTAGGAACTTTTTGTGAATTTCTATCAACAGGATGTAGAGCACACCATAAGAAGCATTTTTGGTCTTTGTTTTTAATGTTAATGCATGCCATTCTTCTTTGAATTGTTTCTGGAAGTTCTATATATGGTTCTGGAAGTTCATTACTACATATTTGTTAATTCTTAGCTCAAGATAGTCAACAGAATGCAAATTACAACCTGAACACTTTCCTTGAAACTCTTCCATCTCTGCCCTAATGTTTCTAGTTGCATGTTTATAATACTCATTTAGATCAGTGAATTGAAGTGTAATTTCATTTCGTCTTTTAAAATTATGTTCTCGAATCTGCTTATCTCTTTTGAAGCTGCATGTAAATAACATATTAACCTTAAGTGCATTAACATGTTTAAACCCATTTTTTTATCCTACTTTTAACTGGTTTGCTAATTGATCGTAGGAATTTGAAAGGATCTCTATATCCACCTGTGCTTTTTTATTTTGAAAGTATGTAATCTATATATAAATGAAGTTTATTTTAGCTCAACATTTATATTCACTCTTTTAGGCTTCGGTTCTTCAAATATCTCTTGTTTAAATGGAAACAGTTTTAAAGCTTTTTTCCTACCTAATCTCTCAGGTTTTGGTTTCTCCAAGATGTCTTCTTGCAACGGAAATGTTCGACTAAAGCTTAACCTGTTTTGCTCATCTTCATGTTCTTTAATGGACTATCAGTTATGCTTTTCTTAATTTGGAATAACCTTTTATCCCCTTTCCTTTAAATAAGTTTTTTAATTAAATAAAACTTCTACTGTTTGTTTAACTAAATTACTCATTATTATTCTCTCTTTTTTATTATACAAAAATCATTTTAATGATTTTCTTTATCTTATACAACAGTTAATATTCATGTGACGTAGGAAATCTCGATGTCTATTAGCATAATTTTTAAAACATGGGTTCCATGATAATAACCCATCAAAATTATTACTGATATAATAAAAGTTAATTAATTTTTTTCTATAATATAAATTCCTTGGTGTTTCTACATCTGTGAATACTCCCCATTCAACTTTGTTTTTATTATATCATGAATGATTCAGACAGTTTATTAGTTCTATTATCATGATATTCTACTATTATTCCCCAATCTATCTTGTCAGCATATTCCCTCATAATAGCCTCTGGTAACTCTTGATATGATAAAACATAAAAGTAAAATCTATCATCATAATCTCTTATAAAATCTTCTGAAAGACATTGATACGATGATATTAGATCAAAGTTAAATTTATCACCGTATCTTCTCATCCAATCTTCAGACAAATTACCTCTAGAAATTTTATCCCACTGTTCTTCAGTTAACGTTTTTACTATATAAGAAGGAAGATCCATAGCATTAGACTTTAATATAAAACGCTCTAGTTCTCTATTGTTTTCTGTTGTTGATTTTTTTTAAATAAATGATCTAGCATGTCTAATGATTTACTAAAATTAATTTTGTTTTCGATATTTTAATAATTACATACGTTGTCAAATAAAGGCTTAAAATCAAGTATAGATATCATACCTTTGATTATAGAAAATAGAAGAATATTAATCATTTTCGTTATCTAATACAACAGCTAATACCCATTGTGACATGGAAAGCAAGGTTTTTCTTAGCATATTGTATTATGACAGGGCTTTAATGGAAATAACCCATCAAAGTTAATAATTATCTAATGAAAACTAATTCATTTTTATTATTCTTCTTTCAAATTTACCTCTTCACCATCATTTTTAGGCTCAAGTTCCTTGTCACTATCCCTATTTGATTCTGGTGTATATCTTTCTAGTACTCCACTCTCGTTCCTTTAGTAACATTTCCTTTTCTTTTAACAATATCAGTTTTTCTAATAAGGCTTCTATTAGTTTGAGATCATTATGAAGAAGTTTAAATTGGTGGTTAATGAAATCGCAATACTTTTCCATGTTTATGATGTAGAAAATTTTTAACTATTGTTATGAGCCTACCTTTTATGACTAATTACCATAAAAGACAAATATATTAAACTACGGCTCTAACCATTTATTGTCTTAATCAGATGTTAACCGATCATATAAACAATCAATTTCTTTAAAGAAACCTTATTCTGATAGATATGTGTAAAACTCATTACCCTTACCTTCAGGAATATCTAGTTCTTGTTACACTAGATTGAATAACTTAATACTGTTAAAATCTCCAAACCTTTAGTATATTTTCTCACGATTTCGATATTTTTCTTGCGCTTCATTAAGTGGCTTATATAGGCTTCTCTTTTGTCATCTGAAAGCATAATAAGGGAAAGGATCATTAAGTTTGTTCTGCTTGTATATAATTAGGCAATTATATTTTGAATCATCGTCTGTATATGGTGCTGCAATTTCTTTAAGTCCTCGTTTCGAATCCCTAATCTTTCCATTGATTGTTCAATTTCTTCCACTCTTGATTCTAATTTTTCAATGTCTTCTCGGTATTGCTGAAAGTGTTGTGTGAAGTAATCTTCAATGATATCATAGAACTTGTCATAGAAGTCTTGTGATATCCAAATGGCAATGGAGAAATATCTTCTTGTATACATATGTTCCTGAAATAACCAAGGTCCATTCTCTGTCTCCTCCTTTTAATAGGTATGTAGAAAATCAACTTCCAGAATTCCGGGAGTTGAGTTTCTCATCATAGTGCTTTATTAGTTCTTTTGATTGTTTATTTTCTAGCCAGTGATCAAACCTCTTACTATCATCTTGGCATAACTCAGTAGCGTTGAAATATCGTGTACTCTTATCTATAATCAATTTGAAATCACTAAAAATACCATACCAATAATTATCTTTAATCTGTTCGTAGCAAATAGAGTTTAAACTAAGAGAATTTTCCATAGTGCTCATATTGTACAGAAAATAATTTTGTAACTTTATTTTCCTCGTTATTTGCAAGTTTTATTTCGTAAGTTGCTTTAATGAAGTTCCTACAATAAGAAGGATAAAGTTTTTTTGTAATAATTGATACGTTTTCTAACCAGCTATCATAGCACTTGTCACAGAAGTCTTCTGATGCCGAAATGAAAATAAAGATATTTTTTGTATACATATGTTCGTGAGATAACAACATTTGTTTCTGTATTTCCGCCACTCTTTACTAGACAATTAGATTAACTCTATGATTAGAGGAATCGCTCATTTCTAGATCGTAGTAACATTCCATTACCAATAGTTACCTTTAATCTGTTACAACATATCTCATTCAAACTTTGATCCACATTAACTTTTTATGGTTATTATTCAATAAAAGACAATTTTTTATATTTACATTACATTACTTTTATCTATCCAGGTATTATGCGAGTCATCAAATTCTAGTCATTTAACGTATTCGTCTTTATGGTTCGTCTTTAGTAGTTCTGGTTCGTAGAATATACCTTGCACATCTTCTTCTTCTTCTTCTTCTTCTAAATCTTTAATTATATACGTAGGGGGATTAGATGAAATAACTTCGCTAATACCAAATACTTCTGTTGACCAATTAGGCGTATATCCTTTCTCAAATAACACTTTCGATTTATTATACGAACATAATCATGAATCTTATGCTTCGACTTAACATGCTTATATTCTTTTTGATACACCTTTTTCCAATAATGTTTTCTCATTCTTCTTGTTAACTTCTATAGGCCTCAAACCAATTGTTCTATAAATCTGATTATTATATTTGCTAATTAGTGTTGGTAATATCTGTATCAATTTATAATTTCCTTGTGTTGTAAACTTCTTGCACATGTTTGGTTTAAGTGTTTTATTGAATCTCTCAAAAACAGAAACTTTGTTACCACTATAGGTTGAGTAATGATTAATCTTATTTTCCTCCATCAACTTCTTAAATTCTTTATTGTGAAACTCTTTTCCTTGAACAGTTTGTAAGTTACTAGGTTTTCTCGTTCTTAATATGGATTCAAATGCTTCTCCAACATTCTTTCCATTCTTATTTTAAACAGGAACTGCAAACGCATATTTTGAGAATACATCTATAATCGTTAGCAAATACTTATATCCTTTGATTAACTTGGAAACACCTTTTAATACTAACTAACCATTTTTACAATATCTGCTTGCCATAAATCATATATACCTTTAACAATAACACTTAACTTAAAATATTTTTTCCGGAAGGTTTGTGAATTTCTTCTATAATGTCTTCTCTAATACCTTTACCTTCTTCTTGTCAATCTTTCTTTTTAACGAATTGAGATTTAGTAACACCACATTCAGAACAAATACATTTCTTAATATATCTTCCATTTTTAGGTTTCTCTACTCTAATGGAATTTTTCTTCGTATCTGTTGTTTTCTTACATTTAACACAAAAATCCTGTTTATTATATAGAAATTTAAAATTCATTATTACCTAATACTGCACTCCTAACATTATCAATATCACTTGATTTGTTTTCATCTTCTCTTACTATATACATAATAAGCATAAATAATATGCCTTGTTTCAAACCAGAATCTTTGGATGGTCTAATTGTTAAGTGATCATTTATATTAAAGTGTAATGGAAAACTTTCAACTAGAGTGTTCTGCAGAGACTGTTTTAATGTTACAGCATCTTGTTTATGGATAACATTAGATACATTAACCAATCCTTTATTCTTAAAATCAACCCAGCATGTATTATTAGATGTAAAATTTCTTCTATTTTTATTTTATATTCTCTAAGCTCTTCTTTCCTAACAAACGCTTGTAATAGCATCTTATTGCTTTCCTTACTTTTAATGTTACCAAAAATATTCATATTTATTCTATACCAAATGTTTTTTTACGAAAGGTCTCTTTCTACATACATTATGACAAACAAAAATTGTCCTTCTTCCATAGCAGAATATTTATTTGGCTTAATCGTAATTATATCTTTCTTGCTAAAGCTAAAAGATAACTCTTCAATCAAAGTATCGTCCAAATATATATCTAGAAAATATCGTCCCTTTCCGGCATTAACGTACTAAGCGACAGTTTTTTCGAAATTAACTTTTTTTTCAGTTTTTGGCTCATAATTATAAGGCGCATCGAATGGTCTAATCGCCATGTCTCTATCTTTAACCGTTGCCGAGATAGCTATACCGCTTACACGGGTGTAATAATATTTGCTGGAGGCAGAAATGTCAACACTCAGTCGTTTGTATTAGCATAAATGTTTACGATGAAATGAAGATACTGACTTGTAGTCTACATTGTTTCAAACACCAAGTTATTTTAGTGCTTGGAGCAAATAAATGTGGTATGAACATGATTATTACAGTATTTCATGGCAAAAGTGTAGATAGCGACAGCTTGAAGTTGGTTCTGAGTCGCTTGAAACAATTTTGATGTAATGATATCAATGATTTCCAGTATTTGTTGCAGTTTTATTTACCTGCTAAGAACAAATACGTTTCCTTACAGCAATTTTGTTATCTTAAAAATATACGTAAGAGGCTCTCAGCCTCACTTCTGAAGTAAACGGTAATATTGTTATAGCTACTTACTGCTATTTTACTTACATTAATATTGTATAACGTCGTATAGTACATTCTAAGGTTTCGTTTTTCGGTGCAAAAGTTGTTCTTCGAAAACTTCCGAACTTGCACAATGGTCCACTTTTTACAACTTCATAGCGCCTATTAAATAAAATATATTGTTTTGCAAACAAGCAAGGGGGTAGGAACTAAGAGTTTTTACGCTTGGCGTTTGCATTTTCCCGGTAGACTGTAAATGACAATTGTATTTCAATCCAAGCAAGACGAAAACAATGGTAAGGTTTGAAGCAAATTTTAGGAAGTTTTCACAATGATTGCGTTCCCTTTACTGTATGGTTTCAGATATCAATTACCTAACATCATCTCACTAAATAGAAGGCTAAAATAATCAATTTCGTTTTCGTTTATAATAAATTTAATAATTTCAAAACTCGTCAACAAAATAGGAACATAATTAAAATCCTTGCTTCGTAAACAACAAGCTTCTCGCAGACAGTACATGTAACGGCATTCTTTGTGTGAATATAAGCCTAGTGATGATAATTGTTGTCGGGCAGAAAAAACTATTGCTGTAGCTTATTGCTCATTTCTGCTGATTCTTCGTTTTTGTTCTCTGCCAGAAGTGCCAATGATTGAAATCAACTAAAGGCGCATGCTCCAGACTGATTTATGGTATCGATAATTGACATAGTTTGATGGATAAACATTAATACTATTAACTGAAGTGTCTAAATGCTGCTAAAAGAGAAAAATACGAGTATCGCAGAACTGACTCCCTACTCAAAATATTTCCTGGAACGAACTTGCGGTGCTTTTCGGCTTAAACCTCCCGAGTAGAACAAAAGTATTTTTCGTGAACGTTGAATTCTAGTTGTCAATTTTTAATCTACCTCGATCAACAGAAAATAATACGCTGGCAAGATAAACTAAAATGGAGGAAAGGTTTTAAACGTTAAATTCAGCTGTAGAGAGCTTTGTGTTTCTACAACTTAATTTATAATTCGTGCTATTATTGAAACAAGACGTAATATTTGAAAGAAATTTATAGGTTTTCCACCGTTAATTTTCGATTTTGTTTATTTTGCACGTGCAGTGCTGTTTTCTGTAGCTTAGGTGTAAATAGTGGGCCTAGGGGGCATAATCCCCACCTAAACCAAAGTCTAGAAAATGCCTAGGAAAATCAAAATTCATGAAAATAATTATGATTTTCTTACATTAGTTGCTACAAGGTGCTTCCACTTATACAAAATATTTTAACTAAAGCCAGAAATAGACATTTAAACTGAGATTTTGTTTTTCCTATTGAATAAGTTTATATTAAGAACTATTAGAAATTATTTATTCATTGTTTTACAGCAACTTTAGTAATTCAATTATACAAAGACACCTTTGATCGGGCATTACATAGCTCCGACATGACCCTATCCATCCTAGACTCGCCTGCTAGAATCGATGTGCCTATAATCTGCGGGAAACTACTGTCAACATACATGGCTTGATATTCACCGTAGTAGAGTGAAGATTTTTTAAAAGAATATCTATGGGTCTTAGAATATTAAACTTTGCATTTAAAACGTTGAGAAGATCGTTGAAAAACAAGACATTTTTCGCTTAATGAACGATTATCAAACTTACGTGAACATGTTTTTCAGTATGTAATAAACTTCCTGTGTACAACTGGATGAAAGTCAAGGTAAAATATGAACAATCACTATAAGTGAGTTCTAAACTTCCTATCACTGACTTGGAAAGATATAAAACAATATCCCGGTTTCACGCACTGAAAATCACGTAGGACGTAAATAATTAATTATTTTTAGGATGTCTCTATGTGTGGTTGTAGTTTATGTTTGTCCAATCTCCGGAAATTCTTATTTCAGCGCAGCTTTTTGTATTAGGTAACACTGTTCAGCTTACGGAATGGTGAAAGAATCGTTTAAAAGTCAGTAAAAATGTTATATAAAACATTCCTATTGTTGACAAGTTATTAGGAGTGATTATTTTATACACTAAGACTAAATGATCACTACATTAGGAACACCTATCTAATAGCGTATTCGTTCACCTTTCTGGGTAATCAAAGCATTCAAACGCTCATGAATAGATTCCTCAAGGTCGTATCAAGGTATTGTAATGATCGTTCTGTGCATATAAAATCTAGCTGTTAAGAAAGGTTTCTTTTAGTAACTAATTAACAATGTGAATCAGCTCTGGCTTTTCGGAAACTAAGGATCAGGCGGAGAAGAATGGAGGGCAGGGATCTGGAAAGCCAGTGGCTCTGGCCTTACAGAAAGTGCCATCCCGGCATTTCCCTGTTAAGACAGGAATATCACGGAAATCCTCAGTTTGGATGACCGTCTAGAACAAGGTTCGTGCTCACGTTTGACCTATCCAATGCTGTTGCCCCTATCCCACCGGCCAGGTGACAAATTGTCAATGTCAATTATATAAAACTTAAACCGATTTCAAAGAGCGTGATAAAAATAGCAGAGTAAAATTTTCCTAAAGCTTCGACTACCACGTGCCTACTACTACCACGTAAACTTTGATGCCAATTGAATTAAAAGCTACCTAATGTATTTAATGATGTAAGATTTCTGCCAGCTTCAAAAGTCAGCTTTATTTAGTAGGCTGGAGGTAATGTTATTCAAAGCTTTTAAAACTATTACTTTGCACTTCACTTACCAACAATATTACTTTTATCAGATTCTTAGGTCGGTTTACTTTTTCTTTCTCTTTTTATGCTATTTTCTGCTTGCAGTTTTCCTGTGGGAGGAAGATTTTAAATCTAACCAAACAGCAAGTTGAAGAACAAGTCATGAAGCCGAGGGTACCAAACGATTCATATTCTAATATAGTTAACTGTTCGAAGAGTGAGATCATGAAAATTGGGGACTTGCCTAGAGCAGTGGAAGTGGCCCTAGACTAGGATGAGAAGAAGGCTGAATAAAGGAAGGAAAACCCAAACAAGCATCAGAAGAGAGTACCAATGGAAGATATCCTAAACCTGGATGAGAACAAGGTTGAAGAAGGGAAGGAAAACCCAAACAAGCATAAGAAGAAAGTAGGAGTGGAAGATACCCTAAAGTCGGATGAGAAGAAGGCTGAAGAAGGGAAGAAAACAAAAATAAGCTTCAGAAGACAGTAGCAGTGGAAGATACCCTAAACCCGGATGAGAAGAACACTGAAGAAGGGAAGAAAACCTCAAACATCAGGGGACAGTAGCAGTGGAAGAGACCTAAACCAGGATGAAGAGAAAACTTAAGAAAAAAAACAAAGAAGTATCAGGAGACAGTAGCAGTGGAAGGGACCCTCAACGAAGATGAGGAGAAGACCGAAGAAAGGAGGGAAAACAAAAACAAGCATTATGAGACAGTAGTGGAGAAAGACACCCAAAACCCGAATGAATAGAGGACTTCAGAAAAGAGATGAGAAAGATATGAACATTATTTCGCTGAGAAACGGAACTTGGGAAAAAGAGAAAATTTGGGACTGAGCTATTTAGACTATTCCTCTGACGAAAATATCATACCTAACCAGGCTTGTCCTTCCGAAAACTCAACAGATTGGTCGGACACAACATCAACCTCATCACATGAAGATATATTATATATTAAGAGAAAAAGGGTTTCAGCAAACTCAACTGCAAAGTCGAATTCAAGTGATGGTTACAATGAGGAAAGCGGTGCTAGGAAACGGAGGAAGATTGTAAGTAGAAAGATTACTTTTTCACCAGAAAAGAACATCGTAGGGGAAAAGGGATTGAGAATTAAAAAGAAAACTCCTCAAAAAGAGATAGAAAACGATTAAAGCAAAATGGTCCTACAACAAAAACAAGCATCATAGAATGGAGAAGAAACAAATACAACAACACAAATGCAAGTCTTGCCCAAATAAATGTTCAGATATTCCGGAAAAGAGGCGCCAATCCTTATTTAGACACTTGTGGTCTTTAAAACCGAATGATCAAATTAATTGGATCTTAGGAGCAATCAGACAAGTTCCAGTGAAAAGAAGGAGGATTCAGGGAGAGAGCCCACGGGCATATATTTTCAGTATTTTATTAACGAAGGTGAAGACTATAGAAGAGTTTGTCTTCAATTCTTGCTCTCAACATTAGATATCGCACAAAGGTTTGCGAATTACACTGTTACACAATCCACTGAAGGCTCAGCAAAACCCGGTGGTCGAGGACGCCACTCAGTTCGCCTCAATGCGACATCCGAGCGTGAGGTGCAACTCGTTGCTGAATTCATTCAATGACTTTCTGCAGTGCCTTCCCACTTCTGTAGAAATAAAAAAACACGACTATATCTTCCCGAGGATATCAAAAACGTCACTTATCTCTATATGACATACTCACGTGCAATGAACGAAGAAGGAAACATTCCTCTGAGTGAAAGAGTTTTTCAGGATATATTTAACTCAAAATTGAACCTTGGGTTTCATAAAGGACAAGGACAAGTACCCAAAAAGGACAAGTACCAGAAGTGTATCACATTTACCAAAAAGACAAACGTAACCCAAGAAGAGAACGCTAATTACACCTGACAAATTGAAGATAAAGAAGTAACTAAGGCTCGTTTCAAAAAAAAGGCAGAGTTTGAGTGATAGTCAGGAAGGAAGCACTTGTCACGAGTTTCGATTTGCAGAAAGTTTTGAGCGTACCTCATAGCGATTCATGCTTTTATACTATACACGAAAGTTTTCCGTATACAATCTCTCGATATATGAATCGAAAAACAGAAATTCATACAATTATGTACGGGATGAGAGCGAGGTAAACGAGGTTCGAATTAAATCACTTCAATCGTTGCGAGCTATATATAGATGTAGTGGACGAACGAGATAATGTTTCAACTCTAATCCTGTATTGCGATAATTGTGCCAGTCAATACCAAAATAGAAATATTTTGGCCAAGTTGAAATATGAACTTGCAACGAATCCAGATCAATTATTTGGTACCGGGTCACACATATATGACTGAGGAAAGTGTGCATAGTTAAATTGAGAAATCATTTCATAATCAAAAAATTGAAAGTCCTTCCGAGTGGCCGAGTGGATTACCGTCTTGAGAATGGCAAGAACAAAGCCACATCGATATAATTTTGAATTATTGAAGCATGATTCTATTAGAAATTCGTCAACTTTGGCAGCTCAAATCTTCAGTGCTAAGAAACGTGAGTCAGGTTAACCTTTCTTGCTGTCAAAAATGAGAGTTGTCACTTTTTCAAAAAATAGTAAATTTGCCGAAGTTAAGTATTCAATGACTAAGGACGCAGTATATCTTACACTGAAACTTCGCCCACCAAGACAAAAGCAGCCAAGCAGACTTTATGCGGCAGCCATCCCTATCAGTAAGACCAAGTACTAGAATCTTGTCAAATTGTATAATAAGAATATTCTACCAAAGCATGTACGCGGGTTATACCAGCAGTTGCCACACATGGGAGAGGCACAAAGCACAAGATACCTTCCCTCAGATAGATGAAGAGAGCACAGAAGAAATTCAAGATTGAAACATCATAATTTTTTATCTTGCAATAGTTAAAAATTGATAAAGTTACAGTTTTGTGAAATATCGACAATTTGAATTTATTTAGTAAATGTATGATGCAAATTTTAATTGTATCAGTAAGCTTAACAAATCAGTAATAATTTGCAATATTCTAAGTTTTCAGAAACTTTAAAAAACGCTAAAAATAAAAGAGAAAACTAAATAATGATATCAGTTAGTATTAACTTAACCATTCAGATTAGATTAAATTTTGCATATAAAGGAGAGGTAAGCCAAAATATTTTTCTTGGCTAATTGATTTTAAGCAGCATTATTTGAAGAAGTGTTCAGTATTTTACCGATCAGTATATCAACTAACATTCATCAATTAAGGAATCAGCAATTTATTATCATTTGTTTTCTCCGTTAAATGTTGCTTAACGCAATCTCATTATGACACCGTGTGCCTTAATGCATTAATACATTTGAATGAATGTCGTTTGAAGCATTAATTTGTTAAAAATTTTGTAAGCAAAAATAAATTAAGCGCCGAAATAAGTTAACATATTGAATCTATTATATACGCCACTGTTCTATTTGACAGAGCTTGCTTAACTATATTAGCTGTATTTTTCTTACAAAAATAGTCCAGAAAACGGAAAAAGTTATGCAAGAGAAATCTTCAAAATTTCAGTTTTTTGGCTCCCCTCTAAAATTTTTAAAATGTCGCTTATTGCATTAATGCTGGAAAGGGGCGATATCTGTCAAAGCTAAATTCAATGTGCATTAATTTACCATTATAGAGAAATTTGTACCCATTAGAGAGATTACATATTCTAAAGATTTGCTGCTTAACTTTTTTACCTCTCAATCTGCATAATAGGGGTGCAGTTTCTTTCTGCATTATTAATTTTTCGTTGTCTTTCTATAACATTAGAAAGTCTTCTTGTGTAGCATACATCTTTGCGTCAATCACATCTTTTGTGATATACGTGTCTAGCAAAGTTTTTAACACATCTTCAAATCTTATTCTATCGTACCCTAATTGACTATTAATACCGGCTTCTATTGATTGAAGTTGTTTTACGTTAACAATATTATTTAAATTCTCTAATAGTTCTAATTTGTCTTCACTAGTATTAATATCACTTATCCTACTTTTAAGATTACCAAGGATATCGATATTTATTATATACAAAATTTATATCTATTTAACAGCGGGAAGAACAGTTATACGAGCTCCACCAAATTCAATCAAATCACCATTCTCATCTCGGAATGAAACTTTTAAATTATTAAATTTGTTGTGATCTATTGGGAGAAAATATATTTTCTCCAATCTCATATATAATTGGTTCTCTAAATTCTTCATTTCTCCTAAAGGTTGCAATTAAAACGTTCCGTTATGTGTTGTATCATTATATTTTAAACCTATACCTTCTGCTAAATCACAATGAATATTTATAGTATCAAATGGATGAAACTTTGGCACCATATCTCCAACATGTTCTATGTTACTAGACAAAATTTTCTCACTAAAACCTAACGCAGTATTAATGGTGTCTAAGACCATGTTATACTGTATCTCCCATTAAATATTTTAACTTTCTTTTGCTCTGTCCTCGGTAAACTAAATATTTTTAAAAGCATCGAGGGAGTATGGAAGATTTGATTTAATATATTCTTCTAATTCTTTTAAATTATATTGACAAGATTGAACTATAAGTTGTTCTGAAAATTCAGGATAGTGAGGATAGTTATTACAAAATGTTAATTTATTCTTTCTTTTTGTAATCTTTAGATTTAAGTATGTTGTGTAAAATTCTGCAAGAGCTATTTCTAAGATGTTTTTAAATGGGTAATGCAAAGACATGTTAAATACAGATGAATAACTATTTAAATTAAATACTTTCATTTATTATATAATAAAAATTGAAATGAATAAATTGGATATCAAAGTAAGGTAATCAGACCAAACTGTAAAAAAGGATAAGAATGGAAAGTTTTTACCTGATGATATAAGATGTCTAATAGTTGGGCCTAGTGGTTGTAGTAAAACAAAACTAATGATTGATAATTTCTTGCTAGCGCCTAAATAACATAATATATAAATGTTTATATCTATTCTAAAAGTCTACATAAGTCTAAATATCAACAGTTAACCTTTTCCAAGACATAGAACGAGATATTTATATTACAATTGCAATAGTAAAAGGAAACAACGAAGAGATTATTCCGTTAGATGACTGTGAGAACAATTCTGTGGTAGTGTTTGATAATTTGATTTTAGAACAACAAAACCATGTTAGAGAATATTTTACTCGAGGTAGACACATAGGTTTAAACTATTTCTATCTCGGGTAAACATATTCTAAAGTACCAAAACAGCTAATAAGAGACAACTTAAATTTTCTTTGTATCTTTAGACAGGACAACATAAATTTAAAGCATATATATGATGAATTTGTTGGATCTGATATGTCGTTTGAAAAATTACAACATTTATGCAATAAGTTTTGGGAAGAAGAGCATGGTTTCTTAACGGTAGATATCACTAGGAAAAGGAATAATGGCAAATATAGAAATAAAATTAAAGATATATAAAAGTATAGATCGGAGTAAACACGCTAGCGAATTGTACTTGAAACCTGATTCAACGTACCTAAACGTGTGTGCTGTATTACGTTAGGTTACGTTTTATTTTTTTCTTTATATAATAAATGAGTCAGTTAAATGCTAATGAAGCTAAGAAATATATAAAGTTAAAAGAAGGAAGTTACTAAAAGATTTAGGGAAATTAAACAGACTAATCGAAGTAAATAGGAGAAATATAAAGACCAAGATTAACCTGTAATTGATGCAATTAAAGATTTAAGAGAAGACATATCGAAAGTAGCAGAAGAAAATAAAAATATAATTCAAGAGTGTGTTCCAGTTGTAAATAAAAGCGCGCAAGTAGATTCAAGCTTATTAGTAACCCTTCCTATATATCAGAGTTCAATAACTGAAAGTTATACGCCTTTAACAGAAGAAATAAAGCATATGAAAAAACAAATTAAGTATAAAATAGAATGTATAGAATTTTTACCGGCTACCCATTTTGGTAAGATTGCTTCGAGATATTATGCAACTAGTCATGATAAAAGTTTTTGAATACAACCATATGATGAAGATGGAAAAATCATACATATGATAGGGGATACGGAAGTTAAAATTCATGGCGATGATTTAGTTATTAAAGATCGACATTACACAGGAACATAAGGTTTATGGGAATTACTAACAAAACATAATCCAAAAAACTATAATGAAGATGATCTAGAAAAATATACCCAAATAGTCATTGATTCTAATGTAGTACTTCATAACAATGATCCAAATACTAGAAAACAACGATCTAGTAGAAGCGAAAAATACAAAGAAATTATCACACCTATTTGGGATGAATATATAAAACCTACACTAAAACCAACACCACCAAGAAAGAAAACATCAAAGACTGCAGAATGAATAAAAAATATACAACGAATTACCTAAAGGATATACATGGATGGATGATGTGAGACAGTTAATAGGTAGGTTTATAGTTATAGATGCAGAAGGAAAAGCTGGAAATGACAACTTTTACAATGAGAAAGTAGGCATAAGGGATATGATTAATTCTATACTCTCGCATTTCATTCCTAATGATGCCAAGAGTATGGGTTATTTGGTAAAGATATTGAATACCTTAACACCAAAATTTTGGAACACTGAGAAGTACGGAAAAGGACTAATGAATAAGATTTTAAATATGAAGGGAATACCAGAGTTACATATACCAGGCTATGAATTTTGTGGACCTTTTACGAAGCTACAATAAAGGTTAGAAAGAGGTGATAAATGTATTAACCCCCTAGATGAAGCTTGTAGAGAACATGATATTTACTACAGAAATAATAAAGTTATAGCTTCTAGATATATTGCAGACAAGAATTTGAAAATAAAGCATGGGAAAGAGTTTTTGCTAAAGATGGGAGCTTGATAATAGAACAATTGCCAGCTTTAAGAACCGCTTTGGCTATGAATGCAAAAGTAAGGTTTGGTTTATGTTTATAAGTATTATGTTTAATTTTTATGGATTTTACCACAAAAGTTTTATAATAAATATAAGTGTGAAATTAAGTAGTTTTACATTTACAATTCCTACGGAGGAACTAAGACAATTAAACATTGATTACATTTTAACCAAGAAACAGTTAAATGATAAAGCCTAAATGATGAAAGAAGGCAGAAAAATGCATTTAACTCTTTCTATACCTCAAGAAAATAAACAAAGAAATGATAATAAAGTTAATTATGGAGGTTTTATATTTACAATTCCAACCATTCTAGCTTGAATAGGTGCTCTTGGTTCTGCTACTGCTGGAGTTGTTACTGTAGTCAAAACGGTAGAAGATATGAAAAAGAATAGAGAGGAATTAGAAGAACAAAAGAGACATAACTTAGCAAAGGAAGAGTTACAAGGTGAAAAGCTTGCAAAAAACGTAAATCTCAAAAAGTAAAGACGATGAAATTAAACCTTTAAGTAACTTGGATCTAATTCATCTTGTTAAAATGTTTATGATAACAAACTTTAGCGGTGTATTTATGAGTGACGAATTACCTAAGAAGCCAAAGAAGAATGAGTGTGGTATCTGGAACTTTGATGCATCTAAAAATTTAGGAACACATTGGATTTATCAGAAAGAAGGAAATAAAAAGTATGTTTGATTCTTACGGGGGTAATCCACGAAAGAAACTCCTAAAATATCTTGCTTAAATATAAAGTACAGCAGCAATCGTATACAACATTTTAACGAGGTAATCTGTGGGCATTTATGTATTGTAGTATTAAAAATGTTTACAGATGGATATAGTTTTTCAGAAATCATTACTCAGTTTAATAGGAATAAGGATATTTGGATAAGTTATATTTGAGTTTGTTTTCTGGGTTTAATCCATAAAACGATAACAATAGTTTTCTTTACAATAAATATAGATAAAATAGAGTCATATTTATTACAATCCTTTAAACGTAATCAAAAGACAATCGAAAAGCTAAATAAACAAAATAGATCTATTGAGTTTGATATAGATCTTGGGGACGGGTTTGTTGATCCTTATTATTTTCTGATATTTATGTAACTTTTGTAATTAGAGTAGAGATGCTAACGGAGAATATACTGCTCGTCAAAATATTAGACTTATTAATAACTTCTTCCCACATTAGTTTTCCCAAATACAAGGTAGTAAGCATGGGCAGATATTGGATATAATAGATTCCCTGGTTTTACTTCAACGGCTGTAAACACAAGTACCATTTCAAAACCAGAACCAAATCATTATGATGAATGTGGATGGGAAGAAATTACCTGGGGAAGATCAGATGAAGAATTAGTATTTTTACTAAGACTTTTATTGGGATTTTTTTCTGATTATAAAGATATGTGGAAACGAGGATTGAAATATACATTTAAAAGAAGTGGTAGTGATGATAAAGCATTTGCTATTTGGAAAAAATGGAGGATTGAACATATGAGAATGATCAACCACATCCAAGTAAAGTTAAGGTTACAAATATGGAGTTGAGAACGCCTATTTTAAATTACGAACCTAACTACGCTGCGTTGCTAATATCTCCCATGTTTGAAGAAGTTAAGATTCCTATTTCCTTCAACACATACCAATGTTTACAGAAATCAGTTACAGGCAAATAATTGGAATTTGATCTAATCACACAAATTAGCTCAAGTGAATTTGATATGCCTAATTTCGTGATTGAATTTTTCCAAACTGATAGGAATGATAATCAAGAAAGAGATTCAAGGTATTTTGATCATTGTCAAGGTCAGAATATCCATTTTCGTAATTCTAGAAATGAGTCTTTTCCTTTAGAATCTTTGAACTTAAATTTTGAAAAGCATAAATATCTCAAAGCTTTCGAAATGTATACGATATACAAGAGAGTTACAACTGAAAACACTGAGATGGTTTATTATCCTAAAGAGCTTTCAGAAAATAGACCAATGTTTGTAATAACCACAAGCAAGCGAAAATCAGTAACTGTAAGTGATAGAACTAATTTCAAATTGACTGTTAATTGTTAAACGTGATGTACCAGATAAAACGATTTGTTATGTTGTAATGATTGGCAAGAAAAACTTTGAATATGATGTGCAAAAAAAAGATGATTGAAAAGATATAAATTAATTACATGTATAGTTTGTAAGTGTTTTTATGTTAATATCATAAAACTTATTTAACAAAATGAATATTCAAGATAACATTCCACAAGAGAATCTAATTGCGTTAATTGAGGATACTATATTAACACTCCAAAACTTACTAACGAAAAATAAGAGGAAATTTAAGAGATCAAGATGTATTTATGTTACTTTTTTTGCATTTTCCATACTGCTTTCTGCTTCTACAGAGTTTATAAATATATTTATTCGTGTTACAATCTGTTCGATTATTACAACAGCATTTGCGTCTACTACTGCGGTTATCACCGGTCAATCAACATGATTTAATATAGCTTGAAAGAAAGAGTATTATAAACATATGGTTACTTAAATTGCTATGTTTAAGAATGAGCTTAATGTTATTAAATAATGAATGAAGAATTTACACACGAACATATAAAAGGCATTGCTGATAGAATTAAATATATACATATAACGAGATAAGGTCATTGCAAAAATGAACAAGTTTTTAAAAGTTTTTTGTACAATAAAAAGAAAACGGCATCACAATTAAACAAGATACGCAATATTATCATTTTAAAACTTGTTAAATTGCAAGATCTGGAGGAAGGAGAAACATACGAAATATTCTTATGGAAATTGATAGAAACAAAATACACTGGGGAAAGAGTATTAGTACATTGAACTGAGAAATACAAAACCATATTACCCCAGAGATATAATGAGAATGCTGATCAAGTTTTAAAAGAAATGAAAACTGAAAAACTGTTTATGAGGTGTGATGGAATGAAAGATCTTTCTAGTGGTTATAAAATGCACCAGCTCTTCCTGAAATATGAATCTAAGATATAACAAAAATGATTAAACATTTTTTTTCTAAAGTAAAAAAGATGGAATAGATAGTATGGTGGCTCAAAAGAAATTTATTCTTACTAATAATTTCAATGTAATTGTGAAAAATGTGCAAAACGAAACGCAAATAGTTTTAAAAATCAATGGTTGTTTATTCAGCTTGAACTATGACCAATAGACTGAGTTTAAGAAGTCATTCTTTCCCAGAGAGAGCAAAGTTGGCAGAAGATTCCATTACCAGTATCCAAACTTGTAAATTTAAATATGTTTTAAGAGTTTTTGTGGTTATAAACTCATAAAAACTGAGATTTAGACATTCGCAATGTATAAGGAAGAACAAGTACTTTTGAATGCCATTTGAATTTTAAAGATCCATATATAAATAAGAAAGTTATTTGAGTTTTTGTAAAAATATCCTTATAGTGATGCAGCAGACAAGAACTTCAGAAGATTAAAAAAAATATTTCTCTATTGACCTCTGAATTTTTAAAATCGATGAATTTTTGGCGAAGTTATAACATATTCAAAATTTCGGAAATTTTTTACGGGTTTATCTATGATTTTTCTGAAAAATCTTATTCTTTAAAAACGTCTTAGGGTGGCGAGCACCAAATTAGTGTAAATTATTCTTGTAGCAACTCTTTCTTCTTTAGTTTGGACTACTTTAGTAAGTTACCTGCTAAGTAATATACTATTTTAGTAACTGTTGGAGAGCTCAATTTGTATTTACTTCTATAGTTGTAACTAATGTAGTAACTCATTTTTACTAAAGACGTAAGCCATTTCTGCCAACTGCTGGCACGTGCATTTCGTTTCCTATTGGGAGCTGAAGCATATCAAAAGTGCCCATGAGAAAAGACAGAGAGCATGCGGTTGTAGTGAAGAACATCAAGTTGTTGAAAAAAAAGACTAGCTTCATTCGTTAAAAACACGTTTAATACGAGAGGAATATAATACAAAAATGTTGTTAATTGAAAGACAAAGAGAAATCGTGGAAGACCATAACCTTAAAATGGAAGTTATGAATAAAAACGATTTCAAGTACGAAATGGAACCGACTTCAGGTTCCGCTTCTTCAGGCAATGTGCACCACAAATTTATGTTTTTATAAGTGAATGTGAATATATTTTATATGTATGAAACAAATTCTGTTTGCTGGATATATTTTCCAATGGTTAATATGTTCTTTTTTCACATGACAATATTTGTGTTTAAGCATCAGTACATTTAATTTTTGTAATTACCACATTTCAATATTTATTTGTATCAGCGAAGTTATAAAAGTAGACATCATATTTTTCTTAGAAATAATCAAAACATCTTTATTGTATAACACTCTGTACTGAAGAAAGAAATAAAATGAAAATCTTAATCCCCTAATTGCAAAATAAGGAATAACGAAAGAAAAAAAAACGAAGAAAAAGAGGGATACAACTAAAATTATACAAACCTAGGTAAATAAAATAGGTGCCATTTCACTGCAGTAGTGACGATCCAGTGCCTTATTTATTCATTTAAGAAGGAAAAGTATTTATATTAATTTATTATTTTACTAGCAAATTAGGTATAATTTTTCTGACAGCTTGTCCTGCAGCATCTGCTTCTGGCTGAAATGCATATTGGTTCATGACATCCATTCACATCCACAACACCAGTGTTTCTTCTAGACATGTTCTTTTTGGGGGGAGGAATGCCCCTGGGAAGCTCTTAGAATTTTCTTCGAGAGGAGACGAAAATAATACTTCTACAATATAATAATAAATAGAATAGTACCATGTAAAAATTATATGATCCCCTTCGAATACTAAGTGTACCCTCCGGAACATTTGTTCTGAAAGAAACACTGCACAGCATCAAAGTGAAACACACCTACTTCTGTTCGAAACTTGTGCACAACTGAAGTATTCTCATTAACATTCCCACACATGTTTTGTATATATCTCATTGTTTTAGTGAGTATTTGGAAACGGTTTTTCCAAACACCGAATGTACGTTCTATTACATATCTTGTAACAACGTGGGCTTTATTGTAGCGCCCTGCGGCTAGTGTCTGAGGTCCAAACATAGGAGTCATAAGATGTTTGTAGAAAGCATATCACCTATCTCCAACAATCAACTCATTATGTTCTTCGTTTTTCAATTCTGGAGTAATTCTACTATTGTCTCAAATGCATGTATCATGCGTGGAACTCAGCCAATGGCTTACCACGTTCAAAAACTTCATATTGGCATCAGAAATGTTTTTTGTATTGATAAAAAAGAAATTCTTGCAATTTTTGTATAGTTCTGCTTGTGCTCCAAAAGGACAAAGTATGGGTATAGGTACACAATCCATGACCCCTATGACATTCGGGAATCAACAAATTCACATCTTCCTTTATATATATATAGTGGCGGATCCAGGATATGATCAGGGGAGGGGCTAAACCATAGTTTGCCGCTTTATCCTGTGTATGAAGCCTATTTTATCCAGTGTAAACCTGAGCGTGAAGGGGGCTATAGCCCCTATAATGTCTACTTCCTCCTCCGTCTCCATATATTCTTCGTAGTCCAGGTAATCCATAGAATTCGATATTTATTACGTAGAAACCAAAGAACTCATCTTACTCGTTAACTTTACTCCTACTACTGGTTAGGAGTAAATATTGGCCTTATTTACTCGTTAAGTTACTAATGTAGTAGCGTACTCTTTGTAGTAGCGTACTCTCTACCAGTTTTGGAGTAAAAAAATAAGTACAGTAGTATACGAAAAATTTACTCCTGTAGTAATTTACTCCCTTAGTTCAGTACTTTCGACTGGAAGTCTCCGATTTCCTTCTCTCTTAGTAACATACTACTTTAGTTTCACTTACTCTCGGTTGGTGATCGCCACCCTTAGAATTTTATATAGATTATGCGAGTATATTTTATTTTTCAAAAGTGATAAAAATTAGTAAAGTTATCAAAATTTAAATTATTGTCCTTAAAGGTAGGCAACCCGCTAAACATCAAAAATCACACCTTTAATTATATCTCGATACTCTTTTCAAAATTGATCTATAAGTAGGGAAGATAAGCATTTTTCATTTCTTGCCTGAATTTTCAGAAGTTATGTAATCAGTAACATTTACCCCTGTAAAATATGCAACCCGCTATCAAAAATGTAATCAGATTGTCAAAATATTCAATAGGAGTCGAGATATCGATAATCTTATTACTGCTATATTTTGAATTTACCGTATAGGTGAACATATTCAAGCAGTTACTCACTTACTCAATAGATGGCGTTACGTATGATCTTAGTTTATCACCTTTCTAATAGATGGCGTTGCTTGTAGAAGTATTTGTTCATATATAAGGACTGATTTTCACTTTTTTGTTTTGAGTACGTGTTAGCCGACCGTGCTATCTCATGGTCTGGCCAGGTGTGAGTATTTAACGGCGTAGTCGTCGCAGGTTCGAATCACCTCCAAACCGGAAGAAGGATTTTCACTCTCTGCTCTACAAGCCAAACAGATCAGCGGGAGTTGATGTGAATGGAGACTAGCGCTAGTCGGGAAAGCAAAACGGAGGCACAACAGAAGCAGCAGCAGAAGCAACATCAGAAGCAACAGAAACAGAAAAAAGGAGCATGAGATGCAGCCAAAAGCAAAACCAAACAAACAAATAAGAAAGGCGTAAGTCCTCTCAGGTCCAACGGTGCACAGGTTTTGCTGCTTTTTACTTTGAAAATCTAGATTTAGATGTAAGATTTTTTTTATAATTTTAAATGCTATAAAAAGCCTATGCGCAAAGCACCCTGCTCTATCTCACTTTAGAATTGTATTTGCACTAACCTTCTGTGTTAAATAATATTTGCCAAAAGTACTGGGAGGGTGTGTGTGCTCAAACTGGTATTGGTGACAGTTGGAGAAGAATACCATCCTCAAAAGTGTGCTAAAAGTAGATTTTTTAGAGATTTAGCCTAATTTGTTGGTTGGGGTGTGTGCTCAAACCGACATCAATGACACTACTAATGATGAGTTGATGAGCAGACCACCTAGCACGGAATCTTTCTTAACTGAACTTGAAGCCGTGACTCTCACCCTTTTCTGCTCCAGAAATAATATCACTGTGGAGGATGACTTACACACCGAAGGTGTGACAGGTGAGCTTTTGACATGTTATTTTATAATACCCATGTAGGAAAGTGCCGAGCAAGAAGAAAAGAAAGAAAATAGTAATATTTATTAGTAATTAACTAAAATAAAATAATTGCTAAACAAGGCAATACTTTTATGTAAATGAATTATTCGCTTTAACGCTCCACGATCAGGCACTGAGGCTAAGGGAGACGGTGATGATGAGAAATGAATCAAATGGTGGAATGAAGAGTGTGGGAAAAAATTGGAGAACTCCAATAAAACACCCACACACGGTGTTTGTCCAACACAGAGCCGCTTGGCGTGAGCTGGGATCATACCAGGGGCCCTAGGCACGAGAGGTGAACGCTCTATCACCGAGCCACCGCTGCCCCACTTTTGTTTAAATGTAATTGTTTCAGCAACTACCCTGTCTTCCTTACACTCTATTTATTTATTTATTTATTTATTTATTAGCTTAGATTTTTAAAGATTTCCTTGTTTTATTACTTCAGCAATTATTTTATTTGACTTATGTATTTATATATAAGGAAATCTTTAATATGGAATGTATCACATATTATTGTGTTCGCGCTGGTTTTTTTTTTAATGGTTAAAAGTACTCCTCCCGAAAATATTTTTCTCAACAGAGTGGTTAAATATAATTTTCATCAAAGAGAAGTATATTTTATTTTTATTTTTATCTTATTATTATTATTAATAATAATAATAATAATAATAATAATAATAATAATAATAATAACTACAATTTCTAACACTGCTCGAAACAAATAATGTGACGATTTTCACCCTAATGATTGTGACAGAATTCTGGTTCTAGAAGTCTTACTTTTTAAAATACTTCAGTAACAAGGAAGGGAGCCAGCAGTATTCTCTAAGTTTGGGATCTTTCGCAATACAAAAGTTATACACCATTTTGTTTGTAATTTTCACTTTAGTTATTGCCATATTTTGAAATCCTAATACATGTTTCGTCTTGCATCATAAATTTAACTTACTAAATTGTATCCAATCAGGATGAAATTTCTTATGACAGTAGAAGGATGCCTCTACTGCTTAGTTCCAGTTGTGTGCAGCTTGTCAGATTGCTGCATACGATAGCGCAATTCTGTCACGATACGTAAATGCTGAATTTTTACTTCGTTTTGTGCGTTACATAGCAGTAGTGAAAAATAATAATTTCTATCGTTGTCTAGTTGTGTTTGATAAATGAGTAGCTATATTATTTTATTATTAGAAAGTTCTTTTTTTCATACCATGCTTGTCTGCTTCAGTTACGATCCCAGCCCTCACCAAGTAAACTTTGTGGTAGACAAACACCGTGTGCGTGGGTTTCATCAGGGTTCTCCCGTTTCCTCCCACTTTCTTCAGCCCACCATTTCATTCATTCTTCATCATCACCGTCTCCTTTAGCCTAGACTACTTAAGCGTAGCACGTAAAACTCAAAGATGTTTTTTGCATGAGTTATGATATCGTATCAATATACTTGATCGTCACTTTTGGCGCACATCCTTAAGTTGGTCTTGGAGTGGGATTTTATATTGTGGGCACATTCTTCATCATCACCGTCTCCTTTAGCCTAGACTACTTAAGGGTAGCACGTAAAACTCAAAGATGTTTTTTGCATGAGTTATGATATCGTATCAATATACTTTATCGTCATCTATAGCTCACATCCTTAAGTTGGTCTTGGAGTGGGATTTTATATTGTGGGCACATACGTAAGCTAGCCTTCTATGAGCGTTTCAGAATTATTTCTCATGTTCGTATATATATATATATATATATATATATATATATATATATATATATATATACATATATATATATATATATATATATATATATATATATATATATATATATATATATATATATATATAAAGTCTTATATTCTCCAACTTCTTTGATCCTCTTGAACAATCCGAGATATATTCAAAACGTTATTAGAAAGATGTTTACTTCCCTCTGCCTTGTTGTTTGAAGATGAAAAGGATTCAGCATGCTTGAAAAATATTGACCTGTTGCTCCTCGCCTTGTTGTAAATCAATGTATAGGCATCTCTTTAGCAAACTAAAAGATGGAGTAAACTGCTACTGAAATAATAGACGATGTGGGATACATATCGTAGTCCCCCTTTTTAACCTACTTAAGCACGTGAGGGTTTTTTGATATGATGCTGCATTTCAGTACTATTAATAACTATGAAATGTGTTTTCCTTCATACCAAATCAATAGTAAAATTTAATTCCTTTTTATTTTACATTATTAAAAGATCTCTGTAAGTTTTAGATTATAACCAACAGATATGGATTGTCTACACATTTCTTGTTTGTAATACAAATAATATGTACAATCAGTAGTTCTTCTTGCATTACAAATAGTATAAATAATATTTTATACGACAAAAATGTGCACAATATACATATAACTAATAAATATAGAATTCAAGTTAATGGTTATGTGTTTTCCCTTTCATCCCTAAGAGATTAATTAATTTTAAGATGTACTTTCTTTTTCGATTTTTCACCTCCAAAGTAAAGGTGTCTTAAATTGGAGTTATAAAGGTGTAGTCCTAAATTTTGCACTGTCAATAAAACCCAATGTGCTTGTGTGTTTGTGAGTATGAGTGCGCGTGTGCATGTGGTTGTTTGTTTTTGTGTGTATGCGTGTGCATACTAGCGTAATAATGGATAGCTATAAAATTTATAGAAACACGTGCTGTACGGCAATTTCATTAAGAAAAAGGTACCAGTAAGTGCACATGAATAAATTCCAGTGTCGAAATGTGTGGATTCTTTTTAGTATTGTAAGTACAATGATTTTGTATTTTGCCATTTCATTCTTTGTTTTTGCCATGTTTCGTCTTTTCTCATTCTTAAAAGTCATGTAGTTTTTTTTTCGACAAGTGTAAGTCTTACATTCGAGGGTTTTTATATTTTTTTTCCAACGCGTGGATCCAACACGTCTCGGTTTTCTTTTTAATATATGTCTTTAAATTTATCCTTTCGTGGAGCAAGCGCTGCCGTTTCTTTCCTGTAGCACTATTAATATAATGATTCATTGACAGCTATTGTATATTCGCTTCTTATTGTGTAGGTAAATATACCACACATTAAGAGGCGAATATATACTCTTCAATAGGCTACTATCCAAATACTAAAAAAATAGCAATCAATAAGAGTAGAGGTGGTCAATTGGATATGCAAATCCCCAATCCATAGATAATACGAACCTTCGGAGAAGCGAAATCTCCAAAATCTTGGTACAGACAAATCAAATAGACTACAATATTTTGACTTTTCCCAAAGTGTGCTTTCAAGAGACGATGGTGATGCATTTCGCTGTGGCAAGATGTTAGGGTTAATAGGGTCTATTCTGATCAGTTATTTAATACAATAACCCAGTGCTCTTTCTTAACTGGTAAAGGAGCTTGTAAATTATTATGCGCATTACAACACAATTGTATGTATACTGATGGTGAAAAATCAAGCAGCAGCCACAAGTATAATTTTCTTTTTCATTATTGTTTTTACTCATAATGATCGTTGTCCAGTTTTTATTCGTCGACTTTTGTTTACCCAAGAAAAGTGTTCCGGCCAGAGATCAGTTCAGCACTGCCGAAAAAAAGAAAAAAGAAAAAGAAAAGAAAGGAAAGAAAAGAAAAGCGCAGCTAAGTAGAAAGAAAAAGTATTATTTTTTTTCTTTTTGATCATGTTTTTTTTTAGAAATGTGTTATAAGCTGTGTGTGTTTTCGAGTAGATATTATTATTATTATTATTATTATTATTATTATTATTATTATTATTATTATTATTATTATTATTATTATTATTATTATTCAGTTCCATAGGTCCAAATCATCGTAAATTGATGTGTATCCAGTGTTGACATTAGGAATCTCAATCCATGTATAGTACGGTCTCGATTATCCGACACAGTTTCCGGATTATTTGTTTCAACCACTATTCAACCGATCTATTTCAAATTTACGCGGGCAAAACTAGGTAACCCTAGTAGCTTAACCCCTTACTTTGCTTCAAATCGGTTGAATAGCGGGTGAGAAATAGCCAGACAAGTTTGGCGAATAATCGAGGTAGTACATGGATTAAGATTTCTAATGTCAAAACTGCGGATGCACATAAATTTCTAATGGTTTTGACATTTGGAACTGAACCATCCTGTCAGAAGTCCATGATTTTTGAGACAGCGAGAAGCAAAGGGGTGTAAGTAACATTTTCAATAAAGTATGTATGTGTCTAAAATTGATTCTGCACAGCAAAGAAAGTACCAATTGCATAATGAAGTTCGGCGTAGAGCATTTACCTGTAGACATTCTATTGGACTGCGATGAGCTTCACCATCCAGTTTGTATATTTAGCTGTGCAGAATCAATTTTTGAGACCTCCATACTTTATTGCAAATGTCACTTACACCCCTTTGCTTCTCGCTGCCTCATTTCGAGAGCGTCCCCCCTCCCCCCCCCGACGTGTAAAAGCGGTCATAGAAATCACTTAGGCCTATATTCTATGAAGTGCAAAATACGTCATAAAATCACGTCATATTCTCGGACATTTCCACGTGGGAAAAGACGTGAAAATCACATCAGGTTCAGTGTATTTTACGGTTTTTTACACCCAACAAAACACGTTTTTCGACCTCGGTGTGCTGCTTGGAGTGTTACTCCCATAGGTATATTTTTAGTGCGCACAAAGAAACCTGATTAGCACCAAGAAACGAAAAGGTCTTAGTAAATTTCCCTTACATTATTTATTATATCTGGGATACAAGAAGGGAGAATGATGTTACAGGATTGTAAAGATGAAAGAATATATTGAATAAATTTTACACGGATCTCTACCTCTACAAGTAACTGCAAATGCAGTAGGAAAATCCCATCTTTTCTCATAAGGATAATGAAGACGAGGTACCTGTAGGATACAACATTAACAAACTGCCAGGCAACCAACTACGTGGTAAGTGTGAAGCAGTTGTGACAGAAATTGATAAAGATATTATTGTGAAGGTTCTTTAGACTATCTAAAATTCATAGACTTTAGATGCATATCTAGAATTGTCCCAAAATGAAAAGACCGTAATTCTCAGTTCAGAAAGATCAATATTTCTCCACTTTCTTTCCGCAAATGCAAAAAGGGACCTGATGGTTAAAGAACAAAATCAGTTGATACTACCAGAGCCTTTTCAAAGGAACTTCACTCCTGTTGAGCTCTTTGAGAGTTTCTTTGATGATGATATTATAAATATGATTTTAATTTATATGCATCCCAAAAGGGTGAAATGAAGCATAATGCTAATTTTGATTAAATTCATGTTTTCCTTGCTGCACTACTTCTAAGCGGATGTTTTCAAGTGCTAAGATATCCTGTGTATTGGGGAGAAAGTGAGGTTACACATGAGAGAACAATAGTGTCAGCCAAATCACGAAACAGACTTCAACAAATTTTTAAGTACTGTACATCCACACATGTAACAGAACAAACATCAACACTAACGACAGATTTGCAAAAGTAAAAAAAAAATGCTGTATATGTTGAAAGAAAGATGGTTAAATAATTACGAAACGAAATAAATATTTGTGTAGATGAAGCAATGATACCGTACTATGGACGAGACAGTGGAAACCAACAATTACAGGGAAAGCAAAGTAGACCTTTGGTGTTTGGTGCCTATAAATTTAGTGTTTCTGCACTCGGTTGGGTTATATTATTGGAGGAGAACTTTATCAAAGGGTAACAACGAAACTCACGACTAGTTGAACGTTGGTGTAGGAGGAAGTGCAGTTCCTGATTTGATCTCTGCATTGCCAGGGGATTCAGCTACAAGGTTTGTCACAATTAGGTCACCAAAATACGCCTAGTGGAAGAAATAAAAAACAAGGATATCACGCAACAGAAAAGATCAGATCAAATAGACTTGAAAACGTACAGCTTCTTGATTTAATAAAGCAAGAAAGACGAGCATTTGATCAGGAAACATATGCAAAAATTGGTAGAAGTCTAATTCAATACATTGACAAGAATATTGACAAGATCTACAATGTACACTATTTAGAAATAACAATTCCGATTTAAAATGAAAATCTCCAGCGTGTAAACGACCCTAGTTCAGTGTCTAAATTTTGGGGGTTAAATTGAACGCAGGAAAGGTACATTCCGTTCACCTTCTAAAATGAACGGAAATACTAGAGTAAACATAGACTAAGCGACTTGCATGAAATGATAACTCAGATTTGATAAATAATTTGTTCATGTATTTCCAATTAATGTGTAAATTATTGTGTAGCATGCTGTGTGTCAAATTCGGGTACTTCATTCCTGCCAGATCAACCTAGGAATCTCTAAACATTGAACCGCTGACAACAGATTTAGAAAGTAAAACATACCTCCATTTTTTCTACTATTAATTAGAAATGATGATCAGCTCTGCAACGATGATTCTAGATAGTTGACGTCAACGATGGCCTTAGGTCCCCTGGATGTCGTGGGTAAATCTCACAAATAGTGATGCGTAATCTTGTACATGTTCATGGTAACCACGATAGAATACAATTTTACTGAATTCAATCGAAACTACATGTTTTTATATTTCGACTTTTCTCAGTGAGTGTAAACGTATAAGTTCTCTATCTTAGAATCTACTTCTCGACTTCGCTCTTCGAAGTTCTCTCCGCCTAACTCTCTTTACTCCGCTACTTCTTTACTACTACTCCAACCCTCCTCTTCTCCTTACTACTTCTCTGTGACCTTCCATCCTGTTGACTTCCTCAAATCTGGAATCTGTATTCTCACCATGATGTCAGAAGCGTGTTCTCCTTCTGCTCCAGGAATCTTTTCAGTTTCCTCATTGTTGTACTGAAATTGCAATTCCTAGTATTCCTGTGTCCGCAATGCTTGGCAATTCTGACATACCTGAAATTGTGTCAGTGATAACAAACATTCTATAAACTTCATGACATTAGAGTTCCGTAATTCTTTCCAGTAATACATAATTTAGATTTTGTTGTCATTTTTAACAATTAGAATAATCTGCCAAATTGTAGTTTCCTTAATGCCAATGTTATATAATCATTTTATATACTAGATGCATGTCAAGTTTTTATGTAATCTTTTTCGTTATTCGTTTCTTTCTTAACTCTGTTTTGCTGAATCAATTAATAATTAATATCAAAATTTTACTTGTACATGAAAAGATGAAGTCAAAAATAGAAAATTTAATAAAATATATGCGTTCTTCCACGAAATTGTTTACTCAACGAGGAATATACCTCCTGACCAAAGTTAATATTTTGAATAGACATTCAAGAAAGCAAATATGTCAGATTCTGTTAGCAATTACAATTTCTTCATGGTTGGCGTTGATCGCTTAGATCAGAATGTCTTAAATTCAGAATGAACATAAGAATAAAGAACTGCGACTGGCAGTTGATGTTTTTTCTTATAAATGTGTTTGTTGCCAACGCTTGGTTACTGTATCGCATGAGTTGGAAAAGTAAAGGCTATAAACACAATCTATAAGGATTCTAACTAGAGACTGTCCTGATTCATTTGCGAAAGTACACAGTCTGCAAGAATATTGAGAGAACACAAATAAGAGTTACTTTAAACAAACAGAGCTAACACTCCTGATACTGCTTAGAATTTCATACACAATAAAATCACATGTTATAGAAACTCCCTTCTTTACCCAAATTAGGGACTCCAAACTTAGGCAGATGAGGGTTACAACTCATTGGCATAATTTTCTATGTGAATATATGATTTTGATTATTTGTTTTGCATGTTATAATAATATATTGTTCATAGTATATCCCTAAACATAATAATGTACTATGATCTATATTAATACTAGAAATTAGTTGTTTTGAATAATGCTTTAAAGATATCAATGTAGCAACTCAAACTCAAAGTTTGTATTAGTTGCTAGTTAAATATATGTCTACCCTGTCTTGCACGCTGTTCCATTATTGGAACATGGATAATCTGGTGGTTAATGGGTGTTAACAAAAAGTTAATCACTGCATTGGTCCCCAAATGTGAAAAATATCAGAAAATTATTAATTTTGTGAACAAAAAATTAACTTGAGAATAAATGGGTTAAGAGAATCAGACTGAAGGCGAATATTATGGCTTCATAGACTTATCACATTTATACATATTTACTTGAAGTCCATCCCACAAGTTTCAAAGAGAGGTCTCCATCAATAAACATTTTGGCATAGTTGATAAAGAAATGACCGGCAAACCTGTCAAACAAATATAATTTTTCATACGAAATTGGTATATTGTTGTTTCGTATAGTTTCTTAAAACTGAACACTACGATATTAAATGGGTATTTATATTGTTCGAACTATCATTAATCGTATAGTTCTAGGTACCACTAGAGATTAATTTTTTAGTACCGATATTTGACGTAAATTGACTGACTGTCACTTATAATATAGTAATCGTCACTTATGTTATAATAACTCAATTAATTTCATATAATTCTCGCTTCATCGTTCGGTGTTATATGAGAAAATCATATTCATCCTTTGAATACGCTTGAGGCAACTATAGTGATAGACAAGCCAAATACAGAGACAAGTTTATTCACTGCTTTTTTGATGGTGATTCATTTTCTATTTTGCATACAAATCAGTTTTAACAAATTCCACTGAGAGATAAATCCCTTCTACGTTTTACTGCATAAGTAGTTGAAAGGTTGCAAAAAATAATTTATTTAATTTTATTAGAAGAACATTATAAGAACTGCAAATTTACTAAATAAAAGTAACCAATACATTTTTATCCCTTTTCAACCACCACTTTCGAACAGCAATATGTCACCTAAGAAGTACCATTAGCACCTCTACCAGGGATTTGAACTGGCTCTTCGACGGTGATTGTACAAGGAATCGAACAGGTGATAATCGGATAGTGCAATGTCTCGGAAGTATGGAGGATGGATAATAGTGTCCCAGATCGTCCTAGCTACGTGACGCTTAGTATTGTGCTGTAACACTAGGATCCTTTGCAATTCAGAAGCGCTGACTCCAGAGTTTTGAGTTTTTCGTGAACAGAACTCAACTGCTTACAGTAAACAGTTGCATTGATGCTCTGACCAGGTGGTGCTTCCCGAAGAACGATGCCGCGAGCTGTCCACCAACCACACAGGAGAAACTTCGTCTGTTGCAGTGTTGGTTTCGGCTTTTTTAGATCTGGTTCATGGGTTGTTAATCAATGATGACTTCATCGTGGAGCTTTATGCAGAACCCACATCTCACCACTTGTCAACACCATGACCGGAAATGGCTCTTTCCCCAAACGAGAAAGCAAATAAACACAGGTGTTTGTTCGCTTTCCCTTCTGTGGGAATCATCATGCGGGGCACATCGACCAAGCTCGCAGTGCTTACCAAGTTAATGGTGGTGCTTCCGAATGCTCTCTCCACTCACACTGAATCTTAGTCCAATTCCTCACATATCTGGCCACTTTTCGCCTCAACTGCTGTCTGAAGATCTTCATTTGGTATATATTTTGGTCCTCCGGTACGTAGAGAATCTTCGAGTGTTTCGTCACAGTCCGTATACTTGTGAAACCACCGCTATACTCTCAGCGAAGTCACAACACACTCACAAGAGGACTGAAGCATCTTCCATCCCGCCGCAATAGCGTTTGATATAGTTCGAATTCCAGCACGGCATACACCCCCATATGACGCTCTCTGAATTACCCATGTTCACTCTGTCCTTAAGCAAGTTCTCGTTGTAACTGAACTGCCACAACCAGATAGAATGTTGGATATACTACCTTGGCTTCAACTCACGGTGTGAGGGGCAATTCAACAAAGAACTGCAGTAAAAGCCATATACAATTCTTCTTTTTACCCTTATATGTTCAGTTGGGAAGTATCCAAGAATACTTTTATATTACATTCAGGTAACATATTAAGAGACAAAAAGAATCTTATACCATATCGCCTTTCACTTTCTCTACATCAAAACCATACAGAACATCATTCTTCCTTTAATTGGGGGCGCATATATTTGTGTTGCTTATGGGTGTTCATTTTTGGTTTTGTTTTATTTGAGACATATAATGTGACATTCAATGATACTTTAGGTAAATTCTGATAATTTTGAAGGAAACACGCAGTAAATACCATTCAATTTTCAGATATTGTAAGCATCACTAATTACCATAGGTAACGGAATTGTTATGATAATGTTACTAAATTAAACAAGTGTGTCGAAATGAATTGTTTAATTAAATTCATCTTATGTATCCTCGTATTCCTATTTCTTGATTTCAAAAAGCAAAACATTCGATGTGAATGAATTGCATAAAGGCTTTTGTAGATATTTCCTTTTTCTAAAATATAATGTGTTACTTAAAATTTAAAAATTCATCACCTTTACTTTCCATTTCAGAAAGGAACCTATATATATGAGTTTCATTTGTATTATTATTATGCTTAATAATAAAATAAGTTTTCCAAAAAATCAAATAATAGTCTAAATCTTTAAAAGCTGAATCATATTCCTCAACTCTTTGTTTTGAGAAAAAGCTACTTTGCTCTTTAATCAAGTTGCAGTACTTCATTCATAGAATCAATGTAGCTACAGATTGATGTGCCTAATCTTATTTTTGAAAATATCTTAATTCTTCTTCAGATAATTGCTCAGGATTTTCAACGTATGAAATATCTTGTATATTTTTAACTTCGTCATTTTGTATTCCTGATTTTACTTGCCGTCGTCTTGTATTGTACTTCAATTTATATAAACTTCTTCTTGCCTTTTTTTAAATTCGCGCCTCGTCTTAAATTTCATTCTTTTTTAGACGTAAAGTAGTGACATATTTAAGTATTTCATGTTCATAACTAAGTATGTTATTTTTATATATATATACAAGGCGATCCATCAAATGAAAAAAGTAAAAACATAGGGAAAACATAAATATAAAAATGGATTCACTGTGTGTTGGTTAGGAGTTGTAGATAATTCACGTTTTAATTATAGTTGAAGTTCTTATGGTGGTAAGACACTTTTAACTAGAAGCTAGCTTTTACTTGAAGGTCCAGCACCTTATATAATGATTTAATATGAGCAAGATTCACCCGTTAAAGCCATATGAATAATTTACTCTAATTTTCAGTAAACATTTTTGAAAATACATTCATGTAAACTAAATAGTTAGAACCACTTTCAGATCTTCAAATAAAATTGAATATGGATTATACTTTCGTTATTCTTTAAACAGATGAAGGAAACGCGATAACTTGAAATGCATATAAGGATAAAACACAGACATCTTTTTCGCTGAGTAAAGATGAAATAAGAGTTTGAGCTAGATACATCTTTGCATATTTGTTATTTTCAAACTATTTTCTAATAGTAATAACACATGGAAATATATACTTACAAGTAACCCCTAGAATACCAAATTGAAGAATACATATACTTAGTTTATGATATGAGAAAACAAGAAATATTTCTAAAAATATATTGCCTAATTACCATCTGAATAAACATTAAGCTCATACCATTATTTCCGTGAAATATGCGCACATATGGGAGTGGACATATTTAAAATACTCAATTATATATAGTAGCAGTTTAAAAGTATCACATCTTCAAATAATAAATATATTCCTTGTCTATAAACTCTGCCTAACTTTGACGCAAGGAGTAGTCAATAAATTCCTGCAAAAGTTAAAAATAACAGTGAAGAGCAGCATAAATAGAACTATTTAAAAGTGCCCATAATAGCTGAAAAAGCAAAATATTGATTACTCCTATACATATTCATTGAAAATATACATACAGGGAACGAAACCTTTGGTTCTATTATAAAAGAATACGTAATGATAAGTTCAGGCAACCAAACATAAAGCTATTTTTTGTAAAATGTCATTGCATAAAACTATCTACTTGTAAAATTAACATGTAAGAAAGATCTTGTCACCACACTTCATATTTAGTGTTGGAATATGTTTTTGGTATGAAAATACCAAGTAATTCCTTTAAATAATTATTCGATGTCACAAAAAATATTGCTGAAGCCGAGCAGCATTGGAAAATGTAGATATATTGAGGTGACTGACTATGAACACATTTTTATATGTATGGTATTAAAACTAGACATTCCATGTATTATGACAAACAATGATTTAGAACAAGCACAGCATCAGAACCAACATCTCCCGATTGTGTCATGTTAAATATCCATGAATTCGGAAGGTCTAGATTGTGTTTGTTATAACAAGAAGTACGATAAGATGCGGTGTTTAGAATGTAAGTCGCCGCAACAGATAATTTATTTTCCTTCTCACTAAGAAAGCAATAATACATTTGCAAGAGCAAAATCTGTTACGGAAGACAATGTTCTTTATCATGCATAGTGTACCAAGTTTCTCAAAAATGCCAATCCAGGTCGACTTTATAATATTTCCTGGTGTCATGGAAAATATAATCGTCATATATAACTTAAGAGGGTAATACCGCTCTAATTTATCAGCAAACGACATTTCTAAATGAATTGTCCTTGTGAGAAATATACAGTATTGTAGGCTATTAGACTACATTTACTACAATATTAAGAAAATTAGGTATACTGGCTTCAAATCTGCAGCTATCAATGATGATATAAATGATGGACATGAAAAAGACCAGAAGCTGGAACCAGAGATCTGAAAGAAGTCCAATTAAAGAGTTCTATCGCAGAATTATTATGGAATGTCCTCGATATAAATATTAATAAAATATCCAGTATCCACTAAACAAGAGTGGGCTATAGAGGTAAAATAGTTTATCTTGTTAAGGTGTATATATATTTTGCCAATCATTTTCTAAACAAGAGAAACAGCATTAGTGGTAAATCCCTTCTGAGTTTAGTATAGTATTTGTTTGATATTAAAACTGAAAACACGAACACGATTATTGTTTCCGAATGTTAATCCTAAAACAAATACCAAAAAATAGATATTACATTGACTTCCTCTTGCCTTACTCGATTTTTTATATATTTGCTTTGACAATTCCAAGTCATACAATTGTTTTAGTAATAGCATTTTGTTGTGCAGTAGCTCTACGCTAAAATAACACACCTTAAAATCTATTCCCTGTTTTCTAACTTTTAGACTCTGCGATCAGCATGCTTTCAGGTTACATGATATCACTATATAAATTGCAAAGAGTGTATTCAAATTTACTGAGAAAATGTGTAATTTATATATAGGAAAAAGTTTATATATATATATATATGATTACTGGCAATTCGACGCATTGGTTGCAAGGGGATATTGTGTAAGTACAGTGGAACATTATCACCCATGTGAACGGGTGGTCGGAAACCAATAGTTTCGGTGTAATTTGCACATGTGTGATTTCTTTCAAATTTGCCGTCTAAGGAGAGGTGCACGCGAAACTTTCACTCTGACCCACTGCGCCACATCGTACAGTGACAAATATTACATGCTTAATACTGCATACAAGTGCAGTTCATGCGGTAATATCTAGCTCGTAACAATGCTCCGTTGCTGCGTAATAGGTCCGAACGTAGAGTAAGGCGTAATGGTCAAAAATCCATTACTACACTTCAGAAAGAAGTAATGCATATCGCAGAAATACTTACCCCTAGCAAATGACTGCATGAATGGAAAGAGGTAGAACGGTGAAGATGTGCGGGGAAAGAAAACGCGAACTCTGGTGGATTTCCTACACAGGGCCGTGCATTGGTCTGGGCATCATTCGAGCGGTGAACGGATGCGTTATTTTCCAGGACATGGAGAACAGTTGTCAGCATGACACTTACTCTTTCTATTTTTCACTGCTACAGTGTTAAATATGATATGTTATTATGTTTTCCGCATATTTACATTTTTACATTTGTAGAAAGCTTATAACGTAATTACACATTGTGAAAATTGGTACTTCAATAGTCATATTTATTTCGAGGTATTAAAATGATGTATTCGATTGCAATTTATTTATTTATGTATTTATTTATTTATTTATGCAGGATAATAACACAAGGAAGGGTTCGGAACTTCAACTCTGGGGACACATCGGTCTTGTACGTGTCTAGGATTTAGGCAGGAACTCGCCCTGGCGTTCTAGAAGGTAACATTCCTGCTTTCGCCTATTGAGAGTGACGAAAACCAGGGAAAACCTAATCAAATCAATGACAGGGTGCGGACGTATCACCACCAGAGGAAGTCCATGGTAACTCTGAGCGACCAAAGTGATGATCATTTTATTTGCGATCAGCATGGGTACTACTACTTGCTTTCCAGGCACAGGGTACCACAACTAACAGGATAAACTACGCCTCACTGCTCGTGTGTTGCAGAATTTGTAAATCGTAGAGCGTGTCATGCTGATAAAATGTGAACGCCTCATGCAAAACATCACATCCGTTCATTGTTGGAATGTTGGCCAGACAGATGCACATCCCTGTGTATGAAATCCCCCATAGTTAGCATTTTCTGTTTACCTCATACCTTCTCCATTCCACTTCTTCCCAACCACGTAGTCATTTCCTAGGGAAGTACTTCAGCAATGTTACCATGTTAGTTTCTGAGCTGTAGTAATAATTTTTGGACCACTACACCCTACTTCACGTTCGGCGCTGTAACACAGCAACCGTGGAGAGTACGACCTGTATATTATCACTACATAAGTGCGGAGGGTCATGCGTGTAAAATTTCATCGCTCTACTATTTTAAGGAACTGGGTCAGGCTGAAAGTTCGTCCAGCTTCCCTCGTGAGAGACACATGTGAAATTACTCAGAAATTATTGCTCTGCCACCTCCAGTTCATGTGGGCAAAAATGTTCCAAAGTAGAATATCCCCCCTACGCCACTGTATGCAAAACCTAACTAAGGAAACCAGACTCCTTCTTTGAAATCAGAATTTTCCAATAACATTGCAATTTGTTTCCGGACTGTCAACTTGTGTAGTAGCCTACCTTATTGCGAAACACTAAAGAAGAGGATTCTAATAACTTTCCATCTTTAAAAAAATATGCCGGATGTGACAACGGTATCTCGGATATTGCGAATTGTTTATTAGAATTCTCTACAAGTGGACAATATTAACGGTAATGATGTTGTTAGTCTGGTACAATATACTGTGGCTCATAAGATGCATACCTTATTAAGAAACTAATTTAATAATTAGACAAACTATGTCTAATTAAACCAAATATGCAGCTCATATGAAACTACACCTTTCGAAATTTGGTAAAAACCCTATGGGAACAAACCTTGGAAGATATTGTGTTCAGAACAAATTTCTAGAAAACGCATAAAAATCATTTAGACCAAAGACATCAGCGAGATGAGAATATAAATTTGCACACAGAATTCAAGAAGACGAAATCTACATGCTCTGCAAGTCATCGTCAGCAGAGGTTCATAAAGATTATCTATATTCATTTACCTACGTGAATATATTTGAGTTTTTGCTGAAACGTGTTAATCTCAGCAACATTGTTATCCCGCGTAGAGATGATGCAGATCATGATAAGCTTCTCGTCTCTAGGCTAGTAGATAATTTTTTATATAATACAGGACTTCTCATATAAAACAGATTATGCAAATTATAGGTGTGCACCCGCAAGATTTGACATGTATGTTACATTAACCCTCCATCAGTCGAGGGGTAATCGCAGCTCTCTCCTTTGAATTACTGCAACTACCATTGCTAGTTATAATTTTCTACTGAAATTGCGGTGCCACATACCCGTTAGTTATAAGTTACGAACACAATGTATTTGGTATTATTTTTGCGGTAAGAGTCAGTGTGAATTATACTGGTTTTGTATTACAGTGTTAAATGAATACGCGTTGCGCTCGTACCTCGATCTATGGCGTCAGTGAAATTACATCAGACATTTTACGTGAAATGCACTTCACTTACTTTCAATTTATATATTTAAATTATGCATGGTCTGTATTGTGTGTGTTGAAGCTTTTCGTGGCATATTAGTACACTGGATACCTCAAAAAATACAAAATAATCAATGGATATTAGAAGAAAAGGCTAATTATATTGACGTTGATTTAGCCGAAGACTCGACTGATTCAGACGCTGAAGTGCCAGTAATCATGAGAGTGGAAGTGAACTACCCAGAGATGTAGGTGATGTAAATGTGAAACACGCATTTCCTCGTGCACAGTGTAGGATGAAACCAAAATACTATTGGAATACTCAGTAACCACGAAAACAAACGAGTTAGCGGCGGAGAATCATCCATCCACCAAGAGTAAAATGAGCTAGTGCAACAAAGGCATTGACGGTTCACGATGCATGAAAACTTGTTTCCTCAATATTGCGATTGAAGAAATAATGAAGCATACAAATTACCGTCTATAAATATTGCGAGCTAAATACAAGAGCGAGAGTGAATTTGTAGACAAGTATCCTAGAGAAATTAGAGCTCTGGTGAGTGTTCTATATTTGACGGGGGTCCATATATCATCACATTGTAGAGAAGATGGTCTTTGGAGCACGGATAGGACGATAACTGAGTATTTCCGACTTACGTTTAAGTGCTGACGATTCATGTTGCTGCTAAGAGCTCCTCGATTTTGAAAAGTGTGTACAAAGTGTTCAAAGATTTTGTACAAATGTATTTACAAAGTTGCAGAGTTAGTGAATATGTTACCGTGTATGAAATGATTTAATTGTTTCGCGGTGGATGCACAATTAGACAGTACATTTTAAAAAAATGTCAGCTAAGTTTGAAATTAAAATATTTGCTATGTTAAACTCAAGGATGTTTGATACCGCTACCATGGAAGTTTCTTTATCTGTGCAGCCAGTATAGTCCTCTATGTTAGACACTAGATCAAGCGAAGTCGTCAAGAAGTTGATTGAACCTATCAAAGGCTCAGGAAGAAATATTAAAATGGATATTTTGTGTTCGTCCATTCTACTAACGGATGAACCTCAAGACAATTTGGCAGCGGATGAAACTTCGAAAAGAAATAAGTCAGAATTACAACTTGAAGTCGTAAATATCAAGCCACGACTTTTGATTAGCAGTCTGTTTGCTTTTCGGGAAAAATTTCGTTGGTTTCGTCCCCCTCTCCTCCCCCCAAAACTAAAAGTAATTCTTATTTCAAGTATGCACGATTCGGGTGAAATTGATCAAACATCTGGCGATAAACAGAAACCAACAATTGTGACATTCTACAATCTCAGAAAAAGTGGTGTTGATATTGTCGATACAATGAAGTCAAACGATATTGTTGCAAGACTATCCAACCATTGGTCAACCAGAATCCTTTTCAACCTTCTGGAATTTGGTGCTATGAATGTTCAGGTTATCATTAATTGAAACACGGGTGAGAAAAGGACTGGAGAGATTTTGTAATAAGAGAACAAAACTGGCACTAGTTGTCACAAGAAACCAAATAACACCAAGACTTTCGATGTAAGGCATCAAGAATGATCTCAAGATTCAGAAAAGAAAGAGTCTATCTTCATTTATTCTTCCTCCAAAACATGCTCCAGTTCCTTAAGGGATGCTAGTGGAGAGTAATGTGGCCTTTCTAACTCAGACCAGAATGGCTCAATGATGTTCAGGAGGTGGATAGTGGAACCCAGGGGAGGTGTGATAGGTCTGGTTATGCTCCTCAAACCACAATTTCACAGTTTTTGCAGCGTGACAGAGTGCCAAATCAAATTGCTAAATGCCCCCAATATCAGCAAACAATATTTTGGCCATGGATAGATCCTGATCTCTCAAAATGGCCTCCTACGCCTTAGCGCACATCATTCAGTACACGCAATGTCACTGCCTGTATTGTAACACTTGGGAGTGTACACTTGGGAGCATACAGTCTGTATCATAGGAGTGCGAGGGTGTTCTCCATACGACCAGGTCATTTCATCGGACCACATTACGTGTTTCCACTACTCATGAGTTCACGCCTTTTGGTCCTTGCACATCTTCGCATTTACTGCTGTAAGCAGGGTTTGGCGATAGCGTCCTTGCCATGAATTATTATTTTATGAAGTTAACGTCACACTTTTTTCGACGAAAACGGGTTATGTAGGCCGGAATTGAGTTCAGATGTAATTTGCATTGCAGTGGTATTCTTTTTAGCTGCTACAATCTGTTTTAATCCCTCCGGATCATAACTGAAAGAATTGTTTTTCGACCATTGTTGGGCTTTGCAGATGTCACTTGTCCATGAATTGTGTATGCCCTCCTGACATTGACAACTGTGCATTTCGATATCCCCACAATGTTCGTAACTTTTGCCACTGAAATTCCAACTAGACGGGCACCAATGATCATGCCTTTTCGAAGTCTGTCAGGTCGCCCATTTTACCGCACCACTTTCACACCACGACACTCAAAGGTGAACTGATTACTGCTGACATAACAGATGGTTCCACATGTTACATTGAAATCAAACAGACGATCGGCAACCGCAACACGCATTGCACAAGTAGTGCCAAACTTACGTGTCCTGTTTAAAATACGTTTAGATTTTTGACAACACCTATATATATATATATATATATATATATATATATATATATATATATATATATAAGGGAAGTGAGAGAATCAAGTTTCAATACTGTTCAAAAACAACTATGTTGGTGCTCCTTTAGCGTTATCAAGTACTTTTAATCATATAATCTACAAGCAGCAGCCTGCAACATTACTGAAGACGTATATTTCATAAGAAATTCTCAGTTCGTTATTCTCTGCCTGTGGTTGTATGTGGGAATCCGCAGCAACATTGGAACAATGCCAAATCGTGCTCTTTGCCAAAATTCAATTGAGAAACAACTTGAAGAAATTTCAAATGAATCTGACATAAAAGGTAGTGAGATCGAGTATACACAGGTTGACATTTCTGCAGCAAAATTATTGCTAGTCCACCATGTACTGCACATTTTCCAGCAAAAGATTTACATCATATCCACCAACTAATTGTGGCTGGACTTGCAAAAAAGGTCCAGAATTTTTCGTGGTATTTGGGACAATTTCCACCATGTGTTGTAAGATATTCCAGCCTTATTTGATGGATCTCATGCTCGTTACAGCGCGAAATCTTAGCGTGGTACAGTGCATTTATATGCTAGTTCTAAAAATTATTCTAGCGTAATATGCTGGATTTTATGTTGGTTCTAAAAACAAATTCCAGCTTGTTTTTTTTTTTGGATTTAATGCTGATTCTAGCAAGACATTCTAACATAGTTTTTTGGATTTATATGATTATTCCATTAGGAAATTCTAGCATGATATGCTAGATTTTAACCTTGTTCCGGCAAGAAATTTTAGCACGTTATGGTGGATATTTTCTGTTTTTAGCAAGAAATGATAGCATGCTTTGGTGAACTTTATGCTAGTTGTAATAAAGGATTCTGCCATCTTCTTGTGGATTTAAATGCTACGGACGAAAGTCCTGTATCCCTTTTCACGGTTGTCTTTTTATGTTGATTACATTATGGGATAATAACTGTTGAAACCAGAATCCCCTGTACACTTGAGCTCATAAGTAACAGTCAATATAAACTGGAAGCATTGTATTAAAAAAAATATCGAGACTGTAAACAATATTGACAAGTTGTTATTTCAAGCATGTTAAAGTCAATTGTACTCACAATGCAAAGCACGCTTTAAAGAAATCATAGTTATTTTTACAAAAAAAGGCTCAATTTCTTTGCCAAGCCTCCATGTAAATAAATTTTGATCTCTTAAAATCGTGAATCAAAATATATTTTCCATTGTAAAATATTTTACACTTGAAGATGCATTTGCACACTGTACTGTGTAAAAATACATCTCAGAATAGAAAATATTTTACTGTCAAACATATATATTATTTAGAAATTCGAGATTATAAGTGAATTTAGTAGAGGCTTATGAAACAGATTTGCACAATCTCTCGTTTGTAATTTTACACACATACATGAATGTAAGTATAGACGTATATATGTAAATTTACAAAATTATCTAATATCTAAATATATAATCTGTGGCAATATTACTCTATGCTTCATCGAAGCGGATAAGAGATATTCCGTACACTGGAGACAAAATGTCCCACACCTTACAACATAGCCTAATACTTCAAGTAATTAACTTTTGAGAGAAAACAAATTCCGAAAAATGTGAAACAATACTTACAACACCCATGAATAAATTTCTTCCCATCCGTTCAAGATGGAGCACATATACAGAATGTGTCCGAATTTGGTCTGTGATTTGTACGGTTATTAAATTACGTTATCAACATCACTTTTATTAACTCAAAATTAAAATTTGCAAATGTAAGAATAACTTTCGTACATTATAGAACACATACATCTAACCTACTAAACACACGTAACAAACACAACACCTTGAACCAACAATATTCATATTTCCTGTCACAGCCCGTTCATGTTTGGTAAATTGATATTCAATAGAAACTGTTACGCAAATAAGAAATTATTTGTGGCGAAAACAGGCTTTCCAATGCTAATGAAAAAATATAAGAAATGACGAAAAATATAGAAGGTTTCGTGAAGGTGTGAAAGAGAAACATTTCAAGTATTCAATAGGTAAAAATAAAAGATGCACATGCAAATTACAATTGTTATATGAATATACATTCAACTCTAAATGTAACTAAATGGGAAATTATCTCGTTGCAAAATTTTATACGAGTTTCTTAAGATAGAAAATGCAGAAATGACAATGGGATACTGAAATCCCTACGGAGAGGACGCAGAATACCGCTGTACCCTTCCTGGAACAATTATCTAAAATGTAAAATAAAATAAAAATGTAAAAGTTTGCAGCTGGCGCTTTTAAAGTTTTGATCACGTGCTACATATTCTACAATCATTTGCTTACAGTTAGTTCAAGAAGTATATATATATATATATATATATATATATATATATATATATATATATATATATATATATATATATATATATATATATATATATATATATATATATATATATATATATATAATTATTTATAAGTCTTTAAAATCACCACTGCATAGTACTTTTTAATGAATATGATGAAACTAATTTATCTGTTGTTCCATTTTGTAGGTGATGAATATTTTTTGCGCTACCTGTATATTGTTTGATGTAATTATCTTTAGACAATGAGCAGGAAAGGACGAAACATAGATAAGTTTCCATTTAACCTCCCTAGTGTGAAGACAAAGGCCCTCCCACCTTCCACACCTTATTTCCTCTTTATTTTCACAATTGGAAGTAGCAATGCCACAAAAATATAGGAGGTTTCGCTAAAATGTACCAAATATAGGAAGAAACGCAAATATATAGGATAAATAGAAAATATAGGAGCATTGAAAAGCCTGTGATAATAAACTCCATTATACAATACATGAAATAACGGCATTGTAAATCGGTTATGCATCTCCCAGTTTACCACACACTCATTCTTAGCCTTGTTCACAAATAATTACTACTCGCTGGAAGCTCATGTAACTTTGGATCCAAATATTAAGTTGTATGTTCACGTCTCATACAGCTTCAGAGTTGAACGGGACAATACATTCCAAATCAACCAACCAAAAGAAGAAAAATAGTATTTGAATTCCGTATAGAGGCTAGCTTGTAAGACTTTGCAGAGTATTGAGGAAAACGTCATTTTTAATTCTTTCATCTTTCAATTCGTTCTATCTGTAATAAGTTTGTACTTTGTTCCAGAAGTTTCGATGAGCCAAAGTGTGTGTATTCAACTGAATAATGAATAGTTGACATCCATTCCATTATTCATTGCTATGCAGGCGAAGATCACTTATGTGTTTCATCATATTCTTCTGAACATTTTTGCTCGTTTCTTTAAATGAGAAATCATAAATGAAAACGCAATATTAGCAATGTACTTAAGAGAGACCAGTATATCACTTTCACATGGAGACTTTTACCCAAATGATCCATGACATTTCATTTAGATGTGACAGAAAGTAGAATAAAAGAGATTGAATAAAAAATAAGAATAATGCATAGTGTAATTAATTAATATTTAGAATAAAAGAAACAATTACATATAAGTTAAATGCACAAATATATTACGGAACTAAAAGAAATGAGCATACAATAATTACAAAAGCATGTAAATTGCTAATAGATATTTCTGACTTGTTATACTATACCTTACATTAGTTATACTTCGTTTCTGAGTTTATACTTAATGTCCTGATGACAGCTACTCAGAGACTTCATGTTGAAACTCTGAACGGAATGAAATGAATCCGAAATGGTGGAAGCCGAATGAATGATTGTTGAATGATGTATTGGTTTATAAAATCTTTTTTTTCTATATATACTCGTAAATTGTCTGTTTGTCACAACTAGTTGGTACTATATTTTTGAATCTTAAAAAGTCCAAATTATAGTTTTCTGGTAAATATTATTATTATGTATACAAATATAGAGATTAGTTTTGTTTTCCTGTTTAGTTTCGGAAAATTCGTGTATTTGTCCGCAAGTGTGTCACCAACTATTTTGCTTTTAACTTTTTTGTAAAAAAAAAAAAAAGATCAGATTACAGATGCACATATCGAGGTCACCTAGATGTTACGCTGTAGATGTGGAAAAGTTTGTTTTCCAGTTTACACAACCATTTCCTAGGGTTATTTTTATTTTTGGATGCTTTTACTATTCTCTCTCCTTGCACGTGCCAAATATTCGCACTGAAAAATTACTTTAATTGTCCATTCTGTTTTATCTTAATAAGAAAACATTATGCACTATTAAGTGATATTTATTTATTATACAATACATAAAATACTAAAAAAATGTGAAAGCCGAACTTTATAAATATATAGGTAAACTGAATTCTTTAGAGTCAGGCCATGCACTGATATTTAAACCAACTTAAATTTTTGAGTGTTGTTAAATATCAGGGCTTGAAATGAGAACTAGAGGCCCCATTTAAAATACAGTTTATTATGACTGAATTTTCTACCCATACATGGCAGATAGCAGAGTTTTACTGAAACTCCTTCCCAAAGTCAGAAAGGATATCATATGAAAAGAAAAGTTACTTACAAAGCAAGCGTCTCAAACTCCATGCCGGTTACTGAAGTTTTGACTCAGAACGTATAATTCGACGGAGAGGTGAATTGTGATGTTCCATATTTCTTGCCCGTGCTTTTAATATTATTCAACCTTCTGATGTAACATGCAGAAAAATAAGAAAAATGTTTTTCAATAAGTATTTCAGTTGCTGCTATTTTTCTTTTCGGAAGTCCATGAAATTGTTTCCTGTATCACGTTACCAGATGTGTTTATGTTTCACAAAAGCAGCGGGCCGAGAAGCTTACGCAGAGGTCAACTGGCTGTTGTTGCTTTTGATGGGAAAGTTTGTTTTCCGATTCACATAACTAACTTTGATCATATGTTTCGCTTACTATTTACTACTTGTCACCTTCTGTGTACGAAAATGTACACTGAAAATATGATTCCAATCATTTTAATTTTATATTTAAACAAAACTCTTGTGCATTATTATGTGCCAATTTACTATATGACAATCCCCTCTGGGAATTATTGAGCGGCTACTGAATATGTCCGCATTAGTAAAAAAAATACCTCTATGCCTGGTGTGTGGAACAGCCATTGTGGATATAAGTATTTGGCGATTTACAAAGTAAAGTGAAAGAGAAAAGAAGATAAAAAACATTGCCAAAAAGGAAGAAAAACTGCCGTAATCGGAAGAATGCATCTGCTTACCCGTGGAGGTGTGGCACTTTAAGACATTGCTGTGTCCACTACAATCGAATGATAAGTTTATTACTTGCGTGACTGCATAAGGTTTTTCTTCATTAATGCGGATGTCAACAGCAGCCGCTCATGAATTCCCAGAAGGGATAATAAATAAATTATCACCTAATAGTCTATAAAGTTTTTTTTATTAACATGGAATAGAATGGACAATTAAAATAATATTTTTCATTGCGAATATTTGGTACATGGAAGGTGAGAGAATAGTAAAAGCATAAAAAAATAACCTGAGGCCAAGGTTGTGTAAACTGGAAAATAAACTTTCCCACAACAAGCTTTTACGTAGCATCTAGCTCACCTCCATATGTGCAATTGTTATCTGATCTATTGTTTACAGAAAAGTTAAAAGCAAAATATCTGGTGACACACTGATGGACAAATACACGGATTTTCAGAAACTAAACAGAAAGACAGAACTAACCTCTATATTTGGATACATAACAATAATATTTATCAGAAAACTATAATTTGGACCTTCTAAGATTCAAAAATATAGTGCCAACTACTTGTGACAAACAAAGACATTTACGAGTATAAACAACATATTTTATAAACCAAACATCATTCAAAAATCATTCATTCGGCTTCCACCATTTCGGATTCACTTCGTTCCGTTCGGAGCTTCAACACGAAGTCTCTGAGTAGTTGTCGTCAGGTCAATAAGTATAAACTCAGAAAAATAATATAACTTTTGTATGATATAGTATAACAAATCAAAATTATCTATTAGCAATTTACATGCTTTTGTATTTATTGTATGCTCATTTCTTTTAGTATCGTACTATGTTTGTGCATTTAACTTATATGTAATCGTTTATTTTATTCTAAATATTAATTAATTACATTATGCTTTCTTCCTATTTTCTATTCAATTTCTTTTATTCTACTTTCTGTCACATCTAAATGAAATGTTGTGGATCATTTGGGTAATAATCTCCGTGTGACAGGCAATACACTATAACTTTATAGCTATACATTATGTCTATCTGGTGCTGCATAACTCAGAATTGAAAATTTCTTAGTTAGTTATCTTTTTGGCTCATACCCTTCATATTATTATGGAACTCTCTCCACTCCACCATCACCAACAAAAATAGGACTACGGAATATACTTAATTTAAGCTAAATACAACTGCACAACAAACATGACTGAGTGGAGCTTTTGCGCTTCTATCGGGAAGTCCGGGATTCAACTCAGCATTCGACCATTCTGACAAGATTTTCTTCATTCCATTTATGAAGTAGAAATAGTCCATCTACTGTGAGTTGGCCGACTTAATTTCTTATGGTTTTTAAATCGTTATTATTACTAATTACCAGCAGTGACGGTTTTGCGAAGGTTACGGGGACGGTCTTTCGGACTGAAGCCTGTTTTCAAAAATTACGGAATGTCTAAAACAAACGAAATATCTATTAGTTATGCCTTTACTCATAAGCTTTAAGCTCCCGTCAAATACAAATTACGAATGTTTAGTAAAACTAAACATTAGTAAGAAAAAACCCTCCCAAAATACTTTTCTAAATCCGCCACTGATTCTTAGTATAAAATGATCTTCAAGGTTGTATCTGGAAGATTAAATGCATAAACGAAACGAAATACAGTATTAGTTATGCCTGTACTCATAAACTTCGAGCTCCTCCCAAATAAAATTAGAACATTTTAGAAAACAATCAGAGAAACCCACCCCAAAGTATGTTTCTAAATCCGCTACTGATTATTTGTATAAATTAGTATTCAAGATTGTATCCGGAAAATTATTGCTAAGTCGTTGCACAGCTATAGTATAACAGAAATGTGGAAGTATGGTTAGACGGATATATTGAAAAACGTACGCTTTGACGGATATATAGAAATCGTATGTTTAACTTTTGCGCTAGAAGCTAGAGTACTTAGCTCTTAGAAATGAAACACAGATGACAAAGTGAAATGATCCCGAGAAGAAAAATAATGTCGGTAACTCAAAAGTTAAAATAAAGTTAAATAGCCTCTAAAATTGCCCTCAAATACCACATTCTTCATGTTAGCTTTAATTCGTAAAACATGTGCTTCATCCATCTTGATGGTAAATTTTAGAGTGAAATATGGCATTTAGGTGATGGAATTCTTATCTAACTATAGAATATACTATAAGAAAGCTATTTAGATAGAAAGATCATGAAAATGAAAAAATCCAAAATTTCCAAAATTGTCGTTTTTTCCCAAAAAAAGCCGGCTTTTTATGTGAAAAACATCGATTCAAAACAGCCGGCTCTTTTGCATCTCTAGTTATTAGGTTGTAGTCCTATGTCTCTAAAACTAAGAAATTTCGAATTCTACAAGCCACTATGCATTTGCCTGAGGATTCCAATATTCCCAGCATTGAGGAAGTAGAAGTATTAGTTAAATTAGCTTTTATTCCGCCAAAAACTGTTCCATCCAATGCTCCCTTAAAACTCAAATACTAGATTGATGTTTCCGCATTGTAACACATGTTGTGATGATTAAACCGGGTACATTGTATTTAAAACAAATACAACAATGTGTATTGTATTATGATACTGACTCAGTAATTTATCCTCATCAACCTTTTGAAAGCACAATTCCAGCTGGCGACTGTTTAAATGATTTAAGAAATGAATTACTCGAAAATTGTAAAAAGAGAATATGTGTCAGCTGGATCGAAGAATTATGCTTTACGTACTTTTGATCTCAGTACGAAAAAAGAGTGCCAAGTTGGCAAAATGAGAGGCTTTTCATTAAATTATAAATCTTCCAAATATCTAAATCTTGATGTAGTGTACAAAATGGTAGTAGATAATGAAGAGGAGACAGAAGAAGAAGAATCCGACCTACTGAAGTTAAAATTCAAATGAGAAAAAAACTTCCCGCAGGAAAGATCTTACTATCGTCAGCATGCCCGAAACAAAAGTCTATAAGATGAATTATATAAAACGACGTAGAATTCCAAATTCATACGAGACACTTCTGTATGGATACACTCGTTCAAACAAAAGAAGAGAAATATAACATGTCCATTTATAAATATACGCATGAAGAGAGACGTTTCATACTTCAAAACATGGATACGACGTGGAAACATCCCTTTTCATGCATTGTTCGAGGACCAAGTGGATGTATATAAAGTTTCTTCGTAATACGATACCTGTGAAATTTATCACGTAAGGTTAATACATCGTTTCGTCATATTTAATGGCACTATGCAGAATAGCAAAATGCATACAGTTAAACTTCGACGGAAGTACAATTTATTGAAGGATTACCTAGAACAAAAACGTTTTACACGAAACTGGAGCTTATCTTATTGTTATTGATGCTCATATGTGTGAAGTGAACCGCATTATAGTTGATTCCTTTACAAAGGGTTCTCATCATAGAAATCTTAGTATACTATTTATAACATAAAGCATATTTTATAGGAAAAGGAAGGAGGGATATGAGCTTCAATTGTTCTTATCTCGTATTATTTAAAAATTCAAGAGATAAATCACAAACTAAACATATGAGTTTTCAGCTGATTCCTAAGAATCCAGAATTTCTTCAAGGAAGTGTCAACGACCCAACAGAGTTACCATATTATTTATTGATTTATATTTATTCATTGATTTAAAACAGGATAAGCCAGATGAATTTCGATTTGAAACAAATATCTTTCCTAATGATTTTTATCATTACCTTTATGTTCGAATCAAGTAGAGGAAGAAGAAGGCTAGTTTTATAATGTGTTTGTTCATTATGTCAATATGTCTAAAAGAGTAAAAAATGGAGCTTTCGTACGCTGAGCAAAGCAAATCCTAAATTACGTAAAGCTGTATTGGCAAATTCAGGCTCTCCAGTGATTGTAAGTATTTGCGAATTTTGTTATAATGCATTACAAAGGAATGTACCTCTAACAAAACAGAGAAAGTAAGATTAAAGAAATACAAGAGGACGCTTCGATGTCCTGTAAACAAAGAAAATTCCATCGAAAAAAAGAATTTAACAGTGCAACAGGCTAGATTCCCACCGTGATTATTAGCTGTTATTTCAAATGGTGTATTGTCAAGTATACTTTTCGGTTAATGCAATAGAACACGCAAGGAAAAGGATTTTAATTCCACATGAAGTTCTTAATCGTATATAAACACCAGCATCGTCAACAGCCCTGGAGAAATGTGAATCAACTTTGGATCAAGAAATGCAACAGATGTTACAATTATCTTCTCTTAGTGATGAAACAGATTGGAATCACTATAATAATGTTCTTCCCAAATATTTACATTTAATATGAAAACAAGAAGAGCCTGTAACACTTTCGATATCGTCAACTAAATCAGAAAAGCCTGAAGTAGAAGAACAAATATTGTTATCTATACCTAAAATATTTCGTAGAAGAGCTGAACTACTACTGCATAGAATGAAACATGACGATAATATTTCGTGGGAGAATAAAGGAACTATTTACAACAAAGGTGAAAAACTAGAAAGATCTCACAATGTAGATTTAATTTGTGATGTTTCGCAACCACGGAAACATGCAAATCCACATGGATGGGATCAATTTTGCAATTGTTTGTCTTCTAATAACACATCTCAAGAACTAATTGGAAATCCGAAACGTTTGACATATATTTTACGAGAAACTAAAGCATCACCATTAGCATCATCGTCGAGGGAAGAATTACCTCTTAAGTCGTTTGCTAAAGACGAAAAAGCACAAGAAATGGAAGAAGGATAAAAGGAAAAAGTAGTATCTTCTGTAAGGAAAAGGAAACGTCCAATATGGTCAAGATTTAGACCACAAACAGACAGTTAAGCAAAATATATTGCAATCTTTCACATCCTGCTTCGTTACCAACTTCTAAATAATTATGGATAGCAACAAAGAAAAAATCCTATACACTATAAGAAAATTGTTACTGTAGGAAGCAACATATACGTTACACAAACGAGTACGTCGTCGTTTTAAAAGAGATTTCCATATAATGTATAACATTGATAATAAGTGGGAAAGTGATAATAATATTTTTCAATCTCTCCTTAAATTTAATGACAGATATCCTTAAATTCTTACAGTGATAGATGTGCTCAGTTGGGCTCTGCCTTTAAAATCTAAAAGTAGAAATGATGTCTGAAAAGCACTAAAAATATTTTCGAAATACAGAAAAACAAAGAAAAATGTGGATGTATTTCTCAAAGTATCAAACGTTTAATTATATAAATGTGGTACCTCTTCTTGTGAAATCATACATACAAGGTTATAATTCAAGTATTAAGATGTCGCCTGCAAATGTTTCTCAAAGTATCCTATTACAATTGTGGCATAATCAGTTTGATACTAAAATGAAGAAGAAGAAGAATGCGGATTTCTCAAAACATCTTAAGATGGGTGATACAGTACGAATTAGCAAAACTGAACTTACATTTGGTAAAGATTATACTCAAAAGAGGATCTGGGAAATATTTAAAGTGAAGAAGATAATACCTAGAGAACCATCTCTTTATGAAACAGTAGATTTAATCAAGGAACCACTGAATAGATTACCTTATAGAAGAGTTACAACGTGTGGCGTTAAAAAAAACGTTTTACATAGATAGAATCATACGCACAAGAAGAAAGGGTGCAGAAAAGAATATCTTGTTCATTGGAAAGGATATCGTTGTTTTTTCTATTTCTGGATACCTGCATCATCCTTGAAGAGTATTAAAATACAATGGAACCTGATGGAAATTTTTGCGTTACCCTTAGCAGTAATAGCTTTATGCAATATTTTCCTGACAGCACCTTAACATCATACACTACTAAACTTCATCAAAGAATGGAATTCCAGTAATAGTTGGAAGTGACTACTGTTGAGATTCATTACCCTTATTCAATTTTAATTATTAATGAACAAAATAATTAGTTTTTTACAACCTGCAAGAAGTTATGAATTGAAATTTGTAACTATTCCTTTTGTTATTATACTGACACCTCAGAGTTGATAAAGATAAGTAATACTCACAACAAATTCACAAATTTACATATTTCCAAAATTCGTGACAGTAATACCTGTTATATACGAGGTCTTCATAAAGACGTAGAAGTGGACGTTGTATAATCACCAAGTGTTAGTGCGATGATGGGATTTGATCCAAACGTTGATTTGAAGGATATGCAACAAGGCGAAAGATTTTGAAATTTACGTTTAGGACTTCAATCTACAATGCATGTATATTGTGGTATAATTCAATCCGTATTTTTGGAGATATAGTAGAACCACTATTACGTATCATAAATATGAATCCTGTGAATCATACATTAGGAAGTAGTGCTCTAGAAATTTTGAATTCACCACATTATGTACCTATAGAAAATATGCCTTCTAATACGTCAGAATAAAATAAGAGAGGGTACAGGCTCTCCACTGGCATTTACTTTCAGAAGTGTATGTGTTAAACTACATTTTCGACCATTGCGCCAACATCAGAAAATGTGAATAACCCATATTAACAATATGTTCGAAAACAAGCTCTATCTCGAACTGGAAACGTTTATGTTGGATCACCTTATTAGGTTGAACAAGACATTGGAAGTTTCCTTGGAGGATTATTTCGTTCTGTCATACCATTAGTAAAACAAAGAGCTAAAACAATAGTAAAAGGATTATTAAAATTTTGGAGCAAACTTTATTAGTGATGTCATCATCAATAAACAACCTATTAACGGATCCTTTCATCAACGAATGAGTCAAGTTAAGTTCATCTTGAAGAAAAAAAGCTAAAAATCAACTGAAATCTACGCTAGGATTTGGGTACCCGTGAAGGGAAAAAGAATAACACATCATTCCATCTTTATCTTTCCTCATTACACATCGCCAAGCAGTAAGAAAAGAAGAAGGGAAAGAGGAAGCGGACACAGAAAACAAAGAAAGATCAGTCTTATAAGAACTGGAAATTATCACACGATATCTTAGTTTAAGTTTTCTTCAACATCATGGCTTTCTTACTTCATCAATTCTGTGAGTGTTAAAAAAAGTGAACTACATATTTTTCTACAAAACCAGCGCAAACCAGGATATTAGATAATCATGTTGTTACATATAAACCAATCACTTCACTAGCTGATAATACACCTATGGAATTTGTCATCCCAGGAACAAGTGATGAATTCATAGATCTACCACATAATCCCCATTACTTTGAAGCTCAAATCGTTAAGCCTTGTGAATCAGCATTTGTTGAAAGTGAAACCGCTGCGGATCCTATTACTGGCTTTTTAAATTCTATGTTCAGTGAAGTGGAAGTGTACTTAAATAACAAGATGATCTCATTCCCATCTCATAGACATTCGTATCGATTATACATCGAAAAACTGTTCAATTTTGACGATTCTCCTAAAAGTACTCATTTCCAATGTGTATTCTGGTTTCAAGATACAGCTGGGCACATGGATGCAACATCTAGTGGTAATAGAGGATTTCAACAAGGTCGAGAATTTAAAAAAAAACAGTGCGAAGTTCGACACGCTTAAATATCTTCATTGTGATAGTTTTAATCAGAATAAATATTTAATCCAAGGAGTAGAATTACGTATCAAGTTAATTTCTGCCAAGCCAAACATTTGTCTTGTCGTAAGTGATTCGTCTGTTGAAGCTGAAGTGAATATTTTGGACGCTGTTTTACATATTAAAAAGGTTAATGTTAGTCCTACAATAAAACTAGCACATAACAAGCTACAATCAACAACCGCCAAATATTCTCTCACAACAGTGCAAATGAAGTTCATTCGTCGTACCAAAGGATTTTTCAAACAAGAACTATCGATATTTTTATGGGATTATTACCAACTCGAGTGATTATGACGATACACAAAGTGATGTCTATAGAAACGATAACTTCAAATCAATTTCATTTCAAACATTTGCACAGCAATTTCTTTTCATTATACGTTGATGGAAAACATGTACCACAAGAACCTTTACAACCAAATTTGAAAACAACCTCTATGTTTCTTCATAGCATAACTTTTTTATGGATTAGGTATTCACTTTTCCAATCATGGCAACAACATTCCTCGCCTTGACTTTCCTCAAGGATACACTATCTTTGTTTTCAACATTACGCAAAATGGAGAAGTCACGGCTATGCAGCATTGGAATTTCAAACGACATGGTTCTTTTGTCTGGAAGTTCATTTTAATAACCATCTACAAGCACCTCTCTCATACATCATATATGGGGACATCCTATCACTGTTAGAAGTGGATCATTAGAGGAACATCATTATGGATTTTTACAGGTACGGTATTATTATTTAAATAGCGCAACATATATGTACATGTCTGCATTTCTATACAGGATATCCTCAACACTAGATTTAATACATGTATTTTAAACATTTTTTATTTCTAAATCATTACGTTGACCTATTTGAAGCGAACGAATTTCCAAGGCATGTTCCACTAACTGCACCTATCATTATAAATACAATTCTAGCTAGTAGAATCAGTATTCATTGGGTATCCATATATATGATTACTGATGGACGTGTTGACTATTTGGGTACATTTGAATTTCCTTCATATGTAATGCAACATATCAAATTTCTACGTAGAAATTCCGTATTTGGACATTATTCATGCTTACTCGTTTGCTTCAAAGCTAAAGGAAAGTCCTTAAATGACTTTCATTCTACCTTCTCATCCACTCCTGAAAAAAAATATCTTCGATTATTCTATCTATTACTACAGGTAATCATTTCTTTTGTGTACATATTATCATGTCTTTATTATTATGACTGTTATTTCTTCTTCTTAGTTTGTTTTGGATACTTCTTGTTTAAGAAAAAATAAATTCTATCTATTACTGCAGGCAGTCATTTCTCCTTTTTCTATATTACAACGTGTTTTGTATACATATAATCATTTCTTTGTTTTTTTTGTTCATGATTATAGATCAAATAAATTATAAGTTATGTTTTTCACTTTTTTCATTTCAGAGAACAAAAGATTGTTAGCGTGTGTATGGGCAGCATCATTGTGCAGTATGACTTCTATCTACGTACCATCATCACCATCATCATCATCATATGGAACGTAATGTGAACTCATCATCATCAGTATTTAAAGACTATCATTAAACTGTGTGTTTAAAAAAGTGACTTTTCTTATATAATACGCAAAGTTCACATGAAGAAGAAGAAACTTTTTTTTTACAATTTACTGTTCTTACCATCGTTTTTCTTCTCTAAATGCTATCAACAATAAACTTTTTTCATTCAATTATTTTTTTCTTTCATTTCCTAATAAATATGTTGTATGATCAATTATCTAATTATATATAATATATCATAAAACATAATTTGTACATTTTTTAAACTCATAGAATTAAAGAATTACATACTATTAACGTGTGCTACAAATTTCTAACCGGAATGATTTAGTACCTTAGAAACTTTTTATATTTGGGGGCAGAGCGTAGCTCATCTGAAATTTGTAACACCGTGTATTTAGACAACTCGAGGATGAATTTAACAAATCGTCTTAGGATAAGAAATGAAATACTCAATTACGTTTGGATATTTTCGACATCACACCACAAGCTATTAGGATTCGAAATGGTCTTAATTATAGAAATCTACTACAACGTAATGGCACAGAAACTTAACCATTATGGTTATCTAACATCGCAAATAGATGCAGTACTCACAGGTAGTTCAGCTCAGTTCAACTCCAAACGATGTCCTTCCACTCTCCAATCTTAATTACCACTCCCAGATTCTAGTCTCCGTCCTCAACCAGCACAACCCCTTTCCGGGATTCAGGTGCTTCCTGGGTGTGGCGAAGAGCTTAGCTCAGGTCTCTTTCTGCAATCTCTTACTTCCTTATTTCCGTATAGGAAAACTTCCTATAATTGTGGTGTGATGCCGACGTTATCTGTTTTTATTATTTTCTAAGCAGTATGACTATAACTTCCTTGTTTTATAATAAACAACATAAATTAGACAAACACATGTAAGGATTTTGGGTACTTTACATTACCCCTGTCTAGAAATTTTGAGCACGATTCTATGTGCCAAAAAGGAGAAAAAAGGATTACTGTCCACCTGTATAAACATAAAAAGTAAATAATAATTAAGTTCGTCCATTATCTTCGAACACTCTGTATATATAAAGTTTTCTTTTTACTCGTATGTATGTATATATATTCCACCACCAGCATTGTCCGTCACCAATAATATGAATATATGTTGTTTGTATCACATGAGTATTCTGCTGACAAGGTAATATTACAATAAATGTAGGTTAATGTCACTGTATCCTGTCTGTAAGAATGAAAAAAACACATTATCACAAAACACTTCGCACTCTGAATGAAACAAAACACTCAGTTTATTTCACTAGTTATGTGTGAGTTTGTGTTTTTCGTCATCTGTTCTTTCCTATACTGGAATACATGTTACTAGGAGGTATGTATTCTGTCATATGTATTTAATTGTAATTATCACTGAAGTCCTCACTTCGATAAATGGTAGTAGTATTTAATCCTTTGAAAGCATAGATTCCTCAGGATCCTGTTGTTCGGCTCAGTCCACATGGTCCATTGTTGATATCTGACATTGAAGATAAGGCATCTATGGGAAACTGCTACTGTTGCTGTTCTTTTGTTGATGATGTTGATATGTTGTTGTGTAGGAGTGATTATTGAGTGTTTTTGTTTATGCGTGTAGTAAATACATTTATTTACAGATATTATGACAAGCACAACTGTTAAGTCTGCACCATTACTTAGAAGTAGTGAAATGAGTCCCTTTTTTAATGTTTGAATAACACGAAGTTAGAAGAAATCATTGACATACCATTAACATTAAGAATTATAGTAGGCGTAGAAGGCTTAATTGTTGGATATACATTTAATGTATCATCATAGAGGTGTATCGAAGAACAATCTGGGGTTACGTGTGAATCTGTTTTTGAAGAAACATATTTGACAGATCGAATATGTGAATTTGAAACGTTATTTGGGGTTAATTTAATTTTGAATAATTTGTATATTATAAATGACAAAATTATTAAAATGATTATTAAAATAGTAATTATAGGGATGACGAAAGTATATGATTGCATTGTGGAGCGTACCTAGAAACGCAAAAGAAAAAAATGATTAAGAAAATGAAGTTGTTACTTGGTTATTCTTCTTTCAAATATGCTTAGCATAATTTTAATAATAACCAAATATTTCTTTCTTTCTTTCTTTTTTTAATTAACTAGTTTCTTTGAAGGATGCTTTGCATACCTATTGCCTAGTTAATCTGCTGTGAAATAGACTCTACTTGAAAATTTGCTTCGCAAAATTTATATTCATAGCCTACTCACGTTTCAATAACAGTATTGTATTTCATTGTTTATTTCTTTAATCATTTTCAGGCCTGTGAATATGATTACTTAGTTCAGTTACTATCTTATTCAGCTTGTACATTTTAATAACTAGAGCTACAATAAGAATTAGTAATAGAAATCCTACTAGTATAAAAATAATTCCAATGCTATAAGTAATATGAGTATCAAAGTGAGCTCATATTGGCATAGTAGGGTTCACTGTCAAATTCGATAGTTGAGAAGAAAGGTTCTGTAATTTATCCAAGTAAAATTGGTTTCCTACATCCCATTGTGAAAATGAAAGATTTATAGGTAATTATATGTGATGATATGTAACTTCTACGGTATGTCTACTATCTAAGATTATTTGATTTGCAATCACTGAATCGAACGCATTGTAAGATAAGAAATAAGCTCTGTGTTGATCGTCTGAATAATTTGAATAAACCGGTGTTTGGACATTTCTAGAGACAACATGAACAGTTGTTAATGCTGAAAACAAAATACCTACTGGGGTGTATAGATAAATAAATTTGGAGTTTGTTTGAGATGCTTTTACGGTACATGATTGCGTCGTATTTCTATACACCAGATCAGTTATACATCTAGAAACTGGTGTAGTTGATATTTGAGGTGTATCACATAGGAAGAGATAGCTTTTCCAAATGCATTTTTCATGAGAAAGAGGATAAAGTTGTTTTTCATTCAAATAGGCCATTTCTGGTAGTTCTAATTTAATATGTTTGTCCTGATGTAAATAACCTAAATTTGAAATCTGGAATAAGGGACGTACATCCGTAGGTAAAATAAGGGGTATTTTTAAAAGAACTTGCAAATCCATATTATATTCTAAAAGTGTCGTATGAGTAGTCGAATACAATAAAGCTAGGTCCTGTTTGAAAATTGTATGTTTCAATAGACTATGCTGTTCAATTATTTGCTTTGCATGGTCCGTATCTAGTATGCGAAAAGAAAGAATATTTTGATAAACATCTGCAAAAGTTTGAAGAATTCCCTCATGAAGCTGGTATGTAGTCATAAAAGCCATTAGACTTGCTTCGTGGGTGAGAAAATTGCAATATTGTGTGGTCACTGCCAGTTTCAAAGATTCAAAAGATCCTTGAATGGCGAGAATGACGTCATGCTGAATTGAAAGAGCTTTATTAAAATTGGTTTTCATTTGTTGAAGTTCGAATTCCATGATTTTGTCATGACGTTCAAGGTTATCTACTACGTGATTTAGACGATGTAATTGATAAGCGTTATAGGAAGAAAGGGCTAAGCTTCCTAGTCCTAGTAATGAAGCAAATAAAATCGTTTGTTTCTTTCAGACTGGCAAGTAACAGAATTATTTTCCGAAATAATAAAATGACAAGGGATTAAATTTAATATCTTTTGTCTAAATTCGGTATCTGTTTCTTTAGTCGATTCTAAATATTGGTGGAATCGCGTGCATGAATTCCTTTTGACCGTGTCGAACTGTAAATCAAAGTGAATGCGCAACGGTTGATATATATATTGGGAGACATGAATGCTAAGTCCCCTTTGTGCTAATGCTATGCCCAAATTTCCAATGGTGAATTGCGATTTCTGTGTCAAGGGGTCTTGTTGTGCTAGTGTATGTTGTACTGTCATGATGGTTATTAAAATTAGTAAATTAATATTTGTGGACCTGCAACAAAAGGAGGGAATTTTTTTTATGCTAAAGCAATGTATGTTCGTAGTATACTTTATTATATAATAACGACTAATTAAAAATAATATGAATAAATATTGAAAAAAATCTTTGAAGATTTTTTTATTAATGCAATCACTCTAAGTTTGTTGAATGTCTATAAATAGTAAATTCTCTAATTTCCTATATCGCGAAATAAGAAAGTTTTCGGCCTAACTAGCTTATCAAAGAAATAGAATAGTCCAAGGAAAGAAAAATAAGGGCATTGATTCCTTTGTGTTCGAAAAGGAAAACCGTAAGGCACTTACACTCACGGTGTCCGAAGAAGAGAGACTGTTATCGCGCAGTCTATTCGCACTTACTGAGTGAACAAAAGAAATCAATACGAAAGGCTTTCACCAGAGTGACCTAATATCCCTATTCTAGACTAACATATGATCCTCTTCTTTTCCAATGTACCATCTCGATATTCGTCCAGTGGTTCTTGATTTCGCTTCTATTGGTGGTCATCTTTCGTTGATTGAAGATCTGGTTGACTCTCAAAGTTTCGGCGTGGGAACATCTTAAGTTGATAGTAGAAACTTGTTTCTTCTTTGGGCGTCGTCTGTGTCCACCGGCGTCTATGGGTGTCATCTAGCGTCTTCGCTTGTCCTGTGGTGCTGATCACATCATTCATCATGTTTCTTAGTTGTAGATGTTGAATTGTTTCTATAGATGCAAATCTTGGAGAATTTTCTTCGTCCCATGTGTTGTGGAGCAAATTGCCTACTTTCCAGGCTAATGGGTGTTTATGTCTCAGCCTCTTCTTCTCTTACTGATGAAATCTTCTTTAAAGATCTGATGTCCACTATATCACGTTTGGCGTTATTCTTCTTATTTTGATATTCTACGACGATTTTGTTCGCACTGTTAGTGAAACCTACAACTGTAGCTTTCTTGTTATATTTGTGACTGAACACTTCTGGGATCCCTTTCTTTTTCTGATGGTCCTTCACTAGGACAACATCCCCAATCTGGAATTCTGCTTGTTTGTTTTCTTCAAGAAACTTCTCAAGTTGCTTTTGATAATTCTTGATCATATTTTGATAAGCCTCTTCTCTTATCGTTTTCAAAACTTCAATGCGGTCTGCATTTTCGATGTTTTGCACTGGAGTCTGAAATTCATTTTCCAACAATGACCTTGGCTGATAACCATGTAGCAAAAAGAAATTGCTAAATTTTGTTGTCACGTTTGTAACATTATTTAACGAAAAGGTGAGTGCTGGTAAAAATAAGTCCCATGTGTGTCCTTTAGACGATACATAGTGTCGTAACGCTTGCTGAATAGTGTCTGCTGTTTTCTCCACCAAACCTAAAGATTCGTGCTGATTGACAGCTATGAAATTCAATGTGGTTCCCAACCTTTCTGAAAGTTCGGCCATTATTTTACTGCGGTGTCCGGGAAGTCTGTCCAAAAAAATTTTCTCTGGCAAACCATACTTGAGAAATACTTTCCGATATAACGAGTCAGCAATTGATTCTGCTGTTAAGTCTATTAAAGCATCTGTTACAATATACCTAGTACAAAGATCACATGTGATGAGAATGTATTTGTTATGCTTTTCAGACATTGGGAAAGGGCCTACCTGATCGATTTGGATACTAGAAAAAGGCTGTGATTGAGCATATGTCTGTGGTAACATTTGTGGAGGTTTAGTGACTTTCTTATTTAATAAACAGGATGGGCAACTTCTAACCTTGTTTCTAATGAACGTTTTCATGTGTGGAAAATAAATTCTATGCAATGCATAGTTATATGTTCTCGTTTGACCTTGATGAGCAGAGGTTAATGGCGACTTATGAATCATATCAAACACTTTGTTTTGTAACTTAAAGGAATACATAGTAAACGTTTGGCTACGTTTGCAAACTTATGTATTCGGTAAAGTTTTCCATCTACTAATTCATAGCATTTCGACATTCGTACTGCATTGGTGTTAGATGAAACTTCACCCGTTTCTAAATATTTATAAATATCTCCAAAGAATGTGTCCTCTCTTTGATAGCGGCCTATATCCTGTGGCTCTGTGAAATTCACTAAACATTTGTCTTGATCGATATTTTCTACTGAAAGATCTCCCGGCTGTACGGGAAGTAGTGTGTAACGGCTAAGTCCGTCAGCTATATTGAGCTCACTTTTTACATGTATTGGCGTGAATTGATAATCTGATATATAAAAATACCATTTCAAAAGTTTTGGTGGCAAATTCTTACTGGTCTTCAGAAATGTTAGAGCTCTTGAATCTGTCTTCAGATAAAAATGTCTTCCAAGCAGGAAGTAACGAAATGCTCGAAATGAAGCTATAATTGCTAGAAGTTCAATTTCTAAAACACTCAATTTTTTCTCTGATTCTGTTAACAAACGAGAGTAGTATGAGATAACATACCATTCACCTGAATTTTCATCATCTGTCTGCAGCAAAATTGAAGAAATTGCTGTCCTTGACCCGTCAGTATACAAGCACAAGGGTTTGTTTTGATCGTACGGTGCAAGAGCGGGGGCTGCTAGTAATTTCTGTTTCAAAAGTTCAAAGATTTCTTGATGTTGAGCGGTCCATTCAAACCTTTCTCGTTTACGAACGAGCTTTTGAAGCGGTTCCGTGATTTCTGCATAATTGGGCAAAAATTTTCGAATTACAAAGCCCTAAGTAGGATCGTAATTGTTTCGTATTTTTAGGTGGAGGATAAGTTTCAATAGTTTTCAAAATTCTGTCTGAAACTTCAAACCCAAATTTTGAAATTTTGTGTCCCAACGCTATGATTGATTTCATGAGAAACTGTGATTTCTCTACCGACACTCTTAAACCATAGATTCTCAGTCTATGCAATAGTTGTTCTAGAACTTCTACAAATTTCTCTTCAGAATTTGAAAATAGAAATAGATCATCCACATATAAGGCTATATTGTCGGGCTGTAAATTAGCTAGTACAACTGACAGGAACGTATTAAAATAAAAAGGCGAATTTACATAACCTTGTGGCATGCGAAGGTATTCGAATTTTCCAAGATTTGGAATGCTAAGTGATGTAAATTTCCTTGATTGAGGCTCCAATTCTAATGTGAAAAAGGCATTAGAAATATCCAAGTATCCGTAGTACAAGTGTCCTGACATAGTTGACAGTATTTCACTGACAGGAGGTAAACTAACACTATGATATAAAACTCGTGAATTGAATTCTCTCAGATCAATAATCTTGCGCAGTTTTCCTGACGGTTTCCTAAGAAACATAACCGGAGAATTATAAGGCGATTTGGATCTTTTTATCACCCGTTGTTCCAATAACGTATTTATAAATTGCGTAACTTCCGATTTCAGTGCATGTGGAATTGGAAATTGTTTGCGTGAAAACGGAATTTCTGTGTTAAGTTCAATTTTACATTGAAAATGTCTTGCTTTTCCGATCCTGTTAGGATTCCACGTAAACACATCAGCAAAGCGGTAGCAGAGGTCTATTACTTTTTCTCTATATTCAGGACTGGCATCTTCACCAATATTTAATTTAGAAATTTGAAATAACTGTTGTCCTTCCGTAAGAATTCCTCATCCACATAATTTTCATCTATTGATTGGCAACATTGATTTGACTCTTCAATTTGAACGTCTTCCGCTTTTCCGATTACAAAATTCTTATGAAGAACGACTTTTGTGACTAAAGGGTTAATAATTTCAACTACAGGTTCGTCTTTATTTAAAATAGCTCGCGGCACTAAAATTCCTAGTTTCTCAATTATAGACATGTCTGGCTCTAAAATCACTTCTTGACCTGATTTCGAATTAATACATTTAAGTGGAACAATTATTCTTGTCCTTGGAGGAAGATACGTCCTCTTATGAATGACAAACTTTGGATCATATGCCTCTGTCAACAAACAAAATATTGGCTCTGAAACCTGATGACCCGTATTACTCTGTTGTTGTGTGTTACGAGGAGGCTTTCCATATCTAAACAAAGATAGCATCTTATTAAGGTAATCAACACGGGCGTTATGAAAAATAAAGAAGTCATTTCCTAAAAGAGCTTTCGGACCAAAATTTTCCACTATTCTAAACCTGTGATGAAAGGATCGACCGTTGATTAGAAATTTGATTATGGCTGTGTGTTTCAGCTCTATAGGTTCACATGAAACACCAACAACTTTCGTAATTTCCTGTGACAATTTAGTTTTAGGAGATAGCAATGATTTATCTAAAATTGATATTGTACTTGCCGTATCTGCAATTATTTTTAATGGTTTCTTTCTCAGTTGAATTGTAAATCTTCAATTTCTAATGGAGTCTGTATCTCTTCTCCCTGAACATTCTTTTGTTTATATTGACGGTGTACACTAGTATTATTAATCTCTACGGGTGGGCCCTCTTTCTTGTTATCTGTACATCCACCGTCTGCATGTACAGACGTTGTCAGTTTAAATTATGAGTCCCCTGTACCTGATTCATTTGGGAAGGGTTTTGTACAGGAACATAATATGTTGTACCATTACTTTGCATGTGATGTACACCCTGCATTTGATTAAAACTAGGTACTTGTTGTACATGAGGCACATTAGTATGATGACAACAACACTGGTTGTTATGATAATTTACGCGTCCTGATCTAAAATTACCGCGACCACCACGGCCTCGAAAATTGTTATTTTTCCCTCTAAAATTGTTGTATTGAGTATTGTTTCTACCCTGATTATTCTTAAAATTGCCTCTCTTACTATCTCGAAAATTATTTCTGTTATTCTGATGGGATTGAGAATTATTTTGCGCACAGTTGGTGTTTAACGTGTGCGAATCTGAAGAACCGCCTTCGATTCTCAGCGACAATTTTTCTATTTCTTTCTGTAACTGGCTAATGGAAGATGTAACCTCGCTACTTTGAGATGATGATGAATGTGTGTTTGTGTTCTGAGTTTCCGAGTGTTCTGCTCTGTGTTGTTGTTTCTCTACTAATTCTCGAATTGCTTTCCTTTTATTTTTCCTGTGCCTATGTGACGTAATCTCGTCCTCGGACTCGGACGAAGAACTGTCAGTAACCGTAGATTCTGATTCAGAATCAGATGACGAACACCTACATTTCCCTTTTCTACACTTCTTCTTATACGTTTTCTTAATACGTGCATCTATTTCTCTCTTTTTCCTATTTCTAATTTTACATTCATTTGCTTCTAACGTATAGAGAGCCTGAATAAACGCATCTAAAGTGTCAAAAGACTCATAACCTAGGTGTTGAATATAGTACGGTTTCAACCCTGCTGTAATGATTGAAATGATCTGCTTTTCTGTCAAAGTCGGAGCATGTTTGTCTACCATGGATAAAATATCATAAACAAACGACTGAATGGGTTCATGCTTTTTCTGAATCCTATTCTGTACGGTAGAGAAAAAATCTACACTATCTCTAGCATTCTTGAAACATTTAATTATCTCAGCTTTACAATTCGCGTAGGTTGTTTCATCTGTAATGTTCTTTCTCTTTAACAAAGTTCGCAATTGTTCTTTTAGTTTCCCTGGAAACGCGGTGATTATCATTTGTTTTGCTATTTTATCAGTCCAATTATTTAATCGTACACAGTCATCATATTCATCAAAGAACTGCTGTATCGTGATTTTGTGTGGTTTAAATTTCGGAACTGGATAATGGGGATTGTATACACTAACAGTAGGATTTTGAGCTCCCTGACCTTCACTGTGTTGTCCCTGCATTTTCTTAGACTTATTGTATTTCCGTTTTAGGGGAGGGATTTTTACTTTTATTGTAATCTTTTTGTATCTTAACGTTCTAAATTGTCCGTCTGAATGTTCTGTATCACTGCTGGAAGTATTATTCATATCCTATATACGAACAGAAATTAAAACTTCTCATTGCGGCTAATTTTGCAACCTAAGCAAAGTACACTGAGCATTAGTTTGTAAATGCAGCAAATTCCTATATGACAACAAGAATCTTGGTGTATTGTCTGTTACTTTAGTAACAAGAGGAAATGAATCTCGCAAGACTATATAGCATTATAACAACTGACGTCTGTAATTTCAGCATACTATGAGAGAGAGAGAAAAAAACATGAAACTCCTTTTACTCAACTTGACAAACTGATGTTATCGTCTAAATAATTTATACTACGCGTGATACGCTTCATTCCCATATGTATGAGGCATCGGAATCAAGCATGATGTATCTAATTTAATGTAACTTGAATGGCCTATAAAATAAGCGCGATCTCCGAAATCGAAACATATGTGGTAAATGACCATAATCTAATAAATGTTGTCCGGAATCTTAATTTTACCCATAAATGGATAAAACCGGATGCTTCCTCCATAACGTGTGCTACAAATTTCTAACCGGAATGATTTAGTATCTTAGAAACTTTTTATATTTGGGGGCAGAGCGTAGCTCAACTGAAATTTGTAACACCGTGTATTTAGACAACTCGAGGATGAATTTAACAAATCGTCTTAGGATAAGAAATGAAATACTCAATTACTTTTGGATATTTTCGACATCACACCACAAGCTATTAGGATTCGAAATAGTCTTAATTATAGAAATCTACTACAACGTAATGGCACAGAAACTTAACCATTATGGTTATCTAACATTGCAAATAGATGCAGTACTCACAGGTAGTTCAGCTCAGTTCAACTCCAAACGATGTCCTTCCACTCTCCAATCTTAATTACCACTCCCAGATTCTAGTCTCCGTCCTCAACCAGCACAACCCCTTTCCGGGATTCAGGTGCTTCCTGGGTGTGGCGAAGAGCTTAGCTCAGGTCTCTTTCTGCAATCTCTTACTTCCTTATTTCCGTATAGGAAAACTTCCTATAATTGTGGTGTGATGCCTACGTTATCTGTTTTTATTTTTTTCTAAGCAGTATGGCTATAACTTCCTTGTTTTATAATAAACAACATAAATTAGACAAACACATGTAAGGATTTTGGGTACTTTACGCTATTTTTAGAAAAGAGAATCTAGAACTGATTTTTTTCTCAAAATTCAATGATGTGATCATATAATTAAATAATAATAAATTCAAATACTTAATCAATTATTCTTTCGTAAATTAAAACAAGTATGTGAATTCAGTATTACTATTATTATGATAAGACTTACGAGGAAACGGTCTCAAGTTTAAACAACCGATTTGGCTGGGGTCCGGATATGTGTTACGGGAGACCAAAGTAGAAGGCACGTATTTTGGCGTTTGTGCCCATACGTGGAAATTTCCGAAATATTGGGCCCCAAAGTGGCCCTACATGCTATAACTAGGAAGCGAATAACGTTACATGTACACAACCGATTTCGCTGGGTTCGGGATATGTGTTACGGGAGACCAAAGTAGGAGACATGTATTTTGGCGTTTGGGCCCATACGCAGAAAATTCAGAAATACGGGGTTCCAAAGTATCCCTAGATGCTTTAACTAGAAAGAACGAATTACATGTACACAACCAATTCCCTGGGTTCGGGATATGTGTTACGGGAGACCAAAGTAGAAGACACGTATTTTGGCGTTTGGGCCCATACGCAGAAACTTCCGAAATACGGACACCAAAATAACCCTGCATACAATAACTAGGAAGCGAATGACGTTACTTGTACACAACAAATTTCGCTGGGTTCCGGATATGTGTTACGGGAGATCAAAGTAGAGACACGTATTTTGGCGTTTTGGCCCATATCCAGAAATTTCCGAAATACGGACCCCAACATATTCCTACATGCTATAACTATGAAGCGAATGATGTTACATGTACACAGCCAATTTCGCTGGGTTCCGAATATGTGTTACGGGAGGCCAAAGTAGAAGGCACGTATTTTTGCGTTTGGGTCCATACGCAGAAATTTCCGAAATACGGCGCCCCTAAGTGGCCCTACATGCTATAACTTTGAAGCGAATGACGTTAGTTGTACACAATTGATTTGGCTGGGGACCGGATATGTGTTACGGGAAACCAAAGTAGGAGAAACGTATTTTGGTGTTTGGACCCCATACGCAGAAATTTCCGAAATACGGGGACCAAGAGTGGCCCTATATGCTATAACCAGAAAGCGAATTGTGTTACTTGTACACAACCGATTTGACTGAGGTTCGTTTACGTGTTACAGGAGACCAAAGTACGAGAAAATTATTTTGTCGTTAAGGCCCATACGCAGAAATTTCCGAAATACGGGGCGTCAATGTGGCTATACATGCTATAACTAGGAAGCGAATGAAGTTAATTGTACACAACCGATTTGGCTAGGGTCTGGATATGTATTACAAAAGAATAAAGTAGGAGACACGTATTTTGGCGTTTGTTCCCATACTTAGAAATTTCCGAAATACGGGCCCCCAAAGGGGCTCTACATGCTATAACTAGTAAGAGAATGACGTTAGTTGTACACAACCGATTTGGCTGGGGTCCGGATATGTGTTAGAGAAAACAAAAGTAGGAAGACAAATATTTTTGCATTTGGCCCATAGGTAGAAATTTTCGAAATTTGAGGATCCAAAATGGCCCTGCATGCCATAGCTAGGAAGCGTGTAACGTTATTGGCACAGAATGTTGGCTTGGGTTGGAATATATTGCAATATATAGAAAAGTATGAGACTTGTGTTTGTTCTTACGTCCCACAAAAAGAAATGTCAAATATACAGGGTCCGATATTGCTAGATTTTCAATAGGGCCATGAAGTTGGCGTATGTGGTACCCATGTAATTCTAAACAGATGTTCAGCTGGCAGGAGCCGTCGAGGGAGGACCTGTTGACCACGAGGGTGTCAACGGGGCGAAAGAACGTTTGCGTTTTTCGCTTGTATTTCTATGGCTAGGATGTGTGGAAACCAGGCGGAACACTTTTGTGCAGGATAGTGAACACTAATATTTAATCGATACGTCGTTTGTTGTCAGGAAACCGGGCAGAGTGGCGTAAGTAAAGTTTGCTGGCCTGTCAGATTTGGTCGGAAGAAAAACTATATCTGCTCGATTTTGCCTTATGGTCTTCCGTAACACATATCCGGACCCCAGCAAAATCGGTTGCGTAAAAGTAACGTCATTCGCATCCTAGTTATAGCATATAGAGCCACTTTGGGGCTCCGTATTTAGGAAATTTCTGCGTATGGGCCAAAACTCCAAAATACGTGTCTTCTACTTTGGTCTTCCGTAACGCATATCAGAACCCCAGCCAAATCGGTTGTTTAGACTTGAGACCGTTTCCTCGTTACTTCTAAAATTTAATACTAATCATTTTAATTTTTTTAAATAAAATGTTCTATCTTACTTAAGACAAAATTCTACAATAATGAATGAATTCAAAGTTCTACAATAATGAATTTTAATGAATAATGAATGAATGTGTTCAATGAATTCAACTTTTTTATCAAACATTTCAAGTATTTGAATCCATTACTATTATACATAATACTTATAGCCTAGAAAGGAAAATTTGATAGGATTTTCTTATTGTAAAAACATTAGTACAGTCATTTAAAATCCTTTCATATTAAAGTGTATGAAACGAACACAAAACACATTTCTTTCTAAATAAAACATTTCGCTTTCACTATATTATTCATTCTAATCTTTATTACTACACTGTTTAGTATACATAAAAAACAAATCACTTTTCTTCTTTGTGAACAGACGTCACTTTCATCGATACCCTCTACAGGTTAAGTATCAGTTTTCCCCACCATTGCTGTGTTTGTTAACTATCAAATAAATCTGTCATAATTGAATCTATGAGTTTTTGTTCGCAAAATAGTTTCATTTAAAATTTTAATCTTTCACCATCAATGTTCATATCACCGTTTTTATCAACAGAGATACTTGAAAAACTGATGTTTATTCCATAGATAATGCTCTGTTCATACACACATGTATGAATTCCGCCAACTCCTCTATATGTAAGGCATTGTTATTGTACATGATTACGAATAGTATCTGTACACAAATCAAACTATTCGTCTAGCAGAATACTGCAAATTTACTCTTTCACAGCATGTTCAATACACGGAAATATTTTCAACAAATAAAGCCAACCACTTAAAATTAAGTACAAAGTATTTCGAGGAGAATGAAGTGTTATTCTCTTCTGTAACATCATTAACTTTTCACCCATTAGTTTCAGAACACCAGTTCGTTTTTTCTTCCAAGAGATTTTATAGGTGTAATTTCAACTTTGCAATTTAAATAGTCCGAAACAAACGCTGTTAAATGTAAACGTTCCTCGCACTCTGTTAAACTTAATTTCACTCCAAACTCAAGTCCTTTACCAATACGAATCACTGGTTCAAATGCATCACTATCCAGTCCAATACAAATTAATTTGGTTAACATTGAATTAGGTCCATATTCAACATTTAACAAGCACTCGTTCTTGATATCCCAAGTTGATGCACAAGCCTTTAACGACTGGTTACTCTAGCAGCTGATCAACACAGAATAACAGTACTATGCATACAGGTGTTTGTGTATGCATGAAGGAATAGGCCGAAGAGGGAAATTCGAGTTTGATCTTGTTTATACATGCCACCATACACTTACGATGAACAAACCAATTCATTAAACTCAAGATCGTGCATGTTACGTCCAGATAAATTAATATTCATTCCCTTATATATGTTAAACATACATTTCCACTTTGCAAATACATTGATAATGCAATATTACCTGCTTCCAATTTTCCAGTACAGCCTCCTGAGAAAATCACTTATTTGCATACCTCAAATGTCTCACATGCCTTCCTGCCATATATCGTTGTAATTATCTCACAGTTTACATACCAAATAATACGCCAATCTCTAAATCTCGCATTTCTAAACCAAATGATGGCTTATTAAGCTTATAGGCCATCTTTAGTTTGACGTTTCTAATTACGCGAGAACTACTAACAGAATTATCTACAGAAAAATATATGTACACACCAAGTTCCGTTTACGACGTCAACATCCTTTCATTCGTTTCTTTTCATCATGTGATCCTCAGCTATTCACTCAGCGCCTTCAAAATGACCATTGCACATAACAACAACGAATGAGTCATGCTTCATCTTGTTTTTACAAATATCTCTGGGGCAATAGGACCAAGGTTAAATTTCGACGCTGATGCTAATGTTGCAAGAACTTTCAGGAAGGACCTTAGGCCACAGTCATAGTACGTTATTCCCACTTAACAACTAACAACTCAGCGTTCAGTATATGTTGGCACCTGCATGTAAGAATTATCATCCCACGTTTTCAAAAACATCAAATGGCCGCTGGCGGACTTGAGTATACCAAATTTCATCTTACTTTGTCCAAACATTATGAAATGCTATGAGAAGCTTCCGTTCTTAGATCATGCTCAATGGAATCCAAATAACAAAGTATTTACTCAAGACCTGGGAAAGAATTTTTTCTTCTTGTTTATACAGGCATCTCCGGGGAAATAGGACCATTTCTAAATTTCGACGCTAATGCTAATGCATCCATTTTCATGTGGGACCTAAGGCCACAGTCATAGTATGTTATTCCTACTTAGCAACCACAATCTCTATGGGGGCACCTGGATATAGGACTTCTCATCTCACGTTTTCAAACAAGCGTGAAATACGATATATATCTTAGCAACTAAGACGAATTAGACCAAAGGAGACATTTCATATAGTGTTCTCCCATGAACACTTAAGCTTTTTGCATTAGGGGCGGGGGCACAAAAAGCTACCCAATACAAGACTTGAAGAAGAATAGGAAAACACGTTTCATCTTGTTTCTACATCCGGTAGGTGTCCAAAAGCATACTACCTTATTCCAGCGTAGCAACATCCTAATTTTGGCCAGTTTAGAGCCGGGATTAGGGTCATAGGTCATATTTTGTCCAAATGTGCTTTTCCTATTGTAACTGTTTCTTCATGACATCATACTTCTAATTCAAGTTTACAGCTGGCAAGATACAACACTTTTTACCTGTACTTGTTCAGTAACTTATTCCAAAGACCAATATTATTGAATATATAATTAAATATACAAACAAATTTTCAGATTTAAAAATTATTAACAGACAGAAGTAATAAAGAAAACTAAAACTCAGTCATAAAATTTACGAATGGTTTGTAACCACGTAGGCAGAAAATAAGTCTTGTATTCCGGGGTTAAACAAAATGCAAAGTCTGCAAAATTACGATGGCTCGAGAGATATTTTAATAATGATTGATTTATTTATTCGCTATCTATGGGTCGTGCGAGTCAGTACAAAAAATTGTGAAAATATAAATGCATTTAAGAAGATATTTGCATCTACCCAATGTACACCCATACGTCTACAAACAGATGAAAGTACATAGTTTGTTAATAAGCGATTCTTGTCGTACTTAAAATAGAAAGGTATTCCTTTCTTTTATACACAAAACTTGATATTAAAGCAAGTGTGGTGTAATGTTTTAGTCGTACTCTCAAGAAACGAAATATTTTACATCAAAGAAGACTTACCTTCCAATAGATGTGCAACATGAATTTTTGACTCATATAATTCCGTACCACATAGAGTGCTCCAATTAGCAACCGCTATTGGGGTCAAGATACGTTTCTACAATTGTGGAATAATTTAAGATAACCTTCGCCTCAAACTAGCATTGTTAATGTATCAAAATTATAAAGAAAGTTATACTGTAGGGGTTACTAAACCAAAACTTCTTTTTTAAAAGTTTACAAAGAAAATTGAACTAAGGATATATTTAAAATAAGACAGATATAGTATAAGGAAAATAAAGTGGTTTATGTGTTAGGGTATTAAAATCATGTTGTAATTGGACTCAATTTATGAAGAAGAATTATAGGAAGTGTCCTTTGCCTAAAAGTTTTAATATAAATTAAATTTTAAACTTCAAATGTAAACGTGTACTTTTTCGTTGGCAGGGATACTCTCCTTTTAGTTTACAGAATCCTCGATCAAATTTAAAGAGCAATTAGCAAGAATGTAATATTATAAATTAATGTTATATTTGTGTTAGGAGCCACGAAAATATAATGATCTTTATTTTCCAAATTATTAGTATCAAGCAGGTAGTGGCTATAATGTAAATAGATGTACATTATACCTAGAAAGTTATGCCACTCGTAGTTGTGTATATCCATTATTGAAATAAGGTGCTAAAACAGTAGCTAAAGAAATATTACGTACATGAATTAATGTATTTCGATATGCACTAGATCAAAATATACCTATTGACGAGGATCTAAAATTATTCTCGCAAGAATAAAAAAAATATTTATATAAATAAAGCTCAAAGTAAAATAAATTAAGCATTGATAGGATAGAGCAAGAGGAAAAGAAAATACCATTTTGTGTAGACATGTGGCAATAATAAGAAGTTGGAAAGACATATTTTTGATTAGTTAGGAAACATTTAGCAAAGTAGTAGGCTTTCTCACATTATCCAATATTTTCCACAAAATACTACGTTATGTTTACTACCAAACTATACCATCCTCTAGTGCTAGGGAAAGGCATGTGGGAGACATCTATCGTTGAAGTGCATTATGCAAGTTCATTTCTTTATTTCAGAATTTCTAAACATATACTAATGATACATATTAACGTTGTATGGACAAGGAAAGCTGGAACATATCTATATCAGGACACTATACAATATCACTATCATATACACTATTATCATTTTCTATCTCAATTTAATAATAAAAGTGATAAATTACAATCCAAAGCTCAAGCATAGTTATAAGGAAGTGAGGTTAACATAGTAAAAACAGATCAGGTGAAGCATTTAGATGTATCCCTATCTTCCGAATTAGCCTGAATACCAGGTTTTGATCATATACAACAATAATATATTGGAGTTTTGCATCATTCTAGTTATCTACCTAATTTACAAAAAAAATCTACCTGCACTCATGAATACTTGTAGCGACACTGTAAAACCACAACTGGTCGTCGATACAGTAGCTTTACTGTTACATATTATAAATGTAAACAGTAAAAAGCACGGTGCTAGTAATGTGCATATTTTTGTAAATGTTCATTATACTACTCTGTAACGTAACCAATTTGATCAAAGTATTAGTAATTTAAGAGATAATACATATAATTCACTTCCTTTTCAGTATGGTAATGTATGTAGAAAATCGCATTTTCGGAGATGGGTTATAATAAAAATCATAAGTTACTATTAAACTAATTAATGAGAATATTAATAGTAAAAGAAGAAAAACGCAGTGTGATTGTATGAAAACAGAATTAGATTAATTTATGGGTTTATCCAGTCAAACAAGTATTTGATGTAATAAGACAGTGCAAAACAAACCTATGGCTCCAATATCTGATAATACACTAATTAAGATTCCAGATTATGGCGATGATTGTAATGATTTACTCCATAAAATGGTATGTGTTAAAGGATAAAATTACTAAGAGATATATCTAAGAAAATCTGATTAACAAAATTGGTCTTCTAAATGATTTTTCAGAGAAGTTCAAATATATTTGAATAATCAACGTATTTTCTGCTTCCACATTGGTGGTATATTTAAAAACTAGAAAGATATAACGGCAATGCAAAATAGAGGTATCCTCAAATATCCATGTGGTTTAAAGATGTTGCAGGTCATATGGATAGTGTTTCTGATAATAATTTAAAATTTAAACAACGTTTACTTTTTACTAATTTAGGCCAGTCATTCAGTTTCATTTCTACAGAATGGTATACAAATGTGTATTAAAATAACTAATGCTAAGCCGGCATTTTGTCTCATGGATGATGCAGACGCTGAGGGAAAATTTGTAACTAAAAATTCGAAATTGCTTGGGAAAAAGTTGAAGTGTCACCCACGGTTAAAGTAGCAAAAATAAAGTACTATATAGCTCTAAATTTAGAATAAAATATCATATAACAAAGGTGCTGGTGAATACAGAGACATTACCACAAGGAATTTTCGATAGTGTACTTCCAGATTTGTTTTCTGGAATAGAACCTAGACTATTGTCATTGTGTTTCTTACTAACACAGCTTTCAACGGTAGATATCAGGCAAATTATTTTAAGTGTAAGCATTTCAGTAAGTTTTTCTTTAGGTTGTATGTTGTTGGAAGGCCTGTACCTACCAAACCACTACAACCCGATCAGCACCGTAACTTGGAATTTTTTCTGGGGCAAACATTATTACGCGTATTTGGGTCCACTGGAAAAGTTATTCTTTTAATTCTTGGGAACCCTCTCCCCATGCTTCTCTTACCCTTTATGAGCACCCCGGAGCCTGTGGGCCTTCTCGCACGGCAAGGATTGTGAAGCCGTTAGTTATGCCTCCTGGCCCATCCCAAATATGAACAATTAATTAAGAGGAGAATATTGTCAAATTTCAAAGCCATACAAATAAATAACTTTTCTAGGGCCCTAATAGTAATCATTTTTACTGAAATGGGCTCATGACTCATTTTGTATTTACCTTTTGTGTGCTGCTTTATTTATGTAATGGAGTAAACCGATTAGAGGCTTCGTTTATAATTTCATGTTCTTATCGTAGATAGAGTAATAAAATTTTGTTTTAAAATGGACCTCCCTCTACAAGCAAGGATTTTTCCTGGAGCGGTAGTTGCACCCTTACCTCGCATAAGTTACTGCCCTGAACAAGCTTTTAATAACACACTACAAAGAAAAACACATTCTACGTTCTTTACAGATTCTGGTATTGATTATTCTAGTCCAAGTAATGATATTTCACTCTGCGAATATTCTAATGTTTATACTTTACTGGTGTTTGATTTAACATCTAATTATAGTGCTACTGCTGCATTTCATACTAGTTTCCAAGATCAAAGAAGTGTACGATTAGAGGTTCATTTTATGCAAGCTCTAACATCTCCGGTAACCGTATTTGAAAAATGTATTTCCAATAGATTATAAATCCGTTTGGTAGAACTTTTCAGAAAGAGCAACAAACTATATCTTTGTAGATTGAAACAGTACCGCAAAGATTAAAAATCACTTATAGACTCTAGAAAGAGAATTATTGTAGCAGAATTTTAATCTGATCAAAGATATGGAAGCTATGGAAATTTACTTAAATGTATTGACAACAAGCTTGATGTTTAGCATGTTTTGAAAACAATAAATGAGGACTTAGTATATTTTGACAGTAAAGTGGCGAAGTATTAAACAATGATTTCAAAATTCCTTTAAACAAAGTCTTTAATCTTTTAAACAATGTTACAAAATGTATGGAAAGCATTCAAAAACAAGATAAGATGAGTAGGATAGAGATACCATAGACGGCTGCGTCAGCAAAAAAATCTTTTTCATAAATTTTCCCATAGGAACGTTCCCACGGCGCTGTTGCTAAGCTGGTATACGTATGGCTACAGGATCAAGATGAAAAATGCCTTTCCGTCTTCTTCTTCGTCTTCTCCTCGTGTATTGGCTACATTGTGGGAAAATTTTGGTCTTGAGAACCCGTTGTTGCTATGCTCACACTCTTGGACGGCTACCGGAACAAGATGAAACATGCCTTTTCCTGAAGCTTCCCAATTGATTGGTCTTCGTCTTTTCGTCTTGTACTGAATAGCAATTTTGGACCCCTTAGCCCTCTGGCAAAGAGTATACTTATATATATATATATACTGATGAGCGTTAGGCCCCCTGTAGTATATCATATCATTGGATAGCTATTTTAGACCCCCACCCCCAATCATTTGATATTCAGTGATCGAAGCTTCCCAATTGATTGGTCTTCGTCTTTTCGTCTTGTATTGAATAGCTATTTTGGATCCCTTAGCCCTCTGGCAAAGAGTATAATTATAAATATTTATTGGCGTTAGTCCCACTGTAGTATACCATATGAGTGGGTAGCTATTTTAGACCCCCACGCCCAATCATTAGATATTCAGTAATCGAAGCTTCCCAATTGACTGGCCTTCATCTTTTCGTCTTGTATTGATCTCATCTTTCCCGGAACAGGAATAATTCTTGGTGGTTTAACACATCATAAACCTCATGTTTGGTGAGTGGTTTATTTTCAGCTGTTGTTAATGTGTAAAAAATATCGGAAAAGATTGTAGTCTTCTCCTGAGTAGCAACTGGATGTGATGCAAACAGTTGATCAGAATGTAATGGTAAAGTAGACATAAAATCGGTTATTCCAGTTACAACTTTGACATTTTCGAATACTTATTAGGTGACTTATTCATTCGACATCGTAAGTCTTGAAACGTGAGATTTAGAGAAAGAGTCTGAATAATTGTTTTTTTTAACCTAATTAATTTAGCCCTTATTTAAATGATATGCATATATCTGTTTCCAGTGGGAGAATTAACGTAAAACTTGCCACTCAGTTTGCAACAATTAACGTAAAACTGTACCGAAATAATCAATAAACCTGTTGTGGTTCTGACGGAGTTAGAAGTACATCCATTGCAGAAAGGATTTAATGTAAAGCTTAGTTATTGAACTCACGTCAAATTTAAACAACGGATTTTTTGTTGTCTACACTAGCACTTCCACTTCTCCAGAAACAAGTCTTCAATATCATCAGATTCGAGAAACTGGGGACTGTTTCTAGGTCGAGTGACGGAATGTTTGGATAAAAAATGAGAAGTGGAGGAAATTTAAACAATACAGATACCGCGTTATGATGACTAAACGGGGCCAAGAAAACAATGATGCACACACGAGGTACAAGATGAAATGAAGTGTATATTCTGTGATTCTTGACTTCTCTGGCGGAGTAACTTACATATAAACGATATTAGTACTATTGTACCGCCAAGCATAAACTAATGAGAATCCTTGGACAAGTATTTCTAACTCCAATCATAAATTATCCAGTAGAATCGTCAGAAAACAATATGGAATTTAAATCTCCAATAAAAATAATGCTCGCATTCGGAATAGAAAAAAGGGACTCAATATCAGCATTAAAAATCTTTTCACGGTTAGTTTAGTGTAGAAAGTCGAACGGAAATTACATATAAGTGTATAGAATGGTCTCGTATACGATACTTAGCTCGTTGTTGGACGGTAAACGAATAAGCATTTGCACATATATAACTTTCTCCAGTAATATAGAAGTACCACTACGACTGCATTCAAGATTAACAAAACAGTTCCACCTTGGAACTTAATTCAGGAATTCTTGCACATTTAGGATATCGTTAAAAAGTGTTGCTTAATATAACTAATTATGTCATTTAAATTGAAAGTACCAAATTTAGAAACAATTATGCACAACAAAACTCGTTAATATAAAGTAATTAATAGTAGTAAATGTGTAAAATAAACAAACTGTATAATGTGACACGACGAACTGAAATAAAACAACTCTACTCATTTTGATCATTTACACTATCTACTTCAAGTGTATCATCAAGGACTGTCGAGAAGCTAGTTTGCGATTATGCAACCGAAGCACCAATAACATTCTCACGTGATTCATGTGTCACTGCAGCTTTCAGTTGACCTGTACTTGTTTTAATTTTCTTGTGTGTTGAATGCTATCTTACCTTCTTTTTCAGTCATGTAAATCATTTGCACAGTCTTGCTGCTTTCCTAATCTACTGATTCAGATAATGGAGGAGAAATATCATGAGATGCTGTAGTAAGTGAAAACTGAGAAGCGTTTGCGTTGGAGGTATTATCTATTGCCAACACACTTATTTAGGAATAGGGGTCAAGACGTGAGCTAAAAAGGGCGGATCACTTATAATTTGGTGCAGGATGTACTTAGTAAATCCTGTGTCGTGGCACCTGTTGATTGATATATGGAAGTAGACACATTCAGCACACGAACACATTGACGTCCTGTAGCGAAATAGCACATTCGGATAATGCGTGGGTAACGTGTAAGATAAGGCAGATGTTAATATAGTATTAGCAGTTTCATATTGCTAATACGCTGAGTAACGTGGAGTGTAAGGGAAAAGTCCTGCAGATAAGTGGGACATACTTCGCATCAAAGGAGCTGTACCTAAATGTTTGGAGCGCTGTAGGTGTCCGGAAGATGCTTTGATCATGTTATCCACCTGATTGCATGTGAAGCAATTCTGAGGTTGTCCTATGTATATAACTCTCGTCCTGTGACCGTGGATGCGTAATTTCGATGGAATTTGCTTTAATTTCATACACATCATACATCATTAAACACAGGGAATTATTACTTGTAAGATGACTGCTCATTGTCTATTTTTGAACACTTCTGCAATTTACTGAGGCCAGAATTGAGAAACCTGATATCAAACGGTTTCAAAGCTGTAGCAGAATAACTACTGGTAATAGTGACTTAAAAGAAAACTTAACTAGTGGCACTTTACTGGCTACTCGGAGGACACAACGTAACTGAATTATAACGTAACATAAAAAATTATACATCAAAATACGCTTTAATTTTTAGGAGTAATTCCTGTCATACATGGTATTTTGATTACACCTGATAGTCCTTATAGAGCTGCTCGCTGGTGCAGTTCCCTTTACATACAAACTTGTGGACGATTGCACACTTTTGAGGGGTGAAATATCACCTGCATTCTGTAAATATTGTAGGGAACTGAACTGATGTTGTAGGGAACTGAACAACAATGTAGTAATTGCTGCGAATGAAACGTATAGCGTTAAGTGAGGAAGGGTGTGTGTGTGTGTATGTGTGTGTGTGTTATTTGTGTATGTCGTGCCGCGGAATACCAAGGCTGGGTCAAATTGACCCAACTACAATTTAAGCTTCATTTTCGGGTATTTTGTGCTTATTGTATATTTGAATTCTACTGAAATGGTTTCCAAAAGTGAAAATGGTTGTTAATGGAGAATATCTGAAATATTAGCCCACAACGGCTCTCTGAAATTATAGCATTTTCTGGTAAAAGATCTGGGTCAAATTGACCCAGTCTTGGTACTCGAAAGGTTAATGATTACGATAAATTTATTTTTCGATATTATCATTTACAAGAAATTTCTACTGTAGATATATTGGTATCATATCGCGCATCATATACATTTTCGTTTTTGTATCTTATCATATGCAGTAAGGCTATTCGCGTGAACAGCAGCAAGGTTAAACTGGTGGCAGTTGTCCTTTCGTCATCATATGTTACGATGCTGTGGGCACTATGTAAATAAGTATTTTTGTTGCTCTTTATATGATATAGGGTTTATTTTCTTTGATTCCAAACTTTATAAATATTGTTCATCAAAGCGTCTTATCGCTATTTTTACAGAACTACTACACATATTTATGTTTAAAACTATATTCATTAAATATATCTTTATTATTAAAATATTAGCAATCGAGGTAAACTTCAAACATGTACAAATTAAGCTCACAAATATTTAGAAGAACAATGCTTTGTTTTCACTAATAATTAACAATTGTTTCCATTATCCCGAATCATACCGAAAATTAATTGACTGAATTGGGGTAATAACTTTACTGCTGTTTAATTGCAGATATTTTTTGTGCATCAATAATAAAATTAGTATTATTTATAATATTATTAAGACTAATTGGCAATATAGCATAAGAATAATACTTACAGTCGCACAATCCTGTTAAAGTACGAAAATTCTGATATAATATGAAAATAATGTTTCCAATTTTTGATTAAAAATTATCTTTTAGCAAGCATTACTAAAATCTTCCCACATTCGTAAAGGTGTTTTATGTAAAATTAAATATATAATGTTAGCAGATGATAAACATTGTTAGATCACATGGTTAAGAGTGATTTATGTAATCCAAATAACAAAATTATTCCGAATTAAGGAAGGAACTCACGTTTAAATAAGAAGACATATTTCGTATATATATATATATATATATATATATATATATATATATATATATATATATATATATATATATATATATATATATATATATATATATATATATACAGAGACAGAGATAGAGGGTGTTAGTGAACTAGTCCACAAACTGAAACACGTTATTCGTCACATCAAAATATCTATGAGAGTTCATGTGGACTCCGCGGTCAAAAGTGCATAAATTCAGATCTAGTATTGCCTGAAACCGTGTTAACGTGGGTATATAGACAATAGGAGTTGACCTAACCATAACTATTACTTATTGAGCTTGGCGCATTTTATTGTCTTAGACTTGTAATTTGCTCCATGCAAAAACGCACAATTCTAAATAGTTTAGTGTTTGCGCATGGGAATCTCGCACATTAATAGGGTCACAGATTTTTCGGAGGGCCAGACTGATCACAGATAGAACAACGTGCAACTAAGTGAGTAAATGTCGTTGAAAGACCATCAATATTTTGAACAAAATGAAGATGGCGAAGGATATTTGGTTTTTTGTTAGCGGTTGCATAATGGCAGTTGCGACTAAATGCGGTGGATGAAGGGAAATTAAGTAAAATCATTACGTCGCAGGTTCATGACTCACAGACATAGCCTGTGTGCTAAAGGAGAAAGACAGTAATAATACCTAAAGATTTTGGAAGAATTGCTCCAATGAGGATATGCGAGAAAATTGGAAAGAAAATATCCCCCGAAAAAATAAAACAAAAATAAAACTAATTGACACAATGTTGCTCAACACAAATTTACTTGGTCGTTGATCTAAAGTTGAACCCCTGCCTTATAGATGCCTACGAACACTGAGTTTCCATGTGAAACCTTTCGCCCTCCCAGATGGTGAACAACAGATTGTTCACAACTGAAAGGGAAATGAAAATACATAAAAGCAAGAGTACTGATTCTCTTACAAAAAGTGTGAAAAGTCATATTAAGAAGGTATATATCTCGTTAAGAGTTCGTAACTTTCCTTTCAGATTTGTTTGAAACAAATTAACACTCCAAATTGTTAACTCCTAGTCTAAAGGAGTTATATAATGAAAGAAATGCGAAAAGAAATATGGGAATGAAAATACGTATAATGGGAGAACAGTGATTAAACCCATGAACGCTTCTGGAAATATACCTGCTCTCTCCGATGACAAATATGGGTTGCTTCTTTGCTATGTGGGTCATGTTGTAAGTAGGAATAGGAAGAATGACACATGGTTTTGCTAGACAGTAACAATGCTGGGATTACCATTGGCGGTTCACGAGCACATGACACGTCATGTCTGGGAGTAGTAGCTTAATCTACACTGAAAGTAATCCCAATCCCTTCACCGCTCTCTTTGATATATTAACATATTAGATTATTACAGTGTACAAATTGAAGGTACATTCAAAACTCATTGTTTTGGGGTGCATATATTGACTACAACCAACGATAATATCATGCGCTGTACTGAAATAAAGGAATCCAATTCCTAGGTTCAAGGTTCAATTCCTAGGAGTTACAAGAATTCCAATTTGAAACTAGGTCATGGTCATACCTTATTTGTAGTAACACGTGTGCAGAGAAAGATCATACGAACATTAGACAAGCAGTGCAGTAAGAAACACAATTGTGTCTAGAGCAGACCCTAAAACAATAGAAAACGAAAGTGTATTAAGTTTTATTTCGAACAGGATGTTCCGTGAATCTGCCAGTCTTTAACCGTATACATAGAGCAAGTAATACATAAGCTATCAAAATGCAGATGTCTCCAGTGTCCGGTAAGTAGGAAGCGATTACGCAGAAAGCATGAGGGATTCCGAGACATACTCGGACATTGCCCAAAACGTAAACTTTGAAGGAATGCGTTAATAAGTAGTTGACTGGGAATGGGATTAGATGCGGGTCATATCGTCAACAATGCTTTATTGTACAACAATAAAACAATAAATTACAAGAGCAATAAAATCAGGACATTATTACAAATGCAAGAAATACATTTATACCCATCTCTAGTGTAGCTCCCTAAAACACCGTGCTCTGAAGTCAATACTGTCATTGCAAAGACGACGTAATGAGTCTCTAATACGTGTTAGCATATGTTGTATCCCCTTGATGTTGCGGCTAGTGGTAACAGTTCAAGCAACCAGCTTCTGTCAGACAGTACATGCATTTCGTAGAGCAGGGCTTTCATATGTCACACAGAAAAAGTCTCGTAGTATTTTTTCTGTGGGAACAAAGGTATTTAATACAGTGAACGAACTATGATACTCGGAAGACCATATAACTCGATCCGTTCCTCCGGATAGACATCATTCAGGTATTATGTCTCATATGAGAAATGGCGCGAGGTTCCTTCAAGCTGGAACCAAATGAGCTGACGAAAATATTGCGAAACATTACCGTAAAATCGTTTGTCATAAAATAACAATAAAACTGTCCATTGAATGAAGCTGGTGAAAGACATGGACCAAAGAACTAATCTCTTCAAACCCCATTCCAGATATTCACTGTGATCGTATATTGGTGAGTGATATGACTTATGGTGCAGGGATTTTCCTCGCCCCATATATTACTACCCCGGCTACTCAACACAGCATCAATACCAGAAGATACTCATGCATCTTACAATACGGTAGGAAGAGCCAACTAACTATATTTAGTTTCCGTGGGTTTTCTCGCGGTTCTTCTGTTGTATAGCATATTCATTCCAATAACTCTTTTCATATTTCTTTAATCATCCACCTCCATTAGGCTAAGATGCAACACGGTGCAATGTTGATTTGTTCCCAGCAAATCTGAAAGGATAAGTTACCACTCTACCATGTGTCATTTGCTCCCTATGTTGTAAGCAATCTATTGTTCACTATGTTGTTGTGTGACACATGGTATTTAAGTGTTAGTGTGCAGTTATATGGCTAGGAGTTCCACTTTAGATCTTCTAAGAAGATAGCTTGTTAGGAAAAACGTTGTATCCATTGATTTCATCTTAGTGTTTTAGGAGGATACTCGTATTTTCTTCCAAGTTCTCATTGGATCTATTCTTCCAAAATCATTACGTATTATTAATGTATGTTTCCTTCAACATACAGATCACGACCGTGGGGGCCATGAACCTGCAGATATAGCGATTCTGTTTAATTTCCTTTTTCTCACTACATCCTGTGCAAACTGTTGCTATGTAACCACGCACAACATTCAAAAATCCTTCGGCATAACGATTTTGTTCAGAATATTGATGGTCTTTTAAAGACTTGTGTTACTTGGCGGTACGTTGTTCTACCTATAATTAATCGGGCTCATCTGTCCTAACGTAATATCGGTTAACCCATACCTCTGCGATTCTGCCTTGCTCCGCCACTGAACAATTCAGAATCATGCATTGTTGGATAGAGCAGATTACAAGTCCAAGACAAGAACATGCTACCTCATCTGAATAGCTAATAGTTTATGGGATATTCGCTGAAAAACATCATTTTCAAATGTTTTCGTGCAGTCCTAGCTCTGAAATTGTGCACTTTTGACCACAGGTACATACGAACATTCTTCCTTATTTTTATGTGTGGAAACATATGTTTCTGTTCATCGTTCTAGTTCATTAACACCCTGCATACATATGTTTTTTTGCATTATGGTTTCATTTAACACTAGACCTACCAGGAAATTAATTATACAAGAACTACCAAAGGGGTCATTTTGACCCCTTGTGTTTTAGAGGTTTTTAGGTTGAAATTTAGCGTTCCTTAGGCAACCAAGATTTTTGATGTAACTTGATATAAAAATTAATATGCTTTAGAATCCACACTAGCTATAACCAGGTATCAAACCATGGTTTCAAACGCCCAAAATGTTATACACTATCTGAATAAATTTACACTTGAAATCTTTTTCAAGATAAACTCAGGAACATTTATTATACCAATAGGTTACACATTTATTTAACCCCTTAACATATTACTTTTTTCGGAATTTTTTTGCATTGCTGTAAAAATCTATGCTTCTTCTGGCGCTTACTTAAACTAACAGATGTTCACAAAGCACCGGAAACCTGTAAGATTCTGCCTTCTATTGACAGCAAGCAAAGATATACCCACTCAAACATCAAAACGCGTGACACGCGTCAAAATACGGACGTGAAAAGTGAAAAGCAACACGTCCAGCGCGTCAAAATATGGCAAGGGGTTAAAAATTTAAAATGTGATCGTATAAGCGAGTACAAGTTTCAAGAGTAAATCAAAATTTTGATAATTGTGTTATATTGAATCAAATAGATATACATTGCAATGCACTGATTCCTCTACACGTCCAAATTTGACACTTCTTCCTTTTTCCAGCAGAATTTGTTGATATCGCTGGCAAGCTTTTCGAAACACGTTTTTGTTTCACTTTCTCAGAATGTTCCTTTGCCGACTTGAAAAGATAGAACTTCTCCAATTTTCTGCCTACTAATATGCCTATTTGTAATATCCTTTTATAAGATATGAGAGCTTATGACGGCCAAACGAAGTAGGTTATAAACGAGGTATACCGGCCATTTTCTTCTGACAACCTTTACAGAATATTTACTATATATCTGGTCTGCAATGTCTACACCAATTTTCTGCTGATTGTAAAACAAAACTTTCAGTTTTCTTATTTTCAGTCAGGTGCTAAATATCAATATTCTTTTGATTTTCTTGCATTGATATGTGGTGAGTGTAATATTGTCCACGGTTTTGACTAGTCTGTGGTATACAAATTTTTATTATGGAAAAGTGTGGAAGCTGGAACGTTTCTCCTGTTGCTTCGGATAGTACCAAGCAAATTTAGTCGGTTATTTTTAGTTTCCTTGCATGATATAAAGACATAAAAATGTTGTCTCAAGTTACATGCAATCCCGAGTTTCCAAAGATGTAAAGCTAGATGTTCAGAAAGATTGATGTTCGTTAGTCTCTTTTCATCTTCTCCTAGATATGGAAAAGTATCTACTATATTTGGTATTAAGTATATAAAAGTATTTATTTAGTATTAATAGTTTGTTCTTCACTTCAACAATCATCCAAAATTTGTCGCCATATTTATCCGGCTTGCTACCCATGAACTGAATAAATGAACCACGGGATTTCATTGGAAAGAACCGCTCACCAATAGTGCAATAAGTATGGGGATTGTAGCTCCTTCGGTAATTTTCAATCAACTTTTTCCAAATATCAGAAAATAAGCAAAACCAATATAAGACCCAATAAGTTTTACGTCTTTCGCTCCTATTAGATTTGAGATTAACCTTATAAATTTCATTACTTGTTCAAACTAGTTCATTCCGAAAGAAACTGAAGCCCAAGCTTTCCAGACCAGAGACACTTTACACTTAACGCTCTTCATACTGATTGCTCCACGGATATACAGTAGGACAATAATTACATCAAACTCATCGAGAGAAACTTATCAGTTAGGATCATCTAAAACTCGACGGGCCTCAACTTCTGTACACTTCTTTATATTTCACAGTAGAGTATTGGTTACAATCAGTCTGAATGCACTTGCACAAACATCACCCATAGACCTATTACGCGTAACGTGTGATGTTTGTTCTGGATTGATATGAACTATATTAGGTTCTTGTAATCTTCCGGACGTCTTGTTGTTTACATCCACTATCGTTCGCACACTCTGATCCCCAGTTCACTTGGCCTACCAGTAATTTCAGCAGAATTCCCTTGCTCAGATTCTATAATTGAATCATTACTACTAGAATCACATTCAGTATATTTGACTTCCTTGTCATAACTACTGGAAAAATCTTATTTTCCAAGTTCTGTAACATCTTCCATTTCAAGCCAGCTGTTATTGCCCTCATGAGCAGAATCACTATCATCAATATCCTGTAACTGTGCTAGAAACTCTGCTGCTGCATGTCTTTTACTACCTGGAGACTGCATCATTCGCAAACAGTGAAACACGTTCTTCAAACAACCACCACGAATTAATGGTTGTTCACAAATGTTTCAGGGACATCAATAATAAACCTTGATAAAAAGTATAAACAAGAATCAAAAAGGCACTTTTGTCGAGGGTAAAATAAATAGAAAGTGAAATTTGTGGTGCACAAACACCGTCTGCAGGGATTTTCTCGAGGTCCACCCGTTTCCTTCCACTTTGTCCATTGCATTATTCCATTCAGTTCTCATCATCATCATTATCCCATTTAACCTGGCCGTCATAATCGTGGGATGTAAAACTCAAAGATTTCATTTTCACTTTCAAAGTATATACGCAGTTGGCAAAATGACCCCCGTGGTAGTTCTAGGTAAATCAACATTTAAAAAGAAAACTAAAAATAATTGAAATATGGTATTTAGTATATAATCACACTGGTTAGAGAGAAGAAAAGTGGTGCCATATGTTTTGCATATTTTAATTAATGTTCAAATTAAAGGGTGATGAACGACGGTGAGGGGTCAAAATGACCCCTTTGGTAGTTCGTGTGTTAAATAAGGGAGTTTCGTTTTACGATACACAACCGCGAAATGTAGTCTATGTGACAGTAAACACGCTTTAGTGAAATACCAGCTCCCTATGAGAACGTTAACTAGTGTCAATTTGACGGCAAAATTATGAAAAGACATTTCCATATTATGAAGCAATTAAGAATGTCCAACTATCGTAACGGAGAAACCTAAAAGGAAAGAGAGAAGAAATTTAGCAGGAAACAACTAGAGAATGGTGTACATCTGCCAGTGTGTTAACGAACACAACCGGATGAATATTGTTGCCAATAGCGAAAAAGTTTTGATTTTGTAAATGAAAGTTTCTAAATTGGATACCAATATGGGAGACAGCAACGAAAATTAAGACGAAGGAGAGGGCAAAGATAGAACAGTGTTGGAAACTCTCGAAATTTAACGTGGAACATGATAAGTGAATACGCCGTTGAGTTCTAACTTTCTGCACACCTCAAATTAAATATTAATAAGGATTATTTACTCTGATTCCCTGTTTAGAAGGGCCCGTTGAATAGTACCTCGGGAAAGATCACCTTTGGAGTATTGCTTAAAACTCATAATGTAAGGCGGTAAAGCATGAGGAGCTGAACATGGTTATGTGAGACCGATAAAACACATAGTGACTGAGATATTCGTTATATTGTCAAAGCTCAAAAGTGTGGTTTGTAAAAGATGGTAAAACGCAGAAGTACTCCAACAGCCTTTTTTTTTATCACATGTTTCTCGTTACTTCTGTAAAATTTTGCAACTGATCTGCGTTTACTATCTGTATTGTATTTTTCGTTTTTAGTACTTCTGACGATAATTAATCTAGGTCTCTCGATGATCAAAGACAACTTGGACGTTTGGACATACTAAATTATACGTATTAGTATGTGGAAACATCATGTCATGACTTCGTCGTCAAGCGGCACTGGTTAACGTTCTCGCAGGGAGCTCCTCTTTCAGTAATGTGTGCTTAAGGCCATACAGAATACAGTTCGCGAATACAGGCATTCTTTCCTTTTTCCTCTTATATGGGACACCCTACATATATATATATATATATATATATATATATATATATATGGTTTTGCTACTATTTTGCGTCCACACTTTACGAAGACTGCATTACATGTGGCATCCACCTACATTCGACGTCAAATGTAAATCCTCAATATTTTTCTTCCTGTGTGTGTTTCATAGAAAGTGATATTTTTTCTGATTGTTTGTTGTAAAAAAATAGTATATTTTATTTACCGAAAATGTTCATCGATGAGTAATAACTTCGATATTTAAAGTTCGTCGGACGTTGAATAAATAGCATATTAAGAATCTATATTCTGTTTTTAGTTCGGCCGTGTATCATCTTGGCGCTCGAGTCACAAAGTTTGTATATTTTCTTTGGAATTGCTGACGTCCGAAGTGTGGCAACAGCGCTAGGTTCCTAAACGCTTGTATCTCCTGTGTTTAATGCATTCCTTTGTATCGCTACGGCGCCTGGGAGTGGAAGTGACGGTTTAAAAGTTGGGTAGCAGTTTCGACAGCTGTCTGGAGTTGCGTTTATAATCTTTTTTGAATTGCAATAAACAAAACCTCAAAATTTGTTTTTCTAAAATAGATAATGCTTTGATAATTTCTTATAGAAAATAGGAAAGAAGTTTATGATTTCTCTGCCCATGACTCGTGTTTGTTATTTGGCCCCCGCAATTTTCTTTTATACTTTTGAAGCGACTTTGATATGTCAGATCAGTTAGATAGGTCGATATAGGCTTGTCGTTTTGTATTTTTTTTTAACTTTCAGTTTTTGAAAACAAATTCACTTTCCAATTTACTAACACACAGGTTCCTTTCTCTTCGTGTAACTTCTTTGCATCTCATCAATTTTTTTGAAACTTGAACGATAGCTAAATAAATTAAAATCCCTTTGTATGAATGTGGTCCCATTTAGGTGACTTTGAATCAGAATGACAATTGTAAGAAAATCAAATGTTAATAATTGTCCTACAGAAAGTAATTTTCCTACCGGGCTAATTTCATACGAAACAAATCTTGCAGATTATATGTAAATCTATACTTGTCATAAATACTCAAAGTTTGTTTGAAATTTAAATAGCAATAGTGTTCTTCACTATTTTGATTCAAGATCGTTAGTAGCATTTTCTATCATAATTTAGGTCCATTGTGCGAATTGAAGGACATTTTTAGAATATGTACAGAGCTTAGGAAAATATCGTAATAAGCACAGGTATATGACAGAGGCATGACTAGCATGAGGCAACCGGGGTACTGTCCCGGGGCTCACTGGTTGAGTCGCAAATTAACGCAAACCATAATTATATTAATTACAGTTTAATGTGTTTGGGGGCTCAGTTCAAGTTCTGCTCGGTTCCCTGCTGGGCCTAGTTATGCCATTGTGGCAATTCTTATTCTCTATGGGTTCTGAAACCAAAATGGTGGGTATCATAATGTCATAAATATACACTATTGTATATAACGTAACTTGGATAATAATTGTTATATGAAAATCAAATTGCAGAATGTATACAGATGAATTAACCTAAAGTAATATCAGTTTTTTTGTCGTTTTGATTAAAAATGGTAAACATTATTTTCAATCATAATTGATTAGCGATTATGATCCAATTGAAATAAACATTTTAGAGCATGTGTACCATTTCATTTTACGTTTTATAAGTATTCATGCGCACGAGTCGAGAGTTGTCTCGAGTCTGGACTCACGTTCGAGTCGAGATTCGAGTCTAGACACTTTGTTATATTCGAGACCAGTCGAGACCAATTTATCTCTTGACTGGAATTTCCAGTAGAGACTTACAGTATAAATCTCGACTCGACTCGAATGTCTCGAAAAATCTTTCTATAATTTTAATATTATTTAGAGGAATGTATATGTATTCAATTAATTCTTCGTAAATAAATACTACTCTATAGTATCTGGAAGAACTTAAGTTGTAATGAATGAAAAAAGTGAACATGTATTCGACTGCGCCATATATTGTTAATTATCGTGAATTGGAAAAATTAGTAATGAAAATGAAAGCGTAACTTATTAGCACCAAATATTTGTTGGTGTCAAAGCCGCACATCTCAAAAAACAGAAAAAAGGTTACAGCAGCACCTTTTTGTCTTGTCCAAGTTAGTTGCTTCTTGCCATAAGTTGTGAAATTTCCTGCAAGTCAGTCACAATGTTGAAAATTTTCCTTACATTTTAAATTTATTTTTTATACAACAGCCGGAAAATTATGACCATCCACCTACTATCGATACAAACCTCTTCAGGCGATAGCAGCGTCAACTGCCGAGGAATGAGTGGTAGTTAGACTCACATACGGTGCATGCAGTACCAGTGAGAGTGCTGACTGTGTGTAGATTAGAAAAGGCGCGCAATCTAACTTAGTTTGGCCGAGAGTGAGGTGTAATGGCACCATAATTTCGGAAACCGCATGATTTATCAGGTGTTCGAGGAATGTTGTGGTGAGTGCCTTTAACAAGTGGCGATAATAAGGGGAAACAACGTACAAACGTCAAGGGGTTGGGCGCCCCCACCTCAGTACAGATGTCGGACGTCGTAGGTTGGACAGACTGGTAAAAAAGGATAGGCAACGAACTGTGATGGAACTAACATCAGACTTTTATGCTGTTCTAAGTACAAGTGTGTCTGGGCAGAAAGTACACCGAATACTCTAACTCCGCAGCCGTCGACACACCATGAGCAAATTTCAACACCACACATTGGCAATAACGACTGAAATGAACACGTTACCATAGCCAACGGACATTGATGTATTGTCAGAGCGCTGCATTGTCCTATGCCTTCTTCATCATGACAACGAAAGGGTGCGAATCCATCGTGTTTCAAGGGAACAGCTCCTTGACACGTGTACTGTGGGATGAAGTCAAGCTTGCAGCGGCTTATTTCTGCTCTGAGAAGCATTCATGTAAACATCCTTGTGTCCAGTGTAGGGATACCTAGGAGTCGAGTCGAGTCTAGATTTAAGCTTGTCTCGACTTGCCTCGAGAAAATGTCTCGACCCGTGACTCGACTCGAAAATATGTTACTCGACTCGACACTTTCTGTTTTGACAACTCGAATTCGAGACAAGACAACTCGAAATTCTATTCGAGAAAAAATATACGAGTTATAGTATACGTACATAGCAGCAAGAATTTTATGACTATCACACTGCTAGCAGACTACGTTACCCCTTCATGGCGACCATGTTTCCCATCGGTAGTGGCATTTTTCGAGAAGATAGTGCACCATGTCACAAGACCAGGGGTGTGATGGAGTGGACCGCGGAACACAGGGACGACTTCCAAGTGATGTGCAGGTCCCCCAACTTGCCACAACTGAACCTAATCGAACACATTTGGGATGTGGCTGAACGTGACGTCAGAGAGCCCGGCGTTCAGTGATCTCTCTGTGCATTTGTGGTGCCAACTATCTTTAGCGACCTACCAAGGATCATTGCGTCCATGCCAAGAAGTGTGGAGTTGTTATCCGTGTCAAAGGTGGACATACTGACAATTTGGTAGGTAGTCATAACGTTCTGGCTGATGTGTGCGTATATTTGGACAAGTAAATTTTGTGTGGACTCCAATTTCGAGACGTCTCTAATTCAAGTTGAGTCGAGACCGAATCATATTTTCGAGTTCAGACACGAGTCGAGATAACATTTTCTCTAGACGAGTCGAGAAAGGCTTAAATCTCGATTCGACTCGATTCATGCTGATTCCGATTTATTAGTATAATCATTATTAAGAAACTCCAGAACGAAAATTATGGCATTATAATTTGGCAAATATTCAATATTTTATACCTTGTAACTCTGACATTAATGGTTGAATATTAAAATTATAAAATGTATAATTATACAGATAAGAACGTTTGTAATATTAGTATTCGCTCCATTAAACAAAATAGCAGACACTGCTTCCATATTAGATAATAGTCCAGTGTTAAAAGAATTCACGATGTATGTAGACGTTGTTATGTTTATTAAATGCAAACTTTATCAAATTGGTGCAGATGTTTTATTTTTTCTAAAACAAATATTGGGTGAAGAATGGCCACTGGGGACGACGACATACAAGTAGATTTGCTTAATGGATTAGGAGACAACGCCTTGAATCTGTTGACTTTTCTTATTATTAAGATTTGCCTGAGTGGAGAATGGCCAAATGATTTTCTTGATGTTACAGTGATTGCATTGACCAAGAAGAAGGGAGCAAAGAAGTGCAGTGATCACAGAACCATTACTCTGATTTCCCACACTGGAAAGATTATTGCACGCATACTGAACAGGCGGCTGGAAAGTAAGATAAATGAGAAATTTGAAGATCAATTTGGTTTCCGGAAAGAAAAGGTACAAGACATGCGGCTGGTTCGATGAGAACTATATTAGAAAGATTTCTTGATGTAAGGGAAGAGCTGTGATTGTTCTTCATCAACTTGGGAAAAGATTTTGACCGGGTCAGTCGCACGAAACTTGTGAAATTTCTTTAAAAAAACAGTCAACTTTAGACTCTTTGAAAACCCGTGCATAGGATAACGAGTGAAGTTGCACTTGAATGAAGGAGAAACCAATAATGTGCAGATTGCAAGAGAAGTCGGACAAGGATGTATAATATCACCCCAAGTATTCAACATTTACCGATAATGGTTAATGTGGGAAGCATTAATGAGGATTGGAGATTTCAAGATAGGAGATCAGATCATCAACAAGATCAGGTATGCAGAAGATAGGGTTATAATAGCTAAAACCGAAGGCGGACTAGAATAGACGATTGACAAAATAGATGACGCTGGAAAACTATTTGGAATGGAAATCAACATCGAGAAGTCGAAAGTCATAAGAATATCCCGTGGATACACTCCTTTACAGATCAGAGTAGAAGATAGAGAACTTCAAGAGGTCGATATTTTCAAGTATCTGGGAAGTATTTTGACAAGAGTCGCGTACTGCACCAAAGAGATCAGATAAAGAACTGCCATAGCTAAACAAGCATTCAACAAAAATATCAGTCTTAAGTAACAGGCTCAATATTGGACTCAAGAAGAAATTGGTCAAGTGCTATAAACGGAGCATTGGAATGTATGGCTCAGAGATTTAGACATTAAGAAAGTTAGGGAAGTAATATTTGGAGGACTTCGAAATGTGGCGTTGGAGGAAAATGGAGCAGATTAAATGGACAAAGAGAGTAACAAACGAAGATGTTTTAAAACGTATAATCGAGAAGAGGATACTTCTATCAAGCATCTTCTTATACAGGCCAATTGGATTGGACACATCTTACGAAGAAATTGTCTTCTTTACATTGTCATAGAAGACAAGATAAAAGGAAAGCGAATAATAATGAGAACAACACTGCTGATCGACGATTTGAAAAATATGAAAAAAAAATACTTGAAGTTCAAAGAGGAAGCTGAAGATCAAGAAACGTGGAAGAAACATTTCAGTCCCAAATCTAAAACTGAAAAAATATTCTCTTTAGTCCCAGGTCGTAATGAAAGGCAGAACACTTAGTATTAATATTATTATTATATTATTATTATTATTATTATTATTATTATTATTAATAATAATAATAATAATAATAATAATAATAATAATAATAATAATAATAATAATAATAATAATAATAATAATAATAATAATAATAATAACTGAAAAGAACGCACGCAGTAGTTAAACCCTGTTCTGTTTATAAGTACATTTTTTGGAACAGTCATTACACTATAATTATGTGTAGAATTCGGATTGAGCAAATGCTAGAATTACGTTCGGAATGTTAAGGGTTCGATGTCGGCGACATAGTCTTCATTATTATTCTTCAAAATAGACCAATGTAAACTTGTAAGTCTACACATAAAATATAGAAATTGTGCCCTTAACGCATGCCCCTACTTTCTTAATAGTTTCCATTCCTATTCCTATATCATATATGAAAACTTTCGGCTGCATTTGATCAACACGCTTAAGTAATTAACCGTTTAACGACCAGACATGGATCCACCGGTGCGAATTCTTCAATATTTTCCATTTCTCTCTTCTTCCACCCCTAATTAAATTTCCGTTTTGATTTGTCGAGTACCACTTGCCAACCTCCTGTGACGTGATGTTCGCTTTTGGGAACATTGGTATCTCGTGTGTGCAGAATTCGAGTCTTCTTAGTTTTACTCTCGCAATACTTTCCATAAGTAATTAATTAATCACGTGAATTAATTTGATATAGTTTACGTTTGTATGACTTTATTTCAAACACACACGCATATATATATATATATATATATATATATATATATAAGAATTGCATTTCCTCCCTTCATATTGTAAAATAACACATTGTTTTTACACAGAGCAAATTCAAATATTTCGAACATTTCTTCTCATCTTACATTTCTATTAGGTATGAGGAGGAATATATATTGGATTTCTCGAGTTTTTTACGTATGAGTTCACTTGAATACCTACGAGTTTTTAGATTGGATATGTATTTACTATTGTTTCTATTCACTTGCTCTTTGTATATGTACATGTAGTTAATAGTAGTTTTCTAAACTCTATATAACTAGAGTTCGTTTGGGTAATTTGAAAACGTATATTCACAAAAAAGTTTTTTTAATACGAATTCTAGACATAGGGATTTACTGAGCATAAGCTAACAGTCTATTTCAGGTCTTTGAAAATTGCTTATAACCCATGTTACTTTGAAAAGCACTTCTGGTGTAACCTATTTTGACAAAGAAAACACATTTTCTTGTATTGGATTTGCACAATAAACAGTGTCCTTCTGATCCATCCGCAATGTGATGCGTGTCAGAGTTTCTTGCTTCGACAGGAACATGCGATCTTGGACCTGGCCTAATTGATGTCATGTTTCCAATGCGAAAAAGAGACCTGCTTACTTCCCTCAATAACTGTAGATTTGTGAGTTTATTGTTTGTATTCAATTCGAAATGCAATTTCCAGTAAGAAACAATCGCTAAATTTCGTACATTACTGAAAAGATTCCACCACCATTTCTTGGACGGAATTTGGGTCTGTATGATGTATGAAGGCGATCCATAACGTAAACACCTCCCATTTCTTTATTGTACTTTTGAATAACGAATGGTAGGCTAATAATTGGAACCTTTCTTTTAGGTGCACGAGAGTATCTCCTCACTGATCCTACTGACAAGTTTGTAAGACAGTTTGAACCAACAGTTAAAACTGCATTGTCCTTCCACATTACAAAGCACACATTACCAACGTTAAACTTTCCTCTTTCCTTCCTAACAAGTTCTTTATGTGGAGTCACGGGACACTGCTGAACACGCTTATGTCTTACTGTCCCAGTTGTCCGAATGCATTTTCATCCTAATTCTATAAGAGCATCATAAGACGTGAAGAAATTATCGAAAAAACACGTGCTGGTCATTATTTTCTATGATGTAAGACTACAAATAACTCCCGTTCCTAATGAAATATTTTCCCTAACGTTATCGGCGCTATTGTCTTTTTCACCATAGAGGTCCATTGCATACAGATAACCGTCAGAAGAACATAAAAACCATATTTTGCAACCCAAACAGATTGGTTTTCCTCTAATAAACATTTTGCAGATGTGATACCCATAGTACGAAACCATGCTTTCATCAATGATTAGACATTGGTGAGAGATACAAAATGCTGCAAGTTCTTTTCTAGTCCATCGTATATAGGTCTTATTTTCCCAAATTTGGTAAGTTAGAATTGTCAACAATATAGAAATATTTCTTTGTTTTTTCGAAATGGACCCTGGGCATTACGTATGACAAAATCGGTATACAGAAGTCGTCTATTGTATTCCAGTAGGACTTCGCAGAAGGAGGAAAATGACACACGCTGAGAAATAATAAACCAAAAAATTGTAGTAACTGTTCATATGATGTATTTATATGTGGATGAGCTGACTTCTGCTGTGCCTACAATTTAGACATTTGAACAAGATGTTCAATGTCTGATGGGGGCACAATCTTGAAGATAATATTTGTCGGAGAACTACCGTCAATATGAGGATGAGAAACCACAAGTTCTTCTGGTGAACTGGAATGGGATTGGGGTACGTTTTCGGAACATATTTCCTCTTAGACAACCACGGTTTCCCTTTCTTTTTAGATGATGAAGTTGATAGTATATTTTTAAGCTCATTTGCGTCATCGACGGCATTATTCACTGCCACTACCAACTCAGCATATACGTCCTTAGGCGTAACAGGAAGTAATTCGTCTTCATTTATGTGCTCCTCGTCTGTTGTATCACCTGTTTCATCTGGAGGGAGAATGCAAACATCTGTTTCCTCATTATCAGAAACACACAGTGTCCAACGTTTCTACTATTTCATCCAGCTTAAGAAATGCCATTGGCTTTCGGAATTTTAGAGAATAAACACTCTACTTACCTATGTTCCCAAATGGGAAGATTAAAATACTTTTTTTAGTTGCGCAATAAGAAACAATGGTCACAAACGCACATAGGCTCATACTACAAAAAAGTACACACATTGAATTCTCAACTGTCCACAATCAGTCTTGCTAACTTATATATTATGTCGTAAGCACGCAGTGTTGCAACCTTATGTGAAAAACATAAAAACATCAATTGTAAAAAAATCGATAGAAACTACTTAATATACATTGTTGTGAAATTAAGGCAACTAAAACAATTAACAATTCATTAATTTATAATACTACTTAATACAGAAATATAGAAAATGTACAACGCTAGAACGCTGAAAAGTTGATATTCCCAATAAGGAACAATGATACCTAAACAGTAACCTCTTCAGCATAGCCACATGGATAACATACATTCAATAAATTATCACAGTTTAGATTGATCTCAAATTTAATGTGAAAGTTAGAAGATTATTACTAAAAACCGAACTTCTAAAGTTTGCTTTCGAAATTATGCAAATCAAAGTTGTGTACTTGTATTTATGAGTAAAATGTGAAAGCAATGCTTTACCTAAGATAAAAGTAACTAGTTATTTTATAACTTCTATTGTTTTGCCAATAAAAATTACTGTGCTACTCCTCAAGGCCATTATAATGTGTATGTAATTACCATTTACCAATTTCTCGACATCTAATTTTCTGTCAGCTAGAATTCTTATAGTCTTTATCACCTAATATCCAGTGTGGTGACACTAACAATTTATTTGTATATGTGTTACACTTTGAACAAAATCTATTTGATGGATGAGTAAGATCGATTTCAAGAAGAAGGCTATACTAGGTGATGACTGTCCCGCATGAAGTGCGAACACGAATATATTTTATTATTGTACTGTCACGGACAATGATGTCTTTGGCATGGGAGACGCGGGCTCGAACCCCAACGGAAGCTCATGTGGTTCAGATCCACACGTTAATCCTTAGATCCATGTCTTATATAGCATCGCTGTTGAAAGGACATTAAATTCAAATCTACTTAACCCATAGACAATGAACTTGTGTGCAAATTTTCAGCAAAATTGTTTTGATGGAACTGAGTAAAACCAATTGTTAAAAAAGGATAATGACAAACAATCAAACTTAAGCGAAAGCATTCAAATTGTAAAAGAATTAACATATTGGACATTAATTATACTATTAAACTGGCGGGAGTAAGCTGATATTATTACAAAACTACAATCTCAAACGAAACCAATATGTTCTCAAGTTTCTTTGTTTATTTATTACGGGACATTTTCGTCTACTATTTGTGCCACAACAGTTTTCTTCCGATAATTCGAGAGCGCGTTGGGTAATCAGCTTCAATATTTTTATTCATCTAATGTAAAGACATCGCAATTTTCTAATACTGATGAGAAGTTATCATTCGAAATATTTTTAAAATCCTATTTTCTCCACTTACTGAAGGTATTTTCATTAAACGTTTCGAAGTTAGGCTACTTATTCAATGGCTTTCCGAAGATATAGTGAGTTATTTCTTGCAAATACTTCGAATACAAATTCTTGTTGTGTTAGCAGGCAAATCAAGAAGTCTTTATCTTTAGAGTAACTGGAAGACAGGCATCAGAACAGAATATTATCAACAGCAAATGCTTTACTAGGCTTGGTTTCTGCGTATACTTTCAAAACCTTAATCAACTGTTTCTATTTATCAGTTTCGTGATAGTTTATTCTTCGTGCACAGGCCTATAGCCTAGTAAAACGTATTGAAAGGGAATAGTGTTGTCCAGGAGACGAGAGGAGAAATGTGGTTTTCTTGTCTCGTCCCGTAAATATTTGTTGCCTTTTGTCTTGGTGATCTAAACAAAAGACAGATTGGTATGAAGCCCTCATATGCCAGGAAGCATCAAAATCAAACTACTTCTTATACCAGTTGGAATATTGTAGTTTTAGGTGTCGAGTCAGCCCACCATTTGCTGTATGAATGAATAACATTGATCCATGTTTCCTTAATAGTTTCTTAGGTTCGATATTTGCCATTTTTCTCAAATGGCGCACAACAACTATTTTACATCATCCATCATAACAAAAATTTGACATTAATCACAATAATTTAAGTATAAAATGAATTAGTGCAAAGCCATAGATTACTGCTGAGCTACATTGAGGAAATCATTACTTTGTGGATTCAAGGAATTAGTTCCACACGAAACTTATTAGTTTAATAAAATACTTATTGAATATATTAATGGCTCATTCTACAACTAGATTTCTGAAAATTTACAGGAATGCACGGTAGAGCGCTTATCTCTGGCCCGTAGCGTCCCTGGTTCGACTTCTGGTCAAGTAAATTTGTGGTGGACAATATCGTGCTTTTGCGTTTTATCGGGGTACTCCAGTTTCCTCCCAATTTCTAATTCTACCAATTCCTCCATCATCATTCACTTGTTTAATCATCGTCTCCCTTACCCTAACAGGCAAAGCCGTGGCGCAATCTCAGACATTTAATTTTCCATAAATTTGCTCTTAGATGGAAATCTTATACGTGGTAATTAATATGAGAAAAATGTAAGAATTACATGAAACCAGAGATTAAGATAAAATGAGTTAATTTGTTCCATAATCCGTCTTCGATGCTCTCAACTCGTGACAAATTATAAATAATTCACAAATGAATATCGAAATTAAACGTGTTAGTCAGAGCTGAGGATGGTCAATAAGGGTGGAAGATAGGAACTTGTTTCTTTGAAAATGCTCGAGGTACTGGAGAAACCTCATGACTATTGTTTATTCGAGCATATCAGAATATCTCAACTGAAAGTTTTGTTCTTTAGCCATTAAAGAGAGAGAGGAAGGGCAGAGTTGCTCAACCCTAGCAGAGTGATAAGGATCAAAACAGCATGGTAATGTGTCGTGAGCTTAAAATATATACGCAAGGAGATCGAGAAGCAAACAACTAATACATTTTTCTAAAGAAAATAAGTACACTATGCGCTAAATATTTTTTTTGTTATTCTTTTGTTCGAACAGCGGATTTCGTTATACTTTTGTTACGTAAAGTGAACTTTGTACTGAGTAATGTAATAACTTGTTGCGTATGTTAAGGTTCAATAAAATGTCCACTGTAAGATTGAAATGACATGAAATACATAAACAAAGAAACATGAGAAAATATTGGTTCATTGAAAAAATTTTATTTCTTTACATATAATATGCTATTTATACTGTTAAAGCATCGACGAAAAATCATCTTGAACAAACAAAAACCTAGGCATTTATATGAAACATTAATTTGTATCTCCATTAGTACTACTACTACTACTATTACTACTACTACTACTACTACTATTACTACTACTACTACTACTACTACTACTACTACTACTAATAATAATAATAATAATAATAATAATTCACTAAACCGACTTCGTAACACTATTGGTGCCGTTCTAGTCCTGAACAGATTACTTAATTTCTGAAGACCGGGCTGAGCAGAGTGATTTTCTTTCAACAACTTTATAGAAGTTTGTACAGCACTAATGTCTTCGTAAAAATAGCAAGACGACGCAACTATTGTAAAGTGAGAAAGTAAACACGTACAACGAAAGTGGAGCTTGAAATATGTTGGCTTAAGTAATAGATAAGAGAATTTTCAGTTTTCTCTTTTTATTCAAAAAAACTTACTCTTCCAAATTTCCACTAAGAAGACTAAAGGCCTTAGGACTAAAAGGCTTCATTCATAAGGACAGCGGTGGCTCATCTGCTCACCTCTGGTGCTTCGGGTCCCTGGTTTGATCCGAGATCGCGCCAAATGAACTTTGTGGTGGACAAGAACCGCCTGCCTGCGTTTTTAGTGGTTCTCCCGTTTCCTCTCACTTTCTTCATTCCACCATTTCATTCATTTCTCACCATCACTGTCTCCTTTAGCCTAGCCGGCATAAACTGGGACGTAAAACTTACAATTTTCATTTTTCATTTCCAAAGGTTTCATAACGCTTTGAAAAGTTCAATCTCATTGTTGAAATAAATGTTAAAAATGTTTATGCGTTCACTGAACATTTTAGGGGGTGCAAAAAATACATGGGATAGATAGGGAGAATTGTAATTTCTTCTGTTGATACAGGCTACCACGTTTCACACAGCTTCAGATTATACTAGCACTCTTTAAATAATGTATGTTTTATACTTGGACACCTACCACTGATTAGAATTACGTGATATTTGATTCTAATAAAAATAAAATCATTTCTGATAACATGGGATATACGTTTGATTGAATGACAAGTCACAGATAGAATGTTGAATAGTTAAGAACACTAACAACTGGTGGAGGCACCCAATCACCATATTAACACAGGTTACCAAATAAAACATTTGTGAGGTTACTATTAATTCGCAGAAATCAAACTTTATGTGTCATTAAAGGAGCATTAAAAGAAAAACAGAGCATGTCCTGTTGAGATTATATTTTCAAAATAATGCAGGTGGAGTGGATTTACACATTGAAAGGACCAACTAACGTAACTCCTTGTCTTTAGATAACGTTAGTTCCATCGCTGACCACAGCTCTTCGTTGAGAAGTGTGTTCAGCACATCGGCTCACTTAATCCTTATGCTGCTCTATTGTTTAGAGTTGCAAAGTATTTGTAGAACGATGTGCAATGATAACAGTATTAACAATAACAATTCTCGTTCACCTTTCTAGAAGAAACACCAACTTCTCGGTAGTAGCTAGCTCCGCATGCAAGTTTACAGTATGACCTGCTTGAGTGAATGATATGAGAATGACACGGGTGCTTTTCCAGGAATTCAGACCTAAACATTTGCTGACTTTTCCACTCCTTCAACCTTCTTCAAATTGCTCCTTGCGAAAAAATTGTACTTCCCGCATGAATAGATAAATATTTCAAGAAACAAAAGTGTGTGATTCTAATGGCTACAAAAAGGCTGAGAAGCGAAATGTTTAATAAAATGTTTAAATTCAACTAAAAGTGTTATCTTAATTTGGTTAACCAAAATAAGTCATTTCATCTATCTTCGTAACCATTCGAAAAAATGTAGAGGAGGAAATGTTATAACTGCCAGAGATGAAACTTTTCTTCTCCAGGGAGATACATTTTCTGAAGGGGGAAATTTCTAGCACCTCAATGAAGTTGCACACTGAGGGTGACTTTAAAAAATCAGAATTAAGTCGTTGACTTATTATCAAAACTATTATCAGAAACGAGGAAAACGCAATTGCCCTTAACTAGCTTTAGATCTTTGTTGAAATTAAATAAACACGGCGACTCGCGTTAATTTGTAGTTCATAAAGAACAGTAACACAAAAAGTAAAAGTGGTTCCGTAGCCTAAACGCTACTGATAACGTCTGTTCATTTTATTCATAATTTATTAATGTATAAACGATATTATTATGAATGAATTAGATTTTCTTTAATGAGCCATGCAGATTTTTTCAAATTTTTAACAGCTTCTAAAATTTGTAAATTTATTACGACATACATCTGTAATTCTAACAGTGAATGTAAAGGATTGCTGCCTGTAAAAGACAAAAGCGTTTGGAACCCTCATGAAAGGAAAGAAAAATTAGCAGAACAGTCAGGTTAGCACTATAAATGCAATGCTGTTTCAGTTCAAACACAGCATTGCATTTAGAGAAATTTTCTTCCGAGAATAGCGGTACCTCTGAAATCATCACTCAGCCAAAGAAAAGCGGTGAATTCAACCCCAACTTTGAAGTTTCCGCATATAATGTGGGATCAGGTCACTTTTTAAATCGATTTGGTATACATTTTTAATTCTCAGGTATCATAGTCTTTCATGTTTACCTACCATCTTCATTGCTTCAAGCTGATGTTTTTTTTAAGTATTCTTTGTAATACACTATTGCATTTCGAAGACAAGTTCACAGTGTGCTCAGACCTGTATGTTACAAACCGTGTTCTTATAGTTGTGTATTTTTTAAGCTTATGTCGAGTAACATTGTTGAAATTAAATGTAATAACATATCAACCTACATCTGTGTTACAAGGCAAGATTGTAAAATTCAATCTCAAAATACTCTCTCAATTTTGCGTCCAATTTGAGTTTATTTCCTATATGTTAAAGGAGACTGATGATTAATGAAACGAATGATTGCGTAAGAATTAGTGGAATGTCAGTCTTGAAGGAAAAGCAAGAACAGACATAAAATCCGCCGACAAGGTTTTAGTCCTCCATGAATTCACCTAAACTGAGATCCAACAAGAAGGGACCCTCGTATGGGCACCATATCTCAGACCCACCATATCCTCAATACCCGATCATTCCTACCACCAACCGTTGCTAAAGGATGAGTTCAATACAAAGCTCTCTCATGGCTATATGGTTAGCATGGAGACCTGGGTTCCATTTTCTGTAAATGCTCATGTAGTTCGGATCACATATTAAGCTGTAGGTCTACATCTTATATAGCTTCGGTGCTGAAAGGAACGCTCAACTCCAAAGAAACGATTGTCAATCTTAGCCTAACATTTCACACGAAACTATATGAGATTTGATTCTAATTATACATGTGAAATCATAATATTATTAACTCCCACGAAAGACAAGAATACTTATCAATTAACCATAATGCAGGTCGAGTTAGTATTTCTTAGTATTGGTTTTAGTATTCTATTCATTCTCTCTTAGAAAACTTCATGTATTTTCCAAATGTAATAATAATAATAATAATAATAATAATAATAATAACAATAACAGTATGTTTCATTTTAGATAATGGCAGATTTCCAAACTTGAAAATTTCATTTTATGCAATTTAATATTAACTTGAAGTAGCACATCTATACAATAACTACTGGTTGTTTATTTATAATTTATTTATACATATTTCTGGGTATTACCGATATCTATGACCTTAAACTCGTCACTTAGGAGGGATGACCTCCATCGGTGAGCACATTATCGGGGAAAGGAAGGAAATATTCAGGACCTGTATATTAGGTACTATCCCGCAATTTGCCTGGTAGAAATGAGGAAAGCCTAGGGAAAACTTCACATAGGATGGCTAGCCTGAGAAGCTGTTTTGTCCAAAGTCTCCACTATAAATCGAACTCGGGACCGCTTGCCCCAAATACCAATATTAAGTTTACTGCTACCCTACGCAGTGCAATGTGTTACTGACTGTAATCGAGAAATAAGATCAAAGGTAGAATCTGTTCCTCGAACTCAATCTATATGGAGAGGTCATTACTCGGTGTCTCCTACTACTTTTGCTCTATGAAGATCAACATTTAAACCAGAAGTGTTCATTGATGCTTAACACTTTCTGTGTGTGAGGTATGCACAATCAGAAACAATATTAAATATAGGTTGGAGGTAAGAGAAATGATAGCTCCAATCTATGCCTATATTGTTTTTGATTGTACAACGAAACTAATTAAGTAAGTGCAGTAGGAGCACAGTTATATGTAATGTTTCAAAATGCATTATAAAAATGGTTAAAAAGAAGGAATCGCGTTTAGACTCCAGAGCCGAAGAGAATATAGGTTTAAACACTTCTGGACAGGGGCGTTCTTTGGGGAGGAAAGGGGACATTTGCATCCTTCTGAGTTTGAATAAACCATATATTGCAATCAATCCGACAAGGATTTCGGAGTGCATTTTACGGGTTCCAATACTTTATATAGTATTAAACCTCTGGTTTTCTGCACTTGAGAAAACCATAAGTAATTGTTCATTACTGCCACCTATATTCACTGAAAATCCGATAGAACTAGATTTATTTTTACGAGCAAAGGAAGAGTACAGATGAGGAGTATAATCAAGTCATTTCTCTGTTTACGTATATATATATTAACAGAGAAATGACTTGATTATACTCCTAATCTGTACTCTTCCTATATATATATATATATCGCGTGTTGCAAAATAAGTGATACAACTCTTGGGAGGCGACTCCTACCATTGAGACAAGAAAAAAGTTCTCTTCAACTTTCGCCTCTCGGACATAGTTTCGGATCTACAAGGTACCGAAAGCGTGGGAAAATGACTGCCAATAGTTCGGAAACTACCCAACGTAAAGATGGCGGATAAAAAATTCACTGAAGAAGTCATACCTGCTGTATTGAATTTTGTATGTTTCACAATCCTGTCATGCATTCGCACGCGTGGTCGCTGTTTCCAATCTAACTGGGAGCCCACGTCCTTAGATTCAAGACCCGAGTAGTTATTTTCCTATTTTTCGCATGTGGGACGATGTCCCAGCAGAAGTGGGATATGTTGACATTTGTTCATTAGCTACATGTCGATACCAACACACACATTGGCCACATTTCACATTGATCATGCGATCTCACTAGTGACATTCATTTAGTTTACCCAGTTTTTTTCTGAGTCCCCTTGCACAATTTCAACTTGACCTCAGTTGTTGCATCCTTATCGGTATGCAACCTCGCGCATCATATTGCATCAGATTGATGCAATATTATTGGTGAATTGACAATGACTTTCATGTTCTTGATGCTATTCCTTACATTTCCGACATTTTGAACGCACGTTTACTTAATATGAGTGCATTTCTGGACATTTTTCGTTAAGTGTTTCCACACGTGAATCACTCTGCTTATCTGCTGTGCTCTACCTACACTCCAGATGTCTTTCTAGAGCATTTGAGTACAAATTCCCTACACATAATACTCAGAACGTAATTGTTGGCCACCATCCGTACCTGGCGATTTTGCAACCACACACCACGGGCATGAAGGTGTCCGCCATTTTGTATTTGTTCCAGATATCTACTTAATACAAACGAATTATTGTTACCTGGTAGAAACCGTGTCAATTCATATCCATTTAGACCAATTTTCATTTGGCAGATTACCCGGGACTCCTTACGTTCTTTTGAGAAATCCCTTGCGTGTGCATGGCAGGATTGTGAAACATACAAAATTCAATACAGCAGGTATGACTTCTTCAGTGTATTTTTTATCCGCCCTCTTTACGTTGGATAGTTTCCGAAATATTGGATGTCATTTTCCCACGCTTTCGGCACCTTGTAGATCCGAAACTATGTCCGAGAGCTTGTTTTGCAACACCCGATATATATATATATATATATATATATATACAGAGAGAGAGAGAGAGAGAGAGAGAGAGAGAGATTGTTGAGAAAATGAAATGAAATCTTTGAGTTTTGCGATCTGGACCCGGTGGACAACATGTGAGTGCGCCCCTGGCGTAGGTTCATTGGCCTATAACCATTAAAAATCCCGTATGTTTGTAAATCTGGCACTCCAAATATCTGAGTTTTTTGTTGCCAATCTGTACTTAGAAAATGCACTAATACTTGTTTCCAGGACTGCCTTATAATGTTGGAAAACCCGACAGTTATGACATGACTGGCCATCCTCATTGATGACTATTTGAAAAGACCTACAAATTGACGCGGTTCTGCGGTCTAATTCCTTATACCACAATTGGAAGTTCTGTTTGTCATGGTATTGAATCCCGCTCAAAGGAAGTATTGTAGTATCATCCTTCCCTTATCCATCTATAGTCTGGGTCGTGGACATAAGCTAACTGGCAAAAAGCTCATCGGACATAAGCTCACCTATGTTAATGCAAAAGCGGACAAAAGCTCCTCAGACATAAGCTCAACACTAATAATTCAATTGCATTATAAGATAATTAATGCAATAATGGATACAATAAAGATAACTAATTAAAATTATAGGTTAACTTATTTAATTACAAACGAACATAAACCTGAATAAAATAAATACGCAACGAAAAATTGGTAAGCGGGAAATACAGGGTTTGTCCGGAAAGTAATAGGACTGAGTCGATTTGAAAAAAATTATTGAGCCAATCGTTACAATTCTTTAAAAACTTTCAAAATAGGCTGCTTCTGCGTCGATGCAGCGCTGCCAGTGCGATTTTCAAGCATTGAAGGCGTCACGGAAGTCATTCTCCGGAATATCCTTGAGAGCCGTGGTGCAAGCTGCTTGGATCCCCTCTGTCGTGTCAAAATGCTTGCCTTTCATCGGGCGTTTCAGGCGAGGAAACAAAAAGAAGTCCGGGGGCATATCTGGGCTGTAGGGCGGCTCCGGAAGCGTTGGGATGCCGGCCTTGGTCAGGTAGCTATTCACAAGAAAGGCGGTGTGAGCCGGGGCGTTGTCGTGGTGCACCGATTGACCCTTCGTTTGAGTCTCTTGAGCACTTCCACGTAAAACGTGGCGTTGGCAGTTTGTCCAGGAGAACAAATTCATGGTGGACGATGCCTTTGATGACAAAAAATGAGCATCGTTTTCGCTTTGGATTTGCTCCTTCTTCCCTTTTTTGGGCGAGGAGACGCTGGCATGTGACACTCGGAAGATTGCCTCTTTGTCACGGGATCATACTCAAAGATCCATGATCCGCCACCTGTGATTACGTTATTCAAAAATTGGGGGTCACTTTCACACATGTTCAAATTTTCTTGGCACAATTCCACTCGCCGCAATTTCTGGTCGTCAGTGAGCACTTTTGAGACAATCTTCGCGCACACTATGCGCATGTTCAAATGCTCCGTCACAATTTCATGAACCACAGTTTTTGGTAAATTTAACATCTGCGAAATTAAACGAATATTTAGTCGACTGTCTGTGTTCAAAACTTTGCGCACACGAGTCACATTGTCGGTATTTGTCGAAGTCGAAGGTCTTACAGCACGGTCTTCATCGGCGACCTCTTCCCGGCTCTCAGAAAAGGCCTTGTGCCACCGAAACAGACCACTTCTTGCTAAAGTATCATCTGGGTAAGCCTGCTTGTTCATATCAAACGTCTCTGTCGAGATTTACCGAGTTTAACACAGAATTTAATCGTGTACCTCTACTCTAACGAACGCTGCATTTTCGGCTTGCACCACTCACAGAAACACGTCGCGCGAAAAAGCCTGTCCTGACTCTCCGTGTGCTCGGAGACAACTGACCAGCCGCTCGTTCGTTAGCTAGGAATGCCCTCTACAGATCCAGACGGTGCGCGCACGCTCCGAAGTACAGTCATGGCGGAATAAAATCAGTCCCATTACTTCCCGGACAAACCCTGTATGACAAAAATGAAAACTAGACTTTGAATATTAACATGAAGTATACTTTGAATATTAATATACAATATGAAAACATATTTGGTCAAACAAAAGAATACTACTTTCTTTTAATGAAGAGAGCAATCCAACCCCCTCCCCTGTACTGAAACGTTCGGCGCAGGATATTTTGCAGCAAAGAAATATGGGTAAACGAAATTTTGATGGAATGGTATCTCCTTGGTATTTGTTTTCACTATGACTGAACATATCCGAGATATATTTCAGTTTTGCTTTAGAAAAACTTATGATGGGTATGAAGAGGTATCAAACTCTAGACTTTGGCTAATAGATGGCGTAATTCAGTAGGAAATAGAGCTAGTAATCTATATATTAGTTGGTAGATATCAGAAAAAATAATAAGGATGTAACAAGGTTTAATGTGTTAAACTTGGGCAGTCTTTGAGGAACTTGTAATAAAATGCTCCGGATCTTTGATTACTAGTAAGGCTACTTTTTCAATAGAAAATAGGCTATATCACTAATGTCATATAGGCGTTATCAGACATCAGAATAAAATATTAAGAATGTTGCAGATTTCAAGTCTTCAGGCTGTTATCATACTTGCAGACCAATACTCATCAAATGAATCTCTTTCTTATTTACTGAGAACAAAACAACAACTTATGAAACAAAAAAGCTTGGTGTTAGTAAATAAGAAATATACTTGTTTGAGTGTTGGTCTGCAAACACGGCATCAGCACTAAGAAGCAAGGTTAAATACATGAATGAATTCGTAAAAAATATCAGAAAGTACACTTACCAGTTCTGTTAGCAAGTAAATTCTATTATGTAAGTATTCGTGCCTAATCATGAAATTATTTTATTGCAGTGATGAATTGTCCGGCCTATAAGAAAAAGTTAGTTACAAAATTTCCAGGGCCAAAATTAGGCCTACTGCCACCTATGCTTAACACGTTAAACTTGCAACATCCCTATTTTATTGTGATATCTGATAACTGCTATATGACATTAGTAGCTCTAGTTTCTACTGTCATTAGGAATACTTGTAATTTTAGTCAAAGGTTAGATTTTAATATCCAGGCATTTTGTTTCAAGCTCCTCAAGGTCTCGCCACGTTTAATACAACGCAACTCCACAAGGTCCTTATTTATTAATTTTTTTATATACCTGATAGATAAGTCATATAAGATAGTAGCTCCATTTTCTGCTTAGGAAGTAGCGAATGCCTACATTTCAATATTCAGTGAATTTTATTACAAGTCCCTCAAGGGAGATTACGTTTGCTATCGGTGAGCCTTTGTCCGCCCCTGTAATATAAGACTGCCCGTGAGCTTATGTCGGGTGAGCTTATGTCCAACACCTGTATATCCCTACACTGTAAAAAATCGTTTTGTTATTTTAAGGATATGCCTATGTGTTAACACGATTGTGTTAAAATATAAGAGATACAAGTGATTAGAACAATTCACTCTCCATTTGCTGTTATGTGTCAAATGCCGGCAGTTGAAATGTCACACAGTTTGTGTAGAATCTTCGGTGTTCTTTTCTGCATGATATCTATGGTCATCTAATTATAAAGGCTTACGTAGAGGCTACACACAAACACAGTAAAAAGAAATACTTTAACAAATACAGGTATTCGCAAAATTTCAACATACAAACCGCCGTCTTGTTTTATTACAAATATAAACAACTCTTCAGTCGGTATAGAAGAGGCCGTGTTCAGAGTTGATGACGATGGATTTTGGTGAGTCAGAGTAGGTCACAGTGGAGGAGAGTGATTCATTGTGGTGGTGGGTCACGGTGGGTGGGGGTCAGAGTGGGTCGTGGCTAAGTTTTCATTCACCCACGCCAACTCTAACTCTAGTATTCCATCACGCCAACTCTGGCTCAAAATAGAGTGCCCAAAATTTAAGAATACGCAAAATATAATTTAAGACTTACGAATCCCGAGATATGGATCCTTAAATTACCAGAAATTGGATTTTTGGACCAATATCTCGGGAACAGTAAAAGTGACGCAAAAAAAAATCCATCACTTCCCAGCTCTAGCCAACGCTAACGACGATAGCTTTTGGTGCTCTAACGAACAGATTGTTCAAAATTGAAAAATTCGCAAATAACACATAGACATAGAAAATTCAGTAACGAATTGTTTCAAGTTCGTTGAAAAATAGGCAATATTGGTTGGGAGGAAAATTGCATCTACTTATGACATTGTTCTCTAATGTTCAATTTGTATTATAAAAGTATATTATAAGTATTCGTGCGGATGCAAAGACAGGGGGCAGATCTCGTCATCTTGTAATTGAATAAACTCGTTTTTAACCTAAAAATAAACAAAAGCTTCATACAGTGAGTTCTGTTATTAACGGGATCAGCTCTTGGCAGTCAATACACTTGACACGATGCTCCAATACAGACATCCCCTCGAATAGCTGATTATTCGTAACACATTAAAAGACTGTGTGGATCTGTTATACTATGAGCCTCACCTTGTTACGTTATAGTCAAGGTGTAGCTGAGGAGAATCGAATCTATTCCAGCCTAACTATACTGCTTCAGCGTTCGTAACTTATTTAGCCTATTTTAATCTATTAAGATTAAAAGTAAAGCGTCCAATACCTGTATCATTAAGGAAAAGCTATAGAATACCACCTAATATAGTTATAAAAATTTCGCTTAAGAATACATTGTGTCAAAACACAAGCATCATGTAAATTTATTAATTTAATTAATGTGTTAGTAATGCTTTTTTTATCGAAAATAAAAATGAATTAATCCTGTGCCTTATTTTTCTAATTACTATCAAATCTAACCAAAAGTATTTCGTATTCTTGTTACAATGAATGTAAGCATGGAAATTAGTAAAGGACAGGAATACCACCACAAGAAGTAAGCTCTCTGTCTAGTAGTCTTAATAATAATATATTCTATATTTTTTCTAAAAATAACAGACATAATGCAAGTCTCAGAAATATAATAATACCCGCAAATTGGCTCTCTACATGCTAAGAATATATTATCCTGTAAATAAAGTAACGCAGAAATAGGAACATTTTACTTCATTTGGCGTGTAATACATAACATTGAAACATAATAATATAAAATAAAACTGTCTCATGATCTTCCGAATGAAAATTCTGAATCTCCAACGATTTTCTTACGGATAACCCTCGGGATTCGTTCCTGGTCAGTTTATACAGTATATGTACAATGATGTAAGTTAATAGCATATACTGACATGCTAGAGGCGGCGGGACCATCGGGCCTACCTAGGTTATTGCCCGGTCAAAATTTAGGGAGGTATTAATTTAAAAAATTATGATGTATTTAGAATAGTAATAGGAATCATTTAATGAATAACTACTTTCAGTTTTCCGTGAAATGAATTATTGACAAGAACGTGACAATAAAATAATATTATGTTTTTAAAGATCATATGTGTTGCTTTTGTTTTTCAGTCATCATCCCTTCCTCCGTATAGTTGTCCTTTTCTTTCTTTCTTTCTTTCTTCAATTTTACTCGCTCAGAAACTGTATAACATTCTGTGAAATAAACTAGAGTAGAATAACAGAAGCGTAAGCTGTGTTGTTTGGCGTTCGCTTTGTCACTTCTCTGCTCTTTCCCATTCCCTGTTGAACGCGGTATCAAAATTGTGAGTGACCACACATAGACACATAAATGAACAAGAAAGGAAAACTTCGAAAATAAATTCATTAGTAAGATCATTTTAAATTATAATAGTAACATTAACTTATAAATTCTACATAGTGTAGTTTACGCTTGAAATCAAAATTAATTAATAAGTATTGCAAACATAGAAATAAATGAAACACAACCCTTTTGCACTCCATTCGATAAAGTAAAGAAATAGATGTAACTATAAATAATGTGAGCCTGGAAAAAATCTAATCTAGTCGAAATAATCTTCCCAAAATTCAGATTTAAAAATAAAATAATTATTATTAAAAATAACCTATCCCTTCCATTGAAGTTTGAAGGCGTGAATATGATTTCGAGAAGATGAAAGTTGGAGTGATTATGTGTGCGAAAGGTTAAGTGAAGGTGAAGTCGAAATGAGATCAACGTGAGGTTGAGTGAGCTGAATTAAATGCGAATGAGTGTGATGTCGGACTAATAATATGAGTATGAAATTGGGTAAGTGTGATATCGGAATAGTGATATCAACGTAATAATGAGTGGGCGTGAGATATAAAAGATATTGTGACCATGAAGTCAAGTGAGAAGGATGTTTGGTTGATGATATGAGCGTGAGGTGGAGTAAGTGTGATGTCGAAATAATTTAGTAAGTCTGAGGTCGAACTGTCAAAATAAGTGTGTGTTCGAGTGAGTTTAGTCCAAAGTGATGAAGAAGTGTAGATTGAATGGTGTGTTATATATCTTGATTATTATTAATACCCGAAGTGGTAGTAGATTTATATAATTTTCAGTTTTACTAGAGAGATTAGAATGCACTTGGAATTTATTCTTCGAAGGATTAAATTCTTGAAGAAAACTGTTTTAATCTATCAACTATCATTTCTACTCTATAGCTATCAACGTTAAAACCGGAAGGGTATGATTTCCGCCACTTTCGGTTTGAATAGTTATGAGTGTACATGAATCATCTAAGGAAGTCAAGTCGGTTCCAAAAACGCTTCTCGCTATCTTTACTTATGTTTACTCTATAGTTCACTATTAAAACAGGAGGTTGTGGTGGTTTTCTACATTTCCGGTATTAGTACTGTTAAAGATGGAGATAAGAGGTTTTTTAGGATGCTTAATCGATTTTAAAATACCACTTTCCTTCCATTCCTTTTTGTTCAGTAAGATCTTATTATTGCCATTCCCGGTATACCTCCTTGAACTCGAACGACCAACTTGATTCCTAACTTTTGACCCTCTATATTTGGACCAAATTAGGTGGTGATTCCTCAAGATACCCATACACAAAGTAAATATATGAAGGAGTTCTTGTAAGCCAAGATCTCTGAATTTAAAATGAAATTTGTTAGTATAACGTTATACGACTATACTCTTTCTGCTAAAGGAGAGGTAAAATTAATGAAAATAAATGATTGTAAAATTATGCAATGGTGTGCTATCTCTTAGGATTGAGCCCGTGACACTGTTTACCACTGGCGCACGCGATAACCTCTACACCAATAATGAGGAGTTTAGAAAATTGAAAACGATAGCTCAACATGGTATCAGTTAAATTTGTACTAATCATTAATATTCTTTCTACGTATAAGGGAGTGGCAAAACCTGATGTGTACTGTACATTCAAAGAGGTAAGTAAATTTTAACGTTGTGAATTAAGTTTAAAATAATTTCAGTTCACTGGTGAAAACGAAATACTGATAATGGTTAACAGGAATGCACAAGCAAATATGTCTTTAAGAAGATCATCCGTTGAACGATTGTTATGACGACTTGTGACTGACACGTCATATATGGATGCTTTTCAAAGAATTGCAGATTTAAATATTTGGTGACCTTTGGACACAGACAAAATATATGTATTCTTGGTCTGTTTCCATCTCCACCCAGTATCTTTAGCTTGCTCCTGACAAAATGAATGCATTTTCCGCATGAATAAATAAATATTTCAAGAAGTAGAGTCTGTGTCAGTAGCGACCAGGGTGGATCGAGGATGGACTTCTAGGGGGAGCAGTATGTTGTAATATTGCTACTTAGAGCTACTTTTAATGGTTCAATCTCTGGGATACGTTTTATTTATATACAAAATAAGAGATTTTCATCTCTGGATCCGCCCCTGCTAGCGACTGCAAAATTATTGAGAAGCCAGATGTACAATTATCTTTTCTAAGTCAGACAAACGTGCTATTTTAGTTTTTTGCATAAAATAAGTTGTTCTCTTTATATCTACAGGGCCATTTGAAAAAGGATTCTAGAGGATTGAAATTTTTCCTTTCAGGATTGAGAATGTTCTCCTGGAGGAACATTTTTTTTTAGGGTATATCACTTTTACCTTTTCCATCATTTCGTACACTAAAGCAGCTGATTGTTTACTATCAAATTACGCTCTCTGTGTCAACCAGGCTCTGTATTACAACCTCTAACAATAAAGTTGGGTGCTCGACCTGGCAACAAAACACTGCGCACGAGTAACGACACGTGCTGCCACTGTGGACCCACTGTTGTTCAGCTGTGAGTCAACTGTGGTGTGTGTGAGACGCGTTAACCAAAGTGAGTATTAGTGTGTCCAGTTCGAAACTGATAACAGTAAAATGAACGAAGAAAGGATCAATTTGAATTTTTGTTTTAAAGTTGGCAAGACACTGAAAGAAACCCATAATATGCTGGTACAAGTTTATGAAGATAAAGTAATGTCCTTGAAGTGTGTTTACGAGTGGTTCTGCTGTTTTCGAAAAGAGCGAGATAGTGTTTCTCGTAATCCTGTAGCGAAAGGCCGTCAAGCTTTGCACAGGCGAAAATATTGAAAAGGTGAGGACATTAATCACGAACGATCGCCGATTAACTATGCGAATGATAGCTGAGGAATTGAACATTAACAGTGAATCTGCGAGACTTATCCTCACCAAAGAGTTATGGAAAAGGGAAGCGTGTTGTCGAGTAGTGCCGCAGTACTTGACTGATGACCAGAAGCAAGCACGTGTTCTTTCCTCACAAGATTTTATCGATATGGCGAATGAAAATCCAAATTTCTTCCAACTGTATTGATGCTGAGGATAAATCCTGGAGTGTGAGGTACGATCCGGAAACATAACACCAATGCACGACACCCGGAATGTTTCAAAATGAAGCTAATCACCTTTCTTGACAGCAATGGCTTAATCTACAAGGAATTTCTACCTGAGGGAATAACATTGAATCCTGATACGTACGTTGAAAGTTTGAGAAGTTTCATGAAACGTGTAGAAAGGGTACGACCTCAGTACAAAGAAGAAGTTTCATGGTTTCTGGTTCACGACCATTCTTACTTCCACAGATCCAATATCGTCAGACAATTCATGGTCCCTAAGGGGGTGCTACAAATTGACCATCCACCATTCTTGCGAGATCTGAATCCTCCCGACTTCTTTTTGTTCCTATGTCTCAAACTTGCGTTGAAAGGTGAGATATTTGACAATATTCCAGATATCCAACGAAACGTGACGAGGCTCCTGAGCACCATCACGAAAGAAGACTTCTCAAAATGTTTTCAGGACATGTACAGCTGTGCTCAGCGTTGCATAGATGCAAGAATAGACTAATTTAAAGAACAGAAAGGTAAATTTCATTCATATTGTAACTACTTTCTATTTACGGGATCATTCACCGAACTTTATTATCAGAGGTTGTATTTCAATCATTTTGGGAACATAACTTCTCAAACAGACATCTCTGGAAATTTATTTTGATGATGGGTATTTAACTTAACTCTCATTCGACTCCCTCAAAATCACATTAACTCGCCAACATCCTCAATCGAATTTTTCACACTCACTCGCTCTCGCACACAATCAACTCCCTCACGCTCACACGCACCCGCCTTCATACTCGAATAATTGTTGATGCCCTCACTCTCACTCACCACCAATCAACTCAATCGCACTCACTCTTACTTGCCTTCACTCTCTCTACCAAAATTACAGTGAGTGTAGGTGAATATGGCCCTCTTGAGGACAAAAATGAGTTAATCTCTAGTTACGAGTGCTAAGTATTTATATTTTCACTCAATCTCAAATGCGCTCTAGATAGAAGAGGATTGTATAAAGTGGAATGATAACTAATATGCTCGCTTTTACATTAGTTGTTCCGAACTTGATTCCCAATAGAAGCTTATTGTCTAGGATATCAAAGCCTACATAAGAAAGCACATTTTTCTCTAAACACTATATTTCCTCTTTTATCCTCTCTTTTGAATTTGCTTTATAATTCACTTGTACTTGCCTGCCTTATTAATTGAAGTATGAAATATTTCAGTTTCATAGTCATTTAGGGCTCCCATGGTTTCACAAGGCACAGTGGCGTATTTAAGGGGAGCTTCCGGACTTGAGCCATCCCCGAAATCTTACTTACTATAGATTAATCATACTATATTGCTTATTCTAGATGCAGCTATTATACATTATTAAAGTCGTGTCTCGCGTCTCAAACTGCGTACACTCCTTGTTATGATAATATTGTCCCACAAAACGATTTCAAAGTTAAATTAAGATTTTCATTAGCAGTTCCGCTTTATCAGCTTCGCTCACTGATATAATGGCAAATACGTATGTAACGCTCACTATGATTATTATTTTGTATGTAACTCTTCCTTGAACTTTCTACAAATCGTCATTTATTCTTTTTCTCTACTTAAGTAAATTCTTCTTTGGTACTGTTCGGCAAAATTTAGGGCCCGCATGAGATCGTTTGAATTTGATTTTATATAGTTTAAAGACTGTTTGACTTTAACATCAATAAGTAGGGGATACATGTAGGTTTTGCAGACAATTTTCCCTTCCACCCCCTAACTGTCAAAAAAATATGAAGCCACCACTGACTATTGTACTTTAACACACAAGGATAACCCAAAGTGTGATTGAATATGTTTTTATGACATTTAAAATCAATAAACTTACATCTAAAACTACACTACACTATACATAATTACACTTTTATTCTATCCCATAATGACCCCAAGCTAATGTATTTATACCATCTCGCATAATACATCTTTTATCGTCCGAAGAATCTAATGCTAGTTTATGAACGGTTATCCTATATATATCATGCTTATAACACCTAATGAGGTTTATGTCTTTATATGTTTTTACATTTTTAAATAAACTTTCTTTATAATCATTAAACTGCAACTCTTTTGATATTACACCTTTAGTTACTCCTTTAGCTTTTTCTCTTCTTCATTTTCTACTCTATAAGCATACATCTTTGATCTCAATGCAATAAACTCTGTCATTATCTTACCTTTATTCTCATCTTTCATCTTACCTATTACTTTTTTGTTTATTAGTGGTAGTCCATATATGTTATTTTCCTTGTATTCACTCATATCAAATTGATAAATTATATCTCCTGTCTTTGTAAAAGTCTTCGCTCTCAATCTCATATACGTATAAAACTGTCAGTATCCATATAACATAAATTTATATTGTTTCCATATTTCTGCTTCATCGTGTTATAATGAAAATTGTACATTAACAGTTTTGATAGTTCTAATACACTCATACCAACATATATTGGTTTATTAAATGTCAATCGCTGTTTTTTCATATGTATAGCACACAAATTCTCTGTAAATATTGTTCTGTAATCAAAATTAGGTTTTGCAATTAATTTTACTACTCTTTCAGGATCACATTCTAATTGTATGGGTTGCCTCTTTCGAATATTTTCCATTGTTTTTCCAAATACCGAGTTATTCATGAGCTTATAAAAATCTTCTTCAAACTGGTTTTTAGCTCGCGTTCTCATATTTGTATTTAAATCAATGTATTTCTTTAACCAGTCTGATTTTTTGAATTCTATTACTCTATGCACTTTCTTTAATTTCATTCCAAGCGACATGTATAGTTTTAAGTTCCTATAGTGAATTACATATCTTTGCTTAGTATAAAGTGTCGTTAGTAGTTTTGATTGTTTAGATTCTGTTTAGATTGTTTAGATTGTTTAGACATGTTTTCTGGAGCTAATGGTAAATCAGAATGTTTGTTGTGTAAATACCTCGGATATTCTAAATCTACTTCTAATATGTAACCAGTTTCTGAGTCATCCGGAATGTTCATTATATCTGTGTAAGGTTTAACCCACTTAAAGTTTTTATAAGGCATTTATTGACTCATCGCCCATCCATATAAGTTGTTTGCGTCTAGATATCCTAGGTATGTTGAACACTCATCTTTATTATAATTTGCCATGTATTTGTTGTTAGCTTTTACATATCTTTTACTACATTGTGAGATTCCTCCTCGTATACCTTTTTCTAGCATTAGTATTTTATCATAATAAGTTAACATTTCTAAGTTATTTTTAGTCATCTTTAACATTGCGTCCCACGATAAGCCACGTGCTTTATAACACCATGCGGGATCTAATCCATATGTCTTGAAACATACATCTCTAAAGTTTTCAAATATATCTGTTAATTGAAGGACATCTGTTTTGTTATAATGTTCAGTTAAGTCCTCCCCTAACTTTAGATCGAATTCTTTACAAACTCGAATTCTAAACAAACATTTTTCTCTTCTTAATATGTTTGTAAATTTGTCTGGAGATAATGGGACAGGTTCTTTCAATTTTTGAAATGAATCAATCACCTTTCATACGGATAATCACCTTTAGTATCAACTAGATCAAGTTTATCAATCGGGAAAAACTTTAATGTTTCTCGAAATTGTTCTGATTTTAAATTACTGGAAAACTTTGCTAAACTCTTTGACATAAATCTAAATGAATCAACAAATCTTAAATTTATTCCATCTTTCTCTGGTCCTGCTTTTACATATTTTTCATATGTTATGTACCTTTCCTCATTATTAGCGATTAGTTTAATTTTCTGTGTATCATAAGCTAACTCTTTAATAAACAAATGCGTATCATAACCAGTTAAATTGTGAAGAAATACAGGAACAAATTTGGGATTTTTATAATTTAAATGGAATAACTGTGAGCTGCACCTCTAAACTTTCCAGTTAAATGATCATTATCTCTTACTTTTGCTTTATTTTTATTTATCTTATACAAACATTTTCTTAATTCGTATTTTCATTTTTTTATTTTTCACTCATATCATCTTTATCCTTCTAGAACTGAATTTTCTTCTTTAATATATCTATTTTTTTCAACGGCTGGTGGTAAGTCATTCAAGTTTTTCTCACATATATGACAAGTATCCTAACTGTTATAAGCTTCTATTTCTTCCTCGGTAAGCGGCTTCATATAACTACCCTGTTATATATTTCCATAATTTCTATTACTTCTTTTTGCAACATCTCAATAAATACTTTTGCAGCATCTGGACCTATATAACTAACAGGGGTTTTATATTTCCCATTTGAATATTTGACATAGTAACAAAAACTCATTGGTTCATGCTTTTGATATTTTACTGTTTTACTACAATTATGCTCTATTTTTAACTTACATAAGATGCATTCAAAGTCGGCAATTATCACAAATGGAACTCTTAATGGTCGATTATAGTTTTGAAACTCTATTTGATTGTCGTATGGTTTTGGAAGTTCTATTCTAACAGCCTCATGCTCTTTACAATATAGCATATGGTTTTGCAACTGCTTCTCATTTCGAAAGTGCCTCGTTAAACATCTATCGCAGAAGTATAGTTTTTCCTCATGTTTTGTCACTTGACTTCTTATTAATCGTGACAGGTTTTTTATCCAACAAAAATGACTGTTTTTTTCATCTTTTACATATAATAAATTGATATGAGTTTCCTGCTTATTTTTTGTGATTTGAAGTGGATATATATTATAGTTTTTGTCATAGCTGTAAACATTGATGGAAATATTACTCCTTCTTTCAAATTTTGGAGTATCTTTTAATTGTACAGGAAATTCAATGTTATCACAATACTTCATTTGCAACTCATAAACAAGCTGTTTATAATGTGAAGGTCTTTGATACTGAGAACATCTGTCTATAGGTTTTAAATAGCTTGCAATAGAATACAAGAAACATTTATTATCTTTTTTTTTAATATTAATCACTGCTTTGTTATCTTTAATTGGTTTAGGAAGTTCAATATAGGAAGAAGCTCTTAATGGTACATACTTGTTTAATCTGATTTGTAAGTATTTAATTTGATGTAGTGTCCATCCTGATCCTCTACCTTCAAACTCTTCCATTTCCCTACGAAGTTCTTGTTTTGCATAAGATATATATTCATTTAAGTCAGTTGATTCTAATATTCTCTCGTTTGATGTTTTGAAATTGCGTTCTTGTATTTCTTTATCTTTTATATAATCACAAATGAAAACAAGATTAACTTTAACAGGATGAAATTTTAATTCCTCTTTGATTTTGTTAATAGCAACTCTTCCACTTGCATCTAAAAATTTTATTGGGTCTTTAAATCCTCCTGTGTTTTCAACTTTAATGGTTTGTAAACGCTTCTTTAATGCTGTTTCTTCTAATTCTACTTTTATAGGTATACGTGTTGGTTTCGGTTCTTCAATTACTTCTTGTTTAAATGGGAATATATTTCTAATTTGTCTTCTGCTTTGTTCATCATCATATTGTTTAAGAGTGTTTATTAGTTCTGCTTTTTTAAATCGTTAATATCTTTTGATTCCCTTCTCTTTACATTGCCGTCTTAACTCTATTACAGTAAATCTATTATAACTACTCATCTTATTTACTATATAGAAAATCTTACTATACTCAATTTTTATCTTCGCCGGATTATTTCTGTTCATTTTTGTACTAATTTTACTTCCATATATCCTAATACAACGCTTAACATTGTACACTGCTGCCATTGTCTACATATTACGCGTTGTATTAGAACACGACTTTGATGAGAATAACCCATCAAAGTCACATATACACATTAAAATTAAATCATTTTTGTAAATTTACTCATCATCATCATCATAATCATCACTACCATATTTATATTCATCATCACTACTCAAATCAGCTGTTTTTGTTGCATTATTAATAATTATTTTTCCTTTAACAGTATTTGCTTCTCTAGTAGTGCTGCTAACAGTTTAAGATCATGATGAATTAGTTTAAGTCTATCATGTATTAAATCAAATTCTTTCTCCATATTTATTATATAGAAAACTAACAAGAATGAGATACATTTTAAAAATTAAGAATAAAAACGAACAGGTGAATATGACTAGTGCTAAGGAAATATTATCTTACATACCTATATTTGATTGTGTATGTAAACGTTTAGATATTGGAGGTTATAATGATGAAGACAAAATAAATTTTAGCATCTCCATAGGTATGTTAGATCATTTGTTCAAGAAACCCGCTAAAGAAAAGAACTCGTTTCTTATACAAAACATTCTCTATGCAAACGTTATGAACTTGTCTGATGAGATGTTAGATTCACTGACTGATGAACAATGGTTATCTACAGGTTATGATGATTATGAGGAGGAATATAACTATGATCACATTACAGAAGACTTTATACGCAAATATCAGGAGAAAGTTAATATGAGTAAAATATGTTCATGGAAAAAGTTATCAGAAGAGTTTATAAGAGAACTAACTGATAAAGTTGATTGGGAGAATATTTCGGAAAGCTAAGACTTATCAGAAGACTTTATAAGAGAATTTGCAGGAAGAGTTCATTGGAGAGAAGTATGGTATAATCAAAACCTATCTGAAGAATTTATTAATGTGTTTATAGACAAAGTTGATTTTGATGCTATATCTTATGGAAGCAAACTCTCTGAAGCCTTTATACGAGAAAATGCAGATAAAGTTTCTTGGTGGCGCTTATCTGGAACTCATCAATTATCAGAAAACCTTATAAGAGATTACTCTGACAAAGTAGATTGGGAAATAATTTCAATGTCTCAAAATTTAACAGAAGGATTTATTGCAGAGTTCAAAGACAGAGTTCATTGGCATAACATTTCAATTTATCAAATCCTCTCTGTAGAGTTTATATATTTATTTATACATTATGTAGAATGGAGAGTTATAATAAGAAAATATCGTAATAATTCTGATTTAGGTGGTATATTGAATTTAGCATTCGATGTTACAATAGATGGTTTGTTTAATGTTTAACTAATTACCTTTTATGACTATTATATCATAAAAGTTGTAGCCTTTATTATTATATCATAAAAGTCGTAACCTTAATTAACAAATAATAACTTATCATACAAGCAATCTATACTGTTAATCAATTCTTCTTCTAATAGGGGTGTCCAATACTCATTACCCTTACCTTTACGAATATCTAGTTCTTGCTGCATTAGATTGATAGCTTAATACTGTTACTATCTCTAAACTTTTCATATATTATTGCATGATTCGGATATTTTTCTTCTGCTTCATTTAGAGGCTTATATAGTCTTCTCTTCTAACATCTGATAGCATAATATGGGAAGGGATCATTAGGTTTGTTCTTCTGATAAATGATTAGACAATTATCTTTTGAAACATCATCTGTATATGGTGCTGCAATTTCTTTTAAGACCTCGTTTTGAATCTTTAATCTCTCCATTCTTTGTTCTATTTCTTCTACTTTTCTTTGCAACTCTTCTAGGTCTTCTTGAATTTGTTTAAAATTAGAAACGAAATAGTCTTCGATAATATCATAGCATTTGTCATAAAAGTCTTGTGATACCCATAAAGCAATAGCGAGAAATATCTTTTTATACATATATGTTCCTGAGATTAGATTGTTTATTTCGCTAGTTTTACTGTGTAAGATGAGTTTCTGAAGTTCCTAGAATCCCTGGAACTTTGAAGTTTGTTGTAGTAATCTAATAACTCTTTTGATTGTTTATTTTCTAACCAGTTATCAAACCACTTACCACCACTCTGACACAACTTAGTAGCATTGAAATATCCTGTACTCTTATCTATAATCAATTTGAAATCACCAAAAATACCATACCAATAGTTATCTTTAATCTGTTCATAGCAAATATCATTTAAACTAAGAGAACTATCCATACTACTCATATTTATTATATAGAAAATCTTTATTTTTTAACTTTATTTTGTTCATTATCCTTATCTCATTCAAACTAGTCTTTTATGATTATTATTCCATAAAAGACAACATTTATATTTACATAACAACATTACTCTTATCTACCCAACTATTATGTGAATCATCAAATCCTAACCATTTAACGTATACTTTATCACCCTTCTTTCTTAACACCTTTTCCACCAAGTATTCATCTTTATGTTTCGTGTTTAATAGTTCTGGTTCGTAAAATCTACCTTGCACATCTTCTTCTAAATATTTAATTCTATATGTTGGTGGATTAGATGGAATAACTTCACTGATAACAAATACTTCTGTTCACCAATTAGGTGTATATCCTTTCTCAAATAACCCTTTCGATTTACTTATAAGAACATAAACACCTAATTTATATTTGGGTTTGACACGCCTATATTCTTTCTTATACACTTTCTCCAATATTGTTCGCTCATTCTTATTAACTTCTATAGGTTTTAAACCAATTGTTTTATGCACTATATTATACTCACTAACGAATGGTGGTAATATCTCTATCCATTTATAATTTCCTTGTGTTGTGAACCTTTTCCACATGTTTTGTTTAAGTGTTCTATTAAATCTCTCAACAACAGAAGCTTTCTTACCACTATAGGTTGAGTAAAGATTATTCTTATTTTCCTCCATTAGCTTCTTAAATTCTTTATTGTAAAACTCTTTAACTTGATCAGTTTGTAAGTTACTAGGTTTTCTCGTTCTTAATATCGTTTCAAATGCTTCTGTAACATTCTTACCACTCTTATCTTTAACAGGAACAGCAAACGCATATTTAGAGAACACATCTATAATCGTTAGCAGATACTTATAACCTTTATTTAATTTGTAAACACCTTTTAATACTCCACTATCCATTTCAACAAGATCAGCTTTCCAAAGATCATCGATACCTTTTATAACTACACTTAATCTGTGAAAGTTTTTCTAGATGGTTTGTGAATTTCTTCTATAATGTCTTCTTTAATACCTTTACCATCATATAGTCAATCTTTCTTTTTAACGAATTGAGTTTTAGTAACACCACATACAGAACAAATACCTTTCTTTAGATATCTTCCATTCTTTGTTTGTTCAATTCTAATGGTATCTTTCTGCGTATGTGTCAATTTCTTACACTGAACACAATACATCGTCATTATTTATTCTATAGAAAATCAACAAAAAATTAAAATTTATCACTACCTAATACTATACTTTTAACATTATCATCATCATCACTTTATTCGTTTTCACCTTCATCTTCTATTTCTATATACATATTAAGCAATAATAATTTACCTTCTTTCAATTCAGAATCTTTGGATGGTCTAATAGTTAACTGATCATTTATATTAAAATGTAATGGAAAATTTTCAACTAAAGCGTCATTTAAAAATAAGTCTATAAGATGTTTATTAAGACTTGATTCTATAGGTATTAACCTACCTCTATAAAGAAATTTGTAGGCAGCGGCTAAATTATATACAAAAAAGGCTGGTTTCCCAAGATCAGCTTCTGCCAATCGACATGGAAATTCAACAATTTCTTTTCGTGTAAGAAAATTAAACTCATCTTTCACTGATTCAAGCTGTTCTAATGTTACAACATCTAGTTTCTCGATAGCATTAGATACATTAACCAATCTTTTATTCTTAAAATCGACCCAGGATGTAAAAACGTTTCTAGATTCGTCTATTATACTTTTAACATTACCAAAAATTACCATATTTATTATATAGCAAACGTCTTTAGGAAAGATCTCTTTCTATGTACATTATAACAAACAATAATTGACCTTCTTCCATAGCTGAATTTTTAGTTGGTTTTATTGTAATTATATCATTCTTGTTAAAGTTAAAAGGCACATTTTCAAAGTATCACCTAAATATATGTCTAAAAAGTATTTATCCAAACTTAATTCCATGTTCCTTAGTTTCCCATTATAGAGAAATTTGTAACCGTTAGAGAGATTAAATATTCTAAAGATTTTCTCATTAACGTTTTTGGCTCTTAATCGATATAGTAGAGGTACAGTTCCTTGCTGCATAATCAATTTAGTAGTATCCATCCTAATCTTTTGAAAATCTTCTTTCTTTATGTATGTGTCTTGTAACGTTTCTAATGCATATTCAGATCGCTTTCTATCGTTCTCTAATTGGGCTTCTATTGATCTAAGTCGACTTACGCTAACAACATCATTTAAATTCTCCAACAATTTTAATTTTTCTTCACTAATATCAACATTATCTTTTCTATCTTTAGCAATACAAAATATATCCATACTCATTTATTATAAAGAAAATGCCCATCCTAATTTTTCAAAACATTTCTTTAACATCCCTATTTGTTTGGATGAGTGTTTAAAATCAATATCAACATGAGCATCGTGCTTTTTCAACAAATTGTACAAAACACATTTTAAGTTAATAAACAATTCTGTTTTCGGATACAGTTCTTTAAAGGTTTCGTATAAGTTTTCGAATTCATTTATAAGTGTTTCCTCCATATGTCGTAACTTTAATGGTTTTTGATCGGTAAGGTGAGAGTGTATTGAATAAACATCATCATAATATTTTGTGTATTTGTTTTTTTAGTACTTCTAAAACATCTCTTGTTGATATTAAATGTTTTGGTATATCTCTAAATTCATCGTTTAACACCTTGAACACCTCTTCAGGAATAATTCTATCCTGTAAAACTTGCAAACGAGATAACTGTAACTTAAATCGTTCTGTAGTATCATAACATGGTTTTCTTACGCAAGCAGCTCTCATTCCTTCATTAGTACTGTAAAAAAACATTCTATACAGAACAATAATGACAAATGTAGCTACTCCTACCTTTTGTTAATGACTTATTACCACAATTACTACATTGTAATGGTCCGGTGATATAATTTGATAACATATCCTTTAAGGTAATTATTGGATATAACTTTACCAACTCTTCTTCCGTGTACAAAAATTTAGGTATTAACATTTTCCATAACTGAACAACTGTATATGAGTTGTTTTTATCTTTTAAGTATATATTACTAACATCCCGAAAATACCAATTAAATTTATATTTAACTAGTTCATCTAGTTCATCCTCATGCTTCTCAAAATAATCTTAAAATCTATTGTGTATAGCTTCCATATTAATCTTCAAACAAAACTTTTATGGATAAAAACCATAAAAGTACTTAAACTTAATAATATTTAATCATTTTAATCATATACATAACATCACTAAAATAATAGCCTTGATTCAGAATATTTAAAATCTTAACACAAAGATGACCACATATAACTGAATTAAAATCTTGTATTCGTTCGTCATTGTAAAATAAGTTTTCAGTACCAAGATATTGTACTAGTTGTTTAGGAGGAATACCACTATAAAAATCGAACACGTACTTTATGTTGTTATCTTTCCAATAGTATATCCAATGAGTGCCAATGTTTTCTGATTTATCGAGGTTAACTCCACCACACTCATTTACATAGGGTTTTTGTGGAAGTTCATCACTCATAAATACACCTCTAAATCGTTTTATCTTTAATTCTTTAACCAACCTCTCTATATCAAAGTTGGTCAATGGTTTTTATTTTTTTGGCTTCTTTGGTTTACTTGTTCCCTGCTTTTCTTTCATAGCCATATTGTGTCTTTTTTGTTCTTCAAGTTCTTGTTTATTCTTCTTAGCATCAAATACAGTTTTAGTAATCGCTGCTGCACCACCTGCTAATGAGCCAACTGCTCCTAAAGCTGCTAAAATGGCTGGAATTGTATAGATAAAACCACCCATATGCTCTTTCTTAATCTTTTTCGTTTGTGCAGTAGTTAGAGTTAAATCCATTCCTTTACATTCTTTAATTTTCTTAGATTTATCACTAAGTTGTTTCTTTGTTAACACATGATCAATATTTAAATCTTTTAGTTCGTTGTAAGGTACACTAAACATACAACCTTTAATAGAACACATCTTACTATTTATTTAAAAGAAAATCTTAGTTTGTAAAAGTACAGTTGTTGTAGCTCCACCAAATTCAATTAAGGAACCATTCCCATCTGTTATCCTTATCTCAAAATTGTCAACCTTGTCTTTAGATATACGGAAAAATAATGAATAAGTAGGCTCATAAATAATACTATGTTTAAACTCAGCATCTGTTTTAAATGATGCTATAATTCCTGTTTCTTTATGAGTATATTCAGTATCTTTAACAAACATACCATCAGACTTATTACAGTGAACATTAATTGTATCAAACGGATGTAACTTTGGCTACTTACTTCCAATATGTAATTTGTTTTTTCCTAAAACTTCAAGAACATTAAACCCCAGGGCAGTACCTATACCCCCAATTGTAACATCATTACTATCAGTTTCTATTTTAACTCTATTTCTTAAATGATCTTCTGATAATGTTATGTTGATGAATTGAGATTTTAAATACTCAATAAGTGATTTTAAATTATATTGCCCTTCTGGTATAAAAACTTGTCTATCGCCATATGAGAAACTGTTTTTTTCTTTTGTTATGTTTGGAGTTAGATATGTACTGTAAAACCCAACTAGTCCTATACTTAAATAGTTGCTACTGTTGTCTAATTCGTAATGGAGTTTCTTCTTTAAAACAGAAGTATCACTCGTTAACTTAAATACCTTAGCCATTTATTATATAATAAATGAATGAGTATGATTTACCTACAGATATTCCAAGAGAGAAAGTAATCAAGTTAATAGAAGATATCATTCAAAAGTTAGAATACAGTTTAAAGAAGAAAATGAGAAAACTACGGATTGTTAAATATTCATACTACACTTTGATTACGTTATCGGTTATACTTTCTGCAACAACTGGGTTTATTAATATTTTTATACCTGTAACAATTTACTCAATATTAACAACGTGCCTTGCAACTGGAAGTGCTATAATAACAGGTTTTCTTCTAAGTTAAAAATAAGCAAAAGAAAAGATGAATATAAAACCATTGTCACTTGTATTAATTCATTTAAAGAACAGTTAGAGATGATAATAACATTAAATTGCGAAATGGATAACGAATATATAAAAGATATTAAAAGACATTAAAAGTTGCTTAAGATCAGAGAACAACTTAAAGATATAAGGTCATAAAAGAGACGATTTTCTCTATAATAAAGGAGTAAGAAAACTATTAATTGGGATGTAAAAGAGATGATAAAAGAAACAACAGTTAAGAAAAAGAAATTGAGAGCTTATAACTGATGATATTCGATGTCTTATTGTGGGTCCATCTGGGTGTGGTAAACCTTTTTTGTTATTTTTTTTTATTACAACCATGTTGGTTAAAGAATAATTATCAATCTATATATATATTCTAAAAGCATGAATCAGCCAAAGTATGAGCAATTAAAAGATCAATTTGAAAAAGCGGAACTAAAGTTTAAGAAGCAAATAGCAACGTTCTTAAGCGGTAATGATTCTATTGTACCTATTCCTGAATGTGAAAAATACTCTGTTGTTGTGTTTGATGATTACATTTTAGAGAATCAAGATACTGTCAGAAATTACTTTACAAGAGGTAGACATAGACATTTAGACTGTTTCTATCTTGCACAAATATATTCAAAAGTATCTAAACAGCTTATAAGAGATAACGTTAACTTCCTATGCATATTCAGACAAGATGATACTAATCTTAAACATGTGTATAATGAGTTTGTTGGAGGAGATATGCCTTATGATAAATTTAAAGAGATATGTTCAAAATGTTGGCAAGATGATTATGGTTTTATAGTAATTGATACGACAAGGAAGGTAAACAATGGTAAGTATAGGAACAAGATAAAACATTTCTTAAACGTTTGACTTTTTCACGTTTATTGATGTTCTTTGACGTTTGTTCGTTTTCTATATAATAAATGGATGAGAAATATATTAATAACAATATCAAGTTAAAGGAGTTCTTGATAAAGGGCTTCAAATCTTGGAAGAAAGAAAGAGCAAGTATACGATAAATTTAAGACGCAAGAACAACCTGTAATTGATGCTATCAAAATTTAGGAAGTGCGATCAAAGAAGTAGCAGAACAAAAAAAATCTAATAACTGAACTTGTTCCAGTTCTACATAAGACGGCTTCAATAGATCCTAGTCTATTAGAGACACCTAAAAAGATAACTTAAGATAGTTCTCCAAGTAGTAGTGCTACGCCTATAACGGGACAAATAAAACAAATGAGAAAACAAATTATAGACAAAGTTGAAGGAGTAGAACCTTTAACAACAGCACAGTCATTTAGTAAGATTGCAACGAAATATCATAGAAAAAGAAATGATAGTGTATTTGGAATAAGAACTGTAGAAGAACATGGAAAAATAATATATAAGATAGGAAATTCTGAAGATAAAGTGAGTGGTGATGATTTGATAATTAATGGTAAAACTTATAAAGGAACAGAAGGTCTATGGGAATTATTAACGATGAATACTAATAAAACCATTGAAGATTATGACGATGACGATTTTGAACAGTACAAGGAAATAATGATAGAATCAGATGCTGCCTTTCAAAAATATAATTTAGATAAAGAAAGAAGCATCTAATAGAGGTTCTAAGTACATTAATATTATCAATCCTATTTGGGATAATTATATTAAACCATCTTTACCAGCACCTCCTAAAAGGACTGGTGAAGGAATTAAACAATATACAGATATACCTAAAGAATATATATGGATGGATGATCTGAGAAAGTTAATTGATCGGTTAATAGTTATAGATGGAGAAGAAAACGCTGGTAATAATAACTTTTATAATGAGAAAGTAGGTATAGTGATATGATTAATAACAAGTTTTCACAATTTATTCCTAATGATCCAAAAGGCATAGGTTATTTGATTAAGATGTTAAATACATTACCAAAACGATTCTGGAACGATGAGAAGCTTGGAAAAGGATTAGTAAATGATTTGATTAATAAACTCCCATTTGAATTACATATTCCAGGATTTTCGTATTGTGGTCCGGGAACGAAGCTACAAGAAAGATTAGAAAGAGGTGATAAAGGTATTAGCCCATTGGATGAGGCTTGTAAAGAACACGATATATGCTACAGAGACAATAAAGATACAGGGTCAAGACATATTGCAGATAAGGAACTAGAAACTAAAGCATGGAAAAGAGCATTTAGTAGTGATGCGTCAATTGGTGAACGATTAGCTGCTTTTGGAGTTGGTACTGCTATGAATGCTAAGGTTAAGTTAGGATGGGGATTATAAGTTTTTAATTGTTATTATGTATGATTCTTTTATGAGTATATCCCATAAAAGCGTTTTTTCAAAATTTTCTTTATAATAAATGGATAGTGTTAAGAGTTTCGAGTTACAGAGTTTTAAAGCTAACACAAGAAGATTTAATAATTTGAATGAAGCTAACAAAGATATTGAGTTTGATTTCGATGTAAGGGTTGGCTTCATACATCCACACATAGCAGATTGTCATATGACTTTTGAAGTTGTTGGTGCATTCGTTGGAGGAACATTTGGTGCAAATGATACTATATAACATGTAGATAACTTCTTACCATTCTTCTTTTCTCAAATTGAGGTTAGAAAGCATGGAGTTGTTATAGATAAGATTGAACTACCAGGAATAACATCTACAGCTATTGGATCATTAAAGATTTCCAAACCAGAAGTTGAATATTTAAAAGAAGCAGGATTTGAACAGATGATAAACTTGGTCTAAGAAAGGACTTTAGTGTTTTGTACCCATTAAGATTAATTCCAGGCTTTTTAAGTGATTATAAAAATGTTATGTAGAAAGGTGGATTGAGAATAACATTTACAAAAGCTAACAGCAATAACGATGTCTTGTACAAATGGACAATATCAGGAGCAGGTGCAGCAGCTCCTCATGATGGAAAAATAACAATTAAAAGTATTAAGATAAGAATGCCTATTGCTGAATACGAATCTGATTATGAAAACATGTTAAAGTTGAATATTCTTAAAAAATCTAAAATCATGTTTTCATTCCATACTTATCAATGTGTTCAGAAGACTGTTGTAGGTTTTTTCTGGAGTTTGATGTTACTACTCAATTTAATTCTAGACAATTTGATATGCCTGATTTTGTAGTTGTAATGTTCCAAACTGATAGAAGTGGCAAACAAACAGCAGATGCAAGTAATTTTGATCAATGTAAGGTAAAGAATATCTATCTTAAGAGTGGGAGAAATGAGGTATTTCCAAAAGAATCGAGAAACTTAGATATTTCTAACAGGGATTATTTTAAGATGTATGAAGATTATACTGCATTTAAGAGAATAACATGTGGCAATACCGGAATGGACTATGACCCTAAAAAGTTTAGAGATAATAGACCAATGTATGTCATTAATTGTAGTAAGAGGAAGAATGTATCGGTAAATGAGAGAACAAACATAAAGATTGTAGTAGATCTTGCAGAAGCTGTGGCTGTTAATACTATATGTTATGCGATTTTAATTGGACAAAAGAACTTCACGTATGATCCTAAGAATGAGAAAGTAGTAGAAGAGTTTTAATAGTTAAATGTATGTTTGTATTGTTTTATAGAAGTTTTTCCATAAACGAAATTGATAAAAAATGATTAAATATTTTTGGTAAAGATAAAAATTGAAGAGTGTTCATTAATTTTCTATATAATAAATACGATGTCGAGTCATATTGAGCTTTTAAATAAACGTGGAAGTCTTGAGCAAACACAAGTGTTTTGATTCAGAAAATTAGAATTACATACAGAATATAAGATTGTGAAAATGGAAAATATTAAAACTAAGTTTGGAAAGAGCATTTTAGTTGAGTGTGAAGAGTTTAAAGTATTTCTTCCACCTAGATTTACAAAACGCTTAAGAGATAAAATGATTGATGAGATCGTAAAAGATAGAATAAAAATCAAATACCCTGGTCTAAAAGATAATTATCCAACTCTTGAATTCTGTATGTAAATTTTATGTAAATTTTCTGTATGTAAATGAGAATCGGTTTTATGAATTTCTCATAATACGAACATTTTCTTTATAATAAATAAGCTATGGCTACTTATTTGAAAAAAATTACGTTAGAGCATTGAGATTCCTTCGCATAGATGAGTTAGAAAAAGGTAAAGCGTACGAGATAACATTATGGAAATTGATTCAAACACAGCGTTATGGTCAAAGAGTTTTAGTACATTTAGATGAGAGATATATAATACGTTATTACCACAAAGATATAATGATGAAACTGACCAAGTATTGAAAGATTTGAAAAAGTATAAGCTATTTGTTAAGTATGAAGGTATAAAAGATTTAGAAAATGGTTTAGAAATGAATCCAAAATGTAACAAAAAATCTTGTAAGTTTAAGTATGTTTTAAGTGTATATGTTTTTTTATGTTTTCATTATCAATATCCGAACTTGTAATTTTAAGTATGTTTTAAGTGTATAAGTGTTTTTATAGTATCAAGGCTATAAAAAACTAAGACCTTTGGATATACAGAACACAATGTCATTTGAATTTTACAGGTACATGTATAAATAAGGGATTTATTTGAGTTTTTTATAATTATATCCTTAGAGTTATTCTCCCTGCAAGACATTCGATAGATAGTAAATTTATTTCTCTATTGATTGCCGTTTGAATTTTGAAAATCGGTTAATATTTGACGGTTATAACAAATTCGAAATTTCGGGAATTTTTTACGGGTTTATTTTTAAGTTTTTGGGAAAATGTTATTCTTTAAAAAGTCTTAGAAATAAATGTGAATTATGGTGTTTTTTTACTTTTTCGATTTAATGAAATTTTGTAGAGATATTGAAAAAAGGATAAATATCCTGTGGTTATGCAGCCATTTATGCATTTTATAAAATTGGTTATGTTATTAGTATTCATTTGCCGTGTGAATTTTTGAAATCGGCTAATTAGGGACTGAGCTATTGAATTTTAACATTATTTGAGGGTGAGGTTGCAGGGCTGCCAACTCACTTTTAACAATTATCATATTTATTAGTAATGGGGTGAATTCATCCCTATATGTTTGAAAGTGATATCTTGAAAAATTAAAATCCTGGAACTTTCCGAAAAAATATTGAGTTGGAGACACTGCATGGTAAAAACTTTAGTTTTGTTGACGGTTTATATAAACAGCTTCTCGTTAATGCTAGCTAAGTAACACGGAAAGTTTTTAATTTGCATAGTTGAAGTTGTCCGATCAGAAATTTTCATGAGCAACGATTGTGAATCAAGAAACGAAAGAAAGACGCTCCGCCAACAAAAGTGCCGGAGATAAGTCTTTCTCAAACTGAGCAGGGATAAAAGCGTGAGATACACTTGGCTGAAGTCCAAACAGCGGCTAAAAAAGAAAGAAAGCATGTTGCATCTAATAGCTAGAAGCTCTGCTGAAGAAAATATGTTGGTGTGAGGAAACGAAGAAAGAAAATCGGGTTACATGTCGCGTTCTAAGAAGGAAAGAGAGAGGCTATAAATCTAATACATATATGCATGTTCGTGCTTCTCTGAACTGAATATATGTATGTGCGTATGTGCAGTGCGAGGTGGAATATATACCTGTAACAACTGTATGTAACATACTTAAATTTAAGTTCGCATTACTCAGCTATTTCTGGACCGATTTCGATCAAACAAAAACTATTTTTTCAATCAAAGAAAGCACTATAAGCTGTAAGTTTCAGATGTGTGTTTTTATGATTTTAAATGTCATAAAAGCCTATGCATATCTCACTCTAACATTGTAGTTATGGGAATATTTTGCGCATAGTTCAACTTCATTAATTTTTATGTCTAAATAATCTAGTCACAAAAAAGAACCAAAATTGCGCTAGTCAACTAATGTTAGAGCAAAAAAATAAAATATTCAAAGAAAGTGCATAGTTATTACGTTAGTCATCTAGTGGCGATTTGTAGTTAGTGATATTATATCCCTTTTCTTTAATTTCTGACAATCTTATTTGTATCCAATGATGTAGTTTTAATGGGATATGGAACAAAAGTTCTCATTATAATATGCAGGAAGTCCACATACAACACATTTATTATTAATATTTATTTCATTAGTTAAATCATAACAAGATGTAGTTTTGTTCCTTCTAGTAAAATATGGCGGGAAACCAACACGTATTATATCCTTAAATAAAATAACTTGTGGTGCTGGTAATGTAAAACCTACAGAGTTATATGTTGAATCTACAAGCTTACATTCTGATAATGTAGGTGGTCTTAAAATCTTAAATCGTGTGTCTATATCCTCAAAGAAAAGATACATTATTTTTATAAAGTCATGCTCTAGCATTTTATTATGTATCTCAACCACTCGTTCTTTTGATGAGAGTGAATAATCTAGCAACGGTCCAGAATATTTTAAACCATGTTCAGTTTCTTTATTGAGATTCTCTGCTCTACAACATCTTTTACAGTTATCAGACCTCTTGTTTCCATTTCTAGCGAACTCTTGGAATTGTTTTAATTCTCCACAAATTACACACTTTTTCATGATTTATTAAATATTAAATATCCAAAATAGTTAGTTCATTTTGTTTGATTTTTAATGTAATGAAAGCCTATGCAATCTCACTTTGTGTTATCCTTCTGTGTTAAAGTACTATAGCCAGAGGTGGCTTCATAATGTTTTTGGTAGTTAGGGTTTGGGAAGGGGAAATTTGCCTGCTGAACGTACATGTATCCCCTACTTCAATATAACAGTGACAAGAAAGTAACTTTCAGCAACTTTTGTGATCATTCCACCGGCTATAGATGCAGTAATTCTTGTGTAGTACAACAGAAAGTCTTAGTGTTCCTGCTTCTATTGGTAAAGAAGAAGCAGGTGAAAATGAAAATGCTGAACCATCATAGCACCGTCACAAAATTAAGTAAAGCACATAACTTTTACCTTCAAATTCCAGTTAAGATATTAAGTATTTTTAATGTATTAAAAGTGTGATAGTTTCTTTAATTTTCAAGTATCTGTTACCATTATGCACGTCATAGTTCGGACTAATTTTCGGTCTCATGTCTTATTCTTTTCTCCTTTCTATTTCCCAGCTATTCCACGGCGACCATAGTTCACACCCATGCCTGCATCTTCGTCATGCTGGAGCCGGGAACGCACCAGGCGTGTGTGCAGACAACGTAAGAGATTTGCTATACTACGAGTGTGATGAAATCATGCATTGGATTTAATACAATTGATAAACTCAAAACTTAAATAGTGAATATATAATGTCACTCAATAAACACATATATTACATGCACATCGATTAAGAAAATAAATGAATTGACAACCTTTTAGTTAATACCGACGAAGTAGGTGGCTTGACATATAAACTAAACAACTCACGTCATTCTTCGGCTAGCCAATAATGCTGTTCCATCGATGTCCTGGGTCGAAACCCGAACGCAACTTCCTTGAACGATGCTCCAAGCTGGCGCTACGAACATAATATCTAGTCCATGGTCACAGACGAAATCATGTTCCAGGGTTTCACTTATTGTGATGTGTATTGTAATGATAACAATAACCTCGACTTATTCTTCACATTGAATACATTTCGCAGATGAAACTGTTACACACTTTCATCCAAAAGACATTTTGGGAATAAACTATTTGTCACATACTAAACTAATTAAGTGCTTATGTTCGTCCCATGGAGGGATAGCTCATACGCTCGACAGCAAAATTCTCGCAATATAACTTCAGACGACATGGACGCTGCTCACGAGTAGGTGATGGCTGCCCCGCCTAGCAGGTAGCAACGAGAAGGTAATCCTCACAAAGGGTGTCGAAACACTGAAGCTCTTCCTACTCAACCTTTTTGTATGAGTCCTTCGGAGCTGGAGTCTCCCGGTTATGACGTATAGTGCTGAATTCAAGCACTTTGGCTGAAAAGATGCAGATGTTTCAAATGGACCAACCAGTAATAGACGATGACAACATGGAGGTATTATTGCAACTGTCCCGGTTTCCGGACTCGAGAGACGGTTAAAAAGGGAGTCATAATTCCTACATTGTATGTCTATATATAGTCATGAAATTGAACTGATGCTCACCAACACAGACGAAAAGACACACCAAAGCGTTGATGGAAGAGTTTCTAGAATTTTAGGAATATACGATGCTTGGTTAAAAAGTTCGAAATTAAGTCTATTTTTTCCAGTGTCCCTTTTAAACCCAAAAATGAGCTTTAGGTCGGTGATATCCTATGGAGCCCGAACGACGACCGAACAAATTAATTCATTTTGTGAAGAAGGCCCTGGCCGTGAAAGGGTTAGTGGTCTGTACTGAAGTATCACTGGAAAAATAATTATATTGGGGAACACCCTGTATGAGTAATCAAATATCACTGGGGACTCAGTATGAAAATTTGGTATATTTGGACTACACTGTATTTATCACACTTCACTTGTCAACTGTAAGGTAGTTCGACCTGTATGATAAAAAGAAACCTTTTGCTAAAGCCACCTATTATGTTCATAAAACCACATTTAAGTTCTGATTAAGCTACTTTAATGAAAGATCATTATTATTTCATTTATCTGTGTTTTCAGTTTATAGTTTTTTTCTATTTATTTTTAATTATCTATTATTTTTTAAATATCGGTTTCTCACAATGATTATGTGTGTTTCAGTTCAACTTTTAGTTATTTTCACTAAACACATGACATATTTAAACATATTAAACCAATTGAAGATACAAATGAACAATAACACAAAAAATAGTTAGTTACACAAAAAATAGTTAATTACTAAACAATAGTAAAATGTGCGTGTCGATTTCGGAAGTGTTGCCTAACGACGGTGCGAGCGGTAATGTTGAAACTCCTAATATGTGTATCTGATGTAACGTAATGTGTGTATGTATGCACCTTTTTACAGCACATTTAATCAATACTTAAAACTTCTTATTCAAAACTTGTAATTTTTAGGTGTTAAATGCAAACATATAATATAATATCAAAAAATAATGATATTTAATAATACTCATATTCATTCACACAAAAACATTAATAAAGTAAAACAATTTTCAAAATAAGGATTTGTAAAATAGTTATATCATAAATCACATACTGACTATTCAAAACACTAGATTTCAACTTACTAAATATCAAAATACTAAAAGAATTCAAAATCCTTTAAAACCTGAAGTCTCAACAATCATATTGCTCAAACAACAAAATAAAAGATCCATTGAATTGTTTCATATAAATTTAGAATCCCGTGTCAATTGATTTTTTGAATTATCAGCATTACTCACAACAAACGTAAACTTTTATTTTATTTATTTCTCAATTGCAACAGGTATGTAGGCATCATTAATTTACGGATTTTTCAGAACATTAGCGAACGTACGGTCATTGACTGATACAGTTATTACATAACTTCATTTTTATGTAACATCTTATTGGCAGTGGCAAACCACAACTCCACTAATATATTTAGGGGCATTCATCACAAACACATATAAAACAAGAGGGATATACAATCCAGCTCTAAAAACAGTAAACACTTACAATAGATACTTCCTACTCATCCAGCCAAGCTAGGCATTAGAGAAGTAACAAGGAGTAGCTATCTCCACACCTGACTCGCCTTTTAATGGCCTTTGCCGTCACGTTAAAATACGCATTACAACAACGAATTTACGTAAAGGTGCTGCTGTAAACCAGAATCTTGGCATCGCAAGAATAGCCCTAACTCATTCAGAATGCTCAATTCCCATTCCATTGAACTCAAACGTATGCAGCTCAAAAATACTTTACACGCAATCATTTTGTTCGATTAATGATTTATCAATATCAATGTGCCGAATAGATTTAAGCCTTACTTCTTCAACATACCATAAGCAATGAGATCTATCAGCTACTAAGTTGTACAACGAACCTATTTCTTTTTTTTCTAATTCTCAAATTTAATTTAAATTTTATCACATATTATTACTATTGTGTGAGTTTATTGATAAGTTCTGATTTAAAACAATACTTTTTCTCCTTTCAAACTAATAAACAAGAAAACATTCAGTTAAACAACAAAATAATTCATTAATGATAACCATTCTATTCAAATCAACCGTGTAGCGAAAGGTTCAACTAATACTTTTCTCGTATCGAAGTGAACAAAAGCTCTAATAAAGTGAATTAAGCAAGTTTCTTCTCCTGTATGAATTCTTGTACACAAAACAAAACCAAAATAGATATTCTCTCCTTCATGCGTGTCGTTGAGCAATAGATAGACTTGTTAAAATTACGAAAACGAAACCCTTTTTTAATATTTCCAGCACTAGAACTACTTCTTCATTTTAAGTATACATTTTTCAAAAAGATAATTAAAATATACGAACATAATATGTAAATGTTTACAATACATAAACAAGATTCAAATTCTAATTATATTTTCTTCACTAAATATGCAAAATATATTCATAAAATTAGTAAAATTCAAAATTGGGTAAAATCTACGTATATAACATTTTATCATTCCGACATATAAATGATTAAAATACCTATCTATATATTTGCATTATATGACATAACTAATAAACCTCCAAACATTTTTAATACATACAACTAAGTTAAAAGGCGGTTAAACCTTACGAAGTGCCGTCCTACGTGTCATTGATTGACAGCACAGGTTGTAAGTCGTCAAATTAAAAAAAATATAACTTAATGAATTGGTCCCGAAAACCAATGGGCACTGACTTACAATGTCCCATAGTTGAAGTGTGCGGGTTGGCTGAACTCTCTGACGATTAAAATAAATCGTTTCTACACTAAAATCTTATCCCTCCCAGCTGAACGCATATGCGTTCCAGCTATGTCACAATCGGGCAATTTCTTAACCCCAATTGGGATGTCAACATTCAGGCCTTTAGAAGGCATTTTATGAAAATAAAGTACAATGAAAAGGACAATAAAAAAGTTTACCCACGGAGGAAATCAAACGCTACAGCCCTGCATTTAAATCTTCATCAATCATATACTATTAATTATTTCATTCTCACTCATACCTACGAAACTAGTAGGTTAAAAAATGCATCCCTTTAAAGAGCGCAAGCCAATACAAAAATGTGCGGCCTACTGGCAAACTGAACTTACCATTATCGGGAGTATTGTCGCATCCGGGATTAAGTTACAATCAGGAATATATTCACAATAAGGGTCATAATTATTCTTTAAAATTACAGATTTCTAACTGCGTAAGAGAACTGTGCTTTGCTTACTGCACAACACTTATCATGCTTAACTTTTATCGAAATACGAAAAACAAAAACAGAAAAGTAATGGTCTTAATGAAACAAGAAAACAAGGCCAATACTGAAAGTTTAACAATTATAATGATCAATAGGTCAAAAATTATACACCTGTTTATGTTCAACTAAAAATCAACAGACTCTTCTTATACAAGAAAAATTAAAAGGGAACAAAGTTGGAAAGCCTCACATCCGGAATTAGTCATTATATTTGACAATATTATTTTTAATTGGAATGTTGTGTTCATTATTTAATTAATTCTAATTTAGCAATTATTATTCACATTTTCTCAATTTTGAAGATAGTCTCATTTCAAAATTTAAAACAATATTTATCGAATTTTATCCAGAATCAAACCAATAATGTTAATGAATTCGAAACTGATGATAAATTTAATTATCAAATTTCCATAGTGTTTATAACTTGTTTATATTTTATGTGCTTTTCATTCTCTAACTCAAATTTATTATAGGTAATACTAATGCTGTTCCATCGATGTCCTGGGTCGAAACCCGAACGCAGCTTCCTTGAACGGTGCTCCAAGCTGAAGCTACGAATACAATCTCTAGTCCATGGTCACAGACGAAATCATGTTCCAGGGTTTCACTTATTATGATATGTATTGTAATGATAACAATAACCTCGACTTATTCTTCACATTGAATACATATCACAGATGAAACTGTTACGCACTTACATCCAAAAAACACTTTGGGAATAAACTATTTGTCACATACTCAACTAATTAAGTGCTTATGTTCGTCCCATGGAGGGATAGCTCATACGCTCGACAGCAAGATGCGCGCAATATAACTTCAGACAGCATGGACGCTGCTCTCGAGTAGGTGATGGCTGCCACGCTTAGCAGGTAGCAACGTGGAGGGAATCCTCACAAAAGGTGTCGAAACACTGAAGCTCTTCCTAGTTAACCTTTTTGTGTGAGTCCTTCGGAGCTGGAGTCTCCCAGTTATAACGTATAGTGCTGAATTCAAGCTCTGGCTGAAAAGATGCAGATGTTTCAAATGGACCAACCAGTAATAGACGATGACAACATGGAGGTATTATTGCAACTGTCCCGTTCTCCGAACTCCAGAGAGCGTTCACAAAGGGAGACGTTGTTCCTACATTGTATGTCTATATATAATCATGAAATTGAACTGATGATTATATATACAACACAAACGAAAAGACACACCAAAGCAATGATGAAAGAGTTTCTAGAATTTTAGGAATATACTAGGCTTGGTTAAAATGTTCGAAATTAAGTCTATTTTTTCCAATGTCCCAGAAATGAGCTTTAGGTGGGTAATATATCCTTTCCGATTATTGTAGTGAATATTCATTGATTATTATAAGAGTAAATAGAGCGGTCAATATAATTTCTTACTGATGGAAAAATTTTTACAGAAAACGCCTACCGGAAGATGGACGTTTTCATTAATTTATTGTTACTGTAACAGAACTAAAGATTTTGACATATCTCATGTATAGTAGAACCGACTATCCAGTACATTGCTGCCAAATTCCTTTCAATTTCTAATTTACTTAAGCGATTATACTATCATTATCGATGACATCAAAAATATGCATCATATATACCATTACATAACATCTACTATCTAAACATGTCTTAGGGATACATGTCTAATACATTCTTTATTAGTGTTGTTAGAAATTGTTGGTATTCATAGCGCTTACGAATATATTTGACCTTAAGCATGAAAAATATACTTGGAAATCACCGATTTTCTCACTTCATTGCATAATTTTTAAAACCGACGGCAACATATGGAACCAGTTTATCCTAGAAAGCAATTTCTAATATGTTCTCTTAAAGGTGATAGAATAATATAGGCCCCATCTTAAAATATGTATTACCTGGCAGCCATATTGATGACGGCATATCTGTTTCACCAAGTGGAATTCCTTGTAACTTTTATTATGATTATTAATAAGTATAATGGAATTGATACTTCACTGATATTAACCTTCAGCTAACTATTCCAAATTTCCACATTTAACCACATGTGTTCTAACTTTACTGGACCAATATATGTATAATACCACTGGCAGCTCAAGTATTTTCGGCCAGGCAACATAGAATTCACGAGTGTTGCACCCTGCCCCAAACCATCATCATCGTCTTTGTTACCGTAATCGTGTTGTACAACTTGGGGTCTTTGCGAAATACTACAATGTATATAAAAATAATTAACTTGTAAATTTTAAGAGATAGAAAAACACTACAAACAAAAGCATGAAGATTCTTCTTAGGTCTACAGTTAAAATTATATTTCTCTGATCAATATAAAAATTGTTGCTCTCCTCAGATATATATTTGATTTAATTCCTCAAATTTCGAACATTTTTACGATTTCTGCGTATAATTGGAAAGCACATTCTGAATGTAAGTTAATTACTTGGAAAATGAACAAACTAACACTCGTTACTATTTAGTGTAAAGGCCAGTCCAGCTCTATGCTCGCTAATGTACAAAGCCAGCTACGATTAGAAATTTCTTTTTAGTGACGTGAACTAAGGCCATAACATTCATATATATTATTCCCAACAGATCCAAACAACAAGACATAAGGACAAAATTAGTACCTGGACTGAAAAATATATTCCTTTTCCCTCCTATAAGGGCTCCAGGTGTTCGGTAGTTATCGACAAAGGTGGAGGAAATATTCCCAGTTCACTGTCACCTACAAACGGACGTAAACAAAAACATTTGTAGTCTTCCGCTAAAAATAAACCTGATTTGTTCCAATATAATCACGTTCAGGTAGTCTGGACAATAACATGTGCTTTATTCACTTGAAACTTACTCCACGCTCAAACACGTTACACACGATCTGTGCATCCGTAAACATAACACAATAATTATCCAATTAAACTATTAGCCATCCTATTAGTAATCGAGATATGTAGTCGTCATCATCGGAGATTTTTCCTTGAGTACTATTCGCTAATTACTGAAATTAATATTTGTAGCAAGGAATAACTTTACAGAAGCGTATATGAGTAGGTGGGCTAAGAAGGAATGCAAATGTGACATAGCTAATATGCTTTTGTTTTGGTCCTTTTAGAGGTGAAAATGAACACGAAATAGGATAGTATAAACTTCTATATTCTGAAAAATTAGCACCGTTTTGGGAAGATTCGCAGATTGTAAGATTTTGAACTTTAGCCCTTGATTTAACACTCTTGGAGCCCCCAGTAATAATTATATCTTTAAATTACCTTTAAGTTAACTTGAAACTGCTCAAAAGTGAACTTACAGTTTAAAATTAATGAACATTCATAATTCCTTAAACGTGAACCCGAGACCACGCTCACGAAAAGAAAGCGAACTTACTAACCAGTAGGGTAAGCGTGAACCTTGACCGTATTTGTACACTGCGTTCCCTTAGAACTACTTCCTCTCCGTATCAATGCGTATTAAAATACAAGGATGGTGGATGGCGTACGTGTTATATCAAACCCGTTGAACAATACAATAAGACTATCTTCGCCTAAGTGTACATCTAATGTATTGATTTTGAATTAGAAGTCTAGCACAAAGTCTAGTTTTCGATTTCTGATAAGTATTCATCAAGACCTAATTGGGATTGAAGTATAAACTGTCTAACCCCTCTTACAGGTGCTGAACGGGAGAAAAGTTAAGCTATGTTATTCATAAGGGTTATTTGGATGGTTCATAAACTTCACTTCAAATGCTCAGTCAATGATACCCTCAGTTGCGCTTCTGACTTCGTAAAGGAAACATATACAGTATATCGTTTTACAATATAAGAACATGTGCCGTCCGTCAGAAATGAAAATCTGGCAAAAGCGCTGGATTCCATGTGACTTTAAATGGTACATAAATATACTAAAAAGACGCCAAATGGTAATAAACGTATATATATATATATATATATATATATATATATATATATATATATATATATATATATATATATATATATATATATATATATATATTACTGTCAGTACCCGAAATTAGGTAAAACTAGATTTCCTAGTTAAAACTAGTTGTGACCAAAATGGATCAGTTAACAGTGTTTCTGCAAGTTCGGACTTGCTCCTATTGGGAAAGTATTGTTTTGTTTTCTCTCAGTCTGTTTGGAGCCTTTGTAAAGTGTGCAGGTGCGTCTCTCTTGTCGTGGCTACGCGTGTGTTAGTGTTTCGGAAAGTGTGAGGTGATTATTCGTTGTAATGAGTCAGTCCGATAAAGAAACAATTTTGAAGGAAAGATTCTTCAAAGAAATTATTCGTTTGGAAAATAAAAAAGACAGTCACTATAATGCAATGACCAAGGACGTTTACAGTAAACTTTTAACTGAAGTTGAAGAGGCAAAATCTGCTGCAAAGAAAACACCTTTGCAGTACAGACGTTAGAAACCGTTTAATGTTTTGGAAATTGGTGAAACAAAAAAACTGGTGTCGAATAGTGAGCCTGTGAAGTACTACTTACCTGCCGAGGAGATCTTTGATGTTATTGAAGCATCACATGTTGCTGTGGGACACGGAGGTCGAGATAGAATGAAAGCTGAAACTTCTAGGAAATATGCCAACGTTACGATTCAAATGATAAATATTTTTCTGTCAATGTGTGAAACATGTCAACGGAAGAAAAGTATGAAAAAGAAGGGCTTTGTTTCTAAGCTAATACTTCACACAGAAATGAACAGCCGATGTCAAGTGGACCTGATAAACATGCAAGCACACCCTGATCGTAAGTTCAAGTTTATCATTGTATACCAGGATCATCTGACGAAGTTTGTCTTACTGCGAGCGCTGCAAACCAAAAGAGCTGAAGAAGTAGCCTACCAACTGACAGACATATTTTTGACATTTGGTGCCCCTTGTATTTTACATTCTGATAATGGCAGAGAGTTTGTTAATTCTGTCATCAAGGAACTAACGACACTCTGGCCTGAGCTAAAGTTAGTCAACGGAAAGCCCAGGCACAGCCAAAGCCAAGGGTAAGTAGAACGGGCAAATCAAGATATAGAAAATATGCTTGCCTCGTGGATGCATGATAAAAAAAAACAACAAACTGCTCAAATGGTCTCCGCTTTGTTCAGTTTATGAAAAATCGAGCTTATCATTCCGGAATAAAACAGTCTCCATACCGTAGGACTTACGACTTCAGCACTGTCATCAGATGTTCTCCAAAATATAAATGATGAGAACGACCTCGTGAATATTATTATTGAGGACATGAATGAGCGCCTTAGTGAACATGAAACATTTGATGAAGGAGAAAATGAGGCTTGTCCTAGTGCGGTTGATATCACATCATCCAGGAAAGATGCACGTTAAAATTTGTCAAAACAGGCCAAGAAAATGAAACGTACCTCTGATGCCACCCATCCACCTGTTGAAGTGGGAGATAATGTCATAATACCAATTCCGGATGTGGACAGAGCAAAGGCGGATTTTCGGAATGTAATTGGAGTTGTTCTAGAAAAAATGAAGATCTGCACAAGATTGGAACCAAGGATGGAAAGCTGGATAAATTATATTGCAGGTAAGTTTTCTGTCTTTTATGTGCTCCTTATTGATAGAATTTGAATTAACGTCCTAAATAAGCTAAGGAGCTTCTAACGACGGGACCTACAGGTTAAAGTGGGATCCGAACCATTGCTTGTGAGTGGGAGGAAGGTGAGTTTGCATACTATGAATATATTACGAAAATCATTAATACTCAAAAATGCAAATGTGGGAGGAATCTTAATATTTAATCTGATAATTACGTTAAATTACTGCAACCTCCTGTCACAAAGTTAATTTACTAAAATTAGTCAGTCGGTAGAGTCTTAGATTGAATAAATTTAAAATTTTGAGAAAGATAAACAAGATTCCTGTTATGCATGAAACTCTGATTTACAGGTTACTATGGTTTTAACACCCATCCTGTATGCGAAAGACACCCAAAATACGCTCATCGTAATTACGATCCATGGATAGACCCAGCTTCTGGCCTGAAAAGCAAACAAGATAGACAAAAGGGTAACACATTACCTTGCGGCCAAACTGCACACAATAAAGAAGTCAACATTCCAGTGGAAATCCTGTTTTAATGCACCACTTCCGTAATTCCAGATGCACAAAAATATTATTACAAGAGCACTCGCGCGCGCGGTGTCGCTATGAGACCTGAAAAAAATATTTCTTTTTAATATTTCTTTATCACACTTTGATTTGTTATCGTTCGTGCACTTTTGAAGTTAAGGCGCCACGCTCTTCTTGCTTGAAGTGTCTCTGCTTTCACTATTGAATGCACTTCCGGGTCGAGTTTCTTCCAATGTTGTGTACCATGCTCTTTTCCCTCCGATGGTGCTGCTAGGCTCGGTCAACCGTCATCCTTCTTCTGCCATTGGATTTCAGTAACATCAGTGGCGGTTCAAAAGCGTAGCCCTTGGTGCGATAAAACTAGAGAATATATTTGTTATTTGACGAAAGTTCTCACTAGACTCTTATCATCGGACGCACTGACGTTCTCTTGCACAAAAACCCGCCTACTTAGTACAAGCAAATGGCTCAGTTCTTGTATTCAATGATGATTAAATAAACTATGCTATAAGATAGCATTGAAGATTGCCCACAGAATCCGGCATTGAGTTTTTCTTCACTATTGCTACTACTAGCTTTAGTTTGTACTATAAGTAGCGTAAACAAGTGATCCGGCGTGTGACGTAAAAATGGCAAAATTTACTACTGGTGCGAAGCACTTTACGAAATATAGGGTAAAGCATTGTCTCTTCCCACTAGTAAGTTGTGATACATGTAGCACTTTGTCTTATATCACTTTTATAGACTTTTTGTAAGAACACACTTCTGTAAATATTAGTGGTATCTCCTACTCTCCCATTCCACCACGAGAATGTTAGTTCAGAGTAAACGAGGAAATACCGTAGGTAAATTCACTATTGCTGCCCATTTCAAAGCACACACGCACTAAGTATATCTTTGTACTTAACGAACTATTATTGCTAACACATAGCTAAATGTAGGAAGAACTGCCACTCTCGTTGTCCCGAGTAATGTTATATCCTCCTGCGGTTCATTGTTTCTTTCAACTTCTGGGTCGGGCCAATCCACTATAGCCCGTTCCACTCGAATAGGGGTGAAGGTGCATCCCTCACCTGTGAGCTTCCAGTGACCTAGAAAACTCAAAATACTACACTTTTTCATGTTCTTTTCCACTTTGTAGTTCACTTCAATTGCATCGTTGAATGTCACTATGTGTGTTATATAGCTTAATAATCAAGCTTCCGTTTAGTATCTGTCACACACACACACGGTGCTGTATTTACACGCAATATTAACATAAACACCAAAATAGTTCAAACTTCGTCACTTGACATCTTTACTTCGACACCTTGACAGGTGAAGCCACCTATCGGCGACACCAGGAAACTGTTTGAACAAGTGACATTGAATATGGTAAATTACAGAAACGGATGCATTGAAGGATTGTGTTTTCTGAGTTGATTAATGAAGTTAATTAAACAAATTAAATAAGCTATCCAAAATATAAACAAATTAAAATGACCCTAAACAAGGCTAAAGTAGCCTGACACATGATAATAAACATAATATAACTGATTGGAAGTTCGCTTCTCTTTTGCAACAGTATTGCATTCTCGGCTAGATTTAAAAAAAAAAAAGAAAAAACTAAGGTATGTGTTAGTCTCTCCGAATACCTTCCATAACCATTAACTAGGCCTAAAACTGGTATTAGTACAAGCCAATTTTACAAAACAAAATATATATATCAAGCTACATAAGTCTAATACTACGGGAACACCCAGAAAGTTTATTTACATAACATAACACATATTACTACTCAAATCATATCGGCGGAGCAGACGATAACTATATTTTGACAGAGACATCTAGCGGATGTCATGGAACCATTACAAACAACGTTCTAGACAGCTTCCCCTCTAGTTCAAGTGGACTCGTCAATAATTTTGAAATTGTCAACTTCTCTTTCTCTGAGAATGTTCCGTTGGCAAAAAGACGCTTCAAGAGTCTAACACGCTAAAAAGGGGTGTGTCTAAAAAAAATAACACCTCTTTGTATTCGGATTTCTCTCATAGACATGCTAAAAATTTTATGATTTTTAAGGCATTGTCTTCGTAGGAACTGTGTCTCGGTAGTGATAGTGTATGCTACTACCTATAACACCACTAGGAAATGAACTTTGCTATACATCTAAGCAAAATCTGAATCTCATAGGTTTTCTATCCTTATGCAGATGGTTATATTGATTTCAAAAATCTTCTACAACGTGGGAGGCCAATGCTCCGTTAAGCACGCATGCTTTCTTTAAGTTTTTTTTTCTCTGTGAAGCTATCTCTGCCTCTATGCAAGCAAACTAGCATCTAAAATATAAATTTTGCTATCTTCTTCGAAGTTAATATTTATTAATATCAAATTCTCATTGCCTCACTCTGAAGTCCTGTCCTGTTGTTCGTTACTATTCAATTACATAACACAATAAACCATAAATATACATAAAAATATTAATAAAAGTTATGTGCTACCGCTGATAATTATGTAAATATCAATAATCTTTATATGCAAATTCCTAATTAAATTGAAATAATATTCATAATTTCACGAAAAATTTAAATATGTAAATCATCCTACAACACAGATCATGTGACGTTCACATTTATTCCCCTCCTAAGGAAATGCAACTGTTAATCGCTTAATCGTTGCATTTTCTCAGAAGAGGTACCAATATACTTTACGTAAATCACATACATATTCCGTATATCCTAAACTTTACACAAGATTTCCCTAAATACATCAATATATTCTGACACTAATACAATAGTAAGCTAAGCACTAATAACAAATAAAAATAATCCCTAACATGTCATAATCACTTTATACTCATCATTCTAGACGAAATTCATCTCTCTATGTTATATCATTATTCATCTGTAGTATTACACTCCGCGCAACTACTCTCTTGAAAGCCAGACGTAAGGAGGTGCGTCTGGGAGTGTATCTTTCTTCTTCAGCTCTCCATCCTGTATGACGTGCCGTGTTTACCTCCTGCCTCTCCTACGTCATCAGGTCGGCTGGGTCCTGAGGAGGCGTGTCTTCACGCTGCACGTATTTCTTCAGGTGAAACACGTTTCTCTTCATCAATACTTCTCTAGTCTCAGGATCACCGAGCGTGCAGACATTATTCTGCGCAGTGGAGAGTGTCAAGTAAGGTCCCGTGTAAAGGAGCATCATCTTTTTGGTAATGCCAGAGAAAGCGTCAGATTTGGGAAAAGCTCTCACCAGTACCAAATCTCCAACCTCGAAACGCGCTGGCTCGCGACGTTTATCGAAGGCCTTCTTTCTTCGCTGTGCTGACTTCTTCAGATTACTTGCTGCTAGCTCGACATAATATTTCAACGATTTGTGTCTCTCTACTTCTGGGATCTCGAATAATCTTGCCAATTCTCTCGACGGTGATTCTCCCAGGTGCACTTGAAATGGACTTAGACCAGTCGACAGATGTACGCTTGAGTTGAGACACTTTTCGATTTTCTCAAGATGTTTGGGCCATTCTCTCTGCTTGTCATGGCACAATTTTCGTAACATTCTCACTGTCGATTTTACACCCACCTCAGCCATATTTCCTTGGGGATAGTACGGAGTACTATAGATGGGCTTAAGGTTTAAGTCCGAGAGTTCCTTCTTCCACTTGGCACTTGAAAACTGTGTCCCATTGTCCGTCAATATGATCTCAGCAGACGGGCACAGTTTAAGGAACTCCTTCAGCTTCTTTAACGCTGTGTCTGTGGTTGCCCTTCTGCACGCAAACAGGCCTATCAGCTTGGAGAAAGCATCCACGCATACAAGGATGTATGACACGTTGCCTACCCCCACAGGGAGAGGCCCCAACCAGTCCAGGCATACCATGTACCCCGGGCGGCGCACTAAAACAGGGTTCAGTGGTCCCGAACGATACATGTGAGGGGGGGATGCTTTCTGGCACAAACCACAGGAAGCTGAGAACTTCTTTATGGCATTCCTCATCTTCGGCCATACAAAATATTCAGTCAACATTGGCACAAGCTTGCTAGCAGACAGATGTCCTCGCTCATTGTGGTAATATTCCAACAATGGCTGCACAAGCACTTCCGGTATGCAAATCCGTAGACCGGAACGGTCACGTTTACATAGCCGTCCATTTGAGAGCAAGTACTGGTGGTTCTCGCTGGCTGTTTTCCTTGAGTTTTCCTGGTTCTGCAGCTTTCTCTTGACGTCGCCAAATACAGGGTCAGAAGTTTGCAGCTCTGGCAACACTGCAATCAGTTCCCTTAACTGACTCGGAATGTGGGTCAGTATTGTCATCAGAGACTCATTTAACACCAACTTCTTTGCTTTATCAAATTGAACCCCTGTATTTGGTGGGTACCTGGAATGCTAATCACTTAAATTGTCCTTAGACTTCACATACTCGAACTCGAATGTCAGCATATTTAAAGTTAGTACCCAACGCATCAGACGCTGTGACGTAAGCCTACATAACAGCAGAAAACGTATCGATTGATGGTCGCTGCGAATTTTGAAGAAATTGCCTACCAAATAGTGCTTAAACTTGCACACGCCATCAATTACACCAGCCATCTCTTTCTCTGAAATTCCATAATTACGTTCTGCTGCATTAAAGATGCGTGACGTCATTCCTATTACACGGACCTCGCCATTGTCGTCCAGTTGGTAAAGATGTGACGAACAACTTACATCGGAAGCATCGCATTCCAAAATAAGTTGTCTGTCAGGGAGCGGCTTCTTCAGCACTACTTTCTCTCTGAAGACTTCGCGTATCCTTTGAAACGCTACGTCGTGACAAGGCAACCATTGATATTTCACTCCCTTCTTTAACAAGTGAAACAATGGATATAAAATTTCTGAATACTGTGTACTGAATATTCTGTAGAATTGACAGTACCCAATAAAACTTCTCAATTCTTTCACGTTTCTAGGTTTACGAAATTCCATAACCTTCTCCAGTTTCTCCTGAGACTTCTCAATTCCAGCAGGCGAGAGGTCATAGCCAAGAATGGAAATTCTCCGGCGGGCAAATTGACACTTTTTCAATCTTAAAGTTAGGCCACCTACTTTTAACTTCCCTAATACAATATCAAGATGGCGTAGATGCTCATCAAAAGAAAATGACGATATGGTTACATCATCAACATAATGGCCACAAAATTCACGACACTCATCCCCGAGAATGGAATTGATCGCACGCACACATGAAGCTAAGCTTTGCTTGGTTCCAAATGGTAGCTTCTTAAATACATACGTAATTCCGTCGTGAAGGAAACCTAAATATTTCTGGCTCTTTTCCTCAACTAGAATTTGCATGAAAGAATCCACTGCATCTAAACTAGAGAACCAACTCCGTTCACATAAATCTTGCAATGTACACAGTGCAGGGATTGGTTGATCGAATTCTGAGCGCGTAATATCCCCAAGCTTACGCGCATCCAAACAAGTTCTTAAGGTCCCATTCTTTTTCGGAACAATCACAAGTGGGCTTAGATAAGAAGTGGGATGCTTCTTTATTATACCCCACGACAACCAACGATTTATGGTATTAGTAACAGCCGTTCTGTGTCGAAGAGGATAAGGATACATCCTTGTCTTCATGGGTCGATCATCAGTCACCTCTATGGAATGCTGGTAATCCCTAATGGTACCGGGCTTCTCGTCAAATATGCGTTGATGTTTGTAGAGCACATCGTACAACTTTTGCTTTTCCTCCCCACTCAAATCAGTATACTTTTCGACATGATCTCTTATTTCCTCTGGTGTAGCCTGGGTTCGAACCTTCGCCCATTCCTGTGGCGAGTAAACAACGTTTGCGAGTTCGGCTGCAGTTGGGAACTTCCCATCGTCCAACTGGCTGCGCAGGGTAGCCAACTCTCGCTGGTGGCCTCCACCTGCTGACGCTTGCTCGAACTGCTCTGTAGTCAGCGGTCCTCTCCTCGACACGCACATACTACTAAGTGTGGGATTCTCGCAATCAACCACATCCTCTTCGAACTCCCAGGATAATTTTCTTATGAAAAGGTCTTCTTCCTCTATTTCGATGTCTCGAAAAGAAACTTCTATATGGTGAGGATGGTTAAGCAAAAGACGTTTCTCTCATAGTCTAAAATCGCTCTACTTTCTACAAAGAACTGTGAACCCAAAATGAGTTCACGGTTCAGCCCTTTCACTACTATTGCTGAAGTATAGTACTCCTTTTCTGCAATCACGAGTTCTAACAATACTTGGCCGATGATCGACGCCACGGCGCGACCGAACGCTGAACTGACTCTAATGTTCGCTGATTTAATGAACGCTGGTGGGGGGTCTCGCTTACGTATTTCTTCCCAACATTGCAATGAGATAGCCGAGATGCTCGCGCCACTGTCCAATAATGCCAGAATTTTGCTATTAAATAGACCTACTTCTACCTCAGGAAGTGTTACCAAATTGTTATTGGGTAGCTTTTCGGTCGAACTGTCTAAAAGGTCTCTAAACATCGCATTCGTCTCGTCAAACAACTTTCTGTTAATTTTAATTTTGTCCCCATTTCTCTGTAATAGCATAATTTCGGGATGACGAATGTCGTTATTTCCTTCACGATCGAAATGTGTCTTGCTAATTATACGTCTACAAGTTTCACAATCCCCATTCTCAAGTGTGTCTAAAGTCTTTACAAGTGTCTCACAATTTTCTTCTTTTTCTTCTTCTAAAACATTGTTATATTCAATAACACAATTACGCATATCCTCAGAAATAAATTTCGCCGGTTGCTCCTGAATATTCAGTACTCCAGCATTCAAGTCACCGCTCTGAGAACATGCGGACAGTTCTCAGTGGCGTTGACTAGTTCCAGGGCTGTTCGCACGTGAATTCCCACGAGACGAGACTTGTCTCGAGGACTGTTCAGTCCTTTCGTTATGAACTCGGAGCTCATTAACCTCCGCCGCATAGTCACTATTTCTATTGTTATTGCGAGTTTGTGCGTGGCCACGACCCCTGTTCCTTCCACGCCGTTGTCCTCGATTGCCCTGATTTCTCGTTCGAGAATCTCCAGTGTCACGCTCCTGACCACTGGAATTTCTCGAACGCCAATTGCCATTATTATTGCTATTTCTATTTCCGTTGCCTCTACGTGAACCCCTATTGTAATAAGGCCCATTGTCCCTGTGGAACCTCCTGTCTCTGGTGGGGTTACTCGGCCTACTGTTTCGTGGGGGAGGGGAAGATCGTCCAGTTTCTTCTTCTTCTTCCTCTACTGTCAGTGTGTTTATTCCCCTCCTATTGTTGTTGTTACTTGGTGGCTGGTAAGTGGACTGAAGCTCACCAACAATGTTCAACAATTCATCTATAGATCTAGGTTTCGACGAAACAATACATCTATAGATGGAGAATGGCAATTGACGTGGAAGAACTCGCAAAAGTACCTGGGGAGGTAACGGGGGGTCGAGAATACTGTTGGTATGCAATAACTCCAACAAGTATTCCGTCGGTTTCTTATTTCCCCGTGTCTCAAAACGTGACGTCAAAATGGAGGCACGGAGATTAGCAAGTTTTTCCTCGCTGAGATAGGCGTTCTTGAAATGTCTAACGAGATCTTGGTAATTAGAGCATTTCTTTAACGTCACCTGCATCCACTGACGTGAGATGCCACGGAAGCAGTGGGAGGAGAATGCCAGCCGTCTCTCTTCTGGTACACCCGTTAAGTCGAAGTAATTATCTAGCTCTACTAGAAAATTATGGGCCTGTATTTCTGACTAGCCTCCTGTAAAAACAGGAAGGGACAGATCTCGATGTAATAGCCCTAAGGCCGACGCTACTTGGCAATTCGCCACACTACTATTGCTACTGCTGACGTTATTGATGTTTTGAGGGGGAGGGGCAGCCTGCTCGTCTGAGTTCTCACGCCTGGGAAGCTCAGGGAACTGTCCCGCATGGCTCGGTCCAGCGACCGGCGTTTCGATTCTCTCATGTGAGACAGAGGCTGTGTTTTGACAGCTGGAACCATTTTCTCGCACCGACTCCTTTAACAGTTCCAGCTGTTCCTCCCATCTCAGTTCTGCTCTACGCAACTTGGATTGTAAATGGCCCACTGAACTATCTACTGTTGCTTTTACTCTATCTATTTCAGTAGAAACGGCGGCTACATTTTCCCCCACTCTCTCCATGTCACCACGTAAATGGTTGACATCCCGAGAGACTTGCGCAAGATCCGAACCAAGGACCTCAGATATCTCGCCTATCCTGTTTTCAGTGTGAGCCTCTAGTTCACTAATTTTATTCTCGGTTGCCTCAACTGACGACTTTAATTCTTGGCAGGATGCTGCTATCTTGGATTCCAGAGCTTCCGCTGAGGAATCGATCCTTGCCTCTAGCTCTGTCACATTTTGGAGCATCTCATGCCGGAAACTGGCAGTGATCTGCTCTTGAACAGCCTCTAACCTATCTAGCATGGTTCTGCTAGCGTTCTCCTGCCTACTTGCTAATTCCGATAACGCTCTCTCATGCGTCTTTTCTTGGTTTTCTAATTTGTGCGAAATTTCCAAAAGTGACTTTTCGTGATTCTTTTCCTGGTTCTCTAACTTGTTTGCAATTTCTAAAAGTGATTTCTCTTGTTTCCCTGAAATTTCTGAAATTTCTAATAATGTTCTCTCTTGCTTCTTTTCTTGGTTTTCTAACTTGCCAGAGATTTCTTTCAACATGCTAAAAAGTGACGCGAGACACGGGTCAGTAACAGCTGTGACTTGCGCTGAGGTGCTAGGAACCGGTTCCCTAACCTGCTCCGATTCATTAGCCCTCTCATTACTACCGGTACCTTCTCCAGGTGGAACTACTTCCTGGAGAGAGGTGTTTACATTTCCAACCGCATCGCTTCCGGTGTCCTGAGACTCCGATGGAAATTCTATTACTTGCGCAAACTGATCGTCAATGATGTTGTCGCCTACAAAGCCTTCCATCGCTCTAGCTTGTCTCCGCGTTAATACCATTAAGTGATTATGAACTCTAAATAAACAACTAGGTTCGCTAATATGCCTAAATTGAATTCGCTAAATGTTGTTCCCCTCCAAAAAGGTTTAAAATTTTGTAACACACTTCAATAAAATAAATGCTTATGACACAACAATAATAAACATATAAATAATAAACTTTCTGGATGGCAGCGCGACAACCTGAAAGAAAAAACACATCTACTGCTACCCGCGTCTGGCTTGCACTAAATATCGTAAAAACGTTGGGTATCTTTCATTTCTTGTGGCAACATACTTTACTCAACAGCGAAAATGAAAAAGAAAACAAGACTTTACTTTAATTCTCTTGCCACAACATTTAATATTAAAAGCAAAATTTAGCAAGGGACATTTCTAAAAACAAAACATACATCCAGGATGGTGTGTGTGTCGTGCCCCACGCGCAAGGCAGCCAATTTCTTTGTGAGTGGGAGGAAGGTGAGTTTGCATACTATGAATATATTACGAAAATCATTAATACTCAAAAATGCAAATGTGGGAGGAATCTTAATATTTAATCTGATAATTACGTTAAATTACTGCAACCTCCTGTCACAAAGTTAATTTACTAAAATTAGTCAGTCGGTAGAGTCTTAGATTGAATAAATTTAAAATTTTGAAAAAGATAAACAAGATTCCTGTTATGCATGAAACTCTGATTTACAGGTTACTATGGTTTTAACACCCATCCTGTATGCGAAAGACACCCAAAATACGCTCATCGTAATTACGATCCATGGATAGACCCAGCTTCTGGCCTGAAAAGCAAACAAGATAGACAAAAGGGTAACACATTACCTTGCGGCCAAACTGCACACAATAAAGAAGTCAACATTCCAGTGGAAATCCTGTTTTAATGCACCACTTCCGTAATTCCAGATGCACAAAAATATTATTACAAGAGCACTCGCGCGCGCGGTGTCGCTATGAGACCTGAAAAAAAATATTTCTTTTTAATATTTCTTTATCACACTTTGATTTGTTATCGTTCGTGCACTTTTGAAGTTAAGGCGCCACGCTCTTCTTGCTTGAAGTGTCTCTGCTTTCACTATTGAATGCACTTCCGGGTCGAGTTTCTTCCAATGTTGTGTACCATGCTCTTTTCCCTCCGATGGTGCTGCTAGGCTCGGTCAACCGTCATCCTTCTTCTGCCATTGGATTTCAGTAACATCAGTGGCGGTTCAAAAGCGTAGCCCTTGGTGCGATAAAACTAGAGAATATATTTGTTATTTGACGAAAGATCTCACTAGACTCTTATCATCGGACGCACTGACGTTCTCTTGCACAAAAACCCGCCTACTTAGTACAAGCAAATGGCTCAGTTCTTGTATTCAATGATGATTAAATAAACTATGCTATAAGATAGCATTGAAGATTGCCCACAGAATCCGGCATTGAGTTTTTCTTCACTATTGCTACTACTAGCTTTAGTTTGTACTATAAGTAGCGTAAACAAGTGATCCGGCGTGTGACGTAAAAATGGCAAAATTTACTACTGGTGCGAAGCACTTTACGAAATATAGGGTAAAGCATTGTCTCTTCCCACTAGTAAGTTGTGATACATGTAGCACTTTGTCTTATATCACTTTTATAGACTTTTTGTAAGAACACACTTCTGTAAATATTAGTGGTATCTCCTACTCTCCCATTCCACCACGAGAATTTTAGTTCAGAGTAAACGAGGAAATACCGTAGGTAAATTCACTATTGCTGCCCATTTCAAAGCACACACGCACTAAGTATATCTTTGTACTTAACGAACTATTATTGCTAACACATAGCTAAATGTAGGAAGAACTGCCACTCTCGTTGTCCCGAGTAATGTTATATCCTCCTGCGGTTCATTGTTTCTTTCAACTTCTGGGTCGGGCCAATCCACTATAGCCCGTTCCACTCGAATAGGGGTGAAGGTGCATCCCTCACCTGTGAGCTTCCAGTGACCTAGAAAACTCAAAATACTACACTTTTTCATGTTCTTTTCCACTTTGTAGTTCACTTCAATTGCATCGTTGAATGTCACTATGTGTGTTATATAGCTTAATAATCAAGCTTCCGTTTAGTATCTGTCACACACACACACGGTGCTGTATTTACACGCAATATTAACATAAACACCAACATAGTTCAAACTTCGTCACTTGACATCTTTACTTCGACACCTTGACAGGTGAAGCCACCTATCGGCGACACCAGGAAACTGTTTGAACAAGTGACATTGAATATGGTAAATTACAGAAACGGATGCATTGAAGGATTGTGTTTTCTGAGTTGATTAATGAAGTTAATTAAACAAATTAAATAAGCTATCCAAAATATAAACAAATTAAAATGACCCTAAACAAGGCTAAAGTAGCCTGACACATGATAATAAACATAATATAACTGATTGGAAGTTCGCTTCTCTTTTGCAACAGTATTGCATTCTCGGCTAGATTTAAAAAAAAAAAGAAAAAAACTAAGGTATGTGTTAGTCTCTCCGAATACCTTCCATAACCATTAACTAGGCCTAAAACTGGTATTAGTACAAGCCAATTTTACAAAACAAAATATATATATCGAGCTACATAAGTCTAATACTACGGGAACACCCAGAAAGTTTATTTACATAACATAACACATATTACTACTCAAATCATATCGGCGGAGCAGACGATAACTATATTTTGACAGAGACATCTAGCGGATGTCATGGAACCATTACAAACAACGTTCTAGACAGCTTCCCCTCTAGTTCAAGTGGACTCGTTAATAATTTTGAAATTGTCAACTTCTCTTTCTCTGAGAATGTTCCGTTGGCAAAAAGACGCTTGAAGAGTCTAACACGCTAAAAAGGGGTGTGTCTAAAAAAAATAACACCTCTTTGTATTCGGATTTCTCTCATAGACATGCTAAAAATTTTATGATTTTTAAGGCATTGTCTTCGTAGGAACTGTGTCTCGGTAGTGATAGTGTATGCTACTACCTATAACACCACTAGGAAATGAACCTTGCTATACATCTAAGCAAAATCTGAATCTCATAGGTTTTCTATCCTTATGCAGATGGTTATATTGATTTCAAAAATCTTCTACAACGTGGGAGGCCAATGCTCCGTTAAGCACGCATGCTTTCTTTAAGTTTTTTTTTTCTCTGTGAAGCTATCTCTGCTTCTATGCAAGCAAACTAGCATCTAAAATATAAATTTTGCTATGTTCTTCGAAGTTAATATTTATTAATATCAAATTCTCATTGCCTCACTCTGAAGTCCTGTCCTGTTGTTCGTTACTATTCAATTACATAACACAATAAACCATAAATATACATAAAAATATTAATAAAAGTTATGTGCTACCGCTTATAATTATGTAAATATCAATAATCTTTATATGCAAATTCCTAATTAAATTGAAATAATATTCATAATTTCACGAAAAATTTAAATATGTAAATCATCCTACAACACAGATCATGTGACGTTTACATGCTCGGGTTTGTATCCGAGGCGGAGGGCTCCCAGCGGGATTTAGAGCCCGCGACCACGCCCGCAGAAGGCCTTAAGCATTTTCATTTAAGGCCTTTAAGCATCTCTGGTACACGCCGGGATGGGGTACGAGATAGCATATGGGAAGGAAGTTGGTTAGGGCGTAGTTTTATAGGTACTATCACATTCTTTGATTGGTATGAGAGGAATAAAAGCTGGAAATCCTCAGTCAGGATGGTAGGCCGCTGGACGCGAACTTGCGACCTTCCGAATGCGAAGCCAGCACTTTACGAACTGCTCTACGGCCGCTCGCTAATTAATAGTTATATTGTTTATGTTAACACTGTTGACTAAGCTCCCCACCACTTTCTTTTCTTTCTTCCTTTCTTTTTCTTAAGATTGTGGGAAGTTGTAGGTCACTATCACAATTTTGGATAGCAAGCAAGATAGAATTAAATAAATCTGTGATCTGAAAGGATTATTCCTGTAAACAACTCATTTCTTTTTTGTTTAGATTTTTGAGTAGTCAGCGTGTGACATCATTAATCACAGCTATTCAAATTTCTATACAGAAATTATATTGTTTACAACGCTGATCCTTTCAGATCATAGAATTACTTAAATTCTGTCTTGCTTGCTTTCCAAAATGGTGATAGTGACCTAGAACTTCTCACAATCTTCAAAAAACGGAAAAGTTAATGGGGAGGAGCTTGGTCAACACCCTTAACCATATATGTTAGTGTTTTATACGTATCTGTAATATTATTATTAACCGAAATAATGATGGATTCTTCACATCATTTTATGTCAAAATAAATTTCTGTTATAATGTACATTATGTTTTTCCGGAACCGATTTAATCATGTGTAATCCATCTGCTGTTGTCGGCTGTGTACTCACCAGTAGATTGATAACATGTCACGAACTTGATCCCAGTAAAAGACTGTTCTTTAGCTTGTGAAACCGGTACTCGTGAAATGTGCTTTAGTGCATAGGCGTTTTCGTAGGAAATACGCAGGTTAACTACTGCTGTTTTTCTGAAATACTAATTATGACGAGTGTGGAAATTGTGCGTTAAAATACATTATTATTTTGTTTTGAAAAGTCATTATTATTTTTTATATAAGTGATTCAGTATTCCCACGCCATGTGATTAAACAAAATGTGTCTGTTGTAGGTCTGAATTCGACATTTGCCACGAACAGTTCCTGACACCAGTCGAAGTACCAGATACTGAAATTTCGTTGAGAACTGCAGCCAGGAAAGCAGCATTAACCCCACAAGGGTTCACACGTTGCGTGTGCAAGAAAGCATGTATTTCGAAAAGACGCTTGTGCAAGAAGAAAAGTTTTCTCTGCAACTCAAAATGCCATGATAGTTTACCTTGTGGTAACAAATAGAAACATTTCAGATGTTTTAGCAATAAAAACGATTTTCTTTGTATTTCATAATAAATATACAATATTACGTGAGTAGATTGGGTTTGGCACCACCGAATTGAATAAGTAGTAGTGGAATAGTAGTCTGTATTTTACCTTGTGCTAACATAAAAAAGCATTTCAGATATTTCTGCAAAACGGAAGTCTTTTCTGTGTATTTCTTAATAAATGAGTGTTTCTAAAGAATTGTATTTGAACGACAAGGATTCACATGTTATGCATGCAAGAGGGCTTATATTTCGCAAGGTACTGCAAAAACAAAGGATTTCTATGATATTGTGAGTGCCATAATACATTTTAGAAATAGATAGAAACATTTATGATGTTTCTGCAAAAGAAAAGTTATTTCTAAGTGCCTTAATAAATACATTTCTTCAGGTTTCACTAGTAATATTGTATTTTAATGAAAAAATAGTAAACTACACATTCTTAATAAGCGTTGTCAATTTTACAATTCACTAGTTATTACTGAGTTAGTACGAAAGGCTGACGAAACTAGTTTTAACTAGGGTATTCTGGTTTCAACAGATTTCGGGTTTTGACGGTAACACACACACACACACACACACACATATATATATATATATATATATATATATATATATATATATATATATATATATATATATATATATATATATATATATATATATATATATACTGTAATCAAAATATAATATACTCCAGTATTACAAGGGGATGCCAAATGACAGCAATATGAAAAGACACCAAATGGGTAGCGAGATAGATATATATTGCTGTGTCATTTAGGATAAATAATGATGTACAAAATCGTTCATCTAATATTCAAACAACACACAACAAAATATGCAGAGGGAGCGCAATGGCTCAGTGGTAAAGCGTTCACCTCCGGTGCTTGGGGTCCCTAATTCGATGCCAGTTTCTCGGGGTTCTCCCGTTTTCTCCATTTCACTGATTTTTCGTCATCACCGTCTCCTTTAGACTAACCGGCATAACCGTCTGACGTAAAACTTAAAGATTTCATTTCAAAATATGAAGAAATGTCCATGTGACCCTAAGTTACTAAATATATATATGCATGTGAGCAGTGTTCAATTCGATTATGATGTTGATAGTTTTAGAGTAGAAACAAGCAAATAGGAGGAAAGCTAAGTACCTTTCGTTAGTTATAAATAGTTTTTTGTGCATTTAGAGAATTAAACAAATATGCTGGATCAAATGCACGAGTGTATTATTCAGACTGATGCTGACCTAGCTGCTTCGCGGCTCTGTGAGTGGACCTACAGCTGCTTTTGGTTACCACGAATAGCTTATATTCTGATTCAAGGTAATTTTTTAAATCCCAGATTTATATAGTGTCAATGATATTATAAGTAAGCAGATACTAAACCGTACGGCAGTTGCATGTTGTAATTCGTATTATTTTCGTGTCACGTGGAAAAGTGAGAAGCTACTATGAGAAGACATATTTAAATACAACACATAATTCCCACTAAACGAGGCCAGAAGTAGTGAAATCTAGTATCATTTGCTATATTTCTTGCGTATGGCTACAATTACCAATATGTTGTGTAATTTATATTTAAGACATTGCTTTCCCCATTGTAGAATATTATCCTTTAATTAAAATTTATTTATCGCGTTAATTCATTAATAGAGTTTTTAAACTTACGTATAAAACATCTCCCCATTACAAGTTTATAAATTGTATGTGAGGTTCCATTGATATATCTCCTCCCGTCAAATAATAAAAACCTTTGATTACCGAGAAATAGTAACGTCTATATAGATGAACAAATATTAAAAAATATATGCGGACGGACTCAGGATAGGAGCATAAACTTAAACATAGGTTGAGGATCTTTTCACAGAGCTTATTGAGTTTATTGCTCTTCTTTTTGTAGTTCAGCATTCAGTAAATCGCCAGTATTGACAGGTAGGACAATAACATTAATAATTCCTAAATTTAAAAGACTTTCTACAGCTCGATATAAATATTTTGTACATCAAAGTTCTTGAGAATTATGAATTGAAACTGAATTATGAATTGAAAGTATCAATTAACATTTAATAACCTGATCTACCAGGACGAATTATTCGGATTGATATTCGCTAGAAAAGTTTGTTTATTAATATTGTCTTGACCTTTGTATCCAGAGTAATATACCATTACAATATAGTAGAACAGCTGATGAAAAGCTAAAATATGGCTGTTGGTAAGTCCTCTTTGTATGTGCTCTCGAGCTTAGGTGAATATTTCACTCTTCTTTAATATTCATTGCTGCATTTCAATAATAATATAGAGGATAGATGGTTCGATAAATCACATCTAAGCTCCCAGAACTAAATAAACACATTTATTTTTGTTTCAGTTTTTGCATAATGTTTCCTTGACACAACACAAATGTAGAAAGGAGCATATAATGAATAACATTTTATCAGCAAAACAATCTACTATATCGAAAGTTGAAAAATGCAGTTGGAAAAGGCGTGTTTAATGAAACTAAATGGAGCATTGTCAAAAATGCAAACCTGCATATAAAATTCTACATATATCAGTGCACACACTGGACATCAAATGCACTTTATCTCAGTTTTGAGCTTGATTTAATCTCTTTTAAACAATTATACGGCTTTATCTGTTATATTTCTGGCAGATTTGAGGAGAGTAACCAGTTAAATAATTCCAAATTATTTTATCATCGCAACGTTATCAAATGATAAATATTGTTATTGAGAACCTCAAAGTAGCTTTCTGTCAGTACTGATATGGAAGGGTTCATGCTCAGCAGATGAATTTAGGAACAATGTACCTATGATTACAACATACAGGAGATATGGGTTTTTGTACATTTCGGGTTGAAATAGCTCGAATGACGCAATGAGCAATCTTATCTTATGGTCCGAAAGACTTACATACGAAACGTATATGAATTGAGTTATTCAATATTTTCAAAGGAAAAAAACAATAATACAAGCAAAACATTGTGATAGGTATAGAAGTACAGATCTCGGGTATTTTTGTCGGTGCCACAGCGGATATCCAGACATTTTAGTTCCCTAGCACAAGATTCTGCATACCGTTTGTATAAAAGTATACAGACTGACAAGTAAAGGGACCAAATGGATGAATCAAGTTGTGGAATGAGAGATAGTTCACCTGATAGAGGATGAGAAAATATCTTAATGTGGAACAGTTATAGCGGCTGAGCGCCATAATAATCGGAAAGCAAGAGGGTCAAAGTTGGTGGAAGAAGGGCTATTCTATGTTATTCAAATACACCAAGTAAACTGTTAAATCGTAAAAATAATGAAATATAGACAATGTAAACGATGGCAGTTTTACATAATGCCAAAAGACGAATGGGCAGAGTACATCACGAACTTCCGCCGCCATCTTGAAATCCGCCTTTTTGAAATATGTGATTTTTTAAATCGAAAGATAGTCATGTGATGTATCAATTAGGACCAGCATGTTCTCAAAAATTCATTTAGGGACTCTATTGATCATTATCTGTATTTATTTGGAAGATTTCATATCATCTTTAGAGTTATTTACGAAAATCTAGGAGAATGACACTCGTATATTGAAAGTTTGGATTATCACGAAAACACATGTAAGTTAAACAATCCACAAGCCAAGAAAACTAACAGTGAAATTTGATATCCAAGATGTCATTGTAACATGTCATTGAGGTATATTGACCTCAAAGAAGATAAAGGGGAAATTCCCTTCAAGAATACGGAGTGTATATTATAGCCAAAATGGATTTCCCCCTTATTCCTCTTGTAATTCGCACACTGTCTACGAGGAGTAGCGAACACTATTTACGCAACGACTGTGGTAACAATAATATATCTTGTGATATCAGTATATCTAAGGAGTAGGTTACATTCTGTTGTTAGTTAACATGGGACATTGAATATTTCAAAATTTTACTTGAACATTTCTATAGTTTTATTGCATTATAAGCGTGTGGTGAGCTAATGTTGTACTTGTAGTTACAAATGGTTACTTTATTGATAAAAGCAAAAAAGGCTGACTCGAGCGAAATCTAACCCGACACCTTTCGCACGTTAGTCATTGATGCTTTTCACTCTGCCAAGCAGTTATTTGATAGCTTTATGCGCCGTATCATATAGGCTGCTAGTCGGAATATTTAAGAAGCTCTTTCTAATCTATTTCTTGTTATTGCACTCTCCCAGTTTGAAATATTAACGCTTTGAACGTAAACTACTACTTCCGGAAAAATCGCACCAAAGTTAATTTACCAAAATCTGTTTACTCCTTGTAAAAGTAAAAAGAATTCTAACACATTTGGATATTTATAATTGTAGATATAGCAATAGAGTCGTTCATTCTATGTGATCAAGCATGTGCCTCTCGCCCATCTCCAAAAAACTAATTTTTTCATGAAAGTGTATCCTATATTAGGGTACTTCAAAACCACAATTAATTATTTTTTACAACATACTATGGCGACACAGGGGCTTTCGCCATTTTGCGATTTTTCAATTTTAGGCACTTACGTTGTTTTGAATATCTCAGCTTCCAATTCTTCCACCTAATTGAACAATGCTGGGCGTCTCCAACTCGGGCAGAGCTAAAACTTTGATCTCTTAACATTTTTGGCTAAACCTCTTTAAGGGGTGAAATCATTGTCTACAGTAGCAACATTTCTGGAGGTTGAAAATATGTTTGCGAAAAGGAAACAATTGATGTAGACGTCTGAATTTGTGTGTGCATGCGGTCAAGAGACATACGTTAAGTCACAAGAATGTACAGGCCTGTAGCTTCTCCCAAATCCTTAAAAAATATAAAGTTGGGGAATTATGCCAATTTAGCATATTTCACTATTCAATATCTCCAATGGAACTGGATAGAAGAATCTGAAATTTTGGGAATAGTTAGCACTTTAGTATAAAAACAAAGCGCGTTTTGTGTTTTTGAGCAGAGAGAATCAAAGTAGGGGAAGGTCAGACACGTTGCAACAGGAGGTATGTTCCAATAGCCTTTTGTGCTTTAGCGTCGGCTCCACTATGCTGTATTGTGACGTGTTTCAACACGAAACGGAACTGGTCTCTCGTAATTAGTCTAACAACGGAATTCCAAAGGTGCAGTAGACGTAGCGGGCGAAAATTTGTTTTTGGTAGAGGTAAGATTTTTTTTTTTACTTTTGTCTTTCTTTACTACATCTTACACATATCTAACAACAGTAAGTAATATGTCATACCGAAATAGTATTACAAGTGAAGTATAATTACATTATATTTCTCTTCCCATGTTACCTTCTATTTAGTGGCGAGGAAAGTTCTTATGTAGAAACATGTCGAAGGGATAAATTGCAATATCTGTTGCAACACGCCCCATTGCATTGAAAAAGATATTTTTGCCGGTTCAGCAATTGTTATATGCACAATTGTTGCTGGCTATAAACAAAGAGTATTATGATTGTTGTTATAATTATTGTCATTATTATTATTATTATTATTATTATTATTATTATTATTATTATTTTATTATAGGACAACAGCGATGGCTTATTGGTTGCAGTGCCAAGTAGTAGTTGTTTCCCTTCATCTTCTCAGTTAGCACTTCAGATTGCAAGTCAAAGTGAGCATCATGGATCACATACAAATGAATCTAACAGGATAGTGCAGAATACTTAAGATGACCAAATACCAGGACCAAGTGGTCTTCCAGACAAACCTGGCTTCTCTCCTGAATATGTACCGTCCTACATCGCAACTCCTTTTTCGGCATCACTTTATCAGCTGATTTGTATTCTGTATATAGCAGCAATATAAAATATCAATATGACATATTGAAATACTTGTATATTTTTGTACTTTCAACCAAATCAAAAGGTCAGATAATCAGGAAGGGAAATGAATAAGTAAGATTTTTTTCAGTTTGCAACTTTTCAAGGTGATTGCCTACTGTGTTCACCAGCAGCAAATCAGCGTTCAGAACATGAAGTTTCTATGTTAATGTTAGAGGTAGGAAAGGAGCCGAAGGAACCGAAGCTTAAATAGAGGCATATTGAACAGAAAATCAAATCGGAAGAAGGCTGGAATCACGTGTAATAGGCTTGGTGGCTTACATAGATGTGGTTGCATACTCTTTACATTTAGAGCAGCGATGATGAGATCTTTATTTAAATTATATTGGCTATATTAACGATATGTAGTATTTAGTATTGTTAGTATTTATATATTTACATTTACATTGACATTGGTATTTAGTATTGTTATTAATTACATTTTCATTGACAGTATAAATGAAATTAAATGAAATCTTTAAGTTTTACGTCCCACGATAATGCGGGCTAGGCTAAAGGAGACAGATGATGAGAAATGAATGAAATAGTGGAAAGTGGGAGGAAACGGTAGAACACCGATAAAACCTACGCACACGGTGTCTTTCTACCACAAAGCTCACCTGGCTTGAGCTGGGATCGAACCATGGGCCCATGCACCAGAGGTGAAAGCTCTACCGCTGACCCATAGCGGCCCCATTTTTTTTTTTTTTTGAAAATATAAGTAGGAAATATTGCGTGCAGTACAGAATCATGTACAGAGGACAAAAAGCCTGATCATGTATAGAGGTGATGCCGGAAAAAGAGCTGTGATGTAGAAGAGAAAGGCTCTTTTAGAAAAATAAAACATATCGAATTATGCATCCTCTTGCATTGTTTGTTTAATATTTGGCCAAACATATCTTGAGGATGTGAACTGTAGCACCGTTTACATACTACGAGCCTTATGATGGTGGAGATAAACTACTGAAAAACGGAATAAAATTTTGTTTTGAAATGACTTGATATTAAACAGAAATAAGTTTATTTTATGTTTGTTTCAGTTACAACATCAAACGACTTTCTTGTAACTTAATCAATTAATTTTCCACTTCCCTGTAGGTATTTAAAAATCACTTCTTTACTAAAATAGACGTGAATAACGCTACTAATAACAGAACTGTATCTAGTTATTTTTCCTAGAAGAACAAGTATAATAACATCTAAAATAGATTATGAAACTTGAAGAAATAGTTATTCTTCTTACAGAATCTATTAGAATTACTAAAGAAAAATTCCCTAGCAAAGATCCCTCACTGCACAGAATTTCCTGTCTCGATAGATTAGGCAGAACAGGACTTCCCGTTCTGTTTAAAGATAAGATCATTGAAAATATTTTCTACAAAGTGCTGGAGGGCCTTAATGTAGAACGGGAATTAGGCAGAACAGGAAGACGCCGTTTCAGTTAGTTTGTTTGCAATCCTTGAAGAGTGATTGAGAAAGAATACTCCACCCGCCCTCTGGCAATTCATGTCCTGGTTATATGTGTCAAGGTGGTCTTTATATTTTCGACTTCTGATTTTATTCTCGTCATATAATGGTTCCATGTCAGACCCAAGCAACCCATGAGTAAAACTTGCTTAATTGAATAATACACATTAAAAGGTGCCAAAAGCGATATCAGGTTTCGAATGCATTTACAGCGCAGAATATGAGGCAAAGGTATCTAGTAAGTATGGAGAGACAATTGACAGTTAATACACATATATTATGAAGGTAATAAGAATTAAATGATTATAGATAAGTAGTAAATAACGTCAGATTATGGTTAAAACCAAACCGAGTAGATAATATAAAATCCGTGATAAGTGATATCACGAAAATATTGAGTAAAAAGCCGAGATGTTACTTCGGAACTGATAGCACGCACGCTTTTCTGGGGATTATTTGAACTACTTCCGTAGTGAATACTAGATAGCCAATTTTTCACTAAGTAGTGTTAGGCACATATATCACATTTTTACATTAAAGTGAACTTTTGTATTTTTGGCACTTAGCATGGATTTTATATTCAGTTTACATATCATATGACACTTCCCTGAACACAAAACGCAGGACTTTAAGATGGCAACCGTGATGATACTACTCACTAATAGATGTGATTCTACTTTAATCATTCCTATTCAAGATATGATATCACTTCTTCTAGCCGTTAGAAACGTACAACGTACTACGTATTTTGCTTACTATTGGATATTGTAAATCACTGAAAATTTGAGATCACTTGGGACACCATTTTATATTATTCATTTGCAGTTATTTTTCTCATGGGCTGCTATTGTATAATACGGAACCATTTTAGGATATGAGACTCAAAAAACCTAGATAATGAAAAGAAATTTAATTATAAAGTGCAAATAAACATAAGTTTCATAGCAAGTTTAAGCGCATATAGTGTAACGTTATGTAACTATATGCGTAATTGCGCAGTCTGATATCAAAGTATCACTTGTAGGCCTAAGAATTCAAGAAATATGTAGAACTCTATGTATACGAAGTATTACCACGGAAGTAATGTTTTATGTCGACTAATATATTCTTACCAAGATACGAAATAAAATTATTTTTTATTTTGTGGTTGTATTCCACTTCATTGTATTCTGTTTTTACTCATACGTATTTCAAACACTTTACACATTTCTATAGAACTCTTGAACTTCTATTATTACATTTCATTTCATTTAAATCCAATTCGACTAGCAGTAAAATACTGGATTTTCTTAGTTACTGTCTACCAAATTGTCCAATTACCTATGTAGAATATATAGAAATAATTTAAATAAGGCTTAAAATAAATTTTACCATATTTAACTTAAATAAATCATTAGTTATTCAACTATGAATATGTATCTCTTAGACCAGAAGTTATATATATTTTCTATGTATGATTTAAATGTTTCTACAGTATTTATGAGGAGGTTTCAAGAAGTGGCTATCATTATATTTAAAGCACGAAATATCCCAAAATTAGATTCTATCGTATCAGGTATATAATATATCAACTTCATACGCTTGAACTCGAAGATGATTTTACACATATATAGGCACCGTTATTAATGGTGAAGAACGTTACTCAATCATAGTAATTATATTTTTAAGTTCAGTATAGACCTCATGGTGCTAACACGCTCTGAAGAAAGATTGAAACGCGTCGAATATGTCGTTTATAGACATCTTGCATTATTTTTATCTACAGCTACCTACCTAACGAAACACAAAGTTTATCCTACTACGTTGCCGATATGTCTTAATTGTAAAAAGAAGAGACACACAAAAAATCTAATACTAAAATTAAAATTTAAATACTGGAAAATTTTAAATATTCTCAGATATTGTTTAAATTTAACTTATGCTTTTTAAAATACATCAATTTATCCAATAACTGAATATATTAACACCAGCTAATATTAAACATAAAGAATGTAAGCTGTATAAAAAGAAATGATATCTTCATTTGGTAAATTACTGTAATTATCCTTGTCTGAGGGACTCATTCATCGCATCATTTCGATATTTAACTCTAGTGGATAAGATAAACCAGAAAGAAAGTAGGTAATGAATGCATAATCTACTTGATTATTGTTGATATTACACAAATCAAAATATTAGAATAAGATAGATTATAATATCTGCAGGTATATTCTCAAACACAAAAGTAAAGATCCATTTATCACGTGGGTCGAAAGCATTCAACTAAAAGTAGACACATATGGTCCATCTCTGAAAGTAGGCATTAATGATATAACGATAATCTCACTCGTACAAAGTGCCCACGCTCTAATTTTGCTTTTCTATTAATTTGAGGATGCTGAGTCCAATGAAATTATTTTTAAGCATACGTCCATTGGGCATGATTAAAATACCTGAAATTTGGGGTATTACATTTGCGAGCACTCTTCGATTACTTTTTAAGGAAGCCCATGGTTAAGTATATAAATAGTTCCATTTGATTCAGTGTCCTCAAATTAGCATTAGGAAGTGTATTCAAGCGTAGACACTTTCAATATTAGTATAAACTGCACTTAAGGGTCTTAACTTTAAGGTATCTTTCTCGCGATCCCATGAACGGATATCCTTGAGAATTGTTCAATTTGATTCAGCATTCTCAAATTTGTGTATCAAGAGCAATTAGAAATTAACCCAAGCACCAATATTTTCTACTTACAGTATGATCTTTAGTTCTTTCAAAGAAAGAACAAAACCTTTCGTTAATTAAATTTTAATCAATATTTTATATTTTCTTTCATCACAGAAGAGGAAAAGCAAGGTTCAATTGAAGTTTCTCACCTCACAAGCCACATTTTGCCATCCTTAAAATTGATGTTTTATACCGGGACTTGCTTATCAAAACTAAAGAAAATAGACGGGAAACAAGAATGGCCGGTCACAGGGTTTGAATCTGGAACGTCCAACTAATTGAAGCTATTTTAAGTGCTGGACTCTTCTCTTGATACAATCAATGTTTCATAATGGCGTAAAGGAAAATTTACAAATCTAAATCACACGTCAAGATACTTTGTTGTAATTTCTGTGTAGGATAGTTTAAGAATATGAAGTGGAAATAAGGGTGGGGGGGAAACGTTAAAAAAATATATTATCATTTCTTACACAATTTTGTTCCCAGAAATGACTATGACTTTGCCTTCATTCTTGTATTTAGTTTCTTTATAACGTTACATTGGATAGTTATAAGAGATGAAAGCTGATAAATAACTTTATAATTCTTTATTTTAGTAGACTTCTACGATTTGATGTAATTAATAAAAAATAAAAGCACTACATCCTGACGTGAATGCCATAGATGCTGAAGCGATCGCTTCGCATGTACAAATAGATTTTCAGATGCTGAATACACTTGGCATTGCTAATATGTGAAGGCTAATCTACTTATAATTAAAATATGATATAAATATGACTTTCGATATAAATTATTGAAGCGTAAAGAAACTATGGAAATATAATTCAACATTTAAGTGACAATTTAAAAAGGAAACACGAACTCAACCAAACTTGTTCGATCTAAATAAACTTGGCATTAAGATACCATTTGATTTGTTATTCAAATATGTTAAACAACATGGTGGATGGGTTTTGGACACCGATTTATGAACTATTCTATTTAGGAAACTTTTTTGCGGACAAAAAGAGTTCAACCGAACTCGAGATACCTGGGTCAAACTTGGCATGCTGATAGACGTTGACCTGAGATACAAAATTGGAAAATATAGTCTACAGGGTTCTGGTTATGACGATACCCACTCTCAAGTATGGATTTTCATATTTTGAAGTTCAACAGTACTTGCCCGAATGTAATCAAACTTAGTATGTGTAGCAGATCAAAATTTACTATCATGTTTTTAGTATTTTTCACGAAGGTTATCTGTGTTGAAGCCGGAAATCGTAGGTTTTCACTACTTCCAGTTTCAATAGAAGTAGAGGTCAACGTGAATTTCTTTATTTCCACACTTTAAAATAATTCTAGCTTTTTAAATATATCTATCTCTACGGAAATCAATATTAAAACCGAAAATTTTAGTAGAAAATTGAGAGTGAAGATATAATAATTTTTTGAACGCTGAATCGATTGCAAAAAAATCGCTTGTCTTTATATTACACTTTTTGCTCTGTGGTACCTCATTAAAACCGAAAATGGAATATTTCTACATTTCTGGTGTGAAAGGAGTGTTAATAAACATTATGGAACTTATGCTTGGGACACGGAATCAATTCCAGAAAACCGATTCTTAAAAAAATCTTACAATTTTTGCTCTGATACATATCGGCAGACAAATGAATGGAATTAGTTGTTTTATAACGTTTTCTGTATTCATGTATGAAATAGTATAAAAATCTGAAAAAGTGAGAGTTTCTTTTATTCCATCTTTCATATAGCTTTGTAACACTGCGACTACGATGGAAGTTTTAAAACTTGAACACATTTATAATGGTATGATTGAGCAGGATCATACAATTGAGTACATTTAACAAGAGTTGCAAATACTATATTCTGACTTTAACTACTTAGATGCTGCTGTGCTTTCCGTGTATATAAGGACATATTCTTAAAGGACGCCGGAAGCTGGGCCGAACGCTGATCAACTAGATGATCAACCTTGTGTAAACGAGACCTTAAAATATGAGAACTTCAGAGTACAAGGGAATTAAACTCAATTACCAAAGTAATGAGAAAAAGAATCAAAGTTCGTATGGTTCATTAAACATTATACGTGGAAAAGTTTAAAATAATTTACAGTTATAAGAGTAATTAATAACATCTGGACGTGATTTTTTTAAACTCAAGAAGGCGCTTCAGATAGAGATCTTGAAGATTAATTATGAGCAAAAAGGGATTTGATTTCCTTGTGCCCGAACTTGAGATAGTTTTTGTGTTTTGCACATTTGCAGAGTTCGTTTTAACTACCAGTTTAAAATTTTGTTACATTTAATTGCGATTTGACTTAGAATTTTTCTATAATATTAGAGTGATTAATGCATTTATGTATACTCTTATGTATTTATGGTTAAAGAACTTTTATATAGTGCCCAATAGTGTTACTCTATCGCTCTTAAAAAGCTGTATTATGGATATATGATTAGAATACGCGGCTTTGTCATCGTACACCCTGGTTCGATTCCCGGTGGAAGCTAAGTGTTTCATACAGTCTCGGAGCTGAACGGGACCTTAACCTTCCAAACTAATTAGCCAGCTATCTATCTCTCTTAATCATCCATAGTGGTTAAATTAGGAATCCATCATACATACGGAAGTTTTGGACTAAAAGTCATACCTATTTGTATTGAAGATGTTAAATCTTTATTTTCGCCACATTAATAATGTATTCGTGATTAAGTGATCATCATCACCTCTCAACCACAATAACATTAACTCCAGCATTGATCCTGTCATGCCAGATGAACATCAAATCTGTATCATTTGTCTCTCTCGACCTTGGCACTTTATCCAAACACAGTAGTGTCCTTCCTACCAAAGATCGAACCAAAGGTTCTAAAATGATTTTTCGCAGCATAAATGGATGTGCTGATTACAGAGTACTGTACTGTACTTTACAGAAAAAGAGTACCGTATTATCAAAAATATTTCAAGTTGCCTATAGACCTCATGCCTTGAGTGCTTTGGAAAAATGGCAAAAATGGGTCAATAACGTCACGTATAGACCTCATGCAACTATTTATATACATCCATCTTCAAAGTATTTCATGGGCTTTTGTAACACGAAGTTTAGTATTTTATTTCATTACACAGAAGTGATGCGAATTGAAGATGAGACAGATAAGAAAAAAATTAAAATCTTTTCAACTTTCTTCAGTTACACAGTATTGAAATACTGTTGAAATTTGGTAAGTCTGATGCTACAGCCATGAAACGCTATGTACAGCCATATGAATCACGTTCACCTGGGTGACAAGTGGCAGCGCATCGTTTCTCTGGCGCCATTATTTCTGGCTTTCTGCATCGGAATATGCTACCTCTTAATTCAGGTACCTCCTCGATTGCCTAATGATGCTAGATTACTACCAGAAAACTTTAGTGCTCGATGCAATTTTAACCAGGAATCATTCACATCGACATCGCACATGCTAATATTGCAGTTAGACCAGATCTAAATAATAATAATTTTTAACAAATTGAAACATCAACTTCCTTTTTTAGTGGTCTCTATTCATACACGAAGATGATAAAATTTTGATGCCTACGGTGACGAAAACGTTGAAAAAATTTAGGAATGCAGTATATAATACTGAAATCTTATTTAGGGTTAAGAACAGTTTGTGAGAAGTAAACTTTCCTTTAACCCTAGAATGGTCGGGCTGGTTATATGAGACCCATCTATTTATATTTTAAATAAAATTTTCAACTTAAAGTTAGAAGTTTGGGTTGTAACTTCCTATATCTTCCTAAAACGACCGATAAGAGACGCTAGTGTTGCAAACCAGTTTGATTTATTGTTAGTTTGCTTTTAATAGAGCTCTAAACCTTGCGTGGGTCTGTCAGACCCAGCCCGACCGTTCACGTAACTGTTTTACCAGTGTTAAGAATCTTTTAGGAAGATTACTTTTTTATTAAGAGTGCCTATTCGACATTTTTTGAGTGTGTATATACGAACAATATTTTAGTTGCGATTTTGAGAAACTTTAGAACATAATCGAACGAGAAACAGTTTCTGCGAGTAAAATTCATAGAATTTTATATGATGATGAAAGAGAAATGGATGATTCCGATTCAGATCCTGATTATGAAGTTTTTAGTGACCATGAGAGTAACAGTGAGTGTTTTGAAGAAGAGGATACGAGTGAATAATTTTTATCTACTGGCGCTGCTGATAAAACTCCACCCAATCCGACATTAGATAACAATCCTGCCAACAATGAAAACTAAAAAAAAACTTTACCCTCTGACATTCAGTACAATTCAACTTAGGCGGTGCCTTAGGTTATGTTAAATAAACTTATAAGTTTCCTTTATAACATTATTTATCAATAGCAACATGTAAGCAAGTATTCCTATATATATAATTTTCTAATAAAAAGCTCATATAATTTACTAACAAAAATGTTGTAAACAATTAGAAATACGTCTTTGAAAATAAGCGAAAACTTCAGTTTTGAGGTGAAATGCTTTTCTCTGCTTTAGAAATACTTGTAATTACATAAAAGTATGTTTCCATTAAAAAATATTGATTGCAAATTAAATATGCAGTTTTATGTTGTTGGGTCTCTCAGACCCAGCTCGACCGTTTATGAAACTTTTTTTCCGCCCGATCGTTGTAGGGTTAAACATCTTATTTAAAGCTTGTTATTCGTGAAATATTATTTGTATAGAAGAGTCTCTACATGGCTAGATAAAAGAGTCACAAATTGACAAATGAAACATATTACATAAAAGCGAAATCAATTTCGGTATCGCTGTACTTAATGGGGGAGAAATTAGGCCGACTCAGTCTTCTGCCTACGCTATTTATACAGATTGATCATAAACTTGTTATTCTCATTTATCTAACTGGATATATACAGTTATTATTTTATTAGCTTACTATGCCATTTCATACCTATTTGAGAGTGATCTTATTTCTTCTTTCTCCATTTTTATTTTCGAATGGCGAAAAGATTGATTGATTGCTATTTGTGCCCGTCACGAACGACGATAGGAGAGAACAAAGTATGGTGATCGTGAAAAAATCTAATTCGAGATTTGACTTTTTCAGAAAAAAAAAACAACTAAGACGAATATTCTTATATCATTAATATGCTTAGTCATTAATATACTATAATGTTGTACTAATCACTCATCCCAATGTGTTTAAAAAGATAGTTTTCTTTTTGTTGTTAATACTTGCTAAGTATTGGTCATTTAAAGTTCGCATGCGGTGGTTTCTTTTGAGGCTGTGTTTTCTTCGCACGAGGTCTTGCAAAACCATTTTTTTCGTATTTCACAAATGTTTCAGTAATAACTGAGTATAACACGTTTTTGTTTAAGAAATCAGAGCGAGAAAGGTCAGGAGAGTGGCCCATACATTATATTTACACACATAAAAGCGAAGTCAAGAAACAGGCATCCTAAAATAATTTTTTCTTAATTTTCCTATGAAAGGTTTATTAGTACTGTATATTTCCTATAACTTGTGATTCAATTTTGCTGAGTATTAAAAACATATTTCGCCTTACAGCAACAAGAATAATAATAATAATAATAATAATAATAATAATAATAATAATAATAATAATAATAATAATAATAATAATAATAATAATAATAATAATAATAATAATAATCTGTTTCGTTTAATATGCGATGCAGACACAAAAGCTTTAGCACTCTGTCTAGCCATGACAGAGTTCACCACAAACTATGAATGAGACGTAAAAGACGCTGTAGACTATATTTTCCAATTTTGTATCTCAGGTCAACGTCTATCAGCATGCCAAGTTTGACCCAGGTATCTCGAATTCGGCTGAACTCTTTTTGTCCGTAAAAAAGTTTCCTAAATAGAATAGTTCATAAATCGGAGTCCAAAAGCCCACACACCATGTTGTTTAACAGATTTGAATAACAAATCAAATGGTATCTCAATGCTAAGTTTATTTGGATCGGACAAGTTTGGTTGAGTTCGTGTTTCCTTTTTAAAAAGTCACTTAAAACGTTGAATTATATTTTCATAGTTTCTTTACATTCCAGTAATTTATATCAAAGGTCATATTTATATCATATTTTAATTATAAGAAAATTAGCCTTCACATATTAGCAATGCCATCCCTTTGGTTATCTTATGGTACAATTTGTACCATACGGGTGTTTCATGGTACATTGCAATATAACTCTCCTATTTGAGTTTTTCGTCCGTTTTCTTTTCAAGTCTAGAAGCGTTGTAGAATACGTTACGTATGGTGTCACACCTTTCTGCGTGCAGACATAGGAGGTGATGACATCATGATTTTAAAATATATATTTTCTCTTATGAAGCCTATTTTCATTGTTTTTTGGTGGGCTTATTTTTGCACTAGAAGAATGCAAATTTGAACAAACATTCAGTCCACCGAGTAGTATTTAGCAGATTTTTTCTCAGATTTCTGCGTTAAAACAGGGGGGATCCAGACGGGAAAATTGTGAAAAAGGTATATTTTTACCCAAAAATCATTTTCTTCGGGATTTTCCCACCTTAGATACATGATGGAGACACGTGAGTTATACCGTCTGAAAGACCGTTCTATTCTAAAGAGAATGATGGGCGTAACATGACCCTAAAACAATTAACAATGTCTCAGGAAAATTTTACAAAATATCCTTCTGTATACGGGAATATGGTACAATGTTGGAATATATATTTTTGGCGGGCTTACTTTTGTATCTAGAGGATTTAAATCATGCACAAACATTCAGCCTACGTAGTAGTATTTATCAGATTTTTTTAGATCTCTGCGATAAAACAGAGGTGATCCAGAGGGGCTAAACTTGAAAAAAGGGATATTTAGAAAAAATATCCCTTTTTCCGGATTTTCCAGTCTTAGATACATGATGGAGACACGTGAGTCACACCGCCTGAAAGGCAGTTCTATTCTAAAGAAAATGATGGGCGAAACCTGATCCTAGTGTAATTAGGGATGTGTCAGGGAATTTTTTATCAAAATATACTTCTGTATGGGGGAATATGGGGCATTGTCGGTATATATATATTTTTGGCGGGCTTATTTTTGCACCTAGAAGATTGAAATTGTGCACAAACATTCAGTCCATCGAGTAATATCTAACATTTTTTAGATTTATGCGTTAAAACAGGGTGGTCCAGAGGGGCTAAACTTGAAAAAAGGGATATTTAGAAAAAATATCCCTTTTTCCGGATTTTCCAGTCTTAGATACATGATGGAGACACGTGAGTCACACCGCCTGAAAGGCAGTTCTATTCTAAAGAAAATGATGGGCGAAACCTGATCCTAGTGTAATTAGGGATGTGTCAGGGAATTTTTTATCAAAATATACTTCTGTATGGGGGAATATGGGGCATTGTCGGTATATATATATTTTTGGTGGGCTTATTTTTGCACCTAGAAGATTGAAATTGTGCACAAACATTCAGTCCATCGAGTAATATCTAACATTTTTTAGATTTATGCGTTAAAACAGGGGGGTCCAGAGGTGCTAAAACTTGAAAAAGAGATATTTTGACCAAAACATTCCCTTTTTTCAGGATTTTCCCACCTTAGATACATGATGGAGACACGTGAATATTGCCGCTTCAAAGGCAATTCTATTCTGAAGAGAATGATTGGCGGAGTATGGTTTTACGATAAATAGAGATGTCTCAGGATTTTTTTTTTACCTGAGATCATGGTGTTTTGCGGTAATTTGGGGGCATTGTGGGAATTCTTGATAAAGTTTCTCCCGCCCTTAGTATTCAAGATAGAAACTTCAGTATACCAAGCACTCTTTACCGAATTTCTTTTTAGTTCTCTACGTTTACACAGGGCCGTTCCAAAGGCGCCCAAAATATGAAAAAAAAATTATCTCCTAAATTTGCCATTTGACATCATTTTGACCTCTCCCAGTATATGGTATGAGCACTCAAGTGGTATCATTTGCAAACTAGGTCCACTCTGAGGAGAATGAGGTATGCACCATGATTCTAGAGTAAAGAGTGACGATGCAGTAGCTGCTTAACTGAAAGTCTAAAAGATACCCAAAAAAACGCCGGATCCCGAAAAGGCGGTCTATTTGTACAATATCTGAGAATATTTAAAATTGTCCAGTATTTAAATGTTAATTTTTGTATTAGATTTTTTTTGTTCCTCTTCTTTTTACAATTAAAGACATGTCGGCAACATAGTAGGATAAACTTTCTGTTTCGTTAGGTAGATAGCTGTAGATAAAAATAATAAAGATGTCTATAAAGGACATTTTCGACGCGTTTCAACTTATTTTCAGAGCGTGTTTGCAGCATGAAGTCTATACTGAAGTAAAAAATATAATTATTATGATTGACTAACGTTCTTCACCTGTAATGACCATGCCTATATATGTGTAAAATCATCTTCGAGTTCAAGCGTATGAAGTTGATATATTATATACATGATAGAATAGAATCAAAGTTGGAGATATTTTGTGCTTTAAATATAATGATAGCCATTTCTTGAAACCTCCTCATAAATATGGTCGAAACATTTAAATCATACATAGAAAATATATATAACTTCTGGTCTAAGAGATACATATTCGTAGTTGAATAACTCAAGTTTTGTTTAATATAAATATGGTAATATTTATTTTAAGCCTTATTTAAATTATTTCTATATATTCTACATAGGTAACAGGACAATTTAATATACAGTAACTAAGAAAATCCAGTATTTTACTGCTAGTCGAATTGGATTTAAATGAAATGAAATCTAATAATAGAAGTTGAAGAGTTCTGTGGAAATGTGTAATATATTTAAAATACGTATGAGTAAAAACAGAACACAATAAAGTGGAATACAACCACAAATTAAAAACTAATTTTACTTCGTATCTTGGTAAGAATATATTAGTCCACACAAAACATTACTTCCGTAGTAATACCTCGTCCACTTAGAGTTCTACATATTTGTTGAGTTCTTAGGCCTACAAGTGCTAGTTTGATATCAGACTGTGCAATTACGCATATGGTTACGTAACGTTACAGTATATGTGCGTAAACTTCCTATGAAACTTATGTTTATTTGCATTTTATAATTCACTTTTCTTTTCAATATCTGGAAGAGTTTCACTATTTAGAAGAAAGGAAGAGATAAGTTGTGTTGATGTGGCAATTGAGTGTAAAGAAATTCGATCGAAGATAGGATTGATAAGATAATCGGTCGGAGATTGGAAGTTGAAAACACCCGTTTGGGATCCCACGTTGTATATCGACGTCCCACATATTCTTGGTGCTAGACAGGACGCTAAGCTGCAAATCAACGATCCTACTCAGAGTGGAATGAAAAGTTTAAAAAAACAAGCTCTTCGCAGAAAATGGAGCGGTATGCTTCTGAGTAAATGTCGAAGATTAATAGCGGTTTCAAATAAAAATATATAATAATAATAATAATAATAATAATAATAATAATAATAATAATAATAATAATAATAATAATATAATAATAATAAACTAAAGATGTTTGTCCCTAAGAGATAGGTGTTGCATAGGGCCGAAGATCCGACAGGACACTAATTTGCTTGAACGAATTTCCGGTGCGTCCAGCGTACTTTAAGTCTTGCTATTTTGACTGAAGTTTCATGTTATATTAAGTTGCCAATAACTGACATGTTTTCTTTTTTTTCCTATCATTCAGTTGGCAAGTTTGTTTCAGAGACATGAAACGATTTCGCGCTTTGAAAACATTGTAGACTTATCTTCCAGAGAAAATCGAATGTGCTAGAAATAATTAAGGAAATTGTAAAGTAGAGTGGAAATATGAATATCAAAGTTTAACGAAGATTTCCTGCTGATGTTCCTGCATGATAAGTATACTTGGACAGCTATTAACAATAGAATAGAAAAGAAGGTGATACAGACATTATTTATTGGAATCAATCTCATCAAATAAATAAATAAATAAATAAATATACACGTAAGAAAAGTACTATATACGAGGCAGAAGGTATATTCTAACGACTAAGATTAAACAGAAGGTGTACGGCATATACAGCTACAGCCCTATATGTAAGTACATGAAAAAGTCAAGACTTTATTATTATTATTATTATTATTATTATTATTATTATTATTATTATTATTATTATTATTATTATTACTATAGCCATGTACAACATTTGCTAAAGATTGTTTTAAGCTCTGAATGGTGCTTCAAATAGAGATTTTATATACGAAATATATCCAAAATAAGAAGAAAAAGACTTGATTTCCTCGTGCACTGAACGCATTATACTGAAGAATTGTTGTTCAACGTAAGTTGCTTCTAAACAAAAGCTTTACTTCGACCTTATTATACACTAGTTGAATGAGATAAATCATATACTGCAAGGCATAAAATGTATTGTTACATGTTCTTCATCGTATTTAAGAACTGGAAACCATTCTAACAATCTCTTGACATACTAGTAATAAAATAAGATATAAATTTATGGCATTGATTGAAACAAATTCCGAATATATTAAACAGCATCCTCCTTGTCCTCGTGCAAGTAACTCGAATACAATTGTATACACCACCATCCTGGTCATACTTCTGTATTTTTGTAGAACGTTTCTGTCAGCTTCTAACTCTCCCCTTTCTTCTCACTCTTTCGTCACTCACCGGGGATAAAAATGTTAGAGTCAAACACTTTTAAATGGATATACTAGCAAACAGTAACAGCACCAGAGGGGATAGGAAGGGCGACTGCACCACGCCCCTCATACTTACACCTATTCTACGGCTGATTTCTCAGATACGTATTGTAATGTAGGTATAGAAGTATACAATATCCTTTTTGGTATTTAGAAAAGTAACTAACACCCTCAAACTTCTTTGTTTTACTGACCCCTCCCCTAAAAAAAGAAGTACAAAAAATAAAGAGCAAGCATGCGTCGTCACTGTTTGTAACTACACTATTATGGAAGTATACTGCAACAACTTGAAAACAATGTAAGAAGATAGAAGAGCCACAAAAATAAATGGGCTTATCCATGTTAAGAAATTGAAATTCTCTGCTGTATGCTCAATATTACAGCATACACTCGTCTTCCAGAAACGTAAACTGTACTTTCTCGTTCAGTTTTATATATATGTATATTTGAAACAAATTTGCGCTGGAGAGTACATACTTATCATTTACTCAAACACGTTGCAAGCATATTTGTGGTTAAAAATAAGTGGTTGCACAATCATGTAACATATAGAAGTAGTGTAGTCCAGGAGAAGAGAGAGGGACGATTTTCTTGATGACATATTAGACGAGAAAAAGTTCTTCCGATATGAAAAAGGTAAATTTTTTGAGACGAAAAACATTTTAACGACTCCACTTCGACTCGAGACTCTCCTAAATCGCTTGTCATGGGCAGTACCTTGTAGCAACAGCAACGCCTGGATCGATCTAGGGAAAAAATGTAGAAACTTCAAGTATTAATATCAGGCATCTTCTATATCTTCCTCTAGTTCAAATGCAACGTTCTACTACTACTACTACTACTACTACTACTACTACTACTACTACTACTACTACTACTACTAATAATAATAATAATAATAATAATAGTACACTGCCTCCACAGGAACTCTTCCTTTTTAGCCATATGGTTAACTTACACGCCTTTGGCACGGAATTTCCTAGTTCGATTTTTGGTAAGAGCTCATCTGGTTTGAGTACCACAATAAGCTATGGATCCACGTTTTATATAACATTGTTGCTAAAATGAGTCGGTAAACTTTAATCCAACCTCGGAAGTTAAAAATGTTTCTACCATGTAATTTCAGGATTCATTTTCACACACTTCGAGATACTGACACTTTTTTTTTATTTAAGATAAGGATTTTTGTCATCACATTTGTTTCTTGAGTATAAGCGTCGATTTTTGTTATACTTCCAAACTATGCTTAGCGTAAGTGTCGGAAGACTTACAGAACAACTTTCTCCGTCTGACCGTCTGTGGACAGGAATCAGAGCAACAACAGTGAGATATCAAGGTGCGCTTTCTCGAAATCGAATCTGTGTCCTATCAGTACTATCTTCTCCATTAACCCTCCATTCAGCTAGTACAAATTAATCATTCTATGTTTCAACGTTTATCACCATAGAACGAAAACGGGCAACATACAATAACTATCTCAAACCACAAGAGGTTCCAAGTTACTATTACTTCCGATTTCAATACTAATTTCCACAGAGAAAAAAATGTTAGGAGATATCGAGATGCGGTTTTCTGGATCGATTTATTGTCCAAAGAATGGATCTCACCTTCTTCATTAAAACACTATTCAAAACGCAAGTGGTTCTAATAATCATTTCCGGTTTCAAAATTTATAGTTATACAACAAAGTGGTAATAGATGAAGTTGTAATAGCGGTATATGGTGTTCTGCTATAGATTCAGTGTCACCGTAAATTATATATTCTCAACCCGCAACAATACCAAAAACGGAAGCGATTCAAATTTACTATGACTTCTGGTTTGAGTACTGATTTTCATAGGTCAAAAACTGTAACAGATATGAAGATGCTTTTTGTTGCAATTGACTCATCGTCCCTATCTCCTTCATTAACTATGTATTCAAACCAAAAGTGATTCAAATTAACCACTTCTAGTTTGAACATTGATCGCCATAGAATAAAAAGGAAACGACGTCTATGTAGCGTCAAACTGTTTACTGCAAACAATTCCGGGCGTCAAAATATCATATCTTCATAGCCCAAACATTACCAAAGATGGAATTTACTACTACTTTCTGTTGCAATACTGATTTCCGTACAGGAAGAATGATAAGTGATATCGAAATCCAGAGTTCTGCAACCGATTCACCTCAACAAAATATGTTCTATGTTCTACATGAACTGCCCATTCAACTCGAAAGTGTGGGGGCGGGTTGGCTCAGTGGTAGACCTTTCACCTCCGGTGCTTGGGGTCCCTGGTTCATTCCCAGCTCGCGCCATGTGGACTTTGTGGTGAACAAACACTGTGCTCTTGAGTTTTCTCGATTCTCCAACTTCCTCCCACTTTCTTCATTCATTTCTCATTATCACCGGCGCATGCGTGGGACGTAAAACTTAAAGATTTCATTTAAGTTTTTCAATCCTAAAGTGGTTCAAATTAACGATTTCCAGTTTCAACCTTTACCAAAACAGTAAAGCACAGCTACTAATGACTTTTTGCTATATGTTCAGTGTCGAAGGAATATATTCTATCTGTGATTGTATTAATTAATATATTAAGAACAGTAGTTAGAGATGTACAACTCCAAGTTTGAGTACTCAATTCCTAGAGTATGGAAGTCTATCGCACTTTCGCACTATTAAACGAAACTCACTTACTACTGTTTTCAGTGGGTGCTCATCTGCGTTTTTTAAGAAGAGTTACAACGTTTTTCATTCTAATTTTTCATCAGATTCAATAGATTAGTGGTTATCAATCTAAGGTTTAACTTTGAGATGCATGAAAGACTATCAAGGGAGGGACACGGTCCTCTGAAATCAAATGAACTGTGAAATTAGTTTCAAACTGAAAAGTCATTAATTTTTTATAGCACAATTACGTATTTTTATTGAACTTCGACTGAGCATTAAACTTTTGTTTTCCCATATTAAATGTGTAAGCAGCATTGGTCATTGTCTTAACTTAACTTATAAAATTGTAACCCTAAATTAGATCAATTCTACTCACAGCTGAAGCTCATTTTATATTACCTAACTATTTTATTGGTATACAAATGTAACATTCGATATTAATTTCAACGCAGAAATCCAACTTTTGCTAAGTACTAATCAAGAATCTCAAATGGACGCTGAATTCTGGAACATCCACGTATTGACGCCTTTGGTCTCGAGTCGAACATTTCGTGTTAATGCAAATATGAATTAAGAATTTTTCATACCGACAGTTTCGGGTTGTGATAGAATGTATCCTTCTATAGCAATCACTTTCAACTGGATGCTTTGCGACGTCACAGTTTGTAGCTCGTGTTCCCAGCAAACCACAAGTAGAAATCAAGAAAGCAGCAATCTTACTCTTGATGAAAGACAGTCAAACAAGACAAAGTCGATGGTTTTGCAGATGCACTGTTCGTGTATTCGTGATTAATCGAATACTGCCAATTTTTTCTATTTAATTTCATCTGCATCATTCCCTCTGTTTGTAAGGGGAACACGGTGGCTCAATAATAGAGCGCTTTCTTCTGGTGCGAGGGGGCCTTGGTTCGATCCACGGCCATGTAAGTTTTTGGCGAACAAAACCATTTCTGTGTTTTTTCGGGGTACTTCCGTTTCCTTCCAATTCTCATTTACCCAATTCTTCCATCATCATTTACTTGACTTAATCATGGTCGCCCTTAGCCTAACGGGCATAATCATGAAATGTTAAACTGAAAATTTTCCTTCCATTTTTTTGACTTGCGCTCATTCTCTCTCTTCTAGTTCTGACCTTCAACGCTTCCTCCTATTGTATATAGGCGAGTTGTAAATGATTATTCTGTAGGGATAATACTAATATGATTTTCACGAGATAATTAAACATCTTAAAAAGATTTTGCTTAATGTATTTATATAATTTGAGTCTAATGGATATACAAACGCTAATATGGACCTAACCGCTGTAACAATTCCTAAAATTCTTACCAGATACACTTTTCCCGAGAGATTTCTTTCTTTATTTCTTTCTTATATTTGCTCTAGGCGGTAAATGTGAAACTATATATATTCGGTTAAAAATGTTAATGTATCTTTCTGACATTACTTGTAATAATAAATAAAACGACCAAAATGCAAGATTTATTCGGTGAAAATTTGAAGAAATGCGGTCGGCTATTAAGGAAGCTACGGCAAGAAGCATGTACACTACGCATCAAAGAAATTGCGACACCTAGCGCCGTGCAGTTAGGCCACCAAATATACACCTCTTTAACCCATAGTCATCTCAGATAAAGAAACCCCCTCTCTCTCCTCCTCTCTTCTTTCCCATACTAAAATTATCTAACAACATGAGCGCAATTTCAATTTCAAACTGCACATATATTAAGTTCGATAAAATGAAATAAAACGGAAACGAAACAAGATTCATAGATTGATGTAGATGATGTTCAATGAAACTGAAATACACACAATGAAAAATTGAAACCAATGAATGTCCATTACACAGAGATTCAGAAATGAGAGAGAGAGAGAAAGAGAGAGAGAGAGAGAGAGAGAGAGAAGATGAGAGGAGAAGAAGAAAAAAGATAGGAAGAAAGGATATAATTCTGGAATCCAAACGTAGTAAGAAAATAACCTAATAATATAAAACTCAGTTTCCAGAAATTCAACAGTAATATAGGAATGACGTCTGCTTCATATATCTTTGCAGAACTACTCGAATATATAGATACTGCTATAAACATTCATTATGCCACTTTCATAATGGATAGCATACTCAATTTCCAGTAGAACTGTATATTCAGATACACATATAGTATAATGTCAAAAGTCTAACAAGCATGCGTTCGTTCTGCGTGGTTCGATTCCAAATTCGGTAGTGATCATTTCTGTACTGACCAAAAAAAAACATTCTTATACCCAGTAGATAGCGTTGGTCATATCCTCCATTTCAGACTACTAATGCAAACTTAACAATTACCCAAAAAAATCGAAACGAAAAGAAAAAGAAAAAAGAGAGAAAACTGAAGAGTGCTATTTTATTGTTAAATTTCTATCAGAAATACCCTATACTAAAAGTCCAAACTGTATCATAATGAAAAGTTACAAATGTTCGAAGGGAAAATTTATGTTCCTAAAATTTGTAGCATGTTTTAAATTTCAACGTGAATTATAGGATGGAAACAAATTTTGTGTGGAACTAGTATAAACAACATTTTCTTTTCAAATAACAAACAAGGTTACCATTTGCTATTCTATCTCCGAGGATATATCTGTTCCGAACACTCAGCATTGATTTCATCTCTTCGGAACATAAGGTAATTTGTACAGATAGAATGAACACGCTAAGAGCTCAAATGGATCATCGTGTCTGTCGAATGATGTAGACCACCATTCGGACGAGGATTCAAATCCGAAGTGAACCGGTAGTTCGACTGGGACTAAGAGGATAAGAAGAGATTTTATTTATTCCCTTGCGCTTAAACAGTATTTTTCTCAGAGATGACCATGACTGGAGATGTTATCTCCTGAGCACAAAAAACACGACGCCGAAGTTCCCAGTTAATTAGATTCTCCAGACCATGTATATCGCTGCATTTTAACATTGGAACATGAAGTGCTTGTGCACGTGAGAGAGAGAGGGGGGAAGTGAAAGATTCAAAGATAGGATAGGGAAACGTCAAGAAATAGAGAGGGGGACAAATATAAATATGAAACATACTTATCATTGCAATGTATGATGTAGAACGCACAAACTTTTTACGCGAACTATCTCCAGTGATGCTTTGTAAGTTCTCCATCACAAGAAGTGTCTCTATTTGTAGCAACTATTTTAAGCGATGAAATCATATTACCTAATGGGGAATCGAACCAAGATTTTTATTTGGAAATCTAGCACGCTAAGACTACACCATCGATCGCTTAAGCCAAACCCTCTTTAACAAATGGTGTAGTGTTTCTTTCTGAGAACGAGAACACAAAAAGTGTATACTGCAGATCAATGATGTCTTTGGAATGTCGTGGTAATTCCCTTACCCTTTCCCAACCAAAGTGTATACTGCAGATCAATGATATCTTTGAAATGTCCTGGTAATTCTCTTACACTTTCCGAACCAACATTCGCAAATCGTTTCTATCATGCTACAGGTGTGTGCTTCCACATTGTTATGCATTGCTTGTCCAGTATGATAAGTTGATTCTTCACAATCACTGTAAAAATAACTTAAGCGTGAACATTATTTGAACCTATGTTAGATTATTAATAAGGCCATTACGTTGCCCCTACACTATCATGCCGCCTGAAATTACAAAGTAATACTTAGCTCTGATCTTTGGAACGAACTGGCTTCCTCCTATTACATCATTTGCACCAAAGTGCACAACGAAATTCATTTTTTCGATAGGCTAAAGAGAAATAGTGCCCACTAATAAAAGAAAAACATACAATACAGGATAAATATAGAAACAAAACTTATTTTCAGTAATTTCACCGTGCAAGTTCAAAAGTTCGCAATAAATAATAATAATAATAATAATAATAATAATAATAATAATAATAATAATAATAATAATAATAATAATAATAATAATAATAATAATAATAATACAATAACCCATATTATAAAATTGAAAGCAAGTATGTTTGTGGCTCCTAATCTCTTGAACCACCCAATCGATCTCGGTCAAATTTTCAACATTGATAATGTTCGGGGCTGGGTAGCTCTTTTATCATTTCATTTTAAGGTTGAACTTAGGGGAAGGAGGAGGGAAGGAGAGTTGATATATAAAAATGGATAAAACGTAATAACCCTTGAACCACCAGTCCGATCCCTATCAAACCTTCAACATAGATCTGGGATAACTTTTATGATTTCAGTTGACGGTGCAACGTAGGGCTCGGATATATATATATATATATATATATATATATATATATATATATATATATATATATATATATATATATATGTGTGTGTGTGTGTGTGTGTGTGTGTAAAAATGAAAATGAAAGTGACTGTCTTAGTGATTTCATCACTCTTGAATCACCCCACTAATCTCGATTATATTTTCAAGATAGATGAGTCTCGGACTAGGATGATATTTATTCAATTTTCTTTCACGATATAACTTAGGGGTGAAAGGAGGGAGGATTTAAAAGCAGAAATAAAACTTGATAACTCTGGTTGACGAGACGGAGATATATAAAAATAAATAACATTTAATGACTCTTAAACCACCAATCCTATCCCGATCAAATTTTGAACCTACATGAAGTTCGAACCGGAGATGGTTTCTTTCATATCACTTTGACGGTGTAACTTAAGAGATGGGTAGGGGAAGCAACATTTAAAAAAGAACGAAAAAAGAACTGGTATTAGTGGCGAATCGACAATTATTGGAGTGGGTGAGATTAACAGTTATCTGATGCTGTTTAAATCCAAATTTGGCCCCGCAACTTGGAGGAGGGACAGACATATAAAAATGAGCGAAATAATCAATATCAGTGTCGAATTCATACTTTTCCGGCTCCCTGAAATGAACAACGACACTGTAGATACCATGTCCCACAACATAGAGTGGGGAGGGTACATGTAATACTAGTGGAAACTGACCGATATCAAAGGGCGCTTTGGTAATATTAAACAGTGATTGACTAACGGAACATATTACTATTTTTCTCAATTTAACCCAACGAAGCGTGTAATTGATAATAATAATAATAATAATAATAATAATAATAATAATAATAATAATAATAATAATAATAATAATAATAATAATAATAGACTTGCACTGCACAATTACTGAAAAATATATTTTATTTCTGTAATCTTTCCTGAATTGTGTGGTTTCCTTTATTAGTGGGCATTGCCTTCCCTCTAGGCCGTCGAGTGAATGGATTTGTTCTATACTTTGGTTCATTCCAAAGACCATAGCTAAAGTAAGTAATATTATGCTTCTAATTTGACGCGGCTCAGTAGTGTAGGGGCAACTTAATTGATTATGAATCATACACCTAACATAGGTTCAAAACCTCTTCACGCGAAAGTTATTTTTTTACAAAGTTATTGTGAAGAATCGACTTACAATACTGGACAAGCAATACATAAGAATATGGACGCGCACACCTGTATCATGATACAAACAATTTGCGAATGTTGGTTCGGAAAGTGTAAGAGAATTACCAGGACATTCCAAAGATATCATTGATGTGCAGTATACATTTTTGGTGTTCGCGTTCTCAGAAAGTAACACTTCACCGTTTGTTGAAGAAAGTTTGGCTAAAGCAATCGGCGGTGTAGTGGTAGCGTGCTAGACTTCCAAATAAAAATCTTGATTCGATTCCCCATTAGGTTGTATGATTTTTAACTCACAAAATAATGGCTGAAAACAGAGATTCACCACAGAGAGCGCGTAAAAAGTGTGACCGTTCTACATCATACACTGCAATAATAAGTATGTTTCATATTTATATTCGTCCCCCTTCTCTCTTTTTTGACGTTACCATATCCTGTCGTTGCATCTTTCAATTCCCCCCTCTCTCTCACGCACACAAACACTTCATGTTCCAAATTTAAAATGGAGCTAGAGCGCGATATACATGGTCTGAAGAATTTAATTAACTAGGAACTTCAGCGTCGTGGTTTTCGTGCTCTGGAGATAACATTTCAAGTCATGGTCATTTCTGACATAAATACTATTTAAGCGCAAGGGAATAAGTAAAATTATTGATGTTATCCCGTGGTTTTAGTCGAATTACCGGGTCAATACGGATTTGAATCATCGACACAGTCGTGGTCGACATCATTCGACTGACCCGACGATCCATTTGAGCTCTTAGCGTGTTTATTCTTTCTGTGCAAATTACGTTATATCCGGAAAAGATGAAATCAATGCTGAATGTTCGGAAGAGATATATCCTCGGAAAAGAATAGAAAATGGTAACCTCGTTTGTTATTTGAAAACAAAATTTTATTTATATTAGTTCGACACAACTTCTTCCCCATTCTTTAACTCAAGTTGAAATTTGAAACATGCTACAAATTTGAGAAACATGAATTTTCCCTTTGAACTTTTCTTTATGATACAGCTTGAACTTTTAGTATAGGGTATTTCTGATAGAAATGTAACAGCAAAATAGCACTCAACATTATTCTCTTTCTTTCTCTTTCTTTTTGTTTCGTTTTTTTTTTTTTTTTTTTTTTTGCTTTTTGGTCATTTTGCATTAGTAGTCTGAAAAGGAGGAAATGACCAACGCTATCTACTAGGTATAAGAATGCTTTTTTGGGTCAGTGCGTAAAATGAACACTACTGAATTTGCAATCGAAACACGCGGAAACAAAGGATGTGTGTTAAACATTTGACGTTATCCTATATGTGTATTTGAGATATACAGTTTTACTGGAGATTGAGTATGCTATCCTTTATGAAAGTGTAATAATTAATGTTTAAAACATTATCTATATATTCGATTAGTTCTGAATAAATATGTAAAGGCAAACGTTATTTCTATATTAGTGTTGCATTTGTGGAAACGGAATTTTATGTTATTTTTGTTTTTTACTACGTTTGAGTTCTAGAGTTCTATCTGTTTTCCGTTTTCTTTTTTGTTCTTCTCCTCTCCTCTTATCTCATCTCCCTCTCTCTCTCTCTCTCTATGTTTGTATCCTTAATTTTTGAATCTGTGTAATATATATTCTTTGGCTTCAATTTTTCATTGAGTGTGTTTCAATTTCTCCCTACATCAAGCTATGAATCTTGTTTCGCTTCGGTTTTGTTATTTCATTTTATAGAAGCTAATACATGTGTAGTTTGAAATTAGAATTCACTTATGTTGTTAGCTAATTTTAGTATAGGAGAGAAGAAAGGAGGTTAGAGGGGGTCTCTTTATCTGACACGATTATGGGACGAGGAGGTGTATATTGGTTGGCCTAACTGCATGGCGTTAGCTGTCGCAATTTTTTGAATGCGAAATGTACAAGAGAATATAATTATGTTTAAAAGGTTAACTCCTCGTTGGACATCCATGAGGTGATGTTTTTAACTCTAGTCTCAGTTCTTTTGTTTATAATATATGCAAATCAGTACAACACTAAATAATTTTCTCTGTCGTTGTGGATTGAACTGTCAATCAACCATTCAAACGAGATATGAATGATACGCTCCGGTTGGAAAGTTCGTAAATAAACTAATACTCTCCCTCTTCTCCGTACGGGAACAAATACTCCCCTCTGTTCTTCCGAGAAAAAGATTACAACAGGAACCGTGTGGATTGTTTATTGTCTCTTTATGTCGAAATGTTATTTATAATGTTGGTAGCCATCAAACTTCAATGTTCCAAATACAATATTGAATAAATGTTTAAGCGAAGAAAATCTTCATATGCTTGTGGTAGGATTTGATTTAGTTAAGTTCTCAAATATGAAATGAGTTGTAATGCTATGAAATAACTAGAAAAAAGTTCCCATTAGACCTCATGACCAAAAAAAAAATAATTGCTTATTAATTCTTTATTTTTCGTTTATTTACTATGTTACTTTGTAATGACACTTCTATGAACGGTTTGCGTAAATTGATAAAATGGTACTTAAATTCGATCAAAAACATATAAATTATTAAATATTTTTCCAAAATTATCTGGAAATAAGGTCCGTAATAAAACTTCCAAAACGATATATATAGTATAGATATGACATTTTTAAATAGCTAATTAACGAAATTGTCTATGGCAATATATCTTATAATATATTATTATTCTGAACCGAATTTGAAGCTAAAAAAATCTCTTTCTTCTATTTTTTACTTCACAGAAGGAAGATTTGGTGGGTTTTACTGATTCAAAGATACTTTACTGGTCAAAACACAAAATTCTTTATTTGTGAATAGATAATATACTAGATAAACCTTTTTATAACTATTTTAATGTAAAATGGTGGAATCAAATCTCACTCCCTTTGAAATAAGAGCCAGTTTACAGAAAATACATAAACTCTGTAAATATTTCATGAAGCAAAATGTTCTAAGAAAGAGAGTATATGAAATGTATTATATTGTTTCATTACTTTTTATCACAAGTAGAATCTAACGATAGACTCAAAATTACAGCTAAATGTCGAATATCTGAAAAGAAAAGCAATATATATTATTAGGACCCTAGTAGACATCGAGTCTGTTGATAGATAGATAGATAGAGAGAAACTTTCAAACTGAGGATGGTTTTAGTCTCAGAAGGTAATGATCTGCAAATGTTAATAAAAGCTTTATTGATGGGATGGTCTGTGGAATAGGCAAATTTCTGAAGAAATATTGTCTAGACTCATATGAGCGACATCCTACAAAATTCCCAGTTTTTCTGATCACTGCGCTCTGATACATACCCCTGATTAAACATGGGTTTTTATTAGGAAAATCTTACCTTACTAATTATCTGTTCTTCTGTACAATGCTGCGGACAACATCTCAAAAAATCTCAATTCGGCATTTTATATTTGATCCTGTCTAAGTTTTTCGATTCCCTTCGACACTATCTTCTCATATACAAACTCAGTTCTATAATCATGGTAAATTACTTTGTCTACTAGAAAACTATCTTAGGAATAGTACACATGGAATTTCAGTTTAAGGTTACTTTATTGACTTTATTCCCTAACTTCTGGAGTTTCTTAAGGTAGTATTCTGTTCCACTTCTGGACGATCTGCCTTCTTTGTTCACAAACAGCTGTAACAATATTATGGTTTCCGCTGATGATTCCACACTCTACAGTCAAATTTAATCACAAAAGGACGCTCTTGCTCTTCTGTATAATGCTTCTCAACTGGCGTAACTCTAAGAAACTTAGCTTAATCATGAAAAAATGTGCTTCTCTTACGATTTCTCTAAAAGGAAAACCTATAAACCACATATACAAAGTTGGTTGTAAGAATTAAAGTCCTATCACCTCTTTCAGAAATACTGGAGTTATCATTGGCAGTAACCTTATTTTTGGGAATTCTATAAGCACAATATCTTGAATTGCAATGAGAAATCAATTGCAAATTATTTAAATCTCAAATTGTCTTTGCTATCTATTCTAGTTTAATATTTTAATATATTTCATGACACTTAGAAGCCAAGAACATCGAATTCTTTTTAAAGTAATCAGGTATTCTTCGGAGATACACGAAATGCATTTTTTGTAATTTTTGTAAAATAAGAGCTCCAAATCGCATAGCGGTTGCTAAAAATTGCAACCTCCAAATAAATATCATCAGCAAATGATGTTATTCTATCATGTATTTCATCTAGGATAATTCATAATTCACGAATTTTTGCATGGAGCAATATCTGAAAGTAGGTTGAGGTAGAGAAACGGTACCACTAGGGGTTCCGTGTATCAGTTACATTTCTTCAGGTTAAAAAAACCTTAGTTGAGTCAAATTTAACCTCTTTACGATAATCAGTGGAGAAGAAAAGTTATTGTAGTTTTCGGATGTTTAGTCTTGAGGATTTCTGTTCACTTCAATACTTTTGTATAAAAGTAATTGAAGAGGACAACTATGGAATGCAGCATATTAGGGAATTATAATTTTGTGACTCAGCTCCAGGAATATCGTATATCGTTATGAACATACATAAAACAATATCTGTGTTTGTGCATCAAGTGGCGTATTACCTGTTTCTGAGACCGTCTAAAATGCTGATTGATTGAGAAGAAGGTACTGGTTAAAAATGCTATATATTTCAATAGCTTTTCAGCATCTTCTTTTGTTGTAAAAATTTGGGTTCATTCGAATGTAAGTTCTTTGGAAACCTTGTTGAATCTCCACTACTGGTGTATTCATCTTTGAAGCTAGCCGATAGTTGTTTTTATTTCATATAAGGAGTGTCAAATTGTATTCATATGTCAATAGTTGAAGTTTGTAAATCTGAAGGAAGGAATGTTGTATACATACATTCGGGGACGCGATAGAAGTCCCAAAATGCACAAGTCCTAAGCGCACAATACCTAAACGGCATAGGACCTAAACGGCAAAAGTTCTAAAACTCATTTCGCGCCACAGGTCCTAAACGGCAGAAGTCCTAAACGGCTCAAGTGCTAAAAATCATTTCGCGGCACAAGTCCTAAACGACACTGGACCTAAAATTTTCTTCTGGCGCTGCCATCGCATCCGTGTCAACAATACTGTCAATCTGTTAGTCAAAGTTTTATATATACTTTTTCATATTACAGAACCTTAGTTCTAACAAGTAAATTGTGTAAATGCATATTCTATCGTTCTGAAATAAACAATAAATAAGTGAAGCGTATTGTTCTTTCTTGCTGTTTGCATGACAACATTTGTGTGGTGACAAAATATTAAAAGCTTATCAAATGGGATTTCGAGATCTTATATAATGTCTGTTTTTTCTATTCCCATATCATTGACCTCGTATTAGTAACATAATCTTGTGTTTTCGTTATATATGTAATAAATTTTGCTTTCTTTGTGTTGTTTTGAAGTAAACTATTTTGCACTTATATTTATTGCATTCAAGTCTTCCTGTAGCAAATAGTTGTCATATTGTAATTAACTTCTCTTTAATATTTATCATTATTAATAATTTTAGTATTATTAACATAGCTGTTACCGTTTGAATTAAATACGTTCATAATAGTATTGTGACAACTAAATACTACTGAAATGCTTTATTGAATATTTAAGTCTGTAGTTTGTAGCAGGGGTGGCCACATAAGTTAATAGCTTATAGCTCATAGTGCGTAACTGAAATTTTAGAGGATCGTTGAAAAGCAAAATAATTGGAATTAATGAGAAACTTAGATATATATTTAAAGTAAATTTATTTAATACAAGAACATTACTTTTAATCAATGCCGCAAACATGGTTGGGAAGGGATGTATTAAAGTTCGAACACTGTAATAGTGCAAATGCAATAGCTGTTTTTTTGGGGGGTGTTTCAGAGTTTTGTTTCCTTATACAGCGTCGTGATTACGAAGGAAGGATTGCCAGGTGTGAGATTGTCAATGGCAAGAAGAAGTGGACGGAAGTGAATGAAATTGTGCACATATGTCCTAGACGTTAAATGGAATAAATGTTTCGTATTTTCTTGAAAAAAAAACAGTTGGGTGGGCACGGACCTTTCCAAACCTTTGATTACGAAATATCAAAAATGCTAATAACAGTATGTCAGAAGTGCCTAAAGTACATGAAAAACTGAACAAAATTTGACGCCCGAAAGGAAAGAAGAAATAGACCGAAGTGAATGAAATTGTACACAGATATTGTAGACGTAAGATTAGAAAATACGTAATTCTTATTTTCCTGAAAAGAATGAAACTGTTGGGTGGCGGAAAGAGTGGACCGAAGCGAATGAAATTGTGTGTAGATATTATAAATAAAATTAGATCTTTTGTGTTCGACAAGTGTCCCCATCCGAATTCTTCAAATTTGTCACATCAACATTAAGCACAGACAGTATAACGTATTTTATAGTATTTCGGGAGGACCCTTTCATCTTAAAATGTTCTCCCACATAAACAAAAAGACGTATCGATTTATTTTCTGTTTACTGTTGATGTGTCAACTTTGAAGCAAATCGGATACGGACACTTAGGAAATCCAACAGGTCTTACTTTACATCTACGCACAATTTCATTTGTATGGTCCACTCCTTCCTCCGCTACTACGGTAATATTTACTTTTTTCGAAGGGGACCTTATCCCCAAAACTATTTTTCCGCACAAACTAAAACACATGTTCATTTTATTTTTGCACAGTTTCGTTGCAGTTCTTCATATCCTTTAGGAACTTCTAACTTACACTTATTTACATCTTTCATATTTCGCAATCAACAGTTTAGAAGGTCAGACTTCTTCTTGCCTCTCGGGCGTCAACTTTGAAAATTTTGGGTTGCGGCTTTTGCCCCTAACACCGTTGTCTAAAGCACTAATGTCACTTATTACGAAACTGTAATAAACATTTTCCGAATGTATATACTGTGCGAGTTAAATTAATATACAGGACGTCTAGAAAATCCGTTGCAGGCCCCTAGGAATCGCAAACGATACGGCACATGCCGAAACCGGAAAACAAGTTTTTCATCATTCTAAAAGTACAATGTATGAAAGCAAAAATTGTTGTCCTAGGGCCACCCGCAGGGTACCAGGTGGGGTCCAACTCAAAACATGCAGAGGGCGCGGTGGCTCAGTGGTAGAGCGTTCACCTCCGGTGATCGGGATCCTTCATTCGATACCAGCTCGCGCTGTGTGAACTTTGTGGACAAGCACTGCGCTCGTGGGTTTTCTCGGGGTTCTCCCGTTTCCTCCCACTTTCTTCATCCCACCATTTTATTCATTTCTCATCTTCACTGTCTCCTTTAGCCTAACCGTCATAACGGTGGGACGTAAAACTTAAAATTTCATTTATTTCATTTTTTTTAAATTTGCAAATGGTGTTGAGATCAAGTAGCGTATCGTTGGAAAGCTGTTGGGAAATGAACAAAGACGAAACAAGTCTCTACTCTCTAAAATTAACATGTGCAAAATGATAGCCGTTTAAAATGTCAGCGAAAACGTCATTGTAAAATATATGGCAACTCTCATAAACCTGAAATGGTACGACAGATGTCAAAACAGGAAAACCCGAGAGTCGTCATTTCGAAAGTAGAATGAATGAAAAAAAATATTTGTCGCAGGGTCTTCCACAGGGTCCCAGACGGGGACTCCCAGCTGATATCTTTCAAATTTCAAGCGGGGCTAACTAGCGTATTGTTTGAAAACTGTTGTTAAATGAAAGTAGATGGAAGAAGTGTGGACGTTCTACGATAACTATGTGCAAACATCTTGGTTTTGGTTTTTATTTTCTGTAGTCGGGTGGTCGTTTGTTTTCACTTATTTTGTGAACGCAACGTAAAGAAAGGTAATGCGCCTACTATGATATTCTGCTTTCCGGGTCCCGTTAATGTGTAAAGGAAGAAAGAACGAAAGAAAAGAAAATAATCAACAAGAACAAAAAGCGAAAAGGGATGGAGATTATTATATTCATGTTGAAGATGGCTTATACACTAATCGAATGGACTAATGTTGCTCATTAACAAACTGTAATATTATTATTGGTCCGAACGGTGCTAGTCATATGCGTGTTTAATTGTACGTTTTTCCATTTTTACCAAATATTGTATCGGATAGCATCAGGAATGTTTTGAATAAAGTCTGAAACTCATTTTCTAGACAATTATGTTTGGCAAAAGTGCTAAATCGTAGTTCATTTTACATGCACAGTGAATACCTACTTCCATATACAAGTAGTTGTTTCATTTAACAACAACTTTCATACAATATTCTATTTAAACCACTTTGAAATTTGACAATTTTGAGTAGGACCTGGTCTGGAGCACCGTGGGGGACGTTGGGACAAATAGTTTTACTTTTTGAAATGATGACTCCTGTTTTCCTGTTTTGAGATCTGTCGCATCATTTCAGTTTCATGAGGGTGGCCATAGACTTTAAGAATGATGGGATTGCTGAAATTTTGTCTGGCCACCATTTTGCACATTATAATTTTAGAGAGTAGAGGCTTGTTTTGTCTTCGTTCATTTCCCAACAGCTTACCAATGATACGCTACTTGATCTTATCACAACTTGCTAATTTTGAGTTGGACCCCGCTGGTACCCTGCGGGTGGCACTGTGACAACAATTTTTGCTTTGGTACGTTTACTGATCAAACACAAGTTTTCCTGTTTTGGCAATTGTTGTACCGTTTGCAGTTTCTAGGGGCTTGCAACGGATTTTCTAGACACCCTGTATATTAATATAACTCGCACAGTATATGCATTCGAACAATTTGTATTGCAGTTTCGTAATAGGTGTCATTGATGCTTTTGATTGGTGTATCTTTCACTTCGATATATAGTCCCCCTGTCTTCCATTGTTAGTCCAAATTACTGTTCTGTAATTGTTCTAATTTCTTTTTGGTGATGGCAGATGCTTTTCAATATCAATTAAACGTGACATTTAACAATAAATACAGTACAATATGTGTATCCAAATTCTCAACAAAAAATGAAATGGAATACTTACAGGAAAATGACCCCTCATACAAAGATCACTACTTCGTATGAAATCCGTTATTCCTTATTAAATTTTTTATCCTTTGTGGCATGCTATATACGAGTTTAGCTCATTTTGACTTCAGTTCAGCATCATGATACCACAAATTGTTCATCTCCTCGATTAATGAATGTTTGTTTCTAATATGCATTTTCTTAGCTTTTCCCTCATGAAGCTCCAGGGGTTTTCAATAGGGTCATATCAGAACTATTGTCAGGCCACGGAATTATTGTCAGGCCACTAATTCCGTTGTTCTCGAAGAATGTTGTACCCCTGTGGCATGGGGATCCATCATGCATAAAGATGAATTGTGCGTCATCATACCAGATTGGAGTTTGGGGAAGCAGTTCTTCTTGAAGAACTTGTAGGTATTGGTCGTGCTTCAATGTTCCCTCTAATATAGGGGAGCTTGCCCCAGTACCGAACACCTAAGCCTTTTTTGTATTTGCTTAAAAACCAATAAACAAATCGATACAAGAAAACACACTGACAATAATCACAGGATAGCATTTTTATTATAAGATTTCAAAATTAAAATTTTCGATTTTGTAAAATGCTTAAATGGCATTAGTTAAAAACTGTTCCCAGTTTACAGATTACTATAAACATCAATGCGAGGAGTGGTTGTAAATATGCAAGCAAATGATATGTTGTAGTTATGAAATACAATTTATTTGCTATGTTAATAGTATTACATAATCCACTTGTTACAATATTAGCTGACAAGATGAGCTATACAATCTATTAATACTTTCGGTTTTAAAGTTCGAAAATTGAGTATAACATTTATAACCGATTTCCATGGTCTATCCTCCGTTCTCCTGCCAATGAGTGTTTCCAGGATACCTGGACATACCTGGTTAAAACATTGAAGGACATCTCCAAAGAGGGATTACAGAATTTTCCCCAAATTGCCCGCCGGTCTCAATAACAAGATGAACATTTGGCACGGAGAGGTTCGGATGTCTCGTCTCGAAAACCTCATGGACAGTCACACGGTCACTCAGGACACAACGCATACAAACATTACTCAAACATGCAACAAAAACACATTGAATAAAATGCCACTATGCTTATTTATTAAAACACTATTAAAAATAAATCACGTAGGAGAGAGAAAAACAGTCACAACACTCAACACTGAATATATAATTAGTTTCACTAATAAAATCACGGTTCGCTTATTCACTACACTTTGGTCCTTTTTGTCATTTGTATATCTATCCATCTATCTATCTATCTATCTATCTATCTATCTATCTATCTATCTATCTATCTATCTATCTATCTATCTATCTATCTATCTATCAATGTATATATGAAGGATTATAATTAGGATTTCTCTATAGATACTTTTCTCACACCGTTAATTCACATGGGGAATTAGGAGTGTGGGGGCGACCACCGGGATAATCCCATGAAGTAATTTGTGGCTGCTGCACAAATCCACAAAAATTGACGGTAGCCTCTAGGAGAAACAATGTAGACAATTGACAAAATAGAATGAAAATATTGGAGGGCGCGTTTACAACTGATACGCACTGGATTTGCGAGTCCGAGACTTCACTGATTAAGGGCTTGTGCCTCTTAACATAATGCCATGCTCGATGTTACGGACGTGGGGTCTTCTTGGCAATACGGAGTAACAATCCTCGAACTCAGAGGTTCGAGATACTAGCTACACTGACCTACTTGTAAATGTTGGCAGTTCATTCTAAAATGCACTTAGGTTAAATCACGTGCAAGTATATACATATAAAATATAAAAACGAATTGACGTTAATTTGTAGTCCAATGGCCGCGACGCCCAAGACTTTGCGATGCCTTGGGTGTGGGAACATTTAGATAACGAACTGGCAAAGCGATGTGGTTGTCGTTCTGGCACTGGAACATCTGGTCAGCCAGTATTTCCATAAATGATTGAAGAATACACTTGATTTAGTTCCAAATAACTATAGAACATATTTTTTTTGCATATTAATGTGTAAGGTATAAACAATGAGAAAGTTTGTCGTTCACTAAAACATTCTCACCAGAAAGCAACGGTTTAGACATATATATATATATATGAATGAACGATAAAATACTCCTTTGTCCTTTTGCGTGTGAAGAAAAAACAGTTCCCATCGAAAAAAGAAGTTATTTGCGTCGCAGAAGAAAGTATAAATCGAAAAATAATTACTGTTTCTACGAAATATGCAGAGCGTCCACAAAAAATGCTTCTATAACCTGGTGACGTAATCAATATTTTCACTGTCGGTACACCCAACGTTTGACCATCTTCGGCAACAGCAGCATTGTACTCAATCCTCATCGTAACCTCCACAAATAAGACACTCCGTGAGAGTATTTTCCTCTGCTTTGTCCAGCAGCTCTCCGAACACTCCAGTTTCCCGCTAAAACACTATCCATAGCTTTCTTTATATTTTCTTCATCACGTTTCCCTTTCTTGTATGTAGCCATTCTTATACCAATTTCCTAAAAATGAAGTCCGCCTTCTCAACTATATATATATATCTTCTCAACTGAGACTAATTGGGTAATTTCTTCTGTCCGGTACTGGTAACATTCGGAATGTCCGGTATTGGGACCACGCGATCTATTAGAAAAAATATTACCAACTAAAGACCATGGAAATTTTATTTAATGCTCCCATACTGTACGCTTTTTTAATTATTAAGAAATATTATGAGAGTAAGATAAATTTAGTTCACTTACCCGAGGAAGGTGCACATCTTCTGTAAAAGTTATATGTGTAATACAAAACTGCATCTTGAATCAATTTTCAGCGACTTAGTTAAGACTGGCACGCACGAAAGACATGTGGCGCCAAAGACTTACCCCTGTTCATAAATGTTACAGACGCATGTAGAACAGCTTGTGCTCTCTAACGCCGGAATGCTAGAACTAGTACAGCCCGGCACTGGGAAGAGTCCGGTACTAGGGCAAGCTCCCCTATACAGTTTTTCAGGCCCAAAGACAAACATCACACCCCAGACCATAACTGAAGTAGTATACTTCACTGTTTGTTAGAGACATTTCAACTTGTATTCCTCCAGAGGTCGACGTCGCACATAGTTTGTACATTCATCAGACACAAAGACACATGATTCATCACTGAACCTCCTATTCTCAAATCACCAACAGTCCAATGTTCTGGGCGTCCTGCCCATTTAGGCAATTCTTTGCAATGAATGGAGTAATTTTTGCTTTCTTTCTTGGCCTGAGTGCTTTTATTCCCTCAACATAACGAACATTTTCAGGCAAAATGTCTACACCACACTCAGTCATTTTTATGCTTAAGTCTCTAGAAGCTGCGTTTCTGTTTCCCAGAACCATTCGTTTTGTTTTTTTGATACCTCTTATCTATAGCTTTGGACCTAGCCCACACTTCCAACATTTGCTACTTGCTCATCGCAACGTAGATTTTACTCACAGATTTTTGCCCTACCCCAACTCTAATAGTAATTTGTCGTTGTGCATATCTTCGTTCCGCCAAAAGTGTTTTGACAACTTACACTTTACGGGAAGAAATATCTCTAGCTTTTAAATTATGCCGCGATTATGGGACTTAATAGAATAAAATATTAATACATAAAATACATCAAGATCACTTTGAACTGGCCCATTTGAACTGTTGAACGCTTTGATTGTCGTAACTGCTACAACTAAAATACCACTTTTAGAACTCTCTCCCCTCTACTAATTTCATCTGTTCTTCAACGGTGATATCACTACTTCAACTGTACAGTAAAAAAATTAAGGATCCTATATTGGTGGTTTAATCCATTAAATTACATGTTCAAGAACTCCGAAGTTAGGACTGCATCATCGATTTTGCATTTTTCGAGATTGAGTCTAATAATTTGAACACGTATCTTCAACAGTCTTACGTGTTTTATTGAGTTTTTAGTACTCTAAAAAGTTTACTTCAATAATGTGAAGAATAACGCACGAAATTTTAGATGCGTGACATCATCATCATCATAGGTATTCTGCCATTATTGTCAGGTCATTTGGTGCAACTGAGAAGCTTCCATGCTCATCGGTCTTACTCTAACCTCTTTTTATTCACTTACAATTTTTCTGTTTTGATATCTTCCATGAGCTATAGTCTCCTTCGCTCCTCCCTCTGTCAAAGGTGTGTCACAGTTGAAGAAAAGAATAATCATCGTTTTATTAGGTTGCGCCTATTGTTCTGTCAGTTCACTTTAGTTCATTTTGTCAGAATTTTCAAGGCCTTGTCCTCTTCGATATTGTCCTGCATTCGTACTAATCTGTTTAGCAATTCTAACAAAGTTTAATTTCTGTAAGAATATTTTCAATTTTCATAATAAATTTTAGATGTTATTCTATGTGTTATTTTCGGAAAAATGACTAGGTTACAAGTTATGTCATTAGCAGTGTTATTCACATCTACTTCAGTAAAAGTGAACGTAATCTTTTAACACTTGCAAGGAAAAGGAAAACTGATTGATTCAGTTGAAAGAAAATCCGTCTGATACTCTGACTGAAACGAATAAACCTAATTCGGCCTAATATAAAGTCATTTCATATAAAAATTTTATTCGGTTTTGCAGAAGTTCATTTCCAACATGCTAAAGCTCTCAGTACGTAAAATGTGTTGCATCCTCAAGAGATGTTTGGCCTCCACATATTAAGTAAACAATGGAAGAGGACGAATAAGGAAGATCCTAAGAAAGAGACTTAGTCCTGTATATCACAACACCTTTTTAAGCATCACCTTATCAGCTGATTTGTGTTCTATATATAATTCTATACTATATGTGATGACATACTTCTATTCGCATATTTATATTGTCAATGTGCAAGGTTGTAAAAAGCAACAATTCAAAATATCAATATCACACACTCAAATACTTGTATATTGTATAATGTTTTTTATAGAGTTCCAAACAAATGAAGATTTTAGATAATCTGGGATAAGGGCCGTCTTATGCACACACCTGGATTATTTGTTTAATGTATGGCCAAACATGTCTTGGGGATGTTTAATATGAAAAGTTTTATTTTTGTTAACCTTAGCATGTTGGACTTGAATTAATGGAAAACTGAGAAAAATCTTGTTTTGAAATTACTTTATATTAGACCAAATTAAGTTTCTTTTATGTTTGTTTCAGTTACAATGTCAAACGATTTTCTTGCAAATGCGTCAATCAATTTTCCATTTCTCTGCAGGTATTTGAAAATTCGCATTCATTCATACTAAAATAGATGTGAATAATACTGCTAATAACAAAACTGTATCTACTCATTTTTCTGAGAAGAACAAGTAGAACAACATTTAAAATTCATGATGAAACCGGAAGAAACACTTACTCTTCTTAGAGAATATCTAACAATTAAGAAGAAAAAATTCCTAGAAGAAATCCCTAGCTGTAAAGAATTCCCTACCTCAAAAGATTAGGCAGAACGGAAATTAGGCAGAAAGGGAATTACTGAAGCTTTCGTGATCTGGAAATAAACTTTTTGTTTGCTTTTAACATATAAAAAACCTGCTTCCCAAAAAATGTTGCAGGCTACACCCCTAAATGACTATGTAGTAGTTTCTGCAAACGTATTGTATTGCATATTACGTTAGTAATTTAGTGTTATTTGTTGATTTTTTTTCCTTATACATATCAACTCTATCAACGCACACTGCGGATAGTGAGTGTATCGCATAATAAATGTTCTTCGCTCAATTAGTGTTCTTCTTAATGTATACCGTTGGTATTTAATGTTCACTCGTGAAATGTTTAGTAAGCTTTTGTCCTAAGTAATAAACTTTGGTTGATTTTTTCCTACTCTTAATAAAATACACTCCACACAGTATATAATGCACTTTTGAATGTTTGCTTGGTTTCAGAAGACTGGTAAATTATGCTTTTTAACCATTCTTATGTAATTCTTTTTTTATAAGGAATTTGTCTGGAGATTCTGGTATCTCCATTTGAAAGAAACGAATTTCTTAACCATTTATATAATTAATTCTTAGAATGAAAAAGGTTATATTATGTAATTCGTGTATAAGTGCATAACAGATAATATGAATAATCTTAGCAGTACAAATATAGCTCTTGCCGTTGGAATTAGCTACATTCGTAAAATTATCCCTACTACTTACTGCGTCGTCGCAATTTCGTGTGCTGGTGGCGAATTTCAAAACTAAACCAAGTGAATGAAAAAGGCACAAGACCTAAACGGCAAAAGCCTTAAACGGCATAAAAAGTAAACGCCACAAGACCTAAAAATCATTTCGCGGAACAAGTCATAAACGATACAAGTCATAAATATAATTTCGAGGCACAAGTCCTAAACGGCAGAAGGCCTAAAATGCAAAAAATCCTAAACGGCAGAAGTCCTAAACGGCACAAGACCTAAAATTTAGGTCTTGTGAATATATTTTTAGGATTTATGGAGTTTAGGACTTCTGCCGTTTAGGACTTATGAATGTCACCCGCTGATTCATCCACCTTGTTCCTCGTTGTCACTAGTATAAAAATATCAACAGTAGGTAGGAATGTAATATATCTGTTGGTGAGAAAAAATATCTGTTGATACTGTTTAGGAACGTAACGGTGTGCTACGACAACATATATTCTTTCCATCCTTCCAGTTACAGTTTATTTCTAAGACATTCATAGAAGGAGATAAATAATACGTACATTGGAAACGATAATATTTAACAGTTCTTTATGAAAGAGTATGAATACCTCAACTTACCGTTTTGCCGAAATTGTGTAAGAATGTTTGTCTATTTATACAGACTACTAACATTTATGATTCCTGTTAATAAGTTTTAAGTATCTTTCTAATATCTGACCTATATGATATTCACTAATCACCAGATGATAAATCTGAGGAACTCGATATCAATATTCTAGATTCCGTATCTGCTAAAAGAGAACGTTTAGTAGTTTTGTAGTAATGTTAAAAACAATGTTAATTTCACTGGACAAATTAATACTTTCAAGAAGCTCTTTGTCAGGAGTCGGCAACTCATCCAAACTGGTAATTATTTGTATTTTGTGCTGTGTTTACTAGCTATATGTTGCACCCTTGACATTATGAAGTTTTACATTAATTTCTTAGTGTAGAAAGGGAGACCCTACGCGTCTTCTGATGTTGAAAACATATCGAAATACAGTGAATACGTGTTCGACAAACTGCAGATACTAGAATTTAGTCATCATTTCGTGGATCTTGTGGATTTATATCGAACAGAAATAAAATTAAAAGTATGAAATAAAAAAAACTTCATCCGTGCCAAGTTGCCCCTTGTTACCGTCTGTTTTTCTACTATCTCTGACAGGGATATATATATATATATATATATATATATATATATATATATGTATGTATGTATTTAGTGCTTCAAAGGAAATTCGACAAAGTTTGGGAGGCTATTCCAGGTACCAAGGTAAGAAAAAACTATATATCAATCTGGGTGCAGAAATCCGTAATTTTGGAGTTATGAAATGCCAAAATATAAACATATGAAAACTAAAGGCCCACATCTGCAACACTTTGCAGCCTACCGCAGTCGGGTCCTGTCTTCAGTTAGGAACTAGTATGTGTCCTATCTACATATTCATATTTCATAATCTTTCTGTACTTCGCAAAATCTTTTATAGAGGTAGTTTATAAGCACTTTAATTATATGCCCGTATCCAAACTCTTCAAAGATTGTCGCGTAGGTACCGCGGGATTCTGAAACGTGTATTTATTGGATAGCGCACATATCAGTTACTACATTTCTCCTGACCTTACACCTGCAAAACGCAAAACATTTTAGATATAAATCTTCAGTTCATTTTTAATGCCTCCTGCACCTTATAACTGCGGATTTCTACATGCAGATTTGTCGTTACTTTTTGTCCTATCTGGTGTCAGGAATGACCTCCGAAACGTTGTAGGAGATATTTTTAATCACCCTATATATATGGAGGTATAGCACAATGTCATAGAACAAACTTAAAGTGTTAACTGAATAAATTGTTTCGTTATTTTTATATATTAGAAATATCATTATTGAATTTAATATGTAAAACTTAAATATTACGAGAATACTGATAGGCAGTAAGACAGCATTCTATACTTACGTTCGCAATCGACTGAAAGATATAAAATGAAACGCATATAAGCATTTTAAATTCATCGATTTATAATATATAAAATGTGATGTTGCTAAATTTAGAAAAGTAAGCAACTCCTTCTTAAATGTTTTCAACGTTTCATCATTTATAATAAATGTTTAACTGAAACAAAGCACACAATATTAATTGACTGGTTCATAATACAAGTATAAACTGGTATTTTTTTAAAACACAAACTATTTGCTGAACAAAACAATATAGCAGCCAATCAGAAGCAAGATGTCTGAGCTCTTGTGTGTATATAAGACTACAAGTTCCTCATGTATCTCATAGTGTCTGATGAAGCCAAAATGTTAGCTGCCGAAACTGTAACACGTATGTAGTTTTTTTATGTGAATATATTGTTTTGCTCAGCAAATAGTTTGTTTGTGTTTAAGTATATACAAAGCAAAGGTTCTACTTATTGAAAATATTACAGTTGGTATTTTTTACATAAATATACATAGTTACATGTAATTACGAAGAGGACGCAATCTTTACTTTAAACCCACAAATCCCCAGTGTATCACAGGTGTCATATTGATTTCCTGTTGACCTTATAAAGTTAGTTTCGGTCATTTTACACAAATATCCATTGTACTTTATAAACTACACATAAACCTTTGTATCAAGCTTTGTTTAGTTCCTTTCCTTCAGGTTTTAGCAATTTTATTCAACTTTTCTTGTCAGTAGTTGCAAGTGTCTCATGGAGTTCTCGAGCGCGTTTCAGCTTCCGGATATATTTTATTTTATTCCATTACCGTTATATAAAATTATTACCAGTCACGGGAGTTTCACGAAGATATATTCGTGATATATATATATATATATATATATATATATATATATATATATATATATATATACACGTACATACGTATAAACATATTGTTATCCTTATGTTGATACATTTTAAACATTACATAATGTATAAAAATAAATCCTTTCGATATATATGGTAGCAGCAAAACGAAATAACAAAGAATACTAAAAATAAAGGTTTATGCACGCCTTTGAAGTTTATTTTCAATTAATTCAAAAAATTTGTATAAGAGTTGGAGTTCTACAGGATGAAGAAACATCACTTACTATACAAGGCACTGCAAGACTCTCATTATAAATATGGTGCTGTAAAAGCATAATATTGTTCCAGCGAGAAGCATTCATTTAAGCCAAACTCTCTTTACAACTTAACACTAATAATTTCAAGTGAAGTGATAGAGGTAAAAATTAAATTACATAGCTTTGGAAGTTAAAACCATGTTAACAATAAAGGTACATGATATAATATATACCGGGGCCGCTTAGTTTAGCGTAGTCATTACGATAAAGTTAGAAAAGACTGACATGTAAAGCTACCTACATAGGTGTAATATCTTAGAGAAGAGTTGACTTAGTGATTTGTTTTCCGTATAGTGAACTGAAAAAAAGCGAAATATCACAGAAAGTAACTTAAATTCGAACTGAATTTTGAAGATATGCTTTGATTATAGACGGAGATGAATATTCATTATATCAAAGGTAAGTAATTTGTATCTGTTCATCGGCACGCAGTGTATTTTGATTTAAAAGCAAGAGTCCCAAAATGAAATCTGTAACGGACTCTTACATTAGCATTCCAGATTTCCCTTTTTCAATATGGTCTGTGCCAATGAAGAATCTAGTTATAGATTTTGATAATTATTTGTAAATAAATTAGCAGTTTTCTGCTTATGTGTGAGCCGTTCATAATAGCGGACTTTCAAAAACTTAAGATTCCAGCAAAACTTGTTAATTGTTTGGTCTTTTCAAAATCAGAAAGAACTAGAGAATAAAGTTGAGGTATTGAGAGTTGACAACCTAGAACAGGAAAACAAGTTGTCGTTTGGTGGGAGGAAGCTCCCAGGTGATGACTTGATTCTTCTTATTAGAAGTGTTAGCGTGTCTTAGCCTTAAGCTCCTTTCCGGTTGCTAAAGTCTGACTCTTGGCTGTGCTTTCGTTATGGTGTGATGAGGTGGACGTGGATCGACAGTGTAGGGTGGTTTGGAAGTGCGAAAGTAATGAATCGCAAATACAACGAATTTCAGTGCTGTTTTACTATTTTTAAATACGTGTGAAAGATTATAAATTCAGTTTTGTTCTTTTCCCCTCTTTTGAAGCGATTGAAATGGTCGAACGTGTGATTCAAGTAAGCAGGAATGTCTGTTTCACCTATTATCACTAGTTGAGTTACAAGCTTATGTGGTGAGGTTTGTGCCTTCCTTCTGTGCCTTTTCGCACAATATTTATCACAATTGCTGCAATTAATTTTTCCCTAGAGTTTTCGTCTTTCACGTAAGTTGCTTTCATTCACAAACAACTCGCTTGTGAAAAATCTACGGTTCACTGTCCTAAATTTTTTGATTGGTTAGTAGTGTAGAAGGTGTTAGTCAAAGAAGAATCCTAAGCGTGCAGATTCATAATTTTGGACAGGTGAAGGAAAAGGTTAAGTGAGACTTGTACATTTAAATAACTATGGTAAATGACGTATTTAGACTGTATATGTAGATGTGTAAATGTGTCTTAATAAAGATTTTGGTTGTGTATTACTTAATTCAAACCTTTAATTTCTGCTTATTTCTTATGTTTCTTGTTTACAGATTGCCATTTTTGCTTTATTTTACTCTTTGAGTTCCAACCCCACAAGAAAAGTCGAAGCGCGGTTCATGACCCAATATTATTGCTCACCGCCTTACCGTTTAGATTTAAGATATTTTTCTTGCAACTTTTCTGGTACAAGTAACAAATTTTCCGCAAAAGGCAATTTAGTGCTCCCAACACTGTTATCATTATTCGATCATAATGACTGAGAAATTGTGTAGAAAGAATTCAAAATAAAAAAAATCCATTAAGTTTTCTTCAAATAATCCGAATCGTAAAATATTCGATTTGAAATTTTGACCTGAGTAACTGTAGAATTAAATAAATCTGAGCGAATATTAGATTCTCTCGAAAGTTTATCTTCAAATTTGGAAAAAAATATTAATTGCTTTTTTTGTTTCTATCTGGCTAGGAATTCCGGACCTACCACTCTTTGACGTTGAAGTTAAAAGCAACAAGTGCATTTCTGCTATTTTTCTTATTTTTTAGTATTAATCTCTTTTGAAATTGTAGAACTTTGTGAGAACTAAATTTTTTAGAACGGAGATTTTGTATTTTGATTAGAAGATTTTTTTCGGATTTATTATATCATATAAGGTTGATTCAAAAATCTGTATACATTGTAATTAAATGCTCTTATTAACGAGTTTTTCTTAACATAATTACGTTATATATTACACTTCAATAGTCCAGTACCAGTCCAAGGGGCGATGTACCGCTTGCCTCAGTTAGTGTATGTGCGTTACCTTCAAGTGTTAACCAGAGGGATCATCGTCAATAGTGAAGAAGTAGACTCCTTCAGGAAAGCAGTATCAGTTCCTTTCGAAAGCGCTCTCGTTAAAAGTCACCATATTAAAATCCCCCCTTTTTTAAATTGGATAATTCGAATATTATGTATCGCAACAAAACAATACAGCATAGTAAATAGAGGTTGCAGTTACAAACAAAAATAAATTTTCCTAACATAAACATCAGGTTCAACTTCTACAGTGATCCCCTGAACACTTTATGGAAACGACGTACTTACCTAACATACCAATTACGATAGAAAAAATCTATGTACGCCTCTGGTACATATTTCCATTTAGATACTTCGAGATTCTTCAGAAATTTCTTTTAAATACACCGATACGCTCCGATACTTAGGTACATAGACTTTCATTGTCTCGCTGAGACGTAAAACTTCAGTTTTCAGAGCGTATACTAACGCACTTTAATGGTAGCATATATTACCTACCGAAACTACCAGATCACATTGTCCAACTAAACAAGAGGTTGTTCTTCCTACGTCACTAATAGATAGGTATCATATAGGACATATGTAGTGGTAATTAATTTTTAAAACAGCGGTCAACGATGCAAGTAAAATAGTTTTCAAACAACAGAACGCACCGTATACTTATGAGACAATGCAAATTCTAATAAATATAGCTCTCATATTGACACTGCTTTAGAAACTGTACGATTACCGGTTTTAGAGAAAAATCTCAACACAACCTGAAACACTGTCAGAAAACCATTGGCATCCAGGTACATATCATTCTTTCTTTTTGCGGTGAAACTTATGAGTCTGTTTTGATTACTCAATATTTGCAATTAGTAAGAAAATCTCGGCATTATTATACACAATATGAGGCGCTCATAATACTGAATATCTAACACAGGCATGTATATATTGAAATGGGGTGTGAGCACTTATACTGTCGGCCAGAAAACAGTTGACATGGCACTAAACACATCATAAATTGAACGACAAAACTTTATTGAAGAAAAATAATTTCATCACTTGAGAGGACAGAAACCAGCAATTTATGAAATGGTCAGAAACAAAGATATTTTACAATTAGATTATGATAAAGCTATAGCTTTTACCTATCAGTTACAAACTGTGTTCTTCATCCCGTCGGACTACATGAAGGTACCCTTTGTTTCTTTCAAATTGACATCAGTGAACTATTACAACAATCAGCTACATATACATTTGATCAGCCTCAATGATTAACGTTGTATATAATCCATAACGAAAATCAGGTAAGTAACAACGGAAAACAAAAATTGCTTGTTTTGATCTAACATTTTGATCTAAATTTTAAGAAAACTTGATCATCTTTTCCTTCTCACAGGTAACAATTGTTTTATTTTACGTACAAGATATTCCTCAACTCCACGGAAAATATTTAACTATGTATGCTTCTAAAACCAAACGAACCACCAAGTTCTATCAGTTCCTATAATCCAATACAAGTGACTCCGACAATGGCAGAAGTATTAAAAATATAGAAAATATAAGTATTTATATTCATGTTTAAAGAATGATCAATGCTCTTTAATTTCTCAGACAGGATTTAGACATCCATATGGTATCAACAGCCAGTTACTTTGCTTCATGATCACTCTGGTTAGCGAATATAATACGTAGATCACTGCATCTGGTTTAATTTTAATTAATATCTATAAACTCTTTTATCGAATTTGTCATTATGTTTTCTATTTAAAGTTGGTTAAATCTGCACATCGTCTTACTTACGTTAAAGTAATTTTCTCATTCTCTTTCAATGGAATCGCGAGATGTGAAATAATTTCATCTCTCATCCTATCTTTCGAAGTACCGCTGTAATTGAAGGTCCAGATTGTAGCTTCTTCTAGTCATTTTATATCTAGCAGACGTACGAGCACCTGCTTATCTTTCTTAATTATTCCGCTATGCCAAAGACAACGCTTTCTAATTTTCGGAACAACTACACAACAAATTAAGAGCCGATTACGATTCTCATTTCAACAGGTGAAAAATTGTAGTCAACGTGCTAAAAATTCAAACTCTAGCCATCATAAAACCTAAAAGCTTTAGTAAAGTTCACTACATCTACAATATGCCTAATATCACTATCAGAAAGCACGATGAAAACCATCTAACTCAGTAACATATTTAAGAATACATTAACGAAATAAATTACAATTTACTGCTCATTGAAAGAAATTTATACTTAAAGAAATATTTAAACTGAAATTGCTTTGCAGACTCCTTGGAAAATATTGGGTGCTAAACTCAATGATTGTTTATAAACACCTATCACGTTTGTTTGCATCTTTTCTCCATAAACATGTATTGCTTTTTCTGCAGCTCAATATAGATTCTACAATATAGAGCGATATGAACTACGTTTAGCATACCAAATCCTAAGCTGAGCTGAATTAGCTGTAAGCTGAATTCCATTTCCAAATATTTCTATACACAATTAAGTCTATTAAGTATTTTGATCACACTGCTTTTATTTCCGATTTCTTTAACACTAAATTTTCAGATCAAATCATCTTTTTCAATACCTGCACTGTTCATTCTCGCCAGTAATCGGGGTTCCCATGCGTACATCAATCTTGAGTCACAAGAAGACAGAAGCATAACATGTGTTCGTTTAATTAAATATTCAAATGTGTTGTGGCGTATGACGCACTTTCATCTCATCAATCATGCTCAAATAATTATCACAGTTACAATTATAATCAACATGTACTCTTATATAATCTTTTTTGTTGTATATTTTAATTTTTTAACTTATTTCCTTGCTCGTAACTTCCTCATATTATATACTCTCTCCACAGTCCAATATCATAGAATGTTTGATATATATGCTAATTAACATTGATTTATTTCATAACTCTTTTGTACGGTTTCTATTTTATACGTATTAGTTTGTTTGTACTACACGGTACAACTAATGTTAACTACGCTTTATTTATTTGCAGAATACTATTTATCGAAACGTAAGATAACCTGAGCTTATATTGTACTAACAAAAACGAAATAAATGTTATACACACTCTTTAGCAGATTGGCAAAATTAACGTTTATGCCTTTTAAAGGGTTTATGCCAATTTTTAATTTTTGCAGCAACAAACAAATGTTTTGGCCATTCGAGGAAGACAGCTATCTCGAACACGGACCTCCAGATCATCGAGTAAGAAAACATCAAGATCTCAATCAAATTGTTGTAATACCACCAGGATAACTGCTGCGAGGAAAAATTGTTGTCAAAACTGAGAAACATCTCATTATAATTTTTGGTCTGACATTTCATATACTAGGTATCAAGAAAGATCACTATCTCCAGCTACACTTACTTATACCGAGAGTCTACGGAAACAGAGGAAGGCAAAACCTGAATCATCATCCCCTATTACAGCACTAGACAAATCCATTGTAACACCATGTAAATAATTTTTTTTTTGGAAATTGGGACTATTTCCGTCCTGTTTACAAAACTAATATCTAAGTGTCACTAATATGTATTTATCACTGTCACCATTGTGCTGAACCTTCTTCTAAGTCACTATACCTATGTCGCATTAGGCTGCAGAAATTGCTTGCAATATAATTCCCATCCAAAAAACGAAAGATGTGCACCATTCTATCAGTTTGTTCCCACTGAAAATTGCATCATAAAGTTAAAAACTGCACAACTTTATAAACCTTCTGTATGCGGATGTAATGAAAATCATTCTACTTATTCCTACATTGTAAAGCTTGCCTTATTCCATAACTCACAATCCCGGAATGGTTCTCTTGTGGGTCTTCGCATACTCTTTACATCTAACAATTTTTCCGCGGAAATCTAAACCTCACCTATACCACCTCCAACGATGGAAATATCTTACAATTTGTAGCGGAACTTTCCATAGCTTTATGGCCTTTACCTGCAGCATTATAGAGTCGACCCTGGAAATAAATGGCTAAGGAGTATTATGATAATAAATTGAAATGAAGATATTTAATTATTATGTATACCGGACTCATTGATATGGAGGGAAATACTATTATTATTAGTGAAACTATTTTCAATGAATACATGTTAAAAAGAAACGTTCATATTAATTATTAGTTCTTTAGGTTTTTGAAAAAAAATGAGTGAAATGGATTAGATGCATAAGAGTGAGGCGCGAACATTGATCGTAGGTTTCGTGTTTATGTTCTTTGTATGAGTCATTAACTCGTATCTTGGTTATGGTGTGGTGTGCCCTTCCTCACTACTGCAGGTAGTTGTTGTTCGCTCTTCCGCTTGTAGTGCGGGGTATTGAATGAAGTGTAATATTAACTTGAATTGCGTAAGTTGAGTTTAAAGTTAGTTATTTTAAAATGATTTTAATGGAAATTTGTGCTTCTTTATTACTGACCCTCCTACAATTATAAGTTCCTTTCTGAAAGGAAGTGAAGGATTGTGAATTTAAATGCTCTTTGGAAAAAAAACGGGAAAGGCGAGTTAGGTGGGCAATCACGATTAGGTTGGTCATGTCATAATCGTTCAGTTGCGATTCGGTTGAAGTGTTTATCATAATTTATTATATTCGACTTTCGGTATTTGTTCTCCAAGAGTGTAATTTTCAGAACACAAAATATTAGTGATGTGTGAAACGGAACCTTTTTGAGATATTCTAGTGGACAAGTTTGTGACTTCTTTCGATTGTCCGTATAATATATATATATATATATATATATATATATATATATATATATATATATATATATATATATATATATATATATATATATATATATATATATATATATCGTTTTTAATCCCTTTTAGTCACACCGCAATATTTTTGCTTTGTTTTTGGTGTGGAATTTTGGTTTAATAAGTTATTAGAGAAACGGTTTGCTTTCAGGAAAGCTTTGGGAAATGCATCTATCTTTGTTGAATAGTTCAGATCAAATTCTACATGAGATCGATGAATGCACTCGTAGCGCAGCAGAGATAAACACAAATTGAAAGTCAGAATTGTAACGTACCATTACAAACTGATGTAATGATATTTTTGATGGGAGGGTGCCAGAAATTTTTTGCACCGACTGTACTTCTAACTTAGCAAAAAAAATTCTTTCTGTTTATATAATTTATGTCTTTGTTCGTTATCTTATTCCAAATCAACATGGAAGATGGTAAAAAATTTATTAGGAATCATATTTTTGGGCATTAATGTTTATATTCATATATTAATTAATTATAACACTCGGATGTGGATATTTTAAATGGATGATTGCAAATCTCACGGTGTCAGTGCTATTCGGAAATATAGGTCCACCATTGGATGGAAATTTTGGAATAATTAACCAATCTAAAATTTCGGCAGAATTGTATGGACCTCTCTTCACCCCCTTTTAGATATCTCTGTCTGACTAAAATCTAGTTCAATCCAGATTTTAACATTTTTTATTCGTTTCAAATGCTCCACCGCCGAAAAAGCTTTGTTTTCATTGGTGAAGTTACCGACGCGAGATATCAACGCGCGAGCATCCATATAACCTACTACACCAATAACCCGAAGACAGGAGACCACGATTTTCCCAGCTCAGAAAAAGTAGAAATTAGCTAGAAATGCTGCATTAATAAGGTATATCTAGTTTAATAGTTGAATAAATACCATCCAGGAAGCCACGGAGCCATAATCTACTAAATTTCAGAGTAAAAACCTGGACTGAAAAGCTGAAATATGAATTGTAAGTCAGTGACGAAATGTTTTGTTGATATAATTAGTGATAGACAGTTTCTACGAAGTGAAGTGCATCAGTTTCTTAGCTGTTCTTAAAGATTCATAAACAGTTTTGGAAGAGTAGTGTTTCTCCCTTAAATACTTTTATCCTGAAAATTATTCCTTTTAGGGTTACGTAAGGCCTGTCCCGAGCCGTTTCTGTTCGTGTATGTAGTGAATGTGATTTTTGTTTTACTTTCTAGAAGTAACATGGCGGTATTTAATTTCATTGTAGTTAGGATAGTGATCATAATGCATGTGTAAAGTTCCAAAGGGCTTCTGTTTACTCCCAACTTGGGGGTACAGCTTCCAGCAGAGATGGGTTGAATGTGTAGTTGTCATAAGGTTATTTTCCCTTCAGGAAAGGGTCATATATTTTTTCAATAAATAGTTTGTTCGTTAACTAAACCTTTTGAATTAAGAATGTGATTTAGTGAATACAAGGGCCAATTGGCCCTGTTCCTTTCTATACCTTTCCTTTCGTAAACCTATAGAGCCGATTTAATATGGTAAACTTTGGGCGTTGTTTATGTGAGTTAGTAGTAATGATTAGGATGTATTATAACATGTATTAATGTATTATGTAATTATAGATGTGGCATGTGTGTGTTTGTAATGCATTATTAGTAGCAATTGTAGTTGAATGATGGAATAGTATAATATGTGTAATAATTATGTGTGGACAGTATTATTTCCTATTCACATTTTCGTATTCGATTAATAACTAAACCCATCATACCGATTTATAGCAATATCAGGAAATAAGATTGTTATAGTATCGAAATTCCGTGTGCAAGGTCACATTCAAGGTTCATGAGTTGATCGTATCGTTGTTAGTCCCTAGTGTCAAAATTTAGTACTATCCGTCATTCATATATCGATACTGAAGCATTTTGTGATTTAGTTTCTATGAGATTGACCTTCCTTTTTTGATTAGCAGCGAGCAAATGTAATTCTCACCCCATATGAACATACATTTAAGTAAAGTGATCCGAAGCCAATGTTTTCCAAAAATTACAACATTCTACGTAATCTAGCAATTAAAATATTTAAGTAAATAGACATTGCATATATTCTTAACAGAAGTCAGATGATGTGATGCTAGTCTTTCTGAAATTACAATATTATTTTTTTTTGTGGCTGCAGAATAATTTCATTGTCGCAATCAGAATTTCATAAAGTTAAATAATATTATCGCAGATAGTCTTACTTTCTGTGAACGTACATATGTATTTTTTAATGAAGCTGCGGAGTATTATGTACTATTTCATGTGTGGCAAGAGAGTCTTGAGTTCGAGTGATGTTTTGTGTAGTGATCGGAACGAGAAATGTTTGTAGTGATTTATAGATTTTAAAATATTATAATGAAATATAATATTATAATGAAATATAATATATAGACTGGGTATATACCGACGAAATAGGGTGTTTATAAAATACGGCGTCGTAATAAATGAATAAAATGATAATATAAATATTATATAATATACTGTAGTAAAGAATAAATGACAGGACACTCATATATATATATATATATATATACAAATGGGTATGTGCTATAAACATCTCGGGTTCTGACCCCTAACCGGAACCTTACGCGAACAGGATGGCGATATATGTTTGGATTAAGTTATTACTTCAGAGTTTAGTATGCTATACCAGTAGTGTTTATCCATAAGAATCTCGTCAGACAGCATGGGTAGCATCATATAATCGCTGACTAGACATGTTTAATAATCAATTATGAAAAGACAATAGTTTTTGTAGAACTTGGAGCTGTAGTGAATTATTGTTCGGTCGGTTTCAAATAGAAAATCCTGCGACTTGAGATTTTTTACGTCACCTATTTCTGGCTAACATACAGTGTTCGCAGAGGCGACGGGTCGGATAGATTTAAATAATTAAATTAATTGGTTACTGAAAACTTTCGTTTCAGACCCAGGTGTTGAACCCCCTCGCCCCCTTGAATATTTTCATTTCTTTTCTTAGTTTTAAAACTAGATAGTTATAGAAATTAATCGACACCTTCAAGATTTGGCACTCTTGCGAATGGGAGCTGCTGGTGAGTTTTGGCAAGTGAAAATCACCAGTGCAAAATTCAGTTTATTCATTTTAATTTTTTTTTAAATTTTCGGCAAATCCATAATTAGGGATTCTCTCTTACTTCAACTTTAGTTTAATATTCGTACTTTTCTCTCGACACTTCTCATTTTCGACGAGGTGGGATAGATTTTTTGTTGGAAATTCTAAATTAAGAGACTACACCAACCTTCCGGTAGGGCCGGAGTCTCTAAGGACACAGCCGGATTACGGTGAGGGGGGAATTTCCTTAAGGCTTCCGCCTTTTTGAAAATTCCATTGAGAGCACGGACTCGCTGTGAGTTTGGAGATAACTTATTTTAGTCTACATAATTGAGTAGACCACCTTTTCGACATGTCAAGAATATTTTGGCTATGGATTTGTTGATAGTGAAATTCGACCCCTATCTTTGTAGGTTTAGTTATTCTCTCTTAAGTCTTTGGCGCGCCATTCTCCTTCTTTTTCTCTTCTCCCCTATCTCTCCTTCTTCTCCATTCTTCAACATTTTTTTTAAAATCTAAACCTGCCCCCCCCCCAAAATTTGAACTTGTTAATTACCAATTACTTAACGTATAACTCTGAAATTTATTCATGACTTCAATTATCAGAGATGAGAGTATTGTATTTCTTCCTTACTTCGGGCGACTCCTCCTTCCACCCGCGAGTAAAATACCTCCGTTCACAGAACCAAGATTGTAAATTTGTAAGTGTTCCTTTTTGAGTCCTTGAATAGCCTGTTATGAATAATATATATTTTCTAATATCTGGTCGATGTGATACTAAGTCCAATTTATTGCTTCTTGCAGTTTTTTTATATTTCAAAGAAGTAATTTATTGCTTCTTGCAGTTTTTTTATATTTCAAAGAAATAATTGTAATTTTGAGGTTTCCCACCAAGAACGTTTCTTAAAGAGATTTTCTGTGATAATTTTTGAAGTAATAATGTAATAAGAATCCATTTTTTTTACGATGCTTCTCTTTTCAGTTATTTATTACATTATACAGAAGTTATTCGTTAGAATGTTCTTTTTTATGCCAATTTCATGTTTGACCTTGAAAAACATTGGTAATAGATAAAAAAAACAATCAGGATTTGCATATTTATTGTAATAGGAATTAGTGATGGGTAAATTCCCGGGAATATATTTTACGAGAATATTCCCTGGGAGTATTCCCGGGAAGATTTACAAAAATTGGAATTTTCCTGGATTGTATGTACAATCACAAAGAAAATTGCATTTGTATTACTATAATTTCAAAGTTAAATTTGTTTTTATGTCACAGTATATTATTACTGTTGTGCCCAGACGAGTCTTCAAAATGTATATTCTGAACGATGTTATGTTACTTTATTAATATTTTACATTTAGAGAGGACGCATAAATAGATATTTATTTACAATATGTTCTATGAAAGTAAATATGTTTCAAAAATGTTATAGCAAGTCCACATTCTTTTAAACCGCTAAAGAGTTTAAGTTTACATGTAAGTGGATTTTCTAAACTTGACTCTAGTAATGATACTATAAACATATTAAATTTTTAAATGTTATAAAAAAATTAGGTTGGGTAACTGCCAGAAGACACATGTCCCACCATTTTGTCAGCATTTCCGCATAAGTATGTATGCTCACAATATTTGCAAGATACTTTTCTATCTCTATAATTTTGTATGTAACATTGCCACACATGACCTTTGTTCCTGCACATTTCTCGAAATTTCATGCGTTAATTTACATGCAAAAGAAGTACGAGTACCTCTTCAGACATTCGAGTCAGAGAGAGGAGACAGACTGACGTCTATTACTAACGATGGTTCAGGGTTTATTAATAGTAGATCATCTATATTTCTACATAATTCTACATTACTTTACAAAATGGATCATTTTCACCATTTGTAAATTAGTACTTTGCTCCTTTCTTCTACTGTTTAGCTTTGAGAAGCCATACTTTGCACCTACTTTTTGCGATATTCAATTCCGATGTGATTGTTTTATGGCTTCATACATTAAATTACGTTACCAACATTAAATTCATACAGCATTGCCAAGCGAGCGTAAGCGAGTGAAGAAGGGTTAGAGTCACGCAGGGCACGTTGTTTTCTATCTTCGTTATCAACAATTCACTTTCTCTTCTCACATAAATCATTTCCAATTACCTTTACGGTTGCGCAACTTCCCCTTTGCCCTAAAAAATTGTGTTCAATACTTTCCTGACTACTTGAACACCACTAAAGAAAAGTACGGTCAAATAATTTTAAAGTTTTTAACTTCCAAATTCTTTAAAACCTAGAAGTAAATCATAATATATTAAAATAAAGTAATCAGTCATATGGTTCTTATAATTTGAAAGATAAAGTAAAGAAATGGAAATAAATTCCTTCCCGGGAATTTATAGGCCACGGAATAATTCCGGAAAATATTCCCATTTTTAAATTATTTCCCACCGGAAAGATTTTCATTGCCCATCACTAATAGGAATAACCTTATTTAGTGACGATAATTGAAGAAAATATATTTTGACAATTTATAACGTGTAGGTGTTTGGAAAAAATATACGAATAATGTCATACAAGTTTAACCTAAAATTTTATTTTTATATCAAAATAAGACTCCAAATTATCACTTCTAGTTACACTTTTGCTATTATTTGAGGACTTACTAGACATCTCCTCGATTGTGCAATTCATAAAATGAAATGTTAGTGTACTACACAACTTTTAATCTTTGAGATCTTTCGCGATTTTGTCAAAGTGATATCGTCCCTTTCCGGCATTAACGCAGTAAGTGAGATTTTGAAAATTTTACAGGAGAGCCGAAAAACTGAAATTTTGATGTTTTTTCTTTAATAACTTTTTTGTTTTCTGGACTGTTTTCCTAAGAAAAATACAGCTAATATAATTAAACAAGCTCCGTCAAATAGGACAGTGACGTATATAATAGCTTAAAAATATTCACTTATTTTGGCGCTTAATTCATTTTTGCTTGCAAAATTTTTAACAGATCAATGCTTCAAACGACATTCATTTAAGGCACACGTTGTCATAGTGAGATTGCGTTAAGCGACATTTAGGGGAAAAATAAATGGTAACAAATTGCTGATTCGTTAATTGAAGAACGTTAGGTGTATACTGATCGGTAAAAGACTGAACGCTTCTTGAAATAATGCTGTTTAAAATAAATTTGGCAAGAAAAATGCTTTGGCTTACCTCTCCTTTATATGTAAAAATTAATCTAAGCTTCCGAATAGTTAAGTTAATAATAACTGGCACATTTATTTAGTTTTCTCATTTATTTTTAGCGCTTTTAAAATTTATACAAGCTTATAATATTGCAAATTATTACTGATTTGTTGAGCTTACTGATACAATGAAAATTTGTATCGTTCATTTACTAAATAAATGCAAATTGTCGAAATTTCACAAAACTGTAACTTTATCATTGTTTAACTATTGCAAGAAAAATAATAAATGATGACAACGTGTTTCAATCTTGAATTTCTTCTTCATCTTCATCTGTCTCAGGGAGAGTATCTTGTGCTTCTCCTGTGTGTGGCAACTGCTGGTTGAGCCCGTGTAGATGCTTTGGTAGAATATTCTGATTACACAATTTGACAAGATCCTGGTACTTGGCCTTACTGATAGGGATGGCTGCCGCATAAAGTCTGCTCTGCTGTTTTTGTCCTTATGGGCAAAGTTTCAGTGTAAGATACACTGCGTCCTTAGTCATTGAACACTAAAATTCGGCAAATTCAATATTTTTTGACAAAATGACATCTCTCATTTTTGACAACAAGAAAGGTTCCCCTGACTCGTGTTTCTTAGCACTGAAGATCTGGGCTGCCAAAGTTGACCAATTTCTAAAAGAACCATGCTTCCATAATTCATGGATGTTGCTTTCTTCTTGCCATTCTTATGACGGAAGCCACTCGGATGGATTTTCAATTTTTTGCTTGAGATGTTCTCAATTTGACTATGCACACTCTCCACAGGCATATATGTGTGACCCGGAACCAACTAATTGATATGGATTCATTGTGAGTTTTTGGATTTTTCAAGTTCATATTTCAACATGACCAAAATATTTATATTTTTGTTTTGACGGGCACAGTTATCGCAATACAGGATTACAGTTGAAACATTACCTCGTTCGTCCACTACATCTATATATCTCCATAGGATAGGAGCGATTTCATTCTAAGCTCGTTTACCTTCGCTCTCACCCCATACATAATTGTTCTGCTTTTTGATTCATATATCGAGAGATTGTATACGGAATACTTTCGTCTGTAGTACAAAAGCATGGAATCGCCATGAGTTACGCTCAAAACTTTCTGCAAATCGAAACTCGCGACAAGTGTTCCTTCCTGACTACCACTCATTCTGCTGTTTTTTGAAACGAGTCTTAGTTGCTTCATCTTCAATATGTCGGGTATAATCAGCCTTCTCTTCTTGGATTACGTCTGTCTTGTTGGTAAAGGCGATACATTTCTGGCACTTGTCGTTTTTCTGTCTATAAAACCCAAGGTTAAATTTTGAGTTCAATATATAACGAAAATCTCTTTCACTTACAGGAATATTTCCTTCTTCGTTCATTCCAAGTGAGTAAATCGTATAGAGATAAGTGACGTTTTTTGAGATCCTGGGGAAGATATAGTCGTGTTGTTTTATTTCTACAGTAGTGGAAGTCACTACAGGAAGTCTTTGAATGAATTCAACAAGGAGCTTCACATCTCGCTCGGATGTCGCATTGAGGCGAACTGAGTGGCGTCCTCGACCACCGGGTTTTGCTGAGCCTTCAGTGGATTGTGTAAGAGTGTAATTCGGAAACCTTTGTGAGATATCTAATGTTGAGAGCAAGAATTGAACACAAACTCTTCTATAGTCTTCACCTTCGTTAATAAAATACTGAAAATATATGCCCGTGGGCTCTCTCCCTGAATCCTCCTTCTTTTCACTGGAACTTGTCTGATTGCTCCTAAGATCCAATTAATTTGGTCATTCGGTTTTAAAGACCAGTAGTGTCTAAATAAGGATTGGCGCCTCTTTTCCGGAATATCTGAACATTTATTTGGGCAAGACTTACATTTGTTTTGTTGTATTTGTTTCTTCTCCATTGTATGTTGCTTGTCTTTGTTGTAGGACCATTTTGCTTTTCTAACTCTTTTTGAAGAGTTTTCTTTTTAATTCTCAATCCCTTTTCCCCTACGATGTTCTTTTCTGGTGTAAAAGTAATTTTTCTCCTTACAATCGTCCTCCGTTTCCTAGCACCACTTTCCCCATTGCAACCATCACCTGAATTCGACTATCCAGCTGAATTTCCTGAAACCCGTTTCCTCTTAACCTAGGTATATTCATGTGATGAGGTCGGTATTTTGTCCAACCAATCTATTGAGTTTTCGGAAGGATATGCCTGTTTAAATATGATATCATTATCAGAGAAATAGTCTAAATAGCTCAGTCCTAAATTTGTTCTTTTTCTCAAGTTCAGTTTCTCAGCGAAATAATGTTAATCTCTTTCCCGATGCTTTTCTAAAATTCCCTCTTCATTCGGGTTTAGGGTCTTTTCCTCTACTGCTGTCTCCTGATGTTTGTTTCGTTTTTTCTTCCCTTCTTTAGTCTTCTCGTCATCCTGGTTTAGTGTATCTTCCACTGCTACTATCTCCTGAAGCTTGTTTGGGTTTTCCTTCCCTTCATTCTTTTTTTCATTGTGAATTAAAGTCTCCTCCACTGCTACTGTGTCCTGATACTTTTTTGGGTTTTTCTTCCCTTCTTCAACCTTCTTCTCATCCGGGTAGAGGGCATCTTCCACTGCTACTCTCTTCTGAAGCTGGTTTGGGTTTTTATTTACTTCTTAAGCCTTCTTCTCGTCCGACTTTATGGTTTCTTCCACTGCTACTTTCTTCTTATGCTTGTTTGGGTTTTATTTTCCTTCTTCAGCCTTGTTAACATCCGGTTTCTAGGGTATCTTCTACAGCTACTTTCTTCTGATGTTTGTTCGGGTTCTCCTTCCCTTCTTCAGCATTGTTCTCATCCGGGTTTAGGGTATCTTCTACTGTTACTCTCTTCTGATACATGTTTTGGTTTCTCTTCCCTTCTTCAACCTTCTTCTCATCCGGTAGAGGGTATATTCCACTGCTACTTTCTTCGGAAGCTGGTTTGGGTTTTTATTCTCTTCTTCAGCCTTCTTCTCGTAAGATTTTAGGGTATCTTAAACTGCTACTTTCTTCTGATGCTTGTTTGGATTTTCCTTTCCTTCTTCAGCCTTGTTAACATTCGGTTTCTAGTGTATCTTCTACAAGTACTTTCTTCTGATGCTTGTTTGGGTTTTCCTTCCCTTCTTCAGCATTGTTCTCATCCGGGTTTAGGGTATCTTCCACTGCTGCTCTCTTCTGATGTTTTTGGGTTTTCCTTCCTTTCTTCAACCCCAATTTTCATGATCTCACTCTTCAAACAATTAGCTATATTGGAATATGTCCCGTTTTGTACCCTCGGCTTCATGACTTATTTTCCAACTTGCTTTTTAGTCCTCCCACGGGAAAACTGAAAGCAGAAAAAAGCAAAACAAAAATGAACCGACCTAAAATGTGATAAAAGTATTATTTTTTGTAAGTGGAGTGTAAAGTAATAGTTTTAAAAACTTTGACTAATAGTACCTCCTGCTTATTAAATAAAGTTGACTTTTGAAGTTGGCAGAAATCTTACATCTATTAAATAAATTAGGTAGCTTTGATTTAAATTGACCTAAAAGGTCAGCTATAAGTATTAGCACGTGATAGTGTAAGTCGAAGCTTTAGCAAAATATTACTCTGCTATTTTAATCAAGCTCTTTGAAATCGGTTTAATTTTTTTATAATTAACATTGACAATTTATTACCTGGCCGGACGGGTAGGGGCAACTTGCCTGCCTGCAATACAGCATTGGAAAGGTCGAACGTGAGCACGAACCTTGTTCTAGCCAGTCATCCAAACTGAAGATCTCCATGATATTTTAAAGTCTTAACAGGCGAATACCGGGACGGCACTTCTGTAAGGCCAGAGCCGCTGGCTTTCCACATCCTTGCCCTCTATTCTTCTTCGGCCTGACCCTTAGTTTCCTAAAGGCCACAACTAATTGACATTGCTAATTAGTTGCTAAAAGCAACCTTTCTTAACATCTAGATTTTATATGCACATAATGATCAATACAATAGGAATAACCGCCATCAAATATCGATAACGCGTAACTTCCACATCATGAGCAGGTAACATAGAAGACGCGTACGGCTACCGAACATAATAGAATGCAGCTGATGCCCGTTATGGGCAATCAAAATTACATGAGTAAATTTTCACTAGCGCAAACTGTTGGGGCACAAATGACTGCTGCCAGTACACCTGAGACAGTCGTACTTGTTGGATGTTCAAGCGCTACAGTGTCAAAATTTTACCAACAGTGCTCATGACAGTCATCGCCAAGCGATCACACTTGGATCAGGTACGTGCGGTGGCAGAAAATGAACAACGAATAGCACTATGGTATCTCACCACAGGCTTATGGCAATGGAGGAATTGACGCACCAGTACAATGTGGGCCAATAAATCCTACAACAAATTTCAACCATGACCATGTGACATACCTTACTTCGGTTAGGGTAACATAGCCATAGACCAACACTATTACTATAACACAGAAATAACTTATGGCTGACATGAACAAAAGCAAAGGAATCATTGGCCTATGGATCAATGAAAGATGGTTATCTGCAGTGGTAAGTCCCGCTTTTCACTGAACCATGTCGATGATATTGTTGGAAACAGCATGAGTATATGTCTCCGGGTTGCAGCATGGTAATTCAATAGGATGGTGACGGTGCTGTTTATTGTCTGGGTCTGGGAAGCGACGCACAAGTATTTCTTATTCGATTAAACTTTTCATGGCCCATACCTCCAAGTCCAAGAGAACAGCGCCATATTCTAGCAGGAGAACGGAAGGTGTCATCGGGCTGCGTTTTTTACATAATGGTTGGAGGAACATAAAAATGAATTTTCAATACTACCCTGATATCCAAAATTGCCAGACTTAACCCTATTAAGCATGTATGGATCATGCTGTGATGTTCTGTGCAATGTGCTGGACATCGTCCAAATGTGCACCACTTGCAGGAACTGCTGCAGCATAGATGGCTTGCACTGAACCTGCAGAATACAAAGATTATACCTTGAGGGATCTACTCATAAGCGTTTGAATGCTTTGATTACCCACAATGAACACGCTATTAGATAAGTGTCCCTAATGTAGTGATCGTTTAGTCTTAGTGTATAAAATAATCATTCCTAATAATTTGTCAACAATAGGAAAACTTTATATAACATGTTTTCTGAATTTTAACGACTCTTTCACCATTCCGTAAGCTGAAAAGTGTTAAGTAATGCAAAAAGCTGCGCTGAAATAAGAATTTTCGAAAATAATAGTGGACAAACATTAAATTCATGCACACATAAAGGCATCCTAAAAATGAATTATTTGAAGTCCTACGTTATTTTCAGTGTGTGAAACCGAGATATTGTTCTCCACATTTCCATTTAAGTGATAGGTTGTTTAGAACACACTTTTTGTGATTGTTCATATTTTTCCTTGACTTTAATCCAGTTGAACAGGAATTTTATTAAACACTGAAAAACATGTTTACGAAACTTTGATAATCGTTCATTAAGCAGAAAATATCCGGATTTTCAACGATATTTTAAACGTTTTAAAAGCAAAGTTTAAACTTCTAAGACCCATTGATATTCTTTAAAAAATCGTCAGTCCATTTCGGTGATTATCAACCCATGTATGTTGATTGTAGTTCCCCGAGATCATAGGCGTATCGATCCTAGCAGGAAAGTCTAAGATGGATATGGTCATGTGAGGTTATGGAATGCTCCATCAAAGGGATTGATATACTAAAATAATTTGTAATAGTTTTTAATATAAACTTACTCAATAGGAAAAACAAAATCTCAGTTTAAACGTATATTTCTGACTTCAATGAATATATTTGTGAAAGTGGATGCAGCTGGTAGAAATTAATGTCAAAAAAATCATAATTATTTTCATGAATTTTGAGTTTTCTATGTTTTTTCTAGACTTTGGTTTTGTAAGAATTATGCCCCCTAGGCCCGCTATTTACACCTAAGCTACACACATTTACACCTAAGTTTTCTTTTGTGCCCGACAATAATTACCATCGTTAGGCTTATGTTCACACAAAGAATGCCGTTGCATGTACTGTCTGCGAGTAGTTTTTTTAGGGATTTTAAATCAACTCGCAGAAGCATTGTTGTGCTAAGGTTAAGTAAACATAAATTTGCTTTCCCCCACCTATTGTTGAAAAGGACACATATCTACAATTTTACCATTCTCCCTGAAACTATTAAAATAACACCGACTATTTAATACACACCAGGTCCACTATGGAATTTCTGTTCCTATTTTGTTGACAAGTTTTGAAATTATTATATTTATTATAAATGAAAACGAAATTTAGCCTACTATTTAGTAGCCTACTATTTAGTGAAATAATGTTAAGAAATTGATATATGAAACAATACAGTAAAGGGAACGGAAACAAACATCGTGAAAACTTGCTAAAAGTTGCTTCAAACCTTACCACTGTTTTCCTCTTTCATGGTCAATACAATTGTCACTTTCACTTTACTGGGGAAAATGTATTAAACGCCAAGCGTAGAACTTCTTACCTCCTACCCCTTACTTGCTCGCAACACACTATTTTTTCCCAATAGGCGCTCTGAAGTCGTGTAAATTGGACGCTTGTGCAGTTTCGGAAGTTTTCGCCGAAAAACTTCTCCACCGAAATATGAAACCTTAAAATGTATTATACGACGTTACACATTGTTATTGCAAGTAAAATAGCAGTAAGTAGCTATAGCAATATTACCGTTTACTTCAGAAGTGAGGCTGAGAGCCTCTTACGTATATTTTTAAGATAGCAAATTGCTGTAAGAAAAAGTATTTGTTCTTAGCAGGTAAATAGAACTGCAACAAATACTGGAAATCATTGACATCATTACATCAAAATTGTTTCAAGCGACTCAGAACCAACTTCAATCTGTCGCTTACTACACTTTTGCCATAAAATATTGTAATAATTATGTTCATACCAAATTTATTTGCTCCAAGCACGAAAGTAATTTGGTGTTTGAAACAATCTAGAGTACAAGTCAGTTTCTTTATTTCATCGTAAACATTTATGCTAAAACAAACGACTGAGTGTTACTTACGACATTTCTGCCCCCAGCAAATATAATTGCACCCGTGTAAGCGATATAGCTATCTCGGCAACGGTTAAAGATAGAGACATGGCGATTAGACCATTCGATGCGCCTTAAAATTATGAGCCAAAACTTGAAAAAAGGTTAATTTCGAAGAAACTGTCGCTTAGTGCGTTAATGCCGGAAAGGGACGATATTTTTCTTTGAACTTCAGATTATTCAAGCTTTAATAATTTGAATCTATTAGTTTTTAAAATAACACAGATGTATGGAACTAGGAAGTTTACAGCTAAATGATTATTACTAATATTCAAGAGTGCTATTATATGTATTCTATTCTTGTTATTAGAAATTGTCTCTTGAATATGTGTTAATCTAATGTATTATTGTATATTCAGTACCTACAGTTTGGGTATTGTTATTTTTTTTTACCAAAATTGACGTTGGCGTTTACTTTAATTTTGATATATATACTATATTATATGAAGGGAAGGTTTATTAGTTATACAACCTCAACAAAGCAGTTGTAGGATCATGATCCTATCCATGTCGTCTCCTATACCTGAATAATTTCTAAAGGAGTTCAAAATAAACGTTTTTATTTTCTAATGATTTACTTCAAGTTCATTTGAGGAATTAGGTGGACGGACGGCTACAAATAGCCACTAAACGAGTTCTAATATTTTTTCAATGAACTAGTAATAAAATGTTGTTAATTACATTCAATTAACTACCAAGAATGGGGTTTAATTTGCAATTAATCATAATTCTCTTGGAAGTAGCTTTATTTCTACATTATAATATTAACATCAGTTCGGAACTTTTCACTTTATTTGATACATAATTTTTCTTGTATATAAAATCGTTGAATTCAATTTATATGGTAACTATAAATATTAGTGTAGTGAGTGTTAATATTTGTTCTTTTTTCAGAACTTGATTACAGCAGGAACTATTACAGTCGAATTGATTTCCGTATGTTTAGTTAATGTTTTGATAGATTTAGATTATTTCGATCTACATTATTAGATATATTTATTTCTTACCGATTGTACTTTCGTGTGACTTCCATTTTTGTAACATGCAAAATAACATAGCTTTGTGAGTATGGATATACTAATTGTATAATACTTATTAGATAGGTGTCCTGTGTTTTATTTCTTTCAAATTAGAGATCAGACATTCATCAGGAGCCCTGAGATTTACATTATTATTATTATTATTATTATTATTATTATTATTATTATTATTATTATTAGTAGTAGTAGTAGTAGTAGTAGTAGTAGTAGTAGTAGTAGTAGTGGTAGTAGTAGTAGTAGTATTTTGATATTAGTTAAAATTAATTAGTAATAATACATTCCGATACTTAATGTACTTCAGAGAGTGTTACCCTTTTGCGAGTTACACCATTACAACCATATTATGCGTGGATGATTGAACTACTATTTTCCATTTGTCTCCGTCAATTGTAAGACTATTACAAATGAGTGTCAATTATAGTATGAAAGTTCTCCGGATCACGAAAAAAAGGAAGAATTCTCACAAACAACTGTTGAACTGTTCCGACCTTTTGGCGTATTTACTGAAAATGCAAAAGCTAACAAACATTTTTCTCTTGGATTTAATATATGATTGCCTGGATTTTATATTCCTTTCTTTTCATTTATGGGAGGGTAAAGAAATGTCTTTTTATAAATTTGTTTTTTGGGGGTGATAACTAGTACGGTTAGGGGAAAATGTGAACTATTGAATTCACGACTAATCGTTTATTCTCCAAGCACTTTTATTTGTCTTTCCTTATAAATTAGTATAGAGGATTCACATGAAAAAATGAAATGAAATATTTCAGTTTTGAATGCGACGATTATGATGGTTAGGCTAAAGGAGCCTGCGATGATGAGAAATAAATGACATAATCGTATGAAGAAAGTGGGAGAAACAGGAAAACCGCTACATAACCCAAGAACACTTTGTTTGTCCACCACAAAATCCACACGGCCCGAGCTGGGATCAATCTACCGACACCAAGCACGAGAGGTAAACGTTCTACCATTGAGCCACTGCTCCCCCTGAACTAAGAGGACGTTACATGTCTCCTCATTATTTTATCCAAATGTTTCAAGTTTTAATAGTGTTTTAAGTAATTTTAAAATAAAAATAGCCTTTAGCAATTTTCGTCATCTTTCCTTTTCCACTTAAACCTTCAATCAATACGTCGTCTAAAAACGTCCAGGAGAGTTTGAGACATAAATGATGTATTAAAGAGATTGTATATGAAAGTAAAGAGTATTCCTACCTACTATTTAGACCAATTTCCCATTCCGTCTCTTACCACGTAATGTATTCCAGCGACCAACTACTATGATGTTTTCGTTTAACCCTTAAGGCCTTCAATCTTTTTAGGTAAATTTTAGATTTTCACTCAAGCAGTTCAAGCTTACTATTTACTATAGGGTAATGGTACATTTCTCGGTTTCTTAACGATAGACCACACTTTCGAACGGTATGACTCGCTTGTCCGTATTATACACCATAAATGCGTAAATCGAGAAGAACAGGAAGATATATGAGTAAAATAATCGAAATTTTTGCCCAACTCTGGCCAAAGCCTAGGCTCATGTAGAGACTTGATTTTTTATAAAGTTATACACTCTTATATACATGATGTTCCATAAAGAATGATCGCAATATTTATTACTGTTTTCAGGAAAATATTCCTTCGGGTACTTTCGGAAGAAGTTAAACCAGGATCGAACCTGCCAGCCAGCCTTTACAATCGGAGGAAATTGTGCAGAAAAAAAAGTAACGCTCAATGAAATACTTAATAAGACAATATTTCGAAACCATGCATTAATGTCAGCATATACTTCTTTGTCATTTAGCTTTCAACGCGTATATGAACGTCTAGTGATGTGGAGGAACCTTCCCAAAGAAAGAAAACGATGAGAAAATAGTTCTTGGATCGATAATAAAATTAAAAAAGAGAAAGGAGAAAGAAAGCCAGAGAATATGCTACGTATAGGAATGGCATTGTTTGGAACTTCAATTAGCTATATATCGTTGGAAGGAAGTTGGCGATAGTCCTCATGTTAGTTCAGCGGTAAACACTGAGACCTCAAGTTTAAATGTCGTGAGTTGGATTCCGGTTTGTGTCAAAACATTATTGTAGGAAATTATATTTTTCTCAATGTATGAATATTATATAAAATAATTTCAATTAAATAAATCAGTTTTATATATATCCATATAATCATTTAAGAACATAAATAATTATTATGTTCAAATTTAACATCTGAGATTTGGGAGGTATTGACACATTGTCGGTATATCATTTGTGAATATTAAATACAAATTATGAAAATCGTGTAATAGTAATAAATAATTTGTGTGGTGTATTTATCTGCAGCAATTAGTAATACGGAGATTACTTATCAATATTTTTATTACAGAAAGTGATTCGCGTCCTTGAAAGGTAAAGATAATATGAGGGTATAAACAGAAATTTTCAAATTCGCACATTGGTTGCAGACACAAAACTCACGAGCAGCAAATCATGTAAACGGTAAAACTACGAACACGAAGTAATGTCTAAAAAAACTTATTTCTACTTTAGAAAGAAGGTAGAATAGAATTTCTTTACAAAGAATTTCAGTTCAATACTCTGCTATGCTTTCAGGTATATAAGTGATTTCTTTCTCTCCGCCGCGTATATGCGCATATGTATATATACAGATGGTGATCAGAAAAATGGAAACACCTGAACGAAATTGCAACTTAACAGATTAATATGGTGTCGGGCCACTTTTTGCCTTCAAAACAGCCTTGATGCGACGTGGGATGGAGGCATAGAGGTCATGAATGGTAGCAAGTGGAATTTTACACCATTCCTCGTGCAGGGCATCGGCCACTTCTGTGAGAGAGGATGGAGCTGGAAATAGTCGCCGGAGTCGTGTTTCCAAGACGGATCACGGATGTTCAATTATGTTGAGATCTGGGGATTGGGTGGGCCAGGGGGAGGTGTTGAACTTCATCCAGGTGTTCCTCAAACCACACTGTAACAACGCCAGCTGTGTGAATGGGTGCATTATCATCCTGGAAGATAGCGTCATTGTCCGGGAACAACAACTGGACCATAGGATGCAAGTGGTGTCCTAAAAATGCGACATAATCGTTGGCAGTGATTCATCCGCTAAGTGTGACCACAGGATCCAATGAAAGCCATGATATGGTGGCCCACAGCATCACCGAGCCGCCGCCATGTTTCACGGTTGGGCGAAGACACTGCAGATCATAAGCTTCTTTGGGCGTTCTCCACACATAAACACGGCCCGTGGTTGGGAATAGGGTGAAGGATGACTCATCCGACCATATCACCCGTTTCCAGTCCTCAACGGTCCAAGTTGCATGGTCGCGGCACCATTTGCGGCGTGCCAAAGCGTTATGGTCCCTGATGAGCGGTTTGGTCCGTGCAACACGACCCCGTAAGTTCATGTCATGTAATTCGCAGCGGACTGTGATTGTCGAAACAGGGTGGGGGAGGTGCTGATTGAGTTCCTCCGTCACTTGCTCCGCAGTGGAACGACGGTTCTGCGTGACAATGCGCTTTAATACCCGGCGTGACCTGTCACTCATGATTTTCTTCCGCCCACTGCTCCGCTTTCCCGATGTGGTTTACCCGTGTGTTGTGTAGGCCGTCATCACATTCGACACTGTCCCACGCGACACACCTAACACAGTAGCCACTGCCATCACACTCACTCCACATAACCGCGCACCAACAATTTGCCCTCTTTGAAACTATGAGAGGTCTCCCAGTTTACACTACCTCCGTCTGCTGCAAACACTAGACACTGTTGTTCCACTGTGCCTGACGTAGTATGGAGACCGATCTAACACATCACCACCAGCGGTCTGTCGCTGCAGGCGCCACGACACCACTGCCAACCCATACATCTAACGTGTTGCCAACTACAGGTGTTTCCATTTTTCTGATCACCATCTGTATATATATATATATGACTTGCTAATGGTATAGCGTACAGGCTTTCTTGGCGAAACATCCAGGTTTGGCCCCTGGCAGGAACTCATGTGGTTCGGATTCTACGTTAATAATTAGGTCTACCTCTCATATATGGTCACTGTTGAATGGGACGTTAATCTTGATATCAACTCAATCGATTCAAACCTCATCGCCATGGCTGGCGATGAAGGACGACGAAATGTTTCCAGTGACTGAGATTAGTGCCTGATCTATAGTTTGGGTTCGTGAATTTATTACAATCGCAAAATGATTTACAATCGCGTATTGGCATGACAAAGTATGTCACCTGGATTTAGAATTTAAAGAGCAGAATCGAAGGCCTTGCTCACACAGCTCTAAATACTGCAATGTATGTATAAGTGTATATTCAAGCTAAACTCCGGAATGTCTACATGAACTTTTGCCTAACGTGGGAGACATATCAGTTTAATACTAGGAAAAAACATTATACTAGTTAGATAACCCAAAGAATGGAAATTGGGAATTGTGACATGTAAAAATAACGTATAACGAGTGATCGTAGAGTGTTATCGACAGTTTCGTGGGTCGTTGAGGTGACTTTTGGCCCATTCAATGGCGTTCACATCCAAGTTCATCCCCTTCATCACAGGGCGAAGAGCTGGGAGATATGACCTATAAAATGTAAAATATTACCTAAATATTTGTCAAATTCATAGTTTTCGCGTAAGGAATTTGTAATTGTACAATAAACTCATTGTTTTTTGGATATTTAGATTTGATAATATACAACTTTAAATGTTTTTGTTGAAAGACGAACATAATTCGCGATTTTTTTAAACAATAGAAACTCTTATCATTACTAATTGTTGAATTATTATTGTTTAATTTTATATATTATTATTTATTTGTTGATTAAGTAATTTTCTGTCTTTTAGATTTCCTTAATGTCATAACGATGGGTCATTGTTAAAAAATCCTTGCTTGAAGAACTATTTTTTGCTCAAGGAGTGCTGGTTGTAACAATCCAGCCTCGTCGAGAAATTTTATCATCAAAGAATGATGAAAAATAACGTATGAAACAATAATTGATTGTTTTGTTAATTATTGTGCATAATTATGTAGTAAAGGCTTTCCGCATAGAAATTGAAAAAAAGAGATACAACTAAAGATGAAATGAATGAATGTAAATTGAATTAAAAATTGTATGCTATTGAGAACTGAAGAGAGAGAGAGAAAAATATCGAGTTTGCCAAATAGAAGGCGTGGCATATCTCTCGGGGTACATACGAGCCATAGTAAGACCTGGATACGTTGTCTAGTTCCTTGTCTGGAGTCTGGCATTTTTGATCTCGTTCGTTGGTTTGTTTCGTAGACGTGTAGAAGTTCTGTGTTACATGTTTAAAGGAATAGGATTGGGGCAGTTTGAGCTTTCGTGCCATTGTGAATTTATGTTAATTATCGTAAGTGATAGGTGCGATTATAAGTATATTATCACTACAAAATCAGCAGCGAGTGATTCAAAATGAAATAAACAAATATAGTGAAAACTTTAATATTGAAAAAGAGCCCGGCCGTGGGGTTTCGACTGGTGGTCCAAGTGCATTGTGTTTTTGAAGTGGATTTTAGAGCTCTCTGTGAATATACATTTAATACATTGGAGTTAGCATTTGTCGTAGTAACTACTTTAATTTAAAATGTTATTTACTTGCGAGATTTTTTCAGACTAGAAATATTATGGGAGACAACTCGAAGCTTAGTGAATGGCTTCGTTGCTGGATATTTTCTTTTTATTGCCAGCCATTAATGTGATTTGTCAATATATTGGCTTCCTATTTTATACTTTTTGTGTATTGAAATTACTTATCTAACCGGATTTTTTGAACAAAACCTTTACTGTCTCTAAACCGATAAGATGTCCTAAGGCTTGATATAATAAGTTCAGGATAAGAAAGACAAATGGTTTCCATTAGATTTAAAGAATCGCGGTAAAATAGGAATCAACAACAAAGTGAGTTTTTAACTTCAATACTTGATAAAGTAGTCGTGCCACGTTTTTTTGGTGTAATTGCTTTGTTGTTTGGTTGTATGTTGGAATTCATTTTTCTATTGAAGATAAGAAAACGGTTAGTCCTTTTGTTTCTCTGGATGTATTTTCCTGCCCTCCCAGATTTTGTGGCGATCCTTTAAATGGCTAATGGAAGAATATAATCGAATGCGCGCTTTAAACTCAGATCCAGTCTTTTTGATATAATTAGTTTTCTCTTTCAGCTTGAATTTTTTGTTGTTTTTGTTATAATTTGCTTTTCGTCGGATATGTAGTTGTATACGATTATTTTTTGCTCCAGTTGCAGTTGTCAAATGAATGGTTGTATAATAGTCAGTCTGAGTACGGAAATTGAACTGAAACATTTCTAAGTATAACGTGAATATAGGATTTTAAAATAATGGAAATTATTGGAGGATCATATAGTATTATTTAAAGTTAAATTATAGTAACTGACAATTTGTCCAAACTATCCGTACGTTGGATTATCATGAATCTGAAAGTTATTTCCTAACAAAGAAATGTTAGAAGTTTTAATTTGCGTAATAATTTTTGGAGATTGTTATAGCTAGTATATTACTAGGTTTTTTCGTAATTCTTTGCATTTGATAAAATTAAAATTCAAATAATTGAGTCCAATTAGTATTTCTGAAATTCAGAAAGAATTAAGCTGTGATTATTGTGTTATGAACGATTTGATGAGAGAAATTGCGGATTATAAATTAGAACTGACTTATTATTATCTCATTATTTCAATCTTTGGTTTCTTCACTCAAAAGATTTATAAACACCTTATTAGATTTTTTTCTTGTTATTTCATTTTTTGTGTATATGCGTTATTACACAATATACACAACCGTATTATTGTTTTAATAAAATTGTTAATTAATAATTGATATACTTGGTTTGGTTTGTATTGTTTGTTTATGTTTTTTGCTTGCAAGAGCAAATATTGGATCACTCCGTTAACATACTACGTGGGTTGCATCGTTGACGAGAATCCTGCCAGCAAGTCCATTCTGCCGGGTTTTGAGGAATGAAATCCAAATAGAGTTTTGAAATTATTATATTCTTTTTACATTTTTTAAAAAATTTTCTTTTTGAAACTCTTGGTTAGGAATTGAAGGGATGGAGCTATGCGGACATGGATCTTACATAACGAATAGCACTGTTTTCGTGCATCATTTTTACAAAATTTATGGAATGTGTATGCGTTTTACCAAAAATAAGAAAATGGACAAAAAGTTCATAGTTTGACGACTAAATACTTTTTTTTTGGAAACAGAGTAAATCTAAACAATTTGTTCAAATTTCTGAAGAAATGATATTGTTTAAAAAATAATTGCAACATGTCTTCAAACTTTTTTCTCTACAGTAATTTTGACTTCTTTCCAGAGAAATTAGGTGCCGTAAGATGCGAATATAATAATAAATTTCAACAATTTGCGTCCTTGTAGTAAGACACACGGGGAAATGGGAGGAGGTCTCTATGAAATATTGCTTAACCTTGCAAAGATGATGTGAGACTGCGTTCAAAAGGTAACGGTGGTAAGAATATTTTGTGTGAGAAATGTAGTATTTTTTTATTTCACTCAAGTATATGTGTATTCCACTAATTTTGTTTCACTTCATATTTTAAGAGCATTTCAATTTAATGTTTATATTTACATTTCTGTATTTTACTCATTCCAAGGTAGCTATGGGTTGTATGCATCAATCTACTCACCCAATTGTCAACCAACACACAAAAATATTCTAATAAGCATCGAAGCCCACAGGATCCTTCCCAGAGGAATGAACGTATGAAAGGTAGGCAAATTGCCCCAAACATAGTTCAGACTATAGATAAAGTCGAATAAAATCTTTATTTGCGAAGGAAAATTAAGAGGACTAATGTCCCTCGGAGATGCATGGGGTGACGTTCAATTAGAATTTTGTATCTGCAAGATGTCCAATAAATTTTATAAAGTTCGTTAAAAATAGACGAATAACTACACTTTCTCGATTGCTTAAACTATAATTAACGTTGTAATGTATATTTAAAAAATTTTAACTGCTATTTCTCAGGATTGTAAGCTTAGAAAACGAAATACTAAGCGTACTTCACTCTAATCTGCAAAATAGTTCCATAAGTATCACAGATTTTTCTTCAGGAGTTAGAAGAAAAGAGAATGTTGCACAGTGCAAATTGATAATCAATGTGTCTTCCTGTATGGTCGATCACTCGGAGCTCATTCGTAGTTAGATACCGCCGAGCAATAAGTTTCACCGAATTATTTAACACGGTAACTGATTCAAATAATGTAATATAAAGAAGATAAGTTCTGTAAGAGGTGGAGAGTTTTCTTTATCTAGTTGTAGTTCTAACTTTCAGATGTTCCAATTTTCTCCAGACGGTTACCAGATTATGGAAATAGCTTTCGAATTATGTGTTACTTCTGGATATTTTTTCTTCAAATTAACGTACTAAATTAAATATACTAAATTAGATTGATTATTATGTCTCAATAATTTTTGAGTATCTTACAACATTTTCAGCGTTCTATTTTCAAGCTTTCCTATTGAAAGTGTTTTCATTGAATAAGATCAAAGAGATGAAAGAGATACAACTGAGGAAGAAAGAAATATGATCATACCTGAATCATTGTCTCCTGAAAAAGACGGTTAAAACCACTATTAGAAATTTAAGAGGGTTAAAAATATTCTGAATAAAAAAATTACACTTTCAGAAAATATTCTTTTGCACATATTATATATTGCGTATTATATATCTTCACATCACCAATTCGTTGTTTTGTTCAAATTGATCGATTCTTCCGTAGTTAGTTTCTTTGATACGAAACACGTATTAGGAGTATTGTACGTCATTTTAAATCCATGCTTTCTATGTTAAGAGGTCAAGTGGGTGGTACTAAGGGGCACATAACTAAAACAAACCATTTACATTCACAGACAACACAACCACTAATTATGATACTATTCAACAATTAACATTCTGCAATTGCAAAGGTAGGCATACTTAGTGACAATAATTTCTGTCCTCTATTAAAAAAGAGAAAAATATATTATTTCAGCTTATTGCGTACTTCTCAGTCATTATAACCAGAACATTAGACACAGAGCTCCCTCGTGGCTAAGCGGTTAGCGTACGCGCCTTTGGCGTGGAAGACCCGGGTTCGATTCCCGGCGGGAGCTCATGTGGTTCGGATTCCACGTTAATCAGTAGGTCCACGTCTCATATAGCCTCGCTGCTGAACGGGACGTTAAACCCAAAATCAAATCAACATTAGACACACACAATCATATGTTCTTGATTGTAGGATTTTTTTCTGAAACAATTGAGTCAGTGTGTTTTTTGTTTATTTACTAAATTTAGAGTCTTTTCAATACTAGAGCTATATAAGATTACACCTTAATATGAATGACTGTTAAAGAAGTAAAGTTCTCATCCATTTCCTTGCTGTTATGACCCTTTCAATCTCTTTCTGTGATCTGTGTTTGGTCATAACTCTTTGATGTAAGTTTTCTTTTTATTTGTGGTAGGCTATGGGTTTCAGATATATGAAAAATTTTCACATTTGAGTGGTAACAATAACACATTTTACGTGTGGAGGTTTCATCAATTTGTTTTGATATTGTGTTCAATATTTCAGACACCAAATTATGACATTCCACTTTGTGAAAGTTTTGCTTCCTTAATCGTATTGTAAGTTTTCTACAGCATTTTGATAGTTTTTGTGACATGTGCCGTGTTGTGACAGAAAAAGATCGAAATGATGATAGCATGGTTGCGTCAAATTTGTAGCATGGTAAACCATGATCGATTCGAAATCTATTCTTCTGTCGATTGTGGAGAAAATCAATATTGTTTTATAGATGATTTCTTAATCTTCCTGTGTTTTTATTTTCCTTTTTCTGAGATGTTTCGTCATTCATGTCTAGATTTTTGCCATTTTTTGGAGTATAGGTTTCTATTTGTGTAAGTGTATGACCAATTTGTTTGCGTATATATAACATCATTAGCAGTGTGACTGTTGTTTGTGCAGATTATGGCTCTCGGCGTTTGAAGGATTGGCGCACTTGTGTTGGTCCCGAACATTTGTGCAGGTGATCTCAATGATCGAATGGTTTCATAAAAAATGCTTTAAATATTCAGTATCATTCCAGAGCAGGCTTAGAAAATCAATGGGCAATGAACTTTAAGAGAAACGCTAAATAATATACTTATAGAACTTATAAAAATCTCAATCTTTCTGTATACATATTAAATAAATACATTTTATGCATTATATATGTGTATTTTTGCGAATAGTCTTATTTGATGGAACATCATTATAGTGATCAACAATAACAGTGAAAATGACAGGCTGATGAGATTATAGACTGGGATGTTTATGTAATTTCATTTTCACAGTGCAACGTAGGGATATATATATATTTATATATACATGAATCTGACTATGTTCACGACTTATGATATCTAGAACTACTCTTGTGAATACGATGAAATTTTTAAGATGTATTAACTTAGTTCTGGAAGGTTTCACATCATTTCACCTAGATCGTATACCTAAAGGAGAGGTTAGGGGTAGATATTTAAAACGATCTCAATTAACGTATATTAGTGTTGAATTAATAATATTCCGGAACACAGAGATGAGCAGTAACACTTCAGATGCTTCTTAAATACAAATTCAACATGCAAAAGTACGCAAATCAAATTTGCCACACTGCTTAGCCAGTTGCTGTATAAACAATGAATATGTAATGGAATATATTTGTCGTAAAAACGTTTAACAGATATACACTTCGTATGACATATAATTATGGTTCTATACATTATATAGACCACACAGACTATAACCGTCCTATATTTATTTCAATGCAACATTTCACTTAACTTTTCCCATCCCTGAAATCAGAAAATTAAACGTTAACCTAGTGTAATTATTCATTTATGTTCACTATGACCGAGTTTCCAGTAATAACTTCAAACATATTCTTCTTCTTTTGTCTCCTAAGGATGTGGATAACGTTTGTTATAGCATTGACGTACATAATATAAGTATGATATCCCGCATGGAAATTTGAATGTTCTTAATTTTGCTATGGGCGAGTTAACCAATGTTACATAAATGAGGCTATTTTGCATGTGGATCAAGTACTTACAACTATGTAAAGTGAACGATATATAAAATATTTTTCTGATATTTTACACTAATACTTCTTAACACTGAGATTTGCATTCTCAAATAGTTTGGGACACACTAGTAAAACAAAATCACTTTCCAGGAGCACATACTTAGCTTTAAGTAGTCAAATAAAATGTAAATTAGCACCATCAGCATGAATTATAACCTTTATTAGTTTCTGAATATGTATCTCTTTATTATATTCAATTCTATTAAGAAAAATATATTTGAATATAGTTGACTGGAGCATTGAAAAGCAACTAGATTGACTCCAATAGCAATGAAACTCGAGAACTTACAGGCACAAACGTATCACAAATCAAATTATTAAAATTCATTTATTAGAAAAAATATATCGATAAACTTGACGTTAACTTGACGAAGATTTCTATATAAATCACATCATGAGTGTTATTGTTTAAACATTAAATCTAGAGAAAATTTCAGCACTAACCATGCACTAATGACTAATGCCTTTAAATATATGCCATCCTCAAATGTCCTGGTAAATTTGACAGACAATATTTTCAAATGATTTTGACAATGTAGATGTGGCGTTTTCATAGCCACCGCTAAGGTTCTGTTCTAGCTCACTGTTTCCTGTTACACAAACAAAAATATGTGTTGCACATTTCTGCACAGAATATGCACAAACGATTGATACCATTTTAAAATCAATTTTGACAAGGTGAGGACTATCATTTAGACAGCAACCCCACTTTGTTTTTTTTCTAGCTCATTACTCATTGTCGCAGAAACGAAAATTTGTATGGCACAATTTTGCAAAAATAAAGCACAAGCAACTGGAAACTTTTCCGACAAATTTTGACAAAGTGGGGAACTCCTGTTTAAACAGCCCCCACTTTGTTATTGTTCTAGCTCGTTGTTCATTGTTGCATAAACAAACATTTGTTTTGTACACTTCTTAATACGCGGTTGACACCATTTTCGACCGGACTGAAAAAGGAGGGAGGCTATTGTTTAGACAGCCCAACCACTTTTTTGTTCTAGCTCTCGTTGTTCGTTTTGCACAGACGAAAATTTGTGTTGCAAGTTTTGCAAAACCGAAGCAGAAACGACTGACACTATTTTCCGCGAAATGTGACAAGGTGGGATGCAGCTGTTTAGATAGGCCCACCACATTGTTTTTCCTCTAGTTCATTATTCTTTGTTGCACAAAAAAATGTGTGTTTCCCAATTCTGTACAAACGATGCACAAATGATTTTCATTATTTTTGATGAACTTTGACAAGGTTGGGGACTAACGTTTAGACAGCCCAGTTTGTTTTTTATAGTAGCTTATTGTTCATTGTTGCACGAACCAAAATTTGTGATGCACATTTTTCACAAGCGATTGACACCGTTTTCGACCAATTTCGACAAGGTGAATGGGCTGCATATGTGGACGTAGTTCAAAAATATACTCATTTAAAACCTAGAAATAACACTCTTCTATTGTCTGTGCATTCTTTTTTAATTTTCAAATGTACCCTGTATTTTCCATACAATATTGCATTTTAAAATTATGTTATTCAGAGCAGGTCTCATGTATCTATTTGGTGACCGTTGCTCTTCCCTCACACAAACATGAGGATTATTTTTGCGTAAAAGGCTTAGCTCGTTCGTTTTCAATGCTAGAAACATTGCTATTTATTCCCGAAATTTTGAGGTTTACTTTCACATTTATAGGAACTGAATAGTTAACAACTGGCACAATCGTCCTAATCGCAGTCCAAAATATCAAATTTTGCCTGTGCATTGTTTTCGATTAAGTTGATCTATTCTTGTGTAGTTAGTGTGTTTAGTAATTCACACAAAACACATAGCCTATTAAGCGTAACCAATGATTTGTTGTTAAGCGATGAAATGGGTGGTAGTTGACAGGCACAGAACAAAAATAATCCATTTAAATTCTCAGAAACCGAGAATTATTAAACAACGGGGAATTGACTGTCCGCAATTGCAAATATATTTATACTGAGAAACAATAGAAACTTTATTAGATAAAAAAAAGTATTTTCTGCTTAATGTGTACTTCTGAGGCACTACACCTCGAAAATTACAAGCACGCGAATATATATTACTGCTTCTATACTGTTTTGGATGGAAAGAATTCTATGAGTATGTTGTTAAGTTGTTTACTAAATTTAGTTTCTTTTCAACACCAGAGTCACAGGGTATATAGGCTTATAGTATAATATGAATGACTGTTCAACAAGTTAAGTCCTCATACATTTATATGCGGTAATTATAATTTAGATGTTTCTTTAATCTGTAGGGTCATGACTCCTGGATGCATGCATTTTTCTGCTATGCGTTTTATATAGGGAATTTTCATTTTTGTGTGCTAAATATATCCATTACTAGCTGTAGAGTTTCTGCCAACTTGCAAAATTTGTACCAAGGTAAACCATGATCGATGCGAAATGTGATCTTTTGCCCATTTTGGAGAGAAGTTTTACATTTATATAGGTGATGTCTTGTGTTATGTGTGTTTATGTGTACATTTCTCAGATATGTTTCGTCATTCATGTGTAGGTTTTGACTTTTGTTAAAAGTATGGGTTTCTACCATTTGTGTGAGAGTATGGCCAGTTTGTTTGTGTATTTATATCATCCTTGAGATTGTGGCTTCTGGGTGTGGTTATTTAGCCCATTGGTGCGTTTGAGGGATTACCTCACCTGTCTTGTTCAAGACCATTTGTGAAGGTGTTGTGTATATTCCAGTTGTTTCATAATAGTGACTGTAGATATCTGGGATCATTCCAGAGCATGTATAAATCCAATGAGCAATAGAACTGATGAGAAATTTATTTTTGTATATATTATTTGTATATAATTTACTTATCATTTATTTACATATATGTCATATTTATTTATATATCATATACTCTTCACATTATTTCGGTATACAACGTAAGTAAACACATGTTATGCCCAACATCTGTATATTGGGGAGTATTCTTGGAGAAGATCATTAAAATTATGGTCAATTATAGTGAAAATGAATGATATCTTGAAAATAAATGAAACTGCTCTCAACTTCTTTCAGATTATACATTTCTTGATGTTCAAAATCTATTCTTGATTGTATATAATATTAAAAGAAAGTTTAGGAGACACCGTTGGTAAATTATCGTGCGGAAACCAACACTAATGGCGGAGTACTTTGGAAAAATAGTTGTCTGCGATAAGAAATTGTGGGAAATGTTAGACAATCGAGCACGAAACTGTATAGACATCCGACCTTGTTTAGAGAAACACACACACACGTATATATATATATATATATATATATATATATATATATATATATATATATTGTATATATATAAGTTTGTCCTTTATTTTCGAAAATTGGAAAATTAACGGGCCATGTATTATTTCTTTTCTTTTTCGTTAAAATAAGTTACACATCAAACATTTCTTTAATATTCAAATATTTACTGGTCGCTCGTCTTTTGAAATCAGGTATACAGAATGTTGCTATTCGTATATACTTCAAGAGATGACGAACAGATAGAAGCACTATTGTTACAAAAGAAAAGAGCCATTGACAATAATTTCTTGTGCAATGTACACATAATTGCCTTGTTGTTTAACGTTTTGTTAATCTGTGTGTAGGATTTTGTTCCAATTTATATTTAAAGATTAATTTTAAGGTCTTTCTCTTATTAAATAACCAAACTACCGTTGTCGTTTATGCGAAATCTGGGAATTGAAACTTAGTTAAGGAAGCTCTGGCTACGCCATCTTAATATTCGACAAACATCTTACTTGGAAGCCTCATCTAAAACAATTAGAAGCTAATATCCGGCGCCGTTTGAACCTTTTACGAAACCTTAAAGGCACCACGTGGGGTCTTAATACAAAACTACTACTGTTAACATATAAAGTCTTTGTACGCCTAGCACTCACGTATGGACATCTTGCCTGGTTATCAGCAGCACCAACTTACTATGAGCGTCTGAAAGTTCTCGTAAGACATGCCTTACGTCTGGCCTACTCTCTCGCTTTCGATACTCCCATTGCTGAAATATATCGTCGTGCGCAATTTCCAACCATTTTGCCAGACCTCCACCATCTACGCCAACGCTACATAGCGACACGAATGCAATTGGCACATCCTATCGTCCATGAGCTCTTAGACCAAGTTCCTGCTGTATCGCGCTATGCCTACCCACCACTGGATCATCTCTTAGCAATATACGAAAGTACCGGACCCATAGATCAGTATAATCCTGACCGCCGTATCTACCATGAAAATCCACATATATATTGCCCATAACGTCCGTACATGTGCTCAAGAAAAATTTTAACACAATAGCCAACTGTGACACATTCTCGTCAACTTGATTTTGCTATTAGTTCCCTACTTCAATCCACATTATTATATGGCCTGAAATCATTCTCCATGTCCTAAAAATCAAAAAAAGTTGAAAATATCTCTGGCCACAGAGAAGGTGTTGCCTTCTACGGCCCGCCCATCCATTGGATGGGAATGAAACTCTTGTTAAATAAAAAAGCTCTAGCTACGCCATCTTTACCTTTGAGCAGAACCTAGCCTCTCTTATAGCTGTTAATCTGTTAGCGAGGATTAGGTGTAACATACGCACTTGTGAGCACCACAGACATATGCTATTTAGGGGATTGACGAAAGTAGACACTTTCGGAGGGTCGCTTCTATTTTTGGGATTTCATCATTATCATTCGTCATTGTTCTTTTCACTTCACTTCATTTCTCACTGTAGTTAAATCATACGGGTTGGTAGTGCTGGTCCTTGGACCAATGCAGAAGAACCTACCCCCGTATGTGGGGCCACCGGCTCCTCTCTCTTCTCCAGTAGACCGTGACAATGTGTCTCGCTCCGGTCGTACCAGGCACCTCTTATGGAGTAGTCAAACCAGTTTGCGAATAACTAGACCCAGGGATCGTACTGATTCTGGTGACTCGGCACACTCCAGTAAACGGCCTCGCGATAGATCTCGGTCTTCTGTTCTGACTACCAACTTGGACTCTACAATGGACACTGCCACCGCTTCTTCTTGTAATTTGTACAACACCAAAGAACCAATCTTTTCATTTCTACTTACTGAATTCGACACAAAATACACCCATCCTAAGATAGTGTTTCTACAAACCATCAAGTACTTACCACGAGCCAGCATGGAAAATATCGTTAAAACTCGGAATGGATTTATCATTCGTTCTAAGGACCCGAATTTCGGTACAACACTCCGAAATAAAGCATCTTATGAGATCTTTGGTAAAACTGCAAAATTAACAAAACAAACTGATAGGAAAACAAAACAACCACCACCTCCTTAAAAACCACCGGTGGTTATCAGAGGAGTGATACCCGAACTAAGCATTGATGAGGTTCTTGAGAAACTCAAACAAGAGGGAATCGACATTAACATGTGTATTCGCATTAAAAATAACAATGGCCCCACATACATGGTTCGCGTTCTATCTCAAAATCAAACTTCATTAGATTATCTATTAACACATGGATCTCCTATCTATAAGAAACTCCATGGTGTTGAACCTTCCAAGACAACAGGGCCTCTACCAATCCGGTGTGAGAAATGTCAAACCTATAATTCTCACTTTACACACCAATGTCCAAACAAATCTAAATGTGGGTACTGTAGTGGACCTAAAGAAAACAACTTGTAAAATCAGCAGCAACCACCAACTTGCTCTGCGGGTACCGAAAATCATCCAACCTACAGTTATTCCTGTAAGCGTAAACCACAAGCTCAACTTGAACGTCCAGAACTCACAGTACCAGTACAAAGTTTTGAAAAATCCACACCGCCTACTCAGTCTCTCGCTCAGCCTCTCACTGTCGAAGATCTCCTTCGTTACATCACCATAGTACTCCAAAATGTTTTTCCATTCCAACGCGAGCACATTCTTCGGGTTGCCATTTCAATAGCTAAATCTTTGCTCAACTTAAACTTTCCAGCTACATATTCAGGCAATTTTCTCCACTTCCAGATTGCACCTCTAGAAACAGCAGTCTGAAACCAACATGGCAGTATACATAATGGCTTTGACTTTACTCTTTGTAAACATTCGATCTTTCCATCAACACAAAGCACTTCTAGAGCCACTCCTGCTAGAAGAGAGAGTTTATATTGAAGCTCTCAATGAAACAGATTTGAAACCAACAATTTCTGCGCGACTTTCAGGGTATCAAATTCAACGATACAATTACCACGATGCACATGCGCGCGCTCAAGGAGGAGTACTGATTGGCTTTTCTCCAAAACTTGCTTATCGGCAATACAATCCTCCGGCATTTGCACAGCTACCTGAACATTTCTTCTACTCTATATACTATCCTTCTCTCACAGTAAATGTAGCCACTATATATATCCACCCTGAGCATCCAATACCATCTTCTTTTTTCGATTATATAGCCCGTAATTTTAAAAACATAATTATCATGGCCGACGTAAACATTCATAGCAGAAGTGCCAGGGAAAGAGAAGGATTTACGGAATTTATTTCAACTACCCTACAACTTTATATTCAGAACTTTCCTGGTCCCACTCGACCAGCCAGTCAAACAACTCCAGATGCAGTAATTACTTCTTTATCGCTTGTAAATGACTGTGAATTGCAAGCTCTCGACACGATCGGGAGTGATCATTGTCCGATCAAACTGTCCATGAACCCTCGAGTAGTCGCGCCGCGGTGAAAAGCACCGCAGCGAAATTATTTTTTATCGTGTGCCCACTCTGTTTGTCCGACTGACTCCATCGCCTACCTAATCTTACCCCTCACCTTCCCGAACATTCCTGCTCAATCACTCCCTTATCCGTTGTTTAGTTGAAATACTAGTGATTGTTTAGTGACTCTGCCGTGCTTTCCACCGCGCGCGACTAACCGTGTAATGTTTTTTCTCAGTGTTTCGCTCTGCACGTGACCATTGCTTTGGAGATGTTTTAAGCTTTATAAACATAAATATTATTTTAATGGATGGAAGAGAGGTCGACAAAGTTAACAAACTGATACCAAGTGTGAAAGAAAGGAAATTAGAAATAAGCAGCTTAAAAGAACGGAGGGAAATGTTATTAATGGACTATTCAGATAAATCAGCCATGATGATCTCGTGGAAGCTTTGTCTGAGAAAGATAAAAAAAAGATAATGTAGAAGTGAGTGAACACGAAAGTGGAAATGAGGAGTCTGCGAGCCAGTCTGAAGATCTCAAACCCATAAATGACCAGCGGTTCACCGAATGTTGTCAGCGCAGCAGAGGCCGAAATCAGCGACGACGAAGTGTAAAACAGTGTAAATGTGAATATAACCTAGAATAATTCAATATATTGTTGGTATAGGTGAAGTTTTGAAATAATAGGACCGTAAAATAATTCATTGTAAATTTGATTTGATTTCAATTTAGCGCCCGTTTCAGCATCAGGGCTATGTGAGACGTAGACCTACTGCTTAACGTGTAATCCGAACCACATGAGCTCCCACCGGGAATCAAACCCGGAAGTTCCACGCCAAAGGAGCGTATGCTAACCGCTTACCTACGAGTGAGCTATAATTGAATGTAAAATACGCTTTGAAGCTTTGTTTTATTGTTATGTGTATACAGTATTTATTTTACTAATTTACTATTGCATTTCTAATTCTAGACGAACCAAAGAGTTGACAAAAACCAAAGATCGTCATCAGAATTAAAATTTTCAATAAAACCAGTGCGTAGTTATCTATCTAAAGAAATATGTACCGAAAAAAAACATTTTATTCCAAATAAGAAATAAAAAAGAATACAGTACATGTCTAATAGTAGGTTCCACTAATAGCTACTACTGTAAAACTTATTATAATCCCTGTTAATTGCATTATTTTAATCCCTCTTAATCAGAAAATATACAAAATTACGTTTCTAATACAAGAAAAGTATTTAAAACGATATGTGCAACACATTATGTTCGTGCGGTCTTTTTGACCGCGCGCGACTACTCACGTTACTTTTTCAGCGCGACTTCTCGAGGGTTAACAAGGGTCGTTTCTCTGTAAAGCAGTTAAAACCTCATTTTATTTCCCGTTATGATAAAGCCGACTGGCCTCAATTTCGGCAGTTCATACATAACCAGGTCTCAACTCTTCATCCACCATCTTCTGAAAAGGAGATGCATTACACAGTCAACCAGATTACAAACATCTTACATACCAGTACTCAACAAACCGTCCCTGAGGAGAAACTCTATCCTTCTAAACATAATTGCCTCCTCAATATCTGTCTTTAGTACAAAAATCACGCCAAAATTTCCGAGAATACAAACCGGAAACGAGGAATGTCTTCGTCATCACCGGCAATGGCATCGCACAGTAACTAATTATCTCATAGCATATAAACGTCGAAACTGGATCAGCGCCTGTAATAAACTAAACGACGAAGCATCTCCAAGCCGGTATTGGATATCTTTCCACAGACTCACAGGCAGAAATACTAAAATTTCGTATCCACTTTTGGACAATGGTGCCCCTCTCTTTACTGACCTAGATAAGACCAACGCTTTTGCAACGCAATTGCAGACAGTTTTCACACCTGCAGCATCTCCTCATTAACGTAACTGTATAGACTTGGCTACTATTCCTGCTCTACAGCCGTCACTTTTACACATAATCGATGAGGAAGCCCCTCTTACATCACCAATCACTACTCATGAACTTCAACGTGCTCTCCATAAGAAAAGAAATACTGCGCCAGGCCTTGATCGTATTTCCTACCGGATACTAAAACAGGCTCCGCTTTCTTTCCTTACGTTACTTGTTGCAGTATACAACTTTATTCTCCGTACCGGGTATTACCCTCTTGATTGGAAAGTATCCAAAATCTGCATGTTTCTCAAACCTCATAAACCGGCACATGATGGAACGTCTTATCGTCCTATCCAGCTCACATCAGTCTTCAGTAAACTGTTCGAAACAGTCCTGGTACAAAGGCTTCATATATATATCCAAGACCATAACTTATTACCTACACATCAACCAGGCTTTCGACCCATATTTTCGATTAATGACCAGTTACTTCGTCTTTCGACGATTATTAGCAACCAATATAACAAAGGCCTCCCATCATGTCTCGTCTTAATGTATCTGGAAGAAGCTTTCGACAAAGTTTGGCACTATGGGCTCTCCGAAAGTTGCAGAAACTTAACCTTCCGATCAGTTATTTACGTTTTATATATACCATCTTAACAAATAGAATCGGATATGTTTACATAGGATCTGCAATCTCCCGTCCTATTTTTCCATACTCCGGAGTTCCATAGGGTTCTGCACTCAACCCACTTCTCTATATACTGTACGCCTCCGATATACCACAACCTACACAGAATGTGTACTTATTTCAATATGCAGATGATACGGCATTTTTAGCTCTGGGCAAGACTATGCAACAGATCAACATAAACTTGCATTCAACTCTCAATAATTTTATGCAATGGTGCAACACTTAGAGACTAACTTTGAATGCCGCCAAAACAGAAGAATTGATATTTCTACCTCCTAAACGCCGCTCCAAGGTTCAACGTAACCCTCGCAACCTTCATATCTCTCTACAGGGCCATCCACTTCGACAAACACCCTACATATCTCGGGGTTGTTGTCGACTCTAAATTAAGTTGGAAAGCTCATTTAGAGAAAATAACAAAAGGCCCCTTAGCGGCTCAATCTTCTCCGGCGTCTAACAGGAACTACTTGGGGTTTACACGCACCTCTCTTAATCAAAAAGTACAAAATGTCCCTCAGTCCCATTTTAACATTTGGCTACATTGCTTGGTGCAATGCCCCAACTAAGTTTTACGGCCTCTTATCGATACTAGAACGCCATACTATTAGACTTGCATATCGCATAAAATTACCATACCCGAACTTCATGACATACGAACACATCAACTTTCCTCACCTTATTCAACATCTTGCAGACCTCCGTTCGAATTACATACTCTCTCGCCTACCAGTATCACATCCATTACTCCTAGATACTTTACAAGCTGATGCAGAAACTGATAGACCGCATAAATATTTGCATACACCGTTAAACGTTCTCCTCACGCTAAACCTAAAATCTGCACATCCTACAGCTGAAGAACACGACATCTTTCATATATATCTTATACGAGATCATCTTCATCATTTGTTTCCATTTTAGCACTATGTCTCAATTTTAATACTAACCTTGGGATTTCCACATGTTTCCATCAGTCTTGAGTCGCCCCGAGACAGAAGAACTAACATGCATTCGTGTATCTAACACTATGTTTGTGACTGTGGCGTGTACGCACTGCATTTCATATTATACTGTCATGTTTATTTCATAAAAACACAACGCACTGCTTCCATGCCAAAGTTTCTTTCTGTTTCTACCTGCACCATTTATATATGTATTTTGTTTACTTATATACACATTTAAATTTATTTATTCACTTAATGTTTTGTTTATTGTTACTTTCAGCAATATTCGTTTATAAAACTGCACTTAAACCATCTTATATGCTATAAAACCCACCAGTGTCGTAAATTATGTGCCAAAGAGAGGGCGTAACTCTCTAATGGCTACGGTTACGAGACACTCTACAAGCATACAATTTTGAAATTAAAACAGATGAACAAAGCTTACACTACCAATCCCTAACACTGTAACCTTTAAAAAAAGCTCTGGCTACCTCACCTAGACCACTATCAGAATGGGTGGTCTTCAGCCTAGTACCTGATACCTATATTCGTTGTATCATCTTTTGTGTTTGCACTATCACTCGCTATGTCTTCTTCAGGGCGAACCTCTTTTGATCTCAGCACTTCTGTTGTAGCCACTAAGGTGGATAAAAGAAAGGAACGCCGTTCTAAACCAAGTCCTGAGCGTTCACGATCGCCTCATTCTAAAGAGGACCCCCAGCATTATTCACCACGAGCTAAACGTCATCACACACTTAGTGAATCATCTTCGTGAACCACTTCTGGTCACTTCAACATGAATAAACACTTTCCATCACTACCTAGTTCGCAAACTCGATCTTCAGTCAGTAACCTACAGGCTCCAGCAACTACTTCCTTCTTACTTTCCAATTACGACGCAAAATTTCAAGATCTCAAACAGATCTTTTACCTTCGTCTCACCAAATACATTCCTCGTTCACAGACCACCCAAATCGTCTCGACCCGTATGGCTGCTTCACTTCTAAACACCCACTCCTATGAGGTCTTTGGCAGAAACGCAAATCTTTTTAAGCTGGCTCCCTCTCGCACCAAACAACCACCACCACCTCGACGTTCACCAGCACTCTCTGTTGTCATTAGTGGAGTTCCACCTGACTACACAGACGACGAGATTGCAGAGGAACTCAAACTCGACGGGCACTCTACTCTTAAGTGCATCCGCATTAAAAACGCTTCTGGGAACACCTACATGGTCCGGGTGCTTACAAATTCCTCAACAACTATTGACAATGTTCTCTTGAACGGAGCCTATATTTACCGAAAACGACACAGGGTTGAACCATCTAAATCTCCGGCACCCCTCCCTGTCATATGTAAAACCTGTTAAACGTAAAACAAGCACCATACTTCTCAATGCCCGAACACACCCAAGTTTCTGCTCCGGACCCCATACTACCAAAACCTGCAACAATCTTCAGCAACCTCCACTCTGTAGTACCTATGGTTCTCAGGAACATCCCACATACAGCTACAAATGCAAAGCCAGACCCACAGCCGAACGTTTCAAACCAGAATTCGTTGTCTCACTGCGTCCTCACGGGACTCAAGATACTACTGATCCTCCGCCATCATCTGTGTGCCAACCGATCACTATTAATCAATTCCTGTCTTTCATTACTGTTACCCTTTCCTTCGACATTACATCTTACAACAGGTTCAACGAGCAGCTAAAGCCATCCTTAACGTCGACTTCCAAGTAACCTATTCTGGTCCAACTGTATATTTTCACTCTGATGTGCTCCAGACAGCAGTGTAACCATTTTAGGTATCCCCACCAGAAACTCAAATTTTTCATTGCCTTTATCATGGAATTAAACTTTCTATTTTTGAATATTCGTTCCCTATCACAGCATCAACCTCTCTTTGAGTAACTGCCCAGATAAGAATATGTTAGTACGTTCTCCTCAACGAAACTTATCTGACTGCACGTCTCCATCCCCGCATCTGTGGCTGTCAGATAGTTCACCATGATAATACACTCCCGGCACGCCGTGCAAATGGTAAGATTGCCCTTGGCTTTCCTTCCAGCATTCCTTTCCGACAACATACTTCTGCTGTTCCCAATCTCCCTGAGCATCTCATTCTCACACTATATTTTAGACATAGAGTGAGAATGAGATATCACTGTAGCTACTCTCTATGTTCGCCCTGGCCATTCCATTCCGCACGACTTTTTTCACTTCATCTCTGTAAATTTCCGCTCTTTCATCATTATGGCCGATATCAACTTTCATAGTCGCTCAGCCCAACAACAGCAGGACTTTCGAACTTATATTACCACTCGTACTACTGTGTTTATTCATACTCTTCCGGAACCAATTCGCCCTGTCAGTAATACCACACCTCACGTAGTGACCACATCATCCAATCTCTCTCACCTTGCACGATCTTTGTCTTAGATTCGCTTGGAAGCAATCATATTCCCGTTAAACTGTCGCTGCTCCTGCAACGTTTTCCTGTCAATTATCACTCTCTTCCCGCTCGCACCACCTCTCGTTTCGACAAGGCCGTTGGGTTAGTTACCGCTCCGACATTGATACAGCTCTCAGCATTGTTCCCCTCCGACAACCGAAACTGGACTTTATACAACTCTTGACACTATCACCGTCACCATTCACCATCATCTTGCAAATACATACCTCAATCTACCATTCATCCACACAAACCGCACCTCCCGCCTCAATCCCTTCCTTTAATCAGGCGTTCTAGACAACTCTATCGTGATTTCACCCGTACTGAATCGCTTAGTCTCCATCGTCAATACCAACATACTGTTCACAATTACCTAGTAGCTTACAAACGCCGAAATTGGATCAAAACTTGCAATTCTCTCTCTGATAATTCCCACCCCACCAAATTCTGGAAGCGTTTCCATCAACTTACCGGCAAATCCACACGTACTACCTATCCACTTATAAATTATACACTACCTATAACCGAGGATACTACTGAAGCCAACGCCGTTGCCATCTACCTCCAGGATATATTCACTCCTTCTGCACCAAATCCAGTATTTCGCCGACATCCCACTGACGCTTTAGATCTTTCCGCACACGACCTTCAACCTCACCTTGATCATCCATTACCTCTCCACAATCCACTTACAGCTCCTATCATTGTTTCTGATATCCAGCAAACCATCTCCCGAAAGAAGAACACTGCTCCTGGCATAAACAAAATCACCAACCGCCACATTAAGGAAGATACCTATGTTTTGCCTTACCTTCTCTCTATCATTTTTACTTTCATTCTTCGCACTGGCTTCTATCCTCTACATTGGAAAACTTCTACTACCATAATGTTTCTCAATCCTGGCAAACCCCCACAATCTGTCTCTTCATACCGCCCTATCCAACTCACCCTTGTGTTTAGGAAGATTCCCGGACGTATCCTCATCACTCGCCTTCACACCCATCTTTCAGCATATAATTTAATCCCTATCCATCATGCAGGTTTTCGTCCTTCCTTTAGCATCTCCGGTCAGCTCCCCTCTTACTACTTTAATCACTAATCAGTATAACACATCCAGACCTTCCTGCCTCATCATATTTGACCTCGAGAAAGCTTTTGATAAAGTCTGGCATCTTGGCCTCCTCTATAAACTTTTCTCTTTTCACCTGCCTTACTGTTATATTCGCCTCATCTATCAATTTCTCTCCTGCAGACTTAGCTATATATCAATTAATAATCACCTTTCCTATCCTATCTTCCTTCATTCCGGAGTTCCTCTAGGATCAGAACTATCCCCTCTGCTCTACCTTCTATATGCCGCAGAGTTTCCCACACTTTCCCCGAGCGTTACCCTTTTTCATTATAACGACGACACTGCCTTTTTAGCCTCAGTAAATACGATTCAATGCATTAATTCTTCTCTACAACCTGCTATAGATTCTTTCTTGATGTCAGAAGTGGCTTCTTACCATCAATGCTACTAAAACGCAAGCGATTATCTTCTTACCACCTGGAAAGCGCTCCCTTGTTCATCGCAATGCTACCAATCTTCATCTCCCTATATCCCATACTCCTGTCACCATCAGCAAAACAGTCACTTATTTAGGCATTACCTTCGACCACCATCTTAAATGGACTCAATACCTCAAGTACATCTGTGCCAAGGTTTGTTCAAGCCTCAACCTTATTCGCCGCCTTACAGGCACTACTTGGAGTCTTTCTGCTGTCACTCTTCTTAATACGTACAAACGCTTCCTCCAACCAGTCCTTACCTACGGCTTTATAGCTTGGATCGATGCTCCCTCTCCTTTCTATAAACGCCTCCAAATTCTAGAACGCCACGCACCCCGACTTGCCTTTCATATCCGTCTTCCCAACCCTACTCGAGATCTGTATGACCGTACTCTGTTTCCACATATTCTATACCTCCTTAAAACAATCCGCCTACGCTATATTTCACAACGCTTCCAGAACCAGCACCCCTTACCTTTTGACACCGTTGTCTCTAATTTTCTCACTGTATCATTACTCACTGCCACGTGACAGCATTGATCTATCTCTCGTTGGCGATTTGATCACTCATCTCGTTTCACCTTACATTTTCCCATTTACTGCACAGTAGTGCTACTGTCTCAACAGGCGTCTCACTGTCTTCATCACGATCCAGAGTAGCCCTGGATCAGAAGATAAACAACATGTGCCGAACTAACCAAATACCTTGTGTTGGAACGTCCTCTGCACTTCATCCTCATCTCATAATCACCTAACAGTATGATCATAGTCAAAGGCCGTGATGACCTGCAGCTCCTCCAGTCAATACCATAGCTGAAAATTGATGCTTCCACCCTAATGTTGTTATGATTTTGAAATAAAAAATATATAATAAATAAATTAAACCTCACTTTTCCCATCTATCTTTCTCCTCTCCCGAGATTTCCTTTATTCCACATCCCCTAATAAAGGGCATGACGCTTTGGGCGTAGCTAATCGTGAGCGGCTAGCAAAAAAAAGAAGCTTTGGCTCTTTTTACTGTATCTTACAACGATAACGTTCTATGTTGTATAAATAACCTGCATGTTGTATAAATCGCCGGTACCTTCTTATAAGAAAGGGATCAGAGGCGAATTATTTAAACAGTTTCATATAAAGAATAGGAAGATACAAAGAAATATCTGTAGACTATTTTTGATCGTGAATTATTAAAGTAGTTGCTATGGAGACGTAATAAATGTAAGTGTAAGTGTGCAGACATCTTGTAAAACATGTAAATATGGAATAAAAACGCTTCTCAAGAGTAATTGTTAAAACCAATTTAAGAAAATGGTAAGTTGTGTTTGTCACGTAGTTTAAGAACCAGAGACTAAACATATAATACGTATAGGTCTATTGTAGCAAATTATTATAAATTGGTGCCTCAAACCCGAGAAATAAGTTTGCCGTTTCGAAGGACAGTAAAACGGCCAAGTTTCTACGCGACCTTAGTGTGACCACTTTAAGAAGCGGTAAAGTGATGCGCCGAAATATTATCATGAGTGCAACGGATCTAGGTACAACTAGAGAGCAGAGTACTCATCTAGAGATGAATACTAACGAAAATGTTAGTGATATCATAAGAGAAATACTCAGCAAATTAGGAATCTTGATGAAAAAGTTCAGGACCAAGCTCGAAAAAGAGACGAAATTACTCAGGACCAAGCTCGAAAAAGTGAAGAAATAGCTCAACAAGTTAGGAATCTTGAGGAAAAACTAGGCCGGAAAATACGCCAACAAACGAAGGATTTTGAAGAAAAGCTAGGAGAATTAGAACAATGCAACGAAAATAAGTGGGAAGTTATCCAACGTTACACAGATGAACCAGCATATAGTAGTCAAACTCGAGCAGTATGACGAAAAGATGGAAAGAGTATCACAAAGAGTCACGGAATTTCAAAACTCTGTAGATCTCATAGAGTCAACATTAAACGCTCATGATACCCATATCAAATTATTGCAGGAAGAGGTTAACCTTATTTAAAACAATGTGTTTCCGAGAGTGCGTCGCAAATGGTGGATATATGAATGTAGTGCGTCCTGCGTTTACCAGCCGTGAACATAATCGCCATCCTAGAACGATGTTGGAAGCTAATGAATCTTCAAGCTGTGGAGAGAAAAGCATCGATAGGGAAAGAAGAGTGAGACAGTCGTCCCGGCGAAACTCCAAAAGGTATACGAAGACTAGGACAGGTAAACCTATACGATTCAGTGAAGTTAAATCGCTTACTAAAGTCAGTGGTGTACCGGAAGATATACCCGCTAGGGGGTTTCTTGAAAATTTGAGGACGAATGTGAGCTTATAGGTGTAGATGAGTTTCAATATTTAAAATTATTGCCACAAATTTAGTTACCACCCTGTTTAACATGGTTCAAAACTATCAGGGGTAGTCTTCGTACATATTCTGATTTTAAGAATGCTCTATTATCTAATTACGAGAATGATTTTATGATAGTGAATAGAGATGCCATCTTGAGAACGAAACAATTTAATCCAAAATTACATAGGAGTATTACGGAATTTGTAATATCTACATATAATGAGTTTAGATCACTAAATCCAAATCACCCGGAAACTCGTATCATAGCTTCCATTAGAATCTTACTGCCATTCCGATTACAACAACTGTTAATGTCGGCGCAATGCATCAACTTTAATCACTCAATTATGCTTGTTCAAAATTATGAAAGCCAGTCAGCAATACAGAATAACAATAGAATACAGGATAGAAGTCAGAGTAATTCTGGACGTAATCCGACACAATATGCATCTGTTCGTTATATAAATGTACAACCTGAAAATAATTCTAATGTGCCTAGTTTTAATGATAGAATGGATTGCTATAATGGTACTGGTAATCAGACGCGACTTAATCGCAGAAATGGAACTAGGAATTTTAGAAATAGCGACAGGAATTTCAGTAGGAGTAATAATTATAGCCGATTCTCACAAAATCAATTTGCTGATGGCAGTAATTACATTCATAGGAATCCGAATACCGTAACAGTGCCTAATTGCCAAGAAAGTACTATAGATTGTGGGATACAATGTAACTTAAATGAAGTTATAGGTCAACATAATTTAAACTAGAGTGTGCTGATGTGGGAGGTGTTGAAGCCATGTCAGCATTGAATACTTCTAATCAATTTTCTGATTGTGAAACTAATTTAAAACTTTTAGATACAAATGTCGTTTATCAGTATATACCTGTTGCCAACTGCTTTTTGGATATTTGACGATATGGAAGTAAATCTAGGTACCATTGACAAAGATTTTGTCTTTTTAAAAGCCTTCTGTACATCGAGAATTAAAATAACAGTTAATGAAATTCCTATTCATGCTTTAATTGATACAGGAGTTGCCGTGTCGCTTTTATCATACACTTTTTGGCGTGAAATTACTAAAGACTACTCGAACCCAAGGCTACAGGAAAAAGATAATTTGTTATTGATTGATTATACCAGTATACACAAGAAAAGTTTATTAGGTAGAACTCAAATAGAAATAGGCATACAAAATTTTAAAATCACGATTCCTATATTGGTTATTAACGAGCTGAATGAAAAAGTATTAATTGTGTTAGATTTTTTAGCGCAGCTGCGTACCGTACGGGATTTCGAAAATAAAACTTTTACTATAAGAACATTAGATGATGCAATAATTCAAAAATTAATTCCTGCTCAGGATAGTATTGCATCCCAGTGTCAGCCTTTTGGAAATAATGTTTTAAATATTAAATTTAACGAGCTGTAAGAAAATAATGCTATTAATATTGTAAAAGAACCGTCAATGACGAAAGATGATGATTTCTTTTATAAGTGTGTAGACGAAATTTTAAATCCATTAAGCCTTGTTGATGACAAAGCTGCTTCATCATTAAGAGACATAATCAACAAACATAAAAGAGTATTTTCACGTAAACCAGGCTGTTGTAAAGATTTCGTATATACTATCGAAGTGGATACCAAAGATCCTATTGTAACAAAACCGTATGTTATTCCATACCGTTTCAGAGAAAATGTGCGTAAGCAAATAGCTGAAATGTTAGCTCAAGGAATAATACGACCTTCCCAGATTATCCATCTGAATCCATTACATGTAGTGCCCAAAAGGGATGGAAAACATCTGAGAATCGTAATGGACCTCAGAAAGCTAAATTCTCACATTAAACTGCAACAAATGAAATATCCCCCTGTAGATGAGATCCTTGGCACATTACAAGGTAACACCGTATTTGGAAACCTGGACTTAGTCATGGCGTATAATCAAGTTTTATTAGATGAAGATTCAAAACCATATACTGCCTTTTGGTTTGAGGGTCAGCTGTACGAGTACAATCGTGTAATATTTGGACTGATTAAGGCAGTGCGGCATTAGCATCTTGTCTGAATGAAATACTAAAGCAAGACCTACGCAGTAATGTAGTATATTACGCAGATGATATTTTGATTATGGGTAAAACCTCGAAAGATTATTTGAAAAATCTGGATTTAGTTCTCGAACGATTAGGAAATTTTGGCTTAACCGTAAACATTGAAAAGTCTAATTTTTTTCAGAAGTCTATAGAATTTTTGCCTTACTTAATTGACCCCAATGGAGTGTGCTATAGCGAATACAAAGTACAAGCTATTAGAGACCAACCAATCCCCACAAATTTAAAAGAAACTCGGCAGGTATTAGGTCTTTTTAATTGGTATAGGAAATCCATTTCTAAGTTTGCTGAAATTGACGAACCTTTGTTTTCTATCACAAAGAAAGGAGTACCATGGCGATGGGGAGATGCACAAGAACAAAGTTTTCAACATTTAAAAACCTGTATAATGAAAACCATCCTGGTTACAGTCGTCCTTTTTTCGTTCAGTGCGATGGGGCGCTTAGAGGCATTTCTGGTATACTTTGACAACCTGGGATTAATACTAATGAACCATCAGTGATACATTGTGTGACTGGGACTCTGAAAAATGCAGAAAAGAAATCGTTCAGATCTCAGATTAAAAATTATATTAATGATTGTGAAGAGTGTATAAGGAACAAGCACAACTATCGTTCTATATATTAACCTGTGTTGTCCATAATACCTGAACGGCCACATTCATTCATTTCCATAGATTTGTACGGGCAACTTCCAAGAGCTTCCACTGGCGAAACTTTTCTGCTTACTGTAATAGATATTCTTACCAGATACATAGTAGAATATCAGTAGATAACGAACCTCACTTCTGGGCCAAAACTACAAGCTAATATATTTCGTATATATTTTTAGTCAACACAGAAGGACCCAAGAAACTATACTAAGTTGCATAGCCCAAAGTGAGATTGCATAGGCTTTTATGACACTTAAAATCATAAAAACTTACATCTAAAACTACAACTAAATTATTCTACACATTTACAAATATAATCATATCCATAATCTTCACATCTACTACATCTTCCAAAGCTACAGAAGTCACTTTCACATTCTTTTTTAATTTGCGTTGCAATTGATTTACATGTTGTACAGTAATATCGAAAGTAGACTAATTTTATTATGTTTTGCTTTGGCATTTATTATATAAATGAATTGTATATATTTTATTTTTCTTTATCTTATAATGCCCCCATGGTAGAGTATCTATCCCATTCTTTAAAACACATCTTTTCTCATCTACACAACTTAAAGCAAACCTATTCACTTCTATACTGTACAAGTCATGTTTATAACTCCTAATTAAATTCATCTTTTTATAATATTCTCGTTGGCTAATCAAACAGTCCTTATATTCGTTAAATGTAAGTTCGTTATACACAACACTCTTCTTAACAGTTTTAGCTTTTTTCCTACACTTTTCTTTATCGAACTTACCTTTAAAGTCTTTATCTGTTAAATCTATTTGAGGTGCTTTTATACTGTACATCTTACTTCTTAAACTCACAAACTCTTCTATGATTGTACCTTTAATCTCATCCTTCATCTTACCAAGTATTTTCTTATTAACCTGTGGTATCTTATATCTGTTATCTTTAGAGTAATCGCTCGTATCGAAGTAATCAATATAATTTTTCATGTCCTCGTACACATCTTCTGTTTGGATATGGTATATATAACTATCGGTATCTGTATAACATACTTCTATTTTGTCTTTATTTTGGTTTCATCACATTATAATGGAAATCGTACATTAAATATTTTGACAAATCTAGAATTGACATACCAACATAAATCGGTTTGTTAAATTGCACTTTAATCTTGTTCATGTGAACTGCTACTAAATTTTCTGTAAAAATTGTAGTATTCTTATAATTAGGTTTTGCTACAAGTTTCTCGTATTTTTTCTCATCACTTACAAGTTTAATATTAACTCTCTTTCTAATATTTTCCATAGTCTCCCCAAATACTGATTTATTCATGAGCTTATAAAAGTCTTTTTCAAAATGATTTATTGCTTTCGTTCTCATTTGTGTGTTTAAATGAATATATTTATTTAACCAATCTGATTGTTCGAACTCTATTACTCGATGTATCTTGTTAAGTTTTAATCCAAGTGAAAGACATTGTTTTAGGTTTCGATAGTGAATTACATATTTTTCTTTGTCATATAGGGTTGTTAATAGCTTCGATTGTTTTGAAACTGGCGGACATATATTTTGAGGAGCTAATGGGCAGTCTTTGTGATAGTCATGTAATTCTTTAGGATATTCAAGATCAACTTCTAATATATAACCAGTATCAGAATTATCAGTTGTACTTGTAAAATCTGTTTCTCTAATCTCATCTTCGCTTACCCATCTAAATCCCTTATACGGTAAATATTGACTCATTGCCCACCCATACAAGTTATTGGCATCTATATACATTAAGTAAGAATCTTCTTTATTCTTATCGTAATCTTCCATATACTTATTGTTTGCTTTTACATATCTTTTTAAGCATTGACTAATCCCACCTCTTATACCTTTCTCTACCATTAATACCATATCATAATCCCACAACAATTCTAATTTTATATTTGTCATCTTTAACATTGCATCCCAAGCTAAACCTGGTGCCGTCATATACCAAGCTGGATCAAGATCATAAGCTTTAAGACATGTTTCTCTAAAGTTCTCAAACACATCTGCTAACAATAATACATCTGTTTTCAAATATAAATCATGGTATTGTCCGAGATTCTTAATGTCAAATGTTTCCCATACTTTCTTTGCATGTTCATAATCTTCATCACTTATATGTGTGTCCATAAGCTTGTTGAAGAATGCTTTCTTTAGTGGTAATTTTCTTTCTCTAAACCTATCCCAATTGTTAACATAATCATATGGGTAAACACCTTTTCTTATTACAAGTTGAAACTGTTCTTGATTAGGACAAAAGTGTCGTGTATGTATCATTTGCTCAGGTTTCAAGTTTGATGATAATTTGTCTAAACTAGAAGCCATAAATTTAAATGAATCTACAAATTTCAAATTAATATTTCCAACGTTTTTACTGAATGATATGTATCTTTCTTCATTATTGGTTATTAGATCTATTTCTTCTTTATTACATCAACCTCTTTTATAAACAAGTGTGAGTCATATTCTGTCAAGTTATGTATGATCACTGGTACAAATGTTGGTACTTTGACTTTTAAATTGCAGTTATTGCATAGAGGTGCTACAAATTTTCCTGTTATATGATCATGATGCTTAACTTTATAATTTTCTTTAGTATACTAATGCTTACAGTAATAACAATATTTAGATTCATTGAACTCTTTTCTCTGACTTTTTGTTAATGGTAATTCGTTATTTTGTTTGTATATGTTTGATATGTGTTTAGCTTCTTTTGTTAACAGTCTTTAAATTTATTAGCAGCGTTCTCACCTCTATACAAAACTGGATTAGTTTTACTTCCATCGCTCTTTACTACATAATAACAAAATCCAGATGGCTTATGTTGATATTTTTTCGTATATGGCTCGTTATCTAGATATCATTCTTCACAACCCATAAATTTATGTAACAAACATTCAAAATCAGCATAAATCACAAATGGCATAAATATTTTTGAGCTCTCCATTTAGTTAACTGTGCACATACTAGTCTGCTTAAATCCTTAATCCAACAATAGTGTGTTTTAACTTGATCTTCATTTTGTTCTTTTATATATAATAAATTGACATGATTTTCTTGCTTCTTTTGTGTGTGATGTAGTATATAGATTGAATAGTCTTTATCATATGCATAAACATTTATAGAAATATCAAGTAATTTTTCAGCTTTTGGAATATATACATAGTTTTGCAGGGAAATGAATATTTTTTAATTTAGATTCTAAGTTTAACAAAAGTTCATTATTTTTTGCTACTCGCTCAGGATGTGAATTTGTTGATTATAAGGCTCTGTATAATGAGTATAAGAAACATTTTTCATCTTCATTCTTTACATTCATTACTGCCTTTTTGTTTTGAATTTGTTTAGGTAATTCTATGTATGTTGATCCTCTATATGGTGTATATTTGACGATTGCTAGTTGTAAAAAGTTAATGTTTATAAGAGTCCAGCCAGAACCTCTAGCTTGGAACTCATCCATTCTTGTTCTTAATCTTTGTTTCATCTTAGTTATTTCTTCTTTTAAACTACTTGATTGATATATATCTTTGTTTTCAGTGTTAAAATAGAAGTTTTGAGTTTCTTCACCTTTTTTATATGTACAACTTATATAAAGATTAGCTTTCAATGAACTATGTTTACTTAAGCTAATTTTTAATCTGTTTAATATGGCTTTAGATGTTGTAGTAATATATTGTTCAAGTGGATCTTGTGACTTATAATCTTTTGTAAATCTCCATGTTTCTAATCTTGATTTTAATGCAATGTTCTGACGTTTTTCATCGATTGGTATTGATTCAACTTTGATTCTTGGTTCTTCAATTACTTCTTGTTTAAATGGGAATATATTTCTAATCTGTTCATCATCATATTGTTTAAGAAGGTCTATCAGTTCTGCTTTTCTTAATCGGGGATATCTTTTGATTCCCTTTTCTTTACATAAGTTTTTTAATTCAACAACAGTATGTTTAATTAAACTCATAATTACTCTATCGTTTTATATAGAAAATCTTACTATTACTCAATTTTCTATCTTCGCCGGATTATTTGTAGTCATTTTTGTACTATTTTTACTTCCATATCTTCTAATACAACACTTAACATTGTACACTCCTGCCATTGTCTACATATTACGCGTTGTATTAGAACACTACTTTTATGGGAATATCCCATCAAAGTTACATATACATATATTAAAATTAAATCATTTTTGTAATCTTATTCATCATTGTCATAATCATCACTACCATATTTATATTCATCATCACTATCCAAATCAGATGTTTTTGTTGTATTATTAATATTTCTTTTTCCTTTAACAGTATTTGCTTCTCTAGTAGTGCTGTTATGAGTTTAAGATCATGATGAATTAGTTTAAGTCTATCATGTAATAAAATGTGTCTTCATATTTATTATACAGAAAATTAGCAAAAATGATCATTATTTTTTAAAATTTATATATAAAACGATAGAGTAATTATGAGTTTAATTAAACATACTGTTGCTGAATTAAAGAAAACTTATGTAAAGAAAAGGGAATACGAGGTTACTCAAAGCTTACAAAAGCAGAACTAATAACCTTAATCAACGAACACAGAACAACTACCACAAGTTCGCAACAACTAACTGAACTTATAAAAGAAATGGCTCAAAAATTAAATCCTGAACATATCGTAAACTACTTTGAAAATCCACTTTGTAAAAATATAGTTATAGATGTACTTAATAATCAAATGTCGAAGAATGGAGACAAATTTCAGAAATAAAGGATTTATCCGATAACTTTCTACATGCTTTCAAAAACAAGATAAATTGGTATTCAGTTACATCAACGCATAATCTATCACTTTCTTTTAATTGAAAATCACAAAGAACAGATTGATTGGGTTAGATTATCAAGAAGAAAAGATCTGACTCAACACGAAAGCATTATTAATAAGTATGGCGATATGATTTTCTGGGACAAATTGTGTGAGCCAAAGTATGATTCAAGGTATGGGCGATATTCTCATCTAAAACCAGAATTCGTATTAAACATAAAGAACATACAAGACGACCTATAAAATGGCATTACTACACTGATGAATATGCTCGACAAATGACAGAAGGTTTTCTTAATGAGTTTAAAGAAGAGATTGATTGGCTCGCATTCACTGAAAAAAATAACTGGAGAAAGTATACAGAGAAACAAGCTATTAATTTTTGTACACAATTCAGAGAATAATTATATTGGGATATAATCTCTTATCTTACAAATTTGCTCACACTTGAGTTCCTAAGAACCTTTAAAGATAAACTCAATTGGGTTACAGTTTCTATAAAGTGTCATATTGAAAGAAAAGAACTAAAAACCTTCTTGAGCGAATTTAATTCTCTTATCGATTGGCGAGCTATTACACCGAAACTAGATGAAACACATGTAAGAAAATACCAAAATAAAGTTTATTGGATAAATGTTAGCTTAGATGATAAAAGCGAAAAATTCATTCTCGAGTTTGAAAGCAAAGGTTTAAATTAAGTAGGATAGTATATACTTGTTGGAATAGGAGGTTTTCTGAAAGCTTTCTAATGAGAATCAAAGACAAGATCAATATGGTTGAATTCTTAAGATTAATAGACATGTTAGCGATAGCCATATAAAGAAACTAATGTTACTTTCATCAGGTTTACGCTTAATAGAAAACTCAGAAGAATGTCCAATATGAAAAGAAACAAAAACTGAATTGTGTAAAACAGCATGCGAACATGTGTTCTGTGTTGAGTGTATGGTTACCTTGTTAGGAAATAATAACACTTGTCTTTTGTGTAGAACGGTTATACATAATAATAACAATTGATAACCCGGTTTATTCTAAATATTGATAGCACGTTTTTATGAAGAATTAGGTTAGTGTAGATTATTGTTAAACTTTTATGATCAATAATCATAAAAGTTGACAATCATACTTTTCTTTTACTTTATTTAGAAGGTTGATTGAGTTTGGGTGCTCCCTTACAACTAAAACAATCATCGTTCATCTTAGCTTAAACACAAGTAGAATGATTCGCTATTCATACTAACTTTTTATGTAATAATAACCATAAAAGACATTATATATTTAAACTACAACATTACTTTTATCTATCCAACTATTATGTGATTCATCAAATCCTAACCATTTAACGTATACTTTATCACCTTTCTTTCTCAACACTTTCTCCATCAAGTATTCATCTTTGTGTTTCGTATTTAATAGTTCTGTTTCGTAAAATCTACCTTGTACATCCTCTTCTTTTAAATCTTTAATTCTATAGGTAGGTGGATTAAATGGAATAACTTCACTAATAACAAATACTTCTGTTGACCAATTAGGTGTATATCCTTTCTCAAATAGCCCTTTCGATTTACTTATACGAACATGATCGCCTAATTTGTATTTGGGCTTAACACGCTTATATTCTTTTTGATGCACTTTCTTTAATATTCTTTGTTCATTCTTTTATTAACTTCTACAGGCTTTAAACCAATTGTTCTATGAATTTGATGATTATACTCTTTAACTAGTGTTGGTAATATATCTATCCATTTATAATTTCCTTGTGTTGTGAACTTCTTTCACATGTTCTGTTTAAGTGTTCCATTGAATCTTTAAACAACACAAGCTTTCTTACCACTATAGGTTGAGTAATGATTAATCTTATTTACCTACATCAACTTTTTAAATTCTTTATTGTAAAACTCTTTACCTTGATCTGTTTGTAAGTTATTAGGTTTTCTAATTTTTAATATTGGCTCAAACGCTTCTGTAACATTCTTACCACTCTTATCTTTAACGGGAACAGCAAATGCATATTTCGAAAATACATCTATAATCGTTAACCAATACTTATAGCCTTTATTTAACTTAGAGATTCCTTTCAACACACCACTATCCATTTCTTACAAGATCAGCTTGCCGTAAGTCATCTTTACCTTTAACAATAACACTTAACCTAGGATAATTCTTTCTAGAACGTTTGTGAATTTCGTGTATAATGTCTTCTCTAATACCTTTACTTCTTCTAGTCAATCTTTCTTTTTAACGAATTGAGATTTAGTAATACCACATACAGAACAAATACCTTCCTTTAAAGTTTTTCCATTCTTTGTTCGTTCTATCCTAATGGTATCTTTCTTTGTATCTGTTGATTTCTTACACTTAACACAATACATCCTAGTTATTATATAGAAAATCATTTAAGTTCTCTTTCTATGTACATAATAACAGTTAATAATTGTCCTTCTTCGAAAGCAGAATTTTTATTTGCTTGAAACGTAATTACATCACCTTTTTTAATGTCTAAAGGAGAAGTTTTTCCTTTTTTTTAATGTCTGAATGTAAAGTTTCAACTACAGTATCGTTCAAAAATATATGTTGGTAGTATTTATCTATACTTAACTCCATATGCATTATTTTCCCATTATAGAGAAACTTATAACCATTCGACAGATTAAATATCCTAAAGATTAGGTCTTTAACATTTTTAGTTCTCAATCGACATAATAGATTTATAGTTTCTTTCTTATTAATGAACATATTTGCTTCTCTGTTTGATGTTTGGAAAAATCTTTTGTAACAAATTGGCTATTTATTGATTCAAACTGATGAAAAGTTACTACATCTTGTTGGTCAATAGCATCAGACACATTAACAAGTCTTTTGTTTTTAAAATCAACCCATGTTCTATTATTTGTTGTGAAAACTTTATCCAGATCACTAAGGTTTTGATCTCTTTATTAGTAGCATTACCAAAGATATCCATATTTATTATATACAAATTTATTTATATCTATTTAACAGCGAGAAGAACAGTTATACGAGCTCCACCAAAATCAATCAAATCACCATTCTCATTGAAACTTTTATATTAATAAATTTGGTGTGATGTATTGGGAAAAAATGTCTTCTCTTTAGGTTCATATATAATTTGTTCTCTAAACTCTGCATTTGTTCTAAACGTTGCTATTAAATCTGTTTCGTTTTAATATATTCTTCTAATTCCTTTAAACTATATTGACCAGGTTGAACTATGACTATCACTGAAAGTACAGGACTATTGCTACAAATTGTTAACTTATTATTTTTTCTGTAATGTTTGGAGTTAAGTATGTTGTGTAAAATCCTGCAACTGCTACTTCTAAATCGTTTTCAAATGGACAATGTAAGTACATGCTTAGTTCAGATGAATAACCGTTTAAATTAAATACTTTCATTTATTATATAATAAAAGTTAAAATGAATAAATGGGATATTCAAGTAAGGTTATAAGGTCAAACTAAAAAAGAAGAAGAATGGTATATTGTTACCTGATGATATAAGATGTTTAATTATAGGACCTAGTGGTTGTGGAAAAACGAAGTTAATGATTGATAATTTTTACTAGCGCCAAATTGGCTTAAATATGCGAATGTTTATATATATTCTAAAAGTCTACATCAACCTAAATATCAACGGTTAATACAACTTTTCCAAGACGTAGAAGCAGATATTAATAAGACAATTGCAATAGTAAAAGGAAACTACGAAGAGATTATTCCATTAGATGAGTGTGAGAAAGATTCTGTAGTTGTGTTTGATGATTTCATTTTAGAACAACAAAATCACGTAAGAGAATATTTTACTCGAGGACGACATAAAGGTTTAAACTGCTTCTATCTTGGACAAACATATTCTATATTACCAAAACAGCTAATGAAAGATAACTTAAATTCTCTTTGTATTTTTAGACAGGACAATGTAAATTTAAAACATATATGTGATGAATTTGTTGGATCTGATATGTCGTTTAAAAATTACAATCACTGTGCAATAGGTGTTGGAAGGAACAACATGGTTTCTTAACAATAGATATGACTAGGAAAACGAATAATGGAAAATACAGAAATAAAATTAAGTAATTTTTAAAAGTATAGATAACGTGATTGAATGTAGGTGAACGTGCACGTTATGTTACGTTTTTAAATTTTATATAATAAATAAGTGAGTTAGATGCTGCTGAAGCTAAGAAATATATAAAGTTAAAAGAAGAACTTGTGAAAAGATTTAAGGAAATTAATCGAACTAATCGAGGTAAATATGAGAAATATAAAGAACAAGATCAACCTGTTATAGATGCGATTGAAGGCTTATTACAAAATATAGCAAAAGTAACAGAAGAAAATAAAAATCTAATTCAAGAGCTAGTTCCAGTTGTAAAGAAATGAGCAAGATTAGATTCTAAGTTATTTGAAACACCTTCAAGAACAAGCTATGATAGTTCAATAGGTGAAGATGATTCACCTGTAACTAAAGAAATTAAGAATATGAGAAAACAAATTATTAAAGATAAAGTAGAAGATATAGAACCAATTGAAAAAGGGACACGATTTGGTAGAGTTGCTACAAAATATTATACAACAAGAGATGATAAGGTTTTCAAAATACAAGCATATAATGAGGATGGAAAAATAATAAATATGATTGGAGTTAAAGAAGTTAAAATAAATGGTAATGACAATAATAAACAATCGACATTATACAGGAACAGAAGGTTTATGGGAACTGTTAACAAGAAACAATCGGACAAATTATGGCGAGGATGATTTACAAAAATATACGCAGATAGTTATTGACTCTAATGTTGCATTTCAAGATAGCGATCCAAGTAGAAGAAAACAAAGGTCTAACAGAGGTAAAAATATCTAGAAACCATTAAACCCATTTGAGATGAATATATAAAACCAACATTAAGACTAACACCACCGAGAAAGAAAACACCAAAGACAGGAGAAGGAATAAAAATATACAACGAATTACCTAAAGAATATATATGGATGGATGATGTGAGAAAGTTAATTGATAGGTTGATAGTTATAGATGGAGAAGAAAAAGCTGGGAATGATAACTTTTGCAATGAGAAAGTAGGCATAGTGGATATGATGAATTCTAAACTTGCACAATTTATTCCTAATGATCCAAAGGGTATAGGTTATTTGATAAAGGTATTGAATACGTTACCACCAAAGTTTTGGAACAGTGAGAAGTATGGAAAAGGACTACTAAATGATTTGATTAATAAACTTCCAGTTGAATTACATATTCCAGGATACGAATTTTGCGGTCAACTGGGCCGCTGTCGTGCTTGAAGAGAGCATGGCAACACATACCTTGTTGCGGGAATGTCCTTAGGGCCTAATCTACCACCTCTATTTGGAAACTTTTAGGGGGAACTCGGGTAAGGACCGAACACAATGGTAATAACGATTAGGAGTGTATAATCCGCAGGCGAGCTCCGTAGTTAGCAATATAAAGTAAATTAATATAATAAAGTTGATTAAGAAAAATAAATATGAAAGGTGTTATTTATAAACTCGTAAATAGTATCAATGATAAAATTTATAACTGAAGTACAATGATGAGATTATCTCGAAGAATAGGTTCTCATAGAAATGATGTCAGAAATAATAATCCTAAACTTGTTAGCGAATACATGAGAACTATTGGAATAGATAAATTCTCCATTGAACCAATTAAAATAGTAACTGTTTCTTCAAGAAACGATTTAAGAATTAGAGAACAGCAAGAGCTTGAAAAATATAATAAAAATATTATACTTAATGTTCTTCGAGCTTATTCACTTAACAGAGAGAAAACAAGAGATTTGGATAGAAAGAGAGCAGTAAGAAGGGCTTATTATCATCGACATAAAAAAGATCCTATTTGGTATGAAAAACAAAGAGAAAGAGTGAAACTTAGTATGAGGAAGCGAAGAAGTAAAGAGAAGCTATTTAAAACTGTATGGAAAGAATTATGCAACATAGAAATATAATGGTCAGTCTACTATGGAGCCGTCTCAGAGACTGAACGGGTGTGGTGGTGAGGAGTCTGACCAACTCCTATGATCCATTAAGAAACAGTCCAGCCTTCAGGGAAACTTGGAGGGTTAACTGCCAGGAACTAAGCTACAAGAAAGATTAGAAAGAGGAGACAATGGAATTAATCCACTAGATGAAGCTTGTAAAGAACATGATATTTACTACAGAAATAATAAAGATACATCTTCTAGACGTATTGCAGACAAAGAATTAGAAAATAAAGCATGGGAAAGAGTTTTCTCGAAAGATGCAAACTTGATAACACAACGTTTACCAGCTTTAGGAACTGCTTTTGCTATGAACACAAAATTAAGATTTGGTTTAGGTTTATAAGTATTTTTAGATTTAGGTTTATAAGTATTTTTACATTTAGGTTTATATGTACTTTTTATGGAAATTTTTCATAAAAAAGCTTTTTAATTATATAATAAATATGCAGTTAAAAGGTTTTACATTTACGATTCCTAATCAGGAACTTAAACAATTAAATATAGATCACATTTTAACTAACAAACAGCTCAAACAAAAGGAAGCAAAACTAAGTAAAGGACAATGTATGTCTCTAACTCTTTCTAACCACAACTTAAGAAAATAAACAAAGAAATAAAGACAAATGATAATAAAGTTCACTTTAGTGGTTTTATATTTACTATTCCAACGATTTTAGCTTTAATAGGTGCTCTAGGTTCTGTTGCTGGAGGTACGGCTGCTATTGCTAAAACTGTAATTAGAGGGAAAAAAGCGACATAACTTAGCAATGGAAGAAAAACAAGGTGGTAAGCTTTAAAAAAAAGTAAACTCCAAAACAGTAAAGAAAAAGAAGAAATTAAACCTTTAAGTAATTTAGATCTAATACAACTTGTTAAAAAACATAAGATAAGAAACTTTAGAGGTGTATTTATGAGTGATGAATTGCCTAAACAACTAAGGAAGAATGATTGTGGTATTGTTAATTTTTATACGTCTAATAATATAGGAACCCGTTGGATTTGTTATTGGAAAAAAAGAAATAGAAAGTATGTGTTTGATTCATTTGAAGGTAATCCGCCAAAAACACTCGTAAAATATCTTGGTCATAATATAAAGTACAATAGCAGCCGTATACAACATTTTAACGAGGTAATTTTTGGACATTTTTGCATTACAGTGTTAAAAATGTTTACAGATGGGTATAGTTTTTAAGAAATTATTAGTCAGGTGAATAGAAATAAGGATATTTGGAGAAGTTATATTTAAGTTTTTATGGGTTTATTTTATGGGCTTAATTCATAAAACGATTACAAATATTTTTATAATAAATATGGATAAGATAGAATCATATGAATTACAATCCTTTAAACCTGATCAAAAAACAATCGAGAATTTAAATAAGCCAAACAGGTCTATTGAATTTGATATTGACGTGGATGATGGCTTCATACATCCTTATTATGCTGATATTATGCTGCAACTTTTGAAATTAGAGGTAGAGACGCTGATGGAGAATATACTGCTGGTCAAAATATTAGACTTATTAATAATTTCTTCCCACATTTGTTTTCTCAAATTCAAGTTAGTAAGCATGGACAGATATTAGATATTATAGATTATCCTGGTTTAACTTCAACAGCTGTAAACAAATGTACGATTTCAAAACCAGAGGCAAATCACTATGATGAATGTGGATGGGAAGGAAGTACGTGGGCAGAACAGATGAAGAAATAGTGTTTTTGCTAAGATTTTTGCGAGGATTTTGTTCAGATTATAAAGATATTATGTGGAAAGGTGGATTGAAATATATATTTAAAAGAAGTGGTTCTGATGATAATACATTTGCTATTTGGAAAACAAAGAAACAAGATGGAACATATGAGGACAATCAACCACATCCAGGTAAAGTTAAGATTACAAATATGGAGTTAAGAATGCTTGTTGTTAATTATGAACCTAACTATGCTACCTTGCTAAAATCTAATATGTTAAAAGAAGGTAAGATTCCTATTTCCTTCAACACATATCAATGTTTACAGAAATCAGTTAGTGGCAAATATTTAGTTTGATTTAACCACACAATTTAACTCAAGTGAATTTGATATGCCTAATTTTGTGATTGCCTTTTTTCGAACTGATAGAAATGATAATCAAGAAAGAGATTCAAGCTATTTTGATCATTGTAAAGTTCAGAATATCCATTTTCGTAATTCTAGAAACGAATCTTTTCCATTAGAATCTTTAAACTTAGATTTTGCGAAACATAAGTATTTGAAAGCTTACGAAATGTATACGATATATAAGAGAGCTACAATTGGAAACACTGAGATGTATTACTATCCTAAAGAGTTTTTAGAAAATAGGCCAATGTTCGTAATTAATACAAGCAAACAAATCAGTAACTGTAAGTGATAGAACTAATTTGAAACTGACTGTTAATTTTGAAAGCGATGTACCAGATAAAACGATTTGTTATGTTGTTTTGATTGGTAAGAAGAATTTAGAATACGATGTACAAAAAGAAAAATTAATTGAGATGATATAAATCAATTATATGTTTATTAGATCTGTTTAGTTTGTTAGTTTTTTATGACAATATCATATAAATTTATTTAATAAATGAATATTCCAGATAACATACCACGTGAGAATTTAATTATGTTAATTGAAGATAATTACTATATTAAATCTTGAGAAGTTATTAATGAAAAACAAAAGGAAGTTTAAGAGAATAAAATGTGTTTATACTACTCTTATTACGTTATGAATTCTACAATCAGCTTCTACAGGGTTCATCAATGTGTTTATTCCTGTTACAGTATATTCAATTATTACAACTGCATTTGTTTCGGCTTCTGCTGTTATCACTGGTCTATCAACACGGTTTAATATAGCTTCAAAAAAAAATATTATCAAAAGATGGTGAATCAAATTGAATTGTTTAAAGATGAGCTTAATGTAATTAAGTTAATGAATGGTGAATAAACACATGAAAATGTAAAGGTTATTGTTAATAGAATCAACGATATACTTAATGAAATTCGAGACTATTAGAAACAAAAAAAGAAGTTCAAATACAAAATTACAGAAAAAATTAGAACACATGTTGACGAAGAAGATAAAATTATCTATATAGAACAAGGGGTCTCGTTTCAAGACCCCTTTCAAACTCACAACCACACAGTTTTTATTAATGAGTCAGGATTGTATTCTCTTATCGATTTTTCCTATATAATAAAAGATGGCTCAACACATTGATTTTTTAAATAAACTTGGAAGTCTTGAACAAAAACAGGTTATTGGATTAAGATAATTAGAATTAAATACAGAATATAAGATTGTGAAAATGGAAAAGATTAAAACTAAGTTTGGAAAGAGCATTTTAGTTGAGTGTGAAGAGTTTCAAGTATTTCTTCCACCTAGATTTACAAAACACTTAACAGATAAAATGATTGATGGGATCGATAGGATGGAATAAAAATTAAATACACTGGTTTAAAAGATAATTATCCAACTGTTGAGTTCTGTATGTAAAATTCAAATGAGGATTGGTTTTGTGAATCCAAAAATAATAAAAATGACTAGAATATGTTTTCAGAAGTAGAGAAATGGAGTGGTTAGAATGGATCCCCAAAGGAAATTTATACTTATTAATAATTATTTTGTAATTGTAAAAAATGTGCAAACCGAAGTTGAAATAGTTTTTGATATTAACGGCTGTCTATTCAAAGCTTTAATTATGATCAGTGGACAGAGTTTAAGAAGTCATTTATTCCTATAGAGAACGAAGTTAGCAGAAGATTCCATTATCAATATCCGAACCTGTAATTTTAAGTAGGTTTTAAGTGTATAAGTGTTTTTATGATTTCATTATCAATAGCCAAACTTGTAATTTAGGTATGTTTTAAGTGTATAAGTGTTTTTATAGTTTCAAGATTATAAAAACTAAGACCTTTGGATATATAGAACATAACATCATTTGAATTTTAAGATATATGTATAAATAAGGGATTTTTTGTGAGTCTTTTATAATTATATCCTTAGAGTTATGCAATTTATGCAATTTATATTAGTATTTAGCCGACTTATTACAAATTCAAAACTTGGGGAATTTTTTTACGGGTTTATTTTTGAGTTTTCGGGAAAACGTTATTATTTAAAAAGTCTTAGAATTTTATTTGGAATATGGTGTTATTTTTATTTATTCTATTAGATGAAACTTTGTAGAGATATTGAAAAAGGGAGAAGTATCCTGAGGGTTATGCAACCACTTATGCATTTTATAAAATTGGCTATGTTATTAGTATTCATTTGCCGTTTGAATTTTTGGGATCGGTTAATTAGGGACCGAGCTATTGAATTTTAACGTTATTTGGGGGTGAGGTTGCAGTGTTGCCAACTCACTTTTAACAATTATCATATTTATTAATAATGGGGTGGATTAATCCCTATATGTTTTAAAGCGATAAAGATTTGGTATTTGAACGATTACATCCTCAGTGACGCTACATTAAAAAGGATATACAAATTTTGTAATTTGTATGCCGGACCTTTTTCATGCACTAAACAACTCAGTCCTAAGGTATTTTAACTTGTGAATACAAAGACGGGAAAAACTTTAGGATTACGGAATATTGATGAAATTAAGTTATGGCAACCTACTGAAAGTACTAGAAAACGGAGGTTGGACTTAGTCAGAGCTTTAGTTCCTTATGAGGTCATGACGCGAGCTAATATAAGGACCAATTGATAGAGAAAATTCCTTCTTTAAAAGGAGAAGAATGAAATATTTTTTTTGGATATGTAACTCAGTTCATTGTATTTAACTTTATGTCATTGTATTGTTGAGTTTCCAGTTGATATATGTTAGAATTATGTATTTTATTTGATGTTTGGGTTTCATGTCTTTTGTAAGTTCTCTGCTAATTGCAAAATATAATATTAATCACATTTGTATTTCATGCTATGAAACTACCTGTAAACATATATAGGTTATGACAGATGTATAAAACAGATGCTATTTATTATATAGAAAACTTATGAATAATGAACATCATTTTTTTTTATTTTCCAGAGCTTGAATGCTAAGCATCTATATATCTTTGTGTTATTATTGGTTGCTTTCTGATCCTATTTGTACTTACTATTATAAAGATCTTTGTATGCATATTAATGTTGTTTATGCCTGAAGGAAAAGTCAATTGCTACCCTTAAAAGAAACTATCAGCTAAGTTCAAATCTTGAATAAGCCCATCGACGTTAATTATCAATCGACGTTTTTATTATATTGATAATTTTAAATACAAGAGAGTATAATGCTATGATATGTTATATATATATATAGAAGACTAAAATTATATTAAGTATACATACAAGGGTTATTCAAAAATTAAGCATTTTATAAACATCAACCCAGGGTGTTTTCCTTCATAGCAAGCTACTGCGGAACCCCCGTCCGGACGACATTATACAACGATAACGTTGTATGTTGTATAGATAACCTGTATGTTGTATAAATCACCTGTACCATCTTATAAGAAACGGATCAGAGGCGAATTATTTAAACAGTTTCATATAAAGAAAAGAAAGATACAAAGAAATATCTGTAGATTATTTTTGATCGTGAATTATTAAAGTAGTTGCTATGGAGACGTAATAAATGTAAGTGTAAGTGTGCAGACATCTTGTAAAAGATGTACATATGGAATAAAAACGCTTCTCAAGAATAATTATTCAAACCAATTTAAGAAAATGGTAAATTGTGTTTGTCACGTAGTTTAAGAACCAGAGACTAAACATATAATACGTATAAGTCTATTGCAGCAATTATTATAATCTTGTACGCTAGCAGATCGTCGTGTTTGGTGTACTATCAATCAGTAAGACGTTTGAGAGGATCTCGGTGCATTCATTTTGAGTGAGAAATGGAACAAAAAAAGATGACCTCCTACTCCACTAGGAATAATAGTAAAATTTACTTGCTGGGCAGCACAGACCATGCGATACTAGGTTACAAACTCCCTTCCAATAAACAGGTCCTCAAAGTGTTTCTCCATCATCACCTATTGTTGTAAAAGACTGTACGAGAAAGTTCACACTGTGTAATGCAACAAGTTGAGGAATTTTGGGTAAGAGGACGCATTCAAATTTGTGCGAGAAAGAACACGGTCACCGAAGTTGAACAGTTATTTGAGAAGTTTTGCAAATTAAAGAAAAATGCCAGTAGGAAAACTAATACACAAGTGAATAATGAAAACCAGATTGTGGGTGAATTAGAAAAAAATGATTGATATCGCTTGTGCTAATGCTTTGGATGTGATTAAGAATAAAGAAGACAAAGACTTCCTCATAGCGCAACGACAACCTAGCCGTCCAGGAACAATGGGTGATGTGGATAAAATACTTGCCGTGAGAGAGACGAGATCTAGGGAGAGATAGGAAAGATTTAACAAAATGAAACAGAAAGAACTGAAACGTCAAAGCAAGGAAACAGTGGTGACTTTGAATGCAAGTGTTTGTTCTGATGAAATCGAAGGTGACGACTCAAATGCAATTTCTAATGACACCTTTACTCACAACTTTCAACCACCTTTACAGAAGGTAATACCAAAGAAACGAGCAAGAGAGAGTGTGTTTACTTCTGAATTGTGTGCAACATTAGATAGAACTAAATTGACCGTTAGGAAAGCAACGTATTTTATAACTGCTACTGCACAGAGCTTAGGACATGATACAACTAAAATACCTATATATCGCTCAACAGTTTCACGTAGTCAGTAACATCATCGTAAAGCATCGGCGGAAGTGTTGAAAGCCAAATTTCAACCCGAGGGGCCACTTCAGGTTCAGTGGGACAGCAAACTAATGGATGACGAGTACAACAATAAGAAAACAGAACGTTTACCTGTGGTTGTTAGGGACTTGTCTGGTAAAATTGAAGATAAAGTGCTTTGAGCCGCAAAATTAGAAAGAATTACTGGTCTTGCACAAGCTACAGCAGTTGTTGAATTGTTAAAGGACTGTAAAACTGCCGACAGAGTAGCTGCACTGTGTTTTGACAACTGCGAGTAATTCAGGGAACGTATCGGGTACCTACACGCACTTACAAAGTCGTTTAAAGAAAAAACTTCTTAACATTTCATGTCGTAATCACACTTTGGAATTAATGCTTGCTAATGTATTTAAAATTTGCGTTTGTGGTAGTGTAACGACTGGGCTCAAAGTCGCATTATTCGAGACATTACAATAATTTTGGGACAAACTCGATCTCACCAAATATGAGCCTTGTATATTAAACAAAGTTATATCTGATTTATTCGGAAAAGCGTAGAATCTGTTCTGGATTTTGCACAACGTCAATTGCAGTCAGATCATTACAGAGATGATTATCTGGAACTTCTAGAGTTAACAGTAATTTTCCTTGGACAGCAACGACAGAGAGGAGTTCACTTTAGATGAACATTTGCGATTCATCATGCCAGGTGGTTATCTAAGGCACTATACAAATTAAAAATTTACATGCTAAATTCTCAGCTTCGAATAACCAAACAGGAAGAAAAGGGAATCCAAGAAATTTGCATTTTTTGACTGTCTTTTATGTTAAAACATGGTTTACAGCAACGCATTCTTAATTTGCTCCCACTTGTGATCTGGAACTACTTCAAGGATTTATTCTATTCAAGAGCATGATCCCACGTGGTGCAGAGACTCCGCTTCAGAAGCTGATGAAACATTTGTGGTATTTGAGTCCGGTGCTGGTCGCTTTGGCTTTTTTTGACCAAACGTTGTCGCTAGAGTGTAAATGAAGAATGGCAAACGCTCTAAGAGAACGTAAAAGGGAAAATACTCCGTCTCAAGGCAAGATTATTGATAACCCAAGCAAATACTTGCATGCGGAAATTGATTCATTTGTGAGAAAACAATAGATTCTGTTCTTTCAGTGTCTTGGCATAGCTACAAACGTTTTGCAGAGTGATCCAAGAACATGGGATGAAAGAGAAGACGTTAAAATGAACTTGCAATTGTTCGGCGTTTGAACATTGTGAATTATAATGCTGAAAGAGTAGTTGCTCTAGCACAAGAATTTAACAGAGCGATTGTTCGTGATGAATGTCAAAAACAGTTTTTGCTGCAAGTTGTCCAAGATCACAGACGAAATTTCCCCAACTGCAAGAAAGAAACTCTTAGTAAAGAAACTCACTACGGACGTATGAGTGTGTGTAATTATTGATTGTATATAATTTGCGTATGTGTAAAATGTGGTATTTACACTAAATGTGTTACGAACAAAATATTTTCTTCCATTCGGTTACGTAGACCTGCGCAGGTATGGCTCTCTTGTAATTGTATGAATGGCTTATAACAGAAAAGCTAATAAATTTGTTGAGCTTGAGCGACCTCTAATTATTATCGTATCAAACAGAAATTATGCTAAATTTTTTTTATATGGAAAGGAAAAAATATAAGAAGTGGCCCAGAGATTATCTCGAAATTCGATTTTTGGGTAAGCATAAAGGTCACTCTAATATATATGTATATATATATATATATATATATATATATATATATATATATATATATATATATATATATATATATATATATATATATATCGTTTTAAACCACCCGACTATACTCGATCAAATTTTCAATAAAGAAATGTTTTGAAATCAGTGGTTTTATTCTTTTGACTCTCAAGGTCGAACTTAGTGTTGGGAGGACGGTGAAGATATTAACAATAAATAAAACAACTCTTCATCCACTAAACCGATCTCCATTAATCTTTCAAAATCAGTATGGTTTCCGCACGTAACCCTTTTATTTTAATTTTAATTTGGCAGTGCAACGATTATTGGGAATATTAAGGGCACCAATGGAAATATGGACTTATATATGGAATATATATGAAAATTAAACTTACTATGTTTAGCTTTTAAGAACTCCTGAACCACCATGCAGAATACGATCAAATTTTCAAGTTTTAGCAGCTTCAAACCTGGAAAGTTACCTATCACTTCATCTTGACGGTAGACCTAAGATATGGTTTAAGGCTAGATATTTAAAACGATCTGAAGTGGCTGATATTAGTGTTGAATTCATAGTTTTCTGGGTCATTGTTATGAGCAATGATACCTTCAACGCTATATAAATACAAACTAAACCTCGGCACATCTGGAAGGGTGGTTGTCCGGAAAGTAATAGGACTGAGTCGATTTAAAAAAATATATTGAGCCAATCGTTACAATTCTTTAAAAACTTTCAAAATAGGCTCCTTCTACGTCGATGCAGCGCTGCCAGCGCGATTTCCAAGCGTTGAAGGCGTCACGGAAGTCATCCTCCGGAATAGCCTTGAGGGCCGCGGTGCAAGCTGCTTGGATCCCCTCTGTCGTCTCAAAATGCTTACCTTTCATCGGGTGTTTCAGGCGAGGAAAAAAAAAGAAGTCCGGGGGGGCACATCTCGGCTGTAGGGCGGCTGCGGAAGCGTTGGGATGCCGGCCTTGGTCAGGTAGCTGTTCACAAGAAAGGCGGTATGAGCCGGGGCGTTGACGTGGTGCAGCTTCCAGTCGGCTCCGATGTCTGGTCAGACCCGATTGACCCTTCGTTTGAGTCTCTTGAGCACTTCCACGTAAAACTTGGCGTTGACGGTTTGTCAAGGAGGAACAAATTCATGGTGGACGATGCCTTTGATGTCAAAAGAGACAATGAGCATCGTTTTGCTTTGAATTTGCTCATTCTTCCCTTTTTTGGGCGAGGAGACGCCAGCGTGTGCGACTCGGAAGATTGCTTCTTTGTCTCGGGATCATACTCAAAATCCATGATTCGTCACCTCTGATTACGTTATTCAAAAATTGGGGGTCACTTTCACATATGTTCAAATTTTCTTGGCACAATTTCACTCGCCGCAACTTCTGTTCTTCAGTGAGCACTTTTGGGACAATCTTCGCGCACACCTTGCGCATGCTGAAATGCTCCGTCACAATTTCATGAACCACAGTTTTTGGTAAATTTAACATCTGGGCAATTAAACGAATACTTAGTCGACGGTCTGAGTTCAAAACTTCGCGCACACGAGTCACATTGTGGGTGTTTGTCGAAGTCGAAGGTCTTCCAGCACGGTCTTCATCGGCGACCTCTTCCCGGCCCTCCGAAAAGGCCTTGTGCCACGGAAAAACACCACTTCTTGCTAAAGCATCATCTGGGTAAGCCTGCTTGATCATATCAGACGTCTCTGTCGCAGATTTACCGAGTTTAACACAGAATTTAATCGCGTACCTCTGCTCTAACGAACGCTGCATCTTCGGCTTGCACCACTCACAGAAACAAGTCGCGTGAAAAAAGCCTGTCCTGACTCTCCGTGTGCTCGGAGACAACTGACCAGCCGCTCGTTCGTTAGCTAGGAACGCCCTCTACCGGATCCAGTCGGCGCGCGCACGCTCCGAAGTACAGTCATGGAGGAATAAAATCAGTTCTATTACTTCACGGACAAACCGTATATATATATATATAGTTTCATATATATAAAATGACCGAAAATGATATTAGTGACAACTGTAGAGCTTTCATTGTCGCTGAGGTAAACTGTCGTATTTCTGACGCAGTTTAAATCGAATCTAATATACATAAATAGTAGCACGGTTATGTGTACCGAAACCACACTTAGAATAAGTAAATGGTGAAGTATCATGGATAATATTTGCCACGTTGCTTAACTGGTGTTGCACTAAAAAAATAAATATATAATAGAATGTGTTGGTTTCCAGGATATTTAGTATGCTTAGAGTAGTTAGTAGAATATTCAAATATGATATATAATTACTGATAGACTTGCTCTTTGTACGACACCTAACTACGCTTATATCCATTTTGTATACTTGACACAGTATCAGAATCCTACTTTTGTCTCAATGTAACATTTCACTTACCATTTCCAATTTCTGAAAACAGAAAATCAAACGTTAAAATAGAATAACAATGAAACATTTTTTTTTACTACGATTCAGTATCCAGTAATAACTTCAAGCATATTTTCCTTCTTTTGCCTCTTAAGAAAATAGATAACCGCTCTTATAGTTTTAAGGTGCAGCCACCAGCAAAACTGTCTCCCAGCTAAGTGCTCTACGTCCATTATTTGAGATCCAGATAATTTGCAGCTTGTAAAACGCCTAGACAGATGCAACGCGACTTACACGTAACTTTTCTCGGCATAGACAGCAGTTGGAAACACTGAGTGAGGTCTTTATGCAAGTAAAATTTTAAGTAGATGACACACGGAACATTTCTTCATTCTGAGATGAAACCATGGTTCAAGCAAGTTTTCCAACGAACCATATTTTAATGCCAATATTGCTGTGTATATAATACATTGCTGTGTCTGTAATGGGACGAATTTAAGAAAAATGGTGAAACATAAAACTCGTATGGCAAGGAGCCAGATTCGAGTCCTAAAATGGCAATTGTTTTTTTGATTTATTTGAAGATATTCTTTACGTAATTATTTTTGTAAGTCTGTTATTATTATTATTACTATTACTATTATTATTATTATTATTATTATTATTATTATTATTATTATTATTATTATTATTATTATTATTATTATTATTATTATTATTATTATTATTGGGAAGTCGGGACATGGCTACATATTTATATTTTGTGAAACTTTGGAATGTATTTCAAGTCTTTTTGATGGTATGGAATGTATCTGGACTGTTGAATTGCTTAAAACATTAACATTTCTATCGGCCTTAGAAGTAGTAGAAGTAGAATTGGGTTCCGATAGAAGACTGATTAAGCAAAAAATTTCCTAGAATTCGCTATCATTTCCTGGAATTGAGAGGCAAGTTTCGACAAGCCTTTAGTTGCTATGTTCATATCCTTTTACGGCTAGTACAGAAATTCGTGGGAAAATGTTGTTGTGAGAACAGTCTGTTGTTATGGTGATAGTCTTGGATGACTTCATCGTCTTGGATGGTCATACTCTTGGACGGATCAGAGTCCTATCAGTTATCATGATCGAAGTTTTCCAATTGATTGATTGATTTTTGCTTTTCGTTATGTATTGAATAGCTAGATGCTCTTGGTCTTCATAGTCTTGGATGCTCATACTGTTGGACGGATCAGAGTCTTATCAGTTATCATGATCGAAGCATCCCAATTGATTGATTGATTGATTTTTGTCTTTTCGTTGTGAATTTGAACCCCCAAACCTCCCTCCACTCCCTCCTGCGAAGAACGTAAGGGAACGTTGTTACTATGCTCATACTCTTGGACGGCGAAGCTTCCCAATTGATTGATTGATTTTTGCTTTTCGTTATGTATTGAATAGCTAGATGCTCTTGGCCTTCATAGTTTTCGATGCTCATACTGTTGGACGGATCAGAGTCCTATCAGTTATCATGATCGAAGCTTCCCAATTGATTGATTGATTTTTGCTTTTCGTTATGTATTGAATAGCTAAATGCTCTTGGACGGATGAGAGTTCTATTAGTTATCATGATCGAAGCAACCCAATTGATTGATTAATTTTTGTCTTTTCGTTATGGAGTTGAACCCCCCAAACCCCTCCACTTCACTCCCTCCTGCGAAGAACGCAAGCGAACGTTGTTACTCTGCTCATACTCTTGGACGGCTATCGGATCTTGATGAGAGTCCTTTCAATTATCACGTTCGAAGCTTCCCAATTGATTGAATATCAAGTTCGAAGCTTCCCAATTGATTGATTGATTTTCGTCTTTTCGTTATGTATTGAATAGCTATTTTGCATAGCGAAGAGCATACTCAATGTCTTAAAATATTCAGTGCTTTCTCATCGAGAATCGAACCTGTACACTAAATATGTTTTCATTTTGAAAGCTCTCTCATTGAAATTGAACGCAAGACCAGTACTTCACGATTTAGAGTTGAATTAATTCTTGCATGAAAAAAAAAGAAAGAATTTCATGTATTGGTTTTAGCGTAGCATATGATATGTACATTGTTCGAAGCTCTTCATTTCGAAGCACTATAATGCTTTCAAGTGTTCAATGCTCCCTTTCTCTCTCTTTCTCTCTCTCTCTCTATCATCGAGAATCGAACCCGGACCAAAGTGGTATTAAAACATAAATAACAACCATAAAAATAAATTTAAAAAATACAGCATCACATTATTATTATTATTTTGGGAGTGAAAGTGAAGCAGACAACTAACCTTGATTGTAGCTTCGTTAACTTATGAAATAAAGATTGTACATCGGAATCGAACGCGAGACCAGTACTTCACGATTTAGAGTTGAATTAATCCTCGCATGAAAAAAAAAAGAATTTCACGGAGTAATCCAACTTGAGGTGGGCACTCTATCACTGAACGTTAGTGCCTCGCATATAGATTAGATTTTATTAAAAAAAACTTTTCGTCTTATTTTTTTCTAGTCGTCTTGTATTGGGTAGCTAGATTCCCCCCTCAGCCCCCCAGACCCATCTTGTAATGCTAGGAATAGAAGTTCCCAGATTTTCTGCGAAGAAAAAAAGAATGCTTTCTCATCGAGAATCGAACCTTGATCCCAAACGATCGTGGTCTTTCGTAAGTGTATGGTACATGTATAAATAAGATGAAACATGATTTCCTCTTCGTCATCCCTTCCTGCATCACGCATGTGTGCACAGATATTTGTATGCATAGTGTCATTAGTCTCTGTTGATCAGCTGCTGAAATAACATGGCTGTGTAAATCATAAGTTACTTTATAATATTGACTTTCATAAATTTCGAACATAATTGAACATAGAAACGTAAGCAAGATTTCATTTAAGTAGACGATTAGAAAAATACGAATAGTGGAAGATTAAGAATGGAACTGCGACCAAATTCTGTATCAGAAAGGATACCACTTCAACAAATGCCAGAATTACCATATAGTGGTGCATATAAATGTTTTGCCCCTCAATATAATCAGTATTGTACAAAGGAATTACGTTTAAGAACATTCGAACACTGGTCTATTTCATCAAAACAATGCCCGGATCAATTAAGTGATGCTGGATTTTTTACACGAAGACAAGAGACCAAACTATATGCTTCTATTGTGCTGGTGGATTAAAAGATTGGACTGATAACGATGTTCCATGGATAGAACATGCGAAATGGTTTCCTAATTGTCCATTTCTTTACCTTAAGAAGGGATATGCTTTTATTAAACAAATACAGGAAAAGTGCCCTGTTATACAAGTATTACGTAGTGCTCCGAATGATGATATACATAAACATGCCAGTAAAAGTTGCAATAAGGAACTTAATTTTCAATATGGTACAATTTGAAGTGAAACTTGAATAAAGTTCCATTACATACTTTTTCTTTGTATATAACTGTAAAAAGTACATTTACATATTCTAAAGTTATCAAAACAATATGTATTTATACAAATAATTTACGTATGTGCTATTATGTATATCTTCCATATGCATTAGCATCGTATTTAAAAAATGGAAATATGTGTTTAATATATAAAGGAATGAAGATTAATTTATTTGGACGTAACATGCAAGATCTTCAATTTACTGAACTGATATCATATTCGTAAAAGTATAGAACATATATAAACAAGACGAAACTTGGTTGTTTCTCCTCCTTGTCATATTAAATGGTGCATAAGGTCTTAATTTAATGAAAGCCAAATTAATGTGTATTGTACTGAAAAGTGGAACATTTGAATAAGTGAAACGTGCTGCTAAAGACCTTGTATTTGGATTTAAGTGAAATTTTAACAGAATGGGAAAGAAAACTTGTACATTTGATTCCGCTTGTTTTCAGACTATAAACAAAAAAACTCATAGATTCAATTATGACTGATTTATTGGATAGTGTACAAACACAGTCAAGCTTGACGGAAAACGAACTTTAAAGTTGATGGGTGTTAATGAAGTAGACTCCTGTTCATAAAGAAGCAGAAAATACTTTTCATTTATACTGATCAATGTAGTACTAATTCTAGTGCATTTAATAAAAATAATAATAATATAGTGAAATTGAAATCTTTTATTATTTTCACATAAAATTTGTATTTTGTGATCGACCAATACGGTAGGATTTTTAAATTAGTATACTAATGTTGTTGTTATTCCGATACTTCTCTTTTAGGAGTTAAGAAACTTCATTTAGAATGGTTGATCTGAAAAGAAACCGTACGGACGTCTTTTTTTTCGATCACAGTACAACGTACGTTTACGATGAAGAACGTTGTGTTTGTAGATTTTTGAATTTATCAGAAAGTCCATACGGTGTGAACCGCGATCGAATCAGGTACCCCAAAATACTGGATGTAAATCCTCTATCACTGAGCCATCATACTCGTCAAACCATAAAAAAAAAACAGACACATATGTGAATGTCTGTTTTGCTAGTCTCTTTCTTTCTCTGTTTGCTAGTACATTGAACTCCATCTTAAAATGGTTTAGTTTCAAGAGCAACAGATAAGATAACATTGTCAAATGTTTAGATGATTCGTAACAGACTGACCTTCAGCCCTGCTAAATGAATGATAAAATGTACAGTACATTTAATTGTATGTTAAAGAGTTTTAGTCCTATAGTTGACTACTAGACTAGTGGAGAAGGAAAGTGATGATGAGAAATGATGAAGTGAAGAAAGTGGGAGGAAACGGGAGAACTCCCAAGGAAATCCATTCATACGGTGTTTGTCCACCACAAAGTTAAATTAAAGTGTAAATGAAATCTTTAAACAATGAAGAGTTTTACGTCTCACAATAAAGCCAACAAGGTCTGTCTGTCTTTCTGTCTGTAAATGAAATCTTTGAACAATGAAATGAAATCTTTGAGTTTTACGTCCCACAATAAAGTCAACAAGGTTAATGGGAAATCGTTGAGTTTTATCCACTGGAATGAAAGATTAAACTATATTACTCATGCAATGATTATTTGACACCCCATAAACATTTGTCCCTATACTTGTGAAATATAAATGTAAATATATCTAAGTGTATATCTTTCTGTCTGTCTATCTGTATGATGAGCATAACGTGGTACGTTAAACTGAAATATTTTCTTACGTTTCGAACGTAAGAAATATGTGAAAGTTTATGTGTGTGGCTCAGTGATAAAGCAACGACTTATTCTTTCAGATGAATACTTAGTGTAGTAGAGCATTGTTCCGCAACCCCAGTGCATGCGGTCCCTAGTTCGATCTCCGATTAAGTAAGCTTATAATTTTTTATTACTAATTTTCATGCACTGTGGTCGACTTCCGAACATAGTGTCCGTGAGTTTTCATGGTCTACTCATACGTTCTCATTCTACTATGTATTCATTCATTCATTCATTTGTCTTAATCATCCGTCATCCTCAGCATAATGAGCATAATCGTGGTACGTTAAACTGAAATATTTTCTTACGTTTCGAACGTGAGAAATATGTGAAAGTTTGTGTGTGTGTGTGTGTGGCTCAGTGATAAAGCAACGACTTATTCTTTCAGATGAATACTTAGTGTAGTAGAGCATTGTTCCGCAACCCGGTGCATGCGGTCCCTAGTTCGATCTCCGATCAAATAAGCTTATAATTTTTTATTACTAATTGTCGTGCACTGTGGCAAAGTGCATGCAGTCCATAGTTTCATCTCCGAACATCGTGTCCGTGAGTTTCCATGATCTACTCATACATTCTCATTCTACTAAGTATTTATTCATTCATTTGTCTTAATCATTCATCTCCCTCAGCATAATGGGCATAGACGTGGTACGTTAAACTGATTTGAACGTACCTCTAACTTGAGTTTTCGTATTTGCTACGGAATAAGAACATCATATTGTGTTAAGTAATAGTTTTCGCAATCATTTAGACATCAGACCCTTCGTAAGAGAGAGAGAGAGAGATGAATTATTTTTAGTTTAACGTTCCGCCTAACAGAATTTCTTCGTATTTCCACTCTTCATTGAAAATCAACGTTGCCATTTTCTTTTAACATAACATGTTTTTTTGAAGGTACATTACTGACAATACTACGCGTCTCGGATGTTTCTGTTTCAGTTCGAATTTGAAAAAATGTACTTGACGATTTGCGACTTAAGTCTTTTCGTACCGAAAAGTTTCTCTATTCGTTGGCAAATAAATCTAAAAGTAATAATTTTTTCTTCACGAACTATGAGAATTGTCTGAAACAAAGAGAGATGTGTTTATGCCCTTATTATTATTATACTGAACACCTAACATTACCATCATCATCATCATCATCAGCCTTGAAGAAACATGAATCTAACCAATTCCGAATTCGTTATCTTTCTTTTTTTAGAGTAATTAACTGAAGGTATGATGATTGCCAAATCTGAGGCACGGATCGCTATTAAGTTCCAACAGGATGCATACCAAGAAGCTTCAGCATTTGAAAAACGAAGTACTGATTGTAAATCCTTTACCACTGAGCCACCATACTCCTCAAACCTAAAATGTAATAGGTTTGTACATCATGTAAAGACCCCCCGGAGCCCCACAAATATACCCTTTCTCGGTAAAAGGACATATGATTAAGACAAATGAATGACGAAAAAATAATAGTTGATAGAATGACAATGTGAATAAATAAACGTTATATCACTGAGTCATCATGCATCCTGAAATCCATTGAATTTATGAGTAGAACAATAATACACGTACTAAAAAAAGATACATTTTCTTCTAACCTGACATAATTGCTTTAGAAAAATAACAAACATAAAAATAAAAAATACAGGAATGAACAAAGTAGAAGTAAATAGGAGAGCTAATGCTCACAGTTTTTTGTTTACCACAATTACTTATTAACATGAACTCGCACCAGAAGTAATCACTCTACCCATGCCCTTATCCACAGGGATGACGAGCGCCCCTAAAATTATCACGGTAGTCTTGCAAATGAACTAAAATATGATTGAATTCGGTCTTTCCTAACTTCTACTGCCCATCTCCCTACATTTGGGGCTGACTGCTGCCAATCTACCATTGGGACTCAACCATTTATCCATCATGACCGTTAAAAATTAAATTGTGATTACTCATCACTCTTTTACAAAAAGTTACGAATACTGTCAGCGAACTTTCCATTGTGATAATACCAAGGAGACAGGAGGCTAATTTGGTAATGCTTAAAATTACTAATATTTGACGAACATGGGCCCATAATTCGCAACCAAAAATAGCATGTCCATGCTCCCTTTTAGAAAATTTTGTTCCAACTGGACCTGATTCAAAATGTTAGTTGGTTACATTAGATAGGATTTGCAAAGATGTGATGTGCACAAGAGTAACATGTAATCGTTTCTTAGAAAATTAATTACTTTCTAAACGAATGTCTAACATTAAAATGAATCGAATGACTTCATTAAAAGATTGAAATATATTGTACATGTTGATCATCAACATCTTTAAACGTCGCAAGTTTACTTTAAAAAAAAAGAATGAACTACATACGTGTGAAGATAAATATTAAACCAAGACGTTCATCAACAAAAATGAGAAGTGTTAACGTGATGTTCTGACGTAATGCTGAACAACAAAAGATAGCATATATCTAATGAAAGAAACAATGACCTATCCTATATACAGAAGGAGTAGCAATGTAATATTCTGCGATATAATACATGACGCATTTTTATATAACTCTGCACATGTCGACATCAGGTCCGCAATTTGAATTACACTAGTGAAAAAAGGTTGCATCACGTAATGGCCAATAAGTTTTGATCTATATTTGTTGGAGATACAGTAGCATCATTATTACGTATAGCCATATAATCTTCCTGTACACACGAAAAAGAAAGTATTCTTCAGTTGACAAATTTTCTTTTTCGCATTATTCGTGAACAAATGAATTAATCTGTTTTCACGTTATCTTTGGAATAGTTATAATTTGATAGCTTGTCAAGTCGGTACTGTAATAGGAAAAGAAATTTTCTCAACTAAAGAATTTTCTCAAGTGGTTGTATGGGCGCTAAATGAATATCCGCGAAGATGTATTGCTTTTTAAGACAAATAAGAAAAGGTAATTCAGATGACGAATTACAATAGTCTTGTGTTACGTTTTTTGAACAAATCTGAGAAAGTGGTTAGATCTAGTAATGTAGTATTCTGTGATATAATACATGATGCATTTTTACATAGCTCTGCACATGTTGACATCAGGTCCACAATTTGAATTACACTATTAAAGATGTACCTAGATTTATATTCGGTTAATCGAATCTGTAACTGTAACTGACCACTTACACTTCGAAAAATTGCACAAATCTGAAATTTTCAGATGAACCTTTAATGCGAAAAAAAAGTTGCATCACGTAATGGTCAACAAGTTTTGATAAGTGATGACACTACGGATAAAAAAATATCTATATCCTCCTAACTCTAGCAATTCCCCAAAGTCACTGCTAACAGGGGTAATATAAATCAAAAATCATCGCTGATAATGGGCTTGCGTGTACAAATTTCTAATTTCGATATCGTTTTTTCTAAAATATATTGGATCTTGGATCAAGTTACCACAAACTTTTTTGAACGTACCTATGTTTTTGTATCATCTCGAATTTGAAAATGTACTTATCGAATTGAGACTTACTTCTTTTTGTATCGAGAAGTTTCTCTCGTTTTGTTGGCAATACTAGTTACCCTAGTAATAGTATTTTGAGGTTTCAGCTTTAGAACTTCATAATAAATCTTTCAATCCCCATTCATTTGTACATTTTGTTTCTACTTTTATATCTCTGTAGTTATTAGATAAAACATAAAATGTGAACGTGATTTAAAAACAAAGATAGAGTAGGAATGTTGAAAGAAGCATTTAAATAAGAAATAACCTATGTTGTGAATCTTTGAATAAGAAGTTAGAAACATAAACTCTACCTACGCACACACGATGTTTGTACACCACAAAGTTCACTTCATGGGAACTGTGATTAAAATCGAACCCGTACACATCATTTGAGGTACAATTCATGTTCATTCCTGTTTTTTGTTTACTGTAATGAAAAGGTATGTTCTAGGTCAGATCACCAACATTCCTTTTAATTCCGAATTTTCTGTAAATTTTGTCTAATGTGGACATCTTGCTCATCAAAAACTTGAGCGAACTAGTATTGCTCATAAGTCTCGGATGTGTGTGAATTAGAAATGCTCATAAATCTCGGATGTTTCTGTATTGTCTTGAGTTTGAAAATACATCGTGTTCGTGCAATTGCTATATCAATTTAAAGCTTTTATATATGCCACATGTGACATTAAAACAGTGTCTGAGGACTAAAACTTCAGTGAACTAGTATTGTCTACGAGTCTCGGATGTTTCTGTTTCATTTCGAATTTGAAAAAATGTACTTGCCGATTTGCGACTTATCTCTTTTTCGTACCGAAAAGTTTCTCGATTCGTGTCATATTTTGTCAGACAGTGAAGATAGGAACAAAGGAATCACTGGATGGATTATTTTACAGAGAGGAATTACATCCTGTGACGTTATCAAAGATCTAGATATTCTATGCTTGGTCGTACTTCTGCCTTTCTCTCTATCAACACGGATTTAATAAAAAAAAAGTCGTGAGAAACACTAAAAGTATTTCACATTATTGCTTATATTTCTCATGGCTTTCCCTTTCCAGTCTAATAAGGCCACGATTCCAAAACGACTTAAAATGAGCTGAAGGAGCGAGCCATTTATGAAACTCAATTCGACTCGAAACTCGACCTGAAAACAGTAACTCGACTCGAAACTCAACTCGAGAAAATTACATTTGACTCGACTCACGCCTATCCCTAAGATTTACGCATGTAACCTACGATTTTACGTACGCTACATAGTTTTTTCTTTGTGGCATCAAGTCTGTATATAATTGATTCATATTGAGCCTCAAAGTCTTTCAAAATCCTCAACTTCAGTCCATATAATGGAAATTTAATCCATTTTGAGAAATGATGGATAATGTTGCGTGTTGTGTGTCATCTTCTTTTTTGTCCATTGTCTTATAGAGGATTTATTTTTCTTTCTTCTTTGAAATGAACTGGAATGTTAATAATTTATTCTACTAATATCTTCTTAAATTATTCCTTACTTAATAAAAACTAAATTTTGGTAGATCTACATCAGTTGTCTGAAAAGCATTGTCCTTTGAAGTTCAAAATTGAGAGTACACTTGTGATTTGAAAATAACGCAATGAAACTTCAAATACAAATGATCTGTCATTTTTCCGGTAACAGAATTAACCTGTAACTCTAGAACAAGTATTTCAAACTTGTGAGTTGCATGTGGCCCTTGAATCATTTGTTTGCGACCCTCGGTTCACCTTCAGAAAACAAGAAAGAAGTATTCGTATATATATATATATATATATATATATATATATATATATATAAGGCCCAAAAGGCCCAAAAGTAGATATACAGCCCCGTACTGATCAGCTCATGGAATTTTCATTTACTTATTGCAACCCATACATACAATATATTGACTTAGTTTCTTCATTATTTGCTCTTAATTCCTTTTCACTTATGCCTAAACTCGGAATAGACCGAAGCATATAAATTCATTATCTTAATAAATTAAAATGTCATACTTGATCAATGCAGGTATGTATACCTACTTTGGGTCACTTTGTGATATGTTCAAAGATAGTTCACATAGACAATGTTCTTAAATCAACTTCATATGGCTTAAACCAGCGACAATTTGCTGTTTTCTTGAAAGATTTTGCATAAATATTCTAGGTTTCCCTATCGCAGAGAAGTGTGCTGGCTATCCTGTGCTCCACGGGTCTGAAAAGTTCCTAGAACTTGAGAGATGGAATTAGCAATTTTCTTCAAATCAAAGAACAAACACAAACTTACTGACAGATTCTTTGTGGTTACAATATGTTTGTTTCATGGCAGATGATATTACGAAATATTTGTCACATTTTAATTTGAAACTTTAAGGAAAAAACATAATTACTGCAAACATTACGTAAATAAAACGTTAGAACACAAGTTGCAGCTCTGGGAGAAACTGTTACAAAACGAAGGCTTCATACATTTACCAATTTGTGTTAAGTATGGAACAAGTACAAGGCACTTGCTTTGTACAGGATGCATACCAAGAAGCTTCAGCATTGGAAAAATGAATTCAAAGAAAGATTCCGCGATATCAGACCTATTAAAGATTAGCACTCCCTGTATTCTGCTTCTTTCTGAACTGACATTAAGGAATGATCAACTCTCAGTCCTTTCGCGTGGGAGGCGCGGGTTCGATTCCCGTCGGGAGCTCATGTGGTTCGGATTCCACGTTAATCAGTAGGGCCACGTCTCATATAGCCTCACTGCCAAACTGCCACATGTAACATTAAAACGGTGTCTGAGGACTAAAACTTGAGTGAACTAGTATTGTCTATGAGACTCGGATGTTTCTGTTTCATTTCGAATTTGAAAAAAGTGTACTTGTCGATTTATATCAAACGAATCTACTCCCCAAATTAATAATAATAATAATAATAATAATAATAATAATAATAATAATAATAATAATAATAATAATAATCAAACGGTGAATTTAGTACATAACTTTTCACAAAATTAAGATTTCCTGCTCGAAGTGATTCTACCTAAGGAACGTCTGAGATGATTTTTCGTTTCTTTTACTTTTATTAAAATGTAAAACTTCCAAACAAATGTACAAGATTAAATCTAAATCTAATAGCTCTTTCTCTCTCTCTCTCTTTCTCTCTTCAATTAGTTTTTTATTGGTGAATGAATTCAAATACGATTTTAATACAACGTAAAATATTAGTGAACTAATGAATGATACATAATCGGAAATGTATAAAATATATCACTTTCACTAAAATCACTACACTGAAAAAAAATTTTTTTCTTTTCATGATAATGAATTCAAATACGATTTTTGCATACAACGTAACATATTACTACAAAATAATACGCGTTCAATACTACAAAGAGGCTTGTAGTGTTTGAGCCCCGTCGCCCAAAGCTTGGACCTCTCCCAACAAAAAATTTCTTGATGCACGCCTGTGTACATAGCTAGTGTACGAATTCTATGACGGGATTCTGAGCATTTTAAAAGAAATTGATGATACTAATAGGGAATATTTTAACTACTTTCGTCCTTTTAAAGTAATATCACATACAGCTTAGACTATAATATAGAGAAAACTGTACAAAGTTCAACTTCCTAGATCAACTTAAAGAAATGGAGAAATGTTCTCTTATTTGAGAATAGACAATTGTTTTAACTTGAAGATTTGTGTTCATGTTGAAATCGTGGGGTGCTATGGATCAGTGGTAAAGCGTTCACCTCCGGTGCTTGGGGTCCCTGGTTCGATCCTAACTCTCGCCGTGTGGACTTTGTGGTGCATATAACCTCGCTGCTGAACGGAACGTTAAACTCAAAAATCAATCAACATCATGTGTACATGGGTAACGACATCCGAGATGAATAGGCAACACTAGTTTTGTCAAGTTTTAGATCTCAAACACTGTTTTAATGTTACCTAAAACACACACACATACATATCTTCGCTTCGTGTTGTCTGAAACCATGACCTAAGATAATGTTGACGCGACAGCTGGAGAATAACATTGAAATACAAAACATGTTCTGTTATCTTATTTTTCTGCTCTTTCCAAGTAGACAGTGCAGATACAGAAACTCTCTCAATTCGTTGACTTATGTATGTGTTTTTAACGTTAGAATTCTTCATTATTAACATTAGAAAATTATGAAATTAACTTCAGTGCCTCAGTGGTAGAGTGTTCACCTCTGGTGCATGAGGTCCCGTGTTCAAATCACATGTCTTTTTTTCTATATACTTGTCATTAATTTTAGCGACCACAAATTCCCTGCTTCCTTTACAACTTAACGAAAAGATGCTATTGACTGTCCCCGGAAAACCGTCCTTATCATTTCATTTTTACGTTCCAGAGGGCCCGGTGGCTCAGTGGTAGAGTGTTCACCTCAAGTGCTTGGGGGTCCCTCGTTCGTCTTCCATTAGCATAGTACACTTAGCCTAACCGGCATATTCGTGGGACGTTAAACTCAAAGATTTCATTTCATTTTTTTCGTTCCAGAGGGCAGGGTGGCTCAGTGGTAGAGCGTTCACCTTAAGTGCTTGGGGGTCCCTCGTTCGTCTTCCATTAGCATAGTACACTTAGAATAACCGGCATATTCGTGGGACGTTAAACTCAAAAATTTCATTTCATTTTTTTCGTTCCATGGGGAACGGTGGCTCAATGATAGAGCGTTCACCTTAAGTGCTTGGGGTCCCTCGTTCGATCCCAGTTCGTACCCTATGAACTTTGTGGTGGACAAACATCGTATGCGTGGATTTCCCTTCGGAGTTCACCAGTTTCCTTCCACTTTCTTCATTACATCATTTCATTCATTTTTTCATTATCACTCTCCTTCATTAGCCTAGTAGACGTAACCGTAGGACGTAAAACTCACTTTTCACTTGTCCCACCCACACAGATTATACTATTTTCATTTGCTAAAACGCACATATCTTCGCTTCGTCTGGACTCTACGTACTACAGATACATAGACAAACGGAGAAACAAGTAGGCATATTATAAAAAATTTAAGACACACAAGCTATGATCATTATTACATCATTCACATCATAAAGTTCCGTCTTTCAAAATTATTAGTTTAACAGTCATAATCGTGGAACGTAAAACTCACTTTGTGTGTTAGACAACATTGTATCTAAGAGTTTTCTCTTTGGCTCTCTTGTCAAACTATGATTTGACCTCTCTCTCTCTCATCACAGGTGGGGGACACTAGTGGATCAATGGTACAGCGCTCATCTTTGATGTATGGTGTATCGAGGTTGTAATCCAACCCAGACAAGTGAACTTTCTGGTAGACAAAATTACTAGTTTAACAGACATAAAAATTGGACGTAAAACTATGATTTGACTCGAACGAATATTTCTGGTGCATTGGGATCCCTAATTCGATCCTAGCTAACAACAAGTGAAATTTCTGGTGAACAAGAGCGTTCATCTTTTGTGCATAGGTCCCGAGTTGACCATGAAGCCCTCCTTCCCCGTGTTCATCTTTTGCTTTCAACAAATGAATTTTATGGTAGACAAACACCGTATGCGTGGATTTCCTTCGGAGTTCTTCCGTTTCCTTCCACTTTTTGAGTGTACGTTGATCGAATGGTACAGCGTTCACCTCCGGTGTTTGAGGGGGGGCCTGGTTTCAAACCCCCTGCTCCCCCCGTCAAGTGAACTCTCTGTGTTGGACAAACAACACGTGCGTGTTTTTTTTTCGGTGTACTTTCGTTTCCTCCCACTTTCTTCGTTCTATCATTTCATTCATTTCTCATCACCGTCTTCTTCAGTCTAGTCAATATATCCATGAAACTTAAAATTGGAAGTTATTATTATTATTATTATTATTATTATTATTATTATTATTATTATTAAAAATAAACCAAGAAGTTTCGTTACTAGTGATATACATATATCCTAATTACCAGTCTTATGTCGGCTCCCTTTCCTAAATTTAGGGGGGGGGCACAATGACTCCTTGGTCTATTCATCTTACTAGCATATGCTACAGACAGACAGACAAACGTCAGCCGGTGTTCACTGACATTTTGTCACTTCAATGCAACGTTTTCTTATCATCGCTTGGTTGATAAAGCGGTAGGTAGGTCAGTGTTTTGCTTTTCGATAAGCTAATCTTCTCTTCTCTTGAATACGAAGCAACAGAAAAAGAAAAAAAAGATACTGGGAAAACACATTTCTTTGACGCTGTATATATGTATGACTAGAGAGAAGGAGAGAGAAAGGGAGCATTGAACACTTGAAAACATTATAGTGCTTCGAAATGAAGAGCTTCGAACAATGTACATATCATATGCTACGCTAAAATCAATACATGAAATTCTTTTTTTTTTAATGCAAGAATTAATTCAACTCTAAATCGTGAAGTACTGGTCTTGCGTTCAATTTCAATGAGAGAGCTTTCAAAATGAAAACATATTTAGTGTACAGGATCGATTCTCGATGAGAAAGCACTGAATATTTTAAGACATTAAGTATGCTCTTCGCTATTCAATACATAACGAAAAGACGAAAATCAATCAATCAATTGAGAAGTTTCGAACTTGATATTCAATCAATTGGGAAGCTTCGAACGTGATAGACGTCCAAGAGTATGGGCATAGTAACAACGTTCGCTTGCGTTCTTCGCAGGAGGGAGTGGAGGGGTTTGGGGGGTTCAAATCCATAACGAAAAGACAACCGTCCAAGAGCATTTAGCTATTCAATACATAACGAAAAGCAAAAATCAATCAATCAATCAATTGGAAAGCTTCGCCGTCCAAGAGTATGAGCATAGTAACAACGTTCGCTTACGTTCTTCGCAGGAGGGAGTGAAGTGGAGGGGTTTGGTGGGTTCAAATCCATAACGAAAAGACAAAAGTCAATCAATCAATTGGGAAGCTTCGATCATGATAACTAATAGTACTCACATCCGTCGAAGAGCATTTAGCTATTCAATACACAACGAAAAGCAAAAATAAATCAATCAATCAATTGGGAAGCTTCGCCGTCCTAGAGTATGAGCATAGTAACAACGTTCGCTTACGTTCTTCGCAGGAGGGAGTGGAGTGGAGGGGATTGGGGGGTTCAAATCCATAACGAAAAGACAAAAATCAATCAATCAATTGGGAAGCTTCGATCATGATAACTAATAGTACTCTCATCCGTCCAAGAGCATTTAGCTATTCAATACATAACGAAAAGCAAAAATAAATCAATCAATCAATTGGGAAGCTTCGCCGTCCAAGAGTATGAGCATAGTAACAACGTTCCCTTACGTTCTTCGCAGGAGGGAGTGGAGGGGTTTGGGGGATTCAAATTCATAACGAAAAGGCAAAATCAATCAATCAATCAATTGGGAAGCTTCGATCATGATAACTGATAGGACTATGATCCGTCCAACAGTATGAGCATCCAAGACGATAAAGGCATCCAAGACTATCGCCATTACAACAGACTGTTCTCACAACAACATTTTCCCACGAACTTCTGTACTAGCCGTAAAGGATATGAACATAGCAACTAAAGGCTTGTCGAAACTTGCCTCCCAATTCCATGAAATGATAACGAATTCTAGGAAATTTTTTGCTTAGTCAGTCTTCTATCGGAACCCAATTCTACTGTAGATACTTAAAAGGAATTTGTGGGAAACAATAACGTTTCTGTTTTATTAGTCCTAATTTTGGCCCATACTAACGATATTACTTACGTATTCATCATTTTTTCACTAAACACTTTACTTTCCCAGGTAGTACGAATCAAGGTTGAAACGGCTGGCGTCATCTTGTAGTTGTCTTTCAAAGTTCACTTTTATATTGTGAGTGCGCTGAAGAGAGTAATTTTAACACTACAACCGAGAGGAAATCTAGGTGTTAAGTTTCTTCTGCAAAGTGCTCACTTTTATAATTCCAATGTTGTAAAACTCTTGTTTCCTTCATAATAAAATAGGAAGTGTTACATAGAAACAATAGTCAAGAAAATTCAAATCTAAATTGTCAAAGTAAATTGTTGAAACTAAGTGGATGTTCTTACAGCATTTAGATATAAGGAAGTTTAAGTCCCTGCTTTAGCATCGAGACTAAATATTACGTAAAACTACAGTTTATATGTATCACTTCGGAAATGCAATCTTTAAGATTTACATCGCACATTTATGCCTAATATTCTAAAGGAGACGTATATATATACGAGGGGGAGTCAAATGAAAACCATAAAAGTAGAAATAAAAATCCGCATATGGCGCCAGTGAGCTGTAAGTTGGCATGCCTTTTTACGATAATATGCCGGATGTCTCCTATGTGGCAGCAGCCGGCAGATGCACAAACACCGGCGCAACAATAGTTCCAAAATCTCAGCCCCACTAGCCACATGCACCAGCGAGGAGCAGCGTTCTGTGATTCGGTTTTTGACCGATTGACATTTTTAGGCGAATTAAGGTTCAGTATGGAGATGGGTGTTTGTCACAGCCACAAATCTATGAATGGTGCCGGAAATTTGCAAATATTGTTACGTCTGTGGCCGATGCTCCACGCCCCTGCCAGGCTCGGCGCGTAGTGACTCCAGAGACCATTGCAGCCGTTGAAGCCACAGACGTAACACTATTTGCAAATTTCCGGCACCATTCATAGATTTGTGGCTGAAAGAACCGACACATTCGGCTTGAAACTTAAACCGTACAAAAACTGATTAACCGATTTTCGAACATTTCTAATGGATATACTGTAGTTAGTCTTTCTATTGAATATTGTTGTTTTAACTCAACGCTACACTTAAGAAGTTGGTTATCAAGTTAGGGCAACAATTAAAAGAATTAAAGCAGTGCTCTTTTCCATAAAACGTGTCAATCTTTTTTGTGAAAGTAAAATACAAAAATCTGAGGTTTAGTAGTTGTCTTAATTTTGAAATATTTTAATATTAATTTAAAATTTTACACATTTGGGATTTATATGGAAAAGTTTAAATTTGAAAATATCCTTGTGTTTAATATGTTTTTTTCATAATTAATACAATTGGGCATCATTAATACAAATGATATTTATATCACGTGCATTTTAGCTTTCCGTGGATTGTAAAGGTCAATGCCTTGATTGTTACGTTGTTTACATTAAGAGCACTCTTATTTTCCAATTTAAAATAAACTCAACAATTCATCTCTCTACATGCTAGGCCTACTTCACTACATCCATGTCGAAGTTTCAAGAACATCCGCCTTGTGATCACAAGCTTGGTGGTTCGCTCCCGCTCCGGAGAACTTTTCTAAGTGTTTTCAAGACTCACTTTAATGTAAACAAATGACGAATATATGTGATTTAATATAATTTTGTGAGTACTTTTGTGGTTCTTTGGCGTTTCATCGCTGTTAGGTAGAACGCTGGTAATATAATATTCAAGAGGTAGGTGGGGCCACAGCGGAACGTAGCTGCAGAGCACCTAATTATTGCCGCGAGTTCGCTGGTTGCCCATCGCTTGTTTTTCGATACATTCGGAATGAGGTAACTTGAGTTTTAGGTTGTTTGCTTATAAATTATATTTTTATACATTTCACGAAAACAAAACAACCATACAAAATAACTTAATAAATTAGAAGTATGTATAAAAAGTACGTTTGATTGCGCGGGCCACACATTACGTGTTCGCAGGCCAACGATTAGAGATTTTGATTTCCCCAATAGCGAGTACACTTAATAAATTGTTGAACTTGACAATCAGCAATGACAGTCGCCCAGCGAAGATACTAGAAATAACGTATCCAACGAACATAGGGTAATTTTTGACCCATCAACATTTTAATGTTTTTTTTTAAAGGAGTAGATAGTATTATTACGAAATTTACAATTAATTTAAAGCTTGATATTAATGGTGATCATATTGGTCTTCAGTGACGGACCTATTAAGAAAAAATTAGGGCACAACAGCCAGAACCAAGACTTCTTCTTTTTACTTGCACTTTCTTCTTGCTGTTTATTCAGTTCAGGAAATATCTAATGTGAAGTTTTAAAAAAGACTTTCCTTCGGACATTATTACCGCACAAAGAACTGTCGCCCACAGTTTAATTACATTCTTCGTCTGTACGAGTAAAACTGCACTAAAGCGTTTGATATTTACTCTTTGAGGCAGTGTTAGCTGTTCGCGAATGAATATTACTCGTCCGTAGATATGAAATTTTCTAATATGATTTAATATTTCCTGTAAATATATAACGCAAAAAACACATCCAGGAATGCATATATGTATTTCCATTGGTATATATCATGCGATCCCATCGTAGTATATTTTGAAGGAAATTATCCCATATCCTACATATTTGGAAAACAAATATCCCGCATTCCCCCCACTTTTATTAATTTCCTGTTTTGTGGGAATTTTGTGCACCTGGCAACACTTCTGACATTTTGGAATATGAATGAGTAAGAAGTAGAAGTGATAATTCAGAGTGAGTAACAGGGCAACAAATCGGATGAAATGAAGAAGACAAGGCAACTGAAATATCTTTCATTTAAAGAGCGAAGACCGGGTCTTTCATGACCCAGAGAAAGAATTGTTTATTTGTCGTTGGCAAATAGAGAGTGCTAGGGTAGTAGAAATGTTACAGCATGGTACTTAGGTTAAAAGAGTCATACCAAGGCCGATGACCGGAAAAGGGAAGAAGAAATAGGGAAAAAAGTTAAAATAATATTTATGGGTCAAAATGACCCAATCTCCGTTGCACGAGTGTTATTGGCTCGTGTGAAAGAATGTAGTTATAAAGAAATACACGAGGATATATATAACCGTCTCCTTTCGCATAGTCGTCATAGCCGTGAGACGTAAAATTTAAAGATTTCATTTCTGAAGAATTATATTTATCCCATCATTTGCACTGTTGCCTTCAAGCAACATAGCATTCTAATGAGTTATACACACTAACTATAACTTCAGTAATCATTTCATTGACCTTATTGCTTTCATACAATATGCAATGATTTGCGTACATGATTTGCAGGTCGCTTTTTTTTAGATATTTCTAATTTTCGTCAGCAGGATACAGTGAAATTTTCTATTGCACAAGCTTTACCTCCTACGTTCCGCGAAAGTTCTTTTATTTATTTTCTTATGACATATTGGTGTGCCGGAAGATATTACAAAGAAACTGTTGCTAATTACTGTAAATAATCTTATGATATTGGACAATAATAATTTAATGATTCTCACCAAGAACACATAACACCTATTTTATGGCAATGATGCTTTGAAATAAACATCCTGTATTTTCTAACCATAGTATAAAAGTAATTTAAAAATAATGAAATTATGATCAGGAAGACGTGGTACAACCATAACAGAAAACTAAATATCTTAATCCTAACGCTATCAGCACTTGTCAATTAAAAAGGTAAACTGTAGTTTCAGGAACATTTATTCTCGATGTTCAAGCAGGGCGTTAAACCTCCTCATATCTAAATCATTCAACAACATACGTTAAGACTACTCATATTGCTCATTCTAAAGAACTTACTTTGACAATTTAGATTTCAATTCTCTTAACTAGCGTTTCTACATAACACTTTCTATTTTATTATGATGGAAAGAAGAGTTTCGTGAAATTCTAAAAATGTGCACTTTGTTGAAAACACTTAAAATCATTTTTACTCCTTTATTAAACATATATGTATTATATTAGTGTGATGACTGTAATTTTCATATGCCGTTAGTTCCGAGTTGGATTCCCGTTTCGTAATTAAAGGAAATATTAACATTTGAAATATTTACACTTGCAATACAAGATAACATGGAAAATATTCAGTTTATTTTGGTCGTAGTGTTAAAATTACTTCCTTTATTATACTCGCAATAAAAAAGTGAACAGCGAAAGGCAACTTCAAGATGACGTCAGCCGTATTCACCTTGATTCATCCCGTCTCGAAACGTAATGTGTATAGTGAACAATTTATGAATACGTAAGGCATATCGTGCGTATGGGTCAAAAATAAGACTAATGAAACATATACTTTATTTTTCAAATCAATTGCTTGCAAGTTTCTTCTACTCCTAGAAATATTAATATTTCAACTAATTCACCATCTCAAATACGTTCCATAAGCGTTCCATACCAACGTAGAGACTTCAAATTCATTAGAAAGCTTCATAAATTATAACATATTTAGCCACGTCTTGACATTCCAATACTAATAATATTAATAAAAATAATTCTAGAATAACAGAATTGCAATACCAATTGCGTAAACAATACTTTCCCATAAAGAAAAGGTAATTGCCATGACGTGATTCAAACCGGATCTCTGCCATACGACTTCCATAATTTACCACTCTACTGAAAGTCCTCATACAAAGATAAGAAAATAAACTAATAGTTACGGAAGATAAAAATAGTATTTCCTATTTCTACACGTGTCGACAAAATTAAAGAATGAAAAAATAATGACTGCCATCTCTTAGTCTTTGGAAATTACAAGATAAGGTAGGCAAGAATAGTAATATTAGTCGTGACCGTCGTTAAAAATGATTAGATGCTCTCAATTAGAATAATGTTTCATGATATTTTTCTCATTTAAGAAGGTCTATATAATTTGCTTTAGAGTTAAAAGAAATTTCGGGTAAGTCATTGTAACACTCACCGAAGGAAGTCTCCTTATACTACCGTTAGTATCTTGTGTATATTCTTATATGCAACGATTTTAACTCGTTAATAGTTTAGGTGGAACTTAATGTCACGCCGTACTTTAGTAGTTAGCGTATTTGACATCTAATCGGCGGGCCCGGGTTCAAACCTAAGACAGGTTCAAACTTTGTTATGTGTTTCAGCGGTAATGTTAATGCATACTCAGTGTGACAAGCAAGATCAGTTTCCTCTCAAGGAATAAAAAGATGTAGGAATGAGGAGAAATGGAGAAGTTCTATCAATGGGTTCATTCATTTACGAGCGTATTTTCATCAACTATTCTGGATTTGATATCTTCAGCTACTTATAACCATTTTCTGATTCATGCGTGGTCAGTATTTTTATTTCTCTGAACATACAATATTTATCGAAATAATATATTATATAAACAGTGGTGATCAGAATAATATATGTTGTTCATTCGACAACACGATCCGAACTATTGAGATTCGTCTTAAAAGGGAGAACTCTTTTGTTAGTCAACTATTTCACAATTTTTCCTCCTTAAAAACACCTGGATCATTGCTACCAACTGCTGTCAGTGCCCAGAATAGTTTCGTGCAATTTGGGTTGCATCTTTCCAGGTTTTCTCACAACTGCAAATGACCGCCATCCCAGTAATAGAATTAGAGGAGTTAGGGGGGAGATACTTTTGCTAGTAATAGTGTCCTATCCAGCAAGCAAATTAAAACGTTGATTATTCTGAAATGTGTATGTTATTCTATTATCTCATAATTGCAATTTTGTGTATGTGAATGATGTATGTACCAATATGAAAAACGTTTGAAATATGTGATGATTTTTGTGACATTTTGCACTGATATTTCTTAACATTATGATGTGTATACTCGAATTTTTAGTATATATTTTTAAAACAAAATCATTATTCTGGAACACATACTTAGATTATTTAGTTTAATTAATGACAAATTAGCCTCATATAGATGCACTATATTTTTTATTCGTTTCTGAAGATGTATGTGTTTATTATAATCAATCCAATTAAGAATCATGAAGTACCCTAATCAGATTATAATAAAATATTTCCGTTTAAATGTTTAGACGTAATGCTTGTTTATGTGAACGATTGGTTACATTTTGGCGTTACGCAGTGTGAGAATTGAGCAATCTCGTATCGTTATATTTCTTCTGTTGTGAGATCCTGATTTATTTTGAAAAGTTTTGAAACTTTTCTCCTGCGCGACCTGACCCTTGCACACTTGAGTTATGTGAGTTATGTCATATTTTGTAGTTTATATTTTTACCGAATTTCTAGTAGGTTTTATCGGTTTAGAGGGTGCGGCTGAGATGTAATAAGAACATTATGACCTTCACTATTATGCCTCGGAACGAAACAACAAATGAAAATATATAGTCTTGAACATTTTTCAAAATAAAATAAGAATATATCATTTTGGACAGTTGTTTAGTATAATAAATAGCATTGACGTGTCAAAGACAAGAATGATACTATCACATAGGTTTCGATTTTTATGTTGTATCTCAGCACTAAGGGTTATATGAGTCATGAACCAAAGATGAAGGAGGAGATATCCAGACAAAGGAAAAATAACCAATTAAGCCGGAATTATTATCTTGCATTTTGCAACATGAATAGTTGACAACTGAAAAAAAATGATCTGGAAAAATACTCTTGCAATATGAATTCAATTTCGTTTAAATACCAATTTATACAAGATAAAGGAAATGAAAAAAATATAGTGGATAACGAAGCGTACAGAGGCAATTGTAATAACGAAAGTATCAAAGGGGAGAAATAATTGGAAATATATGTTATTAAGAAAAACATTAAGATACGAAAAATACAAAACTTAATGCAGTGTGAATATAGAGCCAAATCAGCTGTTACCTATTTTTATATAGAGCCACCTGTTATTTATTCACGCTCCATGTTTATGATTATATAAGTTTTTCTTTTTGTTGGTTTCAAGAATTATCGATTTTTAGAATTTTATTCTTTATTGTTGCAATGAATTGATCATTCGTCAAACTGAGTTAGATATTGTTCAACCAATCGTAATCTATTTCAAGTTCTCGCAGTTTACACTGATTTTATAAAGCAATGATTAAGAGATTCTTAAATATTTTGAGTAAGGTAAAATATACTAAACGAAATTATAAAAATAAGTATTTGTGAAAATATTCAAATATCGTAATTTTCTTGGTTGTCTGAGTTTAGTCACATAGCATGCTTCTATCCTACTTGATACTATTAAAAGGAGGCATAAGTGCTATAAAAGTGAAAGTTATCTAACCAATTTTGTTAGTGCTATAGACAGTGTTCAGAAAGAATGAAAATGATTTTCTTGAGATGAGCTGCTGATGAATAGATAATACAATGAAAATGAAAACAGTAAGAGCAATAGACAGATAGAACAAGATGTATTGTGAACAGATTAAGATATGCGTGGTCGGAGCAATAAAATTATTAAAGTTAGATTGCTAAATATAACTTTCAGAACATTGACCGCTTTGAATTTGACCGCTCAAGCATTCTAAATATTGGCCAAATTTTTCTTGGTTATGGCCATTTGTGCATATTTGAGCATGAGGATTATGGCATTTTAACATCATATTACATTTGTTTTCTTTTACAAATGCAGTACCAGAATAGTCACTTTACTTATTTGCAATCAATCAACTACATACTTAAAAAATGCTTAAGGAAAATGCTGTATAATACTTTTGTACAGTATATATAATTAATAATGTTTCTATATACGTATTAAAATAATAACCAGCGTGTGTGTGTGTACATTGGAAACTTTCTCATCTGTAGGAAGGTCATCACAGTGACAAACAATCGGGTGACCGATATAATTTTCAAAAATAAAATCATAGTGGTATGGAATTACATTCAAATCATACATTTCTCAATGCTCAAAATCAACTTTAGATAGTATATAAAATAACATAAAACACTTTAGAAAACTTCATTATGGTAGTTCCCCGTTGAGATCTACATGAACAGGCGAATAACAAGAGAAGTAATGGTCTGAGATAAATATTTGAAGAAGATTTGAAGAATACTCCACGAAAAGCCTATACATAACAGAGTTGGTTTATGCATCTTTGTGTAATAACATCCAAACAGATATGTATACGGAACCTACACCTGTAAGGGGTGCTAAATAAGGATGGACGATATATGATAAAGAACTTTTTTTGGTGTTTTTGTACCCAAAGGTGAATATGAAATATATTATTTAGATTTAATAATGCTTACAATACTGAATGTATATGAAAGAACAGTAATATGTTGCATACATTTACTTCGACAAACATGTTGTTTTATGTCGAGCGTTTACGATTCTATATATTTTCTAAACAAAACACAATATCAATATCATACATTTATATCTCAGCAACATTGCACTTACGTCTCATCAGGCCTGAAATGAGAAAATGAAGCATTACCTTCAAGTAATTATATGCATTTGTCTAATAAGGCAGAGTTACAGTAAGAAGTCTAATCCCATTTTTTTAAGTCTCCTTAACAATTAGATAACCACCATTATATTACAGATATATTTGCATAATGAACATGGTAAATATACGTGTTATTCTTTACATTCATATACATTACTTTTAGGTTATGAACGAAGTCCATATTAGCATGTAAAAATTGTAAAATATTTGACAATTTTCTGAATTTGGCAGTAATATTTCTTAATGCTGATATTTGTATATTGGAAGATTTTGACCATAAATTTATTTAGAAAACTGCATTCAGTAGTAAATGATTTATTTGAATAAGTCAAATAATTGAAAACGTAGCCACATGTTTATTCATCTGTGAGGAAGTGTCTGTTGTATGCAACTAAATTTAAGAATGTATTATAACGTACGAGGTAACCAAGAAATTTCGTGTTGTTTTACTACAAAAAGGAAAAGTTCCAAAAAATGCGTTTACCTTATGTTTATCCTGCAAAACATGCACCACCTGCTTCTACAACCTTCTCCCATCGTTTTACAAACCTTTAGATGCCATTTGTTGAAGAAACCTTTGTGTAGACACTCAAAAAACTGCCCCACTGCGTTTTCTATTTCTTCTCAAGTTTTGAATTGTCCATTGCGCATGTGGTTGTCTATAGGCAGAAAAGATGGTAGTATGATGGACCAATGTCCGGTGAGTACGATGGTTGTGGGAGAAGTTCCCAGCCAATAAGGAATGACCCCTTTATGAGGTCTAGCATACTTTGGATGGACAGGGACACATTTTTATATTCACAAGTGCATTTTCTTTTGCAAGCTGTTCGGATACTCTGCAATTGTGCTGAGTACACCTCTTTGGTTATGCTTTAACCACTTTCCAAGAACTCATAATGCACAATCCCAGCAGTAGTCCATCATACACACAGCATCACCTTCCGCTGATGAAGAGGAGGTTTTGTACTTAAAGGCACGGAGTTATTTGACGATAGCCAGTGGTAAGAGCGTTTTTGTTATTGATCATTACCCACTTTGCATCACTCGTCAAAATGCGGTTCAAAATTGGACAGTTGTTGTTCCTAGTCAGGAAGGAAAAGCAAACGTTCAGTCGTTGGAGACGGTTCATGGCGGTCAGCATACGAAGGACCCACTTACTCAGTTTCCAGTATTTTACAAGCTCATGCAAGTGCACACGTATGGTTTCATCCCAAATCGTTGAGCGACTTCTTGACACGTTTGACTTGAATGCTCCTCATTTGCTGCTTCGAGTTGGTCTAAATCGAGAGATTTTTGTCTGTCCGATTAAGATTTCTCTTGAAGTGTCTAATCGCAGATCCTAAAGGATAGAAACCACTTCTGAGCTGTCCGTTCACTAACTTTACCTTCTCCAAACGATACACATACTTTTCTTACTGCTAGCTGCTGCCACAGTAAACAAACCCTGATTTCTGCGTTCGACACAGAAGTAGTTCACTGCGGATACTTGATCTTGTACTGTCGAATGCGACATGTAGTCTATGTTAGCTGACATGCCAATTACTCTGAATTCAGAAACTGTCACATACAAGTACCCCAGGATGCACAAATGATTACTACCCCAGGAAGAAAAGCGGCAGGTGTAAAAGCAGCACGAACTTTCTTCGTATCCTGGTAATTACCTAACATTAAAGTAGATTATACAAGAATAATTGACACAGTGATAATAATCATGAAGAATCATATATTGAATAGAACCAACATAACTGAGATATAAAGTTCGAAAGGAATGGCTTTTTTACTAGTCCGTATAATATTCTTTGAGAAATCTCTCCGTTTACATTTTCATGTGTAATGCTTTTTTATGCAGGCCTGCTTATGACCCTCTGTTTTTCCAGGCAGCAGGAAAAAAAGTACCTTCGTGGAAATGACCAAGAACACATAAAATTGCAATAAATGTAAATCCTGGAATATGCAAAATAAGATAACGGAAACTGTATCAGAAAGAACACGGGAGAATATTGAAAAAAATGATTGAGAAACTTATATTATTGAGAAGTAAGCGGGAAATATCAAATTAAAAATAATACAGAACTTAATGCAATAAGCATATTAAATCAAAAGAGCTTTTATTAACTTTTGTTAGAAGATATTCCAATTCTTATATATATATCTGTTCGTTTCACGCCGATCCACTGGTTAATATATAAAAACAGAAAACATGGCGATAAGTAACAAAGACAGTATTTAATAAAATAATATATATATATATATATAGCCTCAAAATGCCATAACAAAGCAAGGAAAATTATTTTTAGGGAAAGATTTCAAGGTAGTTCAAAAAATCAGATGTGCATATTTTATACACACGAATTGGAAATAAAAGAATAATATACAAAAAAAAAGCATTAACTTAAAAATTTTTAACGCCAGAGACAACCTTAGATGTATCTGGTAGTTAGTACTGAAAAGAATTAGAGGAATATGCCTATTTAATACATGGTAAGATAGCGGCCTTCCAGTTCGTTTGTTTAAAATTACCCCTACCTGAAAAGTATTGGGAACATTTTGTTTAGAATGATCACAATAATCTTATGCTGACGGAACTGAATGAAATGCTATAGAGATAACAACAAGGGACAAATGTAACTTTCATATTGCCATTTGTTCCTCATATTACATTGCTTGCAAAACTGAATCCGTACGGTAGATAACACTAGAATCACGAGAGCTAATTACCGAAAGAGAATATTATGCGGCGAAAGAAAAGGTAATAAAAGAGTGTGTGAAAATGTAACTATCCTCCATGCAGTAGTAAATCAACTTCCATGGTGCACCATTTATATTTTTATATAATATATAAATATTGATATTGACAAATGTTTCATAAAACCTGAAGACTTGATTTTTTACTTCATAATTGTCCATTTTTCTTATGAAATTAGTTTAGTTTAATTGTATTTCTGAAAGTGTAGGTGACGATATTTGAGAATTAGTTGTATATTCTGATGTAAAATAACACAGGTATAGAACAATATAGACGAAATGTGTAATATTGGACTCCACGAAACTAAGGACTTGTACTAACTAACATTTTTGGTTATACGCCTGGCACGCAATACTTCAAAGTTTGTTATAAAACTAAAAAAAACAGTTTTCACTCAACGTAGCATTTGTCGTGCATACTTAAGGAGAAGCGATGATAACAGTGAATTATAGAATAAAATTTAGAAAATGTTTGAGGAAAAGAGAAAACTTCCAGAAGGTTACATGGATTGGTTCCACGAAGCATACTCAGTGCAAGTTGAGTATACAGGAGACTCCCAAAGTGAATAACTATATTATATAAAACTTAAAATGTATACGTGTAATTTTATTCACACAATACATATTTTCAATGACTATCTAATTATGTTGGAGTTCTTCGCAATGTTTTAGTTGACTTTTGAAAAATCCAATACTGATAAAGGTGCAATAAAACTATTTAAAATTAGCTTCTAGGTGACTTTGTCTTACTCAAGGAAACATAATGCACTCACAATATATATATATATATAAGGAGATGAAATAATGGATTTCAAACATACAAATTATTAAGTTCCACGAAACAAATGAAGGAAAACATAGTTGAAAGATGCCGGGACTGTTTTGAAATATCCAACAGGACATTTAGTGGCATAGCGACAACGATACTAAAAAGATCAAGAAAATGACAGTAGAAAATTCATCGGAGAAACTCGTAGGACAAAGATAACCAGCAATAACGAAATGGACAATCAATGCAATATTTGAATAAAACGTAGGATACAAATGTACATTATATTTATTGTTAGGCATTTTAAGGAAAATGTACTTATTAATTTATGACATGCTTCCGTACACATTTTTATTCCTTAATTTATTTCATTTTGTTTTAAAGATTAACAAGATATTTAGAGCAATTAATTTTAAAACCAAAGAGAAAGAATGGACTATTTCACAAAATGGGTTAGGTGTTTTTACTCGACAATGACATATTTAAAAGTTAATTCAGTAAACTTTGATTTTAACAGACATATAATTACGTGCTCCATACCTGGTGTCGTTGATGATTTCTAAGAAAACGTGGATGTCCTCCATATAAATGAAGTTGCCAACATTGCGTAAATGCCAGAGCTGGGCGAAAACGGTCGGTTATTTAAATTGACAGAAAATACACTAAGTACTTAGAAACCCATATTGAAACTTAACGTATATCTACAATTCTCTGTGAGCATCTACGTGTGGCTTCCCCTTATGATATCCAATTAAACAATACACTTTCGGTATATTTTCTGTACTTAATGTACTTTCTGATAACCTAATGAAATTGACTGGAGCACTTATACAACTGAAAGGTGCTTACACTGCAAGTAATAACTAACTAACTCTATGGCCTATGGCACATGAAGGTTCAATGCTGTGCTCACAAAAGCTCTCCACTGACTTCTGTCCTTAGCCAACTGAATCCAGTTTCTACTTTGAATTTCTATTTGTGCGAAATTGATCTTTCTATTGTCCTCCGATCGAGGGATAGGTCTTCCTTATGGTCGTTTCCTGATTGGCCTTCCAGTTAAAACTTTGAAATAGTTCCTACTTTCCGTTTACGTGCCTTCTATATTTGATGACCCTAACAATGTTTGGTAAACAGTATGAATTCTGGACTTCGTCGTTATGAAGGTTCCTCCATTCCCCATCCCCATTCCTCCTAGGTCCGAATATTCGTCTCAGTGTCTTGTTCTCAAATACTTCCAGCCTATATTCTTCCCTTAGAGTAATCGACCATGGATCGCAACCATACAGAACAATAGGCATGATCATAATTTTATATATTCTAAGCTTCATATTGCTGGAAAGAATTCGCGACGATAACAGATTCTGAACTGAATAATAACAGGAATTCCTTGCAACTAATTGACATTTAATTTCTTCGTGAATACGTTTCTCAACTGTTAATATTGATACTAGATACTTGAAAGTATCCACTTTATCAACAGTATTATTTTTTTTATATTTTAAAGCATCCATAAGACCATGTCCCTGCAACCGTTTAATAAGACCTCTGCATTTCTTTTTATTGTTCTGCTACGAACCCCTATTAAATTTACATTAGCATACGGCATAACTGGTGAATACAATTCAACTCTGATCTAACGTTTCATCATAAAGTATTTAATGGAAACCTAAGATCAGAAACCCTAATTCAACAACTATCCTTACGTTTCCCTTCCGCAAAGTCCGGAATACCCTCCCACCCAACCACCTATTGCATCTTCCACGCCCTAGGTTGGCAATTATCCAGAGGTCTCTTTCTTCACAGAGTACCGAACTATTATAATAATCTAAGAAGTAAGGTGGACATTTTTTCGAGATACGTGCAGCTTGAAAGAGCAATAAAACGCATGCTGGCCAAATAATTTTACTTTTGCACCCTTTGTTGATATTATTGATGATATTTTGATATTATTAGTTATTTTTGTTGTTTTGATCCTTTCCTTTTTTCTCTTTTTTCGTACTTGCTAACATTTCCCTGTGTAAAATCGCAAAATTATGCTGTATCTGGAAAATTGTTCAATAAGTAACTGTATTAACTAGTTGCAATACAATATTTTCTATATAGCGTATTCCAGGACAAAGTAGGATAATAATTTCGACAACGCCTCTACTTGTTTCAGACCATTTTCCACGTAAAATCTCGTGAGTAAAAGAATCCTACTGGACATTCCTTTGAGATTAATTTAAAAGTATCTTAATTAATCTAATTAGCTTTTTCGGTATTCCAAATTCAATAAGAATGTTGTACAGTGTTTCTCTCCTAACAAAGTTGTAGTCCACTCTGAAATCAATAAATTGATGTTGTACCGGGGTATTGTATCCCCACTTCTTTACTAGTATTTGTGGAATGGTAAATATTTGGTCAATAGTCGATCGATTCCTCTAATTACGCACTGATAATCTTCAATAATTTCATTTACATATGGGGCGAATCTTGCTAATATAATATTTGAAAAGATTTTATCATATTGCCAACCTGGAATGCTCTTGATTTAAATTGAGTAGAATTTGACTAAGTAGAGCACTCTGAGATTCCCAGATTGATCTAATCAGCATTAAGCAACTCTGTATTTACTCGCATTTATGTGAGAGGTAATTTGGGGATACTCCACCACTGGTTGCATTAATTGAGGGCCAACCAGAGCCCTAGTAAAATGATAACAAAAATGTCTACTTAAAACATGTGTATTTAACAAACTTAATATTCATTTGTGTGTGAAGTGTTGTTTGTGAAATGAAGACTTAAGAAAATGTAATTTAGTGTGTGAATCATGAATACTGAATCAGATTAGCACAGACTTTGGTTGTGACACATACCTGTTGGTGATGATATTCGAACCAAGCACTGAATGATCGTATACCAGTAACTGTAGTCGGTTGTATTTCAACGTTGTTACTTCTTAGGCGATTCTCTTAGTAATAAAGTTATTAATGCTTAACTCGTTCAATGACAGAACTTTGAATGCTCCTCTTCCAAGTATTGATCCTCTAATGATGATACCATTGAATAAAATAAAAGGTTTTTATACAACTCAAACTGCTGACGTTCCAGTAATACGGTTTCAGCACTCGGGCCGATTTTCATCTACGTGCGTCCCAGATCTGAAAAGATCTTATTCAACCAAATTCTCATAACCTCAATTCAATCATGATGACACGAAACAGTGTCATCTTTCTTGATGTCCTTATTGTCCGAAGAAAAGTGTGAATGTTAACAAATTTATTACATAACATTACAAGCTCTTGTTGATAGACTAGAATGCATACATTTGGAAGTATACACATAGTGTATTCTCTGCAGATATCTCTTTAAAAACAAACAAGAGTAAATTAGGTTTCTTAAAACTCAAGACAATATTACAAAACAAATTAAACCAATAAATTAATAATTTATCTATGGTCTTGACAATATGTTGTAAGAAGAGAAATGCCTCGATAATTGTTTGGCAGTTTTGTCAACTTTCTTGTAAATTAGAACAATAATTGATTCTTTATATTTTCAATAAATAACTCGTGCCAATTCGTCCTTGCTAACAAAATTCAGGCAGAAATTACTACAAGTGTGTATGAGATTTCTTTGAAGAAATCGTAGTTAACCATTACCTCTTAGAGCCGAGAATTTTGTAAAGACTCACCATCTTACACAACTTACATAATGAAATCCGACGAAACAAGTATATGCTTAAACTAACGTTATAACTTCAAAAACTCTTACGTGATGGTAACATTTTACAGACATCTTTAGCCGCATTCAAAGAGTAATTTTTGTGAAACATCAAATTGAAAACAAACAAAAATAAACTGGTAATTTTTAAAATTACAATTAAACTTTACAATAATTCTAAGTACACCCCAGAGGTTTCCGAAGTCAGTGATAACGTTTAAATCAACCTATATATATTTTACGAATATGAAAAAAGGTATATTATTATAATAATTTGAAAATAAGGAGAAAGTAACAAAATTATGAAAAAATTGAAATTTACTTTTAAGCCTTAAGCTTGCTTAATGATATTGTATACATTTATTAATAAGAAATATATTTAAATAGAGTATTAGTATACAGTATATGAAATCATTTGAAAATACATTTGTATATTAGAGTTAATAATCGCAAATGCTTTAAAATATAATCTTTTACGGTTCACTCATGTTCACTATGATGTATATTTATTATTCGAAATCACATTTATTAGCGAGCTCCTCTTGAATTCCCTTTAGTTGGTGTACCTTTGTTAGTAAAAACTATTGAAAAATCCATTGAAGATTAGTTTTTCGTTCTTAAAACTGTACATAGTAATCATCTCTAGATTCTTCTCTCAGCTACTAACATAGTATGCAAACGATGCTAAAAAAAATGTTAAAACATTTTGACTATTTCAATGGAATATTCATGACATTTTATTCCCATCTTCAAAAGAAGGTAAACCAAACTACAGGAAGAGAGATATATACCTTAGGCGTTGTCTTTGAACATTGCGCTCATGCTTCTGAAAATTTACACGACTCGGAATGCCGATTCAATGAAAAATTGAACAGGGTCTTCAACTGTGCACAAATAATAGTGACATCATTAACGATTTTTCATTTGGTTCTAACACTGATTTTTCTCTTTTGGTGTTATAATTGGTAATCACAAAACTATAAAATGTCTTTCATACTATAAACTATTTTTAATAACTTGTATGGGATGTTTCTAAATTACTCTTTACTTTCCTCATATTCATTCTTTTAAAGGCCTTTAGTTACAACATGATGATAAGTCTGATGAAGTAGACCCGGTGACCAGGGTTAACTACGCCTCACGAAAATCGCCACCTCATTGGCATTCGGAAATGCGGACGATAAAGGACGCTTTTTCGAAATACGAGTATAATTATATAACAAAATTATAATTCTTTGTTAATTTTAGAAATGTCGCAAGATGTATTTAACCTTCTCCAATTTAGTAGAGGTCGTTAAATGTCCAATTGGGTTATTTTTATATCTTATCGCTTTTTTCAGTCGTTCATTTTGTTCCCTCTTCACGCCGTCGCTGTGATCATATACGTTTCAATACGTTTTTTTCTGATAATATCCCCGTTTGAAATATTTTAAGCAGAAACAACGTACTACGTCATACCACCCACCCAGCTTAGCATCATTAGAATCGTAACAATCTGCAATCGTTTTAAAACAAACTTCATATTTGGGAGCACTTCTAGAAGACATTTCGAAGTATATTTGGCTTGACGAGATGCAAAATTTTTTATTCTATGTATTCGCGCACTTTAATATGTGTGTATTCGAATGCCATTGAACAAGATGTTTCGAAGAGGAAATCATTACGTAAACAGGCTTATATTGAGGAACGATAATATATTTGGCACATATAGATATTGTTGTTTTAAATTTACACGAAGTGGCTTGTAAGTCACTGTAATATTTATTATGTTATCTCAAAGCAACATTAGGTAATTGTAACTCAGATGTGCAGCCCTGCCTGTTCTACTATAGGTGCACAAATTCTTTATAAAACACTGTTTCACTACAGTCATGTAGCACTTTAGTAGAAGAAAACATGCAACATTGTCTTCATGTTTCTTGCAAGGAAATATGACAATTTTTAAGTTATTTTTTTTTCGTGTACATAATTCATTTTAAGACTTACACAATATTCACTGGTGGACTAAAGCACTTTCAGTTTCGAAAAATTTATATATTTAATTTGTTGTCTTATTATGTGACACTCACATTTGTAGTAAGTTATTGCCCACAGATTAAACATGGTTCCGTCGCTATTTTATGGAAAAAGATATTTTAGTGTCAGTGTTGAAAACCCGGAATACAAACCAAAATATTCATATTCCCTAACAAGCGATAAAGTGCTTAAACGAAATGGTCGAAGTTCATACGATGAACAGGTACCTGTTGTGGATGGAGTGACTTTTACGTGCTCTCAAATGACACAACAGACACCGCGCCACAGTGTTCTCTTCATTCTGGTCTGCACAAGCCATCGGTATTCTAAAGATATAGAACAAACCTATCTCTTTACAATACCAATTAGTTGTGGGGAACAGAATATTGTGAGAAACCTTAGAAACAAAAAATGATGTTCGTTGTCCTTCAAAGAGTACAGCATACCTTTCCGTGCATGTAGTCTTTATTGACTCACTAGTTGGCTTCTAATGCACTGATAGTCGGTCAAAGAAGTGATACCTGCGCATGTACCTTCATTTTACTTGTTTGATTTGGTATATGTTAATACATGGTACGTATACAGGAGCAATGAAAATATTACGGTCATACCAAGAAAGAAGCAAATGCCACTTCATCAAGTCATATTAAAAATTGCCCAAAGTTTATGCAAGGAAGAGAAAGACGTAACTAGTAAAAAGGGACCCCAAGTTCATCTACATATAAGACTCTCTATCCTATCTCATTTGTAGGAAAGAACGAACGATGTGAAAACCCAAACTATTTCTTCACGAAAGTTCAATGTCTGAAATTTAACGTCACTCTGTGCTTCACACTGGAAAGGAATTGTTTTCTCACATTCCACGCTTAAATAAGCAAGCATATATTTTGGGAAGTATTTCTTTTTTAGATATCAAATATAGAGCCCTAAAAATGTAAACATATAATTAACTTTGTACGATAAGCATGTCTCACATTCAAATTACTACCTAGTTTCAGTCATTTACGTAATAACAATATGTATTACTGAAAATGCCTATTATTTCCTCACGGAAACAAACCTACATCTCTGAGGAAAAATACAATATTTTAAAAGTCAAACAATTTTTGTATTACTGCATCTGGTCAAACAGGGCGGATAGGAACACAAAGTATTTGTAGTTATGGAATTTCTCCATCTGTTGGTTCGTTTTCTAATAAGAGAGAACACTGGTGTGATTTTTCAGTGTTTCTGCTTATTTATTGTGTCTGTAGATTTGAATTAAATGCATTAATGGTGACTGTGACGTAGAAACTGCTCAGTAATCGTGTCTGTAAATGAACATTATTCATTTAAATTTTCTGATGGTCATAACTACTATCATATGTCCTAGCTGAGTCATGTATATTTTTTTCTATTTGTACTTTTTTTCCTTCCTTCTATTCCAAATGGTTAGCCTGTTTTACTTTTCTGTATATAACAATTACTAAAAAATCTTAACACCCTCGTTCCATTTAGAGCTGATAATGATATGATTACATCAAAGAAAGAAGAATAATTTGAGCACTTAATTACATTAGACTATATATTTCACTCAACAATACAACTAACTTACTCATATTTGGTTACATATGCATATTGAACACATTTTACCTTATAAAGTTTACGTACACCTCCCCAGTATTGATGTAGTAAACTATTTTATATTTGATCGGAAGTATTTTATTACATCAGTAATTTCTTTCAAATTTCTTATATCTAAATATTTGTATTCGAATTAATAATTTTCTTCTGTATAATTTCATTTACTTGTTACAATATAATATTACTTTCCTAGCACTTCATGTTTATACACTTTGTTTGTATAACCATATATAACCTCTTGATATATATATATATATATATAAAACATCATTTATATACATACATGCACTTCATCTTCCAATAGTTGATGAATTCTAACGCCTCAATATATTACTTGCAATTTCCTACATTCATTTTAACCTTGCCTAATTTAGCTATATGTTCTTTTTGTTAAAAATGGCCTTTACTATCTTCAACTGTATCTGTTTTGTTTCTACTACTTACGTTTATTTCCTTAGAAACTTAAGCTTTGAGGATTTTTTTACTTATTGATATTTATATTAAGTTTTGATTATTAACTTCTTTTATTTTAATTTGTACACTCTTAATCTTTCATTTCCCTTAAGTTATATAATTTATTCTTATTTTATACCATATCAACATACCTACTTTACTGAGTGCAAAGCACTTTAATCTGTTGCAAAGTTGTTATAAGAACACAATCTTAAAGTTAATATAAGACTACCGTCTTAACAATGCTAATATACAATTAATTTTATACTACTTTAATTTTTTAACATATTTATCCTGTTTTGCCAATAATCTTCACTTTTTATAAATAATATTACCAAAAATACAATTTCTATCGCTAATATTCCTACGATTAGTAAAACGTATATAGTATTATGTCATTGGACATTTCTAAATTTGGTGTTTATCTTAAATTTTAGTATTTTTTTAATAATGTATCTAACTAATACGTCTCATTCGTCAAATTGAAATCGAAAGCAGTCAAGTTTCCTATTAATTTTACAAATTAGTCATTTAATTGCCATAATTCTTTAGCAGCAAGTACAGTATTGTCCAAAATAATATTATCAAAGTTGCGATACGATACGATAAGATCTATTTCGTCCTGTTCTCAATTTTTAAGAATGCAATGTATTATTTTTACCTTGAATTTTCTTCCATCAATTTACCTTGGATTAATATAAAATCTTCGGATTTGAGTGTTTAAATATAAAATTCACTTCATAATATTGTGGAATTAAATTGCATTCTTGCAAAGATTTGTTAAAACAAAAACTATTCAAACATGTTGCTTGTGGTGTTAACGCTATACTGGTTGATGAACACAAATAAAAATATATTTAATTTCACATTTATCTTTCTACAAATTCTTGAAATTTGTCATATGCTAAATAAACTAGTTTTGAAATTTCACAACGACATCTTTTAGATACTATTAAAATCCTATTGAAATAACCTGATATATTTTGGAAATGCCGTTATGATAAATTACAAGATTCTTTAAAAGTAAATTGACATTATTATTCTCGAAATGAAATCTAATCAAATAAGCATTTGATAATTTATAAAAGAGACCTAAATGATATATATATATATATATATCAATTGTTGTACTTAAGATTGAATTATTTTTAATCTTTGTTAATATATGAAAACTCAATCCGACATATATTCTCAATCATTTCTCGTACTTGCTCCTTAGCCGTGTGCAACGTAATGAAAAACTAAAAATTACAATAAATATGTTCTAGTTGAATTCGGTGCTCCTCTGAAGTATATTTAACCTCAAATATTACATTATGGACCAATGAAATGTCTTGATTATTTTTTCTGTAGGCAGCATAATTAATTTATTTCAATGCTTTTAGTGTTCTTGTAGAATTTTCATTGGCTAAGCTTATAATTGTTTCTGCTTCAGATTAAAATTCGATAAGCCAATTGATAAAAATCGCAATACCCATGACAAATAGAATACTTTTCCTAATTTCCTTCGTGCATTGAGCTAAACCATTATAATATAGAAATCCACACTAAATTTAATTATTAATATTTGGTCGAACTCCTTTGCTTTCACTTGCTCATCAGTGTTACATTCCAGAGCAATGTCCATGTAAAAGTATTACATCATGCAAATTTATGTGTATTTCAACGATGTATGTGTATTTCAACTTCTTCTATAGTTTGAATCCTCTGAGATTGTAATACCTACTTCTTGCACAGTAATTTGTTTCTCATTCGCTAAAGAGTTGGGAATAGCTAATACTATTATTATAACTTTCGTTACCTAACTGCCTTGTTACTGGTATGATTATCGCAAATATGTTAACTTCTTGACTTATTTTATTTTAATAGTACTCAATTGTTATAATTTTATTGTCATGATTATATTTAACTTAATTATAACTTGTATTGTTTCTGTTACAATTCTCTCTTGGAATTTGTTTTATTTTCTTCTTATAAACGTACAAATTGCAATTGAGATACCATTTCCTGAATACAAAAAATACATTTTACCTCCATTTTCTAGAATATTATATGGAATTTCTCCTAATCAGAGCTTAGCAGGTAGACTCGTCTTCTGTCCAATTTCTGCTTTTACAAGAACAAACGTTTCTTAATCTGCCTTCTCATATACATGCGGTTCAAAATTAGGCGGGTTAGGCGGGTAATACACTTAGATTGAATTTGTTATTGCTTCATGTTCTAAGAAGAAGAGAGGTTGGTTAAGAAAAGAATTAAAATCAAAGTTCATTTTAATAGCCTTTCGGAATGCAGGAAGATAAACACCACTTCTTAGGTGTGAAGAGAAGACACATAATAACGTGAGTTAATGTGTAAGAGACTTGAGAGAGTGGTGGAAACTTACGGATCACTTTTCACGTGAGAAACAGTCGAACGTTATAACTGAACACCTTATGGAAGACATTTTTCCACTTAATTCAACTTGGTACAACCTCTGAGAGTGGAACAGAGTTTATATTACGAACAGTAAAAGGCATCAAGCAGTGTTGTAACTTCATATCATAAAAAAAACATTATAATCATATTATGATAGATTAATGTATTTTCTGTTTCAAACTATTGGGGTGTACAACTTTGGAAAAGGTTCATCATCGCAGAAGCAAGATAAAATTAGGCGTACCACTGGTGCTGGATGACTCTGTTTTCATTCCCGGTTAAATAGATATGTGGTGGACAATATCCGACTAGTGTCGATTCCCACTTAAGTAAGTTTGTGTTGGACAATATCATGCTTATGGGCTTTCTACTGGTACTTTCGTTTCCCTCCAACGTTCTCGTTACATGACTGGATAAATGTTCATCATTGCAGAAGGGAAAAAAATCTTGTACATCTCTGGTACATGGTCCCAGTTCGTTTGCATGGAAGTAAGTTTGTGAAGGAAAGCATCAAGCTCTTGGGTTTTCTGATTGCATGATTGCCTAAAGGATCACCGCAGCAGAAACTTTTGATCATCTTTGCTGCGGTGTATCCCTAGTTGGGTTGGCGGTTAAGTATGTTTGTGTTGGATAACCTTGTACCCATGAGTTTTCTCATAATGATTACGAAAATGTTCATCATCGTTGAATCAGCAAAAAATTTCGCTCACCTTTGTTTCGTTTACTTACGGTTTGGATTCACGGTCAAGTAAGTTTGTTGTGGAAAAAGTCGTGCACGTGGGTTTACTCATTGCATGATTGGGAAATGTTGGTAAAAAATGGGAGCGAATATGCGTTTGAGAAAAAGTTCATCCCCGGAGAAACAAAAAAGTTAATAAATTAATATTGTATATTGAGAAAGTAATCTTTATTCGTATTCGAGGTGGACACACAAATACTAGTCTATATGTTAATGCTTAGTGTGAGGTGTAAGTGAGTTCCAGAAGAGATTCATCACAGGGGGAAAAATACTCACTTATATAGTATATTGGCTTGTATCATTACGATTTATTTAGTTTTACTTCACAATTCTCAGTCTTTAAAATAATGTCACATTACTTACATTTATGAAGAGAAAAAAATAAAAAAAAGAGGAAATGATCACTGATATGATGACGTACACAAAAGAACACATTTCAGTGATTTGATGTTACATTGTTATCTAACTTTCCCTTATCAACTCTGAGGGTGGGTACATCAGCTTGGGGAAAGATTCATCGTAGAAAAACAGAAAATCAAGAATTTTCTAACATGTACTTTGTTTTGTTTTGTACCTTTATGAAAACTTGTTCAATTTTACTTTTCCAGTTTTTATGAGATTGTAACATGCATGGAATGTTCTCCTGTGTTGATCTGAGAGAGGGGCACAGAGAAGTTAGTACTGATGGAGAAAACTCTTCTTCTCATTATTATTGATTATATTATACAGTACGAATAATAATAATAATAATAAAAGTTGAGTAATATACTATTATTCTTTTAAAGAGATATAAAAAAGAGTTTTATATTCTTTATCATTTCTAGTTATTCCCTTTTCTAATTATATATAATATTTAAAAAGCAGAAAATCATAGTAGAAGTCGAATAATTGGAAATTACAATTTTTGCAACGTATAAGCGTATCTATTACCCATCTCACTTTTTATTTTATATCGTAATAAGTGATAAGGAAAGGTATGTCTGAAATGATAATAGTCGTTTATTATATTGGTCGCTAATAATCTCGAAATATTACAGTAATTGAGGGGAAGATTACCTAAGCAATAAAATTAGAAAATATAAATTTTAAAACCCAAATAATGATTATATATTTCTATCGACTTAGTAGAAGTTCTACTTTAATCACGTAGCATGTCTTTGCAATTTCATAAAGACTGTATAGAGTAGGTGAGTAGTTGAGACGTTGTGTTTGCAAGCTCGTTTGTTTCTCATCAGATTCAAAATTGTTAGATCCCTTAATTGCAACACTAATCTGTAGAAAGTCCAAGAAATAATCTTGCAAAAATTTGGAAGTATATTTTGGGGTAACTGAGAGTTCCAACATAACTAGGAAGAGAATGGAACTTACAAACTAGTTTCTTTCGATTGTTTCAGAGTTTAGAATTTCAGTTCATTTCTTCCACTTCCCACACAGCAACGAAATATTTTCAAAATGTTTTTAGAACGTGCAATCATTTTTCTTCAGATAATGTATGCTACTTCCCTTAAGGAAATATATTCCATACATTGTTGAAAAAAATATTTTCCAGTTAATACTGAAAATGTTCTCGCATACAATAAAAACATTATAGAAATATTTTATTCCGGTAGAAAAGTTTTTCAAAAATTTTTTTCTGTACGATTTCCAAGCATTACTGAAAATGTATTTCGAACATTTTATACAATATTAAAGGGATGTTTTTTAAATGTTTCGCATGGAATATTTTAAAATTATTTACTAATAACACTGAAAATAATTTATCAAGAATGAAGAGAATCATTTTCCAAATGTCTTTCAAATGTACAGGATACATTTGTTAAAATATTTTCTGAAGATTTCTGCTTCATTTTTAACAAAGATTAATGATCTGTATAATAATAATTTTAAAATGTTTTCCACACAAAACAAAAATATTTAGTGAATATTTCCTGTATTGAATCGTATATGACAAAATATTTACAGAATATTTTGTGTACATGACAGAAAATATTCACAGAATATAAAGTAGACATGTCAGAAACATTTTCAAATTAGTTTTCTTGGTGCATCTAGCAAAAATTCATATATGCATGTAACAAAAGTTCATTTTTGCAGATTTCTTAAATTTACACTTTCAATAGCAGAAGTTGGGGAAAGCACGAAGTTAGTCCATGGAGACTCGTTACTGCCATAAAGATTAAAGATGACTTCGACGAATACCAGTTACCAGTCGCACACTTTCCCATTCTTACTTTTTTTTTGAAAATTGTCGAATTCGATTCTTGACAACAAAAGGAGAGTAATACAAAGAGTTTGTACTTGCACTCTACTCACACATTCTTCTGCAGTTTTAACACTGTGAATCTGTTTTTGCCTAAGGTTATGTCGTGTTACCACATTCTTTACACCTTTCCCCCATCCTCCAATACTGTCGCCGAGACCTTTGCTAAGGCCTGTTTCATCGACAATCCACTGCTATATTGTACCTTTCTTCGTCTCCGACATCTGTAAGCAATTTTTAAAGTGGGATGCAGCACCATTTGGAATCACTGAAACGGTTTGGTAAATTTTAGACACTTATCTTCACGTATCTGAACCTTTTCCTAAAACCTATATTTTCGCTTTTCTTCGAGTATATTTAGAATCTTTTACAAGGCTATGAGTACGGGCCGAATCGTGTGTTTTGTCGTCGCCTGTTACAGCAAAAGTGGCAAGTAAGCCGTTTCAAATAAACTTAAAATGTCTGTGTTTCGTAATTGTAATTTCCATCTCACATTAGATCGATTTAAGAAGACGGGGTAGTCGAAGGCACATTTTACAATTTCAAAGAGCCATTTTAACCAAAATAATAAAAAGCAACCAGGAAAACGTTTTATTCTTTATTTAATGAATGTGAACCAAAAGCATCTTTAAATGCTACACTTTCATTGTTTTCAGTGCTGCCAACTGTGACATAAAAGTTAACGAATCTTCGCTAACTTTAAGAGGCAGTAGTTAATTTATGAAGTATTGGTCGAAAATATTATTCAGTGTGTTTAATATTCATGTAACGTTGAACCATCTGACATAATTTCAGAATTTTAAATTACGGTTTTTCAGAAAATGACGCCCAAAGTTGCAATTTTTGAAAATTTGATGATTACTCGAATTTTTTGCGACAAAACGGTTCCGAAGCGATGCAATTTTGTTTTCAGAAAGCTGGTAACTATATCTCACTCACCGTGAAAAGAGAATGTTAAAATTCGATCCGGAAGTGCTCGAAAAATCGCAAACCTCGACTTATCAGATAAACTGTAGTTTATTTGTTCACTTGTATACAGAATGATACGAATGCGCAAACCAAACTATAATAAAATACCGTTTATTTATATCCCTATATACATACCACAACAAGAATTATAACTATATTTGTCTTCATAACCGAATGGTGGGAATCCGAAGTTCACCATTTTGCATTTTTTCCAAAATTCATAAATTGCACACCTTATATCTGATGGCCCATTACTTGTCGGGATTTTTTTTCGACAAAACAAAAAAATACGAGTCCCTTACAAAAAAAGTCTAGTTGCTATAAAAAACGTTTCATCAATATCTGAGATGGTGATGGTACACGCTCTACCTGAATTGAAATGGAAGGCACCTTTTTGTTAATCGATATGGTCATTAGATAGTGGAGACTATTGTATTAATAGAAAGTTGAGACACTATAATAATAATAATTAATTTTGATAAAAATAGGGACTAACTATACATTTAAATAGGAAGAATGGGCCAAATAAAATTTACTTTATGCAGCCTGTGACACCCCAAAATAAATGAAGTTCTGTTCATTATAGTATATCTAACGCAAAGGAACGATATTGGTCGATTTGGAGCTTTATTGGTGAATTCCGGACAAAAAGGAGGACTTAGGGTACGAGGCAATGCTTCGAGAAAAATCCGCCCAATAAAAGATGAAAATTCCCTGCGGGAGGTCATGTTGTTCAAATTCCACTTTATTCAGTAGGTCTACGTCTCACATAGCTTCGCTGCAGAACGGGACCTTAATCTCAAAATCAACTCACCTCAAAAGAGGAAAATAAATTCAGGCAGATGAAAGAATTCGCCGTACAGAATTTTAAAACTTTTGAAATTGTAGAATAATGCTGAATTTGGCCCATAATTTCGTCATGCAGTGATAATGCCATGGTAATTGTAACATAATATAAAAAAAATATTCAATATGTATATTAGATTATACTGTTTACTTTTTGTCTCACTGTTGTTTTCTTTCCAATTATCTCTGTTGCAAATTCATAGTAATAAGCAGTAATACAATGTTATGAATTGCTATGAAGTTATGTATATCATTTATGTTCGAGATATTGTAAAGGTAACTTCACAGAAATTTACTTTGGGGTGTTATAGGATGCCTACAGCAAATTTTATTTTAGCCCATTATAGATTTTTGGTGAAAAAAATTCTGGAGGTCATTGTCTCCGATTTTCCTGAAATTAGGGTATATAGAAAAAATAATTAGACGCATATTTTTTCTTTATGTATTACACAAACATTTATTAGAATTAAATTAAGCATTTGTAGGAACAGAGACTTTCAGTGACTGTTTACCATAGGACATACTATAACATAGCAAAAATTTTGAGTTTTGAAGATGGCATTTTAAAGAAAATTTGGATCAAATTTCACGTTACTGAACTTCTTAATTTTAGCTTGTGCAGTTATTTTGTTTAAGAGTTTATTGTAATATTAGTGACTATTTTTAAGGGTTCTAGTCCGTTACCATTTGTACAGGTTCCATTTTCATCGTAAGATAATTTTATTTGTTTGTAATATCATTATTTGATGTTTGGATCATAGCTTCAATTGTATATCTACACTATAACTTTATTCAGCGTTCCCAATTTGAGTGACAGCTACTAAGGTATTTAGCATATTACTTCGAAAAGTATAGGAAATAATGTTTTAGTGTTTTGGATAGCCTGTGGTAAGATAATATAAATACGCATAAATCGCTTCGTTTGACTTAACTTTGATTCTGAGATTTATTTCGTGTTTAAATTTTGCCACATCTGCTGCCAATTATAATTATGAAACAATTGCTTTACTTTGGAATGCACTGTGACTATCAACCGAGATGATTTCAAGGTACACCGCACATATATACTACTTAAACTGTATTAAATTTGATCGTAAGTGAGGATGAATTTCAGGAAAAAGAAGAGTGTTCTCTCTCACCTAACACTGCGAACTGTCTTCGTATAAGTTATCAATTACCATCAGCATGCATGCTATCATCACCATCCGATCATTAGCCTGCGTTTTGCTCACAGCTTCGACCAGAAACGTTTGACATTGAGACATTTAGTGTAGGAAGCCCAAAATTCATAGCATCAACATAGCAGCAATTTAAAAATTTAGACTGAAGATCTAATTCTTATTGACTGATTTTTTAATGGCATAGTCCGTTTAGTGTGATATATATGATACCCATTTAAGCTCATATACATGCATATTGTGCTCAGTTTTAATTTATGGCAGTTAAATCACACTTCAAATGCTAAAGTAATATATATAATACTTCGTATCGTTAAATATATTCTTAGAAGAAAGTGGCAGAGAACTTCCAAAGAAATAGTTTAACTTATATTGTGGGCGTTTGTTGAAGGAAACGGTAACGTTAGCAAACGCATGATTCTGCTGCTTGGTTTTCGGTGATTGGTACTGCCATCTTCTGAACTACAATGTTAGGATGTGGGGACAAGACTGAAAATGGATGTAACCTGCAACTCTATTCGAACTATTCTTACAAAGTAAGTGTTTTTTTAAAATGTTATTTAACACTGGTTAAAATTGATACACTAATGAGGTGTATATACATTTCAAAATACTTTCATGTATGGTATTCAATTACTTAAATCACTAGAGACTTTTTATGTATTCACATTAAATATATTGTCTACAACAAATTTATACTTGATGTAAAATTAAGTAATTCTTACTGTAATTATTCTCAATAAATGCACAGGATATTATTTTATGCATTGACTTTTAAACCTTTGTTTCCTATTTGGTTTTCGATTAGTTACGCAATCTAAGTAATGTAGGGAGGTGGAATTATATAATTTTAAGAATAAACGGTTTAATTTATCTATTATATACGATAATTCAAAGAAATAATCAATTGTATATCACATTAAATATTTACATGATAAAAATCAGTGATTTGCTCCATTTCTCGTATATATAACTACCCACCGGTGAACCCACCACAAGGGTGACATGAACCACTCACATGTTGACACCCGGGGTGTCTTTCTTGTGCACTGTCGTTTATTTTATGCACTACAATAGTTATTTTAGTGTTGTGTAAAACATACAACGAAGACGACAATGAAGACAACCCACCTGTGAACATCTGAGTGGTGCACGTCGTCGTTGTGTTCAGAGTCATGGTACAATAAAATGGTTTCATGATGGTATGATCACGTTTTATAATGACTCTTTATAAGAAAAACACATACACACGCGTTTGTAAGTTTCGTATAACTTAATACTTCTGTAAGAAATTGTACTAATGTATTTTTAGAAGTTCCATTATAAATACTTTTCACAAAATGCATGTGATTTGTTCCGCTTGTTATTGTTCCTCCATATTTTTTCAATGAATATTGTCATAGATATAGAATTTGGTGTGTCCAAGATGATTTAGTTTTCCTCCACTTATAATGTACAGTGTTCGCTGTCTTGTCGCCTTGTAATATTAAGAGATCCCGGGTACATGACAAAATATTTAGAGACTATATTTTTACATGACAGAAAATATTCAAATAATATAAGTTAGATATATCAAAAATATTTTCAAACTAGTTTTCTTGGTGTTTTGCAGCAAGAGAAACTTTTAAGAAAATATTAAACTAGTTTCAGATATGAATTTGTGCTAACAAAGAAAATATTTACTATTCATTTTTCAAATACCAATTTATGTGTTATTGATTTATTATTTTATATAGTTTAAGAACGTAGCTAAAATATTTTTTTAACATTTTCTGGTGTTCGCAGATAAATATTTTAAATTCTGAATATTTTTCGTCATTACCATGGAAACACCTATACTTTGAAATACATTTCTTTCTTCAATCTGTAAGTTAAAATACTAGAATTTATTTCCACAAGTTTATGTGATGCTAAAAGCTTCCATGTCTTCTAAACAGGTCCCAACATACACAAACTTCTACCACCCCATGAATTTGTATAAATAAAATCCAGATATTTTAACTCACAAGAGTTGGAAAACTGTTCTATATGCATTGCTTTGAGTTTTGAAGAAAGAACTGTAGGTGTTATTGTGGTAATGACGAAAAGTATTCAGAAAAAAATTAAAATATTTCTCTGTGAAAATAAGAAAATGTTAGAAAAAATATTTTAAGTACGTTATGGAATTACATACAATAACAAAACAAAAACATATCAATCACTATTTGAAAAATGAGTCGTAAATATTTTCTTTGGAACACAAATTCATATCTGGAACTAGTGTAGTATTTTGTGAACACTTTCTACTCTTCAGAATACCAAGGACACTAATTTGAAAATGTTTTTGATATGTCTACCTTACACTCTCTGAATATATTCAGTCATGTGCACAAAATAGTTTCTAAATATTTTGTCATATACGATTCTATACAGGAAATATTCACTAAATATTTTTATGTATAGAAAATATTTTTTGTTATGTATGGAAAACATTTTAAAATTATTATTTTACAGAGCATTAATATTTGCTAAAAATGAATTAGAAAACTTCAGAAAATATTTTAAGTAATGTAACCTATACATTTCAAAGATATTTAGAAAACAATTTTCTTCATTCTTGACAAATTATTTTCTGTTTCTGTGTTATTAGTAAACAATTTTATAATATTTCATCTGAAACGTTTTAAAAATCATTCTGTTAACATTTTACAAAATGTTTCAAATACATTTTCAATAATGTTAGGAAAGCGTATAGAAAACATTTTTCTGAAAACATTTCTACCGGCGTATAAAATATTTCTACAATGTTTTTGAGTGTATTGCGAGAATATTTTTCAGTATTATTTAGAAAATATTTTCAACAACGTATTCAATATATTTCCTTAAGGGAAGTAGGGTACATTTTCTGAAGGAAAATAATGGCACGTTCTAAAAATGTTTTGAAAATATTTCGTTGCTGTGTGGGAAGTGGAAGAAATGAACTGAAATTCTAAACTCTGAAACAATCGAAAGAAACTCGTTTGTAAGTTCCATTCCCTTCCTGGTTGTGTTGGAACTCTCAGTTACTCCAAAATATACTTCGAAATTTTTGCAAGATAATTTCTCGGATATCCTACAGAATTGTGTTGCAATTAAGGGATCTACCAATTTCGAATCTGATGTGAATCAAACGACTTTCTTGAGCTCACGAACACAACGTCTTAACTTCTCACCTACTCTATTCAGTCTTTATGAAATTGCAAAGACATGCTACGTAATTAAAGTGGACCTTCTACTAAGTCCATAGGAATATATAATTACTATTTGATTTTTAAAATGTATATTTTCGAATTGTATTGCTTAGGTAAGCTTCCTCTCAATTACAATAATGTTTTAATATTATTAGCGAACAAACTAACAATTACATACCTTCATACATACCTTTCCATATCACTTATTATGATATAAAATAATAAGTGAGATGGGTAGTAGATACGCTTATACATTGCAAGAATTGTAATTTCCAATTATTCGCCTTCTACTATGATTTTGTGTTTTTTAAATATTGTATACAATTAGAAAAGGGAATAACTAGAAATGATAAGGAATATACACCTCTTTCTTTATATATCCTCATAAGAATATTAGTATATTACTCAACTTTTTATAATAATAATAATAATAATAATAATAATAATAATAATAATAATAATAATAATAATAATAATAATAATAATAATAATAATAATAATAATAATAATGTTTATTATTATTATTACTGTATAATACAATCACTAATAATGAGAAAAATAGTTTTCTCCATCAGTACTAACTTTTCAATGCCCCTCTCTCAGATCAGCACAGGAAAACATTCCATGCATGTTACAATCTCATAAAAACTGGGAAAGTAAAATTGAACAAGTTTTCATAAAGGTGCAAAACAAAACAAAGGACATGTGAAAAAAATTCTTGATTTTCTGTTTTTCAACGATCAATTTTTCCCTAAGCTTATGTATTCACCACAACAGTAAAAGGAAAAGTTGGATAACAATGTAACATCAAATCACTGAAATGTGTTCTTTTATGTACGTTATCATATCAGTGACAATGTTCAGTGACCTTTCCTCTATTTTTCGCTTTTCCTCTCTCCTTAAACGTAAGGGATGTGACATTATTTTAAAGACTGGAAATTGTGAAGTAAAACTAAAAAATCGTAAAGATACAAAACCAATATGCTACATAAGTGAACATTTTTTCTCTTGTGATGAATCTCTCCTGGAACTCACACCTCACACTTTGCATTAACATACATACGAGTGTTTGTGTGTCCACGTTGAATACGAACAAAGATTTCCTTCTGAACATTTGAAATTAATTTATTAACTTTTTCTACGGGGATGAACTTTTTCTCAAACGTATATTCCCTCCCCTGTTTTACCATTATTTCCCAATCATGCAATGAGAAAACACAAGTGATCGATTTTGTCCCCCACAAACTTACTTGATCGTGAATCAACCTGTTAGTCAGCGCAACAAAAGACAGCGAAATTTATATTGCTTTCGCGATCATGAAAGTTTTCGTAATCATTACGAGAAAACCCATGGGTATAAGGTTATTTAACGCAAACATTCTTCACAGTGAATCCAACTAGGGCCACACCGCAGCAAAGATGAATATTTACCCAGTCATGTAACGAGAATTTTGGAGGAAAACGGAACTACCCATAGAAGGCCCATAAGCATGATGTTATCCACCACAAACTTACTTAAGTGTGAATCGACACGAGCAGGATATTGTCCACCACATACCTATTTAACCGGGAATGTAAACAGTCATCCAGCACCAGAGGTACGCCTAATTTTCTTTTGCTTCTGCAATGATAAACCTTTTCCAAAATAGTACACGCCAACAGTTTCAAACAGAAAACACATGAATCTGACATAATAACTAACTAACTAACTCTATGGCCTATGGAACCCGGAGGTTCAGTGCCGCGTTCACGAAAGCTCTCCACTTCTATCCTTAGCTAATTGCATCCAGTTTCTACTTTGTATTCCTATCTCTGCGAGATCCATCTTAATATTATCCTCCCATCTGCGCCTAGGTCTTCCTAATGGTCGTTTTTCTATGGGTCTACCAGTTAAGACTTTGAAAGCGTTTCTACTTTCTTCCATTCTAGCTACATGACCTGCCCACCAAAGCCTCCTAGACTTGACGACCCTAACAATGTTGGGTAAACCGTATAAACTATGTAGTTCCTCGTTATGAAGCTTCCGCTATTCCTCATTCTCGTTCCTCTTGGGTCCGAATATTCTTCTCAGGATCCTGTTCTCAAATACTTTCAGTCTATGTTCTTCCCTCAGAGATGTCTTATGAATCTAACATAATATGATTATAATGCCTTTTCTATGATAGTAAGTTGCACCACTGCTTGATGTCTTTCACTGTTCGTAATATAAACTCTGGTCCACTCTCAGAGGCTGTACTAAGTGATTTAAATGGAAAATGTCTTCCATAAGGTGTACAGTTATAACTTTCCACTGTTTTCACGTGAAAAGTGATTTACCCTTCCTCCACTCTCTCAAGTCTCTTACACATTAACTCACGTTTTCACACCTAAGAAGTGATGTTTACCTTCCTGTACTCTGAAAGGCTATTAGAATGAATTTTGATTTTAATTCTTTTCTTAACCAACCTCTCTTCTTCTTAGAACATGAAGCAATAACAAATTCAATCTAAGTGTATTTAAAACCACTTTATATTCACTTATTTGTTACAGCGAACTAGTACGTGTCTGTTCGTCTGTATGTTTTTATAGGTGCAAAATATGAACCCACGTTGTAAATGCGATCTAAACCAAATTATCCACCACACTGAATCAAATCCACTTCACTTACGCGTTTACACTGCTTGTTTACGTTCAAGAAAACTATTATTATTATTGTTATTATCATTATTATTATTATTATTATTATTATTATTATTATTATTATTATTATTATTATTATTATTATTATTATTATTATTATTGTTGTTGTTGTTGTTGTTGTTATTTCATTCTATTTTCTTTTCCATCGCCTTGAACACAAAGGCTATCCAAAATGTAACATACTGTTTAAATGCGATACCTACCACGCAAGCTAATAGAGTGGGGTCATGTGTGCATTTCTTATTAAAGTAGAACTAACAATTAATTTTTATTATTTCAGTGATGCTTTAAAATTAAGACACAGTTGTCATTCTTCTTCCTTCATCCGAATAGAATATAGTGATATCAAAGATGGCCGCTTTCGCTGAAGCACAACTCTGTTTTTAAAAGCCTATATATTCCAAACTAATTAACTAATCTTCATGCAACAAACACCAAAAGACGTAGAAAATAATATATTGTAAAAAGTGACAATATCTGTTACTTACCAATGCAATTAATAACGTGCGATATAATTTTGTTTCACATTTTGCACATTTTATGATGAATTTTCTTTATATTTTTTAAATAACAAATACTGTTCCCATAATGCCCACCGACTTCGATTTCACAAAATTTGAGAAATAAATCTAACTTTTTTATTTACTTTGTGCTGAATTTGAAGGCATTTTGTTATATTAACATTAAGAAACCCATATGCATCATTTTACGAATCAATCATTATGAAACATTTTCATGTGTAAGACGCAGCAGATGTACCAATCTTTGAAAAATTCAATTACAACTTTTTTTCCTTTTTCTTTTTTAACTGATTTTGTAAGTAATGGTGCATTCAGTATGAAGGTACAACAAGATACTCTCTCTCTCTCTGTGTGTGTGTGTGTATTTTTCTAGTTTCCTGCGTAAGAGTGGGGATACTACCAGGTATACTTCCGTGTGTACATATGTTAGTGTGTGTGTGTGGCGTGGGTATATGAAGTATTAATTTGGATCGCGTAGTGTAACTTATCAATATTAGTACGTACATACCTGCTGCCATTACTTCGCACGATAACTTTGGAAGAATGCGATTTTTTTTTAATTCTGCTTTTTACAATAAATAAGTAGAGTGATTTCTCTCGAGGGAGATCGTGAATAGAGCTGATTCGCCAGCTGGAAGTGGTAGAAATGGGTCAATTCCGATTGTAACGTTGATCACTATAGAGCAGAAATGGTAATCATTAGTAAGAAGCAGTTTTCGGTAATCGATAAAGGTGTGAAGGATAACTTTCAGCTTCATTCTTAACATCCTGGTAAAACCGGAAGAGATAGAAATTATCTATGACTTCTGGCTTTAAATTAATCTACATAGTAAGGTAGAAAGAACCTGTTTTAGGAATGAATTTAGCGTTGTGGGAATAAAAATCTTCTTTTCTCTTAAACTTCTAATCAAGTCGGAAGTAGGAAAATAAAATTACTTCCCACTTTAGTGTTGATTACAACGGATTAAAATGATAATAAATAGCAGGAAGAGGTTTTCTTATATCAATTAAGTGTCCCAAGAATATTTTCTATCTCGTCTCTAATCTTTCTATTAAAATTTGAAGTGGTAGAAAGAAATCGCTTCCGATTTTAACATTGAGCGTTATAGAATAGAAAGTGAGAAGGCTATTTTTAAGAAATTCATTAAGTGCTCCAAGAGTATACTCCATCTCGGCAGTAATCCCTCTTCTCAAATCGGAAGTGAAGTAAATATACTAGAACTTCTGGTTTCCAAACGACTACAGAAAATATAACGTGATCCTTTTTAAGATTTTATTATTATTAGGATCACTAGGTGGATCTTGTCATATCGTAATGTTAGTACGTATGTACATACATACGTTCAATACTTCGAAGGATAACATTTAAAAGGAAGCGATTTTTTTTTCTTTTTTTTTTGCAATAAGTAGATAGTGTGAATTTCTGGAAAGTGTTCATTAATGGAAGTGATTCGACAAACAAAATGGTAGAAATGAGTTATTTCAGGTTTTAACGTTGTTCAGTATAAAACAGAAACTGTAATGGATAGGAAACAGCTATTCTCGGCAAACGATTACACGTTACAAGGAAATCTCTCATCTTATTCTTAACATTCTAGTAGAACTGGAAATGGTAGAAATGAGCCATTTCCGGTTTGAGCATTCATTACTAGAGAGCAAAAAAGATAATATATAACGAGAAGATGTTTTCGGGAATCAATTAAAGTTTTCAAGGATAAACTTCTTCACATTTAACATGCTTGTAAATTTTGAAACTAACAGAATTGAGCCATTTCCGGTTTTAACGTTGATCACTATACAGCAAAAACGGTATTAGATTTTAAGAAGCAGTTTCCAGGAGTCTATATAGCGTTTCAAGGACAACCTTCATCTTTCCACTAACACTCTAGTAAAACCGGAAGTGGTAAAAAATGAACCACTTCTAGTTTTAACATTGATCAGTATACAGCGAAAACGATAATAGATAGTAAGAAGCAGTTTTCGGTAATCGATAAAGCCTTCCACGAGTAACTTTCATCTTCGTGCTTAACACCCGAATAAAAATGACGTGTAGAAATCGCCTATAACTTTACATAGTTTCATTTGAATTTACATAGAGCATAAATTATAGATATAGGGAGAAGCAGTATTATGGAATCAATTTAACGTTGTGGGAACAGGTAAGTTATTATGTCTCTCAAGCTCCAAACCGGAAGTGGCAAAAAACTACTTCCGGTTTTAGTGTTGATCGCAATAGATTCGAAAAGATAACAGATCAGGAGAAGCGGTATTCTATAATAGTTTAGTATCCCTAGAATAAGTTCTATCTCCACTATAACCTTCATACTATAAGCGGAAGTGGCAGATATCAATCACTTCCTTTTATAAATTGAATGTTAAAGATTGGAGAGCTAGAAGGGGTTTATGTAATTCATTAAGTACCCCAAAAGTGTATTCCATCTCGACTGTAATCTCTCTATTAATACCAGAAGTGAAAGAAATATGATACAAATTCCTGTATCCGTATTCATTGAGAACACTTTACGTCATCCTGTTTACGGTTTTTACTACAGTTTATTTTTAAATTAAATACTCTCCGGATGTTTACTATATTTCGTGAGCTACTAGCCAATTCCCTAAGGAATAAATACTGGAATATTCTATGGTCAAACTCTGAAAAGAACCGGGTGGGCAGGGGTTGCATTTCATACCTTATTTCTAGATAACTACTTAATTAGCCAGGAGCTTAATCTTTATAACTATTGGCCGAATCGGAAAAAAATTCGGTGGTGGGCAGTCCTAAACATAGTTAAGATCTCTTCATTTGTTGGCCGAGCTTGGCCAAGTTTTGGGCTAGATTTCCGTGTGGTAATTTATTTCTCCGTAATCTCTTGTCAGATCCAATCTAAAGGATTTGCTATTACAGAAAGCAATCGATTTTGCTCTATAGTGTTCAACGTAAAACCGAAAATGTTTTATTTCTACCACTTTCGGGTTATGGATCACATCAATTAACTAGCTCCTCCGAAATAATTTCTCTAGCCATAGTTTGCACAAAAATGAAAAAAAAAATAAAATTTGCTTTCTTTCAAGAGCTATCGTGCGCAGTAACTTAGTCGCAGCAGCTATCGTGGTCTATTATTATTATTATTATTATTATTATTATTATTATTATTATTATTATTATTATTATTATTATTATTATTATTATTATTACATTTTGTGAAACAGTCTCAAATATCATGTTTAAACATTTGATAAACGTAAAAAAAAATATATATTTCATCACACACTTCTACACGTAGCACTTCATTTTCGACAACGACAAACACATTCAATTTTACCAGAACACAGAACAGGAACTGGAGATCACAGTTTAGCACTATAAATTTTACAAAAAGAAAGAAGTCCGTCTAAGTTCAATATCTTTGGCAAATCTCCTTGGAATTAGTGATAAAAAATTGAAATAAGAATATAATGCCAGCAAAAAAATATAAAGCGAATTAGAACGGATTTACTAAATAAACTTAGAAAAACAAATCGCTGTCCATCACCATGTTTATACTACTTATTTTAAGTAAAAAATTTCATCTAGCTCTTGTGCTGATGGGAAGGATTTTAAAATGCTGACTGCATTTCCTCTCTGTATTGCTAGGCTTATTCGTTGTATTAAATAGTGTTTGCTTCTTGGGTCGCCTGACTTCTTAATTAAAGTTGATCTTAACTCATTCAAAAATTCACTCGCTTCTTTGCTAGAAAACCCCATCGTTTCTGCAGCAAAGGCAACAAAAAGATGATCTTCTTTCAGTCTGGAGTACTTTGTATGTTTACGTTTCCTCACAGGTTAGTGTTATGTATTAAGGAGCGAAAGTATCAACACATGTTACATCCCATACAAGACACTGGCCCTTTTTCCAAGGGATTAAAGTCACTCCGTTCGGTCTTCTACCATCATTTCGATACAATCGTTGTGTCTCAATGATGCTACGAACATCGATGCTGGCGAGTACTCGTTTGATTATTTGTTTTAATTCCGTGTGACGTGTGATTCTACCCCCCACTTCTAGTGCAGCTCAAAGCATGTAAACCTTTCTCGTCCACTCGATCTTGACACGCACATGTGAATGAGTAGCAAACATTTAGTCCCAAGCGTAATGCTACACATATTTTGAAAATATTATCGTCTAAAAAAGTTCCGATGTTTCTTGAAGGTGTAGCTTGTAACCAGGCTAAAGACTCTTTTTTCTGAAGTGCTTTTAGGCGAATCCCATTTTCTTTGTGATTCTTTGGCCTCCGGAATGGTATTATTATAGATGTTTTTCCATAATTCCAATGCCGCTGACAGATGAGGGATTTGCACTTCGTCAACTGAAATTTTCAAAATGTTGGAGACTAGTGACAACACCCTACAACAAGAAGACAGAAACGCAGGGAGGCTCAAATCGGATGCTCTTCGAATATTTAAACCACCGAGTCGTATTGGTAAACGTGCCTGAGCCCATTAAATTTAATTTTAAACTTGATTTATTATTTTTTTTAAAGATGTTTTCAGGGAGTTATCCAACTGAAGAAGTTTTGATGGGAGAAGCCATGTGGAAGTGGTTCGCAAAAAGTAAGTTAATTTGGGGACACCTAGACAATTTTTAGGAGAAAGGAGGTAGTCCTTTTAATCTATGTGTTATCATTTTTAAACTGTTCAAATGGTCTTCAAAATAACTTTTATAGCTATCTTCAAGTAGTGGTGTTCCTAATAACGATAGCTCGTGAGCTTGTGTTGTCCGTATTCCAGGCAACAAATTCTGAAACTGGGCTTCTATAATTAGATCTGAATTACCCAACATGAAGAACAGTTCGCATTTAGAAGGATAAACTTGTAGACCTATCTTCTTAGATTCTGTCAATAAGAACTTTAGATCTTGTATAACCGTATCTGATGAGCCCCCTAATGTGCCATCGTTTAAATAAAATAGATTTATTTCAGAAGAAAGCAAGCGCACTATTAGGTGGATTTTTTAAATATTATTTTATTATTATTATTATTATTATTATTATTATTATTATTATTATTATTATTATTATTATTATTATTATTGTGTCCGTGTTATGTTATTCTTTTAACTGTTAGAAGAAAGGTTAATTTTTTTTACAGTCTGAGTTTATCTATAATGGTACTTCGGTATTATACTAAATGTTTAGTTAACTAAAGAAGAAGCGGATCTAGTTGTGTGAAGCCTCCATTTCATGTGAGCGTTCGGTGATCATTTAGTACTGTTCAGTGAGGTACTTTAGCAGAAGTACAATGTTCTTATAAACTATTCGTTGTATTGTTATGAAGTAGGAAATGATACAAGACGCTGTGTTAAAGTTTTGGGATCTTCTAGGGCAATGGCTCCAACCTTTTTAACAAGCGCCCACATTCTTAAAGCTTACATACTCCACGCCCTCATCATTTGCGCATGTCTTTGACCGTTTCTGCAATTTTAGCTGCAGCATTGTATTCTCAAATCATCAGTAATAGCAACAAAAATAAGAACAATAATATTAAGAATATATACTGTATATAAGACAGTATAAGTGAGTTACTCATTAGAGACCAAGCCATCATACTATAATTTGCAAGAATACTCCTTTTAACGAAAGCAAGGGATAAGGAAGGATTTTTGGAAATATGTATCCTTAGGGGCGTAAATAAAATACTGTATCTTGCTAATCAATGAAGAAAGGAAGATGAAACTAGGCATATAAACTAACCATTAAATATAACTGAGCATGTTTCTCACAGTTTCTGAAAATCCCGCACTTAAACAAGAAAGGAGTAATTCGTATAACAATAGTTTTTCAAGTGTATTTTATTCCATTTATTTTTAGAAAATGATAAATGTAAGAATTCTTTATATTGGAGACGTGAAATTTCAAAATTAAACTAAATTAAAAACAAACCATTTCATATTCAGCTTTTCCGAAAATTCTGTCCTAAGAGAAGGATGGAGAATAGTGTCTACCTATTAAAATCTCTGTATTTGCTTACGTTTGAGGTGTGAAATTTGTCTTGAATTGTTAACTATAAATAATTGAACATATGTTTCCGGAAATTCCCCTCTTAAAGATGGAGAAAAGAGACGATTTCTATAATAATAAAATTTACTACTATTTATTCAGAAAATGGCATGAAATCTGAAATTCACTTAAATTAGAAATGTGATATTTGGTATATAAACTTCGAACTAAAAAGAATGAAATACGTATTTCAGAGTTTTCGAAATTCTCCTTTTAAGCAGAAGGAGGGAGCAATTAATTTACTTATTTCTCGACATTCAAATCGGCGTTCGCTGTCTCATCATCATAGAATGTTCGAGGAGAATTACTGAACATATAAAGAACTATTCTAGAGCATGGTTTCATCATGTCACTCTCACTGAAATGAGTATCCTAAGGAGAGGGGTCAACGTCTAAAATAGTTGCTAAAATACAGTATCTTACAAATCTCTCATGTATGAAGACGAAATGTAATATAAAAATCAAGTAGACACGCAACCCAGCGTTTTAGGAAATTCCACTTCCGTTTCATCTCATAAAAAATGGTTGAGAATTTTAAAACATGCTTAGCACTTAGCTGAAGCCACTTTTTAAACACGCCAGTTTCATTAAAATTCGTATCCTAATAGGGTGGATGAGTTAATATATACGGCGAAAATTAAATATCTTCCAAGTCAAGGAGATGAAACTAAGTGTATAAACATTTTACTTAACGAAGTCACCATATGGACATGCCCTAGCGTTTTAGAAAATTCTGTTTCCAAAAGAGGTTACAGGGCCATTTCTAAAACTTTTAACTTGCCGTTTTGTATTCACAAAATGACTGACATGGTAAAGTGTTTGGAACGTGTGAAATGAATTTTAAACATATTTAGCAGGTGGGACATTTCTATCATATCAGCACACTTTGAAACAAAGAATCGTAAAAGCACAATATAATTTAAATTTCTTGCAAAGAATGAATACTACATCGTATGAAACACGTTTTTGAACATGGTCGAGCTAGGGGTTTTATTTCACTTTTGGTCAAATAAGTTACGTAACGGGGAAAGCGTGATCAAATATATCTTTCAAATATTTCCCATAAACCAATTCTACCCGTACGAAGAACGGCCCTGCATCTAATAATAGTAAATAATAATAGACATATTATTACAAATTTATATTTATTTCCAGCAAGACTCCTGCATAGCATTGTTCTGATGTGGAATATTATATTTCACCAGTTTTGTCCTTCATGAAAGCACAGTTCTTACAGAAGAGTTATTTCATGTATAATTATATTTCATTTAATGTTTGTTACAACATTTGTAATATTTGTAATTTTCAATTTAGTTCTGTCAGGGACTCGCACCCCGAGATTAGGAACCATTGCCCTAGAGACTGCTTAGAAACTTTGAATTTACACCTACATAGGATTTGTGACGTCGGGTACCACTAAGAATTTTTTTTTGAAAATTCACGAAAGGAGGAGGAATTGGGGTGAGAGTTATTTTAATAAGATACCCTTATCTCCGAAACGTATAGGACTGGGAACTTAAAATTTGGTATTTGGATTTCCAATTTAAAATAATTTAGCACGTGTTTCAGCGTTTCATTTATATCTTACTCGTTAGTAATAAAGGGGAAAGAAAAATGTGAGAATAGCAATTATTACTAATATAATAACATGTCGGTATCTCTGAATCTCTAAAAGTTAGAAACATGAAATTTGGCTTTAGGATTTCTCATTTAAAACAACATCTCTTAAATACAGTAAACAGGACCACTGAATATTTTTCAATTCAAATTGAAACCAGAAGTTTTAGTAGATATCTAACACTTAGTATTATAGACTAGTGATTAGAGTGGAGATGAAATATGCTCTAGGAACGCTTAATCAAATACAATCGGTCGTCACTTACACCAATAGACCTACAAGCGGGTACAAGAGTTATACAGTTACAATATACGTTGTGCCACAGTAGCGCTACAGGCGGAATGTGCACGAACTACAAATAAATATGTTTCTTACAAGTAACAGTCACTGTTTTACCCTCTTTATATTCCACACATCCTTTTTTCTGCCACTTTTTGACCTTGACAAGTAGAAGTACCAGGCATTCCGAGTTCACAACTACAAACACTTTGTGTACAGAGTACGTTTTAAGTTCTTCGAATGATTGTGCGCGTGAAGAATAAAGGTGATGATCGGACGACCGTATACGATAGGCAGAAACATTCGGTTGCAATTTTAAATGTAAAATACAAATATAGTGCCTTGACAATGTCGTGACGATATATATACCGGGTGCGTCATTTATAATGTCAAACCTTGATGACGGAGAAACCAAAAGAGAGAGAGAAGCGAAACTTTGCACGAAGCAACTATACAAAGGGACACATTGGCGGACATATTATTTGACATCACCGGATGAACAGTGTTGCCAACCCAATATAAAGTTATGATTTTTTAAATAGAACGACCTAAATTGTATTTCATAATTGAATTCAACATTAAAAAAGAAGACGAAAGATATGCTACCCGCAGGTCAGTGTTGCAAACTTCTCGAGAAATAACGTTAAATATGTGTCACATTTAAACGCCTTTTGCACACACAGGAAGTGAGGTACACACTAGTTTTGCACAATAATTTAAATATTGTCCAGAACGGTTTAAATTGACACCAAGTTTAGATGGGTCCGTTTAACAGTGTTGACATAACAGAAAAGAGAAAAGTTGAGTTTGGATATGGTGCAATAACTCGAAAAGGCCATAAGTACATTACCGATTAAAATTTATAGGTCAATTTGTTATGTCATAAGAAGCATTCTCAGGTTTATTTGAAGTCGATAAGTCAAGTACTTACCGAAACATTCGGAATTTTGTAAAAGCTGAGAATTTTGCGCTGTAGAAGTTGGTAACGCTGTCTCAACTTCCCACTCTTTCCCTCAACGTTGAGGAATTCGTAAAGAAGTGACCGAAACAAAATATAAACATTAATAAACACACACACGATGAAAATGAAAATGAAACTTATAAGAGAATAAATATTTTCATCGTGCGAAAGTAGCTACTAGGTACCTACATGTCTTCTACGTCTTTGTATTATCTTGTCATATGAAGTCATATTACTTCCTTACGTTTTTTTTCATATCCAGTAAATTACGCTTAATTAGTCATTTCAAGTACTGAAAAAGTTTCATTTTCATCGTGTGTGTGTTTATTAATGTTTATATTTTGTTTCGATCACTTCTTTACAAATTCCTCAACGTTGAGGGAAAAAGTGGGAATTTGAGACAGCGTTACCAACTTCTACAGCGCAAAATTCTCAGCTTTTACAAAATTTCGAATATCTCGGTAAGTACTTGACTTATCGACTTCAAATAAACGTGAGAATGCTTCTTATGACATAACAAATTGTCCTATAAATTTTAAACCGTAATGTACTTATGGCCTTTTTCGAGTTATTGCACAATATACAAGCTCGACTTTTGTCTTTTCTGTTATGTCAACACTGTTTAACGAACTCATCTAAACTTGGTGTCAATTTAAACCGTTCTGGCCAATATTTAAATTATTGTGCAGAACTAGTGTGTACCTCACTCCCTGTGTGTGCAAAAGGCGTTTAAATGTGACACATATTTAACGTTACTTCTCGAGAAATTTGCAACACTGACCTGCGGGCAGCATATCTTTCGCCTTCCTTTTTAATGTTGAATTCAATTATGAAATACAATTCAGGTCGTGCATTTAAAAAATCACAACTTTATAATGGGTTGGCAACACTGTTCATCCGGTGATGTCAAATAATATGTCTACCAATGTGCCCCTTTGTATAGTTGCTTCGTGCAAAGTTTCGCTTCTCTCTCTCTTTTGGTTTCTCCGTCATCAAGGTTTGACATTACAAATGACGCACCAATTCTATATATATATATATATATATATATATATATATATATATATATCCTATACGTATATGTATACGAAATGTGCAACTTGAAGATATTTGTTTTAAATAACGATGGATTATATGTTCTATACTCCTTTGCTGATGATTTTCTGATAGAGGAAGATGACTTTGTAAAATATTATTTAGGTGTTAAGAATGGTTAGAATGTTGATGTACATATTAGTTTGTACACTGGGATATAATGTTGCATCCTTTTTACTTCAATAGCTATTATATTTGTATTACTAATATTCAGGATTCTCCGCTTTTTCTAAACACCCAGTATGACACATATATTAGAATGAAACATTGGGCTTACCTTTCAACCTTCCTGAAATCAGAAAATGCAAAATTTATTTGAAATTATTATAAATATTTGTTCACTACAGCCGGATGTTTAGTAACAAGCTCAATTCCGGTTTCTCTTCTTTACTTGTGTCAGCTTAGGAGCTAGATAGCCGCTTTTATAAAATTATAGTACAAATACGTTTACATGGTAAAACGTGACATACATATGCATTCAAATAAGGAAATTTCGGAATTGATGATTCTGTTATGTACCTTTTATATTTATCATAAATATCGCATTCTTGCACATTAATAAAATAGTTACTGGTATGTAAAACGTATGAAATATTTGAAATGTTCCAATTTTTGGCAATACTATTTCGTAACAATGAGATTGATATACTGGAAAATGTTGATATTTAATGATTCATCTATATTCAGCAGTATATACTTATTTTTAAGCAGGCAGATGTAAGAAAAGTAGCTTCATAAGGTTGAACTATGGATGTTTCTTCATTTTTAAGAATGTGTCTTTCTTTTATATGCAAATGAATTCAAGAATATATTATGCTGTAGTTAGCTGATATTAAGGAAGAGCAGACTAGAATAATTGACATAGTGATGCAGATTACACAGCATTAAATATTGATTAAAGCAAACATATTTGCGTCATAAAACGCTGAAGTAAACCTCATGTATTTGCTAAGCATTCCTTGTAAAATTTCTCTGTTTAAGTGTTTAGGTGTAATACCTGTTTACATGAACGAATTGTGAGATCGTTGAGGTACTAGCGTGGGTATATTTGTTCCGTGGGACAGTCTGACCATTTTTCTCCACCATTAAGGGTGCGTGACGTGAACCTCAGATGCGAGAATTATGTCCGCCGAGAAGCAGGAAATAATACCCAGAAATTACTACAAACTGTTCGTTAGGTAGCGGGAAAGAATGATCATATTTAAAATGACCAACAATATTTTACCTTGCAATATGTATACAACTACGTGTAAGTGCTAATATATACAAAATAAAAGAACCTAATAAATCATAATATTTAACCAAAGATAGAGGGAAATTATACTAATATTATAATTTCAAATATTATAAAAAGGAAGTATTTGTGATAATTATGTACAAGAAATATAAACGGCGAACATTAAAACAAGAAATAATATATAACTTCAAGCAGTAAGAATATTAAGTAAAAAGAGCTTTCATCCATATTCATGAACATACTTTCGCTTCTAAGATGCATTTCAAGCCAACAAGTTACCGAATATCACAAAGTCGTCTACAAGTGTCACAGACAGTATTTCATAAAAATATGTTTAATATAAACACAAAAATCACATGGTAACACATTATATTACTTTTAAGTGAGGATTATAACATACGTTACACAATCACATGCAGGATTGTTATGCAAAAGACTTGAGCATGAAACAGAAATATACAACTAAAATACTTAACTGTAACAATGTTAAATGTTTTCTTTTATAATGAAGCGGGCAAACTTTGTTGTATCCGGGAGTTGGGGACAAGAGAACTGTAGATAAGTACATTTATGTGTTAGACACATTTTAAATTCATCTGTTAAAGAAAAACAAGAAAAAACAAAAATATTATATTTATTATCAAGAGTTTCAAATTACACCCGTTGCAATATCATGAACATTCAAATGTAGGTGACCTCTACAGTAGTAGAATCATAAGCACAGAAATGGAACAGCGAACATCGAAAGTACTTCAGTGTGAAACACTGCGATTATTGTATAATAGATTCCGAACTAAAACGAACGAATTTCAAAGAAGTTAAAAATTTGACTTATTTCAAAGTCTTTAAAGTGCCCAAAATTTCCTTTCCTATTCCATTATAATAGATGTGAAAATTATAATTCCCATTAGAGAATTTGCTATTCCAAACCTTTCAGTAGATATGATAAAATTGATACAAATTGCAAAACTTCTTAATAATTCACTTTTTTAGAAACTAATATTAGGCCTCATTAATTACTGGTATGATATTAAAATACAGTCAAGTAAGTAAAAACGTGTTTGGAAAGGTTTATACAAAGGCATCAACTTATGCATCCTGCAACATTTTATTATTTTTCATATCCCCAAATGATTTTAATATCAAACTACTTTCAAATTAGATATATGCGTCTATTCAAACCCATTCACGTAATTCTTGAGTAAGAAATAAAGTATTTGTTTAATTAATTAAAATTTTGGGGCCCGCGCTGGCTCAGTGATATACGAGGATTCGGGTTGGAAGAAAATTATAGTAAGCCCCGCACTATGGCTCGCTGAGTCAGCAAAAATTATTGTGACGTCATAAGCCAAAGGTATATAATCTTGCCCCGGGGTCAATGACCGAGAGGTATTTAGAATCCCCCCATGCATATTTTGGGAGGAGTACCTTGCCCCACACCTAAATTCTGGCAGGGATACCTTGGCCCTCTTAAATTTTGAAAATTGCCAAATCTAAACATTCGGTGTGGTAGCCTAGGACAACGTATATACATCTATCAGTATTGGGGGTATATCTTGTTCCCTTTCACGGGCAAAATATTATCCAAAAATGTGAAATTTCGGGGTTTATGACTTAATTTATCCCCTTTGATGAGCTTTAATTACGTTAAATGTTTATATAGGCGTATAAGGGTCCATGCCCTTTTATAAGACATCGGCATATTTATGCACCCCATTAAATTTTTAGGAGGTGTACTTTGGCCCACCCCTTCAGTGTTGGAAATTATCCAGTATGGTATTATAGTATAGGACCCTAGTATAGATCACCATTAATTTGGGTGGTCCACCTAGTTCCCTTTTAGGAGTACAAAATTGCCAAAAAATAAAAGTAGGAAATACGTTGTACCACGTGTTAGATTTGACCCATTTTATCCCCTTTGATGATGTCCTATTACCTTACATGTTTATATGGGCGTATACAGGGGTCCATTCCCTTTCATAAGACATGAGTATATTGATGCACCCATTAAATTTTTGGGAGGGGTGCATTGACTCACCCCTTAAATTTTAAAAATTGCCCGATTTGAGCATTCGGTATCATAGTACAGGACCTCAGTATGTATTACGATAAATTTGGATGGTCCACCTCGTTCCCTTTCATGTTAATAAAATTGCCAAATTAGAACATAAGCGATATGTTGCACCACGTGTTTGATTTTTGGATCAATCGATTAACTTTGATGAGTTCTTTTTACATTATATGGTTATATGGTCATGTATAGGCCAAATTTTATTACAAACAAGTGTTCGGTTATTGACTCAATTTATACTCTTCGATAAGGTTATATGGGATAAACAGGAATCCCCTTTCAATTTGCTGGACCCTTACGGTGTCAAATGCTAGTACGGTCACGTGATCAATGATTTGGTTTTGATGTGCGAGTTTTTGATACGACGACGAGTCCGTGTTCAATGTTCTCTGTGAGTTAGGTGGACATTTTGAACAAGATTCGTGGCATTTGAAAATGTTTTCAACTTTCAAACTAAAAAATTGAAAACAAAATTTTCAAAGAAAACTGAAACAAAAGTATTAAGCAAAAAGTTTCAAACTAAAAAATAATTGAAACAAGAAATTTTTTAAACTAAATATTTCAAGCAAAATTTCGAACAAAAAATTTCGAAACTAAAAATTTTAAACAGAAACAATTTCAAAACAAAGGAAACTGGAAAGGAAAACTTTCAAAAAAAATTCATACTATAGAATTTTAGAAACAAAATTGTGTAAACGAAATATTTTTCAAATTAAAATTTTGAAACAATTTTCAAACCAAAAATTTCAACTAAAATAATTTCACGTTTCCCGGTTAACCGTCAAATTTTACCCGGTTGTTAACTATTCTATTAACAAATTAACTGTTTTCAACTATTCGATTAACAAATAAACGATTTTCAACTATTAAATAAACATATAATCCGTTTTCCGTTTCTCGCTTTTATTTACCAGTGAGTGCAGGAATTTACAAACTAAAATAAAAAATTTGGAATGGCTTTAAATACGCATCATATTTGAAACAATGTGATAGTGTTCATCATGGATACAGAGTGGAATCATCAATTTACATGTATTCTCGCAGGACCTATTGGATGTGGAGAAACGTATTTTGTGAGGCGATTACTGTTACATCTCCCAACCATGATCAATACAAAATTTCGCAAGATATACTGGTATTATGCAGAATTGCAAGACGTGTATGCAACAATGCCGGTTCTGGTAGAATTTTAAGAAGAACTTCCACGAATGAAAGATTTTCAGCCTCCAGTTGGACCACATTTGATTATTATTGATGACCATATACGAGAAGTGAATAGTGATATTCTTGATATATTCACGAAAGGATAACATCATCGAAATAGTGGTGTGATTTTTATATCACTAAATGTATTTAATCAAAGTATGAGATTAAATTGTTCGTATTTGGTGTTGTTAAAAAACCCATGTAACAAGTCACAAATCAAGCATGTGAGTTATCAAACCATGCCTGAGCATCCACTGTTTCTACAAGGAAGCTACGCATACACAACAAAAAATCCACATGGCTGTTTACTGATTGATTTTAAACATGATACACCCGACGAAATGCGATTTCGTACAAATATCTTTCCCGACGATTTGCATCATTACGTTTACGCACGAACAAAGCATGTTTAAATTATCGTGCATGTCTAAAGAATGACTTAGTCTGTCAAGATATCTCCTATAGTGAAACACGCTGATCTGCTACGTGCTCTGCACAAAGCTAAGCCAAGATTGCGTCAAGCTATTATTGCCAATCCAGACGCTTCATTATTCATATCATTTGTGAATGTTGTTATAATGTCTTAAAAGGCAATGTTCCGCTGACAAGTGCGCAGAAGCAAGATTAAAGCGTTAAAAAACAGTCTCCGCTATCTCGTGGAGAACACAAAATCATTGGATAAAAGAAAGAAACATTTAGGCGTACAACAAGGTGAATTCTGCACTACTTGCACCTATTGTAGGAAGTGTGTTATCCAGTATTTTGTTTAAAGAATAAACATCATGGAACATAACAAGATGGTTTTATTGCCACCAGAAATGCTTCAACGAATGCATGCATCATCATTCCCAGTGATTGAAAATCGAGAATCTAATCTCGATCGTGAAATGCAATATATATTGAATACATCGTATCCAAGTGATGAGGAAAAAAATAATCAGTACAATGGATTATTACAGAAATATCTTTATGTTATACGTAAACAAGAAGAACCAATACAACTTATAATTACATCAATGAAACCTAATGGTGACTTTCCGTTTGTTGACGATAGCACGAAGGAAGAAATTTTAGCCCCAATACGACAAATGTTACGTAAGAAAGCAGAATTACTATTCCGTCGTTTAAAACAAGATGAAGCAATTACGTGCGATCACAAAGGAACAGTGCACACCAACGATAATAAACTACATGGATCGAATATTGTAGATTTAATGTGTGATGTGACGACCGAGGAAACGTACTAATCTTCAAAGCTGGGAATTGTTTTGCAACTACCTTGAATCGTCAAACACACATCAAGAATTGATTGGTAATCCACGAAGATTAAACTGTGTTGTCAACCATAATAATACAACAGCATCTGAAGGATCTGCACCACCGAAACCTGCACCTGAATTATTATCTTCCGGAAAAGAAGAAGAAGAAGAAGATGATGATGATGTTGTTTTAGAAGTATACAAAAAGAAAACGTATAATTCCAAAACGGTCAACGTACAAACCATGAATAAAAGTTGAAATCCATTTACTATAATCCAGCACATCCTGCATCGTTTCCTACTGCAAAGAAATTATGGCAAGTCACAGGAAAATCTATACCTCTAGCCAAAATAAAACTTTGGTTAAACAAACAACCTACCTACACGTAACATCGTCCTGTACGTCGTCTCTTCCGTAGAGATTTTTATTTTGTCAACAATATTAATGATCAATAGGAATGAGAAATAAATGATTTACAATCACTTCAAATCTATAATGACAATTAAGTTTATATTCTTACAGGGATTGATGTGTTCAGTCGGTACGGATGGGCTTTACCACTAAAATCAAAAATTGCCGAGGAAATAGTGAATGCATTTGAAATGATTTTCCAGAACAGGAAACCATTTGTAGTACGTATTGTTCAAGAAACTGAATTTACCAACAAGACAGTACAAAAGTTTCTCAGGAAACACAACGTGCAACATGTTACAACAAAGGATCCTGATATTAAAGCTAGCATCGCAGAATGATTTAGTCAGACATTGAAACATCGTATGTGGAAATACTTTACCAAATATCAAACTTACAATTACATCAAATTGTTGCCTTTACTTGTAAAAGCATACAATAAAAGTCGACGCTCTAGTATAAAAATGGGACCTTCAAACGCTTCTCAGGACAATTTACTGGAGGTGTGGCCTAACTGATACGTCAAAAGACTACAACGTTCAAAACAATATACGGATTTATCTGTTTGTGATACTGTTCGTATTAGTAAAACAAAACGTATCTTTCACAAGTGTTACCTCGAGAACTGGACTAGGGAAATATTTAGAGTAAAAGCCGTTGTACCAAAAAACCCACCACTGTATTGACTAGAGGATTTAAATCATCAACTCATCGATTGTGTTTTCTACAGACAAGAATTACAAGCAGTACCGCTCCCTTCGACGTTCCTTATCGATAAAATATTACGTACAAGAACAAAAGGTCGCAGAAAGGATTATCGCATCCACTGCAAAGTATATCCTACCTCATTAAATCCGTGAATTCCTACAACTTCATTGAAGAAGAAGAAGAATGGAACCTGATCAAGATTTTTACCTTACACTTCCCATTGATAGTTCCATGGATTATTTTCCAGAAAATACGTTGACTTCATATATTACGAAATTACAACGACTTGTAGAGTTTCGCGAGAAATGGGATGTGGCAATTGTAGAGATTCATTACCCACATTCTTTACTGACAATTAACAGTCAAACAATAAAATATATTACAAATCATCAAGTAACAATGATCAGTAGCCGTGGAAGATTGTAACGATTTCTGTACGCTATTATAACAATATACGGGATCTTATTCATGCAATTAATACACAGAATAAAGAAACCAATTTATTTATATCTCATGATGCAACTAAAAATCTATGCCTCATAAGATACCCCAATAAGGAAATAAATATTTCTGTACAATTCTCAGTTTAATGCTTGGATTTAAACCGAAAAGTGATTTAGTACATATGCAAAAGGGACAATATACGCAGGATGTACGATGAGGTTTACCATCACAAATGTACGTCTACTGTTATATTATTGAATCTGTCATTGTTGGAGATACAATGGTATCCTTGCTAAGAATTGTCGACATGGATTCTGTGAATCATATTTTTCGAAGTCATGTAGTAAAAATCTTTAATCCTGCACATTATGTTCCGGTCGAAAAAATGAATTTTGAGCAAATACAAATCGTTATAAATGATAGCACAAGTCATCGTATGCCATTCACCTTTGTAAAGGTGTGTACAAAACTACATTTCCGTCGTCGTCGTTATGACTGATCCGTATTTCAATACTACCCAAAACAAGCGTTATTCTTTATCGGCAACGTCTATGTGGGAAGTCCTTATTAACCAGGATATGGCATTGTAAGTTTCCTTGGTGGCTTATTTCGTTCAGTGTTACCACTTGTGAAACAAGGAGCTAAAACTGTGGGATAAGAATTTGTAAAATCAGGTGCAAATACGACTAATGGTGTTGCAATCTCGTTTCAACCGCTGGAAGAATCGTTTCAACAACGTATGCAAGAGGCAAAATCTAATTTACAAGAAAAACTTTAAAATTAGTTGAAAACTATACTGGGGAGGGATGTAAACGTAAATGGGACGACTGCTCTCAGTTAGAGGTTGACCTTCCAACGAACTCTAATATTATCAGCCCTACGAAGAGACGTAAATTATCACATAAGAAGAAAAAAGTTCCTTCGCATCGTCACCAGATATGTTTGATCAATTCAACGATGGCTGTCTTGCAACAACAATCCTTTGAAAGTGTAGAAAGTGAATTGGATATTTTTTCAATGTTACCCACGCAAACCAGTGTTCTGGACAATCGTATTATTGGCTACAAACCAAATAGTTCAATACCTGAAAATTCACCAATAGAATTGGTAGTGAGTGGTAGCAGTGACGAATGTATTGATTTGGCACAAACGTTATTGTACATCCAAGCACAAATTGTGAGATCAGATGGTTCCTCCTTCACCGATACGTATAAAGCAATTGCACCTCTCAATGATTTTCTAAATGCCATTCTCAGTGAAGTACAAAACTGCTTGAACAATAAACTGATTTCATTTCTGTCTTATAATCATCCATATCGTTCGTACCTGGAAAAACTGCTCAATTATAGTGATGGAGCTAAAAATACACATTTACAAACAGCAATGTGGTTTCAAGATACGGCTGGTCATATGAACGCAATCACCAGCGAGGAGACGGGATTTCAACAACGCTATGAACTGACAAAACAAAGTATGAAATTCGATATGATTAGACATATTCATTGTGACATTTTTAATCAAAAAAAATATTTAATTTATGGAGCGGAATTACGTACGAAACTTATTCCTTAAAAACCAAACTTTGTCTGATGACCAGTGAAAGTGGTATCAATGCAAAAATCAATATTCTAGATGCATTGTTGTAAGTGAAAAAAGTCAGCATTAGCCCGAGTGTCAAATTGGCACACAATAAAATTTTAAATTCTACACCGGCAAAGTATTCTCTCACAAGGATTCAAATGAAATCATTTACCATCTCGAAGGATATACAATCCAAAACTATTGACAACCTGTTTATGGGAAGTTTTCCAAATCGTATTATTGTAGGATTTACATCGAATGAAGCATCATGGAACTATTATCAGCAATCCATTTGAATTGCAACATCTAAACATTAATTTCTTTACATTGTACGTGGATGGAAAACCTTTACCTTCAAGACTATTGCAACCCAGCTTTGAAGAGAATCTATATTTCATCGTACCACACATTTTTCTCAGGCTCTGGCATACATTTCGCCAATACTGGAAATCGAATTTCAATACCCGAATGCAAGAATTGATATACACTGTTTGTATTTGACCTAACTCCCGATTCTTCTGCTGGAGATTGTCACTATTGGAATTCAAAAGGACATGGTTCATTTCTAGGAGAAATTAGCAGCACCTGCAAACTGTATTGTGTATGGTGAGTTTTCCTCACTCCTAAAGATCGACCACAAGCGCAACATTATCCTGGACTTTTAAATTACAAGAAACGTATGCGTTAAGTATCATTTCCATTCAAGATGCTGAATACATTTCAAATGGCTAGTGCTTTAAACGGAAGTCTATTATTCACAAATCATTTTACCGGATGTTGCCCTCACAGATTTCAATCATTGTAAATAAAGATCCATCCACAAAATTTGAAAACCATTGGATTGCAATTTATATTGATAATCGAGGTGGTGCAGAACGATTGATAGCTATTGCCTTTCTCCTTATGTACCACAACATGTTGCATTCTTAAAACGTCATTGTATGTATTGTAAATATCACAATAGCAAAATGCAAATCCTTGGTTCATCCTTATGTGGCTATTATGGTTATGTTTATTTGGTTGGGAAGTAAAGTCCAGTGAAAATCTCTGCGTGAAATTCAATACTTGTTTACAGCAATACCGTCGGTTAATGATCGTAGACTATTGTCATATACCTTCCAGGTAATTTTATCATATTTATCATTGACACTGCATTTAACATGTTTTGTTTTCTCATCATCGTTTTCTAATCATCTTTTTTCCACGTTCATTTTACAGAATTTACAATACGAAGTATTGCAAACCAATGCTATACTGAAAAACATGGAAACAAATCATGTCTAATGAAGAAACAGCTCAATATACAAACATTGTCAATACCTTAGTGTAAAAAGAAAGAAAAAGAAGAAACCAAAAAAAATGAATAAAATAAAAGTTATGCTTATCTATGTATTTTTATTTTTCATTCCATCAATATGGTACATACAACGTTGTCACATTCAAAGTAATGTTCTCTTGCAATATAAGACGAGAACCCTGGTCATGAATCTTGTTCAAAATTTCCACCTAACTCACAGAGTACATTGACCAGGGACCCGTCGTCGTATCAAAGACTCGCGCACCAAACTAAGTCATTGATCACGTGACCATAAGGGACTAACAAAATTGAAAGGAAATACCCGTCCATACCTTTTAGCTCTATATGATCTCATCAAAGAGGATAAATTGAGTCAAAAACCGAAAACGTGTTTGTACTAAAATTTGGCAATTTTGTACGCATGAAAGGAACGTGATGGACCACCGAGATTTATCATGATACACATTGAGGTCATGTACTATGATACCAAATGCTTAAATTGGACAATTTCCAAAATTGAAGGGGAGGGTCAATGTACCCCTCCCAAACATTTAAAGGGCTGCATCAATACACCCATGTCTTATGAAAGGGAATGGACCCCTGTATACGCCCATACAACCATATAAGGAAATAGGACTTCATCCAAGGGTATAAAATGGGTCTAAATCCAAACACGTGGTACAACGTATTTCGTAGTTTTATATTGTGGGAATTTTGTACCCCTGAAAGGGAACCAGGTGGACCAACCAAATTTATAGTGATGTACACTAGCGTCCTATACTATAATACCAAATATTTGAATTGGGCAATTTCCAACATTGAAGGGGTGAGCCAAGGTACCCCTCCCAAAATTTAAATTAGTGCATCAATATACCGATGTCTTATAAAAGGGCATGGACCCTATTATACGCCCATATAAACACTTTGCGTAATTAAACCTCATCAAGGGGGATAAATTAAGTCATAAACCACGAAATTTCGCTTTTTTGATAATTTTTAACTATGAAAGGGAACGAGGTAGCCCCCAATATTGGTAGAGGTACACACCATGGTGCTATGCTACCACACCTAATTTTTAGATTTGACAATTTCCAAAATTTTATGGGGATTGTCCTCTACCAAACTATAGGGAGTGGGGCAAAGTACGCCTGCCAAAATTTGCAGGGGGCGGTCCTAAGTACCCTTTGGTTATTGGCCCCGGCCTAAGGTCATTTACCTTTGACCTATGACGACACAAAAATATTTTGCTAACTCAGCTGGACATAGTGCGGCCACTACTACTGACTTTGTGAGTTTACCTATCCTCGATGTTTCTGTGTTCATGTTCCTGTCGTTCTAGGAGAGTGAAAAAGCCAGTTAAACGAGAAAAGCAGGTAAATGTAGTAATAAGTAGTTCAAGTAAGTTACTGAGACACGTTCGCTGAGTCAGTTAAGTCTTTAGAAAAAATGTGGTAAAGAGTTCAGGTCAGTTGTTTGGAGTCTCTCTTTCTATCAAAGTTCACACCAAGTGACGTTTGTGGTGGACAAATACGATATGCTTGGGTTTTCTCGGGGTTATACCGTTTGCTCTTCAGCTTAGGCGGCATATCCGTGGGAGTGAAACTAAATATTACACTTCATTTTCATTTTTTCAAATTAAAATTTCCCTTCCTTGGAAATTTAATTTTACTATTTCCTTATATATTATATGATTGGAGTACTATTTGATAATAAAGTATTTCGAGTATATAGACAACTGCTTAACTCCTTGAGCAGGTAATGGGTATCGCTCTGAAGGCAAATGCAGAATATGAGAATTAAATCTGTCATATTTGAAGTTTGACATGGTGAAGAGGAAAAAAATTGAATCAAAGGTTTAAGAACAACTACAGTTATTAGTGCAAGCTCTGCCAATGATCATTCATATATATAATCATAAAAGAAACAAGAAAGATTTCTGAAACAAAGAAAAATAACGTGCAAAATTCTAAGTGGACGCAAATAAACCTATTTTAAACAAACTAAAGGCAAATAATTTATCGCGTAGGGATTGTTGTTCAGTGGTGAATTTGCTCGACCAGTAATTAAGTGGTTTTAGGATCAGAATAACGACGTAGCCTATATATGTTTTAGATTTTTAATGGCGATTGAATTTGGATGACACACGCTTTATTATGTTCAGATATTCGAATATTGAGACGTGTTTGTACTTAACCTATCAAATGTTCAGGGAATAATAATAATAATAATAATAATAATAATAATAGTTATGAGCTTATCACTGCTATGGACATTCTATAACGAGCAGAAATGTCAAATTTGGCACGAATATTGCGGTTTTGTTTAGTGGTGCCCACGAGAAGAGTAATCCCTCATCTCGTTTTTAAAACAAAAAGGAGAGACGAGAATTAAGTTTTTACATTCGAAACGGGACAAGGGTAACTCAAATTATCGTCTCAGTTTGGGGATGAGGATCGAGACGAGAAAAAGTATCTTACACATTTCTGGTCTTATCTCGATTCTGGAAATAGTTTATTTCCATTCATTAATTAACAACAGCTTTTTTGGAATGAATCTTACACGGTATTTTATTACTTGTATATCGGTGTTAATCGAATTATGGTCTATGTAGGTATTTTTCTAGTAAGGCATTTATAATTATTTCTGCATATCTGGAAAATTAGATCATTATATTCCTTACTTTTCAATGATATTCAGTTATTTTTAATACAGTTACTTCTCTGTAAAACGCACAGTGGAATAATTTCTACATGAAACTTTAGTGGAACACTTCCGTTTAATATTTGGGTAGTTGCAGTGAATTGTAAAAGTGTATCTAAAAAGGTACGGAGACGCATAACCTCAAGCCATCCCCCGTGCCTATCTTTGCCATTTGTAATTTTTAGGAACGTGGTCACATCTTAGATATTATTTGGATGGGTGGAGGATTTCCACCCGCGATCCCTCAGTTTTCCGCCTAGTTGCAGAGATGTAGCCAGAGGTAGGTCCTGGTGGTCCGGACCCTTTCCCGAAATCCCAACTTTTCTGTAAGTTGTGCTTAATTTTAGAGCAATTTTAAAAAATTGATTTGCATTATTATTATTATTATTATTATTATTATTATTATTATTATTATTATTATTATTATTACCGTAGTTATATGAATTTAATGATTCTCCGTGTTTCAAAAAGGTAAGTGTTCCTTTATGGTTGTTTCAGTAGTAGATCTCTATCTGAAACAAACGCAGCTCCCGCACAGTGGGCTTTGTTGGGACGAATACCCTGTGCGTGGAAGTTCTCGAATTATTTTGTTTCGAAGGTGTTATTTTTCGCACCTTCTTCATTACTTTCATTCTCATCACCACCGTCTCCTTGAGCGTATTTTGCATGTAGAACTTAAATATTTCATTTCGTTTTCCTTTATAGATGTTTTTAGCTCAAAATGTCAGTAAAATGAAAGTGACATTGTAAAAAGATAAAAGCATTTGCAATGAGTATTAATATCCTTGCCTTCGTAGATCTGTTTTTTTTCTTTGGAGTATGGGTGATAGAAGTTCTCTTTTTAGCACAATAGTTTGTTAAGTACGTATATATAATACGTATAACACGTACCACGAATTTCTAAAAAAAAACGTGGTCCATGGTCAATAACCTAGACACTAAACCAAAAGTTCTTCGATAGGAACCAGAGTGTAGGTATTGGCTTTTAACTTCACAATGTTTGTTAACGATTTCACGGCGTGACACAGGCTTTATTATCCTGAGATACTTGATTATTTAGGTGCTTTAATATTTGAATTAGTCTTCAGTAATAAAAATAATTGTAATCGATATCTCCTAAAGGATTCAAATTTATGAACTCATCATAACTTAGATCATACCATTACAAACAGAAACCTGATATTTGGCAAGAATATGTGTTTTAGTTTAGTGTTGCCCACGAAAAGAAGAATTTCATATCCCTTACCTCAAGCATAACAAACTCGAGATGAAAATTAACATTTTAAATTCTAGACTGGACGAGGCTAACTAAAATTTTTGTCTTGCATTTTATATGAGAATTGAGACGAGACGAAAAGTGTCGTAAGAATTTATAATCTCATGTCAATTCTGGTAATAATGTATATCAATTCTGTTATTAATAATCTCTCTCTAAACTCAATCTTATATACACTTTCGTTATTTGTATTTCGGATGTGATTGCATGATGGCCTATGTAGTTATTTGTATAGTAGCGTATTCTTCACTATTTTTATTTTAGAACTGTTTCTGCATATTCTAGAAATTACTTCAACATACGTCTTACTTTTCAATGACATTCAGTTATTTCTATTGCGGTTACTTTTCCTTGAAATGTAGACACTGAAACATAAAGGCGCTGTTCCATAAAATTTAGACACAAGTCCATAAAATTTTTAAAAATCCAACTTCGGGTATCTTCGGAAAACAGTTAACAAAAGATGCTACTTGGAACCTCCAATTAGTCCTTAGAAGTGAGACAAAATCTACTGACGTGTTTTCTTCTTTTAAATATAAGAAGACCGGTTGGAATGGTATTAAGTGTCTTTATAAGAAATATTGTTTCAAATACTGAGTGATACAATATTTCGAAACTATGCATTCATTTGCCGTGTTGTCATTTTGATTTCTATACGAAAAATAAATATGCATGTTAAAGAATATTTAAATTGAAAGAAAAGATAGTTAACGTAATTCTCTCATATATGGATAGTAAAATAAAAGACAAAGGATATAAAACATCACTTGCAATGGATATGTATGATATTGTTTTGCGAACTCAGTTATACTTCGTTAGAAGGATTTTCCTAAGAGTGGACATGTTTTCTCACTGCTGAGGAGCATCTGGTTAACCGTGAAAGTGTGTTTACGTGTTTGCGTGCTGTACAAATCTAACGCGTTTGCTTGTGTAGTACCTATCCAAATGAAACTGCGGAGTGGTAAAGTGTAGCATTATATTTTGCATGTTCTTCCTGAGGTAGCTACAAGTATATATAATGTTTGACGAAGTCAGGTCTAAATTTCTTGCTTCTGAGTTTTGTGAAAATGGAAAAGAATTTAAGATAAAAAACAGTCATATTTGCATTTGATATGTAGACGAGTGAAAATATTCCTAGCCCTTATGCAACATATAAATGACTGTCTGATACAACACAACTCAATGCTGATCAGGAATATTACAGATCATTTCTAAATGTTCTTTTGAACAAATCTTGTCCTCAGTACCTCAGTCTGTCAATTTTCAAGTTTCGAATGCTACTGAAAATAATATGAAAGTGAAGGTAGTCAATCCTTCAATGGAAATGGAAAATATGTCATGATATTACGCACGTATGGTGTAATCAAAACAGTCTCTAATGAACAGTGGTCCGACAAATTTGGATATAAAGTAAATAATGGCAATCGAATTGTAAAAAGAAAATAAAATAAAAGAATAAATTTTATCTCGTCTTGTCATAAGTGGATACCGCGCCTCGATTATCTCCTTGCGAGAAACTCCCTATGTGTTTTATGAGTTGGAGGATCAGTTGAGAACGTAGTTAACAGATGCTCTTTAAACAGAACGTTGTGTTCTTCTTTCTACTCCTGGCTTTTATTCTATCTTTCCTTCTATAGCGGTATGGAAAAGACAATTCCTTTGCAAGATTTGAAAAACGCAATTTGCCTTTGTATGAAGGATGGTGGCTAGAAGGGTCCTCTTCTCTCCTATCTGTTTTAAACGACTTCATATATTACTATTTCTATACATTCTATCCCCCTTCTCCTATCTTATGTTCCAGCCGCCTGTTCCGTATGCCTGCAATTATCTTTCGAATTTTCAAAATAAGGCTAATTTTTCTGTGATCACTGCACTTGAATGCGTCCTTTACCTTCTGCAATGCAACCATTCTAATATCAGGAAAATAGTTTGGTTATTCTCCACTCAGATAGATCTTGTTAATAAGTGAACTGAGTATTTTCATTGCACGTTCTCCTAATCCCTTGAGCAAATCTGTTGGTAGGTGTTCGTCTCTAGTGGCCTTCCTCCTTCGCATTTCCTTGCTGGTTTGTACTACATCTCTCTTCATCATCCACCTCTTCCTCTGGTTCGGTCGCAATATATTTGTGACAGTTCTTCTGGTCATACAGCTTTTTTATGTTTTCCTCCGAAACTCTAAGACTTCTTTGATGTTCAGTGACTGCTGAAATGGTTTACCTTTGATTTCAAATGTGCACATCCATTGTGCATTCTGATTCATCAGATCATATTTGCCGCCACATTGAAGTTCTAATATTTCTTCACATCTTCAAAGGTACATTTCTTTGGTCCTGTAAGTTTCTCTTCTCAATTCATTATTCAGCCTCCGTATTCTTTGATGTCAATGCTTTACGCTATTCTGCTTTCTTTCGTCTTCTTAATCTTTGCTTCAGTTACCCATGATATTCTCCCTGTTCTTTCCATCTTGACAATGTTGTTGTGGAGTGTGTCGAGTACAATCTGTTTAACTTTTCCCTGAATATTTTCTACATTGTCTACCACATAACATTTCATACTGAAATTTTTCATCAATCTCTTCTTTCACATCACTGTCCATAACTCTTAGCCGATTTAAGTTCCATATTCTATTTCTACTCGTTGTTTACTTGATTGTCTTTAACCATTTTTGCACTGCTGCGACAAAAGATTGCGACCCGAGTCGATATTCGCTTTACATATCGTACACTATTCCTTAAAGGATGCTTCACAAGAATGTAATCGATTTTGTAGCGTTTCTTATCTCCTTTATTTTTGCATGTATACTCATTTGTTTTCTTTCCTTAAACTAAGTCTTCGTCGCCACCATATCATATTTCCTGCACAAGTCCATATGGATTTGGACCATTCATTTCTTTTACCTAGACCTAATGATCCCACCACCTTATTCGCGGCGCCTTCACCTACTAGATAGTTAAAATCTCCAGTACTATGGTGATGACCTAACCTTTTCATCCTTGTGCAATTCGTCTCTACTCTCATCATGTAGTACTTCTATTTCATTGTCATCATGGCCACCTGTTGGCATCTATGCTTGTAGTACCACAATATTCACTGTTTGCACTTAGTTTTACAAATATCAAGCGGTAACTGTAGCATCCCACACTTCTTACTACTTCGTTCTTAATTGCATTGAGACACCATTGCAGACATTATCGTCACCAGAATAGAATATTGTGTAATTTTCTGATACGATCCCACCTTTTCGTGGTCCTCTCTCTTCACTTGAACTTCTATGTGTACTTTACATTTGTCAATTTCCATTCTTAAATTTCCAAGTATATCCATATGTCGTGAGGTCTCTACTTTCCATCTTCCTTATTGAAAGGAAAGTTATTATTATTACTTTCTCCTCTGATGATTCTTGAAGGCGTTGTCCCCACCAGGATATCCGAACCGGGGACTATTTTACCTTCGGAATGTTTTACCTCAGGAAGAACCATCATTAGATTTGTTCTCATATATAGTCTAGCAGCTAGGAGAGTCCTGTTGGGAGTTTGAGAGCCAGAAGGTTTGTTTGTTTTACCGAGTTCTACTATCTTTAGTGTTTTAAAAAAAATTGGTCACATGTTCTGAATCATGGTCATTATTGCTCAATGGCCGCCATCTTGAATATTCCTTTCGTATTCACTACCTTTTTCTTAAATACATCTACCTCAAGCTGTAATTGTCGCAAAGTTATCAGTTATACCTCGTTCGATTTGCAATAGTATAGGCTTTTAGGTGACGTTATTCACTTGTCGGTAATACACACAAGAGGGAAGTAAAGGAGGGAAATTTGGAAAAATTCCCTCAAAAATTTCCCTTTTACCGATTTTTTGCTATTGTTATATGGCAACGCTGGGTTCTAGACGAGAAAGAAAATTTACATACATTTCCTGTAATGTGATAAATATATGCTGAAAGTTTTGTCTTGATTGGTTCACTAGCAGAGGAGTAATAAAATATTTTGTATTTTATGATTTTGGTCGCTCTAACAATCTTTGGATTTAATGAAAGTACTTTTGTCACATAGAAAGACCTCCAGCTCAGACTGTAATTGCCGTAGAGGAACAAATAATATTTTGTTTTATAATTTGTTTGATTAGAGTAAAAAATGGTGTGGATTAATCTAACATATGTGCCATTATAACTTATGACAAGGAAGTATAAAGGAAATAAATATAAAATTCGCACGAAATATTTTCCTTTAATGATGTGGAAACACTAAAAGATAGAAGTGGAACTACTAGAAATTCACTAAACATTAATACCCAATATTTAATTCACAAGTGAAGACAGATTTTTTAAAAATCGTAACATTTCATATTTCGTAATTAAGAAATGTGTTCCAAATTTGATATCAAGTGATATTTTCAAACAGCAATTTATCATTATTCTTATATAACAGTCCACAAATGTCTGATAAACTGACACTTTCATTCCACGTTTACACACATATTCTTCACTTTACATTTACAGAATGGACAACACGATATTTGTTTCACTCTGCAAGGACAAACATTAACTTTATCACATGTCTTGCACATACAAGGAGAGACAAATTCAGGAGGTCTGAAATATCCAGTCGTTATTATTGGCTTAAGATATCCTGCTTCTTCTATGTAACCATACTCTAGTGGATTCAGTGGTTGGGCTTCATCCAACACAGTCATCCATATGTAGCACTGAAGATATGCACGCTGTATATGAAAGACTATCGTTGATGATGATAGACATAGTTGAGAAAAGTTGATAGCTTTTTCTTTGTGGTATTGTTCAAATCGTTCAAATCGATGAACCAAGTACTTTTGCGATAAAAAGCTCAGCATTCTGTATCATTCTTCCATCCAAGGGAGCAGCCCCAAAATTGTTCAACAGGGTTCCTGATGTCATTACTGTTTTAAGTGCCATAAGTTTTGTCCCAATCTTACTTGTGGTATCGCAACCAGTTAAACTGTGCACAGCAGGAAGAACATATAAAAGTGTGTCGTCCATGTTCTCCGTCATTTTGAGAAGTGGTATGTACCTCATAGATGGTCGTGTGTCTTTGACAACCCACAGTTCTTTCAGGCCACATTTTTTATAACTCTATTTGAAATGATATAGTGCGGAAATCATAACATATGTATCTACTGAAGCAATCATAACTCTTTCAATGGAATCGGTTTCGACCATGTGTTGGATGTGTTTCATGATTCTATTATCAGCTTCCTCACATTCACAGTGAAGATCTGGTACCAAACTAACAGATCCTTCGGTTAATTTCAGGCATAGCTTTGGGTTATGTTTGTGACCTGCTCCCAAATACAAAGATTTTATAGAATTTCCTTGATGACAATCCACTCAATGAAGAGTTCTTGCAAACGTGCTTTGTTCTGGCTTGAAGCCCAAAAAGTATCCATGTTGACAGAAAGAGGTGCATTTGGGTTACTAGGAATCACATCAATAAGATCAACATTTTTTTGTCGCCTCAGTCGCTCCCAGTTTTTGATACTTTTATCTTGATACAATTCAAACACTATGTCAGTGCGCAAACAACCTTCGGAGAGTTTTAAAATTTTTTTCCACAAATAGTCAAAGTAGTCTCCAAACGTTTTACACATAATTCGTTTGACATAGACTTTTCGCGCGTACACCATAAAGTCAATCACCATTGCTGCTCTCGTTTCCTGCGTTGGTAGATAACTAACTACATTATTCTTATTTAAAAAGTGTTTTTCAAGTTCTTTGCTGAGTTGTGCTTTATCTGCTTTCTTTAAGAACCCATCATCTGTTAGATAATACGATGTAAATGTAAGATCGTATTTTAGTACTGTCTCAATATCGAAATTTCTTGAACATGCTATTTCTATGAACCGAATAGCATTATTTGTTTCTTGGAGTGCCGTCTCGGTTGCAGATATGTGTTTCTTTGTCTCTGGAAATTGTTTATGTATGGGATCTAGAATACCTTTGGATTTTTCAATGAGCCTTTCTTGAACGAAGTTTTGTAGCTAGTATAGAGAGTTAGTACTCAGCTATTACTTGATCAATTTTTGTTCCACTTATAATGTTAGAAATTCCACGACTTTCGACTTTCGAAAAGGGATTTCCTCTCTCAAGCACAAGAGTTATCATCTCTGAAATATTTTGCTGCTCTTGAATTGTTAAAGACTTTGAAAACTCATGATGAAGAGCATATTCATCGTCTTCATTAAGGCCACAAAACCGTCTCAAAAAGTATGTTATATTTTCTTTCTCATGTTTGATAAGATTGTGTTTTGTCACGGCTTCTTTTTTCTGGTTACTCCGATTATGCCTCCAAATCCCTTGGCTGGCTTATTGTAGTGTTGCTCTAGTGCTTGATCCAATGCAATGCTGCTAAATCTATTGTTACTATGTTGAACTGTGAAATGACCGTTCTTAAACTCATTATAGATCAGAAGATGTTCTTGTTCTAGTTTTAAGCAATCGTGGTAATATAGAGTACAACACCGTGCATAATTTGTTCTGTCAAATGAGAAGAAAAGTGGCAAACACTCTCTAAGGCTGCACACATGTAAGTCCCAGTTATTTTCTCTGTCCGCTCGCACTAATCTCGGAGAAGAGGAGCAAGTGTGGAGACAAACCGATCCCAATAAGCAAACATTTCACTCTTTTGTGCTCCACTTTCTCTAAATTTTTCAAAGTCCATTCTGATGGCACTCAGGTTTTCGATAGCATATTTAGTTTCTTTAGATAAACTTTGTTCTTCATACACAGATAACTGTATGCGTTTTACTATTGAGAACAATTCGGAATATTTAGTTATGTTAATCTGTTCCATGAACGCCTTCCACTCCAGTGTTTCCATTTCTTCACAAAGCATTCCTATTGCTCTAACTCCCCTGCTATAGTGGTTTCCTTTTAAAGTGTGTGGACCCATGGTTTCAGTCTGAACAAGCATTTCCAAAGCTCCACTGCTCTTGAGGTATAGACCAATACATGCAAGCACGACTTTCTGAAGATGAAATCCTCCAAGGCCAAAAAATATGTTGGAAAACTTTTCGGGTTGAAGAAGCTGAATTTCTTTAGTTATATGATATACGCCTTCGTCACACCACAGTGAACTCTCTTCGATATTTAACTGGTGCAAGATATCTTGGAAATTACACATTGTTGTATAAATAGAGTCATACTGAGTTGCAGGATAGGGTAATATTGGAGTATATCCCGTAATGGCCCTGTGAGAAGGATGTTCAGACAGTGCACTCGTAAAAGCGTTTCTAGAGGGAATCTCAACTTCCTGAGGGAAATCTAAATGAGGTACGTTAGGAACGAAAGTACTGTGGATACTGCACCTTGTTTTTGGCTTTGTGTAGTAAAATAGTTTTTGGGCATCTATATCTTTAGTGAGAGTTCGTGAAGTGACATCAATGCCAAACGTTCCCAGGTATCTCTCGCTAAACACACACAGAGTGTCTCGAAAGTCCCCCAATATAGGGTAATTCTGTTATTATCAGAGTTACAGCAAAATGTAAGAGGGAAAATCATCTCCAAATATGATGTTTTCAATCTAAAGTGAAGGTTCTTCTAACGAGACGTTATCACTCAGATGATGGTCTTGAAACATCGTGTCGTGCGTTCCATGCATTCCTGAAAATGTAGCTTCTTCTCTGTCGAAATTGTCCATAGCACCTCGAACAGGAATGTTGGGTTTTATTGATGGAGGTATGGAAACACGGTGTCCTTTAGCCTTAATAATAGCCCTGTTTGCTAGCATTTGATCTTGACGTAGCACATCATCATAACTGCAGCATAGCCCTTGACGGTTCAACATGGTGATGATAGTTTTGGATCTACTTAAATGGTGTATTGCTTGAGCATTAGCGACATGTAACGATGTTTTTCTAAGCCATTGTTTATTAAGAAATAGGATATCTGAAATAAGGTATCACGTCTACGCTGAGTACTTGATGATTTACAGAATGAGGGTACTAATTCGTGAAGGAGCTTTTCCCATTGCTTTGGCCCTGACTGTTCATAATCTAATTCAGATTTTTGCAGGTCAACTGTATCACCACACCATTTATTACTCTAATCAAACAAATTATAAAACGAAATATTATTTGTACCTCTACGGCAATTACAGTCTGAGCTGGAGGTCTTTCTATGTGACAAAAGTACTTTCATTAAATCCAAAAATTGTTAGAGCGACCAAAATCATAAAATACAAAATATTTTATTACTCCTCTGCTAGTGAACCAATCAAGACAAAACTTTCAGCATATATTTATCACATTACAGGAAATGTATGTAAATTTTCTTTCTCGTCTAGAACCCAGCGTTGCCATATAACAATAGCAAAAAATCGGTAAAAGGGAAATTTTTGAGGGAATTTTTCCAAATTTCCCTCCTTTACTTCCCTCTTGTGTGTATTACCGACAAGTGAATAACGTCATCTAAAAGCCTATACTATTGCAAATCGAACGAGGTATAACTGATACCTTTGCGACAATTACAGTTTGAGGTAGATGTATTTAAGAAAAATGTAGTGAATACGAAAGGAATATTCAAGATGGCGGCCATTGAGCAATAATGACCATGATTCAGAACATGTGACCAATTTTTTTTAAACACTAAAGATAGTAGAATTCGGTAAAACAAACAAACCTTCTGGCTCTCAAACTCCCAACAGGACTTTCTTAGCTGCTGGATTATATATTAACGTGGATGTACATACATATATGTATGTGTATCTGTTCCAACATAACTCTGGTATGCCCTTAAAGGAGCAGTTCGAGTTAAAAACAAGTTTGGTGCAATAGAAAGAGTAACAAAAAATAAGAGACCCGTATTTTTTATATTCTTGATAGGCCGTCTCGTTCAGCTTGTACAGCAGGGACGGCGCTAAGGGTGGGCGGGGGTGGGCAACCGCCCACCCAATGGATGGCCTCGCCCACCCATCCGCCCACCCCAACAGAACAGGGGTGTCATTAAAGGGGGACAGGAGGGGGCAATTACCCCCCGCAAGATTTTGAGGAATACATATACTTTATCGATTGTCTACTAATATACTATTGCAAACTGTGAAAGTCTTATGTTGTTGGTGTTCTTGCCCCCTCAAGCGAAGTCTGAAATGACACCCCTGCAACAGAAGAAGAAGAATAAAGGTGACCAGTGCCGGATTTCGGTTTGATGGGGCCCTAAGCTATTGAAGATAATGGGGCCAATTTATTTCTAGCATTCTTTTTCAGCGACAAAATTTCGCCTTTTCTGTTTGAATATATGCTATATGGTAATTTATGGACCTAATACATATCTATTAAGTAAATACGTTTTCGTGTATATTTCGTTAACTTAACTTACTGTTTTGAATACATTACAGAAGAACTGTAAAATTTGTAAAATTAGCGGTAGTTTAATTTGGTACCAATAAAGTCCCTTGCCGATCTTTTTGCACCAACTATGATCCACGCTCCACGCCATGCTTCTACAATATGTGGAGACCGCATCATTTCTCATTTCAAGTTGTTTCTATTCAGTTTGGTAAAGTTTGAAACGTTTCCAGGGATCCGTGTAAGTAAATACAGTCTAAATATCATCCAGGGTTGGTAATTACTCATCCAGGGTCGTGTGAGCTTTTTCCAGGTCAGGTTACTGGATTAACTCAAAATGGAACGCAACCCTCGAAGATTACATAAGGTGTAATACGACACAAATTCGCTGGAACCAGAGGCGAACTTAGAAGGTTTAAACTGGAGAAGGGGCAACTAAAACCCAGATTATGATAGATATATCGTGAGTTTACTCTAAACTTTCAAAAATATGTAAGTACTGGCTTCAATTATTTTTGTCACTCAAAAAACTGGGATCGTAGACCTCTCCGCACCTGGATCCGCCCCTGCCTTTAGTGATCCATTATCGCACTCTATAGATCACTATATGAGCTCCTCCGTGGCTAAGCGGTTAGCGTACGCACCTTTGGCGTTGGAGACCCGGGTTCGATTCCCGGTGGGAGCTCATGTGGTTTGGATTCCACGTTAATCAGTAGGTCCCGTCTCATGTAGCCTCGCTGCTGAAAGGGACGTTAAACTCAAAATCAACTCAACTCTATAGATCACTATGAAAATCAGTGCCAAGTTCTGAAAGTTATGAAAGTACTTCTGGAAACTACTTTTCATACTTACGTACAGCGAAATAAAATAGCTATAATTTCGCGATGTAAAGATTATTGCCGCTTAGGGCTGTAATTCCTTTATATTTTACTATTATTTCGCGAGCTTGTCGTTTTATGCCTTCTTCTTAAGCATCCACTGTTACCAGACTCAATTTCTTGTCGAATTCCAAATAATACAAGAAAGGGTAGCACTAGAGTTCTATCCGCATACAAGATACTGTATCACTTATGCTGTGAAGTCTTATTAAAGTAGCTAAGTGTAATGGCTGGAAAACAGGGTCCCGATTACAAATGGGGCTCTGAAACAAAATCCCCATTACAAGCGGAGCTGGGAAACGAGGGTTCCATTATAAGCGGGACTGGGCAACAGAAATCCCATTGCAGGCGCGTTGGAAAACAGGGCCCTATTACTTACTTCATGAGAGCTTAATACGTAACGGTACAGAACACCGTTGTAGTATGTGCGTTTTATCTTATTTGCTTTTTCTTATTATTTGGAAATGACATTACAGCCACTTTTTCTTTAAAATTTTTGGGGCCCCCAATAGAGCTATAGCTTGTTTAGCTTATACGCAAATCCGGCACTGAAGGTGACATCCTGTACTTCACAAGCAATAGGTATTACTTTCGATTGTAATGTAATAGGTTCTATGACTCTGTTTAACTTTGCAATGGACAATGATTTTAAGACAGATACTTGTAGTAATATAATGGATGCCAAAAGTCGTGATTAATGAATTGAAGTTTAACACACACGCACAATCGTGCTATTGAAACGCCAGTGTTTGTATGTGCTGCACTGAAAAAAAAAGTGCTTTCTAAAAAGCCAACTAAATAATGAACAGAGCTGGCCAGTATTATCTATTGTCTCATTTTGAGAAAGAGAGGAAGGACAGTAGTGCTTTGTGTCAAGGGCGCCGATCCTGGGGGCCCGGGCTCCCCCAAAGCCCATGTGCGAACCCGCATTTTATTTATGAATATACAATATTTGGCATAATTTGAATTCAATTTGTCTTAAAGTCCTCATGCATGCCTTCTGCATCTGAATGCCCCCCCCCCAAATTTACAGAGAAATCGGCGCCCTTGCTTTGTGTTGGCGCGATAGCTTCTTATAAGAGGGTTCCAACTTGCAATTGTTTACAGCAATGTACCACATGTCTTACCCGTGTGGCATTAAACAGATTTGTAAAAACCCTTATTATAGCATTGTTGAGTTGATCTCTGTTGCATTCAGAAGTCTTGGCGGTCGGTGCTTGTTCAGCTAATATGTCGAAAAAATTTAACGATTTCTTCTCAGGCTCGGTGTCTTTCTCGTGTTCAAAGAAGCGCGATTTTCAATCCGTTGATGTTAGTGATAATTCTTCTTCTTCAATGGGGAAAAAGACCAAAAATACAAATACATGTGACAACCAGCATTCGCAATTTGAAGTGTTCGATTTCGAGGAAAGTGAAAATGAACTAGATGTTGGAGAGAGCGAAGACGACAGCATTGCTTCTGAAGTTACTCATTTATATTTTTTGCCTCTTGCTTTCTTGTAATAAATACTTCAAAGATAAAAATGTTTGCAGCAGCCTATTTTATCCTTGTTTTACTTTACCTACTTATTGTGTATTTTATGTTATTAACGAAAAGTAGAGTATTATCTGTTAGTCTGCATTGTTTGAATCTTCTTTTATTTCTATGCATGCATGTGCATTCTTGGAGAGAGAGGAGTTAAAGCAGTCTTGAACTTCTACGACTACACAGAACACACCGTTATTATTTAAAAAGCTGAAAGTAGAGGTAGTGTGTGTGCCACGCGGAATTCGGTAGGTCGAGCATATTGCCACGAACTCCCGCAGCCCATCCTAAGTCCTGCATTTCTTCAGTCTTACCAGGTGAATGCTGGAATGGCACCTTCTATAAGGCCAACACAGATGTTCCACATCCTTGTTTCTCCCCTATTTCGGTCTGAGCCTTAGCTAACTAAAGAGTATAAAAATTGAAATTTAATTATTGTCAAAAAATGTCTACATTGCCCAGTTCTCATTTTCGTTATCCGCCCACCCAGCAACTAGGTCCGCCTCTTTCCGCCCACCCCATCAAGCGTTCCTGGCGCCGTCCCTGTTCTACAGACATTTGTTTTTGATGAATCGTAAATAGTGACGTCACTGGTGGGATACGCGAGAAGCTCAATGTGAGTCAGCAAACACTCCCTTGTACGCAGCGGATAAACCTTTAGTAGTGCATTGCATTTAAAAGATTATGTTTTGGATTTGTTAGCAGTCTTGCTCTGTTGAATTCTTGAGGGAAGGTTTTGTTAGTTGTTTTTAGTATAGCATTAGTATAAAAAAGAGTAGAGAGAGAGCAGTAATTACGTTTGTTGTGCGAAACAGTGTTTCTTCCAGACATGTTTTTAGGGTGGCACTGTCTCCCGGAGCTCTGAGAGATTCCCCCGGAGGAGACCAAACTATTACGTCTATAATGTAATAAATATAATAGTACTGTGTAAAAATTATGTGCCTCGCCGAATACTAAGTGTCCCTTTGCCCCCCCCCCCCCGGATTTTTTTTCTGAAAGAAACACTAGGGTGAAGTAGAAAACACGTGTTAGTACAGCGCGTGCTGTGTCTGTGAAGTGAAGTAGAAATGCTTAACACCTGCTGTGTTTTCGGTTGTAATTCTTGTGCAATTGAAGCTGAGGACGCAAAGTATCTTTACTTAGGTTTGTAAATCGTGAGAAATCACCAGATCGATATAAATTATGGCTCAAGAAAATGAATGGGAAAAATTGTACCAAATAAAATCACTCGTGTTCCGAAGATCTGGAAGGGCCTGCCTTCGAGAAGTCAAGTCTACTGAAAGAAAAGTTAATGTCAGTGGCGGATCTAGGCTGGGGCCGGGGGCCTAGGCCCCCCCAGTTTTTGAGTGACAACTGATTTAAGCTATTATTTAGATATTTTTCAAAGTTTTTAGTAAACTTGATATACATATCATAGTCTGGGTTCTGACTCCCCCCCTGAATTTTTTACCGTCTAGATCCACTTTTAGTTAATGCCAGAATTATTTACACGCAAACTGAGAAAGAATGCTGTTCCAAGTATATTATTGAAAGGTTTAAAATCCGAGAAATTGAACAAGCACCGATCTATGTCCAGTTACCAACGTACAAATACCGTACAAGACGCAATTGACGGTTGTAGTCAAGACGAAGCATTAGAGGGTAATAGAGACGATGTCACTCATGATTCTGAAGATACTGCTTTAGAAATAAGCTATACAATGTGAATTAGGGAGTGAAATATATCGGCTTGTAGAAGGAATCAGTGACGATGACTCTTCCTCAAGATATTGATTCATCGTTTAATTTCTCTGTATCATGTGACAATGATGAAACGGGTGATGAGAGTTGTTTCGCGGACAGCTATAAGAATAAAAGAAATTTAACCGGTGAGGTGTTTTTCGTATTCTGGCAAACTTTACAGATGTTATTTCATTTTTGCCTTATATGGTGCGCTCCTGTACATACTTGAAGCACAAAATTATAGGATCAGAGTTAAAAATTGCAACAAAACGTGAAAATGAGCATACTTTTGTTTGGGAATCGGAATGCTGAAAGAAAAGGTACTTAGGTGTTGCAGCAATCTCGTCCGCCATCTGTTTACATATTGGTTTAGATTTTTTTTGAAACGCTGAACTCATGCTTTATAGGATACGTTTTATAATATTATAAAAACGTTTGTACAGCCCACCATCAGATATCATTTTCTACATGCAGATGATATTTGTAAGTCTTTGCAATCAGTTCTGGAAAAGGAAACCGCACTTAGAACGTACCACCGCACCTCTCACAAACGAAATGCTTGGCACTGTGTAGTGTGTAAGCCTGCTCTCGCTACTTGCCCACCTATAACGTCATCACAAAATCTTTCTTCCTCTGTTACTCGCTAACGACTGAACGTATCGCGATCAAACAAACACCATTCCTTTTAGAATTTTCAACTCTACAGATGGAAATAAATTGTAAAAAATGCATTTCTAAGTCGAACTGCTCCTTTAATAATTTTAAACACATCCCTCAGAAACTTGTAAAAGTACTGCTGCATTAGCTATGCTGACTGGAAGGTGGACACACATAAACAATCCAAAAAGGATCGTTATTATTGTTGAATCCACGATTTTTGGGGTCACTTAGGTAAATCGTGCCACTTTCGATATTGCTTAACTCCTATTATGCTCCAATTAGCACTCAGGAGGTATTACGTAGTGACATAGATATATAGAAACCGACCGATATTAGTGACCAATCGTGAATTTCCAACGTCTCCAAATTAATTAGTAATAGCTGTAATGCTATTTACACAAAATTAAACTCCAGTCCTGGAAATACTCTTATTGCCCGACTGGGAAGAATTTGAGGGGTAGACTCAGAAACGATAAAACTGTATTAGTTTCGAATTGATAAGTTTGAGAATCTATTACATACTGAGTGACACTCTACATGCCATTTAAGTTAAGCCTTCATTAGCACCCTGAACAATGTTAGTGTCGAATTAATAGCCTCCGGAGTTGCCAAGTTAATCGGGAGAATTCTGATGAGCTTTCATACCTTTTCAGCACTAAAGGTTCAGGGACTGAGCCTCCACTTTCATAATTAACCTTGAAAGATGGTCTACGAGTCTGTCTCTTCACGGAAGATACATTTTCCAAAGGTGTGCATTGCAATCGCGTGGGCGTCCCACAGTAAAAGTGTACGGAAAAGTTTAAATATTTCTGTTTCACCCTTCATCCTTTCAGTTATATTCTCACTCAAAAGGAGCTACAAGCATAAAAATTGTTACCAATGAAGATATCAAACTGGTACCAATAAAGACAGAGCTGTAGTATACCAAATTATGAAAATCCCAAAATTATTGTAAATATTTATACTTTTGTAAGAATTTATGCCAACAATTGAAGGCTGGCTTGAGTACAAAATATTAACTGTATGAATTGAATGAATGAAGTCAGTGTTGTTTCCAGGATCTAGATGGTTTAATTGAAATCCCATGTTCGCTAGACATCTGGAACAATATAAAAATGAAAGACGAAGATGAAATAGGAGAGAAATTCGGTATATCATATATATATATATATATATATATATATATATATATATATATATATATAGGGAGAGGGAGAGAGAGGGGGGCAGATATCCCGGGTGTAGAATTAGGAAAATTTAGTTCTGTGAGTGAACTACAGGTTGTCACCTTATACTTCCATAAAATTCGCCAGAGTGGTTCGTCATTCTCTACCATGTATATATAAAAATCAAACATGTTTTACCTTGAAGAGACGGACAAGACGGTCGTCGTCATGTTCATTCAAAGAACTAAAAATTTTCTGATCCACTCTATATGAAAGAGGCACGCGAAATGTCTTTCTCAATTCCAGGTTCAATAATAAAGTTTTAGGCAATTTTGTTAATGTTGCACCTAGATTAGCATTACGTATAACCGTGAAAAGAAAGATAAAATACATGGATGGACCCATCAAAAACAAGACAAAAAGTGACAAAGTGAGTTTTAGTGAAGATACTTTTGCAGGAGAGAAAACTACGTAATACGAATTATAGGATATATCTTTCACATTAGAAAACGTAAAGCAAATTTATCTGTGTGTCGCTCAGTAAGAAATTCGTATATTATCTTTATTAAAAATCATTATATTTTATCGTTCATCTATTATAAAAACATTCATGACACAATATGTCAGTGAAATGCCCAAGTTAAGAAACCATATGTTAGAAATAATTTCTAATACGGTATGTAATACCTCACTCTCCAATTATAGAAGAATACCAAAACATGTGAACGAAAAAGTACGAAACGAAGTGTTAAACTGAACTCACACAATACGGCCTGATCATAAATGTAGGAATGTAGGATCACTACTATTCGAATTTTATTTTATTGTTTGGTTGATTTGATTTTACTACTGATTCTCCGACATTAATACAATTCATAATTACTTAAAGCGCTTATGGACGATCAGAGCAGGCAAAATTGAGGTTTAACATCGAAGGGCATTAGAACATTTGTTTATAGACTCCCCTAATCAGAAAAGCATAATATATTAACTATTTTTCATATACCAATTTAAAGAAACTGTGGTAATCCGACAAGATTTTTTTTGTGTCGCACATTATGTGGTTATTATTATTAGCCAATAGCGGAAGACCAACTAGATTATTTTGTATTTGTTTTGTAGGTAGTTGAATCCAGAAGTTCAATTCCTCGTCTGACAAGTGTTACTAATGTGAGCGGGAATGCGGAATAACCACAAGTGCCATTTTTATATTCCAAATGATTGTTTTAAGAATGTTTAGCGGAAGCTCATATAATATGTATATTAAACCTTTCTATTCTAGAAAAGAAATTATAAAAGAACTGTTATTATTCTTGTTTAAATCAAAATGTTATTTTATTCCAGTTTAGTTGGAAAAGATTACACAATCTAGTTCCCACCTAGCGTTTTTTTTTTAAAAATCTACAAAAGTCTATTTTATTTTGTTAAATCACAATAATATGTGAACTATAAGACGGTCATTCCATAAGTTCTGTACACAGAAAGAAATTATGCAAACAAATTATGGTAGTTTAAAAGTACACTTACAAGCCCACAATAAAATTTCCATGTTTGCCTATGACAGGTTCCCAACGTTTTGGTAAATTCTGTATTCTGGATAGAGAACATTCATTGCTGAGTTGTCTGATGACTCGGTTCACTTCATTGGAACATTCCTACTGTGACGATTGAGACTTCAGTGCTTGTTCAAAATCTCATATCCAGATTTCTTTAATTCCACCAAACTTTCATAAAACTGATCTGTTGGTTAACGTTGAAGCACTCTTTTGCAATTCTTTTGTGACATGACACGCATTCTGCTTTTCCCTGAGAATACACGAAAGCCATCTGGCAGTGATTTACATTCTCCTTTAACCTTTCAGTAAAGATCTGTAAACGGAAATGACATACAATCTGCCTTTATATGCAATTTTCTTAAATGTTTTTGTCAATCCTCTCTCTAGTTGTGATTCACAATAATCTCAGAAGTGTATTTTGTTGTTGTTGATTGTCTTTCTCTTCTAAGGCACAGTTTTTACACGATCTTTACGAAAACGAGCTCGCCACGACTTTGCAGTGCCAGTATCCACTACCTTAATACCACAAACCTCACACAAATAATCTAAATTTCCATGCAGGAACTCGCATTTTTATTCTCTCCATGCAGAAATTCGCTTATGATATGAGAACGCTGTTCCCTATGTGTAATCCGACCTGAGACAGGTTCCCCTTCCATTTTAGCACAACATTTCTCACAATACACCCACGCGAACGGATAAACTAAGACACAACCGACAACCACGATTTCTGACTCACAATTGACATAAAAATGAACTCGATCACACCGTCCAAACGGTCTCGCATTTGCTGTGAGCAAGGCTTTTGAAATGACTCTTGTATAAATACAATAAAAATTATATTAAAAAGTATATATAATAAAAGTATATATATATATATATATATATATATATATATATATATATATATATAGATAGATAGATAGATAGATAGATAGATAGATAGATATGTGTGTGTGTGTTGTACATAATATTTGTTAGTGAGTCTATCTTTCTGTATGCATGTATGAATTCATGATCCTTGTTGTCTCAAGCTGTGTCTCTAATATCCGATCATTATAATCCATTTCTAAATGGTTCGATTTCTCCAAGATAATATATACCTTTATTTTTGAATAGGTCTATTCACCTGTATGAAGCCAATTGTAATCAGGTGCTTATGTTCATATCTATATATTGCTGGTTGTTTCCTAATTTTCTCTTATTTTATTTCATTACTATAATACGTCAAGTAATTCATTGATATAAAGTAAATAATTTAAGAGAAATATTCAGAACCCATAAAATAATATAATAAAATCCAAAGTAGATAACAATGTTTTACACATACAACTTAATTGTTTATACAGAATATTTCCTAGTAACGCACAATAACAGTATAGGAGCGAACCATTATTCCTTAGCAAAACGTTCCGTAACTGAACAATCTGATTATATCGACAGGCTTCATTCCATATTAGACCCATTCTCAGTAATTATAATAGATTAAACAAGAGAAGTGAAACATTTCTTACGATCGCTTATATACAATTCCCACAACCTCATTGTAAATCTTAGGTTTTCTATGCATATTTCCTGCGTTCATAACTCAAGCCCATATTAATTTCATTATTATGATTTATTCCCTAATTCAAATTCATTAGTATAAATATTAATTTTTCCAAAGATTCAACCTTACTGGCAAAATAAAAGTACAGTTTTTACAGTAATTGTTATTAACTATAAAATGGTAGTGATAGTAATATTAATACAGTACAAAAAGTAAATATCATCAATAGCACAAAACTCAAGTCCTGTAGGTGACGCTTGGTTTTTCGAATTCGAGAAAATGGACATATAAAGTACATTAGTCACAAACACTTATCCATATCAACATGCACGGCAGTGCATGGCAGCCAAGTTCCGCGGAGAAAATGAAAACTGGCCTGCACCGCCGTAAGCATATTATACACGAACAAGAGTTTTGGGTAAAATCGCCGATTTCGAGGCTTTGGAAAAACGATCCTATTAAGGGTAGAAACATGAAATTCAGAATTTAAGGAGATATCCAAGAGATGTACTCATATGCCAAATCTCACATTCCTACCTTCAACCATATTTGAGTACTGGACCCCCAAAATATGCAGTTTTCAGGCTCACTGACTCACTGACTCACTCATCAAATTGATTAGGTACTTCCCAATGAAACAGAAACGTGAAACTTTGCATAAAGGTACCCTAAAATATCTCAAGTATGGAAAAAGTCTGAAATCTGAGAAATATGCTATGGGAAATTTTTTATGGGCAAAAAACTGTCCTTAGCCAGGAAAAAATCGTTTCAGTCATTCACTCATCAAATTGATTAGGTACTTCCCAATGAGACAGAGACGTGAAACTAAGCACAAAGGTACCTCATAATGACTTGAGTACGGAAAAAGTTCGAAATTTGAGGAATGTCCTATGGGAAAGTTTTTATAGGCAAAACACTGTCCTTAGCCAAGCAAGAAATCGATTCACTCACTCACTCATCAAATTGATTAGGTATTTCCCAATAAGATAGAAACTTGAAACTTTGCATAAAGGTACCCTAAAATAACTTGAGTATGGAAAAAGTCCGAAATCTGAGAAATGTGCTATGGGAAATTTTTTATGGGCAAACAACTGTCCTTAGCCAGGAAAAAAAATCGTTTCAGTCACTCACTCATCAAATTGATTAAGTACTTGCCAATGAGATAGAAACTTGAAACTTTGCATAAAGGTACCCTAAAATAACTTGAGTATGGAAAAAGTCCGAAATTTGAGGAATGTTCTATGGGAAAGTTTTATATGCAAAAAACTGTCCTTAGCCAAGCAAGAAATCGATTCACTCACTCACTCATCAAATTGATTAGGTACTTCCCAATGAGATAGAAACTTGAAACTTTGCATAAAGGTACCCTATAACGACTTGAGTATGGAAAAAGTCCGAAATCTGAGAAACGTACTACGGGAAATTTTTTATGGGCAAAAAACTGCCCTTAGTCAGGAAAAAAATCGTTTCATTCACTCACTCATCAAATTGATTAGGTACTTCGCAATGAGATAGAAACTTGAAACTTTTCATAAAGGTACCCTAAAACAACTTGAGTATGGAAAAAGTCCGAAATCTGAGAAATGTGCTATGGGAAATTTTTTATGGGCAAAAAACTGTCCTTAGCCAGGAAAAAATCGTTTCAGACAGTCACTCATCAAATTGATTAAGTACTTGCCAATGAGATAGAAACTTGAAACTTTACATAGAGGTACCCTAAAATAACTTGAGTATGGAAAAAGTCAGAAATTTGAGGAATGTTCTATGGGAAAGTTTTTATATGCAAAAAACTGTCCTTAGCCAAGCAAGAAATCGATTCACTCACTCACTCATCAAATTGATTAGGTACTTCCCAATGAGATAGAAACTTGAAACTTTGCATAAAGGTACCCTATACCGACTTGAGTACGGAAAAAGTCCGAAATCTGAGAAACGTACTATGGGAAATTTTTTATGGGCAAAAATCTGCCCTTAGTCAGGAAAAAAATCGTTTCATTCACTCACTCATCAAATTGATTAGGTACTTCCCAATCAGATAGAAACTTGAAACTTTGCATAAGGGTACCCTAAAATATCTTGGGTACGGAAAAAGTCCGAAATCTGAGAAATGTGCTATGGGAAATTTTTTATGGGCAAAAAACTGTCCTTAGCCAGGAAAAAAATCGTTTCAGTCACTCACTCATCAAATTGATTAAGTACTTGCTAATGAGATAGAAACTTGAAACTTTGCATAGAGGTACCCTAAAATAACTTGCGTATGGAAAAAGTCCGAAATTTGAGGAATGTTCTATGGGAAAGTTTTTATATGCAAAAAACTGTCCTTAGCCAAGCAAAAAATCGATTCACTCACTCACTCATCAAATTGATTAGGCACTTCCCAATGAGATAGAAACTTGAAACTTTGCATAAAGGTACCCTATAACAACTTGAGTATAGAAAAAGTCCGAAATTCGAGAAACGTACTATGGGAAATTTTTTATGGGCAAAAAACTGTCCTTAGTCAGTAAAAAAGTAGTTTCATTCACTCACTCATCAAATTGATTAGGTACTTGCGAATGAGATAGAACCTTAAAACTTTGCATAAAGGTACCCTATAACGACTTGAGTATTGAAAAAGGTCCGAAATCTGAGGAATGTGCTGTGCTAAATTTTTTATGGCCAAAAAACTGTCCTTAGCCAGGAAAAAAGTCGTTTCAGTCACTCACTCATCAAATTAATTATGTACTTCCGAATGAGACAGAGACGTGAAACTGAGCACAAAGATACCTTATAATGACTTGAGTACGGAAAACGTCCGAAATTTAAAGAATGTCTTATGGGAAAATTTTTATAGGCAAAAAACTGTCCTTAGCCAAGCAAGAAATCGATTCACTCACTCACTCATCAAATTAATTAGGTACTTCCCAATGAGACAGAAACGTGCAACTTTGCATAAAGGTACCCTATAACGACTTGAGTATGGAAAAAGTCCGAAATCTGAGGAATGTGGTATGGGAAATTTTTATGGGTGAAAACTGTCCTTAGTCAAGCGGAAATCGGTTCACTCACTCGCTCATCACATTGATTGCGTACTTCCCAATGAGATAAGACGTGAAACTCTGCATAAAGGTATCTTATAATGACCTGAGAATGGAAAAAGTCCGAAATGTGACCGTGTGCTATGGGAAATTTTTTATAGGCGAAAAATTGTCCGTAGCCATTAGGTACTTCCCAATGAGATGAAAATGTGAATGTCTATACGAAGGTAGCTTATAATGTCTTGAATACGAAAAATATCCGAAATTTAAGGAATGTGCTATGGAATTTTCTATGGGCGAAAACCTGTCCTTACTCAAACAGAGATCGGTTCATTTACTCACTCATCATTGATTAGGTGTTTCCAAATGAGATAGAGAATTGAAACTCTGCATAATGGTACCCACCTTATGTAATGACTTGTGTAAGTAAAGGTTCAAAATTTAAGGAATGTACTATGGGAATTTTTATGGGCGAAAAACTGTCAATAGCCATTAGGTACTTCTTAATGAGATAAAGATGCGAAACTCTGCATGAAGGTACCTTATAACGGCTTGAAAATGAAATTTGAGGAATTTGCTATGGAAACGTTGTCATTAGAAAAAAAACTGTCCTTACAATCAGAAATCGGGAACGATTCCGCTATTGAACACATCATGTGCATAGTGATAATGTTGTCAATCATCTGAGTGGTCGAGTTGGTGCCCTCCTCGCTGGTCTATTGGCTACCACGTGCGCCTTTGGTGTATGGGGTCCTCAGTTCGATTCCCGGTGGAAGAGCCTTTGGAATCTTAACTCTCCTCGATGTTTCTGTGTTCGTGTCCCTGTCGTTCTAGGTTAATAGAAACACAAGCTAAGGTCACTGAGAAAAATCCGTTATCCGGACAGCGGTATAGTGTACAAATATACGGGATCCTTATGCTTACTACATAAATCAATACTTAATATACGTTATCCATATGCTACATACGTACTGCTCTCTTTCCCGCTTAGATGTTACACAATGTCGTTGCAGGATGTCTGACATCTAACAGTCTTCCGTACATTACGTACGTCAGCTATGTTACATACGGCCATCTGTATGTGAGATCCTGAATGTCTACATACAGGCTTTTCGTTCGTGCAGAAAGTACGTTTATTCGGAACAATTATACGGAAAGTATGTTTAAAATATACTTTTTCAGTTATACGTTTAGTGTATTGTATTCCAGGAAAACGCCTATTTAAATAACATGATGATTTCTTCATCTCTCTTTAGACTCCTTAAAAATTAAAAATATTCAATTTTAGCAATTTTTCTGTAGAAAGTCCCGGGAGGCTACAATCGTGCCAAATTTCATCATTCTAATCCAGCCGGAAGTGCCTAAACATTTTGGGGTTTAGGAGACGTCCAATATAAATAACATGGAAAAGGTTTTTCAGTTCCCCGTAAAACCACTCTGAAGTTGGAAATTTTCATATTTACTGACTTACTTAGGTAATACTAACGAAAGCGTTGAAGCGTACAGAATTTCACGTTTGTATTCCAATTTCAAGTACCTAAAATATGTGATTATAAGTCCAAAAAAGGCCTATTTAAATAGCATGGTGAATTTCTTCCTCTCCTCTTTAGACTCCCTAAATATTAAAAATATTCACTTTTGGCAATTTTTCTGTCGGTTAATTCCGAAAAACTACAATCATGTCAAATTTAATCATTGTAGATTTACAGCAAGTGCCCTATAATTTTGGGGTGTAAAAGGTGTCCCATATAAATACGTACCGTACCATGGGAAAGATTTTTCAGTTTCCCATAAAACCACTCTAAAGTTGGAATTGTTAGTTTTACTGATTTACTTAGGTAATACTAATGAAAACGTACAAGCATACCAAATTTCAATTTTTTTAATTCCAATTCCAAGTTCCTAAAACATGAGATTATATCAAAAAAGACCCATTTAAATAACATGGGCAAATTCTTCATCCAGACCCATTTAAATAGCATGGGAAAATTCTTCATCATTTCAACCTTCCACGTCAACCGGAAACACCCCTTTAATTTATGTCAGTCCATGTAGTTTTATATACAGTTAGGATATGTTGGTGGCAAATATTATTAAGTTTACAAGTTATTTGAAAGGTGTATATCATTGGAAGGAAAACCCGAGGCAGTATGAAACTGCGCGACATGAACTCCGTAATTTCGCAATGTGGAAGGGTAGAGAACAACTAAGTATATTGAAACACCAGCCATGTCTAGTGACGTAGCAGCGAGGATTCAGCATCAAGGGTTTTGGGCCCTGTTGATACTCTTCGTATTTAGGTAATGAAAAATGAGATATTAGCGATCGTGATTTTGTAGTTCTGGTAAATGAATTAGAATCTCGTTTGGACATAACTCTCTAACAGATATTTAATAGAATAAATCCTCCCTGCTGTTCTAGTGGCTAGCATGTGTGCCTTCCTTGTACAGGGTTTTGGGTTCGATTCCCGGTGGGAGATCCCTTGGGAACTAATGTTGCATGTAACACATTATGACTCCTTTAAAAATGTGTCCTTTATTGACTCCTTTAAATTAATAACTCCTTTAATTTTAAATTTAAACCAGCAATATGCTACAATTGAGAATCCCAATATACGATATTGACATAGAGAACTACAAAAAGAAATCAAATATGAACAAAAACACCAGAGGTGCAAAAAGTGCAGCCAAGTTCGTCAGCCTCAAAAAGTGTTGAGATGAGGATGGATGAGCCAAGTTCCTCGGCCACTGCATCTGAAACAAACACTGGAACTTGGCGCGAGGTGTCAAGGAAAATTATTTTAAGGAACCTTAGGGATAGTGGTGGTGGGCTTAGGACCACCACCAACTTAGGAATATCAACTTTGCTAAGGCGCTAAGGCACATATACATTATACTGCAGTAAGATTTGATGGTTCGAAACCCAGACAAGGAAACCTTATATTCCTCCACGAAGTGTGAAGGTAAATGAAGTTAACAAGCCTTAAGGATGGTGTTTGTGAGCGTGGTGAATTTGGGGGTCACCACTAGCCTTAGGGTTGAAATGTCCCAGCCGTAAAACTGGGAACAGACATCTTAATGTATTCGAATATGTTAGACACCTCGCGCCAAGTTCCAGTGTTTGTTTCAGATGCAGTGGCCGAGGAACTTGGCTCATCCATCCTCATCTCAACACTTTTTGAGGCTGGCGAACTTGGCTGCACTTTTTGCACCTCTGGTGTTTTTGTTCATATGTTCATTACCAGAATGTGAAATAGTACCTAGAGAAAATATGTTAATAGCATATACAACCATTTTGAGTAAAAATAATCCAAAATTAGCTTCTTAGTATATAAGACGTTACTGGTACTTTTTAATTATTTGTTAGTGGTATTTGGAAGTTTTCGTATCCAGGAATGTAATTCTGAATAAGATAATAAATTAATATCCGGTAAAGAATAATATAAACTATTCAGGAAAAATTGTAATAGATTACTCATTTCAACCTTCAGTGTCAATGATTCTCATTTTGTTCAAACCTGGTTTCGACAGCTACAGAATGTTGATTTAATCGACTACGTTGTTAGAGCATTTAACTTAAATCCGATGGAAAAAAAATTAGGATAAGGTGCACATTGAAAATACATGAGCATAAGTTACATATGGAAAATGAAAGTTAGTAATTTACATCTCTAACATATTCTGTTCGAGTCAGGATTTGTCTTTGTCCGGACTTTCTCCATGCGAAAATTAAAAGAGACATTGCTGCTGCTCTTTTGCCAGAGTGTGGTTGTATATGTTCAGGCTCTAAATAAATATCTATTCTTTCATTAATACACACTGTTTCAAAAAGAGCATACGTATTTCGAATTCATATATTTATTAAGATATACGAATATGAAATTTTGCATTCATATTTACAAACCTTTCAATTTCAAATTACAGATCAAAGTTCAAATTACAGATCTTCAATATGACCTCCATCACTGACACGAATAATATCACATTGATACTTAAATTCCTCCCATACTGTCCTCCCTCATGTTCTGCGTCACTGATGTTATGGCAGTACGGATCCTGTTCTTCAACTCTTCCAGGTTCTGTGGGAATAGTGGTATACAAACATTGTCTTTAACGTAACCTGACAGGAAGAAGCCACATCTGGGTGGTAATCTGGTGACCGTGGAGGCCAGCTGAGACATACTAAGTCGCCAGCTCCTTGAAGACTGATCTAACGGTTTGTTAGAGTTGCATTCAGATATTCACGCACTTGACGACTCCAGTCAGAGGGTGCGCCGTCTTCTTGAAAAATGAAGTTGTCTTTGTGCAACCTCGGAAACAACCAGTTTTATAACATAGCGAGATACTGTTGACTGTTAACCGTGTTTCCATTTAAAAGAATGGACCGTAAACAGATGATCGGGATACCACACAAAACACATTGAATTTTGGCGATTCTCGTACATATTCAATGTCTGCATGCAGGTTTTGTATGCCGCAAAATCGAACATGTTTTGTTTACCTGACTAGTAACAAGGAAAGTCGCTTCATCACTAAACACGATGCGCTGTGCAAAAGTACCATTATTGTCAATAGCATCCAGAATCTCTTTACAAAATGCCACACGTTTGCGTTGCCATCACGACACAGAGCTTGCTACAGCTGTAACTTGTACGGCTTCATAACCAACGACATCTTAGAACACGCCAAATTGTTGTTGTCTGCACTTGTAATTCCCGACTGGCATGACGAGTTGATTTTGAAGGACTACGCTGTAAAACAGTTTGAATTCGTGCAACATTTTCTTCAGGAAAACAAGGGCGGCCAGGACTCTTTCCTTTACATACACATCCTGTATCTACAAACTCTCGATGCCATCTGCGAATGTTTCACTCATTCGGAGGATCAATTTGGCACCTTAACCTGAAACGTCTTCGCACTGTAATCGCGGGATTGCACTTCGCAAACTGAAGAACACAAAATTATTTCAGCTGCGGAGTAGCCATTTTAAACATATGACGATTACCAAGCAACAGAAGACAACTGACATCTAGCTGCTATTAATATGAACTAGACTATGTATTCATTTCTGCAATAGCCAAAATAGTTTGGACAAAATAATTCTTCGTAATACGTATATTCTTTTTGAAACAGAGTGTAGATTCAATATAATCATCTTTTATTTCAAAATTAACTTCCGATGGTATGTTCCTAATTTTATTTTCGTAAACTATTCGACATAGCTTCTAAAGATCTCATTATGTGTTTGAAGAAAATGGTCAATATAGAAATTCTTATTCAATCATATCATTTATACAGCTTTGATTATTTATATCGTAGTTCAAGTTATTGTTAATATTCTCTTCTCATAGGTATGCATACAATTTTTTATCTTTCATACATTGATTTCATAGCAGAAACATCCGTTTATTAATATTATTGTCTTTTGCTGGTTAGAGAGGCATAAACCTTTCGGTTTGAGATTATTATAAGACGCATACGTGAAATATTTCTTTTTTTATGTTTAGAAGGAGACGTATTCTTTATTGTTAGTTAATGACCTATACGAAGTTGATCGTAGAACAAAATAGTACGGAACAAGCTGAAAACATAAAGATATTCCATTCTATTGTTAACAGCTTTTAATTTCGAGGCATTAGATCAACCTTCAAAGAATGAAAATCCAAAATTGAATTAACCAATGTTTCTTTTCTTTTACCTTCTTCTTGGAACGTTCATCTTTTAATCAATTAAAATTCCAATTCTTAATACGATTATAACTTGTTTGCTTTACTTCAATAGAACTTCTTGTAGTTTCTCATATTAAGGCTGACAAAAACATGCAGCCTTGATACACTGCATTTATCTCAGAAACATAATAATCAGCTTTAGAACCTCATATAGTTGCTTCTCTATCATTCAATGCGGTTTAATGTTTTTATTGGTTAAACAGGTTAATGATGCAATAAATTATTTCGAATAGTTCCTCATTTTCTTCCTTAATCCTTCGTGGACCAAGAGTGGTAAAAGGTGCCACAGATGAATGCCTTTTTCTCATACTTGAAACTTACTTGAGGAAGAAATTTGAAATTAATAGTTATAGTTCTTTGAAATATAATGATTCAAATTATATATATGTACCGTTAAATTTTTCATAATTAATTTATTTATTTATATATTTTTCTTAAGGTGGAGAAGTGCCACTCTTGGTCCAAGACAATATCTCTGTGAAAGGTATGCTAATTCCCAGTTAGAAGACTGTGACTAAGGCAAAAGTGTAAAAGGCACATAAGAAGTCGCCAAAATATTGAAGCGTCACTATTAAAGTGTATCACTATCAGAAAGTATGTAAGCTTTATTCTATATATATCTATATATATCCAAACAGTTATGAATGCATTTAAACTTATTAAAGTTGTTAATTTGCTTTATAAAATACTGTTAAGTTTTGTCATTCACAAATAGAAAACTAATCTTATTCTCCAAATTAGTATAAACACCGTCGTACAAAGTACCATCCTTTGTCCAAGCTGTAACGGATCAGTTCTTGGACCTGGAAGTGTTAATAAACACAAGTTATATCTTCTTGTAAATACACTTACATACCTCATTAGTTTATATTCTACCGGTTCAATGTATTGCAATTCTAAAAAACTTTTCTAAATTCTAAATCACCTTTCCTTAAAATATCAGCATTTGAGTTACTACATTCTTTCAATTCCTTCTTCATATGAAATGTAGTATAATGTTATTGTACATTTATTGATAAGATTTAAGACAATTACCTCTAATGTTTCTACATTGTACAAACCCTATTCTATTTTGCTTAGCTATAGGTGCTACACAGCTTTTATTTTCAGGCTTATGAAATAAATGCAGAAAATTCTTTATGTTTGTACTTTAATTCCGTAAATACTTAAATGCTTTAGTTTCTTTCTTTATTTTTTCAACCAAATGACATTGTAAGTGATGATAATAACTCTGATCCACAGTGGAACTCTCTTTTAAATCTTTAAGTTAGTCCTTGGTATTTCAAGTAGCATTAACTTTGATCCGTTATATATTGTCTAAGTGTTAAAAGCGTTTTTAATACCATATTGGATAATAAAGCATGAGTGATAAGCCTTAGCATCATGGGCAAAAGAGGAAACCCTACTATTATTAGCCGCCTGACAGTAATTGCTTATCTCGAAAAAGAAATTACATTATTAGCGTTACACTTAGTTTTCTTCTGTCGTCATTTCACCATGCTCATGAGGTATCTGTTCGTCATTTGTTCTGCTGTAGTTGATGGCGTGAGTTAGTCATATGAGAAGTTATCGCTGGTAAATCTCAAACATCTTCTGATTTGCACGTAATTCTTACTAATTTTATAAAGAATTGTTACTTTTCGTGCTTGTATAATTCATGAATTATTGTTGATTGACTCATCATTCTTAAGAAACAAGCTGAAAAGAGAATGCAATTAAATTCTGTGTCTTTACGTTATATATTGGTTTGATTTCGTAAGGCTAGTAACTCGACTCTTAATTTAGTACCACTACAGTAATTAGCTACCTATGCAAATATAGCCGCCACCAGGTTATAGAAGTATATTTTGTGGACGCTCTTTATATTTCGTAAAAACATTGACTATTTTATCGATTTATACTTTATTCTGCGACGCAAATTAGTTCTTTGTTCAGTGGGAATTGCTTCTCCCCCACACAACTGAACAAAGAAGTCTATCGTTATTTTTTCATATATATATTTAAAACATTGCTTTTCGTGAGAACATTTCAGTTAGTGACGAACCATTTCAGTGTTTTTCCTTGACTTATTATTATGCACAGTATATGTTGTGCAGTTATTTGGAACTGAATTGAGTGCTTTTTTTAATCGCTTATGAAACATTGCAATAGATTAGAGCAGTCTAGAACAGAACAGGTATGCATGTGACCAAAGTGGCACCAACTACCTTGCTTTTGCAGCTCGTTATCTGTACTTTCTCACGCCAGAGTTATCGCAGTGTTTCGTGCATCGTAGCCAGTAGACAAAAATTAACACAAATTATTTTCTGTATTTCGTTTGTATGTGCACACAGGTGATTTAACTGAGTGATTTTTGGAATGAATTGCCAACATTCTTTAGTCGACCATTTCGGCCCGTACCTTGAGCTTCAGGGAGTTTGACTCCGGTATTTTGTGGAGCCACCACGCACGTTGCATCGGGAATTAAGTATGATTTTGTGTCAAGGGGCATAAGCTATTAGCCGGCGAAGGACGTTTTCTTACGGCTAGACCCCGGGTAGTGAAGTCCCAGGTCAGCAGATCTTGTGCGTACATGTCAGTTATATGCGCGTCCTCCAACATGAACATTCCACTTTGGAGACTTTTATTTGCTGAAGACGCATCTTAACTCTTCAGGATGGTTTGACGCAGCAACTGGATTTCTACGCGGGATTGTCTCGGCAACTTTTCCCCCAGTGCTAATCCCTAAAGTGCGTCAAGGTGTGAGAGAAGCATTCGTAGTGAAATTTCATGTATAATATCATATATATTAAGGGCTACATTGCGTTAAAATGGCAAAGTGTGATTTTAGTAATGAAGATTATTCTACATATTATGTGTTGAGTGTTGTGCTCATTCCTTTTCGCTATTTTTTTATGCAATAGCATTCCAATAAATAAGTATAGTGTTACTTAATCCAGGGTGTTTTCGTTGTTTGTGTGTGTTATGATCTGGATGACCGTCTGATCGTCCGTGAGGTTTTCGTGACGAGACATCCGAACCTCTCGGCGCCTAATGCTCATCTCATCATTGAGACGGACGAGCGATTTAGAAACAATTTGTAACCTCTTCTTGGAGAGGTCCTTCATCGTCCTGTATAGGTAAGTTCCAGTCTCAGGAGAATCCTTATTGGTAGGACCACGAACCACAAACAGTGACCAGATTACAGGGAGTTTTTACACCAATAACTATGTTTTCTTCATTGCAAATTGTATATTGATGTTTTTATTAATAAAAATCAGTGTCACATTCTGGTTTACAACCTGTAGACATTTCGCGTTCCAATGATGTGTCTCTACAGTTAATAGACTGTGTGGCTAATAACTGTCACTAGCCTGGCTAATAACTACAATTACAAATATTACCTCACTCCGTAATTGTTTTTCAATTTTGTAAATGCTGAATGAAATATTATTTTAATGTATATTGCTAGTGTGATGTTTCAGATCCTTCATCGCTCAATGAAAATGGGAATAGGATCAAAACATTAATCTGAAAGCGCTTAAAAATGTTACAATTGAAGCAGTTCCTGTGAGGATAACTGCCAAAATGTATGTAGTTCCAAGACCAATTATTCAGTTTGAAAGGCTTACTGAAAATAAAAAAACCTTCAGCCTACCACCGTATGAACATATAGACAACGAAGAAGAAGATACATAGCTTGGTAAGAAAACTTTATCTATTTCAGTATGTAGAACAACAGTTAAATCTTCAAAGAGTGCTGAATTTCATATCTAGGCTGCTATCTCAATCACCCTTTTACATCTCGAGTGCTATCTTTACTTGGTCATTATGGATTGTAGTGCTTCCGTTTCACACTTTTACGGTCTCAATTATGTAATGTAAGTAACACTAGCATTACATTTCTTGAGTCTAATTAAGGTACACGTTCTAGAACTTCACCATGAGGTTTAAAAATTTGTATAAAAGTAATTATTTTTCGGAAAATATATAAATAAAGATCTGTACTATTTTGCTAATTGCTAATTTTATAGACGAAGATATATTTATAATGCAATAATATCCCGTGTCTTTACATGATTCGAAGGTAATTCTGTTAATTTGTAACATTTGTATGTACCACATAAATATTGTTAAACTTTATGTTTTCCAAAGTCTCTGCAAACATGTAACGAACCATCTTCTCGGATTCTGGACCTTCGAAAAATGGAATCGTCCAATGATAAAAAGAATGAAACCAATATTTACGAATATTTGAATTGTAATTAGTCGGATTATAATTGTTTATAATTACAATAAGTATTAAACTTAATGTTTACTGTGTTTAAACTGCTCTCTTTTTGATTTTAAAAAAGAAACAAATAAAAAGTAAGATTAAAAAGAACGATGGTCTTGTTCGCTTTTGTTGCACTGCTGCAGAAAGAAAAAGAAGAACTACGTGACCCCTAGAACCCTAAGGCTTGACAGGAACGGATCTACTTGTCTTGTTCTTTTTGATTTCGTTCAGCTCATTGTTGGATGTGACTAGCTAGTTGATTTTCTAAGTAGATACGTACTGACTACTTGGTGGTTTGTGCCAGTGAAATGTATAGAGTAACTTTAATAAGTGAAATATGTTTCGGGAGGATTTACTTCTATGTTAATGTTAACAAATTATAAAGCTATTATTGATATACAGGCATTCTCTAATATTGATATTAGAGCCAGGTCCGGTGGACTTCTCTGGCGGTTCACTGTAATGTTCGAAGTGAAGTGTTGTATTTGGTTTTGTAAAGTTGTTAGTTTGCGTGAGACTATATTTTCTGTAATATACTGGCTCTGTGGTAGGTGTGTAATGCCCTTGGTGACTATTAATGGGACAAAAACACATAATTGGAGCATTGATTTGGGCCAGTATAAAGTGGATTTTTGTTTGTTGCTGGACGTTATTTCTATCACAGCTATTTCTCAAAGAAAGATTTTATTTATGCAGTGTTAGACTCCGATCAGCTTCGATTAAAATCCGTTTGTTACTAGTCGAATTACCAGGAATTGATTAAGATGGCATTAAATTATCAATTTGTCACCCTTATAAAGGAGTTGGAAAGGTCAAACGACGGAGGCAAGAGGAAATTATCTTGACCACATTTATCCCAAGGTAACAGAATATATTTTCAAACAGCGTGAGTGTGAATTCATCTTTTTCGAACTAAAAGTTGTTTTGTCACGTTTGACAATATGTGTTGTACAGTTGTGAATTTCTTTTCCGCTTTCCTCGGGTTAGGACCTACTTTGGCCTAAAGTTTTGGCCGTATTTTTCAAGGGTTTGATTATTTATTCAATCGGAGATTTGTGATATTAATTATCGAGCGGATATGTTCGTTAATGAGAGAAAAATTAAATGGGAATTAAATCCAATTATCCAATATTTTCTGTTAACATTCTTTCTCTGCAGCTTATATTTCGTTATATTTTCTAAATGCGACGCATTTTGGGGTTGTATGAGCTTAATGCCATTGCTGATTTTCCATTCTCAAGCAGTATTTTTTTGTAATGAAAAGCTACTCATAAAAAGTGAAACTTTTCTGATCGTTGAAATGATTGTTGAGTTGCTATTTGCTTAATAAGAGAGTCATTCTTAGAAAATTGTTCGATAAAAATTCGAACATTACATAGATTGTTCATAGAAATTTTGAGATAAATTTTTGCGCGCTTATATGTCACATATATAGGTATTTCGGAGAGACTTTTTTGTTAATCTGAATAAGTATGACCAGCTACGTCATTATCTTGGATATTTGGATATTCAGAATTTGACTTAGAATTGGGATTAAATATTAATCACTATTTGGAGTGTTGGGTACTTTATGTCAGATAAGAAACTGGAAAGAAGTTAAGAGTTGATTGAAGACATTAATGATTTCAGAAAAAAGTGTTATTTTTAAGTATTTTCATCATTACAATATAGATATGTATTTTGAAATTTAGACAATTCTAGATATTCAGCGGTTGCGTCATTATCTATAGTTTCTTTAATTGTTATGAAGTCTGCATATATAAGTTATTCAAGCGCAATAGCACATATACAGTGTCGAAATCTTGGTAGAAGAAAATTGATATAGAAAATTGAAAGTTTGTGATTAATTTGCATGTATATGCCTTTTCCTGATTTTTGTTTTGTACTTGGAAATATTGGATCATATATCCGCCTTAGTTTCAGAACGGGACAAAAAGGGTCTTTCGTCAAAACCCATTTGCCAGGCTTTGTCTAAATGAGTTCGAATCGACTAATTTATTATTATTATTATTATTATTTATTTATTTTTTTATTAAACTATCGGTTTGAATTCGAGCTGTTGTTGCTAGGTGGAGGTGGACGTTACATTCTTAGGGTACTAGTCAAGCTTTTTTTGTATCCCAAGAATTTTTGCTAATCTGAAGATTGGGCATTTAGGATCTTATTATTTTCTGGCCTTGTAGTTGGTATTCCCAAAGAAGAAATAAAACTTGTAATCCTGAGTTTGGTTTATTATTGCTTCGTATTGCTAATTTGCATTTTCTCCTACATTAGCATTCCACTAAAAGAAAAAATATTACTGCATCTAGGAAAAATTTTTGCAATAAAATTGTTTTTAATGATAAACTTGATTCATTTTGAATGAAATAAAACCATTTTGGTATTAATAGATTATACAAGAAGAAAAATATTAAATTCATCGCTCTTTTGGTCTCTTGTTTAGTTATATGTTTGTGATATTTTGTTCTCAATATTTTTAATTCTCTTCCAGAACATTATTCTGTCTTTGGTGGAATCAATTTCCATTGGTATTTTGTTTTCAGCTTGATAGTTTAGTAGCATTAGTATTTATGTGTGTCTTTAGATTTATGTATTGGTATTTTTTGACATTTTGTATTGTACATTGTATTATGGATAACAACCGTGAATATACCAACACAGACATTCCTGAATCTGAATATTTAACTGTAGATGTAACTGGACATCCAAGTTTTGATAGAAAAGCAACTTTTGGTAATTAGAATAAGGATTTTGCGCCACCTGCATGGGGTAGTACATATATTAAATATTTCGCTTCACCCTTAGGTAACATGTCAAATCAATCTGTGTTAAGTTCGGTGTGAACTTATAGATTTAGTAGATTTGCTAATAATCATAGCAATGACAGCACCAGAAACGATTATTTAGTTACTTCTTCTGAACCACCTTCACAGAATAGAAGTACAGGTCACCCCCAAATGTTAACTCAATGGGGAATATTCTAGGTCATAATAGATATGTAGAACTTGGAAACTATTATAGGAGGGTAACAAATGTTCTTAGTTCGACTCCTCGAGTAGGCAATAATAACACATCTGATAAAAATCCGAATTATCCTGCAGAATTTCGGAGTTATGATCTTAAAATCAAGATGGCGTTTCTAATAATCCAACCACTTGCCATGAGAGTAACCGCTCAGATTTGAATTTGAAACATAAATTAATGATGAAATACACTCATATGAAATCTTTATCTTAACTAGGAAACAAACTATTGGGTGTTAAGCATGTAAGCGGGAATGATAATATCCAGGTCTTCGAGATGTTAGTTAAAATAGAATAAGTTTTTTCAATACCAGTTATTCTTTTAGAATGATCTTGCCTGTTTTGATTCGTAAATGAGAGGTTATTATCTTGAAGTCTTTTACTTCAATTTTAAATGAGAACATTAATTGTGAATCATTTAGATATAATATGGTTATGTGATTTATCTCGCCTACTAGTATTCATTCATTAATTAGTGACAATTTATACAAAAATAAAAACTAACTGAACTTATAAATGAATATGTGAAATCTATAAAAGTTTCAATGAATGTTTTGAATTTAAGTTTGGAACAAAAATTCTAAATTATTATGTACCTACTAATAGACTTGAACTTTTCATAATTTCAGAACACTGTACTAAATACTCGAGAATGGTTACAGTACAATAGACTAATGAGAGTTGATAAGGGGAAGAATAAAATGGTTCTTTCTTATAATAGTTTATCAACGTTATCAGAAGTCAGATCGAATGATCCTATATGCAAAATAAAACATCGAATCAGTTGAAATCGATTCTAGGATATCGATTAGTGCGGGTTTTCAAAAAGAAAATAAAAAGGACCCTTCAGAAACAGCTGTCGTGAGAAATATTAGCAGTGTCGGAGATGGGCGGTTTAGTGGCGACATTCGTCTCGGGGAACATAAATAACATCTTTACGAATATCTGTGTAGACAGAGGATCAAATTATAATCTGATTACTCGGAATTTACTTCTACATTGTCGTATTTATTAGCATATACAGAAGGTGGATGAACAAACTGTTAATGCGATTTGAGGATTGAACTTTGTTACAAGTGAAGAAGTAAGATTGGATGTGGACTTCACAGGATTTTTCAGATTGTGATATTCCGGGTGGTCGATAAATTACCATGTAAATGTTTGTCGGGTATGCGTTTTCTTCGTGGGACGTCAGAAGTTATTGACTCTAAAAAATAATCTTATAAATTTTTGTGATGGCAAGAAAAAACTGCGTATTAATTATTGTCGAGATATCTTTGACGGATTCAAAAGGGGAACACAACCTTGCGACCAGGATGGCAAACGATAGTTCTTAAGTGGTGAACAAGGTAATATCAATTATCATCTCATGTTTCTTCGGGATTGGTTTCAATTTTTATCCGAGCTCACTTATATTCTTTCGGATGTTGGGAAAAAAGAATTCAATGACATTTGTATCTTAACAATTGGAAAGTCAACTGTTAACAATCGATGCTCCGAATTTTTCGCAACCACTGGCATTACATAATGTAATCGAATGTGATTTACCGAAGAACGACAGTATATAGGATGCCACGATTCGAAAAATGGAAGAAGAAAGGATATATCCCGGGTGTATTAATGAAGATTATGTGACCTTTTAGATGTCAAGAACAATTAGGAACTGAACACTTTTGTAGAGATATCGATCGTATCAAAGAATGGGGATCACATTGTTAAGACTTTTTAATATTCATGTCTTGAAACTTCAGAAAAAAATAATAAAAATCTTATATTAGTAGCCAATGATGGTGGGGAAATGAAGTCAATCTTGCAGAGTTGTCGAAGCTAGAACACAAAGAAGAAAAGCAAGACAAACAACAAGAAGAAACTCTCTGATTAAAAATTACAGTCAAGTGATTTGAACAATTCAGTTAAGTGTGAAGAAAATAATAGAGTTGTTCCACATACTGAATTACCAAATACTGTAAAAGATTGACCGTATAGTTCCTCAGAGGCTTCGGACGTGGATGTAGAACATGCTCAGAATTTTCACATCCTTTTGAGTAGGAACAAGATATACGTCACAAAGAAATTTCTCGGCGAAAAACCTTGGTTGATCTATCGAAACAGGTGAAGAAACAATGGATCATACAGGTTGAAAAACCAAATCCTAGTGAAGCTTCAAGTTATCGAGATCCAGATACTTTTCGTTCATTGACTCCACTAAGGAAGAATCCTCTATCATATCAGAAAGAGTTGTTTGTTTAGCTGGGATAACCGGAAAGAAATTTTACAGCAAATTCGATTTACATAATGCGTACCACCAAATCATTTTTACGATAACTCGCGAGGCATTACAATTGCTATTGCAAAAGGTTTATACCAATATACAAGAGTTTCTGTTGGAATTAAAACTAGTAGCAATATTCTAATTCATGTTATGATAAAATGTTACCAAATTTGGAGAAGCATGGTGTAAAATCATACTTCGAAGATGTTTTAATTTCTTCCCATTCTATCGAGGAACATAAAGCAACAATTCTTAAGGTACTATAAATATGTAAGCAATACAATGATACAATATCTCCTGATAGAAGTATTTTTCACAATAAAATAATTTATTTAGGGCAACAAATATAAGGAGATAAGATGAAAATCAATCCAACTCGTGTCTGGGATAAAAATACTCCACCACCACGAAATCGAAGAAGTTGAATGAAAATACTTGGATTTTATTGTTAATATGCTAAGTTTACTCTTGAAATGCAGTAATTAATGAGACCTTTAAGTGAACTCAAGTCAACGAAAGAGAAATTTGTCGAGTTTTTTGAGCATCAAAACATTTTGGACGCATTATAGAATTTAGTTCAGATATATGGAGGAGGAGGAGGAGGATGTGGAAGACCTTCCAGATCTTGTTTCTACTTTAAATGAAAACATGTACGCCTATCTGTGTAAGAATGATATCCCTATAAGAATTGTGAATTGGTTTCCATTCGAAAATTAACGCTAATTTTCATTATGTGCAATTATAAGTCTATTAATAATAATCAATACCATCAAGATGTGTCTCTTTTGGTTAATTTAGTTCATACAAAACTTTTGTGGAAAGAAAATTTGTAACTTATAGTAAAATTAGTTGCAAATTTGCTACTTGCATGATTATAATAACGTGTATTATCGTATTTGGACATACAAGAATATAATTGTATAACTGCGGTCTATACAAATGGAACTTGTGCAAACGTTAAGTGGAAAAATACAAATAACCACATGGCTAATAACTGAATTTATTATGTCCAATTACTGTAAAAAGTGGCTAATAATTTCAGCGTTTCGTACGTTTCATTCAAAACTATGTTTTTTATCATTCTTTATAAGAATCTTAATATAATTGCTTACCATTGTATTAAGAAAAAAAACAACTATGGTAACAAGGTACACTTCATTCAGTTTTTCTGAAAAGTGCCTCGGCGACAAAAGTGTAAAGTGAAAATTTCACTTAAGTGCCAATGACTATATTGTCACCCCTACAAGTGTAACCATTGTGTTGTTTTGTTATTAACTACTTTCAAACTTAATGATTTGTTTCGAAATAATATTTATTACCTTCCAAGTTGTGAGCAACTACATGATTGGGATTTTAATACCTGCTTTTCCTTCATAAACAAAAATTCTATATAATTTTTTTCTGTGATTAAATCTGGTGTTAAACTTAATATGCAAAATCTGTAGTTTAAATTGATTTGCAATATATTATTACTACATTTTTCATATAGAGGTTTGAGATTTTTCCAGCTGAACACGGTTTAATACATTTTGTTTCTTTAACTATTTTCTCTCGAATGCATTTCAAGTCTAACCATTGTGTTGTTTTGTAATTAACTACTTTCAAACTTAATGATTTGTTTCGAAGTAATATATATTAACTTCCAAGTTGTGAGCAAGTACATGACTGGGATTTTAATACCTGCTTTTCCTTCATAAACAAAAATTCTATATAATTTTTCTGTGATTAAATCTGGTGTTAAACTTAATATGCAAAATCTGTAGTTTAAATTGATTTGCAAAATATTATTACTACATTTTTCATACGAAGGTTTGAGATTTTTCCAGCTGAACACGGTTTAATACATTTTGTTTCTTTTACTATTTTCTCTCAAATGCATTCCAAGTGTAACCATTGTGCTGTTTTGTTATTAACTACTTTCAAACTTAATGATTTGTTTCGAAGTAATATTTATTACCTTCCAAGTTGTGAGCATCTACATGATTGGGATTTTAATACCTGCCTTTCCTTCATAAACAAAAATTCTATATATTTTTTCTGTGATTAAATCTGGTGTTAAACTTAATATGCAAAATCTGTAGTTTAAATTGATTAGCAAAATATTATTACTATATTTCTCATATCGAGGTTTGAGATTTTTCCAGCTGAACACTGTTTAATACATTTTGTTTCTTTAACTATTTTCTGTCAAATGCATTCCACGCCATTTTTGCGTAATACAATAACGAAATTTAACATTTTAAATACCCTTATCTTATTACATACATACGTGTTATTACAATTCCTTTCTGTTTTTTATATCGCATGTAGAATTAGTGATATTCTTCTAGCAAATAATAAGCATGCATTACGATCTTCCGGCTACAACAGTTTCAACTACCCTTACCCTATACATTTCAAAGATTTAGTATTACATAGCAAATAGCAAAACAAATCTTCTTAAAACAGTTATTAGCAATCTGTTTTATAAAGAGTAACTGTATCCTTCATTAATTACATCTACAAATAAACTTTCCAACGTAAGAAGAACTACATTTTTCTACAATATCGATAACTTTTAAAATATGTTATAATATTTTTTGAATAAGTTCTAGAAACAATATTTCATTATTTCTTTCTATCAATTATAACTTTCTTTCCGATTGCTTTACTATAATATAGTTGCAATATTTTCCTCCAATTATTTTGGGAAATCACATTTTATATTTGTTGCAATTACAACATTTTAATCAATAATTTTTAAAAGGCGTATATAATATTCACCGATTATTTTGAAGAGTTTATCTCTCATTGGATATTAGATGTTCAATAAGTTATGAACATTTTCTACAGCGGTAAAGAACATAAATTCCTTTTACATATTTCGACTTAGCTTTGATGTTTACATTTTCCTCAATTATTTTACTAACAATATTTTTCTAAGGATCTTTTTTCAATTATTTTTAGGATTTAAAATGTATCGAAAAATTTCTTTACCATAATCTAAAATAACGCAGTATCTAAAATTTATCCAGCATAAACTGCAATTAATTCTTTTCAATATCTTAGAAGTAGTATCTACTTGCACTTCATTGTTCTTTTCCTGATTGTGTCTTCTCATATATTTCTGCCTACAACTATTCCTTCAGTAATTTGTGATTGTTTCCTCAAAAAATGTTTTTGCTATTGTGTTTTTGGTAGGAGAATGATCTCCTCCAAAAACACAATTACAAAGTTACCTAGCCAAAAGATGAGCGCTTTAATCTATTGCACTTACTGAGAACTTAGAAAACAACTTCTTACTAACAAATGGATATAAAATACACAGATAGAACTTAATGTGTAAGAATTACAGAGATTAAGAAACTAGATTGGATAATTTAAGATAAATTACGTAACTATTTTGTGACAATATTTCTGAATGTAAACTAACTCTTTTTCAACATTACGACGAAAATTAGGTGTCAAGTTTTTACTTCAAATAAAGACTAATGTGGTGTCTTTAAATATTTCCGTCGTTGTGTGTAGTCGAAGGTCTATATAGAATTACTTTCTTCTAACTTGGTAGACACAAAACATTGGATTAAAAAAATAAACTTTTTCGTGGATCATAATACAAAATGGGTAAAAGTTGGAAATCAAATAATGCAGATACTTCGGAAAGATATAGATAGCAAATTCAAAGTACGGTAGTTGTCAGTTACAAAATCGAACACACTGATCTTTCTGTTTCAACTCATCTTGAGCACTTACTAGATATATTAACCTAATTAAAGAAAGATTTTTATATTGCACAAGATTTGGATGGTACTTTTAATAAACATAATGTAATCGAATATTTACTAGATATTTTTTTATTTCTGAATCGAAGGACAGGTAAAATTTATTTAGACGGAATGGACAAAGAAGAAAAGTAGTGTTTTGCAGAGTTTGTTATTAAAAATGAAAACATTACACAGGTCTTCAAAAATAAAACAATGCTAAGCTGTTCCGGTTTAGTTAACCTATTCATATATGTTTTGGTGCGCTGAATCCACGAATGATAACTGTTTTCTTCTGGGACGTCTAGGTTTCGAACAAATAGGTGCTTCTTGTTGAACAAAAATTTGAAGACAAATATGGGATTTACAGAAACGCCATTAAAAGCGTAACACACCCACACACGTGAAGAAAAAACCGTAATACCACCCTCACTAAGATTGCTTGTGAAACCGTCTTATTTTTAAAAGGTCAAACTTCGTTTGGAGCTTGTGCTTTTGTAGGTGGTTGCTGGAAGATCCATAAACAACATCCAGGTTCACCTGATACAGTCATTTCATTTTTAGATATCTTGACGGAAACGCTCCCCCTGCTCTTCCGTTACTGCTCACACATTGTTAGGAAATTAGTCAAGGTGGGTGATAAGAAATTTGACTTTTAAGCTCATGGAGCAGCCAAACTTTCAGACCGCGTGCACCATGTCTTCCACCATTTAATTGTGCTGTGGGTGCTTTCGGTTTCCCAAAAACTTTTTTGATGACTACAGTAAAGGCAATCCAAGCCTCCTTTTGAGTTGGAGTTTCCTAACATCAAGCCAAACAAAACCCAGTGCACTTGCGTACTCACAGCGTTTGAGCAACAAAGAGTGTAACCAGAACTACTTACCAACATTTTACAAATCTGAGATGTAATCATAATAAATTCGTTTTATAGACAGATTTATTGTTTATGTTTTTTCTTTGTAACCTCGTACTCACATTCATGACACATCCGGACCAATATACATGTTCTTTTATGTTTCGGGGAGCACAAATACATTTAATCTTCCATGTTCATTTTTTTTTATTTTCGTCTGATGCATTTGCAATTTAGCAATTTAAACCTACATGTTTGAAAAAATGACATTTCGATTGTGTAACAACTTCAAGTCTCAGGAAGAAAGGGGATCATTTTGACTTCAGTGCACCAATAAGCGAAAAATCAGCTAAACGTATGCAGACAGCGTTTTGGATGCAGACCTGTGTTATAGGAAGATATTTCCTAATCCATAATTCTTAAACCTCCTCTTTGAAAATCTATACCATTTCTTTATTTTCAAATTGAAAGTTATGTATTTACTAAGCAGATTAGGAAGGATATTTTAGATTTTTTGGCACATCTTATGTACGTTTTGTAAGCATGTTTTCTATTCCATTTGCCAGAGAGTATAGAATTACCTAATCGGAGGCTATAATCTTTACTTTTTTCACGAAAAATGATCTTAATCTCAGACTTTTGATCCAGTTAAAGTTTGAATGAAACTTTTAAGAAAACCGTAAAGAATATGTAATGCATTCGATTTTTATAAGGTACAAATTCCAGATATGTCGACTACATTCTGTAGTTATTCGCAACATAGTTGCCGTGTTTTTAATAGAAGAGAAAATATTTAAATTTTAATTAATGGAAAATAATTGTACAAATAAATTCAAGGGGATGCGTATATTTTTAGGAGACGATAAACAGAAACAAGATGAATTGAGTTCGTAATTTTCTTTTAACTTCTTGTCAATTAATTCTGTAGAGGTATTTTACAGTATAGAAGCAAGAAAGGAATTTCAACTTGTTCAAAAATATTTTATAAAAATTTGTAAGACAAATTTTTCCTACACAAATATAATACAAATATTTTTTCTATAATTCCTGCAGATTATGGCATTATTAGTAGCAACTGATAATTTAATTCATATTCGCTTAATCCATATTCGCTACAGAAAAAAGATCCAAGTAATAAAGTTTATTTAATGTCTCGGTCCAAGGTCTAGCAGATGTTCACACTTTTCCTATCATGGCACTAAAGAATTATCTAGAAATAAAACAATATATAAATTAAATAGCTCCAAAGATAAGTCGAAGACGTTGATGATTTTGATTCTCCTTACTTTGAAAATGAGATTATTGTTACTGTTAAGACTAAAAAATCAAGAAAGAGTAAGAAATAATGTAATATAGTAATAATTTGAATAAAGATTATTATTTCTACCAAATAAATTCTTAATTGTAAATTCTTATATTAAATTCTTAAGAGATCAACATGTATTATTTATATTTAAAACACGATATTATTTTATGAGTCTCCATACAAATATTTTATGAATGCTTTTGTTATATTCTTTGCGAGTAAATTTGCTGAAAGTGGTATGGATTCAAAAAATTTATAGCTCAACAGAAAGTAAAATATTTTAAGGATACATTGGGATTGTTAGTGAGAAGGAAAGGAGTTTCTAAAATAAAACTGATAATTTTCAAAAACAATAAATCAATTTCCACTAATCTAACATTTATTCGAGGTGAAGATATTTTACTTCATTATCACAATCGACATTTTGTATGGAGATAACAAAATTGTGTACCAGAAGACTCGTGATTCTAACGATTTTAAATTGTATAAATTTATAAGCAAGTTTGAAGATGGATAATAGTGGTGAGTTTTTGACATGTCTACCAGAAGTTGTTATTAAGAAGATAGACGAATGATGTTGCGACATTTTACACAGATAATCACGGTGTTCGAATTGGGGTTATGCATATGTTAGCTTTTCAGTAGCTTTTAAAATGGTGTCCTTTTCATTCGGTTTTAGGCCTGTTTTATAAAATTTCAATCCTTGTACTCAAGTTTAATTAGTTTTTCCTTACAAAACATAATACGGAAGTTTTAATGGAGCTTGTTTTGAATATTGCACTTAAGCGTGTGAAATGAAATTATCTGTGACAGTCTCTAATAAATGTATTGCCTTAGGTTGCTCAATAGTAGTTTTCTGATATCTTCCAAGATATGTATTGCGTTGTAAGTTGCACAATGTATGATAACATCCTATTATGTTGCAATAAATAAGGTGCGATAAGGTAATTTCCAACAAACACAAAGAGTAAAAAAATACTGTAATTTACTGAGTTTATAGAATTTTCTCCATTTAAAAGCACACCTAGAGCACAGAATCTCCATACCGCCATAGAGAAAATAAAAGAGAAGCAGCGAGAAACCATTAGCAGAAAATCCTCAGAAACTAGTGTTAAGCATAAAGTTCTCTAGAAACGGACAGAGGGAAGATTTCTCATAATGTAGTATGAGAGAGGAGCCTGGAAATTTTATTGTAGGTAGAGAAATTGTAAATTACTTTGTAGAAAAAAACAGTAACAACAAATGAGATAACAAACAACTTTACCATGCCTCAAACTTACTTACGATTAATGAAGAACTGCGTAGAAAGAAGATAGAAGAAATTGAGCAAAATATTACTTAGAAGCAGTACTCTTACTACCTTCTATCTTACTGGTAAATTCATTCAAAGATTCGAATACGTAGTAGGAGTAAACTTCAAATACTACGTTGTTGGATGTAAATATATAGCCTGGGCTCTCTGTGGATTTAACTGTGTAGTGTTAGTAATTTTTAACTTTTTCTACGGAAATTTATTTCAGTTTTGTTCAGCCAAAGTTATTTGTAGACCATACAGGTAATTTCCATACAGACGAGGTAAATCTCTAAATTACAAACTTAGAAGAATTAGCTGCAAAAATTCTAAAAGTGTTTTCGAAATTATTAATCCAGAAGAAGTATATAAAACATGTATCAAATATTAAAAGAACAAAATCCCGTGATAGAAAGAGATCCAAAATTAATAGCAACAAAATTGAAACTATTGATAACACAAGGTATTAGCATTCCGATACCCTAAAAAGCAAGAAGAGAAGAAACTCAAGAAGATACAAAAAGTGTCCTTATAAAATTCGCCGCCACCTAAACATACTGTGAAGAAAATCTACAGACAGTAAATTCTAAGGTCGAATATTAACAGTATGTGAAAATTAATGGACGAATATGCTAAGAGGCCCAGATTCACTTCTAGTTACAAAACATGAAGAAAAACATTTAAAATTTTGTACATATTCTATTATGTACGTATATATCTAATTATGGTATCGAAGCATAAACGGGTAGGAGCCTTCGTTAATTGGCAAATTCGGTAGGAAAAGATTGTTTAGTTTGATTTCATCGATGCCAAGAGTTACTACTACAAAACTGTTAAGAAAACTCTTATGGACCACTGCTTCTGTGGTTATTTAGTATATTCAACATCTCCGTATTCGCTCCGCAAACACAGAACACCTATTGCTTCTCAGAAACCCACTATTATATCATATCTATCAAATTTTATACTTGATTTTTCAAATTATTCTATGGAAACATTACTTAAGCAAGGTGATTAATTATTTCATATATTTTAATTTGATAGACTATTGTTACCAAAAATTTGGTGTTAGAATGTTAGTGAATTAACTGAAAATATTAAATAAATGCTTAATCTTTATTCAGATACTCATTTGTTTGAGTTATTTAGTGCGAATTACAATGATTTGCCTTTATCGCTTTTAACTGGAAATAGTTCTAAATGATTGTCTTTAAGTTTTGTTTCATTTATCTAATTATATTTTAATAAGTAATTACTCTTCGGTATTTGAACCCATTCTACTAAATCTATTTTACTATAACCGGAGATGCTGGGTAGCGTAAAGGATCTTCGGACAATCGAGTATAAATAAACATTTTTGTTAAGGCAATAAATGCATTCACTTTAAACGCCATAATTCAGAGCACTCATTCTTGATCATGCATTCTTCTTTGCTTCTTCCCTTAGATACTAATGCAAAATTATGTAAAATTTCAGAATTTATTTACCTTGTCTGCGAATAGAAGATGAACTGGTCAACCGGCACACCATAAGGACAACGATGATGGTTTTGAGCACTGCCATATGTTGAGTTACCTAAAAAAATGTACATATGCACTCTATACAAGTACTTATCCATTCCATATATTTAAAAAACAAAATCATAGAAATATAGTTTTAAGATATTTTTAGTTCGTATTGTTACTACTAAAAGCATTTTCTTGAAACTTTCTAAATATTAACAAATATGTATCATTTATATTCAGAGTACTCATTTTACAGGAATTAAACTTAATAATACATTTTTATATTATAATTAATGACTTCAAACTACATTCAAGATAACACCAACAGTGATTTGAAGGCTGCTTTATGAATTTTTAGAAAAAATGACAGATATCAACATAAAAAAACGGTTTTGTTAAAATTAAATAACAATTATACAATCAAAACTATTATTTAATTAGCTAAGCAGTCTTTTCTCCTCGCTGGAGTTTCGTAACTGTTCTTGGGTTTCATTGATTTGTTAACCTTATTTGCACAGTATGTAGTTCAGTTGTACATATGTTCATTCTTCATCATTATATTATAGAGAGAACCCCTAATCTAGTTCCTCTCCACGTGATAAGTTGCCACAGACGTGTCTTGAATTAACCCTGAGTGATCAATGTTTTCATCCTAATGGGCATTACAATTCAGCAGATTCGCGCTGCTCCAGGCAGGATCAGTGCACCATTCGAAACGAAAGTTTCGAAGGAAGCACTTGTAACAATGGAGAAATATAGAAGTAGAAAGTCGATGTGCCTAGCAATTGTGCTGATAGCGCTGACGATAGGTAACATTGAAACAAATCCAGGGCCAATGAACAAAACTTTTGAACAAAACTCTTGAACAAAAAGAGAAGACATCCTTCAAAAGTTAAACGGCATGGAACCGAACGTGAACAAGATTGGATTAATTAATACAAAATTAGATAAACTACAGTCGAAGTTTGATGATCTTTCAAAGGAATTGAGATATCTAAAAACAAAAGTGGCTCAGTGATCTAAAAACGAGAACAGTGATTTGCGACAGAAAATTGATGAACTGGAAATGAAGTTTGACTATAACGAAAATCAGAGGAACAGAAACAAACTTATCTTCCGAAATGTGCAGGTCAAAAGTGAAGGCTTGCTACCATTATGGAAAGATTGTGAGGCGGCTGTGAAAGATATTATAGAAAAAAGTTGGGGATTAACATAGAACATGATAACATAGAAAGTTCACATTTCTTAGGTAGGGAGCGCAACCAGTTGGATATAGTCGTAAAATTTCTGCGGTACAAAAAGAAAGCAGAAATTTTGGAGGGAAAACCCAAGTTGCTGAGATCTCGTAGTATATCCATGAGCAGTTTTCAGAAAAAGTGCTAGCTGAAAGAAGATTATTGCTGGAAAGCTACAATAGGCAGGGAAGGAAGGGGGTACGCAGTGTTAGTGTTTAATAAACAGAAGATTGATGCGGATATCTATCGTGCTCACACAACACGTAACACACTGTTTAAAAGTTTCCGCTAAAGTCGTAGAAGTGATGAAAATAACAAGAGAAGTAAATTTAGTGCTAGTGCTATTGCTTGTAATAATTCTGTAGCGTATACCAGTAATGAAGATATAGGCGAGAGTGTGGATAGAGAAAAAGTGCTTGTGGTTAGCAACACTGAAAACATCTTTCAGGAGAAAGCCAAAGGCGGAAAACAGGGAAGGTGGATAACTCCTTGGCTACAAAAGGAGGCAGTGTAAGGCGGGGCAGGGAAACTTCACAAAACTAGCACTACGGGTGCAGCTCAAGCGCTAAAATAGGTGACCGGGAAAATTGCAATCAGAGACATCAGAAGCCAACATTTCCAGAAAGTAACTATTCTTTTGGTAGAATCAGTGACCCATCAAAATCAAAACATCAAAACCAAGAATTTTCTTTGTGCTTTTAAAATGTCAATGGTACTAAAGCTAGTTGTTTTCATAATGCTATTTTATCCAACTCTTATGACTTTATTAGCTTGAAAGAAACTTCTTTAATGACAAATTATTCTGACTTAGAATTCTTTGATGATAGGTATGTGATCTGGAAGCAAGATAGAAATATTGAACTACAAAAATGGGCAAAGGGTGGTGGCGTATTATTTGATGCGCTTAAAAATATAATATTCAAAGAGTAAATAGCTGGGAAACTAACTTTGAAAGTGTAATTGTCAAACTGGTTTTGGTCTTAATTACCGTGTATATTTGTGCTGTTTACATACAGCCTGATTCACCACTTCATTTATATGAACAGATTTTTGAATTTGTAGAATCAAATTGTCCTGTGGGTTGCAGAATTCTTTCTATAGGGGATCTGAATCTACGACAAATAACTAGCTTACATTTCGATTTAATAACGTCATCAGCTAAATATAAGAATCTTTACAATTTTATGTCCCTCTTTAATTTGATTTGAATTAATAATATTTCTATTAGCAATGACGGAACCTTAGAGTTTGTTCTCACAAAACTCTGAAATGTAACAGTTCAAAGAGAATACGATTCACTGTTAATAGAAGATAAACATCATCCTCCCCTTCTTATTCAGTTTACAGTATTGTATTCAACCAAACATCAAAATCACTGTCTAACACAGTAGGTTATAATTTTAAGAAAGCAGACTTTAAAAATTTTACGGAAACCTGTTAGCCGCGGATTGGGGGATGCTGCAGAATATTAAGGATGTCAATAGCTGTGGGTCTATTTGATTAAGTATTGTATCAAATATTTGATGATTACATTCCCCGTAAAAGAGCAACTAATAAAATCTACCCTACATGTTTTACCCCGAATATTATTAATAAAATTAAACTTAAAAAGTATCATCGTAAAAAAAGTCGGCTCGGTATAGGCAACACTAAGTACCATGAAGAGCAATTCCGTCAACTGCGTACAGAAATTAAAGAATGATCCGAAATTGTTATGGCCCTTCATTAGAAATAAATTAGAAATTAGAATTACTTGTCTTCTAAACACATACAGTACAATGTCACGACCTTACTGATGATTGGGACAGAGCTAAAGCATTCGGGCAACATTTTACTTGAGTCTATGGCTCCTTAAGAGCTGACTATGACGTATCGAGCATGTCTCTAAATGATCGTTCCAGTGCTCTTCTTGATATATTTTCACGGCCTCTCATATCCGAAAAAGAAATAAAAGAAGCAATAAGGAAGTTGAAATCGAAAACAGAAAGTGGCAAGAATAGGATCACAACATACATTCTGAAAAGCTGTTCAAATATATTCTTATAACATCTCAATATTTTATTTAATTTATCTATAAAAAATTTGTACCGTTCCTGCAAATGGAAGGAGTCAGTTGTGTGTTCAATACCAAAAACGAACTCAGCTAGTAACATTGAACAGTTCCTAACAATTTTGTATTTTATCTGTGTTTGCCAAGGTGTATAAATATATATTGCATAGGCAAATAATGGGTCATATTAAACCTGCATTAACTGTAAGTCAACATGGATTTCTGAAGGGCAGTTCTGCTGTATCAAATATAGCACTAATAGCAGACTTCATTTCGAAGGAACTTGACGAGGAAGGAGAAGTAGATGTCATATATACAGATTTTTCTAAAGCATTTGACGTCATTAACCATGACATTCTCTTAAACAAACTGGCATTATGCAACGTCTCGAAATAAACTCTGCAATACTTTGTCTCCGACCTTCAAAATCGTGAACAAACTGTACTGCATGGAAACCATATATCTCAAATGTTTCATGCAACATCTCGAGTCTCTAAAGGCTCGAATTTGGGACCTCTACTTCTCATTTTGGCGGTAAATGATCTTCCTCCGTGCTTGCAATTTTCTAGAAACCTACTCTTTGCTGATAACCTTAAAATATTCAACAGAATTAAAACAATTCAGGACTGTTTGGAACTTACAAAATCTTGGAATTTGGTGTATACACAATAAGTTTCAGGTAAATGTTCGTAAATGCAGTTATTTAACATACACTAGAAAAGAAATATATATTCAATATAATTATTCAATATTAGGGCAAAACTAAAAAACTTGATTTTATAAGGGATTTGGGAGTTATTTCTAATTCAAGATTATTATTATTTATTTAACATCGTGAAACTTATTTGCAGAGAAACCTACAAAAATCTTGGATACACTTATTGAGTCAGTAAAGATTTCCGAAATGACCAAACTTTAATTGTGCTGTATTATGGATAAGTCAGGTCGAAATTAGAATATTATAGTACTATATGGAACCCTAATATACAGAAACACTCATTCTTGATTGAACGTAATCAAAGTAAGTTTTTAAGGCTTCTTACGCTTAGGGAAACAAAATTCTTCCCGAAATTTCAAAGCTACATTAAATTTGTTTAAAATTTTAAACTTGAACATTAGAAGTCAGGGGAAGAATTATTGACTTATTATTTTTACACAAACTCTTTCATAGAAAAATAGTCTGTCCTGATCTTCACGAACAAATATATATCCAAGTACTATCCACTAATTTGCGCACTGGTTCAAAAAATACATGACAGCGAAAACAAACGTTCTAAGCAGACCTCCTATATGGAGAGTTAGTGCAACCTACAACAGGTTAGTTAAAGAAAATATCGACTTTGATGTACTGGCAATGGATGTAGGTAGTTCCAAGAAGTCTGTTAATTCTGTAAGCGGCATGCAATTTTTACCAATAGTTCTATTAATCTATATAGTCTGCATAACGTATATACTATGTAACACTGTAATTAGGCCTGTGCCTGTTGTGACATATGTCAATAAATTAAATTAAATTAAATAAAATTAAATAATATTGCCACATTTGATAGCAATATATAGCGTTGAAACAGGATGTTGAACATACTTCTCCAGAAGCAGGAGAAATACGTCTGTCTGCGTCTCTAATAAAATCAAGAATTCTTGACCCGATGTCATAGCCTCGATGGCAATGCTAGCAAAAATAAATTTATCAAAGATGTTGTTGCATTTCCTTTGTTTTTCTATCTGTTTGTTATTAGTAATGGTTCCAGCATTCATAAGAGCCAAAGTTAGACTTGAATGGGCAAATGTTTCCGAATATTTAAAGTTCCACACTAATGATTGACTTCTCATCCAAGGTACTAATATCATGATATCACGTAGTTTACCTTACGAAAGACAATAGCCTGCAGGCGCACGTATGGAAGAACTTTTTCTTTTGGTAAAGGATAGTAAATTCATATGATTAACAGGGGAATATATATCGTTTTATTCCTATACTTTTCATGCATAGAAGGGCATGCAGGTGACGTTGGTTAACTTGATCCATACAAGCTTGAAAGAAATGTGTCTCAGAAGCAGCTGAACCTAATAATAAGGCGACAGCAATTAAAAAGTGTCCTTAGTCATGTGAATACATTACAGTGGGGAAGATATTCACACAACCATGCTGCAGCATAGGGGATAACACAGCAAGAAGCCTGGCTTTATCTTCTGGAGTAATCACTAAATATAAAAGAAGTTCATTGAAATCAGCTCCAATTGGTATATACCACGATAACGTAGAACCTCTTTTGCTAATTTCTGGAATGTCCGTAACCGTCATTTTTCGTTTGCTAGAGCCTTCCTGACCTGTATATTTTGGGTCCACGTGTTGACCTTGCGGAAGGATGAAATCGACTAAACAAATAGATCCATGGCAAGGCACTAAAAATGTAAGACCACCATATCAATTGCTCATATAATACAAAGACCACTCAATCCTGCGCATTAGGATTTTTGAATCCAAGATTCGTAGCGTAAGAAGCAGCTCAAAATATACTCCAGATCTATTTTAAGGATAAGGTAATATTTTTGCAGTAGTAAAGTCTCATTCCAAGATGAAACAACACGCAAAGACGCACGCAAAACGGCAAAAAGTGTCTGCTGAAACCGATACAGCTTCAAAAAATAAAAAATGCTAGATATTTCATTTAACAGCTCATTAGTAACACCTCCGTTTGTGACAGCAGCGCTTAGAAGACAAGTATCATGGAAAAGTATTCCTGGGGCAGCTTCTTGGAATTTACTAAACAGATGGTCATACGTGGCTTCATCTGATCCAAGAGAAGCAAATTTACAATTAAAAAAATGAGGTGTAAGCCATTAGAACACTCAAATATTTTTAGTAGAGTTGAAATATCTACTTCAGATTAATCAACAATAGTATTACCATTCAAATTTGGTATGTTTAATTCAGTGTTAACTGGTTTAACTAAGGAATGATTACTTATGGCCAAAAATGCTGAGCCCAGAGTATTGCCCCTTTGTACTCACTAATGAGACGAAATGGTATCTCGGGCTAAGAATAGCTAACTGGATTGAGATTAACACTGGTGAACATATGGATAAGCTCAATTAAATTCGTTTCACAACGTAATCATCATAGAGTCAATGGGAAGCTCGTTAAGTGCATTGGGAAGAACAAGCTTTAAGAGAGACAAAGGGGCATTTTGAATGGAGGAAAACAAACTTGGGTTGCATGAACATGTACTCCATTGAGAATACAAACACTAAGTTAATGCGGATACAAAAAGATCCTAAAAGATACCCGTATTTTTCAGTACATAATTTTTGCTCGATTTACTTGTATCGTATATATATAAAGACACGGTTGTAATCTAGATACATTCTATATTTCTTATTTTGTACTGCTCTCCTTACTCAAAAAATACCACCCTGTATAATATTTACAGATATTATTAATGAATAAAAGTAATAATCATCCATATTCTAGATATAGACATTCGTTTTAATTTGAATGTGAAACTTTTGGACTTAGTAGAATTTTCGAACTTAAAAGATGTCAAAAATATTCTCTTTATTTCTTTATATGCTCTTGTCATATCGAAGCGTCTTCATTAGCAAACCATGATTTTTGGTTTTCTCTTTAACCTTACTTATGCCTCAATAGGTAAATGTAAACTTTCCAAACTATTTGACAGTACCGTGTAAAAGAACATGCATGTTACACCTCAAAACGATGAAATACCAATGGGCCAAAACCAGATAGATATAGTTTAAAACATTAAATTCGATTTCAATTATTCAACGCAAAAAAAAAAATGTAACATATTATTGGAAACAGATTTTGACGCCAGCAGTTGGCGTTATAAGACTGCGTCTTTCTTGATCTAGACAGATAATATGCACATAGTAGTGCCCCAGAAAATTATATGGAGAGACCGTCAAGAATATGGTAAATTACTAGTAGTACAATTAAAACAAAACATCCATCAGCATTTTCGAACTAAAAGTCCATAAATTATAAGAATTTTAAGCAGGAGTTGAAATTAAAAATTGTAACATTTGTCAAAAAACGCTATCTTAGAAATTGAAAGAAAAGGTGCTTGGAAGTAGTGATCTTTTTCACAAGTGACCAGAAACGATATTTTTTGGCTGTTTTTGTTCACAGTGATTTTCCCTCCTTTTTCTCAATTTTAACCAATTTGTGAAGTAAGCTGCGTGGAGGATTAATTACTTTATTATTTTGTTTGAATACGGTAAAAAAATGGCGGTTATTTGATTTTTTATTTGTGTCAGGATGTTTTTTAAAATGAATTTTTAAATCTTGTTTCAGGACCTTCTTGGTTAATGAAAATGGGTTAGTGAGGTTATTTTTCATGGGTTCCATTTCCCTGTAAAAAATACACAGACATTTTTAACATAATTCACCAATTATTAGGGGCCACATAAGGACCGGAAACAGACAATGAATGTGGTTACCTAAAATTAAATACTTAGGTTATTCAATTCATTTAAACTGTAAAGATTCCCATAAGTTAGAATATGTATATATGTAGTTGAAGCATGTAATAATGTGCACTAGTAAGTTCGAATGATATGTACGTTGAGATTTTAATTATAAATACTTATATATTTCTTTAGTCTAAAAATCTACCTTTGGATACAAAGGATTATTTCACGTGAAAATAAATATTTGGTGTGTTCCGTATTAAGTGCCTACCCGAGCTTCTATTGTACAGTTTTATAAATTTTCGTTTGAAATTTGCGGCTTTGAGCGAGAGATTATTCCGCTGGTACCAAAATTATTTTAATCGAGGGTACGAAGAAATTTCAACTTTTAGCATCATTTTTGTTGTTTATTTGAAAAAAATGGTTAAGTCCATTATGAATATGAATATCCAATTAGGTACGCATACGGTTATTGAATATGCAATATCAGCTAACAATGCAATACATTTTATTCCGATTTATGTACTAATAGTGCATAAATACACAATTTCCAACTTTCAGTTCGTTCGTAAGTAGAAAATCAGCTGATTTTGAGTCCTTTGCACAGTTCAGTAAATGATTGTTTAGCAATCTCGTCGGCCGTTCTGAAATTGTTTATTCGCGTTGATAATTAGTTCGCATATGTGTGAATGTAAAGTAGTATTACTACTAAGTTAACCCTTATCCGGGCAAGACATTTTTGTAACCTAAACGGGCAACCGGGGCCTGTCAGGAACAGTATATATTTTAAGTGCAGAACACTCAAAATTCAATGTCTGTTGCCGCATACTGTTCCGACTAAATGTTACAATAGTCACGTGTTCAATATATAATTATGTGACAATTTGATCTAATATTTGACAGGAATTTCGCTAAAGTTATACGGGGCCTACTAGGCCCCGGTTGCCCGGTTACGTCAGGAAAAGATTTTCAAAAAAAAGCTTTACCAGCTCGATATCAAGATTTTAAAAAAAAGAAGCTTTACCAACTTGATATGTTCATGATTTTAACTTCAACGAATGTTCATGTTTTCGATACCTCTGTAGTATTCTTAGTAATAACATGAAATGCGAACTCGAAATAAAAGCAAGGATAGGATTGGCGAAAGAAGCCTTTAGGAGGAAGAAAAGTCTGTTTAGTAGGACCTTGAATAAAGAGTTGAGAAAAAGACTCATAAAATGCTTCGTGTGGAATATTGTACTGTATGGGGCGGAAACGTGGACATTACGTTAAGGAAAATCGACTGGCAGCCTTCGAAATGTGGGTGTGGAGAGGAATGGATAGAATTAGTTTGGTAGAGCGGAAAACGAATGAGAGAGTGTTAGAAATCGTGGGTGAGAAAAGAACACTTTTGGAATTATTAGGAAGAGGAAGAGAAACTGGTTGGGACATTGCCTAAAAAGAGATTGTATCATGAGGGATGTCCTAGAGGGTGTGGTGGGAAAGAGAGGGAGGGGGCGAAGGAGTTTAGAATTAATGGATGATATTAAAACAGAAAGCTCATACGCGAAGACGAAAAGGTTAGCGGAGGACCGTGGAGCATGGAAGCTTCTCAGCTGCGGCAAGTGACCTGCCAATAAAGGCAGAATACCTATGATGATGATGATTACAAACACTAAGTGGGTCATGCGAAACATGACCATAGGCTAGAGTTTCAACAGAAAAACGAATCTGAAGTCAAAATTAATGTATCTTTATGTCGTAAACAGTTATCTACAATTGAAGTTCTGAATTTCACTGCTTTTCTTGTGTTGCAGCTTGTGAATCATGCCGTTAAAGAGGGACGAACTCATCCACATCATCAAAATATGGCGCTTGGGGAGTGCCTTAGCAATGGCTGCAGATTTCTATGCGAGTCATCCACAACGAGCATCTGTATCCCATGTTGCAGTGGCACGGTTATTGACCAAATTCGAGGAAACAGAAACAGTTCTATTTGACCTCGTAGTGAACGACTAAGAACAGCTACGGACGAAGAAACAGCTACTACTGTGCTAGCCTCCTTCTTGAAGGCGCCGCAGCGAAGCACACGTTGTTTAGCAATTCAGTGTGCTGAGAGTCACAGTTAAGTGCACATGGTGCTCCAAAGGTATAAGTGGCATCCAAATAAGATGTAATTGCAGCAAAATTTGTCGGAGAACAATCCCGATTGTCGCGTCCAGTTTTGTGTGGGCTATTGAGCAATTGAGGGTAAATCCGCAGTTCGCTATGCAGATACTTTTTTTCGGATGAAGCCCATTTCTACGTAAATGGTGAGATCAATAGGCAAAGCATACCCTATTGGACCAGTTCCCACCCCGCTTGGACAGATCCCTCAAAAATGACTGGTGCAGGGAAAGCTATGGTATGGGCAGGTATATGGGGAACAAAGGTCGTCTGTCCGCTTTTCATTCCAGGAACGTTAAATGCAGACCGATACCTCACGTTGTTCCAGGAAAACATAATGCCGGCTCTGATGTCCGAGGATGGTACCTTGCCCAGCTTCTTCCAACAAGCTGGTGCATCTCCCCATTATGACATCCAGGTGGGTCAGTTCCTAGATGAATAATTCCCTGGAACGTGCATTGGTCGACACGGACCTGTGGAATGGCCTGCCCAGTCACTAGACTTAACCCCCCTGAGTTCTACCTGTGAGGACATGTTAAGGTTATGGTGTATTCTGTAAAAATTCGTGATGTTCGCCATCTGGAACAAAGTATCATGGCTACCTGTTAACAAATATCCCCAGAAACCTTAATACCCGTCCATAACAATTGGAAGAAGCGTCCAAACACATGCATTGCCAGGCAATAACAACATGTTGAGCACATTGTGTAATACGAAAATCACACCTGCAATTGTGGATAACTGTTTACCGCATAAAGATAAATGCATTTTGACTTCAGATTCGGTTTTCTGGTGAAATTCTAGCCTATGGTCATGTATAACATGACCCACGTAGCGTTTGTAATAAAAAAGTCCAATTCAATATGACGGCCCCAAGATGGCGGCCGTCCGCGTAACCTACGCCATAAAGTGTAACCCTAACCCTCAAGTTCCACCTATCACATCAAATTCGCTGAAATAAGGTGGCCCTTATAATTGTAAATATGTGAGTGTTTGTGGTCTTCGTTTGAATTTTGGCCACGTAGTTAGCTACGTATATATGTGTGTGCATGTGAAAGGAGCAGGTAAACTTTGATTCACGGTTGCGAAAGATTATTATTTTTTTAAAGTGCTTATAATAGGGATACCTGCATAAATCAAAATCTGATAGGTCGAAGCAATTCAATAAAAGTTTACAATAATCTTCAATGGAATGATTAGGTTTCTTTGTAGAAGTAAATGATTACAAAACAAATCCTGAGTTTCGTATGTGTGTGTATGTAGTTTAGATAAGTTACGTATTCGAATGTGGAGGAGCAGAAGCATTTTTGTCATGTTCTCAGCTTATAAGTCATATCTATATAACGTATTTTCTTCTGACATTGAAAAATTAAAGTTAGATTAATTCACGTTTCTGTTAAATTATTAATTATTTCAGAAACTTGCACAAGATAGGCCCATAATTTAGGAAATCCGGTTTTTAGTCGTTACCTCTTGTCTGATTTTTCAAATAAGGTTTCGAGTTCCTATTGCTGTGTTTGTATTGAGTTTGATTAGGGACTAGCATAGGATAGTCAATAGCACGTAGATATTTTCGTACCTGAGCGTCAGTTCTCTCTCCCACTTTTACTATTATTTTTGTTCCTAACTATAGAAATAGTTGAGATCATTGTTGCTACAGGGTTTAGCGCCCTTGCAATCTGCGAGTGGCTAGCAAGATTTCGCCTGAACCACCTTGCTTACACATTTTTTCTCTATTTAAGTTTGTTTTTTTATTTTCGACTACCTCATTCTATATTTTCATCTTTTCTATCTTCCGTTTGAAATATTTTTTATATTAATCTGAGTTCTTTCCCTTCTCTGCTGTGTGGCGTCGGATAATTTTTGTTCTTGTAGAGATCTCAAAATTAATGCAGCGCTATCCATCATCCAGCATAGACTGGTTGTGACCATAGTAACGTGGGCCAGATATAGTGGAAGGGGAAAGTTTCATAAAACTTTCTCTTTTGTGATACTCTCACCTAAAGAAAGAGACTTGCATCTTCTGCGCCAAGGTACCCAATATATTCTAGACCAAAGTTTTCGACAATGGTGTTAAAATTTTGGTTCCAAATCGACGCTTGTCGTAGCTTTTGCTTAGGTCCGAATATAATTTTTGGTACTTCTTTGTTATGTTTATCTTCCTCTTTAACATCTATTTGCTATTTCTTACACTTCTTTCTCTAAACATTACTTCTTAAACTTTTTTAGCCATTGCGTTCCCTCTTACCTGCTGTACTCTAAAATGCTAATCGATATTCGATGCTACCTTTATCTGCAATAGATTAAAATTAGGCTAAAGATTACTACGACAGTTAGATAGTGGAATAACTAGTGTGTGAGGTTCTCCGCCGTTAACCGTGGGTCAATACTGACTACACCATTCGAAGAAAGCCGGAAGGCTGTTTCATAAGTATATAGATAAATATTCGGTATGACGATAGAAATCTCAAGTATATACCATATATAAAACAAGGGATAAACTGGAAACTTGCAGGATATCTGTGTGTGGGAAAGCTTGATGTAATAAGGAGTTTTGTAAACTCACTTAAACAATATGGTAAAATATGAAGGATTACATAACTCGTAGAAACAAAAAAGCCAGTCCCAATTGGTGCAGTTTATGAACTAGTATTTCCATTATAATGCCATTTTTTCCGTCAGAGTATTCAGAAGAGATTTTTAAACCTTCTTGCTAGAGGAAAGCTAAATGTAGTATGCTGAAGACTAAAAAATTAGTAAGATTCATTATCCCGACAAAGATTTTAACGATGTTGTTTATTTTTAAACATCAATATTCTATTAACGGCCACATAATAATATATCAACCATTTGTCTGCAAAAATTCAGAAGAGACCGTTATCTTTTAGGTTGAGGCATCTTTCTAAAATTTTATTGAAAAAAATGATACATTAGCAAATATGCTATATGTAAAACTAAGTTTACTTTAAAATTCTGGCAAAATTCTGGGGTAACTGCTTATCAAATAATTTTGTCCGTAACATATACTGTAAATTTGTTCCTATCAAAGAAAAAAATGATCTTGTATAAAACTCAAAATTTCAGTACGGTCGTTTTGACTAAAATAAAATACAAGGGACATTTCCCACGTCGTGCGAGTTCTTCATTCCCTTGTTCGAGAAAAAAAAGTGAATGAAAAATGTTTTGTAATATTAAAAATTATTGTCCTACAACGATCTCTGCTGTATTATGAAAGTCATATTTCATTTCCTTGAAAGAATGACAAGACAATTCCTTGTAGAATGAGTTTCTCATATACAAAGTTCCTCCGCAAACCGCTTATTTTAATTTTGTTGATATGTTCAAAATAAATATTTGGGTAAGATCTACAGCATTATATATAACTTAGGAGAGGGTAACAGCCAGTATTCAGGGATTGCTAATGGTCTCTATTTTAAGGTATTTTTTGTAGAAGGAAGTATAGTATAAATATATAGGGTCAAGTATCGATCATCATAGCATCTCAATATCACTAGAACCGGTAACAGACATTAAACGTCCTACACAATAACATTAGAAATAGTATGGAATTCGTGAAATAGTATGTTTGGTCCTCAAAATTCGTATGGATGATTTTTAATAAAATACATTGATATATCATTAAGAAAATCAAGTACTTATATTACTAGTCCTTTTGAATATTTGATGAAGAAATAAAGAAAAAGGTTGACTTGTTTGTCTAAGATGATGTTCGAGTTTGGTGAGACAGTTCGACTTTAAGCGAACTCGGTGAAAACCTCTGAAGGAGAAACTTAGAATTTTGTCCGCAAAAGCAAGCTTGGAATTTTGGAATGTTCTCGTGTATTGTATATCAAAATGTGAATTAGATGTTATCGTGTTCTTAACAGCAAGACTACATAAAACGTGGAATTTCAGCTTTAAGTGGCTTTGAATCATAGGATCGTTTACTACGAATTGTACCCTGGCCTCTCACATCAAGGAAGTGTATCCAAGAGTGCGATCCATATATGTAGACCCTATACATATTGTTTTCCTTGAAATGTTAGACTTTCGTTCTTTCTTTGGCTCTGAAGAAATAGAAATGTACAATATCAGACAAAAAAAACATCAAAAAAGAGCTTATATGAATGTAATTAAATTGTGAGTGAAGTGGCCTCAAGTTTTGAATGCATTAACATCATATATTGTATTATAAAAGACAATAACGTGTCTGCTAAGAGATAAAACATATTTGAATAGGAAGAACGCAAGAAAAATCGCATATATTACATTATATTACAGTATGAACGGACATATTTAATGGACATTGAATGATATTAGTATCAAAGCAATCATGCTGAATTATAGATTTCTAGCACTAAGAAATATTTGGCGTTATTATATATTTATCATTTTATAGAAGTATTTAAACAAGTTGTAGCGAGGAAGCTATAATGCTACTGTATATTACTGATTATGTAAAATTAAAAGTAAATTGTAAGATGTATAATTGTAGAATATAACTATATAATACTTGTGAGTAGGAATAACAAGTTATGAAGTAATAAATATTTTTCATTGAATGCTATAAAATGAATTATCGTGAGAACTGTAAATCACAGTAATAATTATAAGTATATTTATTATGCACGCAAAATCATACTTGGAAGAGAATTTTGTAGCTCAATAAGGGTCCTTTCGAGTCTTGAGAATTTTTGTGATAAAAGCCTAATCTCAGAAACCTCAAAATATTTGATTATTCCAACAATTGTTGAGTAAAGTAGAATTTTTTTTATTCATTTTTTGTTTTAATTTTTTCAACTCTTGGGTTCTATACTACAAATATACTACAAAGGCATGAATAGCGTATATATTCATGCCTTACCATCTTTAAGACGTAGATTTACACTGTGGAATCATATAGTAACCCTCATACTTCTCTGAGGAAATATAACCCAAGTCTTGTAGTCCAACAATATAACCATGAAAGCTTCACAAGAATTAATTGTTTGATTGAATGATTGAATTAAATCTTAATGTAATACATCCTTATGCATAATCAAAACTTACAGTCTATTTCTTAATAATTCACTCCATTGATACTATTGAGCACCTCTAAACATATCTGTGAGAATCAAATGAAATAAAACGTTCCCTTAGATCTTCATTTTAGTGCCACTGAATAGTATAATTTTACCCCTAAATCAAAAACTCAAGCAGGTCTATTTTTCATTCGCGTCCTGTATAGTTTTATGTTTACCTCCGATAAACATAAATTCCTTCCACTCATATTTACTTGAGACTCATTCTTTTTACTAGAATACATTACAAAGCTACTTTTGTAACTTTAAACAACGCCTATTGTAAAGAAATTGAACAATCAATTACACAGTGAAAGATAAATTATTCGTTCTGTGTTTGTGAAATTGTTTGGTTGCAAGAAAACATATTCTTTTTCTCAACAAACCCACTTGTGCAGCTTGATAGTTTCGTAAAATGGTTCATTATTGTAGTATATTTTCAGCACGGCAGTCAACTACACATCTAAAAGATGTAGCAAAACTACAAACCCGATGTTACATATTACCTGGCTAATGTACCGATTGAAATGTACCAGCAGCATATCACAGCACTGTACGGTCAAGACGTTAAATATGTTTAACTTCACCAAGATAATGGACCCAGTCACAAAACGAAAATATTGCTGGATCACTATCACCGTATGAATTAAGAAACTGGAATTTCGGTAACTCTCCTCCCGTGCTGCCACATGACCTTATGCTTTGGGTCTCCTAAAGCTATTTGAGTTTCCTTTTCTATTCCACATTGTTACGGTCTGAGGAGCTTCTGCAAACAGGACTAACATTAAATATGAATGGTTCAGCTGTAACCCATTTTTTCAAAATGTAATCTACGATGTTTGCAATAGTCAGTGGATGTAGCCTGAAGATCTTACACTACCGTTAACGGGAACCCGTTTCCTAGGTATGTGATGCCTTCAATTTTGAGTCAAAGTATATAAATGAACCATCGTATGGAATCAAAATGTTCTTAAGTCACAAAGTCTTCTTTATTCGACGAAGTGTTTCAGAGAGCTAACGAAGCATATACAGTTATCATATATTTATTTTTGTAGTTTAAAAGTACCTCTTACGTAATATTATCTGTAGCTATCAAGTTCAGATAATGAAAATGTTAATATATATATATATGGTACTTTGTATCTAATGTTTCAAATCTAAAATTATTATGTCATTGTCATAGCTTTGCAACTAAGGTCTTAGCCTGTGTTATTTAGGAAGGATCAGGATCTTCATGGAAACAGAAACAATCTTCTTCAGTACTTTACTCGTGAAAACTATGTATAATATTTGCAAGATGTTCGCAAGAGATCAACTAATATGAATATCTCTTTTCGTCTCAGACCAGTTAAGCAAAGCATATGGTGCGTTTGTTGAAGGTGGCTGTGAAATTGAGATATGAGCTAAAGTTAGTATAGTGTCTTAATTTAGAGTATACTACATTTATTTATTCAAAAAAGTTGAAAATTTCGATTTAAAAAAAAACGTTAATTTGGGTTAATTCTAAATTAAGTCATAAAGAGTAACGAACATCCAGCAAAAGACCCATAAAGTAACATGCAGGACACATATTTAAGTTAAGATTGGACGGATCGTTCTTTCCATCCCTTCAATTTGAAATAAGCCAAAACAATAAAGTTAAATATTGAAATAAATGAATTGACTTGTTTTATGGCCACAGAGATTCGTGAATAGATGAATATTTCAATAAATAAAGAAATGTGTTATTCTAATAAGTAAGAAAGGTTGAGAAACGAGATGATACCCACATCATTTTAACTCAAATTGAGTAGCGTGCCCTAAATAAATGTTCCCCGTTTCTATCATTCGAAAGAAAGAAATAGGAAAAAGATTATTCTTGTCATTGACTAAAGTACGCGTGATAACATTTTGTCAAAAGGCAATCTATTGCATTTCCCTTTCCAAAACAAACACTGCATTCATCTTTGTTTAAAGAGCAATATTATGTTTAACTGCGTTTCTAAAACGCGCTTATCTTTTGATTCGTGCCTTATTTTCCAGTTTCTTGTAATGGATCATCAATTTTAAGTTCTAGTAATAAAAAAATGTGTTTAGCGTAAAATGTTTTTGCCAATTGAAGCAATGAGAACATGAGAAAATGATTTTATCTTTCAATTAACATTATTTACCCTTCCAGAACTATGATTCATTGATATATAAATAAAATATATTGTATTTGCAAAATCAGTGTAGAAAATGCATAATTCAAATTGCAATGTAAAACTGACCTCAATAGGTTTATTCTTGTTACTATTGCGCTGCGACAGTTATTTAGTATGTTAATGCTTTTATAGTTAATACCTTTCTGTTTCGTAAGTGTTTCTTTGTTTAGCAATTAACAATTACACAAAAGAAACTAAGTGAAATTTAAATTTTCATAAGACATTCAGTTTCTTACGGTCCAACCCCTTTAACTTGCTTTACTAACTCAACTCTCATTGCAAGAATTATTTTTTGAACATTTCTACTCTTCATTTGAAAATTAGGATCAAATGCATTGTATTTTCTCTATCAGAAGATTACAAAACTTTTTAATGTTGTGTAATGTTTATGGTATTATTTTTACATTCTATTAGCTCGTATAGCTGTGTCAGTATATTCTAATTTAAAAATAACTTAACTATCTTTTATTTACCTTATTTTTACCTTCGGATACAAGAAAAGCGCTTATGGCATAATATGTTCAATCGATTAAGAAAAGTAGGAACCGTAATCCACATTGTTTCTATTTACAAGGAAATTAATGTGGTTTACATGAACATTGACCAACACGTCGTTTTACTACTACTGTGCATGAGCATTTAGTTACTACTTATTACCCAGGAACGTTATCTGCCTTCTGGAAATGCCACTCTTTCCCTCAACTTAAATGACATTATCCGTATCACACCAGCCTCCTGGGTGGTTGGCTTAGAATTATGTTTAGCCATATCCTGCGCAATTACAAATGACGAAGGTTGTAAAGTACCTGCTTACTGCGCTTCTTTGTCGTTTGTGAGAACTTACGAACCTATTCCTAGTACTTTCAGTTTGCAAAATGCAGTGTTATCCTGTAGCAAAACCTATCGTTTAAACTGGTGATTTTTTATTGCATTATATAACAATCCAAACTAAATCTTATGTAATACCCAGGTAACACCGGACGTCATTTATGAAGTCTTCTGAAAGTCATAAAATAACGTCATATGGTACGTCATGATGTCACCGAATATCGCGTGATGTGGACTTCATATTATGGACATACATGTACGTCTGACATGACGTCATAATGCTAGCAAATATCACGTTGTTTGGTACAATTGTGGTACCATTAAAGAATGGACTTTTTCGTACCTATTTGGTCATTTCTGACGTACTCATTTGGTACGTTTTTGGTTATTTCTGACGTACCCTACTGGTACTTTGTTGGTTATTTCTGACGTACCCTTTCGTACCTATTTGGTCGTTTCTGACGTACCATCTTTGTACCTTTATTTTTATTTCTGATGTACATTTTGGTATCTTTTCTGTTCTTTCTGACGTACCACTTTCGTTCTTTGAAACATCCGGATCCGAATCGAAACGTATTGATTTAGACTTCACATGAATTGAGTAAATTCGGAGCGAATTAAGAAATTGACAGAACTAAATTTTTAAAATATTGATGTAATACCCAAACTGCGGATTGGTTCGGAATTTACTAACCGATGTGGAATCCAAATCATGACGTTTTGATTCGGACCCGGATCTACGTTCTTTCCAGAAGACCAAAAGGGTACCTGAGAAATGACCAGGGAAGTACCAAACGTAGAGTCAATATGGTATACAGAAAGATGAATTCCATGTTCAGAAATTAGACCCCTGTCTTAGTAAATATATTCTGGATGTGTAAACCTAATTTTACGAAAATATCTTTCTGAAAAGTTGAAACTGAAGTCACTTGAAATTAAGCTGAACCTGTCCCTAGTTTACAGGATTATAATAACCGTTTTCGCCTGTGGAACTTTAAGGCAAGATTTAAGAAAAGTCATTCATGATCTGTATACCTAATAATATGAGAGAAGATCTGCATATAAATACCACATTTAGAAATATATTTATATTTATTTAAAAAGAATACCATTCAAAGTTTACAGAACACTACACACTTACCTATTGATAAATTGTACTACATATTTTTTGTTTCTGAGGCATAGTTATATATAAAACTAGTCATTGAGGGTTCTAAAGAAACTGTGCTCGAAATGCTTGCGTACTCCAGTGGAAGAAAATCAATCCTTACAAAACTACTAGTGAAGTTTATACTAAAGAATTGACAATGTACACATTATATAAAATTAATCGCACACACACACACAAACACTCATATTATATATATGTAAACCATGAAGAGAACACTTCATTCATTCCAAATCAATTCAACATATCACTCAAGCCGGCTCCCTTGGATCTCTTTACGATTTGCTACATTTAATGTCCAATATGACAGATGGTAGTTTTATCGCAAAGGTTAACAACACTACGGGTATTGCAATTTTGGAAGTTTCATCAAAGTTCAGAACATCTCACTATTGGACTGTAATTCTTATGTTAATTCACTTATAGCAATCAAATGGGTGTAATTGGAAACCTAGTAAAAAGAGTTTTACACAGATTTGCAACGTGATGCGATACTGAAAAATGTCAACAAGTGCAAAGTAGTAAGTGCAAAGTTTGAATACCTCAAAGTACGCCCCTTTCAGTTGTGCTGGAAAATCACAATTTGTTGCTCTAACGTACCTATACGATAACACGAAATTGGGGCAGGAAGAGCATCATATGCAAAAAAAAAAAAAAAAAAAAAAGTCATCTCTTTACAATGAAATAAAACGAAAGTTTACGAGAAAATACCACAAAACGAGTAATTGTGATAGTTTTAATTGACGAAATTATAAATACTTAACTGCAAATCGAGCTTTTACCGCCAAAGCTTACAATAAAGTAATAGTGATTATGATGTAAATTTCATTTTCTTAACTTTGGAGACACTCGGTACAATCTTCCTCAGTATTGAGGTTTTAGTATGTTATTTAGTGAGGTTTCAGTATGTTATTCAGTGTCACATGATAACATTCTCAACCGTCTACAATTTTCTATGAGTGGATGGGGGTATTATTTCGTGTCTCGTAAACCGTTTTTTCATGATACATTGATGTCTGTTTCCATTGATGGTACCAGTATGATGAAGCAATAAAAGGTATTTTTCTCTATAGTGTTTAAAGCGATGTGTTTTGAAATATTCAAAGTTAAACTGGAAGGGAGACAAAAAAAAATCTTACAGTTCCTTTTAACCAATGACATTACAAAGATCGAATTCAAAAATATAGCTTTCTATGGAGCTTAAAAATATGCCTTAAATTTCGTAAAACATATTTTTTTAAAATTGTATTTAAATGACCTGGCTGCAACAGGAAAATCCCAATGAGCCTTACATAAAACTTTGTTGGCACTTCCTTCAGCAACCCTGGATCAGCAGGAGAAGCGCATTAAAGCTTTCGAGTCAAAAATTTGCTGTTGTGTTCGTTACAGGAGAAAAGAGAAAAAACGCAGTATTTCGTTACGCAGGTGCATGAGAAGATGGTTCAAATTAATACAAAAGTTGTTATTTACCAATATGTCCTCTCGATAAACTTTTAAATAACTTGCACATTATCGGGGCAATAAGAGGCCTCCTCTTCCTCAGTGGCGAGGTTGCAAGGATAAAAATGAAAAGGCAGAATATGACAAAAGAAAAGGGATACATACCACTCAGTGTATGTAACTGGAAATAAATGCACATGGGAGCTTAACAGACAGGAACACTGAAAAAATTGAGAATGCAAATTGCACAGATAGGTGAGTAAGCGTTGGAGATAGAGTAGAACTAAAATACGTATTCAAAGTAGATAAGCAGCATTTATCAATTTGGTTACTGTTGAGACTTAAGGATGATATGTATTTGGGAATAAAAAAATAATTATTTAATTTCACGTTGTTGTGTCTCTCGCCATATTTTGGTTAGCCTTTCTTTATCCTTACATCCTCGCCACTGAGGAAAGAAACAGTTTAATGTCCTGATACGTGTGAAAGTTATTTAATTACTTATCACGAGAATATATTGGTATACTTATCACGAGAATATAAGATGCTTCTATTCTCAAACCAGCATTCTGCGAAGAATACTGTGCCAAAGTTTGAATGAACAGTTCTTAAGTAAAAACACTTATGCATTGGAAAGTAACAAATGTATATTTTCACGGTAACAGTATACACAGTGCAACACTTTCATTTACATGAGATTGAGAATACGTTTGTGACAATTTTGAGAGACCATAAATGTCTAATTTCCTGGAATGACAGGGCTGGATGAATAGATTGTCCTATTTGGTGAACTCTAAAACTACAAGGAGAAAGCCGATACTCTCTAGAGGCTGGATAACATTTTAAAGAACAGCAACGTGGCCACGGAGCCGTCGGAAGCAGAACAAGCTATTACAGTGAAGTTCGGGAAATTGATATTTTGTATTGTTTAGCCAAACGGAATAACAGTACTGGAAAGACAAAAATGCACAGTACAAATTAGAATGTGTTCATACACTTACCTATGAAGATAATTTCTGCACTTTTCAGGATATTAACATACATTATTGTGGAAATTGAGATAACTTCCGATTTCTAAACAAAATCTCTATACGTGCAAACATTAATTTTAAGAGTTGGATTAAACCGTGAATCCGAGACCTTTGGGTTGATGTTCCAATATCCGGTTGGTAGCGCATTGGGATGAAAGCCCAAAGGTCCCGGGTTTGCTCCTAGGTTCAGTCATATAATCTTTACTCGTATAAATTGACACATACGCTATTTTAAACAACCCAACAATTGCCCATATATTTACGTATGAATGTTATTGGGTCAGTTTACATCTCGTCATTGCAAGATATTTCACATTTCTTATCCACCCGTCTCGGAAAGTGATAAAAGTTAATGAACTTATTTAAATATTAATTTAAAAACTGCAAACCCTTTCAAATTCGCCCCATTGTTTCCTTACCTATTGCCTTTAAAATTTAAGCTTCAAATGAAAAATAGTTCCGAAGGTATTTTTTGTAGGGGAAGTAAGCACGAACTCTTAGTCTGTTTCTAAAAGCCAGAAGTTATCTTAGTTTGGACATTGAACGAACCTTTATGTTTGCTTGCCCTTCAAATGAACCGTAGAGCGCGGATTATCCGGAGTAATTAGAACCGGACCCAATCGGGATAATTAAATATCCGGATTATTGGAAAAGGCCTAAAATAACACTATTGTACACTATACTCTAGTAAAGTGCATTGTAAAATCAACACGCAAGGTAAACAATGTCGGCAGGCAGGCAGATGTCTGACACTCATGTACGCTCACACAGCTATACAGGTTCCACAGTACGGTCACTTTGACAAATTATTACGTCACAGCGATTTCACTATTTTGGGAGCAATTTAATTTTCACATCGGTCCGAATAGTTGGCAATCCGGATAATCATCACTTTACTGTACTTTACTGATACTACTTCGACTAGACATGACTAGACTAGACATCTAGTAAAAAATCTAGTGTTTCTTCTCCAAAAAGGAATTTTGCAAAAATTTCCAGGTAATGTATGAACCCTGGGTGTAAATATAATGTAGAAACGTTTCCTAACCAGGGATTTACTATACACCTAACTGTAAACTCGTCGTATTAAGATAAAACATCATTCTTAAAAATGAAATAATGAAAGCGCAGGCTTGTCGCTCTATAACCCATAACAACTACACTGAAAATAGTATTACAAGTAATATTGAACTAGCACTGAAATGCAAGGAGAAACTCAATATGTCAGCAAAGTTTTTAACATCTTTGAAGAACTCCTCTACTGTGTTCACTTCCTCAAGAGTTCTCATCGGATAATCAACTGGTATATTTACGACCGGAATTTGTTGTACATGAACGTTGATCCTGATGTCAAATTCCTTTATAATATTAAATATTTGAATATTTTGCCACCACAGAAGGTACAAAAAGCTCAGGACTTGACTCTCAAAATCTGAAAGATTTACATAATAATGCATTAGTTTACGAGACGTAAAATGACAACTATGCTGAACAATTTTATGTTCGCGTTGATTGGCTTTCTTAGCAATTTAAAATGTTACATTACTTACAAGATAAAAGTGGTTTCTTAATTTTAAAATAAGTCACGTCACTTACTATTGGGTTAAGCGCGTTGTCAGAAAATGAAAAAGGATGTAAAACGAAAAAAGAAACACTTGCTATAAACCTGGGAATTTTCATTCGAACTCGTTAGTATTCAGTTTTAGTGAACTCCCTTTCTTATTTTCTGGCAATACCCTTATCCGATTTTAAGGGAGCACGATGACTCAGTGGTAGAGCGCTCAACTCTGGACCTAGGGATCCCTCGTTTAATATCAATGTGAGTTCCTGTTAGACGACATCGTGTCCATGGGTTGTCTTGGGGTTTTACCGTTTCCTCCCGCTTGCTCATCCCACTATTCCTTCATCATCATTCACTTGCTAATAATCCGTCTCCTTTTGCACTTCGCTTGCGTATGCGTGCTACTTTAAACTAAGGATTTCATTTCGTTTAATTTCCTTATGTGATTTTGACCTGAACCAACAGCCTGGAAACATTGAATATAATCGATTTTTATTAATTTTCTACATGTTTTTACTTTTTCCAGGAGCTCGTTTTCACATTTCGCCCATGACCGATTTCCTTCCCCAACGAACATGACCTGAACTTTGAAACAATAAATAATGTGTGAAAGTACATTCGTATTGAATCACTTGTCGGCAGTTACAATAAGACACACGGGACACATACAAGTGCCGCCAGGCTTGAGTAGTAGACTTTTACTTACGTTTGGTAAATTAAGAAAAAGAAAAGAAAAGAAAAAAAGAAAAATAGCTAGTCTTTTTCTCTCTTCATATCCAGTTGAAGCACTCCCATTCAACTTCCCATTCGCATGAGGGCTCCGTATTACAGTAGTACACAATTTAAACCTCAAACAACATTTCAGAACATTTCCAGTGTTTACTTTACTACTAAGATAAAAATTTCTTTAGTTAGCAGGCAACACTCTCAACATGATGGTAATGTAATGTGATGATTAAACTATTAAAAAACATAACGAATAGCATATGCTGAAAATTAAATATTTACAACAATTAAACTCAGATTAAAACTTACAGAACATCTCATAAATCAATTTAACACAATTTAACACGTTCCATTCTGCTTCCGTCTGTTAGCCTGGAACTCATTCCCAGTAGACAGGACACGTATAAAGTTTGGGGTAGAGTTCGTATTGTAATGTTGGAAAATTTGATCATCAGAAAAAACTATTTGTACATGTTCTTCTAGAGACTACTCTAAATTCCATGGTGTCTAACCCTGCTCCTATGTATTTTCACACAACAATTAAAACAAAACTGGGATCCACAAAAGGCTCTCTACGAGCTGTGCAAATCTCATTGGGCAAGTCTTTTGTTTAGGCAAGGGAGTGACAATAACCGATTCATCTGAACAGGTTCCCGCAGTTACAGTTACAGATCGTCAGAACGAAAGACACAAAACAAAGTGCCCTGTTGGGCTTTAACTCGCTGTCGCTCGCTCGGCAATACTACATGTATCAGAAATGGCAATGACATTAGTAAGAAAATATCTATGCGAATAAGGAACAGCAAAGAATCAGTGACAACGTGTGAAAAATATTAACAGTGACAGCATATCACTGCATTGCCCAAAGTAAAGATATAGCTTTCAGTAAATGGGTAATTGGTAACCAGCTATCTACTTCCTCCCCTCGTAATGTACACTCGCATTAAAATCATGACGGGATTATAGTGCGTTTACATTCTATTCATGATAAATAAGGCACATTACCATTTGTACTAGAATTCAACGGAAGGAGATTCATATTACCTCCAAGGGTACGATTGCCCATTTCTTCACTGCAGACATGGCCTACCGAAAAGTATTAATAGCTTATGGCTATTGTTTAGCTTCGGGGGCCCAGTTTTTCGACTACTTTTTTTGCGATATTCCATTCCGATTCGGTCGTTTTAAGGTTCATACATTTAATTAAGTCACCAACATTAAATTCAGACTGTATTGTCAAACGAGTGTCAGCGAATGAAGGCGGGTTAGAGCCCCGCAGGGCACCTTGTTCTCTGTCTTCGTTACCAACAGGCCCGTAGCCAGCCCAAAAATGTATCTGGGTCCCGATCCAACCATATTATAGTTCATCACTATATTATAGTTCATTTGCAAGCCTACAGTGAAAATTTTAGGGGGCCCCGGCCCCTTCTAGACCTCCTGGATAGGAGCCTGGTTACCAGGAATTCATTTGTTTTTCTCACATAAATCACTTCCAGTTACCTTTACGGTTTGTACAGGTCCGCTACTGCCATTAAAAAGTAGTTTACAATATTTCGTAACTACTTGAACACCACTTTCAACTGATCTTTCCTGTAAATCTTCCTGTTTTTTGCCAGTTTTGGCCCCCCAATACTAAACATTTATCTGGCTTACCAGTAACTTGAACCATAATACTAGTATTGCTATAACACTCTATTGCTAGTATCATATATATAACTAGTATATATTAGTTACCTGTCTGGTATCGTATCTTCTTTAGTGTGAACAATTTCCATGCTTCTACATTAGGTCTTTGGAACATTTCAAAGCTGATTCGAATTTCGATGACACGGGAGCCAAAACGTTTCCGATTTTCTTAGCGTTAGCCATCCCATATTTATAATAGCAAATGGATTGTTGTCTAGAGAGGATTCTTCTTCGAGAACTGTACTGCATACATACTTTTCTTCAAATGAAAATAAGTAAAATTACAAACGTCTTCACTCACAACAAAAACACAACATGCAAACACGAGCGTTCCAATTGCGGGCGCCAAGCTGGACTTCTGCGCATGCGTGTTCCACTAATTAGTTCGGTCCCTCTTACGACGTCGCTTATGTCACTATTATGGTTCGTGTAGTGTACGTTCATTTTTGGTTCAACTTTTGACGTCATTTTTGTCACTATTATGGTTCGTATAGTTTACGTTCATTTTGGTCCCACTTTTGATGTCTTTTTTGTCACTATTATGGACCGTAGAATGTCCGTTCATTTGTTGTCTCATGGTTAACGTCATTCTTCTGGCATATTCGGTGCGTACAGATAACGTCAGAATATCATGCAGGACGCCATTTTCACAAACGGCCCCTTAATAATACGTACAGTGTACGTGGACGTGCTACTTGGGGAGGAGTTCACTCTTCTAAACAAGTCCATAACATTCCCGCGCCAAGAGGAACTCGGCAACGACTTCTGATTTTATCCAACCATTTTTCCATAATTAAATCTGCTAAAGCAATGAGGAACAGGTGGCCGAATCGAATCTTTCCTAACAAAAAAGAACGCTATCAATCGACTCATAATGCCAATCAGAGATGGGCATTTTAGCTAACCAACAGTCACCCTCACCCTCAGTTGACTCCTTTACCCTAACACTCAGCAATCCTCACCTTCAGTTGACTCTCTCACAGTCACCCTCAGCCACCCCCACCCTCAATCAATTCCCTCACCCTCACCCTCAGTTGAGTTCCTTCCCTTCACTTTCAGCCACCCTCAGCATCAATTGACTACTCACCCTCACTCACAACCACTCTCACCCTAAGTTGACAACATTACTCACCCTCAGCCACTCTCACCTTCAATAGACCACTCACACACACTCTCCGCCACGCTCACCTCAATCGACTCCTTCACCGTCAGCCACTCTCACCCTCAATTGACTCCCTCACACTGACAGTTATTTTTATATTCTAAATAAACAATAAGTAAGGGTAAATATGATTCTCATTCAAGTGATTGAAATGTATATATTTTAATACGTAGATATAGATTATATCTACGTTATTGTATTACTTATATTTCATTTACTTGTATATATATATATATATATATATATATATATATATATATATATATTGCCATTTTGCATTAGGATCGCTCGTGCTCATGCTCATTAATCCCACTTGGAGTCATGCTCGGGTTTAGTTTCCTCAATTAGGCACGCCCTCGCGTTCGCCGAAACAAGAAACAATAATCCAACTCCCACTGATTACTTCAAATCGTCGCAGGCAAAAGCTCACCTTTGTTAATGTAAAAGTGGACAAATCCTCCCCGGACATAAGTTCACCATTTATAATATAATTTTATTGTAAGATAATTCATGCAATAAAGGATACAATAATGATAACTAAATACATTTATAGGTTAACTAATTTAATTTCAAAGGAAAATAAACATGAATAAAATAAAAAAAATAATTGACAAATGGAAAACGTAAAATATGCCAACAATGGAAACCACATTTGAATATTAATATGAAGTACATTTTGAATATTAAAATATTGACCATATTTGATTGTTCATTAAATAAAAAAATATTTTTTAAAATTTAAACTCCCACCACTATGGTCTTCCTGTTGAAAGAGATAAATGGGTAATGAATGTAAGTGATGATGAAAAATTAAACTTCGTGCTCTCCTACCAGGAATCAAATCTGAAAAACATCTGAAAATACATATTAACCATTTCACCAGCAGATAGGACTGCTTATTGCAATCCTTCCGAACATCTCATTGAGTACCAATGTTACCAATGTACCACACGGCGACCTTGAATTTAAGATAGAATCGATCAAACGATTTACGTAATACGATCAAATTTCAAGGCTGTTCTCATAAGGACTTGAACCCTGGACACGGTGTAAGGAAGACGCACGTGGATGATTATAAATATTTTGCGTAACTTAAAAGTACATTTTAGAGTATTCATGTAGTTTTTGGAGAAGGAAAGAAAGGTTGTATGCTGTTGTAGTTTTATTCTTTCCTTATAGCAGTTTCAAATTCTTAAAAAAATTCTTCCACTGAACTCGAGCTACATATATTAGGATTTAGGATATGGGATTTATGGTTGTGTGCTTTCGGCATCTAGGGCCATTTTGCCCGTCACGTTTGAGGGATGAGGTCCCTCGGCGAGCACACGATCCGCCGAAAGGGAACGAAGAAAGGATTGGGGAAGCAAGGAAGCGGCCTGGATGTATAAGTTAGGTAACACCCCGGCATTTGCCTGGTGTAAATGAGGAAAACTCAGGAAAGCCTCATTCAGGATGGCTGGCCTGAAAGAGCGTTTTATACTTTTTCGACCACGTGCCTCCACCGGAAACCGGGACCGCGCTTCATACATTAATTCATACCATTCTTCGATAGGACAACAAAACCATGAGCAAAAATGCTGCCACTTTGTGACAATGAAAAGCAATTTCCAAGAACTGTCTCACTTCCGTCTATGCATTGTTCGTTGAAACTTAAAATACAAGCATCATATCATCTCTTCATGTTTAGGAACGATGGAAGAATTTTGGAAACTTTACATCTCATTCAGAGCTTAGGAAGTGACAAGGTCGTTTGAAACGCTAAAGTCAAGTGAGATCGTGCGACGAAATTAGGAATGGACACGAGTCGAGCTAAAACTCAACTCAACTTTAATACGAATCAAGTTTCGATTCGAGTCAAAGGTAATTTTCGAGAGTCTAGTCACTGTTTTTGAGGTCGAGTTTCGAGTCGAGTTGAGTCTCTTAAATATCTCGCTCGTTTAACTTGTTTTAGCTCGTTTTGAAAACATGGTTTGATTATGTGATTAGACTGGAAAGTGAAAGCTATGAGAAATGTAAGCAGTAATATGGAATACTTTTAGTGTTGTGATCGAATTTTCGAGCCCAAGCACAATCTCAACCTGGATAATGATGTCAACCGGTTCGGCTTGCTTCCACTGACTGATAAGCTCGAGAGTCTCGATTGGGGTAATCCATCAGCTCACTTCTCAGTTGACTCTTTCGGGATGGGCTGTTGACTCAGCTCATTTCTCGGTAGGGATGCGCACGAGTCTAGTCGAGTCGAAATTTAATACTGTCTGTCCTGGTCTCGAGAAAACGCTGTCTAGACTCGAAAACATATTCCTGTCTCGACTCGACGGATTTTGTCTTGACTCGACTCGAAACTAAAAACGAGACGTCTCGAATTTCGAGTCGAGACAAAATGTACGATTAGTAATATAAAAATACATAGTAATAAATAAAAATGTAGGATGTTAGCAAGATTTTAATTACCTTGCAGCAAATGTCACATGTTATAACAAAAAGAAACTGAAACTTGGACTTCAGATAGATAATGAGCCAATATTTTTCTGGCTTTAGAGTTGTCCAACTTTCAATACTAGAAATATTGTATGCCTTGTGAAATTTTGATGTTTTGATGCTTACCTGCCGCAATCCCATTTTTCTGTAGTTTTCAAAACATTTCGAAATTTAAAATTAATACTGAGATTTCTTTGCCTATCTTCTATGAATTTAATGTATGCATGTCTTTTGAAATTGCATGTATATGTTGATTCAACCAGACATATAAACAAGAATATTCTGAACAATGAAACATGTAAATCTAATGTTTTTACACTACTTAGCCAATGCAAATATTGGGGAGTTTGTTGGAAGTACAAATTGCGCAAACTCTTTTGAATACTCATGATTTTATGTAACTATATATGTTCGTGTTTTATGATTTGCCAGTAAAGGAGGAAAACTTCTTATTATAGAGCGCAGTTCCAGTTTCCAGTTTTCTCTTAGGATACAGAGGATTATCTATATTTTTATGTATAATCTTTAAGAACAATGCGAATATTAGTGATAAAACCCATGATAATGCTAAATGCTAAAAGATTGCGCGTCCACAATTTTCCAGCTATGGTAGACCTTTCGAAATGAGGTACCTTTTAAAAAATGATGTTACCTTCTAGTATTAACATGAAACAGTTAGACGAATAAACATACACACACACCGGTTGAGTTCATATTGAGTTTTTCGTCCCTTTCAGCTGCGAGGCAACGAGATGGGACCTAAAGATTAAGGTGGAATCCGAAAAACATGAGCTCCCGTTGGGAATCGAACCCGGGTCTCCCACACCATACACACGTACCGGTTGAGTCGAATGGTACAACAACCAGTTTTCGCCTGCTAATTTTGTTTCTTTCTTTCTTTAGATCACATTCAAAATCTTAGATAGACGTACGGTATATATGAGAGGGGAAGTGCTCCTATCCTTTAAGTTGATTCAAGGTCACCGAGCTCAAAGAAGCTAGAGATATGTTTAGGCAAACAATATAGAAAATATGAAGATTTTTACTAAATATGAAAATATTATTATATATACTTTGAAGTATTAAAGCATGCTCTCTCGATTCAACACACCATGAGATATTAGGATTATTATTCTTATCGTTGTGAGCGGTATGTTTTAAAAATGAAATTTCATATTTTGCTCTGCTTATAAAATTATTAATAGTTGTTTTCATATGATAATTCTGGAAAGTAAGCGGTTTAATACTTATACAATAATACTAAATAAAGTGAAAGTTGGTTTCAAGATCTTCTTAGTATGAAAATGTGAATACCCAATAATTGTGATGTTAGAAATTCTGGTGTGTAACAAAAATATACAACACCCCTGCTAATATATTTGGTCTAGAAATTAATTCGTGCGGGTGGAAAAGAGATGGCGCAACTAACGGAGCGTCACACAGTTCCGTGTAGCCGCACATGTGTTGCAAACCCCTGTCATCGCGTATCGTTCGTAGTATAGCGCAGTGGATTAAAGCGTCAACAACACCAGTTTGTAGTTAAGTGAACATGGCGCAATTTGTGCCTGATAAAGTGTTTTTGCGGGGTGTCCTGCTGCAGAAAAGTGCGACTGAAAGTCATCGTATTCTGGTGGAAGTGTATGGTGACCATGCTCTAGCTGAGCGAACGTGTCAGAAGCGGTTTGCACGGTTTAGAAGTGGTGATTTCAGCTTGGCAGACCAAGAGCGAGCTGGACAACCAAAAAAATTTCAAGACGAAGAATTGACAGCATTGCTCGAGCAGGATTCGTGTCAAACGCAGAAACAACTTGCAGCAGCATTAGGCGTTGATCAAACAACAGTCTCCAAACGCTTGAAAGCCATGGGAATGATTCAAAAGATGTCACATTGGGTTCCACATGAATTGAAAGACAGAGACGTTGAAAGACGAAAAATCATTTGCGAATTGCTGCTTCAACGACAGAGCAGAAAGGGGTTTCTGCTTCGAATTATTACGGGTGATGAGAAGTGGATCCATTACGAGAACCCTAAACGAAAAAAGGCCTGGGTGAAACCAGGTGAACCAGGTCCATCACAACCAAAACGAGATATTCACTGTGCAAAGGTTATGCTGTGCATATGGTGGGATATGAAAGGTGTGGTGTACTATGAGCTGCTGCAACCGGGTGAAACTATGAATGGAGAACGTTATCGACGACAATTAATGCGTTTGAAGCAAGCTCTGGCCAGAACACGACCAGAATGGGAGAACAGACATGATAAACTTATTGTTCAACATGATAACGCTCGCCCACATGTCGCAAAACCGGCCAAACCTATTTAGAAAATGTCGGATGGGAAGTTTTACCCCACCCGCCGTATTCACCAGACATTGCTCCTTCGGACTACTACTTGTTCGCTTGCATGAACAACGATTTGATTGGACAGCGGTTTACTTCTTCAGAAGATATCGAAACATGGGTCTCTGACTGGATCGCTTCCAAGGATGAGGACTTCTTTCGCCACGGAATCCGTACCTTGCCTGACAGATGGGCGAAAGTAGTGGTTAGCGATGGACAATATATTTCTTAAGATATCTATGTATTTTGTGTTTGTACTACAGCTTCAATGTGTGCGTACCAACCGCACGAATTAATTCCTAGACCAAATATATAAAAACATTTCGAATGCACTGCATTGTTTTGTATATAGGTTTCAAGTATTATTTATTGTGCTAATGAGAAATAACAAATTTATGTCATACTTGTCTCTTCAAGAACAGTGATGTGAGGCGAACACAACACAATAGAAAAGCTTTTATTCTCTTGAAGCTGGCATTGCTTCTCTTAAATCTCAAGACTATTAAAATCTCAAGAGAGGAGCTTATATACCGGTATACACTTCCTGTTTACTTTTGTTTTTTAGGTTAGAGATAGAAGCAGTTAATTTAAAAAAAAAGTATATTGCGGATAATACACTAAAGATCACCATTAGTCCCTTTTGTACCGTTTTCTTATTTTAGCAGATTACTAGACACGCGGTGAAAGCACTCTGCTTTGGAAAGAGAGAAAAATTGAAAGGTAGTAAATCTCAAACAATCCCGCGGTTAAACAACAGAAATATCTCGTTGTCCTCCAAGACATTAGCGCGCCAGCAACTGGTATTTCCCTTCTTTAAGGGGACACTCAGAGGAACAAATTGATTTCAAATGTTCATTTTATAAAACCTAAAAATTAATGCTCGGGTGTTTGTGCAGAGGGTGTTAAGTCACAAAATTCCATTTTTGAGTTTTTACTATCACTGGAAAGAGATTTTTTTTCTCTACACATGTGTATAAGAGGCTAAGTCAAATTCGAATATGTACCGAAGTTAGTAACTTGTGTTTTATGAGGTAGTTCAGTAAATTTCGAATACGGTTGTGCAAAGAGTTGTAAGTCAAGTTTGAACTGACTTAGCACTCTTTACCCTCACAGTTTGTCCCAAATGTGTGTGTGCAAAGTGGGCTAAGTCGCCCCTTTTCCCTAAGCAGAATCCGTTCTTGTGTGCGGAATTGGGTAAGTCACACGGGCGTAAACCTTATACCTTTTTAATAGTGACGCCGCTGCTGACCAACAGATGGTACTACCTATATCACACCTTATGATCAGTCTACATATTTATTTTTTTTTTGGAACTGAAGCAACATTTCCGTCAAATTACAGTTTCATATCATGTCGATGTAAATGGAGAAAGAAAAAAGGTTTTTAAAGGCTGCTTTATGAAGATGTTTGGCGAAACAAAGAAGTTCATTGAAACCGTAATTCAAAAGAAACGATCCAGTATTTCGGTCATAGTTGCTCCGGATGCAAGGGGTGTCCACAAGCCTGATAATGCAAAATCTGAAGAGGAAGTGCAGGAAGTTCGAAAACATCTACAAGCTGTTCTTAAATATGAGAGCCATTGCTCACGGAAAGATTCGGACAGAAGATACTTGCCATCATATCTCACCATTTCGGAGCTTTATGACGAGTACAAAAGAATCTGCAAGGGATCTCCTGTGAGTCGGTCCCTTTTTGAAAAAGAGTTTCGCGAAATGAGTTTAAAAATCAAGAAACCACATGCGGATACATGTCAATTGTGCGACAGGTTGTCATTGCGGATAAAAGCAACCGGTGATGAAGATTCAAAAACACAACTAAATGAACATCATAGGCAAGCTGAGCTGGCCTACCAGGCTAAAGCTAGAGACAAGGAACTATCCAAACACGATCGAGGAAAGAAAACCGTAACTTTTGACATGCAGCAATGCCTACCGACACCTTTGGTTAACCCTTATTGGCACAATCCGGGCCTGGGAGGCCCGGAAGATATTATTTTCGGCTCAAAGTTTCATAAATATATATGTATGAGGCTAAGTCTTTTTGACATCATCAGTTGAATATTCAAAGCTGTTATGGTGATATCCTTTCCGTTTTGTAATTTTAAATTTTTGAACTTAGACATATTTTCCGTATATACCCCGCTTTTGCACAATCCGGGCCTTGTAGACCCGAACTCAAATTATTCAATATTTTGTGTACATGCTCTGCCTTTCTTCCTCATTTCCTTCAAATTGTTGAAGTAAATATAATAATTCATAGTTTTACTTATAACTACTACATGGCATCACATTTCTTTCCCAATTTGTTGAAAACGAAAGTTATTGTTTGATATTATAATACTCTAATATTTAGGAAATAAATACATTACTTTTATTTACGCACGCAAATAGCAGTTTATATCATTATGTGTTTGAAAATAGGTCTTGCAAAGATTTTTAGAATAATTTGCGATAGAATCCTGAGTAGCTTTTAGAATATAAAAGGGTTACCGCTTTCTAAATGTAATTTTACTGCATAAGGTTGGTGTAGGTATATTCAATAAGTGCTATTCATTACTGTGATTTATAAGTATGGCTAGTGTATCGGAAATGTAAAATATTAGACTGATGTTAGAATAAGTGGACGAAAGCGATACTAGTCTCTGGTTGACCAGTGGTGACGACAATGGTGGTGAGGATTCGAATGTTCGTAATGATACTCATAGAAAATAGCGAGAACTCAGATACAAGTGAAAGTGCCAACAAAAATGACTCTGATGCAGAGGCAAGTAACGGAACATCGAATATTGTAAGTGCAGAATTGCGTTCAAAAGACGGACGTTCTTGGTCAACTTCTCCTGGCAAACGATCTCAGACTAGATCTCACAATATTATATGTCCAGCTCCTGTACCACGGCAGGGAACATTTGCTCATTCTCCTCGCGCTGCGTTTGATTTGTTCATTACACATGACATTTTGGAAGAAATTGTGTTGTGTTCTGATTTGAAAGCAAGACGAGAAGCAGCTGAGGTTCGTAAGAAATGGTGAGAAGTAGACAAAGAAGAAATGTTAGCGTTTTTAGGACTTCTACTTTTGGCTGGCGTCGAGAAAAATTGGAAATGTATCAGTCAGAGAACTGTTTCAAAGTTCCGACTCGAACTCGCATTTGAACGATACAATGTCTGTCAACAGATTTAAATGTATTTTGAGCTGCTTACGCCTAGATGATAAGAGAACACGAGAGTTTCGTAAAAAGACTGAGAAAGATGCGCATGCGTCCTATGTGTGGAACTGTTTCTTAAGAAAATGTAAAAAGTTGTTATTCCTAGCGAATCACTAACAATTGATGAACAAAATCCCTTTTTACTCAATACATGCCTAAAAAACCGCAAAATAAGGAATGAAAGTGTTTTGGATGTTCGATGCTAAATCTGGCTATGCTTTTGACGGATATTTCTATTGTGTCAGAAAAATTGGTGAACCAGTTCAAAAAGGTCTAGCAGCCGAAGTTGTCAAGCGTTTGGTGTCTTCCCTCAGTCAATGTCAAGGACGTAACAAAGCAACAGACAATTATTTCACAATCGTTCCTTTAGCCGAATACCTTCTCACAAGAAACATAGCAATGGTTGGAACAGTTAGAACTAACAACAGGAGCATCCCTCCCATCATAAGACCTAGTCATAAGAGAAGTGTTTATCCTTCCGAATTTGTTTTTTGTAATGATGTAACAATGGTCAGTTATGTTTCTAAAATGAACATTCTCATCAGCAGCATGCATCGTAATTCGATGATCAATGATAATCACCAAAAGAGGAAGCCGGAAATCATCAACTACTACAATAAAAATAAAGTAGTCGTCGATTTGATGGATCAAAAATTGCAAGAATATTCGTGCAAAAGACAGACTCGAAGATTGCCTTTGGCCTTTTTCATGAATATGTTAGACGTAGCAGTATTAAACTCTTATCTTGTCTTCAAATATCATAATCCGATTTGGAATATCCAAAAGGAGCACAAGCGAAGGATTTTAATCAAGGAGCTAGCTTATGATTTGATTACACCCCTAATGTTGAGAAGAGCTGAGTCATCTACTTTGAGAAGATCTGTAAGAGAGAGTTTGTTAAAATGTGGTATCAAGATTGAAAGCGATAAGCCACCAAGGCCTTAAGAAAAGAAAAGGAAACGATGCCACTTGTGCCCTAGTTCTAGAGACAGGAATACCAAAGTGGTATGCTGCAAATATCAGAATAATGTATGCAGTGAGCATATGTTCGTTATGTGTGAGCGACGTATGTAATATGCAGTATGTATAGAGATATTTCAAGGTAACAGTGAGCACAACTACTAAATTCACATATATTTTTTAAAATAAACTTATACTCTATATATGTTTTCAAAAATGCGTTCATGTAACGTAAAAATTTGCATCTTTTCCTGTTCGAAATAAGTTTAGTTTATTATACCGTACATTCTGCTGTTTATATAATTTACGAATTATATATATATGTATATATATATATATATATATATATATATATATATATATATATATATATATATATATCTTCCGGTATTTAAAATGAACACATTATATAAAATAAATATCAATTCTTTACACTTTCAAAACGATCTTCATTAAATCATGTTCACATGTTCATACTACAGTGTACGTGGGCCTCGCAGGCCCGGAAAGTGCAAACTACGATAAGAAAAGTGTAGTGCCATTAAGGGTTAAAAATTCAATAGCGTTCAATAAGAGGCAACTATGGACTTTTAACCTAACAGTGCACGATTGTGATGATGGCCAAGGTTACTGTTTCATATGGCATGAAGGTTTAGCTAGTAGGGGGGCAAATGATGTCGGTTCCTGCTTGTACCAATTTCTTCTTCACTACTTGAACCCGGATGTCAGACATGTCACAATGTATTCCGACACCTGCAGTGGACAAAACAGGAACAGCCATGTAGCAGTAATATGCATGACTGCTTTGCAAAATTCTCCCCATTTAGAAGTTATCGACCATAAGTTTCTACTACCAGGACATACTCATATGGAGAGCGACATGGATCACAGCTTAATAGAAAAGAAAAAGAAGAAATTCAACGGTAGTATTGACCACCCTCATGATTGGGCGCAACTTATCAGACAGGCTGGAAAGAGTAAGCAGTTTGTTGTAAAAGAAATGTCCCGCGAAGAATTTTTGAACTTCTCTTCTCTTCTTAAGGGCCCCCTCCAACTCCGTACAGTTGATGAAAGTGGTTGCAAGATAACGTGGCGGGATATGAAGTGGCTTCATTATGAAAAGAAGAATTTGGGAATAATATATTACAAAACTAGCTTAAATCAAGAGGAAGACTTCAAGCAAGTTAGTTTCAGGAGAAGAGGAAGGAGCTCTACTCTGACTCCAACTTTTACATATGATGGGCCAGTACCCATAACCACCGAAAAGAAGAAAGATCTTCTTGATCTTCCGCCATTTGTGTCAAATGTATTTCACGATTTTTACAAATCTCTGACAACAGCGAAAACTGCACGTAATGTCTTGCCGGACACAATGGGGAACGTTTCAGAGCCTGAAGAACTGTAACTTCAAATATTTTTTTAGTTTGATACAAAAATGTATGTGTGTAAGGCAGATAGAAAGTGCGTGTCTGTATAGTATGGTGTAGGGGTCTGATTTTCAAAAGTGCAAAACGGGATAAGTAAGAATTTTTCAAATGGTACATTTTTGTTCTCTTATAAGCACCAAACTTAATACATGACATTAGTGATATAATACACACTGTTTGTACACATATGTCTCTTCATAAATCTTATATTAAAGTAGTGTTTACTCGTCATCCTGATTTAGCACGATTTTTTAAACTTTCAAATCAATTTTCCCAAAAAGTGTATTTTTTGACTTAACACCCTCTGCACAAACACCCGAGTGGTTATGGTCAGGGATCTCATGAAATGTTTGAAATACTATTTGTTGAATATCCATTATGTATGGTTTGTCATTTTAAAAAGTAACAATTAATTTTATAATCATTACGAACTTTATTAACGAACATCAATTAAAATTTCTCCTAAAAATGTAAATAATTAAATTAGAAATTAACATCAAATCAAAATTGATTATTTTCAACGTTAGTTTTTTAAAGGATTAATTGCAAGCCTTAAAACGCATTATAATTGTGGGCCACGGTGACTCAGTGGAGAGTGCTTAACTCTAATGCGTGCGGTCCCTGGTTCGATCAGCAGCCAAGCAAGTTTGTGGTAGACAACATCGTATTCGTGAGTTTTCAAAAATGGAACTTTCCAATAATGAAAGTTAAAGTTCAGTATCTCATTAACAATTCTCTCATGCTGGCAATGAAAATAAACTATCTAATTTATAATTGTATATTTTACTGTTTATGAAAATCTTTTTAATAAGATACCTATTTTTCGAAGTGAATGAAAACAATAGTTTTTGTTAGAGTCAGGTTACTTGGCATAAAAACGGTCCATTTATTATGATAAGCTATGTAAAATAGTCTTATATCCATATCACAATATGTGACGGACAACAAATCTTACATCCTGCGTTTACCGTTACTCATGACATGCTTAACGCTTTAGTTGGGGAACTAAATAGTTCAGAAATTATTATGTGGGGCTTTTGCGTTCATGGGAACAAAAAGATGATAGTTACAATTATGTTTAATTACTATTGACTGCCAATTTCTCACATAAGGTTCACTTTAACGCAACAGTTATATACAAATTAGATATCTGAATAGATACTTAATCATTGCTATTATATTTAAAGTACTATCAAATATCAAGACATGTAATTAGCCCTATTAGTTTTAATTAACTGAAATGATATGAAAATTAAAGCTTGCTGCCGATAAGTTTACGTATTCTGTACCTTATCAAAGTAATAAATGATGGAATTAGTTTCAAAGTATATAGCTGTTTCCGAGTGATTAGTTTCTTCGAAATATTTTTTTAAAAAACATGCAAAGGTTTTTGGGACATTCGAGTGGAGTCTAGGTTCTTACAAGCCGTCTCGACTTGACTGGAATTTTACAAAATGTGTCTCGGCTCGAATCTCGTCTCGAATTGAGGCAACTCTCGATTCTTGCGCATTAGGTTTGGCTCGAGGAATGAACCAAGCTGTTGACAACCCTAAATCTGGGCCAAGCAGTTTTGAACATGTTTGTCCAGCGCCCTATAACTTTTAAATCATTTTGGCTCTAGTGGAAATACTTGCTCCTTCGGAACTCAAACCCAGAACCTCATGAACGATGTCCTTGCTTCTTAGACGTAACTACTACAGAGTAGTGTTTCTTCGTTATGTGTAGGGGCACTGCTTCTTGGAGTTCTGAGCGTGATCTCCACCCAGGAGAAATCTGAAATAATACTTAGATAATAAGATAGTAATACATAGAATAATACTGTGTGAAAATAATTTTATCCCTCCAAATACTAAGTATGCCCCAAGACACAAAGCATTATCGTTCATGTTTATAAACGGCATTCTAATAATAATAATAATAATAATAATAATAATAATAATAATAATAATAACTTGTAGCCGAAGTAGTAATATTGATAATTATAATTTCAATGTTAAAACATTGAAAAGAGTACTTCAAACTATACATAGGATTTTGCTCGATTAGGCTCGTTTTGACTCGACTCGGCTCCAAATTGGAACCAAAATCGAGTCGAGTTTCGAGTAGAGTTGGAAGAAATTTTCCGAGTCGAGTTCTCGAGTCGAGCTGAAAGATGTATGTTAAGAGTCGAGTCGAGTTTCAAACAAAGCTCGCTCAAACTCGCTCATGCCCATCTCTACACGTAATATATATAGTGATCACTAGATCTTACTTCAGTACAACGTTAGTCTATTTTCAACGTAAATACTACCAACATTCGAGAAAATACATTCAAGTGAAGTTGGAAAAGTGTCACCACATTCGTGGAACATTAAACACAGGGAAAGGCTATGAAAGGTAAAAGGACACTACCATGACTGGTCGCTTACTAATTTTAGAAGTTTCTATTATCATCTTTAACATAACCCATTTATAGAATCTTCTGTCTGTGTCCATATGTTATATCACTTACGTCGGAATAAGTATCTCTTTGTAAATAATAAATAACTGACCTTACTACTTTTCATTCATTTTATAACTTTCTGCAACATGAAACATGAGCCTACACGTTAAAGTAGAATCTGAAGCACATGAGCTTCCAACCTCAAATCGATCCTGGGTCTCCTGCGCTAAGCACACGTAAGTAAATCCTTTTGGGCATTTCCCGTTCCAACTCTCCATCCACGAACATGAATCCTAACTTTCGACAATCTATGTACTGACCAAATTTGGTTGTAATTCCTCAAAGTACTTCTTGAATTATTTGTCTTTCGAACAGGTAAACACAAAGAGTAAATATATAAAGAGGTGCCTGGTACGCCAAGCTCGTTAAATACGAAATAGAAGTTGTTAGTTTAACGTTAAACGTTTATGCCCTTTAGGCTAAAGGAGAACTGCGACTAAGGCAAATGAAAAATGGTAAATGTAAATGGTAAATGGTAAAATAAGTCCTTGTGTTCGCTCACGAAAGTCGAACCTGAGACCTTGTGCACCAATGGTACACAGGCTAACCACTGGAGTAGCGATGACGAGGCTTAGAAAATAAGTAACAATAGCTAAGGTATTAGTTAAACTTGAGCTCAACTTTAATTTTATTTTTATATGTGAGTGACAAAACATGATGTGTACAGTACATTTAAACAGGCAACCAGATAAAAACTTATGAATTGAATTTAAAATACTTTAAGTTCAGTTGTGAAAATTATATATATATATATAGGTAAAGGTACGGGGGATGCCGACCCCCACCTCGAAACACAATATGTAAGACTTACCCCAATATGTAAGACGTACAATAGCAGGAGAACGGCTTGACTTCATGTTGCTATTTAGTGACCCCTACCTTTTCAGATACACTTTTACCGCTATATATATATATATATATATATATATATATATATATATATATATATATATATATATATACTGCTAAACAGCCATATAGAAGCTAATACATACGAATGTTATTATAACTTGTGGCATTCACACGTCTTACAAGGAATGCTTTTCCAAGAATTACAAAATATTCGTGAAATTTCCATCCCACTCAAGCCTTTATAGTTTGCTTCTGACATAAAGAATGTCTTTTCCTAATTATTAGGTAACTATTCCAAGAAACAAATGATGGGATTCTAACGTCTGCAAAGTATGGGATTCTAAAGGTTTACATGCTGTTTCAAGTCTGTTTTAACCTCTTTTAAATGCTATGCTTTTGTTTGGTTACATAAAATGCGTTGCTATCTTTTCTATCTGTATCACAACTCGATAATGGTGATTTTTTTTCTGCATGGTTCAAAATTGAATTGGTCACTCAAATTTTACCCTACGTTTATTTGAATAGCACAAAAAGAAACAGAATGCTGAGCTAGTTTAAATGGTTCTTCTTCGGTTTTTTGTGTTTAGTACAAATTTAGTGCTTTGTTTATTTGTGCAGTACAACAGGTACAAAATACTGAGCTAGTGAAACTAACCCTTCTTCGCTTTTCTCCCCGTTGGTACAAAAGTAAATACGCCACTCAAATTTATTCATTCGTTTTTTTGTGTAGTACAAAAACTATAAAATACTGAGCTATTTAAAATGATTCTTCTACGCTTTTCCCCGTTGGTACAAATGTAAATAAGCCACTCAATTTTATTGCTTCGTTTGTTTGAGTGGCACAAAAAGGTATAACATGCTGAGTTACTTAAAAAAACAATTCTTCATTGTTTCTTTTTGGTACAAAACTGAAGAAGTCACACAAATGTATGCCTTCGTTTGTTTAAATAGTACAAAAAGGTATAAATTCTGAAATAAGAAAATGGACTATCTTCGCTTTTTGTGGCTAGTACAAATTCATTCCTCAGTTTATTTGTGTAGCACAAAAATTATTAGTTCCTTAAATCTTATTTCTTTGCTTTTTTCTGTTTAGTCCAAAACTAAATAAGTCACACAAATTTAACCTTTCCTTTCTTTAAATATTATAAAAGTTATACAAATCTAAGCTAGTCAAAAATGGCCCTTCTTTGCTTTTCTTGTCGTTGGTACAGCAGGAAATATGAAACCCGCACTTATTTATTCATTTGTTTAAATAGTACAAAAAGGGTATAAAATATTGAGATAGTTAAAATGGACCTTCTTAGCATTTGTTCTGATTCTTGCAAAAATAAAATAGAGCACTCAAATGTTTTCCTTTGTTTATTTAAAGAGCACAAAAAGGTATAAAATGCTCTTTTATTTAAAATGACCCTTCTTCGTTTTTCCCGGTTAGTACAAATTTATTTTTTTGATTTAAATCTTAGAAAACGGTATAAAATAGTATTTTTTCGCTTTCCCTGGTCAGTACAAATTTATTCCTTTGTTCAATTAAATAGTACAAAATGGTATATAATTGAATACCGAAAGTTACTCTGTCGTTTATTGGAGTAGTACAAATAGTACATAAATTCTTAGCTAGTTAGAATGGTCTTTCTTCTTCCCTTTTCCTCGTTAGTACAAAAGGAAATAGTGCATCTAAATGTATCACTTCGTTTGTTTAAATAGTAAAAAAAGGTGTAAAATTCTATGCCAATTCAGAGTGGTCCTTCTTCGCCTTTTTCCTCATGGACACAAAAGTAAATAAGCCACTCAAAATTATTCCTTCGTTCATTTGAGCTACTTAAAATAAACCTTCGTAGCCTTTTCTGATTAGTACAAATTTACTCTTTCTCTTATTTAAATGGTAGAAAAAAGGTATAAACTACTGTGCTAGTTAAAATAGCTCTTCTTCGCATTGCTTCCTGCTCGGTATAAAAAGTAGGACACACAAACTTACTCATTTTTCACTTTTTTTCAGCTTGATACAAAAGGAAAGAGGACAATCAAATTCATTCACTCATAACTTTTTTCTGGTAGGTATAAATTTATCCATCCGTTTGTTTAAATATTAAAAAAGGTACAAAAAACGCTGAGCTACTTAAAATGGACTTTCTTTGCTTTTTTCTGCTTAGTACAAATTGAATAAATCAATTTAGTTTACATTGGTCATTACTTTTATGACATGCAGTAGTTGAAGACCTATTACTAAATGTGAAAACTACACCTCAATATGTTCCTCCGTTTACAAGTTATTCGGTTTTAAATATTTGACCATTGAGCTGAATGGTAAGTACTTACGGACATGTATTAGTTTATCACTTATTACTAAATGTGGAAAGTGCACCTAAATATGTTCCACCGTTTACAAGATATTCGGCTATAAATTTCTGACCTTTGATCTCAATGGTAAGTACTTTCGGGACATGCAGTAGTTGATGACCTGTTACTAAATGTCGAAAGTACACCTAAATATGTTGCTGCGATTACGAGTTATTCGGGTTTAAATATTTGAGCTGTGACGAAGTTGATCAGTACTTTTGGAACTTGAAGTAGTTGATGACATATTATTAACTGTGGAAAATCCACATCAATATGTGGCTTCGTTAACATATTATTCGTGTTTAAGTATTTGACATTTGAACACAATGGTCAGTATATTTGGGCCACGCAGTAGTTGATGACCTATTACCAAATGTGAAAACAGGACCACAATACATCTCCGTTTATGAGTTATTCGGATTTAAACCTTTGACCATGAAGGTAAGTACTTTTGGGTCATGTAGTAGTTGATGGACTATCACTAAATGTGGAAACAGCACCTGTTATAAATGGCTCCGTTTAATAGTTATTCGGGTTTAAATGTTTGACTTTCACCTCCAGGTCAGTGCCTTTGGGACATGCAGTAGTTGATGATATATTGCTAAATGTGTAAAGGGCGCCTCAATATGTGGCTACGTTTACAACTTATTCGTGTTTAAGTATTTGACATTTGAATATGATGGTCATTAATTTGGGACATGCAGTAGTTGATGCCCTATTACTAAATGTGGAAACTGCACCTAAACATGTGGCTCCATTTACGATTTATTCGGGTATAAATATTTCACTTTTTACCTCAATTGCCAGTACTTTCGGGACATTAGCTAATTGGTGTCCTGTTACTAAATGTGGAAACTACACCTTAATATTTTGCTCCGTTTAAGAGTGTTTCGCGTTTGGGCCTTTCACCATGACGGTCAGTACTTTTGGGATATGTAGTAGTTGATGACCTATTACTAAGTGTGGAAACAGCACGTGAATATATGGCTCCGTTTAATAGTTAATTGAGTTTATATATTTGACCTTTCACCTAGATGGACAGTACTTTTGAGATATGCAGTAGTTGATGACCTATTAGTAAATGTGGAAATGAACCTCATTATTTTCCTCCGTTTACAAGTTAATCGGTTTTAAATATTTGACCTTTGACCTCAATGGTTAGTACTTTTGGAAGACGCAGTAGTTGATGATTTATTACTAAATGTGGAAACACCTCCGAAATATTTTGCTCCGTTTAAGAGTTACTCGGGGTTAAATATGTGAACTGTGACCAGGTTTATTAGTACTTTTGGAACATGTAGTAGTTGATGACCTATTACTGAATACGGAAACTGCACCTCAATATGTAGCTATGTTTACCACCATAGTCTGTACTTTTGAAACATTCAGTACTTCTTGACCTATTACTAAATGTGGAACATCACCTCAACGTGTTGCTTCGTTTACAAGTTATACGGATTTAAACATTTGACCAAGATGGTCAGTACTTTTGGGGCATATAGTAGTTGATTATCTATTGTTAAGTGTGGAAACAGCACCTGAATATATGGCTCCGATTAATAGTTATTTGGGTTTAAATAAATGACCTTTGAGCTCCATGGTTAGTACTTTTGGGACACGTAGTAGTTGATGATCTATTACTTAATGTGGAAACTGCACGTCAATATGTGGCTACGCTTACAAGTTATTCGGGTTTAAATATTTGACCTTTGACCACAATTCTTAGTACTTTTCAAACATGCAGTAGTCGATGACCTAATAATAAAAGTTGAAACTGCGCTCAATATGTTGCTCCGTTTACAAGTAATTTGGGTTTAAATGTATTGACCTTGTACCTCGATTGTCAGTGGTCTTGGGGTATGTAGTAGTTGATGTATTGTTACTAAATGTAGAAACTGCACCTCAATATGTGGCTCCGTTTACAAGTTATTCTGGTTTAAGTATTTGACATTTGACCACGATGGTCAGTACTTTTGGAACATGCAGTAGCTGTTGACCTATTACTAGATGTGGAATAAGCACTTCAATACGTTGCTTCATTTACGAGTTATTGGTTTTATACATTTTACCATAATGGTCAGTACACTTTGGAAATGTAGTAGTTAATGACCTATTAGTAAGTGTTGGATTAGCACCTGAATATATAGCTCCGTTTAATAGTTAATTGTGTTTATATGTTTTAACTTTAACCTCAATGGTCAGTACTTATGGAACATGCAGTAGCTACTGTCATATTGCTAAATATGGAAACTGCATCTCAATATGTTGCTCCCTTTAAAAATGATTCGTGTTTAAATATTTGCACTTTGACCTCAATGGTCAGTACTTTCGGGACATACAGTAGTTGCTGACTGTTACTAATTGTGGAAACTGCACCTCAGTATGTCGCGCCATTTTCGAGTTATTCTGGTATAAATATTTGAACTGTGACCGCGTTGATCAGTACTTTTGGGACTTGTAGTAGTTGATGACCTATTACTGAATGTGGAATCACAATCTCAATATGTGGCTTCGTTTACAACTTATTGTGGTTTAAGCATTTGACGTTTGATCACAATGGTCAGTACTTTTGGGACATGCAGCAGTGGATGGCTTATTACTAAATGTGGAAACTTCACCTCGATATGTGTCTACGTTTACAAGTTTTTCGGGTTTAGAGATATGAAGCTTTGACCACGATGGTCAGTGCTTTTGGTACATCTAGTAGTTAATTGCTGAAACTGCATCTCAATATGGGCCTTTGTTTACGAGTTATTTCTGTTTAAATATATGACCCTTGACCTCAATTGTCAGCAGTTTGGGACATGTAGTAGTTGATGAATATTACTAAATGTGGAAACAGCACCTCAATGTGTGACTACGCTTACGAGCTATTCCGGTTTAAATATTTGCCCTTTGACTTCTATGATCGGTAATTTTGTTACATGTAGCAGCATATCTCCGGTTACTAAATGTTGAAAAAGCACTTCAATATGTGTGTCTCGGTTTAAGAGATATTCAGGTTTAAATTTTTGATATTTGACCTCCACTTTCAATATTTTGGGACATGGAGTAGTTGATAACATATTGCTAAATGTACAAACTGCACCTGAATATATTGCTCCGTTTAACAATTATTCGGGTTTAAATATTTGACCTCTGACCTCAATGTTGAGCACCTTCGATACATGAAGAAGTTACTATATGTGCAAAGTGAATCTCAATATGTTGCTTCGCTTACGTGTTAATCGGGTATAAACATTTGAACTCTGACCACGTTGGTCAGTACTTTTGAACTTGTATTAGATGATGACCTATTACCAAATGTGGAAACATTACTTCAATATTTGACTCTATAAACAAGTTATTCGGGTTAAAGTGTTTGACATTTGACCACGATTGTCAGTACTTCTCAGACATGCAGCAGTTGATGACCTATTATTAATGTGGCAACAGCACCTCAATACGTTGCTTCGTTTACGACTTATTCCATTTGGAAAGAGAAAATCAATATGTGGTTCGGTTTAAGAGATATTCGGGTTCAAATATTTGATCTTTGACTTTCATGGTCACTACATTTGGGACATACAATAATTGATGACCTATTACTAAATATGGAAACTGCTCCTGAATATGTAACTCTATTTACATTGATTTTTGGGTTTAAATACATTGATCTTTGACGTCGATCGTCAGTGCACTTGGGACATGTAATACTTAATGACCTGTTACTAAATGTTGAAACTGTACCTCAATGTGTGGCTCCGTCTACGAGTTTCTCGAGTTTAAATATTTGAACTCTGACCACGTTGATCATTACTTTTGGGACTTGTAGTCGTTATTGACTTATTACTAAATGTGGAAACACCAACTCAATATGTGGCTCCGTTTATGAGTTATTCGGGTTTAATATTTGATGTTTGACCTCCATAGTCAGTACTTTTGGAACATGTAATATTGTATGACCTGTTTTCAAGTGGTGAAGCAGCACCTCAACATTTGGATCCGTTTGGAAGTTTTTCGGGTTTGAATATTTGACTTTTAACCTCCATGGTCAGTTCTTTTGGAACATGTAGCAGTTGATGACCTATTACTATTGGTTCATAATCTCTGCTCTATTATACTAATATGTGTTTGTAATACATGTGCGTAGTCTTATGTAATCTGTCCGATGTTAAATATTGATTAAAATATTCTATACTCTTTTATCTGCCCCGCTATGTTAAAAATGCCTCAGTCTTTCTTGTGTATTCTATGCTTTGTTAAAATAGGGGTTGATAAAAGGGAACAAGTACAGCCTATTATTCTCTGTTATGTTTGTAGTCTTTGCTATGTTACATAGGAGTACTGTTGTGCGTTCGTAGTGTCTGTGTTCATTGTTTTACGTATTACTTTCTTTTTTGCTACGTTAAAATAGCGGTTGGAAAAGTGGTCATAAAAGACAACGAGTACAACTCTAGGCTCTGCTAAATAATTATTAAAATGTTAGTCGTAACCGTTCTTATTTAGGGGTTGAGAAATCTGTTCGTAGCCTTATATAATTTCTGCTATGTTAGAATATGAGTTAAAAAACGTGTTCGTAGTCTTTTATTAGCTCTACTATGTTCGTAGTCTTACGTAAGTTCTGCTATGTTCAATAGTCGGTTGTTAAATGTATTTATTGTCTTTTGTCGATCTGCTAGTTTCGTAGTCTCTGTATTCACCGTGTTACGTATTCTGTGCTTTGTTAGAATAGTAGTTGCAAAATGTGTTCATAGTCGTAAGTAATTTCTGCAATGTTAAACTATGGGTCGTAAAAGGGAACGAATACATCCCAATTAGTTTGATAGCCTTTATGCTATGTTACATGATCTTATATAATTTTTGCTAGATGAAAAAATAAGCCATACTCTTTTATTAGCTCTATTATGTTATATACGAGTTGCGAAAATAGGTGTTCGTTGTCTGTGTAATTCGTGCTATGTTAAAATAGGGGTTGAAAAAGTGCTCATAAGAGGGAACGAATACACCCTTAAAATGGGGTCGTAAAAGAGAACGAGTTTTTGAGGTGTTTGATTTTTCATGGTTGGATGCTGCGTGTGCCATGGGCTGTGTTACATAGTCTTATGTCTGCTATTTTAAAATAGGGGTTGAAAAAGTTTTCATAAAAGGGAACGAGTGCACCCTTAAATAAGAACGTAAAAGGGAACGAGTTTGCGGGGTGTTCGATTTTCCATGGTTAGATGGTACGTGGGTCATGGACTATATTACATAGTCTTATGTCTGCGATGATAAAATGGAGGTTGAAAAAAGTTTTCGTAAAAGGGAACGAATACACCCTTAAAATGGGGTCGTAAAAGAGAATGAGTATTCGAGTGTTCGATTTTCCATGATTGGATGGTATGTGGGTCATGGGTTATGTTACATAGACTTATGTCTGTTATGTTAAAATAGGGGCTGAAAAAGTTTTCATAAAAGGGATCGAGTACACCCTTAAATAAGATAGTAAAAGGGAACGAGTTTGCGAGGTGTTCGATTTTCCATGGTTGGACGGTACGTGGGTCTTGGCGTATTGTGCGACACTGGACTATCGAGTACTTCGGATCAGGTTAGACCTGGATTGGCCTCTTATGTTCCCGGTATGGCCCAGATCGATCATTTTTCCTCTACTCATACACCATTTTCACCACAAAAAAGGAAATAAAATCATTCAGTTTTACGTCCCACGTTTATGCCAGTTAGGCTAAAGGAGAGGGTGGTGATGGGAAATGAATGAAATTGTAGAATGAAGAAATCGGAAGGAAACGGGGAATCCTGAGAAACCCAAGAGCACAGTGCCACTTTCAGTAGAGTTCCTACTTCTTACTTATATTATTTATTTTGTTCACCTTCTGCCAGGTTCGTGTTTATGTATATCCATAACTGTCTCTAATGCAGAATCAATATATAAAGACAATATATGATTAATAGGGGATTTGGCATTGCTGATTAAATTATTATTAAATTCACGTTATTATTACACTTGAATGTTTATTCATGTTAAACAGACATTTATCATTTATGCGCAATTCATGTATTTTACGGACAACTCACGATGTACTTAGCATGATTTATCTGTAACATACATGGCTGCTTGCTGTGTACTCATTCCAGAAAATAACACTCATGTTCCTTTAAACAAATTTGTTTTCTTCGTACATTAACCCTAAAGTTCGTGGGTTGTAAACATGTCTGAATGTAATTTATTATGACTCTGTATTTTCTAAACAGCGTATGGACTATGGATACTCTATGTATCTAGCTGATATTTTAAATAAAAAAGTGCGAATAATATGTTCGTTTGTAGGATGGTAAACCATATTTAGCTTTTGCACCCAAAGAAATCAATACCATATATATTCGTGTCATGCGTACGCAGTTACGTAAGCATATCCTATTTTAGCTTAACACTCTTTATCCGAAAAGCGATTGTCTGTTTTTATTTGATTTTTTAAATAATGACTTTCTGCTTCTGTGTCAATATATACTTACCCCAGACAAGGAAATTTATTTCATTACTTCATTTTACAGAATTTGCTTTCAAACAAAATTATGCTCAGCGAAAATTTACTATAAACGAATGTTTTATTCATCATCGTACTTAGAGCAACGCAAAATTGTATTACGTATATAACACTTCGGAATATGCATTAGGTAAATTGTATTCATAATTTCCCTCTAATAACACTTTTTTTCTCACGAAGAAAATTAAAATAAACGGAATATTTATATTTCTTTCTGTTACCATCGTAATATATAAATATAGAGTCACCAGTGCTTCTTTGTTTTTTTTATTTCGTAATCATAGCTACTCTGTCATTATTGCATGGCACTATATTGTTCAGTTTAATATCCATTTCAGCGAGGTCATAGTTTATTTCAGAGAAAATGCCAACCCAGAGCAGGGGCTTTGCGTTCTTCAAACTATTCCGATTCCTCTTAGAATTACAATATACTCTACCTGTTACTCTTTACTATTAGGTATATGAAATACATAGAGGTGATGACGTGTGCACAATAAATCAAATTGATTACGCCAGATGCCATATGCTATATATTGTATTATGGCTGTCCGAAAATAGGCATTATTAGTAAAACAAAATCCTCAAAATCACCAGATGCATAAGTAATATTACGTAATAACTTTGGAAATGTAAGATCATCTTTACTAGAATGTTCTTCACTTCTTAATGATTATAACTAAACGATAGTAACTTATTTACCATTATAAATTCGAATATGATATCTTAGTAATGTTATTACTTAGTGGCACTATGCTTTCTTACAGTTGTCTTTGCCACTGATACAATATGTATATCTCTTGCAGTTTAAAAATATAAGAACTGTGAAATAATATAATTATTTATACTTAGATAAACCGTTTTCGGTCTCACGAAGCGCAATGAGCAAAGGTATTTTCTTTCTCTATCCACCATACTAATCATGTGGTACATTATGCTAATATTTTAACATGTAGATTGTTGTGACTTTGTTCATCTTAGTTCTTTTTTAGCCTAACCTACACAACCGTGAGAAAATTTCATTTCTTTTCATTTTCGTTCGTCTTAAAACTTCGATTAAACATTCTGACAAATATTTTTTTCTTTTCGACTAAATATATTCTATTGGCCTTCAAATAATATTAACGCTTACTTAACTTATTTGTCTCTACTAATATTTTGGATTAAACATATAAGCATGTTGGATACGACTGTTACTCAATTAATAAAATTAATTCCTAACCAGAATATAAAGCTTATACAATGCAGATACATTCTTGTAATGTTAAAATATACTGTATATGTCTTAAGCATAGTAGTGATTAAATGCTAAGCAATTAACTTACAAAATTTATAATTGTATAAATAGTATAAAATCGATCATTACCATATTCACAAAATGAAGCTAATCAACTTTCTTGATACTAAGTATATTTTAAACTAATCAGATATTACGAATGTTATAAGTAAGTGCGGTATTATTCTCATCATATTTATGTTCCCTGATGTTGTAACAAAGAAAAATTTACAAACAAATTTCCTCTCGATCTACTGTATTTATAAAATTTCTAAAAAAATATTTTTCTTTTATTGTCAATTATGGATTAACTACATTCTGTTTATACTTAACTTCTAAGTAACTTCTTCATATTGTTTTAAAAACAAACTTGGGTACAAGGTTGTATCGGTGACACATTTATAGTAAACGAAAAATAAGTATGACTATGTTGTTTAATACTTAGAAAAGTAAGCATGCTGATACATATTCTACAGTATAAAAAGTATTACTTATCCAACATACAAACTATTCTTAAAATATAACCAATAACGATCATGTAAATTTTAATAAATAAACTTAACATTTTATGCTCATGGACAAACAAAATTCCATTGAATATGTACGACAGTTTACATTAGAATGTCTAACAAATTATGGAGTAATACCATAATGCAATAACAACAACAACTATAATAATACCATATGAAAAACAATAATAAGAAAAGTTGACAAGAATGGACTAGAATTTAGCTACCAGAATGACGTTGCAATTCTGAACTATGTGTAGATTCTAGCAGTAAATAATATAAGTGCGCATGAGCATTTCATTTTACTGCTTCAAAATAGTTTAAAACAGAGAAGGTTGAACTTTTCCAAATATAGGTTTTACTACACAAAGAACACGCTCTTATTTGTTTATCTGAAGGGGAATCGGCAATGCAGTTCTAAGAGTAGTGTTTCTGACCTGAGATGGTGAAGTGTTAGGCCCGTGAATTTGTTTTATTAGCAAATTATTCTATAGGTCAATCTTTGGTATGTGTAAAGCTTTATATTAGTTCTACAATAATAGGAAGTATATGATTTTTACTCTATCTTTCAACAAATTGTATTATTAAACTACCTTTACATGTAGGAGGAATATATTATAATAGTATTGATCAGGGCTGAAGAGAATATCTTAGGGTTCATGGTTGATAGTTTGAAGGTTGGTTGAATATTGATTCATCAACAACAAGACAATTTATTTAAAATATATATATTATTTTTTTATAGTCTTTACAGTGTCTCTTTGTTTCTTTATTCAGGTAGCTTACATTGAAAGCATAGTGTTGAAGATACTAAGAAGAGAAGTATACTCCTTGAATATCACTCCCATAGAAGAGCACTGTCCTTTTTATCCGAAAAGGAAATGTAATGTTGTATAATAAGGGGGTTATAGTCATTTAATGTTAATATAAGTTAACAGTCTAATCCACTAAAAATTGACGTTAGCTCCTTTTTGAGTATTCACATCTCCTTAGTTGGGGAGAATAAAGTCCCAGTGACATCATTAACAGTGAAATGCCTCTTTTTTGCATCGATTAAACTAATAGTTGTCAGAGTAACGAGAAGTTCAGGTCGAAAGTGTGTGCAACTTTTGCTTCCTATTTGAGATAAGATGATAACAACACATTTCGGATGCAACCCAAATATTATATTTAGCTATTATCCCTATGAATTTAGTCAGCTCGTTTTAAGACCCTTGGTTTCATTCATGGTAAATCATATGAGGAGAACTAAGAATGTTAATCTAACGAGTGATGATAATAATATATTATTGTTGTTGATGGTAATTGTTACTGGTAAAAGAAGGCAATTTCTGCATCAAAAATGAGGAAGATTACTGCAATAAGGAGGAACCGTAGGAAGAAAGGGATTCGGTCCAATGAATTACGGTCAAACCCACATTCAAATGTGAAGCTTTTTTCACGATCATTGATGATTTTTTAGAGAGAAGAATTGAGATGCTTACAAAAGTTAGTCAAATAATAATGGCTAGTAGGGCAGTCGTTAGAATTGTGTTCATTGCCTGTTTCATTTAAATGATCATCTTGATTGGGAGATAAATATACTATATATATTAAATATGCTAACCTCCTCATCAATAGATAGAAACGTAAAAGGAATAATCATACTACATCTACAAAGTGTGCATCCCAGGCGACGCATTCAAATCCAAAGTGTTGTGTAGAAAAAAAATGTGATAGGGGATGGCGTAATTGACAGGTGGCTAGAAATGTAGAGCCAACAATAACATGAAGGCCATGAAAGCCTGTTACTATAAAGAATTTCGAGCCATAAACAGCATCTGCAATTGTGAGCGGAGCTCCATAATATTTATATACTTGTAATGCTATGAAATATAAGCGTAAAAGGAGTAGTGGACCTTGCGTTGCTTGAGTGTGGTTAGCTTTATTAATCTATGATGAGCTCATGTTACAGTAACTCCTGAGGTTAGTTGAATCTCGGTTTTGAGGAGAGGAATGTGTATAGGGTTGAATAACCTAATTCCTGTTGGTTTCCAGAATGATCCAATTTCTAATGTTGGTGCTTGTCTACTGTGGAAGAAAGCTCAAAAGAATGAAATAAATAAGAATACTTCGGAAATAATAAATAAGATTATACCTCATCGAAGGCCTAATGTTGCTTGTATAGTGTGTAATCCTTGGTATGTTCCTTCTCGGGTCACGTCTCGTCTTCATTGAATTATAGTTAGTATAATAATTAATATGCCGAGTAAGAGTAGGGTAGGATCATATTGATGAAATCGTTTAGGGAGACCTTTAGTTGTAATTAAGGCTCCTAAAATCCCAGTAAGCCATCAGTGGCTTTGGTCAATTAGCTGATAGGGGTGATTTTGTGTTGCTGACATAAGTAACTTCTCTTGAATATAATTTAACTAGAACTGCAAGTACATAGGATTGAATTACTACAGTGGCGGAATCTAGTATTAGTATGGTAATTTGTCCAAATATTTACAGTGAAAGCGTAGAGAGTGCAAAGGAGGGACCAGTGTTGCTTAATAATGTTAAAGGAAGATGGCCTGCATTTATATTTAATATTATCATACGGCTAAGGATGATGTTTCTAATTATTTCAATACATACTATGAATGGTATAAGGGGGCTCGGAGTGCCAGAGCGAACGAGTTGGGCCAATGTGTTGGGTGTGGTTAATTCATCCGTAAATTATGAAGCTTAGTCATAAGGGAAGAGCTAAGTTTAGTGTGAAGGTTAAGTGGTTAGAACTCCTAAATACATAGGGAATAGCTCTATGAAGTTATTAATAAAACAAAAGAGAATATAAGGAAATAAATAGGAAGGTTCTTCCTTGGTAACTAGTGGACCCGAGAATAGTTTTGAATTCCTTATGAAGAGTCAAGGTGATTTTATTTCATAAGATATTTGCTCGTCCAGGGAGGAACCAGAATGGCATACGAATAATCAGTAGGCCAATTACTGTTCTAAGTCAATTGAGTGACATATTTAAAATTGAAGTAAAGGAATCAAAGGTTGACAAACGGTTTGTTATCATTTTCAGTTTATGGTTGTATGTTTGATGTTAGTACTGCCTATAGCAGGACAGGGAGTGTCTGAATTAAATTATATAATGGATGAAAGAGAATATAACATAAGTAGAATACAATGATTAATAAGAGTCATTTTAGGGGGAATATTTGATGAATAGAAAAATAGTATTGAAAAGTGACTTAAGATTGAGAAGCTTGTGTTATAATTTAATATTTACCATTGGAAGTAATTGTTAATTTACTATGTTTTGGTTTAAGAGACCATTGCTATTTTCAGCCATCCAATTAAAGTTCATGTATTATTTTTCTTATTCAGTTAATGAGTTCAGAGTGTGCTCAGCCTTCAGCAACGATTTTTATAAAGCTGTGATTTATTCCACAGATTTCTGAACATTGATCAAATAATAGACCTGTGCGTCTAGTATTAGCTGCTACTTGATTTACGCGACCTGGTGTGGCTTCTGCGTTAATTCCTCATAGCTCATTAGTGGAGAACGTCTGCAGCAGTGATTAGGATGCGAATATCAATATTTATAAGTAGAACAATAGTGGGAATACGCTGAAATAACAGCAAAGGGATGATAAGAAACTTGAAATGAAAGCTTGAATCGAACCAGAGCTATATTGTTAACAAAATCATGTTATTCCCTGTCACGCCTTTCAAAAAAATATGCGTTGCTTTAAATTTAGCAAAACGCATGACCATGGCCTGACAAATACAAGACACCTATGATCCAGAATTCAGTAATAAAAATCTCTCTTTTCTATTGATAGTAAAATTAACATGAGGAAGCGCACGATCAATCTTAACAGGGACTTTAGACATTGAAGAACTAAGGGCCCTGCATCATCAACTCTATTAATCAGTTTAAATTCCTTGTACAGTGGGTGTCAATATGGTTTTGTTTTCCACATTTGTGACAAATAATAGAACTTTTCTGATTTATCCTATTCCCTGTATTGTTATTCTGACCACCACGGGAACGATTTTTGCTATTACTATTGTTCTTATTATTATTATTAAGTCTGGAAAACAAACGTTGATCATCTGTTCTTTTATTTTCTGCTCGCAAAGGCAGTTGCGTTAATCGCTTCTGTATAGCAGCAAGGTGATATTTAACCTGTTCACTTTCCTGTGCATTCGTAACTTCAGAAGGGCAAAGTCCGTACTACAGCCTGGGAAAACTGCCCTTGAGGAACAGAAACTGATTGAACATGACTATTCTCAGGCGGATTGCATTGCATGAATTGAGAATTTGTTAACAACGGATTTTTCTTAATAAGCTTTCCAATTGGTTTTCTTTTCAACAACACACATGCCTTCTCTACATCCAACAAATCTTTCTCTAAAGCTTCAACGTATCATATTGCTTTTTTATTGCCAATCTCATATACTCCCGAGATAATCCATCAATTCTTAACTGCTCTTGCTTAGCTACTGGAGCGTCCTTAACGTTACGTAAAATCAAATTACGCTTGGCGTAAACGTATGAAAAAATACTCCCTCCGTCATTTTCTTCTCGCGTCCGCATTTCCTGTTCTGTTAATTGAGGCAAAAGCGCGTCCTTGAAAGCAGCTGTTAACTTCTGTTTAAACTGCTCGTATGACAACTCCGGAAAAAGTGCTTGCTTTGACGTAATGTCAAACGAATAGGCTGCTGGCACCATTAAAAGCGAACCCAGAATCCATTTTTCTTCATGTCCGTCCAATTATTAATTTGAGCCAATACTTCAAATTGATCGATATAGCGAACAATATCATCGCCCATACGTCCAAAAACGGTTCTGGCCGAAGGATGACTCAAAATACCAATATTATCCTTACTTTCCTGAACAGTTATGTCTACTGTAAACTCAAACTTGTCAGAATCCAACGAACATAGTGTCATTACTCGAAAGTCAGTGCGTAAATTGCAATTGCTTTTTAATCTTATCAAAACATTATCGCGTAAAATGTATGGGACCCGACGATGATGTAATAATCGGTTCAAAAGATTCAATAGCATCTAAATGATCACAAAAATCAGATAAAAATACATTATCCGCAGCAAAGTAATGCAAAATTATCATCAAAGAAATGTTGTCAGAACAATAAAGTGAAAACGCCAAAATTCTATTTTTTTCCTTTTAACTCAGCTGCACAGGTACTACAGAGATCCAACCTAAAGCATCTCCATCATGACACATGGCTAAATAGCAGTTATGTTTAGCTTAATTTCATCTATCCCATTGGTCATTATGAGACAGGTAGATGACTAGATTTTGAAATTGTTTCTCCACCACCAGCAACTTACACTGGAATATGAAAGTAAATATCATCTGGAAGTTAAATCAACAAAAAAAAATCATAAGAGCAATATAACTCATAGGTATTTAGAAATCATAACTCGTACACAAATTTGCATTTTCGAAAATGCAGTAGATAAGGAAAGGTAAAACTAGATTACTAACGATAAGTCTGGCGTAGTCACTTGATGTTGCGACGTATTTATTGTACCTAAATCAATGGTTGATACTCCATTCTCGCCTCTCTCTCTCTAGTTGGCTGCTCTTCTCACAACTAAAAACGAAGTATCCCGATAAACACCCAACATCCAGTTTTGTTTCCCGGACTTAATCCATTGAATCAGCTAGAGAATAGCTAACTGGGCTCTCGAAATATTTAAAATTTAGTTGAAAAGCAATGTCCTCAAACGCAGTCTAGTAACACTGCCAAGAAATGATAACGTAGCAAGACACAAGTAGGAAGTTGATAGATTGCACAAAGGTAAGAGAAAAAACAAAGATATTGACTTGTTATGAGGTTAAAGGAATCTTCTGCTGCACTTAACTTTAATGAAAACACAATGGTATACAAAAATGCTTCTAAGAAGCTTGAGACAATATAATTGAACTTTCTGAAGAAAGAAAAAATAAAAATAATCCAGGGAGGTAGATGTCGTGAATCCAAAAGTCCGTCGATGGAATCGAACCAGGGACCTCCAACGTATACTATAGTAACAATAATGTTCCCAAACATTAACAAAAACTGTGTGAACATGCTTGCTACAATAAACAATAAAAAGTTAATGACAATATAATACATGAGATGCAATAATGTGCCTTAAAATTACTTATTTCAACCCATCGAAGCGGGTAATATATGCTAATTATACTTGTAAAATATAAGATCTCGATACATTTTACTCATTGCTTGTAATAAATCAAGTAAGATACAGACGTGCTCAAATTATTAGACTCGCCCTCGAAAATGCAAAATTCATGTTGCAGTCGTAATTTCGAAGTTCCAGAACATTTAATTTAATGGTTTAAACTACCAATATAGGATACTTCATTTGTTTACTGTACACTTGAAGTGGTGATATGAGCAGAATGCACTCTAGTACGTGTATTTTATCTTGGCAAGCTTCCCGCCTAAAGTATGGAATTCTCGAGTCTCATTGGTAGTATGAAATGAGAATAAACTTTTGTGGGATGCCATTGTTTCGTTTTAACATTCTCATTCAACGAATCATAGAATCATAATTTATTATGCAAACAGCCGAATCTAAATGTTAGATGTAAGAGTAAAATAAATCAATAACCAAACATAGAGAATCTGTACCGCTGCCAAAATGCTTTTTTTGGTAATGAAACTTCATGTAAGATTTTCATTTTAGGGTATACAATTCATCCAGATTTAAAAATTTTAGAAAATGTGACTAGTGGAAGTTTGTTCGGAAAAACGGTAAGTTGCAGTTTGTTTTCACTTACTTTTACGGAGGCAAAATTCGAATACCAAGTCATAACCCGAAGAGCTTGCTTTCCCTTCGTCGTCGCCCTGACTATCTTCTGAATCAGATGATAAGTTAATCAGTAAGCAATCAGAGATTTCATCCAATAGTTTTTCCTCTTACCAATAAAATTCTTCTTCTTGTTTCACATGTTCTATCGCCTTGTTCCAGACTTCAGAGGTAACAGCTTATAACCTCCGACAGTAGCATTTTTCAACAGCAGACGTTTTATATGTTATTCCGCTCTGACACGTAACGCTTAACTTAAGCCCATATCAACTCTATTGGATGAAAATCTCAAGGATAAGGAGTAATCTGATAACAGTGTGTCCTTTTTATTTTGCTACAGTATCTTTTCGTATTCTCGTCTTTGCTCCCGGTTTTCAAGAATCAACTTATTTAAATTGCTTCAATGACAATCATATTATCGAAATGAATATTTTTTGTAACCTTATTTCATGTCAAATTTCTTACTTTTCGAAGTTGGTACTTTATTTATTTGCCGCTAATGAACAGACGCATTATTCTATTACTATAACCGAATGCTCTGGAATATTTGGCAATAATTGTTTTTCAAACCACTTTTTAAATTTATCACTGTTCCTTTCTGTATGATAATCTACACGTGAATATTAAAATAGCGTTTTTGTCAAATCATGTTGACATTCCTGCATGGACAACAACTATTCTTTCCCTGGAGGAAGCTTGAAAGAAACTGATCCCTCTATGGACACCCAGATTTTATTTTTTGTGGGAGCGCATTAATCCAAGTTTAATCCAGATAAACAATAGTTCGGCTACTTGTTCGTACGTGTTTCATGGTTCTTAGATACTCATTCCTATTACCAAATATAGAGTCTCTTCATCTTGTCTCTTCATGTTTGCTATGTCTCTTCATCAAAAATTTCACCCAGAATCGTTTTTCCTGTACACAAACTCTATATCATTCATTACCTGCCTGAAGTTCCATAGCAAACCAAAGAACCCAATTAGAGGCTTAACACGTTCATAAATTTCTGCCATACTTGGAATAGTTCCGTCGATATACATTTCGGAAACTGTTCGTCTAATGACATTTTTATCAAAATCATCTACAATATATTTTACTTTTTCCGATTCACTGGCCGTTTTCCCGGAGTTCTTAAGGGCGTTCTTCAGCTTGTTTTTCTCCGTGAGAACCCTATACACTGTCTTTTTGGAAACATTATTAGCTTTAACCGGTCTATCCATGACACGACTTACCGATAAAAATGGCTTATTATTTCGAACATCATCAAACTCCTCCTTAAAGAAACTCCTCCACAGCATTAATTATTTCACTCGCATTACCATGCAACGGTTCACCTTGTTTCCAGCTAATATAATAGCTAAAACTGGAACACCCACGAATATATAATAAAATATAATGTTCATTTTGCAGTAATAAACAACTACAGCACAACTCTGGAAACAGGGCCAAACATCACATCACTCACAAATCACTGTAACACACTGCACGTGTCAAGTAAGCATTTTAACTACCCGCCAAATAACAATGCCCTAATTTTATCGGATGGCTGACTACTAACGTCCCCTACACGGCAGAGCCAATAAGACGTCTATTGGATTCAAACGTTTACGTGTGTGCCAGTAGGAAATACTTTAAAGTCCAAGCTAGTGCAATGCTGGGAACTACCAAGATAAAACACACATACTTTAGTAGAGGAGAGGAGTTCTGAAAGTGATATGTCAGTTGTAGACAGCTATTGTGGTTCCTAACAACAAGTTACAATCTAATTACAGGTAGTGAAATCAATAGAGAACCAAATCTACTTGCAAGGGGCAAAGTAAATAGTACTTGAAGAAGAACACAAGTATCAAATATCACACATTATTTAGGTCAACAAAATCTGCATAAAACACTAAAATACACAGGCATAATAAACACTGATAAGTCAGTTTCGTAAACATTAAACTAATTCATTTACACAACAATTTGTTTTCAAAATAATTACTAAAATTGAAAATTAAATTCTTTCTGATTAACTGAATTAAAATTCACAAGAAAAAAGTCAAAATTAATTTACTGCCTCAAAATAATAAATTGCATTCAAAGTATACTTAACTGAAAAACCAAACATTTTTCTAATGTATAGTAAAATTACTAAAGATGTTTAAATTTGCAAAAGGCACTAATACAAGTAAATTCAGAATACCAATTCAAATAGCAACAAAAATAAACAGTGCATACGAAAACTGCGGCCATAAAGATGTTGCTTAAATATTAACTGAAACATGTCAAAATTACGAAATAAGATTCATATCTATATATATAGTCTTAAATATTATATGCGTATAATATGTATTATCTCATAGATTCAGAACAAACATAGAAATCAAATAATCATAAATGTACAATAGATAAAGTAGCTCAAAATGAAACAGGCTATACAAGTTAATTCAAGCTCTCATGTACATAGAATGGTGCAACACGAATAAAAGAATAATTCATGCAAAGGATAAACAAAATATATATGACTTCAAAATTAAAAAAAAATAAAATATATGTCATAATTCACACTAAATAAGAGTGTCAATTCTTGTTAACTATAACACAAAATAAGTACTCACTCCAAACCATTGTGTATACCATTACAAATAACCTGTTATTTCATCAAGCATAAAACACACACAAAACATATCTTCAAAAATCATATTAATTAACATTGTCATAATAAAGATGGAATAAACGGTGGCACATTCTACTTTGCCAAAAAAAAATGAACCACTCTCGATCCAAACAAACACAAAGAGATGTAAGCCCTAAACTTGGCTAGCAGTGAAGAACATGGAGATATTGCTTGAGGAAACAACGAATAACAGACAATGTCGGGAGGCGGCACCACCCTGGGTAAAAAAAACTGCATTAGTTCGCGGTCCATTCATTGCTCCCGTTCACAATTAACAAAGAAACTAAAACAAGTCTACGTAAGGGTATACTAATAATCAATTAAAACTTAATCTGAAGAACCAAATAAAAATTAACTCCAAAACGAACTTCTCAAAATCATTAAGTTGAGTTCTCAAAAAGAGCACATCAGAATAATAATATAAAACGATGCTATACCACAGGAAAAAAACTGCTGCAATATTACTCAAAATTTCCAAAATTGATGTCAGCGATAACCAAAAATTGCAGTAGGAATATGTTCTATTTCCCTTTTCCAAATAATACTAATAATAATAACACCACTAACAATAGTAAATTCTAAAATAAAATGTCCACATTTACGATCTGTTTGTTAGTAACTAAAGAAGGTCATATAATACTTCATATGCGTTAAAATATTAAAACTAAAACTAAGGTAACATTTAAAATTTACAAAAGAATAATTTTAATTCATTTCAGTCTCCAATCTTAATGTTAATTAAAACATATTCTAAAAAGTGTACATTCCCAACAGTACACAGTTCGAAGAACGCTGACACATCAAACGCAAAGTCGCAAGAAGAAACTGTTAGAAATACTAGCTGAAAGTTTCAGAAGAAAGTACGGTACTGACTTAAAGCTTGAAAATGATCCTCAAACACCTAAAAGTCATCCTTTTGACTGTACTATAGTAAACGTGAATTCTGGACTTTCAGATAGTGAAAAAGAACGTTTTCATGATTTAATAATGGAATTCAAAGATGTTTTTAGTTGGTCCCCGGACGACTTTTCTCAAGTCCTTGGCTATGAGAATGAAATTCGTCTAAAAACTGACCAGCCAGTAAATGTCCCTCAATACACTATTCCGCATCATTTACGTGAAGTTGTCAATGAACAAGTGCAGCAATTACTTAAAGGTTTTTTTTAAAAATATGTGACATCCACAAAAATCGAACGACGTACTTCCGGGACCATATCCTTCATCATGTAACAGAAATATTGTGCTTGCAGTCGTAAGCAGTTACGACATTCAAAGCGTTCAACAGTTCAAATGGGCCAGTTTAAAGTGATCTTGACGTATTTCGTGTATTAATCTTTTATTCTATGAAGTCCTGTATTTGCTTCATAATTTGAAAAGACAGAGACCTTTCTTCGCGTAATGTGAAAGTTGTCAAAACACTTTTGCCGGAAGGAGGATATACTCAACGACAAATTGCTATTAGAGTTGCGGTAGGGCAAAAATCTGTGAGTAAAATCTCCGTTGCGATGGGCAAGAAGCAAATGTGACAGCAAAAAGGCTTAGGAAGTGTGGGCTTAATCCAAAGCTATCGCTAAGAGGTATAAAAAACTAAATAGATGGGCTCTAGGAAACATAAATGCAACTTAAAAAAAATAATAATAATAATAATAATAATAATAATAATAATAATAATAATAATAATAATAATAATAATAATAATAATAATAATAATAATAATTAAAATAATAATAATAAGAATAATACAATAAAATGGTAACCTAGAATACATTATCTTCATTATTATCAATTAATTGTTTTAAGATATAGTACTCGTTGCATAAATCTCTTATTTTCAAGTGACGATAATTTGAATTTTTTAAAGTTCATCATTAGAAACCTAACAAATTTGAATACCATGTATTTTATACGTAGTATATAACAATAACTTATTATGAACTTTCTATATTTGCAGTTTCCAACACTGATAAAATGGATCCCAAACAATAGATACACATTCTAGTTTCGATCGAACAAATGCATTATACAACGATAAAATAGTACGTTGATTTTTAAAATAACGACTTCACCCCTTAATAAAACTCAGCATTTTGAAAGCTTGGTTAGTTATTATATTTATATGATGTTTAAATTTCAAATTAATATCAATTCAAACCTTTCAATCTCTTATAATTTCCTCTCTCTCTAACGTCTGATTTCGAATATTATATTTCAATATAGTGGGTTTTTTTATTAAGAGTAAAGTCATTACATAATATTTTGAAATATTCAACTGAAATTTATTTCTTCTACACCACTCATGAAACCTATAAACATATGTTTCTAATTGAATACAATCACTTCCAGTACGGATTTCTTTGTATAATTTGGTATCTGTAAATATTAAGCATGAACTGTATTGAAACATTTTGGGTAGATCATTTATCATAATAAGAAAAGTAAAGGAGCCAAATTCGATCCTTGAGACACCGCAGAATGCGCTGTGAATTCTTTAGATTTAATATTATTAATAATAACATACTGAATTATTTCATTCAAATATGAATGAAACAATTTGTCTAGCTCTTGGAATATAACAATTGTTCTCAATTTATTAAGAAGTATCCCAGGATTAACCAGATCAAAAGAACGTTTGATATCTGTTTATACTATATCTACTTGAGACCTGTCAGTTAAACAATCATTAATTACTTGATTTGTAGTAAGAAAATTTGAAATAAATGATTTATTGCATCTGAAGCCATATTGAGAATCCGATAAATACGTAGATACATGTTTAAACATATGTTTATAAATAATTGCTTCGAATATTTTAGCACGAGACGATATTAGATTTATTGGTCTGTGATCTTCTGTTAATCATACCGGATTAACCTTAAGAACAGGGCAAACCACAGGTATTTTAAATTTCGTAGGAAATTTACATTCCGTCAAAGACAAGTTAAACAAATAAATCGAAGGTTTAATAAAATATTCATTACAATCTTTAAAAATATAGGGGGTTATACTATCATGGCCAGACGATCTTTTACTTTTCATTTTGTCTATTGCTTCTCCAACTTCAGCTTCGCAGATCTTGTCTAAAACCATTATATCTACAGTTGAAGGAATTTCAATAGAACATATTTCAAGTAGATGTATATCAGATGGTTCACAAGTACAAACTGATTGAACGTGTGGAGCGAAAGCTTCATATTTTAACTAAGCATCGATAATTTTTTCTTCCGCATACTCATGGAGAGATTGATTCACATTAACTATTGAATATCTTTTATTTATGAAATTCGGAAGTCCTTAGATTCATTAGTAATATTTCCCTTACCTGATGATTATAATTTTGAACAGCTAATTCAATGCTAGATTTAATTCATTCCCTAATATCTACAAAGTGCTTGTAATCAGAGTACGTTTAGATTTTTTTTAAATTTACTTCTAATGCGATCTTTTTCTTTATTTTTTTATTATTTCAACAGTAAAGCAAGGCGGGTAGGAACGTTTACACTTAACCTTTTTGTAGTGTGCATTCATCAAGTATCATGTACAATTCAGAATAAAAATAATTAATACCTTCATTTACATCATTAATTACGTACAATGAATCCCAATCTTTTCTCTAAGAAACTGATACAGCTTCAAAAAATCACATTTTAGAAAATGATAAACTCCGTCACCGAGTTCGTTATAAATTTTACAGTGTTTTAAAAAATGAATACTAATACTCAATCTCGGGTGATGTATATCTTCTTGGATAAACCAAATGTCGGATTTTGCAACTTCAGTATTAGGTATGTTAATACTATATCTAAAATTCTATTCTTTACGTTTCTAGCAGTATTTAATTGCAAAAAATTCAAAAAGTTCAAGTTGTGTAAAACATTAATTTCCAAATCAAAGTTACGAAATAATTACCATTCATATATTCTGTTAAGAGCCGAAGATTGAGATCACCAATAATGAAAACATTATGGGCCATAATTCTGTGAATTTTTCAATATTTCTTAAAAAAATTAAATACTATTTTTTTGTTATAGGGAGTGAAATATATTACACGAATGTATTTAAAGGTTGAATCGGGTAATTCAATACTGACCAACAAAACTTCTTAGTTTGATAAATCAAATTCATTTAATCTGTCTGAAGTATAATTAATGTTAACAGCTAAGAGCATATCACCCCCATCACGTATTCTGCAACGTTCCAGATCTCTATATTTCCTAAAAACTTGATGCTTTTCATCAAATAGTTCAGTACTAAATATTTTAGCTTATTACCATGACTCGGTAATAGCCATAAAGTGAAAACCGTACATAGTTGAGTTCAGATAAAAATCATTAACTTTTGTTTTTCAATCGTTTCCATTTTGGTAGAATATATCAAATGTGCTATTAAGTACTGACATACTACTAGAATAATTTGTAATATCGATAAATAAATAGTATTGAGATCTTTTTTGAACAAGTTTTCGAGCTCTTCTTGCACGGCAGAATAGTAAATATTTTCTAATAATGCTATACAAGTTCATTAAAAATACAATGTACCAATCATGACGTTTAAATAGATTTAAATAGTATATCACTAAAGATATAGAAATTACTAATATGCTTATTATTGTAAACATTACACCTTTCAATTCACTACACATAATATATTTAATTAAATATCTCTATTTAATATGCTCTTTAGACATAATTTGGTTTACTTACTATCTACATCCAAATTTATTACTCAATTAACGGGCAAAGTGCTGGCACCTTCATAGATGGAATTACGTTAACCTGGCAAACCATTTTCAGTTTTTATAATCATTACCGCACTACTTTCATTTTTTTTCTAATTAAGAGTCTTCCACTAGCACTAATCCAACAAAATTTGTGGTGATTATTTCTAGCAGCGTTTCTTGCCTTCCAAAAAGTTGCTTATTTCTAGGGGACAACTTTATATTCACAATTTTTTTTATCACCCCCGGAAACTAAGGCATTGCTAATCAACCTTGTATATCTTTACTTAACCGCCTATCCCTTACCGATCCTGTCTTGAACTGCACGATTATTGCTTTATTCTTGCTTTTATTAGTTCCATTTAAAATTCTGTGTACTACATCTATATCTTGTTCTTCGCAATTTAATCGAAATTTTCCTGCCATGTCAATTACTATTTCTTTCAAATTCTCACCAACACGTTCTTGGGTCCCAAAAGCTTCCATGTTTTTGTTACGACCCTATTGGTTAAGATCATTTAATTATATAGGCTGATGTTTTATTGAGTTTTTAACTCTATATTTTCCATTTTTAATTTCGTGATTTCTTTATCCTGTCCGACGTTCTCCTTAATCTCTACTTCAAACTTTTTAAGTAACTCATCGACACTTGGAAACGAATTGGACACTTGATGTTAGTTGATCAATCTGAACACACAACTCTAAGGCTTTGTTCCTATATCTGTAATACTAATAGGGTTACCAGACCTGTTACAAGCACTAGAATCATTAACACCGTTAAAGCTGCGATACTCGCAGATATTGCTTCAGTTCTCATAGAATTTTCAGTTACATAACAGCGTTTACACTCATTACAAATCCATTCTCTTATAGTACCTGTTTGTTTCATATCAATGTAAATTTCCACCGAGATATTATAGCATGATGTGTGAAACAATTTATTACAAGTCTTATTTGAGCATTGTAATGCATCATCATAACGACTAATTTTCGAATTACAAATCGTAAAGGATGACGTTATAGCTGTTTTTAAAGCAGGACTCATTGTTCAAAATGGCGGACAATGAACCTAGTGAATGACTTAACTTCTAGGAACTGACAAGCTGCTTACTTGAACAAAACACTGTCTTAATGCAAAGGGAAACAGAAGACTGTCCCAAATCTTTTTTGTTACTTATTGAGATAGCAATGAAGATATATATATATATATATATATATATATATATATATATATATATATATATATATATATATATATATAGGGTGTATCGTATCACCTAACTTTGCGACCTGAAATATTTGAGAAATGACAAAAGATGTGACAAATGTAGTTACGTAAGAATGTACCCATGTCATGGGCCTATAAAATGCTGTAAAGTACAGGTACTCCCAGTGGTCTATCATAGGGCACCAGGGGAAAACTTGCAAGTTTTAAATGGAAACATCCTTTTTTTTATGAAATTCTGACTCTGCGAAAGAGAGTAAACAAATTTTACTTGAAACACTTTTTCGTTTTTCTACTAGATGCAGCTGTATTAACAAGAAATGATTATCACGTCACCCACCTAAGGCTGACGATAAAATAAATACCTCGAGAAATGCAATTGCAATTTAAGTACGTGTCCAATCATTTTAGAACTTCTATTCAACTATCTTAAAATAAAGTTGCGTTGATCTTATCAAAATTCCAAATAGAAACCCTCTACATTAATGTAAGCTCGGGTAGTGCCTCCGAAAATACACAACTTTTAGTTTATGTATTTTTTCGTTGTCCTTCTAGATAGAACATAAATTGCAATAATAATAAAAATAATATCATTGTATGTCACCTGAGGTTGATAAATAAAAACCCGTTTCAAGAACTGGGCATGCTGTGTGATTGGTGCTAAGACTTGCAAACAAATAAAGTTATGCTTGTAATAATACTCTTCAAGAAATAAGATTTTTATGTGAGCATGTACACTATGAAAGCCATGTATAGCATGCCACAAAGGATACAAGACTTAATAGTAGTGATGACGGATTTCATATGAAATAGTAATCTTTGTATGAGAGAACATTTCTTGTAAGTATTCCAATTCATTTTTGTCTCCAATTTAGATAGACACATAGTATTTACATTTATATTTAAATGTCTCGTACGCATTTGTTTCATTGATATTGAAAAGCATGTGACATGACCCCAAGAAATTAGAGAAGAGTTACAGAACAGTAATTTGGACTAAGTTCAAACGCATTTTCTGACGTAATATTGTAAGAACAGTAAAAGTTTCAGAAACTGAATGTTGAGTCTAATAATTTGAACACGTCTGTAATGTTTCCGTAGATTTGACCAATTTTGGCCCCGTTAAAAGGTACAGCAACCCTAAATGTTTCCCGTTTCAACACATTTGGTTCATACTCGACTCCTATTTCATTAGTTTCCGCTCTATATTTCTGTTTTATTTGCATCACACACATCCTAGGTTAGTTAATAAGATAGTGGGTTTGAAAGAGTGCCATAGTATTCTATATTGCTTGTTTACTTAATATTACATCAACATAGTTACTCATATAGTTCAGAATTTAACTTCGTTATTCTCCCTAAATAGTCGTCATACAAGGATGACCATTATTACCTTTTCTGTTACTCTAATGCTGAATTTTTGACTACTTCTGAACATTACTCCGTAAATTTTGTATTTGGAGAGTCATCATGGGAAGTTAACCTTTTATTCTGATAACTCGCTCAAGAAGACCTATTTTATACGTTTCTCGCAACAATAAATAAAGGCGTTACTAAGGGTTGCCTTCCAAGTCGACACGCACAAAGTTATAGGTATACTACGTTGTCTGGACATCGAGTGTTGCCTACCAAGCTTTGCTCTCTCAATAGCGTACATGGCAAAAACTCTCTTTCACTTAGCAGCAGCTAAACAATTAGTATGTTTGCACATGTAGCGGACAATGTTGGTGGAAAGCCGGAAATATAGGTCCCGGCGATGGTTTGCACAAGAGAGTCCAGATATCAACACGAGATATCTTTGCCTCGTTGTACTTACAAGATAGGAGAAGGAAACGTAGGGGCTGAAAGATTTGGGTTCTTCCATTATTCACTGTGCGTTATGTACAGGGTATCCAATATACAATGCAACCCGTAGTTTGGAATAGTAGAACTTCTGAACCTGAAGCGATAAACAAATAATTTTTACACCAAAATAAAGCCTTGCTCATGCATCTATTTTTTAAATTAAAAAGCCACAATTCAAGTACACTACAAACCACACAGTGTTGACAGATGTAACCAAAGGTGTAAATCGATTTTTTTTGCAGAACGTGTAAATTGACTCATAACTCATAAGTATGGATGTTCTGTCTTTAATTTACAGTTTGTTTAGTTGGAGTCGCTTGGAAATAATGGAGAACAAAAAAGAAATGTTCATTTTCACCGATAACTAATCGAATGAAGCCCAGGTAAAAGGGAAATAGGAAATCGTAGTTTTCATGAATTAACACTCTTCATCAGTTGCGGATGTTTCAGTGCATCAAAAGGTGTATTAAGGGTCGTTTTATATTATTCAGTTCCTGAAAAGAAAGAAAAAGAAACTTTGAAATTATCATGACAAAACCTTTACTTGTAGGCACCCAGCAACACTGCCACTACCACGCAATGAGTTATCAGCTCTATAGCCGATGCTGGAAGTGCACTCGGTGTTGACTCAAACCCTGGTTCACGTTTCACCATGTTCGCAGCAACTTTACGAAGAGTAGAAGAGTTACTGTTCTCCATTGGAATGCCAATGTTCGTTTCCATGTCTAGTATAGTTTGAGGATTCTTCATGTACACCTCTTGCTTTAAGTATTCCCATATAACTGAATAGCAGCGTTGCCGAGTGTATGTAAGTAAAAGTTTTTCACGATAATTTCAAAATTTCCTTTCATTGTTTTCAGGAACTGCATAATGTAGAAACATCCTTACTCTTTTGATGCACTGAAACAACAGCCGAGTTGCCAATTCAGAGTGTTCATTCACGAAAACTACGATCTTACTAGTTCCCCCTCGGTGGAAATGAGAAATTATTTTTCTGCTATATAGTTTCTAAGCTACTCAAACTAAACGAACTAAAAATTAATGACAGAACATCCAAACGTATGAATTATGAGGCAATTTACATGTTTTGCAAAGGAAAATATTTACACCTTTAGTTACCTCTGGCAAAACTTTGTGGTTCCTAATGTACTTTAATCGTTGTTTCCTAGGTTAAAAATATATGCATGAAAAAGCCTTCATTCTGGTATAACAGTTATTTGTGTATACCTTCAGGTTCAGAAGTTCTATTATCCCAAACTCCGGGTTGTATTGTATATTGGACACCCTGGTGAAGATGCTTTTTACAGACTATATGAGAAACTACTCGAAATGGTGGGAAATTTTTAAATTACTATACACTACCTTATGATTATTAATGGAAATAATCGGAAACAACATTCAGCACCATAATACAGAAACGAGACTCTGTATTCCACCAATAGGAATGTTGGCAGTTGCAATACGGTAAGTATATTGTTGTTGTTATTATTTTTCTGATTATTATTATTATTATTATTTTATATACTATAAACCTCTATTAAAGTTACTGAGTGATAAAGTGACTACTTCTAAATTCTAACCCACTTTCAATAGAGATAGAGATCGTTTCCTTTATCTCTATTAGCTTCCTTATGCTCGGTTCAGTGCTGCCGGTCTTCCCCGGTTTCCAGGGCAGTCTCTGTTCTCGAGGAAAGAATTAACTGTCCCGAGAGACGCTTTGGAATGACTGTTTGTCGCGGTTTTCGTTCTTGAGATTTTAAAACAACCCGAAGCATCTCAACTAAAATGGGAACATTTGTGTAGCTAATTAATTTTACTAAACAAGCAACAAGGAGTTTATAATATCACCACAGCAGGGTGCTTTTGTAAATTCTGAGCCAGCCCCTCCCACCATTCCTCGCCGACTGCAGTACACCAGTGACATTACCCAATACGCCATTGATGTTGCATGCGCCACTTTCCCCTTTTCAAACTTTTTATGTACCGCATAGGCTATCTTCTGTTAAACACACCATTGGAAAATTATATAATGACTGACACCAATATGCTATTGAAAGTGATTAATTTGAAAAAGGATATATAAAAAATATTATGATTGTTTAGGATAGCCACAGCTTCAGCCGCCGCTACTGCTCTGTGGATGCCAACCATTATATTACATCGCCCATCCCCATCTCAAAAATTATAGAAGTAACATCTATCTTAGATACATCTCTTCAGATTTATTATTTGATATCATATCCTCTAAATTTCTAATTTGAATATTCATGTTATCATGTTCTCGTTCGTAGACTAAGTTTTCAGCTTGTTCTCGCATTGGTTTTGAAGTTTTTTATGTTATCTTCAATAGTTTTATGTTATGTTATGTTTAAAGTTTTTGTTGTACAATTTTCAATTGAATTTGTTAGTTTTTAGTTTGGTTAAAAACATAATCTAAGAAAGAGATAACTCTTGTATCTGACGTTGTGTTCATTTAAAGACGCAGTCTTGTATTCGTTCTTATATATATGTATGCAGTGCATCCTTAGGGCAAGGAGAAAAAAGCGTTAGCTGAAATCCTCTTGCATAATACCAGTCAACCTTTCATTCCTTTTTTAGAAGTTATCCAGCATTAACTCACAAAGCATTAAAACGCCGACACAACTTTTGTCTGACTATCTGTCTTTATACTTTTAAACTCCGCTGAATGTTGTTTCACAATGATTGCTTATGCAAATTACGGAATGGACAAATTTAGCTATGTAAATGAACTTTCCATACAAGCATAAGAGAAGAACTGGTTTTAAAAACTTCTACCAGATGTCACCTAAAGTCAATCAGTTATAGCTGAAAGAAAGATGTTAGCGCTAGATGGTTCCGGTTCTATACAGAGTTGGAAATTCATATAAGCATAATTATCATACTCCTCAGTTTCCATTTGAACGTAACAATGTATATATTAAAGCTACTTTCAAGCATTGGATTTATTTTGCTTATATACGAAGGTAATTTAATAACTTGATTTTTATCAAATCATTAACAACTAGAGAAATATTAACCACAAGTATAAGAGTGTGTATATTTTTGAACAACATTTAACGAGTTGCGTCTGTACACGAGGGTAACCTTTATGATGACCATAAAAAGTTAGTTCCTAAATTTTATGTATGTATTATTGTAATGTAGTATTACAGGTAATGGAATTTCTGTTTGGAGGTTTCTAATAATTTTTAACGCACAGTGCAACGTGATTTTGCAAAATACATCTTCAGTCCGTGTTGCGTATTCACTCGTTCCTTATCCATACCAAAATTAAAGTGGATTCTTCGAATAATCTAGTAGGAAAGATATTTTGGTGAATAATATCATCATTTATGCATGATTTTATTATGAGTCCCGTATATGGACATTTCAGAACTTACACAATTTATAGCTAATCAAGTTGATAAAAAGGAACTAGTAGATGTAATTTATACAGATTTCTCCAAGGCTTTCCACGTAATTAATTACGTTATACTTCTAAGCAAACTTGTGACGTTCATTTTTTTTTTACAAAATTTTCAACTACTTATAGCATCCTATTTTTACCAACGGAAATATCGCGTTTGATACAAGAATATTTTAAGTAAGGAATATGTCGTAGACTGGTGTGCCTCAGGGATCGAACTTAGGACCTCTGTTATCTATACTATTTGTTAAGGATTTACCATTTGTAATAACATCTTCCCACAAACTTTTGTTTGCTGACGATCTAAAAATCTATCGCAGTATTTCCACGGAATCAGACGCAATTTCTTTGCAAAATGACATTAATGCTATTTCCCAACGGTGTGAATCAAACAAGTTACTACTAAAAATTAGAAAAAGTAAAGTAGTATCATACACAAGGAAAATAAACTATGTACGCAATATGTATACTATTAATTAAACGACAATTGAGAGATTGGATAATGTTACTGATCTTGAAGTCACTCTGCAGTCAAACCTATCATTCGATATTCATGTCAACAGAGTAATTGGTGAGGCCTTTAGGAATCTTGGCTTTGTGATGAGATTAGGAGATGATTTTTCTAATACTAATGCTCTCAAAACATTATATACGGCCTATGTACGATCTAAGGTGGAATATGCAGCCATAATATGGGGTTCTAATAGTAAGAAATATATAAATACAATCGAAAACATTCAAAATAAATTTGTGCGCTTTTTGACATATAAAGAAACAGGTATATATCCAAAATTTGAGAACTGCGAAGGTCTTCGAAACAAATATTCAGTACAATCTCTTGAAAGCAGAAGAAGTCATTTCATATTATCTTTCTTACATAAAATAATTCATGGTGCAATAGCTTCAGAATATTTGTTATCAGAAATAAAAATTCGCGTCCCACACAGAGCAACGAGACCCCATAATGACATATTCCACCTCTCAGCGCAAAGGACTAATGCATTAGATGTATCGCCTGTCAGAAAAATGTGTATATTGTATAATAAGATGTCACAAGAACACCCAGATATAGATATCTTTAGTTGCAAATAAAATTTTCATTTTACATAAATTTGTTGTATCCTGTATATCGTGCTATTTGTATTTTAACGTATATTTTGCTTTCATATTATTATTTTATTATATGTGTATTTTAGAGTGTAGTACGATAGAATTGAGGTCATATTAGTATGTTATTATATGTGTATTTTAAAGTGTATTAAATACACTTTACAATAAGGGAATACTGTAAATAGGCATTTGCTTGTTGTTTTTCCGAAATAAATAAATAAATTTCAGATGGATAAGTATCGAAAATAACATACGAAAACATAGGACCCTTATTGGACAGAAATTATTGTAACTAACCACCAATCTGGTTTACTGGCAGAATAATTTAGACCCTCTTCGTTCCTCTGAGATGCCCATATCCTACAAAGATCCGGTTCTATCCAGTTTTTGCTATTTTTATTCGCTTTATAATTTTCCACCGCCAAAACACTCTATTCTGACTGAACTATTTTCTGACGCTCTCATATCAAGGCGCGAGAATGCTTATTCTAGATCCGTAAACGAAGCAAGCCAAAACACGTATCCTCTGCTCTTCCTGATTTTGGAAATATTGAGAAGGAAAAGCAACATTAGCAATGGAAAATCACTTTCATTTTACAAATAAAACTGTTGGAAGCAGAAGGGAGCCCGGAACAGTAAAATTGAAGTTAAAACAGACTGAGATCCTTAAGATATAGAATCCGACTCAGAGACGCAATGTTGCTGCATGTGAATAGTAATGGACAGGATTCATGATAGTAAGTGATTTACAAATAAAATTGTAGTGATCGAAACGTTTAAAATTTACTTTTCACCTCTCCCAGAATTCAGTTTTAAGGTTACGTTAGACCTGTTCTAGTATACCTTGTATTTGTGTATGTAGTAACTGTGTTTTTTTTATTATTACTAACATGGCAGAATATGATTTCGAGGTAGTTAGGGTAATTATCATTATATTAGTGTAAAAAAAAAGGGGGCTCTCATTTACTCCGAAGTTGATCAAGCTTCCAACCTAAATGGGTTAAACGATTTTTTATTGAAGTTCTTTTCCCTTCCGGAAAGAGACCCTCAAAATTAGCAGTGTTTATATGTCTTTTCAGTCACATTAATAGTACATTGGAAAACATGATTTAATTTGCAGAAGAGCTACTTGGCCCTGATCACTTCGCCTTTCCCTTTCCAGTTCATAGAGCCGACTGGTGAAATGCAAAAATCTTTTTGGTTCATATATAGTTGAGTGGTGTGATAATATATATATTAGCATGTATAGTAATATGTATCATTAGTTACTTTCTCGGGTATGTGGAAGATAATGTGTTTTGTTTAAGTGAGTAGTTTAGATTTTGGAAGTAAGGTGCGAGTGAAAGTATGAAATATTTATCGATGGATAGTGTATTGTTGTTTCTTTCTTTATCTATTTTTCAGTTCCGTAATAAGAAGTACGTTAGTAAATAGTAAAGAATTTCGTAATCATTCGTACCATCATTACCTGACATGACTTATAATGAAAAATAAGAGTGCAAAACATGATTAACAGTGCAAAGATTATTCAGATGTGGACGAGTTGTTTTCATATTACTAGCGCCACCGCGTCTGAATTTAGTATGTCCGTTTCAAATGTCCTGTTACTCAAATACTTAGTGATCTGTTCAAAACGACAATGACCTCTTTTTGCTATTAATAATAGCTAATTAGTTTAGGCTCATAAGAATTGACTTCTAGATAAGTCGCATCTCAAGCTACCCTTCTGGAAGAGCACCATCATTTATATAACTTAGTAATCAACATATTAATAATAATAGTCTCTGCGTTTCCACTTAACCCTAAGTTTTGCCCATATGATATTGCTTTTGTTGCCAGGCTGCATTTACGAATCCCCTTTATCTGTTGCTTGCAATGAGCAGATGCATTGTTGATATTTTCTGATAGGTAGTTACATGCTATTTAGAAAATTGAAATTTCATTGCATACAAAATAAACTTCGAAGCCCGGAAGTGAATTATACAGTACGAAAAATTCGTTTTTTTGTGCATACAGGATCACAGGTGTTAATCGAGCGATTATGGTAATTGCTGATTTTAATATAACTAGTTAGACTGCTTTGAACAATCTTGGGCTTATCAAGAAAGTATAGGCTGTCTAAAAATAAATGGTAGTCGTACAGAAAAGTAAACGAATAAACGAATAAGTGATTATGATATTATTAGTATATACATGTGTATAGTAAGGAGTGAGAATAAATAGCAAGAAGACACCCATGTGTATATGTGCCCAGTGGTAGAGTTTGCTACGAAGTATTGATTATATATATATATATATATATATATATATATATATATATATATATATATATATATATATAAAAATTCCTGTGTGCATTAATTATATATATAACGTGTACATTAATTATCACGTTAGAAGTTCATATGAAGGTTGTGTGATACATAGAAAACTGTGGATGTTATTTTTCACTTAGTGGCTCTACTTTTAGACTGTAAATCAACCAGTTACTTGATCAACCAGCCTGACGATACAAATAATAACCACATAGGAAATGATCCCGGGTACCTTAAAGTTAATTACATGACAGAATAACTGTTTGCGGAATTAATACAGTTTAGATATATGCGTTTGACTTCCTTTTATGATAATACCCAGCAACTTTCAAATTTTTCCACATCACCCGACGAAGAAAAGTTTATAGTTGTTTGTAGACGTAACAAAGTGGACAGGATCAAATAATCTAGTAAATCTATTACAGTAGACCATAGTAATACCGTGCCAGGGCGTCTAAAGCCCAAATGTTCAGGAATTTTCACTTCTTTTATTTCTAGTTTATAGTGTTTGAAATTAGTTGACGCATCAAGGCTGGCAACCTTGCGGTCTTGTAGCTACTATTAATATTTGAACCAATTACTAGTACAGAAGGTATTTTTATTTATCTTTTTTTTCGCATTTGGCAAGCCTCTGTTAGGAATTTGAGTCGTTTCATCGACTTTACTCTAGTTTTCCATACTTTAATCGGAACATTTCTCAGTTTCTGAGGGATCGTATATCTTTATTTAGAAATCCTAAATTGAGAAATCAGACTGACTTCCCGCTAGTGCCCGTGTTTCCAAGGTTTCAGCCTGATACAACACGAAGTGAGATTACCATAAAGCGTTTTTGTAGAAATCTCGCTTTGCACATAGACTTGCTGTTGTTTGGGGACATGTATTTTAGGCTACGCATTTCATTAGGCCAATCATTTTCAGCATTTAAAAGTATATTTGCCTGTCCATTATTGTGTGTTGAAATTCGGCCACTTATCTTTGTAGTTGTAGTGTCCTAGCTTATTACTTTGGCGCCGCTTTTTTTCTCTTTCTTCCTTATCTATTCACCTACTTTCTTCTTCACCTTAACCTATCCCCCGAGTTACGAACTTGACATATATCAATCATTCCAAATGTATCATTTTAACCTGAATTATCAACTGAAACGTCGCCATTCGTAGAGGTATTCATTAATGTGAAGTATGAGACGTAAGTGTTTTCCACAATATTGACAAACCGCAATAGCGAGCAACTGTTCGATCTACGATTAAATTTCACTTGGTTTCCTTCTATCATAATCCGCTTAGAATCTTTGGTCAGGTTGATAACTATTCCTTCATTTATTTCCACTGGTAACTATGAATTTGAAGATTGTTGTAATTGTTTGGGAACAAGAGTATTCTCGATATTTTAGCTTCACCTGTATCCATATATTTTTGTATTTACGTGGCCACCTTGCACATTGAATGACTACTATTTAAATAGAATATTCGAAAATATGCATTGTATCTTTAAGCACGGGAAATTAGTTGAATTTACACACACACAAACACACACATAAATAATTAATGAATATATATATATATATATATATATATATATATATATATATATGTGTGTGTGTGTGTGTGTGTGTGTGTGTGTATGTGTGTGTATGTGTGTGTGTTAGATAAAATATATGTATTGAATGTGATTATAATATTGACGTAAAATATATAATATTAACTAAATGAATATATGTGTAAAGGGTCTTGGTACCTTAACACTAATAGTTCTATGTTGCCAAGCACACAAAATATCCGCCTAATGTATATTCTTTTTAATCTGTGTGATATTCGCTCGTAAGATACAAGAATTTTCGATATGAAAATTTCCTTTTCTCTTTTGGATGTCGCAAGGAAACAGAAGAGACGAATCAGAAATAACATGTCTCCCTTTTCTTGTCCCCTTCCTTCCCATCAAACCAGCTGATATGTTAGTTCATCTCTCTCTCTCTCTCCGTAAGAAGGTATCCGGGGTTGGATAGCCAACACGTTGCGACTGAACTTTCTTAGTGCAATTAAAATTAATTGCACTGCCTTAAGAAAATTCTAAGACCAACCCAATTGCATACTCGGAGACAGATATATTATCTAAGGAACGGAAGTAACAGTTGTGAACAATATTGTGGAATATACAGCTTTTGGTTCTGTTATAAAAATAGGTCTGCAAACACGTTAAATATAAACCTTTCCCATAAGGAAGGACTTGTTCATTAGATTTCGTAAACCCATAACTGGAAGAAGCAGCTGTGAGTTAACGAATGACTATTCCTAATGTTTCTCTGATTTAATCTATAGAGTGTGAAGAATGTAGAATGGTACTAGTTGACATTTATGTGTAATCCCGAGTGAAAAGATAATAACTTTAGAGTAGGACAAGAGAGCAGCTGCTTCCTCCCAAACCAAATGTTATGTATTTTGATTAATACCATATACGGAAATATGTATAACCAAATTCCTCTCGTAAGAGTATAGAAACACTGTGCGTAAAACTGAAAACTCAGAAGCGAATACGCTTCTGAAATCTAATGAGAAAGAGGGTAAAATTGAGCTAATATGTGAATTAGCCAACGCCTAATTCTAAGGGTAGTTTAACCCTTAACGAGTTTTCGTAACCATTTGGTTACACATTTTTTGATCATGCATATTGCGTTTGAAGAGTATTATTTTCAGGAATTGTTTGTTGTGGTTATTTGTGTACATACTTTCCGCGATGGTAGAGCAGCTGTTGCCCTCTGGTGACAATTCTCATGAATTTTACGCCGGAAGTAGTCTGTGGATATATTGTTTTGCAAGCAGTACCGAAAGCAGACTGAAAAGGTAGTGAACCGTTAAGGGTTAAAACTTCAGAGACACTCTCCAAGCGTCAGTCGACGTTCAGAACTCCATCAGTGTAGTACCGCGTTTCTGCGTGTTTGTTCATCATTGAACTTAGAATATTCGGATTGCCTCCACAGAATCAGTTTCTAACTTCATCTGTTTCGGTCGTCAGTTCCAAATTCTATTCATTGCTCTATCGGTATGTTCGACTCACTTCGGTTTACGAACTGAAGTTTCAATTTCATATTCTGTGGAAATTAGCTATTGCATCTCATTCGTATAAGTGAACTTTTCACTACGACAACTTAGACAAAACTCTTTAACTCGTGAAATTTATTACTTATACCATCTAGAAGTATAGTGTTCTTATACATAGAATTAAAAGGAGAGTAACCTTGTACTCGTTATCAATTTAACCAATAAACTTTTATATATCCATTCTACGAAAATCGTTATTTTTCATTTGAAAACAAAAAAACCACCGCCACTACTAACAATTAGAGTTGAGGAAAGCCTCGAAGATTGCCAGGGTCCGCAATCTCTCCAAACGCTTGATCGCTCGACGCAGTACACTCTAATAACATGTAAGAATTAACATTATTAGTGCCTCCCTAACCGCATGTGGCATGGGATTAAGGCAGGTCGGCGTACCTCTAATTTATTACTAAACTATCCTCAGACCAGTAAACTGAATTCTTACTATACGTATTATATTTGATTCCACCGCTCCTACATAAATCCGTAAGCTTAACTAGTGCTTTCACCTTACAATCGTGCTCTCACCGAGGAAGATACTTCCGGACTCTGGAAATTGTCGTTTACTATATTTTTTTGACTTGTGCGAATTTACCAATTAATGTGCTTATTTAATGATATAAGGCGATATTGACAATGCAGATATTGGCGATATTAAAACCTGGTCAGGGAACTAGTAAATCAATCGAAATGACCAAAGAGGTAAGTTAATCGCCGTGATAGTAGAGAAGAAACTTTGTCTTTGTTACTCAAAAGTGGGAGGAAAAACTCCTAAGTATATCTACAGAAATAATATGTATCGTTTACAATTAGTAAGATAATTTCATGTTTGTATATGTAAAGTAAAGTTTAGTGAAAAGTTTGGACTAAAGTTTAGTGAAAAGTTTGGACACCAGAACAGGGTGCTTTGATACTCTGTTATATTAACGCTTATTGCTAACTACGAGACAGGACTCGTAAATTTACTGAAAATCTTCATATATGAGAAAAGTGTCATACAAATTCTCATATAAAGTTTTTTTCTTATTTTTCTTCTTCATCCAGCTATGATCTAGTAAAATATCAATAAGTTTTCTTAATCCGTACAATATGTTCCAAAAATTTAAGTCAATATATATATATATATATATATATATTTACATCTGCTTATGCTTGTGACATCAAATATGATACGAAGCTTTCTGGCATCCAGTGGAAAGCTTGGAGTATATTAATATTTGTTTGCATATATTGTTATTGTAGACTATTCCCATAATGACCATCGACTTCGATTTTATAAAATTTGAGAGAGAAATTTAACTTTTTATTTTGTGGTCAATTTGAAGGCATTTTATTACACTGTCATTAAGAAACCCATATACATCATCTTACGAATCAATTATTATGGAAGAATTGCATGTGTAGGTTGCAGCAGTGGTACCAATCTTTGAAAGTTTCATTAACAACTATTCTTTTTTTCTTTCTTTAATTGATGTTCTGAGTAATTGCGCGTTCTGTGTAAAGGTGCAATAAGATTCTCTCTCTCTTTCTGTTTCCAGCTACCGGCATAGGCATATGGGAACTACCAGATATACTTTCGTGTGTACATAAGTTAGTGTGTGTGTGTGGCGGGGTCGGGGGTATGAATTATTTATTACGATCACTTAGTGGAACTTACCGTAACATTCCTCACGATAACTTTTGAACGAATGCGAACTTTTTAATTCTGTTTTTTGAAATAGATAAATAGAGTAATTATCTCGAGGAAGTTTGTTAACGAAGATTATTTAGTCAACAGAAAGTGGTGCAAATGAGCCATTTCCGGTTTCAACGTTGATCACTGTAGAGCACATACTGTAATAGATAGCGACAAACGGTTTTCGGCAATGGATTAAACGTTTCAAGGACAACTCCCATATTCATTCTTAACACTATAGTAAAACCGGAAGTGGTATAAATGAGTCATTTCCGGTTTTATTGTTGATCACTATAGAGCAAAAACGGTAAAAGATAGCAAGAAGCAATTTTCGGCAATCGATAAAGCGTGTCAAGGATAACTTTCATCTTCATCATTAACATCCTAGTAAAAGCGGAAGCAGTAGAAATTAACTATAATTTCCGACTTCAAATTAATCTACATAGGGAGATAGGGAGAAGCTGTTTTGGGAAATCAGTTTAGCGTTGTGGGAATAAGTAACGTTTCCTCTCTTAAACTTCTAAATAAACCGGGAGTGGCAAAACCCAACTACTTCCGGTTTTAGTGTTGATCACAATAGATTAGAAACCGTAATAAATAGCGAGAAGCGGTTTTCAGTAATCAATATATTAAGTGTTCCAAGAATTTTCTAATTCGATTTTAATTTTTCTACTCAAACCGGAAGTGACAGAAACCAATCACTTCCAGTTTAAGCATTGATTGTTATAGAATATATAGCGAAAAGGGAATAGAATGGAAAATTTATTAAGTGCCCAAGAGTGTATTCCATCTTGGCAGTAATCACTCTACTCAACTAGGAAGTGAAAAAAAAAATATTACAACTTCTGATTTCCAAATCAATTGAGAAAATATTACGTAAATCTTTACTGTTTTTACTATTAGGATTACCTAGTGAAACTTGTAACATCATAATGTTTGTACATACGTCCGTCCGTTACTCCGTACGATGACATTTGGACGGATGCGAATTTTAAAATTGATTTTGCAATAGAAAGATACAATGATTATCTTGAGGGAGTTCTTTAATAGAGAAGATTCACCAACCGGAAGTGGTAGAAATATGTCATTTCCGGTTTTAATGTTGATCATTATATAACAAAAACGGTAATAGATAGGGAAAAGCGGTTATTGGCAATCGATCACACGTTTCATAGCCAACTCTCGTCTTCATTCTTAATAGTCTAACAAAACCGGAAGAGGTACGAATGAGCCATCGAGAATGGACAATCGAAAAAGCGTTTCAAGATTAATCTACTTCACCCTTAGCACTCTAGTAAACCATGAACTGGTACAAATGAACCATTTCCGATTTTAACGTTGATCACTATAGAGAGAAAAGGGTAATAGATAGTAAGAGGCAGTTTTCGGCAATCGATAAATAGTTTCAAGAATAACCTTCTTCTTCATAATTAACACCTTAGTGAAAAAGATGTGGCAGAAATTACCTATAACTTCCGGTTTCAATTTAATCTATATAGTGCAAAAATTATAAGTTATAGAAACTGTTTTTGGGAACTAATTTAGCGTTGTAGGAACAAATATAATCTCTATTAAACTTCTAATCGAACCGGAAGTAGCAAAACCCAACTACTTCCGGTTTTAGTGTTGATTGCTATAGATTAGAAACTAACTAGCGATAAGCTGTTTTCTGTAATCAATTAAGTGTCCTAAGAATATGTTCTATCTCGACTCTAATCTTTCTACTAAAACTTGAAGTGGTAGAAATCAATCGCTTCCGGTTATAACATTGAGCGTTATAGAATGGATAGCGAGAAAGCTTTTTTTCGTAATTCATTAAGTGCTGCAAGAGTATATTCCATCCCGGCAGTGATCCCTTTACTCAAATCGGAAGTGAACTAAATATACTAGAGCTTGTGGTTCCCAAACCACTACACAAAATATAACATGATCCTCTTTAAGATTTTATTATTATTAGGATCACGTAGTGGAACTTGTAATATCGTAATGTTAGTACGTACGTACATACAGTACATACGACCGTTACTTCGAAAGATAACATTTGAAAGGATGCGAATTTTCTATTATTATTATTATAGAAAATTATTATTATTATTATTATTATTATTATTATTATTATTATTATTATTATTATTATTAATTTCAATAAGTAGATAGTGTGATTTTCTCGAGAGAGTTCATTAATAGAGGTGATTCGACAAACAAAATGGTAGAAATGATTTTTTTCAGGTTTTAACGTTGATCAATAAAAAACAAAAACGATAATGGATAGCGAAAAGCGGTTCTGGGCAATCGATTATACGTTTCAATAGAATCTCTATTCTTATTCATAACATTCTAGTAGAACTGGAAATGGTAGAAATGAGCTATTTCCGGTTTTAACACTCATTACTATAGAGCAAAAACGATAATAGATAACGAGAAGATGTTTCTGGCAATCAATTAAACTTTTCAAGGATAACTTTCTTCACATTTAACAAGCTAGTAAATTCTGAAAGTAACAGAATTGAGCCATTTGCTGTTTCAACGTTGATCACTATAGAGCGAAAACGATAATATATAGTAACAAGCAGTTTTCGGCAATCTATAAAGCGTTCCAGGAGTAACTTTCAACTTTGTACTTAACACCCTAGTAAAAAGGAAGTGTACAAATCACCTATAACTTCCGGTTTCAATTTAATTTACATAGAGCATAAACTATAAGATATAGGGAGAAGCAGTTTTATGGAATCAATTTAACGTTGTGGAACAGGTAAGTTATTATCTCTCTTAAACTCCAAACCGGAAGTAGCAAAATCCAACTACTTCCGGTTTTAGTGTTGATCGCAATAGATTAGAAAAGATCACAGATAAGGTTAAGCGGTTTTCTATAATCATTTAGTGTCCCAAGAATATGTTCTATCTCGACTCTAACCTTTATACTAAAGCAGAAGTGGCATATATCAATCACATCCGGTTATAGATTGGAGAGCTAGAAGGGATTTTATGCAATTCATTAAGTACCGCAAGAGTGTATTCCATCTCGACAGTAATCTCTGTATTAATACCAGAACTGAAAGAAATACGATACAAAATCCGGTATCCATATTAATTGAGAACATATTACATAAAATCCTCTTTACAGTTTTTACTAGAGTTTATTTTTAAATTTAATACTAGCCGGATGTTCACTAAATTTTGTGAGCTACTAGCCCATTCCCTAAGGAATAAGTACTGGCATATTCTGTGGTGAAACACGGCCAAGAACGGTGGACGCGGGTTGCATTTCATACCTTATTTCTCGATAACTACTTAATTAGCCAGCAGCATTTTCTTGATAACTATTGGCCGAATCGAACAAAATTCGGTAGTGGGCATCCCTCAACCTAATTAAGATATCTACATTTGCTGGTCGAGTTTGGCAAAGTTTTGGGCTTGATTTGCGTGTGGTAATTTATTTCTCGGTAAACTCTTGTCAGATCAAATCTGAAGGATTTGCCATTACAGAAAGCCGCTCGTAACTATTTATCGATTTTGCTTTATAGGATTCAACGTAAAACCGGAAATGCTTTATTTCTACCACTTTCGGTTGGTAACGAAAGGAGATGAAAAATATTCTTGAAACGCTTAATCGATTGCCGGATACCGTTTTTATTTTATAGTGGTCAACGTTAAAACTTGGAAAAGGTTGATTTCTACCACTTTCGGTTTATGGATCACTTCAATTAACTAGCTCCTCGGAAATAATTACTCTACCCATAGTTTGCAAAATAATAATAATAATAATAATAATAATAATAATAATAATAATAATAATAATAATAATAATAATAATAATAAAATAAAAATTAGCTTTTTTCAAGAGCTATCGTGCGCAGTAACTTAGTCGCAGCAGCTATCGTGGTCTATTATTATTATTATTATTATTATTATTATTATTATTATTATTATTATTCTTAAGTATTCTACCTGCTGGCAGGTACTGGGACTAATGGGAGATGTAAGTGTGACTGTGTGTTTTCTTAGGTTCTGGTCTGGAAATTCTTCTTTCACCTTTCTCGGTCTTCAGCTTCCTCTTTTTATTCCCAATATTTGATACCATTTTTCAAATCATCGACCAACTGCATTCTTCTTACTATTCCTTTCTTACCTTTCATCTCTTACTTTCAACTTTTCTCTTCCTCAGTGGGTTGAGAAAAGCTAATACGTTTTAATCTGGTTCCTTATAATTATTACCAGACTGCAGTTTCCTCTATCTATTTTTGAATACTATTTTTAAGAAATTGAATTATTATTATTATTATTATTATTATTATTATTATTATTATTATTATTATTATTATTATTATTATTATTATTATTATTATTATTATTATTATTATCGCGTCTATGTTCTGTTATTCTTTTAACTGTTAGAGGAAAGGCTCATTTTTTCTACAGTCTCACTTTATCTATAATGTTACTTCGGTATTATACTTAATGTTTAGTTAACTCAAGAAAAAGCGGATCTAGTTGTGTGAATCCTCCATTTCATGTTAGCCTTCGGTGATCATTTAGTACTGTTCAGCGAGGTAATTTAACAGAAGTACAATGTTCTTATAGAGTATTCGTTGTAGTGTTATAAAGTAGGAAATGATACAAGAGGCTGTGTTTTCTAAATTAAAGTTTTGGGATCTTCTAGGGCAATTGTTCCAACATTTTTAACAAGCGCCCACATTCTTAAACCCTACACACTTCACGCCTACATCATTCGCTATGTCTTTGACCGTTTCTGCAATTTTATTTGCAGCATTGTATTCTCAAATCATCAGTAATAGCAACAAAAATAATAACAATAACAATAACATATACTGTATATAAGACAGCATAAGTGAGTTACTCATTATCGAAAAAGCGATAATGCTATAATTAGCAAGAATACACTTTTTGACGAAAACAAGGGATAAAGAAGGATTTTTGGAAATATGTATCCTTAGAGGCGTAAATAGGATAGTGTATCTTGCTAATCCCTGAGGTAAGGAAGATGAAACTAGGCATATAAACTAACCATTAAAAACAACTGAACATGTTTCTTACAGTTTCTGAAAATTCCGCACCTAAACAAGAAAGGAGTAATTCGTATAACATTAATTTTTCAACTGTATTTTATTTCATTTATTTTCAGAAAATGATAAATGTCATCATCATTGGTATTCTGCCTTTTATTGGCAGGTAATTTGCCGCAGCTGAGAAGCTTCCATGCTCCACGATCCTCCGCTAACCTCTTCGTCTTCGCGTATGATCCTTCTGTTTTTATATAATCCATTAATTGTAGTCTCCTTCGCCCCCTCCCTCTCTTTCAAGCCTAGTTACCCTCTAGGACGTCCCTCATGATACAATCTCTTCTTAGGCAATGTCCCAACCAGTTTCTCTTCCTCTTCGTAATAATATCTAAAAGTGTTCTTTTCTCTCCCACCATTTCTAACACTCTCTCATTCGTTTTCCGCTCTACCCAACTTTTTAAAATTCTTTCCATTCTTCTCCACACCCACATTTTGACGGCTTCCAGTCGATCTTCGTCACGTTTACGTAATGTCCACGTTTCCGCCCCAAACAGTAGAACACTCCACACGAAGCATTTTATGAGTCTTTTTCTCAACTCTTTATTCAAGTTCCTAGAAAACAGACTTTTCTTCTTCCTAAAGGCTTCTTTCGCCATTCCTATCCTTGCTTTTATTTCACGTTCGCACTTCATGTCATTACTAAGAATACTACCCAGGTATCACAAACTATTCACTTGCTCTATTTTCTCCCCTCCTACTTTTATATTTGACACAGACCCCTTCGTTCCAATCACCATGGCTTTTGTCTTTCTAGCATTTATTTTCATCCCATATTCTTCAAATCCCTTTCTCATTTTTTCTAACATTTTATTGATTTTCTTTTCAGATTCTACAACAAGCGCCATATCGTCTGCAAATCTTATGCATTTAACCATTCTACCTCCTACCGAAATGCCATCATCATCATGTAAACTCTTTTTCACTATCTCTTCTTGATAGACATTAAATAGTGTTGGCGAGAGGCAGCATCTTTGTCAAACTCCCCTTCCAATTGCACTCTCTTCCGTCAGTTCTTCCTCTATCCTAATACTTACTTGTTGGTTCATGTATAAGTTTCTTGTTAGTCTTCTATCTTTCCACTCCAACCCTATCTTCGTTAGAACTCCCAACAACAATTCCCAATTCACGCGGTCAAAAGCCTTTTCTAGATCAATAAATATAACATACACCTCTTTCCCTTTTTCTATAAATCTTTCACCGATCGCCCTTAATAATCCAATTGCATCTCTTGTGCCCTGCCTCTTCTGAACCCGAACTGCTTCTCCTCAACTTCTTTATTCGTTCTTTCATATAACCTTCTGTTCAGTATTCGGAGCAGAATTTTAGCTGCATGAGATATGAGACTAATAGTTCTATAATCCTCACATCTCTTTGGTTTCGATTTCTTAGCCATCGGTATCATGATCGTTTTCAGAAAGTCTTTTGGCCATTCTCCTGTTTCATATATTTCATTGCATAATCCGAACAATTCTTTCTTTCCCTCGTCTTCTATATTTTAATGAATTCGATTGGTATGTTATCTATTCCAGTTGCCTTTCCATTTCTAATCTCGGATATAGCCTTTTCAAACTCATCCCTAAGAATACTAAATCCTTTATCATCCTCGCCTACTTCATTTTCTACTTCAGCATTTAGGCTACACGGTCTATTCCTACTCTCATATAAGTCTTGAACTTATTCTTTCCACCTTCCTATGACCTCATTTCTCTCGCTGTCTACCTTCCCATTCTTATTTTCTACTGCCATCATAATACCCCCTTGATAAATGTAAGAATTCTTTATATTGGAGACGTGAAATTTCAAAATTAAACTCAATTAGAAACGAACCAATACATATTTAGGTTTTCCGAAAATTCTGTCCTAAGATGAGAATGGAGGATAGTGTCTACCTATTAAAATTTCTGCATTTGTTTACGTTTGAGGTGGGAAATTTGGCTTTGATTTCTTAACTATAAATAATTGAACGTATGTTTCCGGAAATTACCCTCTTAAAGATGGAGAAAAGAGACGATTTCTATAATAATAACATTTACCACTATTTATTCAGAAAATATCATGAAATCTGAAATTCGTTTAAATTCGTAATGTGAAATTTCGTAAACCAACTCTGAACTAAAAAGAATGGAATACGTATTTCAGAGTTTTCAAAATTCTCCTTTTAAGCAGAAGGAGGGAGGAATTAATTTACTTATTTCTCGACATTCAAATCGGCGTTTGCTGTCTCATCATCATAGAATGTTCGAGGAGAATTACTGAACATATTTAGAACTACTCTAGAGTATGGCTTCATCATATCGTTTTCACTGAAATGCGTATCCTAAGGCGAGGGGTCAAGGTCTAAAATATTTGATAAAAATACAGTATCTTTCAAATCTCTCATGTATGAAGATGAAATTTAATATAAAAACCAAGTAGACACGCCACCCAGCGTTCTAGGAAATTCCACTTCCGTCTCATCTCATGAAAAATGATTGAGAATTTTAGAACATAGTTAGCAATTGGCTGAAGCCATTTCTTAACCATGTCAGTTTCATTAAAATTCGTATCCTAAGAGGGTTGAGGACTTAATATGTACGGCGAAAATTAAATATCTTCCAAGCCAAGGAGATGAAACTAGGTATATAACTTTTTACTTAACGAGGCCATCATGTGGACATGCCCCAGCGTTTTCGAAAATTCTGCTTCCAAAAGAGGTTACAGTGTGTCAAAGTGTTTGAAACGTCTGAAATGAATTTTTAAACATATTTAGCATGTGGGACATTTCTATTTTATCAACTCACTTCGAAATAAAAGAATCGTAAAAGCAGAAGAGAATTTAGATTTCTTGCAAAGAATAAATACTGCATCGTATAAAACACATTTTTGAACATGGTCGAGCTAGGGGTTTTATTTCACTTTTGTTCAAACAAGTTACGTAATGGGGAAAGAGTGATCAAATATAACTTTCAAATATTTCCCATAAACCTATTCTACCCGTACGAAGAACGGGTTTGCATATAATAATAGTAAATAATAATAGCCATATTCTCACAAATTTATATTTATTTCCAGCAAGATTCCTGCATAGCATTGTAGTGCAGTGGAATATTATATTTTACCAGTTTTGTCAATGAAACCACAGTTCTTACATAATAGTTATTTCGTGTTTAAATATTTCATTTAATGTTTTTTACAACATTCGTAATATTTGTAATTTTAAATTCAGTTCTGTCAGAGACTCGCACCCATAGATTAGGAGCCACTGCTCTAAGGTCTACCTAGAAACTTTGAATTTACACCTACATAGGATTTGTGACGTGGGGTGCCAGTAAGAAAAATTTTTGAAAATTCACGAAAAGAGGAGGAATTGTGGTGAGAGTTATTTTAATAAGATACCCTCATCTCCGAAACGTATAGGACTGTGAACTTAAAATTTGGTATTTGGATTTCCAATTTAAAATAATTTAACACATGTTTCACCATTTCTTTTATATCTTAGTAATAAAGGATAAGGAAAAGGTGAGAATAGGAATTATTACTCATATAATAGCATATCGGTATCTCAGAATCTCTGAAAGTTACAAACATGAAATTTGGCTTTAGGACTTCTCATTTAAAACAAAATCACTTAAAGACAGTAAACAGGACCACCCAATATTTTTCAATTAAAATTGAAACCAGAAGTTGTAGTAGATATCTACCACTTAGTGTTATTTACTAGTGATTATAGTGGAGATGGAATATATTCTACGGGCGCTTAATCGAATACAAAAACCGTGCCTATCTATTGCCGTTTGTCATATAGTCTTGTTCAAGAAAACTTTGCCATTCATCTCTCTTTGAAAAGGCCTGTGGTCTTACCTATAGTTAGAATTAAATCAAATAAATGTGAATTTTGTTTGGTCGATTAAGAAGTTTATTTAGAGCCACAGCATTGTAATTTCCTTTTGCGGTTGCAAGAATATCATCTTTCATAGCAGGGTGAGTGGTCAAGATTTCTTGAACAAGACTGTACAACGATGAACGTTAAAACCGGAAGTGGTTGATTTCTAATAATTATGTTTGATTACAGGGTAAAAAAAGAGATGGTATTTTAAGAACGCTACCTATTTTAAGAACGCTAACTCATTAAAAAAAAACTCTTCTCGCTGTCTCTTATAGGTCATATTCTATGTATATTACATTGAACCTGGAAGTCATACTGGATTACCAGGGTGTCTATCGGTCACGAAAAGGATTCAAGAAAGTCACGAAATCAGAAAATGGTCATGAAAGTTAAGAAATTTTGCTTTTGGTTCACGATTTATTTTATCTGTACAAATATAAGTACATAGCCTACTTGTAAATGTTGTTCTATAAAGTGTCAAAATTCACCACCAAAAACGCATATAGTTTTAGACGCTACCAAATCACAAGTAAAGCACGCTTCTATCACATGCGTGAAAATTGGCCCAAGTCGCACTAAAATTCGCTTTTGAGAATGTTACTAAATTTAATGGTTTGTTAAAGAAAAGGTCATGAAATTTCATTTTGGAATTTTAGTAGACAGCCTGTCATTTCTGATTTTATTAGAATGTTATGAAAAGACAAAATGTATTCTTGGGATGCTCCGTCGATTGTCGAAAACAGCTTCTCGCTATCTATTACAGCTTTTGCTCCACAGTAATGAAAAGTAAACCGAAAATTGTTGATTTCTACCGCTTCTAGTTTTATCAAAGTGTTAAGGATAGAAATGAAAGGTGTTCTTGGAATCTTTTAGTCGATTTCCCAAAACTGCTTCTCTTTATATATTACAGTTTTTCCCCATTCAACGTTAAAGCGGGAACTTGTTTATTTCTGCCACTTTCTATTTCAATAGAGTATTAAGGATGGAGTTGAAAGGTATTCTTGGGATGCTAAATCGACTGCCGGAAACCATTTTTTGCTATCTATTACCCTTTTTGGTTTACAGGATCAACGTTAAAAGCAAAAATGGTTGATTTCTACCACTCCTGGTTTCTGATCCATAACCTCCTGGTTTATGATCCTCTACTAACGAACTCTTTCGAGATAATTACTTTAGCTATCAATTGCAAAAAACAGAAGTCAAATTCAGTTTCGTTCAAGAGTTTCGTGCGGAGTAACGGACGGGATGGACCAAAGTACTAACTGTACAATATTATTATAAATCTTACTCTGTAATCCCAATAATTAGATACATATTTCAGCGTTTTTGATTGTGACCTAAAAAGAAAGAAAAGGGTTTGGAAGAGAATAAAGGTGGATATTACAATTATTATTATACTAAGATGTTTATATCTCGGGATCCCGTAAAGTTGAAGACATGAAACGTGGTATTTGAACTGAAATTGGTATGCTTCCTCATATATAAAGAGAAAGGCAGGGACGGCGCTAAGGGTGGGCGGGGGTGGTCAACCGCCCACCCAATGGATGACCTCGCCCACCCATCCGCCCACCCCAACAGAGCAGGGGTGTCATTAAAGGGGAACAGGAGGGGGCAATTGCCCCCCGCAAGATTTTGAGGAATACATATACTTTATCGATTGTCTACTAATATACTATTGCAAACTGTGAAAGTCTTATGTTGTTGGTGTTCTTGCCCCCTCAAGCGAAGTCTGAAATGACACCCCTGCAACAGAAGAAGAAGAATAAAGATGACCAGTGCCGGATTTTGGTTTGATGGGGCCCTAAGCTATTGAAGATAATGGGGCCAATTTATTTCTAGCATTCTTTTTCAGCGACAAAATTTCGCCTTTTCTGTTTGAATATATGCTATATGGTAATTTATGGACCTAATACATATCTATTAAGTAAATACGTTTTCGTGTATATTTCGTTAACTTAACTTACTGTTTTGAATACATTACAGAAAAACTGTAAAATTTGTAAAATTAGCGGTAGTTTAATTTGGTACCAATAAAGTCCCTTGCCGATCTTTTTGCACCAACTATGATCCACGCTCCACGCCATGCTTCTACAATATGTGGAGACCGCATCATTTCTCATTTCAAGTTGTTTCTATTCAGTTTGGTAAAGTTTGAAACGTTTCCAGGGATCCGTGTAAGTAAATACAGTCTAAATATCATCCAGGGTTGGTAATTACTCATCCAGGGTCGTGTGAGCTTTTTCCAGGTCAGGTTACTGGATTAACTCAAAATGGAATGCAACCCTCGAAGATTACACAAGGTGTAATACGACACAAATTCGCTGGAACCAGAGGCGAACTTAGAAGGTTTAAACTGGAGAAGGGGCAACTAAAACCCAGATTATGATAGATATATCGTGAGTTTACTCTAAACTTTCAAAAATATGTAAGTAATGGCTTCAATTATTTTTGTCACTCAAAAAACTGGGATCGTAGACCTCTCCGCACCTGGATCCGTCCCTGCCTTTAGTGATCCATTATCGCACTCTATAGATCACTATATGAGCTCCTCCGTGGCTAAGCGGTTAGCGTACGCACCTTTGGCGTGGGAGACCCGGGTTCGATTCCCGGTGGGAGCTCATGTGGTTTGGATTCCACGTTAATCAGTAGGTCCCGTCTCATGTAGCCTCGCTGCAACTCTATAGATCACTATGAAAATCAGTGCCAAGTTCTGAAAGTTATGAAAATACTTCTGCAAACTACTTTTCATACTTACGTACAGCGAAATAAAATAGCTATAATTTCGCGATGTAAAGATTATTAGGGCTGTAATTCCTTTATATTTTACTATTATTTCGCGAGCTTGTCGTTTTATGCCTTCTTCTTAAGCATCCACTGTTACCAGACTCAATTTCTTGTCGAATTCCAAATAGTACAAGAAAGGGTATCACTAGAGTTCTATCCGCATACAAGATACTGTATCACTTATGCTGTGAAGTCTTATTAAAGTAGCTAAGTGTAATGGCTGGAAAACAGGGTCCCGATTACAAATGGGGCTCTGAAACAAAATCCCCATTACAAGTGGAGCTGGGAAACGAGGGTTCCATTATAAGCGGGACTGGGCAACAGCAATCCCATTGCAGGCGCGTTGGAAAACAGGGCCCTATTACTTACTTCATGAGAACTTAATATGTAACAGTACAGAACACCGTTGTAGTACGTGCGTTTTATCTTATTTGCTTTTTCTTATTATTTGGAAATGACATTACAGCCACTTTTTCTTTAAAATTTTTGGGGCCCCCAATAGAGCTATAGCTTGTTTAGCTTATACGCAAATCCGGCACTGAAGGTGACATCCTGTACTTCACAAGCAATAGGTATTACTTTCGATTGTAATGTAATAGGTTCTATGACTCTGTTTAACTCTGCAATGGACAATGATTTTAAGACAGATACTTGTAGTAATATAACGGATGCCAAAAGTCGTGATTAATGAATTGAAGTTTAACACACACGCACAATCATGCTATTGAAAAGCCAGTGTTTGTATGTGCTGCACTGAAAAAAATAGTGCTTTCTATAAAGCCAACTAAATAATGGACAGAGCTGGCCAATATTATCTCTTGTCTCATTTTGAGAAAGAGAGGGAGGACAGTAGTGCTTTGTGTCAAGGGCGCCGATCCTGGGGGCCCAAGGGGGCCCGGGCTCCCCCAAAGCCATGTGCGCCCCCGCATTTTATTTATGAATATACAGTATTTGGCATAATTTGAATTCAATTTGTCTTAAAATCCTCATGCATGCCTTCTGCATCTGAATGCCCCCCCCCCAAATTTACAGAGAAATCAGCGCCCTTGCTTTGTGTTGGCGCGATAGCTTCTTATAAGAGGGTTCCAACTTGCAATTGTTTACAGCAATGTACTACATGTCTTACCCGTGTGGCATTAAACAGATTTGTAAAAACCCTTATTATAGCATTGTTGAGTTGATCTCTGTTGCGTTCAGAAGTCTTGGCGGTCGGTGCTTGTTCAGCTAATATGTCGAAAAAATTTAGCGATTTCTTCTCAGGCTCGGTGTCTTTCTCGTGTTCAAAGAAGCGCGATTTTCAATCCGTTGATGTTAGTGATAATTCTTCTTCTTCAATGGGGAAAAAGACCAAAAATACAAATACATGTGACAACCAGCATTCGCAATTTGAAGTGTTCGATTTCGAGGAAAGTGAAAATGAACTAGATGTTGGAGAGAGCGAAGACGACAGCATTGCTTCTGAAGTTACTCATTTATATTTTTTGCCTCTTGCTTTCTTGTAATAAGTATTTCAAAGATAAAAAATGTTTGCAGCAGCCTATTTTATCCTTGTTTTACTTTACCTACTTATTGTGTATTTTATATTATTAACGAAAAGTAGAGTATTATCTGTTAGTCTGCGTTGTTTGAACCTTCTTTTATTTCTATGCATGCATGTGCATTCTTGGAGAGAGAGGAGTTAAAGCAGTCTTGAACTTCTTCGACTACACAGAACACACCGTTATTATTATTTAAAAAGCTGAAAGTAGAGGTAGTGTGTGTGCCACGCGGAATTCGGTAGGTCGAGCATATTGCCACGAACTCCCGCAGCCCATCCTAAGTCCTGCATTTCTTCAGTCTTACCAGGTGAATGCTGGAATGGCACCTTCTATAAGGCCAACACAGATGTTCCACATCCTTGTTTCTCCCCTATTTCGGTCTGAGCCTTAGCTAACTAAAGAGTATAAAATTTGAAATTTAATTATTGTCAAAAAATGTCTACATTGCCCAGTTCTCATTTTCGTTATCCGCCCACCCAGCAACAAGGTCCGCCTCTTTCCGCCCACCCCATCAAGCGTTCCTGGCGCCGTCCCTGGTGCAAGACCATAGACCGAACAAACACGGTGGCCTGGGAGCAAAGCACCCAGGTATTTCAACTGAAATTCAGTATACTTGCAGGTATGTGAGGTGCGAGGCCGTAAGCCTAGCAAACACTGATGATTGCAGGTTTGAGATGCAAAGCGTTAGACCGAACAAATTTGTGAGTCTGAGGGCAAAGCCTTCAACTAGACGAAGGCTCGTATTGAATAAACTCTGATGAAGACACTAAGGAGGCTCACACAATATTTTCTTAATTAATAATGAAATAGGAAGTGATAGTAGATTTATACCACTCCCAGTGTTAGTAGAGGGATTGGATTGGTGACACAATTATATTCTTGGGGTGCTTAATTGATTGCAGAAAACTGCGTCTTGCTACCTACTTCCGTATAGAGGTTGATATCTACCAGTTCCAGTTTTAGTAGAGGGTAAAAGATGAAGATGAAGTGTATTCTTAGTCGATTGTAGAAAACCGGGTTGCGGTTTCTGCTCTGCAGTGATCAACGTGAAAACCGGAAAGGGTTGATGTCTACCACCTCCGGTTTTAGTATAGGGTTAAGGATGGAGATGAGAACGGATGGTTAATCGATTATGGAAAACAGCGTTTTGTTATCTATTACAGTTTTTCTTCCATAGCAATCAACGTTAAAAACAGGAAATAGTTAATCGCTACCACTTCCTGTTTTACTTGTAGGTTAAGGACAGAGATAATATGCATTCTTAGGACGCTTAATCGATTTTCAGAAACAGCTTCTAGTTTTCTACTAACGTCTTTTGCTCTACAGTGATCAATCTTAAACCAGAAATCGTTGATCTCTGCCACTTCCAGTTCAAGAGTCACCTCCATTAATTTTAAAAAATTTTTTCCTACATATTTATGTAACACTTGATTTAATTCCAACTAAACTTGATATGTCTTACAATCTGGAAAGAAATACGCGGGAGGGTAAAGAACCCCTAGCATCCCAAGGAGTGGGGATGGGAGAGCTGACATTTTAAAATAATTGTAATGATCGATATTCGTGTTGAATCCATAGTTTTCGGGTCAGTCGCTGATATGGATAATGACTGTTTCCATGCCGTTCAAGTTCATCTATGAAGAATCGGGAAGAGTGACATTTTAAAAGTAATCGAAAATGACGGATATTAAAGGAGAATCCATAGTTCTCATTAGTGCTAAGACGAATAGTGGTACTTTTCATACAGTTTAAAAAGAAGTTAGAATGCAACTTTTGAATTTAATTAATATAAACTTATGCATTAAGAAAAACTAGACTATTTGCCATCCAATAATGTAGGTGCGACTGTAGAGTTTTTTATTATTATTATTGTATATTTTAAATAGCACCACGACATGGGAGGGAAATAGATTGAGAAATTTCTGGCCTTTTCGACATATTCTTAAACGTTTATAAAGATTTTCTTATAATTTTAATTTATGTTTGTTTCTTATAATGCAAGTACATACAACTTGTAAGATGTCAATACAACTTAATTTTGAAGGGACTAAAAAATGGTGACGCCATTTCCGGTGTTCTAGTAGCTAGCACGCGCGCCTTTCGTGCACGTAGTTGCACGTTCGATTCCCAGTGGGAGTCTCTTACAAAATTTGGACGATTACTGTGTTTGAGTTTCATCATAATCTTTGAGTCTACGTCTCATATAATCTCGATGCAGAAATGGAATTCTAAACTGAAATAATCAACTAACTCGAAACCGATGAGAGTTCAAAACTCAAGGTTTCATCAGAAATCTATCACAAAACTTTGGAATAGAAAAAGTATCAAGTATCCAGTTGGAGGGGGAGGGAAAGGATGGGAACACGGACATAAGACCATAAAACACATTATTGAAATGTCAGTCAACGATGATTATAGAGGTGGCTCTTGGTCCTAGAGCTTCGAAATTCCCTCTAGGGCATTTCCCGAGCGTGCTCAATCTGAGTTACCAGAATTTTTACAGTACTGTATTCATCCATCGTTTATTCAATCCCCCCGCACTGGAAAATCTGAAATGAACATTGTCTCCTATCGTGCTCAATATGAATTACATGTATTTTTGCAGTACTGCTTTTCACCTATAGTGTAATTAAATTCTTCCACGAGAAAATCTGTAATCAATACTCAGGCACGTAGCCAGGAGGGTCCGGACTCCCCTTCGAGACCAGAAATGAAAAAAAAATAGTAAGGAAAAAACAAAATGAAATGACAAAAAGAAGGATCAGCGTTAAAAATTAAAAAGGAAACTACAGGAAGCTTTTGCTTACTCTTTCTTATGAGGAGATTTGTATTACTTGCAATATGGTGGCGAGGCAAGCGAGGTATTCTGTAAGAGTCAGAGAATTTGAAAAATCAAGAAAAGTTACGGAATTCTCAGAATTCCTGCTACTAGTCAGGGAGATTTCAAGCTTTCGAAAACGTAAGTGCCGTCGTGTAACAGCGTGGACATTTTTAATCATAAATTTTCGTCATCGCATCCTTGCAGTATCAAATATGTCATTTCAAGGACAATTTTCTGTTGCTCCTTTAACCTGTCATTTGGAACCGACAGTAGTCAAGGAATAATAAAAACAAAAAGTTCTGTTGAAAGAAAGTTCTGTTAGCATTTGATTCAACAGAGAAAGAAACGCATATATTGTAAAACTAGTTGAATATACACATGCTTCGCAAAGGGGCTGTATTTGGAAGTCAACGCCTGTGGGAGTATCACCATTGATCTCAGCGACCGCGAAAACTATGGATTTAATACTAATATCGGTCATTTTGGGATATGTTTTACATGCCTCGGTATCCACCCCCCGCTGACTCCCGGCCCGCATACTTGCAAGTCATCGCTAATGGAAGTGTCACCATTGATTTCAGCGACCGCGAAAACTATGGATTTGACACTAATATCGGTCATTTTGGATTACTTTTATATGTCTTGGTATCTCACCCCCCTCCGGTGATCCCCGGCCCGGAGCCGAATAGCGTGAATTTGGAAGTTAATGCGACTGGAGTTTCACCATTGATTTCAGCGACCGCGAAAATAAGAATTCGACATTAATAGCTCAAGTGGTAGAGCGTTGGCTTCGCATTCGGGAGGTCTTGGCTTCGAATCCCGCTGCCTACCATCCTGACTGAAGTTTTCCAGGGTTTCCCTCAGTCCTACCAGGCAAATGCAGGGATGGCACCTACTTAACTGGCCCTGGGCGATACCTTCCCAAATCCTTTCCATTGTTAATGTTGTTGGATATTCAATGCAAAATGGCCTCTGAGCTGTATCTGGTGATTGTTAAATAAATAAATAGTAAAATATCGGTCATTTTCTACTACTTTTACATGTCCCGGTAAACGTTCCCCTGAGACCCCTGGTTCGAATTTCGAAAAAAACGTTTACTCTGGTCTCGAGCCTTGACCAAGGTATTCGTGACTAAAATTTGGTAACGCTCGGTCAATTTGTCTGGTTCCCAAGTCGGTTCCGGTAAAAGACCCCTGAGACCCCACTGCTTCGAAATTTGAAAAAATCGCTGCGTCTTGATCTGGGGCCTGGGCCCTGACCAAAATTTGGTAACTCTCGGTCCACTCGTCTGGTCCCCAGGCCGCACACAGGCAGACAGAGACAAACACACAAACAAACTCTTTATTTTATTTATATTAGAAGATAGTTTAACGAAAGGAAAATTGTTATATTTGAATAAACAGGAGAAGAACGTAAATATTGCAAAATCTTTTCCAATACTTTTTCTATGATTTTGCTCGAAATTTCTTCATAGTTTGTTATTAAAATACTTGCCAACATATCCTCATTTTATTGTCCTAACAAACCAATATATGTTGATAGTAAAATTGTTAGATTGATCGAGGTACTGGGTCTTCAGAATTTCATGTCACTCCCCCTCACCGTTACGAAATCTTGGCTAAATGAACCAATATATGTTCCAGTAAAATAGTTTAGAGTGATCGAGACCCTCTTATAATGACCACAGTATTTCATGTCACGGACCCCCCCCCCCCTTCACGAAACCACGTCTACGTGCCTGCAACACTGTCAGTAGCTACGTCCTCGACTAATATACATTTACAAGTACAGCTTTATTTTCGTATTTTTTTCAACACTTAACGAATTTAAAACCGTATTATAATTCAAAGTACTTATCATATTTTTATCGCAAAACAAGAATATGTAGTTAACTTCTTAAACACTTCGCTCCGCAGGAACTCATTCAGCGCGTGCAACAAGCAAAAACAACATGCTTGGCGTCTCACAAATGACAAAGGACAAAAAGAAAAGCAAAAGCAGCACAGCAGGGCCTTATCGCAGTCAGAGCTGACAACATAGTTTCGGTCGTCACGTACGCCAATAGACCTACAAGCGGTGTACAAGAGTTATACAGTTACCATATACGTTGTGCCACAGCAGCGCTACAGGCGGAATGTGCACGAACTACAAATGAATATGCTTCTTACAAGTATCAATCACTGTTGAACCCTCTTTACATTCTACACATCAATTTTTCTCCCACTTTTTGACCTTGACAAGCAGAAGTACCAGGCTTTCCGAGTTCACAACCATAATCTGTTTGTGTACAGAGTACGTTTTCAGTTCTTCGAATGACTCTGCGCGCGAAGAACAAGGGTGATGATCGGGCTACCGAATACGACAGTCAGAGACACCCGGTTGCAACTTTAAATGTAAAATACAAATATAGAGCCTTGACAATGCCGTGAGGATGAATATATATATATATATATATATATATATATATATATATATATATATATATATTGTTACATTTACTGTTAGTTAGTTGGTGTGTGAGTAGGGTTTGGGGGCTCCACCACCTGTGCTGTATATGCACAGGATAGGCTCGATGGAATGAACCTATAATTTCCCATTTAAGAAAGACTTCAGAGAACTCTCCCTTATAGGGGCAATTTGAATTACAACTTCTCTCTCTCTCGTACTCTCCCTCCTAGCCGACGGATTTTATATTAATCCGCGATTAACCTCGAACTGAGCGTTCTCTTCGGCCGCTAGTCTGGAATCAAGTAACTGGTACCTTAATGAAAGAGAAGTAGCATCGAAGTTCGTAACTCAGATGCTTAACTTTAAGACTGTACCTGAATCGCCCAGTACAAATGTGAGGATTCTTGGCTTGTACCTAAATCATTAAATGAGTCCAATAAATAAATAAATAAGAATCCCATAATAAAGTATTTATTACGAAAGAAATCAAAAAGAGGAGAAGTACAATCGAGTTACATAAAGCGTGACCAGACTATTTATAGTTCAACTGACATTACTCCATCTTACATATATGTTACTAGCCTACAGACTGCTCCTCAGTTCGCGAAACTTCCACATATTGTAAAAATGTGAAGAGAAGAAAAAAAAGAAAAGAGATTTAAGAAATACCAGGACTCGAGCAGCAAGTAAGGTGTTAATACTCGCGTAACCCTTTAGCTTTTCTTGGCATGTTATCGCTTCTTAAGAAATTTCAAGTTAAATCATATTGATGGCGAACTTAGAAATAATTTCTAGGTTCGGCAGCATACCTGAGTCTGAAGTAGTAGCGCAACTGCTGCAAATTTGAGACGAGACCAGCGCAGGTTGAGTGCCGGCCCAAAACAGGATATCGGCAAGGTCGAATTCACCTCTTTTATACTCTCGGGGCGGTGGCTATTGCATCAGATTTCACCGTGTTTCATCCGATTGCACCACTTCCCGTATTTCACCTTATTGCACCATATTGCACCACATGTGGGCGGATAGTCAAGGCCAATCTAGCTTCTTTCTATTGTCTTTACGACCTCTATCTCACCTTGAAGGAGTGTGTGGGCCGATAGCCAAGGTTAATCCAGCACCTTTCGAGGAGCGCGTGGTCAGGAGTCGACACGTGGCAGGAAGCAGAGTACAACTAACATTGCCGTTGCCCTAGCGGCCAACTATGGTACTAACCCATGCTAGGCTATACACCTCGCGGCGAAACTATATTTCTGTTGAGATTTATTATTTTACTATCTATATATTTAGGGTTTCCTTGTTCTTTCTTTACAACTGGATTTCGTTCTGCCATCATGAATGGCACAAAACCTTCTTTGCTTTGTCTTTTATATTTCTGTTCGCTGCTCTGCGGTCTTACAGCCAACAGGGGCCAGGAACACAGCTTAGCCAGGCAGAGTTTTAAATAAATCATTCCCGGAAGAATATTTTTCTCCCCTGTCTCCTGTCACTATGTCACCGCCACTAGCTCCCACTCCAAACCACAGAATCGAAACCCGGCCATCAGGGTTATCGGCGACTTTAGATGGTAACATCTGCCCCAGCCTTCCATAAAAAAAAAGAAAATAAAAAGAAAAAAGTCTAACGTTGTATGTTTAAATTTTTTTTAACATGCCCATCCGGCGTCAAAGGGTTAAATTGGCTGGCAAGCTTCAAACAAAATAAAAATTCCTGAAACAACTTTGTACGAGTCATTGGAAGAATGAGCTTTTTTTTAATGAATGAGTGAGAAATGAACGAGATTTCTAATTAGCGACGTGCCAAACCTTTGACAAAAAGAATGATTGTTGTTAATACTGAACAATTGGTGTTACTTCAGAAAATTACATAATTCTGTGATGTAGTACATCAATACTTGGTAAGCAATTATACTTGACACCAGACTAGAACATATCAACTTCAGTTTGTCTTATGAGGTTTGTACACGTTTGTTTCCTACCTCGGAGCAGTCGTGGCGATGAAAGATCAAACACAATATGTACTTTGTAACGAGACACACAAACTTATTACCTGTATTTCATGTATTGAAACTCTTACATTATTGCATTATAATTTTCTTTGACCCAAATTGTGGCCACTATTATTTGAATCAGCCTATATAAAACCTTGGAAACATAACCAAGTGCATCATCGTTAGTTACAATCAAAGGCTTTAGAATGACAATTAGAAGAGGTTAATTACCTTTGGTACAATAATTTAGGCTGAGACAATAAGTGATACTATGACCCTTGTGATAGGAATTGAACATGAGAGGATAGCTTGAAACTAGCTACAGCGATAGGTATTTCCTTGCTCATGATTCTATCTTATAATTACCTTTAGTTGACCTTTCATCACCCATTAGAACCAGTCAAGCAGTTGACATGTCAATACCCTTATGTCCATTTTTTTTAATAAAACTTAAGTACTCAATTGAAGGTATGATCAAATTCCACATCAAGGATACCTAATGATCAGTATCGTTATAATAGACCTTGCATTTATGTACCCTCTCTTGGTTTCGTACTTACAAAATCTTACATGCAAATAATTGGGTTGTAATACATAAGAACCAAACCTTGAGGATCGAAATGCCACTGCTTGATTATGGATGGGTATTTAAGTTATACAGTTAGTTAAGCATTTTAAGATAATTACAATACACCATACTGGTGAAGGGCGGTATAATCTTACTTCACAATACTACCTTGTGGAACTGCGTTATATATGAATTATGGCTTGGCAGGAATGATACTATTAGGCGGGTGATCCGCTTTACAGTTAACTTTGAAGTATTACATAGGTTGAATAGGACTAAGTACCATATTATGATACGCCCTTCGAAAGCAAGGCTATGTGAGTCATGCGATCAGTGGCCACACAAGAAATTTTCATGCTTTGAATCACTAGTCGCATAGATAATCATATAACCTTACTTATCTTATTGTTTGACTTCGAACCTCGTTAGTACCCCGAACGACACTGAGTTAAAGTTGCTGTACAAGAGTTCGATGTTTGAGAGAAATAGTTAAAGATTACATTGATTTATTAGTTATTTTCATGTGGAAATAATTTCTGTATCAACACTTTATAGGTGTAGTGAGATGGAATCGATTAACGAGTTAATGGATTCCTCCTCTAACAATGGAAGTCCTAGTCTCAACATAGATATTTTTTTTAAAGTTTAGGTATACACGCAATTGTAATAATGAACCCAATAAGATGAGGATGATTAGGATTTATTTAGCAACCTGCATGACTAGGTTCTAACTGTATTGTTAATTTTTATGAAGGCTGAGTAATACTAAATGGTGCATACGAGTGAATCAGCTTCGAACCCGTGCCCGAGACTGTTGATAACTAGGCGGCCACAGTCTATGATTAGTGTCTATTATTACTGATATACTATGTTTTTCATCAGTCAGCACTGTGGGAAGGGGTTCGCCTGTAAGTCCGGGGTTCGGTTCCAAGGTGATTCGCTCGTATATCAAAAGAAAAAAAAGAAAAAGATTCTAAAACAAGATTAGATTTCTGTTTTTGTGGCTTAAGCCAGCTAGCAGGAAAGTTTCTTTATTAAAGGAATACATATCTTTGTTGTGCGGAAATAGTTCTTAGCACACAAGTTATTGTGGTTACAAACAGGATGTAGAGTTTCCGCTTCATTGTCTGACTGCTACACAACAAGTGGACAAAATAGTCCTTTTTTAAGATACTTATTTTTTAACATTGTAATATTTAAAATTACAATATACATCATAATTTAAAACGTATTTCTTTTATTTCCTAGAATACTAGCTTGAAAAAAAAACGGATACCTACAATCATCGGTTATCATCCCTGATTTCTATGCGTTGTAATATAGTGGTTAGTGATGCATATATAGGAAATTTCGGGTTCAATCCCGATGAACATAGCATGAGGCCCTCAGTGATGTAAACAAAAAGACAAATACATTATAATATTTCTAAAACGTTAGCCTCATAGTGTAACATGGTTTTATGGTTATAAAGAAATAAGATAGTACCAGTAGATGACGAGTCAATATAAACGTAATGACACATATACAATTCACTTAGTTACATGATTAATGAAGCGCGTACAATATATATTGATGTTTATTCGGTTTAGTTCATTGTCCTTCTGCTTCAGCATCGAGGCTATACAAGATGCGGAAAGGTAGTTATAAGTTGCATTCCAACCATTTAGGATTCCACTGATGGGTTTCTCTCCTGGGTTTGACAGTCCGTAGAAGTAAAGGCAACTGTGATATTTTGTTAAGCAACTTGGGCATTGGACGTTTTTATTGAAAGTTCCTAAATATCAGTTCCTTTACGTATGGCAGAACACTGATGAAGAGAAATAGTCCTTGTCTAGTTCTTTTAGAGAGATGATATGCTTGAAGATAATGAAAATGTTCATTTCCAGAGATTGGTTACTATGGGTCCTATTATGTTATTCACTTTTCACGGTTATAAGTTGACACTGCTACTTATTGCCTTTATTATGAGTTCCTTACTTAGTAACCAAAGATACACAGTGTTTAGGGTCACAGGTCATTAGTTGTGTAAACTTTATGAAAGTTCATCGCCGCTGATTCAGCTAACGTCTGGTAAACTTCTTAACATTTCATACCGTTTAACGTTTGAGTGTAGGAGCGTCATGTTGAATGGTCATAGTCTCTTATGAATAAGGATCTGCATCCATGGTTAGGCATTTGGCGTGCACCAATCAGGTATGTGACTAGGCTGGACGGTGATAAACCTTTCTACTCTGCTACACTGGAACAGTTGTGGAAACTCAATCGGCTTCTTAGACTTTGACTCTAGGCTCAACGGGTCATCTCGGGTCCTGGTACCTTCTGGGTCACACGGCAGTAATCAGGACAGCTCAATGAAATGGTCTCTGAATGAAATGGTCTCCTGAAACGAGGCAACTTGTAACATGCGCACTGTCATTGGTCTTTAATATGACACCAACAATGAGTTCAGTAGGGAAGAGATTAAAAGACCCGTGGGATGGTCACAATTGTGTTTTTTTTCACTAGGTTGATTTTTTTTGTTTTTTGTTTTTTAAATGACTGTGGTTATTACCACCAATATTATATCGGATGATTCTTGGTTTTCTTTGTGTGAAAACTTATAGCGTTATTAGGGTAGAAGTATACCCAGTGTAAAAGTTTTGGTTTAGTTAACCATCATCGGTGTGAATAGTATCACAGCAGGCCTGTGCTTTTCGAGTATCGAAGTACTATGTGTAATCGAAGGTGTAGTATGTTTGGTCAATGGAAATATAATCGAGGACTGCTTCCGAGACTTCAATATTGTACGAGTTCAAAATTTACTCAGTGTTATATAACTACCAATTTTGTAACACTATAGTTGGTCAATATGAGAGCAATTAGGTATTTTTTGGTTTACGGGGGACGACTAGTGTGGCTGACCACACATTCTCGTCTGTACTGTATTCAAACCATTGGTAAGAAGAAGCATAAAAATTTTAACGTTTAGTACACATTCGGGCTGTTTTCCACTGTGCATGTTAACTAACGGAATGTTCGCCGACGGTGTTGAACGGTGCGCTGACCACACATCAAGAGAATCAGAACCGGGTGTTGTTTTGGTTCTGCTTAATTGAACAACGCTAGAAGGCAACAAGAAGGTTTGCTGTACGGAAATATGAGTACAAACTGAAGGGATTTTGAAGCGATATGGGTTTTAGTGGAATGATCACGTAGGAGGAGAGTCTTTGCTTTAGCTCCCGAATCAGGAAATAATGGGTGATTAGTGATGTAAAACGACTCGGCCCTTGGTTATTCTACTAGACAAATATACGCGTTCTTCTGAACTCATTGGAGGGACAAAAGGGGCAATGGAGCTCTTATTGAACACAGGGGCATTCGTAATCCAATAAGCAGGCACATATTGAAGTAAAAATTACGGTAGGTGAGGAGTTGTAGATAGACTAATTTCTTATTGAAGGGTTTGGCTATATGGGTCACGGGCTTCAGTTTGAGAAACACTCCGACTAGTGATTTATAGTTGCCGGGAGAATTTCAACTGAGATACATAACTGCAATCCCTGGCGAGGAGATAGGAGCGCGACACAACACTTCCGGTAAGAAGCGATAACTGCTTCAGGTTTAGCATTTGTCACTACGCGAGTGTACTTTCCTCCTCGTTACGGAATTAGGGGGCGATGAATTCTTCTCATTTCAGCTGATGCTTTTCTCTTCAGTGTGGCTTCGCGAGCGATCCTCCGCGGTGAGCGGGGGGAGATCCGTCATCCGTTAAATAAGCATTATCTTTTGGCTCATATAAGTTGCTATTGTTCTGGGTTTTAAATCTCTTCGTTATTCTTATGAGGTTAAATTAGTCATTCCTAATAAGGAGGAGGGAAAGGCAACGATAAACTGTTCTGTATTCTTCCTTCTTTTTATGATTTATGTTGCTAATTAAGACTTTGCTTATTTTGTTTATTCAAGTAATTTGCATCTCAAATTGCCAACTTAGAAAAATATATGCTAGCATCTACCAGAAATTTTCATAGTAATTTATTTTATAATACCAATTCCAAATAATTGTACTATCAGTTTCCAATCAATCTTCTTGCTCAACGCTCTATAATTAAGATGAAACCCAATAAGAGGGTGTTGATTAACTATCCAAATGTAATCTTCCCAATACACTTACTTCTTTGCAATCGAATGATTCCGCCATCTTTACTCTATATGAAGTATGTTAAAGAACTTTTTACCACTTACTTTAACAAAAAAAAAAATAAATAAATAAAAAGACCAAATAAAGAAAAGAGTGTGATACATTATACTTAAGCGTGCTTTCCTGGATTCTTTCGCTTTACTGTACGGCTTTGGCTTCTCAGCGTAGATCGCTCTTCTTCTTAAGTTGCGGGTGGTTCTTCTCAGCAACCATATGCTATTTCCCTATAAAGACACTTACCAACTAGGAAATTTCTTATTATATACCGAATATTAATAGGATTCCTGCTTCGTACGGTATGTTTTAACATTTTTGGGTGGATATGTGCCGACTGGAGAGTATGATGATGAGTGAGTTGCCCTATTTTGAAATTATTCTATAAGTAGACTAAAAGAACACGTCAGAGTCATTAGCTTTCCCGATGAGGCTATTATATCATTTGTTCATTGTATTTTTCATCTTAATGGTCCATTGTTTCTTACTAGTGCATAGGAAGTATATCTCGTTCTACAACTATTTATCAGCTAGATGGTTACATAGCAGTGGCTATATTATTATAATAGATTTTTATAAATATATACAGTATATAATATATACAATATATATAGGCCTACAATATATATAAGAATATAAAATATAAACATGTCCAATATATATATTACATACGAAACAAAATATTCATAATGACAATTATAAAAGTAGCAAATAAGCAATCGTATCAATAGGCAATATTAGCGACTGGAGAGAGAGAGAGACGGCGCAGGAAATGACTGGAAAAGAAACAAGGGGTCTAAAACTTTATCAAAACAACAACAAAAAAATTAATTAGACGATCCTTTAACTTTTCCAGTGTTCAGCACGTGTTATACTTATTTCTTTAAAGGAAGACGCAATTCCATAAGGATAATTGCATAATATATATTATTTATTAGTTTAATGTATAGTTTGTTTACAGATAAGACCCGGTCTTGTTAGTAATAGCACAAAACGGAAAAAGTAAGATAGTCAATAAAATTATGATGTAGCAAGTAGTGTTAATTGTGCAAGGCAGGCATAGTACTAACATAAGCAGGGAGAGCCCAATTTTAACGTGACCGCTAAAAGAATAAACGTGCACCTGCACACACACAAAGGCAATATCCCTGCGATATCAGTAGTGCAAAGTCTTATGAATGACAAGGACGCAACTTAACGAACGGCGGGAAAACACGCGGAGACACAAAGTAATGTTAGGTAAGATAGACACCGAAAACCAAAAATTATAACCAAATTGTAAGTAGGTATCTTGTACAAAATTAGCTAGGCGAAATCTAAAAATCTGCACCCAATATCGAAAAACCAGGCGGGAACGTAGTTCACGAAGTTTTAGAGCCAGAAAATGCCGTATTAAGGAATGGAAATTGTGCGGAAAAATGAAACATAATTGATGAGAGGGTACAAAGCCGGTGAGTTGGACCCAAAGACGCGTTTCAATATCTGTGAGAAAATTCCAATCTCGGGGGCTAAGGGTAAAACCAGTTTTCAGCACTTGTCGCGGCATAGCATTTTTGTCCTGAAAGTGGGGAGAGATGGTTTCAGTACGTGACGAAAGCGCAAGACAACAAGCCATTTTGGGGCAGTTCTATAGCAAGAAGATAAGGAATGTAATAAGAATACTCACTTTAGAAGTGGACGAAAGGGACACCCTAAAAAAAATAAAAATAGGTACATGTAGGTATAAATTTTGGATTGTTGCGTGATTACACAGGGTGACCACAAAAATAGTGTGAGCCCCTAAACAAAATAGGAGTTCTGTATAAATCGTGTTGAGCGTAGCGTAGCTTTAACAGAGCCATAGCCTCGTAGGCATTCCGTTTCTCGGCCAAGACTCCAACATGGAAGTTCTTGAGATGGCAGAGAAAACGTTCGTCAAGCATGAAACATGTAAATCTGGATGGGTCCATTTCTAGGAGCAACTCAAGCTCTCAGACTCCTGTCAGTAATATGTGACCTATGTCATTGTGTAGACTAGCGAGTAAAATGGTGACTTCAGCATTGTGTTCAGTAGATTTGGCGTTAGTGAAAGATGAGTGTTATCCCGACACAGGTAATGTGTCAGGGAGGGAGTGGAGGCTCAAAATTTGCGCCCATACTATCCTCAGTTTATGCCTAGCAAGTATCATTCCGAATCGGGTGACAGAACGTCACCAATACTAGGCTGTTCTGAGCGTACATCTGGCGGAAAAACAACTTTATCCTCCTCTGGAATAGTATTTAATGATAGCTATCTTAGCGAGTGGGGGGAAAGCGCGGCTTCATCCGGATCGGAAGTTGATGAGTCCCACGAAGTCGGGGTACTTGGTGGGCATGCCCGGTTAACGTATAATTTATACATATGACATAAGGTAGCATGGCTGCAGGCCATAGGATCAATTTCCTGGTGGCATGTTAACGGGCACGTCAAGGAAAGATCAAGTTCTGACCGAAAGATCCACGTATGCCAATTCGATGAGCGGTATTTCTGTAAGTTAAGTACGTAGCGCGTCGGCCAAGCGGCACGCAACAGCGTTGTGCATGTAGATCCAAAGGAAAAGACAACTGCACCGTGTGGTACATGGGAGGATATGCGATCCAGAGCCATAGCTAATGTATAATGGCCCGACTCAAATGAAATGCGTGATTCCGCCTCATATTGTGCAATTTTAATACGGTGGGTGATAGAAAGTCCCGCTGAAGGAAATGCAGGTCGAAGAAGAAAATGATCTTCGTCATGTATAACAGGCTCTCCAAGCGGCGTTTCATTAATGCAAAGAAAGCTAATTTCTTTCGCAATAAAAAGGACAGGATCCAGAGTGATCCCTGTGACCGCTACAAAATATGCATCAGAAAGTGATTCATATGGACTCACTGGCATATGCGTCCCTTCCCTTTTCGAAATACTGGTGCTGTGTTCCATCATTAAAACAGTGACGGCTTCAACATGCAAATAATAGGGTGTACGTTAAGTCTGAAAAGAAACCGTACGTTATGTGCTTTACACCATAAATATGAAGGGTGCAAAGTAACCACATTAACAACTTCGTTTATGTAAAGTGATTATTTGACACACAAAAATAACTACGAGTAATTACTGTAACACTATGCAGAATGTGAGTTTAAGAGTCCAGTATATCTTCGACATAGACGTGAGTACTTTATTTAGACTATAAACTCACTATTATATTGGAATTTTACCATTATGATACAAAACTTAATGAGACAAGTAGTTTCAGCGTTATCGTTGGAATCGTCAGCCGCGAAGAGAAATTTCAACCGGTCGTAAATCAGAGAGGGAGCAAGACGGCGGACGCTAAAAAGAAAAAGAAATAACTATTCGAGGGCTCTGCTTCCTGTGCAACGGGAAGTTACAATCTATCAAGTGTATATTTTTAATTTGGTATAATCCAGTACTATTATACTTAGTAGAACGACCGGATGCCTACGGCAGTGGAGATCCGTCGTATGCAATTGAGAATATTTAGCCACTTCTGGGGGCAGATCTGCTGTCTAGTGTTTTCGCCGGAAAATTACGGGTGTTTCCTTGCTCCCGGAACTCGGGACCGTTTTCTGGCGTGGTGCCGCGGAACGTTCCGCATCAGTGACGGATTCCTAGCGGTAACACGGGAGATGCGTATTCAGCTCGAGGATTCTGAGCGAGTTCATCACGGTGGAACGTTCTGGTTGCCCCTCTTCCACAGTGCAATTAACCATGGATGGGGGTGGTTGGTACCTCAATTACTAAAGGTAAGTGAATAATAACTATTGTACTTGTCATATATCTGCACGCGTGATGTGGCGAAATTCTGTAGGATGTATAGTACCCCTAAGCACTGCGACACTTGGATTTCAGCAGGGTGTGCTTGGAGTAATAGTCTGCTGTAATTACTGTACGTGTGTGAGAGAACCTTCGAGTAATTTTACGTATGTCCCATGCAATGGGTTTAAAGCTTAATCGTCTAATCCACCGGGTCACCAGATGAATGAATGTGACCACAATTCAGTTGAAAAAAAAAGGGAGAGAACTTGTATGTATCAAACGAGCAGTTCCTTATTAACAGTCCGGACTAACGTTTACTTTATTATGCGGGATTATCGTATTTATAGTGCAATGGGAAGGGAAAAGAGAAAGGAGAAAGAACACATTCATGGGCGCCCACATTCATTCGAAAGAAATTCCCTTCACACCATGAACGATTTCGCGCGTTTACAACTTCTCGTGGTGTCGGGGCTCGTCTTAAAATCCGTTAGTCACTTAACCCTCAGCAGGTTGGCCACCCCCGCTGTGGTTCGGACCCTTTTCGAAGTTCTCCGTTCTAACACTAACGATATCGATTGTGACATGTTATAGATGTGTGTGGTAAATATACCGCATGTAGGTTCTCCTTTATCACGTTTGCTTCGTTTTATTTTATTTTTTTGTTTATATGTTATGTAGGTTATTACTCATGCATATCGCAGTGACGAGTTTATTATAGTACTTTCCCTAGCCATCAACTACATAGCGCTACTCATCGCAGTGGGTTTGTTATGTCTCTAAAGTATAATCTCGTGTGTTCTAATATAATTGGGTTAAATAGTTTTGTATCAATAAGTAAGATAAGCAGGAATTCATTAGAACGTTCGTGACAACATTTTCTGTCAGTTTTCACCAACGTCAGTGTATGGTTCTATGCCCTGCATATTTTTACAAAGAGGATAGCATGTGGCTTCCTGTTCCTATATAGGTATAAATAGGAGGAAAGAAGAAACAAAATTTCAGTGGTACTGACGTACAAAGTAACTGAATAATTTTTCTCTTTTTCTTTCTTTATTTTGTTTTATATCTATTATTGTTTCTAAGGAAAATGTAACATACTTATATTACAATTGAAGCACTGTACTGAAGTATTATTATTGATGGTATAACCCACACGGTTTAGTGCTTGACTTAACACTGTTCTTAACTGCATTAATATAAAAAGAGTTCATTTCCTTTCCTGTCCGTGACTGCTGCTGTTCGTCCCTCATCTCTGGAAAGTGTTGAGCTAATAATGACTCAAAATATTTGTCAAACAATTTGTTAGATGATAACTGGGCCATCGGCGCAGTTTCCACGGGTCGTACATTTACACAACCCGTAAATTCCTGCTTTACATCCGAATCATCCATCAGGCAATCTATTTCGGATTCAGAGTATTCTGATAGGGTATCCCATTCATCAGAACTATTTACAAATTCTGAAAGGGAAGGAGGAGTAACGGGACTCGGTATATCAGGCGAGTCGAACGGTTCTGGTTCGATTGATGGATCTTTTACGGCTGTATTATTCACCCCTGGCAATAGTAAATTAGGGCGTTTCCTTCCCGTTTGATGTGGGTATCCACGAACGGAGTCTGACGTTGAGGATCCCGAGGGAATGGGGACGTCTTGCTCGTTCCTGTAATCGTCCGTAGCGGGATCCTCTCCAGGGGACGGAGTCAGTCGGCCAATCACTAGGCCTGCTGGTAAAAATTGACCGGTATCCTTTGAACCTATGCTTACTAGCGGTATGCTAATTTGTCTGGTAGGATTTGTAACTGTTAATTTTGGGAACTCGCAATGGTACCACGTTTGTATGCCACTTGAGGGTTGAAAGTCCCAGTAATATATATCCTGCCGAGGGATGTCAATTTTCATTATACATTCGGTATGATAACTTAGTTGAACACTATATGGTAATGCGATATCATAGATCGGCAGACCGTCTACCGCCTGATTGGCTACCACGGTCAAGTGTTTCTGTTTGGGATCGTCCAATGCAGAACACGAAGATTTCTTAGTTATTTGCAGTTGCCCTAAAGAGTTAGTTACCTTAACTGATTCAGGCTGTTCTTTAGTTCGCGATGTATAAAGATTATTAGTAATTTCCTTGGAGGAAGATGGTCGTGAAGACCCTTTCTTTGCAGGCAAATTTTGAGGAGTAACTTGTGTCACTCCCGGGTGTGTGTCACTCCCGGGCTATCTATCAGCGCAGAGCCCCAATTGGGCCCTATCCTGACCGATACGCTACACAAACTTCCGCCACCCCGTCCTATCCCATAGTTGTTAAAAATCCGATTCCTATAGGGTAGAAGAGAGGGCTTTGCCGGTTCGGCACCGACATAATCTTCCGGGCAATGGGACACAGGAATGTAATAGGGTTCGTTGGCGCGCTTCAGTGCTGGCCAATCTATTCTTTCGTTGCACCACAGTATTTCTGGGTGTTTTCTCGGATATGTCATGCGGTTTGCAGTTTCCAGTTTCCTAAGATAATCCATACATTCATCTAAATCGTTCATGTCGTCAACACCAAGTATTAGTTTCTCCAAAAGCTCGGGCCGCAAACCTGCTCTGATCTTATGCATCAATTCAGTCTTTTCTAGTTGTCCACGAAGAAATTTGAGATCTTTCATTAGTTTAAAAATGAAGGCCAAACTATACTCGCCTGAGCTCTGCTTTCTATTTTCTAAATCATACTCAAGATTAACACGATAATGGATGGATGGGAAAGCTGAGATTATTTTACTTTTTAATTCTGGATAGGTAAGCGTAGGCTGGGTTGCAATTTGCAGAAAATACCACGCACTGGCTGAGCCTGTTAAAGTAAGAGGAAAGAAATCTGCCATCTCCTGTGATGTCCAATCATATATACGTGCCGTGAGTTCGTAGGATGATAGAAAATTTTCTACAGCCTCGTATCTACCTCATGAAAACAACGGGATTTTCACATCTGGGTAAATACAATATGCTTGAGATCCAGTATCCGCCTCAGCGGTATGTGGACCGCCTTCAGGTGATGGAGTTGGCGTATTTTTCTTTAAGTATAAATCTGAGATCTTAGGCTTTTCTAAAGTAGGCTGCGACGAAGGTTCTGAAACCGGACTAGTTTTAAATTCTCTTTCAGATGTTATGTTAATGTTATCTTTGTGTTTTGAACTGGTATCTTGAGTTGAACCTGACCTTTGACTGTTAAATGTTTGCTTTGAATCACTCTCATACGGGGAGAATTCACTTGTTCTATCCTCTGATTTGTTTGTGGGGGGTTCAATTTCTGCCGAAAGCGTCGCAGAATTTAATCTACTTTCAACCCTACTTGGTGATGGTGATTTCGAACTTTGTTCTGGTCTAACCGCTGTATTTTCCAACTTGTTGGTGCCACTATCTGTGGGCGAGCCTACACTACTAGGTGGAGAGACAAACGTTATTTTCGGGGGATCATACCGCCCTGTTTCCTGATACTTCCTCATTTTCTTAGTAGCAGGTGAATCGCTAATACTGTGTTCCGAACTGACAAAAGGTGCATAGAATAAACTACTACTGGGTCTGACACTATTTTTGGACTGATGTGTACTTGGCGAAAAAGAAGGGGGTGAATAAGATTTTGGTTTTTCAATCTCCTTTAAACATACAATTGATTGCGCGTATTCGGCGTACTCAAATATTTTTCCAACGTTCTCTAAGACTCTTGATTCCGACCATGATTCGTTATGGTTTGAATCCTTTTCTTCCTCTTCCTGCTTGGGCGACTGAGCGATAGAAAGATCCTCATTTTCCTTATCTTCGGCGACTGAAGATTTTGTTTTACTGTCAAAGGTGTTGTCATCCTCTCCTTCACTACTCTTAATGAGCATCAGATCCCTGGCTGTTCTCTGGGGCGTTGATGCTATCAGGGGGTCCCAATTTGAATATGTGAGGTCGTCTCCTGGGTTCCACGGAGGTAGGGAGGTGCCTTCATTACTGAACGAGGTAGTAGTTAACTCTGGGCTTCTTCTATGGGAATGCTCCTTTTCTTCCTCGGAGAGGGATTCTTCCTCAGGTCGTAGCCTATTCAGTTCGTATTCTAACCAAGATTCCCGTAGAATATCGTCGTATCCGGATTCCGAAGTACTAACGTTTCCATCCGACCATCTAACCTGTTTAACTACATCGAGCAGATTGTCTATACTATCTAGGTGCGCCAGTTTTTCTTCCAAAGTCAGAACAGGGTCAAACATGACGGGGTTGGTTTGTGTAGCAATGCTACATAACACTTTGAGATCTGGATTTGTCTCAATTCTGCCCATTTTTGGAAACCTAAAGTCCGTTTGAACGCTAGCGTCCGTTCGTTGCACGGACGAGTCTGTTTGAATCTCACTACTAACGTCGCCATTTGACCATCTAACGCTCTTAACGGAACTAAGTAAATTATCAATTTCACCTAGCTGCTCTAATTTTTGTTCCAATGGGATGTTTTTGTCAAACATAATAGGATGCGTTTGCGAAGCAACGGACAGTAGAACCTTAAGATCCGGATCCGTTTCAATGCGGATCATCTTAGGGAACCTATAGTCTGTCTGTATACTAACATCTCTTTTTGGTAAGGCTTCAGTTTGTATATCTACGTCAAATTTTCCTAACACTAAGTCTGTAGGGCGTAAGCCCTCTATAACAGTTGAAGGATCGGTTTGAAAAACAAGACCTATTTTCTCATCACCCACGTCTGGACGACGCAATACTGTACTTGTATTTTCTTATTTCTCATTTGCTTAACCCAGGGTCGAACTAAGGTCCCTACCACTGGTGAGAATCCTGTCTCTAATGATTTTCTAACTTGGTCTACAATTTCATCATCCCTACTCTGACTCAAAGAAATCGAGTCACTTATCTTAGTCTCTTTTTCATTTTCCACGTCAATACTCGCATAAATAGGTTCTTTATTCATATCCGCGTCTAAAGGTTCACAACTAGTATTAGCATATACGGGTTCCAGCCCAGACTGTTCGGGGACAGACTGTTCAGAAATCTCTGACGGTTCATACTTAATTGGGAAATAAATTACTTCTATGCCCTCAGGCCCGTGTGAAGAAATTTGTTCCTTGTCGCTATTAGTGCTCGACTCAACTAAGATTGACTTATTTTCTAGAGCCTCTATTTCTGTTTCACTTCCCTGAAGTAAGTTCGATTCGGTATTGGGAACGACACCTGAAATAGATTCTAATTCAATAGTCCCGCGAGGGTCTATTTGACCTGCAATGATTAATTCTGCTCTTGTTAACTCTTCTGCTAAGTTTAATTCGTTTGCTAAAGTCTTCGGATCGACTCCCGGTGGGGTCTCATTCATTTCCGTCTCAGTAAACAAAGTTCTAGGAAAAGGTTGCGGTTTCTCACATGTTCCTGTGTTGACCGTCGCAGGGATTGGTTCAGTCCCTACCGGACTGGATGTTGCCAGTGGCGTCATTACGCAGCCAGAAGAAGGCGGTTCCTCTATCTTAATACTAGGAGGGTCAAGATATAGAGTTCTATCGGCACTAACATTCAGATCTCCTGAAGTATTTATTTGCCCCGGATTAAATGGAGGGGGAGGATATTCAGGAGGACCATATCCTGGCGATTTCATTTTGTGGCAATTTGTACAAAAGACATTTAGCCATGTATCTATAATATAATTATGCTTTCCATCATGAGCTGGTGAATTAGGACAATGTGATTTGCCTATGTCCCGCAATTTTGTTTTTAGTGTCTGCGAAAAACTCATGTTTGTTTACAATTTTCAGTTCAGCGAGTACTCGTCCGTGACAATGCCCTTATTAAACTACTTCTTATTTTAGCAATGACAGGAAGAAGACAAAAATGTTGTGGTTCATTGCGTTATTTCCTTCAATCGTACGGAAATAAAAAATATAATTCTAGATTGAAATTATCATAATAGACATACTTCCTTCTTCCTGTATATTTTTATTCCTTTAAAAAATGTAGAATTTACGCAGTATATTGATATTCCTGTTATTTTTAAAACCAAATTTAATGCTGTTTTATTTTATCTTCTTTTACTTTTTATCAAATTTTAATGTCTGATAAGTATCTCAAATTACGCCGATATTAATTCGCTAAAAGGCTAGTAGGCTGAACACTGTCACGGAACGCACTCCACTAAACAGGGGATTACATGCTACTAAGTACGTTCACTATTCGCAAAAAAGAAAAAGTTTCTCCGCTATATTTTTTTAACTAGCGCAACAACACTGTCTATTTCTATAGTTTCCGAAGCACAACTTATAATATTAGCACTAAGTAATTTACGAAAAGAAAGATAAACTACATTTCCTGCGATAACATAACCAAGCAAGCCAAGGTAAATGTAAGGACTATACAAACCAAAAATATTGTACCCAAGGCACCTCCACCAAAATCTGTTACATTTATTGTTAGTAAGTTGGTGTGTGAGTTTGGTTTGGGGGCTCCACCACCTGTGCAACATACGCACAGGACAGGTTCGATGGAATGAACCTATACTTCACTCTCTCGTATTCTTCCTCCTAGCTGACGGATTCTGTATTAATCCGCGATTAACCTCGAACTGAGCGTTCTCTTCGGCCGCTAGTCTGGAATCAAGTAACTGGTACCTTAATGAAAGAGAAGTAGCATCGAAGTTCGTAACTCAGAGGCTTAACTTTAAGACTGTACCTGAATCGCCCAGTACAAATGTGAGAATTCTTGGCTTGTACCTAAATCATTAAATGAGTCCAATAAATAAATAAATAAGAATTCCATAATAAAGTATTTATTACGAAAGAAATCAAAAAGAGGAGAAGTACAATCGAGTTACATAAAGCGTGACCAGACTATTTATAGTTCAACTGACATTACTCCATCTTACATATATGTTACTAGCCTACAGACTGCTCCTCAGTTCGCGAAACTTCCACATATTGTAAAAATGTGAAGAGAAGAAAAAAAAAAGAAAAGAGATTTAAGAAATACCAGGACTCGAGCAGCAAGTAAGGTGTTAATACTCGCGTAACCCTTTAGCTTTTCTTGGCATGTTATCGCTTCTTAAGAAATTTCAAGTTAAATCATATTGATGGCGAACTTAGAAATAATTTCTAGGTTCGGCAGCATACCTGAGTCTGAAGTAGTAGCGCAACTGCTGCAAATTTGAGACGAGATCAGCGCAGGTTGAGTGCCGGCCCAAAACAGGATATCGGCAAGGTCGAACTCACCTCTTTTATACTCTCGGGGCGGTGGCTATTGCATCAGATTTCACCGTGTTTCATCCGATTGCACCACTTCCCGTATTTCACCTTATTGCACCATATTGCACCACATGTGGGCGGATAGTCAAGGCCAATCTAGCTTCTTTCTATTGTCTTTACGACCTCTATCTCACCTTGAAGGAGTGTGTGGGCCGATAGCCAAGGTCAATCCAGCACCTTTCGAGGAGCGCGTGGTCAGGAGTCGACACGTGGCAGGAAGCAGAGTACAACTAACATTGCCGTTGCCCTAGCGGCCAACTATGGTACTAACCCATGCTAGGCTATACACCTCGCGGCGAAACTATATTTCTGTTGAGATTTATTATTTTACTATCTATATATTTAGGGTTTCCTTGTTCTTTCTTTACAACTGGATTTCGTTCTGCCATCATGAATGGCACAATACCTTTTTGCTTTGTCTTTTATATTTCTGTTCGCTGCTCTGCGGTCTTACAGCCAACAGGGGCCAGGAACACAGCTTAGCCAGGCAGAGTTTTAAATAAATCATTCCCGGAAGAATATTTTTCTCCCCTGTCTCCTGTCACTATGTCACCGCCACTAGCTCCCACTCCAAACCACAGAATCGAAACCCGGCCATCAGGGTTATCGGCGACTTTAGATGGTAACAATATATATATATACAGACTGTCCCATAATTAGTGTTTAAACTTTAATTTCATAATACTCAGAACCCGTAAAAGCTAGAACTGTGAAATTTGCAGACAATTTAGAGGAAAGTCAGAAGATTTGTTTGGGAGCAAAATGATATCACGTGTGTTATTGTTTAGGGAGTTACAGGATCAAAGGTCAAAATGCGACTTTTTCCTTATGGGATTTCAATGTTAAATAGTAGTCTCACATGCCATTTTTTTTGAGTGTCCATCTCCGGTAACAAAGATTGGTATATCGACATAAATTCTGATCCGAAAAAATGTGATAACGAGAAATGTGGGCAATCGTGACCCGGTGACCTCGAGCAGGTCATCAGTGACTTTCGAAGAAAAAGCTCGTTTTCAACAGCTTATTGTACACGACTAATTCACGAGTGTGTATGGGTATAGGGAAAATGTTATCGTAAGAGCTCAAATGTCACGCAGTTAAAATTTGATGTTTGATGTGTTACCAACTATGAAACTGCGATGTTTGAAAAATGATTTGAGCTACCATGGAACACATGCATAAAGGTTCTTCGAATTGGTGTGTATGGGCATAGCAAAAAGGTCAACAATGTCATAAAAGGTCAAAGTTAACGCAGTTAAAATGTCATGTTTGAATGTTAACAAGTATTAAAGTGAGATGTTCGAAATAAGGATTTGAGTTGCTACTGTACACATGCAGAAAGGATCTTCCAATTGGTGTGTGTGTGAGGCCAAGAATATCGTAAAAGGTCAAAGATCACGCAGGTAAAATTTCATGTTTGATGTGTTAGCAAGTATGAAACTGTGACTTTTTAAATACGGATTTGAGCTTCCATAGAACACATGTAGAAGGGTTCTTCCAAAGGATGTACATGACTATAATGAAAAGGTCAATATTGCCATAAGGTGAACAAACCTCATTTTGTAATTCAGATCCTGCAGGCAATGGCAGGTATGTTTCGGTGTTTTTTAAAACAATGAAAAAAATATAGTATGAGTCCCACCTTTGTTAATTACTTACTAGATGGTTTTCCAAATTTCCATTCGAAATGTTTTTTCCCTTATTGAAACATATTAATAGCTATTTACCTCGCAGAAATAATTGAAATATTGTCTTACCTGTACAACAAACACTGACGTCCTCGTAGACTTAAATCTTTTTAGTACTTTGCAATTTATTCCACGTAATCTTCGTGATGTGCTAAACTTAAGTTTACTCTGTGTATAAGTCTTTGTGAAGATTTTCTCAAGATTGTCTGGAGTTATCTATTCAACGGCACGCTGTATCGATTGCCGAAGTTCTTCAAGTGTTTCTGAAAGAGTTTTGTAAACACCTTGTTTAAGAAAGAACCACAGAAAGAAGTCTCATGGGGTTAGGTCAGGATTTCTAGATCAGAAACTATACTTATTAAACGGTTTTCAAAGCTTCCTCTTGAAATTTGTAATGTTGCTCTAGTATGATGTGCTGGAGCATCATCCTGGTGAGTTGAAACCACATATCATTGTGTGGATCAAGATTTAAGCGATCAAGTTCAGAGAAAAGAAATTCTCGCAATATAATCTGGTATTACCTGACCAGGATATTAGTGCGGTTTTTCGTGGAGGGCGCTAGTGTAGTGTTTACATCAGTTTCTAGGTAAGCGCGGTGGGACAGGGGAACGGAGAGCGTCACTCTGCAGTGTATCCAACGATTTTCAAAAGTTGCAGTTTACATATTATAAGTAGCCTAATCTGTTTCGCTTAATAAAGAACTCCATAAATTATATAGTTGTTATTGAATGCAGTAATGGTTATTCCTGCAGTAATGCAGATGTATTGTGGATAATGACATATGCATGGAAATTAACAATTTAAGAACAAGATAGCATACAAGTGAGTTTCTACCGTCTATTAAGCAGATTATATAAAAAAAATGATTACGTTTTATTTGATTTCATTATAAAACAGTAGAAACCTGTAAAACTCAGTAATAAGATGTAATGACTAATATATTAATTATGGGTTGGTAGCTTAGATACTTGCGCAATATCTTGCAACTGTAAGTTTAAATCAAGTTAAGGCTCGCGATGCTTGTATTTGTTTTAATGTAGGTCTATCGATTGACAACTAAATTATTTTCTTGAGTTGTAGCCAAGAAAGAATTCCGATACGTTTCCACTCGAGAACTGTGGAAGTTCTCTCCGTTGGTCTATTGGCTAGCACATGTGTCTTTGTTGTACGTGGTTGTGTGAGAGCCCAACAATTAATTTTACAATCTTTCACTTTCATTAATCATCTGTCTCCTCTAGCATAAAGAGCATAATCATGGGACGTTAAACTAAAGAAATTTCATTTCATTGTTTCGATTAATGTGAACCCTTTGGGGGGAAAAGGAAGTGAAGAAGAAATTTTCCTTAATTTTTTAAAAGGGCTACGGGATTGGATAGCTTGTCTTTCGGGATTGCCTTGTAAAACCTGATTACAATGTATCTTTCTTTTAGGATTATAATCGTAATCCAGCCTTTTGGTAAATGTGAAATAAAAGTATCGATAAAACATCAGCGTATGGGTAATGTAAGCATAAATATCATTGGTTCAATACACAATAAATTCAAAACTTTTATTTATGAGTATAGAAATTCCCTTTGAACTCCCTCTGAATTTGAGCTCCTCCGTAGCTAAGCGGTTAGCGTACGCGCCGTTGGCGCGGGAGACCCGGGTTCGATTCCCGGCGGGAGCTCATGTGCTTCGGATTCCACGTTAATCAGTAGGTCCACGTCTCATATAGCCTCGCTGCTGAACGGGACGTAAAACTCAAAATCAATCAATCAATCAAAACTCCCTCTGAATTTCTTTCAGACCCTAGGTCTCTTGTGACAAAGAATTAATTATATTATCTGTTTTCATACACAATATAATTTTGAAACTTGGGAGCCTAGTGTTGTCTTTGTGTCTGTAATACGTAATCATTTGTCGATTGACTTCAGAAGACTGAGTTTAGCCCGTGAGCATAAGTTGCATATAGTTCAAACATATTAGATGTACGGTCTTGTTTAACAAATTCTGTGTGCACATATGAAATTCAAAGACAAAGGTAATCAATCGTCTTTAAACAGCTGTATTTTTACTTCAAGGTAAGTACTAAAATGTGCTACGTAGATTTCCGGCCAATTGTTTCATCGCCGGTATCTTTGAGCAATGAGATAGCAGTGGAAGACAAACTTCGTTCTTCTAACTTGATATTTTGAAAAACTTACGCAAGCGGTTTTGTTTCTTAAATACTGTTGAGGCATGTCATTGATTTTATTCAAAAAGATATTATTTTGGTAAAGGAAAGTATATTTAATAAAATTAAATGTTAAGAAACTAAGTGTTATCACGTAACGTAAACACGTGTGTGTGTTTATGTGTTGACATCAATGTTGTGTGTATGTAATGAATGTTCTACGGCTAGACGCTTGCTCGTCAATTTGTAAGATATTGTAAGTTGTATTTGTAATGTTTTGAATTGTCATCAGATTGTCACATTGTAACATTGACTGTGATATAATCGTTGAGTTCGCAGAAATTTGTAAGTCTGAGAATTTGATCACGATGTAATTCGGGTGAAACCAACGTGTTACCAATAGCTGAGATATACAGAAAGTCGACGAGAATGAATTCCAAGATGTCTGGAATCTTCGTATAAAACCTTATAGTTTTTAGAGATTAGGATCAGTCTCATCAGTCTCGAGGAGCAGTCTTTGAGGATCAGTCTTCGAGCATTTGTCTCTGAGTTGAGTCTAAGAGATCAGTATACGTCGAGCAGTAACATAGTTACTCATGTCACAGTAGTCACTTCTCTGTGATTCTACGTTCAGTATTAGATCAGGAGATTTAATAGTTTAGCAGACCATTCTAGTAGATAATGGTACACAATAGTCAACCATTCTAGACTATTGGCAGCAATATAGAGATCGTCCAGAACATCGATAGCAGTTCCAGTCATCAGCTGTATAAAGGTACGTGTATCTCAGCTATGTTTGAGTTCATCGTGGTTAACTTCCTAGCTGCTTAAAGATATGTGATCTTGCGATTATATTCAGTCGACGATTAATCACAATAATACACAAGCTTAATGAAAATACAAAGTTTTAGTTCAAAGTCATTTAATGTGGTTTCTTTCCGTCATCCTGTACCTACTCATTCTAGATGGTGAGTAGCAGCGATCTTCGACCGTCATTTTACATTTCATCCCCATGCTATATAGGCACGACGGTGGAAGGTTGTTATGGCGGAGATGCTGGTTTTGTAGCGGTCCTAGTGTAGCTCTCACCAGTTTTATGGTGAGGTTCGATTCCCGAAAAGTACTAGGAGTAACTCTCACCATTGTTATGGTAGAGACGCTGGTTTTTGTAGCAATTCCAGACCAGTTTTATGGTGGAGATATTTTGGTTCGATTCCCGAACAGTGCTAAAAGTAGGTCGCACCAGTTTTATGGTAAAATCAGCTATTATAATCGTTCACCACTCAAAGATGAAAGTTGGTTCGGATCTCAAATGACTAAAGGTAATTGACTTAAGTAGAATAAGTAATACGTTAACCCGCACCACCCACCCGCATTAATTGTTAGGTAGTACTTAAGAAGTAGTAGTAAATAATCAATATGTTATCGCTATTGAATAACCATAGGGAACATTACCCTGTGCTACAGGATAATGGAACTCCCGCAACAATGTTCTCATCATCAAAATTTTATAAATTGGACTTAGGGGTGTTGAGAAGTTTCACTGAGTATGGTCCAACATACGGTGAAAATAAAGAGGAAATATTTAAAGACAATGTTCAAACTTGGAAAAGGCAGCGTTGGGTTATGGTTCAATTTAAACAAAATAATTTTAATTTAAACGATCTTATTGACCTAGGATTTAGACGACACTTTTTGGCTACAGTGTCAAGAGTAGTTGAGACTTCTCTAAGTTTGAGAAATGCAACATTTTTTGCACTCACGTTTACAGATCCGAATTATGAAATTTGTGCTATATTTAGGGAGTGCGTTGACCAACTGAGAGTTGACAGTTGGCTCGAGAGGTTTAGATACAATTTTGAGTGTTCGACAGCCATTCAAATCGCGGATTTGGTCGAAACATTTAAGTGTTACGAGAAAAAGTCAAAGATCATTGTAGCTAACGAAAGTATGTTCCTAGACCTAGCAGCATTTGCTGGTTTATTTGTAGAAAGAAATAAATTCCTATTTTGCTAGTGAACAACATGGTGTAGGTTAAATGATTGTAGGTTAAGACTAGGTTAAAGATATTATATTCTATATTATAGTAGGTTAATTATTAGTATGTATTAAGTTGAAGATAGTGTTAAGTTTTGTAAATATAAGATATCAGGTTACGGGATTAATTATTTGAAGAATATATTATTGAGTAGGAATAAGTGATTATATTTTAGTAGTACTAGGAGTATGGATAGATAATTTAAATATAGACATAGAGTTATAGGAAAAAGAAAAAGAATAAATAATAATAAAAAAAAAAGTTAAATATATTGTTTAGACGACATGATTTGAGAACTAGAAGAAGAGAAATAAATATAGAATATAGAGAGATATATTGAATATGTTAGATCAGATTAGATTATTCTAGATTACAAGTATGAGACATTAATAGATACAAGGATAAGACTAATGATTACTTGAATAGACGAATGTTTACTCGATTAATGACTAATAAGAATATACTGATATATGAGAAATATAAGAATATTATGAAAGATAATAGAGATAATGAAGAATATATAGATATATAATTATAGTAGCTACAAGAAATGTAGAAGTATAGAAATATTATATAATGAGTCAGAGATACTCAGAAGTAAGAATAAATATAGGGTAAGAAAAGACAGTGAGAAAACTGGTCGAAAGATTATCCCTAAAAGTAGGAACAATATTAGATGTGGTTAAAGTTAAAAGTCTATTCGTAAAGAAGACAAGGATTACCATATCGAAGATGGGCCATTTGGCATTATTATTGTTATTATAAGACTAAGAAGAAAATAGTTAATGATTTATGAGATATGTTACTTAAGAATAATTTACTGGATTAAGACATTTATATTAATACAGATGTAGACGTATAAAACTTCCAATGATTTTGACGAAATCCTAGATTTTGTTTTGAATGGTTATCAACCGCGAAATTTGGGTAAAAACACGGTTTTGACATTTGAAATTTCATGGTTATGAATTAAATTAAAATTCTATTACATATTGCATTCATTGCAAGTATATTGAATTTTTTTTTTTGAACATTGTTGATTTAGAGTTCATTTTAATTAAATTACCAGGTTAATTAAAAGCGAGGACTAAATCTGGTCAAGAGTTTTCACGATTCGCGACAATTGTATATACGCTATTTTATTTAGGTAGGGACTAAAAAATTACTGTAGACAAAATGGGTCTATCGATGCAACTGCCAGTCAGGCGGCAGTTTAACAACAAAAGCCTCACCTAGGAGTCTGAGGAAATGCGGACTTCTCACTAGAAATTTAATCGTTAGACAGGTTTTGAATACAGTAAATAGAATAGGTTAGTAGAATTATATATATATTCCTATATACTCGTGTTTATTTTATATGTAAATAATTAATAGTATAAGTAAGGTAATGAATAATAGTTATAGTATATATAAGTAAGTAATAATAGTATATAACATAGAGTTTACATTTGTAGATATGGAGAAGAATGGAGTTTATTTAAAAAAAAAATATCTAAGTTGCAATAAAACCTGAAAAGGAATATCGAATTAACATTTAAAACAATTGGTAATATGTAGACATACTTACCTACAGCATGAGGTAGTTGTGAGTTGAAAGCTTTTGGTTGTCATCCTAGATAAAACTAGGAGTGGTCTAGTAGAGTCGGTGAAAACGATTAAATCGTTGAAAAGGAAAAATAAAATGGTTACGTAGAGCTAGTACGACAAAACTCTTTGTTTTTGGTAGAAAAGAAGCAATAGAAAATAAGCATAGATAATAGATCATCATAGACAAGCATAGATAAAAGGATGTAAATAGATAATAGCTAAGTTAAATAACATCAGAATATTAGTGAAATCAGTAGCTTCAAGCTATAGAAAACAAAAGCGAAAAGAAGAAAAATGGAAAAGTTGTCTATTAGTAAAGCTAGATAAATAGACAAATCATAGATAAAGTAGATACTAGTGTTATAAACTAGTTCAAGTAAGCTTACAAATCTACAATAATAAGTCGTTAAAAGTACGGGAAAAGTACGGAAAAGTATGAAAAAGTCGTTGAAAAGAAGTAAATAGTTTTAATAGAAAAGTAGGAAAATCGTAGATAAGACACGAGAAATAGTCGCAAATAGAATACAATCATAATGCATCATATCAATAATCAACGTTAAGTTGTATGAGAACACATTATTTTTATCAAAATTCATTTTCTAAATTCACGTTTTTTTTTAAAAATGAGAGAGGAATTATTGATTCATTATTATTATCAAATGATCAATTGGTATATAGATTATTTGTATTATAATAAGTTATTGTATTTAGTTCATGAGTATCTTTGATATTCATGAGAGTACTGTACTCCGTTGAGTAGTTTTCTGTTTACTACTTACGAGACAATTGCATCCTGGCGAGGCTCTGAGCGCTCAAGCAGCAGAGAGCGGTTGCTAAGGGGCGTGGTTTACGAGAAGATGGCCGCCAGCGTAGCAACAAGTCACACCCACGGGAGACTAGCTACTTGTATTCACAATGATTTTGATGCTTTATGAATGAATTCTAAGGACAGAGAGTGTTGGAATGTTAAAATAAGATAGATTAAACATCAATAAAGATAATTGTACCTACAAACAACGTTAAAACTAGTAATAAAGTGTATTTAAGAGCTGAAATATGCACGAAAATGTAGGATTTTCCGACTTTGAAAAAAAAAAAAAGACAATAACAGCGTCAAACGAATGAAAATGTAACAAGGATAGCAGTTTTGTATCCGAATAGGTTACATAGTGATTAGAACACTATTCATTATTTAGAATATGCATCGATTATGCATTTTAGAGAAAATAATGAACGATTAATGAACATTAACATTAGGCCTATGCTGAAATTATGAATATATTGTTCAGAAGAGAGTCATAGACCGCGGTATAGTTATATAAGTTTTTAAGAAAATAAAAACACGATTTCACACTTAGTTATATATTTACAGGTATTATGGAAAAGAAGTTTACCGTAATGGCTATTGCTTTAACATCGTTAATAACTTTAGTACTAGCAACGTCTATAATTATCATTTATTTAATTATTAAATTACGTAGATTTAGTAGAAAGAAAAAACAGGAAGGAAGAGTAGAGAATAAAAAAGTATATGACGATATTAGTAACGTAGAAAACTGCGGATTATTTCCAATCTATGCAGAAATTAATAAAAACCACACTAAAAAGCACACTATTTGCACAAAACACAAAGCAGATCACTATCTTGAGCAGAAAAATTAACCACAAGGTAACTTAAACATTGTTGGTATGCACTGCACCAAAACCAAAGAAGGATGTAACACAAATCACGAATTATCCGGTTTTGAAGCAGAAAAAACGTATCAACATTTAGTCACAAACTTGAAACACGAAAAACTATACATGCGTCCTTGCGACATTTTAGTCCTGTGAACATTTTGCCGAAATTTTCACGAACAATACGGAGCACGTATTCAAAGTTAACTTTATACATCGAAGCAACGCGGCAAACAGGATAAGACGTGGAAGTTTGTCCAAGTTCAGTGTCAAAACGTTTGCTGAATTAACATTTTGCGGAAGGAAGTGTATCAAGAGTTGCTAACTCTATAGATAGCAAACTTACCATAAGTGAAGTGAATAATATTTTTAAATTTTGTTTTTGTGTTTCAAAATCATGCAGCGATAGGAGACGTTGTTTATTAGTGTATTAGTGGTTTACAACAACAAATCTAGTGTATAATGAAGTGCATTATTTTTATGGAAAGCATCAGTGATATGGTCACTGATATTAGTGGAAACTATGCAGAGTCAATAAACACTGAGTTGAACTTTGCGACTAACTTCAGTGGAAAGTTTTCAAGAACGAGAACGGAAAAGTATATATATGAGCAATTCCGAGCACAGGAAATGCAACACAACTTCAAGTAGTTATATATGTAACTCAATAGATGGCAGGAGCTCATACTTTGATGAGGACTCTTGAAAAGTATTTTTTTTTAAACGAAAACAATGATTGTAAATAAATAATGATTTGATGATTTCTTTTGAATGTGAAAAATGAATATAAAGATATATACAGGGTGATGGTTGAATATATATGATTATTTTATGTATATTCAGTCGACGATTAATCACAATAATACACCAGCTTAATGAAAATACAAAGTTTTAGTTCAAAGTCATTTAATGTGGTTTCTTTCCGTCATCCTGTACCTACTCATTCTAGATGGTGAGTAGCAGCGATCTTCGACCGTCATTTTACATTTCATCCCCATGCTATATAGGCACGACGGTGGAAGGTTGTTAATACATATCTATTCACTCTAATCAATTTCAAAAGTACCATTAACTTTATAATAACATAATGAATGTAAGAGTTACCCTGAAAATGTATTTTGTATTTCTTTTTTAATATGAAATTCATTTTTTCTGAATTTCACGAGCTATAAGAAATCAATTGTCAGGCTCCTCACTTTAAATTTTAATCGCTCCCCTACCGCCTCAATGTAACATTCGGTTTATTTCTTTTAAATATTTTTTTTTAAATATGGTAGAAATACTGGATTTTTAAATTACCAAACCATGCTAAATAATGACAGGTTAGATATCAGAGAAAGTTATCTTTATCTACCTTCTTAATTAGGGGCGGATCCAAATCTCCTTCGGAGGCGGTTAGATTATCAGTTTCTCTCTCACCAGTCTTTTGCTGCATATCCGAAAATGATCTCAATGCAAATTTGTTACTGAAGATACTGTCAATCGATCGATCACATGGTCCAAATTGGTAGCAATTTTGAAGACGCCTTATCTCAAACTACACAATAGAACTTGCTTTAAACAATGAAAGCGCAGTTGCCAAAGTATAACTTTGATTCACAAAGATGAACTTCGAGGTTTCGTTAACAGATGAATTAGGAATTCCTTACACTCTAATGCTACGAAGTTCTTAGTGTTTCTTTGTACAACACTGAGGTTAGTTTATTCGCAAGTTATTGTCATATTAATATGGAGGGTGTAAGTACTTTTTTTTTTTGCAGTCCCTTAAAATGTTCTGAAAATAACTTCCATAACTTTTGAAATTGTGTTTGTCTTAACTTGAACATATGCGTGAAGTGGTTTATCATGAACAGGGCAAAAACAACTGTGATAGATTAATTACAAGTGATCCGGTTAGAAACACTGTTGTTTGTATTTTAGTTCCAAAATCGGCCGCCCGCACTCGTTCGCTGGTGGACTAATATGTAAGTTGATTACGTTTCCTCCGAAGAAAAACGTCCCTATTACACCAGTTGCTGTTAGTCCCATCCACAGCATAATACCCGTTCAATTCTTTCCGCCGGTGAACTGAGTCCCAAGAACCGTTCATGTGACGAAGACAACGTTCCATTTTTTTTTAAAAAAAAGAGCTTCATCTGACATTATAATTTGAAATAAAAACATGGGATTTTCATTTAATTTGTATATCAACCAGTTACAAAATAAAATTCTGACACCGAAATCTTCATCATGTAATTTATGTTCAAGCTCCATACTGTACACCTTAACCTAAAGCACACGAAATATCCTACTCAGCGAACTTCTTTTAACGTTGGGTGAAACGCATATTGATTTTCTTGGTGAACTAAGCACAGAACAAACCATTTTGCATTTAGTGTCCCCGGTAGAGATCCTTTGAGGTGGTCCTTCCTTTTGTTGTCGGTGAGAAAGAGGTTTCTTGCTAAAATAGTTATTCCGAAACTGTTTGTAAAGATGAAGTATTTGAGTATTGCTTATTTTCACACCCCACCGTGCAAACGCCTTTCTCCGCGTTTTTGTAATCTACATCCCACTAAGAACTGTAAGCAAATCGGCACGTTGTTCCTTTGTTAGAGTATCCATTGTGACTTACACAATTACACACACACACTTCCAAACGCGTAGGCCTATGAGTATAGGGAAAATAAGAAATACAACAGTTTTTATTTTCTTACACTTTCACAAGACACAGAATATTCACAAACTCATTTAATTTTAAGCTCAATTCCACACTCTACTGCCACACTCTCTCTGTCCAACTAGATTATCATTCGAGTAATACCAAACCACCTTTGTGAGCGAAACAAACTGATTATTTGATGTGAGCCCAAAACATAAACAAATCGTGTTTATGGTTCAGTCAGAAAATTGTATAAATAAACGATAAGAGTGCGTCTCTTCCTACATATGGGAAAGTAATTTATTTCAAGTGGAATTATTTTTATTTTCTTCTGAATTTCCTGGGTAAGCATCAAAGCAATATTAAGGCTGAAATTTAGATTTTTCATGAGAATACGAGAAATCTTTGTTCTCCCCTCAAACTTCACTACACAGTGCATTGCTTGGAAACAGTTTATTTTCAATGCAAAATGATTTTTTATATGGATACAAAGAAATAACGAACAATCTGTAGTACAGTCTGTTCTCATGATTTTTTTGTGAACTCCTAAGTGATTTGCATTTACATGTGATATTTTCATTGGAAAATGCTACCAAAATAATATGTCTTTTAGAGTCAATTAGACGAAACAAAATCGTGCACCCACTATGCCCAAGAATGTCCTGCACACAATAGTGCACATTCTATAATGACTTCCTAAAATTAAGCATTCCTGTTACTTAAAAGAAAAGATTTCCGAGAGCCCAAATAAACATTTTTAATTTTATATGCCATACCAACTAAATTAGTTCTCAAACATTGCCGTCCCATACTTACCAATATACGAACTATAAAATTCCTATTTCGTGGCCTTTGACCTTTTATGATATTGTTGACCATTAATTATGCATGTATTACATGGTCACCCTTCTGCACGTATTCTATGCAGGTCAAATCATTTTTCAAACCTCTCACTTTCATATTTTCTACCACATCAACTATGATGTTTTAACTACGTGATCTTTGACCTTTGATGACATTTTGACCTTTTTCGATGCCCATACACTTCCCTTGGAAGGACCTTTCTGCATGTGTTCCATGCGAGCTCGAATTATTCTTTCTATGTCACAGTTTCAAACTTGTTAGCACATCAAACATTACATTTTAACTGCGTGACCTTTGACCTTTAAGGACATTCTTGATATTTTTTTCTGTGCCCATACACATCCGTTGGAAGTACCTTCCTGTATGTATTCTATGGGACGTTAAATCGTTTTTCAAACGTGTCCGTTCCATATCTTCCAACACATGGAACGTAATAATTTTAACAACGTGACCTTTGAATTTATATGACATTGTTGACCTTTATCCTATCCCCATACACACCAATTGGAAGGACCTGTGTCCTGTGCAGCATGCATGTGTTCTGTGGTAGCTCAAATCATTCTTTTTAACGTCACAGTTTCATACCTGTTATCACATCAAACATTAGATTTTAATTGCGTGACCTTGACCTTCTATGACATTGTTGATCTTTTTGCTATACCCATACATACCAATTCGAAGTACTTTTATGCATGTGTTCCATGGTAGCTCAAATCACTTTTCAAACCTCACAGTTTCATAGTTCGTAACAAATCAACATCAAATTTTAACTGCATGATCTTTGACCTCTTATGATGACCTTTTCCCTATATCCATACACACTCGTTGGACGGATCTTTATGCATGTGTTCTATGGCACTTCAAAGCATTAGTTCCAATGTCAGAGTTTCTCATTGTTAACACATCAAGTATGACATTCTAACTACGTGACCTTTGACCTCTGATGATATTGCTGATCTCCTCGTTTGCTAAAAAGGATAGTCCATAGATCCTTTGTGCATGTTTTTTAACATTATCTTCAACTGAATTAGTCGTGTACAATAAGATTTTTAAAGGGAGAGTTTTCCTGAAGGGTCATAGATGACCTGCTCGAGGTCACCGGGTCACGATTGCCCACATTTCTCGTTATCTCATTATTTCGGATCAGAATTTATGTCGATATACCAACTTTTGTTATCGAAGATGGATATTCAAAAAAACGACATGTGAGACTACTATTTAACTTTGAAATCCAATAAGAAAAATAGCATTTTGACCTTTGACCCTGTAAATCCGTAAACAATAATACCCGTGATTTCGTTTTCCTCTCAAACAAATTTTCTGACCTTCCTCTAAATTGCCTGCAAATTACACAGGTCTAGCTTTTACGAGTTCTGAGTATTATGAAATTAAAGTTTACACACGAATTATGGGACAGTCTGTATATATATATATATATATATATATATATATATATATATATATAGAGAGAGAGAGAGAGAGAGAGAGAGATAGATAGATAGATAGATAGATAGAGAGAGAGAGAGAGAGAGAGAGAGAAAGGGAGATGTATATCCAAATATAAAATGGTCTTTTAATATTCCTGTTATTATACATAAAAATGTCATCAAAATGCTGTTGTTCAATTTCATATGTATATTGATATATTCATATGTATTGTGTTTGTTCCCACGTATGGTGTGACCCAACTTTATTCTGGAGGTCGTTCTAGGAGAGAACTTCCACTGACAGGAGTGATGTGACGAGGGAATACATTAATATTTAAAATATTAACAGGGGATAATCAAATAATTTACTTTTCAGTATGCAGTTTCCCTACTGAAGTCAAAGGGTGACTTCCTTCTGGAGAAGCCACTACCCCACTTAATACTTCGGTAGAGCATGAGAAAACAAAATAATCTAAAAACATCTCAGCGATTTGAAAATTATCTCAGGGATTTATATGTAACCCGCAGCTATGGTCACTGATGCTACTTATAAAGGGGTGTGCTTAAATTCAACAATTTTCAAGAGAGAAAAAATACTCAATTTAAAACGAACAGGTAGCAGCCTGTTTATTTCCCCTTTACACTCATAACTGAGGTATTTTGGTACTATGGGGCGATGCCTTCCTGAGCCCCAACCAGTAAGGTTGTCAGAATACTTGAGTTAAGTGATGGAATCTTTCCTTAACTCTCCATCCCGTAAGAAAACACATCTGAAAATTAACACTTTGGGTACTTACCAAGCAGGAAAAAGGAAACCCTCTGGCCAATAGTAGGTGGTACAATTTATTTTCTGAATAATGATCTCGGTTATTCCACATAAACACTTGATAAATGCATTTTCACTAACACACTAAAATGCTGGTTACTAAAATGGTGCACCACTGAACACACAATAACTTATATATATTCACACTTTGTAATAAAGATATTTAGATCTCGGTGATCTGATAAAACCAGATATATGTTTTATATATATATACGAATAGATTATTTAAAAGAAAAACTTCACCGATTACAAAATTTAGAAAAAGAATTCTATTTCCTCATTTCCTGATAGTTTATATGTCTCTTTCCGTCTTTCATATGAGGACAAGCAAAATACACAACATACACCAAATTATATTACGATGCACAGATTCATTTTTATAAGACGATAAGGTTCCACTTCCGCTAAGAGTCTCTGCACTCGATAGCGATATTGGACAGTTTATGTGACGATTAAACACACGGAATCCTAACAATTCATAATGAAGTTTTGTCCATGAAATCTAAACAAATCCTGGTCGTACTCAACGTCGACGACAATAGTGCTACAAATAGGCACTGGAGTGTTAGACAGCACAAAATAAATATTATCTTAATCTGTCTCTTTAAGAAAGTTGAGGAGAGCCCTGCCCATAGGCGCGGACAGGAAACTAGCTCCTTCGAGACATGTTTCTGAAAATTACAGATCTTAACTTATAAGGATCAAAAATGTAAGTGCTATGCACTGTGTAAGTGTCAAATTAAAGGCATTGCACTGTAATTTCTAAGTTATAAGTGGCCATTATAGCCTACAGTTTCTAACAAAAGACAACGATGCAATTTTCAATTAAAAATCTGGTGTGTGTGAGCACGGATAACGTGGCATCACAGTTTTAAAGTTTTATATAAGCACTCATGAGTTTTAGAGTGTTATGAGTCATGGAGTGTTAGACAGCACAAAATAAATATTATCTTAATCTGTCTCTTTAAGAAAGTTGAGGAGAGCCCTGCCCATAGGCGCGGACAGGAAACTAGCTCCTTCGAGACATGTTTCTGAAAATTACAAATCTTCACTTATAAGGATCAAAAATGTAAGTGCTATGCACTGTGCAAGTGTCAACTTAAATGCATTGCACTGTAATTTCTAAGTTATAAGTGGCCATTATAGCCTACAGTTTCTAACAAAATACAACGATGCAATTTTCAATTAAAAATCTGGTGTGTGTGTGAGCACGGATAACGTGGCATCACAGTTTTAAAGTTTTATATAAGCACTCATGATGATAATGTTGTAGAATAAAAAAAAATACTTTTGTACTATAAATGAACACACACACGAATCACGGTATAGACAGGTCAACGGAAGTCCCCGCAGCTCGGTGTGCTGACGCTTCCGGGTTTCAATCAAAACTAACTCTTTGTTTGTCTCTTTATCCCTGCAGAGTTCTGTTTCTTGCCGAAAAGAAAGAGACTCGCTCTTCTCGGAATTGTTGTTGGATTTTTTTGCCGGAGGCAAAATCCTGGGTGGTCTGTGCAGACACAAGGGCCAGGACCGGCTAAAACTGCACAGATATTCAAAACACACACTTGATAGGTGCTGCCCTCACTGCAACTAGCGGCAGTTCAGAAAGTTTTTGGACAAACAGTTGTCCATTGCAGCAACACAAGTAAACAAATACATATTTTGGTTAATACACACTATTTACAACATAGAAAAACATCATCAAACACACATAAAGATATGAAAGGTAAAACAGAATATAGTTACACATATTTTTACTGATGACACTCACTAATTATTGAATAGGGATTCATTTTTCCATGACATACCCATACTCTTCTGCTATTTCCGTCTGCTTCTTCTATAAGAAGGAGAGAGAAGGAAAATATGTTGATGCTAACAAATTTTGAAACAAATCAAAGATCTAAATGTCTTTGACGAAAGGAATCGCGTTTAAAAATCAAAATATGAATTATAACGTACTTTCCAAGAACTTGTGAGCGTAATACGATAGTATTAGTAAAATATATCTGAAAATAGTCAAAATAAAATACACAATTTCAAACAAGCAATGCATCTCATGGAAAATTAGAAAAAGGTCCGCCGGCTGACGATCAACCGACGCTTGCTACAGACGCTCAACGCCCAAGAGGTGAAACATTCTTTTGAAAGGTCTGAAAAGCACACGCATACAAATTCAAAAACCAGCATATCGATGCTAAAATTTTTATGATTTTTGAAACAAAGAATATAGTGCGTAGTGCGCTCAATGTTTCCAGCTAGAGTTTCTTTACATAGGAAGTTTCCTGCATGCTTCCTATACTATATTCTCTTCCTGTTCATGGTTACCCTAGACATTTCTTCTTACTCATAGTAGCAAACATTTTTATGCAGACATTCAGGACAGAACGCTGTCGCCAAAAAAATAGCTGTATTTGCTCTCTCTGCATCAAGAAATCCAAGTCTGCGTTATACGAAGTAACTGATATTATATATTTTCTTCCAATATCTTGTATGCAGAATATTCAAATACGATCTTACATATAGCTATTTACATACTACTTCCCGGTGTTGAGATGCATGTGATATATATATATATATATATATATATATATATATATATATAATCACATTAATACACCTAGAATGAATGCACATATACAAGAATAAAATATATATCAAAAGATTATTAATACTAAAGTATTTCGCTCTGTGTTAAATATTAAACAATATGTAAAATAAAGCTAATTAGAAAGCAATTAATTTATTCACAAAATTAACATATTGATATGTAAATGTGCACTCATCTGCATTATGATATGCAGATGAAGCAGAGGGCACTCGGCTTCACACAGTATGTTGATTGCATATTCGTGATAATTTGTGTCTAGTTCTCGAATAGTTGTAATAAATGCTCAATAAATTGCATTTAGATGGTATATTTTACATTATTTTCATCCACGTTCATATGGTGTCATGTGTGTATGTGATTGTGCGTGAGTGAATAATAAACTTAGTTTTTAAATGGCAGCATTGATATTGATTTAGGAAGATAGTATCTGTAATATATGTGTAATAATAATATGTTATACGTATTAGTGTATAACTGAGATCATGAAGGAATAACTAATTCAAAAATACTCAGAATCGGGTCGGTGAGAAAAGCCCAAATAAAAGGATGAGCCAGAATAACGACAGTCTTTTCAGATATCTCAAAACTTCTACTTGTGAAAGATATAACGTGACTTTATTTTTTTTTCTGTCTGACCGATGGTAATGTGTGGCTGATCACCGTTTCTTTGTATTCAGATACTATACAAGATATCAAAATAACAGATAAACTATTTAGTTAAACTTTCTCGTCACCCTAGCAGGGTCGTGGCAACTACCACTTACGTAGTTCCCTGGATACAGCTCAGAGTTGTATGAATAAACTTGTGCCAATTCCGGGTCACTTCAGAATCGATCTTCAAGTAATGGCACTTGAATATAAATTACCTTTCAATAACTATTTGAGTTCCTTCGACATATTTCCAAAACTAACCAGTAATCCCTTCTCCTTTAACTTCCTCTACCCTTCTTTCCTCCCTTCCTCCTTTTCTCTCCTACCTCCTTCTTTCTCACACTTTCCTTTCCTATTTCTAATGAAAACTGAAGTGGGGTCGCTATTTACACGGTCACTAAATTGCTTTGACGTTTCTCTTCGGAAGTCCGATATGAATTAATTAGTAAATCCTACAACAAACGTCTGAAGTTAGAATATTCTAAAAGTTCATTTATTTCAATTTTCCTATCTAAACCGATTTATCATAACATTATAGCGAAATTTTAAGATATTTCTATTTTAAAAGACTAGCGACATACCTTCCCCAATCACGGCGTCCTATTTCGTTATAGTTTACTTCATCACAAGTTGGGATACTGTGTATGTTTATTATATGTTTACATGATTACAAGTTTGGACGCAGATAGTGAAATCTGCTGGTCATCTCGTTCTCTATATTAAACAATGGCTTCTTAAATTAAGTCCGCTTTTCGTAGTTTAAAGAAAATAGATAGCTATTTACCTCAAACACAATTTCGCTATGGTCCTTAACGTTCTTGATGATTACATTGAAATTGTTACTAAGGATAAACTTTATATGAGTTCAAATACTAAAGACTATATTTTCTCTAGCAACTGTTTTTTAAACTTAATTTTTCTTTGTAATAGTCTCGACTTACGTTAACTATATCATTGATTCTTTTGACAATAACCAGCCGTATTTTCTTGTGTTAATTCACCATTCTTTTATTAATTACACTAGCTCTTCTTTAAATAACTGAATTAAATTTACCATATTTTTAAAGCACTCTTTCTTCGTAGCTATATTAAATTTTGTTGACATGAGGTGTTAACAGAAAACCCGGAAGCAAAAACACTTGTAATAACTAAATACACAGTAAAAGGAATAAACACATTAACAAACCCTGGAGAAGCTGATAGTAGAGTGGATAGTGTAATAAGAGAGTAATAATGCATACAGTTTATTCTCTTGAACTTTCTTTTGCTTTTCATTAATAGCTTCTGAAAAGTTAATATAGTGTCCTCGACTAACGCATTTGGAATCTCGTGCGGAATGTTATCTGGCATATTCATTTTTATTAAATGAATGTCTATGATATTACAATAAAAGCACAAACTAAACAAATCTAAAAAAACATATACTGTAATTGATTCCATTTCCTCTACCATTTTTTTTGTGTACATCGTATTCAAAATTCTTCTTACCAATCATAACAACATAACAAATCGTTTTCTCTGGAAAATCTCTTTCTAAATTAATAGTCAATTTCAAATTAGTTCTATCACTTACGGTTACTGATTTATGTTTGCTTGTGCTACTTACAAACACTGGTCTATTTTCTAAAAATTCTCTTGGATAGTAATACATCTCAGAGTTTCCAATGGTAGCTCTTTTGTGTATGGGTTATATTTCGTAAGATTTAAGATTTCTATGTCTTTCAAAATCCAAGTTCAAAGACTCTAGGGGATATGATTAATTTCAAGAATTACGAAAATGGATATTCTGGACGTTACAGTGATCGAACTTGCATAAGTCTTTTTATTGGTTAACATTATTAGTTTCAAAGAAGACATTAAGAAATTAGGCATATCAAATTCTATATATTTGCCTGTAACTGCCTTCTATAAATATCCATATATGTTGAAGGAAATAGGGAACTTACCCTCTTTTAACATGTTAGATCTTAGCAAGGCAGCATAGTTAGGTTCATAATTAACAACAGGTACCTCAACTTCATATTTGCAATATTAACTTTATCAGGATGTGGTTTATCATTCTCAAAGGTCTCATCTTACTTCTGCTATAGCCCGTGCTTAAAGGTTCTTTCTTTAAATTTCTTTTCATTGTGCAACATATTTATCATATGATTTATAACTCACGAAGGTATTCCTGAAAGCAAGCGAGAACTAAACAACATTTGGCCCAGTAAAATTTACTAAATTCGCCAGCGTAGCAACTTGCCGTGGAAGAGAAGAAAAGGCAATTTCCAAGTTAGTTGTGGGTACAGGACTATATAAACTCGATATAAGGATCACATCGTACGGATTATTATTATTTCGTATCGAACTTAGTACCAGCTAAGGAACATGGGCTTATTGTGGGGCCGCGGTGAGTCAGGGATAGAGCGTTCACTAATGGTGCTTGGGGTCCGGGTTCGATCCCAGCCCCCGCCAAGTGAACTGTGTGGTGGACAAGCACCGTGTGCGTGGGTTTTCTCGGGGTTCTCCCGTTTCCTCCCACTTTCTTCATTTAACCATTTCCTTCATCACTCATCATCACCGTCTCCTTTAGCCAAACCGGTATAAACGTGGGACGTAAAACTCAAGGATTATATTTCATTTACGTGGGCATATTCTCTCAATTGTCGAAATAACATAGAAACAGTGAAATGCAATTTGGTAAACATTATATTGCTAACTAAATTGTACATGAAGAATGCAAAACAAAATTCCTTTGAGTCATATCAAGTACAGCACATTCTAATTAATAACATGAAATCCTAAGTAAGTTTTCATAATATTGTTTTTTTAAACAATGCTTCCGCACAATTACAATGTTTGGTAACTGTGGTAAGTATTCATTGTTTTACTTAGTTATTATTTGTTAACTGCCCATTTATGTAGTATCTAGGGCGTGGTAAATACTTAGCAATAGTCATTTTTAGTATAATGAGTTTCATAAGAGTTCTAGGTTAGCTTACTTATTATTTTCTGTATACTAATATTTTTATTATTTTTCAGATGTCTCGTCTAAATTTAACGATTCTAAGCACCACCAGTCATTCCCTTTCATCATAGGTATATATTTTTCATTTTTATTTTCATCCTTATTTTTTTTATGATTTTATATATATAACCTGTTAAACGCGTTATACGGGTTAAACAAAAAAATCTAAAAACATTTCATACTGGACACGTAAGTTTGGCCCTGCATTGTACAATACGCATTGCGGTTGTCGTTCGTTTTTTGCTTTCAATGTGTCCTGTGAACCTTCCTTTTCCGTCAGCAGTAAGCCGTTCACCTCTGAGTCTCGTGCTGTAAAAGTGGTGCGGTAAAATGGGCGGCCTGACAGACTTCCAAAGAGGCATGATCGTTTGTGCCGGTCTTGTTGGAGATTCAGTGGCTACAGTGGCGAATGTTGTGAGAGTCTTGAAAGCCATTGTGTCCAATGTCACGAGGGCATACACAATTCATGGGCAAACGACGTCTGCAAAGGACAACAGTGGTCGAAATACAATCCTGTCAGATAGAGACCGGAGGGAATTAAAACGGATTTTAGCAACTGAAAAGAATACCACTCCAATGAAAATTACGTCTGAACTAACTTCCGGCCTACATAAACCTTTTTTTATCGAAAACAGTGGTACAGGAAGTTCATGAAAATGAAAATACATGGCAGGGCAGCTATCGCCAAACGCCTGGTCATAGTAGTAATGGGTAGAGGCGTATCCAGTGGGGCAAGGACCAGCAGGCGTGGGCTCATGAAAAGTGGAAACACGTAATGTGGTCCGATGAATCGACATTCCCATTGATTCCAACAACCGGTCGTGTTTACGTATGGAGAACACCGTCGCAGGGTCATGATATAGATTGTCTGCTCCCAATTGTAAAACATGGGGGGTTGTTCTGTTACAGTAAGGGCAGCGATATCGTGGTTATCTGCAGGTCCCGGCGACGAAAGCTCTGCACGGAATGATGAATACTAAGGCGTATGAGGCCATTTTGAGGGGCCAGGTTCTACCCATGGTCTAAGTATTGTTCCCTGATGGTGATGCCAAGTACCAACATAATTTGGCAACCTGTCACGCTTAAAAATGTTTGAAATTATGGTTTGAGGAGCATGACCCTGAGCTATCACACCTTCCCTTGGTCCCACAATAATCAGATCTGAACATCATTGAACCATTCTGGTCTGAGTTAGAAAGGCGTGTTTGTTCCCATTACTCTCCACCAGCACCGTTTAAGGAACTGAAGCATGTTTCGGATGACGTTGGTAGAAAATTTCACACTCAACGATTAAGGACCTCCATACGTCCATTCCACGCCGGGTACAAGCTGTTTTGGACAAAAAGGAGGCCTTACACCATACTAGGTAAGATTTCAAACTTTCGCATACGTTTTTGATTTTCTGTCCAACCCATGTAACTTATATATTATTTTTTAAAATTCATTAGAATTGCTATTCTTTTATAATAAATAAAATTACACATGTTGTATTAAATAACTAACTGAAAATTTTGAAGACATTGATGTGTTTAATTATGAACATTAAGATTTGATGTGGTTGAGCGGGCTTTTGTGGTTAAGAAATCCCCAAATCAATAACCTCCTTAACGACAATATTTTTTTTTATTGTTTCACCACTTAAACAAACCAAATATATCTTAGTATGTAATTAGTTTAGGATTGTAGCTTGTAAACAACTTGTTCAAAACAAATATCGCCTCTATTTATCAACTTTACAAAAGATAAATTAATTATTAAATATCTTTACTTATTTCTGATGATAACTCTTATTTGAAAGCAAGCATTGTTGTGTATCAATATTTTCTTCTTTTGCTTCAGCAAGTAGCATAAATTTTAACATTTCGCGCCAAATTTCAAATTTATTCTAATATATTTATATGGAAACTTGGCTCAGATTAAGAATAAAGTAGGTATTACGTAACTTCTCAAAAACATAAAAGAAATAAAGTTAGTTTAATAATTGCAACAAAAAATAAAAACCGATTGTAAGGACAAACACAGAGCAACAAACAAAACCAAAACTAAACAAAGTAAACTGTAGTGTTCCGCTGTCATAGCGGTGCACTACATCTGTCCCCGTCGTTAGAAAAGAAAATTTTATAGACATAAAATTTTCATCAAAATTGTACTTCTTTCGCATGAGTAGTAATCTCATCTACTGTTTTTTCTTCTGGCTGCGTTGTTACCATATTTATTTAATAATGGTTCGTTTTTATTTCTTGTGTACGTCTGAAGTGTTTATGTTTCTAAAGTTGTGTGTTGCAGCTGGCTTCTTGTACAAAGTGATTACTACAGCACAATCTCTGAAGAAATACATTACTCTATTTGGTCCAACATAAGAGGAAAAGAGATCTTAGACATTCACAAAGTTTTCCTTTGACAGCAAACACAAACTTTGAACAGTACTCGGAAACATAGTTACAATACTGTTCAATCTTTTTAGCAACATTCTAAAATTAAACATAATAAAAATAATATGCATTTGCTACTATCCTTCGCCATATCCATTTTCGGTGTATTATCTTTTCTACTCTTAGTATGTTTCATGTATGTTTCGAGTTCTAACAGTGTTTCCAACTGGATTTTTTCCTCTCGCCTTTTCAGCCTATTCCATTTATCTTTTTCTTTTCCGATTTGCCATCTAAGCGGTGTTTCCGTCATTGCTATTTCTCTACTTTCATGCTCAATTTTGAATCTATGTTTCCGGTTCCTTTTTCGAATTCTTCCATCAAATTTGTGGTAAATTTGAAATCCAAGCAATAAACTAATTTCGGCCATAGCACAACATATTGAAATTTTCTGAACATATCTCACTTTGAAATTTTCTATGAAACATATTCATTTTCTAGTAAAAAGATTCTACTTTGGTGTCGACTAAACAAACATATATGCCATTCTTCCTTTTCTTCTACAAAAACTACAACGATAGGATTGGATTGTCTTCCATTCATTCACATGAATATCTATAATTGTTTATTCCTCCTTCTAATTTTCATTCCTCGATGACAAATTATTATTAGTGTTAACTTCTTAAAAAAAGCTTCACACTCTTCTTAAGTGTCCTTGTGCTTTCTACCATTTCGCCAGTGTCCTCTGCCAATGATTTAATTGCTTCCAGATCAGAATCCTCCAATTTATATACTGTTCCTTCCATCTGATCCTCTCATTCCTGCAGTTTCTTTACATCTTTTTCAACAATTTTCACACGTTCGTTCATTAGATGTAATTTTTTCCTTCCAAACTACGTCTTCCATTGATATAGTTTTGTCTGCTTCTTTTGAACTCGTTTCGGCAGTTTTATTATATTAAAAATCCGTTCTATTGTCTTTCCAGTCATAAACAAGGCTGTCCCTCATGACAATCATTTCATCCGCATGATCATTTGGTTGTACAGAAATCACTTCATTCTCACTCATCTCTTGCTCTTTGTCTGTTTGTTCCCTTACGTTTGCAGTACTTCTGTTTCCATCTTCTTTCGCGCTATCTACAATTAGGTCCTTCTCACTTCTTTACTCATCCACTTCTTTATTTCTACATATTTCGCAAATCCATTTCACGGACTGTTCACTCAATAGTTCACATTCTTCTTCCGGTAAGTTAATACACTCCACGTGAAAAGAACCATTGCACGTATCACAAACGATACACATTTTAGTACCCATTGTTCGCCTTCGTGTCTTTTTACCGGACAAAACAACTTCTTCATCACAACATTACACGTTATTACAGTTGCATTCTTCCGCACAATTTTCCTTTCTTTTTTCTTAATGATTGAGGGAAATTTCAAACCCTTCCACTTGCCACTTAAGAAAATAAATATTTTTTAAACACCAAATGTATTTTGTCAATCAAAATATTCACATTTTCCTTTTTATTCCAACAATAATTTCATTTATATTGAAGTTATTGTCTCCATGTGATTCCTATATACACTACGTTTTCATGTATTCATATAAAGACGTTGCTGTACTATTACCAAAATTCTGTTACTTTTGTTTTGGTGCGTCAGATATTTGTCTTATATCATGATTTTCCTCTTCACCTAACTCCACAGTTGTCATGGATACCTTTATCCTGGCTGTTGCTCGAAATTTTGTTATGATATCCCTGCTTACGGGTTTCTGTATTACTTCTTTGCACACGAATTTGATAATAAAACAGTACAGCTCAACAACACATTTCTGAGAACACGTGAGAACTAAACAAAATATTTCCCAGTAAAATTACAGAACCCGCCACGGAAGAGAACAAAATGCAAGTTCGTTGTGGGCACAGGAGTTCACAAAGACGATACGAAAACTTCACATCGTAATGATTAATAAGATTTCGGCAACGAATTTAGCAAACGCTACGAAAATATAGGCTTCTTTTAATACCAGTTATAGAAATAACCTTGTAAACATTCAAATGCAATGTATGACTTATTCTAGCTCTGGATAATGCAAGATTCATTCTACCGAAATAATTTCAAATCACACTAAAAACAACAATCCAAACAGTAACGTTGAACATAGAATAAATTCTGCTTCATAATGCCCGCAGTGTCATGAGATACCATCCTTTGACGTATTACAACATTTCACAATAGGTTCAGGTAAGACATAGATTGGTTCATTTTAAGAAGATTTAGTGCGTAGCTAGCAGTAGTTACTTTTAGTAGCGTTTCTACATATGTTTTATTTATTAGGTTAGGTTTTGTATATTTACTTATTGATATATTGTATTTTTTACAATTATCCTTCGAGATAATTCAATTCAAAGCATCACCACCAAAGGTAAGTATCTTTTTCTCTTTCATTATTTCCATGCATTATCGTACATTTTAATTATTATACTATATGATTGCTATTCCTCTTATAACAAATTAAATTGCAATGTATAATTTTTCATTATATACTATATATCATTAACTTTCCATTAAAATTATTATTCGTTTACTCTATTACCAATACCATATTTTCCTTTCCAGAGATTAACTTGAGTTGATGCTGGCCTTAACATTTCATTCGTCAAAACATGTGATCCTATATCAACTTTACCTATGCAGTTATAGGAAAGCCCCATAACATTAATCTAAACAGATAGCTTGCATATAGTTACATTTTCAATAGCTGATATTTTAAACTCTTACTATAGTTCATATTCAATAAACTCTGATGGCTATTGCTTGCACACATTTTGTGTTCTTTATTAAATCGATTTTTAAAAATGGTTTTAAGTAAATGATGTGATGGTATAGTAACTAACTAACTGATGTAACTGATGATAGTAACTAACTAGAATTTTGAAGATATTGATGTGTAAAATTATGAGCATTATCATTTGTCGTGGATGAGCGGGCTTTTGGGGTTAAGAAATCTCCAAATCAATAACCTACTTAACGACAATACATTTTTATTATTTCACTACTTAAACGAACCAAATGTATTTTAGTATGTAATTAGTTTACGATTATACCTTGTAAACAATTTGTTCAAAACAAATATAGCCACTATTACAGAACATACATTAATTATTTAATATATTTACTTACTTCTAATGACAATTCTTCCATAAAAGTAATCTTTGTTATGTATCAATATTATCTTTTTCTTCAGCAAATACCATAATTTTAACATTTCTCTCCAAATTGCAATTTTACTCTAATATATTTATATGGGAACTTGGCTCAGATTTAGAATAAAGTAGGCATTACATAACTTCTCAAAAACGTAAAAGAACTAAAGTTACGTCAAGAATTCCAATACAAGATATAAACTGATTGTAACGAAGAAAACAGAGCAACCAAAACAAAAGATAAATTAAACAAAATAGACTGCAGTGTTCAGCTGTCATAGGGGGCACTACATTTCTTCGTTTTCCAAATGAAAAAGGAACTTTCATCAGATTCACTTCTTTTAAATGTATATTTTAATCCACCTTTAAACATAATATCTTTATAATCAGAACAAAATCCTGGGAAAAGTCTTAATAGGGATACTAATTCCTCATCTGTTCTCCACCATTTGATTCCTTCCCATCCACGTTCATCATAATGATTTGCTTATGGTTTTAAAATCATACACGGAACAGCTGTCGAAGTTAAACCAGGATGATCTATAATATCCACTATCTCTCCATGTTTACTAACTTGTATTTTAGAAACCAATCTGGAAAGAAGTTATTAATGAGTTTAATATTTGACTTACTGCTGTACTCACCACTTGCCTCCTAACACGTATTTCGAAAGTAACATAAAATACATATCAGCATAATAAGGATGTATAAACACATCTCCGTTATCTATACCAAACTCAATATCGGCTTGCTTTATTTAAATTCTCGATTGCTTTTGATTAGGCTTAAATTATTGTAATTCATACGACTCTACTTTATCCATACTTATTATAAAGAAAAAATAATTTATGAATTAAACTAAAACATATTTATTTCTATTCAGTTCGCAAATAACATCTGGAAAACTATATCTATCTGTAAGAATTTTTAACACTGTAATACATAAACCTGCACACGTTACCTCTCTAAAATGTTGTATACGATTGCTACTGTACTCTATATTATTATGAGCGACATATGTTATGAGTGTTGTTGGTGGATTATCTCCGAATGAATCAAACACATATTTTATATTTCCTTCTTTTCCAGTAACAAATCCAATGGGTTCCTATTTTCTTAGACGTATCAAAATTAACAATAACACACACTTCTTTGGCTCATTACGTAATTTATCACTCAAAATTACTCGTCTAAAGTTCATTATCTTAAGCTGTTTATCAAGATGTATTATATCCATAGTACTTAAAGGTTTGGTTTCCTATTTTTCTTTAATCTTTTGAGCTTTACATTTTTTCGTAATTTACCACCTTGTTTCTCTTCCATTGCCAAGTTGTGTCTTTTTTGTTCTTCTATTTCCTTTTATTTCTTTTTACATCATCTACCATTTTGGGTATATTAGCATCTCCAATAGGTGGAAAACCGAGAGCACCTACGTAAGCCGAAATAGTTGGAATAGTAAATATAGAACCATCGTAATGAACTTTTTTATTATTTAAATTCATTACGTTATTTATTTTTTAATTTGCTGTATGAAAAGAGTTAAAGTCATAAATTGTCTTCACTTACTTTAGCTTCTTTCTGTTTTTATTTGTTTCTTAGTTAAAATGTGATCAATATTTAATACCTTAAGTTCCTCCTTAGGGATTGTAAAAGTTAAACTACTCAACTTCATACTTATAATTATTATAAAAGTGAAAAAAATCCATAAATATTAAACACAATACATATTTACAAAGTAAACCTAAACTCCCTACATATGTATAAACCTAAACCAAAGTGTACTTTTCTATTCATCGCTAATGCAGTACCTAAAGATGGTGACCGTCTGTTATCAAGTTAACATCTTTAGCAAAAGCTTTATCCCAATCTCTATTTTTTAATTCTTTGTCTGCGATATGTCTAGAAGCTGTATCTCTATTATCTCTGTTACAGATATCATGTTTCCTACAAGCCTCGTCTAATGAGTTAATACCGTTATCTCCCCTTTCTAACATTTCTTGTACGTTAGTACCTGGCAGTTAACTCCTCAAGTTTCCTTGAAGGCTGGACTGTATCTTTGTGAATCAGTGGAGTTTGTGATACTCCTCACCTCCTCAACCGTTCTGTCTGTGAGACCAAATTAGCCTGACTACTTTTGCTAACTTAGGAGCTCGCCTGCGGATTATCCAATCCTAATCGTTACCTTTGTGTTTAGTCATTACCCAAGTTTCCCATAAAGGTTTCCAAATAGAGGTGGTAGGTTAGGCTCTAAGGACTTTCCCGCAGCAAAGTGTGTATTGCTATGCTCTTTTAAAACATGACAGCGGCCCACAGTTAAACGCAATAACCATATCCTGGAATATGTAACTGAAATGGAAGTTTATTAAGCAAATCATATAGTAGTTCTTTCCCTTACTTCTCACTATTCGAAACTTTTGATGGCAACGTATTCAATATATGTTCAAATTCCTTTTTAATCATTAGGAATAAATTGTGAGAGTTTAGAATTCACCGTATCCATAATGCCTACATTCTCACTATAAAGTTATTATTTCCGGATTTTTCTTTTCCATCGATAACAATCAATCGGACAATTAGTTTTCTCATATCACCCATCCATATGTATTCTTTTGGTAATCGTTATATATCTTGATTCCCTCTCCTATTTTCTTTCTTGTTGGTGCTGGAACCAAAGTTGGTTTTGTATATTTATCCGAGGTAGGTATTATAGTTTCTTTATATTTTTAGATCATAATCATTATACTTCGTTCGATTTGTATTATGTTTGGTTAGTAGTTTCCATAAACCTTCCGTTCCTTAGTAATGCCGATTATTGATAACTAAATCATCACCATGAATTTTAACTTCTGTATCTCCTATCATATTAATGATTTTCCGATCTTTATCATATGGCTCTATTCCAAAAAACCTTTATCATCTCTAGTTGAATAATACCTTAATGCAATATAACCAAAATGAGTAGTTTGATAAATGATATGTTCCTTGTACTTTATTCTAAATTTGTTTTATTTCTTCTGTTATACGTGTATCACTTTCATTCATAGGACTTTCGTACATAGGGTTTGCCACTAATAAGCTTGAATCTCCTTTCGCACTTTTATGTGCAACTGGAACTAACTCCTGTATTAGATATTTATTTTCTTGTGCTACTTTTGATATATATTGTCCTAAATCTTTAATTGCATCGATTACAAACTGATCTGGTTATTTATATTTCTCACTCTTACTTCCCTAGAAATACCAAGGAAGGGTCAATTTTGCCCCCGCGTCTTTTTTTGTTCAATTTGAATACCTTAATATGTTTTACGGATTCTCATTTTTTGTTATTGTTACTTTTGATTAGATGATCATTTTGGAATTTTTCCACCAATGTTTAAAGCAGTGTGGTTTTATGTAAAAAAATATACATGTTGCGCGGGCTGATTTGACCCCCCCTTGGTCATAGGTGCTACGCATTCTTTTATTTTTCAATGATTTCTTAATTTTGATTTTTTATGTCCAAAATTTAATTCTTTTAAACTATATTGAATTTTCCTTTATATAAACACTCAGCCTTATATACAGCCGGCCCTAAAATACCATGATATCTTTCTGATTGGATAAGATTCCCAAATGGTCATGAAAATAAGTATCGGTTTTATACAAAGTGATATATTATTCCTGCTATCTAGTTGTATTATCAACTGACAGTTAGCAATCCGATATATACCAGAGGACGATTGTAGGATAGATATTGTCGAGTGTTATGTTTCCTTCTTAGCAGAATAGGTTTCTTTGGTGGAAATGGAACACTTTTGATTTCGGATATGTTCACGATCTGACAACACGAGGAACAGATAAATGTTCAGAAGTACGCCAAAAGTATGAATGGGAGAGCATATAAACGAGAGTAACTTACATCTTAATAATTTTAAATTTTTGCCTAACCTTATATAACCTGAACTTTATATTTTAATAAATAAAACAAGCATTTTCGTATAATATATCAGTGATTTCACGCATTTTTGTATATATACACTACCATTGCTGGAAATATTCTCGGTTTGAAATTTGTTCAACAGTTTAACCATGAGACAATAAATAAGATCTGAAAATTACTTGAATCGAGCGCGGGCAAATTTGACCCCCCGTTGGTTCTTCACGTAGCTGACGCGAGCATGGTCTTTCTAGGGTTAATTTCCTTAAATCTTTTAACAAGTTATTCTCTTAAGTTTATATATTTCTTAGCTTTATTAACATCCATTTATTATATAAAGAAAAAATAAAAGCACAACCCAACGTATGACAACATACAAGTTCACTTACGTTCGTTTACGTTCATCTAAGTTCACCTAGGTTCATCTATCTTTAAATTACACTTTTAAAATCTTTTTAATTTTATTACTGTATTTACCATTATTCTTTTTCTTGGTCATATCTATTGTTAAGAAACCATGCTCTTCTCCCCTACACTTATTGCAGAAAGATTGTAATTTTTCGAAAGACATCAGATCCAACAAATTCATCATATATGTGTTTCAGATTTACATTGTTCTGTGTAGAGATACAAAGGAAGTTTGACTTATGTCTAATTATTTTTTTGAGAACTTTAAAATAGATTTGTCCGAGATAGAAACAGTTTAAACGTTTATGATAACCTCCAATAAAATATTCTGATATATGGTTTTGTTGAAAAATTCATAAAATAATACCACAGAATCATTCTCTTTCATCTAGTGGAATAATCCCTTATTATTATTATTGATGTTGTCTCATACTACTGCTATTTTATCTTTACTATCACGTTCTATATCTTTAAAAATTTGTATTAGTTGTTTGTATTTCAGGTTTATTCAGACGTTTGGAATAGATATAAACATTTGCAAATTTTAACCAGTAAGGTGCTAACAAGAAGTTGTCTTTAACGTTGTTTTTCAGCACGCACCAGGCCGCATTATTAAACATCTTACATTATTTGGAAGTAATAAACCATTCCTATTTCTCTTCGTTTTTGTTCTGTTAACCTTAATTTAATATCCACATTATCCGTTTTAGTTTTATTATAAATAAATTAAAATATTTTATTTAAATAGTTACTCATCTGTACTAAGTACACCTCTGCACTATAAATTTGAAAACTACTCAAAAATTTCTCTTGCAGGATTTTGCATAACATACATAACACCTAATGTTACTCAAAAAATAATAAATTAATAATTTGTAGAACGGTTCTAAACCTTTATCCTCAAATTAAAGCCAGATGTGCCTACTGATATGCTAATCACAGTTCCGCCTCTTCAATATAATTTAAAGGAATTAGAAGAATATACGAAATCGATTATTGGAAACCATAAGATTGACGAAATCAATATATTAGCAGATAGAGTTAAATTTACGGAAGACGGAAAGAAAATACAGTTAAAATATTCAGGTTAGCTTTTAACATAATCTTAGGTACCACTAATACTATATGAGGTTTTAGGGAGAAGAATTTAACTCTGGAAACAAAACGTGTTGGAGATAAGCTAACATCATCCATTTGATACTGTAACTATTGACTGTTATTTAGCAGAAGGTAGGATTTTAGAACTTAATGACATAACACACAGTGAAACAGATTTAATTCCAACATTTAGAACAAATGCAGAGTTTAGGGAACCAATCATATATGAGCCAAAAGAAAACATATTTTTCCAATACACCGTAACAAATTTAACGGTATCAAACTTTGAACTCGAGATGAAAATGGCGATTTATTTCATTTTGGTGGACCTCGTGTCACTTTCCTTTTTGCTGTTAAATATTCTGAAAATGTATTTATAATAAATATGGATATCTCTGGTAAATACTAAAAGTAAGACTTAAGATATTAGCATTATCAAAGATCAAATAGAACTATTAAAGGATTTTAGTACGAGAGAATAGCTTAGAAACCTTAGTGATCTATTTAAATTTTTACATCAAATAATACGATATGTGTTAATTTTAAAAACAAAAGACTTGTTAACGAAGCTAATGCACTTGATCAACAAGATGTTGTAACTTTTGGGAAACCTGAGCGAATAAACAGTCAATAAGAAACTGATAGAAAGAAGTTTGAGGATGTATTAAAACATTGCAAGACATATACTTAAGGAAAAATTAATTAGATGTAGGAACAGAATTATCAAAATTAATTTTTTATAGAAGAAAGATATGCACTCACCGAACGTAGGCAACTAAGTCTTTTACTTGATGCAATTCTAGATTACGATAGTGTACCACTATGTCAACTTAAGTGAGAGTTAGATAAATTTGTTACAAAAGATGATTTCCAAACATCAAACATAGAAGCAAATATGCTCATTATGAATGAAACTACAAATTTATTATGTCGATTGAGAACTAAAGGTGCTAAATATCCAATCTTTAGAATACTTAATTTATCGAATGGTGTTAAACTTCTCTTTAATGGAAAAGTAATGCATATGGAATTAATACTGAATAAATACTTTGTAAATATATTTTTAAACAATAATGTAGTTGAAACGTTTCATTTAAACGTTAACAAAGATGATATAATAACGCTTACATTCAGCTTTTAAAGAAGGACATTGCTATTTCTTATTATGTAAGTACAAAGACAACTCAAATGATTTTCTATATAATAAATAGTATGTATTGTATTAAGTGTAAGAAATTAACAGGTACAAAGAGAGATACCTTTAGAATAGAACGAACAAAAAATAGAAGACATATTAAGAAAGGTGTTTGTTTTATAGGTTGTGCTACTAAATCTCAATTCGTTAAAAAGAAATATCGACAGGAAGAAGGTAAAGGTGTTAGAGAAGAGATTATAGAAGAAATTCACAAACCTGCAAGGAAAAACTACCGTAGGCTAAATGTTGTTAGAAAACATCTAGATTATCTTTGGCAAGCTGATCTTGAAGAAAAGGATAGTGGAGTATTAAAAGGTGTTTCTAAATTAAACAAAGACTCTAAGTATTTACTAACAAATATTGATGTCATTGAAGCCGTTCCCATTAAAGATAAGATCTGTAAGAATGTTACAGGAGCGTTTGAATCAGTATCAATGTTTAGAAAACCTAGGAACTTACAAAGTGATCAAGGTAAAAAATTTTATTTAATAAAAAGTTTAGAGAGTTGATGAAGGAATATAATATTAATCATTACTCAACTTATAGTGGTAAAAAGGCTTCCATCATAGATCGCCTCAACAGAACTCTTAAACAAAACATGTGAAAGAAGTTTACTACGCAAGAAATAATAAACGGGTAGAGATATCACCAACATTAGTTAGCGGGCACAATATTAAAGGGCATAGAACAATTGGTATGGTGCCTGTAGAAGTTAATAAAAAGAATGAGCAAATATTATTAGAGAAAGTTTATAAGAAATATAAAATTAATGATTACGTTCGCATAAGAAACCAGTTAACTCCATCTGCAAACTCTCTTATGAAATCTAAGTCATTATATGTTGTCTTCCCAATTGATATTATCCTTGTATTTACATATGGAAGCTCCTGTAATATTTTCACTAAAGCGATAAATTAGCATTGATTATGTGTTAGTGTATCTAATGTTTCTTCTGGCAAGTTCATAATATACTTCTGAATAATATTTTGCATAAGGTTCGTTATCTTTCTGAAAAGCCTTTATAAACTAGGAATGCAATGGATATACCCGATTGCAATGAAATGAGCTGAGCGAGCTTAAACTACGTAATCAGGAAGCGTTTTTCGGTGATTAATCCTCGATGGTACATCGGATTTTTGATTTCGACCTATGTTGTCACTCAGCACGATATACTCTACCAGTGTGCTAAGTTTGGTTGAGATCGGCCAAACGGTCTAGGAGGAGTTCGCGGACAACCAAACGGCTAACCCGAGTATAAGAGCTTCGCTTCGCTCAGCTCAGTAAACGATCTAACATACTAACAGCAACACAAAAATTAAACAAATTAGGATTAGGTCTTTCATCATCTTGATTATCAAATTTATCTGCTGGTTGGTTGATTTTGAGATTAAGTCTCTTTCAGCAGCGAGGCTATATTATACGTGGGCCTAGTGATTAACGTTTAATCCGAACTACATTAGCTCCAGAAGGGAATTGAACCCTTACCTTCCTCGCCAAAGGCGTGTACGCTAATCGTTTAGCTATGAAGGAGCTGTCATATTCATCTACGTGACAATAAATATCATCTGTAACATACTCCATATTCATTAAAAGATCATCATCTTCATCATCGTCTAAGTAATAACACACAATTGAATACAGGTGTAAGAGATAATACTTCTTTAGTAAGTACATCATGGATTACGATATTCTGTATTTAAATATGAGTAACTTAATTTTGTAGAGTTCTAAAAGAAAATGAAATATTTGTTAAAAGTATGTAAGCTTTTTCGAAAACCATGAAAACTATATCACAATTAGAACGTTTAAGTAAAGATGACCTCATAGAAAAAGTAATAGGCCTAGAATAAAAACCACAACAACAGTGAAGAAACAAAAGCTACAAATCTATGGTAAATAAGGTGTTTGAGAAAGTCCAATTGTATGAGTTGATTAAAATGTATCTAGATGGAGATTTGAGAGAAGGCATTAAACTTTTGCATGTTAATAAGGTGAATTGGGATAAAGTAAGCAAATACCAGAAGTCAAAAGTTTATAAGCGAACTCGCTAAAGCTCGCTGGGGGCTCGGCCCCCAGACACCGGTCACGGCTTTGCCATGAGGTATCAAGTTCTAGAAAACTATATCTTGAGGAATTCACTTCCCTTTACAGCAGACACCTGTTACGAACACATACTTAAATTCAAGCGATATTATTTCTTCCATTTAACTTTGAACAGCAAACACACAATTTATTACAAAGAACTCTATTACTACTTCCACTCTGGTAATCATGTACATGGTTTATTATGTACACTTTGCGCATATCTACATATGTTAGAGACAATAACAGAATTTATTTTCTCAAACATAAACAGTGGACACTGTGTTGCAATATCCTACCTATTAAACCTTGTATTTTCCGAAAACTCTCACTGTTTACAAATGTGAATTTTTGCAGCCGTTTCAATATTTATTCGTAGTATTTTTATATTATGTTTTGCAGTGCAATTTAATACAATGTATTATAATAGTGTCGTTTTGGTTAATTGTACATATTACCTGCAGGAAAAGTAATTCACATCTGTGATATAAGAGTGCGAAAGTTTTCAGGCTTCCTGCATATTTATTCTTGTATTTACAATGAAGACTACAATTTACTAGGTAATTTACAAATATGAATATTGTTGGAAATTGTTTAATTTTTTCATAGTATTTGAGTGAACACTACTTTTGTACTGTAATGTAGTTTAGTGGATCATAATGCAAACCTTGGGCATAGTTGTACATATTACCTGCAGACTTTTTCAAATATTTCATATTTACTGGACAATTTCTTGCAGTCAACCTGTATCTCTCCTCTTGTAGTTTCAATAAAGACTACAATTTGTAGGTAATTTATAAATAATAATTTTGTTAAGGCTTTTTAAACATTAGTTCATAACATTTGATTCAACACTAGTTTTTGCAGTGTAACGAAATGCACCGTATTATAATAGTGTCCTTTGGTAAAAAATGTACTTAATAGGCAGGAAGACTTCTTGAAATGTTTATATACACTGGGTAATTATATAGAATCTTCGTTTATCTTTACTCATATTTTCAATGAAGACATTTATTAACTAAGTAATTTTTAATACGAATATTATTCTAGGCTTTTTAAAAATTTGTTTATAGCATTTTAAACAAACCACTTTTTGCATTGTAGTGTATCAGAATGGTGTCTTTCTCATTTCTTATTACAATTATATAACAAGACGTCATTACCTTAATGATACTAAAAAACGCATATATAACCCGATTACTATTCCGATTTTAGAGGTGTAACTCGCTAAAGCTCGCTGGGGACTCCGCCCCCCGACCCCCGGTCATACCTTTGATATGAGGTGTCATGTTCTAGAAAACTATTCTTTCAGGAATTCACTTCCCTTTACAGCAGACACCTGTTACCAACACATACTTCAATTCAACCGGTATTATTCCTTCCATGTAACTTTGAAAAACAAGCACACAATTTATTAGAAAGAACTCTATTACTACTTCTACTCTGGTAATCATGTACATGGCTTATTATGTACACTTTGCGCACATCTATACATGTTTGAGACAACAACAGAATTTATTTTTTTAAACATAAACAGCGGACACTGTTTTCCAATAGCCTACCTATTAACCCTTGCATTTTGCGAAAATACCCACTGTATACAAATGTCCTTTTTTCAGCCTTTTAAATATTTATTCGTAGCATTATTTTAATATTATGTTTTGCAGTGTAATTTAGTACAATGTATTATAATAGTGTCGTTGTAGTTAATTGTCTATATTACCTGTAGGAAAAGTAATTCATATCTGTGATATAAGGGTGGGAAAATATTTCAGGCTTCCTGCACAATTATTCTTGTATTTACAACGAAGACTACAACTTACTAGATAATTTACAAATATGAATATTGTTGAAGATTGTTTAAATTTTTTCATAGCATTTGAGTGAACACTAATTTTGTACTATAATGTAGTACAGTAGATTGTAATGGAAAAGTTGGGCATAGTTGTACATATTACCTCAGCAAGACTTCCTGAAAAGTTTCATATATACTGCACAAATTCTTGCAGTCTCCCTGTATATTTATTCTTGTATTTTCAATGAAGACTACAATTTGTAGGTGATTTACAAATATGAATATTGTTGGAGGCTTTTTAAACATTTGTTGGTAACATTTGAAAGAACACTACTTTTGCACTGTAATATAGAAGAGTCCCTTATAATGGAATCCTTCGGCATAGTAGTACATATTATCTGCAGCAAGACTTTTTGAAATATTTCATATTTACTGGACAATTTCTTGCAGTCTACCTGTATCTCTCGTCTTGTATTTTTAATGAAGACTAAATTTGTTGGTAATTCACAAATATGAATTTTGTTAAGGCTTTTTAAACATTAGTTCATAACATTTGATTCAACACTAGTTTTTGCAGTGTAACGTAGTACATCTTATTATAAGGGTGTCCTTTGGTAAAAAATGTACTTACTAGGCAGCAAGACTTCTTGGAATGTTTATATACACTGGGCAATTACATAGGGGTAGTGTAGGGGATTGACGTGAGCCTAATGGACAGGAGACATGGGTTCGATTCCTAATAATCTTTTTCTCACTTTTTCTTTCTTTGAAAGTTTAGTTTTATAGCATATATTGTTTGCCTATAAGGTTGAGTATATTATAAAACGCATTTCACTCCAACCGGTCCTGTAAAAAAACTACTGAACCGAAAGAGGCACTTTTCCACGTATCCCATATATTATAACTATATACGCTGCCAACGAGAAAATTGTCAAAAGGTGCGTATATATATATATATATATATATATATATATATATATATATATATATATATATATGTGTGTGTGTGTGTGTGTGTCTGTGTGTGTATGTATTTCCTTAAAAGATATAATCTTATACTTTTTCAGTTGTGGTATAGACTTCAAACTTGGTATACGCATTTATTTAAACGACCAGTATAAAAAGCGAGATTGTTTGCAATTATTTCCGGTTCGAAGCACACACTATCCTCGCGAGACAAAATGTATTTTTGTCTCGTCTGTATACTATATCGTGGAAATGATGCTCAATGTTTTTTTCCAAAATGTTTTTGGGGGGTACACTGCCTCCTTGGGGCTCTTAGAGTGCCCCCGCAGGAGACCAAATAATACGTGTATAATAGAATAATAAATAGAATACTATGAGCAGTGCCCCTGGGAATACTAACTGTGATCCTCAGGAACATTGTTTCTGAAAGAAACACTGGGGTTGCCCCATCTCTAAAGCTACATATGTTTCTTTCTAAATAGTTGAGTATCGTCTCGAAGCTTCACAAGAACATACTGCCTAGTTTCGAGACGATATCAACAGTTAGTGTATAAATATATTCTTTTCGTCTATGTCTGTAATAACGAAAATATTTTGTTCACGCTATGCCAACATAAACTATTTTGAAAAAACGAAGCAACGTGATAAGACAAAAAACGTAAGATAAAACAAGGTCCGCCGAGGAATCGAACCCAAACCTTTTACTCGGAAAGCAGACACTTTACCGCGGAGCTAACTTACTACGTTGAATTATGTTTGTTTTATTCTCCTCAATATACCACATAAGAGTCCAAATGAAGGCAATTCAAAAATATGGCAATTTTGCATTCAAGATGGCGACTGCTCCAATGATTTGTTTCTTCACTTAAACTGAACTACGTCCTTAATAACATAGCGAAACCTGGCTTACCTACCAAGAGCACAACTTACAATTTTCATGGTTACAAATTTTGAGCCACAATTTTGAATCGAAGATGACGACTTATCCAACATGTCGGATTTTTCCCCTCACATACGCTGTAATTTACCCACTTGAACGAAATTTCATGATTCCACCATATCTACAAGTTGTGTAGAATTAGACGTCCCCTTATAACATTCCTAACACTTTCTTACACCGAACATGACTATTTTTTCAAGTTTAAGGGCGGATTCGCAAACTACGCATCAGAGTAAACATCACCTCGAGATTTCAACGTCCTACATACAGCCATTACAAATTTCACATTTTTCGATTTGAGCCGCGAAACGAAAACGAATTTTAATGCTATTTTTTCTATCATAAACTATGTTCCTGGCTTCACTGGCTGACAAAATATGACGTTTCTATGGTGTGCGGAACTACTCTAAAAACCAGCGTTTCGAAACGACGAAAAATTTCGACACTTCATTTACATGAAAAATGTGGCCTTTTTCGAGATATCGGAATTTTCCAATTACTCACATCCTATGACTAACAAGTATGCAAAATTTGGTGTTTGTATGTTTTGTGGAAGTATGCCAACAATTAAGTGTGTTTCCTATTATAGAGGTATATAATTCTCCACAGATGCCGGCCGCAACGTACCAGTACTATGTGAGCAGTAAGAACGAAGTCGAAAACCTAAGGAAATCGGTAGTGTAGGGTATTGACGTGAGCCTACTGGACAGGAGACTTGGGTTCGATTCCTGACAATCTTTTTCTCACTTTTTCTTTCTTTGAAAGTTTATTTTTATAGCATATATTGTTTGCTTATAAGGTTGAGTCTATTATAAAACGCATTTCACTCCATCAGGTCCTGTAAACAAACTACTGAAACGAAAGAGGCACTTTTCCACGTATCCCGTGTATTGTAACTATATACGCTGCCAACGAGAAAATTGTCAAAAGGTGCGTATATATATATATATATATATATATATATATATATATATATATATATATATATATATATATATATGTGTGTGTGTGTGTGTGTGTGTGTGTGTTTGTGTGTGACTGTGTGTGCGTGTATTTCCTTAAAAGATATAATCTTATACTTTCTCAGTTGTGGTATAGACTTCAAACTTGGTATACGCATCTATTTAAACGACCAGTATAAAAAGCGAGATTGTTTGCAATTATTTCCGGTTCGAAGCACGCACTATCCTCGCGAGACAAAATGTATTTTTGTCTCGTCTGTATACTATATCGTGGAAATGATGCTCAATGTTTTCTTCCAAAAAGTTTTTGGGGGGTACACTGCCTCCTTGGTTCTCTTAGAGTGCCCCCGCAGGAGACCAAATAATACGTGTATAATAGAATAATAAATAGAATACTATGAGCAGTGCCCCTGGGAATACTAACTGTGATCCTCAGGAACATTGTTTCTGAAAGAAACACTGGGGTTGCCCCATCTCTAAAGCTACATATGTTTCTTTCTAAATAGTTGAGTGTCGTCTCGAAGCTTCACACGAACATACTGCCTAGTTTCGAGACGATATCAACAGTTAGTGTATAAATATATTCGTTTCGTCTATGTCTGTAATAACGAAAATATTTTGTTCACGCTATGCCAACAGAAACTATTTTGAAAAAACGAAGCAACGTGATAAGACAAAAACGTAAGATAAAACAAGGTCCGGCGAGGAATCGAACCCAAACCTTTTACTCGGAAAGCAGACACTTTACCGCGGAGCTAACTTACTACGTTGAATTATGTTTGTTTTATTCTCCTCAATATACCACATAAGAGTCCAAATGAAGGCAATTCAAAGATATGGCAATTTTGCATTCAAGATGGCGACTGCTCCAATGATTTGTTTCTTCACTTAAACTGAACTACGTCCTTAATAACATAGCGTAGTTTAGGGGATTGACGTGAGCCTACTGGACAGAAGACTTGGGTTCGATTCCTGACAATCTTTTTCTCACTTTTTCTTTCTTTGAAAGTTTATTTTTATAGCATATATTGTTTGCTTATAAGGTTGAGTCTATTATAAAACGCATTTCACTCCATCAGGTCCTGTAAACAAACTACTTAACCGAAAGAGGCACTTTTCCACGTATCCCGTATATTATAACTATATACGCTGCCAACGAGAAAATTGACAAAAGGTGCGTATATATATATATATAGTGTGTGTGTGTGTTTGTGTGTGTCTGTGTGTGTATGTATTTCCTTAAAAGATATAATCTTATACTTTTTCAGTTGTGGTATAGACTTCAAACTTGGTATGCGCATCTATTTAAACGACCAGTATAAAAAGCGAGATTGTTTGCAATTATTTCCGGTCGAAGCACACACTATCCTCGCGAGACAAAATGTATTTTTGTCTCGTCTGTATACTCGTGGAAATGATGCTCAATGTTTTTTTCCAAAATGTTTTTGGGGGGTACACTGCCTCCTTGGGGCTCTTAGAGTGCCCCCGCAGGAGACCAAATAATACGTGTATAATAGAATAATAAATAGAATACTATGAGCAGTGCCCCTGGGAATACTAACTGTGATCCTCAGGAACATTGTTTCTGAAAGAAACACTGGGGTTGCCCCATCTCTAAAGCTACATATGTTTCTTTCTAAACAGTTGAGTATCGTCTCGAAGCTTCGCACGAACATACTCCCTAGGTTCGAGACGCTATCAACAATTAGTGTATAAATATATTCTTTTCGTCTATGTCTGTAATAACGAAAATATTTTGTTCACGCAATGCCAACAGAAACTATTTTGAAAAAACGAAGCAACGTGATAAGAAAAAAGCGTAAGATAAAACAAGGTTCGTCGCGGAATCGAACCCAGACCTGCTACTCAGAAAGCAGACAATTTATCGCGGAGCTAACTTACTACGTTATATTCTGTTTGTTTTATTCTCCTCAATATACCACATAAGATTCCAAATGAAGGCAATTCAAAATATGTCAATTTTGCATTCAACACGGCGACTTCTCCAATGATTTGTTTCTTCACTTAAACTGAACTACGTTCTTAATAACACATCGAAACCTGGCTTACCTACCAAGAGCACAACTTACAAGTTTCATGGTTACAAATTTTGAGCCATCATTTTGAATCGAAGATGACGACTTTTCCAACATGTCCGATTTTTCCCCTCACATGCGCTGTAATCTACACACTTGAACGCAAGTACGTGATTCCGCCATATCTACAAAATGTGTAGAATTAGACGCACCCTTATAACATTCCTAGCACTTTATTACAAGGAACGTGACTATTTTCTTCAAGTTTAAGGGCGGATTCGCAAACCACGCATCAGAATAAACATCACCTCGAAATTTCAACGTCGTAGATATAACCTTTACAAATTTCACATTTTTTCGATTTGAGCCGCGAAACAAAAACCAATTTTTATTCTCTTTTTTCAATCATAAACTAGGTTCCTAGCTTCACTGCCTGACAAAATATGACGTTTCTATGGTATGCGGAACTACTCTAAAAACCAGCATTTCGAAACGACGTAAAATTTCGACACTTCATTTACATGGAAAACATCGCCTTTTTCGTGATATCAGAATTTTCCCATTACACACATCCCATGACGAAAGGGTATGCAAAATTTGATGTTTGTATGTTTTGTGGAAGTATGCCAACAACTAAGTGTGCTTCCGACTTTAGAGGTATATAATTCCCCACAGATTCCGGCCGCTACGTACCAGCACTATGTGAGCAGTAAGAAGGGACTCAAAAATCTAAGGAAATAGGTAGTGTAGGGGATTGACGTGAGCCTTCTGGGCAGGAGACTTGGTTTCGATTCGTAAAACAGTCTTTTGTTACTTTGAAAGTTTATTTTTATAGCATATATTGTTTGCCTACTGTATACGCTGCCAACGCGACAGTTGTCAAAAGGTGCGTATCTATCTATCTGTCTATCTATCTATCTATCTATATATATATGTATCTATCTATCTATCTATCTATCTATCTATCTATATATATATATATATATATATATATATATATATATATATATATATATGACCTTGTGTGTGTGTGTGTATTTCCTTTAAATTTATAATCTCATACTTTTTCAGTTGTGGTATAGACTTCAAACTTGGTATACGCATGTATCTAAACCACTAGTACAAAAAAGAAATTGTTTGCAATCAGTTCCGGTTTGAAACACACACTATTCTCGCGAGACAAAATGTATTTTTCTCTCGTCTGGGTACTGTATCGTGAAAATGATGCTCAATGTTTTTTCCAAAATGTTTGTGGGGGTACACTGCCTCCATGGGTCTCTTAGAGTGTCCACGCAGGAAACCAATTAATACGTGTGTAATAGAATAATAAATAGAATATTATCAGCAGTGTTAACTGTGATCTCCCGGACGCCCCCTTATAATATTCCTAGCACTTTCTTACACCGAACATGACTATTTTTTTTTCAAGTTTAAGGGCGGATTCGCAAACTACGCATCAAAATAAACATCACCTCGAAATTTCAACGTCCAAGATACAGCCATTACAAATTTCACATTTTTTCGATTTGAGCAGCGAAACGAAAACCAATTTTTATTATCTTTTTTCAATCATAAACTATGTTCCTAGCTTCAATGCCTAAGAAAATATGACGTTTCTATGGTGTGCGGAACTACTCTAAAAACCAGTTTTTCGAAACGACGAAAAATTTCGACACTTCATTTACATGGAAAATGCCGCCTTTTTCGTGATATCGGAATTTTCCCATTACTCACATCCCATGAAGAAAGGGTATGCAAAATTTGATATTAGTATATTTTGTGCAAGTATGCAAACAATTAAGTGTGTTTCCGACTTAGAGGTATATAATTCAAAGATAAGATGAGTTGGAAAGAAATATGATGTAATCAAAAATTATCAGAAACTTTCATGAGAAAGTTTGAAAATAGAGTTGATTGGAAGAAGGTTTCATCTAGACAAAAGTTAACAGAAGACTTCGTAACAGAATTTAAGGACAACGTACATTGGCGTTACATTGCAAGTGAAAAAAATGATCAGAAACATTTTAAGAGAATTTGAGTATAAGTTCAATGATGATCTTTGTACACAAATTGAAGGTTTTTGAGAAGTGTTCAGAAGGTTTCGTTAGAGAAATTTTTGATGAATTTAAAGACAGTGAATGTTCGAAGATTTTGGCAGTTAAACGTAAGTTGAGTGAAAAGTTGATTAGAGATTTTAAAGACAACTTTTCTTGGTTAATTATATGACGTGATCAAGTGTTATCTGAAGATGTGATTCTAGACTTTTGGGATCAAATCTTTGGGTGTGAGATTGTAAGGTATCAGAATCTCTATCCTGATTTTAAATTTAAACTTATCAATGGATTTCGTGATAAGATAGATGTAACTGATGATATCAACATCTAGTCCTACGCGATAGAAAGAAGCCACTGATGGAATAAACTGAAGAGTTCCTGGAGGCGATCCTGGGACTTTTTTTTGTGGCGTTGACATAATTCACACTCATGGCACTGGGCAGCAATAAACTTCTTCATATGAGGAAAATATACAATTCTCAGTAAGAACTGGTATGTCTTGAGAAAACAGAATGTGACGATCCCAACGTTGACGTGTGTGCGGAAAAGAAACTCTTTCCCGAAGAGTAGCTGGAATAACAACAAGGCTCTGTGGACCAGATAGACCACGATGTTTATGGTGAAGAATTCCAACTTTTATTTCATAATGCAACGCATGACGTTTCGTGGTATAATCCTGCAGGTTTTACCCTTCTAAAAGCAAAATGATATCCTTGAAATATGGATCCTTTCGCTGCTCTTCGTTCAACGTGTCATCAATTTCGATGTGGAAAATCCGCGGATCTTCAAGATTCTAACACATTTCTTGACAATCTGTCTACCACAGTGTTCTACCTGCCAGGAATATCTGATATAGTATAGTTATACTATCCTAATACAGTAAGAATCCGTGCAAATTTAGTCATATTTTTCGTCTGACGAAGGTATGTCCATGAACTACAGTCAGTTCGTAAATAAAGATCCACCTAATAAAAAATAGCAAAAGCGTCGAAGAGCAAAGGTCAATACAGCTATGTCTTGTTAAAATGGGTAATATCTCTTTCCGTGTGGACCCAAAGCACCAGTAAAAAGCAATAGGTAACAATGGATCGTCTTTTTCGTCACTTTTAGGTTTTAGAACGCATCCAGAAAAAAACAAGTACATCTCTATGCGATTGAAATTGCATAAGCGTTACGTTGAACAAGTGGCACACTTGAGCTGCTCAAATGCCTGCTGCTGGACAGCAGTCCACTTAAATGAAACATTTTCTTTAGCAGTTTTTTTGAATCTTCAGTCAAAATAGAAAACTTTTCTATATAATTTCGCACAAAAGAACACAGTCCTAAAAAAAATCTTCAATTTTTTTTTCAGTTTTCGGGTGCTTGAAATTTCGGATGGAATCAGTAATGCGATCAGAGATCGACAAACCATGACGAGAAATAGTATGCCCAAGAAGTTCTAAAGAAAATTGTTCTAGCTTCGTTTTTCCGGAGTAAGTTTTGGTTCTCTACTCCTTAATCTATCGAATAGCTTACGGGTGGCATAAATCGTTTCCGATCCCCATTCAATATCATCAAGGTAGTAGTACATAGAATATTTTTCAAACCAGCAAGCGTTAACTTCATCAGATCGTTCAATGCAGCTGGAGAAGTAATTCACCCTTGTGGTAACGAACAAAAACAATACTACTGGAGACCAGGAATCGAAAATGAAACATATAATTGACTCTTTTCAGTCAATTTTACTTGAAAAAAGCGGCTCGAAAGATAACTAATATTAATATACTGTTTTACGCTAGACCGTACCAAATTGTCTTAAATAGGTAAAAGATGGTGGGTAAAATGCAAGAACTAACCTGTCTGAGATCAGAAATATATCTAAAAGATCAGTTTTTCTTACGAACTAAATGATGGGACTGTTATAAGGACCACTACATTTTTTAATGATCTGTTGTTTTAATAACTGCTGCACTTGTTCATTGACAGATTCCCGTAAATGATACGAAATCGTGTATTGACGGACGTTATTTGGGTAATCAGTTTTTAGTCGTATTTCATGCTCATAGCCACGAGCTTGAGAGAAATCATCCGGGGACCGACGAAAACATCGTTGAATTACGTTATTAAATCATACAAGCTTTTTTTCACTCTCTGAAAGTTCAGAATTCGCGTTTACTCTAATCAAACTGAGAACGTTTAGGCCGTTGAGGACCGTTTCCAAGTTTATGGTTAGTACACAAATGTTCTTCCTTATTTTCTACCGCATTACCTAAGATCTTATTCCGCCATAAACGAAATCGCTTCTTGGTCGGAATATTTACCCAAATATGTAAATTAATACTATCGGCATATGAACTTTGCACTAACAAATTGACAGTACTTGCTAAAAACTTGTTATGTTGCAACCAATTTCTAGAACCTATCAAATCAAAACATTTGGTGACTGGAACACACTTTATTGTACGAGGGGGCAACCATAGAGAAGATGAAACCTTAAAAACAGGTGTGACTAGAGTTGCTAATTCATGAGACAGATAATTAACATAAGAAGAATCTCACAACGTTGAATGCGAAACCTCTCCAAACCTTGCAACATCTGAAGTCGATTTATTCTGATCTATGTTAGCCTTCTGTGCAAATAAAAATCCACATTCAAGAAGGGGAGGAAGTGCATATGTAGGAACCACGCTACATGGATGACAAAAAATATCTGATCACAGGCGGGATCGAACTAGAGATATCTTATTAACTCACAGAGTGTTTCCCGTAACCCTTTTTAAGAAAGAACGCGTGCCCATTACTTGGCACCACGTGGAACCATGTGAGAGCCTATACACGAAATTTGAGAAAGAGTTTCAAGAAGAATAGGGCAGTCCTTTCCACTTATAATAGCGTTAATATGTGGCAGAGTTCGTTGTGTGTATATAGGGACTTTAACACGCTTAAGAGTCAATGTCCCTTCATTATCAACTCTCTGTACAAGTTTAAATTTCTTCTACAATGTTGAGCAAAATGATTCTCTTCGCCACATTTGTGACAAATTACAGGACGTCGACTAAAATTCCAGTATTGGTGTATCATGGAACTTACTGTGTTGTGATCTCTGGCATTCTCCATACCAGAAGAAAAAGTACGTCTAAAGTTATTATTATTATTATTATTATTATTATTATTATTATTATTATTATTATTATTATTATTATTATTATTATTATTATTACGTCTAAATGAGTTGCTCTGGTGGGTATTTTTCACTCTCATCTACTTTTAGACTAAGCTGATTTAGCTGTTTCTGAATTGTCTCTAACTAATCATTGTACTTTTCTCTCGGCTGTGAAGCGGAAACAGAAGGATTGTACTTTAGTCTGACTCGCAACTTGAGAAGGCAGAGTTTGCACTCAATGTGTTTGTTGCAGAACTGAAGTCTAAGGAGGATTCAACTGAATTGAAGAATTTGCAAAGAATGGATATGTCTTCACGATTTTCTCTATTTCTTTACGTTCAAGCAACACACGACCTTTTTCTTCTTCAAGTAAATGCTGAACCAATGCTTCCACAGCATCGTATTTCTTCTTTATTGCCAACCCCATGTATTCAGGAATAAGTCAGTTTATAATAACCGGAGCATCTTCGTCATTGCGAAGTATAAGGTTTTTCTTAGCATATACGTACGATACTACAGATTCAGTCTCATTCTGCTCAAGTGTCCTCATTTCCTGTTGCGCTAACTGAGGTATCAAAGAATTCCTGAAAGCATCAAGAAACCTCTGTTTAAATTTCGAATATGTCATGTCAGGAAAGTCTGACTGTTTCGAAAGTGTGTCAAACCAATAACCCGCATGACCTTTCATCAAAGAACCTAGAATCCATTTCTTTTTCAAATCCGACCAATTATTCACCTGGGCTAATATTTCAAAATGATCAGCATATCTCTCTACCTCATCGCCTATCCACCCATAAAATTGTTTTGGCCTGAGAATATATGAAAAAACTCTTATATTACCCGTCTGTCCACCTTTAGCAATATCTGATTGAAACAAACTGTCATTATTTTGAAAAAAAACGAAACAGAGGGATCTTCTATAGTAGATAATAAGTGTGAAAACCATTAATTTTCTTTAACACGTTTGCTACCGACACAAAAAATATACTTCCAAACTGTACGAACTTGTCTTATTTGGGACGCATTGGTTTTCACCAAGGACCAGCGTCCCATATGTGAGACGTTCGGGATCGTTATAGCAGACCGGCGTCTCATCAGTGAGCTGCACTCACTGTAAGAAATAAACGCCTTTGGCATCATATTAGTCCATCAGAATCACTTAGATTTTGTGTATTGGGCTACAGAAATATTTGTCTCACATGTGAGACGCTTGGTCTCTGTGTGTGGGTCTTATTACCTTTTTCACAGAGCTTAAAGCTGGCTACACTATTCTATGCAAAATATTTCTAGCGACGAAGTCTCTGATGTTCGGGCATCTTATCTAGCGATGTGTTTACGTGCTTCTGAGTTTTGTCGATGCGATGGAGCCTCCGAAGAAGAAAAGCAAACCGTTTAAATGTACAAACAATGATATTGAGGATGTGTTAAGGATTCTGATGAACTTTTAGTTCACTCACTATTTAGTTCTGGAGGGGAAAGTGAATACATGGCAAGCTCATATAACAGTGATTCTAAAGTAGGGTGACCAAATCGTCAACCTTTCAAATACTTGGACTACAGGGACATTATCATCTCCCATTACCTTCAGCTCCTACGTTTGACACCTTCATCCCTACGCTTGAAGAGTGCTGCCGAACACTTATTGACAAAGTAAGCCCAAGGATAAGATGTCAGTGTTCCAAGACCGAGAAGAAAAGGAAATTGGAATCTGTGCAGTCCCATGTTTCTCTGCATGGCACAAATTGTAATCAAACTTGAAGAGACTATGTGATTTTGAAGTTTTCCTTCGATCTCTGTACATTTTTAAACTCGCCTCATATTCGGTCTACAGTGTAAACCTTATAATTTTCCACAATGAAAATTTGTTATAGACCGACGTCTCACATATGTGACACAAAATAAAATAAAAAAAGATTGAATATGTGTTTCTTTTAAGCTTGATTGACTTTTCTGATGATTTTAGCTTTAAATTAAAAGAAAACACGGAAGTAAATTTTGGTCTGTGGGTAAGGTAATTTTTTTATGACCGGTCTATAGTGGCGGTTTATGTCTATGAATCGGTCCCTCGTAAAATCCGCTGTGTTCCATATATGGGACGTTGGTAGCCAACGTGTTAAGCTTATGTAAACACTTTCTTGTAAAATGAATACTTCCTGGAGAAGAGGAGGCAATTGCTTCAAAAATTCACTTATATCTAAATCATCACTAATGTTATAACCTTCCGCAAAATGACGCAACATACAAATATACTAATTATATGCACAAATTAAATATACCATATTATAATTACTTTATATCAAACCACCAGACCAATTTCTGCTAAAATTCAAGTACGTAGAACTGCAAGGTAATATAGAGAAAGAAAAAACACAGTATCAATTCCACCATGTTGCATTAACGAAAATAGTGTCGGGAAAGCACTGAAGGCAACCTAGAAGTGTAAGAATATCGTTGACAAACAAATTGGGGATGTTGTCTCCACCACCAGCTTTTTTGAAAAGCAGGAAACATGAATAATTAAGTTGTTAAGTTCCTTCATGAAAATGCAAGAATACTAAATTCGGTGTTTAACTTTAACATAGCTCGTATTGTAATTATAAATGAAATATACAAAACACATCTTTTAAAAGATGCAGCAGAATTTGGGTAGGTAAAATAGAATCTTATGTATGTATAATTTAATGGTTTGTAATATAAATTCCCTTCAGTATGTCACCAGATTACAATACCTTCAAGTATTGAGGAAGCTGCATGACCTGTCGTGCAACGAAGTTTTTCCGTCAAAATGTTATTCACACACTCTCCACATACTCGGTTTTCGTGGTTTTGTTCAAAGGCTGGTTTTACAGAACCCAATCCCTTTTTTCTCTTTTCCATAAAAGGACCAAACTTCAAAGGTTCGGTAACACACACAATCACGTTGTCTTGACGTAAATCGGAAGTTGTAGAAGGTTTAGAACATAAACCTCCAAAGTTCAATACCACAAGCGTTATCCTCAATCGACCTCACAGGACGTGTCATCGTCGAATGTGAAATTACTAATACAGCTGATGAAGTAGAAAATAACAATTTCCACAATAAGGTAATGTTTATGTTTGCGCATGTTAATCACTTCTCTCTGTAGAAAGAGCATTGTCCGGCATGTTAGTCAATATCAAAATATTGACTCAACAAAGTAACATAACAAAGTATAGCTGATATATGACAAGCTATGCAAAGTTAGCAAGTAGGCGAAAAATGTCAGGACAAGGAATAAGATGTAGAAAGTGTGCAAGATAAAGGCCTTCCACTATTGCACGTAGTTTAATAAACCAAACAAATTTTACAAAATGCTTCAAAGAAGCTTGAGGCTACATGAGGCTTCTTGAAAAAAAATTTAAGTAACATCCACAAATATCGAACGACGGACTTCCGGAACCACATCTCTGATCATGTAACAGTTCTATTTGTCTTCGGAATAATATTTACAAAATGAAAAAAACATATGCAATTATATCTTTTGTAAGAGATGTTTGAGAAAGTGGTTGTGTTCAAATGTTAACAGTCCATTATGTAGAAGAGGTCCTAGAATGTATCCTGAAATCATTGGACATTGTAATATACTTTATGATGATATATAGTTTTACGATGAAGTTGAAGCATTTTCAGCCATATGTAACATCATAGAAATGGAAGTAAAAGATAGGAGTGAAAGTGAAAGTTAGTCAGTAGAGGACAAGAACAAAAGTACAAATAGACGAAGAAGAAGGAGACGACGACATAAACGAAGAACTAGAGGAATATGAAAAAATGAAATTGTGAAAAATAAATCTTATAAGAGGTGTATTATCCAGTTAAAACATGTTAAATTATTACTTACTGAAAAATCCAAATCTAAACCTGTTAAACTTGCAGATGTAGATAAGTCTAAGTTCTATGAAGTCACACCGTAGAATCTTATCCAAAATATGAATGCTTCAAAGGCATTAGTACATTTAGATGATACCACTATAACTATATTACCACATATATACAGTGAAGACACTGAGAGAGTACAGAGCATATTGATGTTTATAATTATGCAGTACAAAGGTTTAAATGGGTTTAGTAATGGATTTAAAAATCTTATACTTACATTCGAATCAAAACCTAGAAACTACATTAAGTGTGTAGCTCATCAAACATTATTAGAATTAGTTCAACTGAATGACAATGTGCCACAACTTTTATCATTATATCACAATTTTATCTATGTAATAAAGGTTTCTGTCACCACAGCATGGCGCGTCCTCAGGTTGCGGAAAGAGGAGAGGCCTCTAGATATACAGGGGTTAGCTGAGAATATATTGAATAAGCAGTCTCGGAAAGACGACAAAGATGGATCACAAGAATGAAATTTGAGAAAAATTTACTTGTTTTGATAAATGAGATGAATTGTAATAGACTCACTATCACTCAGCTGAAGCATCTCTGAAGAGAAAGGAGTATTAGAGCTGACTCCCGACTGCGGAAAGCTCAAATTATTTAGTTACTAGATACATATTTTCTTAAAACAATCAAAGAAAGCCTAAGAGGACAGAAGGTATTCCTATTTGAGGAAGACGTTTCTGGAGAACTGAAACCTAAAAGACCAGATACAAAAAAAAGCTTTAACACTATTCCCCTTTGAGAAGTAATTGAAGAAACTAAACCAAAGCGAACACTTATTAAAATAGAAACAGAATATACAGCATTAAAAATTAGATTACACATCATTAAAGTCGATAATATACTTGGATATAAAGACCAAGCAAATTTTAGAAGTAACTGGAAGAGTTGCTATTAACAAAATCAAAGAAGAGCTAAAGTTCCATCCCGTTAAAGTTAATCTTTGTTTCATTTGTGACAATATCAAAGAAAAAGAAATACAAGGATTTAATTCAAAACGTCAAATGAGAAAATATTACAATCAACTGACTAAGATGATTACATATACAATGCTAAACAAGAACTTCGTAGAGAAATGGATGAATTTTAAGGTAGACGATCAGGATGGACATTACACCAAATTAAACATTTAGAAATCAGACTAAACAAATATGTACCATTAAGAGCTTCTTCCAATATTGAACTTCCTAACTAATCAAAGATAAGAAAGCAGTGATCAATGTTCAAAATAAAGACAATAAATGTTTCTTACATTCTGTGGCTAGTTACTTAAAACCTATAGACCAGCAATCACATATTCAAAGACCTTCCAACTATATACAACTTGTTTAAGAATAAAAACATAAGTATTGTGGTGGTAATGAATTTCCTATACAATTCAAAAACATAGTAAAGTTCGAAAAGAGAAATAACATTTCAATTAACTTTCATAGTTATGATAAGAAATATAATATATATTCACTTCAAATCTCGAAGCATAAGAAGAAAAACATGCTAATCTATTATACATAAAAGAGGAAACAAATAAGCATTATTGTCAGATAAAAAACTTATCAAGAATCATAAAGAGTACAGTAACAAAACACGAAGAGAAGTTATACTTCTGCGATAAGTGTTTAACAAAACATTTTTAAAATGTGGAACAGTTACAACAACATGAGCTATATTGTAAAGAACATGAGGTTGTTAGAATAGATCTTCCGAAAACATATGACAACAAAATAGAATTTAAAAACTATAATCGATTATTAAAAGTACCATTTGCAATGTTTGCTGATTTTGAATGTATATTATGTAAAATGAAAATAGAACATTATTGTTCTAAAATAGTAAAATGTCAAAAGCATGTGCCAATGAGTTTGTGTTACTATATTACGTACTCAAATAGAGATTATGAAAGCCCTGTGAATTATATTGGTCTAGATCCTGCGAAAGTATTTGCAGAAATCTTGCAAGGAGCAATAGAAATAAAGAATATATACTATTAGAAAGTTGAAATGGATGTTCCAACTGAAGAGGAAGAAGAAATATATAACAACTCATATATTTGTCATATATGTGAGGGAAAGTTAAGTGATTTACCACCAGTAGTTGAAAAACAAATCATTACATTCAAAAAGAAGATACTATTCTACAAAAATAAAGATGATATGAGCAACAAAATAGAAGAATGGAAATATGATTAAAGAAAATGTTTAAAAAAGATAAATAAAAATAAAGCAAAAATAAGAGATCATGATCAATTAGCAGGGAAGTTTAGAGGAGTAGCTCACAGCTATTGAAATTTGAGCTAAATGAATCCTAATTTTATTTCAGTATTTGTTCACAACTTAACTTGCTATGATACTCATCTATTTGTTAAAGAACGTCCTTACGATACGAATGTCATAAAATTAACGGCAAACGAAAAGGAGAAGTATATTACATACACGAAATACGTGAAGGTTGATAAAAAGAATGGGATCGATTTACGATTTTATAGATTCATTTACATTTATGTCAAAGAGTTTAGCAGAATTAGCGAATAATCTAACAAAGGAACAATATAGAGAAACATCAAAATACTTTTCCAAGGATTTATTAGATTTCGTCATTCAAAAATGAGTGTATCCGTATGATTATATTGACTGAATTGAAAGGTTACAAGAAACAGAAGTACAACCGAAGGGAATGTCCTTCAATATGCTTACTCAAACTCATATAAGTGATCAAGAGAATGAACATGCGAATGGGAACTATTCGATATTAAAAACCTTGAGGAATATGCCGAACTTTAAAAAGAAAATATGTATTATTATTAGCAGAAATGTTTGGGATCTTAAGAGATGTGTATATAACAGCTTATGGTTTAGATCCTGGTTGGTATTTCAGTGCTCCTCGCTTATCGTGGGATTCAATGTTGAAGATGAGAAAACCTTAAAACACCTTACATAGATATAATGAATATTCCAGATGATTCTGAGATAGGTTATATATTTGAAATTGATTTACAATATCCAAAGTATCTACATAATAAGCACTCAGATCTACCATTAGCTCCAGAAAGCATGTGCCCCCTGGATCAAAACAATCAAAATTATTAACCACACTTTATAACAAGGAAAGATACGTTATTCACTATTGAAATTTAAAACTTTATATGTCACTTGAAATGATATTAAAGGAAGTTCATAGAGTATTAGAGTTGAAACAATCATGTTGGTTAAGGAAATATATAGATTTAAATACTAATATGAGAACGAAGGCTAAGAATGATTTCGAGGACTTTTACAAATTAATGAACAATAGCGTATTCTGAGAGACAATGAAAAATATTGTGATCCGAAGAAGGTAGATAAGTTAATAATGAAGCTGAAATTTGAATACAGAACAATATTTACTGAAGATTTGTGTGCAATACATGTGAAGGAAGTGAAATTAACATTCAATAAACCGATAAATGTTGGAATAAGTGTATTAGAATTATCAAAACTATTAATGTCCATTACAACACTATGAAACCTAAATATGGAACCAATATAGATTAATGTTACATGGATACTGATAGTTTTATATATGAAATAGAAACAGATGACTTCTACAAAGACTTAAAGGAAATGATTGATCTATTTGATACAAGCGACTACGAAAAGAACAATAAATATGGAATACCACCAATAAACAAAAGAGCATAAGGTAAAATGAAAGATGAAAGCAATAGTAAAACAATATGTGAGTTTATTAAATTACGGTCACGCAGTGAGATCCGAATGAGACAATTGTATATGCATTTGAAATGTTATAACTAAATGAATCCCAAAGTTATACGTGTCACCGGGCGGAATATCGTGAGTTACAACTAGGGATAAGACTCGGGTATTTACCCACTGGGTAGGTAAATAAAAATTGGGTAAATACCGGGTAAATATCTAAATTTTATTTACCTACCCCAAAAATTGGTATTTATTACAAACTGCAAGATTACATAATAAGAAGGCATAGTGGGTTCTAAAATACCAGAATAAAACTTGAAAATACTAATGTGGTTAAATAATGATGCAAACTTGCCACACTGGAAACTCATAACTTGTATCTAGTAACATTGCTTCAATCAATTCTCTTTCTAATTTAGTTCAGTACTGGTATTGAGTTGAGACTTGTTGAGAGTAGATGTGCCTCTTACCTTAGTTGAATTTCCTGTTTTCTTTTAGTGGAACGCTTACGAAGTGATAAATTTGTAAACTACAATTACTGTGGTAAAAATTATAAACACGCAAATGTGAATAAAATGTCAGATCATGTGAATAAATGTTTCAAGTGTCCTGAAAGTATGAAGAAGACACTTTTAATAGGTTTACAAGGGAGAGGTTTGTCTAATTGTTGTCAAAATACTGGGATGGAACAAGTGCATGAAACTGTTCTTACCAATAAGAGTATTGGTGACTCTTTACTGACGAGGGTGGCTGACAAAACTTTGATGGCAGTTTCATATAAGAATTCCTCCACGAATGAACACAGTTCATCTAGTACCATTGCCACTTTTATGGATACAATGACAGCTGATGAAAACGTAAGTACATATATATAGCATAACACATGCAAGATAATGAGTTAAACAGCTCACACGCACTCATCACATATCATGTTACGTTTTGGGTTGAGCGATAAGGGAGTAGTTTGCTAGCCTGCAGTGTCTATAAGTTGTCTCAAAATTCAGATAAAAATTGCAAATGGCAAAGAACAGTTAACTATTTGTGTAATTGATTCAACAATTATCTTCTTATATATGACATTACATTTACCCTAGCACAGCGCAAGCGTTTTCTACTAGTGTACAAGTAATTTTATTTCATATAATTCAACGCCTTGCTGTATGACCTTGTGAAACGAGTCAAAAAGCGATTGGTGAAAAGGGGTTGGTAAAACACATTACAAATATTTCCAAACAGATTATAGTTTGTAAAATAATGGCCAAATAAGTTAAAAAGAAAGGGTAGAGTGTTATGAAAATAAATGGACAGCATACAAGAAAATATTGACGTGTTTTACTTAAGAAATGTGTGGTACTTGATCTTCAAGATATGCATCCAAGTTCCCAAGGATTCATGTTAATCACAATATAAGTAATTTTCATTAGAACTTTTGTTACTAGTAAGTTTCCATCGAAATTAAACGAATGAATTACTTTTAAATAATAGCAATTTCTACGCGCTTCGTTCAAAATTAAAAGGGCGGGGAGAGCGTTCTTAAAGTATTAGCTGACACAAGGACTATTAATCTTTTAATCTTTACTTTTTTCAATAAATTGTATATATAAATTTTAATTCGCTTTTTTGTTATCTGCTGGTCCAACAAAATTTCTCATTTTCCATCAAGTATGAGTGTGTATTGGTCCAATTTCCAGCGTGACAGAAATATATGTTTGTATCTGGCAAATAGCAGCAGAATTTTCAGGAGAAACAAGTACGTATTGGTGCTAGTATGGTGTCAAAAATGACGATTGTGCGACGAGGGCGACCATTATCAAATGTGACGTCAGAAAGCATTTCTAACACTTAAGAAAGTGTCTATGAAATATAGAATTGATAAGTTGAAGGGCATAATTTCAAATATTATTTCGCTTTAATACAGATTTTATTTCAAAATCCAATTCCAACCAAACACAATTATACACACAAATGGTTGAATGGTACTTCGTTAAGAACAGGAACTGTTTTCCATTTCTAGATTCCGAGATTAAGTTAACAAATTCTATAAAGCCAACACGTAACCGTTATAGGTGTAGCTGAGTTTTTTGTGGTACATTTGTACCCACAGTGAAAATTGCATGCATGTTGGCCGTATGTGCAGACAACGAATGTATTTATTACTGGAATAGGTTAAGATACGTGTTCAACATTAGATGACCCATTTCACAACATATTTTTATATTTTGTCTTTCCAGGCAAAGTTAAACAGAATACTAGTGAAAGCTGCCTCCGTGACTGTAGCACCATTGTCTATGGGGACATCATCTCTCGATATATTTCTTGAAGCGGTTAAGACCTTCATCAAACTTCCAGATAGAAAGTCATTGTCAACTTTGGAACTTGATGCTCGGTATAATGAAATGCAAACACAGCTGTATGTAGAGCTACAACGTTCGAGCTATCTAAATCTTCAATTTGACTGTTGGAGTAATGTTCGTAATGAGGAAATAATTAACTTCAATATTGCGAACCCTCATCCAATATTTGTTGAATTTATAAACACGAAAGATAACCGTCATAGTGTTGAGTACATTAGAGATCAAGTATTCGAGGTCATTGAAAAATACGACCCCAACAAGTTCTTTGTTCTCATTGGTTATAATGCAGCAAATATGCAGAAGGTTTCTCTTGTTCAAGAAAAATATCCCCATTTGAAACCCCACTATCACGTATAGCACACAGTTGAACCTTGTCTGCAATATTTTGAAGTGTTCTTGAAATTCATCATTTATGGCAAAGTAACGTTACTGTAGACGCCATTAAAACGGTTAAAAGTACTCAGGTCTTGAATGTACTTTTTCATGCAATTAACAATGAGAAAAAACATTCACGCTACTTTTACTCTTCCATGTAAAACCCGCTGTGGAAGTTATTTAAAATCTCTTGAAAGTTTTAAAGCCACAAAAATCAGCCTACAGAACCTAGCTGTTCATGAAACCCTGCGAGATATACAGCATTTATAAAAGACCACAAAGCAAGGTTGCTTGACTATGAGGTTTTCTGGATGACAGTTGCAAAGCTAATATATGTTTTCAAACCAATAGTGTCTTCGATAAATGTATTATAATCTGATGAATTTAAAATACACCGAGTTTTTCCTGCTGTCAAAGAAATCGAGGTACAATTAAGAAAATCTGTTCCCGAATTCCCATTGTCTAAAGCAGAAGAAACGAATATTCTTCATAATTGCGAACGCAGAAAAGTTACAGCACTCCAACAGATTTACTATGCCGCACTAGTATTGCTAGATCCATCATCACAGGGGTTTGACTTGACTCCGGAAAAAACATGGCGATGGATTGTAGTTTGTACACAAGGTTGCAGAGAACATGAATGCAGATCTTGTAAACACGATGACGGATTCCGCACATTACAAGGCAAAGAAAGATTTGTGGAGCAATAAGTTCATTTGAACAAGTTCTAGTGAAATGAACCCAGTGATTTAGAGGCAAGGTTTGTATGGAAGTACCGACTTATCTGAAGTCGCACAGTGGATATCAACAGCACCGGTATCATCATCCACCACAGGATGATCCTTCAGTACCTTCTCAAATATTAACACTAAGTCAAGGAATAGGCTGAATACTTCCAGAGCCGGAAAAATTACATATATAGCTTATAACTGGAAGTTACTTCACTGAGAACAGAAGTCAAAAGTATCAACACAGCATAAAGAGACAGAGAAGATTGTTAAGTCAGAGCTGCAGAAAGACTTAGAAAATCGGTCTAAGTTAAGATGTAAGTTCATCACACTTCAAATGCACCACGGTACCAAGAAAAAGTAGAACCCTTGAAGAAGGCAATGACTCTTCTTCCGTGTGTGAGACAGATGGAGACATTACCAGCGATGATTCGATATATTTATTCCATGTATCCTATGAATCTGATGAGTAATCTTGGTAGATATGTCATTTCATAACGAGATAACGTTTTGACCTTATGTGTATAGAATATTTCGAGAACCTTGCTAAGTCCTAAATGTTCTGTAATAGTTTTGTACTTTTATTAGCTTGGTGCTGCCAATTGAGGCGTTTGAAAACAGAAAAAACTAACTGCATTCTGACCACTTTGAAATTAAAGCATGAAATCATTTGAATTAGGCGTATGAATCTGAAGACACAAATCTGAAAAGAATTAAAGAAACTGACGTAACCGTCATGTGAAACCCATTTTCTAATGACATTTTATCTATTTTGTTTCCAAGAATGAGAATCTGGAATGCAATATGGCTGCCAGCGGGAAAAGTGAGCTTGTATATAAATATGTTTTTTCTTAGAATACTTTAACAAAACCAACAAAATTTGACGACGCTGGATGTACTGAAATGACTTACACATGTTTGGTACATTTCGTCAATCATGCAAATGATTTATTTTTGTATATTCGGCATTGATTGAAGTATTGCGATCAAACCAACGAATGAAATACAAATGTAACCATCACGAATACGTTACAATTGTGCCCCCAAACTACCGGTAGAGCAAGTTCTTTCCGTATGAGCTACGTATGTCAAAATTAAAAAAATACCAGAAGGTATTTATCTTTTGTTTAGCAGTGTGAGTCGGAAGTCAGAGTTGTGTGTTCATCACATATTCGTTATATTCAAGTAACAAATTTCGAGAGAACCGTGGCGAAAGTGCATTAAGAACAAAACATATATATATGTTGTTACCGAATGAAATAATAGTTGAAGTGAATCGAAATTCAATTGTTCTTAAGTCTTCCTATTATTTCTAGATACATAATATAGAAAAAAGAGATTTAGATTTGTACTCTTATGAATGACATAGGTTTTAAGCGGCCATCTTGCATTCAAGATGGCCATAGATTTTCAATTAAGCTTTTGTTTACAATTTGACAAGCCGCAATTTTGGACAGAGTTGTCGTAGAAAGTTAAGACTTGCTCCATCTACTTTCATTTAACAAGATCTTGCAAACAATGAGCTTCCTAACCTCTCTTGCCATTGGAAACTTTTTAGTTGGACCCTACCTAGTACCATGTGGTGACCCTGGGACAGGATGTTTTCATTTAAATCGTTGTACTTTAAAATAATGCCACACTCTCTTTCCTATTTTCATATTTGTCTCACCGTTTTCGATTTATGGGGTGACCATGGACTTTTCAATTAAGTTTTTGTTTACATTTTGACCCTACGCCATTTCGTACAGGGTTGTTGCAGAGAGTCGGGACTTGCTGCATTTACTTTCATTTTACAACAGTTTTCAAACAATGTACTGCGTAACGCCCCTTGCCATTTAAATTTTTTTTTAGTTGGACCCCGTGTGGGACCCTGCGGGGACCCTGAGGCAATCTTTCTATGGGAAAAAGTGTGTACTTGAAAATGATGGTATGCGTATTGCCCGAGTTTTCCATTTTCCCAACCGTTTCCGAACAAATGACTCGATTCAAACTATTCTGCCAGCTTTGTAGCTTTTATGTTACAAAATATGTTGTAACTCACGACATTCCGCCCGGTGGCACGTATAACATTGGGATTCGTTTAGTTATAACATATCAAATGCAAACAGAATTGTTTCGTTCGGATCTCAGCGGAGCCACTGCGTGGCCTTTCCTTGTAAGATGTATGTCTTTAGAAAAGAAAATAAAGGAAAGAAAAAAGAAAAAGGATTAACTAAATATCTAATAGCGAAAGAGTTAACGTTTGATGATTATAAGAAAACCCTATTCTATAATGTAAAACATTTAAGGATATAAACCTTATTCGTAGTCATAAGCATGATACTATAGCTGTTAATAAGTTAGCGTTAGATCAGAGTGACAATAAAAGATATAGATTACAGGATGATTTAAATACATTAGCATGCTCTCTCTGCAAGATAGGAGAGAAGTAGCTGTAGTTGTAGACATAAGTTTATTTATACGTCTTAGATATAAGGTTTAATAGATATCATAAAGCCTATGCTCTTGCGCAATGTAACTTGGTATAGTTATTTAATGTAGTAGTGTACATAAAAAGTTTGGAAAGGGGAAAGTGGCATATGCAATAACAGTGGCGTATTGGGTACTGTTACTGGTATACTGCGATCTGTGAGGGTGGTGGGAGGGGGAAGCTAAGAATCTACAATAACAACCTACTGGCATCCATTCTTTCGTCCTATGGCTTGGGTAGCTTTCCGGGAAAAGAGGATTTAAAAGTATTCAAGAGCGGTTATAAGTTATGGCAATTACATGAATAACGCTTTCAGTGGAAATGAATGTTTCTTCCCGACGACGTGCTTTAACTACTAGTTATTTTACACTTCATTTGGTAGCGCAGAATCAGTGATGCCAACCTGTGGTAAAATCCCATAAAATGGACGTTTTTGTCCTTATTTTCTCGAAAAGAGATAACAGGTAAGATATATGGAATTTTTTCATGTATGTGCAGCGAGCCACAGAACTTCTTGAGGTACAAAATCGGCAGGATAGGTAACCCAACTAACACCTGCTCGAAGATTAATTACGTCTGGTAGTGGCTAGCAGAGCAGCGTGAAGATGTATTGTAGGTTGCATAACTTTAATGATATTATTTAAAAACTCAAATAAATCTCTTATTTATGTATAGATATTTAAAATTCGAATGACATTGTGTTCTATATATACAAAGGTCTTAGTTTTTATAATCTTGAAACTATAAAAAACTCATACACTTAAAATTACAAGTTCGGATATTGATAACGAAACCATAAATACACTTATACACTTAAAACATACTTAAAATTACAAGTTTTATTTTTGTTATTTTTTGGATTCATTTCTAAAGTAAAACTGATGTATTTTATAACCATTATCTAAATCTTTCAAACCCTCATACTTAACAAACAGCTTATACTCTTTCAAATCTTTCAATACTTTCTCAGTTTCATCATTATATCTTTGTGGTAATAACGTCTTATATTTCTCATCTAAATGTACTAAAACTCTTTGACCATAACGCTGTGTTTGAATCAATTTCCATATTGTTATCTAGTACGCTTTACCTTCTTCTAACTCATCTATGCGAAGGAATCTCAATGCTTTAACATCATTTTTTTATTCAAATAAATAGCCATAGTTTATTTATTATAAGAAAAATGTTCGTTTTATGAGAAATTCATGAAACAAATCCTCATTTACATACAGAAAATTTACATAAAATTCACATAGAGAACTCAACAGTTGGATAATTATCTTTTAAGCCAGTGTATTTGAATTTTATTCCATCTTTAACGATCTCATCACTCATTTTATCTGTTAAGTGTTTTGTAAATCTAGGTGGAAGAAATACCTTAAACTCTTCACATTCAACTAAAATGCTCTTCCCAAACTTAGTTTTAAACTTTTCCATTTTCTCAATCTTATATTTTATTTATTTAATTCTAATTCTCTTAATCCAATAACTTGTTCTTGTTCAACACTTCCAAGTTTATTTAAAAGCTCAATATGACTCGACATCGTATTTATTAGATAGACAATCAATGAACACTCTTCAATTTTTATCTTCACCAAAAAATATTTAAACATTTTTATCAATTTCGTTTATGGAAAAACTTTAATAAAACAATACAAACATACATTTAACTATCTAAAACTCTTCTACTACTTTCTCATTCTTAGGGTCATATGTAAAGTTCTTTTGTCCAAATAAAATCGCATAACATATAGTATTAGCAGCCACAGCTTCTGCAAAGTCTACTACAATCTTTATGTTTGTTCTCTCATTTGCCGATACCTTTTTCCTCTTACTACAATTAATTACATACATTGGTCTGTTATCTATAAACTCTTTAGGACCATAGTACATTTCGGTATTGCCACATGTTATTCTCTTAAATGCAGTATAATCTGCATACATCTTAAAATAATCCTTGTTAGCAATATCTATGTTTCTTGATTCTTCTGAAAATACCTCATTCCTTCCATTCTTAAGATAGATATTCTTTACCTTACAATGATCAAACTTACTTGCATCTGCTGTTTGTTTGCCACTTCTATCAGTTTGGAATATTACAACTACAAAATCAGGCATATCAAATTGTCTAGAATTAAATTGAGTAGTAGCATCAAACTCCAAGAAAGAACCTACAACAGTCTTCTGAACACACTGATAAGTATGGAATAAAAACATCATTTTAGGTTCTTTAAGAATATTCAACTTTAACTTGTTTTCATAATTAGATTCATATTCAACAATAGGCATTCTTATCTCCATACTTTTTGTTGTTATTTTTCCATCATGAGGAGCTGCTGCACCTGCCCCTGATCCAGTCCATTTGTACAAGACATCGTTATTGTTGTTAGCTTTTGTAAATGTTATTCTCAATCCGCCTTTCCACATAACCTCTTTATAATCACTTAAGAAGCCTGGCATTAATCTTAATGGGTACAAAACACTAAAGTCCTTTCTTATACCAAGTTTATCATCTGCTTCAAATCCTGCTTGTTTTAAATATTAAACTTCTGGTTTGGAAATCTTTAATGTTTCAAGAGCTGTAGATGTTATTCCTGGTAGCTCAATCTTATCTATAAGAACTCCATGCTTCCTAACCTCAATTTGAGAAAAGAAGAATGGTAAGAAGTTATCTACAAGTTTTATAGTATCATTTGCACCAAATGTTCCTCCAACTGATGCGCCAACAACTTCAAAAGTCATATGATAATCTGCTTTGTGTGGGTGTATAAAGCCATCCCCCACATCGAAATCAAACTCAATATCTTTGTTAGCTTCATTCAAATTATTAAATGTTCTTTTGTTAGCTTTAAAGCTTTGCAACTAGTAACTCTCAACACTATCCATTTATTATAAAGAAAATCTTGAAACAACGCTTTGATGGGATATACCCATAAAATAATCATACATAATAACAATTAAAAACTTATAATCCCCATCCTAACTTAACCTTAGCATTCATAGCAGAACCAACTCCAAAAGCAGCTAATCGTTCACCAATTGACGCATCACTACTAAATGCTCTTTTCCATGCTTTAGTTTATAGTTCCTTATCTGCAATATGTCTTGACTCTGTATCTTTATTGTCTCTGTAGTATATATAGTGTTCTTTACAAGCCTCATCTAATGGATTAATACCTTCACCACCTCTTTCTAACCTTTCTTGAAGCTTCGTAAAAGGCCCACAAAATCTGAAGCCTGGTATATGTAACTCTGGTATCCCCTTCATGTTTAAAATCTTATTCATTAGTCCTTTTCCAAGCTTCTCATCATTCCAAAATCGTGGTGGTAATGTATTTAAGATCTTAATCAAATACCCTATACCATTTGGATCATTAGGAATAAATTGTGAAAGCTTATTATTAATCATACTCACTATACCTACTTTCTCATTGTAAAAGTTATCATTTCCAGCTTTTTCTTCTCCATCTATAACTATTAACCGATCAACTAACTTTCTCACATCATTCATCCATATATATTCTTTAGGTATCTCTATATATTGTTTAATTCCTTCACCAGTCCTTTTAGGAGTTGGAGGTAAAGATGGTTTAATATAATTATCCCAAATAGGCTTAATAATATTAATGTACTTAGAACCTCTACTAGATGCTACCTTTTTATCTCGATTATATTTTTGGAAGGCAGCATCTGATTCTATTATTATTTCCTTGTACTGTTCAAAATCGTCATCATCATAATCTTCAATGGTTTTATTAGTATTCTCCGTTAACAATTCCCATAGACCTTCTGTTCCTTTATAAGTTTTACCATTAATTATCAAATCATCGCCATTCACTTTAACTTCAAAATTTCCTACCTTATTTATTATTTTTCATCTTCTTCTACAGTTCTTATTCCAAATACACTATCATTTCTTTTACTATAATATTTCGTTGCAATCTTACCAAATGATTGTGCTGTTGTTAAAGGTTCTACTCCTTTTACTTTGTCTTTAATTTGTTTTCTCATTTGTTATAGGTGTATCACTGCTACTAGGAGAACTACCATAAGTTATCTTTTTAGGTGTTTCTAGTAGACAAGGATCTATTGAAGCCGTCTTATGAACAACTGGAACAAGTTCAGTTATTAGATTTTTATTTTGTTCTGCTACTTCTTTGATCTCACTTCACAAGTTTTGAATAGCATCAATTACAGGTTGTTCTTGTGTTTTAAATTTATCATGTATACCTGCTCTTTCTTTCTTCCAAGATTTGAAGCCCTTTATCAAGAACTCCTTCAACTTAATATTCTTATAAATTTCTTTCTCATCCATTTATTATATAGCAAACGAACAAACGTCAATAAACGTCAAAGAACGTCAATAAACGTGAAAAAACGTCAATAAATGTCAATAAACGTCAATAAACGTGAAAAAACTTCAATAAACGTTAAAGAACGTCAAACGTTAAAACGTAAAACGTCAATAAACATCAAACGTTTAAGAAGTGTTTTATCTTGTTCCTATACTTACCATTGTTTACCTTCCTTGTCATATCAATTACTATAAAACCATAATCTTTTTGCCAACATTTTGAACATATCTCTTTAAATTTATCATAAGACATATCTCCTCCATCAAACTCATTATACACATGTTTAAGATTAGTATCATCTTGTCTGAATATGCATAGGAAGTTAACGTTATCACTTATAAGTGGTTTAGACACTTTTGAATATGTTTGTGCAAGATAGAAACAGTCTAAATGTCTATGCCTACCTCTTGTAAAGTAATTTCTAACAGTATCTTGATTCTCCAAAATGTAATCGTAAAACACAACAACAGAGTATTCTTCACATTCATCAATAGGTACAATAGAGTCATTACTGCTTAAGAACGTTGCTATTTGCTTCTTAAACTTTAGTTCTGCCTTTTCAAATCGATCTTTTATCTCCTCATACTTTGGCTGATTCATGCTTTTAGAATATGTGTAGAAGTAATTATTGTTTAACCAACCTGGCTGTAATAAGAAGTTAAATAACAAAAACGTCTTACCAGACCCAGACGGACCCACTATAAGGCATCGAACATCATCATTTATAAGCTCTCCATTTCTTTTCTTAACTGTTGTTTCTTTTATCATCTCCTGTACATCCCAATTAATAGTTTTCTTACTCATTTATTATAGAGAAATTGACTCTTTTATGATCTTATATCTTTAAGTTGTTCTCTGATCTTAAGCAACGTATCTTTTATATATTCGCTATCCATTTCACCATTTAGTGTTATTATCATCTCTAACTGTTCTTTAAATGAGTTAATACAAGTGACAATGGTTTTATATTCATCTTTTCTTTTCCTTATGTTTAACTTAGAAGACAAACCTGTTATTATAGCACTTCCAGTTGCAAGAGATGTTGTTAATATCGAGTAAATTGTTACAGGTATAAAAATATTAATAAACCCAGTTTTTGCAGAAAGTATAACTGATAACGTGATCAAAGTCTAGTATGAATATTTAACAATTCGTAGTTTTCTTTTTTTCTTCTTTAAACTGTATTCTAACTTTTGAATGACATCTTCAATTAACTTGAATACTTTCTCTCTTGGAATATCTCTAGGTAAATCAAACTCATTCATTTATTATATAATAAATGGCTAAGGTATTTAAGCTAACGAGTGATACTTCTGTTTTAAAGAAGAAACTCCATTATGAATTAGACAACAGGATCTACTATTTAAGTATAGGACTAGTTGGGTTTTACAGTACATATCTTACTCCAAACATAACAACAGAAAAAAACAGTTTCTCATATGGTGATAGACAAGTTTTTATACCAAAATGGCAATACAGCTTAAACAGTCTTAATGAATATTTAAAATCTCAATCCATCAACATAGCATTATCAGAAGATCATTTAAGAAATAGAGTTTAAATAGAAACTGATAGTAATGATGTTACAATTGGGGGTATAGGTACTGTCCTCGGGTTTAATGTTTTTGAAGTTTTAGAAAAGAATAAAACACATATTGGAAGTAAGTTGCCAAAGTTTCATCCGTTTGATACTATAAATGTTCACTGTAATATAGCAGATGGTATGTTTGTTAAAGATACAGAATACACACATAGAGAAACAGAGATCATAGCATCATTTAAAACAGATGCCGAGTTTAAACATAGCATCATTTACGAGCCTACTTATCCATTATTTTTCCCTATATCCAAAGACAAGGTTGACAAATTTGAAATAAGGATAACAGATGAGAATGATTCCTTAATTGATTTTGGTGGAGCAACAACAACTGTATTTTTACAAACTAAGATTTTCTCTTAAATAAATAGGAAGATGTGTTCTATTAAAGGTTGTATGTTTAGTGTTCCTTATAACGAACTAAAGGATTTAAATATTGATCATGTATTAACAAAGAAACAACTTAGTGATAAATCTAAGAAAATTAAAGAAGGTAAAGGAATGAATTTAACTTTAACTACTGCACAAATGAAAAAGATTAAGACAGAGCATATGGGCGGTTTTATCTTTACAATTCCAGCCATTTTAGCAGCTTTAGGAGCAGTTGGCTCATTAGCAGGTGGTGCAGCAGCGATTACTAAAACTGTACTTGATGCTAAGAAGAATAAACAAGAACTTGAAGAACAAAAAAGACACAATATGGCTATGGAAGAAAAGCAGGGAGCAGGTAAACCAAAAAAGTCAAAAAAACTAAAACCATTGACCAACTTCGATATAGAGAGGTTGGCTAAATAATTAAAGATAAAACGATTTAGAGGTGTATTTATGAGTGATGAACTTCCACGAAAACCTTATGTACATGAGTGTGGTATAGTTAACCTCGATAAATCAGAAAACGTTGGTACTCATTGGATATGCTATTGGAAAGATAACAACATAAAGTACGTGTTCGATTCTTATGGTGGTGTTCCTCCTAAACAACTGGCACAATATCTTGGTACTGAAAACTTATTTTACAATGACGAACGAATACAAGACTTTAATTCAGTTATATGTGGTCATCTTTGTGTTAAGGTTTTAAATCTTCTAAATCAAGGGTATTCTTTTAGTGATGTTATGTACATGATTAAAAATGATTAAGTTTAAGTGCTTTTATGGCTTATATCCATAAAAGTTTTGTTTTAAGATAAATATGGAAGCTATACAAAATAGATTTTTAGATTATTTTGAGAAGCATGAGGATGAACTAGATGCACTAGTTAGATTTAATTTTAATTGGTATTTTCAGGATGTTAGTAAGATAGACTTAAAAGATAAAAACAACGCATATACAGTTGTTCAGTTATGGAAAATGTTAATACCTAAATTTTTGTACACGGAAGAAGAGTTGGTAAAGTTATATCCAATAATTACCTTAAAGCATATGTTATCAAATCATAACACCTGACCATTAAAATGCAGTAATTGTGGTAGTAAGTCATTAACAAAAGGTAGGAGTACATACATTTGTTATTATTGTTCTGTAGCGAATGGTTGGGTTTACAGTACTTGTGAAGGAATGAGAGCTGCTTGTGCGAGAAAACCATGGTATGATACTATAAAAAGATTTAAGTTACAGTTATCTCGTTTGCAAGCTTTACAGGATAGAATTATTCCTGAAGATGTGTTCAAGGTGTTAAATGAAGAATTTAGAGATATATCAAAACATTTAATATCAACAAATGATGTTCTAGAAGTACTAAAGAAAAACAAATACACAAAATATTATGATGCTGTCTATTTAATACACTATCACATTACTGATCAAAAACCATTAAAATTACAACATAAGGCAGAAACACATATAAACGACTTCGAAAACTTATACAAAACCTTTAAAGAACTGTATCCGAAAAGAGTATTGTTAATTAACTTGAAATGTGTATTGTACCATCTGTTGAAAAAGCACGATGTTCATGTTGATATTGATTTTAAACACTCATCTAAGCAAATAGAGATGTTAAAGAAATGTTTTGAAAAATTAGGATGGACATTTTCTGTATAATAAATGATTATGGATATATTTGGTAATGTTAAAGATAGAAAAGGTGATGTTGATATTAGTGAAGAAAAATTAAAATTGTTGGAGAATTTAAATGATATTGTTAGCGTAAGTCAACTTAGGTTAATAGAAGCTCAATTAGAGAACGATAGAAAACGATTTGAAGATGCATTAGAAACGTTTCAAGACACATACGTCAAGAAAGAAGATTTTCAAAAGGTTAGGATGGATACTACTAAATTATTATGCAGAAAGAAACTGTACCTCTACTATATCGATTAAGAGCTAAAAACGTTAAGGAGCTAATCTTTAGAATATTTAATCTCTCTAATGGTTACAAATTTCTCTATAATGGGAAAATAATGCACATGGAATTAAGTTTGGATAAATATTTTCTATAGATATATTTGGGTGATACTTTGAAAATTTACTTTTCAACTTTAACAAGAACGATATAATTACAGTTAAACCAAATAAAAATTCAGCTATGGAAGAAGGTCAATTATTGTTTGTTGTAATGTACATAGAAAGAGAGCTTTCCTAAAGGCGTTTGCTATACAATAAATATGGATATCTTTGGTAGTGTTAAAATGATATCAGAGTTAGATAATACAGTTGTGAGAAAAGATATTGCCATGTTAAAAGAAGAGCTTAACTTCATCAAACGGAGTTATGTTATAGAGCTTCCAGGTCGATTGATATCAGAAAATGTTGAAACTCCGTTCTTTTTAATACATAACCAATCAACCGCATACAAATTTCTTTATAAAGGTAGGATAATGCATATAGAATCATCTTATAATACGTATTATATAGATATATATTTAAATGGTTCTCTAGTTGAAACTTTTCCATTACACTTTAATATAAATGATCTATTAGCAGTTAGGCCATCTAAAGATTCTGATCTGAAACATGGTAAATTAATATTGCTTCTTATGCATGTAGAAAGAGAAGATGAAGATAGTGATGATGATGAGAATGTTGAAAGCCTAATATTAAACAGCGATAGTTATTGATTTTCAATAAACAGGATGTATTGTGTTAAGTGTAAGAAATCGACAGATACGAAGAAAGATACTATTAGAATTGAACAAAAGAAGAATGGAAGATATCTAAAGAAAGGTATTTGTTCTGTATGTGGTGTTACTAAAACTCAATTCGTTAAAAAGCCTGATTGACTAGAAGAAGGTAAAGGTGTTAGAGAAGACATTATAGAAGAAATTCACAAACCATCTAGAAAAAACTTTGACAGATTAAGTGTGGTTATAAAAGGTATCGATGATCTTTGGCAAGCTGATCTTGTAGAAATGGATAGTGGTGTGTTAAAAGGTGTTTCCAAAATAAATAAAGGTTATAAGTATCTGCTAACGATTATAGATGTGTTCTCGAAATATGCGTTTGCTGTTCCTGTTAAAGATAAGAGTGGTAAGAATGTTACAGAAGCATTCGAATCCATATTAAGAATGAGAACTTACAAACTGATCAAGGTAAAGAGTTTTACAATAAAGAGTTTAAGAAGTTAATGCAGGAAAATAAGATTAATCACTACTCAACCTATAGTGGTAAGAAGGCTTCTGTTGTTGAGAGATTTAATCGAACACTTAAACAGAACATGTGGAAAAGGTTCACAACACAAGGGAATTACAAATGGATAGAGATATTACCAACACTAGTTAAAGAGTATAATCATCAAATTCATAGAACAATTGGTTTAAGGCCTATATAAGTTAATAAGAAGAATGAGCGAACAATATTGGAGAAAGTGTATCAAAAAGAATATAAGCGTGTTAAGCCCAAATACAAGTTAGGTGATCATGTTCTTATAAGTAAGTCGAAAGGGTTATTTGAGAAAGGATATACACCTAATTGGTCAACAGAAGTATTTGTTATTAGTGAAGTTATTCCATCCAATCCGCCTACATATAGAATTAAAGATTTAGAAGAAGAGGATGTGCAAGGTAGATTTTACGAACCAGAACTATTAAAGACGAAACATAATGATGAATACTTGGGGGTAAAGGTGTTGAGAAAGAAAGGTGATAAAGTATATGTTAAATGGCTAGGTTTTGATGATTCACATAATAGCTGGATAGATAAAAGTAATGTTGTAGTGTAAATATAAATGTTGTCTTTTATGGTTATTATTCCATAAAAGGCTTAAATTCAACATTTTCTATATAATAAATATGAGTACTCTGGATAATTCGTATAGTTTAAATGATATTTGCTATGAACAGATTAAGAACAATTATTGGTATGGTATTTTTGGTGATTTTAAATTGATTATAGATAAGAGTACAGGATACTTCAATGCTACTAAACTGTGTCAAGATGGTGGAAAAAGGTTTGATATTTGGCTGAAAAATAAAGAATCAAAAGAACTAATAGAGTATATTTCATCTACTATAATAATAGGAGATGAAATTATCAAAACAATAACAGGAGGTAAAGGAAAAATATGGGATGAAATAAGAGGAACGTATGTCTGTAAGGAATTGATTTTAGATATATCTAGATGGATTTCCCCTATGTTTCGTCTTAAATGTAATCAAATCGATATCAATTACTTCGTTAAAGACTTTCAACAGCTATACCTTACTAACAACGATCAACTTCAAACAAGACTACAAGAAATAGAACAACAAATGAATGAATTACGTATAAACAATGAGAAACAAGAAAAGGAAATAAATCATCTTAAAACAATCGCAGCACCCTATAAGAAGGATAATTCAAAAGATAATTGTTTAATCATATACAAGAAGAACAAACCTAATGATCCTTTCCCTTATTATGCTGTCAGATGTCAAAAGAGAAGCCTATATAAGCCTCTTTATGAAGCAGAAGAAAAATATCCGAATCATGTAATAATATATGAAAAGTTTAGAGATCCTAACAGTATTAAGCTATTAAATCTAATGCAGCAAGAACTTGATATTAGTAAAGGTAAGGGTAATGAGTTTTGGACGCCACTATCAGAAGAAGAATTGATTAAAGACATTGATTGTTTATATGATCGGTTAATATCTGATAATTAAGGTTAATATTAAATAATTAAAGTTACAACTTTTATGATATAATAATCATAAAAGATAATTAAGGTTAATATTAGATAATTAAGGTTACGACTTTTATGATATAATAGTCATAAAATTTAATTAGTTAAACATTAAACAAACCATTTGCTGTAACATCGAACGCTAAATTCAATATACCACCTAAATCAGAATTATTATGATATTTTCTTATTATAACTCTCCAATCTACGTAATGTCTAAATAAATATATAAACTCTACAGAGAGGTGTTGATAAATTGAAATGTTATGCCAATGAACTTTGTCTTTGAACTCTGCAATAAATCCTTCTGTTAAATTTTGAAACAATGAAATTATTTCCCAATCTACTTTGTCAGCGTAATCTCTTATAAGGTTTTCTGATAATTGTTGAGTTCCAGATAAGCGCCCCCAAGAAACTTTATCTGCATGTTCTCGTATAAAGGCTTCAGAGAGTTTGTTTCCATAAGATATAGCATCAAAATCAACTTTATCTATAACCTCATTAATAAATTCTTCAGATAGGTTTTGATTGTACGATACTTCTTTCCAATCAACTCTATCTGCAAATTATCTTATAAAGTCTTCTGATAAGTCTTGGCTTCCTGAAATAATCTCCCAATCAACTTTATCTGCAAATTCTCTTATAAACTCTTCTGATAACTTTTTCCATAAGCATATTTCGATCAAATTAACTTTCTCCTGATATTTACGTATGAAGTCTTCTGTAATGTGATCATAGTTATATTCCTTCTCATAATCATCATAACCTATAGATAACCATTGTTCATCAGTCAGTGAATCTAATATTTCATCAGACAAGTTCATAACGTTTGTATAGAGAATGTTTTGTATAAGAAATGAGTTCTTTTCTTTATTGGCTTTCTTGAACAAATGATCTAACATACCTATGGATACGCTAAAATTTATTTTGTCTTTATCATTATAACCACCAATATCTAAATATTTACATACACAATCAAATATAGGTTTGTAAGATAATATTTCCTTAGCACTAGTCACGTTCGTTTTTATTCTTAGATTTTTTAAATTTATCTCATTTTTATTGGTTTTCTATATAACAAATATGAATAAACATTTTGATTTATTACATGATAGACTTAAACTAGTTCATCATGATCTTAAACTCTTAGCAGAACTACTAGAGAAGCAAATACTGTTAAAGGAAAAAGAATTATTAATAATGCAACAAAAAACATCTGATTTGAGTAGTGATGATGAATATAAATATGGTAGTGATGATTATGATGATGATGATGATGAGTAAGTTTACAAAAATGATTTAATTTTAATATGTGTATATGTGACTTTGATGGGGTATTCCCATGAAAGTCCTGTTCTAATACAACGCGTAATATGTAGACAATGGCAGGAGTGTACAATGTTAAGTGTTGTATTAGGATATATGGGAGTAAAAATAGTATGAAAATGAACTGAAATAATCCGGCGAAGTTAAAAATTGAGTAGTAAGATTTTCTATATAGTAAATAAGATGAGTAATTAAAGTAAATTTACTGTAATAGAGTTAAGACGACAATGTAAAGAGAGGGGAATCAGAAGATATTCCCGATTAAGAAAAGCAGAACTGATAGACCTTCTTAAACAATATGACGATGAACAAAGCAGAAGGCGGATTACAGATATATTCCCATTTAAAGAAGAAGTATTTGAAAGATGGAAACCGAAAAGACCTAAGCTAAAAGTTGAATTGAAAGAAACATCATTGAAATATAGATTACAGACATTTAGAATAGTAAACATTGATGGATATAAAGATCCTTTGAAATTCTTAAATGCAAGTAGTAGGATTGTTAAAAATAAAATCAAGGACAGTTTTAAACTTTTCAATGCGCTTAAAGTTAATATGTCATTTATTTGTAAATTTAAAAAAGAAAATACGATACAAGAACATAATTTTAAAACTTCAAATGAAATAATACTCGAATTTACAGATTTCGATGACTTTTGTAAAAAAGCTTCATTCAAACTCATAAGAGAAATGGAAGAGTTTCAAAGTAAAGGATCTGGATGGATGTTACATTCTATAGACCTTTTAGAATTAAGAATCAATAAGTATTCATCAATGAGAGGTTCCTCTTACATAGAACTTCCATACATAATTAAGAAGAGAAGAGCATGTGTTAATATAAAGAATAATGATCAAACGTGTTTCCTATACTCATTCATATCTGCATTATATCCAGTTAAACATGGGCAACATGGAGACAGGGTCTCTACATATAAAAAACATGAAGATAAGTTTAAAGATGTTTTTAAAGATATCCCATTTTCTGTACAAATTACTGATATAGCCAATTTTGAAAAGAGAACTGATATTTCTATTAGTGTATTTAGTTTTGATGATAACTATTCAATTTTTCCACTTCGAATCGCACAAGAAAAGAAAGAAAAACATATTTATCTGTTATATCTTAAAAGTGAAAAGAAAACTCATTATTGTTGGATTAAAGACTTGTGGAAGCTTGTAGGCAGTCAAATAACTAAAGATGGTCATAAAAGATTCCTATGTGAAAGATGTTTAGCTAAGCATTTTAAATCAGAAGAGTTATTAAAAGAGCATGAAAAATACTGTGGATTATATTCAGCTGCAAAAATCGTTTTACCAAAAGAATGGAATAAGGCGCTTGAATTTATTAATCATAAACGATCTTTGAGAATTCCATTTACAATTATTGCTGACTTTGAATCACTATTAAAGGAAATTATTACATGCCAACCTGATCCAGAAAGATCTTATTCAAACGCATATCAAGAACATAAACCAAATAATTTTACATACTATGTCAAAAGCATTTTAGATTCTTATAAAAGCAAACCAGTAGAATATATAGGAGATAATGTATAAGATGTATTCGTAGAAAAATTAAAAGAAGAAGCTATTAAAATTGCAAAGATTTATGATACTTATAAACCTATGAATCGCCTTACAGAAGAAGAAAGAAATATATTTGAATCATCTGAAAAATGTCATATTTGTGAAAGAACTTTTGAAGAACTTCCACGCTTATTAGAAAAGAAAATAGAGATTTTAAATATTTTATCTAGTTATTTAAAAAAGAAAATCGAAGAAGGTTATAAACATCTAGAAGAGGAATTGTGTATGAAAAAAGATGATGATATTGATGATATAGATGCCATATTAATGGATATAAAAGAGCAAAAGGAGGATATAGAAGTTATACTTGATGAATGTACTAAAGAATTGAAAAAGACTATAAACAATATAAAATCATGTATAACCAAAGTTGCTGATCATGATCATTTAACTGGAAAGTTTAGAGGAGCTGCTCATTCTTATTGTAACATAAAATATACAAACCCAAGATTTATTCCTGTGTTCATTCATAACTTATCTGGATACGATACACATCTATTTATAAAAAAGTTTAGGAGGCGGAGAATTAGAAGAAAAGATAACTATAATACCTAACACAGAAGAAAAGTATATTACATTCTCAAAAACGATAAGATACAAGAATAAAGAAAATATAGAACGATCAATCCAATTAAGATTTGTAGATTCGTCTAGATTTTTATCAAGAAGTCTAGCTGAGTTAGCAAAAAATTTAAAACCAGAACAATTTAGAGAAACATTAAAATTCTTTCCTAAAAATGTAATTGATTTAGTAAAAAGAAAAGGTATCTATCCATATGATTATGCTGATTCACCTGAAAAACTAGATGAACCTGTTCCACTATCTAGAGACAAGTTTAAGAATAGATTAACAGGAGAAGATATAAGTGACGAGGATTATAACCATCATCTATTAATCTGTAAGATATTCAATTTAAAAACCTTAAGAGAATATACTCAATTCTACAACAAAACAGATGTACTTCAATTAACAGACATTATTGAAAACTTCAGAGATACAGCTCTTAATACGTATAAATTAGATCCTCCATGGTATTTTACAAGTCCAGGCTTCTTCTGGGATGTAATGTTAAAGATGACACTACAAAAATTAGAATTGTTAACTGATTATGATAAACTACTCTTTATAGAAAAAGGTATAAGAGGTGGAATTTCCCAATGTTCAAATAGATATGCAGTAGCTAATAATAAGTATCTAGAAAATTATAATCCTAAAGAGAAAAGTTCTTACATAATGTACATAATGAATCATCATATGCCTTATGGAGAATTCGAATGGAAAAAGGTTATTAATGGTGTAAATGATAAATACTGGATAAATAAAATATTAAAGACAGACGATGAGTCTAATACTGGATATATACTAGAAGTCGATTTAGAGTATCCAAAAGAATTTCATAATAAACATTCAGATTTGCCATTAGCTCCTGAAAATTATATAAACAACAAGAAACTTCCAAAATTATTAACAACACTTTACGATAAAGAAAACTATATATTGCATTATCAACATTTAAAATTCTATGTGTCACAAGGTCTCAAAATTAAAAAGATACATAAAATATTAGAATTTAAACATTCAGGTTGGTTAAAGAAATATATAGAATTAAATACAGAACTTAGATCTCATGCAAGGAATGATTTTGAAAAAGACTTCTATAAACTAGCGAATAATGCAGTCTTTGGAAAGACTATGGAAAACATAAGAAAGAGAGTAGATATAAGACTAGCACATAATGTAGAATTAGCAGAGAAACTAATAGCTAAACCTACTTTTAAAGATAGAACTATATTTTCCGAAGATCTAGCTGCTATTCATATGTATAAGACAAAAATTACTTTTAACAAGCCTATCTATGTTGGGATGTCTGTTCTGGATATATCTAAAATTTGTCTATATGATTTCAATTACAATGTGTTGAAGAATAAATATGGAGATAAAGTCAAACTATTAATGAGTGACACAGACTCGGTTATAGCACATATAGAAACAGAAGACGTATGTGAGGATATGAAAGCTATGTATGAGCATCTAGATACATCTGATTACAAAGATAATAACAAATATGGGATAAAACAAGTTAACAAGAAAGTATTAGGAAAATTCAAAGATGAACTGAAAGGTGTAATCATAGGAAAAGTCGTAGGTCTCAAATCAAAGATGTATTCAATACAAGCACCTCAAATAGACCTCGAAGATAAAGACTTTAAAAGTAAATTTGATAAAGACAAATGTTGTAAAAAGGCAAAAGGAATAAAATCGAATATTGTTAAATCAGAAATAACTTTCAAAGATTACGAAGATTGTGTCTTAAAAGATTATGAATTATATAAAATGCAAAATACTATTAGGAGTAAAAGACATAATGTATATTCAGTAGAAGAAAACAAGCTAGCATTAAGCTCTTACGATGATAAAAGATACATATTAGAAGGTGGGATACATACTCTAGCTTGGGCCATTATTCGATAGATTTAAGGAAAGAAGATTTACTAACAAAGCTAAAAGAACTAATGGATAGCTATATCAAAGGGAGACAAGAAAAAGAAAAGCGAAGAATAGAAAGTTTAAGAAATGTTTAGATATAAGTTTTAGATGTAAGTGTAGGTGTAAAATTCTTTTATGGTTATATATCATAAAAGTAGATTGAAGATGTATCCTGTATGGGGTCGATGTAAGGAAGATGTAATTTTCGATGTGTATAATTAGATTCTATGTTGGGGGATTTCATATATAAAAAAGCCTGGTTTGAGGAATTGGCCCCAAACCGGTTTTATGAATACTACTGAAGAAAATGACGCCCTTATGTTTCAGAGTTGTTGAACTTATTTGTTGGGGGGGTGGGGGTAGATTTCACTCATCTGCTGTAAGTAGTGACTACTGCTGTTAACCATCGCTTTCTTTCATTTTTATTTACACATCCTACCCTCTTTCAAGTTCAGTTCCACATGCCATTCCATTTAGTTTCATATATTCTGTTCGATTAAATATACATTTCTGAATCTCTGATAATATGTTCACATTAACAAAACGGTTCTCTTGCTTTCTTTCTAATAATGATGATGTAGATTTCAAGAGAGTTAACTTTTTAAAAAAACTTGCAACCAATTTGTTAATTACTACGTGCATTGAGTTCTTCCTCATTGTGTGTTAATATATATTCTTCAGTGTTTATATTCTAATAAGAAAAATATGTATATCAAAATTAGATGTAATTGCAGTATACGAAGATTAAGTGGGTAATAAAGCTGTTCAAGTCAATATCTTAACTCAATCTGCATCGTAGATTACAATTATCGTTAAAAGAAATTGAATATTCGCATCCAAAATTGATTTTATCTAGGTAGGATTCATAGGGATACGCACGAGACAAGATTTGAGGCCGTCTCGTCTCGACAATATGCTGTAAAAGTGATGTCTCGATTCGAAAAATGTATAATTTTCTATTGGAAGAGCTGTGTCCCGACTCGAATTTTGTCACAAAAATTTTGTCTCGACTCGACTCTGCGCATCCCTAAGGATGGACTATTTCAAGAGCCCAGTACTCCGAAGCTGCCGGGGTAACCAATTACACAATTACGCAACATCTATTTCAGATACAACAATTATTATACACTTCATTTTCACAAGCTCCTTCTTATAATAACTATATCGATTTTCTTCTTAAATTCAATTATATATAATTGTTTCTTATGTAGCTGCTAATATTCATGCTATACTGTATAAAACAAATACACATTCAATGTAAGTAAATAAAAATGTAACATATTACAAATCACTGGCATTGCGATTTAATCAGATTTTAAGCAGTACATATTTTCTAAATAATTGTTCAAATTGCTTTAAAAGAATATTAAGTTTTTGAATTACAAAAAATACAAGCATATATATATGTATTTTTGGGGATTTCCGGGCTTGATCCCACCCCTCCCGATATGTTATATTTACTCAAATAAAATATTGTACAGTGAGTGAAATATCTTGCAGAATGTTCAGATTTCCAAGAATGAAGTTAGCAAATCCACCGGAAATATATATATGAATAATTTTCATTCTGAACGTGTGGTTTTAGGTATTAAACTGTGTTCACGTTTCGCATTTTAGCGTTTTCGCATATCAATTATGGACATGGCGGGCTAGTAAATGTTACCGGGATTTGAAAAGTGACAGTTCGTCGGGTAATGTGTTTCCAATCACTTTAGAGTAGAAATTCATATTTATAAAAAGTTCTCATATATCTGAAAAAGGAAGAAAAACTTTAACTTTCCGCACGGAGACTCGAACATTCGCCCTTTTTGTTTCAGAAATGTCAATAGCAGTATTAACCCGCTTTACCAGATTCGCAACTTACAAGAGATTTTGTTATAATATTGATAATATAATCCCTTCAAGCACAGGTTCCTACTTGGAGATTTAAATATCAATTTTCTGTCGTTTTCAGCAATTTCTACTTAATATAATGGTTGATTTTGCATATTGGAACTGTGCATGAGGTGTGCAATCAATATTAATCTGAGAAATAAGTAGTTTGATTTTGTTTTTACATTTTCACATCGCTCGAATGACAGTACGGTTTGCAGCTAATGTCTATATAAAGAGCGGGAAATTTGCAATTCCCTATGTATACATCTGAGGGAATTGTGGCGGATCTAGGCTCACTTCTTAGGACTTAGTTTCTGAACGAGTTTTCGCTTTTTGTGAACAGGTGTGTACATAGTGTGGTATTCATGTGCTAAGTATGTACTCTTGCTACCTAAAGTTTTAGGTGCTTGTTACATCTGAAATTGATATTTGAGACTATGTGGTACAAATGTATTATTTATATACCTGGCTCAGTTTCGCACTGTGATAGTCATTTGTTTATATATCGTCACTTGGCACATATGTCTTTCATGTTAGAGGTACTTACTTTAGGTGCATACTTTTTGAGATACTGATGACACACAATTGATATCTGCTGCGACGCACGAATGACAGTCAGTTGTTTTCGTTTGCTCATGCGCAGTAACATGCCACGGTTTCTCGCGCTTGTTCCTATTTCCGTCCTTCATGTTAGTGATGAACATTTTCCGACTCTTAAAAACATACTCCACTTATTCCTAAATCGTTGTTTAGACGTGATGTGAAGTGCTAAATTTTGTTCTATATTTTTTCGGAAAATTTTTCTTTCTAAATAAATTGTTCAAAGTGAAAGATCGTTTAAAGAATCTGGAAATTGTCATGGTTCAGACAATTTTCAGTACTATGTAGGAACAAGTGGAGCAATTTTTCATGTATCGAAATATTTTCTGTCTTTTATGGAAAATTGAAAAACTTTTTATGAGTCGAAGCCATTCAACATTTTGAAGCAAAAAGTGAAACATTTTTTTATAAATCGGAAAGTTTTATTGCTCTGTAGAAACAAATGAAAGAAATTTTCATGGATCGGAAAATTTTAATTGGGATTTAGAGACAAGTAAAAAAACTTTCATAAGCCTTACAGTTTTGAATATTATGTATAGTGATGATAGGTGGAAAATTTTCCACTATATTTAACTGCACATTGAGATATAAAATTCACTTCCTGTAGCGGGAAATTAGACAGCAACAAACTATAATTTTCCCATTAGCATGCCGGAACCATAAAATTTTCTAATATTTCAAGTTCGGATGTGAAAATTTAGTCAGTCTCTCTCTCTCTCTCTCTCTCTCTCTCTGTGTGTGTGTGTGTGTGTGTGTAAGTGTGCGTGAAGTGCAGGGAACATACATCGACTTCGTAGAGAACCAATATTCCATCCCAATATTTAAAATTTAACAAGGAATCGAAAACAAACCTTTGTGAATTTATCAATTATTTGAAAAACCGAAAATTCCACTATCTCTTCACATATAGGCCTGGCTATGTAATGAAATAACTACATGAAAGTTCCTTATGAGGATTATTTTCGTAACAAAAAATAAGAAGAAGTGCTTTGATTTTATTGTGTTTAACAGTCGTAAATTAATATTTCAATATTGGAATTTTCTATAATAAACAACTTCGAGCAGATATTTGTATTGTAAAACTACCATTATTATGTATAAAATGTATGGGAAATGACGATTCTACAGAACAAGTACGTGCATATATAAAAAAGAAATATGTTTTTCTTTATTTTGTAAGTTAAAATGACATTACTTGTTTTTTCAGAACGCAGCGCTAGTAGTGCAGCCTTTTAGGTTTCCTTTATTATTTTATTGAAGAACAACTACACAAATCAACTTCCTTATTAATAATATTTTAATTTCTCTTCTGAATGAATATATGAATAAATAAATGCTTGTATCCAGAAAATGGTCAGTATTTGTTTTCATGAGTTACTTAAACTCGAATTTTGGATAGTCAAAAATTTACAGTAGGCACTTTATATTATCTCTACTTATTTATTAATGTTGCAGTATGTAAATGTAGAAAAGTAGTGAAGCTATGAGGAAACTTCGTCTTACGCGTATTAAACTGACGACATATAATTTCGTGAGATCAAAAGTGGATTCTGAGGGATGAACGCATTGAAGTTCTTGAAACATATTTTTGAAGAAATGAAGAATCATTAAATTTTAACTTCATGAAACTTTTTAAGACAATATTTTTTACCAATAAATTTTACGGTTAACCAACGGTGTACGAATAAGTGAAGTATGTTTTTATGAATCGGAAAATATTCATCACTTTTAATCAATTTAAATTTTAAATAATAGAATTGGATATTTGTACTTTACGAACTAGATGTACGTTCTCGGCACTTTACATACACAGAGAGAGAGAGAGAGAGAGAGAGAGAGAGAGAGAGAGAGAGAGAGAAAGAGAAAGAGTTGAGTTGTGCTGATTTAGAGTTTAATGTTCCTTTCAGCCGCGAGGCTATGCGAGATGGGACTAACTGATTAAGGTGGAATCCAAACTATATGAGCTCCCGCCGGGAATCGAATCCAAAGCCGCATATGCTAACCGCTTAGCAACAAATGAGCTCGCAGAGGGAGAGAAAAAGAGCGAGAGGAACACTATGTAAAATTTTACTTCCCAACTTGAAATATTAGAAAATTTTCCGGTTCCCGAAGGCTAATTGAAAAATTATAAATTGTTGCTGACTAAATTTCCTCTACAGAAATTCAATTTTGTAGCTCAATGTGCAGTTAAATATAGTGGAAAATTTCCACCTAACATCATTATATATTATGTCCAAAATTGTCCGGCTTATGAAGAGTCTTTTGCACTTGTTTCTACATCGTAATGAAAATTTTCCGATCTATGAATATTCCTTTCACTTGTTTCTACAGAGGAGTAAGTCTCTCCAATTCTCAAAAGTTGTCTTACTTTTTCCTGCAAAATAATGAAAATTTTCTGACTCGTAAATAGTTCTTCAATTATTCAGTAGAAGACAGAAAATATTTCGATTCATGAAAACGCATTTCGCTTGTTCCTATACAGTACTGAAAATTATCTTAGACATGAAACTTTTCAGATTCTTTAAACGATCTTTCATATTTTAACATTTCTATACATGAGTTCTTTCAATTTTATGGTTACTGAGAAATTGTTACTTGATTACTGATATTTTTTTTTACAACGAGAAATTTTTCTGTAAAATGTAGCGGAAAATTTTACACATCACATCACTACTTCTAGTACACAATCGCTTAGAAAAGAGAAGCAACAAATGCATCAAATTTGGAAGATGAATTTAGAAGAAAGAAATGACGTAACTGATAATAAAACTTAAGATGAATCTTTCACTCATATATGAACAATTTAATTATTTACGTAGTTAGGGATAAGGAATTGTATTCATTAGATGCTAACTGTCGCCGATCATTTGAAAGTCAATATAGAAGAACCATCAAATCAAGTAAAGAGAGGCGTGTTATTTTGTTATATAATTACATTTCGAGCGGATTTTATCTGATTCCAAATGGTCATTGTCGAATATGCAGGGTTGCAAGAGCACACTGATTAGCCAAGTTAAAAAGATCCCAATGATTTATCCCTCTACAAGCAAAGTTTTCATCCCCTCCGTAGCCAAGTCGGAAGAGCACGTGCCTAGTAATCAAAGGGTTGGTGGCTCGCGCCCCACCGTCGTCGTGTACTTTTTTAAAAATTTTTAAAGTGCTTTCTAGACTCAAATTAATGTAAACGAATTAAGCATAAGGACGATTTAACATATTTTGGGGGTGTAATTTTTGCTTACGGTATGGCGAAGAACATACCCAGAACATACTATGTAAGTTCCTCAGGTACATGTCAGGCATATGCCTAGGGGCGGACATAGACTGTCACTACCACTTGCTGTTCATGATATTTCTCTCTCACAGGGACATAAGACACATCTTGGGCACATTCCCATATAACTGAGGGAAAATTATAATCATATGCCTGCTATGTAATTGTGTTGTTAGGGTTAATATTACTGAACAGTAAGGCATATATTAAACTAAATTTGAGGATATACAGAAGTAATTATAAAAGCTTTGCTACAAAAATACTTACACAGACCATAATAAATTCAATGAGCTCCGAAATACAAAGTAACAAAATATCGTATAAGATTCAGTATACAAAGCAATTGTTACTTAAAGAATGGACATACACTATTTCGATAATCGATATAAAACGAAAATATTACGATACTTTTCGTCTCGTCTCGATTAGAATCTCTAAAGCGAGACGATAATATGAATTAGAATTTCCCCGTCTTGAATATAAAATGTTAACTCTCGTCTCAATTTTGTTTGTTTTGTTTTAGAAACGAGATGAGAAATTAATCTTCTCGGGGAGAAATTCAGTGATGATGTAATGCAGAAAATAAAAGAAGGGAAATGAATGGAAAAAGGAGTTACAGAGTTAATTCTATCAATGGTTCTATATTTGATATTAACCATTAATTTCGTGCATTTTTAAATTGTTGTTTATTGACATATAGTCTCCCCTTTTCTCCTTGTGTCTCAATGTGTAAATATGCAAAACTATTAAAGAAATCACGAACCCTCAGTTATATTTCCAACCTAAGGAGAAATACGCTTAGTACTTGTAAGTTATCCAACTCGTTGAAGTAAGTTAACTTGCTTATATAATCCTTCCTTTGAGTTAATTATAAGATTATTTAAGTCTGTTGACTGTTATCTTCTCATCGGCGCCTCTTTTGTCCGTATATTTTTTTTCTGGTATTGTGCTACTCACTGTGAGTACAATTATCCAAAGACTCTCTTTTGCATTTCGCCAGCCAGCGTTTCTCCTCACTCCTGCACAAAAAAAAACACTATACGATTTGTTCTTTTAACAGGTGGGGCAATTTCAAGCTGCTGCTCTAACTACTTTACCAGACGTAATTAACCTTGTAGGACTCGTTAGTTGGCTTGTCTAATTCACTGACTTTGTACATCAAGAATTTCTGTGGCCCGCTGTAGAAAGGAAAATATGGCCAAAAAGTATATATAATGAATAATGAATCACCTTGAAATCATTATTGATTGTCGAATTCGAAATCATTGGCCAATGTTTCCTTTGCTGTCGGAAAAGTGAAGGAAGTGCGGAAGTGATTTCTGAAGTGATTTATTTATATGTTATGTTCAAAAACTAGGTGCTAAAGAACAACATTTGTGACCGGGCATTTAAGAAACAAAAAGAAAATAATGAACAAACGAAGGTAGTGAAGAAACGAATGAAGAAAAAGTAAAATATCATATTAGAACAAGCCAACTTTTGAGTGTGTCGGAAATGTGTGGAGAAAGAAGTTTTTGGTATAGATTCTGATTTTTAAAATAATGTTTATTGATAATCTATTTTACAAATATAAAGAATCAAAATTTACGAAAAACCCATTTAGATATTTCTAAAAATCAGGGTTGTTTTGTTTAAAACAAAATGTTGAAAACAAATAATTAAAACTTGTTTTAAACAATTGATTCTGTTTAAAACAAACTTTATATACGTTTTAAACATTCTGTTTTAAACACATGCACTTTGTAAGTCTTGTTTTAAACATATGTTTATTTAATTTAATTTTTGGAAATAAATTTGCCAGAGAAAGAAAATTACAATAAAGTGTTGCCACACTTGTTATAATTACCAAATTCAACTCTTTTTGTTATTCATGGGCATGTTGGCATCTTCAGCCTCTTTTGTGAAAAAAGGTGGTATAATTTTGTCCACTTCAGCACCATTTAACAAATACTTGTTACATTTTCAAATGTGTCAGTAAGACTTTTCCTACATCTCATGATAAATTGATTTTTCCTCCTTTTGAATGTTTTGATTCCTCGTGGCAACAGCAAGTCGATGTGGTGATTCATAATGTATTTCTTCTCTTTTTTCCTTTGTTTTTTTTTATCGTCTATTGAATTGTTTAAATGCTTATTAGTTAACTTGCGAGAAAGTGTTGTAGTCGAAGGTTGGATTAGTTGTAGACATTATATTAAACAATAAATAGAAGAATTGTCATTGAAAAACGTTTTTGTGTTGTATTGAGAAAACAAAGGACTCCTTACTAAATTGCGGTTCTGAAATTAAAATTCATATATACAGTACATGTTGGTTCTTAGTCTTCGTGCAACTTGAAATCGTTTAACATGAGTTTTACGGGAAGAAAAAGACATCATTTCGAGCAGTCCGAAGAAATTAGTTTTATACGTTTTGAACAAACTTGGGTTGCAGGATAAATTTGGCTCCAACTTAGCGGGTTTTTTTTTTAAAAATATTTTTAGATATATTTCGTTCACAGCACAAGGATTCAAGTCCATTTTCAAAAAAGGTTCATTCTTGCTCAGCAAACATAGTATCTTCGTAGCGAAGAGTCCGAAAAACATGAACTAAAAACCACGTGGAAAGGTGCAGTGTTGTGTGGAGTTTAATAGGACAACCGCTAGATAAGAGTGTTTCGAGAACGGGGGAGCAGGAGAGCTAATTTCCCCTAGCTGCTTATAAATTTAGGATATTGTGTACGCTGCAGCTTGAGAAAGATTAATAAATCAAGCGGCAAATGTCGTAGTCAAAGATGGATAATTACATTGAATAAACGCAGGGCGCGTCAAGAAGAATACATCGACAGAAAACGTCATATATTCGCCACAACGAATAAGAAATGAAGAAAGAAAACTACATGACAAGGTGCAATCTAGAACATTTATATGATTACTGCTAGAGGGGCGTCCGTTTAGAAGTCATCCGCCCTTCAACCGAGTACCCTGAATTTCAAATTTTGGGACCGTAATGAAGATTTGGAACCCTTTTGCTGAGCAAAGTTCAAGAAAACAAAATTTAAATCCTTACGCCGAATGAATACGGAGTTTGATAAGTTAAAAATCCATTTCCATTGGCCGCAGGAGCTATAGGCTTATATTGCTCTTTGTTTTTTTTTTTCTTTTTGACCCAAGGATTCCAAACTTTCTTGTTTCTGGCCTGCTTCAAATTCTGGAAATTGTGCCTAAGCAACTTTCTAGTTTTCAATATCTATATTTATTCCGTATTTGCTTATGAAAAGTTTCTAAATCTGCCTTACTGCCCCCAAAATCTGAAATTCAGAGGGGGGTGGACGCATGGTTTCTCTTTCACATGGTTTTAGTTTCATTTATTTCGTATTCTTTACTGCTAAGAAATTACGTTTGGAAATAGTGTTCATTTGATGAGCAAAACTGAACATTACTGAAAGTAGACTTGCATCCATTGTGCTCTGAATGTACTAAATATTGTTTCTCTTCACTACAATTATTGATTTAAACAACAACCGATACACAGGCTTGCAGAAAACATTCTGTAGTTAGCATTCTATAGTTAGTGTTTTACAACTAAAATTTCACCCAGATCCAGGTGATCAATTAAGTAAAAATTATGTACATTTGTCTAAAATTCCAATAATAATATAATTATTTGGGCCAAATACCATACAAATGTCATATTAAATCCAATGGTCATTGGAAAGTCACTTTGCAAATCACTGGTGTTACACAAATTAAATTAGGTAAAAAAAAATTCCGTTATCAGTGACAGTTTACGGAAATACAAAGTCCGCATTTTGAATCCAATACGGACACTCAAAAATCTTATCCAAAACCGCTGGTGCTACAAACACGAAATTTGATATATTAAGGTGCATTATCACCAGTATACTACGAAAATATTTCATCTTTTCTACAAAATCATCGTGAACAACAAGTGGCCAATAAAAATTCACTTAAAAAACTCTATAAAAGCCATTTTTTGTCAAATGTTTTTATTTCAGTTATCAATGTTGCACTTATCAGTATATACAGGATGAATCTGTAATACTAGTTGCAAGTAAATATTAAAAAATTCTTAATAAATAAGCTATTACACGATTTTGAAATATGTTTTAAATTGTTCAAAATGTTATAAACAGGTTTAAAACATTTTGAACATCTTTTTCATGTTTTAAATACATCCTTTGTTCTTTTTCAAAAATTACTGTATTTTTCCAACCCTGGTAAAAAATAAGCAACATATAGAAGTTTCATTTTTCATATTTTATCTTACATTTTAATTAGTATGACTTGTGAATTTGGGTCGTAAAATGGAACTTTTCTGCTTCTCGAGATGGGATTGTATGTTTCAGGTTGGCAGCATTGCCCAGAGTTGTTTCATTGTTGTAAATGTAATAAATAGGAACCGGTTTTTAAGTTGCAAGAATGTGGTAGGAAAAAGGGAATAAAAGGTGCTGAAAGATCATTCAAAAAGGTGCAAAAAAGGTGCTGTTATGGTATCTTTATTAAGTGCTATAGTATAGAATTACGTGAATATTCTTTATTCATTACACCAGCAAATATTGTTAAAAGCTTGGCTTTAAACATTTGACATAAATTGCAAAATTGTTTTAATTATTCTCATAAACTTGTACAATATTCAACATTCTTGTAATGAAATTGTGGCTAAAACCAACTCGGTATTTACAAAAAGCACTAATTTAGTAATATTGGGACTTCAGAAACGTTCCATACTTTTGGGTTTTAAGAAATTGGTTATAATTGATTATGCACAAGATTTCTATCATTTGACTGTTAATTTCTGTCGCTTCGAGTATTGCTCGACATCAATGGAAACCAGTGGTGCATATTTTGTAAGCACATGGACAGGAAGTTCATTTGACGTTGCAAAGGTTTCTACGTCCGCATTGTTTCGCAAATTCAGTTCAAATTTGTCCCTAGCAAATCCGTCAAAATGGTGTTTAAATTTATGGAATATTATGTGCAAACCACATTAAAAATAAAACGTATTGTTCTGTCCAAATATTTTTTTAAAAAAGGAAAAAGGCACAATAAATGTGCTGAAGGCTAAGAGAAGTTAAAAAAGGGGAAATTTTATTGATTTTGTAAAAAAAGTGCAACATTCACGAAAAAGGTCCAACAAAGTGCCTTAATTTCAGTTCGTTTTATCCCAGGAAATACATATTTTGAACTTTGGTTGTTTAACAACTAGATTTTCAGAAAAGATGCTCCACCTTAAAATGCGCTCTCTAGTAATAAACAATGGTGGTACTGCTCTCAGTCGCTGCGTATTAACTGCTTTTAAACTGTCTATTTGGTCTTGTCTGCCTTTTATAAAGAAGCGTTTTATAAATTCCAATGGGCGTAAACAAATGAAATATTTGAGTTTTACGTCCAAAAGTTATGCTGGCTAGGCTAAAGGAGACGGTGATGATGAGAAATGTGTGAAGTGGTGTAATGAAGAAAGTAAGAGGAAACGGTAGAACCCTGAGGAAACCTCCACACACGTTTGTTTGTCCACCACAACGTTAATTTGGATCAGGGTTTGAACCTGAGACCCAATTCCACGGAGGTGAACTCTCTACCACTGAGCCACCGCGGGCGTAGAGTGAAGTCTTTGTCCGCGTAGAGTGAAGTCAAGTTTTCAGTAATTTTCAGGTTAAAATTCCGTAACAACTTAGCCTAGCACAAAAAATGGCAGTTTAAACATATGAAGGCAGTGGTGCTCTTCTGATTTTTCTCAACCGGGTCTGTATATATCATGGACGCCCCTAAGGGAAAGCTATGGTTTGGCCTATGTAAATGTATACATAATATAGCAAAACCTATACTAAATACTAGACGTAGTATAGCAAAAAAAAAAATATACATATATATATTTTATATATGGTATGTATGTATATACACATACATACATGTAAATTAATCAATCATATTGTCCTTTCCTGGTGTGACAAACTATATGTATATAGGGTGTCACACCAGCGAAGGACCATATGATTGATTCATGTCAATCAATCATTCGAGATTTCGATGAAAATACCACCCTATTTCGTACACACTGATTCGAAGGCGCATATCTCCAAAAGTAATGAAGATATCAGAGTCATTTAAAAACAGGTAGGTAGCAGACGTAGTAGACATTAGATACGTATTACGTCCATTACACTCACAGATCTTTGTATTCTGGTCAAAATGAGGGAATTCATATTGAAATCTCTGTCTTGCTCATTCAATCGAAACAATTCGCATTTGCTTGCTTTGAAAATAATTCAAGCAAGCAGGAAAAGGACAGAGGTGTTTTCACAAATGTGTTTATCTTCTTTCTTTTATTTTTGACTAGGTTATGTGTGTGTATTTGTGTGTGAGTGTGAGTGTTTATGTCTGGGTATGACAAACGGTTCTCTAGACTCAAAACATTTAAACCCGAACTTGATATATTTTTACTATCGGTTCTAGCGAACCGACAGGATTCCACCGCTGCAGGTATGTCTCTTGTTTAATTTTGATAATGAATTTTTCTTCTACTGAACTTTTGGAGAACCTACATAGATCTTTAAAGAGATTTACTTTTAGTATATAGTTGTTAATTTACCGTTAATGTATATTTTCTCGCTAAATTTGTATTTATTTTAGAATAGTGTTTCTGACTCAGGCGATGACGCGACATAGAAAAAAGTATCTGCTCAATCATAAATGGGATTGTGTGTCGTAATTTGCGCAATATTTAGAAAATGTTAAACAGAACAAATTGGAGTTCGGAATAGAGAACGACAGGCAGCTTTCCTTATGTTACCCTCCAATCGAAAACAAAACATTGAATGAAGAGTAGTCCAGGGATTCGCAGAAATTGATTTTGATTTCATTTTTGGTGAAGTATTCGATCACAATGTAGTTCTCATTGAGTCACGAAACATTCGTGAACCTCTAATTCCATCTATTACTTGCCAGAGGTTTGAAGAAAAAGCCTCTGTTGCTCACAGGCTGGTCATTAAGGATAATAATAATAATATAATTTTAGTATTAGTAGTATTCATTTATAGCGTTTTTCGAAAGTCTAACATTTTGATAAAGCTTACCACCAATTTAAATTCCCCTTAAATTAATTTACAGAAATCAATAATATCTGCTGGAAATATTTGTGCAGTGTAGTAGGGTTAATAATGCATTTCCTGGATACATTACTATATATTAAACATTTATTTCCCGGTTTATTGTTTTTCTTTTTAAAAAGAACTTTACTAAAGAATGGAATATATACAACCTAAATTACAAAGAGGGAGAGAGATTGAAAAAGATAAAAAGGGAGTAGAAAATAATCAACGGAAGTTGGTTATTTCAATTTCTTCTATTCTATTTCATAATACCTCCTTAGATGGAAATCAGTACTCTCCAGATTTCCAAATTTTATACTTTATGTAATAAAGGGAACTGGCTAGAGACTGTAGAAAAATAACAATCTGTTCCGAAGTTGTTTTTTGGGACAAGATAATAATAATAATAATAATAATAATAATAATAATAATAATAATAATAATAATAATAATAATAATAATATATAATTGTAGTAGAAAAATGGAAACAACAACACTCCAAAAACAAGAAACGAAAGAAGAATACATAGCGCCTTGTCACTCACTCTCTTCATTTAAACCAACGGCCGGCCGCATGTGTATGAAATCCTAAGAAAACATAGCCACTGACAAAGTCGGTGCCTTCGATATCGCATACATTTTCGGGAGCTTCTCCGGCTGCTTTGTTGTCGACGAGAGATCTGCCGATAATGTCGGTGCATGTGCAAGCTACAAATTGAGTACATTGAAGTCGATTCTATCGTCGACATGATCGCCTTCCCCAATATTATCTTTGCCCTGTGCAAACGACCTTATTGGCTCAATGCGTGGGTGAATCGACGGTGTAAATTTTAGTTCGCATTGTTGCCAGACAAGACATTGTTTCAGCGATATACCAGATATATTGTAGTGATTTTAGTACATTTTGCAGATTAAATCCTAGTTCAGCATTTAGTATCCCAACGTTCAGGCAAATAAAACTCTCTGAAACTAAATTCAAATGTATTTTTGGGATATTAATAATAATAATAATAATAATAATAATAATAATAATAATAATAATAATAATAATAATAATAATAATAATAATAATAATAATAATAATAATAATGAAGTTCTAGTTTTATTTTCGTGAGAACTAAGACAAACACTTTTACAACGAATTTCAAATGCTTTACAGTATTTGTATTATACACTGAAAAGTGTGTGTACGACAATATACATGCAAAAGAGATATATGGCATGAAGTTTACGAATGTTTTGATGACCAGATGATTTAGAAACACTTTTTGATGAAGAACCATCAGTTGATTTAGAACCATCTGTTAATGTAGAACCATCTTCTTCAGAATTATGAGACATTACATCTTGAATAAAAGTTCTAGACTTATTTTTGCGGAAAGTAAGACAAACATTTATAATGAATTTTGAAATGCTTTACACTAATTGTATTATACACTGAAAAGTGTGTTTACGACAATATACATACAAAAGAGATATGTGATATGAGTTTTAGGAATGTTTTGATGACCAGATGATTTAGAAACACTTTTTGATGAAGAACCATCAGTTGATTTAGAACTATCAGCTGATGTAGAACCATTTTCCTTAGAATTACTTGCTATTACATTTTGAATCCAATTCAGATATGAAGCAACTTTCGTGAATACAACTGGAAAACCAGGTTGGCCACATTCACTTCCTGAAACAAGTCCTACAACTACATTATCACATACTAGAGGTCCGCCTGAATCCCCGAGACAAGTACTTTTGCCCCCTTCTAAAACTCCAGCACATATTGTATTATTCAGATGTACACCGCCAATGTAAGATTTATTACAAATATTTACATCCAAGATAGGGAACTCAACTTCCATTAGTACTTCGGACGTTTCTTCAACTTCAATATTAGTTACACCCCAACCAACTGCAGTACATGTACTGTTTGGTGTGACTGTACTAGAAAAAATATCCTTAGGCAATGTTGCCACAGGCAAATTATGAAAATTAGTTAGTCCCAATTTAAGTTTTAGAAGCCCAATATCATCATGATTACCTGTAGGACTATAATCGGGATGTGCAAACGCCAGAGAAACCATTCCTTTGCTAACAGGTTCTGATGGAATTAATTCCGTATGCCCTGCAATCACTACAATATCTTTGAATGGTCCTTTATCAACAAAACAGTGTGCTGCAGTAAGGATCCAATACTCAGAGAGAATAGATCCTCCACAAAAAGAATTACCGCCTTCTCTAATAATAAACATCTGGACAAGATGGATATTTCTCTATATCTGTAACGTTTCCTCCAATAATTCTACTGTAATTTGCTGTAACAGCAGTACATAAAAACAAGTTTTCCACAAGAATTTCCAATAGATATAATATAATGCTTTTTCTTTGTTACAATTAACCACACAGTAAAACAGTAATGACACCTTCTCTTTTAAATGCGTAGGAATGTATGTCTTAAATAACACATCACACCATATTATGATTTCATGTAGCGGTCGATTCTCTGTAGAAACAAGGTTCGAATGCAAGGACCTGTGAGCATACGCTGGATGCTTCCTACTCGTGTCATTTAGGATATGAACACTCAATATGAGACCATAAAAGTTAGGATGCTACATACTGTTAATTAAACCTAAACAGATACTGGTGTTACTTTAATATATTCTGTGCAGTGTGTAATTTAAGTTACGAACTATAGTAATACATAAAAATATAATAATAAAAAATTATATTTAAAATGTGACCAAAGTTACTACGCTGCCATTTTTATTAGGGGTACCTGATAGTAGGGGATCCTGCGGTATATGTTCACTGATGTAGTTGTATACTTCGACATTTTATTAATATTATATCTTTTGTGTTCATTTTCTTTGAGTTTCAGGAAAACCGACAGGGGGGTAAGAATATCCTAGGATAGATTTACCCCCCGGTATATGTTCACTGATGTAGATGTACACTTCAATATGGTATAATTATTACATCTTTTGTCTTCATTTTATTTGAGTTTAAGGAAAACCGGCAGGGGCGTAAGAATATCCTAGGATAGATTTACCCCCCGGTATATGTTCACTGATGTAGATGTATACTTGAATATGGTATTAATATTATATCTTTTGTGTTCATTTTCTTTGAGTATAAGGAAAACCGACAGGGGGTAAGAATATCCTAGGATAGGTTTACCCCCCGGTATATGTTCACTGATGTAGATGTACACTTCAATATGTTATTAATATTATATCTATTGTCTTCATTTTATTTGAGTTTAATGAAAACCGACAGGGGGGTAAGAATATCCTAGGATAGATTTACCCCCCGGTATATGTTCACTGACGTAGATGTATACTTGAATATGGTATTAATATTATATCTTTTGTGTTCATTTTCTTTGAGTTTAAGGAAAACCGACAGGGGGTAAGAATATCCTAGGATAGATTTACCCCCGGTATATGTTCACTGATGTAGATGTACACTTCAATATGGTATTAATATTATATCTTTTGTCTTCATTTTCTTTGAGTTTAAGGAAAACTGACAGGGGGTAAGAATATCCTAGGATAGATTTACCCACGGTATATGTACACTGATGTAGATGTATACTTCAATATGGTATTAATATTATATCTTTTGTGTTCATTTACTTTGAGTTTAAGGAAAACCGTCTGGGGGTAAGAATATCCAGGGATAGATTTACCCCCGGTATATGTTCACTGATGTTGATGTACACTTCAATATGGTATTAATATTATATATTTTGTCTTTATTTTCTTTGAGTTTAAGGAAAACCGACAGGGGGGAAGAATATCCAGGATAGATTTACCCCCCAGTATATGTTCACTGATGTAGATGTCCACTTCAATATGGTATTAATCTTCTGTCTTCATTTTCTTTGAGTTTAAGGAAAACCGACAGGGGGTAAGAATATCCTAGGATAGATTTACCCCCGGTATATGTTCACTGATGTAGATGTGCACTTAATATGGTATTAATATTATATCTTTTGCTTTCATTTTCTTTGAGTTTAAGGAAAACCGATAGGGGGTAAGAATATCCTAGGATAGATTTACTCCCCGGTATATGTTCACTGATGTAGATGTACACTTCAATATGGTATTAATATTATATCTTTTGTCTTCATTTTCTTTGAGTTTAAGGAAAACCGACAAGGGGGTAAGAATATCCTAGGATAGATTTACCCCCCGGTATATGTTCACTGATGTAGATGTACACTTCAATATGGTATTAATATTATATCTTTTGTGTTCATTTTCTTTGAGTTTAAGGAAAACCGACAAGGGGTAAGAATATCCTAGGATAGATTTACCCCCCGGTATATGTTCACTGATCTAGATGTACACTTTAATATGGTATTAATATTATATCTTTTGTCTTCATTTTCTTTGAGTTTAAGGAAAACCGACAGGGGAGTAAGAATATCCTAGGATAGATTTACCCCCCGGTATATGTTCACTGATGTAGATGTACACTTCAATATGGTATTAATATTATATCTTTTGTGTTCATTTTCTTTGAGTTTAAGAAAAACCGACAGGGGGGGTAAGAATATCCTAGAATAGTTTTACCCGCTATTGTGATTGAACAATTTTTACTTTTGTGAATAAGATTCATCGAAAAATATGATTGTTGTCTCTTTTGGCGATGTTTTACCGGGGAGGGGGGATATATCTGTCCTAGGATAGTTTTACCGGGGGTATATCTATCTTAGGATAGATTTACGGGGGGTATATCTGTCCTAGGACAGTTTTACCGGGGAGTATGTTTATCTGTGGGACTATTTTACAGGGGAGGTACATTTGTCGTAGGATTTTTTTTACCGGGGGTACGTTTATCTCAGGACTGTTTTACCCGGGGGATATCTATCCTAGTACTTTTTTACCGGGGGCTATGTTTTACGGGAGGTACGTCTATCCCGTTACACCCCATGACATTAACCTAAACTGATCGCTAGCACATAGTTACGATATATATAGCTGATATTTTAAATTCTTACTCTACCTCATTATCAATAAACTCTGATGGCTAGTGCTTGCGCATATTTTGTGTACTTTATTAAATCGGCTTTTAAAACTGGAATTACACAAATGATATGATGGTATCGTAACTAAACATTTTGAAGATATTGATGTGTTAAATTATGAGCATTATCATTTGTAGTGGCTGAGAGGCCTTCGGGGTTAGGAAATCAACAAATCAATAATCTCCTTAACAACAATATTTTTTTATTATTTCACTACTTAAACAAACCAAATATATTTTAGTATGCAATTAGTTTACGATTATAACTTGTAAAAAACTTGTTCAAAACAAATATCACCTCTATTTATCAGCTTTACAGAAGATGAATTACTTATTAAATATGTTTCCTTATTTCTGATGATAACTCTTATTTAAGAGCAAGCTTTGTTGTAATCTATATTTTCTTTTTCTTCAGCAAGTACCATAATTTTAACATTTTTCGCTAAATTGCAATTTTATTCTAATATATTTATATGCAAACTTGGCTCAGATTAAGAATAAAGCAGGTATTGCATAACTTCTCAAAAACGTAAAAGAACTAAAGTTAGGCCAACAATTGCAACATAAGATATAAACTGATTGTAACGAAGAAAAGAGAGCAACAAACAAAACATAAATTAAACAAAATAAAGTGTAGTGTTCAGCTGTCATAGCGGGGCACTACATTTCTTCGTTTTCCAAATCAAAAAAGCACTATCATCAGATCCACTTCTTTTAATTGCATATTTTGATCCACCTTTAAACATAATATCTTTATAATCGGAACAAAATCCTGGCAAAAGTCTTATTAGAATACTATTTCTTCAACTGTTCTCCACCATTGGGATCCTTCCCATCCACTTTCATCATAATGATTTGCTTATGGTTTAGAAATCATACCTGTATATACAGCTGTCGAAGTCAAACCAGGATAATATGTAATATCCACTATCTCTCCACGTTTACAAACTTGTATTTTAGAGAACAGATATGGAAAGAAGTTATTAATGAGTTTAATATTTCGCTTACCGCTGTACTCTACACTTCCCTCCCTAACACGTATTTCAAAAGTAACATACATATCAGCATGATAAGGATGTATAAACACATCTCCATTTTCTATACCAAACTCAATAGATCTGCTCGGTTTATTGAATTTCTCGATTGTTTTTGATTAGGCTTAAAGGATTGTAATTCATACGATTCTACTTTATCCATACTTATTATAAGGAAAAATAATTTACGAATTAAACTAGAACATCTTTATTTTTATTTAGTTCGCAAATAACATCTGAAAAACTATATCTATCTGTAAACATTTTTAACACTGTAATACATAAACGTTCACAGGTTTTCTTTCTAAAATGTTGCTACTGTACTCTATATTATTATGAGCGAGATATGTTATGAGTGTTGTTGGTGGATTATCTCCGAATGAATCAAACACATATTTTATATTTCCTTCTTTTCCAATAACAAATCCAGTTGGTTCCTATATTCTTAGACATGTGAAAATTAACAATACCACACTCTTGTTTGGCTATTTGGGTAATTTATTACTCATAATTACACGTGTAATGCTCATTAACTTAAGCTGTTTAACAAGATGTATTAGATCCAAATTAGCTAAAGATGTAATTTCTTATTTTCCTTTAATCTTTTGGGTTTTACATTTTTTGGTAATTCACAACCTTGTTTCTCTTCCATTGCTAAGTTTTGTCTCTTTTGTTTTTCTATTTACTTTCTATCCTACTTTACATCATCTGCCGTTTTGGGTAAATCAGCAGCTCCAATAGGTGGAGAACTGAGAGCACCTACGAAAGCCAAAATGGTTGGGATAGTAAATATAGAACCAGCGTAATGAACTTCATTATAATTTGAGTTCATTTCGTTGTTTATTTGCTTAACTTGCGGTATAGAAAGAGTTAAAGATATAAACTGTCCTTTACTTACTTTCTCTTCTTTCTGTTTGATTTGTTTGTTGGTTAAAATATGATCAATATTTAACTCCGTAAGTTTCTCCTTAGGAATTGTAAAAGTTAAACTACTCAATTTCATACTTATATTTTTATAAAAGTGAAAAAATCCATAAAATTAAACACAATACATACTTACAAACTAAAACCAAACACCCTACATACTTATAAACCTAAACCAATCTTACTTTTGAATTCAACGCTAATGCAGCGCCTAAAGATGTTATCAAGTTAATATCCTTAGCAAAAGCTCTATCCATATCTCTATTTTCTAATTCTTTGTTTGAAATATGTCTAGAAGCTGTATGTCAATTATCTCTGTAGTAGATACGTTTTCTGCAAGCTTCGTCTAATTGGTTAATACCGTTATCTCCACTTTCTAAAATTTCTTGTAGGTTAGTACCTGGCAGTTAACCTCTCGAGTTTCCTTGAAGGCTTGGCTGTATCTTAATGAATCATTAGAGCTTGTGGCACTCCTCACCACCACAACCGTTCAGTTTCTGAGAAGGCACCATATTAGACTGAATACTTTTGCTAACTTAGGAGCTCGTCTGCGGATTATCCATAAAACTGAAAAAAGGAGGGCCCGTTGTCATAGGAACAAACGTTGCTATAACAACGAATCCTGTCACCGCTCGTCAATCTAAAACTGATTGAGGAAAAAAAAATCTCCAACAAATGTGATGCACGGAATAAGTCGTGAGTGGGAACCCTTCACCCCTGGTGGGGATGTTCATGAAGCTATCAGCTTATGTCTAATTATATTGGACTATAATATCCATTTCTTAATTTCGAACATACTAGGTTCGATCGAAACGAGAAAACTTTTTATCGGACTTCTAAAGAAAATAAAATAAAATAAATAAATACATGACCGTGTTTATTACATATAGAATTCCCAGTCACGACCCCCTTTTCAGTTTTATTAAAAATAGAAGAAGAAGATGAAGAAAGGAAAAGGAAGATAGAAGAGAAAAGAGGTAAAGGAAGAAGGTGATAAAGAGGAATTTGTTACTGGATATTTTGAGAAATATGGTAAAGGGAAGTGAATAATTATCGAATTGGGATCATTTCCAATAGCTATTGGGTGAATATTTGGTATTAAGGTAATCAAAGGTAGACACATGTTAACCCATACATCCCAGATCTAGATCCATTTGACCCCAACTACCGAATTATCCCAAACAAGCTCTGAGATAGATGAGAAAGTTTAATTTTACGGTTTATTCTATATTTCCAGAAGTTCTAGACTAATATCTAATATTTGAAAAATGAACGACGAAGTTGGTGGCATGTTAGAATCGACCACAGAGAAAAAAAAATCAGAGTATCACATATTTGTCGAAGATTTTGACTTTCACAGTTCTCTCATGCTGATCATTCGTTCAGGCTACTTCAGTCCTTTTTACTTCCTTCATAGAGCCAACTTAAATTAAGTTAGTATTGACATTCAATGACTTTAATTGCCAACTACCATTAATTATAGTAAGTCACACATATATGTCAAAATAATTTGTGCACTTAATACTAAACCTACATTTCACTCACACACACATTCATACAGGACAATGTATACTTCAGTTTGTATTTAGTTGAATTAAACTAACCTAACTACATTTCTATAGACATTTATTACATTTCAATAAAGGAAAACTTAGTTTGACATAACAGGAAAAAATTTAATACATGAAAAGAATGTTTCATAAGCATGCACAGAAATCCGCTACTTTCAACAAAATCAAATAACACATTTCTCTTTCTAGATATATTAAAAGTTGGATTACATGAAAAAAAAATCGACAAAAGACGAAAGACAAAAATAAAGAAAAAAATTTCAAAGGTCAATATATTTAAGATTCAGTGCAATGGATACATATCATTGCGGGCAAAAAAAAGAAAAAATATAATTGGTTAATCATTCTAAAAAAAAAACACTGTATTAGCATTTTATTGAGTCTCTGTCCCAAGAGGAGACATTTCGACAATTTTATGAGTCTTTGTTCTCACGTCGATAATAACTCCTTTTTTCAACTCTCTTTACGCACTGTGATTTGTGTCCATGAGAGTATTTAATCGTTTTTGTTTTAACTATAGACAAATAGTTGCTTCATATCACATATATATTTATATTTCTCATTTCGTCACTTGACGCACTTGATATAAAATTTAAAAGTTTATCAAGATTAAAGAAAAATTATCGAATCCAGTCCCAAACATTGGGAACATATTTCTATATTCCTGTATTCACATTACTAAATTATTAACCTAATTTCAGTTCGTTGAATTTAAGATATTTTCTTTTTTTCTAGTATAGATCATGTAGTCGAAGATTCTAGTCACTGAATAGTTAGGTTTCCGATCGTAGGGGAAGGATTTGTTTCATAGTTTACTGATAGAAAGATTCGTTGGAGGGGCACACTGTTTCGTAGCTTACTGATTTCACTATGATCTCGCAAATAAATTTGGATAAGGATTAGGGTTATTTTTACTTTTCTTACGACCTGCTACTTGTTTTATTTACATGCCGTATTTAACATGATATTCAACTTTAATAGTCACAAACATCAATAACAACTGAACAAAATGTCATTTATTACAATTTACGCGGTAATACTATATATCACAAATAGTTGGTAAATGTCGGGTGTCAAAAATCTATGGCAACCTAAAACAACCAGGGTAAATACCGAGCCCTCTACATACATACTCACATATATATATATATTCATATTACTCAATATAATAAATTTCATTTTAATATCCATCGTAGTATTTCGTCGACATTTAATATCTACATAACCTTTTTATATTCGACAAGTATTCATATTTTATTGGCTCAAAAACAAAACAAAACCCTGACTATCAAAATTCATTTTTTTTTCTCATAAGGTTGCAATATTGTACTTTATATGTAAACCCGATAATCGATAATCATTCTCAATTCACTAAAGATCCGCGTATAAAGAAATAGTTGGTGTTATTTAGTAAGTTGACATAAGAGGTGGAAATACAACAAATAGAGCAGGCACGTAACTTTTCAAACTATGTAAGTACATATATATAGATGTATATACAGAAAAAAAAATCAATGTTATTCGAAACTAGTGGGCCCAAACTATTAATACATACACACTATATGACCAATCAATAGAAAGAAAAACCAGAAATCAGTAATCAATGGATATAATTTGTACGATCAATGAATAACAAATGTTTTTAAGAATCTGAAAGCATAGTGTACCTTCTCGTCAATTTCTCTCGTGGTGGATTGAATATCGCGAAAATGGTCCTGAGTTGTGCTGCAATACCTCCACGAATTGCATCCCTCGATGTCTCAGTTAGTACATACGATCGAAATAAGTGATATGAATATTGTACGTTTTCATGAGTTTCAGAAACCGGGGGGGGGGGAGGTTGAAAAATTTGAAAAAAAAAATCTCGAAGTAATGAAGACAGAGAGAGAGATAGAGAAGAAGGAAGACGAAGAATAGGGGCCCCAAAGACTTAAGTGGGAAATAACTAACGCTACAAAGATAAAAGTCGAATTTCGCTCTCAACAAAATCCATAGCCAAAATATTCTTAACATGCCAAAAGGGTGGTCTACTCAAATACGTAGACTCAAGGAGCGCCCTGCTGCCAAGGATGCAAGTTCTGTGTCCATCAGATCCCAATCCCACAAGAGTTTGGTTGTAAGATTGAAATCCGATCCCCGTATCCGGCCCAAACCAGCAGGGTCCCGAAAATCCTCCGGAAGGTTAGAGACGGCGTTAATTTAGAATTTCAAAAGAAAAAAAATCATCCGACCTCTTGGAAACTAGAAGATTCCAGAATAGTAATGAAATTAGAGTAATAGCTAAGATATCCCTAATGAGAATTTGCCAAAATAAAAAAAAATTAAATAAACTGAATTTTGGATCGGTGATTTCAATAACCCAAACATCACCGATGGCTACCCCGCGCAGACATGCCACAGTCTGGGACGTCGTTAATTTCCCTCATCTAATTAACCTAAGAAAAGACATGAAAATACTTAAGGGGACTAGGGGTCGACGTCCGGGTACGCTAATGACATGAATATTAATTTAGTAGCAGTTGATTTAATCGGATAGTCCGAACTGAGTTATATGAACACTGCACAATAAATAAATAAGGTAAGCAACGGAAAAAAAAATCTCGGAGAGGCTATGAATGTTAAAGGTACAAGTGACCGAAACCTGTACTTTTCGATGATCACAGGAAATAGCAGTTATGTTTCTTAATTATCATTTCTGTCAACCTTTAGAAGTAATTCCCACATGATGCTACCCTATCTATTGAAAGGCTTAAAATCTGGGGCTGTTATTATGAGGTACTTAAATACGAAGTAACACACAATTCCCAACTACAATTTACTATCCAAGTAGCAAACTCGGTTGGATGAATGTACTGGTGTAGAAGTCAAAACGCGAGAGATTTTTTTTTTTTGTAAACGTATTCATATTTTCACTATATAACATACACTAGGCCTATCCATTTAAATGTAGGTGTCATCATCTCATTCATATTTTATATCATATTATTAATATATCATTACATTCATTCATTATCTACTAATTTTCGCGCGAAGTAATATTTTACCGACACCCTATTTCATACATTTTACACACAGGCCATACACATATTTACATTACACAGTAATAAATATATATAATTATCACAATCTATCACGCTCAAACTACTACACGATAACATTCATCGAACCACGTACTCTTTGTTTCGAAGCACCCAAATTGTATTTACTTCGCAGGTTTAAAAAAAATCATACGTGTATTTACTGAAATTTAATTGTCAACGATTAATCTATTTCCAATTTGCTGATAAAACTAAAGCAACAATGGAATTTTCTACAGCCACGGGAAAAGAGAATTTAATACTACATTTTGAAACAAACAGTAACAGCATATGGGCTTTACTTCTATTAAGAAAATAGGCATTCTTTATTTTAATGGATATTTCGGGTTCTAAACGACATAGCAAGCTGTAATTTTCCAAATAGTAAGATCTCATGCTATCTTATATGAATGTATACTCATCTGAACCGAAATCCATGTCCACGGGATGTAATTTAGAAATAAATCGCCAAAATCAAACAACTTAAATCACTAAGTCATGCGATGTCGTAATGTCAACAAACAATTGATTAGCGAAACCTGACGCAATGGCGCTGTAGTGGAGGCATAATTTACCGTGTACTGAAATATATACTTGTACTCATTAATCAGACATTTAATATTTACTCCGGTTTAGTATACTTCGAGTTAGACAAATGGTACTAACTTAACGCATATTTATACACTGTCCCAACCGAAAATTCACACACTCACACAAACCACCAACTACATACACCACTGTTAGTACTATACATAAAGACAACTAACTAAACCAAACATGCACTGAGAAAAAAAAATGTAGGTGGCATACTTAAAAACGTAGGTTACATTCGTAATTCCTGTAGTTTCTGGACTTAACGTACAACCGTATATAACATCCTGCAGCAAACGTATAGCTGAAAAAGTATGTATTATACGTACTGTCTGCACAAGTGCAATGACGTCATTCGTTTGACGTTATCTGCAGTAACAAGTATATACGGAGGTAATATCTAGCTTTGTGACGTCAGGGTCGTATGTAGCATGTGGGTTAATAATGACGACATACACTGACTATCAGGACGGAGCATGATTTCAAGAAGTATGCAATATACGTTCTGTACGTATGTTTCTTGCGTTCAACCCCGAGACAGCATCTATATTGTACTTGTGCCCCATACGTACGACTAGATACAGTATACGTATTGTACGTATGTATTATACAGATTTTCCTTATGTCGCACACAGTTTGTCCAGATACAGCATACAGAATATCCGTATGCACCATACAGAGTGCATATATGTAGCTTACAGACTGTCTGCATGCAGCATATAGATTATACGTATGTCGCGTACAGGTTGGCCATATGTAATGTATAGATTGGATGTATATAGCTAATAGGTTGTCCATATGAAATATACAGATTTTACCTGTATCGAATACGTATTGCCTTCTTGTAATGTATGGATCGGACATATGCAGGATCTAGAGTGTGCGTATAGTGCACCATTATTAAAGTGCTGCAACATACTGCAAAGTGCATGATACATTCTTACTGTAATGTTGTCAAATATTGTTTTACTCTGTATGAAAACAAAAATAGCTTAAAATATGGTTGATCTCCTTTGTGCCAATAATAATAAAATTAACAATACTACACTTTTCAAATCTTAGTTTGGAGCAGTGAAACTGTCCAAAGAAATGTATTTACCTGCAGGGTGTCCTATAAGTTTGGGCTTCCTGCTAATTCGTTGGAAAGCTACTGCAAAGTCAAGTGTTGAAAAGTGACACAAGCGTTAATTTTAAAATTATGGGCACAAAGCAGGGGCGGATCCAGGACGGACTTCTGGGGGGGGCGGTCGGCGGTAATACTGCTACTTTTAAGAGCTCCAAACTTGTTATGGATGGGTTTATTTATATATAAAATAAGAAAGTTTCCTCTTGTGGGGGGGGCGGTCGCCCCGATCGCCCCCCTCTGGATCCGCCCCTGGCACAAAGGAGGTTAACCATATATTAAACTATTTTCGTTTCCATACAGAGTAAATCAATATGTGATATATTACTGTAAGAATTTATCATATGGTTTGCAGTTAGTTAGTTGCAGCACCTCAATAATAATGCAAAATGCACAGCCATATACAATCCTATATTCAAACTCAAACAAGATTTACGTACAATCATTTATTAAGCTGTTATCATCCATTGCTTGTACGATATAAAGATTATTTTACCTCATTCTTTTCCTTAATAGTATCTTCTACTAAAGTGCAGTTGTTACCACAAGAGGCCTGAATAGAATTTTCCAGAAATAACTTCTCTGTACATTTTAATTAACAGGTTTTTTTTGTTTTTTTAAATGTCGCAATAATTAAAAGTGTGGTGTCAGCCGGAAACGCATTCGCTTACAATATTATTCCTACTCAGTACTCGCCATTAAAAATGAAACACCAAGAAGGAGACTGGGTAGATGCGCCAAAGTTCCCAGGCCGATACCTAATAGTAAGTGCAGAATACTCTTAAACGTTCGCTGTATTCGCTGTGTGACAACGTGGTGACAGCGGAGGCGTTGTGCAGCCATCGACTAAACATATTTATTCTTCCCTGCTATAGACATTCTGCAAATTTGGACTTTCCTGGATGCATCCTTCTTAGTGCAACATTTTAAGGAAAGAGCAATTTAACAGTCTCATACATTGCTTAAAGAAAGAGCAATGATTCTCAGAATTACTCGGAAGATATATATACACAATAATTTAAAACGGTTATTTCAAACTTTGCAATTCAAAGCACGAAAAGAACTATAGATAAAGGAACACTGATTTTAGCCAAATAGTAATTAGTAAACTCAATCACACTCAGTACCATTAGTTGCTTGGTGTTATCCGTAAGTCAGAGATCACGGTATCTCATTTCGTATAGATTTTTGCATTTGTTTAACGCTAAAAATGTATTTTATCGCTAATTGAACCCAGTACCATATATATACCGACAGGACGTACCTTAGTCACAAGGTGACATGAGTGAAACACTAAACTATTCGATTGACACCTGCGGCCTTGTCAACACTAGAGAAAGTTACAAAGTGATTAAGTAAATACGGAACATAGTTCATACAAAGTATAGCGATGTATGAAGTCTCCGTTTCATACGACTTGGATAAAGGATACATCTGAAATAGCAACAAAGAAATATATAATGATTTCTCTGGATAATTTGGATTAGTCCAGAATTCGAACACACACACGCTGGTAAGTCCAACATTTTTTTTTTTAACTTCTTTCTTCGGATTCCCAATAAAGTTGACTACTGAAAAGCTGAGTTATAGATTCTGTATTAAAACAACACCTTCGCTAGACATGTTCAGTATACACATTGTCTTACATACAGAACAATACATTAGTTATTAATGCATGTCTGAAATAATAGTGCTTCGTATAGAATTTTACTTCATCCAATCGCAATAGCACAAAGATAAAAAATATTGCTAGGGATAATGTTCTTATTACAGAGAAAAAGAATTAAAATGACTTAACATTAACAATCATTTTCTTTAAACAGAGATAATATTTTATTATAATTTATGGAAGAAAGAAATAATTTGTAGTACAGTATCTTTATTAGGGTTATATATTCGTACAAAATAATGTAAGTACAACTGAGTCTGTCTTCAGAAAGGGCGTACTTTTAGCCACAACCTACACTGCTTCTTTTGACTGTCTTTCAAGCAGAATCCTGGTTTGATGCACGAAATACCTGCAACAAAAACCAGAAAATATTTAAAATGTTATATTCAGTGTGCTTAATTTGGTTGTACTTAACAATACAAAGTATCTTAACATTTTTGAGATTAAATGGACAAAATCTGTTAGGTCAGGTTTGGACTTTTGGGTTGCACGTAGAAAAACTATGAAGTGTTTATTGATGCTGAACAACAACTCAAAATGTATTACCATTCAAAAGTAAGTGGGTACCTCAATGGTGTTCGGGCTACCATGGGGTACCTAATGTCTGTATTTTTTAGATATATGAAAATATATGTCTCTAAAATGTAAGGAACTGACATCTGTTTACCGAAAACCTCAACTCGGTAAGCCTTATGGATATCGAGATATGGGAAAATAAAGAGCGACACTACAGAACTGTGGAGTTTGCGTACTAGATGGTGCAGTTTCGGAAACGTAATTACGAGGGCTTACAACAACCTCAAAAGTAGTTTCAATTAAATACACTACACACACGCCCTGATGGGGGTTTTCGGGTACCATGATATTCCCAGAACTCTCATTTCTAAATATTCTAAAATATGTCTTAATAACGTTTTAAAGAACGTTAGAGGTGTGTGTTTACCGAAACCGCAAGTCGGTACGCCTAACAGTTACCGAAATATGGTGAAATAAAAAGCGACACCATAGGTACGTGGAGCTTGCATATTAGACAGTACAATTTAGAAAATTAATTAAAATATGACTATCAAGATATTGTCAAATAAAGGGAGGATCCATATAGTTATGGGGTTTTCGTGTTAGGTGGTAAAATTTCCGAAACCGGTCATGTAAAGTTAATAAGCATCAGTAGCAATTTCATCTTAAAATAATTAGGTATTTCCATGGAGTTTAAGAACATCATGGGGTCTACCAAGATTAAATTTTAAAAGTTTTGTAAAATATATTTTGACATTTGTAAAGAGTATTAGAAATATGTATTTACCTAAAAGTTCCAGCTAGTACATCTAGCAGCTAGAGAGACACCATACAATAAAAGCGTATTAGATCTTGAAATTTCAGAAAACAATTATTGATCCTAACAAAAGTTAAATAAGATGGTACTTATATGGGTTAAGTGAGAACCTCAGACTCGTCAGTACAATTTCGATCGAAAGATTAATTCAGCTCTAAATTTTCTTTGGACAATTCCAAGCGTTCATCGGGCTCTGAAATAAAGTGAACATTTTTTGTCAATATCTAATATAGCAAGCGAGATATAAGGAATTATGTATTTTATGACGTCGTAAAAATAGAGACCCACATGGATTTGTACTTTGAGTATTTGCTGTAAGAAGAAGAAATTTCAGAAAACAACCGTATATACCTTAATAGACAATTAAATGGGCGGGGGCACAGTGGCTTAGTGGTAGAGTGCTTACCTCTGGTGTATTGGGTTCTTGGTTCGATCCACGGCCAAGTCAGTTTGTAGTGGACATCGTATTCGTGGGTTTTCTCGGGGTACTCTCCTCCCACCTTTGCATTCCATCAATTCTGTCAACAACATTCACTTGCTTTAATCATAATCTCCCTGAGACTATAATGCATAATCGTGGGTCGCTACACTGAAATATTTCCTTTTATTTAATTTTAAAATTAAATAGGGAGTTAAGTATGATCGTATTTCTATGGGTTAAGTGAATACTCCAATAGTTTCTGCAAAAAAAAAAAGATTAGTTAAATACCCTACCACTAAGCTACTGTGTCCCCGCCCACTGAATTGTCTATTAAGGTATATACAGTAGTTTTCTGAATTTTTTTCTTTTAGGAAAGACCCAAAAGTACAAATCCATAAAGATCTCTATTTTCACGTCATAAAATATATAATTCCTTATATCTTATTTACTATCTTAGATATTGACAGCGAATTTTCATTCTTTTGCACAGCTCGATGAACCCTTGGAATTGCCTGAAGAAAACCTAGGACTGAACTAATCTTTCGATCGAAATTGTACTGAGGTACTGATTTAACCCATAGAAGTACCATCTTATTTAATTTTGTTGCGACCAATAATTGTTTCCGAAATTTCAAGCTTTTATTTCACAGTGTTTCTCCAGATGTTAGATGTACTAGCTGGAAGTTTTGGGTAAATACATATTTCAAATACTGTTTACAAATGTCAGATTATATTTTCAAAAGCTTTTAAAATTTAATTTTGGTAGACTCCATGATGTTCTAACACCCCATGAAGATATCTAATTACTTTAAGATGAAATTGCTACTGGTGTTTATTAACTTTCCATGACCGATTTCGGAAATTTTAGCATCTAACACGAAAACCCCTTAACTGTGTTGGTCCTGCCTTTATTTGACAACATCTTGATAGCCGTTAGTCATATTTTAATTCAATTTCCGAATTGTAGCGTCAAGTATGCAAGCCCCACATACCTATAGTTTATTTTCCCATACCTCGGTATCCATAAGGCTTACCGAGTTGCAGTTTTCAGTAAAAAAAAATCAGTTCTTTACATTTTAGAGACATGTATTTCCATATATCTAAAACGCAGAAATTAAGTACCGCATTGGAACTCCATTGGAGTACTCACTTACTTTTGCATAGCAGGGTAAAAACGCCAGTGGTTCTCACTTTAAGGTTGAAAACATGCTATTTTGTCTCTTCTCTGAGCATCGTGAATCTGTCGGAGCTGTACCATAGTTGGAAAGACTCACTGATCCTTCCTATAATGACCATGTAGTTAGAATTAAAAAAGGAGTAGCCGTTGGAGGAAAAACAATATTTTAAAATCCTTGCACCAGTAGTCGTCACCTTAAAATCAAAATGTTCCAGTAGTAGTCAGGATTTTCTACCAGTGTTCGTCACTCAAATAACTTGACATAATTTATTCAAAAACGCACTGTGTATCAGTTTAGGGTTAAGAATACAATATAAAGTAGTAAGCTTAATAACTTTGCATCACTTTTAGCACTCAAGAAATAAAATAAAAACGTTTTTACATACTTTTTAAAGCAATTTCAGAGAGAAAAATGTTAACTGAATTCAAAAGTTAACTGTATATCACTTCCACGTTAAGAGTACAATATTAAATACTATGTTTAATAACTATGCGTCACTTTAAACTCTCAAGAATGAAAATAAACGTTTGTACATACATTTTAAAAACAATCTGAGAAACAAAATAAGTTAACTGAATTCAAAATTTAATTATACATCACCTTAAGCTTGAGAATACACTATAAAATACAGAGATTAATAAAAAATGAAATCTTTAAGTTTAACGTCCCACGATTATGCCGGTTAGGCTACAGGAGACGGAGATAATGAGAAATGAGTGAAATGGTGGAATGAAGAAAGTGGGAGGAAACGGGAGAACCCCGAGAAAACCCACGAGCACGGTGTTTGTCCACTACAAAGTCCACACGGCGCGAGTTGGGATCGAACCAGGGACCCCAAACACCGGAGGTTAACACTCTACCACTGAGCCACCGAGCCCCCCTGAGATTAATAATAATGCATTACTGAAGAATGAAAACAAAAATGTTTTAGCTACCTATATTGTATTTACATGTTACCGGTATTTCTCATTAACTTTTTTTTTTGATACCTCATGATCAAGTGTAGGGATGCGCAAGAGAAAAGATTTGAGATTGTCTCCTCTCGAAAAGGTGCCGCGAAAGTTATGTCTCGTCTCGAAAACTGGATCCGTTTCTATTGGAAGAGCTCTATCTCGTCTCGAATTTCGTAACAAAAATTCTGTCTCGTCTTGTCTCGTGCGCATCCCTAATCAGGTCCATAGCCAAAAACTTCATTTCGGAGGGGGTTCGATAGGGCTTTGGGATATCCGAATTTAGATATAGATAATCGATATTGACAAACTATCGAAACTTGTTCGAAATATCGAAAAATACAGCAATATCGAAATATAAACAATATCAAAAATCGAAAAAAGAGAAATATGAAAGAGATCAAAAATATGGATATATCGATCAAAAATGGATATATGATCTTGGAATACGATTTGGTGGAATAATGAGGGAGAAAAATAATCATTGATTAAATATTAAATTGAAAAGAAATAAGAGCCTGACGCTCAAATACTTATCTATCCGGAACCCATCTTGATCCCCATAAAATATCATGAAGTGCTTGATTGATTCTAAACCCAATAATAGTAATAGTAATTTAACAACAAACACAGAATATATAATTTACGCACCTTGAAATGTAGAAATTAATGATTGTAATCTCCAGCTTTCCAATAGACGTTTGATTTCTCCAAATGAAGATTCGGATATCTTGTTTCTTCTCAAGCAATAATGGGTTACAATAATCAGTTGCAGTCCAAAGCCAAGTCACTAAGTTAAGCATGAAAATAAAGAATTCATTAGTTAGATGCATACAAAATCCTACGCATATAAATCCGAATCTACTTGTATTAAATTGTAAATTTAAACAAACTAAATTATACTACTTTGGAAAGCGTCTCCAAATATAATGTTTTCATTCTAAAGTGAAGGAATTTTTAAAATCGGATGACCCGTTTGCGCTGTACACTCGCTATGCGTCCAATGTGAAATGAAAATGCAACATTGCCATTTACCTGGACCCACAACGTAAGTGAGTGAAGTTACTGTCTTTTACGCTAACATGTCGATGGCCAGCCCCCGTTTCAAACAGTAACTTCATTCACTTATGTTGTGGGTCCAGGTAAATGACAACGTTGCATTTTCATTTAAAATTGGGTGCATAAAGAGTATACAGCACAAACATCTCGTCCGATTTTTTTAAAAAGTGTTCACTTTAGATTGAAAACGTCATATTTCGAGATGTTTTTCCTCTTACATTTTGTTGTAACTCTGATAATAACAGAGTTATCCTATGTCAGGGAACGTTTGAGACATCCTGTATACATCATAAGAAGTTCCTTTCTAAATTCTACACGGATGTGGTTTCATTGAATGTGAGGTGGGTGATACACATTAGGCCTTTTGGGAGTACGTCACACGGACGACCGTAATTTTCTGTTCAAAATTTTTATGAATTGATGGGATATGTGATACATATGGCCACGGACTAGAATTTTCTCAGTATGTCAAATATGCAATCAGATTTCATGCAGCTTAATTTGGTGAAAAGCTATTGCCAATTGAACGTTACATTTACCTCTTTCTTGCAGATGTTGAACCATGCCGTTAGCACGTGAGGAATGGATCGAAATAATCAAACTGTGGGGCGGGAGGAGTATATGTGCAGTGGTTGCCGATTGCAGTCATCCACAATGTGACTCTGTGTCACATGTTTCAGTGTCACAGTAATTAACTAAATTTGAGAAGACGGGGACATTCGTGAACATACATCGTAGCGGTTCAAACTCGCGGAACCTTTTTCCTTCCCCATTTTGAACCGGTACATGAAAATGCCATTTTCTCCATGTTTGCCTGCGCCGATTTTGAAAATTCCTTCACTAATCGATTTCTCTCGTCGAGTACTACAAGAAACAGTTAAAATCTCGCGGGCCCTTTTTTCTTCCCCATTTTGAACGGGTACATGAAAATGCCATTTTCTCCATGTTTGCCTGCGCCGATTTTGAAAATTCCTTCACTAATCGATTTCTCTCGTCGAGTATTACAAGAATCAGTTAAAATCTTGCGGCCCTTTTTTCTTCCCCACTTTGAACCGGAAAATGAAAATGAGATTTTCTCTATGTTTGCCTGCGCCGATTTTGAAAATTCCTTCACTAATCGATTTCTCTCGACGAGTACTACAAGAATCAATTAAAATCTCGCGGTCGTCTTTTCTTCCCCATTTTGAACCGGTACATGAAAATGCGATTTTCTGCATGTTTACCTGCGCCGATTTTGAAAATTCTTTCAGTAATTTATTTCTGTTGTCGAGTACTATAAGAATCAGTTAAAATCTCGCGGACCCTTTTTTCTTCCCCAAGCCAATATTTTTGTATATTTTGAATGTATTCAAGTATGGAACAAAAGTATTATATAATTCCCTTAGTAGGTTTCTCAACTTCATATTTTTCAACTTAAATTTTATTTATTTTAATTATTTATTTTCTTGTGACTCAATATTTAATTGCAATCGTTCATTGGGGAGAAGGGTGGCCATTCTCAAATATATAAATATAGTATTCTTAAAATTTATGTGTTCTCGTACTATTAGTTTCTTCCACTAGACCTGGAAATTGAAAAATTAATACCTGGAAAACCTGGAAAATTCAGGGAAATTGAGTTCCATATTTATATATGAACACTGCTATTTACAATTTTTTTTCGAATAGGGAGAACTGTACAAAAGGGTGTTTTGGGAATGGTATAACAATAGGTTTCTGGGAGTGTTGTTCGAAATGAAATCTTTAAGATTTACGTCCCACTATTATGCTGGCTAGGCTAAAGATAACGGGGTGTTGTTCGCAGTGTTGAATTCAGACATTTACACCCGGGGGGGAATGTCAACTGCTCGGGGGAGGGTTATTTTTCTGTATTTTTTTCAAGAAAGCAGCATATTTAACAATTCCATTCACATACACATCTTACCTAATATTGAGACTAATTGCTGATAAATATTCAATGAGATTATAATTTTAAGAAAACAATCGTTTGATTTCATCTAAAACATTAAATAAAGACTGGCAAAAATAGTTTAGACTAAACTTTAACTGCTATTTACAGTAACTATTTTTATTATTTCCTATATTCAGTAATTACTGTTTGTTACTAATGTAAAAATTTTTAAAAAGATTTAAATTAACTGAAATATTTTTTCTCCTAAAACAAACATACTTAGGAATATCTTAATAAAAAGTTATCATTCTTTCTCACACTTCTGATTCTAAATCAAACATATTAGCCTTGGTTTCTTCACTGCATATACATCAATAGTTTAGTTGACGAAATCTTCAGTAGGATTAGTGCCGTGTCGTGGAAAATCAGCGCTTGGCGCGAGAGTATACGACGGCATCCCCGTATATATGAGTGAGGTCGACAGACCAGCCGCCAAAGGTGGGAAAATTTTAAAAAGTAAACCCTGCTTTTCCTTGATTTTGAGCACTTTTCATTACTTTTTCCTTTCATTTTATATATGTCCACATGTATTTCATTCCTCTGTTTTTCTTTCCTTCTTTTTTCTTTTTCCCTCCCGAATTTTTCACCCCTTACTTCGGCGCCCGGGGCCGTCGCCCCGCTTGCCCCTCCCCCATGGAACGGCACTGAGCAGGATCTTGGCCACCTTCAATAGCAATCTTTCACTTATATACTATTATCATATTGATAAATTCTATATAAGTCTCTAATCAAGGAGGGATAACTGTTCCTCCCTGATCCCTCTAAATGACGCCCACTGAATCTCACCCTTTAACTGAATTATTTTTAATTAAAGAAAGATGTGTTTACTTTAACAATCGTAAAACACATTTACGTCTGTTACTTCCGATGCGAGAAATGGGATTTAGGCGCCCTATTTCAAATAATGTAGGAACTGTATATTTTCAAGAACTGAAGTCTGCTGACATGAGAGATTATATGGAATGATCGAAAGATCTTCCCTATCTTTCCTTTCGTATCTCAACCTGTGCTAGTGCTACCTACTAATATATAATATAGGGCGAGAGTATACGGTGTAGTACCTACTAAAATACAAACCTTTCTTCAACAGTTAACAATTTCATGTTCTGCCAAACTCAGTCATAGCGTTAAGAAATACAAGTTTTATTCACTATTTGGTATTCTATCTTAGATGTTACATGTTAACATTTATATAGAATGGGTCTGCGTCATTTATATGTATATTGAGAGATCGGATTTCGTCTGCACGTACACGGACAGAAAAGCAAATAATTGGGTGAAGTAATTTCTACATTTTGTGACTGAAATTTTGGGAGTTTCTCCGGGGGGGAATGAATTTTCTTCGGGGGGGAGATTCCCCCCGGGCTACCCCCTGAATTCAACCCTGGTTGTTCGGTGGGGGTCAATGTTGCCAATTTTGGGTAAAGTCGCTAAATAAGGGGAATTCGACCTCAACGATAGCGTAGGTTGACCATAAAATTTTCAGTTAAAAACGGGACAGGTTCTTGCAACCCTAGACTTTTAGATCTACCTTTGTTCTTATCAGTGCCTTGATATCAGATTTCCTCCTCTCTCTCTTTGTTACAGAACGGGTACTTATGAAAAAGGAAAGACACGTTGAAATTTGTTCAACACACAACCAACTGCTAAAACCTCTGCTGCCTTTCGAGCAGTACTGCGAACTATAGAGTATGTTTAATATAGGGAATTTCAGTTCAATTTTTGCCTCTTTGTTATTATTAATTATTAATACTTTTAAAAGGAGTAAAGATACTGGGTTTGTTATTTACTTCTTTCATTTACATAGAACGGGACGAATACTACTTTTTCCATCTACTGACGGGACGGCCGGGACACGCCACTAAAACGGGACTGTCCCGGTAAAAACGGGACGTATGGTCGCCCTACGATAGCGACAAAAAATATTTTTTTCCGATTGGAGACTTTTTTGGGTTATTTTTAAATGACGATTTACCTACTTACACATTTAGCGACTTTCTGCTCCAAACAAAATGTTCATCTGTAGAGAAGCATTATTAGTTCAAAACAGTTTTTACGTTCTTTTTTTCTGTTTGTTTGTTTTAATCAGCGCAACTGATGAAGAGTTTGGAAATACAGCATACTCACTGCCCCACAATCCTGCATTGTTATGTTACCCTTGCCCTCTAACGAAGAACAACTACAAACTTGATGTCCTTTAGTTCGCAGAGTTTCCGTTGAGAAACACACGTAATACATCATTACCGATAGCAACAAGATTAGCTATAGATTGCGTGAATAAAGGCGAAGAAGATGTTTGTTATATTTGTCCTTTGGGGTCTTTTAATTATTCTGCACTTTTTCTTTTACAAAAAATGATCCCTGAATTAAAGGATTGGTTGCGCCCTATTTACAAAGATGTGAGTAGAACCAGCGGCGCAAATCTGTCTTCAACATTGGGAGGGGGGGGGGGTAAGACCGTTACCATACTTTTTTTGGACGGTGTCCAAAATACTTATGAAGTTGAAAAACAATGTTGTGGAGGATCAGAGTTGTTTTCAGCGTTGGGAGGCTGCAGATTTGAGGCTTATTCTGGGGGACATCTATTTTATCTCACGTTCCTTTGTAGCAATCGGACAAAAATAAACAAATTTCTCCCAAAAAACACATTTCAAATCGGATTATTGGGGAGAAGTCCCCCTCAGTTCCAAGATTGGAGGGGACATGTATCCGTCATCCCCCCCCCCACGGATTTGCGCCAGTGAGTAGAACATATTGTTTAGTTTACATCTACAACTTTAAAACAATGCTTATAGACAATGAATTTCTCTATTATTTTTTATAGCGACTTTTCACCCAAAATTGGAGTCGTCATATCCCGTTTCGCAAACTTATTGCCAACATTTTGGAAACTGCTTGCGAAGAGAGCTACAATGGATGAGTCGAGTTATTTCGTCGCTTCCGCTGTGAACCTAAGTACAAGATTCCAAAGAGATTAAGAAAAAATGAAATGAAACCTTTGAGTTTTACGTCCCACAGTTATGCCGGTTAGGCTAAAGGAGACGCTGATGATAAGCAATGAATGAAAGGTGGAATGAAGAAAGTGGAAGGAAACGGGAGAACCCCGAGGAAACCCACGCACAAGGTGTTTGTCCATCACAAAGTTCATTTGACGGGGGCTGGGATCGAACCCGGGACCCCAAGTACCGGAGGTGAACGCTCTACCACTGAGCCACCGCAGCTCTTAAGAGATTAAGAGTCACAAACATAGTCACTTTCAATTTTGTAATATATATAGGTCTATATATTGCATCACTGACTAATAACTAAAATCCTTGGATTGTATATATAAAAGTCGCCCCCTGCCCGTAAAAAGCTTCATTCGAACTCGGAATCGAACAATTGCATCTGTAAAACAGTGCTGATTTGATTTTAACGTTCCTTTCAGCAGCAAGGCTGTATGAGACGTGGACCTACAGATTAACGTGGAATCCGAACCACATAAGCTCCGGCCGGGAATCGAAAAAATGAAATGAAATCTTTGAGTTTTATGTCCTACGGTTATGATGGTTAGGCTAATGGAGACGGTGATGAGTAATGAATTAAATAGTGGAATGAAGAAAGTGGGAGGAAACGGGAGAACCCCGAGAAAACCCACGCACACGGTGTTTGTCCACCACAAGGTTCACTTGGCGGGGCTGGGATCGAACCCGGGACCCCAAGCACCAGAGGTGAACCTTCTACCACTGAGCCACCGCGGCCCCCGGCCGGGAATCGAACCCGGGTGTCCCACGCCAAAGGCGTGTTCACTAACCACTTAGCCACGAGGGAGCTCATCTATAAGGCAGTGTAAGCAAACAAAAAAACGCACACTGGATGTTTGCGCAACTGAGGATCAAAACATTCTCAATGGAGTATGAGAAATAGTTAACGCCAATCAAAGTGTGCTTTTGCTTATTTATTACTTCGTTAATACTTAATTCCTTCTAGAAATAGTGAAACTATACTATGAAGAAACACTAATAAACTAATAACAATTACGTTGTATTTCTTACCACACCACGACCATTTTTACCACCCATAGAATTTGAACCTAGTACTATACTGCATTAGTCACGCCGTAACGAAAGATGAACATCTGGCACTCGTAGCTGTTGAAGCTACCTGTATATCACGCGGCCTGCGTTGGTACTCCTCAACATAAATACCTCACAGCCCAAAGCCAGGAAACATCACAGACAGAAGACAGGGGCACAAGCAGTGCCTGACACTTCACGAACTCTAAACTAGGGATGGCCGGATCCGGATCTTGCCGGATCCGAAGATCCGGATCTGATTTTGTCCGGATCCTTTGGATCCGGATCTCGGATCTGGATCCGGATCTCGGATCTGGATCCGGATCTCGGATTTCGGATCTGGATCCGGATCTCGGATCTGGGTCCGGATCTCGGATTTCGGATCTGGATCCGGATCTCGGATTTAGGATCTGGATCCGGATCTCGGATTTTGAATCTGGATCCGGATCTCGGATTTCGGATCTGGATCCGGATCTCGGATTTCGGATCTGGATCCGGATCTTGAATCTCGGATCTGGATCCGAAATCCGGATCTCGGATCTTGATTCTTATCCAAACCCACATCCCATCCAAATTATGATAAACTTGAATATCTAAAATTCGCCGAAAGTAATTTCACGAAGTCCTCACAGTGAAGAAGAGAACATAAAATTAAGACGAATATTGACAAGTCTATTTGTTTCCTTCATTCTACTCTAAAGATCAAATGTTTGGCTTACTTAAGAAAAAAAATGATCCGGATGAGAGTTCGAATGTCGAATCTAGTTCCACTCGGTTGCAGGACCGAGATGAATATTTAAAATTCCTCAATTCACCTATTTCATTGACAGTTAAGAAAACATAAACAGTTAAGACAAGTATTTACTACTTTTTACGTATATTTATCTTGCTCAGTTTGCTCAAAATATCAAATGTATACCCTACAGTTAGATTTAATAATTATTTAGTAAATCACAATATGAGCACCGAGAATAAACTATGAATTTTGGTGCCTTTTATCTAGATTTGAAATTTCGGATTCATACATAGAATCAGGCTGAAATATAAATACTTGAGATCTGGAAACCGAAACATGTGCTAGTACCAAGATCGTAGCCGTTTGTACAGTGGCGTATTTACGATTTTGTTTCGGGGGGAGGCTTTGCTAACTTTCGGGGGAGGCTTTGCCTGAAAATGTGAAAATTCTGCAAGATATTTCATATAGTTTACTATAGTAAGTAAGATTTTGGGGGGCTTAAGCCCGGAAGCCTCTCCCCTAAATACGCCATTGCGTTTGTACCTAGGTAATGCGAGCGGAAGGCACTTGCACTAATTCCGCATGTAGTTTGAGGAACACGAGAAATTAAAAACAGATAAATATTCTTTTTCAGGAGTAAGTCGCGCTTTAACATGACTTTTCATGAGTGTTGTGTTCAAATATGAAAACTGTAATGACAACTTGTTTGAAATAAAAACCTTTTCATTTTTAACAATAAAGTTAGATACTTTCACATTGGAGAAAAATTAGCAAGGCACATACCACTGATTAGGGTGCTGATTCTTATGGAAGCTTTCAATTGAACCGGAAGATTTCCTCATGTTAGTATCGGATTGCCACAATTCCTGAAAGACGTGGTTTATCAGGAGGTCGGACAAGTTTCTTTTGAACGTAGCCTGTAGACTTCTTCTAGTCTCAATTATTCCCATATAACAAGACTAGCCATATACATAGTTGGTTCGAAATAAGTTAAAATATCACTAATTGACCTTAAGGGGATAATCGTGATTTAAATATTCGTAAATCAGAAGAGATGTGAAAGTTAAGCGGTAAAATAAATCCGATAATTCCGGAATAAAGAGATTTATATGCAACCTAATGATAGCAATAAAACTCTTTATGTAACATTTTCAAAGCTAAAATTAACAGTTATCTTCTTGAAGAGAGTTTACAGCAACATAGAATATTACAAATTCAATTATTATAAGTAGTACCTCTGACAGCCCTGCATTTCACATCACCCTCGCCCTTCATCCTGACAAGTGGGCAATTCACTTACCCACAATGACTTTTCAGGCGTTCCAGTGACATCAATTTCTCAGTTTGGGTTTGGGATCATGCTTCGGTGAACCTTGACTATCACCATCAGCAGCTATTAGAGAATCAGAACTTATTTCTGTATTAGATAATGTGGGTAACTATAGCTTTTCGTCTATAGAAGTCGGAGAGTGTATGGTATTATCGCAGGAAATATTTGATACATAAAACTTAGATTGTCAGTATTTAGGAGCAACTTTTAAAATAATCAGTTACTGTAAATGTGCTACAGATTAGCCGAGAAAACCCGACAGCCATAGTCGAGTGGACTGCGGCATTAGGCTGTGGATCCTTTTACTGTAAATGTCTTGGATTCAAATCCCGCTTCAAATGAACGTAAGCCCGATGGTAGAAACCAAAGGACTGTCGTGCCAAGAATTTAATTTGTTTTAATTATCATAAATGCTTTCTTCATTATTAAATTTTATCCAATATTTTCTTTTCAACCAGTTTGCGAAACTCAGAGCTAGCTACTTGTTTTCTTTTTAATTCATGTTCATAGTTAGCACAACTAGTCACTAAGGAAAAACAATCATTTCAATAAAATTCGCCTCGCGTCTTTCGTAGTTCTAAGTTATTTTCAGCTTTTTTTAAAAAGCTGAATGGCGTTTTATCACTTTCCCCTCGCTTTCCCTATTTTTTTTTCTAGTTTTACCTATGTTTCTTTGCACGGATATTGCGCCTATATGCACGTGCTTAATGTGTTCGTTTACAAAAGCGGGCCATTTTCCTGCCACTATAGAAAGTAGAGTGCCCTGTATCAGAGAAATATTAATTGACGTATGTAAGTGAATATATCTGTGATGAAGTCGTAATTTCTCAGTTTTTGCATCGCACATAGTTTCCTCATCCTCATTAATCTCTTCACCCCCGCTTCCTGAATTCCAGTTCTGGTATTCTTTCTTGAGCAAGGCCTATTTAATGGGAGACTGATGTCTCATGTAGGCTTATTAACTATATCATCAGCAATAAAGAAAGTAGGTTTTAATTTGCACTAATTTTAGAACATTACGTTAATTAAATAATAATAATAATTCGGAGTGAGCTCAGGCTACTTGTTAGGATTCTTGCTTCGCAATTGGATTATACCGGGTTCGAATTCGGAGACCAGCTATCCTGACTGAGGATTTTCCAGGGTTGTTCCTGAGTTATACTGGGCAAATGCTAGGTTAGTACTTTGATCTAAGGCTCTGGAGACCTTCCTTCCATTCCTTTCCCAATGTTTTCATCTGTTGATTATTACAGTGTAAAGTGGCCTCTGAGGATGTATCTGGTAGCTTATAGTAAATAAACAGTAACGACATAATATATCTTCACGAAACGTGTGGGTTAATTTAACTATAGCCTTACAGTCCCAATAGATAGCTAAAGTTTTAATATTAATTTCCTGACTTTTAAATACTATTTTCATATTGTTTCAGCTTTCAATTTTCTCATGTATGTTCCACCGAGAATTGAACCTGAGATCACATGAACAAATGCGAATATGTTAAATATTTTTGAACACTTTAATATACAAAACACAAAACGCTTCAATGATACGATGCATGGATATGTTTTGGTTACGTCCTGCAATGTATGATTAAAGAAACCTGGAGGGTGAAGAAGAAATAACAGAAAGCTCTTTTATATTTACTCCTTCAACAAACTCCTGACCTCAGAAGGGCAAGCCATAAGTTAGGTAATAAAGTCATACAACGAACACTTTTATTAATACTAATAATACTACACAACCATATCGCTCTCCTGAAATTCTCGTGTGTATGTTTAAAGATCTACTGTTGTTCCACGCCAACCAGTCTATATTTTTTGTTGTACCTTCGAAGTGAAAGATTTGTTGATGGTTGGACTCTAGTGAGTCAGAAACTACTATTAATAAAGAGTTTGTTTTGTCCAGTATTCCTGCGATTAGAAGGGTCTTATCTAAAAGATATCTCATTTGTATATGAGAAAATAAGAAAGTTTATATAAGAAAGTAAATATTGCAAGGTTAAAATAACATAAAGAACAAAGGTAGCACAAACGTGTTATGGAAACATTTAAAAGCACAGCATCCTACTATATTAGTGAATCCGAAAACAGTTTTGACGAATTTTAGATATTCAATTTTATCATCACAATTTCAGATGTAGGTTTGGATACGAATCAATATCTGAGTTTCGGATCCAGATCCGAGATCCGGACCCAGATCCGAGATCCGAGTTTCGGATCCAGATCCGAGATCCGGACCCAGATCCGAGATCCGAATTCGGATCCAGATCCGAGATCCGGACCCAGATCCGAGATCCGGATCTAGGTTCGGATCCGAGATCCGGATCTGAGATTCGGATCCGAGATCCGGATCTGAGATTCGGATCCGAGATCCGGATCTAGGTCCGGATCCGGCAAGATCCGGATCCGGATCAAACTGGATCCGGGATATCCGGATCCGAAAATTTTTGGCCATCCCTACTCTAAACCCGCCAAGACTCAACTCAACATGACCTTCAATTACGTTCTAGAAACCAAACCAATGCTAAGGCACAAACTTACCAACTTCCTATATGAAAACACAAGAAAAAAAATCTAACTTTTTTGGTTCCAAAGTGATGACATAACAATAATACTAAAACGGTTTTAATTTTCAGTAACCCAAACATTAATTAACTAGGGAACATAACAAAGCAAAAATAAATAAAAATAAAAATAAATTAAATTAAAAAATAAAAATCTGACAAGTAAACTCTCCCTGACTACTTTTTTTTTTTTTTAATTTCAGTGAGGCTGTAAAATATGTTAGTATCTTCGTAAAATATATATATTTCAATGTAAACAAGTTCTTTAAACAAAAGAAAGCTTTGTAGTAGAGCGCTTACCTCTGACGCGTTAGGTCCCTGGTTCGATTCCTGCTCCCGACAAATAGCCTTTTGGTGAACACTGTAGGTGTGGTTATTCTTAAGACTTTCCAGTTTCCTTACATTTTCTTGATTCCACCATTATCATGTATCTCATTGTCACCTTCTCTCTTACATTGATGTACAATCATGGGGCGTTAAACTAAAAGCAAAAAAAAAAAAAAAAAAAAATTGCAAATATCCTAGTAAAAATGAGTTTTCTAGACTACACAAGTGGCCCCGCGTAGGGTAGTCGCTAGCGCTCTCGCCTTCGGTGCGAACGGTTCCGGGTTCGATCCCGGGGGAGAACTCGGTCGAAAAAGTATCAAAAGATTTTAAGTCCAGCCATCCTGAATGAGGTTTCCTTGGGTTTTCCTCATTCACAGCAGGCAAATGCCGGAGTGGTACCTAACATATAGGTCCCAGGCCGTTTTCTTCCTTCCCCAATCCTTTCTTCCCTTCCTTTCCCCGGATAGTGTACTCGCCGAGGAAAGTCATCCCTCATATGGGATAACAAGGCCATTGATGCCGAAAGCCCAGAAATCTAAATCCTAAATCTTCACTACACAAGGAAATTTCCGCGCTGAAAACGGTTTATTAGCAATTATGTTAAGCAGTCCTGTAGTAAATCTGCACCAAGTAATAAATCGTCACATATAAAATGGAATGAATAAACACATAACATTCATTTTGCTACCTTGAAACATAATATGTTTCAAAACATTAATATTCAAAGTTTTTTCAAAATTCAGATTCACCCATTCCATTCTCCTCAATCATTTACGAGTTACAATAGTAAGAATTGTAGTCATAAACTACATTACTTACTTAGTACTATATTAAAGCAAGTTACACTAAAAGAATATATAATTAATGGGAATATTTAACTAAAGTAATAGTTAACTATTGTACTTACCCAGGCTTCCCAGGTTTCCTTCCTCTCTTCTGTTCCGTTTGTAAACAACCTCGTTTCGCAAGCAAAAGACGGTAGTTCAATGACGTCAGCCATGGCGAAAGAAAGAGTGTCTATAGGCGGTCTGGATCTTACACACAGATGGACGTATATAACGTATAGCTGAAGTATTTAACATACGTATACGTATGTAAAATACAGAAGATTGTTAGATATCAGACATCCTGCAGAGACATGATGTAATATCTAAGCGGGTAAAAGGCAGTACCTATGTAGTATATGGATAAAGTACGCTCCGTACAGATTTCCTTAGTAAACATAACGAATCCTTGTATTTGTACAATATACCGCTGTCCGGATAATGGATTTTTCTCAGTGTGCACCATTGAATTACATGCATATTGAAGAAAGTAACCTAACATATTAGATTTAAAATACATTACTCCCTCGTCGGTATATACAGTCGGCTCTATTAAACTTAAAGGGGGGCAAAATGAGAAAAGTAACCCTAGGTCCAATTGACCTGACCAATTATTTACATGATGATTGCCAAAGATTGATGCCCTGGGGGCACCTTAACGAGGTTTATTGAGGGACCCTTCCCCTGAGAGGGGAAAAGGCCCTAAAACAAACAATAACTAACCCATCCCCCGCTAGAACTGGTTCAATTTGGAAAAGGGGATAGGAGCCCTTTTACGCTAGCTTAAGCTGCCATTATGAGAGTTAACATTACAAAACCTACTACATACATGCACTTACTGTAAAATAAAAAAAATCACATCTACCTAATACACGAACAACATACACTAAACAGGTCGTAATTTCCCTAATCCCTAATTGAATTTGAAATAAAAAAGAAAGTAAAGTCACTATTTCACTCTTGTCTATTCTAGATAAGCAGCAAACATGGCTTCCTAGAAAACAGAAATCCGGAAGTCAGATATTTTCCCCTGGTTTTCAGTTCTTTGAACAAAAATATGTGTTTCTGGCTCCTATATGATCACACGACGTTTATCAATGAAATTAACTGGATATTACCTTAAGTTCGTTTGAATTTCCATCCTTTTACCGCAGATATGTAGAAGAAGAAATCACGGGCTGCTCCTCGTAGTGTGTCTTCCATTATTCTGATAACATTGCGCCGAAAAAGCCAGAGGTAGGAGAATTCCTCCAATCAGAACGAAAACTTTAGCCGCGGAAATTACAAAGCAAATAGAAATTTGGCAAATCCAGATATAACCGGATCTGAAAGTGACTATGGACTAATGAGAGGGGGTGAGGGAAAGATTAGGTACCTGACTAAATTCTACATTGGTCTGAAATTAAGAAAATTTATATCCAATGACGGAACTATGTTTCGGTATGACGTCAGAATGGTAAACCTTGTAACTATTCAACTTATATATCTGAAAATGGGATTTACACTTAATCAAAATATAAATAAAATATATTATTCAGTGGGAATATGGTTACTAATGAAACCTTTCGATTCATTATATTTAATTCGAAGTAAAGAGAGTAAATAAATTGTGTAACTAAACCGAAATTGAATATAAAAAAATTACTAGGTACAGGGTGCGTAAAAAAAGTTGCCATTACTTTCAACTGTAATGGTACATTACAGTTTTCCCCGGCCCATTAACAAAATTTTGTTAGAATAACAAAATTTTGCTAATTGGGAATACTAACTACTGATGCTTGTTAAATTAACACACTCATTCATCCCATTCAAACGTTACCAGTCTCACTAGGACAGTATATTATATCTACTTGGGGTATTGCGCGAGTAATTCACTACGTTTATCTTCTGTACAATTGAAAATCTTTAAATTTCGAAAATTGTGAGTTCCGATACTTTCACCTTTGAGATTATGCAAAACAGCGCAGTTTTTTAGCAATTTTTTCACGACAAACGGGCCAGTGAAAATTTTCATCCATTTGGCGGACTCCTGCTTTATTATTGACGATAAGTTGTGTAATTTAAGCATTACTAGTTGACCTTCTTCCAGAGTAACAGAATGTGTTGACCGTTTACTAGAATTTCGTGAATTTATATCTATCTCCGTAAATTTAAACCTATTTTCAACGGAATCTATTTGTTTTGGCCATGGGAACACCTTCCGGTAATTGTCAACAGCAGAGTAACTCAGAAAGCGTTCCGCCGGCGTGCAACCAATACTTGAGCAATAAGAATTATTAAGAAGGTCCTGTATTTTTACAAGATATCTATACCAGGTGGTTTGATCTTCATTACACCATAACCGAACTAACCTATTGAGCTCTTTATGGCTGCGCTCTGTTATGCTGTTACCCTGAGGAGAATAGCTAGCTGTTTTCTTGTGTTTAATTTTGTACTTAGCACAGAAATCCTGCCACAGTTTAGACTGGAACTGTGGTCCCCTGTCACTTAAGAATTCTTGAGGATATGGTAAAAGGTGAAAGTATCTTCTCTCTAGTACCGTTATTATTTCTTTGGTATGAGCTTTTCTGAGCGGAAGAAAAGTAACAAAACGAGAGTAAATATCTATTAGTGATAAAATATAATAGTATCCCTGGCTAGGTGGTAATTTCCCAATAAGGTCCACCCCCAGAGTCTCATGGGGTACATTTGCTCTTATGTGATATTCTTGCTGAGCTATGGTTCGGTTTGTGAACTTTGTTTCCGCACATTGGATACAGTTTCGGATGAAATTTTTTATGGTAGATTTTTGATTTTTCCAATAAAAGATTGCGCGACAAAAGCGATAACATTTTTGAACTCCAAAATGACCTGTGGAGTGAACAATACTGATAATTTGGTGAATACAAGCCTGAGGTATTACTAAAAGCCATTTTTGAACTCGCAACGGTTTTATGTACATTAACCCACAATGCATTGCGATTCTACTCTGATTACCACTATTTTCATATTGGCTTAAGAACGTTTGACATAATTCATCAGTTTCTTGATTTTTCTTTATATGATTTAAATCAATGTCAGCATATTGTGTTTTCGTTAGGAAATGCACATAATGGGTTTCGGGTTCAAGCAATACCTCAGGCGGATACCTACTAAGTGTATCGGCGATAAGGTTCTCGCGGCCTGGACAGTGCTGAAATGTTAAGTCAAATTTCTGTAATTTAAGTAGGATCCTGGTGGTTCTTGGCTCAAGGTTCTTCTGAGTGAAAGCATGAGTAACTGCTGCATTGTCGGTATGAACATACGTGATACGACCCATAATATGTTGTTCAAAGTGCTCACATAGGAACAGAACGGACAGTAGTTCTAACTGAGAGATCGACAGAGACAACTCGTAAGGCTTTACCCGTCGACTAGCATATCCGATGACATTAGGCCGCAGTTTCCCGTCTATCACTGCCATTTAATATTGTTCTAGGCTCACCGTTACCACACACTTGCGAAGGGACTGAATTCTGGGGTCGATTTACATTATTGTTACTATTATTGTTATTATTATTGCCCTGACTATTACCGTTCTCCCTTCTTCCGTACGTCCTGTTAAAATTCCTCCTGATGTTATCGCCCCTATCCGGGTTCGATTCCATGTTGGTACGGTCATAGGGACGATAACTCCGGCGATTGTTGAACATGGTCCGATTCCTGAATAGTCGCCGGCCATTAGTGTTGTTTTCTGAGCCATACCCACTAGGATAACGAGATCCAGCTTGGGTATAACTCAGGAAATCTGTCTGGCAACTTGCCGTTACCTTCGTCTTCGTCGGTTTTAGAATCTTTGCCTGTCGGGCGAAGTATCGTTTTGGTGGACCACCAACTTCCTTGCCGCACAAGGCAGCTAAACGTGAGGTGACTTCTCGCACCGTTTGGCACAAGTGGGACGCTATGGCCCGGGACTCATCGGGTGGAAGAGCGTTAACTATAATATCTACCAGTTCGGCCTGAGAGGGATGTTCAGCTATCTGATAATATAGTTCAATGATTTTCCAAGCATAGTCCAAGAGGGACCCATACTTGGAGCGATCATACCGGAGTGATTGTAAGTTTCTCTTTTGGAGCCGTTCGATGTGCTCATTACAATACTCTTCTTTGAAAAGAATCAAAAAATCACTGAACGTCCGGATTTGGTATTTAACCGAGGCAAACCATGCGCCCGAAGCGGCGATCAAACATTTTTCGACTATTTGTAGGCGTTCCCCATCAGTAAGTTTGTACATATCTAGATATTGCTGCAATCTTCGCAGGAAAACTCGAGGTAACCCGTTAGCAATGTTCCCATCGAAAGTGGGAAAACGTTCAATATCCCGGAGGGAAACTTTAGAGCTCATACTATACGGGGCAGGAAAAGAATCTAGTGGAATCAACGCGTTATCCTGAGCGGTTGGGGTTGTCACCGGATTTGCCACTGACGGAGTGGTCACCGAACTGAACGCTCCCATATGACCAAGAGAGGTTTTATAATTAGTGTTGACCATGTGAGGTTCGAACTTAGGACCCACCACGGCAGTAACCGACGGTCCGGCACATCTCCTTTCCCCTCCTGGCAGCACGCTGTAAGATTGTACCATTCCAAAGGTAGAGTGAGCATTTACGCTAGTGACTGTTGTAGTCACAACACTCGACTGCATCGGTACATCGAAATTACTCAACCATGATTTCGAGGTTGGCTGATGCGGGGGACAATACGTTGTTGTGTCCCGTGCATCAGGCAACACTTGACTCTTTCCCGGGAGGACGTTACTTGTTTCTGGGAAAATTTTCCCTGGAGAATCGCTATCAGGAAAAGGATAGGAGATATCAGACTTGACGAGTTCCAATTTAGTAATATTTCCCTTAAGACTGTCTACTTCGGTTTGAATTTGACTAATTCTTTGATCAACCGACTCTAGTTTGGTTTCTATTGATAGGTTAGATATTACAACATTTAATTTACTTATTTCAGCCTGCTGCTGTTCAACCTTTTGTTCGATGTTACAAAATCTTTTGTTTGTGCTCTCAAACCTTACATCTATTTCATTTAATTTTTCATTTGTTTCGTCTCTGAGCTGCTCGGTAGAATGTTGGGCCTGGTATCTAACCTGCTCTAGTTCAGTAGACGTTTGCTCTTTCAATTTGCTAATCGAAGAAGCAAAGTCTAAACAGATCTGGTCAAATTTATTGTTTAGTACCTCGAATCGAGCGTCGGTCTCTCGTTTCGAGGTATCAAACTTTTCATTTATTTCACGTCTCATTTCTGCATTCTCACGCCTCAGATCTGCACTATTTTGATCTAACTTCTCATTTATCTCACGCCTCAGGTCTGCACTATTTTGATCTAACTTCTCATTTATCTCACGCTTCAGGTCTGCACTATTTTGTTTCAATTCATCAAATTTGTTGTTCATCATTTGCATCATCTGGCGAATTAATGCAGACGTGTCAGACCCTCCAGATGACATTCCTTCCTTCGGGTTTGCCGTCTGATCCCGAGAATCACTGTGATTTCCATTCTTTTCCTCATCATCGAGGTCAGATATCTCCGCTGGAGATATTTGGCCTCGGTCCTTTTCACAATCCTCACAGTATTTTATTATTTCGCCGGTTTGAACTTTTTCTGCATTTTCAGCAGTATCATCCAAATTGGTGCAAGCAAAGTGGATCCATTTTAGTCCACAACCGGTGCATCTTATTAATCTCCGCGGGGCGCGAGATCTTTTCTCTTTTTCATCTAACGTGCATTGAGTGCACGTGACTTCACATTCGTCCTGTGACAAAACGACTTTTTTATTTGTTGCCATAGCTTTGACACACTATACACTTTACAAAAGACAAGATATATATCAAAAATACACATATACTATAAAATACTTATTCGCTATCAAGACAAGTATTATTCATAAATTAAAGGACTCCCATTCTCTTTCCTTCCTTGAAACCCTTCTAGCGTTTAGTTTTAATTTAGAAAAAATTTTGACAATCCTTCTCTTTTTCCCCCTTAGAAAAGGAAACAAAAATGACAAAGTAGCCAACGACTCTACTTGTTTCATTTGACTATAAAATTTCTCTTATTAATTTCAATGTTGTAATCAATTCAACATGCCTTCAACCTCACTCTTTGACATTCTTAAAAAAAATTCAGATCTATCGGTCGCCATTTAAACTGAGATCCGTTGCCATGGGAACAAACGTTGCCATGACAACCATTCTTGTCGCGGTTCACCAATTCAAACTGATTGGCATGATAACTTGTATTATTCAATAAGCATTTTCAGATCCGTTACCATAGCAAACATGCGTTACCATGGCAACAGTCCTGTCACGTGTCGCCACTCTAAAACTGAAAAAAGGAGGGCCCGTTGTCATAGGAACAAACGTTGCTATAACAACGAATCCTGTCACCGCTCGTCAATCTAAAACTGATTGAGGAAAAAAAAAATCTGCAACAAATGTGATGCACGGAATAAGTCGTGAGTGGGAACCCTTCACCCCTGGTGGGGATGTTCATGAAGCTATCAGCTTATGTCTAATTATATTGGACTATAATATCCATTTCTTAATTTCGAACATACTAGGTTCGATCGAAACGAGAAAACTTTTTATCGGACTTCTAAAGAAAATAAAATAAAATAAATAAATACATGACCGTGTTTATTACATATAGAATTCCCAGTCACGACCCCCTTTTCAGTTTTATTAAAAATAGAAGAAGAAGATGAAGAAAGGAAAAGGAAGATAGAAGAGAAAAGAGGTAAAGTAAGAAGGTGATAAAGAGGAAACTGTTACTGGATATTTTGAGAAATATGGTAAAGGGAAGTGAATAATTATCGAATTGGGATCATTTCCAATAGCTATTGGGTGAATATTTGGTATTAAGGTAATCAAAGGTAGACACATGTTAACCCATACATCCCAGATCTAGATCCATTTGACCCCAACTACCGAATTATCCCAAACTAGCTCTGAGATAGATGAGAAAGTTTAATTTTACCGTTTATTCTATATTTCCAGAAGTTCTAGACTAATATCTAATATTTGAAAAATGAACGACGAAGTTGATGGCATGTTAGAATCGACCACAGAGAAAAAAAAAATCAGAGTATCACATATTTGTCGAAGATTTTGACTTTCACAGTTCTCCCATGCTGATCATTCGTTCAGGCTACTTCAGTCCTTTTTACTTCCTTCATAGAGCCAACTTAAATTAAGTTAGTATTGACATTCAATGACTTTAATTGCCAACTACCATTAATTATAGTAAGTCACACATATATGTCAAAATAATTTGTACACTTAATACTAAACCTACATTTCACTCACACACACATTCATACAGGACAATGTATACTTCAGGTTGTATTTAGTTGAATTAAACTAACCTAACTACATTTCTATAGACATTTATTACATTTCAATAAAAGAAAACTTAGTTTGACATAACAGGAAAAAATTTAATACATGAAAAGAATGTTTCATAAGCATGCACAGAAATCCGCTACTTTCAACAAAATCAAATAACACATTTCTCTTTCTAGATATATTAAAAGTTGGATTACATGAAAAAAAATCGACAAAAGACGAAAGACAAAAATAAAGAAAAAAATTTCAAAGGTCAATATATTTAAGATTCAGTGCAATGGATACATATCATTGCGGGCAAAAAAAAGAAAAAATATAATTGGTTAATCATTCTAAAAAAAAACACTGTAGTAGCATTTTATTGAGTCTCTGTCCCAAGAGGAGACATTTCGACAATTTTATGAGTCTTTGTTCTCACGTCGATAATAACTCCTTTTTTCAACTCTCTTTACGCACTGTGATTTGTGTCCATGAGAGTATTTAATCGTTTTTGTTTTAACTATAGACAAATAGTTGCTTCATATCACATATATATTTATATTTCTCATTTCGTCACTTGACGCACTTGATATAAAATTTCAAAGTTTATCAAGATTAAAGAAAAATTATCGAATCCAGTCCCAAACATTGGGAAAATATTTCCATATTCCTGTATTCACATTACTAAATTATTAACCTAATTTCAGTTCGTTGAATTTAAGATCACTATTTTCTTTTTTTCTAGTATAGATCGTGTAGTCGAAGATTCTAGTCACTGAATAGTTAGGTTTCCGATCGTAGGGGAAGGATTTGTTTCATAGTTTACTGATAGAAAGATTCGTTGGAGGGGCACACTGTTTCGTAGCTTACTGATTTCACTATGATCTCGCAAATAAATTTGGATAAGGATTAGGGTTATTTTTACTTTTCTTACGACCTGCTACTTGTTTTATTTACATGCCGTATTTAACATGATATTCAACTTTAATAGTCACAAACATCAATAACAACTGAAGAAAATGTCATTTATTACAATTTACGCGGTAATACTATATATCACAAATAGTTGGTAAATGTCGGGTGTCAAAAATCTATGGCAACCTAAAACAACCAGGGTAAATACCGAGCCCTCTACATACATACTCACATATATATATATTCATATTACTCAATATAATAAATTTCATTTTAATATCCATCGTAGTATTTCGTCGACATTTAATATCTACATAACCTTTTTATATTCGACAAGTATTCATATTTTATTGGCTCAAAAACAAAACAAAACCCTGACTATCAAAATTCACTTTTTTTTCTCATAAGGTTGCAATATCGTACTTTATATGTAAACCCGATAATCGATGATCATTCTCAATTCACTAAAGATCCGCGTATAAAGAAATAGTTGGTGTTATTTAGTAAGTTGACATAAGAGGTGGAAATACAACAAATAGAGCAGGCACGTAACTTTTCAAACTATGTAAGTACATATATATAGATGTATATACAGAAAAAAAAATCAATGTTATTCGAAACTAGTGGGCCCAAACTATTAATACATACACACTATATGACCAATCAATAGAAAGAAAAACCAGAAATCAGTAATCAATGGATATAATTTGTACGATCAATGAATAACAAATGTTTTTAAGAATCTGAAAGCATAGTGTACCTTCTCGTCAATTTCTCTCGTGGTGGATTGAATATCGCGAAAATGGTCCTGAGTTGTGCTGCAATACCTCCACGAATTGCATCCCTCGATGTCTCAGTTAGTACATACGATCGAAATAAGTGATATGAATATTGTACGTTTTCATGAGTTTCAGAAACCGGGGGGGGGGGAGGTTGAAAAATTTGAAAAAAAAATCTCGAAGTAATGAAGACAGAGAGAGAGATAGAGAAGAAGGAAGACGAAGAATAGGGGCGCCAAAGACTTAAGTGGGAAATAACTAACGCTACAAAGATAAAAGTCGAATTTCGCTCTCAACAAAATCCATAGCCAAAATATTCTTAACATGCCAAAAGGGTGGTCTACTCAAATACGTAGACTCAAGGAGCGCCCTGCTGCCAAGGATGCAAGTTCTGTGTCCATCAGATCCCAATCCCACAAGAGTTTGGTTGTAAGATTGAAATCCGATCACCGTATCCGGCCCAAACCAGCAGGGTCCCGAAAATCCTCCGGAAGGTTAGAGACGGCGTTAATTTAGAATTTCAAAAGAAAAAAAAATCATCCGACCTCTTGGAAACTAGAAGATTCCAGAATAGTAATGAAATTAGAGTAATAGCTAAGATATCCCTAATGAGAATTTCCCAAAATAAAAAAAAATTAAATAAACTGAATTTTGGATCGGTGATTTCAATAACCCAAACATCACCGATGGCTACCCCGCGCAGACATGCCACAGTCTGGGACGTCGTTAATTTCCCTCATCTAATTAACCTAAGAAAAGACATGAAAATACTTAAGGGGACTAGGGGTCGACGTCCGGGTACGCTAATGACATGAATATTAATTTAGTAGCAGTTGATTTAATCGGATAGTCCGAACTGAGTTATATGAACACTGCACAATAAATAAATAAGGTAAGCAACGGAAAAAAAATCTCGGAGAGGCTATGAATGTTAAAGGTACAAGTGACCAAAACCTGTACTTTTCGATGATCACAGGAAATAGCAGTTATTTTTCTTAATTATCATTTCTGTCAACCTTTAGAAGTAATTCCCACATGATGCTACCCTATCTATTGAAAGGCTTAAAATCTGGGGCTGTTATTATGAGGTACTTAAATACGAAGTAACACACAATTCCCAACTACAATTTACTATCCAAGTAGCAAACTCGGTTGGATGAATGTACTGGTGTAGAAGTCAAAACGCGAGAGATTTTTTTTTGTAAACGTATTCATATTTTCACTATATAACATACACTAGGCCTATCCATTTAAATGTAGGTGTCATCATCTCATTCATATTTTATATCATATTATTAATATATCATTACATTCATTCATTATCTACTAATTTTCGCGCGAAGTAATATTTTACCGACACCCTATTTCATACATTTTACACACAGGCCATACACATATTTACATTACACAGTAATAAATATATATAATTATCACAATCTATCACGCTCAAACTACTACACGATAACATTCATCGAACCACGTACTCTTTGTTTCGAAGCACCCAAATTGTATTTACTTCGCAGGTTTAAAAAAAATCATACGTGTATTTACTGAAAGTTAAATTGTCAACGATTAATCTATTTCCAATTTGCTGATAAAACTAAAGCAACAATGGAATTTTCTACAGCCACGGGAAAAGAGAATTTAATACTACATTTTGAAACAAACAGTAACAGCATATGGGCTTTACTTCTATTAAGAAAATAGGCATTCTTTATTTTAATGGATATTTCGGGTTCTAAACGACATAGCAAGCTGTAATTTTCCAAATAGTAAGATCTCATGCTATCTTATATGAATGTATACTCATCTGAACCGAAAACCATGTCCACGGGATGTAATTTAGAAATAAATGGCCAAAATCAAACAACTTAAATCACTAAGTCATGCGATGTCGTAATGTCAACAAACAATTGATTAGCGAAACCTGACGCAATGGCGCTGTAGTGGAGGCATAATTTACCGTGTACTGAAATATATACTTGTACTCATTAATCAGACATTTAATATTTACTCCGGTTTAGTATACTTCGAGTTAGACAAATGGTACTAACTTAACGCATATTTATACACTGTCCCAACCGAAAATTCACACACTCACACAAACCACCAACTACATACACCACTGTTAGTACTATACATAAAGACAACTAACTAAACCAAACATGCACCATTGAATTACATGCATATTGAAGAAAGTAACCTAACATATTAGATTTAAAATACATTACTCCCTCGTCGGTATATACAGTCGGCTCTATTAAACTTAAAGGGGGGCAAAATGAGAAAAGTAACCCTAGGTCCAATTGACCTGACCAATTATTTACATGATGATTGCCAAAGATTGATGCCCTGGGGGCACCTTAACGAGGTTTATTGAGGGACCCTTCCCCTGAGAGGGGAAAAGGCCCTAAAACAAACAATAACTAACCCATCCCCCGCTAGAACTGGTTCAATTTGGAAAAGGGGATAGGAGCCCTTTTACGCTAGCTTAAGCTGCCATTATGAGAGTTAACATTACAAAACCTACTACATACATGCACTTACTGTAAAATAAAAAAAAAATCACATCTACCTAATACACGAACAACATACACTAAACAGGTCGTAATTTCCCTAATCCCTAATTGAATTTGAAATAAAAAAGAAAGTAAAGTCACTATTTCACTCTTGTCTATTCTAGATAAGCAGCAAACATGGCTTCCTAGAAAACAGAAATCCGGAAGTCAGATATTTTCCCCTGGTTTTCAGTTCTTTGAACAAAAATATGTGTTTCTGGCTCCTATATGATCACACGACGTTTATCAATGAAATTAACTGGATATTACCTTAAGTTCGTTTGAATTTCCATCCTTTTACCGCAGATATGTAGAAGAAGAAATCACGGGCTGCTCCTCGTAGTGTGTCTTCCATTATTCTGATAACATTGCACCGAAAAAGCCAGAGGTAGGAGAATTCCTCCAATCAGAACGAAAACTTTAGCCGCGGAAATTACAAAGCAAATAGAAATTTGGCAAATCCAGATATAACCGGATCTGAAAGTGACTATGGACTAATGAGAGGGGGTGAGGGAAAGATTAGGTACCTGACTAAATTCTACATTGGTCTGAAATTAAGAAAATTTATATCCAATGACGGAACTATGTTTCGGTATGACGTCAGAATGGTAAACCTTGTAACTATTCAACTTATATATCCGAAAATGGGATTTACACTTAATCAAAATATAAATAAAATATATTATTCAGTGGGAATATGGTTACTAATGAAACCTTTCGATTCATTATATTTAATTCGAAGTAAAGAGAGTAAATAAATTGTGTAACTAAACCGAAATTGAATATAAAAAAAATTACTAGGTACAGGGTGCGTAAAAAAAAGTTGCCATTACTTTCAACTGTAATGGTACATTACATCCAATTCTAATCGTTATTACCATTGTGTTCGTTTAATACCCGAGTTCCCCTTAAAGGTTTCTAAATAGAGGTGGTAGTTAGGCTCTAAGAACTTTCCCGCAACAAGATGTGTATTGCTATGCTCTTTTAAAACATGGCAGCGGCCCACAGTTCACCGCAGTAACTATATCCTGGAATATGTAACTCAAATGGAAGTTTATTAATCAAATCATATAGTAGTGTGCCGGTGCTGTGCCATCAGTTGTAGCTCAGAATATCTCTAAGAATACTCATAGAATAAAGTAACTATTGGGGATGGAACTGATGCACAACACGATACTTAATAACTAAATTATGATTGAATTTAAATAAAATTCAAATGTTTCTAATTTTGAATAATGACTAGTAGGGAAAAGGTGAGAGAGAGAGAAAGGTTTTGATTAAAAGATAAAGGATGAGCACTAGCCTGATAGATCCAACGAGGCTGGCGTCGTCCTACTCATCTGAAACGATGAATGTTTTCCCCTGGAAGAGCCTGGATAAGCTGGAGACAGTTAACATCTATATCCTGTTGATATGCAAGGGGCGTCGATAATGCGTCTTTACGATGATGTCCTCTTACACCTTCATTCTACTAATCTATTGAAGCTTGATGAGTCTGCGGTGATAAACCAACAGAATGGTACTCTTGACTATGGAGCTGGTTATTCTACAACGGTGCGATCCGCTCTTTCCGTCGATCCTGTACATATCCTAATCGTGTGTCGAATATCCCTTGTTGTTGTGTCCCCCTTGGTTTTGTGTCACTGAAGAATGATGACTTTGGAGTTCAATGAATCGGGAAGTAGCAACCTATGCTTGAAGGTATGCAGAAAGGCAGTGAGGAAACTAGTCGTATTTATTAACAAATATGCGTTTACAAAAGCTGTCTGAGAATGTACAATTTTGATCAAAGTTTCCTTCCGATGAATTTTCAAAAGTTCATGATTCTGTCGTTGATAATGCAATTTAATAAAATAATACAAATTAGCAAATTAAATTCACAGTTACTTCTAATACACAGTCACTTCACACCCCCTTCTCGAAAGTAAAATACACGAAAATTTTAATTTTTCGTAGTACAAAAAAATATAGAAGAAAGTCCAAAAAATATTTGTTGAAGATAAAAGAGTTCTTTGTATAACATATTGTTTGTTTTGAATAAATCCTTGACTTCAAAATGCTAAGTGAGCGTTTCTGAGAGAGTTCATGTACTTCACTGGGTAACCTGAAGATATGACGACAGCGACCCTGGGAAGATGGAAAGTGTAAAATCCAATGTAAACCCCCCCTCTCTCTCTTTATATATATATATATATATATATATGTGTGTGTGTGTGTGTGTGTGTGTTCCTCTAATGCAGAAAATAACTTCAATATCAAATGTAACTAATACGCGAGAAGAAAAAAAAAGGTGTAATAATATCAAGCTAACCAAAGATAGTAAAGTTAGACTGCACAAGAAGGGTACTGATTTCAGTTTGAGAAAAATGAGCTTTAAGCTATTTAGGCTTAAAGCGTCCGCAGACTGGAAAAAACTTCCAAAATATGGTTATAGCCCCATATACTGACAGTAATCAAACTATATGAAATCAGCACGACAGAACTACTCACCACATATAACCTCCAACCCTAACTAACATATAAATTCTTCTATCTTCATCTTCTTTCTTCTTAAATGTTGTTCTCTTCGGGCATCGAATGCTGGACATCAATCATGGCATCTAATCCTGGACATCTAAAAGGATGGAGCATGGTTCTTGCAATCTTGACTTCAATCTTCTTAATATATCCATCAAAATATCTATCCATACGCGTGTCGTTGATTTTCTTCATTCTGCACATACTCACATATAAAAAAAAAGAAACTTTTGTAGTCATACCTTGTCCAATCAAATGAAATGATACAATTCTTGAAGATACCAACATATTCCAAAATTCAAAGTATTGCAAGTTTCAAAGTGTTCTTTCCCATACTTCTCACTATTTCAAAATGTTGATGGCAACGTATTCCATATTTTTTTTTCAAATTCCTTTTGAATCATTAGGAATAAATTGTGAGAGTTTAGAATTAACCGTATTCATAATGCTTACTTTTTCATTAAAAAGTTTTTATTTCCAGCTTTTTTTCATCGATAACAATCAATCGGTCAATTAGTTTTCTCATACATACATCCATATGCATTCCTTTGGTAATTCGTTATTATTTAGATTCATTCTCCAGTTTTCACTCTTGTTGGATGTTGGAAACAAAGTTGGTTTTGTATATTTATCCCAGATAAGTTTGATAATTTCTTTATATTCTTTGCTTTTACTGGATCGTTTTCTGTTTTATTTGGATAATTGTTATGAAATTCAACATTTGAACTGATCACTATTTGTGTGTAGTTTTTCATCATCATCATTATACTTTATTGGATTTGGACTATGTTTTGTTAGTAGTTCCCATAAACCTTCTGTTTCCGAGTAATGTCGATTATTAATGAGTAAATCATCACAATGAAATTTTGCACTTGTATCCCCAATCATATGTATGATTTTCCCATCTTTATCATATAGCTCTTTTCCAAAAAAAAAAAAAAAAAAAAACACTTTTATCATCTCAAGTTGAACAATATCTTGAGGCAATCTAACCAAAATAAGTAATTACTAAAGGATTTGTTCCTTCTACTTTATACTAAATATGCTTTTTCATTTGTTTTATTTCTTCTGTTATATGTGTATCACTTTCACTCATAGGTCTGTCGTACTAAGGATTTGTCACTAATAAGCTTGAATCTCTTTTCTCACTTTTATGTTCAACAGGAACTAACCAATTATTAGATGTTTATTTTCTTCTGCTACATTTGATATATATCTTCCTAAATCTTTAATTGCATTGATAACAGGCTGATCTGGTTATTTATATTTCTCATGTTTACTTCCATAAGCCTGCCTAATTTCCTTCGATCTTTTAACAAGTTCTTCTCTTAACTTTATATATTTCTTAGCTTTTTAACGTCCATTTATTATATAAAGAAAAAGCACAACACAAATTAACATCACGTACGCGTTCACCTACGTTCATTTACGTTCACTTACTTTCATCTATCTTTAAATTACACTTTTAAAAACTTTTTAATTTTATTTCTGTATTTACCATTATTCGTTTTCCTACTCACATCTATTGTTAAGAAACCATGCTCATTTCCCTACACTTATTGCAAAAAGATTGTAACATTTTGAAAGGCATCAGTTCCAACAAATTGATCATATTTGTGTTTAAGATTTACGTAGTTCTGCCTAGAGATACAAAAAAGGTTTGAGTTATCTCTAACTAACTTTCTGAGAACTTTAAAATAGGTTTTCCGAGATAGAAACAGTTCAAACCTATATGACGACCTCGAGTAAATTATTCTCTTACATGGTTTTGTACAAAAATAAAACATAAAATAGTACACCAGAATTATTCTCACTTTCATCTAGTGGAATAATCTCTTACTATTGCTATTTCACCTTTACTATCACGTTCCATATCTTGAAATTTTTATATTATTATTGGTATTTAGGTTCATTCAGACTTTTAGAATAGATATAAACATTTGCATATTTTAACCAGTAACGTGCTAACAAGAAGTTGTCTTTAACGTTGCTTTTCCACACGCACTAGGCCCCAGTATTAAACATCCTATATCATTTAGAATTAATACACCATTCCTCTTTCTCTTCGTTGTTTGTTCTGTTAACCTTAACTTAATATCCCAATTATCCATTTTATTTTTGTTATAATTAAATTAAAGTATTTTTAAATAGTTACTCATCTGTACTAAGTACACCTCTCCACTATGAATTTGAAACCTACTTAAAAATAGCTCTTGCGGGATTTTACTCAACATACTTAACACGTAATGTTACTGAAAAAAAACAATAAATTAATAATTCGTAGAACGGTTCTGAACCTGGATCCTTAAATTGAAGACAGATATGTGCTTTTATAATACGCAAATCACAGTTCCGCCTGGTCAATATAATTTAAAAGAAGAATTAGAAGAATATACAAAATCCATTATTAGAAACCATAAGTTTGATGAAATCAATATATTAGCAGATAGAGTTAAATTTACGGAGGACTGAAAGAAAAATAGAGTTAAAATATTTGGCCAAACTCTTAATATAATCTTTGGTACCATTAATACTATATTAGGTTTTAGTGAGAAGAATTTAACTCTGGAAACAAAATATGTTGCAGATAAGCTAACAAAGTTTCATCTATTTGACACTATAAATATTTCATGTGATTTAACAGAAGGTATGATTTTGAAACATAATGACGTAGCACACAATGAAACAGATTTAATTGCAACACTTAGAACAAATACAGAGTTTTGGCAACCAAACACATATGAGCCAAAAGAAAAGATATTTTTCCCAATGCAGCGCAACAAATTTAACAGCTTCAAACTTTGAACTCGAGGTGAGAATAGTGATTTAATTGGTTTTGGTGAACCTCGTCTCCTTCTTACTGTTAAATATTCTGAAATTTTATATATAATATATATGGATATCTCTGCTAATACTAAAAGTAAGACTTAAGTTAATAACATTAGCAAAGAGCAAACATAACTATTAAATAATCTAAGTACGAGAGACAAACTTAAAAACCTTAGTGATCTATTTTAATTTTTACATCAAATAATACGATATGTGTTGATTAAAAAACAAAAGACTTGCTAGTGTAGTCACATGGAACTAACCCAGACGCAAAAGGTCCCCATAAAACCTTTGCACAAATATAGATTTGTAAACGATATCATGGAAATACTCTAAGGCACCGAAACAACTAGAAACATATATTGAAAACCTACAAAGAAACAAAGGAGGACTAGAATTCAACATGGAAACAGACCAAACTCGAATAAACTTCCTGGATGTAACAATAATGAAAAGACCTTGCGGCCATCTAGATACAGACATCTACTACAAACCCACAAAGAAACAAGAATTCCTGAGAGCAAACTTAGCACACCCCATGGCTCTGAAAAACTCACTAATAAGAAGCCAAGGACTTCGACTATGAAGAATCATTGAAAGCAAACAAAACTGAAAAACAATTAAACTACTAGGCAGAACCTTTATAACAAGACACTACAAAAAAGCGCTTGTGAAAACGGAAATAGACAACCTGCTAAAAAAACAAAACAAAAAAAAACAAGGGACAGAGAGACTAATATTCCCACTACTGTACCACCCAAACTATGAGAAAAAATCTAAAAAATATGAAAGAATTCTGGGAAAGAGCAAAAATGGAATAGCAAACAGAAAAGTGATGGGAAAAGATCCCCACGGAATCCCAATGATAACATACAGGAGACCCAAAAACCAAAAAAAAAAAAACTCTAAAAAGCAACATATGACAAACCAATTAAAAGGAAACACTAAGAAACAAATAACCACACCGAAAAGCACATAAAAAAAACAGAGAGACTAATACACTAAGAACAGAAAAAGCAGAATGAAAGAGAGAAAAATAGAAACGAAAGAGAAAAGGAAACACAACAGGATGAAAACGAAAAGAAAGAGAAGGAAAAAAAGTACAAGGAAAGTGGAACAAACTGGAAAAAGGAAAAACAAAAGTAGGTGAAAAACAAAAAAAGAACGGCAAAAGGACCCCAGAAAACAAAAATCAAGAAAACAGAAGAAGAAAATATGGAAAAACCATGGAAAGCAAAAAAGGAAAAACGAAACTGAGCCACAGGCCCTTAAAACAAACTGGAAACCACAAACTGAGACAAACCATAAACCAACCAAAGGAGGACCCCAGCAAAGAAGAAGGGAAAACCGGAACGAAAAGAAACGGAAATAAATATCATCCGAAAGGAAAAAGAAAAATGAAAACGGAATAAAAAAGAAACAAGACGACTTGGGTGTGAACACAAGAACGAAGAAAAACGGAAAACAAAACACCCAAAAAGAACAAGGGAAGAAACACATTCTGTGAGAAACTAGGAACTGTGGTACCAACCCAAAAATAAAATGAAGAATAAAAATAATGTAAAATTAACAATAATAAAAAATAAAAAAATCGAACCAAGGCAAGAATGATAGGAAACAATTAAAAGAAACGAAGGATCCCACAGGGAACAAACCCCTTCACAATTTGACTTATTGGCACACATCACACACGAACGCTGGAAAAATGGAGAAACTAAGCTTCACTGTCCAAGGAAAATTACGCTAGGTGAACACTGAAGAACCAGGCTCGATGCTCCACCTGCACTCCTGTATGTACAGAGTACTGAAAGTGGCCAAGCTAGGACGACTGGGGCATAGTTAGGTCTATTTGATCCCCGCTCACCCTTTATGGACACCAAGAACCACTACTCTGTGGACGTGAAGCACAGAAAATTTCCTTTGAAACTAAAAGCTTCAATCTGGAAGGAAAAGAGGAGGAACCTCAAAATTTTATTTTTAAATAACTGGAAAGCAATCTTAACACAGAATCAGATACAAGAAAGAAAGCCACACGAAAATAAACTCAAAACAAAAGATATGAAGACACAAAGGAACAGATCCACGCGGGCAACAGAACAAAAGCACGCTCGCAAAAGCACAGGTGAAACGTGATTGGCCAGCCAGGCGACGCGCAAAAAGACGTAAGTATGGAGAGTATGACAAAAACCTGTCGGGCAACGAATTCTCAGACACGATCAATCAAATACAAATGCAGAAGAGGAATCTTGGTAATGGTAAAGTCCGACTATATACACGAATACGTACCCATTCCCCAATTAAAAACAATGGAAGCCATCGCAATTAAAATATCCGTTAAAAATACCCCGGTTGTATTAGTTGGTATATCAATCACCCAATACAATTATACACACAAACGATGTCATGCTTCTTTCCCGCCTGGGAAACAGAGTTTTATTTATTAGAAACTGGAACAGCAAGCATTCTCTTTTCAAATCAAAGAGGGATAACAAAAACAACAAAAAGTTACAAAATTATCTTGAAACATCAAGCATTGAAATACTCACGCAAAATGAACCAATTTATTATTCATAATTGCAACAGTAATCCAGGTATGTTGGACTACGCCTTATACAGGAATATTCAATTACCGCTCTCAATAATTGCTGATGATCTCCTTTCAGATCACACAGCAGTTACTGTCACACTAAACTAAGAACAAGAGAAGGAACCACGAATAAAGAGACTAAATTATAAGTATGCATAAAGGATAAGGATCCAACAAATAATACTAGAAGGACTAAATAGGAGGATTGAAATACAAACAAACTGATGTATAGATACTGGTGTCAATTTTCTCTACACACTTATTAAAACTACTTCAGATAAAACTATACCCTCTACAAATAAAAAGATAGATGATAAAAGCGCGAAACCGACTTCACAAAAAATATAACAAAACTCGAGACCCACTCTATTAAGCGATCATAAATCGATATAGAGTATGCGTAAAACAAGAAATAGCCGGGTATAAAAACCGCATCTTTGAAAATTAAATTTCAAAAATGTCACTAAAAGACGGAATTGTCTGGAAATATACCAAAAATTTCACTAAAAAAATATTAACACGCCATGTATATATGGAAAAAACGTACTACTCCACTCCTCAGAAGAAAGAGCCGAAGCCTTGGCTGATTTCCTGGAGGGATCATTCAATCCATATCATGTACTAGAAGATCGTAGGCACGATGTAAAGGTCGAATGGACACGTTGATGCTAGTGGTCTACTAATCCACGCTTAATTTCATGTATGGAGAACATGCCCGCGACCATGCAAGCTATTTGATGGACGGGTACCGCGAGAATGTAACGCACCCCGCCCATGGTTGCTCGTGCTTGGACTTAAATCCACGTGCACAAAGGCACCGCCAATATTTGTCCCTTAATCTTAACACCAAAGTGTGTGACAAGTGATGTGAAGTGGAAAAGTTTCCGGAAAATTTTGCGCTATATTTTTCGGGAAAATTTTCCGTTCTAAAAAAATATCAGCAATCAAGTAACAATTCCTCAGCAATCATAAAATTGGAATAATTCATGTACAGAAATGTAAAAAAGTGAAAGATCGTTTAAAGAATCTGAAAATTTTCATGGCTCAGACAATTTTCAGTACTATGTAGGAAAAAGTTAAAATATTTTTCATGAATCGAAATATTTTCTGTCATATGGAAAAATTGAAGAACTTTTTATGAGTCGGAAAATTTTCATCATTTTCAAGCAAAAAGTAAAAGAACTTTTTGTGAATCGGAAAGTTTTATTACTCTGTGAAAACAAGTGAAAGGAATTTTCATAAATTGGAAAATTTTTATCACGATGTAGAAACAAGTGGGAAAAAATTTTCATAAGCCGGACAATTTTGGATATTGTGTATAGTGATGTTAGGTGGAAAATTTTCCACTATTTTTAACAGCATATTCAGCTATAAAATTCAATTCCTGTAGAGGAAAGTTAGACAGCAACAAATTATCATTTCCCAATTAGCTTTCGGGAACCGGAAAATTTGCTAATATTTCAAGTTGAGAAGTAAAATTTTACACAGTGTTTCTCTCTCTCTCTTCATCTGCTAGCTCCTTCGTTGCTAAGCGGTTAGCATGCGCGCCTTTGGCACGGAAGACCTGGCTTCGATTCCCAGCGGGAGCTCATGCAGTTCGGATTTTATGTTAATCATTTGGTGCCGTCTTATATATTCTCGCTGTTGAAAGGGACGTTAAATTCAAAATCAACTCAATTCAACTCCTCTCTCCCTCTGTCTCTGTGTGTGTGTGTATGCAAAGTGCAGAGAACATGAGTTCGTAGAGTACAAATATCCAATTCTATTATTTAAAATTTCAATTTATTCAAAGTCATGAATGTTCTCCGATTCATAATAACATACCCCACTTACTCCTACATCGTTATTTAGCCGTAAAATTTATTGGTAATAAATATTGTCTTAAAAAGTTTCATGGAGTGAAAATCTAACGATTCTTCATTTCAAGAATGTTTCAAAAACTTCAATGCGTTCTTCCCTCAAAATCCACCTTTGATCTTACAATATTAGATTTCGTCACTTTAATATGCATAAGACGGTTTTCTCATACCTTTACTACTTTTATATATTTACATTCTCCAACATTTGTAAATAAGTAGATGTAATAGAGAGAGAGAGAGGGAGAGAGAAACACTATGTAAATTTTTACTTCCCAACTTGAAATATTAGAAAATTTTCTGGTTCCCGAAATCTAGTTGGAAAATTATAATTTGTTGCTGTCTAATTTTCCTCTACAGGAATTGTATATCTCAATATGCAGTTAAATAGTGGAAAAATTTCCACCTAACCTCACTATACATAATATCCAAAAGTGTCCGGATTATAAAAAGTGTTTTCACTTGTTTCTACATCGTGATGAAAATTTTCCTATTCATGAAAATTCCTTACATTTGTTTCTACAGAGCAATAAAACTTTTCGGTTCACAAAAAGTTGTTTTACTTTTTGCTTGAAAATGATGAAAATTTTCCGAATCATAAAAAGTTCAATGTTTCCATACAAGACACAAAATATTTCGATTCATGAAAAAATATTTAACTTGTTCCTTCATAGTACTGAAAATTGTCTGAGCCATGAAAATTTTCAGATTCTTTAAACGATCTTTCAGTTTTCAACAATTCTCTACATGATTTCAATCAATTTTATGAATGCTGAGTAACTGTTACTTGATCACTGATATATGTTAAGAACGGAAAATTTTCCGGAAAAGTATAGAAGAAAAATTTCCACCCCAGATCACGGCTATACAAAGATGTAGGAATAAGTGGAGTATGTTTTTATGAATCGGAAAATTTTTCTTAAAATTTTCATCACTGTGTGTGACCCCCATTCACTGAGGGAGTGGGATACGCCCACTACTCGGCCAGAAGGAAGTCCTGAGTGCCTACCAGTTAACCTACTGTTAGAGGCGGTCTTGCTAGCAAGTCAGGCCCTACCATAATCTGCAGTCATTGTGCCTGAGCGTTATAAGGCGAGTTCACCTTCCGCACATGTTGAACGTTACACAGGTTCCTGGGATTAGTTTCCATGTGCTACCGAACCCCACGGTATGACCACCACCCGGCAGATTCCAACCCAATCTGGGAGCCCTAGACAATGTCCGAGGGGGCTCGTGTCCCAAACCTGCCTACCTTATCGTTCACCTGTGTAGAGGTAGCACAGACACGTCGAGAGGATGTGCATCTCATCCTAGATCCGGTGGTACGTGTTAAGTCACCATTTGAGTTGGAGCCAGCCCATATCCTACAGGGTTACCTCCCTTTCACGGAATTAGTACCGGTGCCCAGGCATCTGGGATTGGATCTTTCCCGTTTCAATTTGGTCCTCCTAGCAGTCAGGAATCCGACTCTGCCCTCCCGGTAGGATCGTAAAAGCAATACGGGACTACCTCTCTTTTACGTGTTGAGGTACGACGTACACTGAGAGATACTCAGTATCTCTTCCAGGACCCAACAGCACGTGTAGGTCTCAATTTGGGAGAAGGACCGTGGCTAGTGTTCTCCCCAGGTAGGGCCGTCCAAAGGACAGTCACTGAATTCTTAAAAGCACCACCATTAGAGTAAATTAAGAAAACTAACACTAGAGAGTTAAATGGTATCATAAAACGGCTTCGCCACTAAAAGTAGCGGATCCTGATCAAATACAGAATATAGTTTTAAAACACCTCCCTAACACATGTATATCATACTTAGGATACATCATTAACAACATAATGAAACTTAGATATTTTCACTATTGCATGGAAAATAGCCAAGGTGATAAGCATTTCTAAGTCCAATAAGAATGCTAAATTTCTTCAGAAATATACACCTATAAGTCTTCTGAATACAATGGCCAAAGTAGCCGAAAGGTTAGTAATCAGAAGACTCGGAAGCTTTCTCTCAACATGTAATATATTCATATCTGAACAATTCGGATTTAGAGCCAACATTCTACTACACGCCAATAAGTGAACGTAGTTGAATTTATCACAGACAAATATAATAAAAGGCGCAGCCTTGAACGATGTGGCGGAAGCATTCGATAGGTGTGGTTCCCGTGACTCCTACATGAAATGATACAATATAAGATTCCCGACTACCTAATTCATTTTGTGCATTCATGTCTTAAGAATAGACAATTTTTCGTTGAACACGAAAGAAAAACGCGGTTAGCGTACGCGCATTTGGCGTGGGAACCCGGGTTCGTTTCCCGGCGGGAGCTCATGTGATTCGGATTCCACGTTAATCAGCAGGTCCACGTCTCATATAGCCTCACTGCTGAACGGGACGTTAAACCCAAAATCAACTCAACTCAACGAAAGAAAAACAACTAAAGAAAAGGACATTAAGGCAGGAGTCCCTCAGGGATCCATGTTAGGGCCAATTCTTTTTCTAATATATGTTATTCATATACCAAAAACAACCAAAACACAGATAGCAATGTATGCACATGACACAATCGTATATACATCATCATTCTTGCCAAATCAAATCACGAAGTACATACAGAATCACCTAAACGAACTCAAATCCTGGCTTAAGCGTTGGAAAGTCAATGCTGAAAAGTGTGAAGCCATACAGTTTACTAAGAAATACAAACGAAAACAAAACGACCAACTAACTCTATATAACACACCAATAGCATGGAAAGAAAAATATTTGGGAGTAATACTAGATGAAAGGCTAACCCCTAAATACCACGTGAACTCCCAAAGAAATAAGGCCAGTGTAAGACTATGAACCCTAGCCGGAGTTTTCCGCTCACCTGCCCTCAATACGCAGAGCAAAGTTATATTATATAAAATGCTAGTTAGAAAAATAGTCACATATGCTGCTCTAGCATAGGCTTTCTCCGCAGCAGCGTCTAAGTTTGACTCTGATTGAAGATCACATACAGTATTTAGTAAGGAACTTCTATCATTCTGTGAAAGCAACAGTCAACGACCTTGTGAGCTCTCTGGTTAGCTACACGATTCCAGAAAGCTACTACAAATACAAACGTCCCCTCATGCGCTAAAATAGAAACAATTGCAAAACACTTTTGCGAATAATAAGGGGAAAAATGTAAATATGTAAATAAAAAATTCTAACGAGATCTGTTAGGCAGAAACATAAATAATACATCTTATTTAAGTGTTTGAAATATCGTTAGTATTAAGGAAAAGACAAGTCCAATAGGATACCAATATCAACCATATCTCAGATAATATACCTAAATACTACATTCTCGCATATATATTTAGATTGATGCTGCCAAGGATGAAGAAGGCGTCAGACTTTCATGGAAAAAAATAAAAAAACTCCTAGTAACAAAGCTTTTCCACCAAACTACAGACACTTAACACAATAGTATAACTCACACTTGACTTCTCCAAGCTAGGGAATCAATACAGACAGTAAAGATGCTTTTACATGGATTTTCCCATCCCTTCGTAGTGTGGTTTTGCCGTGTAAATACTTGAGCACGTGCATGACCGGTAAAGGGTTTTTTCCTGGACTCCATGTGTTTCCGGATTTTTCTCCTACTACCCAAGCCAATGATGAGGCGAAATATCTTTACGCGCTTTCCTATGTATTTTATCCCTTATTCTTTCTCTAATATACACTGTCCGATAACAGTCTTTGGATAAAAACCGTGACGCGACACAACACTCGTCATGCTGCTATAGATTTCTAATAGCATATACGAGGTGCACGTAGATATAGGTTGCTGTATCACTCAAGGAAGCGACCTGTCTTGCTCTTTATCTCTAAATTACTTCCGTATTTCCGTATTTCCAAACCCATCACTTCTCAAGAAGACTGATAGAAATCACATCGCAAGAAGCCCCGGCTGAAAAGACGAATATTCGAAATAGTTTGGAGCCCTACTATTCTCGGGCAACGCACACCATAGCAGTCCAAATTTTTAAAGAGAAAAAACTGTACTTTTTAGTACAAATACACGATCCTACTACCGCAATTGTACTAAGTACAAGCGCGAGTCAAAACCGTACTTGTTAGTACGAACCTCCAATAGTGCAGTTATCGAGAGAAAACTGAAAAAGAAAATACAGCACAAGTGACGGAACAAGCAGACATATTAATGGTGGACGATCTAAAGATGGACTAGCCAGAGTGGTATGATACTCTGGAAGACATCCAGTTTGAGGGAGTAAACCAGAACCGCACGGTGAAATAAGATAGGAGCAGTACTCCTGGATCCAGCAGACGACCGGACCATCCACAAGCAGTGGGGAACCAGCTCGGAACCTCTCGGCCCAACTAGTGATGGGTAAATTCCCAGGAAGATATTTTTTGGGGAATGTTCCCGTTAAGATTCCCAAAAATGGGAATTTTCCGGGGATTTATGTACAATCACAAAGGAAATTGCATTCTAGTACTATATTATGATTCCAAAGTTAAATTCGTGTTTATATCGAAGTATATTATTACTGTTGTCCCAAGGGGTGTCTTTAGAATATATATTCTGAACGATATTATGTTATTTTATTAATATTTTAGTTTATTTATATACGCAAAATGGATATTTATTTACAAGACACCAAGAACCACTTCTTTGTGGAAGTGAAGCACAGAAATTTTCCTTTGAAACTAAAAACCTCCAATCTGGAAGGAAAAGAGGGCGAACTGCAAAAATTTTATTTTTAAATAAGTGGTAGCAAAACCTTAACATGGAATCAGATACAAGAGAGAAGAAAACACAAAAATAAACTCAAAGCGAACGATATGGAGAAACAAAAGAACAGAACCACGCGGGCATCAGAACAAAAGCACGCTCGCAAACGCACAGATGAAATGTGATTGGCCATCCAGGCCGCACAAAAAACGTAAATATGGAGTGTATTATCCAAACGTGTCAAAGATCTCACAGAATTTGACTGGAGAGTTCGGGAGTGACTAGGCTTTCGGACCTTACTCAGAAGGGGCCTAGTAAATAGGGATCAAGGGAACCGTCCTTCAATATATTAAACATCTCGTATTTGTGTCTAAACATGGCTGGCTAAAGCAAGTGCGGGAGTGCCGAAATTTTATTATGTGTTCTCGGGAGTGCCTCGGGGTACGGATTTAGGCCATTACCCTTCCAAGGGGACCTAACCCTGAAGAAATAAGTTAGAGGTACAGTCCTCAAATAATCAGTTAGAAATACGAAGGACGTGATTTAGAAGTGACCGGCCCTCTCAAGGACCACGCAGGACGCTCGGCGCCTGGAAAAAATAGATAGTGGCACAGTTCTCTGAGAGGTTATATCTGTGTAAAAAGTTTAAAACTCAAAGTAAATATCATAGTGTAAAGTGTCTTATACGCTTAACTGGACGCGATGAGTGTTCACAGTGCTATTAGCTAAGTGACAATCAATATCATGTAACGGTGCTAACTCGAGATGGCCCAGCGGAAGAAGAAAGCGGCTTCAGACACGGAAGCAGGGTGCACCCCAGAGCAAGTAGACAGAGCCAAGGCTGCGTTCAGGTCAGACAATCATCAAGGCACAGGTCAGTCAGTTAATATTAAGACCAAGGCAAGTGACATTAAAAGTAACAGACATAGGCGGAATTTGTCATTAGATGATAGGAATATAAGTCAAGTCAATATCAGTCCTGTAAACGATGATATTGGTAGTAATTTCTCAGACACAGATGTAGAGTCAGACTTTTCTCAACTAAACGACATATATGGCACATCAGACGATTCTAGTGACACCACTTGTGAGACGACATATTCTACAGCACTACAGAAATCAACCAAAAATGCACAGACGACACAAACATTCAACACATCACAAAAAAGACCATTAATAGGAGAGTAACCTTACATCACAGTAACAAACAGGGAAACTCTCAGTGACATCTCAATAAAATTCAGAAATCTCACCGCGACAGTTACCAGTCAAGGCATTAGGCTAAACGTGTGCAATGAGATAGCTTACAAGGAATTTTTAGCGTACATACAGGAAAACAAAATAGCACATTTCCACACAGCCAGAAACAACGCTAAGCATGCCAGGGTTGTAATTAGGGGATATCCAGTCGACATGCCCATTAGAGACATAAAGGACTACATAAACAGGGTACTACAGACAACAGGGGTCACAGTACACCAAATGTCCAAATGGATGTACAGTGACAAAAACAAGAAAACAGAGAGAAAAGAAAAGGTTCTATTGCCACTCTATCTTGTTAAGATGCCCAATAATAAGCTAGGGGAAAAGCTCGTGAAATTTCCACATATTTTGCATTTAGCAGACAGATTCCAAGAATATAAGTAATGGCCCCCAAGATGTAATTCAATGCCACAAATGTCAGAACTCCCAGCATTCAGCGGCCGGCTGCAATCTTCAACCCAGATGTGTCAAGTGTGGACTTGGATACTGGACGAGGGAATGCAACAAGCCCAGAAGCGAGCCACCAACCTGTGCTGATTGTTGAGGCCCCCACCCCGCTAATTACAGAGGCTGTGAGGTATATAAAAAGATTCTGACCAGAAAATCTGGCAACTTGCAAGATGAAAGGGCTGCAAGAACCAGAACCACAGATAAAACACCACAACAAATCAACAAAATTACGCAACCGAAACCAAAACAAACCCAAGCAAACCCTCAACCTTCTACCTCCAACCGAACAACAAACCTGCAACCAAACCAACCAAAGAAGTCATTACACCAATGATCAAACCCAACACGAAACACATAACATACACCTCTAGCAGTGACACAGAAGACGAAGCCACACCGTTACGTACACAGACACCAAAGCAACAAAATAAAAATAAAAACCAACGCATAAATAAACCTGAAACAGAAATCTACACAGACATTGTCTCTAAATCATTGGACCAGTTTCCTAAAGTGTAGACAATAAAAACGCAGATTCAGTAATGTTTCATTTAAAAGACTTCATAAATAATCTGTTAATTTTGGTAGCCAGAATTGCAAAGAAACCAACGTTAGATCAACAAACACAAACACACTTAAACAATAATAAAACGAGGAATGGGCAGTTTAAATAAAAAACGAACAACACTCAGGATACTAGCCTGGAACGCAGAAGGGTTGACATAGAAAATAGATGAGCTAGGCGACTACTTTGAAGAAAACAAAACAGACATTGCTTCAATTCGCGAAACACTGCTGTACCCGCTAACTGAAACAGCAATCGAGGATATGCAATATACCGAAATGATAGGCATACAATAGGCAACAACTTGGGCACAATGGTAGCAGTCAAGAAAAGCATAAAGCATGCAGAAATAATTCTATCCACCCCATAATTCTACCCATACTTTTGAGGCGACGGGTATCAGAATATTTGCGAACAACTAACACATCAACGTCGTCTCTGTGTACAATTCGCCCTCTAAGGAAATTGACACAGAAGACATTAAAAAACTAGCCAATAGCAGTAGTTCAATATTACTTGCAGGGGATCTCCATAGCAAAAACCCTCAATTATGTCGCAGACAATCCAACAACAACGGTAGAAAACTGTATAACTTTTTGCAAGGATCTCCCTTGCAAATCATTTCCCAATTTCAGCCGACGCCCACATAACGGAAACACACCGGACGTACTGGATTATGCCTTATACAAAAACATTAACTCAAGACTCACTATACAAGTAGGCAACGAATTAGATACAAACCACCAACCCATTGTTATAATAATAAATAGCAAACCAGACATGGAAAAAATTAAAAAAGCACTCAACTACAGAAAAGCTGACTGGGAACTACTCAAAAATACAATAGATGAAAACTTATCAGGCGAGTATCCTATAGACACAAATGAAGATTTAGAAAAAAAGCAGTTAGCATCCCAACTAAAGCTATACAATTAGCAACTAATAAATCAATACCATTAATAGACAATAATACGCTAACACCCTACTCAATACACTAGAAAAAACTTTCAAACCTAATGGAAATGACGAGTTCAGACAACATGAAAGGCAAGTTAAGAGACAAGTAAGTGAACTGCTAGAAAGTCAACCATTAACGTCAGCAAGAAAAATAAAAAAAAGAAAGAAGTGTTCAAATTAATAAGGAAGCTAAATCCTTTCAAATCTGCAGGTCCTGATAATATTCAAAATATTTGTATCAAAAACCTCTCACCAAAAGAAATTTCCTTTTTAGTCAAAATCATAAACGCAATAATGAGTCTAGCCCACTTTCTCACTGAATGGAAAACAGCAAAAATAGTTGCATTACCGAAACCAGGAAAATATCCTAAATTTCCACAAAATTATAGACCAATTAGCTTACTGAACACGCTAGCTAAACTGACCAAGTCAATTATGTTAACTAGAATAAAACAACACATACAAAATAACAATGTACTAATAAAAGACCATTTCGGCTTCAGAAACCAACACTCTACCACACACCAACTAGCTAGAGCCATAGCATCAATAAGAGATATATTAGCAAGAACCAAAGTGTAGTAGCAGTATTTCTAGACATAGAAAAAGCTTTGACAGAGTATGACAAACAGGTCTACTATATAAGTTTAAAAAACATTGGCTTACCAGATATTTACATTAAACTGATCTCTTCATACCTGAGAAACCGTAAATTCTATGTACCAGTTGTAAATTCTCAATCTCTCCATCGCAGAATAGAAGCAGATGTCCCCCAGCAGATGTAAACGACATACCAAAACATAAAGACACCAACATAGCACTCTTTGAAGATGATACATGTATATATTCTAATAGCTGGCAACCAAATCAGACAGTAAAGTATATTCAGACACACATTACGACACCTGAAGAATGGTTTAACGAATGGAAAATAAAAATAAATAGTACTAAGTTTGAGGCTGTATATTTCACAAAACGTAAAAGGAGCCCTACTACCAAGGTGAAAATTTTTCATACTCCAATAAACTGGTCTAATAAAGCCAAATACTTCGGTGTCACCCTGGATAGAAACCTAAATTTCAAAGAACCCACCAAGCTGCAAATAGGCAAGGCCACTGGCCGGCTCTCAGTACTGAAACCGCTATTAACCATTCAAAACGTTAGTAGTAATGCAAAAGCAACTCTTTACAAAACACTTATGAGAAAAATACTTAATTATTTAGCCCCTGTTTGGGAATATTCACTGATAGGTAATATAAAAAATTACAGATGTTTCAAAATAAAATCATAAAATTAATCACAAACTGTCCTAGGTATACAAGATTAAAACCATTACAATATAGAATGAACATCGTGCACATTGCGGAAATAATGACACAAGCAAAAACTTTCTACAACAACAAAAATTAAATTGATAACACTTTAATAAACACACGTGGTACCTACACAATAAACTCCTACACCAAACACAGGACTACTCCATAAACTCCTACACCAGAGACAAACTCCTACACCTAATATTAAGCCCATAAAGTTCCTATTACTCAGAGGATACAAATGTACTTACTCTAAGTTTACGTTTTATATATATATATATATATATATATATATATATATATATATATATATATATATATGTATATATATGTGTGTGTGTGTGTGTGTGTGTGTTAGGTATAGGTGTAGGTGTGTGTATGTGACTGTATGTGCATATGTATGTAAGTATGAACGTATATATATATAAGAAGAATATATAATAAAAAAAAATTAAAAAGTAAAAAATTAATAATAAATAAAAAGTGAAAAATGTATATAAAATAAAAATTTAAAATAAAAATATATATGCATGTGTGAATGTTTACGTATATATATATATATATATATATATATATATATATATAACAAAACTTAACCAAACATGAATTGATAGGGCAATATATACCTAAGTATGTATACGTATAGCACATGAGTATACATAAGTGAATATCTGTATATAGGTGCAAATATGTATACAATTAGCACAGGTAGACGAATCTGAGTAATAGACATATACAATAGCCTAATACAAATAGACTAACACAAAAGCTACGTAAGTTTCTTTTCAGGAACAAAACACGACGACCAGGCGAAGCAACGGAACAAGCAGAAGAATTGCATGACATAAGAAAAAAATAACAAAATCCTCACTAACAAAACACTTCCCTACTACAGACAACAAAGACATGACAACAGATTAAATATTAGTCAACTACAGAATTAGTATTATAAATACACAATTACAGACTTATTTACATGGATTTTTACAACCCCTTCAAGTGTGGTTTTCAAATCTAAATTTCCTATGAATGCAGCACGACCGACAAGGGTTCTTTAATGGCTTCCATGCTTTTTGTCTCTCTATCAAAAATAAGCTATTCTCTCGCGATTTCCTATCTTCTTGTTTACCCTTCTTTCTTTCTATCTACACATAATAACAGAATCGCGTTTAAATATCTTCCGTTTAAGATAGAGGCCGCGGTACACACACTCCCCACAGACAGACACTATAGCCAAATAACAGCATGGAGGAGAGGCATGTAGAATGTTGGTTGATGCCTTAATCACTGACCAGGACGCGGGCTTTCCTGAGGGGCGTCCTTATTTATAAATTTTCTGTTTCTGTTGCTACGTTTCAGAGTCGAAGCAGCATCCGTCACGGAAGATTGTTAGACTCTCCCTCTAGAACGAGTAACTGGTTCAGGTAAACTGATTAAAACGCAAATTACAACAAGATGAGCTCACTTGGATTGTTTTTCGTGAAGAATAGGCTGTATATGCATATAGGCTTAACGAGGCCAAAACTGAGAAACCATTTGGCGAGCATTTAACCGCTATGAAAGGCGTGTTCTCATAGTTGTTAATCTACCTTCTCTTTACAGGAAGAGTACAGCGATCATCGTAGAGCGTCGAGAACTTTTATTTTGTATACATACATGTATGGCCGGGAGAATACACGGCCCTTTTTAGAGCCACAGCTGATTGTCAGCAGGAGAGGAAAACCGGGCAGCGAAGGCCAGTAAACTTCCCTGCCCAAAGCATCAGTTTTTGTTATTTTCGTTACAGGTGCAGTTCAACGTGTAGCCATTTTGAGAGCCAGCAGATGTTGTAAGTGTCCACGATAAGCCACCTTCATTTGCCTAACTGCAGGAATTGCGTTTGGAGGTTGTGTTAGGGTCCGCAACGAAAGCTTTCAGTGACAAACCTAAGATTGCTGCAGCATTGATCTCCCGAAGCAACCCACATTAAGCAACGACTGCAGGGAAGTCGTCATTTAGAGCAATTGGACATTGTGCCCACATCATACTAAATAGCGTTACAGGCCTAGGGCGCACCCACAATTAGAGAAAAGACTATATATATTGTACTGTGCTGACAGAGTCACGGTCCTTCACAGGGCCATAGCCATCAGAGCACTCTCTCTCTCCATTGGCAACAATGGTTAAGAGACGGACGAGGAGGCGAAGCGGGATGTTGAGTCCCCCTCCTCTAGCAGTGAACCGGAGGCATCTCGCTCTAGGAGCAAAGGAGAAGAGAAATCTCCAAAGAGGCTTGAAGTTCACTCAGCCCCATCTTCTTTAGACTTAGACAACGAAAGCTGTCAGTCAAATAAATCATATTCTGATAAATAAAACAGTTCCAGAAGGCATATATAAGACTATTATTCAGTAAGGGTCACTTTACACAACACCTCAAGAAAACTGACATTCGGGCAGCTCTTTGGCCCCACCCAAGAGAAAGCGATACCCTCCTATAACCATTAAGTCACTAACATATTACTTATACATTAGTAGAACCTTTGGAGAAATAGAAGCTCGCTGTACCCGGGGAGAGGAGTACAAAATCACACCTCTAAAAGGGGAACCGGTCAAAACCCCCACAGCCAAAACCACCACACTCAAGAAATGTCAAAACGCCCACACAAACGGCCATAACCCCCACACAAATGGACACATCTCCCAAACGCACGAACGGTCAAAACCTCCACAGCCAAAACCCCACACTCAAGAAATGTCAAAACGCCCACACGATCGGTCATAACCCCCACACAAATGGACAAATCTCCCAAATACACGAACGGTCATAACCCCCACTGGTAGTCGGTCATAACCTCCAACGGTCATAACTCCCACACAAATGGACAAAACAGCCACACATAACAACGGTCACAATCCCCACGTAGGTGGACAAAACCCCCACACAAATGGACAAAACTCCCACATGCCGAAATAGTCACAACTGCCACACAAATTGACAAAACCCCCATACTCATGTATTGCCCTTGTACTTTTTAATAACATTTTTTATTCCACTTAAACTGATGTTGCAACTATTCTTCTTGGGCGTCATAAAGAGCCGCAACAAAGACGTGAAATGACGATCATTTCAGAGTGTGGAGAATTTGTCCGATTTTGTGGGAGTTTTGTCCATTTATGTGGGGATTATGACCGTTGCTATGTGTGGCTGTTTTGTCCATTTGTGTGGGGGTTATGACCGATTCTGTGGGCGTTTTGACATTTCTTGAGTGTAGGGGTTTTGGCTGTGGGGGTTTTGACCGTTCATGCGTTTGGGAGATTTGTCCATTTGTGTGGGGGTTATGACCGATCGTGTGGGCGTTTTGACATTTCTTGAGTGTGGGGGTTTTGGCTGTGGGGGTTTTGACAGTTCGTGCGTTTGGGAGATTTGTCCATTTGTGTGGGGGTTATGACCGTTTGTGTGGGTGTTTTGACATTTCTTAAGTGTGGGGGTTTTGGCTGTGGGGGTTTTGACCTAGACCCACTAAAAGAAATCACAAACACTAGCATCCTCAACTACTTAGAGAATAAGAAGATGGAGTTTTACACAAACTCTCTCTATAGGCCAATCAAGGTGGTGATTAGAGGGCTCACCCGGGAACTTGCCTCCGATGACATTCAGGATCACCTTAAACAGGTATTAGACTCCCCTACACTCACTGTCTCCCAGCTGAGAAAAACAACAAACGCGGGAAAAGAGGATTTGCCACTTTTTCTTTGTACGGTTCTGGATGGGGAAACTAAATAGATACTCATGAAGGTCCCTCATATCTTCCACATTGGAGTCAGATTTGAGGAGTGCATTCAAGGGAGTGTATTGGTGCAGTGCCTTCGTTTTCAAGGATTTGAGCACGGGAGCACGAACTGCAGGCTAGGGCATAGCTGCGTCAAGTGCGTTGGGAACCCACTGACACCTGATTGCAAGAAAACCCGAAAACAAAAGACTAAGTCTGCTAATTGTTCAGGAGAACATCCGGCCAGTTACAGGGGCTGCACAGTTAATAAAACTATTGTGGAATCGAGGCAAACAGGAACAACATCCAAAACTAAACAGACAACCTTGTAAAACGAGTAAACACAAGGCACAACATAAACAGGAAGACGACACAAACAACACACACAACAACACTTGCTTTGCTATCTCCCAAAAAAAATTGGATTGCTTCCCACTCCACAACTTACATCTTTTCTTTTGCTTCACCTAATTTAAGGGCCACTTCCCAACAGTCACGAATCATAACCGGGAACTTACGTACCGCCACGTGTTGCGTCGTGCGAGAACCTATCCCTGAGTGTACCCAAGGTAGCAACAGAAACACACGCAAAGACAAAAACTCAGAACATACGCAACAACAAATACACTTCAACACAGGAACTGATACGTTCTCACCCACTGAAGCCACCACAGACTCAGAACAGAAGAGGAAAACCATTAGAATACGACAACAGAGCGCCAAAACCATAAAAGATAACGCAGACAACGCATCTCGGTCATTGCAAGCAAGTTTAGATTCACTTACGTTAATGAAACATAATATCCGTGTTCACTATGACAGGCGTGAAACGCTGTTCCACGTTCAACGTCTGTTAGAGTTTTGCGCTGAAAACAAGCATGAGTTCTTTCTAAACGTCATAAACTTCATAATGAGAGTCGCTCAAACCGCTGATGGAGCACCGCGTCAGGAAACAAACAAAAATATTAGCTTGGGATGCGCAGGGCATCCCCGAAAAGAAGGATGAACTGGAAAGCTACATAAATGAAAATAGCATCTCTGTAGCTTTTGTCAGAAACACTGTTTTCAACGCACCACAAATTGTTTATCTTTGGGCCCCGTATCCTCAGTCATGATCAATCAAATACAAATGCAGGAAGAGGAACTTGGTAGTGGTAAAGTCCGACTACAAACACGAATACGTACCCGTTCCCCAATTAAAAACAATGGAAACCATCTCAATTAAAATATTCGTTAAAAATACTCCAGTTGTATTAGTTGGCTTATATCAATCACCCAATACAATTATAAACACAAACGAGGTAATGTTTCTTTCCCCCCTGGGAAACAGAGTTTTATTAATTGGAAGCTGGAACAGCAAGCATTCTGTTTTCAAATCAAAGAGTCATAACGAAAACGGCAAAAAGTTGCAAAATTATCTTGAAACATCAAACATTGAAATACTCACACAAAATAAATCAACTTATTATCCTGATAACACTGGAAAATAATTTTCATTTTTTATTTTTTACAGAAACGAAAGTAGCCAATCTTTATAGATTTCGAGGAGCTGAACACGAATATCACACTTAAAATTAGATGCTAGCTCAGGGTTGCTAGTAAATCAGGAATTTACCTTAAAAAATCATGTTTTTCACATTTCTTTTGTTAAATTTTACTCAGGAACGTATAACTACGTCCCTATTTAACGTTGCGGAGTGTGTTATACCTCATTCTATTCGCGGATGACGCTATGTTCTGAAAATATAACAATCATTCCGGTAACCAATACCGTTGGGAAATTATATACCCATATATCCCTATATATCCCTTTTTTAGAGGAAAATCCGATTTTTAAATTTTTTACTGACAACCCTGCAATAGTAAAATTATAATTTATATTTGAAAAGTAACCTGTCAATATTGGGAATGTTTTCTACAAATGTTGTCATGATCGAAGCAAGTTGAAGTGTGAAAAAACTATTATCCCTTCTACCGAAATGCCGAAATTTTCCCTACCTTTACAATATGTACATCAAAAATGTAATATTGACTTCCGTATGCCGAACAGAACTATAGGACAATACATTCACACAATATAACTATAATTTCGGTAGTCTGTACTGGGGTGGGGAATTTTATGTACTGAAATATTGCACGTAAATATCCCTCTCTGCAAAATTCCGACTTTTTTCTGCATACAGCTGGCAATCATGCAATAAATTACTGCACTGGCAATCCTCGAATAAATAGAAACGTAAAATATACGTTGACACCAACAATTTATATTCTATTCAAATCCACACTAAAAATATTTTTCCCATGGGATGGTCGTATTGTCAAGAAATTTCGAAGGGATAAATGTCACACGTACTTAAGGAACAAATGAATTCCGTTGTTGTTATAATAGCAATATACTAAGAAGTGTAACAAAAGTTTTGCTGCCGTCGGTAAGCAAGTTGTACTTGTTGGATCTGGCAACAATGCGTAAAGCTCACTGATCCAATCACCTGATCATTCGACAAGCTGAAACTTCTTGGCGGCGTGCATGTATGGGTCCGCGCTCTCTTTTACTGTACTGTAATGTGTCTTGATTGAGAGGTGGTTTGTAGTGAATGTATATACAGTAAAGTATTTGAATTAAACTGTGAGTGTTTGTGTTATTTGAACGAGTGTCGGTTTTCATGAAAATGACCCGCCCTTGCAAGAACGATCCTCATAACTTTTGTTACATTTGTGCAGACGCTACCTGTGGTAATAGAAGGCGACCACTTACTGATGCAGTAAGGAAAGCATATTCATTGTATTTCGGTTGTCGAGTGGGAGACCAAGACAAATATTGAGCTCCACAGGTGTTGTACGTCGTGTTCTTCCGTACTAAATGGTTGGATGCATGGAAAAAAACGTCTCCACGAAGTTTGGCGTGATTGCTATTTGGCCTGAACCCACAAATCATGTGTCTGATTGCTATTTTTGTATAACGCCGCCCTTGAAGAAAGGAATCAATACCAAAAGGAAGAGATATATCGAATACCCTAACATCCCATCTGTAATTCGCTCTGTGTCTCATGGTCAATGACTGCCAGTTCCTGTTTCCCCAAACGCAACAACATCGAGCAGTGATAGCGAGAATGCTGATTCTACACATCCAGCCGAAGAAGTGTATCCATGCACCAGTGTTGTTGATTCTTCATTTACGCCATCCTCATCCAGCGAAACACACAAAATCACACAACGTGAAATCAGTGATCTGATTAGGGATTTATTATTCCCGAAGTGTAAAGCTGAAATGTTAGCCTCACGACTGCAGCAGTGAAACCTTCTAGCTGAATCAGTGCAAGTGTCGGTTTCTCGGGATCGTCAAAAAGAACTTGAGAACCATTACAGTACTGAAGGTGACATTACATTCTGCAGTGATGTAGAAGTTTTGGTTCATGACCTACATATTTCATAAAACCGGAGAGTGGAGACTATTCATAGATGGTTCCAAAACAAACGTGAAAGATGTACTGCTACATAATAATAACGAAAGACCGTCCTTCAATGTTGCATATGCTGCTTTAGCAAAAGAAACGTACACTACGTTGAAATCTGTTCTACGCGTCATTACCCCATCAGGATCCTGCCGCCTATAGTCGGACAATTTGTCCATGTCGACCAGATGCCGCGGTCGAATTGCCGGCGCCGGACGCCAGCGTATTTCCTCTCGATTTTCAACCGCGACGAGCAAAAAGAGATTCGTTCACCAAAAGAAAACAGAGAGAGTTAGAAGGTAATTTGTTGCTTTAAAATACGAATTAGGGCTTATATCTCCCTCTTAAAAAGATTTCTCGAAACAGTCGGCATACAATCGGACGACGACTGCAAAAAGAGACTGCCGGCAATTTCTTGAAAAACGACGTCGGCACGACGTCGGCGAAAGATTCAATAACGTGTACCAGCGGCAAAGAGTCGAATTTTGGAAAATGAATAGAGCCTGTATCTTCTTTAATGATGAAGTAAAAATTGAAACTGTCCGAAGGTTTTTCTTGTGGGTGGGCACTAATTCCATAAAACATGTCTTGTGAAAACGAAGTCGGCATACAGCGGACTGAACGACAGCGGCAAATGACAGTTGTAAAGACGTCGAAACGTTGACGGCGTGCCGACCATAAAAAAAAGTAAATGCATTGAAAGAAATGTAGTAAAGGGACTGCACGTAAAGGGTATATGAGAAGTAAATACTTAAAATACAAGTACGAGAGGATCCTTGACAAACATTTTGGAAGGAGACGGCAAACAGCGGACGGCGACCGCGGCTAATGTTGTCGGTAAGACGCCGAAATGTTGACTGCGTGCCGACAAGTAAAGGAGCTGAAAGAAGGTCGGCAAAAAGCGGATGGACCAACCTTGGAAAGATGCTTGGCCAGACGCCGAGCCACCAATGCCGCTGAAGAGCCTGATTGCAGAAATCGTAGTCTAGTTGAGCTGCCTGTATGTTCGGTTCGCGTTCTTCATTTGTCACATGGTGATGCAGTGTGGGTTGTTTTCAAACAAAGTTCGTTAAGGTTGAGTTTACAAGTGGGAAAAAAATTTATAAATATAAATATATTCGTTTAAAGTATATATCATGCTGCATCAGTTCCCGAAGTAGCAGGACGCTCATAGTTTTATGGGTTATTCATTGAGTATGAAGTGAGAGAGCAATATACATTAGGTGAGTTAATTTTATATTATGCACATCCATTTCAAATTGTCATAAATTTTATATGTTGTGTTACATATGTTAATTGATAGATTCGGTTATAGTATTTTCCCGCGCACTGGCGTCTGTGGCATGTAAAATTTGGGGGTTACGGTATCAAAGAAAGTGATACCGTGAATGTAAATGGTACTACCTAGCCCAACCTGTGTATTAACTTCGATTCTATTTGTTACCTTTCTGCTTACCTTCACGGACCCCCTAAGGTATATCAAGAACTCGATTACAATTTTAGGGTCTGCGCTGGTTCAGTGGTAGAACGATCACCTCTGGTGCTTGGATTCCCGGATTCGATCCCAGCCATCGCCTTGTGAACTTTGTGGTGGGCAAACAGCGTCTGCGTGGGTTTCGCTGGGGTTCTCCCGTTTATTTAGACTTCCTTCATTACACCATTTCCTTCATTACTCATCATCACAGTCTTCTTTAGCCTAACCGGCATAACCTTGGCACAAAAAACTTAAGGATTTCACTTAATTTTTTTAATTTAAAAAAACGAAGGACAGTTAAGAAACTGTAGTACAAGGTTTTCTTCTTGAAATTACAAAAGTTTACATGCCTTAGTTTTTAAGGTAAGTGGCTTCTAACTCAACGGCAATGTATTTCTACACAGTGTACGAGAGCTGTATTTTATGTTTAGAACTGAAGCGTTACTAGTATGAAACCATAACAAGTGATATCGAAATATGTATGATTACCAAAACCCACATGTTTTCACTAACCTCGCTTACGCGTATACCCACCGTCGTTGACACACTTGTTCCCTTCGAACACACCCCCGCGCCTGCCCACCAGCGTTGCCCTGCTTGACTCAGTTATATAGAATTCGTGGTTTTTAGTGGCCAACTAGCACCAGGGGCGGATCTAGGTGTAGCTATCGGGACGATTGTTCCCCTTCCAAATACAGGAAACTTTCTTATTTTATATATAAATAAAACCCATTCCAGAGTTTGGAGTACTCAAAATTAGCTCTAAGTAGTAGTATTACAACCTCCCTCCCTCCTCCCAGAAATCCATCCTGGATCCGCCCCTGACTAGCACAGGTTGGTTTGTGTTTTTTGCACTGTAGTTTTTATGCCCCTAACCTAATGTAAAGTAATCGAACGTAACTTAATCTAATCCAACCAAATATAACCGATCGGAGTACGTTTTGGTACATTTTTTTTCGATTTTCAAATTATTTCTGCGATACAACAGTAAATCCCTAAATTTAGGTTAGGTTAGATTGGATAATTTTTAGATTAGTTGCTGTGACGTACTGCTAGATGTGACAGCTTGATTTTGTCTTTTGTGAATAGTTGTTGCATAATAGAGTGAGAAAGTGACCCGCAACCTTTTCTTATGGCAAAAAATCTTAATAAAGCGAGGTGGTATACAGGCTGCACTCTTATAATACAACCAAAGGAACGCTATTTCCAAACAGAAATCCTACTCCACGGGAAAACGTCAGCGCGGTGAGTGGTACACTGAGAAAATTAATCGCTAACCAACTGGAGGTTAAAGGATAAGTTGGCTGCTAGAAGCAGTTAATAATTTTATCTATGCCAGGTGTGATATTTTCATGTCGCCCAGTGGAAACATTTTAGAAGAACTAAGAAGGAAATTGGTGAAATAATTAACATTTTTTCATCAATTATTCCGGGTGGTGCGCCGAAAATAAACACGAACGAACACAAGTTCGGATTTGTACATGTTTTAAGCCTAAATAACAAAAAGGAAGAAATTTATCTTAGAGAAGCGTGGACCATTTCTCATAATGCTTGTGCCATGAAAAGGTGTGTGTTTCTTTAGTATTCTCTAGTATTTAGTGTCTCTTTAGTAACCTAATAAGATCCACTAGACTATATACTGCAGGACTTGTTTCACATGTGAGCGAAAACTTCTAATTAAAAAAAAATTACAGGAGAAATGAGGTAGTGGTTAAACGCTTTTGTGTACAGGTTTACTTGTGGCACAATAATAACAAATAAAAAAATGAATAATTATAATTCTTTCACCAGTTTCTTTTTTATTGTTCCATAGACGGTTTCCAATGCGCGGAATATATTTTACTTGGCATAAATAAAATTCAAGGGGACCTCTAGAATTAATTGTTGAAAAATTATAATTCTTTTACGATTTGCGTATAAATAAGGCTTCCAGATGTCTAGCATAAAAACAGCGCAAAAAAGTACAAAACAATCTGTGCTGGGTGGCCACTAAATAGCACGAATGCTATCGAACAGAGCCAGATAGCTGGTGGGCCCGCGCGGGAATACGTCCGAAGGGATCAGGCACGTCAGCGATAGTGTGTATGCGCAGAAGTGAGAGTAGTGGAAGGAAGTGCGTTTTGAGAATAATACAAGTTTCAACAACACTTGTTGTTGTTTCATACTAGTTACTCTCCACTTGTAAACAAAATACAGGTTCTGCACACTGTGCAGAAATATGATGCCGGTTTACATGGTGCAGAATTAAGCCGCCCGTGGAAAATAACAGCTAATAGAGCCATTTTTCATATGCACTCATTTGTTTTATTCGTCGTAAAGCACTTGTAATGATTTAACATTATTGAACCTAAGATACAGTTGTATTACATTGTATGTAATTAAGTTACCTGTAGAAATTCGTTCCTTATAAACATGTCTTTTCATGGAAAGTATTGAATTTTGCCTGTAAATCTTCCAAAATGTAGTGCACCAAAACTACACCTGGACTAGACTGTCTCATTTTGATTTTTTGCGGGCCGCGGTGGCTCAGTGGTAGAGCGTTCATCTCTGGTGCATGGGATTCCTCGTTCAAACCCTGCTCCTGTCAAGTGAATTTTGTGGTGAACGAATACCGTGTGCGTGGGTTTTCTCAGGATTCTCCCGTTCCCTCCCACTTTCTTCATTCCACCATTTTCATTCATCTCTCATCATCACCGTCTCATTTAGCCTAACCTTCATAACCGTGGGACGTAGAACTCAAAAATTTCATTTTCATTTTCCGAGTGGTAACCCTTTCTCCTGACACTGTTTCACGATGTGTAGGTACAAAAACTTGGACATCGGAAGTTTGAAAAAATTAAACAATTTGACATTAACATCTGTAGAAAACCAGTAGCGACTACTATTAAAACTTTTTTGAGGAGAAAAGCTCATCATGAACCAGGGTTTGAAAAAATCCGGGCTTTTTTGAAAAAGCCAAACCCACCCGGGCCCATATGGGTTTTTTCGTTTATTTCCGGGTTTAATTGTTTTTTTCTGGTTTAATCGGTTTTTTTCGAAATGTTTCAATGTCTTTGGGGTAAAAGTGTTAAAATGTGACTTATATTTCAATATTGTCATTGTCACAACTTGCAACAATTTTCTACTCACTGCCGTTTTGAAAAAATTGCCACCATTTTGACTTTTTTTTTTACATTGGACCGCCGAGAAAATCTACACAGTAATTTTAGCATATCTTGTGCTTCTACCGTCATAATTTCAACTGAAAGACTGAAAATTGGGCTTCGTATCGTAGATACTCGCTCATTTGACAAAATGGCCGCCATTTTGTTATTTTACGTTGGTATGCCGCCAAAATCTAAACAGGAAATTTAGAGTGTCTCGTGCTTGCACTCTAAAAATTTTAATTTGAAAGGCCGAAAGTTGAGTTGATTTTGTGTTTAACGTACCTTTCAGCAGCGAGGCTATATAAGACGGGACCTACAGATTAAAGTGGAATCCGAACCACGTGAGCTTCCTCCGGGAAGCAAACCCGGGTCACCCACGCCGAAGACGCGTACACTAACCGCTTAGCCATAAAGGGGCTCGGCAGACAAACGAACAAATGTAAATCAAGTCATCCAGAAGCCTGACTGACGTTCGCCAAATATGGATACCAAAAGGGGTCTACTAATTTAAAACAAAGATACAATTCATGTTGTATGAAAGAAATAAATGTTTCAAAATGTCTTACATGAAATTAACATCTTCCAACGTAAATAAACCTGCCATATTTTCTCCATGAGAATACGGGACACCTCAGATCTCCCCTCCCCTCAACTTTCCAACACAATGAATTGAACTATAGTCTGGTTATGAACAAAAGTATAATAGGCCGCGGTGGCTCAGTGGTAGAGCGTTCACCTCTGGTGCATGGAGTCCCTAGTTCGATCCCAGCTCGCGCCAAGTGAGCTTTGTGGTGGACAAACACCTTGTGCGTAGGTTTTCTCGGGATTCTCAGGTTTCCTCTCACTTTCCTCATTCCGTCATTTCATTCATTTCTCATCATCACCGTCATCTTGAGCATAGCAGGCATAACCGTGAGACTAAAAGCAAAAGATTCCATTTTATTTATTTATTTATTTTCAGAATACGTATAATAGACGAAAGGTCACTAAACAGCAGCTGCTTTTCTCTGTTCGTACCCTGCAATTAATTGTATAGCCTAAAGATGCTTAAAAACCTAAGATGTGCTATAAAAATGCTTTACAGGAGAACAATATGCAAATTAATTAAATCAGTGGTACAATATACCTTCAATATTCTTCGCGCGTTTAGCAATATTTATTTGCATGGCTGTATTTGCCAAAATTACGTTCGTCAGTTTAATCTGATGAAAAGCTGCTTTTTCACTCTCTGTTGTGTGTAACTGTCAGGACCAGAGTTACATTTTTCTAAGACCTGGACCAAAGCACAATTCTGTGCCCCTAGCCTCTGAAAAAGATTATAATTTTTGTTAACTTATCTAATGTGTTGCTGGAGAAAAGGTCAGCCATCTTCCCTGTGTTTGTAAATGTAGAAACACTCAAAGCTTTTTTTTATACGGAGAGTATCCGAGTTTCCAGCAATTTCAATGGAAAAAGTAGCATTGCATATTTCGCTCGCTATCAGGTCGAACAGGCTGGTGTAATAACTTCCTCCAAACTGTTACATGCAACAGCGTTCTGTTCATTCACTAATTACAGGATTCCCAGCCAATGTCAGATTTTTTTTGTTTTTCACTTTTCGAATTAGCTGATAATGATAGCAGAAATGGAACGGAGTTAAAATACGGGACACTCGAGGCTCAAAAACGGGACTGTCCCGACTTGTGGCAGGCTTAAGCGTAAAATAAATAGTTTTATTGTTGAAGTATTCATTTCCGATCCTTTTGAGATTTCCCGAGCACTTCTTTCACGGCGTGTACATCAAAACTTCCGCTAGTACGAAAATTTGAACTCAAAACTTGAAATAGTAAGCGTTACATAGTCTTCGGAACCCCGAGCATTAAGCTTCTTAAGTTTGACAAGAATTTTTACGCTATTGCTGGTGTTGATTCTACAGAATGCTTATTTGAAGAGTAGCAACAAATGACTGAACTAAATTGTTATTGATCAACCAAATTTTAGTTGAAAAATCTTGTGTTTTACATCAAAGGTAACAAATAATACCAGTACTTTTACTAATGTATTTACATATGTACTATTAATACCGGCACCTATGACCTTAAACCCGTCAAACTTATGAGTGATAACGTCCCTCGGTGTCGCCGAGTCGACGAGCACACTATTCACGGAAATTATTTTCTAAAGTACAAAATTGCTTATTTTACTTCAAAAGGCTATAAGCATAATCCATACATTAATTTGTTCTATAACTATCTCAAGCTAAGGTAAGTTTTTTAAAAAATTCATTTAGTGCATTCAGAGCTTTATAAAGGTCTTATGTTCAATGTTGTTGTATATCTTAACGTAAAATGATATAATTCGCCCAAGGAAAGTCTAAAATTTGATAAAAATCACTTACAATGGGATCACCTTAGTTGTACCAATAATATACTAACAAATAGGTCAAAAACCCAGGTGGGTTTTAAAGTGGGCTTTTTCAGGTGGGTCCAACCCGAAAAAACAACTTAGGCAAACTCTTTCATGAACTTGGAAATTTTAAGTTTTCAACTTCTTAAATTTTGATCTTCATTAACGGATTTCCATCACGGTAGTAATTCAGCAACAAAAACGACTTTATTGTCCATACATCTGATCCATTATTTAATCGTGGAAAAGGGAGACTCAAAACAGGAGGAGCGTAGTCAAGCAAAATTCGTTTTGTAGCAGTTACAGCGGTGATGTCTGTTCTTGAGTTGTGATTTTGTGCAGATAGTTGCATATTGACTGATATTTGCAGTAAAGTTTTCTTTCTTGTTTAAGAATAGTGACAATGACAGTGATTTATCATACAGTATTAATGGTGTTTCAGTGGAAAGTACAACGTTTTAATTGCTTCTTATTATAATAAGATAAATGAAGGCAACCAGTTTCTTAACTTTGATGTGAAGTTAAATGTTACGTAATTCACAATCTCGTCCTTAGCTCCGAATTTATGACTTTAATCTGAAGAGTTGACTTTCATAACGATTTATGAGTAATCTATAATACTACTAGAACTATACTTTGTTCAAATATGCTTCAATTTATTCGGCTTAGCTTCAATATACTTATTACAAGTACCTATTTGACTAGAAACTTATGACTGACTTATGAAACTTATGGAAACTCAATTCGAACAAAGATTGAAACATAAAAATAAAAATTATAAACAAAACTTCGTTTAAATTTAAGCATATGTAATAATAAAATAATTTGTTTGCTGTATATTAAATATGTTCTTTTAATAACGTAATACGGTTTATGTATTATGTCTTATTCTTTAAATATTGGAGTCTCTGCTGCCGAGTTATAGTTTTGTGAATTTTTTTATAGCGTTTCTCAAAGTTATGTTCATTCGATTCAATTCTTATTACAGATGGTTTGTGTTTTAGATATGTTACTCAAATTGACTCCTAGGAGAACACAAAATGTATTTGTTTTGAAACTTTTATCATTTTTGCCCACCTGATCGATTTTACCTATAGTTTATTTAAGTATATGTGCATTTTATTTGTTCCACTAACAAGGTTTTATTTTGAGATGTAATATTTTGTATTCAGCCGAATACAAAATTCTCAATTGCCAGTACAATAGTGTCGCAAAACCCTGACGCGTATCGAAGTTCTATTTCAAAGTAATATAATGCTATCTTCACTAAATGTAATATTCTAATTTAATACATCTTTTTGTCTGGTAAGGGACTTAGGGATTTATTGTTTAACTTGCAGCTTCAAGGTAATATTTCAAAGATTGCTCAAAACTGCGATTCCTATCATTGGATACATGGCAGGATTTCTTTTCTTTTGTGATTCTCGCTTGGGGTGGCGACCGTACTGTTGTAATAAAGATTAAATAAAAGTTAACTGTTTCGACGTTATTGAATTCTTCATCAGTGACTATAGTTTTGATTACTCTTACAGGTTTTCTTGTACATTTTTAAGTGTTGATTTGTATCAAAGTAACTTATCAGTCTATTCGGTTCTCCGTGTTCTTCGCGTATCACTGTCATAGTAAAGCTGCTTTGTAAACATTTCGTAACATCCATTAAAATTAGATACTATAAATAGCTAATATGTTTATTAGAGAATTTAGAAGCAAATGACTGCTTCCATTTTAAGAATGAAATATCTAGTTTAACGTCTCACGATCACGCACTGAGGTTAATGTAGACCGTGATGATGAGAATTGAATGAAATGGTGGAATGAAGAAAGGGGGAGGAAACAGAAGAACTCCGAGAAAACCCTATGCGCACGGTGCTTGCTCACCACAAAGCTCACTTGGTCTGGGATTGGTGCTTTAGTTGAGAACCGTCCAAGTTGAGAACAGGTGCTTTATTTTACAAACGATAAAATTGAAATAATAATCAGTACGTTAAAGGGCCAAAACTTTTTTCTGCTTCTAATGTGACTACTAGCTCAAACACGTTTTACACTCAGTTAGCAACTTTGATTTCACTCAAAGGGGGCCGCGGTGGCTCAGTGCTGGAGCGTTCACCTCTGGTTCTAGGGGGCCCGGGTTCGATCCCAGCACCCGCCAAGTGAACTTTGTTCTGGACAAACACCGTGTGCGTGGGCTTTCTCGGGGTTTTCCCGTTTCCTCCCACTTTCTTCATTCCAGCATTTAATTCATTTCTCATTATCACCGTCTCCTTTAGCCTACCCGGCATAACCGTGGGACGTATAACTCAAAGATTTCATTTCATTTATTTTCTGATTTCACTCAAGGTAAATGCACAGTTATGTACCTCGCTGCCCACTACCTCCGAAAAATGTAAAAATGTCTCACTCACTTGACGATCTCTGGTCTAGGGCTTAGAGCGTTGGACTCATGTATGTATAGTCCCGGGTTCAATCCCCTGGTGGAGTACCCCAAATTTTCGCAATTTACCCAGCATCGTGATGTACACTGGGATCATTTAAATAAAAGACGTATCGGCCATTTGGTCTAGAATTTCCCCGGTACACCTGTTGGAGGCAGGTAACACAATGGGTTGACTACATATTCGTCACTCAGGTAGACGTAGTTCCTGCAATCTCTAACATATAGCGTTGAAACTGGTTCATTGCAACAAGGTCTATTACACTGTGTAGTTTGGTTTGGTTTTGGTGTGATGTAGTATATATTTGATTGTAATAAATATACGTGATGTGCCATCGCCTTACACATTGAAGAGTATATTTTACAAAGCATTATATTTGTTCTATTTTAGATACTTCATTTATTTCTGGAAGCAAGGGGAAATGTTGCTCAAGAAATACAGAAGTGTTGCAATGGAAGAAGACCCACAGGGAGCAGTAGCGTAGCCAGGATGTGTGTTTGGAAGGGGGGGGGGCAAGTGTTGTTATAGGTACATATAGAAAAATACCAAACAAAAAATACTTTTTCTGATTTTACATACTGTATGAAGGCTATCTGTGTTAAAACTCAATGTTATGAAATTCTACAAATTTTTCTTTAAAAAAAAATAGTATAGTACCTCCGAAGGTATATTACATATAACTTCTATTGAATGATAAGGTTCATTACATAGGCTAATATATATAAGTTAATATGATGTGCATTGTATTTTGTTAATACAATTTGGTGTGTTTTTAGTGCTAATATAGACCAGAAAAAAATTGTGATCTTCTCTTCATTTATTCTCTTAAAGAATTCCTTTAAAACAAAGGATCTTTGCAAAGTATTATGTTAAAATATTTCATTTTTGATGTAGATGACTTCATTAACCTTTTTTTCTCTATATAATGGGTATGCACTACGAGTACACTGTACATGTGGCTGTTTCACTTACGATATAAATTATTTTCTTACATTTTTCTGTTTAATTGTATACAATTAATGTATAAATCATATAGAAACGAATTAAATGAACAATTAGTTACCTACTTAATTGTTATTTTAACCCTGGAATACACAGAGTTATACTCATCGGCATTGTGGCTCTGTTCTCAGGCACATTGGTTGGTGCTTCCGTGTATTCATATTTTGGAGCATGACATTCACGGTGGTGGATGTGAAGCAAATTGTCTCGTTTTAGAAGAGAATATATTCTAGGAGTGGGGTTCTCCAGCACCCCACCTGTGTATTTACGTATGTGAAATTCAATTTTTGACGAAATGCGTTTTACTTAAACCCAAAATCAACTCAACTCAACGAAAGAAAAACGACTAAGGAAAAGGACATTATGACAGGAGTCCCTCAGGGATCCATGTTAGGGCCAATTCTTTTTCTAATATATGTTATTGATATACCAAATAGAACCAAAACACAGATAGCAATGTATGCATATGACACAATCGTGTATGCATCATCATTCTTGCCAAATCAAATCACGAAGTACACTCATGTCCAAAATTATTGTCGCATGTCTACAAACGTGATGTTGTAGGAATATAATTTGATAACGAATTCGACCGGCATATCTTATAATGTTATTATGTGTATAATGGGAAAAGACATGTATGTGGCAAATTTCATGTCAAAAGAGCAGTAAATAAGAAAAATAAAACGAAAATAAAACCTACTTATCCATTTAGCAACATTTTGTTTTACTCATTCTAATATTCGTATTTATAATTCTTTTCCTATGAAATTTTCCACAAACCTATATTTCCCGATTACACATATAGTATCACTATTAAAAGTACCCTGCAAAATCATTATCAAATTATATTCACAGAAGAAGACAGTTATAGATATGCGGAAATAATTTTGGACATGAGTGTACATACAGAATCACCTAAACGAACTCAAACCCTGGTTTAAGCGTTGGAAAGTTAATGCTGAAAAGTGTGAAGCCATACAGTTTACTAAGAAATACAAACGAAAACCAAACGACCAACTAACTCTATATAACACACCAATAGCATGGAAAGATATAAATTTGGGAGTGATACTAGATAAAAGGCTAACTTCTAAATACCACATGAACTCCCAAAGAAATAAGGCTAGTGCTAGACTACGAACTCTAGCCGGAGTTTTCCGCTCACCTGCCCTCAATACGCAGAGCAAAGTTATATTATATAAAATGCTAGTTAGACCAATAGTCACATATGCAGCGCCAGCATAGGCTTTCTCCGCACCTTGTTATACGCGGGATCTGCAGAGACTTAAGAACAACGTTGTGGACATAATAAAAAATTCTCCGCGATATTTGCCTGGTCTTCGCATACAGCAGCGTCTAGGGTTGACTCTGATTGAAGATCACATACAGTATTTAGTAAGGAACTTCTATCAGTGTGCGAAACAATAGACAACGATCTTGTGAGCTCTCTGGTTAGCTACACGATTCCAGAAAACTACTACAAATACAAACGCCCGCTTCATGCGCTAAAATAGAAACAAACCCAAAATATATTTGAGAATAATAAGGGAAAAAATGTAAATATGTAAATAAAAAGTTCCAACGAGGTCTGTTAGGGAGAAACATAACTAATATCTTATTTAAGTGTTTGAAATATCATTAGTATTAACAAAATTAACAAGTCAAATAGGATACTAATATCAACCATATCTCAGATACTATACGTAAATACTACATCGTCGTACATATATGTCTTTAGTCTCATATTAGATTGATGCTGTCCAAGGATGAGGAAGACGTCAGACTTGCATGTAAAAATAACAAAACTCCCAGTAACAAAGCTTGTCCACCAAACTAACACAATAGTGCAACTCACACTTGACTTCTCGAAGCTAGGGAATCAATACAGACAGTAAAGGTGCTTTTACATGGATTTTTCCACCCCTTCATAGTGTGGTTTTGACATGTAAATACTTGAGCACGTGCATGACCGATAAAGGGGTTTTTCTTGGACTTCATGTGTTTCTGGTTTCTTCCTTCTACTACCCTAGCAAATGTTAAGGCAAAAATCTCCACGCGCTTTCCTATCTTCTATATTACCCGTCTTTCTTTCTCTAATACACACTGTCCGGTAAGTGTCTTTGGATAAAAACCGTGACGCGACACAACACTCGACATGCTGCTTTAGATTTCTAATTGCATGTACGAGGTGCACATAGATATAGGTTGCTGCATCACTCAAGGAAGCGACATCTTTATCTCTAATTTATTTCCGTATTTCCAAACCAGTCACTTCTCAAGAAGACTGAGAGAAATCACATCGCAAGAAACCCCGGCTGAAGAGACGAATAGTCGAAATAATTTGGAGCCCTACTATTCTCGGGCAATGCACACCATAGCAGTCCAAATTTTTAAAGAGAAAAACTGTACTTTTTAGTACAAATACACGATCCTTCTACCGCAATTATACTAAGTACATGCCCGAGTCAAAACCGCACTTGTTCGTACGAACCTCCCATAGTGCAGTTATCCAGAGAAACCTGAAACAGAAGATATAGCAAAAATGGCAGAACAAGCAGACATCTTAATGGTGGACAATCTAAACATGGACTTGTCGGAGTGGAATGATACTCTGGAAGACATCCAGCTGGAGGTAGAGAACCAGAACCGCATGGTGAAAGGGGACGGCAGCAGTACACCAGGACCCAGCAGACGACCGGACTCCCACAAACAGTGGGGAAACAGCCTGGAACGTCTCGGCCCAACTAGAGGTTGAGTGGGAAAATGGAAGAATGCTTCAAAATGCTACGCAAGCATGTATACAAAAGACATCTTGTGGAGCACTACGAGGCCGAACACAAAAAGGGGATCAAACTTGGCAAGCCTTTGATAAGGATTCACAAAACAGACCTGAATTCTGTTGACTACGATATAATACCAACCACATCCAAAGTATATTGAGAAAAGCAGAAAGTTGAATAAACAAGCAAGTGATATAACACTACTTGCAATTAGGACCAAAACTAGAAGAAGAATGGGAGTTCGCCCTATAAGAATGCAAATCCCGCATTGTTCCACAAGAAGTAAAAGAGGTTGTCCATACAGCTAAAAAAAAGTAGCTATGGATTTTCTCAAGAGTAAGATACAACCTCAAAAAACGAAAAACATACAAACGAACAACATAAGAGGATCAAAACTGCACAAGGAGGAAGACAGAACACCCCACAAAGGAAACCAAGAAGGGACTCAAATAAGAACTAATGATGTTCTTGAAGAAATTCCAAAAGTAGATAAATACAAAATCACCAAAAAAACAAAGGTCCCTCGTAGGACTACCAAAACTTCAGGTAAGAGTTAAATTGAATATGCCAATCCTAAACAGAAACCATCGGTCCTTCTTAGGACCATCAAAGTCTCAGGAAAGAGAAAACTGAATATCCTAGACCCAAACCAAAACTAAGTGTCCTTCTTAGGACCACACAGATCTTAGCAAAGAGTCAAACCAAAAGGAACCAAACCAAACCCACATCTTTGAAACCCACATAACAACCCAACGAAAGTAATGATCAAATGATAAAAGAAGAGAAAAAGCCGACCCAGAAACAAATACATGAAAAAAACAGAATCACTCATACACAACCTCTCAAATAAAACTTTGAACCCCCACCAACTGGAAGTTCTGAAAAATGACTAGAAAACAAGTTAACCTTCTTTGAGAACCTTCTGATTAAAACAGGAGCATGAAAACACTTCCATGCATGAAGACTAATAAATAGAGGGCCAAACCTACCGAGCTTCTACCTACTACCAGAAACAACCAAGACCAGAAACGAATCTCCCTCCAGGGAGACCAATATTATCAGCCTGCAACTGCCCCACAAAAAACCTAGACAAATACTTAACACATTTTCTATAAAACTCGTACAAACACTGCCCGAATGGCTAAAAGACACTACACATTCCCTCCACAGAATCAGGAAAATCAGAAAAACGAATCCCAAGAACCTCCTATACACCATACATATAAAAAACCTATACCCGAGCATAGAAAGCAAAAGAGCCATAGAACTTGCATCACAGTATTACACTTCAAGATATCAAAAAAAAAAAAAAAAGAGAGAATGCGAAGGAGAAACTCTGAAGCCACCAGTCCTGCTCTAGTAAAGAGAGGACTGGAAATTCTGATGTACAACAACTACATCAGATTTGGTGACAAAATATTTCTCCAACGCAAGGGCACAGCCAAGGGAGCCTCGGTGTCGGTTGCCTATGCGAACCTCTATGTTCACATGGAACTAACCCCGACGGAAACGGGTCCCATAAAACCTTTACACAAATATAGATTTGTAGACGATATCATGGGAATATTCCCAGGCACCAAACAACAACTAGAAGCATATTTTGAAAACCTACAAAGAAACAGAGGAGGACTAGAATTCACCATGGAAACAGACCAAACTCGAATAAATTTCCTGGATGTAACAATAGCGAAAAGACCATGCGGCCATCTAGATACAGACATCTACTACAAACCCACAAACAAACAAGAATTCTTGAGAGCAAACTCAGCACACCCCAAACACTGAAAAACGCACTAATAAAAAGCCAAGGACTACGAATAACAAGAATCATTGAAAGCAAACAAAAACTGAAAAAAACATATTAAAACTACTAGGCAGAACCTTTATAACAAGAGGCTACTAAAAGCGCTAGTCAAAAGCGAAATAGAGAACCGACTAACAAAACAAAACAAGAAAATAAACAGGGGACAGACAGACTAATATTCCCACTACTCTACCACCCAAACTATGAGAAAACACTAAAAATGTTATCAAAGAACTCTGGGAAAGAGTAAAAATGGAATAGAAAACAGAAGACTGTTGGCAAAAGATGCCCCAAGGAACCTCAATCGTAGCATACAGGAGATCCAAAAACCTAAAACAATACCTCAAAAAAGCAACATATGACAAAATAATTAAAAATGAACAGTAAGAAACGAATAGCCACACCAAAAAAAAACACATAAAAAGAAGAGAGGGACTAACACACCAAGAATAGAATACAAGAAGACGAAAAATGAAAGAAATAAAAATAAAAAGAAAGAGAAAAGAAAATAAAACAAAATGAAAACGTAAAAGAAAAGAGAAGTCAAAAAGATGAGCAGTGAAATGGAAAGAAAAAGCAAAAGGGAAGAAACAGAAAGTAGAAAAGGAAAAATGAGAAAAGGAAGAAACAAAAAAGAGAACGAACAAAGGACCCCAGAAAGCAAAAAATTAAGAGAACAGAAAAAGGAAATATTGGAAAAACCATGGAAAGGAAAAAAAAGGAAAACCAAATAGAGCCACAGGCCCTTAAAACAAACAGAAAACCACAAATTGAGACAAACCAAAAACCAACCAAGAGAACCCCACAAAAAAGAAGGGAAAAACAGATAAAGAACGGAAATAAATATCATATGAAAGGAAAAAGAAAAAAATGAAAACTGAATAAAAAAAGAAACAAGACGACTAGGGTGTGAACACAAGAATGAAGGAAAACGAAAAACAAAACACGCAAAAAGAACAAGGGAAAAAACACAGTCTGTGAGAAACTGGTAACTATGATACCAACCCAAAAATAAAATGAAGAATAAAAATACTATAAAATTAATAATAATACCAACTAAAAAATCGAAACAAAATAAACAATAAAAAGAAACAAGTAAAAGTAACGAATAATGCTCAGAGGGAACAATATGTTGTAACTTTGGAGAAACCTGAGCCAATAAACAGTCAATGAGAAACTAATAGAAAGAAGTTTGAGGATGTATTAAAGCATTACAGGACACATACTTAAAGAAAGATGAATTAGATCTAGGATCAGAATTATCAAACTTAACTTTTTTATAGATAAAAAATATGCACTCATAGAACATAGGCAATTATGTCTTACATGATGCAATTTTTGATTATGATACTGTACCAGTACGTCAACTTATGTCAGAGTTAAATAAATTTGATATAAAGGAAGATTTCCAAACATCAAACAAAGAAACCAATATGATCATTATGAAGAAGGAACCTATACATCTATTATGTCCATTGAAATCTAAAGGTGCTAAATATTCAAACTTTAGAATATTTAATCTATCGAATGGTTATAAACTTCTCTATAGTGGAAAAATAATGCATATCGAATTAAAACTGAATAATAATTTTCTAAATATATTCTTAAACAATAATGGAGTGTAAACGTTTTCTTTAAACGTTAAAAAGGACGATATAATAATGTTTCCAGCGGACAAACATTTAGCTTTTGAATAAGGACATTGGTATTTGTTATTTTGTACGTACAGAGAACTCAGATGACTTTCTATGTAATAAATAGTATGTATTCTATTAAGTGTAAGAAATTCAAATGTATAAAGAAAGCTACCTTTAGAATAGAGCGAACAAAGAATGGAATATATTTTAAGAAAGGTGTTTGTTCTGTATGCTGTGCCACTAAATCTCAATTCGTTAAAATGAAAGATTGACTAGGAAAAGGTAAAGGTGTTAGAGAAGACATTATGGAAGTAATTCACAAACCTGCAAGGAAAAACTATCCTAGGCTAATTGTTGTTATAATAGATCTAGATGATCTTTGGCAAGCTGATCTTGTAGAAATGCATAGTGAAGTATTAACAAGTGTTTCTAAACTAAATAAAGTCTATAAGTATTTACTAACGATTTTCGATGTGATTGATGCTGTTCCCGTTAAAGATAAGAGCTGTAATAATGTTACAGGAGCGTTTGAATCAGTATTAAAAATTAGAAAACCTAGTAACTTACAAACTCATGAAGGTAGAGAATTTTATAACAAAGAGTTTAGAGAGTTGATGAAGGAATATAATATTAATCAGTACGTAGTAAAACGGCTTCCATCATAGATCGCTTCAACAGAATATTTAAACAAAACATGTGGAATAAGTTTACTACGCAAGAAATTATACATGGATATAGATATTACCAACATTAGTTAGCGGGCACAATAATATAGTACACAGAACAACTGGCACACCACGACTACAAAACGGAATAGGTAACAATGGACCATCTTTTTCGTCACTTTCAGGTTGTGGAACTCATACTCAAAAAACAAATACGTCTCTACGCGGTTGAAATTGCATAAGGTTTAAGCCTGAACAAATGGCATCCTTGAGCTGCTCAAATGCCTGCTGCTGGACAGCTGTCCATTTAAATGGAATATTCTTTTTAACAGTTTGTGTGAATCTTTACTTAAAGTAGAAAACTTGTCTATATAATTTCGCACAAAAGAGCACCGTCCTAAAAAAAAAACCTCTTCAGTTGGTTCTGAGTTTTCGGGTGCTTGACATTTCGGATGTAATCCGTAATGCGATCAGAGATCGACACACCCTGACGAGAATTAGTATGCAAAACAAGTTCTAAAGAAAATTCTCCTAACTTCGTTTTTCCGGAGTAAGGTTTTGTTCTCTACCTCTTATTCTTTCGAATAGCTTACGGGTGGCCTCAATAACTTTATAAATCGTGTTCGGTCCCCATACAATATCATCGAGGTAGTAGTACACACGATATTTCTCCAAACCAGCAAAGTCAGATCTTTCAATGCAGCTGGTGGAAGTGATACACTCTTGTGGTAACAAACAAAAACTATACTGCTGGTGACCAGGAATCGAAAATGCAGCATATACTTGACTCTTTTCAGTGAATTTCTCTTGAAAAAACAGACTCGAAAGATAATTAATATTAATATACTGTTTTTCACTACACCGTACCAAAATGTCTTTCATAGGTAAAAGACGGTGGATAAAATGCAAGACCTCACCTTCTGACATCAGCAATAGATCTAAAAGATCCGTTTTCTTATGAACTAAGATGATGGGACTGTTAAGAGGAAAGAACAAGGAGTGTCCACGCGTGTGTTTTAACGGGTGCTTTGCCTTATCTGTTGGTCACTGTTGGTCCATTTGACTGTATATGCATGCATGCGTAGATATAGAAATGTTCATGTGAAACGGGGAGAAGATTTCACTAACCCTATTCAGTTTTACAGCTTTTCAATATTAAAGCGCCGTTTTCTCGAAAATGTAGTTTTGTGACATTCCTTCCTTTTTCTTTATCCATCATTTTTAATATCCTGTTGTTTTAATAACTGTTGCACTTGTTCATTGACAGCTTCACGTAAATGCTACGGAATCGCGTAATAACGGACGTTAACTGGCTAATCATTTTTAGTCGAATGTCATGCTCATAGCCACGAGCTTGAGAGAAATCGTCTGGGGACCAACTAAAAGCATCCTTGAATTCCGTTATTAAATCATACAAGCGTTGTTTTCACTGTCTGAAAGTTCAGAATTCACGTTTATTCTAGTCAAACTGATCACTTTAGGTGGTTGAGAACCATCTCCAAGTCTACGGTTAGTTCAAAGATGTTCTTCCTTATTTTCTACCGCATTACCTAAGAGATTATTCCGCCATAAAAGAAATCGCTTCTCAATGGGATTTGTTATCCAAATATGTGAATTAATACTATTTCAACATGTGATCATTGCGCTAACAAATTGACAGTACATGCCAAAAATGTGTTATGTTTCAATCAATTTCTAAAACCTATAAAAACAGAACATTTGATGACTGGAACACACGTTTTTGTACGAGGCGGCAAACATAAGGAAGATAAAACCTTAAAAACTGGCGTGACCAAAATTGCAAATTCATGAGACACATAATTATCATAAGATGAATCTGACAAGGAGGAATGTTTCCAAACCTTGTAACATCTAAAGCCAATTCATTCTGATATATTTTAATCTTGCATGCAAGTAAAAAATTCTGTCCAAGAGGGGGAGGATGTGTATTAGTAGGAACCACGCTAAATGGATAACAAAAAATATTTGATCCCAGGCGGGATTGAACTAGAGCTATCTTATTAACTGACAGAGTGTGACCCGTAACCCGTTTTAAAAAGGAACTCGTGCCCATTAACTTGGCATCATGTGGAAACATTTGACAGCTTGTACACGAAATCTGAGAAACAGTTTCAACAAGAATAAGGCAGTCCTTTCCACTCATAATAGTGTTACTATGTGGTAGAGTTCATTCTATGTATATAGGGACTTTAACACGCTTAAGAGTCAATGGCACATTGTTATCAACTCTCTGTATTAGTTTAAATTTCTCCTACAATGTTGAGCAAAATGATTCTCTTCGCCACATTTGTGACAAATTACAGGACGTCGACTAAAATTCCAGTATTATTATAGTCACGGGACTCACTGTGTTGTGATCTCTGGGCATTCCCCCTACGAGAGGAAAACATACGTCTAAAGTTATTATTATTATTATTATTATTATTATTATTATTATTATTATTATTATTATTATTATTATTATTATTATTACGTCAAAAAGCGAGTTGCACTTGTCAGTAATTTTTCACTCTCATCTACTTTTACACTAAGCTGATTCAGCTGTTTCTGAATTGCAGCTAACTGATAATTGTACAATTTTCTCGCTTGTAGAACGGAAACAGAAGAGTTCAAAGTCTGAGTCGGAACTTCAGAAGACAGAGTTTGCACTAAATGTGTTTGTTGCAGAGCTGAAGCCTAAGGAGGATTTAACTGAATTGAAGAATTTGCAAATAATGGAATTTTCTTCATAATTTTCTCTATTGCTTTCCGTTCAAGCAACACACGGCCTTTTTCTTCCTCACGTAAATGGTGAAGCAATGCTTCCACAATATCGTATTTCTTATTTATTGCCAATCGCTTGTATTCAGGAATAAGTCCGTCTATAATAAGCGGAATTTGCTTCCTAACCAGGGTATCTTTGCCATTGCGAAGAATAAGGTTTCTCTTAGCATATACGTAGGAAACTACAGATTCAGTCTCATTCTGCTCACGTGCCCTCATTTACTGTTCCGTTAACTGAGTTAACACAACAAGAAACCTCTGTTTAAATTGTGCATATGTCATGTCAGCAAAGTCTGACTGTTTCGTAAGTGTGCCAAACCAATAACCCGCAGTATCAAGGAACCTAGAATACATTATTTTTCAAATCCGACCAATTATAATTATTCACCTGGTCTAATATTTCAAAATGATCAACATGTCTTTCTCCATCATCACCTATCTGCCCAGAAAATGGTTCTGGCCTGAGAATATAAGACAAAACCCCTATATTATTGCTCTGTCTACCTTTAGCCATGTCTGATTGAAACAAACTGTCATTATTTTGAAAATCCGAAAGAGAGGAATCACCTATACAGGATAGCGAGTATGGAACCTGTAAATTTTCTTTAAGCTTATATAAACACTTTCTTGTAAAATGAACACGTCGTGAAGAAGAGGAGGCAATTGGTGCCAAAATTCAGTTATATTTAATTCATCACTAATGTAACCTTCCGCAAAATGACGCAACATACAAATATACTAATTATATGCACAAATTAAATATAGCATATTAAAATTACTTTATACCAAACCACCAGACCAATATATGCTAAAATCCAATTACGTAGACCTGCAAGGAACTACAGAGAAAGAAAAAAAACACAGTATCAATTCCACCATGTTGCATTAACGAAAATAGTGTTGGCATAGCACTGAAGGCAACCTAGAAAGTATAAGAATATCGTTGCCGAACAAATTGGAGATATTGTCTAAAAAACATCTTTTTTGAAAAGATGGAAATATGAATAATTGGGTGGTTTAGTTCTTTCATGAAAATGCAAGAATGCTAAATTCGGGATTTAGCTTTAACAGAGCTAGCATTGCAATTAGAAAATGAAATACACAAAACATATATTTTAAAAGATGCAGCAGAATTTGGGTAGGTAAAGTAGAATCTTGGGTATATATAATTTAATGGTTTGTAATGTAAACTCCCTTCAGTATGTCTGCTGATTACAATACCTTCAAATATTGACCTAGATCCATGACATGTGGTGCAACGACATTTTTGCGTGAAAATCTTATTCACACTCTGCACAAACTCGGTTTTCGTGGTTTTGTTTTAAAGGCTGGTCTTACAAAACCCAATGACTTTCTCTCTTTTCCATAAGGGGGACAAACTTGGAATCTTCAGTAACATCCACAATCACGTTTTCTTAACGTAAATCAGAAGTTCTAGAAGGTTTATGACATAACCCTCCAAACTCCAGTACTACTCGCGTTACCCTTAGTCGACCTCACAGGAGGTGTCATCGTCCAATGTCAACTTACTAATACAGCTAATATAGTAGAAAATAAGGACTTCCACAATAAAGTAATGTTTATGTTTGCGCATCTAAATCACTTCACTCTGTAGAAAGAGCATTGTCTGGCATATTAGTTAATGTCAAAATATAGACTCAACAAATTGAGAACAAAGTATAACTGCCATGTGACAAGCTATGTATTGTGAAAAGTTAGCAAGTAAGCGGAATATGTCAGGATAAGAAATAAGATGTAGAAATGTGCAGGGTAAAGGACTTCCACTATTGCACCTTGTTTAGTAAACCAAGCAAGTTTTTGCAGAATGCTTCAAAGTAGCTTGATGCTACATGAGTGTAAATCTTCTCGAAAAAATAAAATTTTTAAATGACATCCAAAAGTATCGAACGACGGACTTCCAGGGCCATATCTTTCATCATGTAACAGTTCTATTTGTTTTCGGAATAATATTTACAAATCTAAAACCATATGCAATAACATCTTTTGTAAGAGATGTTTGAGAAAGTGGTTGTGTTTAAATTTTAACAGTCCATTATGTAGAAGAGGTCTTAGAACGTATCCTGAAATCTTTCAACATAGTGATATACTTTATGATAATATATAGTTTTATGAAGAAATTAAAACATTTGCGTCAATGTGTAACATCATAGAAATGGAAGGAAAAGATGAGAGTGAAAGTGAAAGGGAGTCAGTAGAGAAAAAGAATAAAAGTAAAAATAGACGAAGAAGAAGGAGACGACGACACAGACGAAGAAGAAGGAGACGACGACACAGACGAAGAACTAGAAGAATATAAGAAAATGAAATTGTAAAAAGTAAATCTTATAAGGGGTATTATCCAGATAAAACCTGTCAACTTATTACTTAACTGAAAAATCTAAATCTAATCCTGTTAAACTTGCAGATCTAGATAAGTCAAGTTCTATGAAGTCACAGTTTAGAATCTTATCCAAACGAGGAATGGTTCAAATGTATTACTACATTTAGATGATATCCTTAAGACTATATTTCCACATAGATACAGCGAAGACACTGATAGAGTACACAGCATCTTGAAGATGAGGATCTTTATGCAGTACGAAGTTTTAAAGAAGTTTATTAATGGGTTTACAAATCATAAACTTACCTTCAAATCAAAACCTAGAAACTAGATTAAGTGTGTAGCTCATCAAACATTATTAGAGTTAATTCAACTGAATGACAGTGTGTCACAACTTTTATCATAATATCACAATTTTTTCTATGTATGTTCCTGTCACAAAACCATGGCCCGTTCTCAGGTTTAGGATAGAGGGAAGGCCTCTAGATATATAGGGGTTAGCTGCGAATATATTGAATGAGCAGTCTCGGAAAAACGACAAGGATGGATCACAGAACCGAATTTTGAGAAAATTTACTTGTTTTGAGAAATAAGAGCAATTATAATAGATTCGCTATCACTCAGCTGAAGCAGCTCTGAAGTATTAGTGGTTATTGCCGACTGCAGAAAGATTAACATATTTGTTTACTAGACAAATATGATCTTAATCAAAGAAAATCTAAGAGGACAAAAGGTATTCCTATTTGAGGAAGACGTCTTTGGAGAACTGAAATCTAAAAGACCAGATACAAAAAAAGCTTTAACACTATTCCCCTTTGAAAAAGTAATTGAAGAATCTAACCAGAGCGCATATCTCTTAAAGTAGAAACCGAACAAACAGCTTTAAAACGGAGATCACAGACCATTAAAGTCGATAATATACTTCGATATAAAGTCAAAAAAAAAAAAAGGTTTTAGAAGTAATTGGAAGAGTTGCTTTAACAAAATCAAAGAAGAGCTAATGTTCCATCCTGTTAATGTTAATCTTGGTTTCATTTGTGAACATATCAAAAAAAAAAAAAAAAAAAGAAATACAAGAATTTAATTTTAAAAGGTCAAACGAGAGAATATTACAATAAACGGACTAAGATGATCACATATACGATGCTAAACAAGAAAAGAACTTCGTAGAGAAATGGAAGAATTTTAAGGTAGACGATCAGGATGGATATTACACCAAATTAAACATTTAGAAATCAGACTAAACAAATATGTACCATTAAGACCTTCCTATTTTGAACTTGCTAAACTAATCAAGGATAAAAAAGCAGTGACCAATGTTCAAAATAAAGACAATAAATATTTCTTATATACTGTGGCTACTTAATAGACCTGCAATCACATGGTCAAAGACCTTCCAACTATATACAACTTGTTTAAGAATAAAAACATAAGTATTGTGGTGGTAATGAATTTCCTATACAATTCAAAAACATAGTAAAGTTCGAAAAGAAAAATAACATTTCAATTAACTTTCATAGTTATGATAAGAAATATAATATATATTCACTTCAAATCACGAAGCATAAGAAGAAAAACATGCTAATCTATTATACATAAAAGATGAAACAAATAAGCATTATTGTCAGATAAAAAACTTATCAAGAATCATAAAGAGTACAGTAACAAAACACGAAGAGAAGTTATACTTCTGCGATAAGTGTTTAACAAAACATTTTTAAAATGTGGAACAGTTACAACAACATGAGCTATATTGTAAAGAACATGAGGTTGTTAGAATAGATCTTCCGAAAACATATGACAACAAAATAGAATTTAAAAACTATAATCGATTATTAAAAGTACCATTTGCAGTGTATGCTGATTTTGAATGTATATTATGTAAAATGAAAATAGAACATAATTGTTCTAAAACAGTAAAATATCAAAAGCATGTGCCAATGAGTTTACGTTACTATATTATGTACTCAAATGGAGATTATGAAAGCCCTGTTAATTATATTGTTCTAGATGCTGCGAAAGTATTTCCTGAAATCTTGCAAGAAGCAATAGAAATAAAGAAGATATACTATCAGGAAGTTGAAATGGATGTTACAACTCAAAAGGAAGCAGAAATATATAACAACTCAGATACTTGTCACTTATGTGAGCCAAAATTTAAGTGACTTACCACCAGAAATTGAAAAACAAATAATTACATTCAGAAAGAAGATACTATTCTACAAAGATAAAGATAATATGAGCAACAAAATAGAGGAATAGAAATATGAGTTAATAACATGTTTGAAAAACATAAATAAAAATAGAGCAAAAATAAGAGATCATGAAGTATAAATGTACAACTCACAGCTATTGTAATTTGAGCTATAGGAATCCTAATTTTATTCCAACATTTATTCATAACTTAACTTGTTATGATACTCATATGTTTGTTAAAGAGCATGCTTACGATAAGAATGAGATAAAACTAAAAGGAAATAACGAGAAATATATTACATACTCGAAATACGTGAAGGTCAATGAAAAGAGTGAGATCAATTTACGATTTCTTGATTCATTTAGATTTATATCAAAGAGTTTAGCAGAATTAGCGAATAATCTTACACAGGAACAACACAGAGAAATGTCAAAATACTTTTCCAAGGATTTATTAGATAGAGTAATTCACAAAGGAGTGTATCCGTATGTTTATATTGATTGAATTCAAAGATTACAAGAAACAGAGGTGCAACCGAAAGGAATGTTCTTCAATAAGCTTACCTAAACTCATATAAGTGATCACGAGTATGAACATGCAAAAATGTTTGGGAATTATTCGATATTAAAAACCTTCAGAATATACCGAACATTATAAAAAATGGATTGTTTAATATCAGCAGAAGTATTTGAGAACTTTAGAGATGTATGTATAACATATTATGGTTTCACTGCTCCTCGCTTATCGTTGGATTCAATGTTGAAGATGACAAACCCTTAAAAAAATACCTTACATAGATATAATGAATATTCCAGATGTTTCTGAGATAGGTTATATATTTGAAGTTGATTTAGAATATCCAAAGTATCTACGTAATAAGCACTCAGATCTGCCATTAGCTCCAGAAAACATCTGCCCAACATGATCAAAACAATCAAAATTATTAACCACACTTTATAACAAAGAAAGATACGTTCTTCACTATTGAAATTTAAAACTCTATATGTCACTTGGAATGACATTAAAGAAAGTTCGAAGAGTATTAGAGTTCAAGCAATCATGTTGGTTAAGGAAATATATAGATTTAAATACTTATATGAGAACAAAAGCTAAGAATGATTTCAAGAAGGATTTTTAGAAATTAATGAACAATAACATATTCTGAGAGACAAGGGAAAATATTAGAAAGAGACCATGTATTAACTTAGAATGTGATCCGAAGAAGGTAGATAAGTTAATAATGAAGCTGAACTTTGAATACAGAACAATATTTGCTGAAGATTTGTTTGCGATACATATGAAGAAAGAGAAATTAACATTCAATAAACCGATATATGTTGGAATGAGTGTATTAGAATTGTCAATATTGTTAATATCCATTACAACACTATGAAACTTAAATATGAAACCAATATAGATATATGTTACTTGGATACTGTTAGTTTTATATATGATATAGAAACAGATGACTTCTACAAAGACTTAAAGAAAATGGTTGATCTATTTGATATAAGCGAATACGAAAAGGACAATAAATATGGAATACCACTAATAAACAATAAAATATTAGGTAAAATGAAAGATTAAGACAATGGTAAAATAATATCCCAATTAACTGGATTACGATTGAAGATGTATGACTTTAGAATAGAAAATAAAGAAAAAATAAAGCGAAAGGAATAACTAAAAATTTAGTAGAGAAAGAATTTTATGATTATAAGAAAACCCTATTCTATAATATAAAACTTATAAAAATATAAACCTTATTCGTAGTCATAAGTATGATACTATAGCTGTTAATAAGTTAGCGTTAGATCAGAGTGATAAAATAGATATATATACTAGAGGATGGTGTAAATACTTTAGCTTGGGGTTGCTATAGGATTGAAGGAAAGTAGGTGTAGTTGTAGATATAAGTTTACTTATACATCTTAGATATAAAGTTTTATAGATATCATAAATCTTATGCTCTTGTGCTATGCAGCTTAGTATAGTCATTCAATGTTGTGGTGCACATAAAAAGCTTGAAAAAGGGAAAGTGGCGTATGCAATATAAGTGGTGTATTGGTTAATGTCACTGGCTTAATGCAATCGGTGAAAGGTTGTGGGAGGAGGTTGCTAAGAATCTACAATAACACAATACTGACATCCATTCTTTCGTCCTATGGCTTGGTTACCTTTCCGAGAAAAGAGGATTTAAAAGTGTTCAAGAGGGGGTATAAGTTATGGCAATTTCTTGAATATCACCTTCAGTGGAATAGAATGTGTTTTTCCTGACGATGGGGCTTTACTAGTCATTTTACACTTCATTTGGTAGCGCAGAAGCAGTGATGCCAACCTGTGGGAAAAATCCAATATCGTGGGCGTTTTTGACCTTATTCTCTCGAAAAGAGATAACATGCAAGATATAAGGGATTTTTTCATGTATGTACAGCGGGCCACAGAAATTCTTGAGGTACAAAATCCGTGAGATGGGAGACCAACTAACGCTTGCTTGAAGATGAATTACGACTGGTAGTGGCTAGCGCTGCAGCGTGAAGATGCCTCCAACTTTTATAAGCACAAATCGTAAAGAGTCTTTTCGCCCAGAAGTGGAGGGAAACGCCTTCTGACGAAAGGACAAAAGGGAGTGTTTGGATACTTGTACACACAGTACTTCTTGTTTGTATGATACACACTTAAAACTATGCACATCCACTTTAAAAAATATACGGATATCAGAGGCGCTGATGAGAATATGACAGTCGGGGGACTTAGTTATTCTTAAATTAACTCAAACGAAAATTATATTATCAAATTTACTTAATTCAAATAACTATCCATGGCCGCGTATCAAATAATATAGGGATAGATTTTGCGGAATATATTGTAGGTTATTTTTTTAAGTAAGTCAAATCTTTGCTCTGAGTTTTGAAACTATTAACAGTTGACCTACTTTCAAATCAATTAAAAAATATGGATGGATCATTTAGGAAGAACCCAATGAAAATTTTGGTGGTCTTACATCGCGTGAGCTCCTAGGTTTCGTCACTACATATTCATACTTAATATTATTTCGAAAGAAGAAATTGTTGATTTCGTTATTAGTTAAATGACTTTTAAAAATGCTAAATATTGTTATCCAGTAGTTTATTTGTAAATATTAAAATTGAAATATTAAATAACACTTAAACCAGTTAAAGAACTTATCTCTATTAAAGTAGGCTATTTTCACGTTAGCTTGCAAATATAACTGAGGGTTTATCACTAGTATAATATTTGTGATATCTTACACCGTGAGACACAAAGAGGAAAGGGGAGAGTATAGTGTCAATAAACAACAATTTAAGAATGCACGAAATTAACTTGTAATATGAAATATAGAACCATTGATAGAATTAACTCTGTGACTCGTTTTCTCCATTCATTTTCCTTGCTTTATTTTCTGGATTACATCATCACTGAATTTCTCCACAGGAAATTATCTTTCATTTAGCAGCATTCAACTGGAGCTCAGCCTCGTAAAGGAAACATTTTAAAAGTGTAAACGGCGAAGACGGGAATCGAATCAGGGTTGCCGGATTGGGAAGCTACACCACTAAGCACTCATTTAAAGCGTTACTTCTTCCAGGTCGCCGAAATATAGAGCCTTTTCTGTTCGCTCAAATCAGTAGCCTGTTAATAGTAAGATTGATTGGCAAAAATGATTATGTAATTGTGGACGCGGAGAGCATTATATCATTGTATTTGCTAAATTATCAACATTACAGATTTTTTAAAAACAAAATACAAAACTCCTTTATTTCGAATCAAATACGGTTCGTGTATTATACTCATAAAAAACTAAAGACAAATCAACTGTTGCGTAATAATCGTGGTTAAGTGGTGAGGGCGCTCGACTATTAATCTGGAGGTAGTCGAATTGAATCGGATCTAAGAACGACCGGTATTTTTTAAATTTAGAATTATTGATGGTGATTGATCGGCGATGACACACATTTTATTTTCTACTGATATTTGAATACTCGGATGTTTCAATACTTGAACTATTAACTCTTCGGGAATAATAAGAGTAATCATAATAATAATAATAATAATAATAATAATAATAATAATAATAATAATAATAATAAACTACGAATGATTATTATCTTATACAACACTAAAAGTTCGGAGCTTATTATCTACTAGAGCATAATATTACAATCAGAAATGTAACGTTTGGCAAAAATAGTTAGGTTCTGTTTAGTGTTTCTCACGATATGAAGAATTTTTCATCTCGTTTCTGAAACAAAACAAAATTGAGACGAGAGTTAATATTTTAAATTCAAAACGGGAAAAAGCTGACTAAAATTATCGTCTTGCTATCAATCGAGATGAGACGAAATGTATCGTAAATATTTCTCGTTTTATCTCGAAATAGTGTAAGCCTCTTCTGTGTGGATCAGTGGGTCGAGGGTCACCCGAATGTGACCTACTGCGACTCACCACCCACCATGACCCACTGCGACCCACCATGACCCACCCAGCGACCGACTCTGATCTACCGACCAACTTAACTTACAGCATTGTAGACAGTATCTTCTGAACAGTATATATTTTTTTCACTTTCGGCCCTAGCCATAGGAACTAAATACACGTTTTTGATTGTTTGCGGTTTGCGATTGTCCAAACCTTCTGGTGTATGTATTGTGTATTAAGAAAATTGTCACTTTGTTTTATTTAAAGAAGATGAAAATTGAAGAAGCAGCTAAGGTTAAATTAATATCATGGCTCTCAAGCTGGAACAAAATAACACCTGCATGGCTTGTGACCCGTTGTTACTACTATCTATAATATGGAGTTGTGTATGTGTGCCAAATTGCATATTGTAACACTTTTTCAATATTGTTTATAATATTTGGATGGAAAAAGTGTTATTGAAACTTAATAAAAATAAACTATAAGAATTAAAAAAGTTTCTCTAACGCAAAGGTAATTCTAATTACCGATCAGTTGTGCTAGCAGTCTCGGACACGAAAAGAGCTCCTCCGTGATTTTTTGGTTAGCATAGGTGCATTTGGCGTGGGAGGCCCGGGTTCGAATCCCGGCGGGAGCTCATGTGGTTCGGATTCCACGTTAATCAGTAGGTCAACGTCTCATATAGCCAGGCTGTTGAACGGGACGTTAAACTCAAATTCAACTCAATTCAACTCAACTCGGACACGAAGACCGACAGTTGTAGGTAGTTCATTTCTGCTATATATACGGTAGGTGGCGAGAAACGAATAACTTCAACTAACCGCAACCGCGAATTTAGCTCGTATTGCTAGGTTTGAGCGTCCTTAGAAAATATACTTCTGAACACTGTTGAATTTGTCTACGTTTTACTTTCAAGGCCTCCATTACTCTTCCTTTTTCATTTGTTTTTTTCCTGAAATGAGTGTCTCTAAGTGAAAAAAGAACTTCAGGCATTTTTGGACATTGATATTTTTAATTGCAATAATAACAATAGGGTTTATACTACTACTTGGCTTTCAAGACACTTAGCCTGTAAATTTTTGGAGGAGCATACTGGAAACAATACATTTTTGTTTCACTATACTATATAAATTATTATATAAAAATGGATGTAACTATGTGTGCCTGATCGTCATACTATGTGTCCCAAATTGCAAAGTCAAATGAAATGTTTTTTGGTATATAGGTAAGCCTTAACCCAAATTGGGATGTTATCATATCACTTTCATTATAATAATATCTTAAGTAGTAGTGAGGATCCGAATCTTTGCGAAAAAATGAGTACCTCACAAAACGTTAAATTTACAGAGCTGAAATTCAGTATATTAAGTCTTTATTGAAAATTAACACAATTTCTCATAGCATTTTTTAAAATTCTTCTTTATGAGATGGGCGGCACTTTCTATATATGCTAATTGGTAGTGGGATGACTTGTAAAAATAATCGAAAACGATCGTTACTAGTTCAGAAAGAAATTCACAAACAAATTGAGAAATAGAAACCATGCGCTTTCTTCTGTAGTAATTGCTGACACTTATGTTTATTTCATGTCGCGCTAAGGGCACAGGGCAATCAAGCAATGAAATTGTGGGAAAAATAGACATAGGATTTGTAATGTACGCTTAATTACACGGAAATTTTATGTTTGGACTTTACGTTGGTCTACTTACCTTGATTTGGGTCTCAAATTTTATATCGATACTTTTTCTACTGAAAAGTATCGATAACTTATGAAGTAAATAAGTATAGCATGATAATTTAATTGAAATTGATTTGAATTTGGCAAATGACAAACACTTTACCATTTTATATTTTAAAGGTCAAATCGACCGTTATTATAACAGACCAGTGCTTGACTGAGTGACCTTAAAAATTCAAACTCCAATTAGTTAGAATTACACAAACTTGTTTTATTATTACAAGTATAAACTCTTTATTCATTGGAGAAGAGGTTGTGTATCATGTTTCAGAATTAATAACGATGTGTTTTGCTAGGTGGTGGGTCGCAGCGGGCCGTTGGGTTGTGGGTCAGAGTAGGTCATTGTGGGTGTTGGGTCCGAGTGTTCATGGTGGGTAGTGGGTCAGAGTGGGTGATGGTGGGTCAGAGTGGGTCACGGCTGGTGGACGGTCATGGTGGGTGGTTTGTCAAGTTTTCATTGACCCACACCATCACTGCCTCACATAGTTCAGTGCTCGTGTTCAGTTCCAGGTGGGAGATCCTTTGAAATTGTATATGTACTCGATGAATCTATGTTCGTGTCCCTGTCGTTCAATATTAATGGAAATAATAGTAAACGAGTATTACTAAGTATGATAAAAGTAAGTTTCAGAGATATTTTCGGTGAATCAGAAAAGAAAGTGGTCTGAGGCTGTATATGTATATTTTTTGTTTTCTAACTTAAATTTGAAGTCTTTCAACTATAGCATTTTTTCATGACAGAAATCTGTATGTTGCGTTGTTATCGTAAACGGGTGCAACTTCCTTCGTAAACGAGTGTTTTAGATTCTTATTTATCTAAGGACTCTTAGCGTTGTGGCGTGAGGATTCGTTTTGTAATTCAGGGATCCCGGGTTCGATTCCCGCTGCAGAAAGTTGTTTTTATTAACTACAATATCCATACTACTCATGTGTAACAAAATAAAAAAAACACTCAATATCTTTCGGTCTTACAAGTTAGAGTGGAGATGGCCTTCTTGACAGGGGAAATACTACCAAAAAGACGTCACATGTCTATCCAAAACCTAGATGCGTATTGTGTGAAAACGTAACGTGTTTAGCAAACAAATTATGAATAAGACCCCTAAGAGTCATGCTTAGGGCCTAGTATGAGTCATAAATGTGTCTGAAGCGATATTGTTTCCGAGCAACTATTGCCAACATCTTTCTCTATTACTCCTACTGCTAGAAATAATAATATTTTCCTTCGTAATTTACAACATGTCCCATATGGCAGTTCAACCAAAATTTGTAAATAAGAACTGTTCTTTTTATGCCTAGGTATTGGTATGTATATTTTGTTCAAATATCAATATAACGTATAACTAATCCAGTCTTATATCCAAACAAAGCGGGTTACTATATATCGTGGTGAAGACAAGTACTACTTAATTTCTGTTTAGGCATCAGATGTTTCGATATTAATATTTTCCAGGAGTTGACATATGTCTCCCCTCTCGTTTCCTTTGCGACACTAATCCCTCGACCGCATCCGTTAGCCTAATCGGTATAAAAGTGGGACGTGAAGCTCTAACATTTAATTTACTCATCCCTAGAAAGTATCTATTATCCCTTCTTTTGCTTTTCCTATCAACTTCAATATGCTTATTTACATTGCAACAGGACGTACTATTTACGTCTTAAATTTTCAGTAATAATAATAATAATAATAATAATAATAATAATAATAATAATAATAATAATAATAATAATAATAATAAAATTTATAAAGATTCCCTAAAATTGGGCAAAACTTACAAATAAGTCGGGATTTCGGAAGAGTGTCAGGACCTCCAGGACACACTTCTGCAACTACTAAAATTTTAAATGAAACCATTGCAGTAAAGTTTCATGTAGGAACTAATCTACTGTACGTTTTGACCAAAATAACGGTAATAAAAATAACTTCAATAACAACATAACATCTGCTAGGAACGTGCTATTTAGGTATCTCAGCTACCTTTTAGGTACCGACACTTGGTACATGTAGTATTCAGCTACCTAAAGTTTTAGGTGCTTGTTACACCTAATTGATATTTGCGACTATGTAATACAAATGTAGCATTTATATACCAAGGTCAGTTTCGCACTGTGATAGCCATTTCTTTTTATATATAGTCACTTGGAATATATATCTTTCATGTTCGAGGCGCTTCCTTTAGGTACATACTTTTTCAGATACTTATGGCACATATTTGATATCAGCTGCGACGCACGAATGACAGTCAGGTGTTTGCATTTTCTTATTCGCAGTAACATGCAACGGTTTCTCGCGCTTTCTGTTCCAATTTCTGTCCTAGTCAGTGATGAAAATTTTCCGATTCATGAAAACATACTCATTTATTCCTACATCGTTGTTTAGCGGTGATGTCAGGTGTAAAATTCCGGAAAATCTTTTTCCGGAAAATTTTCTCTTCTAAACAAATTGTTTATTATTGTAAAAGATCGTTTAAAGAATCTGAAAATTTTCATGGCTCAGACAATTTTCAGTACTATGTAGGAACAAGTGGAACAATTTTTCATAAATCGAAACATTTTCTGTCTTCTATGGAAAAATTGAGAAACTTCTTATGAGTCGAAAATTTTTCATCCTTTTGAAGCAAAAAGTGAAACAATTTTTGTGAATCGGAAAGTTTTATTGCCCTGTACGAATAAATTAAAGAATTTTTATTGATCGGAAAATTTTCGTTGCGATGTAAAGACAAATAAAAAAAACCTTCATGAGCCTTAAGGGTTTGGGTATTATGTATAGTGATGACAGGTGGAAAATTTTGCACTATATTTTACTGCACATTGAGATATAAAATTCAATTCCTGTAGAGGAAAATTAGACAGCAGCAAATTGTAATTATCGCATTAACTTTCGGGAACCATGATTTTTTTTTTAACGTTTCAAGTTGGAATGTAAACATTGAGACAGTCTTTCTCTCTCTCTTTCTTTCTCTCTCTTTCTCTCTCTCGCTCTCTCTCTCTCTCTCTCTCTCTCTCTGTGTGTGTGTGTGTGTGTATGTAAAGTGCTGGGAACATACATAAAGTTCGTAAAGAACAAATATCCCATCCCAATATTTAAAATATAACAAGAAATTGAAAACAAACCTTCGTGAATTTATCACTTATTTGAAAAACATAATATTCCACCATTTCTTCACATATAGGCCTGCTTATGTAATGAAATAACTACATGAAAGTTTTTTTATGAAGATTATTTTTGTAACAAAAAATAAGAAGAAGTGTTTTGATTTTATTGTGTTTAACACTCGTAAATCGTAATTTCAATACTGGAATTTTCTATAATCAACATCTTAGAGAAGATATTTGCATTCTAAAATTACCAGTATTATGTATAAAAGTGTATTAGAAATAATGACGATTCTATAGAACAAGTACATACATATATAGAAAATAAATATGTCTTTTGTTTTGTAAGATAAAGTGGCATTACTTGTTGCTTTTAGTACGCAGCGCTAATAGTGCTACTTTTTAGGTTTCTTTTAACATTTTATTGGAAGAACAACTACACAAATCAGCTTCCTTACTATTTACATTTCATTTTCTCTTCTGAATGAATATATGAATAAATAAATGCGTATTTCCAGAAAATGGTAAGTATTTGTTTTCATGAGTTACTTAAACTAGAATTTCGGATAGTCAAAAAAGTGACAGTAGGCAATTTATATTATCTATACTTATTTAAAAATTTTGCAGTATGTAAATATAGAAAAGTAGTCAAGTTATGAGAAAACTTCGTCTTACGCGTATTAAACTAACGAAAAATAATTTCGTGAGATCAAAGGTGTATTTTGAGGGAAGAACGCATTGAAGTTCTTAAAACATATTTTTGGAGAAATGAAGGATTGTTACATTTTCACTTCATGAAACTTTTTAAGACAATATTTATTACCAACAAATTTTACGGCTAACCAACGATGCACCAGTAAGTGAAGTATGTTTTTATAAATCGGAAAATATTCATCTCTTTAATAAATTTAAATTTTAAATAATAAAATTTGGTATTTGGACTTTACGAACTTGATGTATGTTCTCGGCACTTTACATACACACACACACACAAAGAGAGAGAGAGAGAAAGAGAGAGAAAGAGAGAGAGAGAGAGAGAGCAAGAAAGAGAGAGAGAAAGAGTTGAATAGAGTTGATTTTGAGTTTAACCTTCCTTTCAGCAGCGAGGCTATATGAGACGGGACCAACTGATTAGCGTGGAATCAGAACTACATGAACTCCCGCCGGGAATCGAAGCAAGTCTCCTATGCCAAAGACGCATATGCTAATCGCTTAGAAACAAAGGAGCTTGCAGAGAGAGAGAGAAAGAAGGAGTGAGGGGAACACTATGTAAATTTTTACTTCCAACTTGAAATATTAGAAAATTTTCCGGTAGACTTACCTTAATGTAAACGAAATATACACGAAGACGTTTTAACATATTTTGAGGGTGTATTTTCGCTAACGGTATGGTGAAGAACATACCTGGAACATAGTAGGTAAGTTCCTCATGTACATGTCGGTCATGTGCCTAGGGGCGGACATAGACTGTGACTACTATCTGCTGTCCATGAAATTTCTCTCTGACAGATCCATAAGGAACATTCTGGGCACATTTCCATGTACCTGAGGGAAAAATCGTAGGCGTATGCCTGCTACATAATTGTGCTTTTCGGGTTAATATCACTGAAGTGTAAGGCATATAATAAACTAAATTTTAGGGTATCCAGAAGTAATTATAAAAGCTGTGCTACAAAAATACCTACATAGACCATAATAAATTTAATGAGCACCGAAATACAAACTAACAACATAGCATATAAGATTCAGTCTAGAAAACAATCGTTACTTAAAGAATGGATATACACTATTTCGAGAATCGAGATAGAATTAAAAATATTACGATACTTTTCGTCTCGTCTCGATTTGATAGCCTCGATAATTTGAGTTAACCTCGTCCCGAATTCAATGCAAAATGTTAAATCTCGTCTCAATTTTGTTTCTTTTGTTTCAGAAACGAGACAAGAAATTCATTTTCTCGGGAGAAACCTAAACAAAACCGAAATATTTTTGCCAAATGTTACATTTCTGGTGGTAATCTTATGCCATAAGCGATAATAAGCTCCGCACTTTTGATGTTCTATAATATAACAATAATTATTATTATTTTATTGTTATTATTCTATTATTCCTGAAAATTTGATAGTTCAAGTATTGAAACATCCGAGTATTCAAATATCAGAAGAAAATAAAATGTGTGTCATCGATGATCAATCGCCATCAAAAATTCTGAAATCAAAAAAGTGATGCTGTTCTAATTTTTCTCAACCGATTCTGTATATATATCATGGGCGCTCCTAAGGAAAGGGCATGGTTTGGCCCACCCCCTGGCTCACGTAAATGTATGCAAAACATATACTAAAACATATACTAAATACTAGACGTAGTATAGCAACGAAGAATATTTTCTTCGAGCGCCCCTGGTATGTATATATATATACATATACGCATATATATATATATATATATATAGGGTGTCAAACCAGAAAAGGACCACATGATTGATTCATGTCAATCAATCATTCGAGATATCCATGAAAATACCACTCTATTTCGTACACATTGATACGGCGCATCTTTCCAAAACTAATAATGATTCAAAGTCATTCAAACACAGATAGGTAGCACACGTAGGAGACACTAAATACGTATTACGTTCATTACACTCACAGATCTTTGTAATATTGTCAAAATGAGGGGATTCATATCCAAATTTCTGTCTTGCCCATTCAATTCAAACAATTCCAATTTGTTTGCTTTCAAAATAATTCAAGCGAGCAGGAAAAGTACAGAGGTGTTTCCACAAATGTGTTTATCTTCTTTCTTTTATTCTTGATTTATTTATGTGTGTTTGTTTGTGTGAGTGTGTGTTTATGTCTGGGTATGACAAACGGTTCTGCAAACTCAAAATATTTTAACCGTAACTTGAAACAGGTTCTAGCGAATCGACAGAATTCCACTACTGCAGGTATGTCTCTTTTTTAATTTTGATAATGGGTTTTTCTTCTGCTGAACTTATGAAGAACCTACATAGGTCTTTAAAGAGATTTACTTTCAGTATATAGTTTTTAATTTGCCGTAAATGTATTATTTTTTCTTGCTAAATTTGTACTTATTTTAGAATAGTGTTTCTGACTCAGGCGAAGACGAGACAAAGATAAAAGCATATCCTCAATCATAAATGGGATAGTGTGTCGTAATTTGCGAAATATTTACGAAATGTTAAACACAACAAATTGGAGTTCGGAATAAGGGACGACAAGCAGCTCTTCTCATTTCACCCTCCAATCGAAAACAAAAAAAAATGAATGAAGAGTGGTCCAGGGATCCACGGGAAAGGATGGAGTCACGCAACATTCGTGAACCTCTAACTCCCTCTATTTCTTGCCAGACGTTTTACGAAAAAAACTCTTTTGGTCAAAGGCTGGTCATTAGCGATAATAATAATCTAATCTTGTATTAGTAGTATTAATGTATAGCTTTTTTCGAAAGTCTAACATTGTGATAAAGCTTACCACCCATTTAAATTCCGTTTAAATTAATTTACAGAAGTGAATAATATCTACAGTAAATATTTGTGAAGTGTAGAAGGGTTAATAATGTACGAGTAGTTCCTGTATACATTACTAATTATTAAACATTTATTTTACGGTTTATTGTTTGTTTTTTTTTTGTTTTTTTTTTTTGTTAAAAGAATCTTACTAAGAGTGGAATATACCCAACCTGAATTATTATCTGTGCTTCGAATTTCCAAAACACTCATTCAACAGACTGTGGAAACACACAAAGCTGTAATATAACAGAATTAAATACATTAGTAAGTTAGAAAAAGATACAATCAAAGAGAGAGAGAGAGAGAGAGAGAGAGAGAGAGAGAGAGAGAGAAATAAAAAGGGAGTAGAAAATAATCAACGGAAATTGGTTATATAAATTTCTTGTATTCTATTTGATAATACCTACTTAGATAGAAATCAGTACTCTCCAGATTTCCAAATTTTGTATTTTATGTAATAAAGGGAACTAGCTAGAGACTGTAGAAAAATAACAATCTGTTCCGAAGTTGTTTGTAGTACAAAATAATAATAATAATAATAATAATAATAATAATAATAATAATAATAATAATAATAATAATAATAATAATAATAATATAAAAAGAAAAGGAAGAAGAAGAAGAAGAACAAGAACAAAAACAAGAAGAAGAAGAAGATATAATTGTAGTAGAAAAATGGAAACAACAACACTCCAAAGACAAGAAACGAAAGAAGAATACACAGCGCATTGTCACTCACTCTCTTCATTAAAACCAATGGCAGCCCGCATGTGTATCCAGTCATAAGAAAACATTGCCACGGACAAAGTCGGTGCCAGTGACATCGCCTACATTTTCAGGAGCTTCTCCGGCTGCATTTTTGTCGACGGAAGATCGGCCGATAATGTCGGTGCATGTGCAAGCTACAAATTGAGTACATTGAAGTCGATTCAATCGCCGGCACTATCGGCTTCCCCAATATTATCGTTGCCGTGTGCAAACGACTGTATTGGCTAAGTGCGTGGGTGAATCGAGAGTGTGATCTTTAGTTCGCATTTTTGCCACGTATCAACGCATTGTTTCAGCAATATATCAGATATATCGTAGTGACTACAGTACATTTTGCTGATTAAATCCTAATTCCGCATTTAGTATCCCGACGATCAGGCAAATTAGGAGTCTCTGAAAATAAATTCAAATATGTTTTTTCGGGTGAAATTATTAATAATAATAATAATAATAATAATAGTAATAATAAGTTCTAGTTTCATTTTCGTGGGAACTAAGAAAAACATAGTTTTACAACGAATTTCAAATGCTTTACACTCATTGTATTATGCACTGAAAAGTGTGTGTACGACAATATACATGTAAAAGAGATATATGATATGAGTTTTAGGGATGTTTTGCTTAGCAATTGATTTAGGACCATCTGTTGATTTAGAATCATCTGTTGACTTAGAACCATCTGTTGATTTAGAAACATCTGTTGATTTAGGACCATCTGTTGATGTAGAAAAATTTTCCTCAGAGTTATTTGCTATTACATCTTGAATCCAATTCAGATATGAAGCAACTTTAGTGAGTATAACTGGTAAACGAGGTTTGCCACATTGACTCGCTGAAATAACTCCTACAACTACATTATCACATGTTAGAGGTCCGCCTGAATCCCCGAAACAAGTACTTTTGCCCCCTTCTAAGACTCCAGCACATATTGTATTATTCAGATGTACACCGCCAGTGTAAACTGTATTACAGATATTTACATCCAAGATAGGCAACTCAACTTCCATTAGCACTTCGGCCGCATTGCCTTCATTAGTTACACCCCAACCGACCGCAGTACATGTACTGTTTGGTGTGACTATACTAGAAAAAGTATCATTAGGCAATGTTGGCACAGACAAGTTATGAAAATTTGTTAGTCCCAGTTCAAGTTTTAGAAGCCCAATATCATGATCAACACTTGTAGGACTATAATCGGGATGTGGAAACGCCAGAGAAACCATGCCTCCGTTAATAGGTTCTGACGGGATTAATTCAGAATGCCCTGAAATCACTACAATATCTTTGAATGGTCCTTTATCAACAAAACAGTGTGCTGCAGTAAGGATCCAATATTCAGAGAGAATAGATCCTCCACAAAGAGATTCACCGTCTTCTCTAATAACAAACATATGAACAACATACTTATAGTTCTCTATATCTACAACGTTTCCTCCAATAATTCTACTGTAATTTGCTGTAGCAGCAGTACATAAAAACAGGTTTGCCACAAGAATTTCTAATAGGTGTAACATGCTGCCTTTTCCTTTGTTACAACTGACCACACAGTAAAACAGTAATAACACTTTCTCTTTTAAATGCGTAGGAATGTATGTCTTAAATAACACATCACACCATATTATGATTTCAAGTAGCGGTCGGTTGTCTGTAGAAACAAAGTTCGAGTCGAAGGGCCTGTGGGCACACGCTGGACGCTTTTTGCTCGTAAGTGTCATTTAGGGTAAGAACGCCCAACATGAGACCATAAAAGTTAGGATGCTATATACTGTTAATTAAAGCTAAACAGATGCTAGTGTTACTTTAACGTATTGTGTGCAGTGTGTAATTTAAGTTACGAAATATGATAATACATAAAATATAATAATAATAAATTATATTAAAAAAATTGTACAAAGTTACTACGCTGCCATTTTTATTAGGGGTACCTAATAGGAGGGGATCCAGCTTTTTGTGTAGTATTAGGAGTTTCTTTATTAATTCTCACTTAAAACTCGCTTTAAACCAAATCCTGTAATGATACAAACATTTACAAGGTTACATTTTTAGAATACTTTATTTTCTTCAGTTTAAGAGTATACGCACTGTAAAAAATATACACCTTTTATACGCATAAACTGTAACGAGTTTTGTTCACTTGTTTTAACATGCAAATGTGAACCAAGTGAGTAAGGAATAAGTCTAAAATGAAAGCACTATTCCAAGGAAATTACTGATTTTATGCACAACAGTAAGTCCCTCCTCATTGGTAAACAATAACTAGAACGATTTTCGCTTATCATTTGCTTCAAAAGGTAGCAAAGCTAACTTCCACCTTTCGTTTTTTAATTAGGAAACGTATGTGCATTTAATTACGATTTATGAGAAACTAGAGAAAATGTATGCATTCTACAAAATATGAATATTCTTCCAACACTTGAAGTTGGTTTTCCTTTTCTGATAAACAAATAGCGCCCCACATTGTATTTTTTATATGATTTTACATGATAAAGCGTGGTCTCAACTCAGGTGCCTATCCTCGTATTAGGGGTCCTTATTCTAAATTTTTAGAAATTATTTTTACTATATTTTTATACTTTGTGATTTATTATTTAATACATCTTTTTCTATCGCCAGAAATATATTACAATGTGCAGATTTATTGTACAGATCCATGCACAAATTCATTGCATATGAACTTCATTTACAGTAAATCAATTTTTTGTATCTAAGCATACGTTTTTATTGTATGGATTTGCACTTATCTGTACAGATTCACTTTAGGGGCGATTCAGTGTAGGTACACGATAAAAGACATTAACGTATACTAAAATGGAATGAAATCTTTAAGTTTAACGTCCCACTCTTATACCGGTTAGACTAAATGAGACGATGATGATGAGAAATGTGTGAATTATTGGAGTGCAGGAAATGGGAGAAAACGGGAGAACCCCGAGAAAACCCTCGAGCACGGTGTTTGTTCACCACAAAATCCAACCATAGACCCCAAACATCGGAGGTGAATGTTGTACTACTGAGCACCTTTAACGTGTACTAGTTGGCCATGAGAACAAAAATGACATCTAACAGAATTCTAACAGGTGATTTTAGAGTTAATTTTTATTATGATGCGTAGTTTGCGAAACCACCCTTAAAGTTGAGAAAAATATACATCTTCTGTGTAAGAAAGTGCCAGAAATGTTATAAGGGGGCGTCTAATTCTAGACAAATTGTGGATATGGTGGAATCACGAAAATTTGTTCAAGTGTGTAGATTACAGCCTAAGTAAGGGGAAAAATCGGACATGTTGGAAAAGTCGTCATCTACGATTTAATATGTCGGCTGAAAAATATGTAACCATGAAAGTTGTAAGTTGTGCTCACGGTACGTAAGACAGGTTTCGCTATGTTATTAAAGACGAAATTCAGTTTAAGTGAAGAAACAAGTCATTGGAGAAGTCGCCATCTTCAATACAAAATTGCCATATTTTTGAATTGCCGCCTCTTATGTAGTATGTTGATGAGAATAGACAAGGAAATGCAAAGTAGTAACTTAGCTCCGCCGTAAAGCGTCTCCTTTCTAAGTTGTAGGTCTGGATTCGATTCCCATTCCAACCTTCTTTTAACTTTCGTTTTTTTTCGGATCACCGTTGCTTAGTTTTAGCAAAATAGTTTCAGTTGGTATTGCGTGAACAAAATATTTTCGTTATAACAGACATAGACGGAAAGGATATATTTATAACTGTCGAGATGGTCTCGAATCTAGGCAGTATGTTCAGAAGAAGTTTCGAGTCGATACTCAACTATTTAAAAATAAACATATGTAGTTTTAGAGATGGGGCATCACCATGGTTTCTTTCAGAAACAATGTTCCTGAGGAACACAGTATTCCCAGGGGCACTGCTGATAATATTCTATTTATCATTCTATTATAAACGTATTATTTGGTCTCCCTCGAGGGCACTCTAAGAGCCCAAGGAGGCAGCGTACCCCCCAAAACATTTTGTAAAAACATTGAGCATCATTTCCAAGATATAGTATCCAGACCAGAAAAATACATTTTGTCTCGCGAGAATAATGTGTGCTTTAAACCGGAAATAATTGCAAACTATCTCCCTTTTATATACTAGTCGTTTAGATACATGCGTATACAAAGTTTGATGTTTATACAACAACTGAGAAAGTATAAGATTATAAATTTTAAGTAAATATAAACACAGAGACATATTTATATATATACGCAGCTTTTGACAATTGTCTCGTCGGCAGCGCATATAGTTATAATATATGAGGTACGTGGAAAAGTGTCCCTTTCGGTTCAGTAGTTTGTGTGCGTGCACAACGGGTTGGAATGAAATGCGATGTATAATAGAAAGACGCTTATTGGCAATCATCTATGCTATAAAAATAAACTTTCAAAGAAAGAAAAAATATGAAAAAAATGCGTTGGGAATCGAACGCAGGTCTCCTGCCCAGTAGGCTCACGTCATTCCCCTACAATACCGTTTCCTTTAAATTTTTATTTCCTACTTACTGCTCAGATAATACTGGTACGTAGCGGGCCGGCATCTGTGGTATTATATACCTCTATATCCGGAAACACATTTAATTGTTTGTATACTTCCGCAAAACATACAAATACAAAATTCTGCATACTTGTTCGTCATGTGATGTGAGTAATGGGCAAATTCCGATATCATGAAAAAGGCGATATTTTCCATGTAAATGAAGTGTCGAAATTTTTCGTCGTTTCGAAATACTGGTTTTTAGAGTAGTTCCGTAGATCATAGAAACGTCATATTTTGTCAGACAGTGAAGATAGGAACATAGCTTATGTTAAAAAGAAGAGCATTAAAATTGGTTTTGGTTTAACGGCAAATCGAAAAAATATGAAATTTGTAATGGACGTGTATAGGACGATGAAATTCCGAGGTGAATTTAATTTTGATGCGTAGTTTGGGGATCCGCTCTAAAAATTGAAAAGAAAAGTCATCTTCGGTGTAAGAAAGTTCTAGCAATCTTATAAGGGGGCTTCTATTTCTAGACAACTTGTAGATATGGTGGAATCACGAATTTCGTTCAAGTATGTAGATTATCGAATAAGTGAGGGGAAAAATCGGACAGGTTATAAAAGTCGTAATCTTCGATTCAATATTTCGGCTCAAAAATTTTTAACCATTAAAAATGTAAGTTCTGCTCACGGTACGTAAGCCAGGTTTCCTATGTTATTAAGGACGTAATTCAGTTTAAGAGCAAAAACAACTCATTGGAGAAGTCGCCATCTTGAATGTAAGATTGCCATATTTTTGAATAGAATTCGTTTGGCCCTTTATTTGGTATGTTGATGAGAATAGAACAAACAAAATGCAACGTAGTAAGTTAGCTCCGCGGTAAAGCGTCTGCTTTCTAAGTTTCATGTCTGGGTTCGATTCTCAGGCCAACCTTCTTTTATCTTTCGTTTTTTCTTCACCGTTGCTTCGTTTGATCAAAATAGTTTCTGTTGGTATTGTGTGAACAAAATATTTTCGTTATTACAAACATAGACGGAAAGGATATATTTATAACTCTTGAGATGGTCTCGAACTAGGCAGTATGTTCATGTGAAATTTCGAGAAGATACTCAAAATTTAAAGAGAAACATATATAGCTTTAGAGGTGGGGCATCACCAGTGTTTCTTTCAGAAACGATGTTCCTGAGGATCACAGTTAGTATTCCCAGGGACACTGCTGATAATATTCTATTTACCATTCTATTCTACACGTATTATTTGGTCTCCTGCGGGGGCACTCTAAGAGCCCAAAGGAGGAAGTGTACCCACCAAAACATTTTGGAAAAAACATCGAGCATCATTTCCAAGATATAGTATCCAGACGAGAAAAAAATACATTTTGTCTCGCGTGATTAGTGTGTGCTTCAAATTGGAAATAATTCCAAGCAATCTCCCTTTTATAAACTAGTCGTTTAGATACATGCATATACCAAGTATGATGTTTATACAACAACTGAGAGAGGATAACAGTATAAATTTTAAGGAAACACACACACAATTATATATATATATATATATATATATATATATATATATATATATATATATATATATATATATATATATACGCACCTTTTGAAAATTGTCCCTACGGCAGCATATATAGTTATAATATATGAGATACGTGGAAAAGTGCCCCTTTCGGTTCTGTAGTTTGTGTGCGTGCACAACCCGTTGGAATGAAATGCGATGTATGTATAGTAGAGTGAAGCTTATTGGCAATCATCTATGCTATAAAAATAAACTTTCATAGAAAGAAAAAGTGAGTAAAAAATGTGTTGGGAATCGACCAAAAATCTCCTCCCCATTAGGCTCACGTCATTCCCCTACACTACCGAATTCCTTAGATTTTTGATTTCCTACCTACTGCGCAGATAGTACTGGTACGTAGCGGGCCGGCATCTGTGGAATTATATACCTCTATAGTCGGAAAGAAACCTAATTGTTTGTATACTTCCACAAAACATACAAATACCAAATTTTTCAATGTTGTTCGTCATGTAAATTGAGGAATGGGAGAATTCCGATAGCATGAAAAATTCGACATGTTCCATGTAAATGAAGTGTCGCATTTTTCGTCGTTTCGAAATACTGGCTTTTAAAGTAGTTCCGCAGATCATAGAAACCTCATATGTTGTCAGACAGTGAAGATAGGAACATAATTTATGTTAGAGAAATGAGCATCAAAATTCGGTTTGGTTTCGCGCCGCAAATCGGAAAAAGGTGAAATTTGCAATGGATGTGTCTAGGACGTTGAAATTCCGAGGTGATTTTTATTCCGATGCGTAGTTTGCGAATCCGCCCTTAAACTTGAAAAAAAGTCATTTTCGGTGTAAGAAAGTGCTAGGAATGTTTATAAGGGCGCGTCTGATTGTAGACAAGTTGCATATATGGGGGAATCAAGAATTTCCTTCAAGTGTGTAGATTACAGCCTAAGTGAGGGGGAAAATCGTACATGTTGGAAAAGTCGTCATCTTCGATTCAATATGGCGGCTCAAAAATTTGTAATAATGAAAATTGTGAGTTTTGCTCACGGTACGTAAGCCAGGTTTCGCTATGTTATTAAGGACGCAATTCAGTTTAAGTGAAGAAGCAAATCATTGGAGAAGTCGCCATCTTGAATGCAAAATTGCCATATTTTTGAATTGCCTTCGTTTGGCCTCTTATGTGGTATGTTGATGAGAATATCACAAACAAAATCCAAGGTAGTAAGTTAGCTCATAACGTGTTTGGCTGCTGGAGTTTGTGGACGTGGGCTGCTTTCTCTCTGCGATTGACTCACTTCCCAGTCTTGGTCGTCAAATACTTCACCTTAACATGTTATATACAGAGAAGCTTATCTTTATTGTCTTCGAAGTGTTTGCCTTTTTTAAAAAAAAAGTTTGTTTACTTCTTGTTGAATACTGTGCTGCATTTGAAGATGTCAAACCTTAAACGAGTAAACACACTAATGTTTGATTTCAGCCCTGTCTCTCAACCGCCCATGTCTCTTTTGGTTCATGAGTGGTTGCAGAACACTTTTACGTTTACTCTTGATCAAGTGTTGAGTATATAAATGGATATGTATCGTAAGTGTGTTTTCGTCAAACTAGTCTCTTTACAGTTATGTGAGAAAATTCTTCGTGATACAAATGGTGTTGCAAAGTTTAGTGATTCACAGAGTTCATACGATATAAAAGACACTTGGGCTGATGTTAGTATTTTAACCGTGAAAGTGCATGTCACTCTCTTGAAGTTGACACATACTGATATCCAAAATGTTCTTTAGAAATACGGTAAGATCAATAGTATACAGGACGAACTTTATTCCGCTGAACATGTGTACCCTGTTCGAACTGGCACGAAACTAATTAAAATGGAACTGAGACACGCCATCCCTTCGTTTACAAGTATTCAGAATAGTCGCTATTGTGTTACCTATCCTGGTCAACAAAAGACATGCTTGCGAACCAATTCCCTTCAACATCTACACTCTGCTTGCCCTCTCCGTCCTCAGCCTCAGACTGTTTCTGCCTCTTCGAGTTATGTTGGACGAGTATCTGTTCCCAAGCCTTCGCATTTGCTATCGCCGCCGGGTTTCGTTCCTAAATTTTCCACACTCGCCCAAACTATTCCGCAGCGAGGAGGTAAAGTCAGTTTATCCGCAGTGTCTCCAGAGGTGTCCGCACTAGACGGTGGTCATTATGATATTAATGTGAATGATAACACCATACCTGTTATGAACAATATCAGTGAGTTCCCCCCCCTCTCGCCTGACAGTGACACTGCCCCCGACAAGACCACATCGTGTGATAATGATACTGACGGCCGCCAGCTTTTTAATGTACAACCAACCGAGCTCCCAGATACACTGCACCAGCCTCCCACCTCATCTGTCTCCCCAATGGAAGTTGCTTCCAATATACCCGAATCTCTCCCTTCTTCTTCAGCTGATGATTCCACTACTATGATTACCGACGCAAGTGTGAGCCCCATTCAACCACCCATGGGAAATCGTAGTGTTTCACTTCAATCTTCCCCAGCTCTAAGTATTCCAGCAGATGTTCAAGTGCAAGAGTACTCCTCTTAGCAAGTAAGTGTAAGAAGTGCTTCCAGTTCCCCTGATCGTGCTAAACGGAACCGTAGTAAACGACAAGAATTGAGTAAAGCCCTGTCTCAAAGAAATGAACATCTGTCTGAAGATATCGTTTCCACACGTTCTTCTGACAATAAGTAAGTAATACAACCTTGCCATAGTGGATCAAATTTTCAATTTGTGTCTGTTTTTTGTCTACTCTGAACATTAATAAGACAATATCGATGATTTCTTTGTCAACATTGAGTAACATGACATTTCCATTCTCACAATTAGTGGAATGTCTAGGATAATTCAGTTAAGCATCGCGTCTTCTATCGACTCCAATATCCTGTGTATGGTGTACTCACAGAAACACGTACATTTTTTTACAGTGTTTCACTTCACAATTTTCATGTCTGTCAAGGTAGCCACCATCAATATTAACAACTTGCAGTCACCTATGAAACAATTTTCCTTACGTGATTTTATTGTACAGTCGCACAGATATCGCACTCTTATAGGAAGTTGGTTTAGAACAGCTCAATTTTGGAACAGCTTATGCAGTATACAATAACTATACCGACAACGGCACAGGTACTGCAATAGTGGTTAAGAATGATGTAAACATTACACCTGGAGAAATTCACCCGACCGGGAGAAAAATAACTGGCACACCAGGGACTATACAGGTCGTAAATCTGTACTCACTGTCAGGAGCACAGCAACGTTTAGAAAGGAATGACTTTTATGCGCATGATGTTCCCTCTATATTATCCCCAAACACTGAGCATTTTTTAATAGGTAGAGACTTCAATTCCGTCATCCATCCTGAAGAGCAAACTCCTGGTTTTAACTATTGTCCTACCTTACATGAATTGGTTACAGGACTTTATTTACAAGACATTTGGTCATTGAAACGTCCAAATGAACGTGGATATAATTACATACGTAGCAACTCCGCTTCGAGAATTGACCGCATCTATTTTTCTTCCGTTCTGGCAAAAAATATACTAGACGTAGAAGTTACACCTACCATCTTTTCTGATCATCAAGCTTATGTCATATCCTTGAAAATTCCTGACGCTAAAATTGAACGTGGTATAGGCTATTGGCATTTCAACACTTCCCTTCTTTCTGACACTTCCTTCTGTGAAGAATTTGCAGCTAAATGGCAATATTGGGTGACACAACAACGACATTTTCGAACTCTCAGCAAATGGTGGCATCAGTATTTGAAACCTCGCGTTTCTAGTTTCTCCAGATGGTATTCTTCGGAGAAGAGTCGAGATAATCGAGCCATGTATAATTTTTTCTACAGATGTTTGTGTGACGCTCAACATTCTGCAATTTCTGATCGTACTTTCTTACCTACTGTTAATAAATTTAAAGCAAAGCTTTTAACCATGAATAGACACAGAATGAAAGGTGTACTTATTCGAAGTAAATCTCCCAATTCGTTCTCGAGGAAGAGCCATCATTCTATCATGCTATACAGGGTGGTGCGAGTCAATTAGCGACACGTATTCAAGATGAGGATGGGAATATCTTTTCTTCCTTCCCTAAAATCAACGAAGCATTTTATTCCTACTTTAATAACCTCTTTGGCGAACGCGGTGGTGCAAACACCGACCATCATATCCTACACAACCTCTCTCCAGTTGTTGATTATGATTCCGCTAGAACAATGGAAACCCCAATTACGAAAGAGGAGGTAGAATCTGCTGTAATGAACGCACGTAGTAATAAATCTCCTGGTCTTGATTAACTTCCAGCGGAATGGTACCAACGCCTCTTCCCTTTGATAGGAGACACTTTAACAGCCTTAGTTAATGAATATTTCAGTGCTTCGCCTGTGCACAATTATAAATCTCCACGAGTAACAGTACTTATTCAAAAAAAGAGTTCTGCAAGTTTGGTCACTGATTATAGACCCATTACCTTAATGACTTCTGATTACAAAATTCTATCCCGCTGCTCGAACAATATACTCCAACCGTATTTGGTATCCTTGGCTGGACCGCATCAATTTGGAAGTGTCGGAGATAGGAAAATCTACCATCTTCTGCAACGATTCGAGATTTCATTGCCAGTTGCCAAAATTCACCAAGCACTCCTGCTATTTTATCAATTGACTTTGATCAGGCATTCAACAGTGTCAATCATGCCTATTTATGGACTCTTCTACAAATGTTCCGCATCGGCGAGACCTTCATACGATGGATCCGTGTATTATATGACGAAGCACAAACAAAGCTCAAACTAAATGGCTTTCTGAGTGATCCTATAAAAATCAACCGAAATGTCCGACAAGGCTGTCCGCTGAGCATGACAGTTTTCATTATTTCCCTGAGCTCCTTACTAAGTCACAGTGCCGAAATATTCAAGGGATTCCTCTTTACAACAATAGACTCAAAATTTATAGTTATGCGGTTGATATAACGGTGTTTCTACGTGACCAAGAGGATCTTCATTCTGTGGAAACATGCCTTGGAGACTATGTGAATCTATCCGGCAGTCTGGTAAATCGTGCGAAGACTAAAATACTGCCACTTGTACACAACTCTTACGACACACAATTACAAGTGGTCGACCAACTGAAAATTCTCGGGATAACTTTCACCCCTGTTCTTGCTGATTCCATACTACTCAATTATAACAAGTTAGTTAATACTGTGCGACATTTTCTCCAACTTCACAGATCCCGTCAGCTAAGATTACAGTCCAGAGTACGTTTTCTCAATGTTTTTGCATTTTCCAAAATATGGTTTCTAGCGCAGATCCTTCCTATACCCTCTCCAATTGTTCAACGTTTTACCACTGTTGGCAATTGGTTTCTTTGGCACGGTCATATCTTCTGGGTCAAATATCCATATACCTGCCTACCAACCGGACAAGGTGGCTTAGAGCTTGCACATATTGGCTGTAAAACAATGGGTATATGGATATTTAAGTTTCGCTGTTTTCAAAATATTCAAGACAGTGCAAATTGGACGAGCCATAGCATCTTAGCTGATTGTATTGAGCATACAAGTATAGCCTTGCCTCTAAATATTACTATAAACCCTCGCTGCTATTGGTATTTCAGAGAAGTGGCTGCTGATTATCTTTATATGACTGCTAACCAACACTCATCAATGACCTTGGTGAAGTGAGAAGTATTGCTCCTCAACCAATTAACCCTTCAGCCTCCTCGTCTGGCTTTGAAACACCCGAATAGCAACTGGTCTCAGATTAGGCGCAATATTTTTGCCGCTCATCTTCCACGATATATTCAATCGACCTGTTATACTGTTGTTAATGAGCTTTTTCCCACGTACGCTATAAAGCATCGTCTCAAGTTCTGTGATAGTCCTCGTTGTAACAAGTGGTGGTAATGAAGATGATCTTGTGCATCGACTAACTAAATGTGGATTTGCAGCAGGAATATGGTTTAAATTTCAAACAGTAATAAACAAAATCTGTCGTACAGTTCCTACTCTTACCACAGTTCGAATATTTGGCGCCGCACATCGAAAAAATGTGATATTTGTAATATCTGTGTTTAGGACGTTGAAATTCCGAGGTGATTTTTATTCTGATGTGTAGTTTGCGAATCCACCCTTAACCTTGAAAAAAATAGTCATCTTGGGTGTAAGAAATTGCTCGGAATGTTATAAGGGTGCGTCTAACTGTAGACTACTTGTAGATATGGTGGAATCACGAAATTTCGTCCAAGTGTCTAGATTACAGCCTAAGTGAGGGGAAAAGTCGGATATGTTGGAAAAGTCGTCATGTTAGATTCAATATGGCGGCTCAAAAATTTGTAAGCATGAAAAATGTAAGTTGTGCTCACTGTACGTAAGCCAGGTTTCTCTATGCTATTAAGGAAGTAATTCAGTTTAAGCGAAGAAACAAATCATTGGAGAAGTCGCCATGTTGAATGCAAAATAGCCATAATTTTGAGTTGGCTTCGTTTGGCCTCTTATGTGGTATGTTGATGAGAATATAACAAACAAAATCCAACGTAGTAAGTTAGGTCCGCGTTAAATCATCCGTTTTCTAAGTTGCAGGTATGGGTTCGAGTCCCGGGCCAAGCTTGTTTTATCTTGCGTTTTTTTGTGATCACCGATAGATCCTTTTAGCAAAATAGTTTCTGTTGGTATTGCGTGAACAAAATATTTTTCTTATTACAGACATAGACGGAAGGTTATATTTTAACGCTAACTGTTGTGATGGTATCGAAATTAGGCAGTAAGCTCATGTGAAGTTTCGAGACGATACTTAACTATTTACAAAGAAACATATGTAGCTTTATAAATAGGGCATCACCAGTGTTTCTTTCAGAAACAATTTTCCTGAGGAACATAGTATTCCAAGGGGCACTCCTGATAATATTCAATTTATCATTCTATTATACAGTATAATTTGGTCACCTGCGGGGTCACAATAAGAGCCCCAAGGAGGCAGTGTACCCCCCAAAACATTTTGGAAAAACATTGAGCATCGTTTCCAAGATATAATATCCAGACGAGAAAAAAGTACATTTTTTTCTCGCGAGAATAGTGTGTGCTTCAAACCGGAAATAATTGCAAACTATCTTCCTTTTATATACTAGTCGTTTATATACATGCGTATACCAAGTTTGATGTTTATACAAAAACTTAGAGAGTATAAGATTATAAATTTTTGGAAATATATATACACACACACACATTTATATATATATATATATATATATATATATATATATATATATATATATATATATATGCACCTTATGACAATTGTCCCGTTGGCAGCGTATATAGTTATAATATATGAGATACGTGGAAAAGCGCCCCTTTCGGTTCAGTAGTTTGTGTGCGTGGAGAACTGGTTGGAATGAAATGCGATGTATAATAGTTTGAAGCTTATTGGCAATTATCTATGCTATAAAAATAAACTTTCAAAGAAAGGAAATGTGACAAAAAATGTGTTGGGAATCGAACAGAAGTCTCTTGCCAAGTAGGCTCACGTCATTCACCTACACGTCTTTTCGTATTGGAAAAAATAATTTTTAGTGATGATATGAAATTACACATTGAAAGTGAAGTAACTTGTGAAACGTGTTACTTGAAAGAATAATATAATAAATGTGCTTTCCCCTAACACAGAGAAGTGTAAATCATGTATTTCGAGTTTGGGAGCGTGAAGGGCGAAGAGTGTTATTTGATTTGCTTTTACTAACACATTGCAATGCAAATAAAGGTAGGCAACATTAATGGTAACTAAAACTATAATAATAATAATAATAATAATAATAATAATAATAATAATAATAATAATAATAATAATAATAATAATAATAATAGGTGGTGTTTGTGGCAAGGCAATATCTTCCTCAATTCTTCTTCAAACGTAATGATTGAAACGCCATATGTCCCTTACAAACAGTATATTATCAATTTATATCGAGAGAATGATAAATTGTAAAGTGATGGGATCAACGTTGGACAGTATGGACCCATACTACTTAGAAACATGAGCGATTTCAATGTAAAATGAACGAAGAGTCATTGTCGTGGGGAGTCATGGAGCCACGGTAGAGCTTTCTTTAGGCAAAATGTCGATAACTTATATCGAGAGAACAGGAGGTGATAGTGGGATGGGACCACCGTTGGACACCGTGGACCCATAAGGCGCATCGAAAAAAATTAGAGAGGGGGAGCCAGCCATCCTTATTTATTTGCACATAATAATATAAAATTATATTGTCGATATACACACACGAGTTAGCTAGGATTATTTATATTATTATAATTAATATCAACAGCGTCTTTTCATTAGGTGTGCATGTTTGACATACGGAACGAGTGACTACCTGTAGCGAAAAGAAAAAATACTCTCTCTCAAATGGATAACAAAGTAAGCCGAGATAGACTAGAACCCGCATGGACGGCGCGAAAAGGCAGTGCTTTTCCACATTTTTTTATATAACCGACTCACCGAAAGTAGGGTATGAATGTATGTTCTAGGACACATTCCACCCCTTCCACCCCTAACTACCAAAAAATATGAAGCCACCACTGGCTATAGTATTTCAACACAGAGGGATAACCCAAAGTGAGTTTGAATATGCTGTTATGACATTTATAATAATAAAAACTCACATTTAAAACTTATAACTAACTTACATCTAAAACTTATAAGTTAAACTACAATTACTCCACTTTTATCCCATAATGACCCCAAGCTAATGTATTTATACCATCTCGCGCTATATATCTTTTATCATCTGAGGAATCTAATGCTAGTTTATGGACGGTTATGCTATATATATCATGCTTATAACTTCTAATAAGGTTTATGTCTTTATATGTTTTTACATTTTTAATTAAGCTTTCTTTATAATCATTAAACTGCAACTCCTTTGATATTAGAGCTTTAGTTACTCCTTTAGCTTTTTTCTCTTCTTTATTTTCTACTCTATAAGCAAACATCTTTGATCTCATTCCAATAAACTCCGTCATTATTTTACCCTTATCTTTCATCTTACCTATTATTTTTTGTTTATTACTGGTAGTCCATATATGTTATTTTCCTTGTATTCACTCGTGTCAAACTGGTCAACTATTTCTGCTATATCTTTATAAAAGTAGAGCTCCTCCGTGGCTAAGCGGTTAGCGTACGCGCCTTTGGCGTGGGAGACCCGGGTTCGGTTCCCGACGGGAGCTCATGTGGTTCGAATTCCACGTTAATCAGTAGGTTCACGTCTCATATAGCCTCGCTGCTGAAAGGGACGCTAAACTAAAATCAACTCAACTCAATCTTTATAAAAGTCATCAGTTTCAATCTCATATTTAAAGCTATCAGTATCCATATAACATAAATCTATATTTTTCCATATTTCGGCTTCATAGTGTTATAGTGAAAATCATACATAAATAGTTTTGATAGTTCTAACACACTCATACCAACATATATTGGCTTATTAAATGTTAATTGCTCTTTTTTCATATGTATAGCACATAAAGTCTCTGTAAATATTGTTCTGTAATCAAAATTAGGTTTTGCAATTAATTTTTCTACTCTTTCAGGATCACATTCCAATTGTATGGGTTGCCTCTTTCGAATATTTTCCACTGTTTTTCCGAATACCGAGTTATTCATGAGCTTATAAAAATCCTTTTCAAACTTGTTTTTAGCTCGCGTTCTCATATTTGTATTTAAATCAATGTATTTCTTTAGCCAGTCTGATTGTTTGAATTCTAATATTCTATGCACTTTCTTTAATATCATTCCAAGAGAATATGTAGTTTTAAGTTCCTATAGTGAATTACATGTCATACCTTATTATAAAGTGTCGTTAATAATTTTTATTGTTTAGATTCTGGTGGACACATGTTTTCTGGAGCTAATGGTAAATCAGAATGTTTGTTGTGTAAATCTATCGGATATTCTAAATCTACTTCTAATGTGTAACCAGTTTCAGAATCATCTGGAATGTTCATTATATCTATACAAGGTTTAATCAATTTAAAGTCTTTATAAGGCATGCATTGACTCATAGCCCAGCCATATAAGTTGTTTGCGTCTAAATATGCTAGGTATGTTGAACACTCATCTTTATTATAATCTTGCATATATTTGTCGTTAGCTTTTACATATCTTTTACTACATTGTGAGATACCTCCTCGTATACCCTTTTCTAGCATTAGTATTTTATCATAATCAGTCAACATTTCTAAGTTAATTTTAGTCATCTTTAACATTGCATCCCACGATAGACCCGGTGCTGTATAATACCAAGTAGGATCTAATCCATATGCCTTTAAACACACATCTCTAAAGTTTTCAAATATATCTGGTAATGGAAGGACATCTGTTTTGTTATAATGTTCAGTTAATTCCCTCACTAACTTCAGATCGAATTCTTTACAAACTCGCACATGAAGCTTATGACGTTCATGACTCATTTTTTCTCCTGTTAATCTGTTTGTAAATTTGTCTGGAGATAGTGGAACGGGTTCTTCTAATTTTTCAAATGAATCAACATAATCAAATGGATAATCACCTTTAGTATTAACTAGATCAAGTTTATCAATCGGGAAAAACTTTAATGTTTCTCGAAATTGTTCTGGTTTTAAATTACTAGTTAACTCTGCTAAACTCTTTGGCATAAATCTAAATGAATCAACAAATCTTAAATTTATTCCATCTTTTTCTGGTAATGCTTTTATATATTTTTCATATGTTATGTACCTTTGCTCATTATTAGCGATCAGTTTAATTTTTTGTGTATCATAATCTAACTCCTTAATAAACAAATGAGTATCATAACCAGTTAGAATGTGAAGAAATACAGGAACAAAGTTGGGATTTTTATAGTTTAAAATGCAATAACTGTGAGCTGCACTTCTAAACTTTCCAGTTAAATGATAATGATCTCTTACTTTTGCTTTATTTTTATTTATCTTAAACAAACAATTTTTAAAGTCATGCTTACATTCTTTTATTTTTTCACTCATATCATCTCTATCCTTGTAGAACTCTATTTTCTTCTTTAATATATTTCTTTTTTCCCAACAGCTGGTGGTAAATCATTCAAGTTTTTCTCACATATATGACAAGTGTCCGAACTATTATAAGCTTCTATTTCCTCCTCACTAAGCGGGGTCATATCAACTATCCTGTTATATATTTCCATAATTTCTTTTGCTTCTTTTTGTAACATTTCAATAAATACTTTCGCAGCATCTGGACCTATATAACTAACAGGGGCTTTATAGTTCCCATTTGAATATTTGACATAGTAACAAAAACTCATTGGTTCATGCCTTTGATATTTTACTGTTTTACTACAATTATGCTCTATTTTTAACTTATATAAGATACATTCGGCAAATATGACAAATGGAACTCTTAATGAACGATTATAGTTTTGAAACTCTATTTGATTGTCGTATGGTTTTGGAAGTTCTATTCTAACAGCCTCATGCCCTTTACAATATAGCATATGGTTTTGCAACTGCTTCTCATTTCGAAAGTGTCTTGTTAAACATCTATCACAAAAGTATAACTTCTCAGTATGTTTTGTCACTTGACTTCTTATTAATCGTGATAGGTCTTTTACCCAACAAAAATGACTGTTTTTTTCATCTTTTACATATAATAAATTGTTATGAGTTTCCTGCTTATTTTTTGTGATTTGAAGTGGATATATATTATAGTTTTTGTCATAGCTGTAAACATTGATGGAGATATTACTTCTTCTTTCAAATTTTGGAATATCTTTTAATTGTACAGGAAATTCAATGTTATCACAATACTTCTTTTGCAACTCATTAACAAGCTGTTTATAATGTGAAGGTCTTTCAGGATGTATTTCAACACGTTTTAAGTAACTTGCAATAGAATACAAGAAATATTTGTTGTCTTTATTTTTAATATTAATCACTGCATTCTTATCTTTAATTGGTTTAGGAAGTTCAATATAGGAAGAAGCTCTTAATGGTACATACTTGTTCAATCTAATTTGTAAATATTTAATTTGATGCAATGTCCATCCTGATCCTCTACCTTCAAACTCTTCAATTTCCCTACGAAGTTTTTGTTTTGCATGATGTATATATTTACTTAAGTCAGTTGATTCTAATATTCTCTCGTTTGATGTTTTAAAATTGCTCTCTTGTATTTCTTTATCTTTAATATAGTCACAAATGAAAACAAGGTTAACTTTAACAGGGTGAAATTTTAATTCCTCTTTGATTTTGTTAATAGTAACTCTTTCACTTGTATCTAAAAATTTTATTGGGTCGTTATATCCTCCTGTGTTTTCAACTTTAATGGTTTGTAAACGCTTCTTAAGTGCTGTTTCTTCTAATTTTACTTTTATAGGTATACGTGTTGGTTTCGGTTCTTCAAATACTTCTTGTTTAAATGGAAATATATTTCTAATCTGTCTTCTGCTTTGTTCATCATCATATTGTTTAAGAAGGTTTATTAGTTCTGCTTTTCTTAATCGGGAATATCTTCTGATTCCCTTTTCTTTACATTGTCGTCTTAACTCTATTACAGTAAATTTACTATAATTACTCATCTTATTTACTATATAGAAAATCTTACTTACTCAATTTTTATCTTCGCCGGATTATTTCAGTTCAGTTTTGTACTATTTTTACTTCCATATATCCTAATACAACGCTTAACATTGTACACTCCTGCCATTGTCTACATATTACACCTTGTATTAGAACACGACTTTGATGAGAATAACCCATCAAAGTCACATATACACATATTAAAATTAAATCATTCTTGTAAACTTACTCATTATCATCATCATAATCTTAATCATCACCACCATAGTTATATTCATCATCACTACTCAAATGAGATGTTTTTTGTTGCATTAATAATAATTCTTTTTCCTTTAACAGTATTTGCTTCTCTAATAGTGCTGCTAAGAATTTAAGATCATGATGAATTAGTTTAAGTCTATCATGTAATAAATCAAAATCTTTCTCCATATTTAATATATAGAAAACCAACAAAAATGAGATAAATTTAAAAAATCTAAGAATAAAAACGAACAGGTGAATATGACTAGTACTAAGGAAATATTATTTTGCAAACCTATATTTGATTGTGTATGTAAACATTTAGATATTGGCGGCTATAATGATGAAGACAAAATAAATTTTAGCGTATCCATAGGTATGTTAGATCATTTGTTCAAGAAAGCCACTAAAGAAAACAACTCATTTCTCATACAAAACATTTTCTATGCAAACGTTATGAATTTGTCTGATGAAATATTAGATTCACTGACTGATGAACAATGGTTATCTATAGGTTATGATGATTATGAGGAGGAATATAACTATGATTACATTACAAAAGATTTCATACGCAAATATCAGGAGAAAGTTAATTTGAGCGAAATATGTTTATGGAATAAGTTATCAGAAGAGTTTATAAGAGAATTAGCTGATAAAGTTGATTGGGAGATTATTTCAGGAAGCCAAGACTTATCATAAGACTTTATAAGAGAATTTGAATATAGAGTTGATGGGATGAAGTATCGTATAATCAAAACCTATCTGAAGAATTTATTAATGAATTTATAGATAAAGTTGATTTTGATGCTATATCTTATAGAAACAAACTCTCTGAAGCATTTATACGAGAACATGCAGATAAAGTTTCTTGGCGGTGCTTATCTGGAACTCAACAATTATCAGAAAACCTTATAAAAGATTTCGCTGACAAAGTAGATTGGGAGGCAATTTCATTGTTTCAAAATTTAACAGAAGGATTTATTGCAGAGTTCAAAGACAGAGTTCATTGGCATAACATTTCAATTTATCAACACCTCTCTGTAAAGTTTATATATTTATTTAGGCATTATGTAGATTGGAGAGTTATAATAAGAAAATATCATAAAAATCCCGATTTAGTTAGTATATTGAATTTAGCATTCAATGTTATAACAGATAGTTTGTTTAATGTTTAACTAATTACCTTTTATGACTATTATCTCATAAAAGTCGTAACTTTAATTATTAGATATTAACCAAATCTTCTTCTGATAGAAATGTCACAAAACTATTATCCTTACCTTGACGATATCTAAATACGAAACTTAATGTTAATTATCTCTTATACTTAAAAACAAATCAATGACAAACTCATCATCTTCTTTCCCATCCGCATTCTTTAGGTCTACATGACAACTATGCGAAATAACACAATCATACTATTCTTTTATTTTATTTAGAAGGTTAATCGAGTTCGGGTCTTTGGTTTTAGACAATATAGTCATGTCTGGATATTTTTCTTGTAAGCATTGTAATCTTGTCTTTATGTTACACTCTTGAATTCCTCCAACCCAATACCTGTAACGGTTTGGTTACAAAACCTCGCGGCCAGAACCTCGCGGCGACAACCTCGCGGACCAGAACCTCGCCTCCCAAAACCGCGCGGCCCAAAATCTCGCCAGGCCGAAACCTCGTTTTTACGACGTCCCTTGGTTATGTCCTATAGGTTAAAGGAGACGTAGATGACCAGGATGGAGGAAATGATCGAATAAAGAAAGTGGGAGAAAACGGGAATAACCCGAGAAAGCCCACGCACACGATGTTTTGTATATTATTATTATTATTATTATTATTATTATTATTATTATTATTATTATTATTATTATTATTATTATTATTATTATTGTTTTTAATGTGGAATTGCATATTAGGAAACACATTGGGTAAATCTTAAAGAAAAGTTTCATTCGCGGCGAGGTTTTGGCACGGCGAGATTTTGGGCGGCGAGGTTTTGGCCCGGCGAGATTTTGTCCCGCGAGGTTTTGGGCGGCGAGGTTTTGGCCACGCGAGGTTTTTGCCCGGCGAGATTTTTTCCCGCGAGGTTTTGGACGGCGAGATTTTGGGCGGCGATGTTTCGGCCAGGAGATTTTGTCCGTATACCACCTGTAACTCTCATAGCTCTTTACTTGTTCTCTTTTGCCTGTTTCATACTTTTCTAATATCTTTTGAAGGTTAAATGGGGGAGAGATTCTTTTTAATAATAACTAGTTTGTGTACTTTCCCTGGATCTTCTGTATGTTCAGCTGCGATTGATTTAAGGTGTTGGTTTTCAGTTTCTAATTTCTCATTGTTTATACGTAATTGATTCATTTGTTGTTCTATCTCTTGTACCTTTGTTTCGAGTCGTTCATTATCATCCTTATATCGTTTAAAGTCTTTAGAGAAATAGTCTTCAATAATATCGTAACACTTATCATAGAAGTCCTGTGAAATCCAAAAAGCAATAGCAAGAAATATTTTCCTGTAGACATATGTTCCAGATATAACTGAAGCTGCTTCTTTGTCTCCTCCTGCTATTAAGTACGTAGAGCACCTCCTTTAATTAGAGGAAGCGCTTTTTCTATCATAATATTCTATTAGCTCTTTTGATTCTTTATTTTTCAGCCAGTTGTCAAACCTCTTACCACCACTCTGACACAGCTTAGTAGCATTAAAGTATCCTGTACTCGTATCTATAATCATTTTAAAATCACCAAAAATACCATACCAATAATTATCTTTAATCTGTTCATAGCAAATATCATTTAAACTAAGAGAATTATCCATAGTATTCATATTTATTATATAAAAATGTTTATTTTTAACTTTATTTCGTTATGTTCCTGTTAACTTTATATTTGTCTCTCTTTCTCCACCCTTGATTGTGTACATAGAGTGGTTGGTAGAAGCGCCCCATCGCCTGTTTTATGTAATCTTAAACCAGCCTTTTACGGTTATTATTCCATAAAAGACTAACATTTATATTTACACTACAACATTACTTTTATCTATCCAGCTATTATGTGAATCATCAAATCCTAGCCATTTAACGTATACTTTATCACCTTTCTTTCACAACACCTTTTCCACCAAGTATTCATCCTTATGTTTCGTCTTTAATAGTTCTGGTTCGTTAAATCTACCTTGCACATACTCTTCTTCTAAATCTTTAATTCTATATGTAGGCGGATTAGATGGGATAACTTCACTAATAACAAATACTTCTGTTGACCAATTAGGTGTATATCCTTTTTCAAATAACCATTTCGATTTACTTATACGAACATGATCACTTAATTTGTATTTGGGTTTAACACGCTTATATTCTTTCTTATACACTTTCTCCAATATTATTCGCTCATTCTTCTTATTAACTTCTATAGGCTTTAAACCAATTGTTCTATGCACTTTATTATTATACTCAGTAACCAACGTTGGTAATATCTCTATTCATTTATAATTTCCTTGTGTTGTGAACCTTTCGACATGTTTTGTTTAAGTGTTCTATTGAATCTCTCAACAACAGAAGCTTTCTTATCACTATAGCTTGAGTAATGATTAATCTTATTTTCATCCATTAACTTCTTAAACTCTTTATTGTAAAACTCTTTACCTTGATCAGTTTGAAAGTTAATAGGTTTTCTCGTTCTTAATATGGATTCAAATGCTTCTGTAACATTTTTACCACTCTTATCTTTAACAGGAACAGCAAACGCATATTTAGAGAACACATCTATAATCGTTAGCAGATACTTATACCCTTTATTTAATTTGGAAACACATTTAATACTCCACTATCCATTTCAACAAGATCAGCTTGCCAAAGATCGTCGATACCTTTTATAACTACACTTAATCTGTCAAATATTTTTCTAGATGGTTTGTGAATTTCTTCTATAATGTCTTCTCTAACACCTTTACCATCATATAGTCAATCATTCTTTTTAACGAATTGAGTTTTAGTAACACCACATGCAGAACAAATACCTTTCTTTAGATATCTTTCATTCTTTGTTTGTTGATTTCTAATGGTATCTTTCTCCGTACCTGTCAATTTCTTACACTTAACACAATACATCATCATTATTTATTGTATAGAAAATCAACAAAAAATTAACAATTATCATTACCTAATACTAGAGCAGAAGTGAATATAGGCCAGACTCGTTGATGAAGATTGTTTTAACATCTACACAACGGCCGTCGATTTTCCCGACGTCTGGAAAGCACTTCAACTCGTGCCTGTCTTCAATATCAACGTGATTCGTTTTCATCTTCTATTTCTATATACATAATAAGCAATAATAATTTACCTTCTTTCAATTCAGAATCTTTGGTTGGTCTAATTGTTAACTGATCATGTATGTTAAATTGTAATGGAAAACTTTCAACTAAAGCGTCATTTAAAAATAGATGTACAAGATGTTTATTAAGACTTGATTCTATAGCCATTAACCTACCTCTATAAAGAAATTTGTAGGCAGCAGCTAAATTATATACAAAAAAGGCTGGTTTCCCAAGATTATCTTCTGCCAATCGACATGGTAATTCAACAATTTCTTTTCTTGTAAGTAAATTAAACTCTTCTTTCACTGATTCAAGCTGTTCTAATGTTACAACATCTTGTTTATCGATAGCATTAGATACATTAGCCAATCTTTTATTCTTAAAATCAACCCAGGATGTAAAAACATTTCTAGATTTGTCCATTATACTTTTAACATTATCAAAAATATCAATATTTATTATATAGCAAACGTCCTTAAGAAACCTCTCTTTCTATATACATTACAACAAACAAAAATTGTCCTTCATCGATAGCTGAATTTTTATTTGGTTTAATCGTTATTATATCATTCTTCTTAAAACCAAAAGGTATATTTTCAATCAAAGTATTACCTAAATATATGTCTAAAAAGTATTTATCCAAACTTAATTCCATGTGCATTATTTTCCCATTATAAAGAAATGTGTAACCATTAGAAAGATTGAATATTTTAAAGATTGGCTCTATAACATTCTTAATTCTCAATCGACATAAAAAGGGTATAGTTTCTTTCTGCATAATCAATTTAGTAGTATCCATCCCAAGCTTTTGAAAATCTTCTTTCTTGATGTATGTGTTTTGTAACGTTTCTAATACATCTTCAAATCGTTTTCTATCGTTCTCTAATTTGGTTTCTATTGACCTAAGTTGACTTACGCTAACAACATCATTTAAATTCTCCAACAATTTTAATTTTTCTTCACTAATATCAACATTATCTTTTGTATCTTTAACATTACCAAATATATCCATTCTCATTTATTATACAAAAAATGTCCATGCTAATTTTTCAAAACATTTCTTTAACATCTCTATTTGTTTAGGTGAGTGCTTAAAATCAATATCAACATAAACATCATGCTTTTTCAACAGATAGTACAGTACACATTTTAAGTCAATAAACAATACTCTTTTCGGATACAGTTCTATAAAGATCTCATGTAAGTTTTCAAACTCGTTTATAAGTGTTTCTTCCATATGTTGTAATTTTAATGTTTTTTATCTTTAATGTGATAGTGTATTAAATAGACATCATCATAATATTTTGCGTATTTGTTTTTCTTTAGTACTTCTAGAACATCTTTTGTTGATATTAAATTTTTTGATATATCTCTAAATTCATCATTTAACACCTTGAACACATCTTCGGAAATAATTCTATCCTGTAAAGCTTGTAAACGAAATAACTGTAACTTAAATCTTTTTGTAGTATCATACCATGGTTTTCTTACACAACCAGCTTTCATTTCTTCTTTACTACTGTAAACCCAACCATTCTCTACAGAACAATCATCACAAATATACCTACTCATACCTTTTGTTAATGACTTACTAGCACAATTACTGCATTCTAATGGTCTAGAACTATAATTTGACAATAACTCCTCTAAGGTAATTATTGGTCGTAACTTTTTCAACTCTTCTTCCGTAAAAAAAATTTAGGTATTAACATTTTCCATAAACCAGTAACATTATATACGTTGTTTTGATCTTTTAAGTCTATCTCACTAACTTGTTCAAAATACTGATAAAAATTATAACTAACTAGTGGATCTAGTTCATCCTCATGCTTCTCAAAAGAATCTAAAAATCTATTGTGTATAGCTTCCATATTTATCTTAAAACAAAACTTTTATGGATATAAACCATAAAAGTAGTTAAACTTAATAATATTTAATCATTTTTAATGATATACATTACGTTACTAAAAGAATATCCCTAATTTAGAAGATTTAAAACCTTAACACAAAGATGGCCACAGATAACTGAATTAACGTCTTGCATTCGTTCATCATTGCAAAATAAGTTTTCGGTACCAAGATATTGTACTAGTTGTTTAGGAGGAACACCACCATAAGAATTGAACACGTACTTCATGTTGTTATCTCTCCAATAGCATATCCAATGAGTACCAATGTTTTCTGATTTATCGAGGTTAACTACACAACATTCATTTATATAGGGTTATTGTGGAAGTTCATCACTCACAAATACACCTCTAAATCGTTTTATCTTTAATTCCTTAACCAACCTCTCTATATCGAAGTTGGTGAATGGTTTTTGTTTTCTGACTTCTTTGGTATAACTGCCCCCTGCTTTTCTTCCATAGCCATATTGTGTCTCTTTTGTTCTTCAAGTTCTTGTTTATTCTTCTTAGCATCCAGCACAGTTTTAGTCATCGCTGCTGCACCACTTGCTAATGTGCCAACTGCTCCTTAAGCTGCTAAAATGGCTGGAATTGTAAAAATAAAACCACCCATATGCTCTTTCTTAATTTTTTTCATTTGTGAGGTAGTTAAAGTTAAATCCATTCCTTTACCTTGTTTAATTTTCTTAGATTTATCACTACGTTGTTTCTTTGTTAATACATGATCGATATTTGAATCGTTTAGTTCGTTGTAAGGAACGGTAAACATACAACCTTTAATACAACACATCTTCCTATTTATTTAAGAGAAAATATTAGTTTGTAAAAATACAGTTGTTGTAGCTCCACTAAAATCAATTAAGGAATCATTCTCATCTGTTATCCTTATCTCAAAATTATCAACCTTGTCTTTAGATATAGAGAAAAATAATGGATAAGTAGGCTCATAAATAATACTATGTTTAAACTCAGCAACTGTTTTAAATTATGCTATAATTCCTGTATCTCTATGTGTGTATTCTGTATCTTTAACAAACATACCATCTGCTATATTACAGTGAACATTTATAATATCAAACGGGTGAAACTTTGGCAACTTACTTCCGATATGTGTTTTGTTTTTTCTAAAACTTCAAGAACATTAAACCCGAGGACAGTACCTATACCCCCAATTGTAACATCATTACTATCAGTTTATATTTTAACTCTATTTCTTAAATGATCTTCTGATAATGTTATGTTGATGGATTGAGATTTTAAATACTCATTAAGTGATTTTAAATTATATTGCCCTTCTGGTATAAAAATTTGTCTATCACCATATGAGAAACTGTTTTTTTCTGTTGTTATGTTTGGAGTTAGATATGTACTGTAAAACCCAACTAGTCCTATTCTTAAATAGTTGCTACTGTTGTCTAATTCGTAATGGAGTTTCTCCTTTAAAACAGAAGTATCACTCGTTAACTTAAATACCGTAGCCATTTATTATATAATAGATGAATGAGTTTGATTTACCTAGCGGTATTCCAAGAGAGAAAATAATCAAGTTAATAGAAGATATCATTCAAAAGTTAGAAAAGTTAGTTTAAAGAAGAAAAAGAGAAAACTACAAATTGTTAAATATCCATACTACACTTTGATCACGATATCAGTTATACTTTCTGCAACAACTGGATTTTATTAATAATTTTAAAAGTGTAACAATTTACTCAATATTAACAACATCTCTTGCAACTGGAAGTGCTATAATAACAGGTTTGTCTTCTAAGTTAAACATAAGCAAAAGAAAATATGAATATAAAACCATTGTCACTTGTATTAACTCATTTAAAGAACAGTTAGAGATGATAATAACATTAAATGCTGAAATGGATAACGAATATATAAAAGATACGTTGCTTAAGATCAGAGAACAACTTAAAGATATAAGATCATAAAAGAGACGATTTTCTCTATAATAAATAAGTAAGAAAACTATTAATTGGGATGTAAAAGAGATGATAAAAGAAACAAAAGCTAAAAAAAGAAATGGAGAACTTATACGTGATGATATTCGATGTCTTATAGTGTTCCCATCTGGGTGTGGAAAACTTTTTTGTTATTTAACTTTTTATTACAGCCAGGTTGGTTAAACAATAATTCCTTCTATATATGTTTTAAAAGCATGAATCAGCCAAAGTATGAGCAGTTAAAAGATCGATTTGAAAAAGCAGAACTAAAGTTTAAGAAGCAAATAGCAACGTTCTTAAGCGTTAATGATTCTATTGTACCTATTGATGAATGTGAAAAATACTCTGTCGTGTTTGATGATAACATTTTAGAGAATCAAGATACTGTTATAAATTACTTTACAAGAGGTAGGTATAGACATTTAGACTGTTTCTATCTTGCACAAACATATTCGAAAGTACCTAAACAGCTTATAAGAGATAACGTTAACTTCCTATGCATATTCAGACAAGATGATACTAATCTTAAACATGTGTATAATGAGTTTGTTGGAGGAGATTTGTCTTACGATAAATTTAAGGGGATATGTTCAAAATGTTGGCAAGATGATTATGGTTTTATAGTAATTGATATGACAAGGAAGGTAAACAATGCTAAGTATAGGAACAAGATAAAACACTTTATAAAAGTTTGATGTTTTTTCATGTTTGTTCGTTTTAACGTTTGACGTTTATTGACGTTTATTGACGTTTTTTCGTTTTCTATATAATAAATGGATGAGAAAGATATTAATAAGAATATCAAGTTAAACGAGTTCTTGATAAAGGGCTTCAAATCTTGGAAGGAAGAAAGAGCAGGTATATATGATAAATTTAAGACAGAAGAACAACCTGTAATTGATGCTATTCGAACTTGGGTAGTGAGATCAAAGAAGTAGCAGAACAAAATAAAAATCTAATAACTGAACTTGTTCCAGTTGTACTTAAGACTGCTTCAATAGATCCTAGTCTACTAGAAACAGCTAACAAGATAACTTATTATGGTTCTCCATTAGTAGTGGTACGCCCATAACGGGAGAAATAAAACAAATTAGAAAACAAATTAAAGACAAAGTGGAAGGAGTAGAACCTTTAACAAGAGCACAATCATTTGGTAAGATTGCAACAAAATATTATAGTAAAAGAAATGATAGTGTATTTGGAATAAGAACTGAAGAAGAAGATGGAAAAATAATAAATAAGTTAGGAAATTCTGAAGTTAAAGTGAATGGCGATGATTTGATAATTAATGGTAAAATTTATAAAGGAACAGAAGGTCTATGGGAATTGTTAACGATGAATACTAATAAAACCATTGAAGATTATGATGATGACGATTTTGAACAGTACAAGAAAATAATAATAGAATCAGATGCTGCCTTCCAAAAATATAATCGAGATAAAAAAAGTAGCATCTAGTAGAGGCTCTAAGTACATTAATATTATCAAGCCTATTTGGGATAATTATATTAAACCATCTTTACCTCCAACTCCTAAAAGGACTGCTGAAGGAATTAAACAATATACAGAGATACCTAAAGAATATATATGGACGGATGATGTGAGAAAGTTAATTGATCGGTTGATAGTTATAGATGGAGAAGAAAAGGCTGGTAATAATAACTTTTATAATGAAAAATTGTGTATAGTAAGTATGATTAATAATAAACTTTCACAATTTATTCCTAATGATCCAAAAGTGTAAGGTATCTGATTAAGATCTTAAATACATTACCACCAGGATTCTGGAATGATGAGAAGCTTGGAAAAGGACTAATGAATAAGATTTTAAACATGAAGGGGATACCGGAGTTACATATACCAGGCTTCAGATTTTGCAGGCCTTTTACGAAGCTTCAAGAAAGGTTAGAAAGAGGTGATGAAGGCATTAACCCATTAGATGAGGCCTGTAAAGAACACGATATATACTACAGAGACAATAAAGATACAGAGTTAAGACATATTGCAGATAAGGAACTATAAACTAAAGCATGGAAAAGAGCATTTAGTAGTGATGCGTCAATTGGTGAACGATTAACTGCTTTTGGGGTTGGTACTGCTATGAATGCTAAGGTTAAGTTAGGATAGGGATTATAACTTTGTAGTTGTTATTATATATGATTGTTTTATGGGTATATCCCATAAAAGCGTTGCTTCAAGATTTTCTTAATAATAAATGGATAGTGTTGAGAGTTATGAGTTACAGAGTTTTAAAGATAACACAAGAACATTTAATAATTTGAATGAAGCTAACAAAGATATTGAGTTTGATTTCGATGTGGGGGAAGGCTTCATACATCCACACAAAGCTGATTGTCATATGACTTTTGAAGTTGTTGGTGCATCAGTTGGAGAAACATTTGGTGCAAATGATACTATAAAACTTGTAGATAACTTCTTACCATTCTTCTTTTCTCAAATTGAGGTTAGAACATTCTTCTTTTCTCAAATTGAGTTTTTATAGGTAAGATTGATCTACCAGAAATAACATCTACAGCTATTGGAACATTAATGATTTCCAAACCAGAAGTTGAATATTTAAAACAAGCAGGAATTGAAACCGATGATAAATTTGGTCTAAGAAAGGACTTTAGTGTTTTGTACCCATTAAGATTAATTCCAGGCTTTTTAAGTGATTATAAAGAGGTTACGTGGAAAGGCCGATTGAGAATAACATTTACAAAAGCTAACAACAATAATGATGTCTTGTACAAATGGACTGGAACAGGAGCAGGTGCAGCAGCTCCTCATGATGGAAAAATAACAATAAAAAGTATGGAGATAAGAATGCCTATTGTTGAATACGAATCAAATTATGAAAAGAAGTTAAACTTGAATATTCTTAAAGAATCTAAAATCATTTATTTTCATTCCATACTTATCAATGTATTCAGAAGACTGTTGTAGGTTCTTTCTTGGAGTTCGATGTTACTACTCAATTTAATTCTAGACAATTTGAGATGCTTGATTTCGTAGTTGTAATGTTCCAAACTGATAGAAGTGGTAAACAAACAGCAGATACAAGTAAGTTCGATCATTGTAAGGTAAATAATATATATCTTAAGAATGGAAGGAATGAGGTATTTCCTAAAGAATCAAGAAACTTAGATTTTGCTAACAGGGATTATTTTAAGATGTATGAAGATTATACTGCATTGAAGAGAATAACATGTGGCAATACCGAAATGTACTATGATCCTAAAGAGTTTATAGATAACAGACCAATGTATGTGATTAATTGTAGTAAGAGGAAAAATGTATCGGTATATGAGAGAACAAACATAAAGATTGTAGTAGACTTTGCAGAAGCTGTGGCTGCTGATACTATATGCTTTGCGATTTTAATTGGACAAAAGAACTTTACATATGATCCTAAGAATGAGATAGTAGTAGAAGAGTTTTAGATAGTTAAATATATGTTTGTATTATTTTATGGAAATTTTTCCATAAACGAAATTGATAAAAAATGATGAAGATTGTATGTTGTTGTGGACTAACGCGGGTCCCGTTTTCCAGGACCCGTATTTGTTTGTATGTAACTTTGTCTTCTCCATCTACATGTCTTTGAATGGCGTTTCGGTCTTCAAATGATTAAATATTTTTGTGAAGATAAAAATTGAAGAGTGTTTATTGATTTTCTATATAATAAATACGATGTCGAGTCATATTGAGCTTTTAAATAAACTTGGAAGTCTTGAACAAAAACAAGTTATTGGATTAAGAGAATTAGAATTAAATACAGAATATAAGATTGTGAAAATGGACAGGATTAAAACTAAATTTGGAAAGAGCATTTTAGTTGAATGTGAAGAGTTTAAGGTATTTCTTCCACCTAGATTTACAAAACACTTAACAGATAAAATGATTGATGAGATCGTTAAAGATGGAATAAAAATCAAATATACTGGTTTAAAAGATAATTATCAAACTGTTGAGTTCTGTATGTGAATTTCAAATGATGATCGGTTTTGTGAATCCAAGGAATAATAAAAATGATCAAAAATATGTCGTCAGAAGTAAAAAATGAAGTGGATAGAATGGATCCTCAAAAGAAATTTATACTTACTAATAATTTCAATGTAATTGTGAAAAATATGCAGACCGAAGTTCAAGTTTTTTTCGATATTAACGGCTGTCTATTCAGTTTGAATTATGATCAGTGGACAGAGTTTTAGAAGTCATTGTTTCCTATTGAGAACGAGGTTAGCAGAAGATTCCATTATCATTATCCGAACTTGTAATTTTAAGTATGTTTTAATTGTATAATTGTTTTTATAGTATCAAGACTATAAAAAACTAAGACCTTTGGATATACAGAACATAATATCATTTAAATTTTAAAGATACATGTATAAACAAGAGATTTATTTGAGTTTTTTGTAATTATATCCTTAGAGTTATGTAATTTATAAAACATTCAATAGATAGTTAATTTATTTCTCTATTGAATGTCGTTTGAATTTTGAAAATCAGTTAATAAACCACGGATTTATAGTGATATAAAGATACGGGAATTTTTGCGTTTTTATTTTTTAGTTTTCAGGAAAATATTATTCTTTAAAAAAGTCTTAGATTTTTGTGACAATTATGCTAGTATTTTTTGTTTTTCAAAAGTAACAATAAATAGTGACATTATTAAAAATTGGAACGTATCCTTAAAGGTAGGCAACCAGTTATACATGAAAAATAGTACTTTTAAGTCTCTATCGATTGTCGTTTGAATTTTGAAAATCGTTTAATATTCGGCGAAGCTACAGCAAATTTTAACAAAAATTCAAAATTTTCGGGAATTTTTTGACGCTTCATTTTTGAGTTTTCGGAAGAATGTTATTCTTTAAAAAAGTCTTAGCATTTTGTGAAGATTATGCTAGTATTTTTTGTTTTCCAGATATCTGATTTTTTTGCAGTGTATACCAACTCATAATTTTTTTCTGAAAGTTGCCAACTTTTTTATTTGATGAGTTAGCATATTATAACTATGGAGGTGTAAAACTACCCTCTTAAAAATATTTTGGGTAAGCAGTATAATATTTGGTAAGTGGGTTGGCAACACTGGCATTTTTTCTTTTTTGATCATTGATGTTTTAGCTAAATTTGCCGGATAGGTGACCATATTCAAACAGTTACTCACTTATCCAATAGATGGTGTAGCATATCATTTAGTTTATCATTGATTGCTGATGGAAAGGAAAGAAAGAAAGAGACTCGAGAGATATTTCGTCACGGATTCAATGATGTATGATGTATTCTCCCCGAAAGAGACTACGTCATTGTACAGCGCCATCTCTCCACTGCTACCTAGAAGTTCTGTTGAAGGAGGAGGCTAATGCATATATATGTATGTTGGTGTGAGGAGAAGGAAAGAGAATCGAATTGGACGGTCCTGTGCTGGTACTGGAATCGTTCAAATGAATCAGTGACAGATCACCTATTCCCATTAATGCTATTTTATTATACATTCCCTCTCATCAGCTTTTTAAAGTTAATTTTTAACGGATTTTAATGACTCAAGTGTCAAATGAAAGCTTAGAAACTGCAGATTAAGATGCAATAAATATTGTTGGATTCCATTGTAATATTTTAGATGTAAGTTTTTATGATTTTAAATCTCATAAAAGCCTATGTAATCTCACTTTGGGTTATCCCTCTGTGTTAAAGTACTATAAACAGTGGTGGCTTCATATTTTTTGGTAGTTAGGGATGGGAGGGTGTGGAATGTGTCCTAGAACATACATTCATGGCCTACTACCGAACATGCTTCAGTAACTTACTTATAGCTAATTTTACTTGCTTCACAGGTTTAACTAGCTTTTTCTAATAACTTATAACGACAGGGGCACGAACACAGAAACATCGAGGACATTTAAAAATCATAAATGCTCTCCAGCCGGGAATCGAACCCGGGATACCCTACACCAAAGGCATACGAGCTAGTCACTAGACCAGCGAGGATGGCAACATCCACCCCTCTGTCGTTACGGATTAGAACCACTGTATTGCAAACTATCACTTCTGTGGGTCGTATACTATGATCACATGTTCCTTCTTTCCTCGAAACCTACCTTCTATGTAATACATGAGTTATATAGACCTACATGATCTTCATATAATGTAATAAAAGGGTCATGCTGGGAATATGAAAAAGAACATGCCATGGACAAAACGGAAACAAATCGCATCAGAAATATTTATTTGCGAGGCATACGCAGTAGTATAATTCAGAATAGTTACTGTTTAGTTCAGTAAACGAACAATGAGGTATAAAACAGTAAATATGTCACGCCATCGAGATCGATCAGAGTTGACAGATGCGAAAACTGATGTTTAGTTATACAAAAACTAAACAACTAAACTTTAGTAATACAAATGGTTAAATTGATAATTGGTTCCGTATACTATAATAGATCGCATCACAACCTTACGGGAGAGCAGAGAAAGACTTACTAACGCTATCATATAGTAAGTTTTAGAAACACGATCATATAGAGAAAAGTGGATGTAACTGTGAGTACTACAACTTGGATTTAAACAAAGCCGTTTAGATATTCAGTGGTTTGGAGGGTTGTATAAGGCTCAAAAAGATAAAACACCATAGAATCCTTCATACATCAGCTTCCAGTATGTAGATACATGCAATTTCTGGTTATATACTGGAACTCCTGTCGAATTTTAATACATGCCGTATTGCAGGATAAAAATGCTTTGTTTTACTTATTTATTTGTATACAGCTACTAGCTTAGTGCCCTGAAAGGTTGTGTATCAACTAGGGATAGCCAATTCCGGAATTATTACTTTCCAGACTCCGAAAAATAAAACCGGAATTCTGGAATTTGGAAAAATCCGGAATTTAGAAATTTCTGATTTGGTTATCATCCGGATTTTTTCGAAATCCGAAGTTTTCTGAATTCCGGAATTTTCTAAATTCCGGATTTTTCCGAGTCCCGGAATTATTCTGAATTCCGGAATTTAACCGAATTCCATAATTTTGCAAAATCCGGAAAGTGAAAGTTCCGCTACCGAAAAATGAATTTATTTTGGTTAATATGAATCGTGGCGGAAATAAGTCTTTCACCACCTAATGGCGACTGCTTTGAAAGAAATGGAGAGTAGGAGAATTCAATCTGTCATATTTGTAGTTTCGTGTGGAGAAAAAACAAATTTTTGAATCAACGGTTTAAGAACAACTCAAGTTATTAATATAAACGTTGCCGACATCATAAAAGCAATATGAAAGACATTTTGAATCGAAGGAATATAACATACAAGTTTCCAAGCGGAGACAAATAAACCTAACTTAACTAGACTAAAGACGAAACGCTTACCGCGTAGCGATCGCTGTTCAGTGGTCAAGGTGCTTGTGCGAATGCACGTCGCAAATATTTTTTCTTTACTTTAGGAATTTTGATGGCGATTGATCGGCGATGATATACGATTTATTATATTCAGATATTTGAATAATCGGATGTTTCAATACTTGAACTTCCAAATATTCAGGAATGACAATAATAATAATAATAAATTAATAATAATTATTATTATCTCGTTGAAGATTAAAAGCTAGGAGCCAATTATCGCTGAGGTCATACCATTACAAGCAGAAACGTAACATTTGGAAAGAATATTTCGGTTTGGTTTAATGTTACCCACGAGAAGAGGAATTTCTCATCTTGTTTCTGAAACAAACAAAATAAACATGAGAATTAATATTTTAAATTCCAGACTGGACAAGGGTAACTCAAAATTTTCGTCTCGCTTTGGAGACGAGACGAGACGAAAGTATCGTAAACATTTCCCGTCTTGTCTCGATTCTCGAAATAGTGTATGTCCATTTTTAAGTAAAAATTGCTCTGTAACTGAATCTCATAGGCAATTTCGTTACATTGTATTACAGAGCTCATTGAATTATGCTCTGTGTAGGTATTTTGTACGTAGCAAAACTTTTATTTTTACCTCTGCATATTCTAAAAATTAGTTTATTATATGCCTCACTGTTGCGTAACATTCAGTTATTTTTATTACAGTTATTTTCCTGAAAACATACAGTAGAATACTTTCTACATGAAACTTCAATGGAACGCTGTAGTTTATAATGTTGGTAGTTGCAGAGGTCTTGAAGGTACGAAACCCTTTCCCCGAAATCTCTACTAAATTTTAGGGCAATTTTAAAACTTTTAATGCCATTATTATTACTATATTATTATTATTATTATTATTATTATTATTATTATTATTAGTAGTAGTAGTAGTAGTAGTAGTAGTAGTAGTAGTAGTAGTAGTATATTAAAACCGTGTATAAACTTTAGAAGATATGTGGTTTGTATCTGAATAGTAAAAGCTAATTGACTGTCGATCTCGGTCGTCGAAAATCTTCAGGTGGCAAAGACATCGGTTACGTTCTGGGTTTGAGTTCCGATGGGGCAAGTATTCGGGCACGAGCCTAAAATTGTTAAAAGCTATAGGCTGCAGCCAAACATGTTCAAAACAGCTGGGACCGGGTTTAGGATTCTCAACGGATCAAGCGGCTCGGCTCACAGCTCATTGACTATCGAAGTTAGCCAAGAGCTCACCCAACCGAGCCGATTTGAGCCATCGGCTTAGTTGAGCTGACTCGAACCCTGCCGATGGACTAGTTTCCACTTATCTGGCTCGAACCGGTTCAAATGAGCGGCGTAGGTGTCCCATTCCAACCGTGAAAGCTCGATCCATCGGCTCAGTTGTGCTGAGTCGATGGCTAGCTTCAACTGATACGGGTCCCAACCGAGCCGACTCGAGCTGTTCGCTCACTTGATACGAGCCAACCCGGTTGATATCACTACCCGGGTTCGTCTTCTGCTTGGGCTGAAGAATTCGACCGTGCAGGTCTCAGCCTTGATTTTAAGATCTACAGTATATACTTATATCGGTGATTACATTTGTGACTGTCTCGTAATAATAAAAAAAACTCCTGTCTTCTCGTTATCTAGACGACACGAGACACACTAAACTTGCCCCACCAGATGCACTAAAATTACGAGACGAGATGCACCCTTGTCGTGAGTTACACTAAAAGTTTTCCACATTACTGCTTACATTTCTCATGGCTCTCGCTTTCCAGTCTAATCAGGCAATTGTCTCAAAACGAGTTAAAAGGAGCTGAACGAGCGAGGGAGCCATTATCAAACTCGACTCAACTCGAAACTCGACCTCGAAAACAGCGACTTGGCTCGGAACTCTACTCAAGAAAATTACCTTTGACTCGACTCGAATTAAACTCGAGTCGAGCCGAATTTTGGCTCGACTCGTGCTCATCCCTATTCGTATTCGTATTTTATGTTTCCACTTCAACAATTTATAGTCCCTTTTTCTCCGTTTCCCTGCTGTTTCTGGATTTCTCTTTCGGTGTCGTCCTTTATTTACACCACGCACTATTCTTATTCCCAGCTCGTGACTCGCTTCAATGTCTTATTCAGTTTAGGCTTTTCTCCTTACCTTGACTAGACATGTGATTGATTTAATTCTCCCTTTCCGCGCAGGACCGATGTAAAATTATTATTATTATTATTATTATTATTATTATTATTATTATTATTATTATTATTATTATACTATTGAACTTGCACGGCGAAATTACTATATAATACCATATCATTTCTGTAATTTTACTCATTGTATGTTATTTAGTTTATTAATGGGCACTTAATTGTACCGAGATCATCGAATAAATTAACTTCGGCATGCACTTTGGTGGAAATATAATTACAGGAACATTATCGGTTCGTTCCAAACATTCGTAACGAAATTGCCTATGAGATTCAGTCTACAGAGAAATTGTTAATTAAAGAATGGACATACACTATTTCGAGAATGGAGACAAGACTGGAAATGTTTACGATACTTTTCGTCTCGTCTTGATTCTCATCTCCAAAGCGAGACGAAATTTTGAGTTACCCTTGTCCCGTCTGGAATGTAAAATGTTAATTCTCATGTTATTTTGTTTGTTTTAGAAACAAGATGAGAAATTCCTGTTCCCGTGGGCAACATTAAACCAAACCGAAATATTCTTTCCAAATGTTACGTTTCTGCTTGTAATGGTATGACCTCAGCGATAATTAGCTCCTAGCTTTTAATCTTGTACGAGATAATAATAATTATTATTAATTTATTATTATTACTATTATTATTCCTGAAGATTTGATAGTTCAAGTATTGAAACATCCGATTATTCAAATATCTGAATATAGTAAAACGTATGTCATCGCCGATAAATCGCCATCAAAAATCCTAAAGTAAAGAAAAAAATAATTGCGACGTGCATTCGCACAAGCACCTTGACCACTGAACCTCGATCGCTACGCGGTAAACGTTACGTCTTTAATCTAGTTACGTTAGGTTTCTTTGTCTCCGCTTGGAAACTTGTATGTTATATTTCTTCGATTCAAAATGTCTTTCGTATTTCTTTTATGGTCGGCGAAATTTACATTAATAACTTGAGTTTCTCTTAAACCGTTGGATCAAAATTTTCTTTTTTCTCCACACGAAACTACAAATATGACAGATTGAATTCTCCTACTCTCCATTTCTTTTAAAGCAGTCGCCATTAACTGGTCAAAGACTTATTTTCGCCACGATTTATATTAACCAATATTACTTCATTTTTCGGAAGCGGAACCTTCACTTTCCGGATTTCGGAAAATTATGGAATTCAGTTAAACTCTGGAATTCAGAACAATTCCGGAACTCGGAAAGAATACGGAATTTAGAACATTCCGGAACAGAGAAAAACTGCAGATTTCGAAAAAATCCGGATTTTTCCGAATTCCGGAATGTTAACGAAATCAGAAATTTCTAAATTCCGAATTTTTCCGAATTCCGGAATTACTCCAAAATCGGAATTTTCCGAATTCCGGAATTTGTCCGGTTTTACTTTCGGGAGACCTGAAAGTAATAATTCCGGAATTGGTTATCCCTAGTTTATACACAACCTTTCAAGAACTCTAAGCTCGTATTTGTCTACAAACAAGCAAGTAATGCAAAGCATTTTGTATCCTACAATACGTCATGTATTAAAATCCGACAGGAGTTTCAGTATCTAACCAGAAATTGCATGTATCTAGCTACTTTGCCGTGTCACGACAAAACGCTGTAACTCGAGTTACATTGTTTTGTCGCTATAAGAATTTTTGAATTTCCCGCCACCGATATTTATGTTCACCAGGCCCAGCATTGAGCTGGGTATAATACTTTTGAAAATATAGCAAAGAGAATTTCGATGTAAGTAGGAAATTACCCTGTCTGTAGCGACAAAATGACGCAAATCGAGTTACATTGTTTTGTCGCTACTGAACGGCTGCGTAACTGAAATTACATTGTTCTGTCAATGTCATTGTAAGTAGTAAATGTGCATTTAGTAGCGACAACGATACATGAATGTAGGATTTTCGGATGTTCTGTTTTTACGCGTGTCTGAGAGTGACGTCACCGTTGTATAAACCAATCAATGGTTGAATCTGAAGCCAAGGTAAGAATAAGATAGCAATATCATTGCAGCTCAAATGCATGAATTATGTTAAGTAGTGTGAGAGTTGTTCAGAGATTTGAAGTTCAAACAGGCACGTATTTAAGGGGGGTCCAGTTGGCCCGAACCCCCTAAAAATTCAGTTTTTTTGTGGAAAAATAGTATAACTTCAGGCGTAATTATACATATTTAATGTACTTTTCATGCACATACACCCCTTGGGAGACGTGCCTGAGTTGAAATGATTAACGTTTACAAGCGGGATTAGACTAACTCATTAGTTGTAGACTGTCAGTTCTTGTCCTTACATGCATGGCCAATTATTATAGACAAGGGTTGATAATTTTTCAATCCCCAGACTAGCCGCTGAGCAAGGCTTAAAGTATAAATCGAGATAGATCCCTAAGTCTCTAACTATGTTGAGCAATCATATATATATCTTAAATATGCCTCAGACTGAGAGTTGCTGCAGCTGGAATATACTCAGTGGGATTGAAGAAAGAGGTATGACTCAGATTGAACAGTGCACCAATGTTATGACTTTATAACCTATATGCAGGATAATTCATTATATTCCAGATCAAAACCAAATCCATTCTATGTGGATCTTTGGACTGGACGGTGGGAATCAACAGTCAAAACCAGCCCGAACACGGGAGTTTCTGCCATGTTCCAGACCGGCGTGGAAGGATGACGAGAATCGGATTATGATGCAGACGCGATCACATTTAGAATATCTTGAAATTGATACTGGAGATGGGTGTGACAAATGAAAGTACAAATAAAGTAGGGTGGCGTAAATCTGATTAGTTTGTTTGCCACGTAAATGAGTCGCTGTGATTAATGGTAATTATTCATTTGGATCATTGGATCATTCTGGATTTGGATCATTGTCACGCCAACGTCAACGTGGAGGATGCAGTGAAGGACCGACCCGGAGAAAAGAAGAACGCAGTGAAAAATCAACAGGGATAGAATCGTTTGGGAGCTACGAGAGCGAGGCGACTGCACGATCAGGAAGAGAATTCAGTGGCAGATGAAGGGGAAGATCACGCGGGAGATCGAGGGCAAGGTCGAGAATATAACACTCTGCCTCGAAAGAAGAAAAACAAAGACGTAAGAAGTGTCGAGGAGAGGATTGCAAGAGACAGAAAGAAACACCCAATCCAACCTGCCTTTAAATACAACAAGGGGTGCAGTGAGAAAATCCTGCAGGCAACTCGTGTACAGATCCATGAGGATTACTGGGGTATGGATATCCAAAGAAGACACGAGATCACCCGGCAAGGAGTGTGACCAGACAGAAAACTGCAAGCAAGACGATGTTTCCAAAATGGCGCAGGGAATACACGCTGATATACAGAATGGACAACCACATTGTATGCAAGCAGTTCTTTCTCAACACCCTCGGTTACACAAACGACCAAGCCGTGGTGTCAGCTTGCAAACCTGTAACTGCTGAGGCGGAAAATGGAGCTTCAGCCTCTATGTCACTTGTGAAGGCTGAACCAGACAGGCGTGGGAAGCACAAACCTGCTCATGCACTGCCTGACGGGTATGAGCAGCAGATCAGAGATTTCCTCAAGATGATGAACCCGCTGGTGTTACATTACAATTTAGAGCATGCCCCAAACAGGAGATATCTCCCCTGCGACTACACTGCGTCGAAAGTGTACGAAAAGTACCTCGAAGATTGCAAGGAAAAAGGAAGAAGGAATGCAGCTGGCCAGTTTTCAACAAGTTGATGAAAGATCTCCCCTTCAAGACCACCCAGGATGCCTGTTCCAGATGCGAGCAGCATCGTTTGGCCGTTCACAACGACAACGACGGGCCGCAGCAAGAGCACTCCTGCGAAGCCTGTGAACAGATCTCCCAGCTGAAGAACCCTGAACTGGCCCGGGGGCACATGCACGACTTTCAAAGCAATGAAGAAACTTGTGCGTCAGTCTACGCTGTCGATATGCATACGGTGCTCTCGATGCTAAAACTGTCTACCAAAGACAGCTTCTTCTTGCGAAAACCTGTACTGTTCAATGAGACCTTTGCTCAGGTTGGCCAAGGCGCGGAGGCAGTTTGCGTGCTGTGGCGCGAAGCGGAAGGCGGGAGAAGGGCAAGCAACATTGCGTCTGCCTACGTGGGTTTCATCCAAGGTCATACCAGGGATTTGGAAATCATCTACCTGTTTGCAGACAACTGCAGCGCCCAAAATAAGAACCGAATCCTCTTCGGGGCGCTGTTACGAGTCGTCAACGATTGCACTGTATCCTGTTCCAGGATCCAACTGGAATATCTGGAGGCAGGTCACACCTACATAAGTGCGGACAGCGTGCATTCGTTCATCAGCAACAAAATTCGACTTAAAACCTGTACGACATGGATGACTGTGTCGACGATAGAGGCCAGACGGAAGAACATCAAGACAGCAACGATGTCCCACAGAGAGATGATATTGTTCCGGGATGAAACGAAAGTCAAACTCCCGAAAGGATGGTCCTACACCAACATGAAGATTGTGGGATCTCGGAGAGGGAGTTTGGCAATCTACGTGAGAAAGGACTACGATGCAGATTTTCGTGAGATTTCAATTCTTAAGCAAGCTACGAAAAGAGTCCTTGCTAAGGAGTTGGAGAAACAGCCCAGATCTGTTGTCAGCACTGCCGAGGCAGGGATCCCCAGGAGGTATCAGTGCGGAGAAGAAGGAGCATCTCCTCAAGCTCTGACAGAGTATGCCTCAAACCAGACGAGGGTTTTTTCAGAAGCTTCCTGTCACGAGCGGAGTTTTCGATCTCAACAGGGTCGTTGACGTCGATTTTTGAAGTCACATTTGACGTCGATACATCAAAGAACTGTCTAGTGTGTAAGTTCTGGTGAATAAGTTTTTCAAAGTACAGACTAAATTTGTGACAGATAATTTGGTCCCTTGTATGTCTTTTTCCATTGATTTCTTTTTCGCTCTTATGTGAAAGAATAGCATGTGATCGATAAGTACATTTTTCAAATAACAGCTTCTGTTTTCGTTTTATATTCTCCTTAAGGTTCTTCACTACATCGAAATTAACTCCCGCTAATTTCAGAGTTTTTTGTAATATCTTCAAAACAAATAACAGTACAAAAAATGCATCCGCAGTTTGCTAGACAATGTTATTTTACATGTGATGCCGTTGTCGCGACTCACCTCTCTGTTTCCGTTTTGTAGCTATTAACAGATTTGGCATTTAATTGCGATAGCTGCACAGCGAAGCAGACAGGTGAGCCACGACAATGATATGACCTGTAAAATAATATTGTCTAGTAAACTGCTGATCCAGTTTTCTGTACTGCTATTTGTTTTGAAGACATTACAACAAAAAATGTGAAATTAGAGAAAGTTAAATTTCGATGAAGCGAAAAACCTTAAATGTTTTCTTTAATAATGTTAAAGAAATGTAACGAAAATACGTTCATACCGGCCGAAATATTAGAAAGGGGTACAAAACTAAATCAACATGCACGGTCGTTCAAATTACGTACTAGCAAACATACCATACTCAATCCTTCAGCAATTTTTATTTTGTGTTTCCAGTTATGGGATTTCTTTGGTTGTTATCAGTTTTTCCCACAGTTTTGCAATAAACATTCAATTACCATTTAACAGTGAATTTTGTGTATGCCATGAGCTGCCAATAAGTACGAAGGAAAACATATGTGATAGTCATGGGTACCTTAAGTTGTGTATAGAAAGCCGCTTTTGTTATACTTGGTGGATGGAACATGACCAACCAATTGAACACAAAATATGTTGTATATATGATAGGCAAATTCGATTAGGCCTATTATAATAGACGAAACAAAGAATCTGCGTTAGCTCGCTATTATTTAACATAGGAATTGCCTCTATACCGAACGACTTTCCCGGCCTGGAAAAGTGGGATTCTTAACATGCCCGTATGCCTAAATTACAATTACGTAGTCCTAACGTCTGGGAATTTGTTATTTAATTTACTAAATAGTTACTATTTGCTATTAAAGGTAATTCAATTTCAAATAATACTGCTAAATCGTGTACTCTGTAACCACAAATTGATGTAACTGCAATTACATAGTAGATGCTGTAGCCACAGACTGATGTAAGTCAAAATACAAGCTCTGCGCTATAGCGACAAAACGATGTAACTAGCCAATAATGGTCAACCAATCAATTTTCACCAAATTTAATCACACAACATGTATTTACGTAACATTACATGTAACCCCGTGTTTCCAAAGTCAAGATACACTGGTTCTACACGATACGAATCACATTTTCGAATGAAAACTTTACGGCTCTTTTTCTCAAAACTGCTCCGCCAAAGTTACAGCGTTTTGTCGCGACACGGCAGTACTGGAAGCTGAGGTATGAAGAATTGTATTGTGTCTTATCTTTTTGTGTCTTATCCAACCCTGCAAACTACTGAATATCTAAGCGGCTTTGGCTAAATCCAAGTTCTATTATTCACAATTACATCCATTTGTGTCTATATGATCATGTTACTAAAGCTTACTATATGATAGAGTTAGTAAGCATTTCTCTGCTCTCCCGTAAGGTTGTAATACGATCTACTACAGGATACACAACCAATTATCAATTTAACCAAGTAGTTGTATTAGTACACATCTGCTTCCGCCTCTGTCAACTCTAGTCGATCTCGTTGATACGACATATTTGCTTTTTTATACCACTTTCTTCGTTTACTGAACTAAAGAGTAACTATTCTAAAATATGCTACTGCGCATGCCTCGTAGATAAATATTTCTTATGCCAATAATTTCCGTTTTTTCAAGGAACGTTCTTTTTCTTATTCCCAGCATGACCCTTTTATTACATTATATAAAGATCATGTAGGTCTAAATACCTCATGTATTACATAGAATGTAAGTTTAACTCTTCGAGGAAAGAAGGAACACGTGATCATAGTATACAACCCACAGAAGTGATACCTGGCAATACAGTGGTCGTAATCCCTAACGACACAGGGAGTGAGCGGTGCCCTCCCCGCTGGTCTAGTGGCCTATTCGCGCTGTGAACGTTGTCGAGTAAACACGTTTTCTGTGCTCTCTGCTGCTACGCTTGTGTTGTGTGAACTGAGTCAAACTCTCCCATTAAGTGAAGCATTTTTTTTTTCTTATTTTTTTCGTGTTATTTTTCACTGTAATTTTTGTGGATCTTTCGGTGACAGTTTTATTGTTTTTTTCTGGTTTGTGACTGCGAATAACTTCAATATGTCTACTCGTCGATTGAATACATTAGAATTTGATTTCGGAGCGGTTAGCCAGCGGCGTACCTCTCTGACAATTTATGAATGGTTATATGATCGTTTTAGCTTTCCTGTTGAACAGGTTTTGAGTCTTGAACTTAATATTTACCGTAAGTGTGTGTTCCTCAAACTTTCGTGTCTCGCGTTATGTAAACAAGTTTTAAATGACACTAGTGGTGTAGTTCAATTTACTGATCTCTCAGGCACATACGATATACGGATTTCTTGGGCTGATACCCTGGTTGTTACTGTGCGCTTACATGTAATATCAATGGAACTCTCCAATGACACCATTAAGGATGTAATGAGTCAGTATGGTACTATTTATAATATTCATGATGAACTATATTCTAGTGACCATGTTTACCAAATTCGAACTGGAAGGGAATTATTACGAATGGAATTAAAGAAATAGATTCCATCATTCTTACTGATTCAACAGCACCGTTATAGGATCACTTATCCTGGACAGGAGAAAATTTGCATACGATGTCACAGTACCCAGCATTTACATTCGAATTGTCCCCAACGTCCCAATAACCCACCTCGCAGTTCTAATAGTTATGCGGATAAATTGGTCCCTTCTACCACTAGTTTGGATGCTGCAGTGAATTCTGTTGTTCCTCAATTCTCCAGCATACCAGTGACGTCTCAGGCTCGGCTTCCCAACCTATTGCAATCTGAGGCACCTCAGTCCCATCAGATTTCCATGGACTTTAATGTTCCTCAAACAACAGATAATCTTCACGAGCCCCATTAACCTTGTCTTCAGGATAGCGACTACCCCATCTCCCCTTTGTTGCCATCCCTCGGATGATGTTTCTTCAGCTCCGTCTGTCGCACAGAGCAGCTTATCAATATCTGTCGATGATCGTCCACCGATAGTCTCCTCATCCTTGTCATCTTTGGTCGTCAGTGATTTTCCGCATACTTGTGCTACAGCGGCGTCAACTCCCGACGTCCGATTGGCCCCGGCGATTTCTTCGGCTTTACCCACCACAGGCATGACGACCAGTGATAGTGCGTTCAGTGCACGAACTCTCCCTTCTGTGAATATTTTGCCAATTTCTACCAGCTCTATGGCGCCGGGGGTCTCTGTGGTTTCCTGCGTGCTCGGATCTGGCAACCCAGCAAGTGTCGATGGTGAGAACGATTTGTCACCTTCCACTGTTACTACTGTTCCTTCTCCTCTCGTTGTGGAACCTCAAGTTGTGAGCGCTAGTGCGAACTCTCCTACTTCTGCTTCTGGTACTGGCGAATGGTCTCGAATTAAACGTTCGCGGCGCCAAGACCTCAGTGACAAACTGTTCAAGAAAAATAAAAAAGAGTCTGAGATCCTTCCTGACGTTGATATTCCAATTGTCATTGCTGCTGTAGACTCTCAACCAGATGATTCCTCGCAGAATCAACTCTGATGCTATAATATTTATCGGTATTCCTTTTTTCCTTTTTCACATGTCTTGATACTGATGTTTGCTTTTTTGTGTGTGTATTGCAGTGCTGGCGCTAAGTGCGAATTATGACAAATGTGTTATTGTTTGCCTCCTTTTAAAAAAATCTCTGTGCTCCGCCCGTGTTTTTATAGCCTATTTGAAAGTTCTGTGATGTGAGCGTGCCTGTCATGCACACTTCTCATTTCTATGTATGGTTCCTTCTTTTTTCAATGACATTGAAGATTGCAAACTATTAATATTAATAATTTACATAGTAATACCAAGCTATTCTCGCTGCGTGACTTTTACAACAAGCACATATTGATATAGCATTATTGCAAGAAGTTGGATTGGAAGTATTAGACCTTGGTCCTAATTTTACTGTTTACAAAAATTTTACTGTCACTGGCACAGGAACGACAGTTGTTGCTCAGCATCATGTTCAGTTTTCCACTATATTACTACACCCAACTGGCCGTATTATCAGTGGTCGGCTCGGTAATATTTACCTTCTCAATCTGTATGCTCCTAGTGGCTCTAAGGCACGTATCGCTCGTAACAATTTCTTTGCATCTGATGTGGCTTCCTGCATTCTCCCCAACAGTGACATGGTTCTTCTTGCTGGTGATTTTAAATCGTGGAGACCAGTCTCCGGGGTTTAATTATAGTCCGACCTTGCAGGAGTTAACACAAGGTCTTCGTCTCCAAGATAGCTGGCTGTCTACCTCTAAACGTCACAAAACCTTTACTTATGTTAGCCGTAATAGTGCTTCTCGCATCGACCGCATGTACATGTGTCCCATGCTGATTCGCAACATATTAGACGCTGAAAAAGTGCCTACCATATTTTCTGATCATTGTGCTTATATTATTACCTTGCGTATACCTGATGTCAAGGTTGAACTCGGGCCTGGTTATTGGCATTTTAATACTTCTCTTCTTGAGGATAACGAATTTTGCGAATCTTTTATAACCAAGTGGGTCAACCCAGCAGAGACATTTTCGGACTGTTACTGACTGGTGGTATCAATATCTCAAACCACGTATTGCCAGCTTTTGTGGCTGGTATTGTGCTGAGCGGGAGCGTGATCACCGACCTCTTTTCCATTTCTACTATCGTTGTTTGGCTGATGCTAAAAGTGCTGTTCTACATAACCTTTCTGCGTTACCTCTCATGAAGCAGTATCAAGCTAAATTGTTGTGTCTGACCCGCCGTCACATGGAAGGAAATCCGCAGCAAATCTACAGTCATCGACCCTCAAGAAGAACCGTCGCTCTACAATGTCTTGGCAGAATATAAACGAGGTACACGCAAATATATTGAGAACATCAAGGATGACGAAGGCAGCATCCACCATACTTTTGCAGGTATTAATCGGACTTTTTACACCTATTACTCCATTTTATATGGCACATAGGACACCGTTGACATACCATCTTTCTTCTTAGATCGCCTCCCATGTGTGCTCGATCAACGTGAAGCGCAATCACTGGAAACTCCATTCACCAAATAGGAGGTGCAAACCGCGATTATGAGTGCTTCGTCTGGAAAATCTCCTGGAATTGATGCCCTTCCAGCTGAGTGGTACAAACGTTTCTTTCCACTTATTGCCGATACCTTAACTGCTATAGTGAACGAACATTTTGCTCCTGGGACCCCGTATAAAGCGGCTGTCGTGACTATCATTTTACCGAAGGAATCACATCCTACTACCGTTTCCCATTACAGGCCAGTCACCTTGTTGAACTTTGACTACAAGATTCTCGCTCGCTGCTTGAACAACCGCTTACGCTCCTATTAAGCCAAGTTAGTTGGTCCTCACCAATATGCGTGTGTTGAAAACAAGATGTTCTACCATCTTTTACAGTGCATTCGAGACGTTATTGCTACTCTTGAAGACTCTTCTGCCTGTCATGCTCCCTGTCACTTGATTTCCACCAAGCCTTTGACCGCGTCCGTCATGATTACTTGTGGCGTATACTCTCTACCTTAAGTCTCGGAGAGCAGTTCATTCGCTGGGTTCGTATATTGTACGTCAATGCTCAAAGTAAACTTAAAACCAATGGATTTCTCACTGAGCCCGTGCGTATCAAACGAAGTGTGTGTCAAGGGTGCCCATTGAGTATGAGCTTGTTTGCCATTTCTCTTTGCCCTCTTGTTTATAGTATTCATGCTCGTCTCTCCGGCCTTTCCCTTCATGGTCATACCTTACGAGTCTGCAGTTATGCTGATGATGTGACAGTTTTCATCCACGATTGCAGTGATATTCGCACCCTTGATACCTGTTTGGTGGAATACACCACCTTATCTGGCGCTCATATCATTCAGTCGAAAACTAAGCTTTTGGTTCTTGGCACACAAGCTTCTTCTGAGTATCCACCTATCACTAACGTAGTGCCTCAGTTAAATATTTTGGGCATCACATTTTCCTCTACCATTTCTGAAACAGTCCATGTGAACTATAAGATACTCGTAAACAGCATCCGGCATATTCTCCAGTCTCATCGTTCACGCCAGCTGTGCTTAATGTCTCGGAAAAACTTTCTGAATACTTATGCTATATCCAAATTGTGGTAGTATGTCAGCTGCTTCCTATGCCAAGTGATATTGCTCAACGCATTACGAGTGTTGTTAATTGGTTCCTTTGGCATGATCACGTATTTAGAGTTAAGTATCCTTCCACATGCCTCTCACCAAAAGCTGGAGGTCTCAACCTTATCCTCGTCGGTCTAAAAGGTCGGGCTTTTTTCTGCTCCGAGGTTTCCAGAGCCTTACAAACAGCCTTACGGGAATCAGCCATGCCCTTTCTTTCTTACTCTCATGGTACTGTCTCATATACATTTCCATTAATGTCTGCCATATTCCTAATGTTTATTGTTATTATAGTGATGTTATTTATTCCTATGCTTATATAACTGCCGGTCTGACGGCTGCGTTGCCTAGTTCAGTGAAAGGCTTGTATCAGTATTTACTTCGTCAACTTTCTCTCTCTCCTCATCGCCTCTACGAAAAGCACCCCGCACGACAATGGACGAGAGTATGGAGTAATATCTTTGCCTCTCACCTTTCTGCACCGACAATCTCGAGCTGGTACGCTGTAGTGAACGACCTTGTGGGCACTCGTGCTAAACGACATCGCTTACATTTCAGTGACAGTGCCCTTTGTACCAAGTGTGGTCGTGTCGATGATTTGGAACATCGATTAACAATTTGTTGTAATGCAGTTCATATTTGGGCAAAGTTTCAACAGATGATCAGTACTATTTGCCGTGGAGTGCCAGCTTCTGTTACCAGTGCTCTCAACTTATTTCCTGATTTCCGTCTCTTTCCCAGCGCTCAACACAACTCAGTGCTGTGGTTAATATGGAGTACTGTTCATTATGTCCCTAGTCCTGAGTTACGCCGAATCCAGGATTACTTGTATACCAGATATAGACATTTTCCACCGACCAGAAGAAAAAGACAATTTGCACATTTCCTCGATGTAGCTCTAGTTCAAGTTTATAACTAACGCCCTCACCTTAGACGTTCTACCACTATGTAATCGTGCATTTTGATCTGTCACTCTACCAATAGAAAAAATGAACTGTTCTCTGATACCCATTTAACATCTGATTGTACTTTATGATTTATTTGTAACGCTACTGTAATAAAGAAAATGAACAAAGTGGCGAGCACGAGCGACTTTGGTGCATGGTGTCCCGGGTTCGATTCCCGGGGGGAGAGCATTTATGATTTTTAACTGTCCTCGATGTTTCTGTGTTCGTGTTCCTGTCGTTATAAGTTATTAGAAAAAGCAAGTTAAACGAGTGAAGCAAGGAAAATTAGCAATAAGTAAGTTACCGAAACACGTTCGGTGAGGCAGTTAAAAAAATAAAGTGGACAAAGCACTAGTTTTTCGCGCAATGCATGTGAGTTCGAATCTATCTCGGCTTGATTTTATATCAATTTGAGACAAAGTATTGTTTCTTTCTTTTTTTACGGGTAGTCACTCTTTTCTTATTTTTCGCCGTCCTTCACAGTTCAAGTAACTGGCTATTCTTATTCTTTCTACGAATGATAAATCTTCTCTTTGGTTTCATGTCAAACATGCACACATAATGAAAACACGATGTTGATAATAATAATAATAATAATAATAATAATAATAATAAATAATCCTAGCTAACTCGTGTGTGTATTTCGACATTATAATTTTATATTATTATGTGCAAATATATAAGGCTGGCTGGCTCCCCCTCTCTAATTTTTTTCGATGCGCCTTATGGGTCCACGGTGTCCAACGTTGGTCCCATCCCACTATAACCTCCTGTTCTCTTGATATAAGTTATCGACATTTTGCCTAAAGAGGGCTCTACCGTGGCCGCATGACTCCTCACGACAATGGCTCTTCATTCATTTTACATTGAAATCGATGATGTTTCTGAGTACTATGAGTGCATACTGTCCAATGTTACTCCAATCACTCTACATTTCCCGTTCTCTCGATATAAATTGCTATTATTTTGTTTGTAAGGGAGATATGGCGTTACAAGCATTACGTTTGAAGAAGGATTGAGGAAGATATTGCCTTGCCACAAACAACACCTATTATTATTATTATTATTATTATTATTATTATTATTATTATTACTATTATTATTATTATTATTGTGGTTTTACTTACCACTAATATTGCCTACCTTTATTTGCAATGTGTTACTAAAATCAAATGAAATAACACTTCTCCCCATTTACGCTCCCGGACTCGAAATACATGATTTACAGTTCTCTGTTTAGGGGGAACCACATTTGTTATATTATTCTTTCAAATAACACGTTTCATTAGTTACTTCACTTTCAATGTGTGATTTTATACCATCACTAATAATCATCTTGTTCCGATAGGAAAATAACCCCCACCTGCAATAAAAATTCCTGACGTGAACGTTCTTTAGGCGATTAATCGGGTCCAATATTTCAATAAAAGAGAATGACTCCCTGCACAGAAATATTTCAGTAAAAGAGGAAAAGTTATTCAAACTTTCTGAATACGTATTTATGGGCGAAATTTGGTTCCTTTGGAACTTTTTTAAGAGTTTGTTGAAGGGCCCTCAGTTTGAACATTTTCATCTGATTATTCTGGTTAACGAGCTCATCAAGATATTTCAAGAATTAATGTTTGTGCGAAGTTTCGTCTCAATCCGCTGAAAATGAGTGTGGCTACGCCATTCTCAAATAGATAAATATATATATACAGATAGATAAATAGATACACAGAGGAAGGGAGAAATAGCGTTTTGCTCCCTTCTCCCGTTAGAGGTAAACCGGGCCTCTTTGCAAAACGTATTGACCAGCCTAACCTAAAAACAAGCCTGTAATTTGTTAACGTTGAAACATGGTCGAGAGGTGTAAGGAATGTAGAGATTGTAATTTTAATAACCAAGAGAATGGGTTCGAACCCCTCCACTTCCATGTTTTTTTTTACTTTTCGCAGCAACGTCGGAACGTTCAATTTTTATTTTTTACTAATTGCAAATGGCGTTTACGTTCAAAATAAGAGGAATTTTGTGCCATTTGTTCCGATATTCTGTGACGATGTGCAGTCTCTTTCTGTTTACTCAGCTCGTTTTATTCCACCATAATGCTGATATCTGCTCACGCTAATTCTGTAGCGGATGTCAGAAAGACAATATAATCAAAGTACACCATAATTTTCATGGAAAAAGTGGTTTAATCGAGGGGAATGATAACCAATTTCAACATATTAGTGCGGTGTCACGTTGCCAAAATCATGATTATGTATCCTGTAGGATGACTATGAGTAATCTTCGACAAGTAAACTTCCTACAAAATTGCGCAGCAATAGCAACATCAGTCACCTTCAGAAAATTTTACGTATTTCCTTTCTCTCTTACTAGCCTGCAGCAAGGCAAGATAGAAAAATGTCTTTTAAAATGTATATTAATTCAAAATGATCTTTTTCAATTCCTCCAATAAAGAGCAATATAACCATATTTTTGAACTCAGCATCACATTCCCACTGCTTCATAATTTTCGACCTCGAAAATCATCAAGAAGCTGGAACACAGATATCCTTAGGTTCCGAGTGACCCTCGTAAAAAATTGTTTGAAAATGTTTTTGCAAAGTGAATAAAGCGTAGGTCATTTATACTTATGAGTCTGTTGTCAGCATAGTCGCATTTCATCTTTTCTTATCAATAATACCGAGAACGTTTATAACAAAATGGCGTCTGTGTTCCTTCACATAACACAGCTAAATGGAGATACAGGTGATTATGAATGAGTAACTTCAGCTAACAAGAATATTTTATATATCATATAACTAATGTACTATAACAAAGTTAAAGATGAACAACGTTTCAATGTGCTAAAATTTGCAAGAAGTCACTCGAATGAAATACTACACTAAGGTTGAAAAGTCAATGACATACTGAACATGCTACATTAAGATAAGAAGTCAATTTTCTCAATTGTCACAAATGCTAAGATTGCAAGAATGTAACATTAGAACAACCTACATGTTCATTAACAATTAACAGTCCTCAGTTCTAAGGATTCATTACTAAAGGAGTCTTGCATAAAAACCTTAAAGACAAGCATCCACATTTTATTTGGATTGCAATATATGCAAAAGGACAGAGAGTGAATTAGACTACTGGACAATCACAGGAAAACCGTTCGGTTTATCATTCTAACGGTGATTTGTTATGTTCAGCAAACTATCTTAGATTCAATTCAGTTTCTTTAGTGCAGTATATTCACTAATGGCAAATTCTGAACTTTAATAATACGATTACGTACGTTAAATACTACAATCTAGTGAGATGTGTACCATCTCATATTCAACGAAATATGGTCCCATTAGAAATTTAACACTACACAAATAAGAAGTAGTATTGCTATAATTAGCAACAATGTAATATACTCAGGAGCACAATAGTTTGCATTATTTCATTACATTATACACATATTTTAATTTCAATATTGTGCTTATGAAGTGATTGAATGAAATAAAAGAACATCAATCATTGATTAAGAGATTGGTACATTTGTGGCATCTAATTGAATAATATTAGCAAATTGAAGAGCAAAATTCTAAAATGAATGGAAAAGAAGATATGGCAATACATAAATTGTGGTAATTACATAGCAAGAGAGCTTTGTTTCGATGTTTACAAGAATAAACGTTGATTACAATTTTAGTCACCCCAAGTAATTAGTAACGTCAACTATTGATGGGGTTTAAATAGAGATCTCTACAGTTACATAGCTCGTAGAGATTTGATTATATAAGGATTCGAGATATCAACAAGGGTTGAATTACTATGTTTGACTACCATTGATTTGTTAATTTATTATAATGAATTTCCAATATTTAAGTTCATGTAGATTCAAGGGGAAACTATAGTCAAACTGTTGATACTATGATCTTAAATTTTAATTTATCTCTTTACTATAGGTTATGTTATTTTAAGCTTGACAAAACAAAACAAACGAATAATAGTTCAACATTGAGTTCACTCGTAGCCGTTGCCTTAAGTCTACATGTCATGAATTTAAAATTTATTGGAACCCTTTTCCGTTTTAAGTAATCCTCCAAAGTAATGAATAATCCTCTCACCTTTCTATATTATGTACTTTGAGTAGCCAACGGAGCGAAGAAAGAGGATTTCAGATTGTCGGTCTGTAATGAAGGGGGATCGAACCGATGATTACTTGCATTCGAGAAGTAAACCGTATCGTTTATACTGAGTTAAATCAACGTATCCAGGGGGCTATTCCACTATGGCCATGATGATTGAACAGGCACATGCAAAAACATATATTGTTTTTGAAAAAGAAAACATGCAATTTTAATGGTGATTTTCAGGCATAGTCGGTTAATAGCAGAGATAAAATTATTTTAACAAATATTCTGCAAGGAAATCGCGTCTAGAATAGACCACAGTCCTGATATGAACTTCCTGTTTACGCATTGAACTTATATTACAGGAACTTATGTGAATGCAGCGAAGAAAGTTAAAACTGTTATTTTGTTTTATTTTAACCTTGATCTAGTAATTCAGTCACATTCAGTCACTGAACAACAAGGGATCCTTTTCCTTCCTCGCTCCTTTTGAACACACCTGTAAACTTTTAAAACTCACAAAAGAGGAGAAAGGAAAGGCAGGAACTCACCCTTTATATTGGGTATAAAAAGAGAGCATTCATAACGAAACAGGGTCTCATGCCATGTAGACTCAAGGCGTACCTAGGGGCCAACTCCATTTTAAGTCTCTTTTTGTCTTGTCTATTTTGTTACTTTTTCAAAATTGTAATGTAAATACCTTACAAAATCTACTGCCCATAGTCCCCCTTCATTCTACATGTTAAGCCAATAATAATAACTCTCTCACGTCCCTCTTGAATAACTCAAGTCTGTAAATTTTTTATTACAATCTACTTATGAAAGTTGACTTCTAAATTGTTATATTCCTAGTTATTCACCTTCAATTGGAGTGACTATATTGTCAATATTCACTCATCTTTGTAAGCAAGTAAATAAGATTGATTGCCATGAAAGGCAAAACAAAAATGTTATTTATATATTACAAATTGTTAATGTCATTTAAATTACTATTGTAATCTATCTCTTAGCCATCAATCTCTAATGAATTGTTAATTCTTTTTAAACCACTTCATAAGCATGATGTTGATACTAACATCTATGAAAACAATGGAATAGTATTAGAATAACATTAACTAGTTGTGTTCCTGAGTAGACAATATTCGATAGTAATTATAACAATATTAATTCTTCTTTATTGGTGTGTCGTTCAATCCTAATGGGACCCTATTTCGTTTAATTTGAACTGACACACATCTTATTAAGTTATACACATTTAACGTACATAAAACCGTATATCAGTATTTATTTATTTATTTATTTGCTAAGCTTTCAGACGCAACAGTCCTAACAGAACTGAGTTCCAATCTAAGATAGCGTTAGAACTTTATCGTTAGGACGATAGCTCTAACAGTTCTTTGTTACTACTAATTAGTATAAGTTATTAATTGTCATTACTTTTGCTGTATGCCCTCTCCCTGCACAGAACAATTCAAATAAAAATGTGGATGTTTATCGATTCATTGTTTTATGCTCAAATCGGTTGTAATGAATTTAGAAAGACATGAAACCTGTTAACTATACTGAACTTCCAGGGCATTAATATATTGTTCTAATATTAACTTTTGCTAGTTACGCATGATTCAAAATGTTATTGACTTTCAATATATGTAGTAATTCAGTTACGTAATTTCTTGCATGGTTGCATATTCGACCTTTTATTAACCTTTCAACTTCAATGTGGTAATTAATTCAGTAACTTATGCGAATGTAGCAAGCAAGTTAAAACTGTTATTTTGTTTTATTTTAACCTTAATGTAGTAATTCAGTCACATTCAGGCACTGTAGCATGTTCAAATTATTATCAGCTCTTTGTTATTTATGTAGTATTTTGTTCAGAAAATTAATTGCAGTTGTAGCAATTCAGAATGTTTCAACACAATGTCCCAAAAGTTGTTAACCTTTATCTTTAATATCGTACTTCCTTAACTTAATACAACAGCAATAGGCTATATTAATATGCTAATTCAATATACTATGTGTTATACCAACTTCGCTTCTTATTCACTTGCTGTTTCTCATACTGAAGTGTCCTTCTATTTTATAATGTTAATGATGAGACGGAAAATATCATTTTGTATTGCAAATGTTCTTTCTTTTATTGTATAGAAAAGGTGAATTATGACTATGCAGACAACAAACTCATATTATGTGCATGACATACAATTTATTTCTCTAATTTACAATTTACTTCTCTACTTATGCAAAATCTTCATTCAATGCGAGGGCCATTCGGAAAGTAAGGTTACCCTGTTCCGGCTTCAGCGCTTGCTTCTTGATGATTTTTGAGGACGAAAATTATGAAGCAGTGGGAATGTCACTATGGATTCAAATTATGGGTACATTGCTCTTTATTGAAGAAATTGAAAAAGGCTATTTAGGATTAATGTGCATTTACAGGACAGTTTTCTCTTTTAGCTTGTCACAAGCTAGTAACCGAAGCAGGAAATACGCAAAACCTCGAAGGTGACTGTGGTTGTTTTACTGCGCAAAATTCGTAGGATGTTTACTTGTTGAAGGTTATGCTTGGTTACTAACAGGATAACCCATCACGATTTTGTCAACGTGACCCCGCATCTGCGGAATTTTTGGTTAATACTTAAGAATCTATGGACAAGTCATAGATAGCTGTGTATAAGTCTAGAAATCCTGTTATTGACATCTTCCGGCGGTAACAGTCACGCCATCCGCGTGTGTGCTGAATCACGCCATATAAGTTGGGTGCGGTTCCTTGCTAATAGCCAATCAGAATGCAAAGAGCAACAAGTTTCCATATTTGTGAATCTGACGAATAGGATATGATGACTGATGTGAGGCCTGGGTGTGGCCCTTGTAAAATAATGAAAAGGGATCTCAAGGTCTAAATAATTAATTCCAACGACCAACGAAGTAGTGATTAGGAGTATCGTAACTCAGACATTCAGGACGCCAAGATGCAAGGTGTTAGAAAACTTCTATACAAGGTATGTACATGCACAAATGCAATATTAATTTCAAGTAATGATATGTCATACAGCACTACAAAACGTTTCATCAGCCTATAGTAAAACTCTCAAGACTCAGAACTAAAAAAGTCGCATAATCGCAATTCATCTTCCGTCTTTAATAATTTAAATGTTTAAATGTCCAATCAGTTAAACAATATATACTACTGTACTTAATTATCAATGAAGACGCAGACATCAAATCATTTTTGTAGAATAATTCAACTAAATGTCTTGTACATTAAAATTAATGTAATAAACTAAATATCTTAAATTTATGTTATTTCCCCTAGGTTAATCACTTTTCCCATGAAAATCATGGTATAATTTATTTATAATACTTATGTGACACCCGCTAACTTATAGCGCGAACAGTTCTCAATAAAATGGTGAAATAAAATTAGCTAAATAATTAAAAAGAGTCTGCACATCGTCACAATTCTTCTCTTTCGAAATCAAGACAAGAATAAAAGCAATACGCAAAGACAAAAAGTATTATCAGTACTAAACATTACCAATAATAATTGCTACGAAAGACTAAATACGACCTCTTTTACCATCTCACATGAGCTGTATGTATTATTAACAAAAAATTTTAAAAATGTCCTTGCCGGGGATTCGAACTGGCGTCCAATGCATTTGTAAGCCAGCACCTTAACCACTACACCAAAATCATGGCGTGGTAAAGGTTAAATTGTCGGCGTATTTGTTGTATTTCTGCTTTATGTTCCCACTTCGACAACTTTTACTCTTTTTTCGTTTTGCAGCTGTTTCTGGCTTTCTCTTTGGGTGTCGTCCTTTATTTACACTATGCACTATTCGTATTGACAGGTTGTGCCCCTCTGCAGCATCTTATTCAGATTAGACTTTTCTTCTTGACCCTCAGTATTGATTTAATTCTCATACTCTCAACGGATGGAGCTCAGAAATGCCAGACTCGAAAAATAGGTGTACATTTACTTTTCTGACAGATAATACATGATTGCCAGAGTAGAAGTAGTAATAGATTTCTTTCTAATAAATTGTGTGTTTGCTGTTCAAAGTTAAATGGAAGAAATAATACCGGTTGAATTGAAGTATGTATTGGTAACAGGTGTCCGCACTAAAGGGAAGTGATTTCCTCAAGGAATAGTTTTCTAGAACTTGACACTACATAGCAAAGCTGTGATCGGGGGTCTGGGGACGGAGCCCAAGCGAGCTTTAGCGAGTATATATATATTGTCTGACATCTACACATCCCAGCTTTAGCGAGTTACACCTCTAAACTCGGAATAGTAATCATGTTATATATGCGTTTTTAGTATCATTAAGGAAATGATGTTTTGTTATTTGATTGTAATAAGAAATGAAAAGACACCATTCTAATACACCGTTCTACTACAATGCAGAAAGTTGTGTTGTTTAAGATGCTATCAAGGAATTTTTGAAAAAGCCTCCTTAATACTCATATTCTAAATTACCTAGTAAATAGACGTCTTCACTGAAAATGTAAGAGTAAAGGTACAGGAAGACTGTATGTAATTGCCAAGTATAATATAAACATTTCAAGAAATCTTGCTGCCCAATAAGTACATTTGTACCAAAGGACACCATTATAATACAGTGTACTACTTTACTGTGAAAAGACAAGTGTTCAATCAAATGTTATGAACTAATGTTTAAAAAGCCTTAACAAAATTCATATTTGTAAATTACCTACTAATTGTAGTCTTCCTTAAAAATACAAGAATCAATATACAGTGAGACTGCAAGATTTTGTGCAGTATATATGAAACTTTTCAAGAAGTCTTGTTGCAGGTAATATGTACAACTATGCCCAACGTTTCTATTATAATCCACTGTACTACATTATAGTACAAAAGTAGTGTTCACTCAAATGCTCTGAAAAAAATTTAAACAATCTCCAACAATATTCACATTTGTAAATTACCTAGTAAATTGTATGTAGTCTTCATTGTAAATACAAGAATAAATGTGCAGGAAGCCTAAAATATTTTCCCACTCATATATCACAGATTTGAACTACTTTCCCTGCAGCTAATATGTACAATTAACCACAACGACACTATTATAATACATTGTTTTAAATTATACTGCAAGACATTATATAAAAAACATTACAAATACATATTTAAACGTCTGCAAAAATTCACATTTGTAAACAGTGAGTGTTTTCAGAAAATGCAAGGTTTAATAGGTAGGATATGCAACAGAGAGCCCGCTGTTTATGTTTCAGAAAATAAATACTATTATTGTCTCTAGCATATATAGATATGCGTAAAGTGTACATAATAAGCCATGTACATGATTGACAGAGTAGAGGTAGTAATATAGTTCTTTCTAATAAATTGTGTGTATGCTGTTCAAAGTTAAATGGAAGAAATAATACCGTTTGAAATGAAGTATGTGTTGGTAACAGGTGTCTGCACTAAAGGGAAGTGAATTCCTCAAGGACTACTTTTCTAGAACTTGACACTTCATGGCAAAGCTGTGACCGGGTGTCTGGGGGGCGAGCTTTAGCGAGTTACACCTCCAAAATCGGAACTGTAATCACGTTATAAATGCGTTTTTTAATATCATTAAGGAAATGATGTCTTGTCATTTGATTGTAATAAGAAATGACAAAGACACCATTCTAATACAATGTTCTACTACAATGCAGAAAGTTGTGATGTTTAAGATGCTATAATTTTTTTGAAAAGCCTCCTTAATATTCATATTCTAAATTACCTAGTGAATAATCGTCTTCATTGAAAATGTATGAGTAAAGATACAGGAAGACTGTATGTAATTGCCAAGTATATATAAACATTTCAAGAAGTCTTGCTGCCCAATAAGTACATTTGTACCAAAGGACACCATTATAATACAGTGTACTACGTTACTGTGCCAAGACTACAGTGCCCGAGAGTTATCCTGGCAGTGATGTAGACTTCGCTCTTGCTCAAATGCCATCCCACTGGTTATAGCAGACGCCTCGTTCAATTCAACGTCCAATCCCAGGAAAGAGAAAATGCGCGAACACAAATACCAACTTAAAAGCAGGCTCCGTTTTCTACAACAGGAAAGCGAAAGGAAATGAACCAAATTGGGAGACTCGTTTTTGATAAATATACTTGTCCTCTTTGTATAACGATAACTGGAGTTCGAGGAGGCAAAAATGCTGTATTTTTTGCTTTTATATTTATATAACTTTCATGAAGAATATGGTTTATTTTATATTTGAATTTTATATTATAAGTATGTGGAAAATAATTTTAAATGATAGCCATTTATGTTTATTCTGTTCTAACAACAGTCAGATTTCAACATGCTACAAACTTTCGTTCTATTGAAGATAGACACAAATATGCAGTGGACGAAATGAGAAGGGAAGTCCAAAGTTTATTTTAAAGAAACCCCCATGTCTTTACCTATCACGGCTCTTGAGTTAGAGGATGATAAGTGAATGTGTTTTCTGGTCGCGGAAACAGAGCGTGGGGGTTAGTGAATGTAGCTTCGAAAAATATAACATTTACCAATAGGACATAAGAATAGCACTCCCAGGAAAAACAAACAAGTTAAAACACAAAAGCGAAATGAAACGAATTGAAAAGTGCGTGTTTTCTTTCTGTAGGGCTGTACAGTCTATGCTGACTGGTGAAAGTTGTCAATCCTTTGTTTTATTCTCGTTCTCGAAATTTTGTGTATAAGAATGGGTGATAGTACCTTAAAGAATGGCAAGCCGTTGCATTGTGATGCAGGAGACATTGTTTTTAATGTTTACAACTTTTCTTGCAGCAAACAGTTATAAATCTGACAGTGTTCATGAAACCTCTCTAGGAACATTTGTCAGTGAGAGATCCGTGTGGCAAATTTTGAAAGAGAAGGGATAAAGTCTGGACAACCCGTCGTAACACTCTCTAAAGCAAGTCCAAATATACAAAAAAAAACAAACAAATTTAGATTCTTTCGATGAAGTAGTAGTTCGTAGAATAATTCACAATCTCTATGCTAAAGGCATTGTCGCCACCTTATTGTGTGAACTTAAAAAAAGCATTGACTTCAAAGGTTCTGAGTGTGCATTATAACATATACTGCACAAGTTTGGATTTAGTTTTAAAAAAATCTGTTGGAAATAAAAAACTGCTTTTTGAAAGGAAATATGTTGTCTTTTGACGACATAAATATAGGGTCCAATCTTATTTTTTCTTTCTTTGTCGTAACAATGCACATATATATGCTAGTATTATTCAAATAAATTATCTAAATTATCTCTAGTTCGCTACCAGCATTATTTTAAACTGTAGTTACGAACGTTACATGCAAAGCGTTCAGTGTGCCATCTAAGCACTGTTTGTAAATAGCGTAAGTTGGTAGCCTTGCAACTCAGAGCGTTGACGTCAGAGCCAACATAGTTCTCGTCGACTGTAGTGTTCAATCAAATGTTATGAACTAATGTTTAAAAAGCCTTAACAAAATTCATATTTGTAAATTACCTACTAATTGTAGTCTTCGTTGAAAATAGAAGACGAGAGATGCAGTTAGACTGCAAGAAATTGCCCAGTAAATTTGAAATATTTCAAAAATTCTTGCTGCAGGTAATATGTACTACTATGCCGAAGGATTCCATTATAAGGGACTTTTCTACATTACAGTGCAAAAGTTGTGTTCTCTCAAATGTTACGAACAAATGTTTAAAAAGCCTCCAACAATATTCATATTTGTAAATCACCTACAAATTTTAGTCTTCATTGAAAATACAAGAATCAATATACAGTGAGACTGCAAGATTTTGTGCAGTATATATGAAACTTTTCAAGAAGTCTTGTTGCAGGTAATATGTACAACTAAGCCCAACGTTTCTATTATAATCCACTGTACTACATTATAGTACAAAAGTAGTGTTCAATCAAATGCTATGAAAAAAATTTAAACAATCTCCAACAACATTCACATTTGTAAATTACCTAGTAAATTGTAGTCTTCATTGTAAATACAAGAATAAATGTGCAGGAAGCCTGAAATATTTTCCCATTCATATATCACAGATTTGAACTACTTTCCCTGCAGGTAATATGTACAATTAACCACAACGACACTATTATAATACATTGTTTTAAAATATACTGCAAAGCATCATATAAAAAACATTACAAATACATATTTAAACGGCTGCAAAAAATCACATTTGTAAACAGTGAGTGTTTTCAGAAAATGCAAGGTTTAATAGCTAGGATATTGCAACAAAGTGTCCGCTGTTTATGTTTCAGAAAATAAATTCTGTTATTGTCTCTAACATATATATATATATATATATTTAGAACTCTATCAATTTGACGTCCGTACATTGCGTTTCTGCATAACATTTGACGTCCGCGATCTTTTGACGTCCGTATACCGGACGTCAAATTGTAAGCCATTGGAAATCGACTTTGTGTTTTTATTTTTCTATGTTTGATGCATGAGTCTGTTAGATTCATTCATATATAGGGTAACTGGAGCTAAAGATTTATTATTAGTATTAATTTAAAACTTTTAGAACGAAGTGAAGAAATGGAAGAGGACGTTAAAATGATAGAAAGTTGTAAAATAATATACTTTTGGTAGTTCCAACTTTTCCCGCTAGGCGTACCATAGTCGGTTTTGTATATACATTTAGGAGTATATTCTATACATCTTGCCGATCATTTGACGTCCTCAAGCTGGCAACGTCGCAGTTGATCTTAAATGAGTATATTCAAAGTTCTTCTGTACATACTGACAATTTGGCGTCCTTAAATTGGAAGCGCGGAAATTTCTGCTGTTATTACTTTATGTAAAATGCATTTTCTGTCCATTGATTTCTGTTTGAAGAAATATTTCTCTGAAACGATAGAAGTGGGAAACATAAAATTCTGTAGCCAAATACCCTTTAACTCAGAACACAACGTGAGTGCTTCTTCATCAAAAAAACACTCAACGCTGGACCAAAAGCTTAATGTTTTAAAGCAGCTAAACGAAACACAGCTACCCTCGAAAGGGAAAGAATTTGCAGCAGAATTTTTCGGACAGATACTCTTTAGTTCTAACAATACATTTGCATTAAGGTTTCGTAATCAGCTGTTCTCAACAGAAATCCCCTCACCACTCATACCGATGAGAAATGAAATTGGGGTAATCTTAAAGAGATTATCACTATGCATCTCAGACGATCAATTATCCATTGATCAAAAGCTAATATCGGTCGTTTTATAATATTACATGACTCATGTATAGAATAATGTTAGTTATGACTAAATTCCGAAAATTCTTAAGTGATTCAAGAAAGTAACTACCTAACTAAAATTAGCAACGTCGATTTATAAATAATCATTTAAAATTTCTAAATAAGCAGAAAACTCGTATGTAGACCACTGTTATTATTATTATTATTATTATTATTATTATTATTATTATTATTATTATTATTATTATTAGGTGCTATCATGTGTATCACTGGCAAAAACAGCATCCCATAAGTCCTCTACCAACAGTGACACAATCTAGGCTGCTTTCTGTTGTTTTCCTTCACTTTCTTTTTCTAAAACGGCAAATAACTTCGGGGACCAAATATTTCCTAAAAAGATTTTCAAAACAATGTATGTGGTCTTTTACTAGAATGAGACTAGGAATTACATTTCTGAATCCAAGATGACTCCGAGTCCAAGACGACCCCTATTCTTTAACAAAGGTTTACAAGAAATCAATTACGTCATTTTAAGTTTTGCCAGGTAGAGCAAGATTGTAAAATGACATGAGTCTCACATGCTTCATTAGGATATTAGTATACCTGGTATACAATGTATACTAAAGCATGTGTTATTCAAATTCAATGGGAAGTAATTGTCCCATACCCTCTCCAAATGACATTCTTGCAGAAAAGATACATTCACAGTATATACTGCTTATGTTTTCTGAACTTTAAAACTATACTAATAATCATATCAGATACAGGCTTCCCTTACTCTTCCTTACTGGAATGGTCCACGCGATATCCTAACGTTCAATGTGGTAGGCGAGGAGGTGGGTAAAGTTGTAGCTTAATTGAAGGTCGTGGTCCTGTTGAGAGAAATTTTGTTGTTTCAACGAAACCAAGACGACCATACATTTCTGAGCACGAAATTTCGGCAAAAAGCTCGTCTTGAATGCACAAGTATACAGTAATTGTTCAAACTACCATTTTCAATAGTTTCAAAGTTGATGATTCTGATTCAGAATCATATTTTGATAATATCTTGCACACTGTATTAAAACCAAAAGAACACGTTTTATTAAATAGTGGAAAACAGTTCTCAATTATAAATAAAATGAATCTGACGTGTACGTACCGTAAAATGAAAATTCCAATGTTACTAAAGATTGATTTAGAATAAGTATTCGTACTTTGCTAGATTTCGGAAAATTTCAGAATATACGATTGATAAGCAGAAAATCACTTGCTTAGTTTACTTATACAGTTGCAGGTTATCACAAGCATACGTCAAGAATTAACAACTTATTTACCGAGATACTGTCAGATGTAATTCCCGCTGATCCAATGGCCAATGCGCACGCTTTCCGTACACTAGATCTCGAGTCTCATTCCCGGTAAGAAGACATTTGTGCAGTACGGTAGTTTGGTTTCCGCTTTAAACTGTAGGTCTGTATCTCCATATGAATACATCAGTATATAGCAATATTTTAGAACATCCATTATTAATTGGTTGATTATAGCCTCTTTGTCAGCAGGAAGGTCTTCACTGAATTGAGCTTCCCTATTTAATAACGTTAAAACTTTTCGGCCATTTTTAAAGTTAGGAATGAACAAAGAGTTACAAAAAATCTCATAGAGTTCAGTCCATAACCAAGGTCTGAACACATGGATTTAGAATTTTACAAGCATTAATTAAGTTCTCTATTTGTCCCATTTTCTAATGTGAAGATTACCAATAGCGCATTTATTACGCTTCGTTCTCTCTCTCTCTCTCTTAGTAGGCTGCGCTGAGTAACCTGTGCGAGCTTTGAGCTCCGTCCACACTTGTGGGATGGTCATTTTCAACAATGCCATATGACATTTTTGTGAAGTGGCTTTCGAACCCAAGGATGCGTTAGTTTCCCTGCTGAAAGCAGCAAGAAAGCGAGAACAACTTCAGTTTTCTTTTATATCAGTTTATCCCGTCATGTATGTACATTTGTTAGAAATTAGACACAAATTGTCTTTTCCTAATAAAGATATTTTTTCTGTGGGTGAAAGCGAAAGCACTTTATTATTCTAACTTCCTTCTTTCCCCAAATATTATTACATACAAATTTCTAATTCCAGAGAACAGTTCCCTCCCTCGTAACTATTATTGGTAAACGTATATATCTTTGGCACGGTAGACATGTTTTCGTTTCCGTTCGGGCCCACTCGTGTGTCGAATCACACGTTAAACAATAAGTCCAAACCTCGAAAGGGTGGGTTTATTGCCTTCTTGGTGAAAGGGATGCAAAGACCTAATCCAACAGCAACAGTAATCCAAGAAATAGCCTGAGAAGACATTATAACTTAGTCATTCTGTATACTATATGATTAATAAACTTCTAAAACAATAAAAGCAATATGATTTCTGTGAATACGACTTATCGTTTCGGGAAAGTTATTTATATATTTCTCAATTTAGAACAAACTAGAATTGATTACCCTCTTAGCTGGGTTAAAATAAAAATTCTCCTTATCTTATGTATTTGATACCAGTGAAATATGCTGCTTATGTTTTTAGTGTCATGAATTTAAACAGTATCTAAAGTATCACTGTTCATCTGCGCGATCTAGAAAGCTATAGATTCAACATTAATATCGGACATTTTTATCATTTATATGCATCTCCTCCTCACCAACCCCAATTTTCATGGCTGTTTGGATGTAAACAGGATCGGGAATTTCACTGTTCAACTCAGCGAACCAGCAACTACGGATTTGACACTAATAATGGTCATTTTTATATATCCCCTCCTCCCTCTTCGTTCAGTTACAGGGCTGAATTTGGATTATGATGATGATTTTGAGTTTAACGTCCTTTTCCAGCAGCGAGGCTATATCAGATGGGACCTACTGATTAACGGGAAATACGAAACACATGAGCTCCCGCCAGGAATCGAACCTGGGTCTTCCACGCCAAAGGCGCGCACGCTAACCGCTTAGCCACGGAGGAGCTCAGGGCTTGATTTGGATTGAACAAGGTATCATTGTTCTTCACAGCCACCAAGAAGACTATAGTTTCGACATTAATATGAATCATCTTCAATCTTTTCAATATCTCGCGTTGTCCCCTTCCCCTAAGTTGCATCGTCAAAGTGATATGATAAAATTCATCCCTGGTCCGAACCTCATCTATGTTAAAAACTAGATGCAGATCGGGGTGGTGGTTCAAGATTTATTAAAGCATAAAAACAGTCACTTTCATTTTCACTTTTATTATGTCTCCTCTCTGCCTTCCCTACGATCCACAATCAAAGTGAAATTATGAGAACAATCCCAGGTCCGCTGCTCATCTATGTTGAAAGTTTGATCGAGATCGGTAGAATGGTCAAAGAGTAATTAATGTTTATTTATTTTTATATACCTCCCTCTTTCCTTCCCTTCTCTATTGTAACAAATGAAATAATAATAAGCTTCCCGGAACCTCATTTATATTGGAAAAATAATTCAAATTGTTTGGATTGTTCGAAAGTTATTAAGTTTTATTTATATCTCCTTCTCCCCTTCCCTAAGTTTTACCGTCAAAGTAAACAAATAAAAACACTCCCAGACCAGAATCTAACCTACGTTCAAAATTAGATCGAAATCGGTTTGGTAGTTCAAGATGTTAAGTGCAACAAATATCGTGTCTTTCAATTTCATAATATAGACTAGCTTTTGGCTAGATGGAGGCTTCATCCCCAGACCCTGGTATTTGCTGGGCCTACGGTCTTGCATCTTTTATGTATCAGCTTTTTCCATGAAAAATGAATTTCGTGCATTTGTCCTTAATATTTCCGAAATTTGGCCTGTAGTCAGATTTACCTCCAAACCCCCACGTTTGCTCGACCTACGGCCCAGCACTTCTTAAACCCACAATTCTACCGAATTTCAAGTTTCTTTGCCTATTTCAACTACCTAAAAGATAGGATTTTGTATCCCAGAAAAACGTTCTTAAAAGTAAGATGGGAACTTCTACATCCACTCTTTAGACAACTTGGAAACTGAAAATATTCACTTTAGGCAATTTTCCTGTAGGTGAGTCCCGGAAGGCTACAATTATGCTCAATTTCATCATAAAATCCTGACGGAAGTGCCTCAATATGTTCGGGTGAAATATGTCCCATGCAAACATAACACAGAAACCATTTTTCAGTTTCTCGTAAGACCACTCTAAATTTGGAAAATTTCATATTTGGTGATATAGTTCGGTAACGCTGAAAAAACATACATACATACTGAATTTCAAGTTTTTATTCCAATTCCAAGTACCTAAAGTAAAGATTATAGCTCAAAAACATTCCACTTAAATAACATGGAGAATTTCTTCATCCCCCTTTTAGGCCACGTAAGAATGAAAAATATTTACTTTTGGCAATTTTTCTGTAAATTAGTCTCGATAAGCTACAATCATGTCAAATTTAATCATTGTAGCCCTCAGGACGTGCCAATAATTCTGAGGTGTAAAATATGTCCCATGTAAATAACATAGGGAAGATTTTTAATTACCCATAAATTCCCATTAAAGTTAGAATTTTTTATTTAGTTATTTTGATAAATAATCCTATAGAAAACATAAGCACATCGAATTTCAAGTTTTTATTGCAATTCCAAGTAACTAAAATATGAGATTATAAGTCCAAATAAAAAGGCTATTGAAAAAACATGGAGAATTTCTTCTTTCGTTTAGATCCCTAAAAATTAAAAATATCAACTTTTGGCAATTTTCCTGTGGTTTAGTTTCAAAAAGCTACAATCATGTCAAATTTCAACTTTCCCTATTAACCGGGAAGTACCCGTTATTTTATGTCAGTGAGTCAGTTCTAATTTTACATATTTATTATACGGTTTGGATTATTAATATTTTACCACTTTAGTAACGAATGTTGTTGAAAATAGAACAAAAAATTACCAGTCAAGTTTAGTTCAAGATCAAGGATTTATTTCTTTAAGCTGTTTAGGTAAGACTTCTCCTTATACAAAGTGTAAATTTTCATTATGCCTTCAACATTAGTCTCGATTCCAACAACTGAGAAAATAGCTACGGTTCCTTCAAACTCAAAGAGACAAGAGGATTTTCAGAACACTGAAACTCTTTATGCCGTGGAACAAATCGCACATTCCCTTCAGTTCACCGCACTCTGGCTGTTGTTTCTTCCAATTTCTAAACTCGATCTTCACTTACAGGAAAGATGTAAACAGCAATTACATTTTCATCAATTTTATTTGATGTTAGATGAATTCTTAATAACTAACTAACTAACTCTATGGCCTATGGAACCCGGAGGTTCAGTGCCGCGTTCACAAAAGCTCTCCACTGACTTCTATCCTTAGCTAATTGGATCCAGTTTCTACTTTGTATTCCTATCTCTGCGAGATCCATCTTAATATTACCCTCCCATCTGCGCCTAGGTCTTCCTAATGGTCGTTTTCCTATGGGTCTACCAGTCAAGACTTTGACAGCGTTTCTACTTTCTTCCATTCTAGCTACATGACCTGCCCACCTAAGCCTCCTAGACTTGACGACCCTAACAATGTTGGGTAAACCGTATAAACTATGTAGTTCCTCGTTATGAAGCTTCCGCCATTCCCCATTCTCGTTCCTCTTGGGTCCGAATATTCTTCTCAGGATCCTGTTCTCAAATACTTTCAGTCTATGTTCTTCTCTCAGAGTAAGCGACCATGTTTCGCAACCATACAGAACAACAGGCATGATTATCGTTTTATATATTTTAAGCTTCAAATTCCTCGACAGAATTCGCGACGACAAGAGATTTTGAACCGAATAGTAACACGAATTCCCTGCTTTTAGTCGACATTTAATTTCTTCGTGAATATGATTTTCGTCTGTTAATATTGATCCTAAATATTTGAAAGTATCCACTTTATCAAAAGTATTATTTAATATTTCAACGCCTCCACAATTTGCCGTATTACGGTCCCGACGCACTTCCATGTATTTAGTTTTCTCTGCATTTACTTCTAAACCCATGTCCCTGCAAGCGTTTAATAATATCTCTGCATTTATTTCTACTGTTCTCCTATCATCCCCTATTAAATTTACATCATCAGCATATGCCATAACCTGGTGAATGCCGTTCAACTCTAGGCCCTGGTTGCTATCTTTGATTTTCCTTATGGCGTATTCCAGCACAAAGTTAAATAATAATGGCGACAACGCATCTCCTTGTTTCAGGCCATTTTCGACGTGGAAGCTCGTGGACAAAAATTTTCCTACCCGGACTTTACTTTGGGATTCACTTAAACATATCTTAATTAATCTAATTAGCTTTCTCGGTATTCCAAGCTCTGTAAGAACGTTGTATAATGTTTCTCTCCTAACCGAGTCGTAAGCCTTTCTAAAATCAATAAATAGTTGATGTACCGGGGTATTGTATTCCCACTTCTTTTCGAGTATTTGGCGAATGGTAAATATTTGGTCGATAGTTGATCGATTTCGTCTAAATCCGCACTGATAATCTCCAATAATTTCATCTGCGTATGGGGTCAATCTTGCTAACAGAATATTTGAAAGGATTTTATAGGATGTTGACAGAAGAGAAATGCCTCGATAATTATTACAGTCAGTTTTGTCGCCTTTCTTGTGAATTGGAACAATGATTGACTCTTTCCACTCTTGTGGCAATTCTTCCTTGTTCCAGATAAGGAGAATGAGTTTGTGTATCTTGTTCCACAATTTTTCGCCTCCAGATGAATTCTTAATATATAGTCGAAATACTTTGTCTTCCATTCAAGAGTGGGGTCACCGTGGCTCAGTGGTAGAGTGCTTAACTCTGGTGCATTGGTTTCTTGGTTCGACACCTGGCCAAGTGAGTTGGGGTGAACAACATCGTGTCCACAGATTTTCTTTGGGTACTCCCGTTTCCTCCAACTTTGTCATTCCACTTATCCTCCCATCATCATTCACTTCCCTTAATCATCGTTTCCCTTAAACTAAAGGGCATAATCGTGGGGCGTGAATAAAGGTGGGGCGTGAATGTATCAGTTCATTTTAATTTTCCATTCAAGAAATCTCGCAGAGTTAGACAACTTAAGAAATACATGAAAGCTAGAAAAGAGTTACAAACTAGTCGGTATTTTAAATATATATATAAAAAACGAAATGATATATGCAGTCTAAAAATTATAAACTATGGGTGGCGGACTCGCAGTGTTAAGGATACGTACGGGAAAAAACGAGTTAGAGGAAATGTCCTGTCTTCGTATAAGACAAAAATTGTTCTAGGTAAATTACGTAATACATATATTTTTTGAAAATTTGCAACATTTTGATCAGTCACGTTACATGAATTTATGTGAGAAGGGTCCAAAGCTTTTGGAGGAATCAAATTCATTATGAGGAAAAATTTCTTAAATTTGTAAACTCACCCGTAAAGAAAACAAAATTTATAGAAAAATTAGAATTTTGGAATGATATGAATATCAGGACTCCATTCACTGCTTACGTCCCAGATTTTGATCACTATTTAACGTCCCCACAACTTGTTAGGAAAGAACTGACCTACAAACACTATAACGACGACGAATTTGACGAACGATTCAACATTTTTCTGCCGTTTTGACTGTTCGAATTTGAGATCATCATCTTTTTCTTTCTTTTATTTTATTGTAAAATTTTGTTTCTTGATTACTTTTCTTTTTAGACTATATTTGTACTGGTTTGAATTGGAACTGTTTTTGAATCTTCCTTTACTCACTCATGGAGTCTACTCAAGAGTTTTTTTAAGATTCGTAAATAGTGGTGATAATTCGGTTAACTTTTAGTATGTTTTAATTTATTTTATTTTCTTATGAAATATGTGTGTTTACAGAATTTAGACATTTGGTCTTTCAATATATAGCACAATATAACAGAAATTTAGCTTCTGTGGTGTTCGGTTTAACAAAATTCCGTTATAAATATACATTTTCCGTCCGTCCGGGAAATAAAAGTCTCAAGAACGAATTGATCAATCATCACCAAATTTAGTCAAACTTTAGAAGGTAAAAGATAGGAAAGGAGTTCGTTTTTCGACCCGATAATCAAGTCTGTAGCGGTACAAATTATTCATCTCCGTTTTTGATTGATCATTATAGGGTGAAAAGGGGTAACAGATAGAGAGAAGCAGTTTCCTGCAATCGATTAAAAGTCTCAGAAATTCATACCATGTCTAGTGTAATATCACTATTAAAACCTAAAGTAAAAAAATACTTTCGGTTTAATCTTTGATAGTTATATAGTGAAAATAGTAACACATACCGGGAAGACGTTTTCTGTAATTCATTAAGCGGTGCAGGTATATATTCCACCTCCGCTGTATTTTCTCTATTAAAGGAAGTTAGAGAAAATCACCCACCTTTAATTTTAACGGTGATAGCTATAGAGTAGAAAACGGTCATAGATAGAGGAAACCAGTTTTCTGTAATCAAATAAGCATTCAAAAGTATATTTCACTTCCATTTTTAAGTAACCACAAAAATCAAAACTAGTAGAATCGCACAACGATTTTCGGTTTTAATATTCATCTCCATAGAGAAACGTTCTAAGAATAGGTTCTGTCTTCTCTCTGAAACTACTATTGAAACCGTAAGTTGTAAATGTCAACCTCTTTAGGTATAAAGTTAATCGTTATAGAGTTTAAACGGTAACGGATAGAAATAAGTGTTTTTCTGCAATCGATTAAGCGTTCCAAGAATATATTCTATCTACACTCTACTAAAACTGGAAGTGATACAAATCTACTACCTCTTTCAGTCTCTAATTGGGGAAAATGTTGGTCAGTCCATTCTGTAGTTATTCTCACGCTCCAGTCTCGTCAAGGTTGGTGGTTCTGAGTTTACTTGTCCTGACGTCCATGAACAACACGTCTGGCCCATTACACTACGGAAAGCATGCACATCTCCTGTCAGAATGTTACGATATCATTCAATGGTATCGGATACTTCTTCAAAGTTGCAGCGATATTCATCTATTTTTCATGATACCCAAACATAGCATAACATAAGATTGACCATACCTTATGAATGCTATAAAGGTATTTTGTGAATGCTATGGTATTCCTTGTTCTTGCAACTCCAAATGATAACCGTAGCTGTAATCACTGGATACACAGAAATGTAACTCACTTAAGAACATGACATTGGGCCAGTTCCCATCGTCCCAGTTATTGGTTCGGTAGACATTGTGAGAAAAGGACGAACACTATTGGACATCTTTGCAGTTGGATCTGTTACCGGTGTTGTAGCAAGATCATAAGATGATACATGTGTTTTTTCGTAGTACAGCGTGTCCCAGTGGCGCATTTTGTGGGCTACCGGTGGTAGCCCTTGAATATTACGAAATAAAGGTATTATAATAAAAAGGAATATATATTGATAATTTTATATTTTGGTATCTTCTTTCAATAATGCAACTTTCTGAGAACAATATGAATTTAAAAACATCCGGTAGTTTCTTAGCACGGAGTGTGTTTCGCTACTTAAATGATCTTCGACTCGGCAACACAGCAGGAACCCACCTTTTCTTTCAGCAATAATCGTGTAGTTATGAGCAAATTCTTTGCTCCACCTCCAACCGCGCCTTACGAACGGGCTGCCATGTAGCACAAGCTGCCTACAGAGAAATCGGTTTCTTGGGCGTGCGTGAAGGGTAAAGGGAAGTTATACGAGTAACGACAACGCATTTTGGGAATTTCAGTCGCTTGAAATTGTCTCGGGCATCGTCAATTTCATTATGTAGCGGTTTGCGTTAACGCAAAACAAATTTTGTTTTACAGTATTTTGCAATAGTGGGCATACCTGTTATAATTACCTTTGCTTATTTGCGCTACGTTGAGAGGCTTTTACAAACTGAGGCTCCTTCTTCGTTGGCTAATCAGCTATTTCAGCGTTCTTTTGCAAACTTTCATTTACTCTAAGGGGTAGAGTTACCACTTATCCAAAGCAAAATATACGGGCATTTCACGCAGCACATGAAGCTAGAAATGTACGATCCTTTTTCTGTAAAAACTAGTAAATAAAGAAGTCTTTCTAATAAGCAAATCGTATTTATCTACTTGATAACATATAAGTATGCTCTAAGGCTTACTGTTGTTTTTAAGACTGTATAATAACGTGGAAATATTATTATTATTATTATTATTATTATTATTATTATTATTATTAATAATAATAATAATAATAATAATAATAATAATAATAATAATAATAATGTACGAGTGTTACAAAGTAGTGGTAGCCCAAGCCATCAAACCGATAGACGCCGACCTGGTTTTTATGGACGACAATCACAGAGCTGCTCAAATTGGAAACATCCAAACTGTGGGAGAACCTACCAAATAGACTGGTCACCATATTACCTAACCTGAAATACATTGAGAATGTTCGGGATGCTCTTGGACAATGGGTTGCACAGCGGAATTCTCCATCTTTGACACTCGAGGACCTGAAAACTACCTTCAGCGGAGAATGGAACAACTTACTCCTGAAATTCACGAACTCTATAGTGGATATCATAGCAGCTATATGGAACATCCCTTACTGCTCTGCTCAGAACCAGTCGGTATTAATGACAACTAACATTTCATGTTATTAGTCCATTTTAAAAGGTTATGTCTTTCCACAATGACGAATTCTTACCATATTTGATCGATCAATAAGACTAACATAATATCGGCACTGATATTTAGGCCACTTACTGTGCTGTGACTGTGTTATGGAAATAGTTAAAAATGAATTTGATGCCCAAAAATTACCAACCAGTGTGTATCCCTAATCATACTTTGAAAAACAGCCATAATAATAAGGAAGTTACATTTGTATGTATCTTTTTAGTAAAAGTATAAGTGCATATGTCCTTTTGTGTAGAAGAATGCATGATATTACAGTTCAATTTCTCCTAGATATTGGGCGATCTGTGACCAGCACTTCAGCTCCCCTTACCAGTTCCCAATTGTCTCACAATGCTTGATCAATAACGAAAAATCTAGCACATGAAATAGAATCCGACAGTACGTACAGCCAATAGCAACACATTTGTGCAACAAGATGATTTTATTTTAAATTTCCCATATATATAAAGAATACTTTTTAACAATTAAAAATTGCCAAAGTGAAAATTGAATTCTATTATTAGAATATAATATCTGCACCGGTATACTGGGAAGTAAAACATCATTTAAACTGGTCAGCACTATCTCTTGAATGACCAAGATGGCATCGGTAGTGGCGTTTAAACAAAATCGTAAAGGAAATAAGATAAACCTTTAAAGAAATCAAGCATTTAGGGATGGGAACTAGCGAGTTTTCTCTGAAATTGGACTTGACTCGAAAGAGACATCTTTGAGCTCGACTCGAGAACTCGACTCGAAACTCGACACGAATTTATGTCGAGTTTCGAGTCAAGTCGAGCCAAAACGAGCAAAATCGAGCTGAATCCTGTTTGTAGTTTTAAGTACTCTCTTGAAGCATCCTACATAGACAATATAATTACCAATGATACTACTACCACTACTACTACTACAGATTATTATTATTATTATTATTATTATTATTATTATTATTATTATTATTATTATTATTATTATTATTATTATTATTATTATTATTATTATTACAACACGGTGTTTAACCATGAAAGATAGGCGGTTTGTTTCTGAATACTAAAAGTTAGTTGACTGCCGACCTCGGTTGTGGAAAAGTCTAAATCTTCAAGAGGCAAGGACATCGTTCACGAGGTTCTGGTTTTGAGTTTCGGAGGAGGAAGTATTTGGGCTCAAGTCAAAAATTGCTAAAAGTTATAGAGAGCTGTCCAAACATGTTCAAAACTGCTCGGCCCGGGTTCATGGTTCTTAACGTCTCGGCACTCAGCTCATTCACTATCGATCGGAACCGAAAAGTGAGCCGAACCAACAGTTCACGTAGCCGAGTCGGCTCGAGCCGATTGCTCACTCGAGCCAGCGGCTCAGTTGAGCAGAGTCGAACCGAGCCGATGGACTCGTTTAAACGAAGCTGGCTCGAGCCGATGGCTCATCTGAGTCGAGTTTGTGGCTCATCCCAACTGAGCCAGCTAGAGACTGTGGCTCATTTGAACCGAGTCGATGGCTCGTCTCAAGCGTGCCGGCTTAAGCATCGCCTCAATTGAGGCGAGCCGATGGCTTATCTCAACCGAGCCGAATGACATCACTACCCGGATGGGCTTTTGCTTGGGTTCAAAACTTCGATCGTACAAGTCTAAGTCTTGATGGTAAGAAATACAGTATATTCTTATATTGGTGCTCACGACATTTGAGGCTGTCTTGTTATAAAAATATATTGTCCCGTTATTGAAACGAGACGAGACGCGAATAGTGTCCCTGTCGTGAGCAACTCTAGAAATATTCCACATTACTGCTTACATTTATCATTGCTTTCGCTTTCGAGACTAATCAGGCCATGATTTCAAAACGAGTTAAAACAAGCTGAACGAGCAAGCCATTTATCAAACTCGACTCCACTCGAAACTCGACCTCGGAAACAGTAACTCGGCTCGGAACTTGACTCGATAAAATTACCTTTGACTCAACTGTAAACTCAGGTCGAGTTTTAGCTCGACTCGTACCCATCCCAGCAAGCATTACTAGCGAAGGAGAGCTGATGTGGTGACCACGTACTTCCCCTATTCGAATGTCAAAGCATAATGATAGGGCCTGGCCTTATTTACTCCTGTGCCACAGATTTCACATTATTATTATTATTATTATTATTATTATTATTATTATTATTATTATTATTATTATTATTATTATTATTATTATTATTATTATTATTATTATTATTAATAATAATAATAATAATAATAATAATAATAATAATAATAATAATAATAATAATATTTCACACAGGAAATTTATCTAATTTATCTGTTACGTGTGCTTTATCTGTTACGTGTCACTCAGAATTTCAATATTGTCAAAATGTAATTTATAATTGTATAACCCATCACCAAATAAGACCTTGAAGTAGTTGAGATGCAAAGGGCCCTTTCTAGGTTTGAAACCGAGCACAAACCTTTTCTAAGGTGGTAGTGAGTTAGGTGGGAACTGAATGAATACACTAAACAGTGAGGTAGCAGCAGAAACAGCATATGCACCAACTTCTTGCCAGTGTCACAATTATCCTTCATTCATTTGTTCTTTTTGAAGAAGACGAGAACAATGTCTATTGTACAGCTGTGATGTAGACAGGGCTTAAAACCTGTTTTAAGTGACTCGCACCAATTCCTCGCACACCGCTGAAAAGGATATAAATAGAGACTGCGGTGTTGCAAATCCTCACGTGAAAAAAAGGAGGAAATTTGACAACTAAAATGAAGGCTTGTAGTAAAATTACAAATGCATGTGTCCAGTACTTTACTATGAACATAACTCCCTGAAAAATTTTGTGAAGATCTGTTCATTACTTAAGTGAAAAACAGTTGAAAATAATTCCAATGTTATTAGATAGGGAAAAACCCGACTCAGAGTAGCAGGAGGAAAGAGGTAACAACTGCGGTAAAGTATAATCTGATCTCCCACTGGGGCTTGAATCTTGAACCTTGTATATCAAAGGAATACGTGCTAGTCATTATATAACAGAGTACTACTTTCACTATTTATTTTGCCCCACCATATAATATAATATTTATAAAATACTAGTAGTAGCTCAGTCTTCAAGGAAGTCAGCCAAAAACAAAAGTGGTCAATGTGTAAAGGGCAATGTGGCAAGGACAAGAGACATTTCTTGAAGTTATGAGCCAACACATAAAGACATCTGTGAATTAAACTTCTTCCAAATTCACAATGGTGGAGATATCACGTTAAATCTATATCTGAATTTATATTTTAAATCTATATCTAAAAAAAATACAGCGGAACCTATTCTTAGAACGCTGAATGGATTGCAAAAAAAAAAAAAAAATCTTAAAATTTATTACCATGCGGACAGACTTCGTGGATTTTATGTACTGTATTGGTTGGTTTTGTCGGGAATTTTCCATTTTCTTCCACTTTACTCATTCCACCATTTTATTCGTTACCATCATCTTTTCGTTTAGCCTCGGTGTATGATCGTGGCAAATTAAACTAAAAGAAACATTTTCATTTTATCGAAATAGTCAAATTGTGACGGAGGCGTAGGCAGATTTCTTTTTTAAAATAGGAGGGAGATACAGTCTCCCAGGTGAAGTAGTTTCCTATAGTTCTTGCAGGAGAGGGATTTTAAATTTGGAGCGTTTGCGTCCCAGCACTTGGGCAAATGGTACTGCTGAAGTAGAATACGAAAATTATCATAAGTAAATGTATTATGACAAGTAATAAGACACTTGTAAAGCGTATAGCATATATGAATTATTGTGCGTGTTTTCCTTCTTCAATTAAAAATAAATAACTCACTTCTCGCTCTATCTGAAAGCACTAAGCTTAGTATCAAAACCAAAGTTATATTTAAGCAAGCACTGGACTTGCTTGAGTGAGGCATCTCCTTACAGATTTCGCATGAAGGCAGCGAAGTTAAATCACGTGAACATGATTGGAAATATTTTCTCTTTCTACTGTAGGTTTCACGACCGATTCCTTTATTTCGTGACTTGTACCATCCAGGCATTTTCCTGATGTGAATGAGGAAAAATCTGAAAAAGCTTTTACGCTTTCGGTACTAAATATGTCCATCGGAAATCGAATCTTATACCAAAGCGAGAGCGTTAGCGACTACGCTACGTGGGACCATTTTCTTGATGAAGTGACTAGTTTTCTTTCTTCTATCTAATTTAAATACCAAACAAAATGGGTAGTTCTGTGCTAAACCAGACATAATTCATTCTTCTTCGTCTTTTTTTTTAACAAAATTGATCGTTGAATTTTTCTTTAGCTGAGGAGAGTAAAGTCACTCCTCTTTTTTCTTACTTTGGGAATTTTAACCACAATCAATGAGGACTACTGCGAATCTGAAAGGAAATGTGACATTAACATCAAAGCCAAAAGGCTGGCTGTTTTAAGGAATGATAGAGGCCTATTTGAATTTTTTAACGAAATAAATTCACTTCCTCTCTCCTAACTGATTTCAACCCTGAAGAATAGGACCAAGCCTTAAGTTAAAAAAAAACGCTATATTCTACAAGATCAAAAAACTTTTAGGAAATCTATATTTTTTCTAAAAAAAAGAAAAAGAAAAAAATTATTAGAATTTTCTGAATATGGAAATATAATTTCAGTTTTCACGTGATATAATGTATATTATATTTTGTTCACCTTTTCCAATTCTCCCCTCTACTTGTGTTTCTATTTAGTTAAAAACAATGGGCAAATTTGTTCCACCCACAAGCTGATTTTACCGTATCTAAAAGAAAGTACATTTAATTATAATCGTCCTAATATTATCAGGCTTTTACAAATTATACTCTATGCTTTCTACTGCACTTCCTAATGGAACGTATTACTCAGGACTGAGGTTAGTCTAGAGTAAGGAAATGAGTTGAGTTGAGTTGATTTTAGTTTAGCATCCCTTTCAGCAACTAAAATTGGCATTGCAGTTACCCCGCGTAGCGTAGTCGCTAACGTTCTCACCTTCGTTGTGAGCGGTCTCGGATTTGATTCCCAGTGGGGGCACTAGGTCGAAAAATTGTTAAAAAGCTTTTTGAGACCATCCATCCTGAATGAGGTTTTCCTGGGTTTTCTTTATTCACACCAAGCAAATGCCAGGTAATACCTAACATATAAATCCCAGGCCGCTTCCTTCTTTTCTGAACCCTTTCTTCCTCCTCTTTCCCCGGATAGTGTGCTCGCCGAGGAAGGTCATCCCTCAAACGTGACGGGCTAACATGGCCAGAAATTCCGTAAGCCCAGAAATGTAAATCCTAAATTGACAGTTCAAAGTAAAGGATACAGAGTGAAATCCTATTCAGAAGAATATTGAGAACTAATCGTATGTATTGATCGCGATTTTTGGTACCATTGCTATTGAAGTGGAGTTCTCTCTACTATAATTCGTATGAAAAGAGGGATAAGTAATAAGGGCGCTTATGACATTCATATTTCATCACTTTTGTCCCAGAAACTGGCATACAGCTTTTGTTTCCTTCTACTATCATTTTTCTTCTTTGTACTGAGCCCAGTTGTTCTCCACCCACAGGAGCCCCAACTCATGTATTTCTACCTCAATTCTTAAGTGCTATCGAAAAAAAAAAAGTGTACGTCTTCGGAGAAACAATTCTTAACGCAGCATGCAGGATATTAGTGTTGAATTGAGACCTTCTTGTAAAGGTGTGTCAAGAAAATTTACGGGTTTCGGCGTTAACAAAGTTCACTCTTACAAAAATTATGATGATCAAAATTGTCATTTTTCCAGAAAGGAAAAATCACACAAAGTCAACAAGAGTATCAAATTTATTAAAAGAGCATGAAAGAAATCTCTTATTCGTTATTAAATCGTTCTTACATGAAGAACCAACAAATGCTTAATTTAGACAACTTTCACTGTTAGAATTGTGTATGTTGCACTTTCAGTTTTGGCTTTAGAATTGCTTTTGCTAATCACTTTTACGTAAATTAAAAATATATATGTAAAAATATATGTAAAAATTTATCTGGTCAAGAAACAAAGAACCTACGGCAATAAGACGACATAGGCTACCCTCGCTCCACCCAAACAAAAACCGTTCTTAGCGGGCGTAGCCCTTCGAAGTTGAAGTTCAACTGAAGTAGGGATGTAAGCAGGGGGAGGGTGATGAGGGTCCGGACTCCCCGAACTTCCGACTTTTCTGCAAATTTAGTCTACTTTTAAGGACAATTTTATAAATTTTAATATAATTCATCCTGATACTGAATTTGGACTCCCCAAATGCAATGGACCCGTCCAGAAATAAATGTCTGCATACTTCAGGTACTTAAAAACTATCGAATTAATGGACATTTATTTTTTGACAAAGTAACACCTCTTTTCTTCAGTTGGTAGATTACAACATTCAATATTTGTTAGTGTCCGTTTTGGTGCCATATAACTTCCATATAACATTTTTCTATGGGTAAAGCAGTTTCAGAATGAAGACAGCCTACACAAGAAAGTTTATGATGGTTCATTTGTCGAGAACGATACTTTTCATCTACAACCTAAAACATTTGAATATACTTCAACGTCTTTAGCAGTATCTACTTACATCACTACACTTCAAAGATATTATTTGTAAGTTTAGAGGTCGTGAAGAAATCAAACATTATTTTGCCCCCTCTTGAAAGTGTTTGAATTCAAGACTGTAGCAGATAAGAGTATGAAGCCAGAATTACAAATATCGGAAATTATTGCAATCGTAAGATAAAAGAGAGACGGGTAGCGTATGGTTGAAAATTTAGAGGTGATTCTCAGTTTAAACAGAAAATTAGAATGTGTGTTCAACTTCAACCATGTAGTCAGGTATTTCTTTTAGCCTATACTGTCTTTGTTGTTGTTAAGTACAGCTGCTCTGATGTTAATTATAAATTTACCATATGAAATGCAAAACCTAAAAATCAGACTTTCTTTTTTTTAAAATTTTGCTATTTGGCTGCACAACATTCCTGTGCATAGACTGCTTCTCCGTGGCTAAGCGGTTAGCGTACGCACCTTTGGCGTAGGAGACTCGGGTCGATTCCCGGCGGGAGCTCATGTGGTTTGGATTCCACGTTAATCAGTAGCTTCCGTCTCATACAGCTAGCTGTTGAAAAAGACGTTAAACTCAAAATCACCACATTCCTATGCATAGAATGGGACTTCCTATAATCATATTATTATTTGTGGGTTCGGGTACTACCAAATCCAGTATACATTTTAAATGTTAGATGATGCATTATTATTATTATTATTATTATTATTATTATTATTATTATTATTATTATTATTATTATTATTATTATTATTATTATTATTATTATTATTGGTTTCGATAACCTTCAGCACTATTGAAAACTGTAGTGAAGTTAACTTCATATAACATGTTACTGGTTTCAGCATGATACATGGACAAAGTAAGCAGTTATGTACAGGGTGACTGCAAAACAAACAGAAAAATTTTGAGAGGTGATTCAACTTACAAAAATAAGATTAAAACATTCTTCAACATTTTCTCCTCTCAGGTTTGATTTTCAAATAATAGATCTTTGAAAAACTTTCCACGAGGTTTTTAACAAACTGTACCTTTTGAAACCAGAAGAGATACAAGCACATGTAAACACAATACTGAAGACTCAATGGTTTAGAAAATAACAACAATACTAGAAATCATTCAACTTGAATCAGTGGTAGAACGCTCACCTCTGACGTATGAGATCCGTGGTTCGATTCCAGCTCCCAATAAGGGACTTTGTCATGAACAGCCACCATGAACATGTTTTTTCAGACTTTACCGTTTCCATTCACTTTCATCTTTCCATCATTATCATCCATCTCCTTTATCCTTCGTGAGTTCTCTAAATGTTATGTGGATAGCGTACGTACCTTTCGAGCGGGATATCTGTGTTAAATTCCCGCCGAGAGTTCACATGGACTAGATCCTACGTTAAGCTGTAGGTCCACATTTCACATAGCCTAGTTGCTGAAAGCACTGGCGGATCCAGTGGGGGCGATCGGGGCAATTGCCCTCCCTCAGAAGAGGAAACTTTTTTATTTTATATATATAAATAAAACCCTCCCAGAGTTAAAAATAGTTTTCAGTAACAGTATGACAACCCACCGCTCCCCTAGAAGTCGGTCCTGGATCCGCCCCTGGCTGAAAGGGACGATAAACTCAACAGAATCAATCAAAATCTTAGCCCTCATGCATAATCAGTTCTGTTGACCACTTCTGACACTATAGGCAATAACTACAATACTGATTTACTATGACTTCGACATTTCCTTGGTTTTCTCACTAGGTAGTCTAGGTAGCAAGGGCGCCGATTTCTCTGTAAATTTGGGGGGCCCATTCATATGCAGACGGCATATATTTGAGGATTTTAAGACAAATTGTATCCAAATTATGCCAAATATTAAATATTCACAAACAGAATGAAAGGGCCCATATGAGCTTTGGGAGGAAGGACGCGGTTCCCCTCCCCAAGGATCGGCGCCCTCGCTAGGTATTTTTTCTTTATCATTTTCAACAGTAAGAATAACTTGCGGCTGACCTAATATTGCTAATACAATGCTAGAAGATGCTTCCTTTGTAATTTCAGTCGATTTAATGTTCGTTTTACAATAAAAATATACAGCAAATTTGCCAGTCGTATCTTATCTAAAGTGCTTGAAAATTACACTTTTCTTCATAGTAAAATACAACCGCACTGTGCACTCTTGAACAGTGACGAAGCTAAAGAAGAAAGGGTCGAACGCCATCAGTGGTTTCGTTCGCCCCCGACTGCTCCCCCCACGTATTATAATGTATTGTAGGTCAAGTAGTATAAACTTAATATCTTCGGCATACACACACACACACACACACAAAAAAAAAATAGGTACTTCCTCTAAATGTCTACCCCTCCGCTCTCCCAAGAAATTAAAGCTGGCGTCATTGCTGCTCACCAACGGTAACAAACGATTTATGAAGATGTTTATTTGTACTACATTAATTAGGTTTACATATAGTTTGTACAGTGGGTCCGCCGTTTTTTTTTTTTTCCTCAAGTTACTGTCAACAGAGTCCAATGAATTTCACTGTGTGCTATGATCTTTTGTTAGCTAAAAGCCGACGTCAAATCAAACATTTATTTTTGCAACAAATCGGAATAATAAGGAATTTTTTGAAGGCAGATGTTTTTCCTGCCCTTCCAATTCTTTTGTGGAAACACTCCGCTTTCTACCTAGGTAGACCCCCAACAGCGAACGCAAGGCAAGTGACCTTGTCAATATCCTAACTGTGTATTTTTTTCTTTCTCTCTCTTTCGTTCATGTCAAACAACTTCACATTGCCACGTTTTCTTATAGGATTACAAATTAGTTACCTATTTATCAGCAGCACATATTAATTTGTGATGCATTAAAAATATTATGTAAAAGAGTGTAGAATATGAATCTATCTATCAATCTGACTCTGTTTCGCCACGCATACACACAAAAAAATAATAAATAAAATAAAATAAAATAAAATAAAATAAAATAAAATAAAATAAAATAAAAAGAAAAAATGTAAATCAACCTACTGAAGAGAAAAGTGTCTGATAGTCAACTAAAAGTAATTTTGAATCCTCTTAGTACCAACATTAATTTTAAAATGTAAGACTTCTATTGAATTCCATTACTATGAATACTTAATATAGGCTACCGATGTAGTTTGTGGCTGGATCTGAAAAATGAATACTCGAATCCAGAACCTAGAATCGGATATTCGGTTCCAGAACCTAGAATCGAGAACACGGTTCTAACACTTTGGATCGCGTATCAAGTTCCAGAACCGTAAATCGGAAATGAAAAATGAAATCTTTGAGTTTTACGTCCCACGGTTATGCCGGGTAGGCTAAAGGAGACGGTGATTATGAGAAATGAATGAAATGGTGGAATGAAGAAAGTGGGAGGAAACGGGAGAACCCCGAGAAAACCCACGCACACGGTGTTTGTCCACCACAAAGTTCACTTGGAACCGTAAATCGGGTACCCGGATCTGGAACAGGCCCGTAGCCAGCCCAAAAAGGTAGGTGGGCGGTAGAAGTTAGGGGAGCCAGACGCAACCATATTATAGTTCATTTGATAACCTAGTGTGAAAATTTTAAGGGAACAAGTAAAAATTTGGAAGGGCCCGTTCCCCTAGACCCCCGTGAATACGAGCTTGATCTGGAATCGAGAATCGTGTACCCGGTTCCAGAACCGAGAATCAGATACACAGATTTGGAACCAAGAATAAAGTACCCGATTACAATACCTAAAATCGGGAACCCAAATATCGAGTACCCTGATCCATTATTACCCGCGATGCAAATAAATCAGGAACCGGTTCTTTATACCCACATTGTATATTAATCTTGTATGCGTTCTCAACTACAAGTTTTGAATGGAGAGGAACATTATTTTACTTGGAAGACTTCTCGATATAACACCTAATAAAATTTGTATTTACATAGCAACAAATGAGTTCCATTTCACAGTGTGAAACTACGGTAGACTTCCAAAATGTATGAATTAAAGGATAAGGGGAAAATGGAACCTTTTCTTGGGACATTGTATCGACTTATAAAAAAAAAAATCCTTCCCGATATCTCTCATGATTTTGCTATTTGGAAATCAGATTTAAAACTTGAAATACTAGAAAATTTCAAATACATTTTGTTAACGTATTATAAGCTACTATTATATACTGCATATACCTTTGAGAGAGTGTATCCATTGCAGAAAACATTTGCCACTGTTTATTACCATTTCTGTTCTATAGCTGTAAATGCTGAGAAACCAAAAGGTTGATTTGAACGATTTCCGGCTTGTATGGATGATTAACGGAAGATGTAGAACCTATTTATGGCACTCTGCGTTGTTTGCAAAAAATCGCATGTCGATCTCTCATTGTTTTGCTCTATGGAAATCAGAATTGAAGCCGGAACTGGAAGTAAATTTGAACCACTTTCGGTTGCAGTAGAGTGTTGTAGATAACGATACGTTATCTTGAGACACTGAATCGTTCGCAAAAAAAAAAAAAAAAAATCTATCTGTTACTGTTCTCGTTCTATTGTGATAAACGCTGAAACTGGAAATTACTAATTAGAATCACTTTCGGTTTGAATAGAGAGTTTACGGAGGAAATGGCACCTACCCTTGCGATGCTGAATTGATTGTAAAATATCGCATCTCGATAGCTCTTACCATTTTTGCTTTGACACCTGTAGATAGACGGAAGGACAAAGCCGTTCTATGACTTCCGACACTTATGCATAACATAGTTTGGAAGTCGAATAGTAACCAGTTCATGCTTCTGCTGCAAATAGCATGCTGTTAAAAATATTTACTAGTGTGCTAGTGTGCTCAAATTTCGTTAAACAAATCTAATAAAGTGTACAATCTTATTGCAAATTCATATAAATCTCTTATTTTGATGTTAAGCGCTTAAGAACATCAATAAGATTTCAATAACACACTTGAAGATTTACTTTGAAAATTAAACTGACAGTTTCAAGTACTTTCAGGTTCGAATAGTATACATTAAAATTTTATATAATATACTCAAATTATTCACGGGTAACCTGTATCTCCACTGAAAGTTTCGGTCAAAATTAAAAATGTAGTTTACTAAACATTTTATTTCTTAGAATAAATGAAATGAACCCAAATTTATTTTATAAACCTATGTATTCACTGCAATCGTATCGACTTTTGAAAATAGGTCGTGTGGCTCACTAGTAGAGCGTTCACCTCTAGTGATTGAGGTCTCTGGTTAGATCCCAGTCCGCTAACTGAATTTTGTGGTGAACAAACACCGATTGCCAGGGTTGTTTGCTGTCAATTACCTCATTCAACCGTTATCATCTACCTCATCATCATCGTCTCATTCAAGATCGGAGCAAAATCACGGGACATTGGAGTAAAAATAATAATAATAATAATAATTTTATTTTGTTTTCTAATTTTGTTTTTCATCAGAATGATAATAGAATACTTAATGCAGTAAGCAAAGGATTTACCCGTTTTATTTTATAATACTGTATAAAGCTTGCTAAGCCCCCCATTTGTATCTAATAAAAATAAAAGACTTAGCAAAATCTGAACAGTGGTAAATTGCTAGTATTTACATGAAGTGCTTTTGCTAACTGAGTATATTTTCTTTCTTTTGTTTTTTATTACTATTTTTAAGTTTGTTCCATGTTGAAACAGAAAAATTCGTTACCTTAATATAAGCAAGAACAAGGAAACAATGATGACTTAACGTCAATGCTAGAACTTAGAAATCTAGGCCGCAAAAGATTAAATGGAAGCAAGTAAATCAGCGCCTAAAAGTCTTGAAGGATAGGCTCCTTAATAATCATCTTGATTTGAACCGTTATACTGATACTTTCAGCATGAATTAGTCCTAGAAGCGACAGTCCTATTGGCAATAGGAACTGTTATCTATCCTATGAGCGACCGATTCATTTACATTGAGATAATAGATGATGATATCATTCCTTCTCCTAAAGTATGTTGGCCTCTGGCGTTATTAGCGTCCGAACAACCTTGCTATGAAAAATGTAATTGCCAGTGATACTATTCGTCATATATGTTTTCCATCTACTGTGAGTGCAAATAAAAATTATCTTAATTTTGAGTTAGATTTGACATAAAACATAAAATAACGAGTAAACATGAATATTTTAATGAAAGTGTATTCCTATGTAATTAATTATTGAAAATCCAACTGTTATATTCCCTTTCTTCAAAAGCTCTACTTTCTGTACTTAATTTAATTACTCACTAAGCAAAGCAATATATTTTATTTTGGAAACCTTAAACGCGTAACAGTTTCGCCAATTATCTACTTTTTTTTAGACTTCCTAAGACTCTATGAATAAAATGAGAAAAACATTTTAATATTAAAAAAGATTCCTTACATCTAATTGGACATTCCCAACCAATCCCACCATTTACAATGCAGTGCACTCTACACAACCCAAAAGGTAAACTCTTTAAATTGCCTTCCCCCTGTTATAAGCTACCGAAACATAATAATTCGTCTTCTCCCTTTGTTTTGACTTATACGTAAAAGCTTGTCGCATAGCAATCTGATATAATCCCTTGTACCTAGATGAACTCTTAAGTTCTGCGAGAGATTTGTAGCTTGAGTAATAATTTCTTCAGCTTTATCCCTGTAGTGTATACTCTTTTACCCAACAGGAGGAAAGAAACTTACAGCAAACTGTTTGAGCATCTGGGTAATTCTCTATCTTTGTGGAAACAGAAATACGTGATAATAGACTTCGAAGCAGGAGCTGTTTCAAGCTTGAGGACAGTATTTCCTGCAGTGCATGTTAATAGTTGCAATTATCATTTTAGTCAATGCATTTGGGGGAAAGTGCAGGATATCGGTTTGGTAAGGGAGTACAAGAAGAACGCAGAAGTAAGACTTCATATAAGAAAGTGTGCTGCTTTGGCATATTTATCACCTAATAATTGCTCTGAAGAATGAAACTCAGCCAAACAATCTTTTGTATGACAGCAAGGTTCTGAATTTGGAGGGAAAAAGAAGGAAAATGATATGTAATGTTAGACCACAGGATATCTTTCACCTTGATGAACACGAAGGTACACTTAATGTGAAGAAATGTTTGTGATCACTTGCGTATGTGCAAAAGCTCCAGTAATATTTTGTCCTTGTATATGTGAAAATTTTGACAGAACTGTCAGTATATGTTAAAGAGTGTAACTGGAAAAACTGTATTCTATAACTTTGACAAAGACTGCTTACCGTAGGTTTCGAAGCGTGATAAGGAGCGTAGTTGACTGTACCTTCTGTACAGTGTACAGTATGTGCTAGATGCAGTTTCAGAAAAAAACTGCATACTATAAGTTGATAATTTTGACAAGGAAAGGAGGTGGCATATATGTATGTAGAAGTGATGAAATGAAATGAAATCTTTAAGTTTTACGTTCCACAGTCATGCCGGCTAAGTTAAAGGAGACGGTGATGATGAGAAATGAATGAAATGGTGAAATGAAGAAAGCGGGAGGAAACGGGAGAAGCCCGAGGAAACCCACCCACACGGTGTTTATCCACAACTTGGCCGGAGCAGGGTTTGAAGCCAGGACTCATGCACCAGACGTGAACGCTCTACCACTGATGTAGAAGTGATTTTGACAGAAGATTGCTTTGTATAAGTTTTTAAGTATGATAAAGTCAGTTGCTCATGTGTGTGTATATTAGAGATTATTTATTCTGAAATCCTACTTTCCGCAACTTTTAAATACGCCAACGCTATGACCAATACGTTGTCAGTCCCAAGCATGGATAAAGTATGAAGGGTAGTTAAGGAAAAATATACATTGTATTATTTAATAGTTTATTATTACTACCTGCATGCAATGCTTATTAACAGGCGCTTTATACTTATGAATGTAAGGGTAAGGTTACATCTGAAATTTATGATTAAGCAAGAATATTAGGAAAAAATTTACGATCCTTGTAATTGTAAAACAGCTAGAAGAAATGAGATCTCTAGGAACGTAAATTTTTCATAGTGCATTTTGTTAGGTTCTAAATCACACTAGCGTGAAACAAGTTAACGAAGGCGGAGCCTTATCTTCTAACATTATCTTAGCATGAACGAATAGATGACTCATAGGCCAGTTAAAAGTTCGAATCGGCCACTCATAGGCCAGTTAACAGTTCCTATCTCACATAAGACTATCGCAAGTAGGATGACACTTTCAGCATATAGTTAGAGGATTGGTTAATGTAAACGTTGACCATTTAACCATTCTGAACTTAGTTTGCATATGCATTTTTTTAGTGTTCAATTTTATTTGTTAAAATCAGTTTTACAGATAAATGCGTATAATATCCTCATAGTTATAAAAGTTGTTTCTTAAGTTTAGACAGCACGATCTTTTAACCACTGTAATAGAAAAGGCTCCTTTTTGCAAGCTGCATATAATAATTTTAAGTTTGATTAAACTGCTAATTGAAGAATCACATTACTTATCTATAATGTACTCATACTTGTAGATTGTCTTTCTGAAGTTCACGTAAGATAGTCTTTTGATTACCGCAGAAAAAGCTTTCTTTCTGGAAGCCACACTTAGTGATTTGCCTGGCGTGACTGTTTGTTTACTGGCATTACGCTTTTCAAATGATTTGGTGTGTAAATACGAGACGTTCCTATTTTGAGAATCGGAATTGAACAAAGTGGTGTAAGCGATTATCCACAATATCGTATATGAGAACGGAGTGAAAGTCCCATGACCGGGAGTCCTGACACACTATTCTGCGCAGTCGGTAGCTTACCTCAACATGCCACTCAACGATCAGCATAGCGTTTCATGAAAATTAGCTCCGTAGTGGTCAATTTGCCTCTACATTTTATGTTAATCTTTTGCTCATTGTATACGTTTGAAATATCGTAAACAGCTATTTTACTTTTGTCATTTTATTATGTATACATGCAGTATTTTATATCTTGAATTCAATTTGCTTGCTGAAGTAAGTGCTCACATTTGTGGATTTTTTTTTAATTTACATAAACGGCCTTTTGACTACCATAACAAATAGGTTCTATTTTCTTTTCTTTTTTTCCAACACTATGTAATCCGTTGCATTTTGCATAGGCTTTGAGGATTATTACCGTAATCACAAGGGGCGGTATTCAGAGAGAATTCGTTAATGAAGGTTTAGTCACAGACTAGTTAGTGAAATACTAACTTTTTACTAAGGAAAATGTACTTTTTGGTATTCAGAGTCTACTTTGAATAGAACTAAAAAGTTGATTTGGGTATGATTAACTAATATAATCCCAATGCATCGGGTGAGAAAAATAAATGTGGCAACTACGGAATGTAGATGTGCGCATGTGTAGTCTGTAAAAATGAGAATACATGAAATCCGAATCCGAAATGTGTCGCACAAGCTAAACCGTGGCTAAAATGGTATCCTCTTCTCTAGATTAATTGGTCACATGTGATTAATTTCGTTAACTACTACGTCCTAATCAGAGACTCTGAATACACTTTTGATAACCATTCGTTAGTCAAACTACTAGTAAGGGTTAATTAGGTGTCAAAACGACTCTGGATAAGGCCCCAGGAGTCTACTTCACGTTTATTAGCTTAGTCTGCATATATGAACATTTTTTATGTATTCAGTTTGATTATACTTATTAAATTAAGTTACTATTAGTGATGAACGTATATAATAAGTCACCTGACGTGACTGTTTGTGATTGTCTAAAGACCGATTTCCACCAATTATGTATTCTTTTTAGATTGGTTAGTCTATCAAGTAGAAGTTGGAGTTTCATTCAACAATATTATATAGAATTTGGGGCCGCGGTGGCTCAGCGATAGAGCGCTTAGTTCTGGTGCATGGGGTCTTGGGTTCAAACCATGCTCACGCCAAGTGAACTTTGTGGTGGACAAACACCGTATGCGTGGGTTTTCTCGGGGTTCTCCCGTTTCCTCCCACTTTCTTCATTCCACTATCTCATTCATTATTCATTATCACCGTCTCCTTTAGCCTAGCAGGCAGAACCATGGAACGCAAAATTCAAAAAAATTCATTTCATTTCATTTTTATATAGGATGTGGACTTGCAGCTTGACGTAGGATCTGAACTAAATAAGCTTTCACCACAAATCTAACCAGATTTCCGTTGTCAAAGATGCCTACACTAACCATATAACAACGAGAATGTGGATGGAATTGACAAAAAAAAAAAAAAAAAAAAAAAAGATTGATTTGAGAAGTTTTAAAGTGAGAAGATTAAAATGAAATGAAATCTTTGAGTTTTACGTCCCACAGTTATGCCGGTTAGGCTAAAGGAGACGGTGATTATGAGAAATGAATGAAATGAAGAAAGTGGGAGGAAACGTGAGAAGCCCGAGAAAACCCACGCACACGGTGTTTGTCCACCAGAAAGTTCACTTGGCGGGAACAGGGTTTGAACCCGGGACCCCATGCACCAGAGGTGAACGCTCTACCACTGAGCCACCGCGTTCCCACATTCTTGAAGATTAACCATATGTAGTGTGGTAGAGTGGACTATTCGAAACCTTGAACACTCGAAACCCATGGCGGGTGGTGTTGTCCACAAGACAAAGTTTCGGGATGCTTATTCTTGGAATAGTGTCGCGAAAGTGCTGTTTCGTCACTAAAATTATGTCTCGTCTCATCTTGTCTCGTCTCGTAAGCAACAATAGTAACCGTCAATCATAAGAATTTTTCACCACATAATGCCTTTATCTTATCAAGGCAATACCGGAATTATATCATATAATAAGGTCATTATGGCTTTCTCTTCATCTCTGGCCGTCTTTAAGAGAAAAAATTAATTACTCTAATTAGTTGTCGATGAAAATTTTTCAAGACTAAGACGCTGAAAACAGGAACTTCAATAAAATATTTCGCTCTCATCTACAGTGGTACCATACTAATTTTATTATTATTATTTATTGAGGTTTTTTCTTTATTCTAGGTAAGTGCAAAACTAAATCCAAATTCCTTGTATTGATAATGGAAAAGGCAGCTACATGTCCCCTACTTAAGATTTCAATACATCTTCCCTTATGTATCGTCTCTAAAGAAACGTTATTCTTTATTGTGAAACTTAGGTTGCCAACCTCAGAGACGTAAGAATATTAACAACTTTAGTTAATTTCAGAGAAAAAATAATTGACCTACTTTCTCTCCATAATCTTAGAAAACAAGGAAAGGAAGTTGTTTCTTGCTAGAAATGGTGATTACTCGTTCCACTTCCAAGTTAGCAGATAAGACATAGGGCAAATTTTATTCCGTTAGAGCAGGGGTTCTTAACCTATAGTAAGCGTACCACTGGTGGTACGCGAGTCGATGTTGAGGGTACGTACGACATATGGTAGTATTGAGTAATGATGTGCTTTGGTGGTACGCCGATGGAAAAGGTTGAGAAGCTCTGCGTTAGAAGATTTAGCAACAAGCTTTATGATTTGAAGAACCTACGGCTTCAAAGAAGCAGAAACAAAAGACCACCTCTGTTTTCTATTCAGTACTATGTCTTTGTTATCTTTCATTCGATATAAATATGGTAAATGTGTAATGGACACCTTTAAATCGACAGATATAAGATAAATATTTTACTAAATAGTACTATGGTACTTTTCTCAAACATGATACTAGATAAAAAATACTCCATACACTATTCCATAAATTGAAATTTTACTTACGATTAGTATGGTGAACAAGGGCGTCCCTAGAGATCCTTTGTAGCTATATGGTTAGCTTACGCATCATTGCCACTATTACTAAGCTAACCAAACTATGATTATTACTATATTACAGTATGGCAATATTTTTAAGCAAAATCGTATGTGAACAGATCATTTCATATTTTTTGATCAGATTACCATGAGGCATACAGGGACAATTAATTCGGAAACGATAACTGATAGGTATATGGCATATATGTAAAAAAAAAAAAAAAAAGTTTACGTTAAGAAGACGTTCTTAGAAACTGCTCTAATCAAAGATATAAGATTTTAAGTACTGCAGGATATTTTTTTTAAATACTACACGCAATGACTTATTAGCAATGTGTGATTACCAAGTTTCGAAAAAAAAAAGTTGTAAATAGAAATGTACGAAGATTAAGAAGAGTGCCAGACCTGGTTCTGTATTAGATATCACAACCTTTTAAGGAAAAGGAATTTAGACACTAGGACTTGTTTTGTAAATTGTATGTTTCTAATGGGATGTATTGTTCTGTGAACACAATATCCTTATGTTCTTTTAAATTTCGATTAATTTCAAACTTTTATTGGGTTTTAGGAACTGACAGCCAATTTAAACATTTCAATGACAATATCCCATTCCATGCAATGAGTGGGGGGGCGCGCTGGCTCAGTGGTAGAGCGTTCACCTCTGGTGCTTGGGGTCCCGGGTTCGATCCCAGCCTCCGCCAAGTGAACTTTGTGGTGGACAAACAACGTGCTCGTGGGTTTTCTCGGGGTTCTCCCGTTTCCTCCCACTTTCTTCATTCCACAATTTCCCTCATCTCTTATTATCACCGTCTCCTTTAGCGTAACCGGCATAACCGTGGGACGTAACACTTAAAAAAGATTTTCTATGCAATGAGTGTTCCTCTTATCTCAAAATTAAGAAGCGAGGGAGGAGATATGCCACGAAGCACCTTAGGCTAAGAAAGAAGATTTCTTCTGTAAGATAATGGTGAACAGTATCGCAAATCGTGTTAAGCTAAGAATCACTTCTTGCTAGGAACCAAGTATCAAATACTATGAGTTACAAAGAACATCATTAACTAGACAACCGACTAAGCAAGTGTTTAGTATATGTCCCCCAGTTGTTTGACATCATGTTTTATTTATATTGAACATATTTTTTTCCTTAAAATATATAATAATACAGTAGTAGCAAGCTCACCTGAAATCTTAATCTGAAGTGTGTTTCAAACTTCTGTCATATCATCTTAATCTTTGTCCACCTCTATTTGCTAAGAACGTTCGTATCATTAAATAAATATATTTTCTATTAATTTTCAGTTCTCGAAAGTTCAGTTTTCGAAATTAGAACGATATTAGAACAGAACTGCCGTTATTGTAACTATATACAGAGGTGACCATCAAACATGCCAGCAGAATATTTTCCAGGGAATTGTGAAAAACCTATGGTGAATGCATAGGCCAAACGTACGACAAAAAGTCACTATTTACTACAATTTTAGGTTTGAAAATATGGAAGAGCCTATAAAGATTATCCCATTTTAGATTTCCATGTGGGACAATGTTCTCTCTGCGGCAGGTCATGGCATGCTAAGGTTAATTCTACATCAAGCTAAAATTCAGATAGCTAGTTACCACTGTCAAGTTAATACTTAAAATATCGGCCTGAAATCAACCTTGACATATGAACTTTTAAATCAAACTAATATTAAGTTGAAAATAGCATTATTGTATCAAGCGAGTGTAGTCAAGCGTAAAATAATACTAAGTAACAAGATATATATAAAAAAATAAGGTTGACATATCAGGCAACTTAAAATCAAACATATTCAGACATAAACAAGTATACTATTTGTGACATATTGAACAACTGTTTATTCAATCCATGTTAAAAGTTTTGTCATTAAGGTCGTTTATATCGTTTTCGATCATAATCATTTCTGCGTAAAATATAACATTATTAAATTCGGCGCAAAGTAATACTAAAACTATTTATCGTATTCAGTGCAAAATTTCTCCAGACGCTAGACTCAATACTGCACGTTCATTTTTTTTTTTCAAGTTTTAAACTAGTGTTCATAATACATAGTATTGTTTTAGATAAAGAAATATGACCTCGTTGAAGATAATATACGCAGCATTTGGTGAATGAATGACGTGTCCTTTCTTGACCGCGGGGGGTGTAGCAGGTACAAAGTTTTAACTGATCCTCACAGAGTAGTTTGTGGAAAAAAATCAAAAGCGGAGCAACAACCACATCCGCTCCATCGAGCAGGCGGTGGCAAGAACACAGAATGCATACTTTCAAAATGACAATAGCTTAGTTCCCAGCCATGAGAAGACTGTGAGGCAAGGTTTCGAAGAGAAAAGGTTGGGGAAGACAAGACTATTGCTATCAGAAATAACAAGAAGGGTCATTTTTCAATGATTTTGAACCTCTTTTACGGTAATGTAATTAAACGTTTGTTAAACTGTGGTTTGCAGATCTCAAATAGTTCTCGAGGTCCGCTTAGTTGAATATTAGCACCAAAAAAGTAAGAGAAAATAAAATGCAAATCAGTTGTGTATCACCATAATTGGGGATCTCAAACAGGTATAGATTATGCATTAAACTAATAATAACACACGGCAAAAGGGAATGAATACTTGTTCATAAATAGGAGATACTCGTTAAAGGGAGGTTACAGAAATTTAAACTACAGCTCGTGCGGATATTTGTAAAAAACGAAATAAAATCTTTAGTTTTACGTCTCATGTTTATGCCGGTTAGGCTAAAGGAGACGGTGATGATGAGAAATGAATGAAATGGTGGAATGAAGAAAGTGGGAGGAAACGGGAGAACCCCGAGAAAACCCACGAGCACAGTGTTTGTCCACCACAAAGTTCACACGGCGCGAGCTGTGATCGAACCCGGGACCCCAAGTACCGGAGGTGAACGCTCTACCACTGAGCCACCGCGCCCCCGTGCAGAAATTTTATAGCAGGGGTGTAGCCAGCAGGTTTGTGTAGGGGAGCCCGTCGTTTTAATGGGGGGGCAGCTACAATGTACAAAGCCAAAAAAATGTGTTGCTGCTAATGTTTTTGAGGCCTGAAAGAAGGGAAAATGTTGGTTTCCTTCTGGAAGACTAAGAACACTATTTTAGCTTATTATTATTATTATTATTATTATTATTATTATTATTATTATTATTATTATTATTATTATTATTATTATTATTATTATTATTATTATTATTATTATTATCCATAAATTATATTCAATATAGTTTTTATTATGCTTATTCAAAAACTACTGCCCAGGACCAAACGCTATACCAGCGTTTCCCAACCTTTTTCAACTTGCGGCACTCTATAGGTGTAACTTGAATTCTCGCGGCACACCTATATTATATATATTACCAGTGGCGTATTTAGGGGGATGGCTTCCGGGCTTAAGCCCCCCCCCGAAATCTTACTTAGTATAGTAAAGTAAATGAAATATCTTACAGAATTTTCACATTTCCAGGCAAAGCCCCCCCCGAAAGTTAGCAAAGCCCCTCCCGAAACAAAATCGTAAATACGCCACTGTATATTACTATTATTATTTATATATACCGTGGTCTGATCTCCTTACAGAGAAGAAAGCTTGATCACTGATTTTCCCCAGTGGTAAATCATTATGCTTATTTTTCATTCTAATTTTAAAATAGAAAAGAATTGCAATGATATATAGGACTCGGGTTTTTAAAAATCCACTTTCTCTTTCGAAAACTGTATCTAACCTTTAACTAAAAGGGAAGATCACTAAATAACGAATAAATAAACAAATCTCTATACTTTTAAAACACAAATGTATGCATATTTCCTTTGTTGAATTTATTGAATGATATGTTAAAATTTCAAGTTACGAAATAGTCTGCAACAATAAAGAAGCAATAATGGTCATGACAATGATAAATACGTTATCCAACATTAAAAATGTACAGAAAAGTATCACAGTATGAAACTTAAAATTGTAGATATATAGTAGAGGTTCATAGTAATGTGAAATACAAATATACATTTTCCCCTATATCTTGCAATTTGATACCTATATAATTAATAATTTGTTTCGATTTCCTCGCGGCCCATTCGCGGCACACCAGTGTGCCGCGGCACACCGGTTGAGAAACGCTGCGCTATACTTTTGTGCATAACTATAAAGGTAACCAAGAAAGTTCTGTCCCTTTTCGTGGAGGTCTGTGTTCAATTGGACCTCACACTGAGAGTTGAATGCCAGTGGAGATAAGACGAACGTCAGTTGTTGGTGTGAGTATATCCAACATACCAGCTGGTTGTGGCAACTCAGACACAGCGTGAACTTGCGTAAAGACAGAGGGAACATGGGGCATCCACAGAGCGTCATAAAAGCATGTATGCTGAACGAGTTCAAATGGAGGTCAAACGCCGCTGTAGCGGGACAGAAGATATGCCAGGCCTTTGGTGAGGGTGTCGTGACGACGCGGACATTGCAGCGATGGTTTAACAAGTTTAAAAACGATGACGAAACACCCGAAAACACCACGTCCCAGAAGACCAAGACATGTACAAAGAGGAACTGGGACTACAATTCAGTATGTGGTGAAACCATTCGGCAGCACATCCATCAACTTATGAAGCACTACAAGTTGGGTCGATGAGTCTCTCATATTTTGACTATGGGCCAGAAGGCAACGCGGCAGTCGTCTGTGTTTATTTACTGTTTCGGAGCCATTTCTGAATGACATGTGATAAAAAATGTGTCCTATACGAAGCTCCAAGGCGCCGTCATCATTGGTTAGCATCCCATGAACCGATTTCAAAACAGCAGAAACCAGCACTGTACCAGAAAAAGGTCCTTCTGTGTGTTTGGTGCATCGTGCATCGGGAACTGCTACCAGCTGGTCAGAGTATCAATTCAACTGTGTAGTGTCAGAAGTTGAGCTGTGCTGAAAAAAAAACTTAAAACTCTGGAGCCATCACTTCTGAATTGCAAATGGGTCCTCGTTTACGAGACAACGCTAAGTCCCACGTGGCTAGGATGACTCAGGACACCATTTTCCGCCTTGGATGGGAAACAATATTACAACCACTATATTCTCCGAGTATTGCACCGTCCGATTATCACCTGTTCCATTATATGGAGAATCACCTTAGAGGACGCCATTCAAATCCCTAGTAAAAGTCCAAAATGCACCTCATACTTTCTTCGTTTCACGGCCCACCAAGTTCTACCGCGATGGATTGCATGGCCTTCCAGAAAGTTTTCAGAAGGTCGTCGATGCTGATGGGGACTATTTTTGACTTCCATAGGTGACATAGGTGACATATCGATGTTCGAAGGTGGTGGGTGAAAAAGCAACAAAACTTTTCTTGGTTACCTTTATATTTAAATTTAAGACCTTGTATACAGAACACATCTACACAAGATTGATTTTCTTTAAAATTTCACTTAATTTCTTTATGGTTTCCCGACAAAAATATTTATTTATTATTCGTGACTAAAACAAAACATAATTGTTTTATTACACTGAGTAGAAATAAAAGAGAGTGAATGAGATCCAAATTGAATAAAATCATTGTTTCTCACCAAATTTTCCATCCTCTATGTCTTTTAAAACACGTTAAAGCATATAAAATATATATATATATGAAATGAAATCCTTGAGTTTTACGTTCCACGGTTATGCCGGTTAGGCTAAAGGAGACGGTGATGATGAGAGATGAGTGAAAATGGTGGAATGAAGAAAGTGGGAGGAAACGGGAGAACCCACGCACACGGTGTTTGTCCACCACAAAGTTCACTTGGCGGGAGCAGGGTTTGAACCCGGAAACCCAAGCACCAGGGGTGAACGCTCTACCACTGAGCCACCGCGGCCCCTATATAAAATATACTGTACTTACAAATCAGTTTAGTACCTTTGTTTTATGGCTGTATTTGTAGTACCTTGTTAAAACGTTTGTCTTAAAACTGTCAAATATAAATCGCAGTAAGTTGTGTAATCTGCTGTCACAAGAAAGTATCCTATTTTTCGATCGGTATAAGGAAGAGATACTATACTATTTTTCGATCGGTATAGAAAAACAATATTTCTCCATACTATTGTACCATAAATTATTATTTGTTAATAAACTTTGTTACTTTTAAATGAATGAAGCTAGATAATTTTACTATGATGTTTTAAAAGTTGGTCATTTGGGGGGCCAGGAAACCATTTGGGGGGGGGGGGCGGGCCCCGATGGCCCCCCTTGGCTACACTCCTGTTTTATAGTACATAGTAAATGTGTTGTTGTAAATACAACCTAATATGAAATGCTGTAATCTATAAAGAAACAAAAGTACCACCTTAATTTATTAGGCTTACTGAAATAAATACAGTTAGTGCGTTTCAAACATCAGTGTAATAAGGTAACACCGATGGGTATCAAAAGTCTTTATTGAATTGCAACATTATAGTGGGGTGCGCTATGTCTGAAATTGCACATCCGTGTGCGTTTCTTGTTAAAATTGAACTTGATTTTTGTTTTTTAGGTGATGCTTTAAAATTCTGACACGTTTGCCACTTTTTTGTTCATCCTAATCCAATATGGCGGCTATCAAAGGTGGGCACCTTTGCGAATGCACAGCGCAGTCTTTAAAAGCCTATATCTCCCTAACTAATTGATTAATCTTCATGCAACAAACACCAAAAGACGTAGAGAGTAATACATTTTTAAAACGTGACAAGAATTATTACTTATCAATGCAAATAATAACGTGAGAAATTATTTTATTTCAAATTTTAAACATTTTATGATGTATTTTCTTTATATTGTTTTAAATAACAAGTAAGGAACTATAATATGCAATTTGAACCTATGCTGCGCTACATTCGGGCCACAAGGGAGGTTAACTGGTCCCTTCATCTTTCTGCTCAAGAAAACTTTTTTTTTAAATGATCAACTAAGCTACGCCAGAATGACCACTCTGTATTGTGCAGAAAAGCAAGCCTGACGTACTATTTGAAAACTTAAAAGAATGAAACTTTTGCTTCAGCAAGTTCAGTCATCCTTTTACATCGATTGGCTCAGATCACGGGACAGAACATCAGATTCGATCACTGAAAGTAACAGGAGGCATCACTGGATTGACACAAAATGAGTCAGCTCTAGATCGCTATCTTTGGTCGGCACCCGTTGTAACTCAAGTCCTCCAAGAATTTGAAATGTTATATGGATCAAAGGAATACGTGCAGTCTCATAACCATCATCGTCTCGTTTGAACTTCAAAAACTCGAATGCTGCAAAATGCAGACGAGTTAAGAACGATTTTAATTCACTATGGTAATCCTTTTGCTGGAACAGGAGAGCTTCTAAACATCGCAACCAAAGCAGTTGTTCCCGAGAAAATAAAAACAGATATTCTTCTCTGTGATGACAAGGGGCAGAACAAGCAGACCAGTTCGTGAAATCTCGACTTCACGATTCCGCGCAGACAGTATTTTATAAAATGAGGATGCTTAATTTGGGGTCCTTCAAACATCTGGCGAAGAAGCTAACAAAAACTGTAGCCGGTAAAATCATCAAATTGAAGGAAGAGAGAATTTGTTACCGCGTTTTATAATCATCTGTCGTACACGCAATGACATAAAAAAAGTGATTGGAGAGTTATCTACAATCCCTCAAGCTCTCTTTGCTGCAGATGGTTCGCTTCTAGTGGGCACAGTTAAAGCCACTATTATTCGCACTTTGGAGGGAATGCTACATTCACGCAACAGTACCGAGCCAGAAATTGATGAAAACTCGAGCAGGAGTGTTCAAAGTAAAAACATCATGATAATGGATGGAATGTCAGTTGTACAAAGCATGAAGAAGACCCCGACGATGAAAACCTGCGCTGATTTTGCAACGAAATTTGTGAAAAAATAGAGTGGTTCTCACGATCATCAGACGAAATTCGCATTATATTCGATAAGTGCATAGAAAATTCCTTGAAAGATAAAATGCGAGCTAAGCGAAGTGGAGGTACATCACTCGAGTTCCGTGTAGTTGCTTCCACAAACATCAGTAAGGTATCTATGATCTATTTTCTTCCACATTCCAGCACAAAACGACATTTAACAGCATTCTTAGTGAAAGAGACCATCGATTACTTCCGAAACATGTCTTGACAGAAGCAGGTCACCATTGTGTGGGAGGATAGCGCAGAAGCAGCATCAGGCTGGAAGACGAGCTGAAAAATCCGTCATGAAGAGGCGGATACACTCATTATTCTTTATTCAATCCATTCTCGAAGAAAATACCCTGACGCTCAATTGACAATATATTCACCAGATACAGACGTAGCACTGCTTCTGTTACATTACTTTGAAGACATTGTCCCGCAAGTCAACTTTTTCGGTGATCTCCAGGGAAGACACGTAATTGACTTGTGGGATCTCTATTCAGCTCTCGGAACTGATTTGTGTAGAGGACTATTAAGCATCCATGCATTCACTGGCACAGGTGTTTCTGGAAAAATTGCTTAAAAAAAAGAGCATTTAAAATCTATCAAAACAGCGACAAAAAGTATTAGAGTCAGCCACAATCTGCTTCAAACTATACATATGACTGCCTTCTCAGCGAAAATGCTTATATTGCATAGGAAAAGATATTTACAAGTGAAAAACAGGTTTTGGTGTTACCAGCGGTCAAACTGACGGCACGTTCTTATTGTCATTGTTTTCAAGATAATGCGAAGCACTATGAGGAGGTCTTGCAGCTGGGGAAAGGAACCAAGAAATCTGCCTGTTGTGCTCGATAAGGAACATCAATCATGCTGTTGCCAAATAGGGCCAAGTTTAAAACAGCTATCAAACAGGAGGAAAATAATTTTTAACTATCATACTCTAATATTACCCTAGTGGGAAAAAGTAAAAGTAAATAAAATATTTAATAAACACCTGGATGAATTTCGAAATGTAAGAAATAAATAATTTTCGTAATACTTTCGAAAGACGTCTGCCATGTTATTATATATGGAAGTTCTATCGTATTCTAGGTGCTGGACAAAGCTTGAAATAACCTTCATCAGACCAAAGTAATAATTTAAATCAGTGTAATGGTTTCAGCAGTTATCTCTGTTTTTGTAAGACATTTTTAGTTTTCTCGGAATTTAATTTACATTTTAATAAACGTCTCTGTTTTACGCGATGACGAAACACAATTCTTTTTTTTATTTTTACTTTAATTTATTTAAGCTGACAAAAATCTAAGGGATGGTGAAGGTGATGATTGGTCCCTTATTCTAAGGAAACATCCCAGCATTCCGCTGGTAGAATTGCGGTAAACATGAAAACCTGTCAGGATGGTATGATTGGGATTTGAACTACGGCCAACCTCCTGAATATAAACTAACGTTTTATCATCTGAAGACAAAAATAGAGAAGCAGATCACAGGTTTAAAAACAGATTACTCAATAATAGTAGAAGTTTATATCTGGCATTTGAGCGTTGATGTGAGTGGTTTCGTGGTAGGTGCTCAGGTAGGCTTGAAACGGTGTCTTCCAACTTTGCCTAATTCTCATTTTGCCTAACACTTTATCTGCTGTCGATAACAGAAAAAAATACCATCCACCATTTTAGGTGAAATGCCAATTCCCATTATGCCTAGCGATCTTACCAGAAGAGAAATACCCCCATATAGAAGATTTGACAGTGTTCCCATACTTATATATAAATAAGTGACAAACTTATATCAACACTAACAGCACAAGATGTGCTAGGCATGTGCCATTTAAGTACCCCAGCTACTTTTTAGGTATCCGACACTTAATACATATGGTATTGATGTGCTAAGTATGTACTTCAGCTACCTAAAGTTTTAGGTGCTTGTTACACCTAATTGATATTTGCGACTATGTACCACAAATGTAGCACTTATATACCTGGCTCATTTTCGCACTGTGATAGTCATTTGTTTTTATGTCGTCACTTGGGACACATATCTTTCATGTTCGGGATACTTCCTTTAGGAGCATACTTTTTCAGATACTTATGGCACATAATTGATATCTGAAGCGACACATGAATGACAGTCAGCTGTTTGCATTTGCTCATGCGCAGTAACATGCCACGGTTTCTCGTGCTTTCTGCGCCAATTTCTCTTCTAGTACACAATCGCTTAGAAAAAAGAAGCAACAAATGCATCAAATTTGGAAGATCAATTTAGAAGAAAGAAATGACACAACTGATGAATAAAAATTAAGATGAATCTTTCATACATGTGTGAACAGTTAATTATTTACGTAGTTAGGGATAAAGCATTGTATTTTTTAGATGCCAACTATCGCCGATCATTTGAAAGTGAATATGGAAGAACCATGAAATAAAGTAAAGAGACGTGCTTCATTTTGTTACAAAATTACATGGCGAGCGAATTTAATTTGATCCTAAACGGCTATCATCAAATATACAGGGTTACGAGAGCACTCTGATTAGCCAAATTAAAAAGACTCCAAGAATTTATTCATCTACAAGCGATATTTTCCTCATCGCCTCCGTGGCCAAGTCGGAAGAGCACGCACCCAATAATCAAAGGGTTGGTGGTTCGCGCACAACGCCGGCTACTTTTTTAAATTGTTTTAGGTGTTGTTTAGACACACCTTAAAGTAAACAAATTACGCATAAAGGCGATTTAACATATTTTAGAGGAGTAATTTTTGCTTACGGTATGGGGAAAAACATATCTAGACCATACTAGGTAAGTTCCCTAGGTACATGTCAGGCATGTGCCTAGGGGTGGACATAGACTGTGACTATCACTTGCCACCTATGTGATTTCTCTCTCATAGGTACATAAGACACATACTGGGAGTATTCCCATGTACCTGAGGGAACATGATAGGCATACGCCTGCTATGTAATTGTGCTGTTAGGGAAAAGCACTTGTTAAAAAAAGCAGTGATTATCTATTTCATATGTACTCATCTATTTCATACAAAAATAACATACATCAAATAAATTACTACGATCACTAGAAGTAATTACTATGGAATTACTAGGTCAACTTGCTGACTACGCTTTTTTTTGTTTTGGCTTATATATTTTAACTGTATTACGACATACTGGTACAATTTATAATGAAATAATTATACTAAATAAGTTGAATATCCTTTGAATTTTATGTTTTATCCCGTGGGCTTTTATCAGAGATTTTATTTCGATTTTGTTTTTTGCAGCATTACAGAACTTCATTCACATCTACACTTGTTGATGGTTTGTGTAATTAATTGAACAAGCATATCAAATGCTAAAATGAGTACTTTAAGGATAAACATCTACGGCCTTGTGATATGTAGGCTTTTTGCCATATATTTTATATTCTAAACCCAATTTGTTATCTGTTTGGATTGCAGCCGATAAACAAACACTGAAACCAACACCAGTTAACAAAGAATGAAAAAGAACTAAATAAAAGAATAACAGCGCCGTAACTTAGACTTTTTTCTGGAGGGGAGGGGGGCAAGCATTAATACGCGTATTTGGGCCAACTTGAAAAAGTTTGTTTTCTGATTTTTGGGCTCCCTCTTTCCATCTTTTTTACTATTTATGGGCCCCCGGAGCCTGTTGGGCCATTAGTTACACCTCTGGTTTCGTTTCTATATATGACAAATTAATTAAGGAAACAGTATTGACAAATCACAAAGCCATGCGAATAAATATTATTTCTAAGACCCCTAATACTAGACATTTTTTACTGAAATGAACCCACGACTCATTTCTGTTTTATTTACCTTTTGTGCGCTGTTTCGTTTATGTAATGTAGTGGACCTGTTTGATGCTTCATTTAGAATTTCATGTTCGTATCGTATACGGAATAAGAAAATTTTGTCTTAAATTACGCCCCCTTGAACGGCGGGAGCTTCCTTGGGGAGCAGTTGCCTCCAACCCCCCAAGTTACGGCTCTGAAGAATGACTAGAAAAATTTCACCTTTCTAGTTTCAATGGTTTCGCTAAAATAGTGAAAAAACTTAATTTGGAACGCTACCACAAATATGAGTAAAATGTACGGTATAAATATTTTGCTTTCTTACTTTATCACTGTTCACTCATTGAAGCAGGGGTGTACTGTATATTGTTGAGTATTTTTTTTCCTTTTTGCCACTTTTTCTCATCTTTTAACATGTACCTGCAAGTGTAGGCACTGCCGACAATTGTGAAGTCTCTTGTTGCAATTAACGTTAAATTTTGCAGTCCTTCCTTCCATAGCTAGTCTTGAGGTGAAAAAAAGAAAAGAAAAAGAAAAGAAAAGAAAAGAAAAATGTCTAATGTTGAACCCGAAAAATAAATTACAGAAAAAAATTACAGTTATTCTTATCAAATACCAAGGTTCAACAAATATCTTGTTTCCCACACTCTTCGTCTCCACCTTGGAGAGCTGTTTCACAGCTTTTCAGAATACGTTAAATTTGGCGCCAACTCTACAATTTAAAATGTTGCTCATGAAACACCTAGGTTACAATTAATATCTCAAGTTTTCCTTTGTGTTGGTGCATTCTCCTACATTCCTATACTATCTACTTCAGTCACTAAACATAGTGCAAGAGCAGATGAATTTCTTTTATGAAATAAAAAGAAATCTCTACACGTACTCTCATGCATCGTGTTTAGGTACACCATGTGTAAATTTTCGTTGTTCTAGGTTCAATGGTTTCGTTAAAATGGTGAAAAAAAAAAACATAATTTAGCATAACCGCGACCAGAAATATGAGAAAAACGTACAAGTATTGTAATTTGCTTTCTTAGTCTATCATTCTTCACTCATTGAAATAAGAATATATATTGTTGAGTAAACCTTGTATTATTTTCCTTTTACTACTTGAACTCATCTAACTTGTGTGTGTCTGCAACTTTGGACACTGACGACAATTAAGAAATCTCCTGTTATAGTCTGAACTATATTTTGCAGCCGTTCCTTTAATAGTTTTGGAGTGGAAAAGAAAGAGAAAAATGTGCAATCTTGATGTCTCAGAATGCAAGATAAGTAAAAATTGGTGCCAACTGAAAAAAAAAAGTTATTCTCATCAAATACTAAATCTATGTTACAAATGATATCTCACGTTGCTCATTGTGTTAATGCAATCTCCCATATTCCCATTCTACCAATTCCATCTCCTTTTACTTAACACAATGCAGCAATGCTCGCATCTAATACGAAGAGTCTCAGAATTAATCTCCTCTAATATGTTCCCAGGTTGGGAATCGTGAGGTGGTGCAAAAAGGAAATTGGGAAAGGTTGAATGAGGGGATCAATGGGTTGAAAGACAAATTACAAAACGAGAAAATTTCTTTATTTTCTTATATAGACGTTATAGGAATTAGATTTCTGGGCTATCGGCATCTAAGGCCATTTAGTCCGTCACGTATATGAGGGATAAGGTCCCTCGGCGATCACACAATCCGATGAAAGCGAAGATAGGAATGAGGAAAGAAGAAAGCGGCCTGGACCATTATGGTTGGTACGATCCCGGCATTCGCCTGATGTGAATGAGGGAAACTCAGAAAAAACTCTCTTAGAATTGCTGGCCTGAAAAACCTGTTTTTACGCTTTTACGATCGAGTGTCCCTACCTGGAATCGAACCCTTGACCGCTCGCATCAAATACGACAGCGTTAGCGACTACGTCATGCAGGGCCACTTATATAGATGTCATACCCTATTATGTGTATATGTGTGATTCAGAAGCATTCACCGTGTAGAAGTGAATGTAATATATCGCAAATTTGTCATGTTATGTTTTTGACAAAGGCTAACTACTGTTATGTCTGCTGTTATACGACTGTGTGTGTGTATTTACACCGTATGGTTACCAAAGATGGAGTGGGTCAGTGGGTTGGTGGGTCAAGTTTTCTGAGTGGGTCAGTGGGCCGTGGGTCAAGAGCATGCGACCCACCACCCACCGTGACCTACTGCCTCCCACCACCCACCATGACCCACTGCGACCTACCGACTCAGTATGATCTACCGACCCACTCTGCTCACTGCATTGTAGACAGTATCTTCTGAAGACTGGTAAACTTGTCTTCGTTTTACTTTCAAGAACTTCATTTCCCTTCCTTTTCCATTTGTTTCTATCTACTTACCTGAGGTGAGTATATCTAACCAAGTGAAAAAAAGAACTTCAGGACTTTTGGATATTGATATTTTTAAATGTAATAATAGCAATAGGACTTACACTACTACTTGGCTTTCGAGACCTGAGAGTTTTTAGAGCTAACTACTGGAAAAAATACATTTTTGAATCACTGTAATATATAAATTATTATATAAAAAAATTGAATGTAACTATGTGTGCCTGATGATCACGGTAAAATTGCAAAGTCAAATGAAATTACTTTTGGTATATAGTTAGGCCTTAATCCAAGTTGGGATGTTATATTGCTTTCATTATAATGCATAATATCCTAAGGAGGTAGTGAAGATCCGAATTTTTGCGAAAAAAATGAGTATCGCGCAAGCCGTTAAACTTACGGAATTGAAATTCAGTGTATTAACTCTTTATTGAAAATAAACAGAATGTGTCTTAACATTTTATTAAAATTCTCCTTTATGGAGGGTGGCACTTTCTATATATGGAAAATTGGTAGTGAGTTGGTTTGTAAAAATGATCGAAAACGATCGATGTTATTAAAAAAAACAGAAATAAAAAAACAGAGCTTGGCTTCATATATCCATTGCTTTTTACTATAATAATTGCTGAAGCTTATGTTTATTATATGGAGCGCTTACAGCACAGGACAATCAACTCATAAAGCTGTGAGAAAAATTGGAATAAAATTTGTACTGCAAGCTTAATTACATGGAAATTTTAAGTTTGGATTGTATGCATAATTTTATGGAAAATTTTACACTTTTTCCTCTTTACGTTGGTCTACTTACCTTGATTTGGAACTTTCAAATTTCATCCTTTTTTCCACTTCAAATTCCGTCCTTCTTAATTCAACAAGGACATAATTATACTATGATAATTTAACTGAAATTCCTCGTAATTTGGCACATGGCAAACAGCACTGTGGAAATTGAATGGGAAGAAGGAGGAAAATTCCGATTCACCTCTGAACACTTTCCAGGAACCTCGTTCCCTTTCGCTTTCTAGACGGGGGAGGGAACTTGGTAATGGCATCAAACCTTCATGTGTAATTACAAAAATTAAATTTATGAACAATTAAGAAATCATCAGTTTATCAGGCTTTAATTGATCATTTATTCACAAGATTCCCTATCGAAGGTGTGGTAGATGAAGTTTCTGTTCTCCATGAGTCGACATTGCCAACTGACATGATCGATATGGAAAAGATGCTGTATGGTGATAGAGAGATGATCTTCTTGCTGAGTATTTCAAAACTGACCAAGAAAAATCGTTATCAGACTTAAGTCTAACAAGCAGATTGTCGATGAGGAGTTGCAGAAATCGGGTAGAAGTATTATCAAGTTCCACAACAGAGTGCGAACGGGAATTTCCCCTTATGAATTTACAGATGACTGGTATTAGAAATAGATTAAGTGCTCAAACATTGTCTAACTTGTTGTTCATCAATGTTAATGGCCCACCGCTAGATTAGCTGAAAGTAGACGAGCAAGTTACTTTTTGGTTGAAGGATGGACATCATTCCGCTGCGGATGATTTACGACGAAAACATTCTGGAGGCCAACAGGAAATAAACCCGATTTCAGTTTTTTAAGGTGGAAAATTACGAGTTACGGAAATTGTATACTTGAATTACTAATGGCTTATTTGTGTTATTCAACTTTGTACCTAACTTTTAGTAAGTCTCTTCTTTGCTTTAGGTAAACTACTTTGAATAAATATTTATAATAATTGCAATTATGCATATTTGTAACTTAAATTTAACGTGGTGTTTTTGTTATTACACAAATTACAATTATGAGCATACTTTATGAAGATGCTCTCACATAGGGTACCCGAGCACCTTTATACAGTATGAAAAACTGATTTTTCAAGTCTTTTGTGAGAAAAGTATTGTGAACTGAGAAACTATAACCTTTTCCATATTGTACAGGGATATTTTCCTGCGAATTGAAGTTTCTTGTGGAATGCGTTCAGAAATTAACACTTGCAAGAATACTCTTAGTACAAGTATATTTTAGGCACACACTAATTTCCCCCCACCTCGAACTGTTTCAATTTCCTCAATGACAAACACTTTACCATATTATATCGTAAAGATCAGATCCAACGTTATTGTAACAGAGTAATGCTTGAGCGATTGACTAGAAATTCAAACTCCTATTAGTGACAATTTCACAGTCTTGTGTTATTACAAGTGTAAACTCTTTAGTCAGTACAGAGGAGGTCGTGGATCGTGTTCAGAGTTTTTGACGATGAATTTTGTTGAGTCAGAGTAGGTCACAGTGGATGAGAGTGGTTCATGGTGGGTGGTGGGTCACGGTGGGTCAGAATGGGTCATGGGGGTCATGGTAGGTGGTGGGTCAGAGTGGGTCACGATGTGTGGTAGGTCAGTGGGTCGTGGGTCAAGTTTTCTTTGATAACTTAACTGTTAATGTGACTGTAGTAATTTCATTGATGTAGTCTAATTTATTTTTTGTATATTTGAAATATTTTAAGATATAGTCATTTGAAATATATGTGGCATTTTTATGTAAGTTTCAGTCACTCATTTATGTAGAATATGGAAACACTGCCAGATCTTTTCTATATACGGGGTGTTTCCTTCTTGAGATCATCGTTAGGCGTAATAGAATTAGGTCAAATGGGATTGGCATTTCACCTAAAATCGCGGTTGTGATTTTTTTCTGTGTTTGACAGCGGATACAATGTTAGGCAAAATGGAAATTAGGGCAAATGGCGAGTAAATCGCTTGGAACATCAGGTTGGATTCGTGCTCAATGTTAACTACGTTATTTCTTTCTTTCGATCTCCTTTTAGGACTTCTACCAGTACATTGATGTTCAATTTCTTAAGAAACGAAAATAAATTAGTACTTAAAATTGGGAACAATATTGACTGAACTTTGTTTCTCAAAAGTAAGGGGAATTGAATTTAGTAAAGGAAAGTTGAGAATAAGAGTACACTTGGTATACATAGAAATGCTACTGTCAATTTTGAGAAATGTAATTTCATTCATACTCGCGGACTACTCTTACCCACTTCACATTTGTTTCATTTCTCTCTCTCTGCTTTTTTATTTTTTAGAAAACGTAGGTTTTAAATACAGTATTTGAGAAAAAATATATTATAAGAAAGTAATATTTTTCTTTCTCATAATAAAATACTTTCTTATAATAATAATAATAATAATAATAATAATAATAATAATAATAATAATAATAATAATAATAATAATAATAATAATAATAATAAGGTACACCTTGAAATTTTAGAGCAGAATTTGGGATGATGACAAGTTTGCGTCTAAAATTATTTTTTTCACAATACAACTTTTCTTTGGAAAGAAACGAAAGAAAGAAATTAGGAGCTTATAAAATGTGTGATTTTATAGGTTACTACATTTATTATCACTGATTTAAACTAATATATTGCAAAATAAAATCAACGTAATGCCTCTTTTTATAAATATACTTAATTGTATAAACAAGTACATTCATAAAAGCGTGTAGTTTAATATTAAGTAAATGACTAAAACTCAATCGCCTGATGCTCAGGAGGTCCTGGGATCGATCCGTGCGGCTAATCACCCTGATTGGGGAGTCGGAGAAGATCATTAATATCTACGCCCTGGCTACCACATTTATTATCCCGACCTAATCCGTAGACAACTAGAGATCTAAAATAAAGCAAAGAAGAAAAAAGGAATAGAAAAGAAAGAAACTAAAATGAACGCATCGACATTAATCACCGACAAAATTTTCCATATTGATCTTTTCCACATGTTCGATTTTTCACTGGAACGTTTGAATGGTTCTTTCAATTAGGGCAAAACCTATTTACCCTAATCCTTTTTTTCTTGTTTTTAATTTATGCTGTAGAATGAGAAATTCTAAATATTGAAAATAATAGGCACCAGGCAGGTTGCTTGCAGTCTGAGGTAAAACTAAGCACAACCCTGTTCCCTTCTGTATACAGACCTGCTTCTTAAACATAATATTTTAAAACTGGCATTCTCAACCCATCCAAGATTGGAATACCACCCACAAGTAATACCAAGTACGCTAGTATAATGAAATCGAACAACATTAATTAATAAAGACATATACTTTCAAACTATAAGATTAATCAGATTTTTATTTTGAATGTTACTTTAAATTTCAGTGATATTATACAGATGAAAGGCGCTTGTATCAACGATCAAATAGCCCTTAGTGAATTATTGATGTCAATTAGTTAATCGTGATCATGCTTTGTTCTTAAAGTATTTCATAACTGAAAATGCTTATTAGGATAGTTTGCGCCGGATATAGCCTATATGATTTAAAAGGAACACTCCACAGTACAGTATTTGGAAACCTTTTGTGCTTTCTGCTGCCCCAAATACTTTGTACTAGCAGAATACCCGTTCTTTGCACGGGTGCCCCAAATACTTTGTAGTAGCAGAATACCCGATCTTTGCACGGTTGCCCCAAATACTTTGCACTAGCAGAATACTCGTTCTTTGCACGGGAAGTATAGCTTCATTTTGGACATAAAGGAGACCATAACTGTCACCAAACAACTTAAGGACCCAAAAACTATCAATTCAACCGGCCATTTTCAATTTTTTTACATGTCGCCATCGTCCCCTTAGGGATACTATTGGAGGTTGAATTTGGGTTTAAACAGTATCAGAAGTGTCACTGTTCATCTCTGCAGCCTCATAAACTACGAATTTGATATTAATATCGGTCATTTTATGTCTTCCCCCCTCCCCTAAATTTCACCGTCAGATTGAAATGATAAACATTCCAGGCCCGACACAATGAAAAATTGATGTTGATCAGTCGGGTGCTTCAGCAGGTATTATTTCACATAGTCACTTTCATTTATAAATACTTTGTAATTCGTATTTTCCAACAATTGTTTCAGCGTGAACGAGGACTAAATATTTATCTTTTCCCGTACCATGCCAGCAGCCATATTAATAAAATCTTCAATTAACTTGATTTTCTAGTTTAGTTCAGATTGGATAGAAAAGGATGTTAAGTAATTTCATTTTCTTTTAAAACACGGAAACGTCCTTCAAATTCGAAGATTTTGAATTTCCAGCTGAGCACTTTTAAGACAGTCAAACTTGACTCAACTAAGACTCCTGAAATGTGTGCAATTTGTGGGAAATGATGCAGTACATTTCTACTTGCTGTTGAAAGAAATCTTTCTAACTGTAATCGAAAAGAAAATTTAATTTGTTTCATGCCACAAGTTGTGTTTTATTCTGACTGGAATTGTTTATTAAGTTCTTTTAGATACTGAAAGAGGACTACTGTGAAAACAATATTAATATTGGGATCGTCATAAAATAATTCAGAGAAGCTTTCTGAAGATATATATGCCTTGATTGCTTCGAATACTTTCCAGACCGTTGTAAAAGCCAAGACTTAACCAACGAATATCCACAAAACGATGAGTTCTAAATAGGATGCTGATAAATCATGGAAGAGAACTTTTAGCAACCGTTCGTTAAGAGGTCTTACAATAAGAAAGGTTTTTAATTTAGCAATGACATTAAAATGTTCTGAAATTTCATGAACATATTTTATTTGACTGGCTAGGTTTTCAATATAAATTAAGCAATGACAGTGAATGAAAGGAGGAAAGCGTTTATAATGTTTTAAAGGACTGACAAATCCTCTGTATTTACTCACCATATGTACCAATACACACGCGTCGGTGTATTAATGTCGTTTTTTAATAAGTTCGTAACTCCTCTTTATATTCTTTCACCTGTAACTGGATCTAAGTCCATTAACTCTGCTAGATATAAATTATCCATAGTTTCTTGGTCATTGACAGATTGTAGAAGTCCCTCTATTCGATCACCAATACCAACTATATTGACTTATGTTTTCCTTATTTATCTTCACTTTCATCAGGCTAATGCCAGAATAGTAACAACACTACAGTTGCAGGTTACTACATACATCCCGATTCCTTTCCCTATATATTCGCGAAAGAACGTAACCTCTTCGACGTGCAAGTGGTTTTGTCAGACCAAAGTTACCGCATTTCTCCGAGCTTTAATTATACGTCAATTAGTGAATGAAGTTTTTGTGCGTATAGAAAATATTACCCCGTCCAATGACGTGTTCTACGTACATCCTATAGTAACAGTAAACGATCTACTATTTTGGATAAGACACGGTGATCAGTAATACAGAGCTAAACTTTGGAGTATGAATTCCTAGTTCGATCTCCGTTTAAGTAAGTTTGTAGTGGATATCATGGCCGTTAGTTTCACAAGGATCCTCCTGTTTCTTCCCATATTCTCATTTCCCCAATTCTTAAACTATTATGAACTTTCCTTAATTAGCCGTCTCCATTAGCCTAAAAGGTATAATTATGGGACGTTAAAAAGTATTTCATTTTAAATTTTCATTTTTTTCTATTCTGAATCTATAAATAAAACATATAATTATAGACATAGAATTCATTTCAATTTAAGGCAAACTAGCATCTATGGTGCATGCTGTGAAGAAGCTATGGTGAAAACTAGCGCTCATGGCCATTTTAGTATACGAATTATCCTGCCATTCTTCTGTCGGTACTGAAGATAACCGAAGTCAAAATGAAAGGATCAGGATTTCAAAATGGACATACAGAATGGGATGTAACGTTTTACCAATTCAGTTGTGCCCGCTTGGTTGAAGCCTAGAATGTTTTAATAAGTCCTGAAGGATAAATGCTGAAATGTAGTATCTCCTACGAAGGAAACCGAGCGGTCGTTGCTCAGGTGGTAGATTCCTGGCTTCACGCTTGGGAGTACCTGGTTCAAATCTGGTCCGGACATTATGACGGGGTATTCCAGGGTTTTCCTTAGTCTCTCCAGTTGAATGCCGGTACCTGCTGTAAAGTGGCCCTGATCTTACCTCCCTCAACCCTTTTCCACGGCGTAAACTATAGATGACAGTGTTTAAAATAAAGAATAAATTCAATTCGAACAAATGAGCTTTGAATTTTAAAAAAATATAATCTCTGGAGTGCTCATTAGCACTTTTTAGTATATACCAAGGTCAAATGGTTGTGAATATATGGGTTAGAATAATGAGTTGCAGTATTGTGGCAAAACATGTTATCTTGCCTTCACCCACTAAATTTTTTTAATGACAGCACTATTTACCAGAGCCTGATGAACCACTTCCTCCATCGAAGGAGTCTACAGGAAAAGCGAGCTTGGAAACAGCCAAATCTACCTTCAATTCTTAGCCGTGATCGGGCAATAGAGGGACGGCGATCATACAGAATCAATTTCGTCTTGAGACCTCATAATGATTAATAACATGACTTACCAGTTCCACGCTCCACCCAATTTCTTTGGTAATTAAATTCGTCCCTTGTTTTGGTCTTGATAATTGCAGTGCCATCAATGTGAAGATCATTCTGAATGTTGCAATTTGAGCATAGTATGCAATGAAATACAGACGGACACAATTAGTCTCTCTGTGCTCTGTTTCCTCCAAATTAAAATAACCTAATGCATACGTAGAAAGGCTGATTACATATATGTTATGAGGACGTGCTGCCAGGGTATACAATGGAGAAAGAAATACAGTTTACACAAGTTGAAACCTACTTCCCCTGACGACAGAAAATGAAAATGATTTGCAGAAATTATAATGAATCTTGTGTAAATGTGAATAATTATAGGCTAATTCAATACCATTTACTGATTTGAGGATTTGGACTATCTCTAATTTTAATATGTAAGTGTTCTAATGAAAAGAAAATGCTCAAACCATTCCTTTTTGTAATCGCATTGATTTTATACGTTTTGTTCGCTGTAAATGTTGATTCTGTATTTGTATATGTTAAGGACCTAGTCAAGACCTTAAATCAAGTCTTTCCTTTATAAAGCGACAGACTATACAGAAACAAATCAGTGTAAAATAGTCTTATAATAGTACTAGCTGAAATGCCCGTTCTTCTCATGGGAAGAAAAGGTTTATGGAAAACGTCTTAATCACTTCCCTCTTAGAATACCGTATCTATTTCAATGAAAGTGTAATCATAAATATAAAAAGTATTTGTGTGGCATACATTATGAAACACCCTACTCTACAGATTATACCTTTAATTTATATGATTAAAAATACACCTTCAAGTTGGTACTAACTATTTTCCAAAATACTATAAACAGGTCAACATTTATCCGACACCGAAAACTATAATTTGACAATCTGTTATTTTCTCATTTTACTATCCGACTCTTCTACCACCTTGTGCCAATGAAGATGATATTAGACTTAAATAGCATTGTGAGCGCCACTGTTTATTTCAGCGTGCCCGAAAACTATCGATTTCACTTTAATATAAATCAGTTTGCATTAATTTAACATGGCAATCTTTCGAACTTCCACCCCTTGAGTGTCCTATGCCACATTATTTTGTCTATTGTCATTGAAAGTAATTTGTCTACAAATTGTGGTTAAAATTGCTCCAGAAGTTTCACAGTCATGCTAGAATATACATTTATACTGCACATACAACATTTCCGAACATAAATAGATGTGCGAGCAACACGTTTGGCGCTTCCCTTGTAAATTTCCAATGCAGTTTGAATGCTCATTCATGCTTAAACTTGGGATTAAATGTCATTACGATTGCAACCTACTACCTTGATGAATCCAACCTATAGATTCGACTCAAATCTCTCATTTGAGACATTTTACGTTTCACACATTTTCACCTTGAACTTAAACGCTTCCAGGTAATTATCAATTTCAGCAAAATCGAGAATAATGCATTCGACACTATGGTAGCCCGTTTTCAATTATGTTCACATATCAACCTCTTCCTACCATCCCAGGCGTACTAACGGGAGTTAAACATAGATTTTAATGGTATAGAGATTGTCGACAATCTTTAAGGGGCTTCGAAAACTATGAATTTGATACTAATAGGAGTCATTTATTGTTATTTCAACTCATATGCAACCGTGGAGTAGTAATCTAGTTGAACTTAGACTTAAACGGCATCGGAGTGTTGTTATTCATCTATATTACATTCCCGAAGCTTGGACTGTAAAATAATATCCGTCGTTATCGACCATTATGTGTGTTACTCTCTTCGATTCTCCGTAGGTGGGACAGGGGTCTTACCCCTACTGGTGGCTGAACTCAAAGGTCATCAGAATTGCTACCTGTCAATTTAGAAAGCTAGGGAATAGACATTAACATCAGTCATTTTCGATTATTTTTCTATTCGCAAATTCACCCATTCTCCAGGGTGCTAATAATGGCTAAAAATGAACTTAATCCTGCAATACGCGCTCGGGCTACTATTGTAGACCAGCATTTTTGTTTTTCTTGCCGCAAAGTAGTTTGAGATGCTAACACAAAGGTTGTCTGTGCACCTTTCTATCAACTTCCATTCTGCGTCTTTAATGTATGGTCAAACGTACAATCGAAACGAGCTCATTGCTACTCTACTTGACAGTTTGATGGGCTAGATCTGTAGCCCGCGCGACTTTTGCTGTCACAAGTGTTCCAAAACACGAAAAGTATTATTTTCATCATAGTTTGAATGTTGATCGGATGGTCAATGGGTTTGCTCTTATTAGAAATGTCTTCTAGATTGCGATAGTAATGGGAAGAATATTTTGAGTCGGAAGAACTGCCTTTTTCGGACACAGAAATTGTGAAAATGCAGAAGATGTTACTAAGAATTCCAGGTGGCAGGAATCACTGATACCTCTTGATGATAGTGGTAGTAAGGACAGTTGTAAAGTAAATTATTATGCAGCAAATGACAATTTCAGATGAAAAAACTCCTACTTGTAATATTTGCACTCGTGCTCATAATATTTTGCTTCGTTTTCCTGGACCTAAAGGAGAGGCCAGGTCTGTGTTGTTGTAACTTGAATGTCTAGAATTGCTTTTAGATGCAAACATTTTCAGACTTATAGTTAATTGTAGCAATATTTACATTGACAGTGCAAGAAAGAGATTTGTATGTGACGAGACTTACAGACTTACATACAGACGAGACTGAAATACGTGCCTTTCTTGGCATTTTGATGCATTTGATGAGTGGTAAAGAGTAAATTTTTGCAAAATAATGCGTATTTTAAAAAGAATTCCGACATATATAACGATGAAGAAAAGTTCGAAATGCGCCAGATGGTTGCATTTTTGCTAAATACAAATAACTGTTACAGTCCTATTCGTGTATTACTCTTGAAAAATGAATGGCGTTGATCTTCTTTGTATACGCATAGCTTTCGAAATAAACATACAGGGTGAGCCAAAAGTCCTTGAACACCTGCAGAAGTTTGAAAATCGACGGCAAAAGTAAAAGGTGGTGATGGGAACAGAGATTTGATGAGAAGCCGCAACTTTTGGAGTGTATGTCGTTCATGGTCACCATATAAAATCCGCCATTTTGGATACAAGTCATTTTTTTTAAATCGGAAGGGGAGTGTGTGACACATCAAATAACGCTTGAGCTCAGGAATTTAGCGGTGAAATTTGTTTTTTTTCTATCTTGTACAGTTTAGAAGTTATTAATGTTCAAACGTGGGAAATTACCTTGATACTGAATGCTACAACACATATTCTACGTGTTGTCCATCCTGTGCAATGCACAACTGTAGTCGCCGCAACCACTCTGACTTCACACGGAGAAGAATGTCTCCTGAAATTCGGTCACAGGCTTGTTAGATGCGTTCCTCCTGGTGTCTCAAATCACGGATTGTCTCAGCATACACCATCTGCTTAAGATGTCTCCATAGATAATGATTCGAATCTAATATCGGTCAATTTTGATCATTTTTATGTGTCTCCTAGGAGTGATAGAGTATGCCCTCTTCTAACATCAGAACTTTCACTTAGAGTGCACCAAAACTTTCACAATTCAACTTATGGATGCAGAAAATAATGGATTCGACACCAATATATTTTATTTTGAAGTATATTTACCTGTCACAGCCCTCCATTAAGGAATACTAATCAAAAATGAATTTGAATTTGGAGGGCATCGTAAGTGTTCATCTCAACGACTCGGAAAATTATGCATTCGACACCACTATCAACAGTTTTCGTTTGTTTTTATGTCACTCATCCTACTGAAATTGCACTTCCATTTAAATAGGATGCACAATTGGAAAACGACCATTAAGAAGACCAAGGCGCAGATGGGAGGAGAATATTAAAAGGATCTCCTAGAAATAGAAATACAAAGTAGAAACTGAAACCAATTCGCTTAGGATAGAAGTCAATGGAAAGCTTTTGTGAACTCGGTATTGAATCTTCGAAATACCATAGAGTACATAGTTAGTTTACTTCTGCTACTCCCCTATGTGTGCTAGGGGGTATTATTTTCACTGGAAGACGTAGTTGGACATTAGGTTCATGGGAACTGATACCAATGGACTCCAGAAACAATGTATTCACCACTAATATCATTTGTTTCCGATCATTCATATTTATCTCCCTTCCCACTCCTCCTAGGTGTGTACGGGGGTCTAACCGCGGGAGTACTTTCCCCCATAATGTAAGTAATATATGTATCAAGCTGGGTTGGAACTGCTCTAGACTTTCCAAACTTATGCTGGAGTTACACAAACATCACCACACACCCCACGCACATACGTACATTTATACATACATTTATATATATACATATATAACGATAAATCGTGAAAAAGCAAGGAAAATCGTTTTTTTTGTGCAGCATGATTGCCATCAATGTGACTGTGCACTACAACACATTGAAATCGACTTACTTCTCTGGAAAACTGAGTGCCAAATTTGGCAACGTTGCAGGACGTCAAAATGGTGGTTTTCGTATCAAGTATATTAACACTGGACGCCGAATGACGGTGTATATGCACCGGAAGCCAAATTGTAGAAGTTTTAAAAGGAAGTCAAAATGATAGAATTCTGTACTGATAAAAAAATTATTTTGTTTTGGAGTATACTTATGAGTTTCGTGATGTACATAGTTGATTAACTGTATATACTCCAAACGGTATAGCGCTAAACATGATATAGCAAGTACAGTACTGTATTAAAAAGGGACGTCAAATGACGTTGTTTTGAAAGGACGTCAAAATGATAGAATTCTGTATATATATATATATATATATATATATATATATATATATATATATATATATATATATATATATATATATATGCGCAAAGTGTACATAATAAGCCATGTACATGATTGACAGAGTAGAAGTAGTAATAGAGTTCTTTCTAATAAATTGTGTGTTTGCTGTTCAAAGTTAAGTGGAAGAAGTAATACCGTTTGAATTGAAGTATGTGTTGGTAACAGGTGTCTGCTCTAAAGGGAAGTGAATTCCTCAAGGACTACTTTTCTAGAACTTGACACTTCATGGCAAAGCTGCGACCGGGTGTCTGGGGGCGAGCTTTAGCGAGTTACACCTCCAAAATCGGAACTGTAATCACGTTATAAATGCGTTTTTTAATATCATTAAGGAAATGATGTCCTGTCATTTGATTGTAATAAGAAATGACAAAGACACCATTCTAATACAATGTTCTACTACAATGCAGAAAGTTGTGATGTTTAAGATGCTTTAATTCTTTTTGAAAAGCCTCCTTAATATTCATATTCTAAATTACCTAGTGAATAATCGTTTTCATTGAAAATGTATGAGTAAAGATACAGGAAGACTGTATGTAATTGCCAAGTATATATAAACATTTCAAGAAGTCTTGCTGCCCAATAAGTACATTTGTACCAAAGGACACCATTATAATACAGTGTACTACGTTACTGTGCCAAGACTACAGTGCCCAAGAGTTATCCTGGCAGTGACGTAGACTTCGCTCTTGCTCAAATGCCATCCCACTGGTTATAGCAGACGCCTCGTTCAATTCAACGTCCAATCCCAGGAAAGAGAAAATGTGCGAACACAAATACCAACTTAAAAGCAGGCTCCGTTCTCTACAACAGGAAATCGAAAGGAAATAAACCGAAATGGGAGATTCGTTTTTGATAAATATACTTGTTCTCTTTGTATAACGATAACTGGAGTTCGAGGAGGCAAAAATGCTGTATTTTTTTGCTTTTATATTTATATAACTTTCATGAAGAATATGGTTTATTTTATATTTGAGTTTTATATTATAAGTATGTGGAAAATAATTTTAAATGATAGCCATTTATGTTTATTCTGTTCTAACAACAGTCAGATTTCAACATGCTACAAACTTTCGTTCTATTGAAGATAGACACAAATATGCAGTGGACGAAATGAGAAGGGAAGTCCAAAGTTTATTTTAAAGAAACCCCCATGTCTTTACCTATCACGGCCCTTGAGTTAGAGGATGATAAGTGAATGTGTTTTCTGGGCGCGGAAACAGAGCGTGGGGGTTAGTGAATGTAGCTTCGAAAAATATAACATTTACCAATAGGACATAAGAATAGCACTCCCAGGAAAAACAAACAAGTTAAAACACAAAAGCGAAATGAAACGAACTGAAAAGTGCGTGTTTTCTTTCTGTAGGGCTGTACAGTCTATGCTGACTGGTGAAAGTTGTCAATCCTTTGTTTTATTCTCGTTCTCGAAATTTTGTGTATAAGAATGGGTGATAGTACCTTAAAGAATGGCAAGCCGTTGCATTGTGATGCAGGAGACATTGTTTTTAATGTTTACAACTTTTCTTGCAGCAAACAGTTATAAATCTGACAGTGTTCATGAAACCTCCCTAGGAACATTTGTCAGTGAGAGATCCTTGTGGCAAATTTTGAAAGAGAAGGGATAAAGTCTGGACAACCCGTCGTAACACCCTCTAAAGCAAGTCCAAATATACAGAAAAAACAAACAAATTTAGATTCTTTCGATGAAGTAGTAGTTCGTAGAATAATTCACAATCTCTATGCTGAAGGCATTGTCGCCACCTTATTGTGTGAACTTAAAAAAAGCATTGACTTCAATGGTTCTGAGTGTGCATTATAACATATACTACACAAGTTTGGATTTAGTTTAAAAAAAAATCTGTTGGAAATAAAAAACTGCTTTTTGAAAGGAAATATGTTGTCTTTTGACGACATAAATATAGCGTCCATTCTTATTTTTTCTTTCTTTGTCGTAACAATGCACATATATATGCTAGTATTATTCAAATAAATTATCTAAATTATCTCTAGTTCGCTACCAGCATTATTTTAAACTGTAGTTACGAACGTTACATGCAAAGCGTTCAGTGTGCCATCTAAGCACTGTTTGTAAATAGCGTAAGTTGGTAGCCTTGCAACTCAGAGCGTTGACGTCAGAGCCAACATAGTTCTCGTCGACTGTAGTGTTCAATCAAATGTTATGAACTAATGTTTAAAAAGCCTTAACAAAATTCATATTTGTAAATTACCTACTAATTGTAGTCTTCGTTGAAAATAGAAGACGAGAGATGCAGTTAGACTGCAAGAAATTGCCCAGTAAATTTGAAATATTTCAAAAATTCTTGCTGCAGGTAATATGTACTACTATGCCGAAGGATTCCATTATAAGGGACTTTTCTACATTACAGTGCAAAAGTTGTGTTCTCTCAAATGTTACGAACAAATGTTTAAAAAGCCTCCAACAATATTCATATTTGTAAATCACCTACAAATTTTAGTCTTCATTGAAAATACAAGAATCAATATACAGTGAGACTGCAAGATTTTGTGCAGTATATATGAAACTTTTCAAGAAGTCTTGTTGCAGGTAATATGTACAACTAAGCCCAACGTTTCTATTATAATCCACTGTACTACATTATAGTACAAAAGTAGTGTTCAATCAAATGCTATGAAAAAAATTTAAACAATCTCCAACAACATTCACATTTGTAAATTACCTAGTAAATTGTAGTCTTCATTGTAAATACAAGAATAAATGTGCAGGAAGCCTGAAATATTTTCCCATTCATATATCACAGATTTGAACTACTTTCCCTGCAGGTAATATGTACAATTAACCACAACGACACTATTATAATACATTGTTTTAAAATATACTGCAAAGCATCATATAAAAAACATTACAAATTCATATTTAAACGGCTGCAAAAAATCACATTTGTAAACAGTGAGTGTTTTCAGAAAATGCAAGGTTTAATAGCTAGGATATTGCAACAAAGTGTCCGCTGTTTATGTTTCAGAAAATAAATTCTGTTATTGTCTCTAACATATATATATATATATATATATATATATATATATATATATATATATATATATATATATATATATATATATATATATATGCGCAAAGTGTACATAATAAGCCATGTACATGATTGCCAGAGTATAAGTAGCAATAGAGTTCTTTCTAATAAATTGTGTGTTTGCTGTTCAAAGTTAAATGGAAGAAAGAAGAAAGAATAGAATTGAAGTATGTGTTGGTAACAGGTGTCTGCTCTAAAGGGAAGTGAATTCCTGAAGGACTAGTTTTCTAGAACTTGACACTTCATGGCAAAGCCGCGACCGAGGGTCTGGGGAGGAGCCCCCGCGAGCTTTAGCGAGTATATATATATATATTATCTGACATCTACACATCCTAGGGAACCATTCTCAACGAGTTTAAATAGTGTACTCACTCTTGTTCTCGTAGCTCTCTAAGGTTTATTTACTTAATAATTCTTCCCGAGTTCCGAGCTAGTTCATAAGCATATCTTAATTTTTCTGCTCATATTGAAATCTTCCACTTTACTTTATTATACACAGCCTTTCCAAAGAAAACATACTTCAGTATTGTGAAAAACACTAAAATTATCAGTTAAATCGGACATACATTTAGAAATAAAGTAGGTATCATACGAGAAATTGATTATTGGTGGTCCCGATTTCTGGCGTCAAGGTCAAATCGAAAACCAAATACTTAAAAGCTCTGAATTCAAATTTCGAGCTTGAGTTCCTACTCCTCGCTAAAGCTGCGATATTCACGCTTTTTTCTCCAAATATCGATTTCGTTACAGATCTCAGGAAATCAACACATACAATCACTTTACTGTTAGGTTCCAAATGAGTTGATTCAGTGTGTGCTACGATATTCAAATAAAGTGAAACGTCACATCACATTGAAGTTTATCAGACACTATTGGCGTGGAAGGCAAACTTTACAGCGAAAGGAAAGATGGAAAAATTAAATGTTAACTTTAAAAAGCCTTCTCCAGGTGAAGTGTTTATACATACACGGACAATAGTGACACGAAGGACCAGTCCCAATGGCGTATTTAGGATTTTGTTTCGGAGTAGGCAATACACAAAACATGAATAACCACTTATATTTTTCTTTTCTGTAGAGACAAATTTTAATGAAGTTGTGTAAATAACAAATTTATTTCGGGGTGGCTTGAGCCCGATAGTCAGCCTCTAAATACGCCGTTGACCAGTCGTATTAATAAATACTGAAACAAATCTTCAATTATGCGCTTATTCAGCTTCACTAACATGTCTGCTTACTATGGCCACATCCCAGCATGTAAGTTAACATATAGTTACGAGAGAATATCTAGACCCTAATTTATTTTGATTATAGTTTCTAAAGTTCACTTCCCTAAACTATAAAACGCAGTGATTAGTATGTTAATTACCATAAATTAAGTGCAACTTTCGAGAACCATGTGCTAACAAAGAATACACTGGAAAATAAAATATAACAAAAATTAAAATAAGATGATAATCGATAGAAATATTGAGGATGAATATGATATGTCTGACCTTCGCTAAGTATGGTGGATGAAACTATTTGTTTGCTTCTTCTTGGCCAACCAATAAAGCATTTATAAATCCATATGTGACTTTGTTATGCGCAATTAGCATTCAAATGCACAAACGATGACGAACTGAAGGGTACGAAGGTACTGTTGCAAGTAACAACCGTTGTCATAATAATATAGTTCAACTAAACAACGGCGAAAATAGTGGGTAATTCGGTGATAAGTAGAAATGACTAAAACTGAATAGTTTTCATCGTTTATTTCCGAATACAGCTAGAAGATAAAACTTACAAGAAATGACAGAAATCAGTGAAATTTGGCTTTATACTAAGCGTAATTTGGGGGGAAAGCGAGCATCCCCGATGGGGCCACTTCTGTTGACTTCTTCGAGGGTAGAAACAAAATGTGATTGAGGGGGAAAATCACCCTCATCACCCTCGTAATTCTGACCCTGATATTTACGCAACATTATACAAACATTATAAATATTTACAGGTTAACGTTTTTGCACCACTAGAGAGTTTTGTTGAGAAAATGTAATTCTTTCACTAATCTTTTTGTTATTAACCCAGAAATTCCTACCTTATTTGGCCCCCGCCGAATCTGGATATATCCAAAAACCCTTCACTCTAATAAAGTTAAAAAGCATCTCCAACTAAAAGACAAACAATCAAAATTTAATAAGAAATAATAACTATAATATAATAATAGTACAGTATTACCTGTATTCGCCACATCCATTATTAGATCCTAAAACTAATGTACTTATCTGCTGAAGTAATTATAACTGATTTCTATTCCTTATTCATAAATATTAATAGTACTTGGTCCTGTCCACTAAAGTACTATTTCAAGTTAAGGGATAGAAACCGATCTCGCTCACGCCGATCTGAATTCAGATCATGTAAGATATTAAAGGTCGAACAGATGTATATACTCAAATTCTGCACCTAGATAATACCTTTATCCAACATCGAGATCACATTCTCTTTTGTCGATATGAACTCTCAAAAAATATAAAGATCTAAAGGGTCTTATCGTCCTCTTAAAACATTAAAGCGTTTTCACTCAAAAGTAAAATTTCACATCATCACAAATAAAGACAGTCTTCCCCTCGTTCAACCTTTCATACAAGCCCACAAGAACTAATGATTATGTTGCCTTCACACGGTCAAGATACCGCGGCCGTTTAAACTTTCACTGGGCTTTTAAACCTATACTATAACAAAAGGACATGTTTTCGATAAACAAGCAGATGAAAATTTTGCCGAATTCCTTTATTCATTCCCTCTAGTATACTAATAACACCATTGTAAATTATCTCAGACAATATGAGATAAAAGTACATTAACAAATTAAATGTAGTAAAATATAATAACACAACTCAAATAAGTTATAACAAAATTACAAATGATAGCTTCTTCTAAGCCCACAACTTTTATTTAAAATAAGACCACATTATAAATAATGAAATGTAAAGAGCAAATGCCGTTACCATTACTTACGACCAAACTACAACAAAATTAAATTCATAACAAGCTAGCTGAAGCTTAATTAAAGTCAATTCTTGTACAGCCAGATATAATGGTACCCGAAATGCGTTTCACCACTAAAAATAAAATTACTAAATAATATACTACCCATAGTACCATATTATCTTAACTCTTTCTATTTCGGGAAATAATTATATAATTATATTATTTAGTGTCCCCTGACACCAAATGGTACAATATATCATGCCTTCTTCCCCAAAGAGAATTTTCACTTATTTTAACATTCCCTTATTGTAATAATTGACTATAATACTAACAAATTACTTCTACACTCTGTAAAGAAAAAATAGCGACACCTCAATTCTCAAACTAACTTACACAGAAAACCATAGTTGCAGCCCGTTAGAAGAGGAATAGAAGGAAATGAAGAGTGGGATAGTTCATTTGCGTTTTTTGTGACACCTGTGGTGTAGGAAACCGCTTGTCAATTGTTTGTGTATCAGTAGTATTTTCGATAGATGGCACTGAGTGCGTCTCGTAAATTATTGTAGTAAGAATTCTGCATTGCATTTGTGATGTGTAGGCTGAGGTAAATAGCATTTTATGATTGTTCTTTGCTTCCTCATTGTTTGGACAGTGTGTCAAGTGGCAAAATTTTTGTTGTGCAGTGTTGTTTGTGTGTGATATTGTTGCTACATGTGGACTGTAAACAAATAAGATGGGTAAGAAATGTGAGTTGTGGCAAATCTCTAAAGGAATAGATGGAATTCTGAAAATCCATCATTCTACGGCAGGAAGAGTAATTCACAAGTGCAAACAGCATAACAAATCGTCCCTTCGTCAACAGTGTGAAAGAAAAAAGAAAGCATCACCCAGAGCAGATTGCTAAATGAAATCAATAGCACCGCAGATTTAATGAGTGATTTCCCCAAAAATCGCTTTTGTAGTTTGACATGATCTTGGAACAGCAGTTACTTGTACAACTGTATTGTCTTGACTGTATGAAGAGGATATTACAAAGAAAAAACCGCGTAGAAAGTCGAAACTGACAAAACACAGAGGACTTCAACATGTAGTTTTGTGAGTCGATATGCAACTTGGACTTATGACAACTGAAAGCATGTCGTTTTCTTCATTGATAAGAAGTTTAGAATAGTGGGAAACGATAGTGGTGTGAAGTTGTGGATACGAACAAGCAAGGAACTTGACAATGATTTTGTTTAAGAGATTCAAATATTCAGTTACTGAGTGATGATATGGGCATGGTTCACCGTTAAAGACGTCAGAACGACGGATATATGTGAAGGATCGTTTGATGCACGAAAATATCTTCAAATTCTGGCACGTAAAGTTCTTACAACAGCTAAAGATGACTTTTCTGAAGAAGATATGGACTACTTCCTTTCCCAGGACGATAATGCTTCATGTCACCGAGCCAAAATTGTTAATACGTGGTTCAAGAATATGACTATTTAGAGACTCGTGTGGCCTACAAACCCACCCGACATGAATCCAGTTGAAAATTTGTGGATCAATATGAGTAGAAATTTCAATAGACAAATATCTCAAATAGAATGGAATTCAAGGAACAGATAATCCGGGTGTTATTCCGTGATATCGAGGTTGCATTTTGCAATAGCTTTGTTACCAGTGCGGGAAGCCCATGGTGCACATACAAAATACTAGTTTGGTGTATCGTACTTCTCGATGTTTGCACACAATATGTCTTACCCTAAAGAAATTCCATTTCTTGTTTTCTGCTATTGTTGTTGATCTTTTTCAGTTTTATGAATTACTCTTCCTACAAACGATTTTGCTCAAAACACACATAGCTACTTATATATGCATATAAATTCACTAAATTCATGTCAAAAGCCTGAAACTCTGGCGCAAGTATTAAGAATGAACTGCTCATTAGGAATATGCCTTGTAATATTATCAGGAATTCATGTAAAAATTCATATTGATTAAAGTATGTTGAGAAAACCATATTAGAGCAAGTGTCGCTATTTTTTCTTTACAGAGTGTATACCCTATAGAATAATAGAAATTAGAGTTGATTCACGTAATACTAATATTTATAATAACAATAATAGGTATATTTTTGAATTAAAATAATCTCAATTGCACAGAAACCTCTTCGAGGTAAACGAATAGCTCAGTTAACAAGCACTATTTTGCAATCGAACTAGTCACACCTTCCGGTACGCTCACTATGTTACGACCTATTACACCAAAACAAATTAGAGCGAAGGGCGATGTTTACAGTGAGCCACAAAAATTCTTGATAAACAAAGTATGTTAACTAAGCAACCAAAGTGACGCTTGTTCCAAGTTTAATTTCGCCTGGTTGAGTAGCTACAACAGCAGCACGAATTTGCCACACCTGTTAAAAGAACATATCGTAAATATTGTTTTTGTGCAGGAGTGAGGAGAAACGCTGGCTGACAGAAGGGAGTTTTTGGATACTTGTACTCACAGTAAACAACATATCATCAATATATATATATATATATACGGACACCGGACATCAATTAATACGCAGTAATTGATTCGCCTTTAGTTTGTTTACGAGTATAATATACGCGCAGTATTTCATTCAAAATAAAAGAGTTTTGTATTATGTTTTTTTTTGAAATTTTAATAATTTAGTGAACACAATGATATAGTAACCTCCGAGTTCTCCATTACATATTCCTGGGTTTTGAATTTGACTATTAACAAGCTAGTGTTTTGAGCTAAAAGAAAATGTTCTTTATTTACCGTGAGCAAATAAGTAACGCCTTAGGTGAGTGGTTAGCATTGTCGTTTTTTTAAACCAGTTATCCGAGTTCGAGTCTCCCCTCGCCGTATTCAATTCTCAAAATGTTTCATTTACAGGGCTGAGCTCCACTTGGATGCTGATAATTGAAAGATAATCTCCAGTGAACAAATTCAGTGATGATGTAGTCCTGAAAATAAAGAAAGTAAAATGAATTTAGAAAATGAGTTACAAAGTTAATTCTGTTAATGTTTCTATGTTTGAAATTAAACGTTAATTTCGTACATTCTTAAATTGTTGTTTGTTGACACTATATTCTGTTCTTTTCCTTATGTCTCAACATGTAAATTTTCACAAATATTATTCAAATCAAGAACCTTCAGTTTTAATTACATCATAAGGAGAAATACGCTTAGTACGAATAGGTTCTTCAACTCGTTTAAGTGTTATCGAATTTTGCATTTTTAATATTTACAAATAAATTACTGCATACGAAAATTGAACAGTTTTAAAAGCCATATAAAGAATAATGATAATATTTATAATATCGGACAAATTCTTCTTTCGAATTAATTTTAGGTATCAATCAGTGGCGCAGGAACCTAAGAGGTCAGGCTCTGTTAGACAACCAAAATTTTCATTAGAGGCTGGGTTCTTCCCCTGAATGATCCATTTATACTTTAATTGATTTGCAGGTAGGACTACTGTTAATAATTTCAGAACTCAGGGTAAGCCTTCTGTTTCCTTAAAAGAATATTATAATACGTATACCACATAATCTATCTGTACATTATTTGACACGCATATATGTATAGTCATTTGAAGTAAATTAACTAGTTTATATAATCCCTCACTTGGGTTAATTGTAATATATGCTGTTCACTATGAGTAAATCCAAAGCCTCATTTTTATCATTTCGTCAGCCAACGTTTCGCTCCTCATCTGCCTAAAAATACTCTTTAAGATTTGTGCTTTTAACAGGTGGTGGTAATTTCACAACGCTGTGGTAGCTACTGATTGGCGTAATTAATCTCGGAACATGCGTTAGTTGAGTCGCCTATCTCCCGGACTTTGTACATCAAGAATTTATGTGGCCCACTGTACATATTTTAGAGCCTACTTATGCTACTAATATAACTAACATTACATTCAAATCCACCTTCATTTAAATAATTTCACATCAAAATCCCTATTAAACTTAAAATTGTAATTCATCTTCTCTTACTTACAAGGTACACCTTGACCTGAAGTCTTTCCTAATAAAGACACTGAAGGTATCTTAACTTCTCTCCTTGTGCCATCAACTACGCCGGTATACAAACTGTAATGCAGCAGTAAGTAAAATACACCGTGGATGGTCGATCATGGCATTCCTCTAAATAGTCTAAAATACCGTCAAATCGTTTGAGTTTCAAGAACATAACTACTTTTACCCAGGTATTGAATTTCACATTAAAAATAAGAGGGTATCTAACAAATAGTTTTATAGCCTCAAACAATAGAACTCGATTATTCCAAATAATAATTTCACGTAAGAATAAAAAACAAAGGCCTTTAATTCAAACGTATAACTACCACTTAACCGTCAATATTAACCTTCCCTCGGACACCCTCGTCTCAACGCGACATCTTACACGAATTTCGCCGGGTCTTGCGAAACCTTAACTCTTTCAAACACTAACTAATAAGAAGAAACAAGTACTGCGATCAACTATACCTCACTGCACCTTCAATTCTAACAACAATTATCTTCCTTCCAAAAAATTACAGGAACAATCACATAAATAAGAAAGAAAAGCCAGTATAATACTTTATCATTAAAACATAATACTAATCTAAAAAGCTATTAATTACGTCTTTACATTAAAAATAAGAATTAGTATTAAATTAACCCTTTTTCCACAATTGTTTAGGATGCAATTTTATTTTTCCCCCTCAAACAAAATTGTATCCAGATAAGTATATTTATTTTCCATCCACACATTTGCGGTAATGGAAATTTAATGGAAATGTTAAGCCATTTATTATACCTTTAGCTGGTATCTCAGGCTAATAATAAGGATTTAACAGATTTTCTTCTCTTGATTATTATTGAGACATTCCTAAATTTAATGATTATAACATAATTTTGATCTTTTTAAATCACATAATTAATAAGATGCCTGATTAAAGGTTATCGAGATAGCATAAATCAAGTATTATAATATACTCTTATTATATCTAAAAGAATCAAACTTTCACCTCGACATGAGATACCAAAGTGCGCCGTACATCAAAATATAAAAAGAAGAGCTAAGATAAATTAGTGGGCTCATACCCTACATATGAAGATTCACTCTTCTTTTTCTAGTGCTCACTAATACTAACCCTCTACTATTCTTCACGACAATTATGCTTGGGATCCTATTTTCCATAATATCACCATCATGATTCGGCACTTGGATTGGTCTTGAAATTAATCTTCCCAATGATTAAAGACCAACAGTCAACGTCATACCGAATATTCTCTAAAATAATTTTTAATCCAAGTCATTGCAACATCCTTGGTCTAAATAGTCTAAATCATTTAAATCATCTAAATCATCTAAATCATTTAAATCATTTAAATCATTTAAATCATCTAATCATCTAAATCATTTTACTTTATATAGGACTGCATAGTACATACTACGTAATCTGCATATCTCTGCTATTTGAAATAGGAGCTGCCCCCTTCACTTCTGAATACCAGAAGAGAAAGAAGCTATACTCTGGGTAGACTGTATTATTTTAATGACCTGACAAAAATTAGCGCCCCTTGGTTTACTCTCCTACACTTTAATTCCAACAAACTTAATTCAGCTTAACTTAGTTCTAATCTTAATTGTAAGTTTATTGGAGGCCTAAATCAAACATCCCTACGTAAAATCATAGCAATCTCATTGATTAATTACACTTGGTGAATACTTGAAGCTCTATTATTAGTGATATAATGTGATGACTTTCCTTCCTATTCTACTCACTGCTTTCATCAATAGCAGTTACCCTTTTCACAATAAACAAAATATTTCATATTAATCAAACCTTTTCGAACAAAATTACCATGACAACAAAAATAGCTATTTTTGCTAGTCTTTTGTCTTTAGGCGGTTTACCTCAATTTCTGGCGTTTTACCTAAATGAATCAGTATCACAAAAACTAACGAACAAATACCATTTATTATTCTCATACTAATGGTAATAACAGCACTAACTACTCTCTTTTACTACATAGGGATTGCTTATACTGCTTTTATTATTAACCATTAAGACCAAACATGATTATTCTTGCTCAAAAAGATCAAAATACATAAATTAGGTCAACATTGGTTATTATTTCACTGAACGGTATAATTATTCTGCCTTTGACAGTCGACATCCTGTAAATAAAAGACTTTAAGTTCAAAAAAACTAGTGACCTTCAAAGTCGTGAATAAAAGGCAACCTTTTGGATGTTAGTATATTAACTACTACTCCGCAATTCAGTGCGACATCATAAAATGAAATCTTTGAGTTTTACGTCTCACGGTTATGCCGGTTAGGATAAAGGAGACGGTGATTATGAGAAATTAATGAAATGGTGGAATGAAGAAAGTGGGAGGAAACGGGAGAACCCCGAGAAAACCCACGCACACGGTGTTTGTCCACCACAAAGTTCACTTGGCGGGGGCTGGCATCGAACCCGGGACCTCCCGACATCATAATATTGACTTTATGACGTAACAGGAGATACAGTACACCACAAATAGGTTTACAATCTATCAAGTATCATTTCGGGCATCCTATTTAATTGCAACAGTGATTATTTTCTACAAATCATAAAGACATTGATTGAATATACCTAATTTAATGTGCCTGAGCAGGAGTAGTAGGCACATCACTAAGCCTTCTTATTCAAGCAGAACTCGGTCGTGCCGGTAGATTGATTGGAGACAAACAAATTTATAACGTAATTGTAATTGCCCATTTAATTTTCTTCATAGTTATTCCAATTATAATCGGTTTATTTGGTAACTGATTAGTTTCCTTAATATTAGGAACACCTAGCATAGCATTTCCTCGCTGAAATAATATTAAGATTTTGACTGAAAGAATTATAGAAAGTGGAGGCAGGAACTGGATGAACGGTATATCCTCCACTCTTCAGACAAATTCCTCACGCTGGTGAATGTGTTCACCTTTCAATTTCACCCTTCATCATTTCTCTCTACATTACTAGCAACCTGTCAATTACGCCAACCCCTATCCCTTTTTTTTCTACACAACACTTTGGATTTGAAGACGTCGCCTGGTATTGACACTATGTAGATGTAGTATGATTATTCCTTTACATTTCTGTCTATTGATGAGGAGGTTAATGTATTTAATATGTAAAATACATTTGACTTTCAATCAAAATAACCATTTTAATTAAATTGACAATTAACACATTTCTCTCTATTGATGAGGAGGTTAATGTATTTAATATGTAAAATACATTTGACTTTCAATCAAAATAACCATTTTAATTAAATTGACAATTAACACAATTCTTACGACCGTCCTACTAACCATTATTATTTATCTAATTGTTATAAGCATCTCCATCCTTCTCTCTAAAAAGGACATCAATGATCGGGGTAAAAGCTTCCTCTTTGAATGTGGATTTGACCCTAAATAATCAGCTCGAATCCCTTTCCTCCAACGGTTTCTCTTTATTGGAGTAATCGTCCTCATTTTTGATGTTGAAATTGCCCTTCTTTTACCAATAACAATTAACATTAACAGCACTAATATATTATAAGGATCCCTCGTTAGATTCATATTCTTAATAATTATCCTCATAGGACTTTACCGCGAATGAAACCAAGGGTCTTTTACATGACCTGAGTAAATAATAGGGACAATAGTTAAATATAATATTTGGGTTGCATCCAAAAGAGGTAGAATCACCTTATCTCAAATAGGAAGAAAAAAAAGGAACTGAGATTCGACTTGAATTTCTGGTTACTTTGTCCTTATATCTTTACTTGAAACCAGGAGGAGACATTTCACTGTTAATGATATGACTGCAACTTTATTATCCCCAACTAAGAAGATGAAAATACACTGAAGAGGCTGCTAACTTCTATCTTTAGCGGATTCGACTGTTAACATCTCCTAACAGTAAATTGATATAGCCTTGTTAGTATACAACATTACATTACTTTTCGGGGTAAAAAAAGAGGGTGCTCTTCTAAGGGAGTGATATTAAAGGGGTGTACTTCTCTTGTTAGTGTCTTCCATACTATTCTTTCAATGTAGGCTACCTTAATATACAAACATAAATAAACAAAGTAAGATAGTAAGGACTAAAAAATCAATACATATATTTTAAATAATTTGTCTTGTGACTGTTGAATTACGATTGATCTACTCTTAAAACTATCATATATACCTTGAGCCACAAGATTTTAGCCCTGATCAATATATTATAATAGATTTCTCGTACATGTAAAGGTAGTTTAATAATATAATTTGTTGAAAGGTAAGGTAAAAATCATATACTTCATGTTATTGTAGAATTAAAATAAAACTTTACACATATCAAAGATTCACCTATAGAATAACTAGCTAATAAAATGCCAACTCACAGGCCTACCACACTAACAAGTAAAGCACCTATTTTAAAATATTAAGTCAATACAACGCAATTAACACAAATATAATTAATCAACTTAATGTTGCACCTTCTACAATTGACATTACTACCAGCTCTAATATTTCCTTACATATAATTCAACCTTAATTATCTCTAATAGAATGTATAATGGCTCTGCCAAAGCCCCTAGCCGTCAAATAAAATCTTAAACGTACATAATAACGTACAGTTCACCCTGTACAAAAATAGTGAGAAAATCAAATTACATTAATTAAAGACAAAGAAGAAACTTCTAAGATTAAATCCTTAGAATAAAATCCTGCTAAGAATGGTATTCCACTAATGCTAAAATAGCTACATTCAAGCAAGATAAAGTTAGAGGCATTTGGCCTTCAAGTGCCCCTATTCTATATCTTGAGTGTTCCCTACACCATGGACGATCGCCCCTACACATAAAAAAGTATTGCCTTTAATAAAGGATATGTGAGTAAGTGGAAAAAAGGTAATACAGGGAATCCTATAGACAAAATCATTATTATAAAGCCGAGAGAACTAAAAGTAGACAATGTAATAATCTTTTTTAAATGATGTTCATAACTAGCACCAATCCCAACTATAAATATTGTTAAGCCCGACAATAGAAGTAATACATCACCTATAAACACATTGGATCAAACGTCTCGAAAACGAATTAATAAATAAACCCCGGCGGTTACTAGTGTAGAAGAATGAACCTACGCAGATACTGGTGTTGGTGCAGCTATCGCCTCCGGCAATCATGCACAAAAAGGAATTTGTGCTCTTTTTGTTATTGCTGCTAAAATAACTAAACTAGAAATAATTACTATTTCGTTATTATTGAAAACTCTATGCAAGAAAAAACATAACTTTAGCTTCCATATTTCAACATTCAAGCATTGGCCAGTAAAATTGCCACATCCCCGATGCTGTTAGAGAGGGCTGTTAATATACCATAATTATAAGATTGAACATTCTCATAATAAATAAGATAAACAATATGATACTAATCCTAATCCATCCCAACCAAGGAGCATTATAATTAAATTAGGGGAAATAATTAACAACTGTTGGAAGGACAAATATTAGTATTTAAATAATAAACCGATTAAGATAGCGTTCAGAGCCCATGTATTATTCACTATAGGAAATCAGTATTCTAGAAATATAAAGTACAAAATTCTATAAATGTAACTGATATTCCATCAAATAAAGGAGTCATAAAAATTTTATTTCTATTAAAAGGTTGTTAACTAAAAAATTCAAGATCATAACGAATAAGAAAATACTGATACCATTCCAAAAAAACAAATCTAGTTACAAAAACTGAAAAAAGGTTAAACCAGTCCTGAGGGCACGAAAACCTCGTTAGCTCCACAAGCTAAAATTTTCTCCTAAACTACTCAAGCAATTACAATCATAAAAATGTAGGCCCTGCAAAAAAATAACATTTTTAAGGGTAATCAATGTAGTATTAATAATAAATACTCCAGCACACTCCCCCCTCAATAGGAATATAAATTAGAATAAGACATTCCATGCTGAGTATATGAGTATAGATATAATCTACGGGCTGAACTAAAAAAAATAAAACTAGACCAAATATACTTAATAATGATCAGCCAACAATTCTATTCAACAAGCTAAGTTCTTCTAATAATGTTAACGTAGCTTGTGCTGCTATATTAGCAATTCTTAGTAAAAATCATCATTGTCCAATGCTTGGTATAGAAGATAATATGCCACGATAAATTCATAATCCGCGACTCCTAAACGCCCGTAAGGAATATTGCAAGGCAAAATAACCCCGAAGAACACAAGCGGTGTGCAATTATTAATGTAAGAGCACCACTAAATCCTCATAGCCCTATAGATATAAGACCTATTTACACTAAACCTGTATGAGCAACAGAAGAGTAATCAATCTAAGATTTGACATCAATCTGTCGTAAACATACTAACGTAACTGATCAAATACCTACAACACGGATACCAAATCAAATTAAATTTATATTTACAGCTACATTTTCAATAAAATTTTTGAGACGCAATAACCCATAGCCCTCCAGTTTCAATAAAACTCCTGTCAGAATTATTGGGCCACTTACGGGTGCCTGAAAGTGTGCCCTCGGCAATTACAGGTGAACTTAAAACAGACATTTTAATTAAAAAAGTAATAACTAAAGCAAAATACAACATATAGTGTGTAATTCCTAAACCTATTACACTTCTTATATTAAACATCAAAAAACTGCCCTTAACATACTCTAAATAAAAAAATAGCAACCAAAATGCTAATGAAGCAAATAAAGTGTAAAATAATAAATACTTGTCCGACCTGTACACGATCAGCCTGATAGCCTCAACCTATTATTAAAAATAGCGTAGGAATTAATGAAGCATCAAAAAAAAATTAAATGTAAGCAATTTGTAAGAAGAAAATCTTAAATAAAGTAATACAAGTAATAATAAAACTAGACTAATAAACTCGAATTATAAAATGAACTATTCAACACATCTTTTTTAGCCATTATTATAACTATAACAACTGAAATACTAAATAAAATTAATGAATATCTCAAATTGTATCTTTATAAATAATAACCTATCTCCGAAGGAAGTAGTCCTATATTATTTCCTATTATAAAAAAAACAACAAATTCTGATAACACAAAACTGATCAATTCACCATAATTTAAACTTAAAGCCAAAAGGAATATAAAACAACATTAATATTAAATATTTTAACATTGTACTTCAACCAAAGAATTAAAAAAAATCCTCTCCATGAGTTAGAACAGTAGATACTAAAATATATAAACCCAAGCTACCTTCATAAACTCTAAAAGTGCAAAATAACTAACATAAAAATGCTCAATGTATAAACTACTAAAATAATAAGATAACAATAAGAAACTTATCAACAGACTAAACTCAAGTCTCAATGAAACAAACAGTATATGCCTACGCTGAATATAAAAAATATGAGAAGAAGCTATTCCTAAAATAAATAGGAAATAAGAAAGCAAAACAACTGTTTCTTTCATAAGCTTTTATTGTTTAACTAAAACGTTGGTCTTGTAAACCATTAATAAAACAAATTCTAATAGCATCAAGAGAAAGTATGTATTTTTATTTTAGTCCCCGAAACTAGTATTTTAATAAACTACCTCTTGAAATTAAAGCAACCTGAATACTACTTACAATTTAGTAGTCTCAAGATTTATCTTAATTCAAATATACTACCCTTTATCAATCGGGTTAATGCTCATTATCAAAACTATTACTATCTTCTTAATTATTTCAACTATAAGAGAGTCACCTTGATTCTCTTATATTCTTTTTCTAGTCTTCCTTGGGGTATATTAGTCCTATTCATTTAGTTACAAGATTAGCATCAAACGAAATGTTCACTTTAAAACTTAACTTTTACTTATTAGCTTTCCTCATTCTTTCTCTGATAATCTTCATCTCTCTGCTATTTAAACTAGGTTCTGCCCCCTTCACTTCTGAATACCGGAAGTGATAGTAGCTATACACTGAGTAGACTGTATTATTTTAATTACCTGACAAAAATTAGCGCCCCTCGGTTTACTCTCCTACAGTTTAATTCCCAAAAACTTAATTCAGATTACCTTAATTTTATCCTTAATTGTAGGTTCAATTGGAGGTCTAAATCAAACATTCCTACAGAAAATCATAGCATTCTCATCGATTAATCACACTGGCTGGGTATGTACACCTCTATTATTAAGTGATTTAACATGATCATTTTACTTCCTATTTTACGCACTACAAACAACAAAAGCAATTATCCTTTTCGCAAAAAGGGGGCGCGGTGGCGCATTGGTAGAGCGTCCGGTGCTTGGGGTCCCTGGTTCGAACTCAGCTCGTGCCATATTGACTTTCTGGTGGACAAATACCGTGCTCGTGGGTTTTGTCGGGGTTCTCCCGTTTTCTCCCGCTTTCTTCATTCCACCATTTCACTCATCTCTCATCATCACCGTCTCCTTTAGCCTAACCGGCATAATCATGGGACGTAAAACTTAAAGATTTTTTCTTTTCGATAAAAAGGAAGTATTTCATATCAATCAAACCTTTTCTAACAAAATTATCATGAGAACAAAATTAGATATTTTCACTAGCCTTTTTGTCCCTGGGCGGTTTACTTCCATTCCTAGGCATTTTACTTAAATGAATCAGTATCATAAAAACTGCCGAACAAATATCATTTATTATTCTCACACTAATAGTAATAATAGCTATAATTACCCTTTTTTGCTACTTACGAATTGCTTATGCTAATTTTATTAACCACTACGATCAAACATGAACATTCTTGCTGAAAAAATTAAGTAACATCAATTAGATCAACATTCATTATTATTTCACTAAGAGGACTGCATCTGACACTCAACATCCTTTAAATAAAAGGGTTTAAGTTAAGAAAACTGATGGCCTTCAAAGCCGTAAACAAAATTCAATCTTTTAGGTCTTAGTATATTAACTACTATTCAGGAAATGCAGTCCGATATCATAATATTAACTATAAGAACTAACAAGAGCTTTACTATATCATAAATAGATCTATAGTCTACCACCTGATATTTCGGCCATCGAAGTTAATTGCAATGATGATTATTTTCCACAAATCATAGACATTGATCCAATATACCTAATTTTTGGAACCTGAGCGGGAATAGTATACACATCGCTAAGCCTTCTTATTCGAGCAGAACTCGGTCGTACTGGTAGATTAATTGGAGACGATCAAATCTAGAACGTAATTGTAACTGCCCATGTATTCATTATAATTTTCTTCATAGTTACGCCAATTATAATCGGTTGATTTTGTAATTGATTAGATCCCTTAATACTAGGAGCACCTAACATAACATTCCCTCGCTCATATAAGATTTTGACTACTACCTCCTTCCTTAACTCTTCTCTTAACTGAAAAAACTCTAGAAAATGGTGAAGGAAGTAGATGAAATGTTTATCCTCCACTCTCCCGAGCCAGCCTCACGCTGGTGCCTCTGTTGAGCTTTCTATTTTATCCCTTCATCTAGCAGGTGTTTCCTTCATTCTCGGAGCAGTAAATTTCACATAACTTTAATTAGCATACGAATACACGGAATAACTGTGGAACAAATGCAATGTTTGTTTGCTCCGTAGTAATTACTGCCGTACTACTTCTACTATCTCTTCCTGTATTAGCAGGAGCCATTACAATGCTTTTAAATGATCGAATTCTTAATATTTCCTTCTTCGACCCCTCTGCAGGAGAAGATCCTATTTTATATCAACAGCTTTTTGATTTTTGGCCACCCTGAAATATATATTTTAATTCTCCCAGGATTTGGTATAATCTCACAAGAAGTATAAGTTGGTTACTACCCCACTTTGCCTCTCCCAGTACTTTGGCAAATATTACTTAACACAGAAGGTTAATACAAATATGATTCTAAAGCGGGATTGGGCAGGGTGCTTTTCTCACAGGCTTTTATGACATTCCATTCCTTGTTTTTCTATCCTAGTGGTATTTTTCTTCGTATCTGTTCATTTAACACAATACACAATACATACACAATACATTGTGTAACACTTAACACAATACATACTGTTTATTGTATAGAAAATCGTTTAAGTTCTCTTTCTATGTACATAATAACAGTCAGTAATTATCCTTCTTCAAATGCTGAATTTTTATGTGCTTATATCACGATTTTTATCGTCTAAAGAAAAAGTTTCAACTAGAGTATCGATCAAAACTGTATGTAGATAGTATTTATCCAAACTTAATTCCAGATGCAATATTTGCCCAGTATAGAAAAATTTACAACCATTCGATAGATTAAATACTCTAAAGATTGGGTCTTTGACATTGTTAGTTTTCAATCGACATAATAAATTTTAAAAAAATTATAGTTTCATTAATTTAATGTATAGTTTCTTTCTTTATAATGAATGTATTTGCTTTTTTGTTGATTTTTGGAAATCTTCTTTAGTAACAAATTTATCTATATCATTCTTTCCAACAACATTCTCTAACTGCGATGACATTTCTGTTTTGTATTTATTGAATTCTGATATAGGAACCTTTGCACTAAACAAAAAAACTACATTATTATTAGTCTTTTTGATTTCTTCCATATATTCTTTCCTCAAAGCATTAACATCATCTGTCTTAATGTACGTGTCTTGTAATGATTTTAATACATCTTCAAATTTGTTTCTATCACTTTCTAATTGACTATTTATTGACTTAAGCTAATGAAAAGTTACTACCTGTTGACCAATAGCATTAGCTACATTCACAAGTCTTTTGTTTAAATCAACCCATGTTGTATTATTTGATGCAAAAACTTTATCTATATCAATAAGGTTTCTGAGTAGTGATGGGTAATTTCCCGGGAAGATATTTTTCGGGAATTTTCCCAGGGAAGATTCCCAAAATGGGAATTTATCCGGGAATTTATGTACAATCAGAAAGAAAATTGAATTCTATTACTATATTATGATTTCAAAGTTGAATTAATTTTTATATCACAGCATATTATTACTGTTGTCCACAGAGGATTCCTTAAAATCTATATATTCTGAACGGTACTATGTTACTTTATTAACAATTTATTATATTGACAGTGTAGGCATAAATGTATATTTATTTACAATATGTTCTATCAATTAAATATGTGTGAAAAAATATATAGTAACAGTTTAAATTTATATGTAAGTGGATTTGCTCAACTTGACTGTATTAGTTATAAACAAATTAAATTTATAAATGTTATAAACCAATTAGATTGAGTAAATGCTAGATGATACATGTCTCACCAATTTATCAACATTTGCGCATACATATTTATGTTCACAAAATTTGCAAGACACTTACTTATCTTTATATTTTAGCACGTAACATTGCCATACACGACCTTTCATTCTACCTATTTCTCGAAATTCCATACGCTAATTCACATGTAAAAGAAGTCCGAGTACCTTTTCAGAAATTCGAGTTAGAGAGAGGAGACAGACCGACGTCTATTACTAATGGTGGTTCACGGTTTATTAATAGTACATCATCTTTATTTCTACATAATTCTAAATTTCTTTACAAAATGGTTCCTTTTTATCGTTTGTAATTTAGTACTTTGCTACTTTAGGCTGCACTTTAGCATAGGGGGCCAGCTTTTGCAGCTACTTTTTTGCAATATTCTATTCCGAAGTGGTTGTTTTATTGTTTCATACGTTAAATTACCTTACCAACATTAAATTCAGACAGCATTGAGGAGCGAGCGTTCGCGAATGAAGACGGGTTAGAGCACAGCAGTGCACGTTTTTCTTTTATCTTCGTTACCAACATTTCACTTTCTTATTTAGACTTTGTTTTAAATCACTTCCACTTACCTTTCCGTTTTGTATAAATCCCCTACAGCCTTAAAAAATATGTTCGATACTTTCTTCACTACTTGGGGCCGCGGTGGCTCAGTGGTAGAGCGTTCACCTCTGGTGCTAGGCTTCTCGGGTTCAAATCCTGCTCCCGCCAAGTGAAATTTGTGGTTAACAAACACCGTGTGCGCGGGTTTTCTCGGATTTCTCCCGTTTCCTCCCCCTTTCTTCATTTCACCATTTCATTCATTTCTCATTATCACCGTCTCCTTTAGCCTAACCGGCATACTCGTGGGACGTAAAACTCAAAAATTTCATTTCATTTTTTTCTTCACTACTTGAACATCAGTATCAACTCATTTCTTTCGTAAATGATCTTACTTTTTGCTAGTGTTGGCCTCCAATACCAAACAATTACCCTACCTTTTAGTGCAAATGGAAATGGAACTTAAAAAATCATATTATAAGTTATATAAAGTACCGTCAAATAGTTTTAAAATTTTTAACCTCTAAATTCTTTAAAACCTAGAAGTAAATTCATAATATATTAAAATAAGCTAATTAGTCATATTGTTCTTATAATTTGGAAGATAAAGTAAAGAAATGGAAATAAATTCCTTCCGGGAATTTATAGGCCAGGGAAAATCTCGGGAATATTCCCATTTTTTTAAATTCCTTCCCACCGGGAATATTCCCACTGCACATCACTATTTTTGAGCTCTTCTCTAGTACTTATATTCTTTAAAAATTTTAATTGTTCTTCACTAATGATGTCGTTCTTCCTATCTTTAACATTACCAAAGATATCAATATTTATTATGTACAAAATTTTAACTATTTAACAGCGAGAAGAACAGTTATACGAGCTCCACCAAAATCAATCAAATCACCATTCTCATCTCGAATTGAAACTTTAAAATTATTAAATTTGATGTGATGTATTGGGGAAAATTTCTTTTCTCTAGGCTCATATATAGTCGGTTCTCTAAATCCTGCATTTGTTCTAAACGTTGCAAATAAATCATTTTTCTATGTGTTGTATCATTATGTTTTAAAATCATATCTTCTGTTAAATCACATTGAATATTTATAGTATGGAATTGGGGAACCTTTGGCACCTTATCTCCAACATGTGCTATGTTTTCGGCCACGTTTTTCTTACTAAAATGTTATTAATGTTACTAATACATTATTTATGCTATCTAAAATTATTCTACAATCTTCGCTAAATATTTTACTCTATTTTCCACTCTGTGCTCAGTAAATTTAAGATTTTTGAAAGTATTCCTGCGGTATGGAAAATTTGATTTAATATATTCTTCTATTTCTTTTAAATTAGATTGACCATGTTGAATTATGACTTGTTCCAAAAGCGCAGATGACATTGCAAAATGTTAATTTATTATTCTTCTGTAATATTTGGTGTTAAATATGTTGTATAAAAGCTGCAAGAACTATTTCTAAGTTGCTTTCAAATGGATTGTGCAAAGACATGTTTCATACAGATGAATTACAATTTAAATTAATGAGTTGATTTTGAGTTTAACGTCCCGTTTAGCAGCGAGGCTATATGAGACGTGGACCTACTGATTAACGTGGAATCCGAACCACATGAGTTCCCGCCGGGAATCGAACCCGGGTCTCCCACGCCAAAGGCGCGTACGCTAACCGCTTAGCTACAATTTAAATTAAATACTTTCATTTATTATATAATAAAAATTGAAATGAATAAATGGGATATTCAAGTAAGGTTATCAGACCAAACTGTAATAAAGAATAAGAAAGGTAAGTTGTTAACTGATGATATAAGATGCCTAATAGTAGGGTCTAGTGTTTGTGGTAAAACAACGTTAATGATTGATAATTTCTTATTAGCACCTGAATGGTTAAAACATATAAATGTTTATATCTATTCCAAACGTCTACATCAACCTAAATGCCAATAGTTAATACATCTCTTCCAAGACATAGAACGAGATATTAGTAACACAATTACATTAATAAGAGGAAATAACGAAGGGAATATTCCAATAGATTAATGTAAGAATGATTCTGTGATAGTATTTGATGATTTCATTTTAGGACAACAAAACCACGTTAGATAATATTTTACTCGAGGTCATCATAAGGGTTTAAACTGTTTCTATCTTGAACAAACATATTCTGAAGTACCAAAATAGCTAATTATAGATAACTTAAACTTTCTTTGTATCTTTAGACATTTAAATCTAAAGCTCATATATAATGAATTTATTGGATCTGATATGTTAGAAAAATAACAAACACTCTGCAATAAGTGTTTTTAACAATAAATATGACAAGCAAAACAAATAGTGGTAAACATAGAAATAAAATTAAGCTTTTTAAAAGTATAGTGAATCAGAGGGGGTGAGACGCCCCCTTCTCAAACATACATCCTCACATAGTTTTTATTAACGAACCTCGAACGTACTATCTCATTATAGGATCAAATCAAAAAGCAGTGAACCTTAAACGTAAACAAAGTCAAACGAACGTACTTGAAACGTGACTGAACATACTTGAACGTGATTGAACGCACTTTAACGAGATTGAACGTGGTTTATAAGTACTTGAAACGGGATTGAACGTACTTGGACGTAATTGAACGTATATGAACATAAATGAACGTATATGTTGTGTTACGTTAGGTAACGTTACGATGTGTTATGTTACGTTTTTGTTTTTCTTTATATAATAAATGAGTCAGTTAGATGCTGCTGACGCTAAGAAATATATAAAGTTAAAAGAACAACTTGTTAAAAGATTTAAGGAATTAAACAGGCTAATCGAGATAAATATGAGAAATATAAAGAACAAGAACTGTCTCTTATAGATGCAATTGAAGGCTAAGGACAAAAGATAACAAAAGTAGCAGAATAAAATAAAAAAAAATTGAGAGCTAGTTCCAGTTGTAAATAGAAGTGCAAGACTAGATTCTCATTTATTTGAAACACCTCCAAGAACACGTTATAATAGGTGATGATGATTCGCCTGACTAAAGAAATTAAACACATAAGAAAACAAATTAAAGATAAAGTAGAAGGTATAGAACCAATTGAAAAAGGAACACAATTTGGTAAAGTTGCTACAAGATATTATACAACAAGAGACGATAAGGTTTTTCGGAATACAAACATATAATATGGATGACAGAATAATAAATAAGATGGGGAACACAGAATTTAAAATAAATGGTGATGATTTAAAAATAAACAATCGACATTATAAATTAACACAAAGCTTATGGGAACTGTTAACAAGAGACAGTCCAACAAACTACGATGAAGATGATTTACAAAAATATACAGCGATAGTTATAGATTCTAATATTGCATTTCAAGTTAGCAATCCAAGTAGAAGAAAACAAAGGTCTAACAGAGGTAAAAATATATTGAATTCATTAAACACACTTCCGACGAATATAGAACCAACACTACAACCAACTCTATCACCAACACCGCCAAGAAAGAAAACACCAAAGTCTGGAGAAAGAATAAAAATATACAACGAATTACCTAAAGAATGTATATGGATGGGTGATGTGAGAAAATTAATAGATAGACTATATAGATGAAGAAAAAAAGGCTGGAAATGATAACTTTATAATGATAAAGTAGGCATAATGGTATGACTAATTCTAAACTCTGACAATTTGTTCCTAATGATCCAAAGAGTATAGGTTATTTGATAAAGATATTGAATATGTCATCACCAAAATTTTGGATGGGTGAGAAGTAGAGATGCAAGGGCTCGGAAAAAACCCGGCTTTTTTGGAAAAAAACTCGGTTTTTTCTGCTTTGCTTTTTTGCTTGGGAAATTTTGGGCTTTTTTGAAAATTTTGCTTTAAACTGATAAAGCAGACTTTGTTTCGCTTCTCTACAACAAAAAAAGCCATTTAAATAGTGGTTGATGCAGATAATAACATGAAACCACGAAAATAAACCATGAATTTCAAAAAGATTTTTTTAAAAATTCTTAACATTTACATTATGAATTCCAAAGGATTAACCCATATAGGTAATAATATTTTAACCTCATATACAATAAGTACTTTAAAAATGATAAACAAATAACTAGCAGGGGGCCGCGGTGGCTCAGTGGTAGAGCGTTCACCTCTGGTGCTTGGGGTCTCGGGTTCAAACCCTGCTCCCGCCAAGTGAATTTTGTGGTGGACAAACACCGTGTGCGTGGGTTTTCTCGGGGTTCTCCCGTTTCCTCCCACTTTTTTCATTCCACCATTTCATTCATCTCTCATCATCACCGTCTCCTTTAGCCTAACCGGCATAACCGTGAGACGTAAAACTCAAAAATTTTATTTCATTTCATTTCACAAATAACTAGCAAAATTGTATGTAGTATTTTTACTTCAAAATATCACACACGCTCTTTTTGAAGCAAAATAAAGAAAAACATGAGAGAAATCTGCACATCTAAAGCTTCGTTTCGGGTGGTTCTGTACATTCTTGAAATTTTTTAGGTAAATTTTAGCTTTTATATACATTGTATGAATATTTCGAACATTTTTTTCACTGATTGATCACATACGTAATAATGTTACCACCTATCAGGTGCTTCGGATGTGCCAAATCGGTAATGCTCCAAATTGTGTAATGCACTGACTGTTCCTTAAGCTTGTTCAGAATCGGGAAAGTATCGAATTTTCTGTCCATGGATCATATACGTAATAGATGGTTCATCTGAGCGTATGGTTTCCTAGGCTGTAGAATATATAACCACCATCACGGTTTACCCAATGCTGAAGGTTTCTGAATTTTTAACAAGAAAATTCAACATATAGTAACGAAACTTTTTTTATATAAAATAAAAACTATGGAATACATTTAAAAAGAGTGGAAGAATCAATCACTCTTCCAATTCACAAGAAAGACGACAAATTTGATTGTAATAATTATCGAGGTATTTCTCTTAACGTTCTATTAATAAGATTGACCCCATACGCAGATGAAATTATTGGAGATTATCAGTGTGAATTTAGTCGAAATCGACCAGATATTTACCATTCGACAAATACTCGAAAAGAAATGGGCATATATTACCCAGTACATCAACTGTTTATTGATTTTAGAAAGGCTTACAACTCGGCAAGGAGGGAAACGTTGTATAACATTCTTGCAGAATTTGGAATACCGAAAAAGCTAGATTTATTAAGTGTTTAAATGAATTCCAGAGTAAAGTCCGAGTAGAAAAATGCGAGCTTCCATGTCGAGATTGGCCTGAAACAAGGATATGCGTTATCGCCGTTATTATTCAGCTTTGTTGCGGTGTACGCTATAAGAAAAAACAAAGATAGGAACCAGGGCCTAGAGTTGAATGGTATTCACCAGGTTATGGTGTATGCTGATGATGTAAATCTGATAGAACGATCGAAAGAAATGCAGAGGCCTTAGTTAACGCTTGCAGGGACATGAGTAAATGCAGAGAAATCTAAATACAAGGAAGTTCACAAGGAAGTTACGGCAAATAATGAATGCGTTAAAATATCAATTAATACTTCCGACACAGTGGATACTTTCAAATAAAGCAGAAGGACAATAATAAAGCAGAAGGATGGATAAGCAGTAATAGGAATACAGAGTAGAAACTGGATTGAATTGGATAAGGACAGAACCAATGGAGAGCTTTTGTGTCCACAGAGAAAGAGAGAGAAAGAGAATACATTTAAGTTAAGCACAACTACACAACAAACATGAGCATTCGCGCTTCTATCGTGAAGTCCGGGATTCAACCCCGCATTCGACCATTTTGACAAAAGTTTTTCTTAATTCTATCTGTGAATGTAGAGATAGTGCGTGTACTGTGTGTCCTGGCCGACTTACTTTCTACTCGTTTTTAAATCTTTGTTATTAGTAATTACCAGCAGTGATGGGTTTGCGAAGAGGGTTAGGGTGGGGATGTCTTTCGGATTAAAGACTTTACCCCGAAATTAGGGAATTTCTAAAACAAACTAAATATTAGTTTTGCCTTTACTCATAAACTTCAATCTGTCTTCAAATTTAAAAAAATATGAATTTTTAGAAAAACTAAGCATTAATAAGAAAAGCCCCTCCCAATATGCTTTTCTAAATCCGCCACTGATTATCAGTATAAAATGGTCTTCAAGGTTGTATCTGGTGGAATATAGCCCAATATACAAACGAAACGAAATATTTGTTATGCCTGTACTCATAAACTTAAGCTCCTCTTAAATAAAAGTTAGGAATTTTTAGAAAAAAACAAACATTATTCAGAAAAAACCCTCCCAAATATTTTTCTAAATCCGATACTGAATATTTCTATCAAATGGTATTCAAGCTTGTGTCAGGAAGATTATTGTTAAATCATTGCACAGCTACAGTATAACGGAAATGTGGAAGTACGCTCTGACAGACATATAGAAAAACGTACGCTCTGATGGATATATTGAAAAACATAAGTTTAATTATGTACTAGAAGCTAGAGTACTAAGCTCTAAGAAGTGAAACGCGGATGACTAAAAAGAAATGATCTAGAGAAGAAAAAATGTCGATAATTCAGAAGTTAAAATAAGGTTAAATAGCTTCTAAAATTGCCCTCAAATACTACGTACTTTATGTTTACTTTAATTCATAAACCATGTGCTCCATCCATCATTATGGTGAATTCCAGAGCGAAATATGGCATTCAGGTCATGAAATCTTATTTAACTTTAGAGTATACTATAAGAAAGCTATTTAAACAGAAAAATCATGAAAATGAAAAAAGCCAAAATTTCCAAAATTCTCGTTTTTTCCCCAAAAAAGCCGGCTTTTTATGTGCAAAAAACCATCGATTCAAAAAAGCCGGCTTTTTTGCATCTCTAGTGAGAAGTATGACAAAGGATTTATGAATAGGATTTCAAAACATGAAGGGAATACCAGAGTTACATATTCCAGGCTATGAATTTTGTGGACCTTTTACGAAGATACAAGAAATGTTAGAAAGAGGTGATAAAGTTATTAAGCCACTAGATGAAGTTTGTAGGAAACATGAAAGTTACCACAGAGATAATAAAGATACAGCTTCTAGACATATTGCAGAAAAGGAATTAGGAAATGAAGCATGGGAAAGAGCTTTTGCTAACAGAACGGTTACCCGCTTTCGGAACTGATTTGAATATGAATGCAAAAATAATGATTGGTTAAATTTTATAAGTATTGTGTTCAATTTTTATGGATTTTCCATAAAAGTGTTATAATAAATATAAATATGAAGTTAAGTAGTTTTACGTTTATAGTACCTAACGAAGTATCTAAGAAGTTAAATATTGATCACATTTTAACAAGGAAAGAGTTAAATGATAAAGATAAGAAGATTAAAGAAGGCATAGAAATGCAGGTATCTCTTTCTATACCACAAGCGAAGAAAATAAACAAAGAAATGAAAACTAAAGACAATACTCATTTTGGCAGGTTTATATTTACCCTTCCAACAATTTTAGCTACAGTAGGTGCTCTAGGTTCTGCTGTTACCGGAGCTGCTGCTATAGTCAAAACGGTAAATGATGCAAAAAGAATAAAGAGAAATTAGAAGAACAAAAATACATAACTTAGCAATAGAAGAGAAGCAAGGTTCTCAAAACGTAAAGCTCAAAAAAGTAAAGAAATTAAACCTTTAAGTAACTTGGATCTAATTTATCTTGTTAAACAGCTTAAGATAAGAATTTTAGAGGTATATTTATGAGTGATGAATTACCTAAAGAGCCAGGAAAGAATGAGTGTTCCATTATCAATTTTAATACCTGTAAAATATAGAGACTCATTGGATAAGTTATTGGAAAGAAGGAAATAGAAAGTGTGTATTTGATTCATTCGTAGGTAATCCACAAAAAAAAAAAAAAAAACACTTGTAAAATATCTTGGTTATAATATAGAGTAGAGTAGCAATCGTTTACAACATTTTAACGAGGTAATCTGTGGACATTTATGTATTGTAGCATTAAAATGTTTACAGATAGATATTTTTTTCAGAAATCATTAGTCAGGTGAATAAGAATAAAGATATTTGGAGTAGATATATTTAAGTTTCTTTTATGGGTTTAATCTATAAACCGGTAAACATATTTTTTCTTTATCATAAATATGGAAAAATAGTCATATGAATTACAAACCTTTAAACCTAATCAAAAGACAATCAAAAATTTAAATAAACTAAACAAATCCTATGAGTTTGATATAGATGTTCGGGATGGGTTTTTTCATCCTTGTTATGCTGATATTTATGTAAGTTTTGAAAATAGATGTGGAGATGCTATTGGAGAATACACTTCTGGTCAAAATATTAGACTTATTAATAACTTCTTCCCACATTAGTTTTCTCAAAGACAAGTTAGTAAGCATGGACAGATATTGGATATTATAGATTGTCCTGGTTTAACTTCAACAGCTGTAAACACGTGTACGATTTCAAAGCCAGAAGCAAATCATTATGATGAATGTGGTTGGGAAGGAATTACATGGCGAAGAACAGAGCAAGAAATAGTATTTTTACTAAGACTTTTACCAGGATCTTGTTCTAATTATAAAGATATTATATGAAAAGGTGGATATATATATACATTTAAAAGAAGTGGTTCTGATGATAATGCATTTGATATTTGGAAAACAAAAAGGGAGGAAGGGACATATGAGAATGATCAACCGCATCCAGGTAAAGTTAAGATTACAAGTATGGAGTTGAGAATGCGTAATGTTAATTATCAACCTAACTATGATGCCTTGCTAAAAACTAACATGTTAAGAGAGGGTAAAATTCCTAATTCCTTCAACACGTATCAATGTTTACAGAAATCAGTTACAGACACATATTTGGAATACGATCCACACAATTTAACTCAAGTGAATTTGATATGCCTAATTTCGTGAGTGCATTTTTCCAAATGATAAGAATGATAATCAAGAAGGCGATTCAAGCAAATTTGATCATTGTAAAGTTCAGAATATCCATTTTGATAATTCTAGAAATGAGTTTTTTCTTTAGAATTTTTTAACTTAGATTTGGAAAGCATACATATATCAAAGCTTACGAAATGTATACGATATATAAGAGAGTTACAATTGGAAACACAGATGTTTTATTCCCCTAAAGAGTTTTTTAGAAAACAGACCAATGTTTGTAACTAACATAAGCAAGCATAAATCAGTAATTATAAAAATTACAATTAATTGGAAATTGACTGTTAATTTTCAAGGTGATGTAGCAGATAAAACGATTTGTTATGTTGTAATGGTTGGTAAGAAAAACTTTGAGTATGATGTACAAAAAATACGATGATCGAGAAGATATAAAACAGTTATATGTTTATTAGATTTGTTTAGTTTGTAAGTGTTTTATGGTAATATCATAAAAACTTATTTAATAAGATGAATATTCCACAAAACATTCCACGAGAGAATCTAATTGCGGTAATTGAGGATACAGCATTAACACTCCAGGATTTACTAGTGAAAAATAAGAGGAAATTTAGAAGATTAAAATGTATTTATGTTACTCTTATTGCATTTTCGATGCTGCCTTCTGCTTCAATAGGGTTTATAAATATATTTATTCCTGTTACAGTCTATTCGATTATTACAACAGCATTTGCATCTACTTCTAGCGTAATCACTGGTCTATCAACACAATTTAATATAGCTTCGAAGAAAGAGTATTATAAAATCATCGGTACTCAAATTGCCATGTTTAAGGTTGAGCTTTATGTTATTAAAGTAATGAATGAAGAATTAACAGGCGAACATATAAAAAACATTGTTGATAGAACTAGGTGTATATATATGACGAGATAAGGTCATTAAAAATCAACAATTTTTTAAAGGTTTTCTATACAATATATAGAAAATGGCATTACAATTAAACAAGAAAATCAATTTAACCATTTTAAAATTTGTTAAATTGCAAGATCTGGAGAAAGGAAAATTTTACGAAATAAATTTATGAAAATTGACAACAACAAAATACACTGGTGAAAGAGTATTAGTACATTTAAATGAAAAATACAAAACCATATTACGCCAGAGATATAACGTGAAGACTCAACAAGATTTAAAACGATGATAACTAAGAAACAGTGTGTGAAATATGATGGAATGAAAGATCTTTCTAATGGCTACAAAACGCAACAACTCTTCTTCAAAAATGAATCAAAAACTAACAAAAATGATTATTGTTTTAAAAGTAATAAGTTATGTAGTTAGTATGGAGCCACAAAAGAAATTCATTCTTACTAATAATTTCAATGTAATTGTGAAATGTGAAAAAAGAAACGCAAATAGTTTTTGAAATCAATGGTTGTTTATTCAGCTTGAACTATGACCAATGTACTGAGTTTAAGAAACTGTCTCATTGAGTCTCATTGTTTCCCATAGAGAACGGAGTTAGCAGAAGATTCCATTACCAGTATCTAAACTTGTACATTTAAATATATTTTAAGTGTTTTTATGGTTATAAACTCACAAAACTAAGATTTAGATATTGGCAATCCATAAGGAAAAGAAGTACTTTCAAATGTCATTGGAATTTTAAAGATCAATGTATAAATAAAAGAGTTATTTGAATTTTTGTAATATTACCAATAGAGTCACGCAACCTACGAGACATTCAAAATATTTTATTTTGTATTGTTAAAATCGATGAATATTTGGCGGGGTTATAACAAATTCAAGATTATGCTGCTATTTTTTATTTTTCAAATATCTCAATTTTATGATTTTACAGTGTTGCAAACTTAGGATCAAATTTGTTACTGGTCTTAGTGATTTTTAATATTATGGGTTCGCAACACTTATGGGTCAGCCAAAGACTAATTGCCAAAAATTAAATATTAACTCTCCATCTCTCATAGGAACAAGATATCCACAATTTTCATATTTTTTTGTTTTGAACTTGCCGGCTAGGTTCCCAAACATACCTAGAATATTTAGGCAAAATTTATATTTTCAATATTATTACACATACCACCTCACATGCTCTACATGTCTATCAAGAAAAAATCCAGATTTGCGAATTCTTTCCCAATTTCAATGGACTGATTTATATTTGTTAACCTAAAATGCGAACTAAAAGAAAGCAATTTGCATAATTGTTTTTCTGAAGCAGAAAAAACGTTTTTTCGGTTCTGGTCCGCAACGTCACAAGAATTTGTTGCCACATCGAGGTATACATTCTTACTTTTGGTGATAAGAGTACCAGTTAGGAGGATTTTAACATCGTATGTTATATTCGGGGAAGCAGCGATAGGAATAATAATAAAGATTAGAATGAAATTGTTCCTATAGTATTTTTGGAATCGAAAGCAAAAGTAATAATTTGATTTTATTATCTTTTCAGAACTTTTGATATGTAATTAATAGAAGAAAGGACAAGAAGGGAAATTTCTGCAAGCCGCTTTAAATTTAAGAAACCGGGACGTATGGTTGCATACTTATTTGCATGCGGAGTGTCAGTACGGAACCACTACTTAGCAGAGTTGAAACAAAACCTTGTAAATAGGTTTCCAACTCAGGAACACAAATTTACAGGCCAACCTCAAAATTTTAAGTAGAAATGAGAAACTGACGATAATATCGATCGTTGTTGTATTTACCAGCAAATAACACTTCTTTAGAATTATCGAAACAGGTGAATAATACTGGATGTTAATCTTTACGTAACATTTGTTGATTGATAAAATAAAATTTACTTTATAAACTTACACTTCAAACAAAGGAAATTGCTTTAAAAAGCCATTTGGTTATCTCAATAAATGTATAAAATTCTTTTACAATAAAATCTAGAAGTGATAAAATTTCTTATGTTAAATAATTAAAAAACACCTATAGATTAAAAGATATCAATAATGTATAATACAACCAGGCACGTAGCCAAGGGGTGGGTCCGGGGGGTCCGGACCCCCCCCCCTTCGGAACCAGAAATGTAAAAAATTAAGGAAGGATGAAGCAATAAGAAACAAGAAAAAGAAGAATCAGCGTTAAAAATATAAAGCTACAGCAAGCGTTTGGTTACTCTTTTTTATGAGAAGCTTTCTGTGGAAGAAACAGGGGGGAGTAAAGTTAAAAATTGATATTATTGTAACGAAGCATTCCGAATTCCATTTAGCTCCATGCTAATCCTATGTACTACAAATGACGATCGAGAAATCGTTTCGATCAGATAGACTCTCAGAAGAACTTAAGAAACTCTGAAGATTATATCTTTTTCAATACTTTTTTATATTCTTTTACTCGAGATTCTTAATATTTCGTTATTAAAATACTTACTCCTCATTTTATTGTCCTTAAAACGTATCCTTATTCTATTGTCCTAAGAAACCAATAGGGGTATGTTGCCAGTAAAATAGTTTAGATTGATCGAGTCCCTGGTGTGTAACCAGAGTATTTCATGTCATGTCCCCTATTACGAAATCTTGGCTAAACGAACTAATATATGTTTATAGTAAAATAGTTTAGAATGAGCGAATCCCTGGTGTGATAACCGCAGTATTTCGTCACGGACCCCCCCTATTACGAAATCCTAGCTACGTGCCTGATACAACGGAAATTTGTGTTTGCAAAGCCACTGTTGAAAACTTTCGATTTTCAATGTTATATTCTGGATTGCAGATTCCATAACACCGGTCAGAAGGGGCTAATAAGAACTTTGTACCGGTCACCGGCCTTAATCAAACCCACAGCAATTTTCCCAAACAGGCCGGTGAAAAACGGCCAGTTAGCCACCCTATTCGTAAATCAGAATGCTGAATGCAACAAAATACTTCACCATGCATTCTATAGTTTCTGCAAAATGAGTTTAATGAAGATGTTCAAATAAAACAAGATACTATGTTATAATTTACCCTTTAACAGTCTACTTTGTCAATTGGTTATATCTTCCACTTATCAATTTCCTGTACGAGATGAATATAACGGTTTCTGCGCAAGTTAGAAAGAAAAAAGTGCATTTTTCTCATAAGGATTCAGCTCACGTAAGATATAATAAATAAGTTTAACAATAATAGACGAGGAGTGATAAACTAACTCAGTAATAATGATTGTAAGTATAAATATAAACATAAAAACAAAAAAACATTGGTTCCATCATCGTTAGAATAAGATCAATGTAGTGAATCACACGATAGTTTGAACATACCAATCGACACAATAGTGTGTACAAAGTCTTGTTAGAAAAATACTTCATAGTATGTGGCAACATTTTTTAACGTTTCTACCATTTAGACAGTCCCCACAATGTTTTCGTTCTGGCGGTGCCTCTAATTATGTACAGACAAAAATTTCGCCTCCACATTTCTGTACAAACGATGTAAAAACGATTGCGACAATTTGTGATTGAATTGGATATGGTGGGGGCTACCATTTAGACAGCCCCACATTTTTTCGTTCTGGCGGCGCCCCAAATTGTGTACAAACAAAATTTTCGCCTGCATATTTCTGTACAAACGATGTGCAAACGATTGCGACAGTTTGTGCTGGAATTGGACATGGTGGGAGCTACCATTTAGACAGCCTCAAAAGTTTGTTTTCTTTCTGGCGGCGCCCATAATTGTGTACAAACAAAAATTTCACCTGCACATTTCTGTACAAACGATGTACAAATGATTGCGACAATTTGTGCCTGAATCCGACATGGTGCAAGCTACAACTTAGGCAGCCCCCAATTTTTTTCGCTGTGGCGGCGCCCCTACTTAAGTACAAACGAAAATTTGGTCTGCACAATTCTGTACAAACGATTGCGACAATTTGTGATTGAATTGGACATGGTGGGAAGCTACCACTTAGACACACCACACTTGGTTTTCGTTATATAAACTCTGTTTTTCGTTGCATCTCGAATTTGCTTTTACATCACATCTGCACTACGAGGAAATAACCTGTGTCCTACATGTAAGTCATCTTAGTACTGCGTGTAAATCACAGCTGTCCTAAATGTAAATCACCTGTGCACTACATGTAAATCGAATACGTGCTACTTGTAAATCACCTGCGCAGTAGGTGTAAGTCACTTGTGCAGGGCGTGTAAGTGTGCTTTGCACATGTCCTGTTCACGTGAAGATGTAGAATAGGACTTGTGACGTGTATGTGCATCCGTCAGGCACTTCGCCTGCACTCAGATATTATAGTAACTCAGCTCTAGGCCCAAGAGCCACCTCTATAATCATCACTGACTGCCATTCCAATAATGTGTTTTATGGTCTTGTCCGTGTTCCCATTCTACCCCCCTCCCCCAACTGGATACTTGATACTTTTTCTACTCCAAATTTTTGTGCTACTTTTCTGCCGAAACCTTGAGTTTTGTACTCTCATCGGTTTCGAGTTAGTTAATAATTTAAGTTTAGTGTTCCCTTTCTGCATCGTGGTTATGTGAGACGCAGACTCAAAGATTATGATGAAATCCAAACACAGCAATCGTCCAAGTTTTGTAAGCTGTATAGTTATCAACGTTAAAGTCGGAAATCGCCCATTCGTACCACTTACAGTTGGCGAATCACCTCCATTAAGGAACTCCCTCAAGAGGAATCACTCTACTTATTTATCGCAAAAAGCAGAATTAAAAAAATCACCTTCGTCCAAAGTTATCGTGTGAAGTATCGCCGCTCGTATGTAGGGACTAATATCGATAAGTTCCACTACGCGATCAAAATTAATACTTCATATAACCCTGCCACACACAAACACTAGCATATGTACACACGAAAGTATACCTGATAGTATCCACACGCTTACGCCAAAAACATAGAAACACACATAAACAGAGGGAGAGAGAGAGAGAGAGAGAGAGAGAGAGAGAGAGAGAAAATCCTGTTCTACCTTTATACTGAATGCACTATTACTCACGAAATCAATTAAAAGAGAAAAAGAAAAAAGTTGTAAATGAAATTTTCAAAGATTGGTAACACTGCGGCGCCAAACACATGAAATTGTTCCATAATGATTGATTTGTAATATGATGTATATGGGTTTCTTAATGGTAGCATAACAAAATGACTTCAAATTGACCACAAAATAAAGAGTGAAATTTATTTCTCAAAGTTTGTAAAATCGAAGTCGGTGGGCATTATGGGAATTGTCTACAATAACAATATATGCAAATACATATTAATATACTTCACCTTCTCCAGTGGGTGGAAGAAAGATTCGAATACCGTTTGGTGTCATAATCATTAGCAGATATATATTCATATGTCATTCAAATTGCTGTTCAATGTAGCATGTATATTTCCGATTGTTTATATTTCAAATATTTCATTAGTGGCTAATATTTTTTTCTAAATGTAATAAATTGTATAGAACAATGTATTTAGATGGTTTCCTGTAAATATTTTATCCTTGTTTATATGCTGTCCCGTGTGTATGTGTGGGTGACTGACTGATACTTTTTAGCTTTAAGTCCTAACATTAACGTTGATTTACTGTAATGGTTTTATAATGCATGACGAAGACTATAAAGGATAACGTCTACAACAAATTATAATCGGTTCTGTGAGAAAAGCCAAAACAACAGGTTACACCTGAATAAATATCGAAATATCGAAATATAATCGTTCAGAAATATCGAAATTTTCATTGGTGACAAAAGTATGCATTACTTGAAATATTTTCTGAATCTTGGAATTCCCAGACCGGATACTAGGTAACTTTCGCTCTAAATTAACGGACAAAATATTGAACTAAACCTTCTCGTCACCCGTTCTGGGTTGGAGATCTTCCGCTGGTGTAGTTGTCTGGATCCAGGTCCGGGTTTTATTAGTAAACCTGTGTCTCTTCCGGGTCCCTACAATATCAGCCCTTGAGCAATAACATTCTAAACACAGACTACCTTTCAGAAATTATTCAAGGTTCTTCATCATTTTCCCATAATTATCCAGTAATTCGTTCTTCTTCTCCTTTCCTCTTTTTTCCTACCTTCTTCGTTCTCTTTCTCACTCTTTCTTTCTCTATTTCTACTAAAACCTGAAAAGAGGGGTCGTGACTGGGAGTTGTCGCTACTCACACAGTCATTAAAATAGTTTTGATATTTATTCGGAAGTCTGATATGAATTAGTCAACCCAACGAGAAGGATTTGAAGTTAGAATTATAAAATCCATTTATTTTATTCATATTTAATTAGGTTACATTCAATTTAAAAATTTCCGACAGTTTTGCATTGATGAAGAGGGCCATGACATTCCCGGGACTGTTCTTTGAATCTCCCATTCACGGTTAGTGTTGGGCCCCCATCTTCTTTCATACAGAAATCAACTATGTATTTCGTTTTAATTAATAATAAGATTATGAGACATGGTGATTACAATATGAAAATAATAAAACTTTCCTTTTATAAATGGTACGAAGGGTTTTTGAAATTAAACGAATTCCAACGAATAATAAAACTTTCCTTTTATAAATTAAACGAAGGGTTTTTGAATTTCTGGTGGTAATTATGCCCGAATTCAGCGAAGGTCAACTTCCCGGAAAATGAAATTATTATATCCACTCTGTATGTTCGAAATAATTATTCAAGTATTCCGGGTAGTAAGAGGAAACTCAACATCAGACTTTGCGTATATATTGTAATGATGCCCGTCTTCTAATGTTCGTTACTTCTACGAACAGATGTCATAACTGTAAACACGTGATATTGTTTACCAACACAATTACCAGCAGAGGATAGCAGGAGGAAACTGGAAGATACGGGCCTGCTCTGGAGGAAACTGAAGATGGACGGACTTTCTACGAGACACCTATAAAAGTGGACTACAAAATTATCAAGGTATCAGTTCCTGACTGATCAACTAAGCTCCATCTCCTGAGGTCACTTTGGACGAGGAGGTTCTTAATGGGACCTTATTTCTGGACGCCGCTGTGCGCAAAGGAGATATCTTAACTACAACCTATTATCCGAGGTCGCCACGGGCAAAGGAGGTTCCTCATAAACAGTATACCGAGGTCGCTACGGATAAGGAAAACTCCTATATCAAACAAACCACCTTGGCTGCCCTGAGCGAAGAAATTCACCTACTAACCTAACTGCAAATTAAATATCCGAAGTCACTGACATGTGTTAAGGATATAACTGAACTTGGAAAGGCTTTTATTAATATTACAGAGGAACTTTGTAAATTGTTTATCGAAACTTATTTTTATAATAAACTGGTGGAGGGCTTATCCCGTACTATTTATTGATCCAACCAAAACATTTCAATATAGAGAGATAAAGAAAGAGAGAGCTAATCTGTGAAAACCAACGCTCATGGTTGTATGCATACGTTATCAGTATTCATCTTTTCAATTATTATACAAAGACAATACTGTTCGAAAGTAAGTAAGTTAGTAAAGAGTTTCAAGATTCAGAGTGGTTTTTGAGTGTTTTAGAGTTCCGCTAGAACAATGCAAATCCATATGTTGCTAAGGTCATCCGGAAAATATTACCCAATTTGACTGGTAATTGCTATTGTGTACTCCATATTGTCCGGACCGGACTATCTGATAACTATTTGTTCCATTCATTATACAACCATGTGCGTAAGTAACAGTTGCAAACCCTCTTTGAGGTAATCTTCTACCGAACGAATTTTGTTGTGCACGTTTCGTTGAATGGGATTCGTCATTTATCTCAATTTTTGAAGTGCACTATTTCTGTTTAGGGATTACTTCTAATTTTGCAAGTTTATTTTACTTCACTTTATCGTCTTTGTATATGTGGGGTCAATACCCGACTTTTTCTCTATCTAATAATACATAAGAATGTACGTGTAGTACTTTTTCTCGTACCTAATTGAGCCCTTGACTAAATCCGGGATCCTGGCGCATATATATGAAACCGAAAAAGGAAGTAACTTCCGAAAGTGTCCTAAGATGGCACAAGTGTTCAAAGCAGGACACCTTTTGCGAACTTGGCGCGAATGTATATGGAGTTAATAGTGAGAGAACCATGGTATGATAAACATGGCTGAAAGCGTGAAAGCTCCAGCCGAGTAGAAAATAAATACACCAATAAAATTTGTTCACGTTGGGAAACTGTCAGCACCAGAGAACCGCTAGCAGTTACTTGAAGTATATAGACCAGATCAGTGGCGTATTTAGGGGTTGGCTATCGGGCTCAAGCCAAAACTTCATTAAATTTGTCGGCACCCAAAAGGAAAAATATGTGTTTATTCACGTGTTGTGCATAGCCCCCAATGAAACAAAATCCTAAATACACGACTGCACCAAATGTCACGAGTAAGGGTATAGACGTTTCTTGACCTTAAATTATGCCATGAAAAGTTGAGGTCGCCGATCTTACCACTCCATAGATATACGCTAGTTTACGATTATGAACATGACCTATGGGTGATCGTTCTAACAGCAAACTATCAGGTGCTCATTCGTCTCTATTTACAGTTTCAGGCGATAAAAATTTAATACACTAATCGTAAAAAAACATCAGATTGGAACTTCACACAGAAGTTTTTTTTTTTACAATAAATTATGCCATCATGTGTTGATGTCGGCAATCCAGATAACATAAGGTAACTTCGGGGTTTGGATTCGAAATAAATCTCAAACTGCAATATATAAACACCAGTCGAGAAGGTACTCATTCGTTTCTATGACTGAAACAATAATCGAAGAGAAACATGAGTTTGAAACGTGCACAGATGATTGTCCTGACCTTAAATTACACCAGAAGTATTGAGGACTTCGAATCTACCAGCCCATAGATATCTGCCGGGCTAGCATTCGGAGTAACAGCAAACGTCATCTTACAGACAGCTAACTCCATTTACTTATTCGTCTCTATGCACAGTTTAAATATTTGATACAATAATCGTTGAAAAACACCAGATTCGAACTGCACAGAGAAGGCTCTTGACCTTACATTAGGAAAGCAAAGGTTGAGTAGGGCAATCCCACTACTCCTTGGATATCTTCTGGGTTATTATTAGGAATAACACCGACACCTCATCGTATGAACACCATTCTACCAGGTAGTATTTCGTCTCTATTCACAGTTTACGGAGATCAAAATTTTATCCTACCACCGTATAAAACTATTATGTTGAAACGTTGAAACGTCTTGAAATTAAATTACGAAAACAAAAGTAACAGACGATAATCCTGCCACTCGTTTGATACCTGCTCCGATAGGATACGGGATAACACCCAAGCCTCATCGTGTAATCAGCAATCTACATCTTACTCGTTCGTCTCTATTCACTGTTAAGCGATATAATTTTATTCCTATAATCGTGGAAAACCATTAGTATGGAACGAGCACAGACAAGTGTCTTAACTTTAATTTGAGCCAGTACAAGTTGAGGACGGCATTCCCAACACTTCTTTGAAACCTGATGGGTTAGGATTCGGAATAACACCATGCGTCATAGCACAAATACAAATTCACCAGGTGCTCATTCGTCTCTATCCACAGTTTAAAACATTAAAAATCTGATAAAATAATGGTGGAATAACATCAAGTTGGAACGAGTACAGAGAGGTGTCTAGACCCTAAATTACGCAAGCAAAAGTAGAGGATAGCAATCCTACAACTCCTTAGATATCTTCCGTTTTAGGTTACAGAATAACACTATCTGTCATCCTATAAATAGAAATCTACCAGGTACCCGTTCGTCTCTATGCAGAGTTTAAGACAATAAAAATTCGATCCAATAATCGTGGAAAACCATCAAGTTGAAACGTTGATATAGAAGTGTCTTTATCTTAAATTATGCCCTCAAAAGTTGGTTACTGCAATAATATCGCTCCTTAAATGTCTTCTGTGCTTAGATTCGCAATAACACCAAAGATTTATCCTACAAACACCAATCTACCAGGTACTCATTCGTTCCTATGCGATATTTAAAGTGACAAAATAGATACAATAATCGTCGAAATGCATGAGGTTGCAACGTGCACAGAGACATGTCTTTTTCTTATATTGCGCAAGGAAAGTTCAAGGATGCCGATCGCACGAATTTTTAGATACGGAATAACACCTAATCGTCATCGTATAAAAGGAAATCCACCAGAAACTCATTCGTCTCTACGGAGTTTTGAGGCGTTCAAAATTTGATCCAAATATCGTGGAAAACATCAGGTTGGAATGATAAAAGTAATGTGTCTTGACCATACATTACGGGAATTGTACCACTCTTTTGATATCTTCAGGGTTCTGTTCCGGAATAACACCCAAGCGTCATTGTGTAAACAGCAATCTACCAGGTACTCGTTTATCTCTATTCTCAGTTTAAGTAAAAAGTCATAATTTAAAGTAAAAATTTGACCCGATAACTTAGGGAAACCATCAAGTTGAAATATGCACAGAGAAGTGTCTTTACTTTAAATTATGACTGAAAAAGTTGACTACCGCAATTATAACACTTCTTAAATATCTTCAAGGCTAGGACTCGGAAAAGCATCCAAGCTTTATCGTACAAACATCAATCTATCAGCTAGTAATTCCTCTATATTCCACAATTTAAGGCTAAAATGATACAATAATCGTGAAAAAATCATATTTAATCGTGCGCAGACAAGTATTTTGAACTTTAACGACGCCAACATAAGTTGAGGGCGGCATATATAAAACCTTTAGATGTCTTCTGCTTAGGATTAGGAACAACTAGCAAGAGTTATCGTACAAAGAGCAAACTACCAGATACTCATTGGTCTTTATAAACATTTTTAGGCGATAAAAATTTGACCCAATATTTGTGGAAATCAATCGGGTTGAAACTTGAAAAAAAGATGTGTCTTGACCTTAAATTACGAGGGCAAAAGTTTAAGACTGCAATACGACCACTGGTTTGATATCTGCTGGGTTAGAATTAGAAATAACACCAAAGTTACATAGTACAAACAAGAATCTACCAGGTACTCATTCGTCTCGATGTCCAGTTTAAGGCGATAGTAATTTGATCCAATAATAGTGGAAAACCATCAGGTTGAAATGTATAGAGAGAAGAATCTTGTATGTTGATTTCCTCAGGAAAGTTGAGAATCACGATCCTACCACTCAATACATATCTGCTTAGTTAGGATATGGAATAACACCAAACGTCATTGAACACCCAGTAATCAACAAGGTACTAATTCGTCTCTGTGCAATGTTTAATGAGTTAAAAAATTCTCAAACAATATTTGAAAACCATCAGATTCAAACGTAAAGAGAGGAGCGTCTATCTTAAATTACGAAAAGAAAACTTGACGACGGTATAGCTAACACTCCTTACTTATCTCCTGGGATACGATTGGGGATAACATGCAAGATTTGTCGAACAAACACCAGTATACCAGGTACTCATTCGTCTGAAATATTGATACAATTATGATGTAAAACCATGAGTTTCAAACGTGCACAGAGAAGCGTTTTGGCCTTACATTACACCAGAAAAGTTAAGGACGACGATTCTACCATTTCCTCGTTATCTGCTGTGTTAAGGTTCCGAATAGCACCCAAGCATTATCGTACCAACAGCAATCTACCAGGTATTCATTCGTCTCAGTAATCAGTTTAAGACAATAAAAATTTGACGAAATATCCGTATAAAGCCATCAGGTTGAAACGTACACAAAGAAGTATCCTCACTTTAAAATAATCCAGCAAAAGCTGAGGACGACATTCCTACCACTCTTCAGATATCTTCTGAGTTTGGATCAACATAACACTCAAGCTATATAGTACAAACAGCAAACTACCAGTTACTCAATCGTCTCTATGCCCGGTTTAAGGCAATCAAAATTTAACAAAATCCACCGTGGAAACCATCAGATTCAAATGTTCAAAGCGAAGTGTCTTGAGCTTAAATCACGATAGAAATAGTGGAGAACGGCAATCCTGCCACTTGTTTGATATCTGTTTGGTTAGGACTCAGAGGAATACTAAAGCTTCGTCGTTCATATGGCAATCCATCAGCTTCTTCTTTGTCTCTATGCAGAGCTATAGTCGATAAAAAATTGATCCAATAGTCGTGAAAACTATTAAGTTGAAACGTGCACAGAGAAGTGTCTTGACCTCTAATTACGCCTGCAAAAGTTTATGATTGCATTAATACTTTTCTTTAGATATCTTCTGATTTACCTATCGGAGTAATACCCAAGCTTTATCGAAAAATAGCAATCTAACTGGAAGTAATCCGTATCTATGCACTGTTTAAGAAAATAAAATTTATTGCAATAATAGAGGTAAATGATCAGGTTAAAACGTGAACAGATAACTGTCTTCATCTTAAATTACGAGAGCAAGAGTTGAGGTCGTCAGTGTTACCTGCCCTTAGATATCTGCTGTATTAGGAAGCGGAATAACACCAAGCCGTCAACGCACAAAGGACAATCCACTATTTACTAATCCGTCTCTAAGCACAGTTTAAGGTGATAAAATTTGGTCAGATAATTGTGGAAAACTATCGGTTGGTACGTGCACAGAGGATAGCGGTATTAATTTGCAAGAGCGAAAGTTGAGGACGGCAATCCTACCGTTCCTTGGATATTTGCTGGGTTAAGAAACGGAATAACACCAAGTCGTCAACGTACAAAAATCAATCTGCCAGATACTAATTCGTCTCTATGCACAATTTAAGGTGATAAAAATGTGATCCAATAACCGTGGAAAACCATGAAGTTGATAAATACACAGACAAGTGTCTTGACTCTAAATTACGTTTGCAGAAGTTCGTGTTCGAAATAATACAATTTCTTAGATATTTACTGGTTTAAGATTCGGAATAATTGCCAAGCGTTATCGAGCAAAAAGCGATCTGGCAGGTATTCGTTCACTCTATGCACTGTTTCAAGACGATAAAATTTTATTACAATAATTGTAGAAAACCATTAGTTTGGAACGTGCACAGACAAGTGTCTTGAATTTAATTTGCGCCAGTAAAAGTTGAGGACGGCATTCCTAACACTCCTTTGAAACCTGCTGGGATAGGATTCGGAAAAACGGCAAAGCGTAATTCACGAGGTGCTCATTCGTATCTATGCCCAGTTAAAGGTGATAAAAAATTATAAAATAATCGTGGCAAAACGTAAAGTTGCACCGAGCAGAGAGGTTTCTTGACCTTAAATTACGCAAGCAAAAGTTGAGGACAGTAATCCTACCTCTTCATATATATCTTCTGTGTTAAGTTACAGAATAAAAGCAAGTGCAATCGTATAAACAGCAATCTAGCAGGTACTCGTTCGTCTCTATGCAGAGATTAGGTTGGTAAAAAATCGATCCCATAGTCCTGGGAAACTATCAAGTTGAAACGTAAGAATACTGTCATATATTAAATTATGCCTGCAAAATTTGGTAATGGCAACAATAACACTCCTTAGATATCTTGTTTGTTAAGATTTGGAGTAACAGCAAGGCGTTAAGGTGCAAAAAGCAAACCACCAGGTACTAAGTCGTATCTATGCACAGTTGAAGGTGATAAAAATAGGATCCAATAAACGTAGAAAAACATCGGTTCGTACGTGCACAGAGAAGGGTATCGCCTTTATTACGAAAATAAAAGTTGACAACAGCAACCAAACACTCCTTCGATATCTTCTGGGTTAAGATACGGAACAACACATAAGCGTCGTCGTATAAAAAACACCACACCAGTTCTTCGTCCGTCTGTATGCACTGTTTAAAACTATAAAAATTTATTCCAATAATTCTTGAAAAAATCAGGTTGAAACGTTAACAGTGAAATCTACTAAACTTAAATTACAAAAGGAAAGTTGATGACGGCAAACCTACAACCCCTTTGATATCTGCTAGTTTAGGATTCGCGAAGACACCAACAAGTGATCGTATAAAAAACAATCTTGTATTTGCTCATTTGTCCCTATGTACATTTTAAGGCATTAAAAATTGTATCCAATAATCGTGGAAAACCATCAACGTGAAATCTGCACGGAGAAGGTGCTTCATTTTAATTTAAGAAACTAAAGTTGAGAACGGCGAAAATACGACTCCATACATATCTGCTGGGTTAAAATTCGGAATGATCGTAATAACAGCAAACTATCAGATATCTTTCAGGTACTAATTCGTCCCCATGCACACTTTAAAAAATTGATCAAAGAACCCTGGATAATCTACAGGTTGAATGTACCACAGAGAAGTATGTTGATCTTTAATTACGCCACCGAAAGTTGACAACGGCAATCCTAAGTCTCATTGAATATCTTCTGGGTTTGGATTGTGAATAAGACCCAAGCGGCATCGTATAAACATCAATTTACCAAGTACTCTTTTGTCTCTATGCACAGTTAAAGCGATAAAAAATTATTGAAAAATTGTGGAAAACCATCAGGTTGAAACGCGAACAGAGAACTTTTTGGCCTTAAAGTACACCAGCAAGAGATGAGAACGACAATCCTACATCTCGTTTGATATTTTTTATTTTAGGAAAAAGAAATACACCAAATTGTCATCGTAAAAAAAGCAATCTACCATTTGCTCATTTGTGTATATGCCTTTTAAGGCTATAAATATTTGATTCAATAATCAGGGAAAACCTTGAGGTTGAGACATGCACAGACAAGGGTCTTGAACTTAAATTACACCAGCAAAATTGAGGGCCGCAATCGTATCACTCCTTATATATAATCTGGGTTGGGATAGAGAATAACACTCAAGCGTCATCGTATATACAGCAATCTAACAGGTACTAGTTCCTCTCTATGCGCAGTTTAAGGCGATAACAATTTCATACAATAATTGTGCAAAAACGTGGGATTGAAGCGTGCACAGAGAAGGGTTTTGACCTCAAATTACCCAAGCAAATGTTGAGAATTGCAATCCCACAAATCCTTAGATACATTATAGATTATGATAAAGAACAACACCCAATCGTCGTCGTATAAACAGCAATTTATCAGGTAATAATTCGTCTCTTTACACTGTTTAAGGAGATAAAAAAATTATGGAAACAATCGTGAAAAACCAGGATGAAACGTGCACAGGAAAGTTTCGTTACCTTAAATTACTACAGGAAAGGTCAAGAACGGCTATCCTACCACTTCTTAAATATGTTGTGGATTTGGATTGACACCCTAGCATCATAGTAGAAACAGTAAACTACGAGATACTCATTCGTCTCTTTATCAGTTTAAGGCGGTCATATTTGATAAAATAATCATAGAAAACTATGAGGTTGAAGGACAGAGTAGTGATTTTTGCTTAAATTACGGGGTGTCCATAAAGCCCTGCAGGAATGTAAATCTCTATAACTTGGAAACTAAGTAAGGTATTAACATATACTTTTTGGTGTACTTACAGTACGTTTGAATGTTTTGTTTCGGCTAGTTAAGGTTCATCGCCAAACCTTTAATTGTGCACCATTCACCTTCAAACACTCTTGCACCACTCTTGCATCTTCTCGGAAACCAAGGACTGCTTGTTGGCAATGCTTGCCTGGAATGTTCAAATCACATCAGTTATTTGTTTCTTGAGATCGTGCAGGTTAGCTGGCTTCTGCGAATACACCTTGGTCTTCACATGTCCTCAGAACCAGTAATAAAGAGAGACAAATCTGGTCATCTTGCAGGTCAAGGAATGGTTTCTCTTAAGCCAATCCATCTATCCATAAAATCTTCGATATGAAACTGTCGGAGTTGAAGGGCGTAGTGCGGATGTGCCCATGCTGTTGCATGTTGTGGACACCATTAAGGATGACTAACCTAGTAAGTTCTGGCAAAAGAAATGTCTATAGCAGGTTCATATAATTGTTAATATTTACCGTCTCTTCTTTAAAGAAAAAAGGGAAGATAATGTGATTCATTGAAGCAACACACCACACATTGTCTTTGGGACTACCCCGCTTGCGCTACGTGGATTTTCCGAATTCACGTTTATTTTCCACCCACCAAAGTGTACCTGTTCACTTTTCCCGACACACGAAATGTGGCTTCATCTGAAAACAGAAATCGAGACAGAAAGTCACCATCTTCTTGTAAGCGGGTAAACATTGACTCACAGAATTCAATTCTCATATCACAGTCTTCCATTATCAGCCCGTGAGCAAGTTTTAACTTATAGGGCCAGAACTTCAAGTTCTTGCGTAACAATGACTTCGTTATTCCCAGTTCCATTGGACTCCACGCTACGCTGATCTGCAACATATGAATCATATCGTCATTTGCTCCTGGCCTTCCACTGCGTCGTAAATTTGACAAACTTCCCGATTTTTTGAACTTCACGTACCACCTCTTGATATTTGTTTTTGCTGGGGATACGTTCTTTAGAATTTTCTTTGCACTGAAACGAAAGATTTTAATTTAGCAAATAACAATACACATTGTTACCGTTGTTTAATGGATCCTATCCAAGTCACGTGATTACCAGTCAAACGTTATCCAGCATTGTGGGCAGCATCGTACATTATGGCCAGAACAAAACTTTAAACTTCACTTCTACCAACCCCAAACATATATGCACTTAAATGTAACAGTTTCGAAGTCATAGAGTTTTAGTTTCTTGCAGACTCCCTTTACTGCAGCAAAAGTTGAGGACGGTACTTCTAACACTCCTTACTTATCTGCGGGGTTAGGATTCGGTTTACTACCCTAGCGTCGTCGTGCAAGCAGCAATCTACCAGTTATTAATTCGTCTTTATGCAGTGTATAAGGCGATAAAAATTGACACAGTAATCCTGGAATACCATTCGGTTGAACGGTGGCCAGAGTAGGGTCCTGACTTTAATTTACGCCAGAAAAGTATAGGATGACTATCTTACCACTCGTTAGATATATTTTCTTTTAGGATTTGGAATAATACAAAAACGTTATCGTACAAACAGCGATCTACCAGGTACTCATTCGTCTGTATGCACTGTTTAAAGTGATAAACATTTATTCGTAGTTCCAGCAGGTTCAAATGTACACAGAGATGCGTTCTAACGTTAAATAAAGCCAGAAAAAGCTGAGAACGGCAATCCTACAACATCTTCTGGGTTAAGATTCGGAAGACCTCCAAAGCGTCATAGTAGAAAGTGCAAACTAGGAGGAAATTATTCACCTCGGTGCAAATGTTAAAGCGATAAAAAATTGATCCAAGTATCGTGTAAAACAATCAGGTCGAAAGGTGCACAGAGAAGTGCATTTACCTTAAATTACGAGAGCAAGATATGAGAACGGCAATCATACCACTTTTTATATATATTCTTGATTAGAATTCGGGATATCACCCAAGCGTCAACGAACAAACAAAAATATTCCAGGTACTCACTCGTATATATGCACGTTTTAAGGCGATAAAAATTGATACCATAATTCTGGAAAACCATGAGTTCAAACGTTTAGAGAAAAGGGTTTTATTCTTATTTTTTTTTTCAGAATAGCTGAGAACGGCTATCGTACCACTCCGTAGTTATATGCTAGTTTAGGATTCGGAATAACACCAAATGTCATCATACATACAGCAATCTATCAGGTACTAATTTGTCTCTGTGCATTGTTAAAGGAGATAAATATTTCTTCCAACAATCATGCAAAACCATTAAGTTGAAATCTGCACACAGAAGGGTCTTGACCTTGAATTACGACGCAAAAGTTGAAAACGTAATGTTACCACTCGTTAGATATCTTCTGGATTTTGTTTGCGAATAACACCCAAGCGCCGCCATAAAGAATCAGCAATTACCAGGTGCTTCTGCCTTTCTATGCAGTGTAAAGTGATAAAACTTTGATCTAATAATCGTGGAAAACTGTCTGGATTAAACGTCCAAAAAAGAGTCCCTTTGGTTTAAATTACGTGATCAGAAGTTGACGACGGTAATTATAACAGTCCTTACTAAACTGCTAGATTAGGATTCTGGATTACACCCGGGCGTTGTCTTACAACCAGCAATATACCAGGTACCCATTCGTCTCTATGCACTGTTCAACGCAAGAAAAATTCATACGATAATGGTGTATACCATGAGGTTCAAATGTGCACAGAAAAGGGTCTTGGCCTTATATTACCCCAGAAAAGTTGAGGTCGTCGATACTACTACTCACCAAAATATATATGGGTTGAGATTAGTAATAACAGTCAAGAGTGATCGTAGAAACAGAAATCTACCAGGTCCTCGTTCGTCTCTGTGAACAGGTTAAAACGATAAAAATTTCATCCAATAATCGTGGAAAACATCTTTTTAAAAGGTACACAGAGAATTGCCTTGACCTTAAATTACACCATCAAAATTTGAGGACGGTAATACTTTCTCTTCCTATCTGCTGAGTTAGGATTCATAATAACACCAAAACGTCATTCTGCACACAGCAATCGACCAGGTAATCATACATTTTTAAGTACAGTTTAAGGCCATAAAATTGATCCAAGAAAGGTAGAAAACCATCAGGTTGCAACAAGCGCAAAGAAGTGCATTCACCTTAAACTACGCCACCATACGTTAGAGCCGGCAATCGAACAATTCCTTTAATAATATTCTCGGTTTGGATTCAGAACACCGAAGCTTCATACTACAAACGTCTAACTAAAAGATACTCATTCACCGTTATGCACTGTTTAAGGCGTGAAAATTTCACTCAACAACCGTAAAAAAAATCATTTTGGAAAGTGCAAAGAGAAGTTTTTGACATTAAATTACTCCAGCATAAGTTGGGGAAGGCAATCCTACAACTCCTTTAATAATCGCCTGTTTTAGAATCCATAACACCCAAGCGTTATAGTAGTAACAGCTATCTACCACCTACAAATTCGGGTATATGCACGGTTGAATTCAATAAAAAAATATTCCAATATCGAGGAAAAGCATCACCCTGAAGAGGTAACAGACAAGTTTATTGACCTTAAATTACGAGAGCAAAAGTCCATGACGGCAATCCTACAATTCCTTAAATATCAGATCAGTTATGAACAGGAATAACATCAAAGCATCAAGGTACAAAGTGGAATCTAAAAGGTACTCATTCGCCTTAATGCACAGTTTAAGGTCATAAAAAATTGATTCAATTATCGTGGAAAAACATCGGATGGAATGTGCACAGAGAAAGGTATTGACTTTAAATTGCGACAGCAAAAGTTGAGGAGGCCAATCCTAACATTCCTTAGATATCTTCTGGTTTAGGATACTCAGAAACACCCACACGTCTCCGCATGGACAGCAACCTGCCAGTTACTCATTCGTGTCCACGACCAATTTAACTCATTAAAGATTTGAGCGAAGAATCGTGGAAAAGTAGCAGGTTACAATTTGCACCAGGAGAAGTTTAATAATCGTAAATTACGCCAGCGAAAGTTCAGAACGGCAATCCTATCGGTCCACAAATTTCTTCTGTGTTTGGATTAGGAATAATACCCAAGCGAACGGTGCGATCACATACTACAATCAGTAGTACATCCCTCTTACAGTAGTACAATCCTATAGTACAAACTTCAAAGTACTCATCCGTCTTTATACACAATTTGTTTCTATAAAAAATTCAATAATCTTGGAAAAGTTCATATTGAAACACTCGCAAAGAAGTTTCCGACCCTGAATTTTGTCAGCAAATATTTTTGAAGGGAAACTAACCACTCGTTTGATACCTTCTGGAATTAGGATTCGGAACAATTGCCAAGCGTGATCCTACAAGCATCAGTACACGAGGATCTCATTCGTCTCTATGCATTGGTTGCTGCAATAATCGTGGAAAATGATGAGGTTCAGACATGCACATAGGAGGGTCTTCACCTCAAGTTACACCAGAAAGTTTCAGGACGATGATTCTAATACTACTCGGTAGATATCTGCTGGGCTTGGATTCGGAATAGCACCAAACGTCATCATACCGGCTGCAATCTACCAGTTACTCATTCGCCTCTGTTAAAATATTATGGCATAAAATTTATTACAGCAATCGTGGAAACAATCAGTTTACAAAATGCACGGATAATATTCTTGACCTGAAATTACGCCAGAAAATTTGAGAACGGCCATATTATCACTCCATAGATTTATGCTAGGTTAAAACTAGTAAAAACACCCATGCGTGGTCGTACTAACAGCAAACTACCAGGTACTCATTCGTGACTATGCAAATTTTAAGGCGATAGAAATTTGATGCAATAATCCTGAAAAACATCAGATTCTAACTCGCACAGATAAAGATCTTGATTTTAAATTACGCCAGCAAAAGCTGAGGACGGCAATCACACCAATTTTTACATATCTTCTGGGATATGATACACATAACGCCTAAGGGTTATCGTATAAACACTAATTTAGAAGGTACTAGTTCGTCTCTATGAGCATTTTACGACGATAAACATTTGATTCAATAACCGTGGGAAACCATCATATTGAAAAGTGTATAGACAAGTGTCTTGACATTCAAATATGCCTGTCATTGCGCCTGACCGAAATAATATCATTTTTGAGATATTTTCCAGGTTAGGATATGGAGTAACACCCAATCGTTATCGTAGAAAAAGCGATCTATTCTCTCTATACAAAGTTTAAGGCGATAAAAATTCATTCCAATAAACGTGGGAACAATCAGTTTTCAAGGAAAACAGACAAGTGACTTGACTAATTTACGCCAGCAAAAGTTGAGGACGATAATCCAAGCACTCCTTTTACACCTTCTGGGTTAGGATTCGCAATAACACCAAAGCGTCATCAAAAAATACCAATCCACAAAGTATTTTGCTCTTTCGTCTCTATGAATAGTTTAAAGTGAAAAATTTAATCCAATCTGTTTCAAGGAAAACCATCTGTTACAAGGAAAACAGACAATTGTCTTGACTTTATTTTACGCCAGGTAGTTCATTACGACAATCCTATAACTGTTTTTATACCAGCTGGGTCAGGATTCGGAATAACATCAAAGCGTCATCGCAAAAGTACCAATCCATCATTTGTTGAATCGTCTCTGTGCACAGTTTAAGGCGATAAAAATTGATACAATAATCGTCGAAATTCATGAAGTTGGAACGTGCACAGAGAACTGTCTTGACCTTAAATTACACCAGAAAAGTTGAGAACACCGATCGCACCATTTGTTTGATATCTGTTCCGTTACGTTCCGGAAAAGCACCCAAGTTTCATCGACTAAGCAACAATCTACTAGTTACCCATTCATATATATATGCACTTTTTAAGGCGAAACAATTGATACAATTATCATGAAAAACAATCAGGCTGAAACGTGCACAGGGAAGAGTCTTCACCTTAAATTAAGCCAATAAAAAGTTAGGACGGAAACCCTAATACTCCTTAGATATCTTCAGGGTTAGGAGTCGGAAAAAACACATAAGCTTCATCACATAAAAAGCAATCTACCATTTGCATATTTCTTTCTATGGACATTTTAAGACAATGAATAGTTCATCCAGTGATCTTGTGATATCATCACCTTGAAACGTGCACAGAGAAGGATATTTACCTCAAATTAAGATAAAAGTTGAGGACTGCAACCCTAGTACTCCTTATATATTTTCTGGGTTAGGATTCGGAACAACTCCCAAAAAATTGATACCATAATGGAGGAAAACCATGAGGTTGAAGCGTGTACAGAGGAGTGTCTTGACGGCATATTACGCCAGAAGTGTCGAGGAGTTCGATTCTACCACTCTATAGATATCTGCTGGGCTAGGATTCGGGATAACACCAAACGTCATCGTACACTCAACAATCTGTCAGTTACTCATTCATCTCTGTGCACTGTTTAAGGCGATAAAAATTTATTACAACAATCGTAGATACCATCAGGTTCAAAGTACACAGAGAATTTCGTTGACCTCAAATTACGCCAGAATACGAGAGCAGGGCGATCCTACCACTCCATAGATGTCTGCTAGGTTGAGATTAGAAAAAAAAACATTGAATGATCGTATCAATAGCTAATTACCAGGTATTCGTCTGTATGTATAATTTATGGAGATAAAAATTTGTTACAATAATCGCGGAAAAATATCAAAAGGAATTGACGGAAAAGACGGCAATCAAACCACTCACTCCTTAGATAACTTCTGGGAGAGGATACGGAATAGCACCCAAGCTCCATCGTATAAAGAGCAATATACCCGGTACTAGTTCGTCTGTACACACAGTTTAAGGCGATTAAAATTGATACAACAATCGTTGAAAACATTATATTGGAACCTGTAGAGAGAAGGGTCTTGACCTTAAATTAGGGCACCAAAAGTTGAGTAGGGCACTCATACTACTCATTAGATACCTGCTAGCTTATTATTTGGAATACCACCCAAGTCTCGTCGTATAAACAGCAATCTACCAGGTACCAATTCACAGTTTACGGAGATCAAAATTTGATCCAATCACAATTTGAAACCATCAAATTGAAACGTTGAAAGTGAAGTTTCTTGAAGTTAAATTACCATAGCAAAAGTTGAGCTCGACAATACTGCCACTCGTTCGATGTCTGCTCCGGTAATTTACGGAATAACCCCGTAGAATATTCGTGGAAAAATATCAGACCGGAAATTGCAAGAAAAGGTTTTTACATTAAGTTACGCCAGAAAAGTTGAGAACAGGTCCTTAGATGACTTCTGGGAGAGAATACGGAATAACACGCAACCGCTATTGTATAACAGCATTCTATGTGGTACTCGTTGGTCTCAATGTACAGCTTAAGACAAGAAGAATTTGATTCAATAACCGTGGAAAACCATTATATTAAAATGTTCACAGACAAATGTCTTGACTTAAAATTACATCTGCGAAAGTTCATGATTGAAATAACACCATTTCTTAGATATTATCTGAGTAAGGATTCGGAGTGACACCCAACTGTTATCGTACAAACATCAATCTACCAGATCGTCATTATTTTCTATGCACAATTTAAAGCAATAAAATTTTGATCCGATACTCGTGCAAAAAATCATATTTAGTCATACAAAGAGAAGTGTCTTGAATTTAAACGACGATACATACCAATAAATAGATATATTATCTTTAGTTTTCTGATTAACTCCCAAGGATCATTGTAAAAACAGCAATCTACGAGGTACTAATTCGTCTCTATGGAAAGTTCAATCGAGAAAAGTTGATCACAAAATCCTGGAAATCCATCAGATTGAAACGTGCAAAGAGAAGTCCCTTTATCTTAAATTACGAGATAAAAATTTGAACACGACAACCATACCAGCCCGTACGTATATGATAGGTCAGGATTGAAAATAATAGCCAAGATTCATTATACAAACAGCAATCTATCACGTACTCATTCGTCTCTATACACAGTTTAAGGCGATAAAACCTAATCCAATAATCGTGGAAAATCATTGAGGTTGGAAGTTCAGACAGAGATATTTTGATCTTAAATTACGCCAGCAAAAATGAGGACGGCGACGATATCACTCCATAGATATCTGTTCATTTAGGATTTCGAATAACACCCAAACGTGATTCTGAAAACAGCAATGTACTAAGTACTCATTCGTCTCTATGCACAGTTTAGGGTGGTTTGAGACACTTGGGAAAATTTGATCCAATATTCGTGTAAACCATCAGGTTGAAACGTACACTGAGATCCGTCTGTATCTTAAGATACGTCAGGATAGGTTGTGAAGTGCAATCGTAAAAATCCTTGGATATCTTATTTGTTATGATTCGGATAACACACAATCGCCACCGTACAAACAGCAAGCTAATTGGTTCTCATTTGAGACTCCGGACAGTTTCAGGGTTTAAAAATTTGATAGAGTATTCGTGGAAAACCATTAGGTTGAAACATGCACTGGGAATTGTTTTTACCTCACATTACGAGAACAAAAGTTGAGAACGGCAAACATATCACTCTTTTGATATATTCTGGGTTCGGATTCGGGATACCACCAAAGCGCGCCGTAGAGAATCAGCAATATACCAGGTTCTCATTCCCCTCTAAGCATTCTTTATAGTGATAAAAATTTGATCTAATAATCGTGGAAAACTTTCTGGACGAAACGTGCACAGAGAATTTCTCTCGCTTAAATTACGAGAGCAGAACTTAAGGACTTTAATTCTCACAATATTTATTTATCATATGGGTTAGGATTCGGAATTACACCCAAGGGTTGCCGTACAAACAGCAATATACCAGGTACCCATTCGTTTCTATCCACTGTTTAATTTGGTAAAAATGCATACAATAATGTTGTAAAAAGAGGTTAATATGTGAACAGAGAAGAGTCTTGTCCTTAAATTACTCCAGAAAAGTTGAGGACGTAGATCCTACTACACTCTAAATATCTGCTTGGTAAGGATTCGTAATAACACTCAAGCGTGATCGTACAAAAAGCAATCTACCAGGTACCCAATCGCCTCTATGAACAGTTTAAGACGATAAAAAAATGAGCTAATATTAGTGGAAAACCATCAGGTTTAAAAGTACACAGAGAATTTTCCTGCCCTTAAAATACGCCAGCAAAAGCCGACTACCGCAGTCCTACCACTCCTTAGATATCTTCTTGGTTAAGACTAGGAACAACACGCAAGCGTCATAGAACAACCAGGAAACTACCTGGTCCTAGTTTTTTCTTTGTATAGCCTAAAGCGATACAAAAAATATCAAATAACCGTGGAAAACCATCAGTTGAAACGTGCCCAAAGAGGGGTCTTTACCTAAAATTACGCCAGCAAAAGTTGAGAACGGATATCCTACTACTTCCTTAATATCGGGTTCGTATTAACACCCATGCGTGATTGTACGAAGAGGTACTCTTTCGTCCCTATGAATAGTTTAAAAAATAACAGTATAAAAATTTGAGCTAATATTCGTGGAAAACTATCAGGTTGAAAAGTACGCAGGGAAGTATCTTGACCTTAAATTACTGCAGCAAAATTTGACGGTAATACTGCTTCTTCTTACTTATCTACTGAGTTAGGGTTCATAATGACATCAAAGTGTCATCGAACACTCAGCAATCTACCTGGTACTCGTTGGTGTCTATGTTCAGTATAAGGCGATAAAGAAATCATCCAACAAACTTGGAAACCCATCAGGTCGAAACTTGCGCAGAGAAGGTTTTTCACTTTAAATTAAGCCAACAAAAGTTGAGAACGGCAACCCTACTACTTTCTTAATATCTTCTGGGTTTGAATTTAGAATAACACCAAAGCTTCTTAATACAAACGTCAAACTACCAGATAAAAATTCGTCGACATACACCGTTCAAGGCAATCAAATGTACTTCCAACCACCGTGGAAAACCATCATGTTCATAGATCAAAGTGAAGTGGCTTGACTTTAAATTACGATAGCAAGAGCTGAGGACGGCAACTCTATCACTCGTTTAATATCTGCATTTTACGTTTCGGAATAACACGAAAGCGCCATCGTATACGTAGCAATTCACCACCTTCACATCCTTCTCTACGCACAATTTAAGGCGACAAAATTTGATCCAAAAAGCATGGAAGCACAATAGGTTGTAACGTGCAAAGAGAAGTCTCTCGACCTTCAATTACGAAAGCAAAAGTTAAGGACAGTGATCATACAACTCCTTTAGTGATCTTCTGGGTTAGGGTAGGGAATAACACCTAAGCGTCTTCGTATTAACAACAATGCACCAGGTATCGTTTGTCTCTACGCACAGTTTATGTAAACCGAAATTTGGTCGAATAGTCGTGGAAAAACATTGGTTGGAACGAGCACAGAAAAGGGTCTTGACTATAAGTTACGACAACAGAGAGGAAGACAGAAATCTTGCCTTTCCTTAGAAATCTTCTGGTATACCTTTCGGATTAACACACAAGAGTTATCATAGAAACAGATATGTACCAAGTACTAATTCGAATCTATGCACACTTTAATTCGATAAAAATTTATTCCAATATTCGAGGAAAAGCATCAAGTCGGAGTGTAAACAGAGATATTATTACCTTAATTACGAGAGCAAAAGTTGATGACAAAAATGCTAATATTTATCAAATATCTGTTGGCTTACGAACAGGAATATTACCAAGGCACCAACGTAGAAACAACAATGCCCCAGGTACTCATCCACACTTTAGGGTGATAAAAGATTGATCCAAGAATCGTCGATAACATTGGTTGGAACGTGCACAGAGAACGGTCTTGACATTAAATTACGACAACAAAAGTTGATTACAGCAATCCTACCATTCCTCAGATATCTTCTGGGTAAGGGTACGGAACAACACCCAAGTGAACTCGTATTAACAGAAATCTACAAGGAACAGGTTCGTCTCTACGCACAGTTTATTTCGATAAAAATTTGATCCAATAGCCTTATAAAACATCGGTTGCAATGTATACAGAGAAGGGTCTAGATGTAAAGTACAACAACAAAAGTTGGCTACAGCATTCCTACCATTCCAGCATATATTTTTTTGGTTTACCTTTCGGAATAACACCCAAGCGTAATCGTATAAACAGAAATCTACCTGGCACTAATTCGAATCTATGCACTGTTTAACTGCATAAACAAGTATTAAAATAATGAAGGAAGAGCATCAGGTTGGAACGTGAGCAGAGATGTGTCTTGAACTTAAATTGCAATAGCAAAAGTTGAGAACGGATCCTACTACTCCTTAGAAATCTGCTGGGTTAGATATCGGAATAACACCAAGGCTTCAACGTACAAACATCAATCCACCAGGTACTCAGTAGTCTCTACGCACACTTTAAGGCCATAAAAATTTGACACAATAATTATAGTAACAAATTGTAACGTGCACAGTAAAGGTCTTGACTTTAAATTCTGACAGCAAAATTTGAGGATAGTAATCCTACTACAACTTTGATATCTTCTGGGTTAGGATACGGAGAAATACCCAGGGGTTATTGTATAAACAGAAAAATAGAAGTTACTCATTAGCGTCCATGACTACTTTAATTCATTAAAAATATGGCTGAAGAATCGTGGGAAAGCACCAGGTAGAAAATGGCGCAGAGATATATTGATGTTAAATTACTACAGCGATAGTTGAAAACGGCAATCATATCACCACAGAAATGTCCTCTTGGATTGGATTCTGAATATCGCAAGCTCCATGGTACACTGCGCATCAAAAAATTGCGACACCTAACGCCCTGCAGTTAGGCCACCCAACATACACGTTCTTTTCCTATAATTATGTCCGGTGAAGAAAACCCTATCTTTCCTCTTTTCTTCTCACCTATTCTAAAATTAGCTAACAAAATGAGCGCAATTCATATTTCAAACTACACATGTATTAGTTTCGATAAAATGGAATAACAAAACCGAGACGAAACATGATTCATAGGTTGATATAGGGAGAATCTGAAACACACACAATGAAAAATTGAAACCAATGGATCTCTATTACACAGAGATTCATAAATGAGGCAGAGAGAGAGAGAGAGTGCACGAGAGAAAAAGAAATGGGAGGACAGATAAAACCGTGGAATTAAAACTTCGTAAGATAAGGGCCTAAGATTATAAAGTTACGTTTCCAGTAAAACGACAGTAAAATAGAAATAACGTTTGTTCTTACATATTTGTTGAGAACTTTTCAAATACATAGAGGATGCTTTAAACATTCATTATATCACTTTCATAATGGAGGGCATACTCAATTTCAAGTAGAACAGTATATCTCCGAGGCACATCTGGGATAATGTCAAAAGATTAACCCACATACTTTGTTACACACTTACTTTCGATTGAAAATTCGGTAGTGTTCATTGGACGTACTTTTCTAAAATTCATTCTAATATGACCTGTATATAGCATTAATCATATTATCCGTTTCAGACTACTAATGCAAACTGAACAAAACTGAAAAAAAGAAAAGAAATAAAAGAGAAAGAAAGGGAAAAGAGAAGACAGTTCTATTTTACTGTTAAATTTCTATCAGAAATACCCTATATTAAAAGTCCAAACTATATTGTAATAAAAAGTTACAAATGTTGGAAAGGAAAAGTTTATATTACTCATAGAAGTAGCGTGTTTCAAATTTCAATATGCAAGAATACATTGAATTATTGGATGGGAACAAATTTTTATGTCGAATTTGTATAAATAGAATGTTTTTTCAAATAACCAGAGTACCATTTTCTAGTCTTCTCCGAAGACTTATCTGTTCCCAACATCCAGCACTGATTTAATCTCTTCCGGATATAACGTAATTAGCACAGGTAAAATGAACACGCTAAAGCACAAACGGATGATCGTGTCAGACGGATGATGTACGTTAGGTTATCGAACACTAACTGAGTCGAGGATTCTAATCCGTAGTGACCAGGTAATTCGACTGAGACTCGGTAATGCAAGGGATAGAAAATAGATTTTACTTACTCCCTTTCGTTCAAGCAGCATTTCTGTCAGAGATGATCAGGACTTTAGATGTTATCCCCAGAGCACGAAAAACACGACGCCGAAATTAACAGTTAATTAGAACAGGAACTGGGTGTGTGTGAGAGAGAGAGAGGGAGGAGAAGTGAAAGATGCAGAGAAATTATAGGGAAACGTGAAGACAGAGAAAGATTGGGATCTATATAAATATGAAACATACTTATCATTACAGTGTATGATATAGAATTCACACACTGTTTATTTGAATTATCGCCACTGAAGCCCTATAAGTTCTCAATCAGAAAATAAATCTTTACAGCGATTATTCTATGCGAAAAAATCATACTATCTGCTGGAGAATGGAACCTAGATTTTTCATTTTAGAGATACGGCACGTTACCACTGCACCACCAATTGCTTTAGCCAAACTTTGTTTAACGAATAGTGTAGTGTTTCTGAGAACGATAACATGAAAAGTGTACTGCTGATAAATCGTGTCTTTGGAATATCCTGGTAATTCACTTGCCCTTTCGCTACCAGCATTCGTAAATCATTTCTATCATGATACAGGTATATGTTACCACATTCTTATTCTTCCACATTCTTCTTGACCAGTATAAGAATACGATTCTTCACAATCACTTTGTAAAAATTTTAACTTTGTCGTGTACAGGATTTGAACCTACGTTCAATACCTATATTATTTATAAGGCTATTACGTTATGCTACACTATCAGTTTTATTATTTCCTTGCAGAAAACTACAAACTGGAACTCAACCACGTGAAACAAACATAAACAACTTATAATTAAGTACAAAAGCAAGCTGAAACGTGCTTACTATATTACATATTAACAGTAAGAACAAGAACAAAAAAGGATGAGAAAAGGACGTGCGTTATTACAAAACCACTTCTAAAAACCGGCTAAAAGTAGTCGGTCCCTCACCGGGGTATATATCTTTCGACGTGTGCGTTTCAAAAATTCAAAATACGTGCGTGCATCAAACAAGGGTGTTTAGCGCCGAAAATGTACGAGAATGCTTGCAACAAGAAACAGCACCGCTCGATGTTTAGTGGTTGATAAAAGTGAAAATCAGCGAAAATATATGTTGCACTGTGAAGTGTAAAAGCTGGCGGCGGGTGATACGTCCCAACCCCTCCTGCATGGCGTGCCAAATTGGTTGTGAGCGGACATAGTATGTATAACGGTCAGCTAATGTGTCCTCTTGCTGACAGTGCTCGCACAAGGCATCTGGGGCTCGTTGCATCTCAGAGAGACGCGTCTGTGTCGGGAGAAGTTGTTGTACTACCTGGAACCACATAACCTGTATGTACTCAGGTATAACTGGGTTCTATATATTAGACCACAATTTCGGCCAATCTACTTGTGGATACAGATGTATTACTTGCAAAATAGTGGAGGAGGAAGAGTTCTCGGTGAGGGTCCTATATAACGAGCGCGCATTGAGTTATTGAGGATGGAGGAACTTCCCGGATTAATTCCAATATCGGATAAACGTCTTGATATATTCCGGACACAGATTGACGAAGTGAATAAAAGGAGGGTTTTGCGGTTGACCATAATCCTTCCAAAAACAACTTACCGAATGATTAGTGATAGAGCTGGGAGATGAGTGCGTCGCATAGGTGCCAGCCACGCACAACGCTTGGCATTTGATAAGAATATTGACTGACCCTAACCCGCAAGCGGAACGAGGCAAATACAGGAGTGTACGGGGAATACGCAAATAAGAACCACGTCAAATATACCACAGCAATAAGGATTCAAATAATTTGGCATTAATTTCTGAGAAAGGAAAAACACGCGCTCTGTACCACAATTTAGACACAACAGAAATATTGATAAAATGAATACTGTGAAATAAATGGAGCCTACAGAAACGCTGGGAGTAGAACAATTTACGAAATTGCGTTTAAAAAGGAGCCCATACTTCATCATAGTTGGGAGTTGGGTTAAACGTAAAGGGGATGCCTAAAATAGTTAGTGAAGGGACATGTGGTAAGGCCGGGGAAACCAAAGGGTCCGCAAGGAGCTGGAAACCTTTAAAAGACAATACCTGAGTTGTCTTGTCGTTATACTGCAAACCCGAGCATCGGGAAAAACGGGTCAGTACAGGAAACACACTCTGTAGGTAGACAGGATCCACTCCGGTTTTGGTCAAATCGTCGGCCAAAATGTTTCGACCCTAAAATGTTTCGACTTCGAAACAGGGAGGGTCCACTCGAGGACAACATGGCCAAACGATAGAGAAACGGGTCTAAAACTAAATTAAAAACAAGGGTGCTAAGGCAACACCCCTGGCGCAGTCCGCGTCGTAAAGAAATATTTGGGGATAGATGTCCATTTATTTGCAAACGGAACTGAGCCTTATCATATAGATTATGAATTACCAGGCGAAAAACAGTGGGAAAACCCCAAGAATCAAGCGTCAGAAGAAGAAACTGATGGTCTACAGAATCATAACCTTTGGCTAAATCCACGGCGAGTGCGCCAGAGGAGATGATAATACGCAAATAGATCTCGCAGGGAGCGAATGCGTGTACTGGATGTTATACGAGTTATGTATCGCAGCTTGATACGGGCTAATGTATTTCTGAACAATAGGACGGAGTCTGGCAGCAAGAACTTTCGTTAATAATTTAAGGTACATTGGCAATAAGGACAACGGCCTATAATCAGTCACAACTCTCGCAGTGGAGGACTTGGGAATGAGGACCGCAATGGCTGTATTTTGAGAAAAGGGGTCCTTAGATAACCATGCGTTAAACAGAGAGACTAATGTGCCTCAAAGAAACGACTAATAACGTTTATAAAAAGTAAAGCTCAGCCCGTCAACCCCAGGGGAGCTACGGCCTTTGGTTCGTAGAAGAGCAGAAAAAAATGTCATCCGCACTGATGGGGTGTATTAAGTCTTGAGAGTCAGTCTGTGTCAACTTGTGGGGTCGAGCAGACAAGAATTCCAGGGCGAGAGAGAGATCTGTCGAGAGAGTCTGCGCACACGTAAAGGCTGTATAATGACTTCTGAATTCTTGTAGTATTTGTAACGAGTCAGAAAGACCATGCCATGTGGAATTTGCAACTTGCGGATTCTAGCGTCTATTAGATAAAAAGTGTTTTTGCCAGTTTGAATTTTTTTTTTCATTTCTCCGTTACATCACAGAATCGTCACTACTTGGAGTACAGAGGTAAGTAATATAGCATTAGTCAGATGTGAACTTTTTTATGGATATTCAAACAGTAAAACGTAAATGCCAAACAATCACTGAGTAATTACGACCTTGTTTCACAATATGGACTTGGGGTTATTCGGCGTATAGCATTGTTTTTTTTTCTTTTTTGGGCAAGTGCGCCAAACAGCCTCGTGTGAAATTTAATTTAATTTTACTTTTATTGTTACATTGTTTCTTTTATTGTTATGTAGTTTACAGTTGTACCAATAATTTACTTCAATGTTCTAGAATAGCAAGCATGTATTGGATTACTGTCAAAATTAAGAAATGGAGATAAGACTATGCCGGACTGTGAATAGGCCTAATTCTCAGGATCAGGAATATTTTGTGTGTGCTCTTTTGTTACAAAAATAGAGGCCTAGCTCTTGCTTTTTTCTTTTTTTGTGGAAAGTAGGAAATAAACTGCATTTCTCGATAATTCAGCTAAAACTTACCTTAGTTTCTCTTAGCTATTTTGTGAACAGCGGGAAAAAAAACTACCTTTCTTGATAGTTCAGTTATTTCAATTATATTTTGAAATATTAGGTAGAACTAACCTACACCAAATCATATTAAAACTGATGTGGTTTGATAATCTTGTAGCTATCAATGTCATGACAACCAAGCTAGAATGAAAGAAAGAAGTTTTCATATTTCATAATGCTGATTCTTTTAAATGTTGTAAATGAAAGTCATTTCAAACTTCAAATAGTCTTTTTCATTGCTATATATATAATAGAAGTTAGAAAAGTAACATTCATTTCTAATAAACCTAATTTTGTGTGTGTGTTTTACTATAGTTAAAAGTATGCCAACTAGCCCCACAATATCAGCCAACCAGCCAATTAGCAGGGGTCGGTTGGCATACTTCGTTAAGCAACAAAACAAAAACAAAAATTGAATTTATTAGACGAAACATTGGTCTGTCCGTACACATCCATTATTTTGCAATACAGCGCACAATCTGCTCAAAAAATATATATATGGAGTGAAAAGTTCGCCAACCAGGCCCGGTCTTCCCTATATGTTTAAAAAGTTGGTTATTTTGTAAAGACCGGAGCGACATATGATGTAAAATTTCAATAAATCGTACATGCTCTAACGCAATGAGAGATAATTTGCTTGTAATTATGTGTTAATTTTGATGAATTTATAACTGTTACAAATCAATTCTTGATATTCGCTGAAGTGATTGTCCCCTTTCTCTACTGAGGTTATATTTTGGTGACGCCCGACCTCTTGGACATTACCATATATGCATGTTACAGTTGGCAATACTTCTTAAAATGACGTAGTTACGAGAAATTTTTAAAGCGATCGCAGCTAGGTTTCGTACCTTTGACATTTGACCAACAGTTTTTGGTAGTTGCCATTGCCACATAATCTCATAATTTCACGACTTTTAGTATTGCCAACTTTAACATTCATTATCATATCTCCAAAACGGTGTGAATTATCTAATTGCTGTAAACGGCATTATGATCATTACATCGTTTGAAAATAATCTACGTAATTAGATGTGATACTTATTTCAGTTCTTTTTCGAAATAAAGCCCTTTGCAAAAAGTCAAGTTCTGATTTCCTTGTAGTATTTTTCTTCTGTTTGATAGAAATGCATCATAGACTGACCATAGTATTCGACACTAAAGTGCTTTCAACGTGCGATGCACCATCCGTCTCACATGCGTCATTACTGTTATAGATACCTCCAAAATTGGGATGTTTCTGGACTTTTGTGATATTATAGCATAATTAGTTTGCAACACTGAACAATAAAAGTGGTATTGTTTGTTTTCGATTTGTTTCTAGACTTAAAATTTGTACTAACTTAACGCAGTACTATTCAAAAAATACAACTTTGTGTTTGAGTTGGCAACACTTTTCATCCGGTGATATTAACCAATACGTGGCTAGGTGTCTCCCTTCCTACAGTTGCTTCATGCAAGGTTTCAGTTCCTCCCTCTTTTTTTCTGTTATCACGGTTGGACTTTAAAAATGACACACCCTATGTATGTATATATATCTGCGAAATTTTGATTAGTAGTAAACCAGAAGGAGACCCCCTACGCTGAAAATTACAGAGTGGCCTTTTGAGAAAGCGTTTTTGATTCGTTAGTTACCCCCTGTAGCGAACGCGGCAAAGGTGGCTATTCAATAATTTTACTTTTGCCAGAGGTGTAAATCATACTGTGAGCCAGTTAGGGTTTACGGGTCTTTTGCCAGGTCCGGGTCCACACTAGCAGAGTTTCAAATCTCTGCACAAACCATCTTCCAAGCAGCTGTTTCTTGCTACAATCCCTTGCCTGGCAACACGTCTTTTCTTTTTGTCCTCCCTTTTGAAATCTTTTAAACAGCAGGCGGTCTATTGCTCCGAAACGCAGCAAATACGCTCGAGCTGACGTTTTCTCCGCGTTTTTATTGCTTTCGCGTTTGAGATTAGCCACCTGCATTTAAATGCATGACCAGCGTATTCCAAGGGTACTCATGAGCAATAAATGCGCTTTGCGATTGCCTCAAATAGCCGGGTACTTCGTCGACGACGTATGAAATCGGACTTATGTCCTACCCGTACCTTCTAGTGGTGCAGACTAGTAACTTCCTGTCCACGGTGGAAATTACAGGTTTCCCTACTGATAGGAAATCGAACAGGGAGGGCTATCACCAACATGACTGGCCGGCATGGTGATTTTTGCCGAATATCTCAATGTTGTTTAAACAACCATGATTGAACAAATATGCCAAGAACCTCATTCTCCTTAATCCGAACTGTGTGGGCAAGGCAACGTTCAGAATCACATGCAGGCAGAGGGAGCTAAGAATCCCCGGAGTTATTGACTAGCTTGCCATTTAAAACTGACCATGGCTACATACAATGCAAGATCCCTGGCTTCAGAAGCAAGATTCCAGGAGCTCGAAGAAGAGCTACAGAAAGTCAATTGGGATATCGTCGGATTGAGCGAAGTAAGAAGAAAAAGAAAAGAATTAATCGAATTGAAGAACAATCACTTATTCTACTACAGATGATCAGAATGTGGCAAGACCGTCGGAGTGGGATTTCTTATCAACGAAAAATTGCAAAATAGGGCCTTTAGGTAGATAATATATCTAGTCGAGTTCTAAGGCTTGTAGTCAAACTCTCCCGGAAATATACACTACAAGTGATTCAGGTGTGTGCACCTACAACGAGCCATTCAGACGAGGAAGTAGAAGTGGAAATGGAAGATAGATGGTTGTGGAAAAGAGTTGGAAAGACCCTCAGCCAGCGGCGTATTGACAATGGTTGACTATGATTATATATATATATATCCAGTGAAACTTGTAGAAACCTGAACTTGAATAAAACGGAAATCTGTCTATAACGGAAATTTTTCAGAGTCCTTATCGCTGTTATTCCTTCGAGTAAAATTCGGACCTATCGCCTTCCGTTTTATACAAGTTTCATTATATCTATCTATCTATCTATCTATCTATCTATCTATCTATCTATCTATCTATCTATATATATATATATATATATATATATATATATATATATATATATATATATATTAGGGCTTTCCTTATTTATATGAGCAAAAATTAAATTTAGAAATTTGCTTGGACTCACCCCCTAAAATGGTTCCATATGGGACAAAATTAAGCCAGGAGAAAAATTAGATGCATTGAATAATTTTAAATGGTGCCCCAAATGACCTAAAATTTTGAATGCGTTTACAATACATAGTATATGGGGAAAAGCTGGAATAAACTCTTGTAATTTACAAACGGCTTAAGAGAATGGAAAGATATCTTGAATAATGGAACTAGAGGAAACGAACAATGTAATTTTGTATAGCATTATAATAGCGGCCATCTTGAAGTCCACCATCTTGAATTCAGGTCAAAAATTTCAAATAGAAAGAGGGTCATGTTACATATCATTTTGAGGTGTCGTTTTCCCAGAAGCACAAATCTTGCATTATTTTCAAGCTAGCAATAATATTGTAAGAGTCATTACGTGTGAGAAACGAAATGCTTCGATAAATATTATTTTATTGTAGTTAAGGACCAAGGATTTGTAAGAATTTTGGAAGTATTTTACATAAATTGAAAACAAACTGCAAGAGAAAGTTAAATCTTTGTTTCCCCATAAGTTTTTCCATCAAAATGATTCATAGACCATTATGAGCAAAAAAAAAAAAAAAAGAAATATAATATGGAAGAAATTGAAATATCCCTTATTTATGTAGTACTGTAGCTTTGGGGTAAGTTTTCAATAGGTTTTCAATCTTATATACTACACAGTTCACTTTTGTCACATCTATGAAAATATTATCTATGAGATTTCACTATGTGGAAAATAAACTTTTTCTGATAGTAATTTTTAGTAAAAACGATGTTGTAATGTTCTGTTAGCTTCACTCCCCTATCTCCTGCATCGTTTATTACGGAGATGAATTTAACTATTGTCTTTCCTTGAAGATAGTCATTGTTATCTGACCATGAAATCGGATCACACTCAAGAAACCCTTTGGGTATTTTAAATCTCATGGGAAATTTTTTTTGTTATATCAAAATCACTGATTTCTCTTTACGCAAGAATTTTTATGATATTATCCTTGCGTCAAGCCTCTTTGTTGTTTGGCGGTCTCTCCATGCATTTTTAATTATTTCAACCAATTTTTGTTTTTCCACTATGTTCACTTCATCATCAAGAAACTCCAATGCTACGTGTTCCTCCTTCAAGTACCAGAGAAGCCGAGAAAATTTTGAAAGATCCAATTCAGATAATTCATTATCTATTTGCCTATAACTGTACAAAGCTTTCAAAAATTGCAGGTCTTCTAATGGTGAATGGGATACTTGATCACATTTAAATCAAGCTTGGACATATAGTCCTATCAGAAAATTTCATGCATTCCGAAGTCCCGTTTCTATTTGCTTCGTTAAACGAAAATGTTGGCGAAAGAGAAATATTTTTAAACAGTATATTGCTTTTCCCATCTACCTTGCATGGTAAATTGCTCCAGGAAAACAAAGGAAAACTCTTCGAGGAGGTATGCCATCCAAAAGTGTCAGTTTTAAAACTTTACTGTAATCTTCTCTGCGGTGTCCTGCTTCTACAAGTTTGATAGCAAAATTCAATACTTCATTTCTTACATCTGAAATGTTGTTCCCTACGTCATTATCATCATCAATTCTGGAATAAAGTTAGTACAATCTATTTTAGACCAATCGTTCTGAAAATGCTTAAATAGGGGAACGTCCGGTCCAGATGCAAACGAAACACAACACTTGTCGAATACACATTTTAAAACCAAATCATAAATGTAGTGTCTACAAGGAAGGTATAGAAGATCATTTTGGAGCATCTGCTCTAGCAGAATGAAAGCACAGTGCACATGACACATATTGCAGGGAACAGTATGACAGCAAACTGCCTGCACGAACTTTACCAAGTTCCATTCTTCAAGCTAATGAACTGTAGTAGAAATAATATGTTCGTTCCCCTCTTCATGATGACAAACTGAGAACACCAATTAGCCTCTCATGAGCATCTCCTGTAATAAATATTGATAACCCGTTGATAGTCTCTCTACCAGTCCAATTCGGCAGTAGTTTTTCGTCTCACTGCACAACTAACGCACTTGATGCAGTCCGAAATTGTTTTTGTAGTCTTATGCAATTTCGCTACAGATTTTCTCTCAGCATCGATGCATATTTATTACTAGTTCCTTTATATTATGGCCTAATGTTTTTGCCGTCGCTGTCAGAATATGTCTTCTCGTTCTATCAGTGGACTTGTATCGATCAAGAGCAGCAACCTCTCTTGGAGTTTTAAAATTAGTTTTCCCCTTTTACATCTCTTGCAGGGTCTGGGCGCACACAGGCACATATTTACATTTTATCTCACATAATCAACTGGTTTTTTGCTCTTCATTTCTTTAAATGCTTACCTCCGTTTATTTTGGTGTAAAATTCTCACATATAATTTTCAGAATTGCATTTTTCTTTTGCGTTCCTCTTTCTAAAGAAGCCGCGCATATCCCTCTTGTTTTTTTTCGAGCCAAACTCATGTCTTTACATTTAGTTGTGCAAGAGTTATTACTTGTGAAGAAGAGAAATTTTTAAAGGTAATAATTCTTAGACGAATAAAGCTAACTTTAAAATAGTGCCGGATTTGTGTTTTTATTGAAACGCCTCCTCAAAATGATATGTCACATAACCCTCTTCCTATTTGAAAATTTTGATCTGAATACAAGATGGCGGACTTCAAGATGACCGCTGTGACAATACTATATAATATTAGGTGTGCTTCTTCCAGTAGTTCCATTATCCAGAGTATTTTTACGTTCCCTTATGCCGTTTCTAAATTACAAGATTTTATTCCAGATTTTCCCATATATTGTATACTGGGGCACCATTTAATATTATTCACTGAAGTTAATTTTTCTCCTTCCTTAAGATAGTAACATATGGAACCATTTTAGGGGCGAGTCCAAAGAAATTAGGAAATCAAAAATTAAGGACTACCCTAATATATATATATATATATATATATATATATATATATATATATATATATACTAAAATGCTAGTTCTTCGCACAGTATGATGAAGTTTGTGAAAAATATTTGAATACCCCAGCTCCCCATATAATGTTTATTTCAACGATTGATTACCCCGTTTATCTCGACTGAATCTATTCTTTGTTCATGTCATACTCACTGTGGCTTTCTATTTTTAACTTCCCCTCACTTCCCATATCAGTGGGGGCTATATTTTACGGTAATGCCATTGGGAGTCACCATTCATCTCCGTTACCCCGAAAACTATGAATTCGACACTAACACCAGTCGTTTTCGATTATTTGTATATGTCATCCCCTGTGATCCTCTTGGGAATAATAGATGTATCTCACCAATACAACATTTTTCCTGGTTGTAAGTAATATGTGTACCAAGTTTTGTTAAAATAGCTCCGGGTGTTCCAAAGTTATGCTAGACAATATATAGATACATACATACACACCTATGTATCTATACATACACATTATTTTTTTTACATATCATCCCCCTGTGACTCTCCTAGGGACGAAAGGGGTATATTTCGCACATAGTGTTTGTTTTCTCACTGTAAGTAATACGTGTGCCAAGTTTGGTTGAAATTGCTCAAACCATTGCACAATTATGCTAGAACATATACACCCATACACATGGGGTCTACACACGTTCATACATACGTCTTTTTTTTAATATACAGTACATCCAGGTCTGTCTAGACTATCTGGAACCAAAGGCAATCTGGAAAATCGAAAATCAAAATAATCCCAATAATATGGATTATAACCAAAACAAATCCTCAGTTAATTCACATCAACATCTTGTTGGTAAAGCTTTCTAAAACTCGATAAGAAGCATTTTATGTACAGTATTACCATAATTTATTGTGAAATATATATACACTAACTGTACATTTAATCAGAAAAAAGAAAACATTTGTCGTACTTATGGTTACGTTCTTGTTATCATAGTTAAAAATTATTATCAATTGGAACATTAAATTTTGAAAAGTTTCTAAAAATCCGGTTTGGATTATTCAGAGATCCGGGTGAACGAGGGCCGTTTAACGAGGTTGTACTGTACGTAGATTAAAAACATCAAACTTGTTAAGGTATTATCTATATATATAAATAGGATGTATGTATATATGTATGTGTGAGTGTGTGTATTTTCGAGCATAACTGGAGAATGCCTGGAGAAATTTAAACCAAACTTGGTACACGTATTAATTATAGTGAGGATACAAACAGTATGGGCGAAAGATACCTCCTTCATCCCTAGAAGGATCGTGGGAGGATGGTATGTAAAAATAATGTATGTAGGTGTGTCTGTATGTATCTATATATTGTCTAGCATAACACTGGAACGCTCGGAGCTATTTTAACGAAACTTGTTACACACATTACTTATAACCAGGTAAAAATGTTGTAGGGGTGAGATACATCTATAATCCCCAAGAGGGTCACAGGGGAATGACATATACAAATAATCGAAAATGACTGGTATTAGTGTCGAAGTCTTAGTTTTCGGGGTCACTGAGATAAATGGTGACAATCCAGATAGCGTTTCAGTCTCAATGGAAGTCAGATCCCCTACTATCCGTAGGGGGATTATATTGGGAATAACGTACAAATAATCGACAATGAGCGATATTTGTTTGGAGTGCTTGGTTTTCGGGGTTGTAGAGAGGAATTTAGCCATTCCAGTTGCCAATTCTATCCAAATGTTGCTGCGAGACCCTTATGAACCCTTCGGCGTCACAAAGGGGATGACATGTATAGCCAGAATGAACCGTGTAATCAATTATTGAAAGGTATATTGTCTATGAAGTTGGGAGTTGAAATATTTTTATAAACTTGATCTCCCCGTTCAGAGGACGGGCATTTCAGCTAGTTTAACCAATAAAATACAAACCAGGGACATACACAGGCGATAGGTTCTGGCGGTCCGGACTCAGCTCCCTCCAAAAAGATGTTTTTTTTTTTTGTAAATTTAGTCTAATTTTATGGACGATTTTACAAACATTAAAATTCTTTATCCTCAAATTGAAATTGAACCTCCCCCTCTAGCAATAAATTGCTGCGTACGCGCCTGATACAAACAGTAGAGTGGAGGGTTGGATTAATTGTAGCTACCGTTTTAAGTGTGATTCGTGTAATTAAATAGTGATATTCATTGGTTAAGCTCACTTTAGGTGACAATCATTTTCTACTCTGCATCGATCAGCATCCGAGTGGATAGATTTCGAAATAAATTCCAGCGAAAAACTTTATGGGTGCTGAACGCCTATCACAAATCCTCTATAAATGTTTGATCTTAGAAGCACTCATCTAATTAGTTAATTATTAGCGTTTAGAATTTCTTTCCAGCACAGAGGCTATATATAACTTGAACCTACAGTTTGAGATGGGATCCGAACCACCGGAATGAGCTTACACTTAAAACCTCTCCCACTGGGAATCGAACCCGAGACCTCCTGTGGGGCAGACATCTCCTAGGCACTAGACCTGTGTCAAATCTAGTCTCATGTGTAATTATAATATGCACTTATCCTAGACACTTTTCTCTGATTATCAAATGAAAACCACCGGTTAAATTGAAAATTTAAGTATATTCCTACAGTTACTGTAAGCAGTAATGACAGTGGTGTTTAATTTTGTATAGGTGAAATTTTTTTGCACCTCCTTAAGGTGCACAACGATATATTCAAGGAATATTTCTAACGTTAAATAAACCACCTGTAGACCTTGTAACATATTTTATATTTAACTCAATAGTTGTAACAAGGTTCAACACTTTTTAGTAAAAACACTGTATAAGATGTGAAGTTTCAATACTATAACGGTATCTTCATCAGACTTAAACACACTTTTCTAGTGTTGATAAATGTGTTTAGGTCTGATGAAGATAGAGTTATAGTATTGAGGTCTAGTATTGTTACATCCTATACAGTATTTTTACTAGAATGTGTTGTATCTTATCGCGACTATTGAGTTAAAGATTTCTAACGTTAGCAGACACCGCATTTTTTATGAGGACCCTGCTATGTTCCAAGCTTCCAGCAAGTGCACCTTGTGGACAAACATCGTGTAGTTTTCTCTAATTATTTCCGGCTCCTTCCAGTTTTTCATTTCACCATTATCGTTTTTTTCTTAAATTTGTTACATAATCACTGGGAAAAAATCAAAATGTTGTTTCTACATCTCGCGGTGTAGTCCAATGTTGTTGTTGCAATGAGGTACCTAAAAGAAGAACAAAAGTGATTCTACTAATGTAATGCCGTATAATGCATTACCCTTCTTCCTAACATGCCTCTATTGACATGTACTGGTTCTAATAACTTTATCACGAACGTGGAATGTATAAGCTTTAATGTATGACATTTTAACGGACTTTCGTAAGACATTATAATATTTATACATGCCATTAAATTGTGTCATTGTAGCTCTATATTATGTTTTGCAATTCTTAAAAAAGTAACAGTGCATTTTATATCTAAAAGAAGGTAATTGAATGAGAAATGGAAGAAGAATACATGTTAACTTCGAAGTTACGACTACTTACTTTATAAATTTTAGTTTATATCTATTCTCAGGTTATCGGAATGACTAATGAAAAAAATATATATAACTACAGTAGTTATGTAAATGAAACAAATATTGGTCGAAATGTTAAGTTTTGTGTAAATAAATTTATAGTTATAAATACATTTATAAATAAATTTATAAGTGCAGAAAAAGGAACATGCCATACATATCTTTATTTTAGAGAACCTAGCCTATTCATTGAAAACCATAAAGTGAAAATTGTATGTAAGGAAATAACACTTACACAAATAATTACGCAATAAGTGATATTTTATTGAAGTTATAGCATTTATTCCAAAGGACCAAACTGTACATGCCATGAATATATCATAATGAAAGAAATAAAAGACGAATATGAAGATAAATATGTGAGTGATGCATTAGCTTATTGTATATGATTTAATCTTTAAAAGAATGTAAATATATGTCGAGGAAACATTATCTTGCAAATTACAATCTGTGTTTCTTTACTATGACACTAAAGGGTGTAACCGTAGCAAATATTGTTGGAAAACGGGTCTTTGGAAAGCTAGTTTATTTATTTTCTTTATTTATTTTGTTTATTCAGTTATTAGTATTTCAAGTTTGAAGTTACCGTCGAAGTGCCAGTCTTGCATTATCATGTAAGTAGCCCACTATTAGAGGTATACACTTTACAGAAAAACTCTTTCAATTTTCAAAGGGCCTGTGACACATCCATAAGGTGTCTGGACCACAACAACCGATTTTGATGAAACTTGGTAGACTAATAACACACTTTGGAAAACTAATACAACTAGCAGAAATTTGTCGAAAAACTGTAGTTTCTGAGATACAGTCGATTGATTAAAGGCGACCTTTGTCGAGATATCTCGGGTACGGCTCCACGGGAAACAAGCAAACTTTGCAAGTCATAGTAGATACATGATAGCTTTGAAAGGAATTAAAACGAATTGTCTGCACCTGCGCAGAACTGCGCGTAATGCGCAAATAATTGTGCGCATGCGCATATCCTGAAAACGTGAAGACTGCATATATGTTTATCTTGCTTAATTTGAACTACATGGCAAGTATAACATAATGCAAAAACAAACTAGACTCAAAGGTGAGCGTTTCAAGCAATTGAGGTGAGAAGATGTTGGGGTGGTCTGCCCCGGACACCCGCCTCTAATTACGCACTTTGTCTTCTCAGTCATACATTTTGATTACACCTGTGTATAAGTCATATAGTTATCGTTAATAGTCACCATATTCGGGGCGTAGTGATAAAAGTACTGTATGTTATCAATGATACACAACAGTAACGCAGTATTAAGAGAGCGTAAGGAAACACCATCAGGCCTATAGTCGCGGTCTATTAGAACATAGCAGTGTGATACAGGCATCTATGCTTCAAAGGAACATGCCAAAATTATAGGTCATAGAATTTACTTATATATAGTTAGTGTGGCCATGAGACGAAACCTTTGGTGTTGTCTCATCTCGTTGCGTGAAACAGTCTCCTCGCAAACATGAGATGCTAATGTCGTAGCCTGTCTTTGTCTCGAAGCCTGTGCCTGATGTCGTGTCGTCTCGTAGAACATTAACAGACAAAACTCGTGATAAAAATGAAGGGAAAACCAACTATATGCTAGTCGTGAACCGAACATGCCTCCGTATCTACAGTCGCGGATCTCTTAAGTTAGCCTTTGCTTTACACAACTGGGTAGTATTGTTACGAGACGAGACGGGATATTGAGGATGTCGCATCTCGTCTCTTTACAACACTGTCGCGTGTCTTGCCTTGCAAATCATAGACAGGTCTCGTCTTGATGTGTTTTGTTGTTATCGAGACGAGAGGAAATATGAAAAAGGCTCGTTTCGTGGCAACACTACCTAAATATAGGTTATGATTTTGTCATGTTCCTTTGATGCATAGATGGCTGCATCACACTGATGTGTTCCAATAGACGGCAATCATACGGCGGATAGTGTATTCTTATGCCCTTCGCAGGTGCAGACAATTCGTTTTAATTTCTTTTCAAAGGTATCATGTATCTACTATGGCTTCCAAAGTTTGCTTGTTCTCGGTGGAGCCGTTCCCCAGATTTCACGACAAATGTAATTTTTAATGAATTGACTGGCTCTGAATCGAATCTCAGAAACTACAGTTTGCTCGACAAATTCCTCCAAGATACATTAGTTTTGCATTTTGTCCTATTGATCTACCAAATTTCATCAAAATCGGTTGTTGTGGCACAGACACCTTATGGATGTGTCACAGGCCTTTTAAAAGTAGTGGAAGAAATAACAAAAATGACTTGAACCATACAAATATTGTTACTTTACAATTTCAACAAAACTGAAGTTACAACTGTGCTGAGGACCTTTACGGGGATGGAGATTGCACAAGTTTGGTCGGACCTTGCATAGAATTAGTGTGAAAGATCATGAAATCTACAAGCAGCCATGTGTATGGCTAACCTAATTCATTAGGCGGATGTCAGCTTCTTTTTTATATTTTCGAAATAAACCAATATATGTATGCCTCATTATAAGTAGATAATGCAGTTGGTAATAAGTTAATAATAAAGAGGTTTCAACAAGAACTTATAATCTTTAACAGAAAATGGACAAGGAATGTAAGAAGAAACGCAATTATTATAGCAATAATAACATCGTTAATAAGGAAGCAGTAGTTAGTATAATCATTACTTGTTTACAAACACGTTTGAATACGCTATTTAGAAAGTTTAGAATATTTGTTTTTTTATATAGTTCACTGAGAGTCAGCTTTGCTGGGTTCTTAGATTGTATGAATTTTGCCCATATTACTAGTAACTTCTGTCCTCTTGCCCTGATTTACAGTCGTGAAATTTAAAACCGAAAGTTATAATAGAAGAAATTGTTGTACAACCGTAAATTTTCATATTTATTTTTTGTATGATCTTGTACTTAGTGGGAAATTCTAATATGTAATTGTGAAAATTGTGAAGATTTGAAAGTACATGAGAAAATATGTTTTCATAGCCCTGTAAATAATAAATAAAGTAAACACTTTTGTAATTTTCTTTAAAAAGATTCTAAAGTGACGGGTTATATTTCAAATTACCCGTCCTGAAAACAAGTTCGGATTAATTTTAGCCAATTTGAAAATACTTATTACCAAGACTTTTTAATTAACTTGATTGTTATTATCTACGATTACAACTAGCATGTTCGAAAAAGTATGTGTGTGTCACCTTACGAAACTGCAAGCAAGCTGCTAGTTCGCTACTGCCAGGACAATGAATGCAAGCTGTCACTGATTATTGACAACGAAATATTCAGTTGTTAGTGCAGCATATTTTTTATAAACTAAACATGTAAACTTGTACACGATCATCTCATTTTATTTGGTTCGATGTGATTTATCGATTTATACACATGTAATGTGTTTGGCAATGTTATTTTTAAAGGAAGAAAATCAGTCAACATTCTGGACTATATCTCATGAAATGAGTAATGTAGTCTTAGAGTGGGTGTCATAAAGATCTTAATGACAAGGAAGACTACTTTTGCATAACTTTGAGGAGGCATTGAAATATGTGTAGTTCCTTGTCACAAATTCGAATAAAGATATCTAGGCCTACATCCAGGGAGGCCGATCCCCAAGATCAGCGCGCATGGTTAATGGTGATAAATGATTCAGTTTCATTTTTATATCGGTAAGTAGCTGTACCAAAGCAGAACTTTTCATATCTTACTATATGCTCTAGAAAAGTTTACATGGATTTTTACACGCAGGTATGACATTTTGTTTATCTCAATATTATTAATGGAATAATATATGTCTCGTCATTGGAGACTGTTAGGACTATGCGTATCATTCTTGAAAATATATGTGTCAGTGTTAAGAGAAATCAAGCAACAAAAGGTACAATCCGATTGTTAACACTTACTATTTTTCACTTTAGGAATCCTTATCAGAATCACAAAATTATATTATACACTAAGCATACAAGTTACAAAACACTAATTACTAATGTCTATTTACTAATAGATGAAAAGTGAACTCAATTATACTAATTTCCCTTTTATATCAACTAATCTTGGATCAGAATTAATCTACATTAATGTTATTAACTACATAAAGAGAAAGTTGCTCTGAAAACACTCAAGCCCGTATCCAGGGGTTCTAGGGGGGCCGGACTCGCCCTAAATTTTTGCTGGCCCCACTAAAAGTTTCACGGTAGGCTAGCAAATGATCTGTAATGCGATGATGAACAATAATATGGTTGGATCGTGCACCCCTACCTTCAGCCGCCCCCCCACTACATTTTGAGCTGGCTACGTCCTGAAAACACTGATCAACAGTGAAACTGCTTCGGAGATAAATTTAACCAATTCTTACTAATTTTATGGTGCTGATAACGAATATTAAATTAATCTTTGAAGCCTGGTTCGGGTTTCAAAGAAATAAGTTATAAACCGATGTATTCTGCTAGCCAAATTATGGGTTCGTGGCAACAGGAGCTGTCTACTTATTTCAATAAACTTCCATTGTTTGACGGTTAGTTTAATTGCTATCCTCAAGGACATACGCAGGCGTAGGTCTTGAAAGTTTTGACACCCCAACTTGTTTGTAAATTTAGTCTAGTTTCAGGTGGAATTTTAAAAAGTTTAATATAATTTAGCTACAAATTGTATTTGGACCCCGAAATGCCTAAGGCCCGTCCCGAAATAAATTCCCGCGTAGGTTCTGGCTATCCATACTACTCGCACTTCATCGCCAACAAAGAAATATCAACCACTTCACAGTTTAGTTTGTATTGAAGAGTTTGCCAGAGAAAACATGTTCTGTAACGTTCTGTTTGCAACCTCGGACGTAGTGGTGGTGAGATATTTGGCGGGCGGGTGGGTGATATTATTATTATTATTATTATTATTATTATTATTATTATTATTATTATTATTATTATTATTATTATTATTATTATTATTATTATTAATCTTTCTATGGATATACTAAGCAGAAACATGTAGCGTAAATTTGTTTGTAGTGCAGTGCAAATTGTTGTTTTTAACGAAGTGAAGCGAAAAGTGAAATTTCGCACCTATCATAAAGAAAGCCTATCACTTGTCCTTGGACTGTAAAGTGGGAGATGTGGACAAGAAGTGAGCCACCATATGATACTCAACCTGAACTAAATTACCTGCGGTTGTCAAAAAGTGGCGTATACCTGCTGGTGAAAGAAGTGGGGAGCTTACTCTGAAGATTTAAAAGTGTTAGTGTTTTTACCACTTCAGAATCCTTAAACAGTATTTCAGTGGAAAGTGACATATTACGTGGTAACAATGTAGGCCTAACTGGTCTTATGAGTAAACTTAGCATAGACGATAATCTCGATGAATGCCGTCTATTCATAGACGCATCAAAACGTTCTTCAAATATATTCTGCTTAAATTTCCACAAATTGCTGAAACTAAAAGCAGGTAAATATCCTTTTTGGTGTTCAAATTCGCTAACTCCTCAATGATCGGCTGCTGGAGCAACTCTGCTCTTGCCGATTGTTGTTGTACGCAAAATTCTCAATTTTACTTAATTTCCCCTTTTCTCGTACACCCCCCCCCACACAGACATATTATCATGATACCATTTCAAAGCCTGTTTTAGTCTGAAGAGAATGACGTATGAGTCATGATACTCAAATAAATAATAGAGGCCGCGGTGGCTCAGTGGTATAGCGTTCACCTCTGGTGTTGGGGTCCCGGGTTGGATCCCAGCCCCCGCCAAGTGAACTTTGTGGTGGACAAACACCGTGTGCGTGGGTTTCCTGGGGGTTCTCCCGTTTCGTCCCACTTTCTTTATTCCACCATTTCATTCATTACTCATCATCACCGTCTCCTTTAGCCTTACCGGCATAAGCGTGGGACGTAAACCTCAAAGATTTCATTTCATTTCAAATAAATAATACTGTTCGGATTCATTTGATTTTATAGTTATCTCACTTTATTCTTATATGAAATTTGGTATTGTCTAGCAGAACTGAGAAATATTTTTTTCCTTCACAACTATTGTAGCTATTACAATGTAACTTGGTACATGTATTACTTATAAACTACAGTAGTTTTAAAGGTTTATTATGTTTGGGTGCCTTTAGTCGAGGCCGTAGCAGGGGGTGCTACATTTAAAAAGAATACTTTTGGACAGAAAATTCCCAATTTTACCTTGAAGTTCCTCTTCTTATACATCATGTACACATGTGCATAGTACGATTTGCAAGCTTGGTTTATTCTAAAGTGAATGGCATATAAACCAAGATAATCGGATGAACAGAATTGAAGCAATTGCTACTTAAGTGAAAGACCAAACAGAAAATTCAAGAATCTAAGTGTCAACACTACTACCACACGTTTCTATCGATTACACTTAAACTCGAACCAATTCATCATTTTTATTTTTATTTTCGTATTCAGCATCCTCATTTGTATAAGAAAATATACTTTTCTTTTCCGAAGCATTAAAAAAGTTAAAATTTGTAGTCCAGTGAAATTATTTGTCAGCTATCCAATAATTACAACAGACATTAATCTTTTCGTTTTCGATTCCCAGTGAGAGGGCATTAAAATTCAAACGCGTTACGTCACGTCTCATATAACCTAAGTACAGCAATGGGATACTAAACTCCAACAACCAACATTAGTAAACATTCATTTTGAAAGATAATAGCGAATGTATAAAAGTAATACACCTTAAAATTAAAATACCTTTTTCCGCTTTCTTTCATAAATAATTCTTCTTCTTCTTTTTGTAATACTGTGGGATGATGATTGTGCAATACATCTAAAATAAAATTATAGTTCGGTGACTTATCCATTGGCAGATTTCTCCATTGGCGGATATGTACATTGCTAGATTTGGTAATTGGCGGATTTGTCAATTGGCAGATTTATCTATTCTCACGATTGGCGCACTTGGTCACTTTTGCGTTTGGTTCATTTGGTAATTGGCAGATTTGGCAATTGGCAGATTTCTCCATTTTCGCAATTGGTGCAATTGGTCATTTTCGTTTTTAGCGCATTTGATAATTGTCAGATTTGGCAATTTTCATATTTGTGCAAGGCGGATTTGTCCATTGGCAGATTTGTCCATTTTCACGATTGGCGCATTTGATCATTGGCAGATTAGTCCTCGATCCCCCTATGCACAGTTCTATCCTGCACAGTTTAAAGCAATAAAAATGATCCAATAAACGTGGAGAACTATCAGGTCGATACCTACAGAGAAAAGTGTCTTGATTTTAAATTACACCAGCAAAAGTTGACGACTGCAATCCTACAATAAATATTCTGGGTTAGAAATTTTAATAGCATCCAAGCGTCATGGCAATAACAGCAATCTCATTCGTCTGTATGGACAATTTTAGTCGATAAGAATTTCATCCAATAATTGTGGAAACCATCCGTTTGATTCGCGAACAGAGAAGAGTCTAGACCTTAAATTACGAGAAGAAAAGTTAAGAAAGTAGTCCGCCCACTTCCTAGATATGTTCGGGTTAGGATTGGGAACATCACCCAAGAAACATCCCAGGACAAGCGATTTACCAGGTACTCAATCGCCTCTATGGACAGTTTAGGGCGACATGAATTTGATCCATTTATAAGGTGCTCATAAGGAAAAGCATAAGGTTGAAACGTGCGTTGAGAATTGTCTTGGCTTTAACTTACGCTAGTAAAAGTTGAGGACGCCAACTACTACTAATACATAAATTTATTCTATATTAGAATGCGGAATAACACCCAAGCTTCATCGTACCAAGAATAATCTACCAGGCACTCATTCGTCTATATGCACACTTTGAAGCGATAAATATTTGATCCAATAATCGTGGAAAACTATCAGCTTGCAAGGTGGAGAGAGAAGTGTCTTGACCTTAAATTTAAGTTTTTCCAAGATAAATGGACCAAATCTTTATCGTCTTAAGCTGTGCATAAACTGGTATGAGTACCTGGTAGATTGCTCTTAGTACGATGAAGCTTGAGTGTTATTCCGCATTCTAACATGGAACAAATCTATGGAAAGAAAGGATTACCGTTGTCAAGTTTAGCTGGAGTAATATAATGCCAAGAAACGTCTCTGCGAACGTTTCAACCTGATGGTTTCCCACGATAAGTGGATCAAATTCTTATCGCCTTGTGCATAGAAGCAATTGAGCACCTGGTAAAGTATTGCTGTACGATGACGATAAGGTGTTACTTGGAATCCAAACGTAGAATATATTTATGGTCTGGTTGGATTGCCGTCCTTAGCTTTTGCTATCGCAACATAAGGTTAAGACACTTCTTTATGGAAGTTTCAAGCTCACGGATATATACATTATTATATAATTTTTTTATCGCTTTAAACTCTGCAAAGAAAACAATGAGTACAGGTATGTTGCTGTCCGTATGATGACGCTTGAGTATTATTCCGAATCCTAACTCAGCATATAAATAAAGAGTTGTAGGATTGCGTTCCTGAATTTGGCTGGCGTAATTTAATGTCAAGACACTTCTCTGTGCCCATTCCGAACAAATGGTTTTCCACAATTACGAATCATTTTTATCGCATTAAACTGTCCATTATGACGAATAAATACCTAGTAGGTTTCTGTTTGTACGATGAGGCTTGAGTTTTATTCAAAATTATATCCCAGAATATGTTTATGATTTGGCAGGATTGCGTTCCCTAATTTTACAATGGAATTTAAGATGAAAACATTTCTATTTGCACATTCCGACCTGATGGTTTTCTACGATTATTTGATCAATTTTGTTATCGGTTGACCTGGTAGATTGCTTTTTTTTTAAAAAAAAAATAAAGCTTGGGTGATATTGCGAATCGTAACTCAGAAGATATCTAAGGAGTTCTAAAAATGTAATCTTCTACACTTGCTGTTGGAATTTAATTTCAAGACACTTCTCTGTACTTGTTCAAATCTGACGGTTTTTTACGATTGTTGGATCCATTTTTATCGCCCTAAACTGTCTATGGAGACTAGTGAGAACCTGGTAGATTGCTGTTAGTGCGATGACGCTTGGGTGTTATTCCGAATCATAATAAAGAAGAATGTCGGGAATTATAGGAATTAAGCTGTTCAAATTGACGAATAAGTACCTGGTAGATTGCTGTTTGTACGAGGACCCTTATTACGAAACCTAACCCAGAATATTTATAGGAGGGGTAGGATTGCCGTCCTCAACTTCTAGTGGTATATTTCAAGGTGACGTCAATTTCTTTAGACGTTTCGACCTGATGCTTTAAGTGATTATTGGATCAAATTTTTATTGCCTTAGGCTGTGCATACGGATGAATGAGTACTTGTAGATTGCCGTTTACACGATAACGCATAGGTGCTATAGCGAATCCTAACTCATATGATATCTAAGGAGTTGTATGATTGTTATCCTACACTTTTGGTTGCGTAATTTAATTTCAAGACTCTTCTCTGTGCTTGTTTCTAAGTGAAGGTTTTCCATTATTTTTGGATCAAATATCTATCGCCTTAAGCTGTGCATAGAGACTAATAAGAACCTGGTAGTTTCGAGTTTGTACGACCACGCTAGCGTGTTATTACGAATTCTAGCCCAGTAGATATATAATAAGTGATACTATTGCTGTCCTCAAATTTGCAGACGTAATTTAAGTGCAAAACACTCCGTGCACATCTTAACCTGCTGGTTTTCCACGATTATTGGACCAAATTCATATCTCAATAATATGTGCATAGAGACAAATGTGTACTTGGTAGTTTGGAGTTTGTACGATGACGCGTAGGTTTTATTCCCAATACTAATAAAGAACATATATAAGTAATGATTAGATTCTCAACTTTCGATGTCCGCATCAGATTGACACGTGAGCAGAAAAGTGTCTTGGCATTAAATCATGCCAACAAAAGCTGAGGACTGTAAACCTACTACTCCAAAGATATTTTAAGGATTAATATTAGGAATAACACTGAAGTGTCTTCGCACAAGAAGCAATTTGCCGTGTACATATTAATCATTATGGACATTTTAATGCCTTAAAAGTTTACATATAATCGTGGAAAACCATCATGTTGGAATGTGCGGAGAGAAGTTAAATGACCTTAAATTACACTAGCAAAATTTTAGGAATGCAATTCTACCACTCCTTAGATATCTCCTGGGTTAGGATTTAGAATGACACCCAAGAGACACCGTACAAACAGCAATCTAACTGGTACTCATTCGTTTCTATCCACGGTATAAACCTGTAAAAGTTTGATCCAATGATCATTGAAAGGCATCAGTGTGAAACTTGCACGTAAAAATGTCTTGACCTTAAGTTACGAAAGCAAAAGCTGAGGTAAGCAATCCTAACACTCTGTGAATATATTCAATGTTAGGATTCGGAATAGCACCCAAGCCTCATAGAACGAACAGCAATTTACATGTTACTCATTCGCATTTTAACACAGTTTAAGGTGAAAAAACATTCTTCTAAATTTCGTGGGAAAGCATTAGGTTACACGTTTCGTAGAGAAGTGTCTTGGCATTAAATTATACCAACAAAAGTTGAGGATGGCAATCCTACCACTACATACATTTATTCTAGGTTAACGTGCGGGATAACACTTAAGCATCATGGTACAAACAGCAATCAAACAGGTACTCTTTCGCCTCTATGCACCGATTGAGGCGATGAAAATTTGATACAATAGTAGTGGAAAACCACCAGTTCGGAACTTGCATAGAGAACTGTCTTGACCTTAAATTACGGCAGCAAAAGATGTGGACGGCAATCATACCACTTGATACATATCTTCTGTATTAGGATTCGGAATAACACCATAACGTCATGGTACAAAGGATCTAAGTTCAATGTGATAAAAATTTGACCCTATAATATTGGAAAGACATAAGGTAAAACACAAGGTGTCACCGTGGAAACAACAATCAACCAAATAGTCATTCATCTCTATACACACTTTAAAGCGATAAAAGTTTGATCAAATACTTTTGTAAATATTTCAAGTTGAAACGTGCAGAGAGGACAATCTTGATTTCAAATTACGCCAGCTAAAGTTGAGGATGACAATCCTACAACTCCTTAGATATCTTCTAAGTTAAGATTCGCAGCAACAAACAAGCTTCATCATTTAAAGAGCAATTGACCAGGTACTCATTCGTCCCTGTGCACTCTTTAAGCCTATGAAAATTTGATCTAATAATCGTGGAAAACCATCAGGTTTAATCGTGCACAGAGGAGTGTCTTGACAATCAATTACGAGAGCAAAACTTCAGGACGGCAGTCCTGAAACTCATTAACAATCTTCTAGCTTAGGGTTCCGGATAAAACCCAAGCGCCGTCGTACAAACAGCAATCAACCAGGTACTCATTCGTCACTATGGACAGTTAAAGACGATAAAAATTTGATCCAACAATCGTGTAAAACCATGAGGTTGAAACGTGCGCAGAGAAGTCTTTTTATATTAAATTTCGCCAGAACGTTTTGGCAGATTGCTTTCCTACCACTCCTTTAATATCTGATGGGTTAGGATTAGGAATAAGTGCCAAGCTTAAAGGTACAAATAGTAATTTACCAAAGTACTCATTCATCTCATTCCGCAATTGAGGCCGATAAAAGTTTGATCGAAAAATCGTGAAAACCAATCAGATGCAACAATCGTTGAAAGCGTGCACAGAGAAGTAGTTTGAATTTAAATTGCGATAGCTAAAGTTTATGGCGACAACCTTTGTATTTCCTCCATTAATACGAAACTTTGAAGGTTAAGTATCTATATAAATTTCGATGTCAATTCTGACCCTTTTCGGTCCAACCTGCAATATATAAAAAGACAACATTTTGCACTTATTCAATGAGTGTGTAAAATATGTTCCATCTTCGACTTTATCCTGTATTGCAAGCAAAAGCATTTTATCTAACCTTTCGGCCTGAAAACTAAAACATATAATTTCAAAATCTAAAGTATTTTCCCAATATACAACGAAATTCAGCTGCTCGTTACAAAGAAAAAATAATCTGAACAATAACGAAAGTTAATAAATATTAATATGGGCTGACACCATTTAATTTGCACGTAGAATGGATTTGTAAAAGGGATTAATAATCTCCATTACAACTATTAGTGTTTTTATTGTCGTACTCTTTTGCTTATTTGACCTAAATATAAGAAAAAGCAACTTCTCGCATTAGTCTTCATCTCTTTCTATAAATCATACATTAATTCGTTTTTTGTTATTTTATTTCCACTAAAATCACTCTATCTCTTGCTACGCCGTCCCGCCGCCATATTGCGAAGTCTAGGGAAAAGTTCCCATTAGTCCACTCACGCCACTATGCCTACTAAAATTACGTTCTCTCGTCATTATTTCAACATTCTGCCTCAATATTGCAGTTTCTATTTATGGTGTTAACGTTAAAACGGAAAATGGCTAGTTTAAACAACCACCGGCTTGAATATAGAGAGAAACGTACCCTTTGAACTCTGAACCAATTGCGCAAAACAACTTCCCGATATCACTTACAGCTTATGTTCTCATCCCCGTTAATGAACACAGACACAAAGTCATTCTATAAGAATTTTGACACCTTCAATTTGGAAGCATGAAAACCTGTCTTTGATTCAATAAATATTATTAACACTAACACACAAAACATACTTTTGTGTACAGTTAAAAAGATAACCGTAGTGTGTACATTACAACGAGGTGTGAAATGGAAACAGCGGTTTAACAAAGAAGCTGTTCTAAAAGTCCAAAATTTTCCGTTAGCGTTGCGAGCCAGGAATTTGATGTGGAGAGTGGAGGTGGCCTAACACCTTCACATATAAACAATGGTGCCCATAGCTCAGCAGGAACATGACCGAACATGGATCAACAATAAAATGGTAATGCCCATAAGACGCGCATTTTTTGACATATTTTGTTTAATACATTGATACATTTCGAAAAGAAGCGTCCCGTTGAGTTGCTATCAAAGTGAGACTACACATTGAGTTCTACATGCACACTGAATTTCATCGTACTCGAGCCTGCGAACAGGGAAATAAATCGGGTAAAACAAAGCGGATGAAAAATCTCCGATGTTCAGACTGGTTTAATATGAGGCAAAAATCTTACCTTCTTCGTTTACATATCCAGTCAAGGTGCAGTAATCGTTTAAAGGACTGCACTTTTTTCACGATCTTCTTCGGGAAGAGGAGGATTACGTTATAGGATATTTTTTCCAATCCGCAAATGGAGCACGGACAGTTGGATATTATTTGGTACTTAGGGATGGGCAAGTAGTTGAACCAAGTCTGAAGACATCTGCATTATTGGGTGAATTATTGTATTCACATGTAGATGAATCTAAGCTCTTAGGCGACAAGGATGAACTATTTCTATCAGAGGATGAGGTAATCGAAAATTGAACCATTTTGTATACACTGAGAAAAATCCGTTATCGGGACAACGGTATGTTGTACGAATATACATCCTTACGTTTAGTACGGAAATCTGTACGGACCATACGTTATAAATATTGTACATAATTATTGCCTTTTTCAAACTTGGACATTACATCATGTTCCTGCAGAATGTAAGACATCTAACAAACTTCCGTATATTACATATGTGTACGTGTATTATATACATCAACTATATGTATCACACGTCCATCTGTATGTGAGATTGTGACCGCCTATGGACATTTCTTTCGGTCATCATGAGTTACGTCATCAAGCAAAGAACAACTGTCCTTTGCTTGCGAGTCTGTTTATGCATATCTTGTCATGGCATGGGAGGTCGTAAAACCTCTCATCCTATATCTTTCATGATATACTTTTGATGCTTTACTACGTAACACGCTTTTGTTATAGCTTAATTTCTGTAGCTTCATATACGTACTAACTACACAACGGTATTTGTAGCCTTAAATTGTTGAAGAAGAAGATGAAGAATCATTTTCTGAACGAGGTTAGTTTACAACTAAACAGAACAGAGGGAAGGAAAGCAAAAGCCTGAGTAAGTACAAGAGTTACCTAAAACTTTAAGTAAATATTCCTTCAAGTATCGACTACTTTAGTATAACTCGAGCTAAGTTTAATACATTATTAACATGGTAACGTGACTTATTGTTGCAACTCTTTCTATTGTAGCCTGTTAGTTGTTAAGAAAAAAGGAATAGGCGAGTCTGAATATTGAGAATTCTCTGAATATTGGCGCTTATAATCTTTTTCTACATTTAAGGTACGCAAAATAAACGTTGACTGTTTATTTATTTCTTTTTAGACGTCCCATTCCTCGCAGAATATTTTCGAAAACATAGCATAGTAAATTTCATAACTTCATAACATGTTTCTTTAGAAACGTTTTCAGCACGAATATCGTCTCTGTGTAGCCTAAGACTGTTAATCATTTTTGCTAGGATATTTTCATGAAAAGCTGTTTGTTTAACGTCCTGTGTTTTTTCACCGAAGTGATGATGAGATAGGTGATAATGGTTGAATAAAGAAAGTGGGATGGAACGGTAGAACATTGAAAGAACCACGCACGTATTGTTTGTCCATCAAAAAAACAGTTGTTAGTAGCTGGGAACTACCCATTGACCAAACGCGTCAGAGGTAAGTGCTATACAGGGTTGAAAATATGTTTCGTAAAACACTGTGAAAGAAAGTAATCAATTAGTGAAGATAGGCAAGTAGCAGAGGGAGTAGTAGAAAATGGATCGATCTGGCTCATATGAGGCCAACATTGGCCAACTCAGGAGCCCCTGGGAAATTGAGCACCTTACACCGTGAACCCACGGTCTCTTACGACCTCCATTTTAGGGGTGAATTTATTCCCTTTTATGAGCACTTTTTAGGGGGTGTATTCGTTCTCTTTTATGACCACTTTTTAAGGGGTGAACTCGTCCCCTTTTATGAGCACTTTTCCAACCCCTATCTTAATTACGAACACATAGAAGAGCAGATAACACATAAGAGTACGTAACACACAGCAGAGCAGATAACACATAAGAGTACGTAACATAACAAGGGTGTACTCGTTCTCTTTTATGAGCACATTTTAAGGGTGAACTCGTTCCCTTTTATGAGCACTTTTTCAACCACTATTTTAACATATCAGATAACACATAAGATTACGAACACATGGAAGAGCAGATAACACATAGCACTATTTTAGCATAGCAGATAACATATAAGATTACGAACACATAACATAGCAAGGGTGTACTCCTTCCCTTTTATGAGCACTTTTTCAACCCTAATTTTAACATAGCAGATAACACATAAGATTACGAACACATAGAAGAGCAGATGACACATAACACTATTTTAACATACAAGAGCAGAAGACTACATAACATAGCAAGGGTGAACCCGTTTCCTTTTATGAGCATATTTTCCAACCCCTATTCTGAACATAGCAGATAACACATAGAAGAGCAGAAGACTACATAACATAGCAGGGTGAACTCGTTCTCTTTTATGAGCACTTTTTAAGGGGTGTACTAGTTCTCTTTTATGAACACTTTTTAGGGGTGAACTCATTCCCTTTTATGAGCATATTTTTCAAACCCTATTTTAACATAGCAGATAACACATAATATTACGAACACTTATAACAGCAGAAGACTACATAACATAGCAGGCCTCCATTTTAGGGGTGAACTCGTTCTCTTTTATCAGCATATTTTTCAACCCCTATTTCAACACAACAGAAATGACAAAAATACGTAACATAGCAGATAACTCATTCCAACCCTAATCTTAACATAACGAGACATAACGAGCAAAGAAACCACCCACGATCTACAGATAATCATTTTAGAGGGTGTATTCATTCATTCTCTTTGATGACCATTTTTCACCCCTAATTGAAATTACATAGCAGAGCAGACAATATATAAGATTCGTTCTCCTTTATGAGCACTTTTTAGAGGGTGTACTCGTTCCCTTTTATGATTACTTTTTCAACACCTATTTGAACATTTTAACATAGCAGAAATTTATGAACACAATCTCCACCCCTATTTTAACGTAGCACTGATTTCGTTCCCAACCCCTAATTTAACATAGCAGAAATGACACAAGCATGTCCTCAAACTACTGACCATCGTGAACAAAGGTCAAACTCAAAAACGAAACAACATATCGAGGTGCTGTTTCCACATTTAGCAATTGGTCATCAACTAGTACATGTTCCAAAATAATGACCATCAAGGTCAAAGGCCAAAAAACTTAAAACCTAATAACTCGAAAATGGATCCCCATACTGAGGTGGTGCTTCCACATTTAGTAATTGGTCATCAACTACTACAAGTTCCAAAATAATGACCATCGAGGTCAAAGGTCAAAATACTTAAAACCTAATAACTCGAAAAAGGAACCAAATATCGAAGTTATGTTTCCACATTTAGTAATTGGTCATAAACTACTAAAAGTTCAAAATTAATCATCATCCAGGTCAAAGGTCCAAATACTTAAAAATGGATCCAAATATTGAGTTGGTGTTTCCACATTTAGCAAGAGGTCATCAACTACTACATGTCCCAAAATTAGTGGCCATCGAGGTCAAAGGTAAAAATACAGAAACCTAATAACTCGAAAACGAAGCCAAATATCGAAGTGGTGTTTCCACATTTAGTAATTTGTCATCAACTACTACAAGTTCCAAAATAATGACCATCGAGGCAAAGGTCAAAATACTTAGAACCTAATAACTCGAAAATGGATCCACATACTGAGGTGGTGTTTCCACATTTAGTAATTGGTCATGAACCACTGCAAGTTCCAAAATATAGTGGCCATCGAGGTCAAAGGTCAAAATACTTAAAACCTAAAAACTCGGAAACTGAGCCACATATTGAGATGGTGTTTCCACATTTAGTAATTGGTCATCAACTACTACAAGTTTCAAAAATAGTGGTCATCGAGGTCAGAGGTCTAATATTTAAACGCGAATAACTCTTAAACAGAGCAACGTATTGAGATGCTGTTTCCAAATCTAGTCATACGTCATCAACTACTACATGTTCCAAAATACTGACTATCGAGGTCAAAGTCCAAATATTTAAGCGTTAATAACTTTCAACAAATTTTGTGTGACCTACGAGATATGCCAATTTATCTAGCTCAGAATTTTATATCATTTTGTACTACTCCAATAAACGAAGGAATAAATTTATACTAACCAGATAAAGGGAAGAAGGACCATTTTAACTGACTCAGACTTTTATACCATTTTGTACTACTCCAATAAACGAAGGAATAGAGTTTTTAATTTTGTACCAACCAGAAAAAAAAAGAAGTGAAGATTAGGTGGATTATTTTCTTTTGTACCAACTGGAAAAGAGAAGAAGACCCAATTCAACTATCTCAAAATGTACTGTTTAAACAAACGAAAAATGACAATTGTAACTAAATCAGAATTTATGTAACTTTTGAACTACTGGTATGTTCTATTTTTGTATTAATCAGGTTCATAATTTTGATGTTCTACTTTTTATACCAACGAGAATTAAAAATGAACTAGCTGAATATTTTATACCATACGAAAGAATAAATTTAAGTGACCTATTCAATTTTGTACCAATGAAAAATTCCATTTTAACTGGCTCAGAATTTCACTACTCAAATAAACAATGGAGAATTTAGTTTTATACCACCGAGAAAAATAAAGAAATCGTACCATTTTGGAGTATTCAAATAAACAAAAGACTTATAATTTGTGTCATTTTATATTATTTCAACAAACAAAGGGAAAAAGCAAAAAGGACCATTTAAAAACTAGTCTAATAAACGAAGGAATAAACATGAGTGAGACCAGAGAAAAACAAGAAGGTCCATTTAAACTAACTGAGAATTTTCATACCTTTTTGTACTATTTAAACAAACGATGGGATAAATTTGAGTGGCCTGTTTTTCTGTACTAACCAGAAAAATCGAAGAAGGTCCAAGTTAGCTAACTCAGGATCTTCCTCAGTTAGCTAACTTCCTTCGTATTAGCCCAATGAACGAAAGAACAAATTTTATACCAAACAAAGAAGAACCATTTTAACTTGCTGAGTATTTTATACCATTTTGTACTACTCAAATAAACGAAAGAATAAAATTATACTAAACAGAAAACACGAAAAAAGACCTTTTTATCTAGCGCAGAATTTCTGTACCTTTTTGGGATATTCAAATAAACGCAAAAATTAATTTGGATGGAGTAACAAGAAAGAAAGCAAAGATATCCCATATTAACTATTTAAATAAACGAAGGGATAAATTTAAGTGATCTATTCCATTTTGTACCAAGGAGAAATGTAACTTTTATCTAGCTTAGAATTTCTAGTGCATGTTGTATTATTTAAACAAAACGAAGGGCTACACTTGAGAAAGCGAACATGAACCATTTTACTCAATTTTGGATGGAGTATTTAGCTTTGTATGAACCAGAAAAAGAGTGAATAAGGACCATTTTAAGTAACTCAGATATTTATACCATTTTGTACTACTCCAATAAATTTTATTTTTGTACCAATAAGAAGAAAATCAAAGAAGGGTCATTTTAACTAGCCAAGCAGAAAAAAAGGAAAGATTTAACACTTTGTACTAATCAAGTAAACGAAGGTATAAATTTGCACTGACCAGAAAAGGAGAAGACATTTAAAAAAATAATAAATTTATTGAGGTGTCCTATTTCCTTTCGTACCAACGAGAACCATTTTAACTGGCTTAGAATTTTTTACCTTTTTGAAAAATTTGTACCAAACCGAAAAAAGCAAGGAAATACCACTTTAAATAGCTCAGCATGTTATAGCTTTTTGTGTTTTTGGTCTACCCAATTTCTTGACCATGTTGTAAGCCGAAAAAGGAAAGAATAAATTTGAGTGGCTTAAGCAAAGAAGGTCAATTTATACCTTTTTGTGCTATTAAATTTGAGTGACCTATTCAATTTTGTACCAAGTAGAAAAAATTTGTTTGCAATTAAAAAAGCGGAGAAGGTTTATTTATATGTACATTTTGTACTACTCAAATTCTAGTTTCTGTACCAACCAGAGAAAAACAAAGAAAGATAATTTTCTGCTACTCAAACAAACGAAGGAATAAATTTGTGTGACCTATTCACTTTTATAGCAAGCAGAAAGAGCCCCTTTTAGTTTTATACCAACCACGAAGGTCCATTATAACAAGCTCGGTATTTTTATACCATTTTGTATTAATCTAATAAATTTGGGTGGTCTATTTCATTTTTGTAACAATCAGAAGAAAAGATTAGAATTTTATACCTTTGTATATTTGTATATTTTTGTGTCATCCAGAGAACAATTTAAATTTACTTTCCCGTCACTAAGTAAGGCTCATAAAATATTTGAACTTGAGATTTAACAAACCACAGTTGTGTCAAATTGTGTAGAACAGACTACATAGCAATTAGCGTTCTAAAGAAAACTGATGGATGACGAAAAATCATAACAGCATACTTGGCCAGTTTGAATCACAGCAGAAGAAGAGATCATATCAAAGTGAGAGAAGTTTTCAAAGTTCCATGTACCATACCACCTATAGGAGTGCTGCAGATATTTAAACAACGTTACGAATACGTTACCTTGTATTGCTAGTATAGTGAGAGTCCTAAGGAAATGCCTATTTCTAAACGATTCAATTATTTTTTTAAATTTTCTTTCCTCGTCTAAGTCCAAAAAGACAAATATATATTTTGCATTTATTTATTATATTGGAAAATAATAGAACATACATCATGATGTTATATTAACGATGTTTTGTATTGCCTTGAAACATATCATTGGATTGTAATATAAGACGGAGAATGCATAAAATGCTGTTATTGTATGTATATAAATTGTATTGATTTGTTCTTGTTGAAGAGCAGAAAAAATGACTAGCATGGAGATTGTTTATGTTTCATCTAGAGAAAAAGAAATTCAGCGTGTAAACGAAAAACCTATACTGTTAATCCACCCGTCTGACCCCGATTTGCCAGATGAATTACGTGATAAAGTGAGAATCATATATCCAACACAAGAAATAGAAGAAGTGTATTATGTTAGACGCTATAATAGATATAATGATGAAATACTCCCTGAAAGTCATGACGACAGTGTTTCAAATATTAACTGTTTTGAAATGGAAGCTAGTGAGTGCGAGTGTAATAGCGAATGTATTAGTGATACATGTGTTATACAGTTATTTAATGAGTACACACCAAATTCAGTATTATTATGCGAAGCATGTTCTGAATATAATGAAAATGAAAAAGATCACAATTGTTTGCTGCAGTATGATTACGAATTATTACAAAAGATGTTGACGATCTTAATTAAACGTGAAATGAGAGAGAAAATCCATAAACTTTATTTAAAGAAGCATTTTAAAGGTTGTAATATTAAGAACACTTATACTTTGGAGAACAAAATTAATCTGGTATATGAATACATTACAGAGTGTGATTATTATATCAAAAAATATTAGAAATGTTTTTAGAGAAAGATAAACAATTGTTTAATTCTGTAAATGAACACTGAGACATTGTAGCATATACATTTGATTTTGCATGAATAGAAGAACATATTAGGGCTAAAATTACAAAGGGTTACAGAGAATTGAACTGTTAACTGAATCAATTTGTAGTACTGTAATATTAAGAATTTAATAGATAACTAACATTGGATTCTGGAAACTGAATTGTCAGGGAGAGTCAATTTAAATTGTTCTCTCGATGACACAAAAACATACAAAATGTAACACCACAAAGGTATAAAATTCTAATCTTTTCTTCTGATTGTTACAAAAATGAAATAGACCACCAAAATTTATTAGAGTAATACAAAATGGTATAAAATACCGAGCTTGTTATAATGGACTTTCGTGGTTGGTATAAAACTAAAAGGGCTCTTTCTGCTTGCTATAAAAGTGAATAGGTCACACAAATTTATTCCTTCGTTTGTTTGAGTAGCAGAATATGATCTTTCTTTGTTTTTCTCTGGTTGGTACAGAAAGTAGAATTTGAGTAGTACAAAATGTACATATAAATAGACCTTCTCCGCTTTTTTAATTGCAAACAAAATTTTTCTACTTGGTACAAAATTGAATAGGTCACTCAAAGTTAATAGCACTAAAAGGTATAAATTGACCTACTTTGCTTAAGACACTCAAATTTATTCTTTCCTTTTTCTGCTTACAACATGGTCAAGAAATTGAGTAGACCAAAAACACAAAAAGCTATACCATGCTGAGCTATTTAAAATGGTATTTCCTTGCTTTTTTCGGTTTGATACAAATTTTTCAAAAAGGTATAAAATTCTAAGCCAGTTAAAATGGTTCTCGTTGGTACAAAAGGAAATAGGACACCTCAATAAATTTATTATTTTTTAAAATGTCTTCTCCTTTTCTGGTCAGTACAAAATTATACCTTCGTATACTTGATTAGTACAAGGTGTTAATTCTTTTCTTTTTTCTGCTTGGCTACTTAAAATGACCCTTCTTTGATTTTCTTCTTATTGGTACAAAAAATTTCGTTTATTGGAGTAGTACAAAATGGTATAAATATCTGAGTTACTTAAAATGGTCCTTATTCACTCTTTTTCTGGTTCATACAAAGCTAAATACTCCATCCAAAATTGAGTAAAATGGTTCATGTTCGCTTTCTCAAGTGTAGCCCTTCGTTTTGTTTAAATAATACAACATGCACTAGAAATTCTAAGCTAGATAAAAGTGACATTTCTCCTTGGTACAAAATGGAATAGATCACTTAAATTTATCCCTTCGTTTATTTAAATAGTTAATATGGCATATCTTTGCTTTCTTTCTTGTTACTCCATCCAAATTAATTTTTGCGTTTATTTGAATATCCCAAAAAGGTACAGAAATTCTGCGCTAGTTAAAAAGGTCTTTTTTCGCTTTTTCTGGTTAGTACAATTTTATTCTTTCGTTTATTTCAGTAGTACAAAATGGTATAAAATACTCAGCAAGTTAAAATGGTTCTTCTTTGTTTGGTTTAAAAAAGTAGAACACCCAAATTTGTTCTTTCGTTCATTGGGCTAATACAAAGGTATATAAATTCTGAGTTAGCTAACTTGGACCTTCTTCGATTTTTCTGGTTAGTACAAAAAACAGGCCACTCAAATTTATCCCATCGTTTGTTTAAATAGTACAAAAAAGTACGGAAATTCTCAGTTACTTAAAATGGACCTTCTTCGGTTTTTCTCTGGTCTCACTCATGTTAATGCCTTCGTTTATTAGATTAGTTTAAAATAGTCCTTTTTGCTTTTTCCCTTTGTTTGTTGAAATAATACAAAATGGCTCTTTTTAGAGTTGACACAAATTATAAGTCCTTTGTTTATTTGAATACTCCAAAATGGTACAATTTCTTTGTTTTTCTCGGTGGTATAAAACTAAATACTCCATTGTTTATTTGAGTAGTAAAATTCTGAGCCAGTTAAAATGGAATTTCTCATTGGTACAAAATTGAATAGGTCACTTAAATTTATTCTTTCGTATGATATAAAATATTCAGCTAGTTCATTTTAATTCTCGTTGGTACAAAAGTAGAACATTGAAATTATGAACCTGATTAATACAAAAATAGAACATATCAGTAGTTCAAAAGTTACATAAATTCTGAGTTAATTGAAATTGTCATTTTTCGTTTGTTTAAACAGTACATTTTGAGATAGTTGAATTGGGTCTTCTTCTCTTTTCCAGTTGGTACAAAAGAAAATAATCCACCTAATCTTGTTGAAATAATACAAAATGGCTCTTTTTAGAGTTGACACAAATTATAAGTCCTTTGTTTATTTGAATACTCCAAAATGGTACAATTTCTTTGTTTTTCTGGTTGGTACAAAACTAAATACTTTATTCCTTCGTTTATCGGAGTAGTACAAAATGGTATAAAAGTCTGAGTTAGTTAAAATGGTCCTTCTTCCCTTTATCTGGTTAGTATAAATTTATTCCTTCGTTTATTGGAGTAGTATAAAATGATATAAAATTCTGAGCTTGATAAAATGGCTTTTCTCGTAGGTCACACAGGCTTTGTTTAAAGTTATTAACGCTTAAATATTTGACCTTTGACCTCGATAGTTAGTGCGTTTGGAACATGTAGTAGTTGATGACGTATTACTAGATTTGGAAACAGCATCTCAATACGTTGCTCTGTTTAAGAGTTATTCGCGTTTAAATATTAGACCTCTGACCTCGATGACCATTATTTTTGAAACTTGTAGTAGTTGATGACCAATTACTAAATGTGGAAACACCATCTCAATATGTGGATCCATTTTTAAGTATTTTGACCTTTGACCTGGATGGTCATTATTTTGGAACTTGTAGTAGTTGATGACCAGTTACTAAATGAGGAAACACCTCTTCGATATTTGGCTCCGTTTTCGAGTTATTAGGTTTTAAGTATCTAGACGTTTGACCTCGATGGCCATTAATTTTGAAACATGTAGTAGTTGATGACCTCTTGCTAAATGTGGAAACACCACGTCAGTATGTGGATCCATTTTCGAGTTATTAGGTTTTAAGTATTATGGCCTTTGATCTCGATGGTCATTATTTTGGAACTTGTACTAGTTGATGACCATTTGCTAAATCCGGAAACATCACCTAAATATGTGGCTCCGTTTCTGAGTTATTATGTTTTAAGTATTTTGACCTTTGACCTCGATGGTCACTATTTTGGAACTTGTACCAATTGATGACCAAATACTAGGTTTGGAAACAGCACCTCAATACTTAGCTCCGTTTGCGAAATATTAGGTTATAAGTATTTTGACCTTGGACCTCGATGGCCACTTTTGGGACATGTAGTAGTTGATGACCTCTTGCTAAATGTGGAAACACCACCTCAGTATGTGGATTTATTTTTAAGTATTTTGACCTTTGAAGTGGATGGTCATTATTTTGGAACTTGTAGTAGTTGATGACCAGTTACTAAATGTGGAACACCACTTCGATATTTGGCTCCGTTTTCGAGTTATTAGGTTTTAAGTATTTTGACCTTTGACCTTGATGGTAATTATTTTGGAACATGAGTTTGACCTTTGTTCACAATGGTCAGTAGTTTGAGGACATGCTTGTGTCATTTCTGCTATGTTAAATTAAGGGTTGGGAACGAAATCAGTGCTACGTTAAAATAGGGGTGGAGAATGTGTTCATAAATTTCTGCTATGTTAAAATGTTCAAATAGGGGTTGAAAAAGTAATCATAAAAGGGAACGAGTACATCCCCTAAAAAGTGCTCATAAAGGAGAACGAATCTTATATATTATCTGCTCTGCTATGTAATTTCAATTAGGGGTGAATAAATGGTCATCAAAGAGAACGAATGAATACACCCTCTAAAATGATTATCTGTAGACCGTGGGTGTTCGATTGTAATCTTTGCTCGGTATGTTAAAAGAAGGGTTGGAATCAGTTATCTGCTATGTTACTTATTCTTATGTCATTTTTATTGTGTTAAAATAGGGGTTGAAAAATATGCTCATAAAGAGAACGAGTTCACCCCTAAAATGGTGGCCTGCTATGTTATGTAGTCTTCTGCTGTTATATGTGTTCGTAATCTTATGTGTTATCTTCTATTTTAAAATAAGGGTTGAAAAAGTGCTCATAAATGGGAACGAGTACACCCTTGCTATGTTATGTGTTCGTAATCTTATATGTTATCTGCTATGTTAAAATAGTGCTATGTGTTATCTGCTCTTCTATATGTTCGTAATTTTATGTGTTATCTGATATGTTAAAATAGGGGTTGAAAAAGTGCTCATAAAAGGGAACGAGTTCACCCTTAAAATGTGATCATAAAAGAGAACGGGTACACCCTTGTTATGTTACGTACTCTTATGTGTTATCTGCTCTGCTGTGTGTTACGTACTCTTATGTGTTATCTGCTCTTCTATGTGTTCGTAATTAAGATAGGGGTTGGAAAAGTGCTCATAAAGGGAACGAGTTCACCCCTTAAAAAGTGGTCATAAAAGAGAACGAATACACCCCCTAAAAAGTGCTCTTAAAAGGGAATAAATTCACCCCTAAAATGGAGGTCGTAAGAGACCGTGGATTCACGGTGTAAGGTGCTCAATTTCCCAGGGGCTCCTGAGTTGGCCAATGTTGGCCTCATATGAGCCAGATCGATCCATTTTCTACTACTAGAGGGGATTATGGAACCAAATGTGAAGAGCAGGGAGTTATTATCAGTCAACTTTACTTAATTCATCTTTACTATTCATGCAAATTTACTAGTTTAATGACCTACTTTTAAGCGCGTAACGATCCAGTTTTGGACGTTCCAAAACTGAAAATATCGTGTTGCTAAGTTTTCGTCGTAAACACTGTCCATATAGAAAAGTAATTTCCGTGAAATACTATAATTACTATCTTAGAAGGTCCGTGGAAGTATTTATATCTTATAATTTATAATAGGTATAAATAATATAATGTATATATGTACTGTAAGTTGTATTCTCCTTACATAAATAAAGGATTGCAACTTTATTGATAGGGGCCGCAACATCTCAGTGATAGAGCATTCACCTCTGTTGCTTGCGGTACTTTGTTCGATCCCATCTCGCACCAACTGGGCTTTGTGGTGGACAAAGCTCGTGTGCTCGTTTTCTCTAGCGGTTATACTGTTTTTTACCACTCTCTTCATTCCACAATTTTAATCATTTCTAATCACCATGTAATGTACCATTACAGATGAAAGTAATGACAACTTTTTTGCGCAGCCTGTACCTAGTAATTTTTTTATTCGATTTCGGTTTAATTACTCAATTTATTTACTCTCTTTACTTCAAATTAAATGTAATGAATCGAAAGGTTTCATTAGTAACCATATTCCCATTGAATAATACATTTTTTTATATTTTGATTAAGTGTAAATCCCATTTTCGCATATACAAGTTGAATAGTTATAAGGTTTACTATTCTGACGTCATACCGAAATATAGTTCCGTTATTGGATATAAATTTTCTTAATTTCAGACCAATGTAGAATTTAGTCAACTACCTAATCTTTCCCCCACCCCTCTCACTAGTCCATTGTCACTTTCAGTTCCGGTTATATCTAGATTTCACCAAATTTCTATTCGCTTTGTAATTTTGGTGAAATTGGTGAAATTGTCCTACCCCGGTCGTTTTTGGCGCAATGTTACCATAATAATCGAAGACACATTAAGAGGAACACCAATGTCCATCTATTGTTCAATTTCCGCTTAAAAGGACGGACATTTTCTATAAATCCAGGTAAAATTTAATGTAATTTAATAGTTAAAGACTGACAATGATTTAGGAGCTGACAAACTTCCATTTTTCGTCAAGTGAATTGTAAAATAAAGGAGAAATAGGAACCAGCTTTTCAGACGCCATATTGCTCGTCATTCAAGCCGAAGCATAGACAGTTTGTAAGATTTGTGATATTTTAGATCTCAGATAGGATTAGGGAAATACGACCTGGTTTCGTACATATATTGTAGTGTGTATAGTAAATGTGATTTTTGTCATTATTATTCAGTAAGTGCATGTACATGGTAGACTTCGTAGTGTAATGTTAATCAGCAGAATGGCAGCTTAAGCTAACAAAAAAATGGCTCCTATTTCTCTTTCCAAAGTGAACCATTTCTAGCGGGGAATGGGTTAGTTATTGTCTGTTTTAGGTCCTTTTCCCCTCTCGGGGAAGGGTCCCTCAATAAACCTCGTTAAGTTACCCCAGGGCATCAATCTTTAGTAATCATTTAGTAAACAATAGGTCAGGTCAATTGGGCCTAGGGTTAACTCTTCTCATTTTGCCCCATAAAGTTTAATAGAGCCAACTCTATATACCAACAAGGGAGTACTTTTCCTCAATACGCATGTAATTAAATGGTGCTTGTGTAGTTAGTTTTTATGTGTAGTATTTTTAGTGGTGTGAGTAGTTAGTTGTTCTTTGGGTGTGTAATTTCTACGGCTAGGACAGTGTAGTTCATATGCGTTAGTTTAATACCATTTGTCTAACTCAAAGCACACTAAACGAGAGTAAATATTAGATTTCTGATTAATAAGTACAAGTATATATTTCAGTACACGGTAAATTATGCCTCCACTACAGCGCCATCGTGTCCGTTTTCGGTAGTCAATTGTTTGTTGACATTACGACATCGCATGACTTAGTGATCTAGATTGTTTGATTTTGGCCATTTATTCTCAAATTTCATCCCGTGGACATGATTTTCGGTTCAGATGAGTATACATTCATATAAGATAGCATGAGATCTCGTAGTCCTGAAAATTACAGCTTGCTAGGTCTAGTAGCAATCGAAATATCCACTGAAATAAATAATGCCTCTTTTCTTAGTAGAGGTAAAATCCATATGCTGCTACTATTTGTTTCAAAATGTAGTTTTAAATTCTCTTTTCCCGTGGCTGTAGAAAATTTCCATTGTTGCTTTTGTTTTATCAGCAAATCAGAAATAAATTAATCGTTGACAATTTAACTTTCAGTAAATACACGTATGATTTTTTTAACTGAGAAGTAAATATAATTTGGGTGCTGCGAAACAAAGAGTCCGTGGTTCGATGAATGTTATCGTGTAGTAATTTGAGCGTGATAGATTGTGATAATTATATATTTATTAGTGTGTAATATAAATATGTGTATGGCCTGCGTGTAAAATGTATGAAATAGCGTGTCTGTAAAATATTACTTCGCGCGAAAATGAGTAAATAATGAATGAATGTAATGATATATTAGTAATATGATATAAAATATGAATGAGATGATATGACACCTATATTTAAATGGATAGGCCTAGTGTATATTATATAGTGAGAATATGAATATGTTTACTAAAAATCTTTAGCGTTTTGACTTCCACACCAGTACATTCATCCAACCAAGTTTGCTATTTGGATAGTAAAGTGTAATTGGGAATTGTATGTTACTTCACATTTAAGTACCTCATACTAACAGCCCCGGATCTTAAGCCTTTCAACAGATAGGGTAGCATCATGTGGGAATTACCTCTAAAGGTTGACAGAAATGATAATTAAGAAAACTATCTGCTATATCCTGTGATCATCGAAAAGTACAGATTCGGTCACTTGTACCCTTAACATTCATTGACTCTCCGAGATTTTTTTCTTCGTTGATTACCTTATTTATTGTGCTGTGTTAATATAGATAACAGCCCAGTTCGGAGTATCCGATTAATCAACCACTACTAAATTAATATTTATGTCATTCGCGTACCCGGATGTCGACCCCTAGTCCCTTTAAGTATTTTCATTTCTTTTCTTAGTTTAATCAGATGAGGGAAATTAACGAAATCCCAGACTTTGGCATGTCTGCGCAGGGTAGCCATCGGTGATGTTTGCTCATTGAAATCACCGATCCAAAATTTAGTTTATTTAATTTTTTTATTTTGTCAAATCATTAGTAAAGGATATCTTAGCTATTACTTTTACTCTAGTTTCTTTACTGTCCTTGAACCTTCTTAGTTCTTCTGAGGGATCGAATATTTTTTTACTTACAGATTTCAAAATTGGGGACGCAGTTACCTGGTCCCTTCCCCCTCTCCTTTTATCCTGCTGGTTTGGGCCGGATACGGAGCTCGGATTTCAATCTTACAAGCAATCTTGTGGGATTCGGATTTGATGGACACAGACTCCCATCCTTGGCAGCAGGACCCGCTCCTAGTTTACGTATTTAAGTTAACCACCCTCTTTCGGCATATGTGAATATTTTTGGGTATGAGTTGTAATATATTTAAATTCGATCACTCTTTTGTGTAGTGAGTAGTACTTTAATCTTTCTCCTTTCGTTGGCGCCGCTTTCTCTCTCTTGTCTCTTTCTTCCTTCTTACTACGAGATTTTTTTTAATCTTCAACCTTCCTCCCCCCGGTTTCTGAAACTCATGAAAACATACAATATTCATATCACTTATTTCGATCGTATGTACTAACTGAGACATCGAGGGATACAATTAGTGGAGGTATTTCAGCACAACTCAGGACCATTTTCGCGATATTCAACCCACCATGGGAAGGGGCTGACGAGAATGTTCACTATGCTTTCAGATTCCCAGAAACTTACTTGTTATTCATTGATCGTACAACTTATACCCGCTGATTACTGATTTCTGGTTTTCTTTCTATTGATTGGTTATATGGTGTATGTAATCGTAGTTTGGGCCCACTAGTTTCGTATAACATTGATTTTTTTCCTTTCTCTGTATATACATCTATATATGTACTTACATAGTTTAAAGGGTTACGTGCCTGCTCTATTTGTTGTATTTCCACCTCTTGTGTCAACTTACTAAATAATATCAATCATTCCTTTATACGCGGATCTTAGTAAATTGAGAATTATTATTAATTATCGGATTTTTATATATAAAGTTTCAATGTTGCAACCTTATGAAAAGAAAAGAATTTTGTTAATCAGGGTTTTCGTTTTGTCTTTGAGCCAATAAAATGTAAATATTTATCGAATATAAAAAGGTTATGTAGAATTTAAATGTCGACGAAATACTAAGATGGATATTAAAGTGAAATTTATTATATTGAGTAATATAAATATATATATATATATATATATATATATATATATATATATATATATATATACATATATATATATACGAGTATATATGTAAAGGGCGCGGCATTTACCCTGGTTGTTTTAGGTTGCCATAGATTTTTGACACCCGACACTGACCAACTATTTGTGATATACAGTATTACCGCGTAAATTGTAATAAATGACACCTTATTAAGTTGTTATTAATGTTTGTGACTATTAAAGTTGAATATTATGTTAAATACTGCATGTAAATAGAACAAGTAGCAGGTCGTAAGAAAAGTAAAAAATAACCCTAATCCTTATCCAAAGTTATTTTGCGAGATCATAGTGAAATCAGTAAACTACGAAACAGTGCGCCCCACCAACGAATCCTTCTATCAGTAATCTATGAAACAAATCCTCCCCTACGCCTGGAAACATAACTATTTGTTTTTCGTCAGTTCAGTGACTACAATCTCTTGACTCCACGATGTATACTGGAAATAAAAATTTAGTGATCTCAAGTTGAACTGATTTTGGTAAATAATTTAGTAAAGTGAATACAGGACCTAGATAGGTCCAAATACATAGCTCCATTTAGATATAGTATAATGGAAATAAGTTCTCAATGTCTGTGACTGGATCCGATAATATTTCTTTTTAATTTGAATAGATTTTGAAATTTTATATCAAGTGCGTCAAGTGACTAAATGAGAAATTTATATATATATATATATATAATACGAAGGAACTAATTTTTTTGTCTGTCGTTAAGACAAACGATTAAATACTCTAATGGACACCAATCATAATGAATAAAGAGAGTTGAAAAAGGAGTTATTATCGACGTGAGAACAAAGACTCATAAAATTGTCGAAATTTCTCCTCTTGGGACAGAGACTCAATAAAATGCTACTAAAATGCTTTTTTTTAAAGAATGATTAACCAATTATATTTTTTTCTTTCTTTTTTACACAATGATATGTATTCATTCACTGAATTTTAAATATATTGACCTTTGAATTTTATTTTTCTTCCTTTATTCTTTGTCTTTCGTCTTTTGTCGATTTTTTAAAATGTAATCCAACTTTTAATATCTCTAGAAAGAGAAATTTCTTATTTGATATTGTTGAAAGTAGCAGATTTCTGTGCATGCTTATGAAACTTTTTTTTTTCATGTATCAATTTTTTCCTGTTATGTCAAACTAAGTTTTCTTTTATTGAAATATAATAAATGTCTATAGAAATGTAGTTTTGGTTAGTTTAATTCAACTAAATGTAACCTGAAGTATACACTGTCCTGTATGAATGTGAGTGTGAGTGAAATATAGGTTTAGTATTAAGTTCACCGATTCTTTTGACATATATGTGTGACTCAATATAGTTAATGGTAGTTGCCATTTAAAGTCGTTGAATGTCAATACTAACTTAATTTAAGTTGGCTCTATGAAGGAAGGAAAAAGGACTGAAGTAACTTGAACGAACGATCATCATGGGAGAGCTTGGAGAGTCAGAATCTTCGAAAACGTGTGTTGCTCTGCTTTTTTTTTGTCGATTCTAACATGCCATCAACTTCGTCGTTTATTTTTCAAATACTGGATATTAGTCTAGAACTTCTGGAAATATTGAATAAGCGGTTAAATTAAACTTTCTCATCTATCTCAGAGCTAGATTGGGATAATTCGGTAGTTGGGGTTAAATGGATCTAGGTCTGGGATGTATGGGTTAACATGTGTCTACCTTTGATCACCTTAATACCAAATATTCACCCACTAGCTATTGGAAATGATACCAATTCCATAATTATTCACTTTCCTCTACCATATTTCTCAAAATTATTCAGTAACAGTGCCTTTTTGTTTCATGCTCTTACTTTCCCTATTTTTCTTCTCTTTTATCCAAATTTTCTCTTCTCTTCTACTGAAAAGGGGGTCGTGACTGGGAATTCTATATGTAATAAACACGGTCATATATTTATTTTATTTATTTTTTTTTTCAGAAGTCCGATGAAAAGTTTTCTCATTTCGATCGAACCTAGTATGTTCGAAATTAGGAAATGGATAATATATTCCAATATAATTAGACATAAGCCTATAGCTTCATGAATACCCCCCCCCCAGGGGCGAAGGGTTCCCACTCACGATTTATTCCATGCATTTCATTTGTTGAAGAGTATTCTTTCTTTCTTTTCCCTTTGCCCCTCCAATCTGTTTTAACCACTGTCTCCTTTAACCTAGCCAGCATAACTGTAGGTTGTAAAACTTAAGAGATTTCATTTCATTTCATTTTTGGTGTAGTGACTAGGACTTTATTCAGGGTTAAGTCAAAGTTTGGTTTGAAAACAAATCATCGAAGTTAATCTTATTTCTTCGAAATATCAATTACGTCATTTTCGTGTTTTAGTTCTTCTAATGTCCTTTTAATACGCTGCCACCGAGTTACGGCATGCCTATGAAGTATTTCTTAAATTGGAGCTTTTGCACGGGCAACTGCAGATGCTTCCATCAAAGCAGTCTCCGCCACATCCAGCTTTAGAGCAACTGTCTCTAGCAACTGTCAGTACCCGGCAGTCGTATAGAAGCATTGTGTTACATAAAAGCATTCATACGAGGACACAGCAATTGACGCCAACTCACTAGGTCCCAATGTATATTACAATGTGAAAAGATACATAAAATTAGTTTTGTTACGGATAGCAGGTGAGAAATGCACAATTGTTTATCGATTAAAATGCACTTTAGTTTACATCCTATACTGACGTAATCCAATGTCTTAAAACAACTATATGCTATTCCTATATTCTATGTATATTACAACGCGGTATCTTCCCTGTGCTGAACGCATAAGGTATCAGGATGGATTGTTACCTCCTTCTTTATTTTATTACAATTTTCCAAATTAACTTTATACTAATACTGATCTTTGTGCAACGTACAGCGTATGCCCATGGAAGCTAACAGGTCGTCTATTAGGTTTTGTTTATTTATATTAAGCATATATACTAATCATCCGATTTCCAGCCAGCCAAATAAAGTATTTCCGGATGTATATCATTATTATTATTATTATTATTCAAGATGGCGCCGACTGAAGAAACATGTGTTCTATGCCTCAGACCATTTTTCGGTAAACAACTAATATTAGCATGTTGTTTGTGTAAAATTAGATTTCATGTAAAGAACTGTCTAAAATTTGGGCGTATTGAATATGACATATATTTCTTCAATGGTAAATCAACGTATAAATGTCAGAATTGCATTAGGAATAGAGATGAGAATGTGACCATTACTCCGACCACAACGAAGCAGTTTGGATCTCGAAAAGAAGATCAAAATGTGAATTCCGATGCAGAGATAAGTGAAGCTGAAGATATTGAAGAGAAATCAGATTCGATTTTAAGCCATAAAGAACAGAATTGCTCTACTTATGTGTCGAAGTGAAAAATAAGCTATATGAGGTTTTAGTTATGTTAAGTGATATTAGTGAAAAATCTGATTCCTTGAATGCTGAACTGATATCGATGAAACAAGAAAATATAAAATTAAATGAGTTGCTATCAGCTAATAATAAAACACGTACATTTGCTGAAGTGATAAATAGTTCAATACCCTCTGATCAAAAAAGGTGCAAGGTGAATCTATGAATGTCATGGTCAAGGACAATGAAGCACCTTCTAACAGTTTACAACAGCAAACTAGTGTTGGTGAATGGAAGATGGTAACCAAACGCCTAAGGCGAAACAACCAAGCACTTCCGAGTAGAACAAAAACTACAACCTTATCTGACTCTGACAACAGGAATCGTAATACTTTAATGCAAGGAAAGAATGCCACGGGCAAACTGAAAGTAAACAAAAACAGTCCTCGTACGACTGCACTGTTTGTGACGAGACTCGATCCTAGTGTCTCGTGTAAAGATCTTTCTGAATTTGTGAAGGAAAGTGCTAATGTTAATGTTACAAAATGTGTACAGTTTAATACAAAACACAGTAGTTATTCTTCGTTTCATGTAGCTGTAGAAGAAAATGATTTTGATTGTGTCTATAATCCGAATGTCTGGCCAGATGGTGTCTTATTTACTAAATTTATGGGTCGATTAAGGAAGAAATTGTGTGCCATGAAGTTAGAGCAGAGAAGGTGGATAGTAAAGGTAAATAAATAGCACAACCTAGTATAAAATAAGTATGACGCACTTGCGATTATATTATCAAAATGCTAATGGAATTAATACGAAAGGGAAGGTATTTATAAATGAAGTAAATTGTAATGACTTTGATATTTATTGTATCACTGAAAATTGTTTAAAAGAAATGAATCAATACTTTGTACAACTATCAAATAATTACAATACTATACGTAAAGATAGAAAACTTGGCACTAGTATACAAGACTAAGGGTGGGTGCTGTATAGTTATCATAAAAAAAGAATATGCATATGAAATTATAACTCCCCCAGATGATATTCTTGATATTATTATAGTTAAAGTTTTAATCCATGACAACAAGCCATTATTATTGTTTTTGCATTATATTACCCCTGACTTACCATTAAAGAATTTTATTAACTATTATGAACGGTTAACCACTTTTCTAATAACAAGAAATTGTAATCTCATAGTTTTAGTTGATTTTGACGTAGGTGGAATAGATTGGGCTACTGGAACTATAACCACATATATCTATTACACTATGAAAAAAGCTGACAAAGTAATTAAACTAAGTAATATACTTAATCTAAAACAATTGAATAGGTCGTATGATCCTAATAGGAAAGATAAAGTTCTAGACCTGTTGCTAACCAACATGAATAATAGTTCCATTGTGTATGATACCACCTTTAATAAGAATTGACCGTTTCCATCCACCTTTTGTTTTTGAATGGGAAATAATTAAGAGTAATAATAACAATCAAGACAATATCTCTAACCAAACCAAAGTTTTTGATTTTAAGAATGCTGACTTCTTAGGTGTATATGAGGGTATCAAGGCAATGAATGAATTGAATGTAGATACAAGTGATATTAAGAATATGACCAACAGTTTCTGTGATAGTATATATAATGTTCTAGATATTTATGTACCTAAGAAAGTAGTCATTAATAAACCCAAGTTTAAAGACCCCTAGATGAATAGGGAACTGAAAACTTTAATAAATATGAAAACTAAATGTTTCGTCAAAGCAAGACCAACCAATGACAGTATGTGGTACCAAAGGTATTCTACATTGCGTAAAATTGTAAAAAAAGAAATATCTAGAAGCGAGAAAGCCCTATTATCTTAGTTTAGAAAACAGCATTGTTAGTGACAATAAGGTCTTCTGGAAATTATTTAAAAACTCCGATGACAAAAAATGACCTAATGAAATGAAATATAATGATACAGTAGCTACTGCACAGACTGATATTGTGGATCTGTTTAAAGACATGTTCAGTGAAAATTTTAATTTGGGACTAAGTCATGTAAATGGCCATAAAATGTATCCTACATCACCTATTTGTAGCGGAGATATAATTAATATACCTAATATTTCTGAATCGGATGTCCGTAGTGCAATTAAACAGATTAATGGAAGTACCTCTCCTGGTCCAGATAACATACCGTACTATATAATAAAAGCATGTGGTACTGAGTTATCATCCATTCTAGCAAATATATTCAATGAATCACTCATATGTGGAGTTTCCATCAACATGGAAACAAGTATATATTGTACCTGTACATAAAGCAGAAGATAATAATAATATGAAAAATTAGAGGCCAATCACATTAGTTAATAAATTCAGTAAGATATTTGAAATAATAATACACAACCATATATACTTTAATGTAAAAAACAAACTAACTGAATTTTTGCATGGGTTTTATAAAGGCAGATCAATTGTTACGAATCTTGTACACTTTACAGATTTTACGTACTTTGCTCTTAAAAATAGACTACATGTTGACACTATATATATTGATATGTCAAAGGCTTTCGACTCTATAGAACAGGACTTCTAGTTCGTAAATTATCCAATGTTGGTCTATCTTAGTGCATTCGATGGTTCCAAAGTTATTTATCAAACAGAGAATATAGAGTGAAAATTGGTCATTAAATTCCAGTATTGGCTGTATAAAGAATGGTATACCTCAGGGATCTCCTTTATGACCACTTCTTTTTTCATTATTTATTAATGACCTGACGGAAAAGATTAAATTCTCAAATATATTATTATATGCTGATGATTTGAAGTTATTTAGAATAGTGAATAGCGAATATGATAATTACTTACTCCAAAATGACTTGGATGGTGTTAGTGTATGGTGTAAAAATAATCTACTGAAAATAAACTGTAATAAAACTAAGTTTATTTCATATACCAATAAGACGCAATACTATGTTACCAAATACGTCATAGATGGAATATCCCTACAGAAAGTTGAAAAGATTAAAGATTTAGGCATAACATTTGACATGAATATGAAATTCAGTTATCATATTAATGACATAGTATATAGAACACGAAAGACTATAGGGTTTGTATTTAGACAGTGGCCTGAGTTTAAAAATGCAAACACATATGTATATCTATTTAAGGTGCTTGTAAGACCCAGATTAGAATTTGGTGCAATTATATGGAATAATATATCCACAAAATTATGTAGCAAAATTGAATCTGTTCAAAAATGTTTCATTAGTCTATTGTGTAGAAATAAGAAAAAAGATTACTACTTTCATAGTTATGATTACTGGAACGAATACTGGGGTTTGCAAGAATTACAAATAAGAAGAAAAATGATAGAGAAAAACTTTATTCAGAAAATTTTAGATAATAGATATAGTAGTGAATACTGCCAACATAATATAGGTATAAGTGTACCAACATATAATCTTAGAAAAGCATCGGCAGTGGTTCCCATGAATAAAAATTCTTTAATCTTAAGAAAACTGACAAGCTCTTTTAATATATTATCGGGATAATTGTATTTATTGAACAGACGTATAGATTTTAATACGTATGTATATTTTTATAGCATATTTGTATGTTTGGCGGTATTCTTGTTTTAAGGACAATTTTAAGAAAATTGACTAAGAATTTTAATGAATAATGAAGTAACTATGTTTATCCAAACAAGATACAAGTCAAAATTATGTATATATTATAAGATAGACAATGATCTCCTATCGTCGAAACAAATGTATTGTTAATATTAAAAGTAATATAAGATGTGTGTTATAACCTTAGTTCTATGACTAAGTGCTGTATTTTTGCTTTCTGGCTGTTCATGGCACTAAAAATAAATATATTATTATTATTATTATTATTATTATTATTATTATTATTATTATTATTATTATTATTATTATTACTATTCAACCAATAAGAAATTGAGTATAGGAGGAAAATATGTTTTTGACAAAACCATACATACATACGGGATTCGCTGCCTATACAGAAGGCAAGGTTTGATTCTCGATGGCAGAAACTCTGGTTTGAAAAATGAAATGAAATGAAATCTTTTAGTTTAACGTCTCATACTTATGTCTGCTAGGCTAAGGAAGACGATGATTAAAACATGGAAGAATTGATGGAAGAATTGATGGAATGAGAATGTTGGAAGAAATGGAGTACCCCGAGAAAACCCGCGGACACATGCAACAAACTTACTTGGTCGAGAATCAAACAACGGACCTCACGCCACAGAGACAAGCGTTCTACCAATGAGCCACGTTTTCTCTAATGTGTTCCATGTTCACTCTACGGATCTAGTCTAATATATCCTATTAGCCTTCGTGGTATACATTTCTCCCTGTATATCTTTTGTTCTGATAACTACACTGTTACAGAAAAATAGGTGGGTGTTGAAAGATGAAAAGATAAAGAGAAAAAGCAAACAAATAATATATCCGTATCTACTTGCAGTTGCTTGACATAAAAGCCAATTTCTTTTACTTCCATTGCCTAATAATAAAATTGTCCGTAGAGGGTTACTAACTGGTGAATTCTTTTCATTGGTGAGCTGTTCTGTGGCTAAGCGGTTAGCGCACGCTCCTTTGGCGTGAGAGACCCGGGTTTGATTCCCGGCAGGAGCTTTTGTGGTTCGGATTCCACGTTAATATTTAGGTCCACGTCTCATATAGCCTCGCTGCTGAACGGAACGTTAAACTCAAAATCAACTGAACTCTTTTCATTGGTAGAATTAGCGGGCGAGTTGTCATTTTTTTGTATTTTCCAGAGTTCAGTAATATAGAAGCGACTTAGCATCGTGTTGGCTTGACATTTGATATGAAAAATTAGTATAAGAGAGACAGTGGAAGCCTTTCTGATCGTGGTCACTCACCTAGGGTTTCAAGTAATTTGGTTTTCCTGCATTAGAAGATCTACTATTTTACATTTCAATTAGCTTTGTTTTACATTCACCTCAGTGCTGCGAGATTCCGTTAGCTCGTTTGTTTTCTATTTACGTAAACGTACGAAGCTGTTTGTAGAAGTAGCTGTTTATGAAGACTGCAGAAAGTTTTTATTTTTGTAAAGTTTAATGTCCCACGATTATGCACTGCTGCTCAGTGAGATTGATTGTAAAATGAATGATTATGATAGAACAACGAAAGAGGGGAAGAAACGAAAGAACTCTGAAATACGGGCATGGTGCTTGTTCATTACAAAGCACTTGGAAACAGTGTATTTATTCCGTTGAGCCCTAACAGCTTTTCAACTTGACAATAATTACTGGGAAGGTTCTAGAATGCTGGTCCGCACAAATAAGTAAAGTTAGGTTACTTACTTTCTTTATCAAAGCTCAATATTCAATTCACATAGTGCTCGCGCTGTGTGGACTTTGTAGTGAGCTCGTGGGTTTTCTCGGGCTTTTCCCGTTTTCTCCTACTTTCTTCATTCCACCATTTCACTCATCTCTCCTCACCATCGACTCCTTTAGCATAACGGACACAAACGTGGTACGTAAAATTTAAAGATTTCTTTCTTTTTTTCCAAATCACATAGTAATGCGAAATGAGCGATAGCGACTCAAGATGGATTAGTGGTCAGTTTGTTTACTTTATTTCAATTCAGTGGGGATGCGGACCAATGTTGTAAAAAAACGTGCCACAATTACTTATGTTGCTTAGGTTTACTTCATTTTCGATCACTGGCAAGAGTGCACTTTGAGCAGAACAATTGATTTTGGTTATCCTTTAGTTTCTCCCCCAATTGTTCAAATATAAGATCTGCATTAGTACATACTAAATAAAATATAGCTGAGCGAGTGAATATAGGGAGCAAACGTGGTTAGAAGCCCCTCATGACTCGTTTTGGTATTGGTTTCTATGAATGTTCTGGTCAAAGTGCACTTTTGCCCGTTCACTTACATAAGTTTGGACCGACGAGGTTCATGGAACTTAACCCGGGAACAAGGATTAAATAGAGAGGCGTTCCTCACGCCAGAAGTGAGCACTCTAGCACTGAGCCACCGTGGTCCCAGCTCTCATTTCATAACATAAATATCGTATAGTGTTCACTCTTGGATTAAGTGGTTTGAAACTATTGGAGCACTTGGAAATTACACATAGGTATATATTTTGCATAAAATAAATGATTATTTTTAAGTAAGCAATCGAAAGAATGTCCCATGTTGGTAGAGGAAAGTATGCTCATATAGAGTAGTATAACACCGTTACGTTTGTAACTAGGATTAAGAAAGCGGGGAGTATTTCAGAACCCTTTCCGACCATGTTTACGCCTTCTTGAAACCTTCAGTTGTGTGTTGGTATACATATATGAAAGTAAAGTGAGCTCAAGTTAGCTTCCATAAAAATTAACCAATTCCCTTGCCTCAGTAGTTTGAAATAGCAATTAGTAATATAATTTTGAATAGCTAGTAATGTGTGATGGTCCTAGCTCATGACGAACTGGTTCCTTTGAATCTCTGGTTAGTCCATGTTTGGTCTCGAAAATGTAATTTTCAAAATAAAAACCTTTTTCATCATTTTGGATACACAAATTTTGAATTGAGTTATACCTCCCCACCACACACACATCTGCCTTAATTTGATATGGGAAGTTGGAGTGTTTGCGATTTGCCTTTGTCTTGGCACTTGATTTGGTTAATAAACCATAGTTGAAAACCACGGGTATGCATGTAGGCCGCCACGAGAGACTGCACAAAATGTAAAACACCAAATTACGTGACCCAGACTTGAACCGTTTCGTTACAACTTTGCACCACTTCAAATGGACGTCTTTTGTGGTTCAGTTAAACTGTGTGGCATTCAACGAGCGCAAAGTTTTTCACACCAAAATGGTCGTGGATTATTTTTTCTATTTGAATCATGCCAAAGCCTAAAATCCCCTGCATTTCGTGATAAGTCACAGGTTGATGAGTGTTAATATTTTCATGAATAGCATCAAAGTTTTTGGGCACAATCAGGGGTAAAAGTGGATCTGAAAAGGTAGGGGCAGTAGATAATTGCATGACGTCAGGCCGTTCCACCGGCCTATCTTTGCCTATTGTAATTTTTTAGGAATTGTGAAGACGCATTACATATTTTTTCGAGACGTGGGATCGGTGTTCCACTGCGTTACCCCTCACTTTTACCCCTGGGTACAATGGCTGCCGATGAACGACCTGCATGATCCTCATCTCTCTGGCTGATGTGACGACACATTCATTCCTGAAACCAGAGACTAAAAAACTCGGCCGCTGGGTCTTACTTGTTTTTCTATATTCGTAGTCTGCTGCTCCTCCTGTGCGTTATCGCAACCGGAACTGGAATATGAGTCGAAATTGTAACTGTACATTCTCTACTAAATTGAAACTTTAATTTTACTGCGCATGCGCCATCAAGTGATTCGTAAGCTGTGTGTGTGTGTGTTAATGTCTGCTTCACTATTTTCGTCTTAAAAGACTGAACGAGAAAAAAGTATGGACTTTGTATGTTATTTAGGCGCCCATTCTGCATTCTGCTTGCTTTTATAGCCTTTTAGACTGGAAGTTGGGATATATGTTCATTGTATCCCTCTCTAGGTTTGCGAAATATGCCATAGGTTTCTGCGTGTTACCATAGCGGCTGCTGCTACTGTGTTCAACTGGAATCGGAAGTGCGAGTTGGAACTACAATTTTTCTGCGTATGCGTGTAACTACTACTATATTGGAACTGCGCATTCGCCACAAAGTCCTCCGTAAACAGTGTGTGTGTGTGCTTGCATTGGTGAACCCGACAATCTTTGTAGGTCGATCGGTCTACACAGCAGCACTCTGAACAATTTTTGAAAAGCGAGCACTTTTTAGTGGTTGCTCTATCTGTTTTTTACTTTTAACGCGTGCAGGACCTAATAGGGGTCCCCCGCGAGTTCTTTTGACTCCGCTCATTTATACAGCCGGTTTTGTGTCTAAAGAATGTGTTCAAACTGAAAAATTTCGTTTCTCGATCGGTGTTTATTCCGACGCAGTGCCATCTACATTTGTGTTCCAAGTAGGAACTAGAGCAATTCAAACTACATGGTGCTGCGTTCGCCATTGTTGCCAATCAAGTATTTGTTGAAATGTTAAAGATAATTAGCAGCTATAGCAGACGAATTATTCACGGTGAGGTCTCGGATATGAATATCACGTAAAAATAACCCTATGCCTAAAATGTTTTGTTACAACTGAGGTTAAGGAGAGGTATATATATCACTATGTTTGTGACCCTAAATTTGCTCAACCGCCTGACCGATCTCGATCAAATTTGTAACATGAATGAGGTTTGAGGTTGGGCTGGTTTTAGCTTATTCACTTTGATGGTAGAGCTGAGGGGCGTTGGGTGGGAGGGGGTATAAAAATAAATAAAACTTAATAACTCCCGAACCACTCGACCGATTTGATCAAATTTTCAACATACATGAGGTTCAGGCCTGGGATTGTTTCTATGATTTAAATTTGACGGAGCAACATGGGAGTGGAGAAGGAGGGGGAGATATATAAAAATCAATTTATATAAGACTGAATGTGAATATTTTTTAACTTAATAAATCTTGAACTATTCGACCGATCTCAATCAAAATTTCGAGATTCATGAAGATTAGTTCTGGAAACATTTTTCCAATTTCATATTAACGGTAGATAATAGTGTGAGGGAGGGGAGGGTGAAGTGTGAATAAAAAATAAGAAAACTATAACTTTTGAACCACCCAACGAATCTCATTAAAATTTTAAACATACATAAGCTTAGAGGCAGGGATTACTTTAGCCTATTCACTTTAACGACGCAACGTAGGGGAGGGAGAGAAATTTAATAATGATCTTAATGACCAATATTAGTGTTGTATCCATAGTTTTCGGGGCCGATGAGAGAAACAGTGACATTTCTTATGCTGTTTCAATCAAAGTTCAGCCCTGAAAGTTGGTGAGGGGAGGGTACAACGTAGGGGAGGAGAATAATCATTAAAAATGATCGGAATGACTAATATTAGTGTCGAATCCATAGTTTTAGGATTAGCTTAGATTAACATTGAGAATTCGGAATACCCGTGCAGCAGCACGTTTAAGGGGGAGGGAGATTTATATATAGTAATGATCGAAAATGACCTATATTAGTGTCTAATCCATAGTTTTCGGGATCATTCAAATGAACAGTGACATTTCCGATCCTGTGTAAAACCAAAATGAGCCCCACCAGTTGAAGGAGGGCGAGAAAAAGTTATATATATAACAATTATCAAAATGGCCACTATCAGTATCAAATTTATAGTTTTCTGGATCGCTTAGATGAAGAGTGATACTTTCGATCCCGTTTAAATTCAACTTCAAATTTTCAGCTTCGGGGAAAGGGAGGAAGAGGTTTAAAATGATAGTGCTGAATACACATTTATTGCAGTCACTGAGACAAACGGTGAAACTTCCGATGGCATGGGCCGTAACATGCGAGAGGGGGGGTATAATGGTCGAAAATGACCGATATTAGTGTTTAATTTAGAGTTTTTGGAATCGCCGAGATGAACAGTGACACATCTTGTGCTGTTGAAATCCAAATTCAGCCAGTCCAGAAAAGGGGAAAGGGAAATACATAAAACGGATAAAAAGTAACCCATATTGGTGTCGAATTCATAGTTTCCGGGGTCTCTGAGATGACCAGTGTCACACCCGAAGTCGTGCCGCGCAACATGGAAGAGGAGGAGGGGAGATATATATAAAATTGTCAAAATTTTCCGAAATTAGTGTCTGATCCGTATTTTTTATGGTCGTTGATATGAAGAGTGACACATCTGTTCGTGTTTAAAACCAAATTCAGCCCTGTAACTTGGCAGAGGGGGAGATAATAAAGTGATCAAAAATGATTAATATTAGTGTGGAATTCATGGCTTTCGCGGTCGCCGAGATGATCAATGATCATTCTGATGCCTTTTAATTCCGTGCCATTCAAAACGAAAACAGCATATTTCACCGGTACTAAACACATGATGTACGAAATTGTGCATTTAAATTTTCATTTCACCCAGCGAAGCGGGTAAATATATGCTAGTAAACTTCATAATTTAGGAACCACCGCACCGATCTCGTTGAAATGTTCAACATGGATAAAGTTGGGACCTGGGATGACTCTTATCATTTTAGTTTGACGGTGCAATTTAGGGAAGAGGGATAGGGATATATACATATATTGGGTGTGTCAGGCCACCAGTCTTAGGCATTTTTCTTAGCTAGTAGTGCATGTATACACTGGAAATTAATATATGTCTGATCAAGTGGTACATGAAGAATCAAATCGTTATACTTCCATATCCAGTAACGTAGCGAGAATACCTCCACAGGTGTCAACTCCAAAATTTTTAATGGAAACTGGTATCAATTTCGATTTCTTTACAAGAAATATTGAAAAAGAAATAACTTTTACGGGAAACCCTTCTCGTTAAATTCTACGGTTTGGGATCTACGTCTATTATTTGTTTGAAATGTTACTATCAGACGAAACCATGAAAAGTGCTATTGAAATTCGTACCTTTGACAAAACCCATTCCTTTCCACTATCCCGGCTTGCGCACATAGCCCCGATTGCTGACGGGCCTGCTACTTTGGGTGCACTCCCGCTCTAGCGTATGTGCCCACCAGCTTTATTGTGCCATGGCCCAAGTGGAGAGCATTCGTGTTTTTAATGGTCACATAGCACAGGTTGGTTTGTGTTTTTGCACTGTAATATTTAATTACTTAATCTCTGTATTTTATATATGCCAAGTGAGACATTTTTCATGTCGCCATGGGAATCCTTTTAGGGGACAATAAGAAGGAAATTAGTTTAAGACTTATAAGTTTTCATAATTGTTTCTAATGGTGCGCCAAAAGTAAACTTGTACGCATTCTTTTTCCTTCTGCCTCTTTTTCTCCTGTGAATCAGCGGTTTGTTTTAATTCTTCATACTTCCTTCCATCATCTTTTTATAACTTTTCTTTCAACTCAACCTCTTCTTCTATTTTTCTTAACTAATTTCTCTATATCTTCACTTTCTCTTTTATCTTTACACGTTCTTATTATTCCACTATCGACATTTCTGTATGGTTTCCTTCTGTTTCTTTCTTTCGTTACTTTATTTTCTATTTTCACCTGTTTACCATCGTTGTTTTGGTCTTCTATTTTTTGTATTCTTTCCTTGTATTATTGTTGACCTAGTGGGTATTTCCTGACTCATATTAAGGTATTCGGTTTCTACTACATGTTTGTCGGTGTGTCGTCTACAGACCTGATTCCTCTGTTACCGATTTTCCGGTTCAATATTCTCGTGTTTTAACTCTGAATTTCGTTTTACCAACTAACTTCGATTAATTACCAGTGAACATATTTACTTCTCTGTATTGGCTACCTGAATGGAGTTTGACATAAAATCTTTATTGAACTAAGTTTCGTTTATCTTCTACACTCATATTTACTTCTATGTCATCTAAGCTTTTGTCATTCAGTAAGGTTGAAGGTCTTGTCTTCCGCCTGAATATCTTCATCAGGTAACTCATTGATTCTTCTTATGTACCTATTTCTATACCTTTTGGACAATATTGTGCAAAACGATTATTTTCGTTGCAATTTCTAAATTGTGCCCTCCTAGCTGAACATTGATATTCAAAATGTTTCCCATATACTAAGAAACCATGCTGATAACATCCAGATTTTCCTCTCATTGTTTCAGACAGAAACCTATTGATTTTATGTAGTTTGTCTTGGTAGATTTTTTTACCTTTCGTTGATCTGTTGCGGCATTCACTTGTAGCGGAAAAAATGCTTTTGTACAGTGATTTAAGAAGGCACATTGCATAGATATAGCAAATCATTTAGCACTGCTCGAAAGGAAAGTAACCATGTTTTGTGAATTTTATTGCAGAGTAAAAAATGAATCTAGATGCATTATTTATCTTCATTCGGGTCTAATTATCTGTTCTATACTAGCAGCTTGTGTAAAATGGATGCCAAATATTTGAAAGCATGGTCGTCTTTGCATCAGGAAGCATAAAACTCGTAGTGGCGTAACAAGATGGAAGCGTGACGTAAGGGAAAACTGTCTCCCCGATTTCAGGAGGAGAATTGACTGGTGCCTAGCCTTTTGTGTTGCACAAGGGTGCATGCATTTTCCGAAAGTAAACCTGGCAAGAGAAACATGTGAATATTAGATCACATTTTTATGGGAAAGGAGGTGGCCCCAGTCATTTTAACACATTTAACTGCCTCTTGGTAAAAAGATGTAAAATTGCAACGAAATGACCATGAAACATGGAATGTGAACTTTATTATCAAACAGAAGATATCCACATAAATACTGAAATAATGAAATAAGCAAATGACAATGCAGATTGCTACATTTAACATATTTGGAATATTGGCGAGCACTAATGAACACGTAAGATTATTGAAAAATATCATATTCTACACATAGAACGAACAATAAAAACAACCTGCCCACGAAGCTAACAATGGTAACATGTGTAATGGTATATGTTGATTCAATTGAGGTGCGTGTCATGAACCCATCCATCGCAGGATTCACGCTACACCCACCCTTCATTGAACGTTTCACCACAAATTATGCATTTAGTGGTGCTTTCCTGTTAATATTTTCTCGTTGTCTGTGTTGTGGTTCATTAGCTTCTTGTTCCATTACTTTGCTACTTCGTTTCCTGAAGTCACTTTTTCTTTCAATTTGCCTCTTATATGGTATTCAACTCTACCCAGTTCTGGTAGACGCTAGACACCTCATGCGATTTTCCGGCAATGATGATAACTGTTCAGTAATGGAGAGCTCTTTACTAGTTGAAGGACGAGAAGATTCTGATTTCTCGGGCATATGTGGAGAACATGGAATCGCTGCAGACGACAAACAAGAAGTATCCCCCGTTTCCTCAACACCTACTGAAGTTGAACATTGTCGGTGTTCACAGGTAGGAGTAGTGTATCGCCTTGCGACACGAATCAAGTTTGCGGACAGATAGTTGTGTCTGTAACTATCTGAGGGTTAAGTGAATATGTTCCGGTGCACGCAGATCTATTGAGAGCAATATCCAAGAGACACACGTTTCAATAGGTCTCTGTAACAAGTTTAAAACCGTAAATTAGTTTGAAATAAATAATTACTAGCTTATTCTCAGATCGGTGCTATGGTTGCAACGAATGCAGCAACACCATGCGGCTTAGCCATAATGGTTTTGCCTATATCGAAGTCGTTGGTGATAAGTGGCTTAAGATTAAAAGATAAAATCTTCTATCCCACAACGGCCTAAGGTGGTGATTTGAAGGATATCTTTCTTACTCATCGTAGTTTCAGGACATAATATAGTTGTATCTCTTTGTTTATTGCAGCCTCCGGGGTAGGTAGTTACAGAAATACTCCTCTGCCTATTACGGCTCCAGAAGTTGGATTTGAGGAAATCTCCGTAACACAAAATGATCACAGGAATAGTTTAGGAAGTTTAGGGATCAGCATTGGAACTTATTCTTCTGTCCACTTGAGGTCTTCTTTTATAGCTGTCCTCTGAAGGGGAAGTTCGTGAAGAGAGGGTTAGCATCTTCGATTTCATTCGGAACCTACTTCGTGTCTTTCTGGTATCCTCTTTCTACCGTGTGTTGGTGATTATCTGTCCAACAGAAAACACGTGCTCGTTAATGAAGAATGCTTTATAGTAGTTGCTTACACCTGAGGTAAGGAACCTTGCAGCTCCCACACCAGGAACGGAATCCACAAGATTATTTGAAAAATCAAATATTGCTATGGAAGCATCTGTTAAAGATTTTATTTTCGTGGCAAAATCCTTGTTATGTGGCAGTAAGTAGGAGCATAAGCCCGTACAACTTTGCAAAATTCTCTTTTGGTGAAATCTTCAATTCTATGTTTTTGCCTTTATTGCAGATATTTTAATAGAATTGCCTGATCTAAATATCCGAGAGTATTCAACTCTGAGTAAAACAAATTTGTCTTAAGTAAAGCACAAATATTTCCTAATTTTAAAAATAAAATTCCGATAGCTATTGTAGAAAACTGTAGCCTTCCAGCACGATGTCATCGACAACAGGATCTTATTCTTTAATCAACGTAAAATCATCCTAGTTGCAATTAAGAGAGCTTGCGTGGTAGTTTTATGACCCATCACGCATATGAGAATTTTGTATGATTTTCTTGTGTGATTGACCTCGAAGGTCATATATCAGCGGCTTTTCGGATTTAGCAAGATTTGGTGGTATTTCGAGGAGAGATCTAAGGTCGTTACGTATTTTTGCTTTTCAAAGTGTTTAACAGATACTCAGTTTACTGGAATGGCACCCATAGGTATGTATGTTTTACACTGCTGTAAATTCAAAACGATTCTAAATGCGTTCATATTTGGTTTCTTGACAATAGTCTGTGGCAAAGCGAAGTTATTATCGTCTGTGGGTCGTATAATTCTAGCATTAATGAGTTCTTGAATTTGTCTGCCTAAACTCGAACATGCATTGGAATATGGAGATTTGTTCTGGAACATTGACGATTTAGGGATTCTTATTTTGTGATTGTAGCCCCTATAATGTCCAATGCCGTCCGGACTGTATAAAAATTATATTTGTATAATAACTCGTGAATGGGCTTTTCCTGCGACTGGTTTAATTAGGATATAGAAAACACCAATTTAATTTTTAATTTATACTTCAAAGAATTGTCAACCTCCTCTTTTTTTGTACATTTTTTCTTCTATAGAACTCGCTTCCATTGTTGCACACGATTAATCCTGACATACCACAAGATCCACCACTGGCGTGCTTTTCCTTATAGTTACAGGATAACTATTTGGATTGGAAATTAAAAGTCAGGTTGTTTACGTCTAACCTTTGCTGAATAGTTCGTATTTGTCAAGGAAGCCGTGGGGAAACGACACGAAGAAAGATACGGAATCATCAATATGTCCTTTTGCTATCACGGAAATAAACCCGTGGAAAAGTGGCACTAACTTGATGCGTTTGTCGATAAAAAAAGGCAAGATTGTTTTCTTTGCGTAAGTATATGAGTCGTGTGTTATGATAAAATGTTTTCCTGGTTCTTATCTGGGAATGTTGGCTTCTTATGATTTTTAAATAGAGATATAAGATTCTTTGTTAAATCGATCCCGAACTCCGAATGATGCCATTGCTTCATATTTCAAGTTAATAATTTTATTTAAAATCCCTTTAACCTCTGTTTTATGTAATATTAATTGAACATGAGGAAGTAAATATTTGAAAGGAGAGATGGAAATGCTGGATCCGATTTCCACTAACACTGATCGTCTGCGTGATTTAGTGATTATTCATCGGCTTCGTTCTGTTATCAGAATTGCTTGATCTTTGGCTCTTCGTCACGGGTCAACCTACTCGCCTTTAGACGTTTAAAATAGGTAGAAGTGCAGTACCTACGCTTTCTGCATATTGCGAAATCCAGTATTTAATCTTCTGTTGTGGATTTTGTTAGAGGTTTTGTGGTATCCAATGTTTTCCTCTATACTTCACCCCATTTTAATATATATTTTTGTTTCTTCCCTTATTCCCTTAATTCCTCTTTCTATTTTGGTTATGCGAACTGGTTTGTTCAACTATGAAATAGGGCTCTGCCATTTTTTTTGGCGAGGAAAGAAAAATCGTTTTAAAGAGGCGTTTTCTGCTAGTGTGCAGATTCTACGATGTTGAGGTTAGACTTTCTCCTTTCTCTAGTTGTGGTGGTGATATTGAAGTATGTAATGGCGGAGCGGAAGGATTATATTGAAAAATAGGATTTTGTCTAGGTACTGCAAAGTTGACATTAACTTTATCCTGTAATGGTTCTTAAGACAGAGGTAATATACTTATGTATATACAAGTACATTGCGACAATAATATACCGAATTGAAGTTTTCTGCAAAAAAAGAGATAAATGAAAACTGCACCAAAAGCAAATATGTCTATGAGGTTCTTCGTGGCTAAGCGGTTATTGCGCGCGCCTTTGGAGTTGGAGAACCGGGACGGATTCCCAGAGGGAGCTCATATAGTTCGGATTCCACGTTAATCAGTATGTCCCGTCTCATATATCCTCGCAGCTGAAGGGGATGTTAAACTCTAAATCAACTCAATTGAAAGTATATGCCTATCAAGTGGTAATCGCAAATGTCAGTAGTCGAGCAGTAACCGCGTTACACATTATTATTATTATTATTATTATTATTATTATTATTATTATTATTATTATTATTATTATTATTATTATTATTATTATTATTATTGAATAGATTGTTGCAGTTAGATTTGTTCCCTGAAGTTGGGAAAGTCAACTACGAAATTTCATAGGTAGTTATATAAGGCTTATATGAAGCATTGTGTAGCATTTGAGTTTCGCAATACTTCGTAAGGTCAGTGATTCTTTGAAGCATGCCTGTAAGACAGAAATCCGAGAGAACAATGGTGCACATGTAGAAGGCACGAAACAAGTTTTGTTAGTCACTAATTTTAGATTCCAATCGTCTCGCTATTTTCTCATTAAATTTACACTTGAATCCTTTGGGAGCAAATGTATGAATTTCATGGAGAGATCGAAGTAGAAAAAAATTCTGCAAGAGTACTATAAATATATTAAGACAAACGGATGAAAAAGTTATCAAGAAAGTGAAGGCACCGATTATTGCTAACAATTCGCATTAAAATTGACAACATTGCATATTAGCATAAGCATTTGTTTCATAGTTACTACGGCTAAAAGAGTAAAATAGATGAATTGATTAGATTAGACAAATATATTATATAATACTCCAGAGAAACAGAATTTTAAGTGATACAAGATTACGACGTTCAATAGTATATTAGTAATAGTATATGAACTAATAGTATATTAGCTCAATAGTATATTTGTGTGTTGTTGCTAAGTGTTAGCGCAAGTAACATGATAATGTATTAAACTTTTAAAATCCCTTCCTTCTCGACTTTAAACTTACTGCCTTTTTCGTTTTATTGTTTTATATTCTATCTTGTTTTGTAGTATTCTTGTCGTTTAGAACTTCATTTTCCACGTTATAACAAAAATATTAAATTCGATGGTACAAATAATTGAGCTAAGCTGATTTTGAGCTTAACATCCTTTTCAGCAGCGAGGTTATATGAGACATGACCTACTCTTTAACATGGAATCCGAACCACATGAGCTCCCGAAGGGAATTGAATCCAGGTCTCCCACCTGGTATAAATAATGTATCTTGTTTCATGTTTTTTGTAATCATATACTATTGTTCTCCCGCTAGTCTTGTAGCTAGCATGTCCTTTGTTCACATTGTCTCATGGAAGCATTAATAAAATCTGAACTATTATTCTGGTTGGGATTCCACCTTAAACTATAAGTCTCCGTCTCATACAGCCTCGGTGCTGAAAGGAAACACTTACCTTCATCGAGCAAACAAACAGATATAACACTAGTTTTGTCTCGCCATTCCATTTCAAAATGAAATGAAATCTTAGAGTTTAACGTCCCATGAATATGCTCGCTAGGTTAAGGGAGGCGATGACTAAGGCAAGAGAATGACGATGGAATAATTAGTAGAATGAGAATGTGGAAGGAAGTGGGAGTACACCGACAAAAGCCATGGAAACGATGTCCACCACAAACTAACTTCTCCGGGAATTGAAACAATGTGCTATTCCATTTCAAATGAAATGAAATTTCTAGTTTTACATCCCTTGGCTATACTTTATAGCTTATAATAGACGGGTGATTAATGAGAGGGAATGATTACGAGATAATTGGTGGAAAGGAAGTGTGGAAGGATATTTGAGGACCCAAGAAAGTCAACAGCGTTAATCCATGTGTATCATTTGGTACCAAGTTAATTAGTGTTTAAAGCAGCTGCTTTAATCGCACTGCTCACATTTACTCACTGAACTCGCATTTTACACATTTTACACACAATATCTTTGTTTGTTAGTGTCTTCGTTTGTTACAGTTACTCGTTTTGCAAATACACAGATGGTTCGGGTGCTCATTTGTACGCAGCCAGTCATGGACGAGATATTGCATTCTGATGCCTTACGCTCTGATGGGAACGTAGCTGTATTTTCGACGCAACTTTTAGAAACGCATCAGGAAAGTAGCTTCAATACTAAATTAGATATGAAGGCATACTCGGTTTTCCTATGGCCCAGGTCACATACGCCTTCTGTAGGGTAGACAAACAGGGGTATGTGTGTTTGGGGGGTTCCCACATTCCTATCTTTGTTGGTACCTGCATATGATTTAACACCTTACCAGTTGGAGGAATTGTTGGTATATTTTCCGTTGCCAACAATTCTTAAGCCTACAGGTTCTTCGTGGCGACCCTGGGCCTGGGCAACACCATCTAGATTTGAGAAGGCCAGAGTACTGGATTCGTAGAAGCTTGTGACGTCAGCGCAAGTGGTCTGGTCCAGAAATCTCAAACTTCGCTGTCACCCTTGCTGTCGTCCCCCTCTGTTGTTGTGGGAGGTGTTGGTGTAGTTATTTATTGCGCGTCTCCCCAAAGGAATTTCCTTTTCTCTCTGACTTGCCAGAGTTTCTTTAGCTGTTAACGAGTGTTGATTTTTGTTACGTGCACTGTTTTTCTTATGTGTGAAGTTATATGCTGAAATATTCTATATATTAATTGTGGATATATTCTGTACATGTAAAGGTTTACCGTTGTGTAGTGAGGAATGTTATTTTGTTAACTAAATATTCCTAATAGATGTGTTGTGCCTCTCTGTAATGGAAACTATGACAACGGGCCAAAGGTTCACGTTTTCAAGTTTCCAGAAGAAGAAATCCTCAAAACAAAGTGGATAAATGCGATTAAGAGGGAAGGGTTTATACCTTCAAAGTACTGCAGGGTAAGTAATAGCATATTCTCCATTTATAGTACTAAATGTTATTAAGTCTATTGTGTCGCAGTGGCGTCGCCAGAAGTTGAGCATTGGAGACTGGATAAAGTCCAGGAATATAGGCGCTGTCCATTTAGTTGTATCCAATTAATCTATCCGTTTCTTCTTCTATTATTATTATTACCTGAGTATTGTAAATATTAAACATTCTCTCTTCTGTCCATTTTAGTCGAAGTTCCCTCCACGTTAAGCTGATCTGAGAACAATGTTAAAATTTGCAGGAAAAAACTACAAATTTACCATACGAATTAAAATCGTACAAGCTGTTAATCAAATTAGAATAGATAAACTTACTTTGACATTTTTACCCATACAAATTAATACTTTTCAGATTAATCGAAAGACTTTTCATTTTAGTGCATAGTTTAATACTTAGGTAAATATCGCTATGAAGTCACTTTGTTAGGGCTTGTGGCCTTTAAAAAGTGGCTGGCGACGCCACTATTCTTTTGTAATAATACTTAAAACCCATCATCTCTGAAGGAAAAATAGTTTTAAGTTTATTTTTCCCCTTTTTACAATATTCACTCTTAAGAAATTGAACTTCGCTCTACAACTACTTGTAGCCTCATTTCAGACAATATTTCATATTCCAGATCTAAATGGTAATATTACCCAAATTTATTTTATATTTCTCTAATTTATGAGAAACGTATTGCTTTGAATATTTGTAAGAACAACGAAAGAGGCATTGTTTGATTGTGAACTCAAAAATAAGTGATAGTTGAAATATAATCCTGCTATACAGTAATCTGAGTTACTTCAAATTATTTAATATACATAATAATTTACATCAATTGCTCCCTTATCTCCGTAATTTTATACATTTGAGTGCCAGGAAAGGTGAGGTATTATTACCACGAAAATGGGAAAACTAAAGAGAGATTTACCATTAAGTGTTTCCTTGTTGCTTCGTCCGAATCTACTTGATGATTTATATTCTGTCATTAAAATAATAATAATAATAATAATAATAATAATAATAATAAAATAGGGGCGTGGAGGCTCAGTGGTGGAGCGTTCACCTCCGGTACTTGGGGTCCCTGGTTCGATCCCAGCTCGCGCCGTGTGGACTTTGTGGTTCTCGCGGATTTTCTCATAGTTCTCCCGTTTCCTCCCGCTTTCTTCATTCCAACATTTCATTCATTTCTCATCTTCATCGTCTCGTTTAGCCTAGCCGCCATAAGCATGGGACGTAAAACTTAAGCATTTCATTTCATAATAATAATAATAATAATAATAATAATAATAATAATAATAATAATAATAATAATAATAGCTAGTAGTTGCAAGTAATTTCTTCAGTATTTCTCGCATTTGTTACATATTGTTATTAATTTGGACAGTAAATTGAAAAGTTGCCTGATTGCAGTTTACGCCCACTTTTTTCTTCACGCCGGGGCTATATGATACGGAATCAACTATTTAAAGTTGGATTCTTACTACTATTCGGTACTGAATCCGAAGGAAATACCATAACTGGGAATCGAAGCAGGAGCACATGCTTTAGCCTTTTGGTTACAAAGCGGCATTTCCCAGAAGTTAGAGATCTTGTTTTGATTGAAAGTAGCATTACAAATATGCCATTTAGAGTCAGGGAACTACTCCTTAACTCACATAAAAGGGATCGTTAGTGGAAAATACGATAAATGAGAAGATGCAGATACTGCGATGCTGGAAGGTTCTAAGACCTACTGACAATGCACTTGAAAATTACAGCAAATGTGTTTTTGAATATAGGCCTTGTATTTAGTATTTATTCAAAAAGCAGGAATTTTTATAACAAATATACTTTCACCATGCTGTATTCGTGCTCCTTTTCGGACTGCTATGCGAACTGACGGTAAAAATCCCGCCACCACGTTTTCTCATAAGCCCCACCATTTTAAATTTATTCATATAAAATATATTGTTTGTGTTTAAATAAGTTTGTGGGTCTCAAAAATTGCGTAAATTCCAGAATCTTCGCAGAATGCACTTGGGAAGTGTGTATATACTTAGTTGAAATGAAATCTTTCCTATTTCCAGGTATGTGAAAAACATTTTCGAGAATGTGACATTGACCGGGAAACAGCAGAATTTAATCCCAAAACAGGGATGAAGATAACAGCTCCCCTTTCCCGTCCAAGATTATAGAAACATGCAGTACCATCACAAATTCCAGGTGCATCTTTTTACTTAAGCACTCAGAAAATACGTAGGGAAAGCAGAGAAAGTAAAAGGGCCCGAATGGAAAACCCGCATGTGCAGGAAGCTATTGCTCATAGCTTACATTCGGAAGAAGAATATCGGAAATCGTACATTTTTTCATCTGTTCAGGAAATGTAGGAGAAACTGAAAGAAAAACCTTTGCCACAAGATTGGGATGTTGTTTTCAAAGAAGAGCTGGCCATTTTTATGCTAGGTGAAACTCGCAGTGTTCCTACAATAGTTTTTGCTCTGACTGTTGATAAAAATTTGAACTCTTCTGGCTATTACAGGGGATCGGAATTGCAATGTATTGGTAACTTATCATTTCCTCCCCATATTGAAAAAATCAATGATTTGTTCACGACAATGACCGAAATTTAGAAACTAGAAAATGTTGATCCTGGAAGCAATATTGAACATAACATTAAAGTAACACAGTCACTTTTACAAAAAGTCAAACACATTGTTTGAGACGAAAAAAAGGAGTGCTGAACTTCATTTCTGAACAGCTTGAAAATTTGTTTGTCTCAAGATTCAGAATGAAATATTCTCCACTCTTATTAATTGTATATAGCATCCTGTATTCCATTTCCCCCATGCTTATCGTTTTTTACGGTGCGCCGGAATTCCAATTATTCCCGACCATAAAACAATTCAGAACATATCCTCGAATCTAAACTGTAAGCCACAAAATGAGCAATCGTCAAATTTTCTTAAATATAGTAGAGACAAATTTCAGTTTGTGGGGACAAATGATAAGAAAGTGATAATGTTTATGGATGAAATCCATTTGAAAGCTTTCTTCGATTATAAGGGGGGAAATATAGTTCGGGCTTCATTTGATAGTGTTTCAGCAGCAACATCTGCTTATGTGTTCATGATAAAAAGTTTGTAATCATCGTATTCCGATGTAATTCGCATTCTTCCTGTGAGAAACTCTACTGCTAACTTACTGCATATCATGATAAACAAGCTGATGACAGGTTTGGAAGACATTGGGTTTAAAGTGATTGCTGTACCTAGTGACAATAATTCAATTAATAGAAAAGCAATGTCATTTTTCTCCAATGAATCAAAAGTTAGTATTGGATTCCCACATCCATGCGACTTTACAAGACCATTATTATATTTTTTTTTTGTTATAGATGATGTCCATATTTTAAAGTGTATAAGAAACAACTGGTTAAATAAGAAAAATGTTGGACAGTCCATGCTTTAAGCCAAATTTGATTCATCATTAGATAATATTACTTTGGAAACTGAATCTTTTTAAGCACTCACATTGAAATAGAACACGATAATTTGCTCAAATATGGGCGTGGATTGACTTTGAAAGCATTATGTCCTTCAAATTTGGAGAAACAGAATGTAAAATTTGTTCTCCAAATTTTTAACAACTTCGTTATTGAAGGATTATTAGAAATTGGGAACAAACACAAAATTTTGAACTTTGAAGGGACAGCAGAATAAATAAAACTGATTTCTCGTTGGTGGGACATAGTTAACGTTAAGACACCACTCAAACGAAAAAGACTCAGAATTGCTTCAATGCAACCATTAGGTCCGCCAGAAACAGACCCAAACATTATGTTTTTACATCAGTTGTTAGATTGGCTCGAGTTGTGGGAAAAGGTTGACATTACTGAGGGGAAACTGTCAAAGTAAACCCACAATGCATTGAAGAACACAACGTATTGTTTAATAGAAATAGCGAGATATTGTATTTGTGAACTAGGAATGAAATATTTCCTTCCAGGAGAAGTGCAAACAGATGAACTGGAAGCAAGATTTGGAAAATATAGACAAATTGCTGGTTCACAATGCAATATCTCAATAAGGAAAGTTTTTGAAGCAGAATCAAAACTCAGAACTCAGTCATTGCTACCGCTACCGCTGTCTTCAAGCATGTTTGGAAATGTTCCCATCGAGGCCTTTGACAGGAGTGATGAGGAAAATCTCGTATCTGACCATGAACTGGATGATTTGTCCGAGGGACAAACATCTATTTCAATACACGTACAAGAATCAGACTTTACTGAGGTGGAACATATTATTCCAGTTCTCACATATCTGGCTGGTTATTGCTGTTATTCAGTACTTAAAAAAATACGGTGCGATGCACGCAAATGCTTTGTCACATTAGACAAATATTTAACTGCAAATGAAACTGCATACTGATTTGTAAGAAACATGGATAGAGGAGGGTTTTTGTGTCCACATCCGGATGTTGTAACAGCAGTGACTTTTACATACATCGTAGCAAAGAAGTTAATAGAATCCCACAATGAACAACAATTTCTGCGGTGCAAATATCAAAGACAAGAACTGATGAACAAAACACTAGGGGCGATGGATGACAATGATTTTTACTTTGGAGTTAATTATGTTTGTAAAGATCATAACGTATACTTTTTCTTTCAAAATACCATTAAATGTGCAACAAACACATTGTTAAAGAGTTATTGCATAAAAGTGAACAACAATTTGAACACATCCAAAGTAAAGAACAGAAAATTTCAAACTTTGGTGAACTGAAGCTCTGTAAATTGCATGTAAATAATATACTTATGTACTGCTGTGTGTATATAGAGTCCTTTAAGGTGTATTCATTTTAAGTATGAAAAATTCTTTAAAATATAATTGAATCAGTCTTTTGAAAAATTCAACTTGTTCCTACAATATAACAAAATCTTTCGCGAAACAAGGTTTCAGGTTCAACATTCACTATTTTTAAGCTTATTTGTTATTTATTCCTTCATGAATCGTGCCATAAATTTATTTTGTTTAGGAACATTTAGATATAAAAGCTTTCTTCTTTTTCTTAAAGAAAACTGTTTACGAAGTTTCTGTTTTTATTATAGTTATCTTCGGTTCATGGTTGATACATCATTGTTTAGAGAATGAATCAGTTTTCGAACAATATCACACAATCATGCCTTATAGATGCAAAAATCGTAGAAATTCGCCAGAAAAATTCCCGAAAAATATATTTTTTAGGTTCTGTTAGTGAGGAAACCAAGTACTGGTACCTGAATGAAAAGTACCTCAAAAAAACATTTCCTGTCTTAGGCCATATTTTTACCAAATTTTACTGGAGTACTGTTAGTAGGCACGGGAATAGAAGAGAAAGTGCGGTTTTTCACGTGAGGAGTCTATGGTTCGGTCCCACGACAAGTAAGTTTATAGAGGATAACATCGTCTTAGTGGGTATTCTCTGTTTTCTCCCGTTTCTTTCCACACTCTCATTCCACCATGTTTTCATAACCATTTAATTTATTAATCATTCAGTTTTATCCTAGAGAGCATAATTAAGGATTTTACTTCATTTCATGAAGAAAGAGAAAATATTACAACACTTCAGAATATAGAAAAATCATTAGAAGCCCATGCTCGTACTCTGATTTCGTTAGAGTCGTAGTTCATGCGTCACAGTCTTCGAAATTAAACATATTTGCCAATGATATCACACGTATACATCACAGTCGGTAAATTCAGCAGAAATTTGAGAAAATTTCCCGAAATTTTCTTCAAGAGAGTATTTTTTTGAATCTGCATGCACTTATAACGGTCTACTGTCAGATATCTGCACGAAAGCTACCTCAAAATACACTACATGCGCTAATATATATATATATATATATATATATATATATATATATGTCACATTTCATTAACAGATTAGTATATGTGAATATGTAGATATTTTTTGAACCAAGGGCAAACATGTGTAGCAAATATTACTTTTGAGAGAGATGGAAGGGATTTTTTGGTAAACTTTGTTCGTAACCTTATGAGTAATGTAAATGCGCAAAATGAACAATGTAATTAAGTACATATGAATTCCAGTTAAATGGTAGTACTTGGCCATGTTCATATACTGCATCAGTGACTTAAAAGAATTTTAAGAAAGTACATATTCCTTTCTTTCCTTTTGGACACGTAGTGTTTTCAAACGATTGATTCAGTTACAATATAACACGAAAACTTTGTATATGTTATTTTCTTTGCAATTCACACAATGAGAGTAAATACGCTATGGTACTTCTTGTAATTTTCTTTTATATTACCACATTTGTTGTACATTTTAAAAAATACTTGATAGCAATTTACTGTTGTGTTACAGCGTATCATGATTATTCTGTACTTTATTATGTTATGTATTGCTTTTAATTTCAATTCTTCTATTATAGTAGTTTATATCGCAAATATTTGAACATTAGAGTATGTATATAAGTAATTTTATAAAGTCAATGCTAATCCCAGAAATTGTTACAAACATATCTCCTTGAAATTGATGGAATATATGTTCAAAAGAATTTACCGAATTTTGAATCAAATTTCTTTGTAAACAGCAACAAATATGAGCTGTAAGTAAGGAATTGTGTAATTCTGATTGCGGATTGAGGTTGATCGTGCTATTTGCAACATACTGTACAATCTTAATTCCATGCAATGCTTAAAAAATCCAAAATTGACTTAATATCACTTATCTAGGTACTTTAAATATTGTTCAATTTGTATTATATGCCAACATTACCCATTTAGTCTAAAATACAATGAAACCTCTGAATAACGGACACCAATGGGACATGAATTTTTGTCCGTTATTGAGAGGTGTCCGTTACAGAGAGGTATAGAAATTTAATTTCTCACAACGGTAATTGTATGCAGTAATATACAGTCAATTCATTATGTATGAGCGTACATACGTAAAATTCAATAAGAAAATACTCAATCTAGTGCGAATTTGAATACTGGGAGGGATGAAGGAGAAATTCATTTTTGTTAAATAATATTATTGCTGGGGGATGTGTTCATATATTCGTATACCGGTACTGAAAAAGATAATGCGCATATGCTAATTTTCTTAAGTACATGTAATCACTCTGTAAGCATTTCTCATTTATTTCAAATTCTCAGAACCTTCTCAAAAGATGCGTTAGGAACCAACTAATCGGCTAAACTCTTTTGTTTAGCGAGAAAAGACATAATTTCTCCTCTACAAGGGTAATAAAACTCATTAACAAGTGTCCTCTGAGAATCCTCGGTGCGGTTGCGGAAAAAAATGTGTTTGTGTACTGGAGCGGTAACTTCGTTGGCGCAATGGATAACAAGGCATATGGGAGTGCATATGTTTATTGACCCAGTCCCAGTCACTAAGAAAATCCTCTTAGAGGCAGTGAAAAAGGAAGCCGGGAAAACTCCAACCCAGACTTGTTCCAGTATCATCAGTAAAAGAAAAATGTTGCTTGTCCAAGAAAACGTAAAAGAGGAAACATTGCTAGTTGAAAATGCTATTGTAAAACAAACAACGTTTTGTCACCTATGAAACTGTCGGGAAAGATGCAAGGCCCAGAGGCAAAAGGACTAAATTTGTTAGAGAAGAGAAGATAGTTCGCAGAGAATTATTGGCCATACGACTGACTTTGCATGAGTGTTATCGCGTATTGAAGGTTTTCTAGGATTTACACCAGAAAGCAGTTTATAGCGGACAAAAAAAGAATAATTTCAAGTTTAGTTTGAAGCTGTTCTGTTTGATGGTTCACCAGTTCTAAACTCATGATAGATACGCTTGTGAGGAATAATATATCGCAGAACCGAGAATAATTCCTGTCCGTTATGAAGAGGTTATTGAAAGATCTGGGAGAAAAAAGAACTGTCCGCGTATGTATCTGAGAGGGTCCGTAAAAGAGGGTTTTGTTCCATAAGGGAACATATATTTTTGCAGGGACAGAAAAATGTGTCCGTATTATAGATGTGTCCGTTAAGGGAGGTTTCACTGTATTTGGTATGTCTATGATAACACTAGTTATACTCTAAATTTAAGATTAAGCAGTAATCATATATTTTTAATCGTGAGACAAAAGTGTTAGCAAAACCAAACTATTTTGATTTGTATGAGTACTATGACATAAGTTCCTTTCTTTTTAGTACATACAATAAATATGTAGCGCTGGATAATAAGTCTACTTACAAGTAGGATATTACATGGTGCCATTGCACAGCCCATTGGCCTTCTCTCTGGGTGGTATTGACTAACCTCACATTACTCAATTAGAATCCATTTAGCTGACTGCAGCTCTTATTTGAAAATTAAATCATTATACCTAAATATGATTGGAAGAAGTATACTGCAATCATAACATTCAACATCAATTTATAATATTCAAACATTATAGGGCTTTAAGTGTATGAAAAGCATACCAAATTTAGGTTTACCTGATATAATAATATTCCATATATTTCTTGATATTTATTTCATCTGAATGGATATTAATGGAACTAAAACGAAAATTAAGCGAAAAATTCCAATTAAATAAGATTGATCAAATATAAGTAATAGTCATTCTTTTAATAGTATTTTTTCTTTGGTTTATGTTTTTCGAAATAACTTGAAACTAGAAATGTAAGAAGGTTTCAAAGAGATCAAACACATATAAGAAATAATATTGTAACAAGAGAATACAGTCTTGAATTTGGTTTATGAATAGTGTTGTTAAATTTTCCTATGATCTTCTCAGAAAATGACGATATTTTTATTGTCGGAAATATTGACTATGTGTTGTATTAATACATGTATCTAAAACTGTATAAGTATGCATTTGAACAATATTGAATTTTGTTAAAAGTACAGAATGTGTTAACAACAGACCCTTTCTCCAAAGTGTATGTCGTCTCTTACCGTAATTGATATTCATAATATTAATTAACGATGTTGAAAATTGCCGTGACTATTAATGCAGAAAATGAAATAGTGCTAGTACAAAATAGTAAAATATTTTATTCTTTTGCATGAAAAGTGAAAAGAAAAAGAATGATTTGAAGCGCTTGCTTGGTATAAAATTGCAAACCATTCCTCAATAAACTGACTTACCAAATTTAATTCAGCTTGTTAGGGGTCGCAATGCTTTAATTTCCTACTTAATTTCAAGTAGCATGTATTTTTTTGATGTGCCTTAATTACATAAGATGTTTTGATCTTTCTCTTTAATTTAGTAAATCATCAATTTGTACTATATTTGATTATGAATATTGTGATTGCGTCATAAATGTTATTCGAGTAACTTGAAGTTATGATACATTCGCTTGCACTAACGACACTTTTATTCTTATAACAGAACAATAATTTTTGTGTGGAATGTACAGTAATATTGACTAGAAAACAATAGTAACTTATTTATCGCAACCTGGGAAAAGTTCTTTGCTTCCTCTAATTTCTTTCCTTTTCAGGGTTTTAAGTCACAATATTGTTGATGCATCTTCTTATTGGGCATGTATGTAGTTTAAGAAAGAACACGTAAAAGAGCAAGAGTGCTACGCAATACTAAATTGTAATTTCCCATTTCTGAGAGCTATGAAGTTCATAACACTCGGGAACTCCTCTACGCAGCTGGTAAAACCACTTGTTTGACGTCACTGTAGCAGCCATCTGGTCTTCTAAAATCTAGGTGGTGTTGCCCCGGGGCTCCTGGCTGAAAATCGGGAAGCTCCCAATAATTATAGAAAAATGTGAGAATCTGTGTAAACCGTATGTATGCTCTGCCGAATTAGCCGCCTTCTGATGGTATCACACTTTAACTAATGTAAATATGACGCATACCGCATCTATTGTCACTGCCTTGTTTACGGATTGAGAAACGTAAGGGGAGTGGGAAGAAGAGGTAAGTCGTGCGGAGGAATAAAAACACAAGTAAAATTACACGGTGTTTGTTGTTATCGATATAACCTTGAAATTTTCGTTTGCGCAGTCGCGTCGACTCCCAGTAGCCTGCCTGTCACATGACGAAGTTAAAGAGCAGAACATGGGCTGAAGTCAGAGGAGGCATTGATCACAGTTGGAGAAACGTATATGCATATATTTACAACTCGTACTTCCAGAAACGATGGGAACAGAAACAAAGATTGTGATAAATGAATGGAAGAGAGGCTGGCGTAAAACATATACACAGCGAATGATCTTATCAGGACACATTATTGTTTCTATCTACACACGCAGTTCGATTTTCTGTTGCTCCAGATAAGAAGGTCTTTTACCAGTGTCTGAAGTGAAAGTTAATTCATTTGAACAAGGGCAAAAAAAATTGTATCTTTAGATGTACACTAGAATGGTCTAAGATTGAAGACATATAAGCACATGTGGAGATCACAGATTCATACATACCTACATACGATATGTTCCAAATTTCACACTATTTTATTTCCTTCTTTTGTCAAACAGAAATCATTAGTTTAAAAATAATATTAAACTAAATATTTATTTTAACTTTTAACAAATAAGAAAACTCACAACCGTAGTTTACCAATATGTCATATACAAATTTAGTAAATTAATTCAAACATAAGGATAGGAAACACGTAAGATGTCTGGGTTGGCAAAGGACATGCAGCGACCGCAGGCCTTGTTTGTTGGTGGGGGTTATAGGCCTAACTACGTATTCTGTGAGTCGCAGTAGAATAGTAGTGTTCCTGTATCGAGCTAGCTGTCATAAAGTACAATAATTTAACTCTAATTTTTAAAGAGGCCAAACTCGGATATATAGTGTCAGTGTGGTGAATATGGTAAGTATGCTGAGTGTGTCGCGATTAACAACATTTAGGTGACAGTCAAAGTGATGAAATCCTACAAACTTTACGGAGAAACCACATCTTCGAAGAGGAACAGTGGTTAAAAGAAAATCCTCGGTGACAGGTCCCACGTACAGCTGTGCGATATTTCAATATATCGGTTGATAGATATTTTTGAGTATCGATAACTTTTAAGACCGATGTCTTTAATATTTCAATGTTCTTCAATATTTCGCTATTTTTCAGTATTACGATATTACGATTCTTCGATACTTTTAGTACTTTAATATGTTCGTTTTGCAATATTTCGATATTTTCTATTTACCCTCTGCAATCTCAGGTAATTATCTGCAATGGTACAAATATATATATTTGCGTATTTGTATCGTACAAAAAGCAAATTTATATATTTTAAAATTGGAGTGCTATAAAACATACAAATGGCATTTTGTAAGAAGACAGTACCTACGCATATTTAATTTTATAACCCGAAGTTGCATAATCGAAAAAAATAAGGAAAACCTGTGAATTTCAGTATATTTGTTATGTAGGTCACTTTGTATTTTTGTATTGTTCAACTATCAAAATACGTGCACAATATGTTAAAAGTTTCTATCAAAGGCACCTCGTAAGGTAAATTAAACCGCAAAAAATAAAGTGTTATTACCTAAAACAAATAGATGTAAAGCGTTTTCTTATTCTGACTGTTCAGAACAAAAATAAGGACAGTATGTAACATTTCTTCTCTTAGATATCTCCATCACATTCATCCGTTTCTTCAGTTCCTTACGTAAGAATCGTTGGTTGATTCAGAGCTTAGCATCCTATGCAGCATCGAGACTTTAGGAAACGTGAATTACAGCTTAACGCAGGATACCAACCACATGAGCTTCCAACGTAAATCGAACCCGGTTCTCACGTACTTAAGGCCCGCATGCTAACCATATAGCCACTAGGAAATATGAAGGCTTAAATCCAGTAAGTCTTTCTAAGAGTATCCGAAATGAAAACTGTCTTTAGTATGGGCTATCAACGAATTCACTAATTACACTTCCACTGAATGCCCATATACACAACGTACCGATATTTGTTCTTCCAGATCTACAAATGCTACCTATTTAATGGTCACACCTGGAGTAAGAAACACATTATATATCTAGGTCACCAAAGACGACGCGGCCATCGCAGATCGAGCCGATGTTGTGTTATGGCGAATAACACATTATGTGAGGGGTAGTAGAACGTGAATGGACAGTGAGCTGAGCAGACAGTGTTAGTGTAAAATGAGAGTTCTATCTAGTTTTCAAGGAAGGAAAATTAGTTGCTTCGCCAAGTTCAGCAAGCGCGACAAAACTTACAGGTCTCCTAGGTGTGCCGGAAAGGACTAAGTCCAAAGTGATTACCACCTACGAAACTGACGGCATATCCTAATCCGCGAGGTGAAACAGTGGATGCAACAAACCCGCCGTTGACAGAACTCGCCAATCATTACGGCGTATTGTCACTATGATTCCTAGTATGACTGCGGAGCAAATAATGAAAAAAAATCATAAATAACACCTTCCTCAACCGGCGTCGACAATCAGTCTGCCAAGTTACATGACATGAAAATGACTTGACATGAATGGCCATCGTAATGGACCATGACGATTTGGAACCTTGTCAAGAGTGAAACATGTCTACGGCACTGTGCCGTTGTAGGCTCAAATAACCTGTTTTCAGCAGATTCTGTGCTGACGCATACCGGTTGTACCAGTGCCCGTGATTATGTCGTCATTTTTGGTAATCAGGTATGTTATGGTCCAGTGGTCTCAGTTATGAAACCCATTGAATAGAAAGGAGTTTGTCCGCACCTGAGGTATTGGTAGGTAATGCAAATCCTGCAGACAGAGCAAAGACATTAACACGCTGTTACAAATCTTCACAGGTAAAATAATTGGAGAATGAGAAATTTGTTTGAGAATCCTCGTTCCATACCATGCCACTCCCTAAGTCCAAAACTGGAACAATTTCTCTTTGGAACCCCTTTTTTCATAACCAACATAAAAGAACCGAGAATGGTTATGGGGACTTCTACCGGTTTTCATAATTTCGACAGCATGCCACTCTAAGCAAGAAACTGAAACAATTTTTTATCGGAACCTCACCTTCCCCTCAATAACCGAGATAAAACAACCTACACGGGTTATGGGGACATCTACCGATTTTCAAAAGTTTGCCCTCTTTCGACGACATCCTGCTCCCTAAGCAAGAAACTGAAAACATTTCTTGTCGGGACTTCCCATTTCCTATACACAACCGACATAAGATAACCATAAAAGGATACAGGGATATCTACAGATTTTCAAAATTTTGCTCTCATTCGACAGCATTCCACTCTCTAAGCACAAAACTGAAATAATTTCTTGTCGGAGCCCCATCCTTCCATTCCTTAACTGACAAAATAACAGGCAAGTTTTATGGTGAGCTTTACTGATTTTTAAACTCTTGCTTTCACTCTACTGATACTGATTGCCTCTCCCTAAGCACGAAACTGAAACAATTTCTTGTCGAAACTTCCCGTTTCCCGTCCATGGACGATATAAAATTACCGACATGTGTTATGGAGACCTCTAAGAATTTTCAAAATTTTGTCCTCATTCTACAGACCTAAGCACGAAACTCAAACGATTTCTTGTTGGAATCTCCCCCTTCCTCTCCATAATCGACATAAAATAACCGATTTTGGTTATGAGGACCTCTACCGATTTTCAAAATTTTAACCTCATTCGATAGGGTGTGAATCGCAAAGTACGAGACTGAAACAAATCTTGTTCGCAATCTTCCCGTTTTCCTCTGAAACCGACATAAAATAATCGAGAATTGTTATACGGTCCTTAACCGATTTTTAAAATTTTGAGTAATTTTACAGAGTGAAATTCTCTAAGTGCGAAACTAAAATTCTTGCCGAATCCTTCCCATACGCTTTCAAAACCGACGTAAAGTAACCGACAAAAGTTATCGGGACCTCTAATAATTTTTAAAATTCTTTTCTCATGCGACGGGGTGTCACCCCTAAATACGAAACTGAAACAAATTTTTGTCGGAATCTTCTTCTTCTCCTCCAAAGCCTACATACAATAACGGATAACGTATATAGGAACTTCTACCAATTATCAAAATTTTACTCTCATCCGTCGGAGTGCCTCTCCCTAAGTACGAAACTGAAACAAATTCTTGAAGGCATGTACTCTTCTCTTCATGAGAAATTACTGTACGTAGAAATTCGAAGTTCGATAAAATAAGGGAGGTAATAGGAAACTTTCAGCCTAGTTTTTGCATTTTGATAATGGCAATTGAGGGGCGGGAGTGCCTTGGTCCTTGGTTACAGCCTATAAAGTACACTGGCATTTGTGGCAATATGTTTAGCACGCACCACAATTAGACTTAATTGTGAAACACAATCAACCATTCCATTCAGCGCGAACTTTCCGTGTTCCACTTACGTATTCCACCCGTGGAACCTTGTTGATTAATTTTCCGCCCTGATATTTTAAAATGCTGTCGAACGTACATCAACTTTATGAATTTTTTATGTTTTAATAAGTTTGAATTTACAGCAAATACGACTGCATGTAATTTATAACGTGACGATTAGTTCCTATAAGACGGAGTTACTTTGCACAAGATTTAAGGAATGTTGAAGAGAATCGTATTTAACATACAAACGTAATGATTTAGAGTACTGTGTTTTAAACTTATAAGAGCTAAATATATAAGAAAAACGTTTGTGCAATTGCATTTGCAAATGTTCAGTATGGACATAGATGTTCAAATATAAACTTTGGTGGAAAGTTACCGCAAAGGTGAGAATACTTTGCACAGCATAGAAAACAATATGTTCAACATACAAATAGTATGTTTTTGTGCAGTGTTTTTGCTACAGTATATGTTTTCCTACGCAAAACTCCGTGCCATCTACAAATTTTGATATTAAATAATGATACCGGTAGTCAAAGCGTTAATGTCTCAAAGAGATAAGTTCAGATCTCCCGAAACACATGCTAATAAGACTGCAGGGACAGATCTGGAAAGCGGTAACATTCTTAGCAATTGCTAGGTATATTGCTATTTGCGCCTGTAATGCATACAACGACCACCCTTCTTAACACAATCCACATATATTCTTTTGAGTATACTCTACGCACATACTCTTTAGTATAAGCTACGCATATTGCTTTTTCAGTAGATTGCTTGTATTTCTAGTATATTTCACCTGTTTTATTCCTTTTATCACGCAATACAACTCATATATTACAATCGAGCATATCTGGAATGCACTTTACTTTCGTGGGTACAATAAGGCAATTCCTTAGGCATTTTTATTAGAGTTAGGGGATAGGAGATTTTAAATCGATGGTAATTGAATTGCCAAAAAGAAGTTATGGAATTCGTATCAGGTAAAGTATAAATGATTCAATAGTTTACATTTTTTGAAAGACATACATAATGAATCCAATGTTCTCGGAATTGCTGCCAGAGTGAGTGTTGCTGTGCTGAGCTTTCGTTACCATACATCTTCAGAGCTGTGTTGAAGTGTGCTGGTCGTAAAGATTATATTGTGGTCTTTGAGAATCGCTGTGTTCCTATTGGTTGTTTTTGTTGACCAATGGCGTGCTCTGATTTTGCAGGTGGAAACTGCTATCTGATTGGCTGATGGTTGTTTTCGTACTGAGAACCTGGATCCAGATGTCAGGTAGATGATAACCTTCGTCTCTGTTGATGGATGGCTTGTATGTACCGATGAATAAATATTCATGTATTTTCCTGTCCCAGAACTGTTTGCTTTTCTTTAGTACTTCAATTTGGTCCCACATGGCCGTATGATTGTATTGTATGCAGTGTTCGGCTATTGCAGATTTTTCAGGTTGTTTAAGTCTGGTGTGTCGCTGGTGTTCTTTCATTCTGTCTTCAATGTTCCTTCCTGTTTCACCTATGTAAAAAGCGTTACATTCACAGGTTATCCTATAGATGCCTGGTGGCTTGTGTGCGTATGTGGTCTGCTGCTTCTTGGTCTAAGTGTTTTACTGCTTGTACAATACCGCTTACAGTTTCCGTGATGGGAATGTGTTTAGGTGTTGGAGCGAATTTCAGGCCTTTGCATAGAAGACTTGTAGCTGCTTCACTTAGTCTTTTGCTGGAGAGATTCACCACTGCTTTTTCTCTACTCGGATGAGATGGTTCAGGGTTTTGTCTTCGGTTAAGCTTTTCGAATTTCTTCTTCAGATGAACTGTGTGTAATTCATGCTGCCTACTACCATATGCATACGTGATGGAATCTACCCATTCCCAGTCCCAGGTGTCGAGCACTGTTGGTAGATACAGAAATAGATGCTTCATTTCTCTGTCGTGCTGGTCTAGTCTTCTGTGAAGTTCCTGTATCTGTTCCCTGACTAGAGCGTGACTGACCCTGATAAGGACCCGTTGCACCTTCTGTGACTTGATGTGACTGGTTACCTTGGCGAAATCTGGAATGATACTTTGGTCTCTGCATCGTAGTACGAAGGCCAATCGAGATAACAACTTCCCTTTCGTTCGGCGGAGTGTCTGGAGTCTGCTTATCTTCCTGTAAATATCCTCCCCGTAGAGGTTTGTCAATATGATCTTGAAGCTTTGCTGGCGTCTACTATTAATCCAATGTTCTCGGGATTGCTGCCAGAGTGAGTGTTGCTGTCCTGAGCTTTCGTTACCATACAGCGGCAACATCTTCAGAGCTATGTGTTGAAGTGTGCTGATCGTACAGATTATATTGTGGTCTTTGATACCACCAAGGATTTATGGCCTTCCGAAGATACAAAAGAAAGAAGTTCCATTACGACCCATAGTTAACACCATAGGAGGCCCCACGTACAACCTTGCCAAGAAATTAACAGGACTGCTACAGCCACTACACACCATATCAGAAACTCCAGCCATTTCGTACAACTACTACATAGCATCAAGACAAACGCAGATGACATACTCGTCAGCTTTGATGTCGTTTCTCTCTTTACGAGGGTACCACTAGAAGATTCTATTAAACTCCTGGAATCGCACTTCAGAAAGGATACAGTACATCTCTTCAGACACACCCTAACGTCTACCTACTTCAGTTACCAAGACAATTTCTTTGAACAAAGCGATGGCGTGGCAATGGGCTCTCCTCTCTCTCCAGTAATAGCGAACTTCTATATGGAGTATTTTGAACACAAAGCGCTAGAAACAGCAACATACAAACCTACAGTATTCTACAAATATGTAGACGAGACATTCGTCATATAACCCCATAGCAGACAAAAACTCGACGAATTTCTGCAGCATCTGAATTCTATACACCGCAACATCCAGTTCACAATGGAAACAGAAACAGAAGGAAGACTCCCGTTCCTGGACGTACTCGTATAGAAGAAACCAGATGGAAGTCTAGGCCATTCAATCTACAGGAAACCCACAAACACTGATCTCTACCTCGATGCGATCAGTTTTCATTATCCTGCACAGAAGATGGGGGTGTTAAATACTCTAATACACAGAGCATACCAAATAGCAGATCCAGATAATACAAGCACAGAACTGTCTCACCTGGAAACGGTATTCAAATTCAACGGATATTCGTCGAAACAGATCAACACAGCCATGAGAAAATACAGTAGCAGAAATTGCACCGCAAAAGAGGACAACACGGCAGACAAGGAAAATATTGCACTTATTCCATATATGGGAAATACCTCCAACCAACTAGCAAGACTATTGAAGAAATTCAACATCAAGACTGTACACTGCCCTCCACCGAAGATCAGGAGTTTACTACCAAGTGCTAAAGACTCATTGGGATTAAAGACACCAGGCATCTATAGGATAACCTGTGAATGTAACGCTACTTACATAGGTGAAACAGAAAGGAACATTGAAGACAGAATGAAAGAACACCAGCGACACACCAGACTTAAACAACCTGAAAAATCTGCAATAGCCGAACACTGCATACAATACAATCATACGGCCATGTGGGACAAAATTGAAGTACTAAAGAAAAGCAAACAATTCTGGGACAGGAAAATACATGAATATTTATTCATCCGTACATACAAGCCATCCATCAACAGAGACGAAGGTTATCATCTACCTGACATCTGGATCCAGGTTCTCAGTACGAAAAGAACCATCAGCCAATCAGATAGCAGTTTCCACCTGCAAAATCAGAGCACGCCATTGGTCAACAAAAACAACCAATAGGAACACAGCGATTCTCAAAGACCACAATATAATCTGTACGACCAGCACACTTCAACACATAGCTCTGAAGATGTTGCCGCTGTATGATAACGAAAGCTCAGCACAGCAACACTCACTCTGGCAGCAATCCCGACAACATTGGATTTATAGTAGACGCCAGCAAAGTTTCAAGATCATATTGACATAGATAATTGTTTCAGAAATAAACATTTAAACATATGATCTTAATTTGCATGTAGTATGAATTAATTTCGCCAATTCTATTACGCTGAATTTGGAATTCAGATATACAGAAACTCTAATAAAAATACATGAGGAATTAATTTATTCTAATCTCCACAGTAAAGTATATTCCTGTTATGTCTATTATGAGTGCGTGGAATGTACTCAAGAGATTATGCCTAGAATATACTGGAAAGAATATTCCAGAATATAGTAAAATATACGAATGGGGCCGTTAGTAATGTCTATATATGTGGAATATACTAAAAAATATGGAAAGCTAATATGAAACACCGAGCGGTTATATTGGGAAATTCTTAGGAAATGTTCTTAGCATATAATCAAATTCCGGCGAATATGCTGAGCATATTCCGTGGGGTGTTTGAGTAGAAAAGCTGAGCATATACTTGTGCCATGTGGGGTACAGACGGGACCTACAGTTTAAAGTCAGGTCCGAATCACTGCACAGGTTTTGAATCCGATCCAGAGGGCTCACAACCGGATTTAAAAATGCGACAAAATGTAACGTAGACAGAATCACTAGCTATGAGGAAATAAATGAGACATAATTGTTACTATTATTATAAGAATAATTTTCAATTTCGTGCTGAAGGAGTGGCATGCTGTAGAACGAGGCCAACTTATGAAAATTGTTAGAGGTCCCCACAACCCTTGTGAGTTATTTAATGTCCTCCTGTCGGTTATTTTATGTCCGTTATGGAGGGGAAGCTGGAGTTCCGACAAGGAATTATTTCAGTTTCATGCTTAGGGAGTGGCATTCTGCCCAATGATTGCATATGTTTTAAAATCGGTAGTCCACATATCCATTATCGGTTATTTTATGTCGGTTATTTATTTTTTATTTATTTATTTGTAAACGGCATACAGGTTTACAATCCTGTAATAGTCTTATTAACATAATATTTTAATACCATTATTCTAAATAAAATAGAGAAGAAAGTAAAATGAAATAAGCAAGCTACAAACAAAACTAGACAAGATAAAAAAATCAAAATACTAATAAATAAAGATACAAAAAAGAAACAAAATAAATGGAGTAGAAGGGGAGGTTCCGAGAAGAAAATGTTTCAGTTTCGATAGTAGTGATTGATATTCTGTCGAATAAGGGCAAATCATGAAAATCAATAAATATCCTTATAAGCTTTACGGGTTATTTAATGTCAGTAAGGGAGAATAAGGGGGAGGCTCCGACAGGAAATTGTTTCAGTTTCGTACATAGCGTGTTTCATGCTGTCGAATGAGGGGAAAATTTTGGATATCGGTAGATTCTCTCTAAACATCTGCTGGTTATTTTATGTCGGTTATACAAGGGAATGGGAATTTCCGACAAAAACTTGTTTCAGTTTCCTGATTAGGGAGTGGCATGCTGTTGAATTAGAGCAAAATATTGAAAATCGAAGAAACCCCCATTGCCTTCGTCGGTTATTTTATGTCGGTAATGGTGGGGAAGGGGAAGTTAAACAATAATTGTTTTTCATTTTCCTGCTTAGGGAGTGGCATGCTGTTGAATCAGTGCAAAATATTAAAAAATCGAAGATATCCCCATAACCTCTTCCGGTTATTTTATGTCGGTTATGGGTTCTAAAGGGGAAGGTTCCGCCAAGAAATTGTTCAATTTCGTGCTTAAGTGGTAGCATGCTATCGAATGAGTCAAAATTTTGAAAATTGGTTGAGGTCCCCATAACTCCTGTCCGTTATTATTTGTCGGTTGGGAAGATGAAAAATGGGAGGTCACGACAAGATAATTTTTCAGCTTCGTGCTTAGGAAGCGGCATGAGGTCGAACAACGACAATTTTTTGAAAATCGGTAGAAGTCCAATAACTCGTGTCGGTTAGTTTATGTTCGTTATGGAGGGTAAAGGGGAGGTTCCGACAAGAAATTAATTCAGTTTCGTGCTTAGTGAGTGGCATGCTATCGAATGAAGCCATATGTTTGAAAAACCGGTAGAAGTCTCCATAACGATTTTCGGTTATTTTATGGAGGAGAAGTGGAAGGTTCCCGGAAGAAATTGGTTCAGTTACGTGCTTAGGGCGTCGCCTGCTGTCGAATGAATGTAAAATTTAGAAAATCTGTAAATGTCCACTAAGCCCTGTCGGTTATTTTGTCTGTTATAAAGGGCTAATGTGGAGGTGTCGACAAGAAATTGTTTCCGTTTCGTTCGTAGTGATTGGCATTGTGTCGAATAAGGGCAAAATTATGAAAATCTGTAAAGAACCCAATGAGCATTCCGTATTATTTAATGTCAGTTCAGGAGGGTAAGGCGGAGGTTCCGACAAGAAATTGTTTCAGATTCGTGCTTAGAGAGTGGCATGCTTTCGAATGCGTGCAAAATTATGAAAATCGGTAGAGGTCTCAATAAGCGTTTTCGGTTATTTTGTCTGTATGGAGGGGAAAGGGACGTTAGGACAAAAAATTGTTTTAGTTTCCTGTTGGTAGAGGTCCCCGTAGCTGAAATTGTCCCATGTTGAGCTCTCAACTAAAAGACATACATACATGAACATAAATTATACTATCCTACTTTGTGAAACGTAACTTATAGGAGTACTATTATGATCAGTTGCTGTTATTTTCGAAGGCTAACCTGTACACGAGTAACTTGTTCTTATACAATCCACAGAATTTAAGGCCATGGCATGTAAACATAATTTTATATATCAAATTGACATTGGTCTATATTATAGTATCTAGTTTCTAGAACAATTTCTTAGGTCACACGGATTTCTCTCAAACCCAAGGCTAAGCAATACAATTATAAATATGAACAGGAAATTTTTAGGGAATTTACCTTTTGTTACGAAAGTAAAACATAACAAAATATTTGTAAAATGTACATCGTATTAGGCAAATCTGTATTCAAAGTTTTGTTTACAAATTTTGTCTCATGAATGCCTGAAGTCATCCAGATTAATTTAGGTATATAAACTTTCAACTAAAGTATTAAAATACATGTTTCAGCGTTCCTTAACATTCGTCTTCTAAAAACGGAAAGAAGGACAATTTCAGTAATATTAAAAGATTAAACTTTTTCCTCTAAAATTCCAAATGTAAAGGTTAACTCGTAGGTGTGATTTTTTTTTTATTTGAGATAATTTCGTTTTTCGTTTTTATTAAAGTTTTATAATATACTCCTATTATTTCTTATTTTATATTAATATCTTCAAATTATGCTTAATTACTTCAGTCATATATAGGCACATCAATAGTCAGCGTTTGTAGATTACAATTAGTAGTTGGCCAATTTCATTGTAATCACTTATTCAAAGAAATACAATGTTTTTAAAGATAAGCGAAACAAAGATATTAGGGAATTTATAGAAGGATTAAAACATTTATAATAGTTTCAATTCTTCTTCGGACTAAAACAAATATAAAAGTTGGATTAGTTTCCCAAAAGAAGTCAACATTAATTGTGAACCTAAAGAAACGTAAGTTACAAATTTTCAAACAGAAGTAACATGGCAGCTAATAGTAACATTACAAATGACACTTCTGCTTTTTGCCGCAGGCACATGCGTTAAGATGTGTAAAATTCCTTATTGTTTCTTGCAATTGAAAAATTACTTGATCGTAAATTTTATTGAGTGAAATTAATTAGATAAATAAGCCATTATTTAGTAAACAAATTCTAGATTATCATTTAACGTTCAATAACAGTTACGTTGTTGTGTATTTACATAGCCAAAAACTTTAAGAATAGTTGTATTTTCAAAAATCCATCTAAGGGACTTACAGCCTTATTATATGAGTATATACAACTATTCTTGTAGCTATAAGAATAGGCTACTCACACAGTTTTAACTTGTTTTATGCCGGCCACATCTAAGATTTAATAATGTCTCCGAATGTTTGGATTAGGTACAACGTAATCGTAATCTTGCTCTAAATTGTGCATACAATTGAATTTATTACTTCTATGTACATCATCTCGTGTATTTCTGTTCCCTCGGTTACAGTTTAAGATCAAAAAACTTCGTGATGAATTAAATCTATTCTACTGATTATCCCTGAAATTTCAAATATTACTATTTCTATTAAAATATATTTCGGTTGTATGATTCCTGGTAATTTGAGAAAATATGTTGTTTTTTGCACTATTATTATAATTTCTCATAAGATTTTTATTTAGCAGACGAAATTGGTTAATGTGGTCTCTGTATGACTGTGTTACATCACCACTTTATTTTCAAAATTTTGAACTAGAACAAGTACAAGATCAAAGTTGGTAGATTGAGAAGTTATAAATATTTGATATTGTTCGACGGTAGAAGCATACGTATAGAAATTGTGATACGGGATTCAGGTTGAAAAGGATTCAATATTTCAAATCATTAATTCAATGTTTAATGTTTAATTTGAATTTTTTCACTGTTTAATTCAATGTTTAATTTTTATTCAATAACCACTTGGAAGAGTTGAGAACCTCACGATCGTGCACGTTCGGCCCAATCAGTAATGTTCAAAAACTAGGCGACCCGCAGCATCGTGAGACCTAGGCCTTAACGAATAAATTACAAAAGTGAAAGAAATTAACTGATAAAGCAGCTGGTTTGAAAATATATTATCAATAACAGAAGGGAAATGTTATTCCTTCTTATGTCTGCACAATTTTTGTCTTGTGACGGGAGTTATTTTTTGTGAAATCTAGTAGAATGTTCTTCTTTCTAAGAGAGACAAAAGTATATATTACATTTATGAAAACGTAATTTTGATTTACTTCTGCATCCCACCAGAGCACACATTTAGGTTTGATGCGATGTTGCCGACTTCTGATTCATGATCATATTCATCGTATGTCTCTATTTCAAGGTATTTCACATTCTAAGTCTAAGAACTTACTGTTCTTTGCTTGAGTTATTTGTACGTTATGTATATCGCTGTAAATGAGGAAGTTTAATCTAATTACCATCTCATAAAATATGTTTGTTCATTGGTGTCTACTTAACAACGGCTCTAAAAACACATGAATTAGGACCGTTATCAGGAAAGCAGTAATGTTTATCTTCTTTGGAATCGAAACGATTATTCATTATCTTAGTGTCCCTATTAGCTAGAACAAAATCATTTTCAAAATGCTCCTTTAATATTATCGTAAGTGCGGAAGTTTTTCTCTATAGCCTTAAACCGCACAGGATATGGAGGTAATAAAATAGGTAAAAATGTAAGAATAATAGATTTACCGACACCTAAAATATCGCATTCAGCTTCAAATTTGTGAAGAAATGTTCTAGCTGGAATATAGTCAGACAAATCTATCCATCACGACTCTGGAGCTCACTAAAGAAATAATAAACACTTCTGACCAGAGTATATACACTTGTTTATTAAAAACTAAATTCCAGTGTAACAGTTTCAACAACGTAACGTTGTCTTCATCAGACACCAACTCATGGTGTGTCATAATAACTTTCTTGGAAAGAAGAGTTGAAATGGCTATAACGATTAAGCAAATAATGATGGTTAGTAAACCGGTTGTTAAAACTGTATTAATTGCCTATTTCATTTAATGATCCTTTTGATTGGAAGTCAAATATACTATATATATATATATATTAAATAGGCTAACCTCCTCATCAATAAATAGAAATGTAAAGGAATAATCATACTACATCTACAAAATGTCAATATCAAGCAGCGGCTTCAAATCCAAAATGGTGAGTAGAAGAGAAATGTGATAAAAGGTGGCGTAATAAGCAAGTGGCTAGGAATGTGGAACCAATAATAACGTGAAGACCGTGGAAACCTGTTGCTATGAAGAATGTTGAGCCGTAAACAGCATCTGCGATGGTGAATGGTGCTTCATAATATTCATATGCTTGTAGTGCAGTAAAATATAAGCCTAGTAGGATTGTAAGTAGCAGGCCTTGTGTAGCTTGGGTGTCATTGCCCTCTATTAGTCTGTGATGAGCTCATGTTACGGTAACTCCTGAGGCTAGTAGAATTGCAGTATTAAGAAGGGGAATGTGCATTGGGTTAAATGGAACAATGCCTGCTGGAGGTCAGAAAGATCCAATTTCTACTGTTCGTGCTAGTCTACTATGGAAGAAGGCCCAGAAAAATGAGACAAAAAAGAATACTTCAGAAATAATAAATAAAATTATACCTCATCGAAGACCTAATGTAACTTGTATAGTATGTAATCCTTGATATGTTCCTTCTCGAGTTACATCTCGTCATCATTGAATTATAGTTAGTAGTGTGATTAGTATACCTAGGAAAAATAGAGAGGAGTCATATTGGTGGAATCATTTAGTAAGTCCTGTAGTTGTAATTAAGGCGCCTAATGCTCCAGTGAGTGGTCAAAGACTTTGATCAACAAGGTGGTAAGGATGATTTTGTGGTGCTGACATAAGTAACTTCTCTTGAATATAGTGTAACTAGAACTGCAAATACATATGATTGAATTACTGCGACGGCAGATTCTAATATTAAGAGGGCAATTTGTCCAATTATTAGTAGTGAGCGTATGGAGAGAGATAAGGAAGGACCTGTGTTACCTAATAAGGTTAAAAGAAGATGTCCTGCAATTATGTTTGCTATAAGCCGAACGGCTAGGGTTCCGGGTCGAATGATGTTGCTAATTATTTCAATGCATACTATGAATGGCATGAGAGGGGCTGGAGTTCCGGAAGGGACGAGATGAGCAAATATGTGTTGGGTGTGATTGACTCAGCCATAGATTATGAAGCTTATTCAAAGAGGGAGGGCGAGAGTTAGTGTAAAGGTTAGGTGACTAGAGCTAGTAAATACATAAGGGAATAGACCTATAAAATTATTAAACAAGATGAAAGAGAATAAGGAAATAAATAGGAAGGTTCTTCCTTGATAACTAGTAGGACCGAGAATAGTTTTGAATTCCTTATGAAGAGTTAAGGTAATTTTATTTCATAAAATGTTTGGTCGTCCTGGCTGGAATCAGAATGGAATTGGAATAATTAGAAGACCAATTACCGTTCTAAGTCAGTTAAATGGTATGTTTATAATTGAAGTAGAGGGGTCAAAGGTTGAAAAAAGGTTTGTTATCACTTTCAATTTATAGTTGTTTTCTTAATATTGGTGTCACTTAAGGAAGGATCAGGTGTATTTGAATTAAAATATATAATAGATGCAAATAGAAGGTAACATAGAGAAAATATAATAAATAAGATAAGTCATTTTAGGGGGGTATTTGTGGGATAGAAAAATACTATTGAGTAGTAATTTAAGCTTGACATGCTTACGTTATAATTTAACTAATTTTTCCATTGGAAGTAATTGTTATTTTACTATCTTTTGGTTTAAGAGACCATTGCTTACTTTCAGCCATCCAATGAAAGTTCTTGTATTATTTTTGTTATTCATTTAATGAATACTGAATGAGGGCAGGCCTCAACAACAATTGGTATGAAACTGTGATTTGCACTGCAGATTTCTGAACATTGACCGAAGAATAAACCTGTACGTGTAATGTTGGCTGCTACTTGATTTAAGCGTCCTGGAGTAGCATCTGCCTTGATGCCAAAGGCAGGCATGGCTCATGAGTGGAGAACATCGGCGGCGGTAATTAGGATACGAATATCAATGTTAATAGGCAATACAATGCGATTGTCTACATCTAGTAAGCGAAATGAGTTAGGATTTATTTCATTAATAGGAATTATGTAAAAATCAAATTCTGTTAAGGAGAAGTCAGAGTATTCATAGCTTCAGTATCATTGATGTCCGATTGTTTTAAGAGTGATTGCTGGCTGATGAATTTCATCTAGTAAGTATAGGAGTCGTAGAGATGGGAGAGCAATGAAGATTAGGGTAATGGCAGGTAAAATTGTTCAAATAGTTTCTAGAGTTTGTCCTTCTAATAAGTTGCGATTAATATATGTGTTTGGCAGAAGGGAGGCTAGTAGATAGCCTACAAGAACTGTAATTATGGTTACAATAAGTATTGTATGATCATGAAAAAATGTTATTTGTTCTATTACAGGGGATGCTGCATCTTGAAGACCTAGTTGATTTCAAATGGCCATTTCTAAGGAAGATGATTATTCTTATATTTGGGGCTTAGACCCAATGCACTTATCTGCCACCTTAGAAGTTTGTTAGTAGAGGAAGTTCTGCATAACTATGTTCTGCAGGGGGCAGGTTTTGAAATCATTCAAGAGATGTTGTTTGTTGATCTGAAAAGATTACTGGACGAGCTCTTGCGAAGGCCTCTCATATAATAATTACAAGTACTAGGACGGCGATGAAAGAGAGGAATGAGCCAATACTTGACACTATGTTTCATGTAGTATAAGATCTGTATAATCTGAGTATCGACGAGGCATTCCTCTTAGGCCTAAAAAATGTTGAGGGAAAAATGTGATATTTACTCCTATAAATATTACTAAGAATTGAATTTTTAATCATGTAGGGTTTATTGTTGTTCCTCTAAATAAGGGAAATCAATGAATAAGTCCTGCTATAATAGCGAATACGGCACCTATAGATAGCACATAGTGAAAATGTGCTACTACATAATAAGTGTCGTGGAGAACAATATCTAAAGATGAATTTGCTAATACGACTCCTGTAAGACCACCTACGGTAAATAGGAAAATGAAGCCTAAAGTTCATAGAATTGAAGGTGAATAAGTTATTTGTGCTCCGTGGAGTGTAGCAATTCATCTAAATACTTTAATTCCTGTAGGAACAGCAATGATTATTGTGGCTGCAGTAAAATAAGCGCGAGTGTCAACGTCTATACCAACAGTAAATATATGGTGGGCCCATAGAATAAATCCTAAGAATCCAATTGCTAATATTGCATAAATTATTCCTAAAACACCGAAAGTTTCCTTTTTACCACTTTCTTGGGTTACAATGTGTGAAATTATACCGAATCCTGGAAGAATTAAAATGTAAACTTCCGGATGTCCGAAGAATCAGAATAGGTATTGATATAAAATTGGATCTCCTCCTCCTGAAGGATCAAAGAAGGAGGTATTAAGATTTCGATCAGTTAAGAGTATTGTAATTTCTCCTGCTAGTACGGGAAGAGATAAAAGAAGTAATACAGCAGTAATTACCACAGATCAAACAAATAACGGTATTCGTTCTAAAGTTATTCCAGGAGTTCGCATGTTAATTACAGTTGTAATAAAATTTACTGCCCCTAGAATTGAGGATACACCTGCTAGATGGAGGGAGAAAATAGAAAGATCAACAGAGGCTCCGGCGTGAGCAATGGCTCTAGAAAGAGGAGGATATACAGTTCATCCTGTTCCTGCACCACTCTCTACAATTCTTCCTGTTAATAGTAGGGTTAATGAAGGTGGTAGTAATCAGAATCTTATGTTGTTTAGACGAGGGAATGCTATATCAGGTGCCCCTAATATCAAAGGGACTAATCAATTACCGAAGCCCCCAATTATGATTGGCATAACTATGAAGAAAATTATAATGAAAGCATGGGCAGTAACAATTACATTATAAATTTGATCGTCGCCAATTAAACTACCCGGCCGACCAAGTTCTGCTCGAATAAGAAGACTTAGTGATGTTCCTACTATTCCTGCTCAAGCCCCAAAAATCAAGTATATTGTACCAATATCTTTATGATTTGTAGAAAATAATCATCGTTGCAAGTGAAATTAAATAGGGTGGCCGAAGCATTAGGTGATAGATTGTAAATCTATTTATGGTTAAATAAACCTCCTATTAGGTTTTATAGTCAATATTTATGATATCGGACTGCAATTCCGGAGTAGTAGTTAATATACTAAGACCTAAAAGATCGCCTTTTATTTATAGCTTTGAAGGCCATTAGTTTTTTTTAACTTAAAGTCTTGTTTAAAGGATGTTGATGGTTAGAGGTAAAATGATTATACCTCTTAATGAAGTGACAACGAATATAGATCTAATTGATGTTTCTTGATTTTTTTTTCATTAAAGATGTTCATGTTTGGTTATGGTGATTAATAATGAAGGCAGCATAAGCGATTCGTATATAATAGAAAAGGGTAATTAGTGCTGTTATTACTATTAAGGTGAGAATAATAAATGATATTTGTTCGGCAGTTTTTATAATAATGATTCACTTAGGTAAAAATCCTAAGAATGGTGGAAGGCCACCTAAAGATAAAAGACTAGTAAAAATAGCTAATTTTGTTGTTACAACGATTTTATTAGAAAAGGTTTGGTTAATATGAAATATTTTGTTTATTGCGAAAAGAGTGACTGCTATTGCTGAGAGTAAGGCATAAAATAAGAAGTAGAGGGATCATGCTATATCACTTAATAGAAGGGCTATAAGTATTCAACCAGTGTGATTAATAGATGAGAATGCTATGATTTTACGTAATGATGTTTGATTTAAACCTCCAATTGAGCCTACTACTAAAGACAAGGCTAAGGTTAGGTAAATTAAATTCGTAGGTTTTAAACTGTAAGAAAGTAGGCCGAGGGGAGCTAGTTTTTGTCATGTTATTAAAATAATACAGTCTATTCAAAGTATAGCCTCTATTACTTCAGGTATTCAAAAGTGGAGAGGGGCTGCACCTATTTTAAAAAGTAAGGAAATAGTGATTAGATAATATGTAGTTTGTAGCCCTATATAGAGTAAAATGATTGCTATTAAAAGTAAAGATCTTGCAATGGCCTGTACTAAAAAGTATTTTAAAGCAGATTCGGTGTGACGTTGATTATTGGTCTTTGAAATCAGGGGGATAAATGATAGGAGATTAATTTCAAGACCAATTCAAGTACCAAATCATGATGAGGAGGTTAGGGAAATAAGGGTTCCTAACACGAGTGTTGTGGAGAATAAAAGAGTCTTAGGATTAGTGAGCATTAGAAAAAGAAGAGTAATCTTCATATGTGTCTTGGTGTCTGATGAAGACAACGTTACGTTGTTGAAACTGTTACACTGGAATTTAGTTTTTAATAAACAAGTGTATATACTCTGGTCAGAAGTGTTTATTATTTCTTTAGTCAGACAAAGTACTAAATTTGTCATGTGTCTTATTTTACTAAATTTGAAATGTGTATTAAACTTCCTTAAAGTATCAGTATTTATTTGAGCGTGGCTATCTTTTTGCACACGAGCTTCTGCATACCGCAGTTCTTCTTTTCTCTTCTTCTCTTATGAAACTCGAATCCATGTGATCTATACCATAATAGCATTACGGTTGCCATCTTCCTAAGAAACATTTCCTTTATAGTTTGCACTTCCTCTTGTAGCCTGAGAATACAGTCCGAATTGCCATTGACCTGTATTTTCAATGCTTTAACCTTTCGGCAGTCGCGCTGTTGTAAAAAGTACAACAGTGTTGTTGTTTTTGTTGTAAGTCACTAACTGACTGAACTGACTGAATTGTAACTGACCGAATTTATTGCATGTGTCGTTTGTATTTTTATTTATTTTTACTATTTTGAATGTGACAATGGGATCACAATGTGAATATAAGTCAATAACATCTTTACTGTTAAGTGTTGTAAAAAGTACAACGCGCGACTGCCCGTGTTACATAGACAGACGCGACTACCGAAAGGTTAACAGTGCTCCGAAACCATAACATTGTAAACAATTTGTTTCACAGACTTTCAATTTGTCTCTTATTTGTTGTGTAGTTTGTTCCAGTTTCTCATTAAATGCTATTTTAGCAGTTGTGTCATCTGATTCATTTTTTCGTTTAACCGTTGAGTTCGCTGTTGCCTGGTTCGATCCATTTTATCGTTTAAATGTTAGTCATTACATTCATTTGTTGCCCAGGTTGTCTCATGAGATCGCCCTCATTCGATGATGACACAGATGTTTTTACAGTATTACCATTTCAGCTACCACTAAGCCCATATTCGTTTTCTTCAATATTCATTAAGATATTTGATACACATTTCGTTTACTCTGCAATAAAATAGAATGTGTTTAGAGATTATCTAGAACGTAAGTGAGGCAATTTACTATTCCTTCGAACTAATCTCAATAAGTTACTGAGCGCAAAATACCACACACACACACACACGCATATATATATATATATATATATATATATATATATATATATATATATATATATATATATATATATATATATATATATATAATAACTTTCAAATCACCAAAATTTTTCATAATACTTATTATTGTATTTTTAATTTGTTTTTTTGCTTTAAACTTTTCATTTTCGTAATACGTGTCATTCAGTTTGGAGAATTTAAAAATGCACTGAAATCTAGTATGTCTTTCTCACTTATATCATGTTCAACAGCATAAAGAAAACAAGTTTACATAATTCTGGTCACAGGAGTTGTGATCATTAGGTGGCAGTATTTTCCTTGTTGCTCTGTAATTAAATATACATGACAAACCAGTTACCATGACAAACTGTTTAATTTACACAAGCAGTCCTGAGCAACGTTTATAATCGTGAAAGGACATATAGCATCGTTGCTGACGTACCCATTAATCCCACCTATTCATTCATTCATTCATTCATTTAATTGACACAAGTCAACGTTTAAAAGGTTAAAACATCAGATATAAATGTAAATAACTTAATTCTTATTTTAATAAGATTACTTTCTTCTTCAAGAAACTGTTAATATTATTATTATTTGCAGTTTTAAGTGCGACGCTTCTACCGTTAAGGTAAATTTAACGGTTATTGTAAGATTGAATGAACCGGTGGGATAAAAAAAAGTAGAAGGAAGCGGGACCACCCTGAGAAAACTCAAGAACACTGTATGTCCACAACAAGGTCTACTTTGAGCGGGGTGGTAGTAAACCAGAGGTAATATGCAATTAATATTTTTATTGCAACATGTAAAGTAACACTCTAATTTAATCGCAAGGACATGTAAAGTGACACTCGAATTTCAAATCTAGCACGCATCAAAATTAAACCTGATTGCGAAACACTATCAAGCATTCCACTTAACGTGAACTTTCCATTTTCCACTTACATACTCTCATCATTGAACTTCTTTTTGATACAATTTCTATAAAGATAATTTCAAGTGCTCACAAACTTAGCTCAATTTTATGAATCTTTATGTTTTAATACTTTAGAGTTTAGAGCAAATACTACTTTTTCAAAAGTATCTGGCATCTAATTTACAAGCTCACGATTATTTCTCGTAAGACGGAGTTAATTTGCACAAGATTTAAAAAAAAATGAAGAAAATGACATTTAACTTAAAAACGCAATGATTTAGAATACCGTGTTTTAAACATATATAACAGCTAAATATATAAGAAAAACATTCGTGCATTTGGATTAGTAAATATTCAGTATGAACATACTCATTCAAATATACTTTGGGGAAAGTTACCGCACAGGTTAGGATACTTTGCAGAGTATAAAAAAAAGTATGTTCAACACACGAATATTATATTTTTATGCACTGTTTTCCGTACAGTTTGTATTCATTTCACTTCCTACACAAGACTACATGCAGTCTACAAATTTTGATATTAAAATAATGATACCGGTAGTCAAATGGTTAATGTCTCAAAGAGGTAAATTCAGATCTCCTGAAAGTACTTGTTGATAAGACTGCAGGGGCAGATCCGGAAAGCGGTTACATGCTTAGTAATTGCTAGGAATATCCCTATTTACGCATGTAATGTATTCAAGGCATATTCTTCTTATCATATTCCACACATATTCTTTTTAGTATACTCCACGCACATACTTTTTAGTATAAGCTACGCATATTGTTTTTTCAATAGATTGTTTGTATTTCTAGTATATTTCACTTATGTTTTTTTATACCACGCAAATCATTTTACCACGCAACACAACGCATATATTACAATCGAGCATATCTGAATATGCTTTACTTTCGTGGGTACAATAAGGCAATTCCTTATGCATTTTTTTATAGAGTTAGGGGATTAGAGAATTTAAATGGATGATAATTGAATTGCCAAAAACAAGTTATGGAATTTGTATGAGGTAGAAGTATGAATGAATACACGTTTAGAATGGCATAGACAATTGTTTCACAAATAAACATTTAAATATATGATCTTAATTTGCATGTAGTATCAATTAATTTTGCCAATTCTATTACGGTGAATTTAGAATTCAGATACACAAAAACTATAATAAAAGTACACGAGGACTTAATTTATTGTAATATCCGCAGTAAAGTATATTCCATGCATGCTATTTTGAATGCGTGGAATGTACGGAAAATATTCTTACAATAAACTGAAAAGAATTGCAAAAATTTACGTAAAAAATATGCGTGGCATTTGCTAAAAACAATATGTATGGAATATACTAAAAAGAAAATGCAAAGCATATATGAAGAACGGATATATCGATATTATTAGAATATGCTGCGCATATACTGAAACACCCAAAAATATGCTGAGAATATCCGCAAGTTTCGTTCGATGTTTGCGTAGAATATGCTGAGCATTTACTTGTGCTATGTGGGATAGGTATGCAACCAACTACTGGGGTTTTGAATCCGAGCCAGAGAGCTCACAGCCGGATTTAAAAATGCGACAAAATGTAACGTAGACGAAAACACTAGCCATGAGCAAATAAAGGAGACATAATGTTTTACTATTATTATAAGAATATGTTTTAGTTTAGTGCTAAACGAGTGGCATGCTGTAGAATGAGGCCAAATTATGAGAATCGGTAGAAGTCCCCACAACCCTTGTCAGTTATTTAATGTCGGTTATGAAGGGAAGGGGTAGGTTCCGACAAGAAATTGTTTCAGTTCTGTGCTTAAGGAGTAGCATGCTGTCGAATGAGTGCAAAATTTTTAAAATCGGTACAGGTCTCCATAACCCTGTCGGTTATTTTATGCCCGTTATGGAGGTTAACGGGGAGGTTCCGAGAAGAAATTGTTTTAGTTTCGTGCTTAGGGTGTGGCACACTTTTGAATGAGTGTAAAATTTTGAAAATCAGTACAAGTCCCCATAACCATTTTTGGTTATTTTATGTCGGTTATGGAGGGAAAGTGGGAGGTTCCGACTAGTTGTTTCAGTTGCTTGCTTAGTGGCATGCTGTCCAATGAGTAAAAATTTTGAAAATCGGTAGAGGTCCTCATAGCGGAAGTTGTCCTAAAAATTATGTATTTGGGTCTTTAAATACATGATATACAATTTTAAGTGCATATACCTTAACGTGAGCAGACATTAAACTATTTCTTTTACATTTTGAATAATATTAATTTATTTTCTTAAGGATGGCAATTTTGTGGAATATTCACATTATTCAAGATATTCGCTTTAAATGCTCATCTTGCCACAAATTAGAGTTCCTTCGAAATGTATTTAGTTATTTATTTTCTTTTTTTTTAATTTAATATTTGTTTACGTTTCCAGGAGTATGTTCAGTATCGAAGGGAGTAGAAGATTACTACGAACGAAATATTGTAATATAAAAATTGTGGGAAAATGGAAATCGCGGTGTTTCTCCAGCAAACATTCTAGTTAAGACGAACGCGCCTTTGGCGTAGTTCGATTCCCGGCGGGAGCTCATGTGGTTCGGATTCCACTTTAATCTGTAGGTCCACGTCTCATATCGCCTCGCTGCTGAAAGGGACGCTAAACTAAAATCAACTCAACTCAACTCTAGTTAAGACGACCTGTTATCGATCTTGACCTACTCTAGAGGTAAGCATTATTCATTTTGATGCAGTGTTGCTGCTTAAATTTACCTATTTTCAACTATTTTACCTATTTCCAGCTAATTTAGAATACATTACTAGAAATAAATAACTTTTAAGACTCTTCAAATAAATATATCTTAAACCAGTATTTGCATATATATATATATATATATATATATATATATATATATATATATATATATATTTTCTATTAGGTCTACTAAATATAGAGTTAATTTGAAATGGAACATCTGAAGAATTGGTTGATGTTACTGATAAAAATAAACAAACTGCATAATACAACCAACTAGATAAGATTACTGCATCTGGTATGTATATGTGGTTCCGGTATCAGATAAGAATTTGTTTCCTTGTGTCAGAATGTGTCTTAACTTACTTTAGTTACCCTAGTATAGTCACAAAACTATCTTACGTAAGGTTTCCTATATAAATGGTGTGATTTTAAAAACTAAATAAAACTAATATTATTCATCAGTAATATTTTGTTTCATTATCTCGTTTAAATTCTTATTATTTTATGAATGCGCTATTTTTATTATGATCTCTATTCTGTTACTGCACTCCATATTCACAAAAAAAACAGTGTTCAACAAGACAGTTTACGTCGTTATAACGAGCCGTGTTAATGCTAAGTGATCCACAGTCTTCTTTTCCAAGGAAATTGTTAGGTTCACCAGTTTCCCAAAATATAAATCCAGTTTCATCCAGTGGCTGACCTGTAAGTAAAAAAAAAAGCATCATGTTGAATAATCGCAATTCTTAGAATATTTGTAAAATGCAACGTATAGTATATTTTACCTAAGTCTAAAAATTTGAAATCTACCTCTAAGATTAAATATTAATGTAACTTTTGCTTATTCATTCAAGAGTTATTCTTAGTGTAACATTTTTCAAAATTATATATTATTATCTGAATCTACCGCAATTGAAGAGTAGATAGCAGTGTGAGGAAATCGTAATCCTATTGTGAAGTTTTGTTTTTGTATGCTGATATTTGTTTGCAAATTTAGAAACTTATGAGAGGGCTTTAGGCATGTCAATTATTTCGTTGATGTTTATAATGAAATACCTTATGATAGTTTCATGAGATGTTTTATGATATGAATTTCGCATCTTATCACAGTATACAAAACAGGAAGTAACCTTGGATACAATTAAAAAGGTTTCATCAATTCTTTTATTCTAATTTTCGAAATTTGTTAACATGCAAATTTAAAACGTTAATCGCCATGTATTCAAGTATGCATTTAAGGAAAATATTGGTATAGAAGACTGTAATACCCAATGTTTGTTTTTCATTACAGGCTAACAAATTTTGGATAAAGGTGCAATTAGGTTGTCTAATGTGGATGTGGTTATTTTGCATCACAGGGTCTTACATTTTTAGCCATATACTTTATTGAAATGTAGGGCGAAATTTCCGTATTTGTCTGCCCATTTCATGCTACAGCAGTTCTACGGGCTTCACATCTTGGGACTGCGGAGTCTATGTCACACTTTTGTAAGATATTTTGTTGTTCTTGTGCCCCAAATAATTCCTTGTACTTCTTGAATGTGTGTTTATGGTCGTTGTCGTATTTAAAAATAAGTCTTTGTCCAATTAGACGAATTACAGAAGGAATAATTTGAGTTTGCGATATGTTCTTGCAACGTTTCTATTCAGTATTCCATATATTCTTACAATATCTCCCGCATCGAAACCAGCAAAAAACCACTAATCTTCTCAGAGCCTCCGCCATGCTTCACTCAAGGGACAGTACCTGGTTCAAATGCTCTCATTAGGTCGACGGCGGCAAAGTACTCTTTTTCTTTTACTCAAACCATCAAATTTTGATTTGTTCCTCCACAGGAAATATGAACATTCACAAGTTGTGCAATTTTGATTTTATGGCCAATTCAGCCTCTTCTTCTTGTTTGTCGTCTTGAGGAGTGATTTCGATACTATTATGCACCCTTCATATCAGCATTCAGTAACTTTCGTTTTACTGTAGTCACATTCACAGGCTTACCGCTGCCCACATTGATGTCAGCTACTATTTCGCGTGCAGTCAAGCTACATATACAAGCACTATGTTGAAATCATCCGTCGAAGTTATAACCCGAGGTGGTGTAGTGCGCACTTGATAGTGATATCTTCTGCAGGTATGAAATCTCTAGAATACTTTTGCCGGATTTATGAAGACCGATGATAACTGCTCTACTCTCTTCGGAATATTCCTTTCTTTGTACGTTTTCGTTAGCGTTAAGTAAGTAAATAGCTAAAAAATAAAAATTTTCCACTGTAGAGTGGTTTTATGGCGAACTGAAGAATCTTCCCCATGTTATTTATATGGGAAATCTTCTGCACTCCAAAATGTTTAGGGATTTCCGGCAGGACTAGAATGATGATATTTCGTCAGGATGTAGCCTTTCGGGACTAACGTACATGGAAATTGCCAAAATTGAATATTATTAGTTTTTCAGGGGTCTAAAGGGAGAATGAAAAAATCCGCATGTTATTTAATTGGGCGTTTTCTTACGATACCAAAATCTTATCTTCTAGATAGTTGACATGGGGAAAAAACTTGAAATTTTGTAAAATTTATAGATTTAAGAGTTTCGAGGCCGTAGGCCGTGTAAACATGAGGATCAGGGGGCGAAGACACCAGCTGTGCCAAATTCGAAAAATGTGATTAAAGAGCAAATGCACAAAATTCACTTTGATGCAAAGACCTAAGAGATGCAAGGCCGTAGGCCAAGCAAACTCGGGGCCTGGAGGCCGAGTCCCGGCTAGTCAAAGGCTTGTTTAGTAATAAAAATCATCTGAAATAAATAAATAAATAAATGAAATAAGACACAACAAAGAATTCAGGAAAAAAATGAAGTTAAAATTAAGTCTGGCATAAAATTACTTCTATTGTTGTTTCGTAAGGATACAATGAAATCAAACCAGATTAAGACAAATAGCATATAAATACCATATCTTGTATCATTAGTAGGTAAAATTCGCTTGGGTCGAGCGTGGGAAAATTTCCCAAAAATTTCTCATGGGAACGTCAACTAGGGGTCCTAAATAGGTCTAAAATATTATATTGTTATGCTCATGGTCTCGGACTCATACCATCTGTAGAAACAAGATGAAACATGCTTTTTCCTCTTCTTAGTTTTCTCGTCTTGTATTTGATAGCTACTTTCGAGCCTCCGCCCTAGTCTCTCCTGCGACGCTAAGAAAGGCATAGCATTGTTTACCTATTTTGGACTGCCTCTGTCAGAGCCACGCCTTCGAAGAGCGAATGTTATTTGGTCCTATCCCCACTGAAACGCCTGTAGGTTATAAACTGAAGCTGTAATATTCAATGAACGAAGCTTTCCACCAGATTGTATGAAATTTGTCCTTTGATCGAATTGGTCTTAGTTGCTAAGACGAATATTGTATTTCATGATTTTTCTTTTGAAAACGTTGGATCAGAAACCGTATATGCAACTGCTCTCATAGACTGGGAGCTGAGTGGTTAGTTTCGAAAAACATTCCCATAGAAAACATGACTACTTATCTAAATCACTTATGGAGATAATCTAAAGATCAAATTATGCCAGGCAAACAATAATATATGATGATGATGATGATGCTTATATTGAAGCAGTGGTGAGATTTTATTTTGAATGATATTCCCATAGAAAACGATGACTAGTAATCAAAATTACTTATGCAGAGATTCAAAAGTAAGTAAAGTATAGATGTGTTCATTAGTATCCAAAGTCACTTTTGCAAATAGGACAAGTACAGGGTTTGTCGAGAAAGTAATAGGACTGATTCGATTTTTAAAAAAATATTGAGCCAATCGTTACAATTCTTTAAAAACTATCCAAATAGTCAAATTATGCAAGGCAAATTATAATATATAATGATGATGATGACCTCTGTATTGAAGCCGTGATGAGATATTGTTTTGAAACTCATTCCCATAGCACGAAGAACTGCAGCATCAACACCAACGAAATTTAGTATGCATCGTATTCCCATAGATATATCTGTATAAACAAGATAAAACAACTTTCCCAAATCTTGATGTGAAAGATATTATGTTAATTACTATAATACATCAAACAAAACTAGAATATATGATGATGATGCCTATAATGAAGGCGCGATGAGATATTTTTTCGAATGAATTCCCATAGAAAAAGACTAGTATTCAAAGTCATTTTTGTCCTTCGATCGCAATGGTCTTAGTTGCTAAGTGATATAGTATTATATACTTATATATTGATTGGCCTTGGACCCCCTGTACTATAGTATATGATATTTATCATTCGAAGCTCCTCATTTCGAATCACTATTATGTTTTCAAGTGTTCAATGCTCTCTCTCTCTCTCTCTCTTTCATTGAAAATTTAACCCGGACCCCCATGTAAGTATAGATGTGTTAATTAGTATCCAAAGTCACTTTTGCAAATAGGACAAGTACAGGGTTTGTCCGGAAAGTAATAAGACTGAGTCAATTTTTAAAAAAAATATTGAGCCAATCGTTACAATTCTTTAAAAACTTTCCAAATAGGCTCCTTCTGCGTCGATGCAGCGCTGCCAGCGCGATTTCCAAGAATTGAAGGCGTCACGGAAGTCATTCTCCGGAATGGCCTTGAGAGCCGCGGTGCAAGCTGCTTGGATCCCCTCTGTCGTCTCAAAATGCTTGCCTTTCATCGGGCGTTTCAGGCGAGGAAACAAAAGAAGTCCGGGGAACCGCATCTGGGCTGTAGGGCGGCTGCGGAAGCGTTGGGATGCCGGCCTTGGTCAGGTAGCTGTTCACAAGAAAGGCGGTCTGAGCCGGGACGTTGTCGTGGAGCAGCTTCCAGTCGGCTCCGATGTCTGGTCGGACCCGATTGACCCTTCGTTTGAGTCTCTTGAGCACTTCCACGTAAAACTTGGAGTTGACGGTTTGTCCAGGAGAAACAAATTCATGGTGCACGATGCCTTTGATGTCAAAAAAGACAATGAGCATCGTTTTCACTTTGGATTTTCTCATTCTTCCCTTTTTTGGGCGAGGAGACGCCGGGGTGTGCCACTCAGAAGATTGGCTCTTTCTCTCGGGGTCATACTCAAAGATCCATGATTCGTCACCTGTGATTATGTTATTCAAAAATTCGAGGTCACTTTCACACATGTTCAAATTTCTTTGGCACAATTCCACACGCCGCAATTTCTGGTCGTCAGTGAGCACTTTTGGGACAATCTTCGCGCACACCTTGCGCATGTTCAAATGCTCCGTCACAATTTCATGAACCACTGTGTTTGGTAAATTAACATCTGCGCAATTAAACGAATACTTAGTCGACGGTCTGAGTTCAAAACTTCGCGCACACGAGTCACATTTTAGGTGTTTGTCGAAGTCGAAGGTCTTCAAGCACGGTCTTCATCGGCCACCTCTTCCCGGCCCTCCGAAAAGGCCTTGTGCCGCCGAAACACACCACTACTTGCTAAAACATCATCTGGGTAAGCCTGCATGATCATATCAAACGTCTCTGTCGCAGATTTACCGAGTTTAATACAGAATTTAATCGCGTACCTCTGCTCTAACGAACGCTGCATTTTCCGCTTGCACTAGTCACAGAAACACGTCGCGCGAAAAAGCCTGTCCTGACTCTCCGTGAGCTCGAAGACAACTGACCAGCCGCTCGTTCGTTAGCTAGGAACGCTCTCTACCGGATCCAGTCGGTGCGCGCACGCTCCGAAGAACAGTCTTATTACTTCCCGGACAAACCCTGTAAGAAATTACATTAATCGAGCTTAGGAAAGATGTGTTAGTGGTTGTAAGTATAATGGATTTCCCTAATTCTGAACAAGGTGGTATTAAAACGTAAGAAAGAATGAAATTTGTTTTGCTTTCAACGGTAATCGAGCTTAGGACTGTATGTATAACACTCGCGCTAACCACTAAAACATCAAATTTTTAGCGGTAAACGATTAGAATTGTGTCTCATCGAACTCCGTAATGTTGAACAAAGTGACTTTAAAACGTAGAAAAAGAAGATATGTTTTGCTTTCAACGGAAATCGAGCTTATATAATATATCCGTGCTAACCACTAAATCATCAAGATTTCAGCGATAATTGATTAGCCTAGGGCCCATGTACTATAGTATATGGTATTTGTCATTCGAAGCAATATAATGCTTTCAAGTGTTTATTGCTCTCCCTTTCTCTCATCGAGAATCGAATTCTGAAACCTATGTAAGTTGTGTTAATATGTGTATAATCGAACTCCTTAATGCTGAACAAAGTGCTATTAAACGTTAAAAATATAATTCGGGATTATAGCTCGGATACATATGTGTACGGCTTGCACGTGAGCTATATCTGTACTTTTTGGTGACATCTTTTACTTTCCCTTGTTGTATATATGCGCCTCTAAGGCGCACACAAGTATACTATAAACTGACTAGAGTAAATCATATCTCATTATAGTGCATTAAGTGGAATGTTCATTAAATGTGTAAGAAACTGGTTGCTTAAAATATTACTTTAAGTTAATTTGAAATATATACATTTTCGACTGAGTGCAACCTTATCGGAAACGAAATCATGATCCTAAAAATGAAATGAAATCTTTGAGTTTTACGTCCCATGTTATGCCGGTTAGGCTAAAGGAGACGGTGATGATGAGTAATGAATGAAATGGTGGAATGAAGAAAATGGGAAGAAACGGGAGAAGCCCGAGAAAACCCACGTATACGGTGTTTGTCCACCACAAAGTTCACTTGGCGGGGGCAGGGATCGAACTCGGGATCCCAAGCATCAGAGGTGAACGCTCTACCACTGAGCCACCGCGGCCCCCACTCATGGTCCTAGGGTCGATACCACACGGAAGCGTATGTTCGTTCGATAGTAATTTAGTGTCCTTTCAGTACCACACATAGGTTGTATTCTCATGACAGAGGCCACAAATTACATGCTGAAGGTAGAATACTGTAATGATATTGAAAATAAAAATTAGTGATCTTCTTCTCTTGCAAATTGATCGTTGGTGCTCCCCAAAGGGACCCAAGACAAGAGGAATAAATTCTATTTACTCATAACCTTTTTGTATTTGGTAATAACAAAGAATTCTATCCTTTAAAAAACACGTATACATATAAGTGAAATTAAATGAAGTGTGAATACCTCTTCTCATTGTTATACATTGAATTCAGCGTTAAAAGTTATTTAGTTTCAAAAGCAAAAGATGAGATACGATACCAGATTATGTAATTGTGTGTGTGTGTGTGTGTGTTGATTAGTATTTCAAGTCGTTCACAGCTGTCATGAGAAAGTGTTTAGAGTCTTGTTAGAGCAGATGAACGTTGAACGATAAAAGGATGTATCACTTGTAGTTGTATGTTAAAATAATATTACGAATGAAGATGTATTATAATGTGTTTTAGTTTCGATAATACCAAACGATAGGTTTAGGCCAAACAACAGCAGAAATGTAGTGGTTGTTCTGACACCTCACCGAAGAACAATCATCTCTATAGTTATTTAATATAAATAAAATAAAACTGTTTATCTGTCTGCTTGTCTTTATGTCTGTCTGATGTATGTGATCGGGGACCACCAAACATGATTATTTTAACATTGAAAAAGAATCCTTGAAATCCTTGTGTTTTACGTCCCACGATAATGCCGGTTAGGCTAAAGGAGACGGTGATGATGAGGAATGAATGAAATTGTGGAATGAAGAAAGTGGGAGGAAAGGGGAGAACCCCGAGAAAACCCACGCATATGGCGTTTGTCCACCACAAAGTTCACTTGGCTGGGGCTGGGATAGAACCCGGGCCCAAAACACCAGAGGTGAACGCTGTACCACTGAGCCACCGTGGCCCCCATTGAGAAAGAGTCGCGTGGTAGGATGAAGGAGAAAGTGGAAGGAAACAGCATGGCCCCGAGAAAAAAAAACACGAGCACAGTGTTTGTAATGTACAAAGTCCATACGGTTCGAATTGGTGTCGAACCAAGAACCCTCAAGTACCGGAGGTGAACACTCTGCCACTGAGCTATCGTGCCTCAGGTGAATAATGATAGAAAAATGAATAATCTGAGAGATGTGATGGGAAACAGTTTTAAGAGAGCTTGTACTTGATATTGCACACGCATACAATGCAAGATTAATTAGAAGTTAAGATAACTTTATGTGTGGATTCAAATTTAAAAAATGGCAGACACGGGTTCTAATTCCACGTTAGTTAGTAGGTCCACGTCTCAAATAGTCTCACTGCTGAAAGAGACGCTAAATTAAAATTAACTTAACTCAATGAATTCAAAAAAAGAAGTTACTCATTTCGTTTAATAGTTTTATAAGTCTCCTCTACTTTCATTTGCTCAGTTCTAGAGCGTTCACATTTGGTATTACAAAAAATCTAATTCTATTCTGCATCAGGATAAAAAGACGTTTCTGGTTATGCTTAATTTTTTATCTTTAAGTTGATTTCAAAGATAAATTTTCGACTGAACACTACCAGAACCAAACTCATGATTTTAGGATCGATACCCTACGGAAGCTCAAGTTCGTTAGATTTGATTTTAATGTCCCTTTCCGTATGGGTGGGTGAGCACTCTACCAATGGAGGGAACGCAAACATACTTGACCAAGGATCAAATTAATGACTCAGACAACTAAGATAAGCTAGCTTTATGTGTGGATTCTAATTCAAGAAAAAGAAGTTTCTGGTTTCGTGTAATAGTTATATAAGCCTCATCTCGTTTCATTTATTCAGTTTTAGAATATTCGCAGGCAGTTAATTTTGTTACTATTACTATTAGTGTATGTAGGAATTTATTTCTTGTTGTTTGGTGTTACGAATTTAAATCTTTTTATAAGTATTATTTTGATTTCGATTTTTATTTAGTGCTTTTTAAATCCTTTTTTCGTAACGTAATTAGTTATTTCTTTAATAGAGTTGGTAATGGAATTAATAAATGTATTTGTATTTCTTAAAAAAAAACTCGTTTTCTGCGGATGTACGTGCCTATGTTGTGGAAGATTTGAGTTGGACTACTGACAATAGATTATGTGGTTTGAATTTCACGATAGGCTGTAGATTCATTACTCATATAGCCTTGCTTAATCCTTCTAGAATAGAATTTTCAGAGAAAAATTGATAATGAAATCAGAAATGTGTACATATTATGTAGTTCGAATTTCACTAGAAGCTTAAGTTTGACTTACATCTCATATACCCTAGTCTAATCATTCTAGATTAGAGTTTTCAAATAAAAATTGATAATGCATCAGAAATTTGTATATGTATTTCAGATATTAATGTTGGTTTTTGCGACAATGTTTCTTTGAATGCAAGTTATCTTCTCTATATAGGATAGGTCAGTGTTTCTTTCTTTAGATATATAGGTTGTCTTCTGTTGTTCAGCGTTACGTCACTTGATGTGAGACCAGTACGTTTCACATTTTCGCTTCTCACTTTTGTTGATGTTTCTCTTCACAAGTGACTTATCTTCACACGTATGCATTTGAAGGTGTGATATAAACCTGAAGATGATGATGATGAACATGTACAATACGAAGCAAAAAACCTGCAACATGAAAGTTTAAGTTCATTGTGAAACTACGCCAACAACATAGGCAACCAACCTAACGTCTTTGTGGCACTGATCACGCCAGGATAACCTTCGGCTTCGTCCCCCTGCACACTTCGTTTGGAGCAAGAAATGCATAGACCACGTGACTACAAATCACAAAATTTCTCACAAGATGGAGTAATAGATTGAGGTTCTTCTCATTTCTCTTCTCATTTTACATCCTCAGTTTTAAAGAGAGAGAAAGAGAAAAAGGTCAACGTGATAAAAACTAAATAAAGAGGAATATGCGAAATATAAAGGAAAAGAAAACGTGCTCATATATTGACAAATGACACATGCACTTCAAAGGAGACCACCTCAAATTTTGTTATGAACCATATATAATAACTGTGAGAATCAGCAAACCACAAAGACATAATTACACACAGTAAGTGTTATATAACACATATTTATTTAAACAAATAAAAATGCTTGCAGAAAGCTGAAAATGTCTTTAAAATCTCAACCATAAGTGAAACAAGAGATTACTTCTCTATTGTTTTTCTTCGTAGCATCCATCTACATGGAGAAATGAGAAAGAGAGAACATCTTAAGAGATTCGCACGTATACAATATCGGAAACTGCTAAATGGAAAAAATTACAGTCTTTGGATGGGATTCGAACCCAGAACCATGGTATTAGAAATCCCACACTCTACCGATGTAGCTAGTCTGACAGTAATACCCTGTTCCTCCATCATTACCATGAAAGATGGAATGGAGTCTGCAGAAAACTACGTCTAACATGTCCACGACAGACCGCCTATAACCTATGTCTAATTGGTACTTAAAAAAGCTAGTTCTACACGTGCATAGAAAAGTAAAATCAAATGAGTAGTTAGTACAGATCACTTTGTCTGTCTCACTCTATCTCTGACTATAGAAATCGAGGAAGAAGAAAAAAGTATAGAGGTGAGAACACAGGAAGAACAAGCAAAAATATAAGTTGCAGGAAACTGAATATCAAGGAGAGAGAGAGAGAGACATAGAGACAGAGAGAAAAATAGAGGAACGGAGCAAATGATTTAATATACATCGGAAAAGAAGGTTCACAACTGTGCTATACATTTAATGTATTGAATACTCCGCAGGCCCGTATCCACGGGGGGGCTAGGGGGACCGGGACCCCCCTAAACTTTGGCTGGCCCCAATAAAGGTTTCACGATAGGCTTGCAAATGAACTATAATATGGTGATGAAGTATAATATGATTGAGTCGGGCTCCCCCTAACTTCGGCCGCCCCCCCTATATTTTTGGGCTGGCTACGGGCCTGATATTCTATTTCTTCTAAATTGCTTGCTAGATGACAAATATTAATTTGTTAAAACGTAGCAAATGCCCGCGTTGTCTTGTTTTCTTACTGTTTCAGTAATAGTGGAAAACGTGGTTTATGCAACATAATAAATTACTAATTTTCCCACAACAATCATGTAGATGTTGTTGATGATTTTGAGTTTAACGTCCGTTCAGCAGCGAGACTATATGAGACGTGGACCTACTTATTAACGTGGAATCCGAACCATATGAGCTGCTGCCGGGAATCGAAGCAACCATGTACTGTTGGTAAGAAATTTCTAAGCAAAAGAAAAAACTGATCAGCAAAATACATAAAACGATAGTCCTGCAAACTATTACTTAAAGAGAATTTATTGTAAAATCAATACATCCATGTGGCGGTATATAGTCGTAAAGTGATTAGAAAACTTAATATTAAACTGTCGATCACATTGTTTTACTTATTTGAATTCAATGTCGTATAGATTCGGTTTTAGCTCTAGATTTTAGCGTTCTCACTTCGATTCTTAACTTGTTGGAAATATGCATTAATCGAAATTATAAAAGTATACGAAATTTAACTAGCTAAAAGAAGAGAATAACATAAAAATCCGGATTAGAGTATAGCACAGTTGTGAACCTTCTTTTCCGATGTATATTAAATCATTTGCTCCGTTCCTCTATTTTTCTCTCTGTCTCTATGTCTCTCTCTCTCTCTTTCCTTGATATTCAGTTTCCTGCAACTTATATTTTTGCTTGTTCTTCCTGTGTTCTCACCTCTATACTTTTTTCTTCTTCCTCGATTTCTATAGTCAGAGATAGAGTGAGACAGACAAAGTGATCTGTACTAACTACTCATTTGATTTTACTTTTCTATGCACGTGTAGAACTAGCTTTTTTAAGTACCAATTAGACATAGGTTATAGGCGGTCTGTCGTGGACATGTTAGACGTAGTTTTCTGCAGACTCCATTCCATCTTTCATAGGTAATGATGGAGGAACAGGGTATTACTGTCAGACTAGCTACATCGGTAGAGTGTGGGATTTCTAATACTATGGTTCTGGGTTCGAATCCCATCCGAAGACTGTAATTTTTTCCATTTAGCAGTTTCCGATATTGTATACGTGCGAATCTCTTAAGATGTTCTCTCTTTCTCATTTCTCCATGTAGATGGATGCTACGAAGAAAAACAATAGAGAAGTAATCTCTTATTTCAGTTATGGTTGAGATTTTAAAGACATTTTCAGCTTTCTGCAAGCATTTTTATTTGTTTAAATAAATATGTGTTATATAACACTTACTGTGTGTAATTATGTCTTTGTGGTTTGCTGATTCTCACAGGTATTATATATGGTTCATAACAAAATTTGAGGTGGTCTCCTTTGAAGTGCATGTGTCATTTGTCAATATATGTGCACGTTTTCTTTTCCTTTATATTTCGCATATTCCTCTTTATTTAGTTTTTATCACGTTGACCTTTTTCTCTTTCTCTCTCTTTAAAACTGAGGATGTAAAATGAGAAGAGAAATGAGAAGAACCTCAATCTATTACTCCATCTTGTGAGAAATTTGTGATTTGTAGTCACGTGGTCTATGCATTTCTTGCTCCAAACGAAGTGTGCAGGGGGACGAAGCCGAAGGTTATCCTGGCGTGATCAGTGCCACAAAGACGTTAGGTTGGTTGCCTATGTTGTTGGCGTAGTTTCACAATGAACTTAAACTTTCATGTTGCAGGTTTTTTGCTTCGTATTGTACAATAGACTTCAAACTTTTAACGAAGTCATTCGGTTTTCCTTTTAATGTTAGACTTTTGATTTGAGAATAATTTCTTTCAAGCAGCGGGTGAGGAAGCGCTGCTATACTCTACGAAACTCCTCAAGAAGTCATTGTTGCCACCCTGAGGAAATGCAAGCTGGTCTCTTTACTAAAAAAAAATACTTTCAAATCCCCTTTATAAATAATATCCACCAAAACGTCACTGAGAAGCGGGTATATACAGTACAATCAATAAAGCAAGCAAACAAATAGTGCATACATTATTATTATATTCGACATAGTCTTCATATCGCTTGAGGCACTTGTCGGATCATAACACTAGTTAACAAAGGTTTTGTTACATAAAAGGAAATACCTGTTCTTAAAGGAACTTTTTGCGCTGAATTCGAATATGCACTCGGTTTCTCTCCATCACGTACGATTTTCCCGTAACAGAGCGATTTTCGGGAAAATCCCTCAAAAATTTCCCTTTTCGTTTATTTTACACCCCAAGATCGTGTCCCCTTGCATATACTAACATCGAAATTATACTTAAGTATACTTTAATTCATATTTAACAAATCCTCCAAGTTTCGTAATAATCGCTTTACTCTTTCTAGAGAAATAAATATGTTTGTATGTATACTGTGTGTACTGTTTATTGCACCTTATAGTAATGCTTTCAGATCTCTTAAGTTGAGGTAAAACCTTTTGCTTTATTACCACAAACACATATATAAAATATAATACAATATAATTTACAAGTGTGACAATTTACAATAAACATTATTACAAATGTACCAAAAGGTCATGAAAAGACAATCAAAACTATCACAATATATGAAACTTCCATTGGGTTACTAAAACGTACACTACTTCCTTCTTTTGTAAGAAATGTTGCATTCTCTAACAAGACCCCAACAATAGTCCCCCATCATTGAAGGATCCCATCCTCCCTGGTACCATTTCTCCATTGCCATTATATCTTGGTGGAATCTTTCCCCCTGTTCGTCGCTGAGAGCACCTAGGTTAGCAGCAAAGAAGCTGAGGTGGGAGTGCAAAAAGTGGGTTTTTAAAGACATCCTACAACCCAACTCTTTGTATTTCTGTATCATGTCCTGTACGATTTCTGTGTAACACTCAGCTTTGTTATTGCCCAGAAAGTTGCTCACAACACACTTAAATGCTGCCCAGGCAGCTAGCTCAACACTGTTTAACTTGCTGTCAAAGCTATCATCAAGCATTAATTTCCTAATTTGGGGACGAATAAACACTCCCGCTGAAATCTTAGCATCACTCAGGTTAGGGAACTTATCTCGCAAATACTTGAAACCTTCACCAGATGTGTCCATGGCTTTAACAAAGTTTTTCATAAGTCCTAACTTGATATGAAGTGGCGGTAGTAATATCTTATTAGGATCTACCAAAGGAGCGTATTTGACGTTGTATTCTCCAGGTACGTAATTCACTCTAGGTTCCCATTCCTTCACTTCATAACGTTTGTCATCAGCTCGGCCATCCCATAAACATAAAAAACATTGGTACTTCGTGTAACCGCACTGCAGTCCTAATAAAATACCAACTACCTTGAGATCACAACATATTTGCCAACAATGGTCCTTGTAATTTATAAGATTTAGCAAAGTTGACATGGTGTCATAGGATTCCTTAATCTTCACTGAGTGCGCAAGTGGTATAGAAGGTTTTTTATTTCCATTATGTAAAAGGTCAGCTTTAAGGCTGACCTTTGGCGCGTCGATAAATAACCTGCATTCTTCTGGAACGTAAGAAATTCCTAGCTCCGCCATCAACCCATTTATATCCGTACATACGCACACATTATCTTGCATTGAGAAATAGCTTGAAAATTGAACATGCCTTTTCCTGTACACTGATATGTTCGTTTCTGCATCCAATAAGTTCCACTGCTGGAGCCTTGATCCCAGAAGTTCCGCCTCTTGTTTTGTCAATTGCAAATCACGGACTAGGTCATTAAGTTCACATTGCCGGATGAAATGTGGCTCGCGAACACAGTCAGGGATGAACGTTGGATCCTTGGAGTACATGTTGATGTCGATGGTTCATCAAGGTCATGATCATCATCAGAGTCTTTTGGCCATATCTCTTCCCAGTTGGTAGGGGGCTCGGGAAGTGGAAGTTCATCTCCGTCGGAATAGGTCACACCATTGGTACAGCAAATTTCATGTACCTCCGTTTCCCTTTGGCCCATGCAAGTAAAGTGACGTAGCACGACGCACAAATTATGTTGGGTGCCCAAGTTTTGTACTGATCTCCCACACGACATCCGAAATATATATAATATGCTAGTTTCACCGATGGCGTAATGGATCTAAACTGTCCTTTAACTACAAACTGGCCACGCAGATAACAAAAACTATTTGTTGAGTTAACACACGAACGCCGTCCTCTTGATGCCATTGTACTGATCACAAACTAAACTTCTGGTCTTAGTTGGGTATAATGCCGTTAAGATCAAACATGAAAGCACTCTTAGCAGCAAAGACAACTTTGAAAGTGAAGTAGTGTTAAACCACACGTCAATATAAAAATGTACAAAACTCCCTCACCAGGTGTCAAGAACACAAGAAAGAAAGAAATGCACGGGGGGAAGGGGGAAACGATACCGTAGTGGAAAATTCGGACTGCATTAGTTCATTGTTGTCAACAATGAGTCTGTATTCCATTCTTTCTTTCTTTTGCATTCTGTTACATTTGATAACAAATATTGATAACCATTTCATGAACAAAACGAAAAAAACTTGGAGATTTATATATATATGTATTAAGATATACATATACTGTACGTTTAAAAAATATATACGTGGGAAATACATTGTATTTTTATACACGTTTCTAATTCACAGAGAGCAATACAACTGTGTTGTTGACTATTGTAAATATTCACTTTTATGTCTGTGTTTGTAGTAATAAAGCAAATCGTTTTTACCCCAACTCAGGAGATCTGAAAGCATTACTATCAGGTGCAATAAACAGTGCACACAGTATACATGCAAATATATTTATTTCTCTAGAAAGAACAAAGCGATTTTTACGAAACTTTTAGGGTTTATTAAATATAAATCAGGGTATACTTAGGTATAATTTCTATGTTACTATATGTAAGGGGACAGGAGCTAGGAGAATAAAATATCTGGAAAAGGGAAATTTTTAAGGGAATTTCCCGAAAATCCCTCTGTTACGGGAAAACTGTACGTGATGGAGAGAAACCGAGTGCATATTCGAATTCACCGCAAAATGTTCCTTTAAGATCAGGTGATTTTTCTCATGTAACAAACAAAAAGTTTAAATTTGTTAACTAGTGTAATAGAAACAAAGTTCGGTCAAAACGTTATACACAGTTCACTATGTCTTTAAAATGGTATGCATTACACATCAACAAAGAAGTTAGTTTCGAAGTCCTATGTTTCGCGTTGTTTGCGTCTCACTTTAAATACATTCTGTTTCTCATACAACTTAAAAAGAGAAGAAACAAATGTGATCACTCTATCAATGGACGTAGAAACGTGCGGTAGCACTAATGGAAAACCCACAAACACGATGTTCATCACAAATTTACATGGGTAAAGATCGAGGCATGGACCTCCACACATCTTAATACTCTAAACGAACTGAAAGCTGTAGAAATTATTACTTTATGATTAACATAGGTTAAGTGAGTTTCACTTCACATTTCAATTTGTTTTGTTATTTCTTTCCGTTGTTGCTATCTGATGATAATATTCAAACCTCAAATGAAATAAAATGCTTCAGTTTTACGACCCACGATTATTCCGATAAGGTTAAAGGAGACGGTAATGATGAGAAATGGTGATTAACGGTAAAACCAAAACTGACTACTACCATTCTAATTTGAAAAGAGGATTAAGAGAGGTGATGCGATATACGCTATTCTCGGAACGATGAATTGTTTTCAAAGAAATCAGTTCTCGATCTTCCCGTTTTGTGTCTTGATTCTTGAAGTATTCTCAAAAATTTTTTGTCGTCTAGTCTTGTTTTGGAAATTTAGGTACAAAATGTATGCCCCTAATTTCATATAGAAGTTATCCGCGAAGGATGTGATATAAGAATACGTAGACGATACTGAATTAATTGTTGGGGTATGTCGCGTAGTAATTGTGTTCGTACAATTACGTTATCAATTTATAGTTTTTGTACATGACTCATGTAACATTGAATCAGTGTTTGATATCTGAAACTTGGGTAAAGTAGTATTGCACACGATTCTAGGGTGTTTTTGTATCTTATCCAATTTGAAATGTATTTGTCGAATGTCTTGTCTCTTTTCTTGTTGAGAAGCTTCTCGTTTCTTTGGAAATAATAGTTCTTATTAGTATTTTGGGGCTTCCCTAGCAAGTCGTTCATTCCCCTGCATTTGTACATTTTATTTCTACTTTCATATTTTTATAGTTATTAGATAAGATAAAATATGATCGTGATTTAAAAATGAAAACAAAAGGAATGACGATAAAAGCTTTTAAAATAAGAAATAAATTGTTTTGTGGATCTTTGAATAAGTAGTTAAGAAAAACTCATATCAAATTTTATATTAAGTATAAGAAACATAAACGTTACCCATGCACACATGATATTTGTGCACCACAAAGTTCAGTTGGTGGAAGCTGGAATTGAACCCGAGTCAGTACATATTTGAGGTTATCGCGATACAAAACTTTATTGTCGTATGAAGTTGAGCATGGTAATGAAAGTTTCCTTGGAGGATTAATTCGTACAGTCTTGTCAAAAAAAATCATGCTCATTACTGTTCTTCGTTTGTTGTGATGAACACGTATGTTCAAGGTCCGATCCCTATTGCATGACATTCCGACTTCTCTGTAAATTTTGTCTAATGTAGACACCTCAATCATCCAAATGAATTTCTGTTCACGTCCCTCGTTGTAAGTAGTAAAACAAGATTGACATGGGATATGAAGCTTTATAACTTTTTTCGTCCTTTTTCTCATTCGTGCAAAGTTTACAGAAATTGTTAGTATTTAGTTCATATTTATCACCACAAAGTTACTTATCCATGGATCATATCAAAGACTTACAAGTGTAGAATCTTCAGAATTCGAAAATGAAAAATGATTTTTTAAAATTCCATCTGTAAATTAAAATGTATCTACTTTGAAATTAACATTTTTATTAATTGCTTATCAGCAGTCACATTTGTAAATAAATATGATGTATTTATAAACGTCTTATCATCTTGGTTCTGGGTTCACGAAACACTCTCAAATCTGAGAAAGAAAACTTAATATAATGTTATATTCACGAATGGCAGTATCGTGTTCGTGCGCTTTCATAAGATTCCCCTGTTTCTTTGCTCATGTTTCATTTTATTAATTTTTTTTATAATCACTCACTTTCAGTAATTATAGGTGCACTTTAGTCTAGAGGGTATAAGCGTTGTTCTCCTATTACTATTCAATATCATTGTCTTAAAGCATGCTGTACAAATTGTATAAATATGTTATCAAAAGACAATAACAAACGAACATAAATTCTGCAAACACACACACACTCACACCTTCACACACAAGATCAATTCTAAACTTAATAATTCTCTCTCTCAAATATATTATTGCTGACTTCATTTATTATTTGGTTTCGTGAAGTACCAAGAGAAGTGTGCAAACTGACCTACCAGCGTTTCTCCTTACATAAAAGTTGATGATCTGCCTCGTTTCTAAGCTGTTAGCGTACTTCCTTTAGCGTGGGAGACAAGGGTTGGATTTTGTCTGAGAACTCCTGTGGTTTGGATTGCACGGTAATTAGCAGTAGTAGACCTACGTCTCATGCAGCATCACTGTTGTGTGGGACGATACAACACAAATCAAAACAACCGAATCAAAAGTTATGAGGGTGTATGTTTTCAATTATGAACATTATTAGTAAAGTATGATGATGGTGCAAACGTAATAAACATTCCATTAATTTAAATCTTTTAGTTTTAAAATTCAAGAAAAGCGTATATTTAAATTACATACTACTAATAATGAATTCAAATATGATTTTTTCCATCAAACCTAAAATATTATTGAACTTAAGAATTATACTTATTCAGAAATATATAAAATATATCACTTTCACTTAAATCACTACACTCAAGAATATTGTTTTAATAATAATGAATTCAAATACAATTTTTTTGTGCAACTTAAAAAATTACAGAACTAATGGATGATACATTTTCAGAAATGTATAAAATATATCACTTTCAATAAAAGCACTAGACTGAAAAATGTTTTCTTTCTTGTATATTCCATTTCACAAATAGAATTGTAAACTTGATCATGCATATTATTTTCAGGCAGTGAGACATCCTTTACATGTTCTTGCCAGTCAATTTACGTCATAAAATACATCACTTTCACTAAAATCAGTACACTGAAAAATATTTCTTCTTCTTCTCCTTTTTATCAATATATATCCATATCACCGATACCTTCCAAAGGTTGAGTATCATTTTCCCCGCATTATGGCTGTGTTTGTATCCTGTCAAATAATTCATCCCTGATTGCGTCCATGAATTTTGTTGACATAGTACTGTCATTTCCATTTGCATCACCGTGGTTCTTCAAATCAAGACACGCCTTCGCAAAACTAATGCTCATTCTATTAATAATACTCTGTTCATCCACACATGCATGGATTTCCTCAAGTCCAGTATATGCAAGACATTGGATTCTACATGATTGCGAATAATATCTTTACATAGATTAAAATACGAGGGTCGGAACTTAAATAGTGGCCACACTGCTATGGAGACACTATGCAATGAAATATACTAGTGGCGCTGATATCGCACGTTGTTCACATATCTACCTAACCACCGAGCAAATAGACTCGCCCGTCCCACGTCATCGGTAGGCGCACATGCGAGGAAAGCACAGTCACTTGTGAGCGAGCGGTCTAACGTAAAGGTGTCACTATGTTTTCGAAACAGGAACAACGGAGTTGGAACAAGATTGAATGTTCCAGAGGTTGTATAGCACGACAGTGTCATCAAAAGCTTTAAGAGGCGTGTGAGGAACGGGCATAGCCGTACTGAACTGTGGCACTTGGGTAAAAACTTGAACGAAGTTCGGCAAACTGTTGGCAGACATGCATCGGGCAGGTCGTCCTAGTGTCTCTAAAGAAGAAGTGCAAGCTCTTGCCGTGTTAGTGGACAGTGATCGACGCCTAAAGACTCGTGAGCTCACCCACGAAACGGGATTAGCGATTACGACTGGGCTTCGCATGAGTTGACGGAAATGCAGAAATGAATGCGTTATGACGCTGCTCAGACGCCCAGTGTGGTGAAAGTTACGGTGATTCTAGTTTATGACTGTGATGGTTTTATCCTAACAAATACGTTCCTCCAGGGAAGACCGCCAATTCCCAGTATTACTGTTCGTTTCTGGAGTATCACCTGCGACCAGCCTGCTTCTTCTTCAGAGACTCTAAGACGACTTGCCCGATGCATGTCTGCCAGAGTTTGCCGACCTTCCTTCAAGGCTTTTACCCATCGTGCCACTGTTCAGTACGGTAATGCCCAGTACCCACACAACTTTACGTTAGATCGCTCGCTCATAAGTGACTGTACTTCACTCCCTTGTGAGCCTGCCGGTAACGTGGGAAGGGCGAGTCCATTTGGTCGGAGATTAGGTAGGTATGTCAACAACGTGTGCTATCACTGCCACTAGTACATTTCATTTTATACTGTCTCCACAGCAGTGTTGACACTATTTAAGATCCAACCATCGAATTCATGTACCACATCACTGATAGCTTTACTGTTTTCCACAGCATGCTCAACACAGGGTATGATTTCAAAAATTAAAACCATTCGCTTGAATTTAAGTACATACTGTTTCAAGAAGAATGTGGTGTTCATTTTTTTCTAACACTGCATTTTTTTCACTCAATAGTTTTCGTTTAACCAGTTCATACTTTCGCCCCACAGAATGTGTACATGTAATTTCCACTCGAGAATTTAAATAGTTCGAAACAAATGGGATCGAATGTACAAGCTTCTAGTACTCCGACAAACTTAACTTAACTCCAAACAAAAGTCCCTTACTAATACGAATCACTGGCTCAATTGTACTATTATGCAGTCCAATACATATTAATTTTGTTTATACTGAACTAAGTGAACACTGAACATTTAACAAACACTCATTATTAATTACCATAGTTGATGTACAGTTCGCGGCATAAAAATTGATAAAAAAAATTCTAAGTCCAAATTAATAACAAACACTTACCCAGTTTTCTTATGCATCCAGAATACATGTCTCAATCGAATAGTTGCTTCTAGTACGATCCAACTTCAATTCCTCTCCTCCTCAACCTTTCCTTAACTAAAGCAGTCTGTGATGTAGTATACTCTTTTCATTCAAAAAAAATATCAAGTTTACATGTTATAGCTCCAAAGCAGTCTTTTTCATTCGTTTGTTCTGAAATATCTTTCAAGAGCCGAAATTTTAAAAAACGTTTCAAGATCTTCCCATAGTTTGATTGATACCTTTAGTTTCATCCTTTCGCTTCTTTAAAGACTGCAAGTTAGTAAGTTGCTCCCGAAGGAATCTATGGAAATTGCCAAAAACAGCAGTAAGTTTACTGATTCGTAAAGTCTGTAATGCACGCACAGAACTCGAGAATATCAACTGACAGAAATGTGATTCAATGATTCATTTTAATTTCTTTTCAGTAATTGAAAGTAAATATTCCAATATCGTCCTTTGGGCAGGACAAAATGGTGTAATTTCCCCTCTCTTGAGCTTCATAAATACAAATCGTTTGATCAAATGTATAGTAATACACTAATAAGAAAGTGAAAAAACTTTTGTCGGCGGTGGCTCCTTCTTCGAATAAGATCTCAAATGACACTGGTTTTAACAACAAACTTACTATAGATATATTGCTAGAGAGCTTACATTTGGTTTCAAGTGTTGAAGAATGATCTCAAGCCATATGAGTTCCTGAGCTACATTCAGAGATACAGACTGAGAGAGGTTGAAATATGGAGACAGAGAGGAATGAATTATAACACAGATTTATAACTGGGGAAAAATGATCGGACAGCATTTCTATTATGACGAAAATTTTGATTTTGTGAAAGAGAAGAAGGGAAGGTTTCGAACTGCGAGGTTCACATTAGGCAGTTGTCGAAACAAAGTGGAGAACACTTTTGTGAGTATCAGATGATAACGAATGGAGAGAAAGAACTTGAGAACTAAGGTATTAAGAATTTAAAAAATCTGCACATTCCGAAACATGGTTCAAACCGCGGACTTTATAGTTATCGAACCATGGCTGAATCCATTCTGCTACGGAGAATTCTGTACTCATTCACATACGTTTCCTTCAGCTACGCTGAAAGATAACTTAATAGGATATTCCAAAATTGACTTGTGGATGCGCCGTTGTGATAAGACATAATGTGCATAATGAACTTTCCCTTGATCAGAACACTTCTTAAGCCAGTGAAATTTGTTACTGTTGTGTTAATTAGTTGATATTTTATAGAACCATCTGATAAAGTAGTGAGAAATCCTGTGAGCCATTGTCTGTTAAGTGAATGGTTAATGTGTGTTACTCCTACGTGTATGGTCCGAGCTTCGAATCAAGAACATTCTTATTGATTATTACCTTTCAGCTATGCTTATACTGTGCATTCCACAATTTCAATTTTGTAGTAATGTAATCACAGCTAGTTTAATTCGAAATTATTTACAAATATGATATTTATTACTTGCGTTTCTTTAACTTGCGATGTTTCAAACTTGATATTAAATCTTACAACCTTAATGTAACCCATTTCCCAACGGTATATCATCATGAATGTTTGCACAATGTCTACGGTCATTCGTTAATACCAAATTCAGTTCTTACTGTAATGTATGTACATATATTTAGAAAGTTTGACTCAGAAAAAGTACAGTGCAATATTGACTCTTGGAGGAATTTCAAACGAATTTACTATACGTATAAACTACCATCTCAACAATCTACTATGCGGGCTAAGACACTGAAACCAATCCAGGGAGGGAAAAGGGTTACAAGTACAAAAGTATTAAAATACGAAAAATATTGGTGTCAAATTCATAGATTTCTTGGTTCGAAGAGATGAATAGTGGCTACCATATGGCACTTCTCAGTTGTTTGTTGCCTTGCATAAATGGAAAATTGTTTTAAAAGTATATTTTACATTCAAGTATGATTGTTTTAAGAAAAGCTTGTCCTTCAACATTATGTATTATAATTATATTCTACTGTATTTCTTATTTATAATAACATATTTTCTATAGATATTTTATTCTATGTTATACGTTTCTTATTTACATTTTACGTCTTGCATTTGAAGAGGAGCTTGCGATAGTTCGGAGCAGCAGGGACATACGCAGAATGCAGGCCTTGGCAATCAACAGCCCCTGCCCCACGAAATCACTACTTTACTGTAAATGATATTTAATTTTAGTGATGATGATATATATTTTAGTAAAACATACCGTCACAATGCCTTGTCTACGTCTCTGCAAAGCAGTGAAAATTTAAGAGTGTGAGCAATTAGTAATGTTTACCCAGAAGTTATAGCTCGGATAATTCCGAGTGTTATATCAGTATTTGTGTATTATCACTTTTCACCTGCAGTGTTTTTTGAAACGCACTAAATAGGAACTGTTCTGAAGTCTTCACTGGTTCCCTCTATGACGCCAATAAGGTCAACCTTGGACATATCCACATCTAAAATATCATCTTTTATATCACTGATCTTGTAAAGTATCCATTCCACACAAATATAGGATATTTTCGATTCTTTTTGCCTCTCACTCTCCCATTGTCAACTCCATGCCACCCAAGGCTTAATTTGGAATTACGCAGCATCCACAGTGTAATTATTCATCTATGCACATGAATTCGACACTAATATCGTTCGTATTTGACTTATTTTATTGTCTTCTTCACCTCTTGGCAGTGGTGATTTCAGTGTCTCCCCCTATAACTATGGAGAAATTTCAATCAACGTAAGTTTAGTTATAAATTATCATTTGAAAAATAATTGTGCAGGTGATCTTTTAGGAGAGGAATTCGTTAACTACATTTTCGATATCAATGTATTCTTTTTTTCTTTTTTCTTTTTCTTTTTTTTTCTTTTCTTTTTTTTTTTTTTTTGCTTTCCATGCTGAAAATTGCCAAAGGGCTCAACTTCATCTGCATAATTGTGCTATGAATATAGGTATTAGTGGTTTAATCAATGAATGCTCGCTTGGATGTTGCTCTCGTCACAGGAAAAGTGAGATACAGTTATAAAAAAGAAATTAAATAATTAAGATTTAAGTCCCACGATTATACCGATTACGCTAATGGAGACATATATGCTGAGAAATGAATGAAATCGTTTAATGAAAGAGGGGGAGGAAACGGGACAAACCCAAGAGAAATGGGAAAAACCTGAGAAAACTCATGCAGACGGTGTTTGTCCATAATAAAAGTACATTCGGGTCCAGCGGGGATCGAACTAAGGAACTTATGCACCATAGGTAACGATATAAAAGAATTAATGTCTAAACAAATATGGAACACTACTATTAATGACGGTTATATAAGATTAAATCTTTTGTTATTTAATTCTAAGTTAAAGGTTCAACCAATCTTTCAAAATACGTGGAATCGTAATCGTGTTTCGTTTTAGGTTAAGGTATTATGATTCTGCTGTTTCACGTTTGAATGGAATTACGATTCCCGGTGTCTTTTCTACATATGTTAACGAGCAATTATTTGAAACTCTTTTTCGATTCGGATTGGTATGGGGTTAATAGCTTGAAAATGAAGTCTCTACGTATAATGTCCCACGATTATGCCTGTTAGGTTGAGGAAGACTATGATTAAAGCAAGTGAATTATGATGGACAAATTAGTGGAATGAAAAAGTGGGAGTATCCCGAGTAAACAAATGAGCACGATATTGATCGTCTCAAGCTTACATGCCTTGGGAACGTACCAGGTACCTCACCCATCAGATAGTTCAGTAGGCGAAGTCTCAGTTTCGATTTCCGGTGTGAGAGCCTTTAAAATATTAAATGTCCTCGAAGTATCTGTGTTTGCGTTCCTCTCGTTCAAGGTGACTGGAAATACATATCAAAAGACGATAGTCGAATATAATACAGAAAAGTTACGGAGATACTTTCGGTCTCTTTTTAAAATTTAAACTTGAATTCTCTGGACTATAATATTTTATCATGACCGAAATCACTGTTTCATCGTTAATAAAATATTGCAACCGTTAACGTTTGAAATTTATTATCTACACGAGCGTTTCTTTGCTGTTGCTTAAAAGAGCAGCTTTAAAATAGTGGTTTGAGCAGTCGTTTCGTGAGTAATGGGTCGGCGGTTCTAGCTCCTCCGACAACATTCAAAAATATTTTATTATTTACAAAGTTGATATTTCTTATGTATAACAATATAAAACAAAGTCAATTTCTGTCGTTCTTACAAGTTACAGTTGAAACGACTTCCTTCACAGGGGGAAAACTAATAACATGACGCCACCGTCTACACTCTCGATTCGTACTGTCTGAAAATCACGTGTTTTCCAAACAATTCATGAATACAAAACGGCAATCGTTAAGGTCTAGTATGAGTCAAAAATTTGTATGAAACGACAATGTGAATTTATTTCTTCCACTCTCACTAAAAGTAATAATATTTCCGTTCGTCATTTTCAACACGTTCCATATATTCGTTCAACTAAAATTGGTAAATACGAACTATACTTTATGTATATATATTTTGTTAAAATATCAATATAACGCAAATATAATCCATTGTTTTTTACCCAAAGAAAGGTCGTTACTATGTATCATGATGAAGACAAATCCTCCTTAGTTTTTGTTAAGGCATTCGAATGTCCGATTTTTATATTGTCCAGAAGCTGACACCTTCTTTTTTCCCCTCTTTCCTTCCAAAGTGTCTCTTATAAGGAAATTCGTCATTATAGAGAATCCAAAAAAGTTCTTTCGATTTTTCTTAACTTCGGTATGCTTATTTTCAATGGAATAGGACGTAATATTTAGGTCTCAAATATACAGTAATAATAATAATAATAATAATAATAATAATAATAATAATAATAATAATAATAATAATAATAACAATGAAGACAAATTAAGTATGAGAGATTATATTAAAATCTGTAAAATCGCCAATAGCTTTAGTCAAACGTTACAAAATAGTTGGGATTGGAGACAATTATCAGGACCATCAGCACATACCCTCTGCATACGTCCCTACAACTAGCTGAATGTTAAACGGAAAGTTTCCAGGCCAATTGCATGTAGAAAGTAAGGGATAATGAACTCAGAAGAGCCATTCAAAAATGTGTTTTTAAGTAATGGCTATGCAGGCTAAGGTAAAGAAGAAGTCGATGATGAGAATGAAAGAAATCTTATATATAAAAGAGAACGTACAAATCCTTTGTTAGCTCATCACGCTAATACGGCTGAACCAATTTCTTTCATTTTTGGGGGGTTATTAAGATTTGGACCCTAGATGGTTTTTATCATATCACTTTAATTTTCAATTACCAGTGTCTTGAGATAATTGACCATTCAAGTGTCCATAACGTACAAATCCTTTGTTAGCTCATCATAGCTAAATCTAACCGTATTTATATGCAACCCACATGACCGTGTCACTCGGCGGGTTAACATAAATGACAGGCGATATAATGTTAACATTTACTGCAATCTTCTATGGTTTTTATCATATCACTTGAAAGCGAAAAAGTAAAAATTATCTAAGTAACAAAGTTTATTGCGTTCCGGGGTGACCCCAGCGAAGCGGGGTGAACGCTGCTAGTATGAAATAAAGAAAATGGGAGGAAGCGGAATCCGGAGAAAGCTACACACACGGGGTTTATTCAGCACAATGCCCACTAGGCGGGAGCTGCGTGGATCATGGTGAGCCTTTATATTAACAACACTTCAATAATAATAATAATAATAATAATAATAATAATAATAATAATAATAATAATAATAATAATAATAATAATAATAATAATATTAAAAGTTTTAAAGTTGCCCTAAAATTTGGAAAACTTACTTAAACGTAGGGATTTCGGAGAAGAGTTTCCGTACCTTCAAGATACACCTCTGGAACTACCCACATTTTGGACAAAAGCTTTCCACTCACGTTTCATGTAGAAGGTGTTTTACTGTATGTTTAAGAATAATAATTGTAATAGAAATAACTGAATATCACTAAACACTAAGGCATATAATAAACTATTTTTTTAGGATATGCAAAGGTAATTATAAAAGCTTTGCTAAAAAATACGTACACATACCATAATTAAATGAGCTGTAAAATAAAAAGTAATAAAAAAGCCTATAAGATTCAGTCTACAGAGCAATTGTTATTTAAAGAATGGACATACACTATTTCCTGAATCGTAAAAACACGCGAAATGTTTACGATACTGTTCGTCTCGTCTAGATACTCATGTTCAAAGCGTCATGATAATTGGAGCTACTCTTGTCACACCTCGAATGTAAAATGCTAATTCTCATGTTATTTTGTTTGATTTAGAAACAAGATGAGAAATTTTTCTTCTCATGGGTAACATTAAAAATAACGAAATATTCTTGCCAAATGTCACGTTTCTGCTTGTAACGGTATGACAGGAGCGATAATTAGCTCCCAGCGATTTTAATCTTCTACGTGATAATTATTATTAATATTATGATTCCTGAAGATTTGATAGTTCAAGTATTGAAACATCCAAGTATTCAAATATCTGAATATAATAAAATGTGTGTCATCGTCTATCAGTCGCCATGAAAAATCCTAGAGTACGAAAAATGCCTGACGTGGATTCGAACCACGAACCTCCAAATTACTTGTCCAGCGCCCTGACCACTAAACCACAATCACAACGCCGTAAATGATTTCTGTTAAATCTTGTTATGGTAGGTCTTTTTTGCCTCAGCTTGCAAAGTTGTATGTTATATTTCTTCGTTTCAGAACGTCTTTTGTATCTTTTATGGTCATATAAGTGAATAATCTCCTGCAAAGTTTATATTAATAACTTGAGTTGTTCTTAAACCTTTGGTTCACAAGTTTGTTTCCTCTATACACGCAACTACGGATATGACAAATTTAGTTCTCATACTTTGCACTTGCTTTCAAAGCATTCAGCATTAAGTGGTAAAGTAATTTGTTCCGTCACGATTCATGAATTTTGTAACAAAACACGTCAAGAAATGAGTTAAATGTAGGATGGAAGAGTTGATATCAAAGTTGAGTACTGTAAGCTAATGAAAAGCATGTAATAACGTCTCGTCTTTGAAAATAATGTGAGCTACTTTTAATTCACTAACTGGTATTAGATTTGGTTCAAGCTTGAAGATCTGGAATGCACAAACTCAGTGTAGGGGAAAGAAAAAGGCAACAAGAATGGACGAGATTCGAACGTAGGACAACCAGCAAAAACCCCTTCAAGAACTCCTCATCTATCAAGCCAACAACTTTTATAAGTTATACATTTGCATGCAAATGATACCATTATGCGTTTGTATAATTAATGTTTTGCTCTTTTTCTCTTCAAAAACGTAACATTTATACGATGATTCGTTTCGTTTATCATTAGAGCTTTGAAAGACATGATTTGTGTTTGAGTATAGGAACTTTCGTTTCCTTTAAGAAGCAGTTCTAGCAAATAAAACTCAATTCACACAGCAGTAAAAAACTTCGTACTGCCTTAGAAAATATTCCTAAAAGGGTGAAACTGTATCACGCATCCGGCGTAACTAACGGGAGTATGGTGAGGGAGGCCTACAGCAAAAAGGGGCCCACTGAAGTTTCGTAATTCCACTGTCGAGGTTTTTATATAATTTCAAACTTTTTCCTCAATGTCTAAAATGCAACTACTTTAGTCTTAGATGAAACAGAAGTTGTGAAGTAGCTATAGACTGTGAAGTCTACGGAAAAGATTTATCACGTCCTTGCAGCAACAACTTTAAGTTTTCGAACAGTAATGAGGAATAAGATTGATTGAAAGTTTAACTTAGAATGAAATAACTAAAGATATGTTCTTATATAACTTTCATTGATAATAGTGTTCCGTATTTCTTTAGACACATGTTCGTTATATCTTTACGTGTAGTGCATGGGGTCCTTCATTCGATTCCCGCTTGACCACAATGAATCTTATTGTAGACAAACACTATGTGCATGAGCTTCGAAACTATAGGAGCTATAACTTCTGGAGAAACATTACTAACTGCTCACACTCTAAAATTTTCACTGCTTTGCAGGGGCGTAGAGAAGGCATTTTGAGGGTATGGTTTACTAAATTGTATATCATCACGTCTAAAGTAAGATATAATTTACAGAAAAGTAGTGATTTCGTGGGGCAGGGGCTGTTGATTGCCAAGGCTCGCATTCTGTGTATGTCCCTGCTGCCCTGTATTATCACAAGCTCCTCTTCAAATGTAAGACGTGAAATGTAAATAAGAAACGTATAAAATAGAATACAATGTATATAGAAAATATGTTATTATAAGTAAGAAACACAGTAGAATATAATTATAAAACATAATGTTGAAGGACAAGCTTTTCTTAATAGAATCATATTTGAATGTAAAATATACTTTTAAAACTATTTTCCATTTATGGAAGGCTACAAACAAGCGAGGAGTGCAATATTTTAGCCACTATTCATCTCTTCGAACCAAGAAATCTATGAATTTGACACCAATATTTTTCGTATTCTATTACTTTTTTATTTGTAACCCCTTTCCCTCCCTGGATTGGTTTCAGTGTCTTGGCCCGCACAGTAGATTAATTATATGGTAATTTATACGTATATTCATTTCGTTTGAAATTCTTCCAAGAGTCGACGTTGCTCTGTACTTTTTCTGAGTCAAACTTTCTAAATATATGTACATACATTACAGTAAGAACTGAATTTGGTATTAACGCCTGACCGTAGACATTGTGCAAACATTCATGACGATATACCGCAGGGAAATGAGTTACATTAAGGTTGTAAGATTTAATATTAAGTTTGAAACATCGCAAGTTAAAGAAACGCATGTAATAAACATAAATTTGAAAATAATTTCGAATTAAACTAGCTGTGACTACATTACTTCAAAAGTTGAACTTGTGGAATGTACAGTATAAGCGTAGCTCCCAGAAAATAATCAATGAGAATGGTCCTGATTCGAAGCTCGGACCATACACATAGAAGTAACTGACATTAACCATTCACCTAACAGACAATGACGCACAGGGTTTGGCACTACTTTGTCAGATGGTTCTATCAAATGTCACTTAAGTAACACAATAGTAACAAATTGTACTCTCTAAAAACTGTTCTGAACAAGGGGTAGTTCTAACAAAAGAGATACTGACCAAAGCTTAAAACCCACTTTATTTTAAATTCTAATTTGTAACTGTTTCTGATATCTAGCATATCCTTCTTCAGACACTATCGAAATTAATGAAAATACATACACATATAAATAAATGTTGTTAGAACAAAGTTTAAATTCTTGAACCGTTAGATATATATATATAGTCATTGTTATAAAAAAAGTTTAAATTCTTTTAACAGACATATATATATATAGTCATTGTTGTACTTTTTTATTTTTATTTATTTTTTCTTCTTTTTCTTATGTACAAGTAAGGATTCCCAAAGTTACACAAGAAAGAGGTAAAGCTTAGACCAGCACTAGACTGTAGAGGCAACTACTGGGAGCCACTAGAGAAGGAGTTGAAGGAGATTTGTGAAAGCATAAGAGAAGAACAACAATCGTGCAGAGTGAAGAACACAGAAGAAGGCAAGGAATTGTTAAGAAGAGTGGATCTTATTGGAGGTAGAAAACTTATGATTAGTGTTGATGTTAAGGCTATGTTCCGGAGCCTCAGTAGAGAAGCAAATATAAGTGTCATAGAGAAAGAAATGGGTAGTAAACGTATAAAAGGATGGAGAAAGTATTTAAGTTAATATGGGAAAACAGTTATTGTATAATCGGTGAGAAAGTGGTAAAAAAAGAAAAGGAATCAGTATAGGTTCGAGGCTGAGCCCAGTACTGGCAGAAACAATTATGAGCAAATGGGAGACAAAGGTGAAAGAAGAAGGTGTAAGAACTTGATCATATTTTGTAGGTATGTGGATGACTGTCTAGGCTTGTGGAAAGGGACTAAGAGACTATTTGAAAACTTCTAAGATAGTGTGGAAGATAAACAAAAAGGCATAAGCTTGGAAATGGAGTTGGAAGAAAATGGAAGAATAAACTTTTTATACATGACCATAATAGAACAAGGAGAAGGGCTGGTTACGAGGTGGTACCAGAAAGAGTGCTCAGCGGGAGTGTACTGCCATCATAGGAGCGACGTGGATAGGAATACAAAGAGAAATTTCATAACAAATATGATAAGAAGAATAGAAATGATGGAGGACGAAGAGGAAGGAAGGAAGGAGAGCATACAACAATTCTACAGACAGTTAGAGAAGAAAGGTTACAGCAAGAAAGAGTTAGAGAAGGAAGAAGAACGCAGGAAGAGGAAGAGAGGGATAAAGAAAAATGAAGAGAATGAGAGTGGAAAATGGCATGACATTGAAAGTATGGGAGAAGAAACGGATAAAACTGAAGAATTTATTGAAGAAAAGAGGGGTCAGAACTTATAGAAAGAGTGGGGTGACTTTATTAAGATCAATAAAGAAGAAGAATAGAAAAGGGACTGAAAAGATTAATGAAGAGGAAGAAGGGGTCATCTAAAGGGTATGGTGTGAGAACTGTGATATGTCATATATAGGAGAGACAGGAAAGAGAATGAAAGAAAGGATAAAAAAATGAAGATGATGTTAGGAGGAAGAAAGATACCAATGCCATATACAAACATGTTAAGGAGACGAATCACGGAATTAATTGGGATAAGACGGAAGTATTGGAGATGGAGAAAAGAATGATAATAAGGAAGTGGAAAGAAGCGGATTGGATAAAGAAGGTAGGAAGAGAAACTGATGAACTGGAAAGGGGGCTTACCAATTAATGAATTATGGCAAGAAAGTTTGAGTAGCATAGAGAAAAAGAAAATTAAAAAAAGGCCCTTATAAGAACCAAAAATGAAGGAACGTGATTAATTGGAAAGTGAACACGAAGACTTATAGGATTGGCTGAAGGCCTCAGTAAATAGAAAAAGAAGAAAAAATAAAAAAGTACAACAATGACTATATATATATATATATATATATATATATATATATATATATATATATATATATATGTATGTCTGTTAAAAAAATTTAAACTTTGTTGTAACAACATTTATATATATGTCTGTATTTTCATTAATTTCGATAGCGTCTGAAGAAGGATATGCTAGATATCCGAAACAGTTACAAATTATAATTTAAAATAAAGTGGGTTTTAAGCTTTAATCAGTGTCTCTTTTGTTAAAACAATCAATCCGAAGCCATGAATAGTCTTACTATCGAAGGGGAAGTTCATTATGCACATTATATCCTATCAGAACGGCGCATCCAGTAAATCAATATTGGAATATCCCATTAAGGTAGCTTTCAACGTAGCTGAAGGAAACGAGTGTGAATGAGTACAGAATTCTCCGTAGCAGAATGGATAAAGTCATGGTTGCATAACTACAACCCATCTCAGAAGCTGCAGATTTTAAAAATTCTTACTTCCTCAGACCTGGCGGTCACAAATGTGTACATTAAATTTCTATTGCATTAATTCTACTTAAAGCATTGTTGTGGGCATACAGGCCGATTGTTTACATTTGTGTAGCTTTGCCTCACTGTTATACAAGTAGCTGCTGCGTTCTAGTGAGTAGTATGTGATAAACGTATTGTAAATGATCTGTGGTGTTGCAGTTTTATCAACAGGTACTACCTCGTCGATTTTATTACAATAATTAGAAGTTTCTCGTTTCTGAACTATCTTTTTGAAGTGCTTGCGTGTGTTTGTGAATATCTGTTATGTTTTGTTGTAAAATTACAAATATGACAAGCAATTCGTTATAACTTTATTTGTTGTTGAAATATAATGTACACAATTGTGCCCAAGAGGTTCGTAATGAACAGATGCCTTATCAATGAAAACTCATTGAGTATGTGTTTTTGTGTGATAATATTAGTAAGAATGGGTTTGTTTTAGCTTTGATCGGGCTTATATCAACGACATTAGACCAACATTTTCTCATAAATTATATGGTACATTGAGTTACTGTGTACACGAATTAGAATCATGGATAAACCATCTGGTAGCAGCCCATCTCTCTCCACGGAGAAATTTTTAGATATGTTGGAGAAAGGTGATATTTCTGATTTCGATTTATGTGAAGATGAAACCGAGGAAGATTCACCGCTTGTAGAAGAAATATACTTATTGGATTTTATTTTTATAAAATATCAGCGTGACCGATAGAATTCTAAATATTTAATGTACAAAAATGTGTACAATGGGACACCAATGCTATATAAAAACTAAAAATTTATATGACAGTGGAGTCCAGATGTACACATTTGTGCACATAAAATATCTGGAGAACTATGGGTAACAAAACAAAATTTCAAGCAAAATGGCATCAGAAGACCCCAATGTGTTTAAAAACCACAACAAATAATTTTCTTCAAGCTTAAAAAAAATCAGGTCTGAAGGGGGTAGATATTCTCGAGCTCTCTGCGTGCATTGCAGACTTTAGGAAGCACAAAACGTGCTGCCGTTTTGGGCCATTTCCATACATTTCTTAGGGAGCATCTTACTAGCTTGCAGTCTCAAATATGGGAAAGAATGTATTAAAGGTATTGATGAAGCTATGGGAAGATTGTGAGACTTTTTTTTAAAATTACTCTCTTAAAAGATATTTCAGAACATCATCATCATCATTGGTAGTCTGCCTTTTATTGGCAGGTAACTTCCCGCAGCTGACAAGCTCCATGCTCCACGGTCCTGCGCTAACCTGTTATTCTTCGCGCATATTCTTTCTGTTTTAATATCATCCATTAATTGTAGTCTCCTTCGCCCCTTCCCTCTCTTTCCCGCCACCATTCCCTCTAGGAGGTCCCTCACGATACAATTTCTTCTTACGCAATATCCCAACCAGTTTCTCTTCCTCTTCCTAATTATATCTAAAAGTGTTCTTTTCTGCCCCACCATTTCTAACACCCTCTCATTCGTTTTTCGCTCGACTCAACTAATTATTTCCATTCTTCTCCACATCCACATTTCGAAGGCTTCGATACGATTTTCGTCACCTTTACGTTTCCACCTTCAAGGTCCCACAAAACAAACTTTTCTTCCTCCTAAAGGCTTCTTTCGCCATTCCTATCCTTGGTCTTATTTCGCTTTCGCACTTCATGTTATTACTAACAATACAATCCAGATTTCGAAAACTATTCACTTGTTCTATTTCCCCCTCCTACTTTTATATTTGACACATACCCCGTCGTTAAAATCACCACGCCTCTTGTCTTTCTAACATTTATTTTCATCCCATATTTTTAAACCCTTTCTCATTTTGTCTAATTAAAACAAAAGAAGGGGAAAAAGGAAAAAGAAATAAAGAAAAAGAAAGAAAGAAAAAGAAAGAAAGCTCTATAACATATGAGATGCATGGAATAAATCGTGAGTGGGAACCCTTCGCCCCTGGTGGGGGGATATTCATGAAGCTATAGGCTTATGTCTAATTATATTGGAATATATTATCCATTTCTTAATTCCGAACATACTAGGTTCGATCGAAATGAGAAAACTTTTTATCGAACTTCTGAAAAAAATAAAATAAAATAAATAAATACATGAACGTGTTTATTATATATGGAATTCCCAGTCACGACCCCATTTTCAGTTTTATTAAAAATAGAAGAAGAAGAGAAGAGAAAATTGGGATAAAGGAGAAGAAAAATAGGGAAAATAACAGGATGAAAAAAAGGAACTGTTACTGGATATTTTTGAGAAATATGGTAAAGGAAAGTGAATAATTATCGAATTGGGATCATTTCCAATAGCTATTGGGTGAATATTTGGTATTAAGGTGATCAAAGGTAGACACATGTTAACCCATACCTCTCAGACCTAGATCCATTTACCCTCAACTACCGAATTATCCCAATCTAGGTCTGAGATAGATGAGAAAGTTTAATTTAACAGTTTATTATATATTTCCAAAGTTCTTAACGAGTATCCAGTACTTGAAGTATAAACGATTAAGTGGACGGCATGCTAGAATTGACCACAGAGAAGAATAAAAAAAATCAAAGTAATACATATATTTGTCGAAGATTTTGACTTTCAAAGTTCTCTCATGATGACCATTCGTTCAGGCTACATCAGTCCTTTTTGCTTCCTTCATAGAGCCAACTTAAATTAAGTCAGTATTGACATTCAACGACTTTAATTGCCAACTACCATTAACTATAGTAACTCATATATATATATATATATATATATATATATATATATATATATATATATATATATGTGTGTGTGTGTGTCAATAGAATCGGTGCACTTAATACTAAACCTACATTTCACTCACACTCACATTCATAGAGGACAGTGTATACTTCACATTACATTTAGTTGAATTAAACTAACCTAACTACATTTCTATAGACATTTATTACATTTCAATAAAAGAAAACTTAGTTTGACATAACAGGAAAAATTTGATACATGAAAAAAGAATGTTTCATAAGCATGCACAGAAATCTGCTACTTTCAACAATATCAAATAACACATTTCTCTTTCTAGAGATATTAAAAGTTGGTTTACATTAAAAAAACAATATTCGACAAAAGACGAAAAACAAAAAAAAAGGAAAAAAAATCAAAGGTCAACATATTTAAGATTCAATGCAATGAATACATATCATTGTAAAAAAAAATATATAATTGGTTAATCATTCTTTAAAAAAAAGCACTTTACTAGCATTTTATTGAGACTCTGTCCGAAGAGGAGAAATTTCGACAATTTTATGAGTCTTTGTTCTCACGTCGATAGTAACTCCTTTTTTAACTCTCTTTATTCACTGTGATTGGTGTCCATGAGAGTATTTAGTCGTTTGTCTTAACGACAGACAAAAATTTTAGTTCCTTCGTATTATTCATATATATATATATATATATATATATATATATTTCTCATTTCATCACGACGCACTTGATATGAAATTTCAAAAATTATTAAGATTTAAAAAAAATATTATCGGATCCAGTCACAGACATTGAGAACTTATTTCCATTATACTATATCTAAATGAAGCTTTGTCTTTGGACTTATCTAGGTCCTGTATTCACATTACTAAATTATTAACCAAAATCAGTTCAACTTACGATCACTAAATTTTTATTTCCAGTATAGATCGTGGAGTCAAGAGATTGTATTCACTGAACTGACGAAAGCCAAGTAGTTATGTTTCCAGTCGTAGGGTAGGATTTGTTTCATAGGTTACTGATAGAAGGATTCGTTGGTGGGGCGCACTGTTTCGTAGTTTACTGAGTTCACTATGATCTCGCAAAATAAATTTGGATAAGGATTAGGGTTATTTTTACTTTTCTTACGACCTGCTACTTGTTCTATTTATGCAGTATTTAACATGATATTCAACTTTAAAAGTCACAAACATTAATAACAACTCAATAATGTGTCATTTATTACAATTTACGCGGTAATACTGTATATCACAAATAGTTGGACAGTGTCGGGTGTCAAAAATCTATGGCAACCTAAAACAACCAGGGTAAATACCGAGCCCTTTAGATACATGATCGTATATATATATATATATATATATATATATATTCCTCAATACAATCAATTTCACTCTAATATCAATCTCAGTATTTCGTCGACGTTTAAATTCTACGTAACCTTTTTATATTCGATAAATATTCACATTTTATTGGCTCAAAGACAAAACAAAACCCTGACTCCCTAAATTCTTTTTCTTTTCATAAGGTTGCAACATCGAAATGTATATGTATAAACCTGATAATTAATAATAATTCTCAATTTACTAAGATCCGCGTATAAAGGAATGGTTGATAGTATTTAGTAAGTTGACACAAGAGGTGGAAATACAACAAATAGAGCAGGCACGTAACCCTTTAAACTATGTAAGTACATATATAGATGTATATACAGCGAAAAGAAAAAAATCAATGTTATTCGAAACTAGTGGGCCCAAACTACTAATACATACACCATATAACCGATCAATAGAAAGAAAACCAGAAATCAGTAATAAGCAGGTATAAGTTGTACGATGAATGAATAACAAGTAAGTTTCTGGGAATCTGAAAGCATAGTGTACATTCTCGTCAGTTTCTTCCGTGGTGGGTTCAGTATCGTGAAAAACGGTAGTAAGTTGTTCTGAAATACCTCCACGAATTGTATCCCTCGATGTCTCAGTTAGTACATACGATCGAAATAAGTGATATGAACATCGGATGTTTTCATGAGTTTGAGAAACCGGGGGGGGAAGGTTGAAATTTTAAAAAAATCTCGAATAAGAAGGAAGAAAGAGACAAGAGAGAGAAAGCGGCGCCAACGAAAGGAGAAAGATTAAAGTACTACTCACTACACAAAAGAGTGATCGAATTTAAATATATAACAACTCATAGCCAAAAATATTCACGTATGCCGAAAGAGGGTGGTTTACTTAAATACGCAAACTAGGGGGGGTCCTGCTGCCAAGGATGCAAGTCTGTGTCCATCAGATCCCAATCCCACAAGAGTTTGCTTGTAAGATTGAAAACTGAGCCCCGTATCCGGCCCAGACCAGCAGGATAAAAGGAGAGGGGGAAGGGACCAGGTAACCGCGTCCCCAATTTTGAAATCTCTAAGTAAGAAAAAAATATTCGACCCCTCAGAAGAACTAAGAAGGTTCGAGGACAGTAAAGAAACTAGAGTAAAAGTAATAGCTAAGATATCCCTAAGTAATGATTTGCCAAAATAAAAAAAATTAAATAAACTGAATTTTGGATCGGTAATTACAATTACCAAACATCACCGATGGCTACCCTGCGCAGACATGCCAAAGTCTGGGATGTCGTAAATTTCCCTCACCCAATTAAACTAAGAAAAGAAATGAAAAGACCTAAGGGGACTAGGGGCCGACATCCGGGTACGCGATTGACATAAATATTAATTAAGTAGTGGTTGATTTAGTCAGATAGTCCGAACTAAGTTGTTAGCTATGTGAACACTGCACGGTAAGTACGGTAAGCAACGAGAAGAAAAAAATCTCGGAGAGTCAATGAATGTTAAAGGTACAAATGACCAAACCTGCTCTTTTCGATGATCACAGGATATAGCAGTTATTTTTCTTTATTATCATTTCCGCCAACCTTTAAAAGTAATTCCCACATGATGCTACCCTGTCTGTTGAAAGGCTTAAGATCCGGGGCTGTTAGTATGAGGTACTTAAATGCGAAGTAACACACAATTCCCAAACTACACTTTACTATCCAAATATCAAACTCTGTTGGATGAATGTACTGGTGTAGAAGTCAAAACGCAAGAGTAAACATATTCATATTCTCACTATATAACATACACTAGGAATATCCATTTAAATATAGGTGTCATATCATCTCATTCATATTTTATATCATATTACTAATATATCATTACAGTCATTCATTATGTACTCATTTTCGCGCGAAGTAATATTTTAGAGACACCCTATTTAATACATTTTACACGCAGTACATACACATATTTATATTACACATTAATAAATATATATTCATTACAATCTGTCACGCTTAAACTACTACACGATAACATTCATTGAACCACGGACTCTTTGTTTCAAAGCACTCAAATTATATTTACTTCGCAGCTAAAAAAATCATACGTGTATTTACTGAAAGTTAAATTGTCAACGATGAATTTATTTTTGATTTGCTGATAAAACTAAAGCAACAATTTAAAATTTCTACAGCCACGGGAAAAGAGAATTTAAAACTACATTTTGAAACAAACAGTAGCAGCATATGGACTTTACCTCTATTAAGAAAATAGGCATTCTTTATTTCAGTGGATATTTCGATTGCTACTTGACCTAGCAAGCTGTAATTTTCAGGACTACGAGATCTCATGTTATCTTATATGAATGCATTCTCATCTAAACCGAAAACCATGTCCACGGGATGTAATTTGAGAATAAATGGCCAAAATCAAACAATCTAGATCACTAAGTCATGCGATGTCGTAATGTCAACAAACAATTGACTACCGAAAACGGGCATGATGGCGCTGTAGTGGATGCATAATTTACCGTGTACGGAAATATATACTTGTACTTATTAATCAGAAATCTAATATTTACTCTCGTTTAGTGTGCTTTGAGTTAGACAAATGGTATTAAACTAATGCATGTGAACTAAACTATTCTAATAGTAGAAATCACGCACTCACTCACAACTACTAACTACACACACCATTATAAATACTACAAATAAAAACTACTAACTAAACAAACACCATTTAATTACATGCATATTGAGGAAAAGTACTCCTTTGTTCGTATATAGAGTTGGCTCTATTAAACTTTAGGGGGCAAAATGAGAAGGGTAACCCTAGGTCCAATTGACCTGGCCAATTACTTAAAACATATTTACTAGAGATTGATGCCCTGGGGGCACCTTAACGAGGTTTATTGAGGGACGCTTCGCCTGAAAGGGGAAAAGGCCCTAAAACAAACAATAACTAACCCATCCCCCGCTAGAAATGGTTCAATTTGGAAACAGAAATAGGAGCCCCTTTTTATTAGCTTAAGCTGCCATTCTGCAGATTAGTATTACAGCTATGAAACCTACTAAGTACATGCACTTACTAATTTTAAAAAAAATCAAATTTACAATATAAACTTTAGAATGTACGAAACCAGGTCGTATTTTCCTAATCCCTAACTGAATTTTACTGTTTGAAAGAAAAGGAAAGTAAAATCACTCTTATAAACTGTCTATGCTTCGGCTCGGATGACGAGCAATATGACGTCTGAAAAGCTAGTTCCTATTTCTCCTTTGTTTTACAGTTCACTTAACGAAAAATGGAAGTTTGTCAGCTCCTAAATATCATACGGCGTTTATCAATGAAATTAACTGGATATTACCTTGAGATAGTTAGAATGTCCGTCCTTTTACCGCAGATATGTAGAAGAAGAAATCACGAGCTGCGCCTCGTAATGTGTCTTCGATTATTATAATAACATTGCGCCGAAAACGACAAGGGTTGGAAAATTCCACCAATCATACGGGAACCTTTATCCGCGGAAATTACAAAACAAATAGAAATTTGGCAAATCCAGATAAAACCGGATCTGAAAGTTATTATGAACTAGTGAGAGGGAGTGAGGGAAAGATTAGGTACCTGACTGAATTCTACATTGGTCTGAAATTAAGAAAATTTATATCCAATGACGGAATTATTTTTTGGTATGACGTCGGCCTGATAAACCTTGTTCTACTCAACTTGTGTATGCGAAAATGTGATTTACACTTAATCAAAATATAAATAAATATATTATTCAGTGGGAATATGGCTACTAATGAAACCTTTCTATTCATTACATTTAATTTGAAGTAAAGAGAGTAAATAAATTGTGTAATTAAACCGAAATCGAATAAAAAAATTACTAGGTACAGGGTGCGTAAAAAAAGTTGCCATTACTTTCGACTGTAATGGTACATTACATAATATTACAGAACAAACGAATGAAAAAGACTGTTTCGGATCTATAACATTCTAAACTTGATTCATGTTTCTTTTTTCGTCTGAATGGAAAGAGTGTAGGCCTACTACGTCACACACTGCCTTTGACAAGGAGAGGTGGAAGAGAGGAGGAGTTGGAGTTGGATTGTACTACAAGCACCTAATCGATTGAGATATGTATTTCTGGATGCATAAGAAAAAGGGGCAAGAGTTTGTTATGAATTTTGACTTACAAGGGAACCTTCCGAAAATGATAGTTGCAGTGAAAGATGTGGCCCATGCCAATTGAAAGAGCTGTAACAAGATGACTATTAACAAAAAAATAGCTGCCCATAGCAATAGGTTCAAGAAATATAAGGGGTGGAAGTTCGGGAAACAGCAAGTTTGGACAAGGGGGAAAAGTGCAAATTTCGCAAAAAAAAAAAGTGGGGCACGGCAAATACAATGCTGACAAATGATGCATTGAAAGAGTCTTGCCAGAATAGAGAACAAATGAAGGCCACCAGTACGGTTAACAGTGTTGCCAACTGCAATGAAAAGTTCATGTTTTGCAAAGAGCAGTATATGAAGTGAGTGCAATATTCAGTGTCATGTAGAACATAAGATATGACGTGTATAATCAGTGGTACAATCTAACAAAAGAAAATAGGATAAACAGAAGTACGAAAAATACGGAAAAGACGGAGTTGGCCATAATGCGCCACATTTAATCACTAGCTGCGATATTAGAATGAACAAAACAAGAAGCACCGACTATGCAGGAAACTGACGTACCTAGCGTCGAAAAGAAAAACGAGTTCTAAAGTTGGCAACACTGGCCATGACCATCCAGACAAGTCTAATATAGTTAGGCCAGTCGCTTCACAAAAATAAAATTCCGGCAAGAGGCACTAACCTTCGCATTATTTGTATATGCTCGTCCACATTGTATGTGCAATTGTTCGATGAGACTATGGTCCAAACCAAAGATATATTTGCAATGAGCACAGCGGAATATTGCCAATCCGTCACACAGGTACAATGATCACCTGTGAATGTCTGGAAACAGTACTCTAGAGGTGTGGGACCTTTGTTTTTCTTTCTATCACATATACACACCTGTAGAAAGCAAACATAAACAAAGACTTGATCTGCTGTGTGTTGCTGTCTGCAGTACTATCACCGCCTATATTATATATCTAGAGTGTCCCACCTAACTCTGCGACTGAAATAGTTTCAAAGCGAAAAAAGTGTGACGCATCCAGTTGTGCCGGAATGTACCCATGTCAGCGGGCGTCAAACTTCTGTGAGACGCAAATGCCCCCAAGTCCCCCATCATAGGGTCCCTGGGGCCAACTTCAAAATTTATCAGCATCATCGGTCGAGTTATATTTCTTTCGGTAAGTCATTGAATATGCAACAATGCATATCAGAAATATTTACTATATGGGATTTCAAAATGGCCGCTAAAAATATCTGCTCGGTGACAAGAACAACGTGCATTTTTGGCGGGCATTTTGAAACTTCTGCTTCATGTGGCAAATGTTTCTTATAGGCGGTGTTGTATCTATCCAGAGAAATATCATCCTCCGTCTGTTACCATTTGAAATGTTGCGGTTGACCCCTTGAGCCTTATTATGGGGACCCTGGGGGACTTGCTTCTTACAAAGTTTTCTTGGCCCTCGACGTGAATACATTCCTGTGCAATTGGATTTGTAACATCTCTTTTCGCTTCGCAGCAATTTGAGACCACAATGTTCGATGCCATGTTTAAAGACAACATATATTTGTGGCAGCCATTTTGAAAAACATGCTTCATATAGCAAATGTTTCGTATATTTGTTGTTGCACATTCCATGATCTATCGAGAGAGGTACCATTCGGTCCCTGTTGCAATTTGAAAGTTTGAAGTTGGCTCCTGGGGCCCTATGATGGGGATCGTGGGGTCACTTGCTTCTCACAGACTTTAATCACCCCCTGACATTGGTACATTCCTCCATAACTGGATCCGTCACATTTTTGTTCGTTTCTCAAATATTTCAGGTCACAAAGTTTGGTGGGACACCCTGTATATTCTCACAAGCGACCCAACCATGACACAATGTTTATTTCTATTATCGGTTGTTGGCTCAACCCGAAGATTTCATGTTCCCCGACTTGACATTGCCTCAATCACTCTGGCATTGATGTATTCCGAGTGATGCCTCTTGGCGGAATTTTCTTTTTGTGAAGCGAGTGGCCTAACTATATTAGACTTGTCTGGATGGTCATGGCCAGTGTTGCCAACTTTGGAACTCGTTTTTCTTTTCGACGCTAGGTACGTCGGTTTCCTGCATCGTCGGTGCTTCTTGTTTTGTTCATTCTAATATGCACAGCTCGTGATTAAATGTGGCGCATTATGGCCAACTCCGTCTTGTCCGTATTTTTCGTACTTCTGTTTTTCTATTTTCTTTTGTTAGATTGTACCACTGATTACACACGTCATATTTTATATTTGTATGACACTGAATATTGCACTCACTTCATATACTGCTCTTTGCAAAACATGTACTTTTCATTGCAGTTGGCAACACTGTTAACCCTACTGGTGGCCTTCGTTTGTTCCCTAGTGTGACAAGTTTATTTCTATGTATCACTTGTCAGCATTGTATTTTGCCATGCCCCACTTTTTTGCAGAATTTGCACTTTTCCCCTTGTCCAACCTTGCTATTTCCCGAACTTTCACCCCTTATATTTCTTGAACCTATTGCTATGGGCAGCTAATTTTTTGTTAATAGTCATCTTGTTACAGCTCTTTCAATTGGCATAGGCCACATCTTTCACTGCAACTATCATTTTCGGAAGGTTCTCTTGTTAGAATTTTTGTAACAATTTCTATGCCGCGAACTGTACAAATAGTCACGGACATGTTACTCCAATAGCTGAATAGCACAGAATAATGTCACTATACACACATGTTTAACTGAGCACACATGAAGGGGGAAAGAAGGATAATGAAGAAGAAGACTATAATCATGTTTTATCTTATTTGTACATGTCCATACACTTACAATGTGACCAATTCAGTGAATTCAATTCCATGCATGGTCTGGCCCGTTAAATTCATTTTTTTCATTTGTATAATAAACATACGTTTCCAGTTTGTAAACATGATAATAGTGCACCATGATTTGCTTCTACTTTTTCAGTAAAGAATCCTGGCAGAATCACTTTTTGTTCTGCTTTAAATGTCACACAAACATTCTTTCCATATACGGTTGTAATTAATTTGCAGTCTGCATTAAAATAGATTTTATTAATTTCTAAGTCCTGTAATTTTGTAAAAGATACTAACGGCGGTGTATTAAGTTTAGTTAATCGGAGATGCCATCTTTAGTTAATAGATTTAAACAACAAATCTCTCTCTCGAAGACAAGATATTATGTTCTCTCTCGAAGACATAATCTATATGTATGGCCACTAAATCAGCTTGTTCTCATTCTCTTAAGAATTCACAAGATATCTTTCTTAACTCTCTGAGGATATAATAAAGCAGCCTTCTGCGTGAGACACAAAACTTAACATATTCACACAGGATTGAAAAGAATTTCAAGCTCATCAATACTCCTGAGCATGTTATGGGAACATGATGTCTTAACAAATCACACGAACAAAGGTGATTTCTTTGACCACATAGAAAGTAAATCGTAAGCAAAATAAGAATAAGCTGAATTCCATGAGAAATGAAGTTTGCAACTAAGTAAGCCAAAGGAGAACGTAATAACAGAATTTGGTCATCATAGGTACAATGATTTATTACATTAATTTTACAACTAAACTCAACAAATAATACTCAAGAAAGTGCTAATGGTAAATATAGGCATATCAAATATTTATAAACTTGAGAAAGGCCTACGACTCGATTATGTGGGAAACATTTTATAACATTCTTAGAGAATTTGAAATACCGAGAGAAGTTATTTGAACTGATTAACATAGGTTTAAATATATCTCAAAGTAATAAATTATTGTTCACGAACTAGAATGGCCTGAAACAAAGAGATGCGCTCACGTCTTTATTATGCTAAGCATTTTGACTAATAATACATGGATCTACAACTTAATGTACGACTCGAACTTGATGATGAGGCAGAGTGTGTCAATGATAGAGTATGCTTAGCGTCCCTGGTTCGATATTGAGCGATTAGATTTGTGATGAAGAGCGTCGTATCCATCAGTTTTCATGGAGTACTCTCCTTTCACATTGGCATTCCATCGTCATTTACTTACCTTAAATTTTTTCGCCCTTAACCTATAGGCAATTCTCAAACTGAAAGATTTCATTTCATTTTCGAATCAGATAAGCTCCCATTGACTACTAATATCTCTTATATCAAATATACGAATGCTAACTATAAATATTAAGGAGAGGGTATCATATGTAAATAAAATAACGTTAAGTGTCTCAAATTAAGTGTCCCCAAGTTAACGCTAAAGATCTTCTCAGAAATTGTGTCCGAAATTTCAAACACGAATTAACTTTTCAAATCTAGTTTATACCACTTTCGTTTGATATCTAAGTACTTCAAACAATTTGATGGCACATAATTCGTGTCTGTTTTGATTATGACAAAGTTCCTGGCAATTAGCATTTTCTCTTTCTGTTTTCGTGAACTAATTAAGTTAGTTTGGTAGTAGAATTTAGGTCTAGATAGGTCATAATTACTTTGCGAAGAAGGGAAAACTGAAACTGATCGTTCATGAGATACTGTTCGTATATTAAACAAAATTTACAGAAAAGTTGGTTTCGGTTATTTCAAGTCGAGTCCAGTTTTAAAGGAACCTAGTTCGTGCAAATCTTTAATGCAAACCTATTTCAGGGTGGTTTGCCTAAAAAGAGTTTTACATTTCTTGGAACGAGTGCCAACACCGGGAATCGAACCCAGGACCGTTCGCACCGAAGGTACATCATACTTATTAAAGTTGTGAAACTACAGAGTTCAGTTAGACACTGTCATCTCTTATTGTAATTTTGGGACTCATAAAGGTGTCAAACACATACTAAAATTAGCAACAAGAAAGGTAGTTGTACGTGTTTAAGAAATAAATAATGTAGTACACTTAATTTCATGCTACTGATTTCCAAAATAGCAAGATAGGCGATTAGGCTTAGGAACGTTTTGACTTGACTACATTACTCTTTGTGATAGATTCGATAATTTTTTATTCTAGTATGTATTTAAAGTAAACGTGTCATTATAATACATTTTAGGCGTCATGGATAATCAATGCTTTGCTGCGAGTAGAAAAGGGCTGCGAAACATTGGTCTAGTACACTGAGTATCCAGCTGAAGAATAAGTTGTTGGTAACACGGAGGTAATGTGTTATATACAACGGTTATACAGGTTAGGCTTAAGGAGACGATAATGATAAAACATTAATGAAATGGTGACAAGAAAAGTGGAACAACGAGAGCACCCACGCTCACAAAGTTTATTCACCACACAGTTCACTTGTTTTCTGCTGGGATTGAATTAAAGATTCCATGCACGAAAATTGACCTCTTTACCACTGATCCATCCCGCACATGTTTCGTGCTAGGATGAAAAGAGAGAGACATAGAGAGATTCCACATTTGCTTCCCGATTATTATTGCAACAAAGTGTATAACCGTAAAAGATAAGCGATTTGTAAGAAGTCTTCAGGAGGAAAGGACAGCATTCACGAGGACATAGATTTGATTGTTAGGAGGAGCAAGTATTTCAGTTGGATGCAAAAGTTGAGTAGAACCGTTTTTAATGACGATCACAGTTAGTTCATCATAAAGTTCACTTGTAGTGAGCTGTGATCGAACCAATGAGCCTATCCAAGAAAATTGAACGATCTACCGCTGATAATAAGAAGCGAGATAAAACTAAGGGATATAACAAGGAGTGCCTTACGGATTCACAACTTAATGAAGAATAAAGTTTATTCACCACAAAGTTTACATATAGTGAGGTGGGATTAAACCAAGGACTCCATGTACGAGAATTAAAAGCTTTAACATCGATAATAAGAAGGGAGATAAAACAAAGGAATCTAGCAAGGGGTACTTTTCAAATTCACATTTCAATGAGGATTACAGTTAGTCAAGAGAATCTATAACAAAGCTAGGAATAAGATATTTTTGCATAATAAGACATTTTTTGTAATAATACGTTCATAAAAACAAACTGTCTTCCTTATTGCCAGTTCGTAATGTAAATATGAAGATGTATTTAGGGGATTTAAGCCATGTTAGTTCAGTGCTCGGACAGTGGATCTAGGCCGTCAAGAAGTCCTCAGGAGGCAAGGATAGCATTTGCGATGATCTGGATTTGAGTTTTTTGAGGAGCAAGTATTTCAGTTCGATGTAAAAGTTAAGCTGAGCCGTTTCTAATGAGAATCAGTTTTTTTCAAGACAAAGTTCACTTGTAGTGAGCTGATCGAAACAAGGACTCCATGTAGGAGAATTGAACTTTCTACCGTTGATAATAAGAAGCGAGATAAACTCAGGGATCTAACAAGGAGTGCCTATCGAATTCACAATTTAATAAGGATTCCAGTTTGTCTAGGGAATCTATACAAAGCTAGGAATACGATCTGTAACATTTAGATCTTTTCTGAAAATGATTTCATAAAAGCAAACTGTCTTCCTTATTTCCAGTTCATAATGCGTATATGAAAATGAATTTAAAGAATTGAGGTCACGTTAGTTAAATGGTTCCGAGTTCGATTAATAAATATTTGCCTTTTTGACGTAGTCCACAATTCGAATGCGGATGAGTACTCTTCATTTTACTTTTTAATGTCATTATGTTCAGCGTTATATAGTTCAACAATTGATATGAATACTTGACTTCATCATGGTTCGATTTGCGGATAAATAGGTATCACTAACGTATTTACACTATTCGTAACGACGTCGTCCGTCTCTTCGAGTGAATGAATGCATTACAGTTCAGATTCGCAACCGGAAATGCTATGACAGTGGATTAATTTTCTTCTTCTTTCACACACACTCTCTTGATGCAAAGTGATACACACCTAAAGGTGCTCAGTAAAAATACGATATCTCGAAACCCATGAGCAAAAAATTCATATATCCTATATACATAAATCCTAATCCATAAAGGTAAACGAAATCGCGAAGTAAAACGATCATTTACAAAAAAGTACAACATATATGAAATCGAAGATTCTCAAGAAACATATGGGCTTTTCCAAGTGAATACTATCCTGCTACTTTTCACATACTCATTCAGCCCTCATCTAAAACAAAGTTATAACATTAACTCATTCCTTTCTTCTCACATTATTCGATAGGTGCGTCAAAATATTATTTTAAGTGAATCTTATCTACCAACAATTTTAATTTGCACTACACATAGCTCAGCATTTTCGCGTTCAGATTACGTAATCTACAATCGCACGTATGGAAGTTCGTATGTGCCTGTGTGCGAAGAGTACAAGTGGTGCACTTCTCACGACAGCAAAACAATACATGTAATCTGAAATGCTGTATACGTACAATTCTTCTGTAAGCTTGAACATTTGCTACAAAAATATAACTATTTTTTGCTTAATAATGTTACAGTACCCAGAAGGAACATAAATTTTTAATCTAAGCTGACAAGTTTTTCTCTAGTACTAGGGGGCACGGTGTCTGAATAACAGAGTGTGCTTATCTCTTATGGTTAGTGTCTCTGATTCAATTTCCGAGCGAGTACCTTCATGATCGTATTCGTGGAAAGACATATTTGGGGGGATATTAAACCCTAAGATTTCATATCATAAATTAACATGAAGATTAACACCCATGATTATATCCCACCACAGAGAAACTTAATTCTACTCTAGATCGTGATATACCAAGTTCAATCCCTGCTCTCACAAAATGAATTTTGGCACAGAACCTTTAAATCGTAAGTTAACGAATGTACAATCAAGATTAATTGTCTGTTTGACTTTCACTCGCGAATAATAATAATAATAATAATGTGATGCTGTGTTCTTTATTTTTATGTTTGTATTTACGGCTTAATACCACTTTGTTCAGCGTTAGGGAGTTCGATGGAACTCAAGTCTAATGGATTACCTCTGAAAATATGATTTTTCAGTGGTTAGCGCGAGTGTTATACATACAGTCTTAAGCTCGATTACTGTTGAAAGCAAAACATATTTTCTTTTTTCTTACGTTTTAATACCACTTTGTTCAGCATTAGGGAAATCAGTTATATATACAACCATTAACACATCTTTCCTAAGCTTGATTAACGTAATTCCATACTTGTCCTATCAGCAAAAGTGTCTTTGAATACTAATAAACACATCTTTACTTACAAGGGGGTCTGGGTTAAATTCTCAATGAAAGAGAGACGGAGAGCATTGAACACTTGAACGCATTATAGTGATTCGAAATGTGGAGCTTCGAACGATAAATAACATATACTGTAGTACAGGGGACCCAAGAACAATCTATTTAAAAGTACACAATACTATATCACATAGCAACTGTTCTTCCTTAGCAAGTAAGAGAATTTCTATCAAAAGACAAAAAATGACTTTGAATAATAGTCATCGTTTTCTATGAGTATGTCATTCGGAAAAATATCTCACCGCACCTTCATTACAGGCATCACCATAATATATTCTAGTTTGGTTTGATGTAGTCATTCACATAATATCTTCCACATCAAGACTTGGGAAAGTTGTTTTATCTTGTTTATACAGATATATGTATGGGAATACGATGAATACTAAATTTCGTTGGTGTTGATGCTGCAGTTCTTCGTGCTATGGGAATAAGTTTCAAAAAAATATCTCAAGGAATACGATCAATACTAAATTTCGATTATGATCATTATGCAGTTCTTCGTGCTATGGGAATGTGTTTCAAAGCAATATCTCATCATGGCTTCAATACAGAGATCAGCGTCATATATTATAGTTTTCACGTGCAACACACGCCCCTTGAGGAACACAAGCAGCAAATTCCTATGCATAATTTGATTTTGGATTCTCTGCATAACTGATTTTGATTACTAGTCATCGTTTTCTATAAGAATGTGTTTCGAAACTAACCACTCAGCTCCCAGTCTATGAGAGCACTTGCATGTACGGTCTTTCATCCCACGTTTTCAAAAGAAAAACCATGAAATACAATATTCACCTTAGCAAATAAGACCAATTCGATCAAAGGACAAATTTCGTACAATCTGGGAAGCTTCGTTCATTGAAAATTACAGCTTTAGTTCATAACCTACAGGTGTTTGAGTGGAGATCGGACCAAGGCCAACTAATTTATGCTCTTTGCAGTCGGAACTTCGGCAGAGGCGGTCCGAAATAGATATTCAATGATATGATAAGCTTCCGTTCTTAGCTTCGCAGGAGGGACTAGGGTAGGGGCTGGGAGGCAAAAAATAGCTATCCAATACAAGACAAGAAGGCGAAGAAAACGAAAAAGCATGTTTCATGTTCTTTATACATCTGGTAGGCGCTCAAGAGCATGAGCATAGCAACGTACTAGTTTAGGCCGATTTAGGACCCCCAGGGAACGCTCTCATGAGAAATTTTCAAAAAAAATCCCACGTTTGACCCAGCTGAATTTTACCTACTTTATTGGGGTAAATTACTTAATTAATGGTATGTACACCCATCATTACAGTTCACTGTTACGGGAAACGTGAAGATTTACTGATCCTTTCCTCCGTATTTTCCCTTATATTACTATTATAAACTCCCCTAAAAATGGCGAAGGAAAATGATTCTGACACCACTTCTAGCTCCAGAAGTGAAAGCTTATGATTAAAAATGCAAACGAGCCTGGTAATGACGTCGAAAAGACTTTACTAAGCTGAGCTTTACACTGTTCATCTCGTTGTTCAAGTAATGACTATCTAATATTTTAACCCTGTCAAGATATGGTACGTAACGGCGAGAAGTGGAAAATGCGCGGTCATACAAATGGACACTTGCAACTTACCAGGAAAAGGTGTTTAGTCACTCAGAGATAATTTCACCAAATTTACTATAGGAGTAGGTAATTTCAATAGAAAAATGTAGAACTATTTGTTTTGCAGACGATCGAAATCGTAAATAATGGGCCCCACAGTTCAGGAGAAGTATGGCCTGTTATTAGATATTATTGGAACTGAGCCATTAATAGCTGTTCAGTCAAATGCAGAAGAAATTAAACGAAAAAAGGAAAGATAAGGTGAACTGAAAATGCGCAAGTGTCCTCCCTCAGTCCCACAAGGCGAATGTCGGGATACTATATCTACCAACTCCGTTACCATTACCGACCTTGTTTCTTGCCCATTTTATATATATCAGTACTTAGCAAAATGAAATGATAATAAAGAAAATATATATACACAAAGATAAATCGAGGAGGAAGACGAAGCTCGAATCTCTGGCTTATATTTTCTGAACTGGGCAACGGGATGTTGAGGCTTACATAATTGTCAAGGTGCTAATTGATTTATGGTAAGGAAGCACAGACAGATCTGCAAGAGCAGGTTTTTCACACTTAGCGATGTCTGTTTTTCAGTGCTCACTGTGGAACTATGCATTATAAACAAAGCTTTTCACAGAACAGTATCGGTGTTGATACGTGGCTGTTTTTGTCCGATATATCTCACTGCTTTCTGATGGTGAGTATTCCAAACTCAAATATCTCATTTATCCTTTTCGTTAACATAGTTGTGTTAACGAACAGTTTTACATGTATTCAAATGGCTATTTTGTCATGTCAGTCCACAGTTGTTCCGATATTTAAATTCGACTCCCAAGTACACAATACTTCAATTTCGGTGGGCACACCAACGTAGATATTGAAAGTCCATACAGATGAAATCAGTTAATATTCGTGGATACAAACAGCTAATATTCGCTTACTCACAGCTTCTTTTAGTGTGAAAAATATAGCATCTTCGTTTCGACCCCTTGCACAGAAAAGTGCTGGAAACGCACAAGATTAGTTTCAGCATGCATTTTCTTTATTTTTTAATCTAATTTCGTTAAGCTAACTCGTGATGCATACCTAACGTTTAATGGGAAAGGCAGTTAATACATTTAGTATACCGGCATTCGGCTGGTGAGAATGATGGATTATATTGGCACATTTTGTTGTTCATCTAATATTTTTTGTTTTCATTCTTCTTCCGCATTGGCTACAACAGCGAGCAAAGGCTAAGTCCCATTAATATCATTTTAACATGACATATTTATCTGCAAATGTTGCGTCCGTTATTTCTTATTCCGAAATCCTACGAAACGAATACTTGCTTATGTTGTTTCCTATCCCAAGAATAAATTTCATGGAATTAACTCTGAGTGACACGATGCCCTTCCCTCGTTAGTTTTAACCGTTTCATTTGATTTCTGGGAGTAACATATCAAGATCATAATTACTTCAAGTTTATTTTGAACATTTTGAGTTCAAGGCAAAACGATTACTATAGTTGAGTTTCAGCATTTGATTGGCTAATTTATTGTAATGGTTAAAGCCTGTTAATTGTTGTTCATCAGTTTAAAATTTATACACACTTCAGTAATTTTCCCTGTAATTGAATTTGTTTATTTTTTAAATCGAAGTTGCAAACCACGTTATTTTGGCATCATTTAAATTAATTTTAGAGAACTACTTAAGTAGTAGAAATCCAATCAATCTGGATCTGGAACAACGTTTTGCGCAGTGACTCCTATAGCATGTACTCGGTTTCTCAGAGGCGCAAGATATGCCATGAACTACGGACGAATCAAAAATGGAAAATAGAACACACTGAAATTGAATTCTATTTTACGACTCCTTTATAGCAGTGCAATAGGTCCCTCTTATGAGCACTTTCTGCATTGCTATTTGAACATAGCAAGAGTTACGTAACTTTATAGGCATATAAACTACGAACACAACAATGTAACATAGCATACCTAATAAAGTGTATAGCTTATTTTCCACTCCTATTTTAACATAGCAAGAATTACATAAAACCATCAGCACAGAGACTACGAAGGATTATTTTATCAGCAGTATTACGTAACATACCAAGACTACTAATATAACAGACAATAATGGAGGGTGTATTCGTTCTCTTTTACGACTACCCTTCGAACCCCATTTATAAGAAATACTAAGAATACATATTTCAATCAGAGATCACACAGAGTCTACGAACATAACTATGTTACATAGCAGAGCTAATAAAAGAGTATTGCAAATTTTCAATCTTTATGTAACTTAGCAGAAAGGCTACTAAAATAATAATGCTGTATTCGTTCTCTTTTATGACCAACTTTTCAGCCACTATTTTAAGATAGATTAAATTGCTTAATACAATGAAGACAGAGACTACGAACATCTATTTTCGCAACCCCGTAAGTATAAAAGAGTATGGCCCATTTTAACCACAAGTTAAAAAACCTCAGATTACAATCCCTATGTAACATGGCAGATATCATAAAAGAGTATAGCTTATTTTTCCAACACTATCTAAAACAGGAGAGACGATGAACATACATTACAACCTCTATGTGACATAGCAGAGATGACAAAAGAGTATGGATTATTTTTCAATCCCTATGTAACATAGCAGATATTACATAAAACTATGAAGACATAGCAAAGAATAACTGGGGTGTATTCGATCCCTTTTACAACTACCCCTATTTTAACATAGCAGAGCTAATAGAGTATGAACACATATTCCAAACTCTATGTAACATAGTAGAAATTACATAAGACTACGAACACGTAGCAAAGCTCATAAAAGGATTTGGCTTTTTTTTCGCATATTTTAGTAGCACTTCTATGTAACATAGCAATGACAAGTAAAATATCAGGGAATAATGGGGGTATACTCGTACCCTTTTACGACACCTGTTTCAGCATAGCTGAAATTACTTAAGACAAGGCACACATAATCCAATCAAAAATTACACAAAGATTACGGACACCTATATTTACAACCCCCTATGAGAAAATTTATGGCCTATTCTTTAACCAGTACTGAACATAGCACAGGTTACACCTCTTTTTAACACAGCAGAGAATATGAGCCAACAGAAGGAGCGTATTCGTTCCCTTTTATGAACCAAAATGTAACATTCCAGAAATTACACAAGCATTCATCATGTACTACATGTCCCAAATCTACTGAGCATCCAGTTGAAATGTCAAATATTTAAACAGGAATAACTCGTAAGCGGAGCTTTATATTCAGGTGATGTTTCCACATTTAGTAACAGGTCATCAACTACTATGTGTCGCGAAAGTACAGACCATCGAGGTCAAAGGTCAAATATTTAAACCAGAATATCTTGTACACGGAGCCACATATTGAGGTGGTTTCCACATTTATTAATAGGTCATCCAGTAATACATGTCCCAAAGGTACTTTCACCAAGGTCAAAAGTTAAAATTTGGACATAAGAAAACTCGTAAACGAAGCAACGTATTGAGGTGCTGTCTGCGCATTTTGTAATAGGTAATCACGTATTACATATTCCAAAAGTACTGATCATTGTTTTTAAAGGTCAAAGATTTAAATGTAAACAATTTTTAAACCGAGCAAAGTATTGCGGTCCTGTTTCCCAATTAGCATTAAGTCACCAACTAGTACATGTCTTCAAAGTACTGATTTTCGAGATCAAAGGTGAAATATTTAAACGTAAATAACTTGTAAACCGACAAACGTACTGAGGTGTTGTTAACGCATTTTGCAATGTCTTCAAGTACTACAGTCCCAAAACTAATGACAATCCAGGTTAAAGATAAAATATTTAAAGCCGAATAACTCGTAAACGGAGATACATATTTAGGTGGTATTTCCACATTTAATAATAAATCATAAACTACTACATGTTCCAAAATTGTTGACCATCGAGGTCAAAGGTAAAATATTTAAACGGGAATAACTTGTAAATGGAGCCATGGATAAATTTGTGTGACCTATTCAATTTATTACAAAGCAGAAAAAAGTGAAAAAGTAATAAATTTGAGTTGCTTATTTTCTTTTATATTAACGAAAAACAAACGAAGAAACACCATTTTAACTAGGATTGATATTCTCTACTTTTTGTGCCATTCAAATTATCAAAGGAATAAATTTGTGTGGAGTGATTATTTTTGTACAGTTCGCGACATAAAAATTGTTACAAAAATTCTAAGACCCAATTAATAACAAGCTATTGCCCCGTTTTCTTATCCATCCAGAAATGCATGACTCAATCGATTACTTGCTTCTGGTATTCAATATAACTACTAACCCTCCTCGACCTCTACTTGTCTAAAGCAGTGAGTAGTGAACTCTTTCCATTCAGTTGAAAAAGTAACAGGAATTAAGATTTCGACGACATAGCTTTCAAACTGTCTTTTTCTATCGTTTGTTCTGAAATATTTTTAAGAGCCTAATTTTTTACAAAATTCATACAATGTTCCCAGAGCTTCATTAAGACCTTTAGTTTCATTCTTTCCCTTCTTTCAAAACTGCCAGCTAGTAAGATGCTCTCTAAGAAATTTATGGAAATTCCCAATAAAGGCAGTAGGTTTTGTGCTTCCTAAAATCTGTAATGCACACAGAGAGCTCTAAAATATCTCCTGACAGAAATTAGTGTTATTCAATGATTTATTTCGTTTTTCCAATAATTGCATGCAAATGTTCCAGGGGGTCATTTGGGTAGGAAAGGTGGGTGTAGTTTACCCTTCATAGAGCTTCATAAATACGTATTGTTTGATCAAATGTATATTAATACATTAATAACAGAGTGCTTTAGCAAATAAAAACTCTACAGAATTAAGATAGCACATTGCTAGAGAGCCTACATTTGGTTTCAAGAGTCGAAGGTTTGATCTTAAGACATATTAGTTCCTGGGAAACATTGAGAGAGAGAGAGAGAGAGAGAGAGAGATAAAGAGAGAGAGAGAGAGAGAGAGAGAGAGATTCAAGTATGGAGACAAAGAGGGATGGTTTGTATACACAGATTTAGAATTGGAGAAAAGTGATCGGAGAGCATTTGTATTATGACGAAAATTGTGATTTTGTGAAACAGAAGAAGGGAAGTTTTCGAAGGTTTCGAGGATCACAGTAGGAAGTTGCCTAATGAAGGTGGAGAACTATTTTTTAGAGCATCAGATGATTACGAAGGCAGAGAAAGATCTTGAGAACTGAGGAATTAAGAATTTAAAAAATCTGAAACTTCCGAGACGAGTTTCGAACCACGATCCTTGTAGTTATCGAACCAAGACTTTATCCATTCTGCTACGAAGAACTCTATGTACTCGTTACATACGTTTCCTTTATCTACGTTGAAAGCTAACTTAATTGGATATTCCAAAAGTTGACTCGGTGGATGCGCCATTCAGATAGGACGTAAACCTCTTGTAACTTAGTTACAATGTAACGTGGCGGGTATAAATCAATAATCAGATGATGCCGACTGCTTTAAATCAAATGCAGAGTATGAGAATTAGATCAGTGATATCTGTGGTGGAGAAAAAAAACTTGTGAACCAAAGGCTTAAGAACAACTCAAGTTATTAATATAAACTTCGCAGAAGATTATTCACTTATATCATCATAAAAGGAATATGAAAGATGTATTGAAACATAGAAATATACAACTTTACAAGCGGAGGCAAAGAAACCTTAGTAACTAGGCGAAAGACGAACCATTTACCGCGTAGTGATCGTGGTTAAGTGGTCAAATCGCTGGATAAGTAATCTTTGGGTTCTTGGATCGAATCCACTTCGGGAATGTTTTAACTTAGGATTTTCGATGGCGATTAATCGACGATGACACACGTTTTATTATATTCAGATATTTGAATACTCGTATGTTTCAATACTTGAACTATCAAATCTTCAGAAATAATAATTATTATTATCTCGTAGAAGATTAAAAGCAAGGAGCCAATTATCGCTCAGTTCATACCACTACAAGCAGAAACGTGACATTTGGCAAGAACATTTTTGTTTTATTTTATGTTGCCCACGAGAAGAGGACTTCTTCATCTCGTTTCTAAAATTAAAAAAATGAGAATTAACATTTTACATTCGAGACGGGACAAGAGTAACTCAAATTATCGCCTCGTTTTGAAGATGAGAATCGAGACGAGACGAAAAGTATCGTAAACATTTCTCGTCTTGTATCGATTCTCGAAGTAGTGCATGCCCATTCTTTTAGTAACAATTTCTCTGTAGACTGAAACTTATAGGCTTTTTGTTAGTTTATGCTGTTATTTGTATAAACCTATTTATACTACCATTTATGCTAGTTATGATACCTTATGCTACTATTTATGCTATTATGTGTTACTTATAGGCAATTTCAGAGCTCACTGAATTATGGTCTGTGTAGGTGTTTTTTAGCAAAGCTTTTATAATTATCTCTGCATATCCTAAACATTATGAAATTATATGCCTTAATGTTGAGTGATATTAAGTTATTTTTATTACTGTTGTTTTCCTTAAAACATACAGGAGAATACTTTCTACATGAAACTTTAGTGGAAAGCTTTTGTTGAAAATGTGGGTAGTTCCAGAGGCGGGTCTTGAAAGTACGGAACCCCCTCTCCGAAATCCCTACTTTTAAGTAAGTTTTGCTAAATTTTACGGCAACTTTATATTATTATTATTATTATTATTATTCTAATTATTATTATTATTATTATTATTATTATTATTATTATTATTATTATTATTATTAGTTGTAGTAGTATTAGTAGTAGTAGTAGTAGTATTAAAGGGGTTCATCCTCTTCCACCCATCTACCGGCTAGTGGGCATTGTGCTAAACAAACACTGTGTGTCTAGGTTTTCTCCAGGTTCCGCTTCCTCCCACTTTCTTTGTTCCAATAATTGTTTTATTCTCATCATCGACCGCTTCTGTAGTTTAGCCGGCATATTCTTTACTTAAAAACAAATTTTTTATAGCTCTTGTGAGGTCTGTATTCCTACTTTCTACATGAAATTTACCTCGAAACTTACCTTTATAACATTTAGCTAGTTGTAATGACGTATGAAGAGGGGATGTTCTGATGGTCCTCTCACTTCTCTCAAATCCCGGCTATTTTGAAACTTCTGCCTAACGCTACGGGCGATTTTACAGATTTTGAGGATACAGTGTGTCCTCATACAGAATATGTCTTCTATATTAGTATTATTTTTGGTATTTTTGTTGTTGTTATTATTATTATTACTATTAATATTATTATTATTATTATTATTATTATTATTATTATAAGTAGTAGTAGTAGTAGTAGTACTGTTGTTGTTGTTGTTGTTGTTGTGAGTAAAATAGGCACAAAATTTGTAATATGAGCTGCACGTTGGTTTACTGACCTTGAATAGGGACTTTAAAATTTCATCCGTTTTCATACTTAAATTATCAATAATTCAACAAGGAAATAATTAGAACATGATAATTTAATTGAAATTCTTGGTAATTTTATCCATGACAAACACTTTACAATTTTATATCGTAAAGGTCAGATCCATCGTTATTGTAAGAGCGGTGATTGAGGGATTGACGATAGAAATTCAAACTCAGATTAGTTAGAATTGTATTGCAAGTGTAAATTGTTCAGTCAGTAAAAAGGCCGTGGATCATGTCAGAGTTGATGACGATATGTTTTGGTGAGGCAGTGGTTCATGGGGGATGGTGGGTCGGAGTGGGTCATAGTAGGTGGTGGGCCATATTCTGTCACGGTTTGGTGTGGGTCATAGTGGGTCATGGACAGACTGGGTCACGGTGGGTGGTCGGTTGTGAGTCACGGTGGGTGCTGGGTTAGTGGGTTGTGGGTCAAGGCTTCATTGACCCACGCCATTTCTAGATTAAATGGTTTGGGTTAGGTTTAAGCTTGAAACATATTGTGTCCGTTTATTTTAGAAAACGAGCCGTAATTTGGTTCAGTTTTGTTTGAAAATAGACACTATATTGTCACTTTCAAGAATATCCGTAAATATTTTGGAAAAGTTCCAAATGAATTGTTATGGCTTCGTTTCAGTTTAAGGTATTATGAGTCTGCTGTTTCACTTGTGTATGGAATTACGATTCCCCATTATCATTTGTGAAAAAAACATTAATGAGCAAGAGCAAATACAACTGTTTTTCGATTCGGATTTGTTTGGGATAACAGCTTGAAAATGAAATCGTTACATTTAATTTTCAACGATTATTTCTGTTAAGTTGAGGCAGACTATGATTGAAGCAAGTGAATTATGATAGACGAAATGATGGAATGAAAAAGTGGGAGTGTCCCGACAAAACAGACCAACACGATGTTGTCCCTCTAAAGCTTACTTGACTTGGGAACGAACCAAGCACCCCACCCATCAGATAGTTCAGTAGGCGGGGTGTCAGTTTTTATTCCCAGTGGGAGGGCCTTTGAAATATTAAATATCCTCAATGTATCTATGTTCGTGTCCCTGTCATACAAGGTTACTGGAAATACCTCTAAAACGAGAATAACCTAGTATAATAGAGACACGTTACGAAGATGCTTTCCTTTTTTATTTAAACTTGAATTCTCTGGACTATAGTACTTGATCATGACCGAAATCAGTGTTTCATCGTTAACAAAATATTGGAATCGTAAACGTTTGAAATTAGCTACATAGAGGAGTGTTTCTTGACACCTACTTAAAACAGCGATCTTAGCGTAGTGGCTTCAGCACTAGTTTCGTGAGTTAGGGGTCCACGGTTCGCGTTCCTCAGAGGATATTCACAATTTTTGTATAATGTAAAACGTAGATATTTTTGAAGTATAATAACTTGAAAAATAGTCAATTTCTCTCGTTCTTACAAGTTGGAGTTGAAAAGACTTCCTCCACAGAGGAAAAAACTAACATGACGTCACAGTCTACAATCTCAATTCGTACCGTCTGAAAACCGCGTGTTTCGCAAACAATTCATGAATACAAACGGATCATCCTTCAGTTCTGGTATGTGATATAAACTTGACTGAAACGTCATTGCGGAATTCTTATTAAGTTCTTCCACTCTAACTAGAAATCATAATATTTTCTTTGGCCATTTTCAACACGTTCAACAAAAATTGGTAAATAGAAGCTATTTTGTTAAAATACAATACAACGCATACATAATCCAATGGCTTTTACCCAAAGAAAGGGTGTTACTATATATTGTGATGAAGCCAAATCCCACTTAGTTTCTGTTAAGGCATGCGAATGTTCGATTTTCATATTATCCAGTAGCTGACACCTTCTTTTCCCCCTCTTCTCTTTGCAAAGTATCTCTTATAAGGCAATTCATCCTTATGGAGAATCCAAAAAAAAAAAATCTTTTTATATTTCTTAACTTCAGAATGCTAATTTCCCATGGGATAGGACGTAATATTAAGGTCTCAAATATACGGTAATAATATTGATATTAATAATAATAATAATAATGATAATAATAATAATAATAATAAAAAGAAGAAGAAGAAGAAGAAGAAGAAGATGATGATGATGAAGAAGAAGAAGAATATAGGAGAAAAATCTGTATGAGAACACACTGTATTAAACTGTAAAATCGCCGTAGCGTTAGAGAGAAGTTATTATATAGCTGGGATAGGAAAGAAGTATCAGGACCATCATTACATACCCTCTGCATACGCCACTACTTCTAGATAAATGTTATAAATTAAAGTTTTGAGGTAAATTTCATGTAGAAAGTAGGAATACAGACCTCACAAGAGCCATAAGGAAATTTGTTTTTAAGTAGTGTTTATTCCAGCTAAGCTACAGAAGACGTCGATGGTGAGAATGAAAGAAATATTGGAATAAAGAAAGTAGGAGGAAGCGTAAACCTGAGAAAACCTAGACGCACCGTTCGTTCAGCACAATGCCCAGTAGGCGGGAGCTGGATGGAAGAAGCTTAACCATTAAATTAACACTTCAGTACTACTACTACTACTACTACTAATAATAATAATAATAATAATAAACATAATAATAATAATAATAATTTAAAGTTTTAAAGTTGCCCTAAAATGGGATTTCGGAGAGGCTGTTCTGTGCCTTCAAGACACGCCTCTGCAACTACTCACATTTTTAAACAAAGGTTTCCCCTAAAGTGTCATATAGAAAGTATTCTACTGTATGTTTTAAGGAAAATAACGGTAATAAACTTAACTGAATATCACTCAACAGTAAGGCATATAATAAACTAATGTTTGGGATATGCAGAGATAATTATAAAAGCTTTGCTACAAAAATACAAAGACCATAATTCAATGAGTTCTGAAATACAATGTAACGAAATAGCCTATGAGATTCAGTCTACAGAGCAATTGTTACTTAAAGAATGGACATACACTATTCGAGAATCGAGACAAAAAATTTTACGATAATTGTCGTCTCGTTTCGATTCACATCTTCAAAGCGAGACGAATTTTTGAGTCAGCCTTGTCCCGTCTCGAATGTAAAATGTTAATTCTCATTTTTTGTTTGTTTTAGAAACGAGATGAAAAAGTTCGCTTTTCGTGCACAACATAAAATAAATTCAAAATATTCTTGCCAAATGTCACGTTCCTGCTTGAATGAACTGAGCGATAATTAGCTCCTAGCTTTTAATCTTCTACGAAATAATAATAATTATTATTAGTTTATGATTATTATTATTACTATTCCTGAAGATTTGATAGTTCGAGTATTGAAACATCGGAGTATTCAAATATCTGAATATAATAAAATGGGTGTCATAGTCGATCAATCGCCACGAAATGCATGAAGTAAAAAAGTAATGTCCGACGTGGATTCGAACCACGAACCTTCAGATTACTCATGCAGCTCCTTACCACTGAACCATGATGACTACTTTAGGTTTCATTGCCTAAATTGGCAAAGTTGTATGTTATATTTGTTCGTTTCAGAACATCTTTCGTATTCCTTTTACGATAATATAAGTGAATAATGTTCGGCGAAGTTTATATTAATAACATGTGTTTTTCTTAAAGTTGTTTCCTTCTCAACCACATATATGACTGATTTAATTCTCATAGTCATACTCTGCATTTGATTGAAAGCAGTCGCCACCACCTGATCAATGATTTATATCTGACACGATATAGTGTAACTAAGTTACAAGAGGTTTACGTCTTATCTGAACGGCGCATTCATTGAGTCAACTTCGGAATATCACATTAAGTTAGCTTTCAACGTAGCTAGATGAAACATATGTAACGAGTATAGAGTTCTCCGTAGCAGAATGGATAAAGTCTTGGTTCGATAACTGGAAAGTTAGTGGTTCGAAACCCGTCTCGGAAGATTCAGATTTTTTAAGATTCTTAGTTTCTCAGTTCTCGAAATATTTCTCTGCCTTCGTAATCATCTGATGTTCTAAAAAGAGTTCTCCACCTTAATTCGACTACTGCCTAATGTGCTGCTCGCAGTTCGAAATCTTTCCTTCTTCTGTTTCACAAAATCACAATTTTCGTCATAATACTCTCCGATCATTTTTCCGAATTCTAAATCTGTGTATATAAACCTTCCCTCTTTGAATCCATAATTGAATCTCTGTCTCCCTTTCTCTCAATGTCGCTCAGGAACTGATATGTCTTGAGATCAAACCTTCAACTCTTGAAACCAAATGTAAGCTTTCTAGCAATGGGCTATCGTAACTCTATATGTTTTTTGCTAAAAGCAGTGTCTTTTAGATTTTATTTGGGGTGGGGGGAGATTCTCCGCCGACATAAGATTTTCACTTTTTATTAGTGTATTTGATGAAACAGTTATGAAGATAATAAAAATAAAAAGATACAGTATTTTTGGCTATTTTCGATCACCGTGCTGATAGAGGAAAAGTGAGAAGGAAACCCAGGATAATATAATTAGATACAGTTACGAAGAAGGGATCATGTCAATGTAGAAATAAGCTCACGAAGCAGAAGTTTCATGTTTAGCCATCTATATAAAGTGCTGGATTATTAGCTGTGAACAGGTTTATTCAACTCTCAAAACTATTGTTTTCTGTGTTGCTCCAGATATTTTGGCTTCTCAAAATTAATACATTTTAAATAAAATAAAAAAGAAATGATACGAATGTTAGCTAACATTTGTCCTGTTAGTATAGTGAGGCACATGTATTGAGCGCAAATAAGTTTTTATATACATAGGGCACCTTACTAGAGTGGAAGGCAAACGCTTAATATTATGTTTCTACTTTTTATGCTTTAGTGTAATTTCATTAGGCATAAGCTGACATGGCGAGAGAGACCATTAAAATTTATTTAGCAATGCAACTTACTAAGCATTTTGTTCTATGACCCTACAGTTTTACCAAACACGAAGTACCACAACAATGTGTTGCACATATAAACGGAATATATTTTTCTGTTGGTAAAAGATTCTAATGTAAAATTTGTACTATAACGTACTTTTCCTTCTTTGCATATTTTGAATGGTATGCAAAAAGTACACAAACATAGTAATATGACTCTCATTTTACATACATAGTATAAAATATGAATTACAAATTTGCATCAGAAACATTGGATTTCAACATCTATCTGCAAAACTAAATAGGCCACTCAAATTTATTCCTTCCTTTATTTGAATACCACAAAAAGGTATAAAATACTGAGCTATTTAAAATGTACCCCCTCTTATTTTCTTCTGATTGGCTCAAAATAAAGTAGACTAGTCAAATTTATTCCCTCGTTTATTTGAATATTACAAAATGGTATAAAATAATCAGGTAGTTAAAATGACCCTTCTTAGGTTTTATTTCTTAGTTGGTTCAAAACTAAATGCTCAATCCAAATTTATCTCTTCGTTTGTTTAAATAGTAGAAAAGGTATAAAATTGTATTCCAGTTAAAATTGCTAGACAATTGACACAACAATTTTCAGAGAATTTAATGATATTCGATATCATATGTATATGTTCTCTCACAGATTTCGTACAAAGTTTTATTTACGTTCTTCTACTGACATTATGGAATTGTTTTTACCTATTGAGAAATGAAGAACGTTGCACGTCGAAGAAAATAGAGAGAATAATCATTCCAGGGCAATAATATTAATAATAAAGAAAATCAAACTCTTCGAAATAATCAGAGATTTTTCATTTATAGTAATTCTAATACAAACAGGTATCACAATCAAAAATTCAATAGCACCATAATAAGGCTAACAGAGACAGTCACTTGAATAACTAACACATAAATAATGGTAATAACAACAACAGTCAACGCTACTCAAGCAATCAGAATATAAAAAGTAAGCAAGTTCGGAATCGAAAAAATCAAATTGCGATAAACTACGTAGACAACGTAACCGGAGTCTGATTCTCAGGAAAAATACTAAAAAGTTGTACTATGGGCCGAGTATTAGCCAGCGTAAATTACTTTAACGAAGGGCGAAATACATATTTTTATGTTACCCACACACACATGTAGTTTGGAAAGCTAGATTTAGATAGAGGTGGCTGAATCGGACACTAACTGTGTACACCACTACGTTAATTCTAACCCAACTCAGATTTCTTCCAAATTGAAAGTGAAACTTGGTTGTACAGACGTAGAATCCTTTTGCGTTTTGCGGCTGGGGATCGGAACTTCTGTTTTATCACTAGCTCTTTGGAAACGTATAAGTGCTGACTTCAAGGCGTCAAAATTATCTCCAACCGATAACATTTTTCCAGATTATTTTAGTGGATCAATTGAATTAAAAGTAAGAGGCTAGACATTAATTACAGTACAGATCGATCACATTTCCATTTACTTAAAGTAACTCGATTCACTCAACAAAAACCTAATTTTCGGATTAGACGCTCTTCAAGGTGTTAGCAATAAAACAGATCTATCTCAGGCTACTATCATGATGTTATACAATAATTCAGAAAAATTTAACCACCTCTTAGCAGACCGACACGTATCAGAGTGAATTTCAGGGGACCAAGGAAATTGCATAGGGGATGAAAATGTTCTACCCTGTATCTACATTTGAGAAGCAACACGCTACACGTGATCATATTCGAAATGATACAAATCGAACCCTTAATCTTACACCACACAAACAGAAACAATTACGTTTCCTTTTATTTAAATAGAGAGATATTTGAACTAACTCTACCAGGTCTTTGTAAATACCTTCTTTATGAGATGGAAGTCAAAACTTTCAACGCTGGTTTGCTGGCAGTACACAATACTGCACAAATATTTGGCAGACACCCGAGAAAAAATCAATAAACTTTTAAAGTTATGGTAAAACTGCTCCTCGTATTCTATACACAGCAATCTTATTTTATTCTTCCGAAGTAAAACCCTTAGCGGAGGGTATGCGTCGATCTTCGATTATCGAATAAGTTCATTGAACTTCGACAAACCAAATCAGAGAATATGCAAAACTTGCTAATAAAAGTGAGGTTTAAACAATTTCTGCCTTCTTTAGATTCAGTACGTAGTTACAATCAAGCACTAGTATGTAGTTAAAATCAACCTCCTAAATAACATTCATGCATAGCATTTAATTGTAAAGAAAGACATTATCAGTGTCGTATGACATGTTTCTGGTATAAAACGGTAGTAGTGTGTTAATATCTTGCAAAATATATTGGAATCCTATGTACACTCCAAAATATTTAGTTACATTGACCATCTCGCCTGTTTTACTGATATTTTGAAGAACATCTTCAGTTGTTAAAACGTTGTTTTAAATCAAGGAATACAACTTTACCATAGTATTGAAAAATGTTAATTGTGTTTCCTAGGTTTTCTAAATACTTCTGAAGGCATCAAGAAGAACCACAAAAATGCAAAAACCGTTCGAAGTTTACTGCGCCCTACTGATGTTAAATCTCAGCAATCTTCAGAGGACCTTTCACTTTGTATCATTCTTTAGTTCCTCGTTTTGCAGAGAGAATGAAACCAGTTTTCGAACTTCTTAAAAAAGGTGAGAAGTAGCGTTGGAAACCCGACGACGATAATATTTTTGCCAAATTAAGACGACATATCTAAAGACGGCCTTAAGTCGCATCCGGACCTTAATGTACCCTGTTATGTAGAGTCAGAAGCTTATGATGGGTACAGTCCTTTATCAGGATGTATGCGACCTTAAGATGAATACTAAAATTTATTACTAGGACTCTGACTTCACAAGAATCACGGTTTAACGTAAGTGAATTAGAGTTTTTGGCAATCGCTTTCGCTGTTCAAAAATGGCGTTAATTATTGATCAATAATCGTGTCATTTTTATTACATGTCACAATAAACTTTGCCGTTTTGTCAAAGCTAATTCTCAGAATAAGTGTCTCTTACGATTCACTATCGAATTACAACAGATGGATTATTAATTTTTTTACCAGAAAGCTTCCGACAATTGTGCTGATAAACTCTTACTTTTATTTCTTTCTACAGATTTACCCACTAAATGTGTTCACTTTTTACAGGTTATTGTAAATGAAATCCTTAATATGCCGTCCAAACAACTTTGACGTTTACAGCATAAAAAGTCTAAATATTTAGTGCTTATTTTCTTTGTAGGAGGTGAAATAATTGAATTTTGACCGCGTAATTCTATGAATTGTTCACAATTCTTAAATTAATCGATAACATTTTATGTTATTAGAGATTTTCCATTTCCTAACCCGTTGAAAATCCTGTCCCTAGTTCAAAAGATGATATTTGCTTATCATGATCAACTTCGTCACGCAGGCACCGATAAGATAATAAAAATTATTTCCAACTCGTTCTATTATATCAAAGTTAAGGCTGATGTCAATACGAACATTTGGGGTACTATTAAATTTATGCAGTTTAACTCCTGGATGCATATGCGGGGTCAAATTGCTCCCAAGATCCATATTGCTTTCTTAATCTCTTTTTTAACTCAATGTATCACATACTTGTGTATTCCTTTATTGATCTTTCGTGCAAATCTCAATATTTAAATTATTTGTATATTGTAAATGGAATGTATGTTATATACGTTTTCAATTGTAATGCTGCTTTTACATATTTGGGGGCAAATAGACCCCAGTTTTTTTACTGTGCTTTAGTGTTCAATTTGTTTCATAGTCGGCCACAATATGTAACTTTCAAGTGGCATCACTGCGCATGTGGCTGTTCGTGGCAGGCAGGGATGAATTCAGGGGTGACCCGGAAAATTTCTCCCCGGTGTTACGACATTTAACCCCGGGTGCTTGAGAACTCAGAGGAAATTCTTGTAAAATACGTATTTGAAGTTTTTTCACCTCTATGAACTGAAACGCCCCTAAGGAAAATACTCTGAATTCATCACTGGTTGTAGGCTGATCCCTTTTCTATTGTGTTTTAGTGTTAAATTTGCTTCAGTATTGGCTACAATGTGTCACTATAATTTAGCAGCAGTGTGCATGTTAGTTGTTCGTTGCAGGTGAGTTTTCATTGCGTGCATAGAATATAACTCAATATTTTGTATAATTCATCATTATTACAATGAGTCTTAAGAAGCACTAAATAATTGAATCTCTAGGTAAAGATGACGATTACTATTGTATTGATAGTGAAGTGTCAGATGAAAAAGAAATGAAAATCCAACAGGGATCATCATGTGAGTTGTCAATTTATGAAGGAAATATAAGAGACGGTGTGTGAAGTGATGAAGATGATGACACGATTGCACGAGTGCCATACAACCAACACTGAAAGCAAAAAATGGAACTCAGTGCTAGAGTCCGCAGCAAAAGTTCTGCAACATGAGCAAGTCAGTTTATTGTGAAACGGCGAAGTGTCTTGATCGAAAATAAGTGTCCAGGGGAGGACGCCAAGATGTTTTCTGCTGTGATTCGTGCCACTTAATGCTGTGTTGATTTCCTGCGCTATAGATGTAGTTTCACAATAAACTTACATGCTCATGTTGTAGGTTTTTCTGTTGTGGATTGTACAAGTATCCCCTCCAGCTCATCATAACCATGTGCATAATCTAGTAAGAAAGCAGCCCCTGCCAAAGCAAGGTATTACATCTTAATATTCAGTATACGTAGAAACGTATACCTGAAACGCAAAATATGAATAGACAAGCTACGAAATTGTAATGCGATTATAAAGAAAAGGAAAATATTTCCAACAAATACCGAATTATGACTTAATTGTTAGGGGGTCCAAGTATATCTTGGTTCACCAAACTATCTGCTTAGAATACAGGTTGGAAAATAAATTTAAACTTAAACTCATTAATGTATCATTGCATAATTACCGAAGGATCGGTCGTATCAAGGTGCTAAACATGCAAAAAATTGTTAGCGAAAAGCCCCAATAGTAAGGCTACAATCCTAGATAAAATAGTTAGGTAAATACCGCAACCGAAAGATATGCCCATAAACCTTGAATACCTGTCTTAATATGGTTCCTATAATAAAGAAAAATCTACTTATAGTATTAACATAAATTTAATATATTTATAACAATATAATATGTTTACAATAATAACATATACAATATTAATATCAGAGTATCATAATGATAAGCACTATAATATGCAGAAGGTAAGCAAAGATTGATATCAGACATTTTAGAGGAATCCACAAGTTTCCATTTCTGTTCGGTTATAGCTTGCTCAATGTCATCAATCTTACGAGAAGCTAATCTTACCTAATTAAAATTGTTAATTACATACTTAAATGGTACATTTAGCTGTATCTCGTCCAAACTTATTGTTTGTCCATGTACGTCAAAACAATCATAGGTAAGATTCAATTTTGGTTTTAAATCCTTAGATGTAGTATTGGATTCATAAATGTTATGTGCCTGGATCATTATTTGTTTTCCACAACCTTTACAATTTGGCTGTAATATTAGCTTACCTAAATTAGTAATACAAAGGTCATAAGGTTCTTGATTTTTACACAGAGGTGTTATCTTCTCCTTGCCATTTGTTTTTGTCCAATTGTGTTAACAATGTTTGTTCGAGGGGAACAATTTTCAAGTAGTTCTCTAGTATATTGTAATAATTTTACCTCATATTTTTCATATAAATGGGTTGACATAATTGGGAAACTTTGTTTACATACATATTGGTTGGTTTGCAAGATTTTACTTTTACAGAATTCTACTTCACTTAACTTGGCATAGTACTGCTGGGTGTTATCAACTAGGAGTTATTCCTTAGTGGGTTGCATATAAATATGTTTATTGGTAGTATTTTGTATTCTAATTGGTAAAGGAATGATGTGATACATATCGAATTTCAAATGTTCAGTTAAAGGTAAGCTAATTACATAACACAATGTATTATCATGAATGAAAATATCTAAAGACATGACATTGAGGAGTAAGTATCCATATGTCAAATTTGTTGGAAAGGGTAAACGGAGTCCAGTCGGAAAAGTAGTGGCACTAAAATTGGCGGAATATCTCAGCAGGAGTTATTATATGGGGTTGAAAAATTCCCTTTTGAGCGTTTATAATCGCTTGCAATATTAGTTCGAAGTCTTGTCGTAGATCTTTTAAATGTCGGTCAGTCGTTTGAATGTACTCATTTAAGGTAAGCCTCATTTCTAAAGTAAGAAAATTTTGAGAAATGTGTTTGGTTCTTTTATTAATTTCGATAGTTAGTTTATCTAGACTTTCTTATATTTTCATTCGTTTGTATGGTAGAAATTGTTCCATTTAATGTTAATAAAGTAATTTTTATAACCATCATTTGTTCTTTACTTAGTTTGAGAAAATCATTTTGTACTTGCTGTAATTTATTTATTTGCTCAGTATACCACGCCGCATCGCTAGCTTCCATTATATCATTTGTACCCACAAAGTCAAAGAGACCTCCTTTTACTTTATCTTGGCGGTTTTCAGTTACTTGGTTGATTAATAAACGCTTGGATGGACTTCATTTTTAAGGTCACGCTTTGTGAAAAGTAGTATTACAATTTGTTTTACTTGACTGAATCAGCTTATTTCAAATATTTCTGGTTGCTAGTACATAACGACATATAATAACAAAGTTTTCTAGTAAGATTAACATATGTGACGAGCCTAAACTCAGTTTATATAATTTTGTGTATCCTTTACTCATAATATAACCCTGGGATGTCTTGGAATCTTTCCAATCTAGCCTTGGTGTATGCTGCGCGGACTGTGCACATTAAAGACATAACAGAACCAAATTCAACATCTGTAGCAGAAGAGTGAGAGAGAGAAAAATGAAAAGTTACTATAAGCTTAGATGCATCTCAACCTTGTGAGTACATTTAATTAATAATAATGCTTCAACGATTGGCATTCACTTTTAATATTTTATTCTTTCTTATCTGCAATGTAGATTTGACACCTTCCACTTTGACCAGTTTGTTGTTGCTTTCATTCCAAGGTGGCCGGCTACGGGGCTAGCGTGAAAATCTTTCAGAATCTGTTTTTTCTTTTCTTCCGTTAATAGCTCACTAGGTTTTTCTAGGACTTGCAATCTACTGAGGGCGCCGGCATTTTGATGGTTTTTTCCTGGTCTGAATTTCACTTCAAAGTCAAATTCGACTAATTTCAGACGCCAGAGCATCAGACGGGAACTAGGATCTTTTTCGCTGAAAATATAACAAAGTGGACCGTGCTCTGTCACAATAGTAATGCGACGTCCATACAGGTAAGGTCTGAAAGTACTACATCCCCAAACTATTGCTAACAGTTCCTTCTCAATTGTGGAATAATTCAATTCAGGTTTGGACAATGTGAGTAACGCATAGGCTATTGCCCAATCTTGTCCTAATTCTTCCTGTGATAGAAAAGCGTCAATGGTGTCCTGTGCGGCGTATGTGCTCAAAAGGAAGGGTTTGGAAAAGTCTAGATACCTGAATAAAGGATACTCTGTAAGTTTCTGTTTCAAATACCAAAAGCTTGTTGTTTTCTATCAGTCAATTTGAAGGGAGTGTTTTTCTTCAAAAGATTATTCCAATGTTTGGTAATTTCACTAAAGTGATCTACAAAGCGTCTAAAATAATTATCAAATCCGAGGAAAGTCGTTCGTTTTTCACAGTCTTTGGTACGGGATAATGGGATACATTTTCAACTAATCGTGGATCTCGGCGTATTCCATTTTCTGATATAATATGTTCAGTGTAAATAACTTCTTTTCTTAAAAACTCGCACTTGGTCGGTTGCAATTGGAGGTTATGCTTACGTAAACTTTTCAGAGCTTCAATTAATCACTCGCTATGGGTCTTTAAAGTGGGTGCGTAAATAATCACACCATCAAGATAAGATAAGCATCTTATTCCAATTATTCCACTCAAAACTACTTGCATTAATCGAGCTAAGGTTGCAGTAACCCTCTTTAAATCACAAGGCATACGAATACATACCCAATATTGATCATTTGCCGTGAATGCTGTTTTAAGGCGTTTCTCCTCACAGACTTTTACTGCGAGACATCCAGAATGAAGTTCGAGCGTTGTAAAAAAATTGGCTTTTCCTAGTTGATCTAAAATTTCGGAAATATTAGGTGATGCATAAACGTTTCCGACAGTGAGAGAGTTAAACCTAAAAAATAAAAAGTACGATATTTCTGTTTCACGGTGCTATCAAAATTTTTCGGCACTACTACGAGGCGAGAATTAAACGGGGATACTGAAAGACTGATTAATTTCATCTTTAACATCTGATCTACTTGTCTTTGGTTTCGTCCCTATTTACTTCAGATAAGCGTTAATTTCGGCGATTTATTACTGTATGTTCATGTTGGGAGAGAAATGGAATTTTATGTTTATGCAACTTGAGTGCACTTGATGTTATCTCCTTAGAGAAAGAAAACATCGTTAAATTCTACGCAGATTTCTAATATGCTGGATATTTTGTCTAGAGTTAAGTGTTCTAACCTTAAGTGTTTACTTAATTCTATCAAAATTCCCTAGAGCTTTTATTAAATCATTAGATGTTTGAATTGATAACACCTTAGTTTTGTCATCTGAAGAAGGCAGCGGGTCAAACGTTACTGGAGATAACTCTACTGTAACGGGGATTCGTTGGCGTTTAGAATAATGCTAATGCATTTACTGTTTTCTCCTTCAGTTTTAGCAGCACCTAAAATAACTTTTTCTTGCACATGTTTTCGATTAAGAATCCCTATACTTTCTGTTATTGTAGGGCCCTCGACAAATTGTTCGCACCTCGCAGGAATGTGTAACAGTCACGTTTTGATGAAATTTTTAATACGTTTTGCTTTGTATCGAAATCTAAGCCAATGATTCCTTCAGTGGCTAAGGTTAAATTTACGTTATCTGACACACAGTGAAATTTTTGTGTTATCTCTTCCTGGCCTAATTTCAAGGCTAAATTAATTCTTCTGCTTGCAAGTAAGGAAGTGGAATATATTTCTTGTATTTTTGTAGCAGAATGTTTATTAACTAAAGACAACAGGTCAGATGTCAGCTCGCTTCATCGAATTAAACATAATTGACACCCTGTATCAGCCAAAAGAATTACTTGTCGTCCAAGTTACTTTATGTATATTCTGGTCTTGTTGTTATTTAAGATCAACGGGATATTATTGCAGAGGCCAAGAGAGAATTGTCTTGCCTCGTCATTTACACGTTTACCGAATTGCCAACGCTTCCACGGTATTTTCTTCCATCAGTGGCGTGTTGCGCGGGACTACTACACACGTTTTCCGAATTACTAACACTACAATGATATTTTCTTTCATCAATGGCGTGCTGCACGGGACGACTGCCCCTTGGGGAGCGAAAATTACCTTCTTCTTCTAATGCCACTTCTACTGCTCTTCCCAAATTACTCGGTTCCTTATTCCTGGCAATTGTTTGAATTCTTTCGTGGGCTAGTCCTTAAATGAAACTAGTCTTCGAAAGGTGCTCAATCAATGACATGGCGCTGCAAAATTCCTCATCGGTACAAATGCGACAAGCGACTTCTTTTAAATCTGGTTGAAGGGAGTCGATTCTGGAACCCCGAGAGATTACATTCTCTTGTTTTCCTGCACGGGTATTAAACAGATCGCATGCATAATAATCTAAAGTACGTTACGTGGCATAGTTTTTCTCAAGAATGCCTTTTACGTCCTCTCAAATTTAATAATACAGGGTTTTCATAAAGTATGGACGGATTTAATTCGCTTATAATTTACATAAAAATGCTCATATTGAAATCAAATAAAGTGCAAACGGTAGCGGAAGGATTAAATTTTTACCTGTAATCTGCACCAGCTCAGTTCATTCACCGCCACATCTCCAACTGGGTGCCGTTTACGTCCACACATTCGCGTAGGACCGTCTAGGAATCGACTTCTGTGGCCTGTTGATGTTGCTTTCCCTTACCCTGTTCACTGTTGCAGGCGATGTTGGCGGCCTCCCACTTCGAGGACGGTCCAGGACGCTTCCTGTCTCCAAGAACTTAGCATGCCACTTTCGGATTGCACTCTCAGTCGGTGCCGGCTTTTTAAACTCTTTGGTGAACTTTCGACACACCAGAATTGGCCTTGCCCTCCCTCTCTCAACGTGTTCAGAGTTGCCGCTTATCTAACAGTGTTGCCAACTAAAAATTTAATGATTCCGCTACCGTTTGCACTTTATTTGATTTCATTATGAGCATTTTTTTATAAAAATTATAAGCAAATTAAATCCGTCCAGACTTTATGAAAACCCTGTATGTATGCGTCAGGGGTCTACGATTTGAAAAGCTTTGTCTGCGTTGTCTATAAATCCTCTAAGCTTACGTTTAACTCTTGAAAATGGTTCTGAAAAAGATTTTAGAGCTTCACTAATGAAACAATGTGTTGGAGTTGTTTCAGGTTCACTGTACTGTCCCCAGCTTCAGCCACTTAAAAAAATGTTGGACTTAAATTAAAATTAAGTGGAAACCTCTAAGCAATATGTATACTTTGTAGCAATGAAATATTAATAAATTTAGTTAATGAATGTTAGATTTCACTTGAAAAATGATGAATTAATTAAGAAACAAAAAAGGTTTACAACTTAGAATTGTTCTTTCTCTGGTTCCCTTCGAGATGAGCTGCTGCTTGCTATATTCACAGGATAATGTGGTCCTCTTGGAGGGTCCTGTGTCTTCTAAGGCGGGAATCCAGATATGTTGGTTCCCCAGGCCAGTTGAATTTTCCGGTGTGGTTATGCCGAATGGTTGATTTGTACTGGAGTGAAACCTACTCCAAATGCGGACTGACGCAAATTAGTTTCAGGAAGATGTTCGTTTTCGTTGTATACGAGTCCAGGGAGCTGCCTCCTTCCAAGAAAATAGTGTTTTTGTCTTAGTGGTTGTCGTGTCAGATGAATGCGGTCTACCACTACTGCTTAATCTTAAACTCTAGAGCACTGGAACCATCGCACTGCTGAACACCAAAAATGCGTTTGTACTGTAGCGCCCCGATCGGATTGGGGGCGTCTTTTCTTTCTGCCGTTGGTTCATGATCTCTAGTTCGACTCTAGTATACAGTAACACAATGTTGCAGAGAAATGAAACGTAGATAAGAACTTGATTGTAGTAGAGATTTATTGGTTGAATAAGTTGCACAGTAAAAAAATAAATATTTACAAGAAAATGCACAGACTGATTGAACGCAGACTCACTAAAAGGAATACGAGAATGGTAAAACGTTTGACAGGCTAAGTCTAACTAGACACAACCGCAGGTGACAGACTGGGCCTTTTCCAATGAAGTGAAATTACGAAATTCAGGGTGAAGAGAAGGATGAAGAAAGTGTCCTCTTCTGGGGTTTAAGTCTTTCCCATTTGAATATCATTGACGTTAGTCTGATGCGAGAGTCCAGTGTTCGTACATCACATGATTTTAATACATGACATTACCATCTTTCTGCATTAACTTTGACAAATAAATTTAAGAACATTGCACTTCTTATCTCTGATGATTCCACAATGCCTTCACATCCATCGGTCAATAATCTTAACCATACATACATCTAGTGTCGTGGTTTCTCCATAATCCGACTGTTACTCTATAATGCGACATTTCCTTATTATTTAATGAGTATATTACATTCTCTGATGCCTCTGTCATGCAAGTTATTGACATTAGTGAACTTGTTTACATGTAATGTACAGATCAATTATTAGTGGATTAAGAAAATGAAAAAAGATCAAAATGAAAGAAGAAGATGATACACAAAAAGATAGGTAAAGGAGCCAAGGTACGACACGTGTTTTAGAAATGGGAATAAAGATAGAGACCGTAAATGGAAATGTACATTCAAGATGTAGAAGTACATGAAAATTGAGATTTAGTTATCAACACAAGCCACGACTCTTTCGTCTTGACCGCGGGATGCAGTACACACTACCCTTTTGCCCAATCAATTTAAAGTTAGGATTGGGCTTCTTAATTTAATTGCACTTAGCCAAAGACGACACGGACGTAAGCGAACGATTGTACTTTTCTTTCTTTGTATTCTAATGAGAAAAATAATTAAGAAATTGGCAGAAACTTCATAAAATAGACATCCAGGCACGTAGCCAAGGGGGGTCCAGGTGGTCTGGAGCCCCATTCGAGACCATAAATGAAAAAATAAGGAAGGATGAAACAAAATGAAATGAGAAAAAGAAGGATCAGCGTTAAAAATTTTAAAAAAATAAAAAACTACAGGAAGCTTTTGTTTACTCTTCCTCATGAGAAGATTTGTATTATTTGCAATACATGGTAGCGAGGTGAGCAAGATATCCTGCAAGAGTCAGGGAATTTGAAATTTCTAGAAAAGTTACAGAATTCTCAGAATTTCTGCTACTAGTCAGTAAGATTTCAAGCTTCCAAATGCATAGTGCCGTTGAATAACAGCGTGGACATATTTTATCATATTTTTTGGTTATCGCATTCTTGCAGTATCAAACATGTTATTTCAAAAACAATTTTGTACTGTCCCTTTAACCTGTCATTTCGAACCGACTGTAGTTGGCGGAATAATAAAAACAAAAAATTATGTGGAAAGAAAGTTCTATTAGCATTTGATTCGACAGAGAAAGGAACGCAGATATTGTAAAATATTTTACAAGACATTATTCAAATACTTTTACTTTTTATAATAGTGAATATGTAGTTTTTATTAAATATAATAGTTGAGGACATAATAAAAGGAAAATTGTTATATTTAAATACACAGAGGAAGGGCGTAAATGTTGTAAAATCTTTTTCAATGTGTTTATTATTATTATTTTACTCGAGATTTCTTCATAGTTTGTTATTAAAATACTTACCAAGATATCCTAATTTTATTGTCCTAACAAACCAATATATGTTGATAGTAAAGTAGTTAGATTGATGAAGCTCCTGGGCCTTTAGAATTTCATGTCACGTCCCCGCGTTACGAAATCCTTGCTAAACGAACCAATATATATTCCAGTAAAATAGTTTAGAGTGATCGAGCCCCTGGTGTGATGACCACAGTATTTCATGTCACGGACCCCCCCTTCACGAATTACTGGCTACGTGCCTGAGACATCGATGATCTTTTTCCTTTTATTACCTGCCAACACATTGAGAAAAGATGTTTCGTACATTAATGTTTGTGTCTAAAATCATAGCGATCTTTTGCAAAGAGAAATAACTTACCGCGACGCGTTCTCGAATTTGTTCAACATTAGATGGGAGAAACTGAAATCCCGACCACTGCTGCTCAAGTGATCGTGTGATTCTAAATATTTTGCAAGTGCCTTCGGTTTCGAGGACGTTAAAATGTCGTGGGATGGATTTTTTAGAATTCCTTAATCTTAAATTGTATGATTTGTCGTGTGGTGTGTGCAGACAAGAACGTTTTAAATATAGTCTCTTTCGATCGACAAATATGGATCCGGTCCCAGTCTCTTCTCTATAGTTTCGAAATAAATTGTGTGGAATTATTCTACACTAAATTTGACGGTAGTTTAATACAGTATTCCTTCCATAATCAGGCCCTTGCCCTGTCCCCATGCGCCCTCCGAAACATTACGTTATAAAGCACAGATGTTGTTTTACAAGAAATTCTTTCAGTTGTTATTGGTAAAGAACATGTGTAGGGTACAGAGTTCCTTTACGAAAGTCGCCTTTGCGAAACCACACCAAAGATAAACGATTTTATTTATTCTTCTCTAGCACAGCTCTGTGCAATGAATACATATTGTTGCTCTTATTAAAGAACCTCTGAAGGGTACAGTCCGAACGTTACGTGAGGTACTCTTACGAAAGTACATCCAACTTAAACTTTCATTTATTCTTATGAATAGCACAGTTCTGTACAATAAATATATACTGCTGCACTTGATAGACAACCCTGAAATATACAGTGCGCACTGCGAAACATCATACTACAGATAACTGTTTTTTTTTGTTCTGTATTATAAATTCCTATAATGGCTATTGATAAAGAACTTGCGAAAAGTACAGTGCACCATGATAAAAGGCGGCCTCCTAAATATCACATTATAAATATTTTTTTCAATTCTTCTGTCTACCAGATTTGTATTATACGTTCATACAATCGCTATTACCAGAGAACAGGTAAAGAATACAATCACTTTTCAAAAATATCTATAAAGCCACTAAACAATTAACAAGATCAAATTGGCAAGATAAAATATAAGTTTTTTGTGCTGCTACTCATTTACTGTCAAAAAACTGTCAGAAGCTAAGTGCAATCTATATAGCGCTAAGTGCAATCTATATACAATTCATGTTTTCTTAAAAGCTCTTTATTTACAAATTTGTTTGCTCCTGTGTATTTTAGAGAAGTGGTCGAATAGTAATCAGTGTCTATTTTATTTCTAAATTATAGCTATATTGATTTATTGGTATACATTTACTTGCATTTTTTTGACAAAAAATTACAAGAACTCAAAAGTGTTTCTGTAGCAAAGACGTTTTTGCAGTATAACTATTTACGTTTCTAAACACATTTTGTGGTTTTAATATATAAAATGTCATATATATATATATATATATATATATATATATATATATATATATATATATATATATCTATTATATAAAAGAGAACGCACAAATCCTTTGTTCCCTCATCACGCTAATACGGCTGAACCAATTTCTTTTATTTTTGGGGGGTTATTAGGATTTGGACCCTAGATGGTTTTTATCATATCACTTTAATTTTTAATTACCAGTGTCTTGAGATAATTGACCATTCAAGTGTCCATAACGTACAAATCCTTTGTTAGTTCATCATAGGTAAAAATAAACGTATTTATATGCAACCCGCATGACCGTGTCACTCGGCGGGTTAACATAAATGACAGGCGATATAATGTTAAGATTTACTGCAATCTTCTATGGTTTTTATCATATCACTTGAAAGCGAAAAAGTAAAAATTATCTAAGTAACAAAGTTTATTGCGTTCCGGGGTGACCGCAGCGAAGCGGGGTGAACGCTGCTAGTATATATATATATAAGGTGTAAATTACTGTATCAAATACCAGGAGGTGACACCGAGATAAAACTAAATGTATAGACCAATTTGGGTATAAACATGCTTGTTTTCAGCGCTTTGATTACCTGAAAATGTGTAGAAAAAGCCATAACTAAAGAACAAAATGTCGAATCGAAGTCGTTTAAAAGAGAATTGCCATTATTTTCAGTTGTAGATAATATTAGAGTACAATCGGAAATAGTGAATTTCGGCGCAGGGGTGACTCCCAAAGAAACTGGACAAGACATGTTCCTTAGAGGATGTTTTTCAAAATTTGAGTCAAGGAACTGAACAACGATCAAGTACATTTCAACTATGAAAAATAATAGTACATCGTTCAAGTTAGAAGAACACTTAGAATTCGAAAGACAGATACACATGATCTACTTTGTCTCAGTACAAAATAAACTATGGGAAGAATAATTTAAATGAAAAGAAGTGTTTAACGTATCAAAATTATACCTTCTAGGCTAATGTAGACGGATGGTAAATAAACAGCTTCCTGTCTAACTTACGAGTATATGAGGATGGAAAAAATGATAAGCACGCGTAAAACTTTAATCAGCTTTGCCGATGTCATATTTCTAATGCTGTCGACGGTGGACAATAGCACACTGTGAAGTGTTATTTCTCACATCTGTCTAGTGTACACATAGTATAATCATAGTACAAGGTATCTTTGAGTATTTTACAGCTATCGTACTTTGTACGAAACAGAATAAATAGGTAGTTTGGAACTGAATTTCTTTGCATCAGTGCTACACTCGCAAAAGTTTGTGCTTCGTCGAGTTTCATTGCTTCTGTGTACGGAAATATTATATTCCACTGGAATGCTTATTACGAGGAGGAGCTGCTTACTTTCACCTGCTACTTACTTTTACCTTCAATACAACTCCTTACTTTCACCCAAATTATTCACATATATGTGGAAATAACTTTTACCATGTGTAGAATCCCTTGTACTCTTCATCATACATGCTCTTTCCGCGACTGTGTCTGAACAGTCATTATAAACCTACTCTGGGTGGAAGTTACTGTTTTCCATTTTCACACACTCTAAATTGGACAGGAAGTCGATCATTTATCATCCGTTACCACTAGTCTAGACGACATAAATGTGACACGTTAAAGATTTCTTTTCATTTAAATTCTCATTCCCAGGCTTTGTTCTGTGTTGATACATAATAAATGAATCACACATGTGTATATCTCATTCTTTCGAATTCTAAGTGTTCTAATTTAAACGATGTACTATTATTTTGGTTTGTGGGAATGTTGTACTTGATTATTATTGATTTTGCTCATTCAGCGTTTGACAAAATACTCGAAGTAATACTCCAGTTTTTTTTTGTATTTACCTTGGCACCGCCACTGCACAACATCCGATTGAACACTAATGTTATCTACGACTATAAATAATGGACAATCTGTTTTGCACGATTTTGATCCGACATTTTGTTCTCGAATATTATCTTTCTCCTTTTCTCCGAAAATTTTCAGATGGTTATGGGTTCGAGTCATTTTCACACCCAGGTTGTTTTCTCGGGGACAGTAATCACTGCAATACGTTTACTACATCAATTAAGTTAAACTATAAATACATGGGGTTTGGTGAAGGTAGGGAGGTTACTTTCAGTGTAGATTGTTCTGTTTCTAGAAATGTCGGTGTACTTCTATTCCGTTCAATTACCTGCCACTATTGTTACTGCCTGTAATACCATGTGCCACGTTTCTCATTACTAACAACGTTGACCGGCATGGCAAAGAAATTTTAGATGTTGGTCATCGCAATGAGCAGGCGTCTTGTCAGATGTGTCCATGAGTTTCCTCGCTGTTCTTCCACTGTAGAGCGTATTTTCATTTCCACCTCTCTTTTCATATTTATTTAATCATTTTAAGAAGCAACACAGTGAAACATTAATTTGTTTCAAACATATCTGAAACAACAAGTTACCAATTCCTCTCAAGATAAGATACCAATGCTTTCCTCCCTTTCTATTACACAGCCACTATTTTTGCTTTCATTTTTCATCATCTCCCATATGTTGTAAGCAGTTGTTGTTCGCTACGTTGGAGGAGAAAAAGGGGTACATAGCAACTCAGTGTTAGTGTTTTGTCATATGGCAAGGAGTCCCACTTTAGATCTTCGAGCAGGTGAGTTTCTGGTGAATGACATTGTATTTATTGTTTTTATTTTCGTTTTACTTTACAAAGATACTTCCATTTTCTCGCAAATGCTCATTGGATCAATTCTTCCAGAATCATTATTTATTGTTAATGTATATCTCCATTAGCACACAGATCATGATTGTGGATCATGAACCTGTATATGTAATGATATTTAATTTCCTTTTATCAAGTACATTCATCCCCTAGGCGCCGCTATGACTCAGTAGTAGAGCGTTCACCTCTGGTGCATTGGGTCCCTGGTTCGATCCCAGTTCGCAAAGTGAACCTTATGGTGGACAACCTCCGTGGGTTATCTCGGGGTTCTCCTGTTTCCTATCCCTTTATTCATTCCAACATTTCATTCATTTATCATCATGTCTCTTTTAGTCTAGCCGACATACCCGTGTAACGTAAAGCTCAAAGATTTCATTTCATTCTTACATTAAGCCCCACTGTAGTTATGGACCACGCACAACCCACGAAAAATCAATGACGGAGAATTTGAGAGATGAATCCACAGAAAAAAAGAAGCGAAAAATGTTATATGAACATTGGGTGAATGCGGTTAAGTTTGGACGCTACAAGTATCTGAAATACCACTTTCGAGGCAACAGTTTGCAATATTGCAAGGACGGAGATAAAATACGAATGCCAAAGATATTAAAGAAAACGACATCCGAAGAATCCAATTATGTATAAGTGATGGCGAAACAGTAGAAGGACCCTCAAAGAAAGTGAATGAAACGCGGAGAAAAGTGAACAATTTACACTGAAAAGCTATAGGAGAGGGTGTTACATGGAACATGGAGCAACAATATTTAATGAACAAAGGCAATAATGGCTATGCAGTACGGACACTATTCGAAGTATAATGAAGAAATACAGTATCTTTGAAAAGGAGAGAAATAGGAATGTGGGGTCAAAAGATATAAAAGGAAACTCCATCCGAAGAATCCAATTATGTACACATACTGAGGAAAAGTGGCGGCGCACGTTAGCTATAAACAAGTTGTTAAACACTTTTTAATGATGGAACGTGCAGATCGTACAAAACACACATGGAAAATAAGACCCAGTGTACAGTATAAACAAGAGGTATTGTACTTACCGCGGTCAACATAATGCCGTCCTACATCAGGTGTTCAATTATATTCTCCAAGACAGACAGTTATACGATGTCGTAATAATTCTCTGACTAGTGTCAAAACGCTGGCGTTTGCCGTAGTGTACCAAATGCAGCTCATATACACCAGCGAGGATCTTCAACGTCATTCATGGGTCGTGTATGCAGGAGACTCTTCACATAACCCCAGAGGAAAAATCAAGGGTCGAGTGAACGTAGGGTCATGGTCGTCTGCTACCACGCCCTATCCACCTACGTGGAATTTTTCGTTCGCAAATGTACGAACGGTGTGGCATGAATGGATGTCATCAGGCATAAACCACATACACTGTCGTGTCCTCAGTGGCACGTCTTCAAGAAGAATAGGTAGGCCCTTGATAAGAAACTGGAGATCGACATTACTTGCGTGCAATCGCTGTGGTAAGAAGTGTGGATCCACAACGTTCTCGACAATAACACCAGCCAAAACATGCATCTGAATAACCCTGTTGATGCTTCGTCTCCACAGTTGCATGCGTGTAGTTGGGTGTCCACCGATGGTTATTGTGGACATTCGTGATACAATCCCGTGTGAAAAATGCCTCATCCGAGATAAATATCTGTGTTGGAAGAACTGGTGATGCACGGCGCTGGTGGTATAACGAACGACGGAACGTTCTTAGTCACCATCGTTCGTTATACGTTGTATGCTCTAAGATCATTTTTTACAAGATGTTTAGCACGAGTTGATGCGAAACATGTTCCTGCCTTGCCATTCGTTGGATTCGATGGATACTCGGGTTCCGGATAATTTGTAGGATGTACACAGCTATGTTAGGGAGGAATGACCCAGTATCCTGTAATTGCTGATGAATGCGAATAAACATCCCCTGTCCTGCAATTTGTCGATCTGTGTATAATCTGCGTGCTTCTTCCGCAAATTAATACAACATATGCATACTCCCTATTTCATCACTAGTGTACACTACCCTATTCATCGTGGTGCATTAAACATAGCATTTGGCCGTCCCACGCTTGTCAACATCAAAATTGTTTCACATGACACAACATACACCACTTTCACATACACACAGTCACTACTGTGCTGTAGAGTTGAGCAAAAACATGTTTGTGCTGTTACTGTGATTGCCCCATTCACTACGAATGAACTGTGCGCGCTCCTCTGCACCTTCAACGCAAAGCTTTCGGTACACGAATTTTCTACATTGTCTATGGATAAGCTGTATAACCCGACGTTTTCACGCACCTGGTTCCACCTACTGTAGCTATGAGCCTTGTCATCGCACACTAAGCAGTACAGCAACAGTTGTATTCTTTGTCTTCCGATAGTTTCCAAGTAGTTTTGTTCACCAACTTCAGCTTTTCTCTCCATTTCATTCGCTTTCTTTGTGCTCTCTTGTGAAACCACTGTTCCGCAGTATGTGTGCATAGTTGGATTCTTCAGATTCGGTTTCCCTTCAAATCTTCTCACTCAACATTTTTATTTCTCTCCGTTACACAGATACTGTATTCCTACAAACCATTTCCAATACAGTCCGTACAGCATAGCCATTGTTGCCTTTCTTCATTAATATTTTTTTCTTCCATGTTCCATGTAACATCCCTTCCTACAGTTCTTATTATTAAAAAGGTTTATTTTCTTCTCGTTTAATTCACTTTCTTTGTACCCGTTCTGCCGCAGCCACTGTTTCGCCATCACTTTTGCATAAGTTAATTCTTCGGATATGATTTCCTCTGATATCTTTTGACCCGACATTCTTATCGCCTCCGTTCTTGCGATATTCCAAATTGCCGCCTCGAAAGGTGACACTAAACACGCCTCTAGTGTCCAAGCGAAGCACCATTCATGTAATGTTCATTAACATTTTTTGTCTTTATCTGAAGATTCAGCTCCCAAATTTTCCGTCATTGGTGTATGTCGACCCTATATATATATATATATATATATATATATATATATATATATATATATATATATACGTAATCACGTATGAATTGTTGCCCTTTCGGTAGACCTGTCTACCACATTCATTACTACCCCAGCTCATAGTTCTTTCCATTAATTCGCACCATATTCTATTAGATAAAACATAAATTACTAATTCATATACAGCAATTAACATTTATCTTTTAAATTAAATATACTCTTTGTTTGTTAAATTACTAGCTGCAATAGACGGTGTTGCAGGCGAAGAATATTTTTGAATTTTAAAAATATATTTGAGATTAGTTTTTCCCATTCGATTACGTATTTGAATCGAAATGAAATTGCAGGAACGCGTTTCAGGCAGGAGCAAATGAATAAACTTACCGCTGACAAAGAGTAAGGGCTTGGACTTTAATGCTATCGGAAGTGTCGTTTTTAAAATCAATAACCCCGGAAACTATTGAATAGACACACATATACTGTATTTCAATTAGAAATTTTAATTTCACCCCCTGTTTAAACCTCCATACCAGTAGAGATAAACTTTGATGTGAACGATATCGCATGTATCACAATTCATACCAGTGACATCAAAAACTATGGATTTGACTTTAATATGGTTCATTTTCGATTATTTTCACATGTTCCTGTATTCCCCAAGATAGTGCTAGATGTGATAGAGGTATCGAGTAACGGCGGGAGTTGTGCTTCTCGTCTTTCACGTTGAGTGATAGATTTACGTCTTATATAGATTCGCAGCTCAAAGGCACTCTGAAATCCATATTATCTCACATCGTGAGATATTCTTCTTTTGCGTTATTTCTAAACCACTTTTCTCTCTTTGAATTCCCACCTAACTTTTAAGATACACAAAGCTCCTAAAAAGTAATTTCTTCCTGATTGGAGGATGCAAAGGTACTGTACCATACAACCCTTATGGAACTACGGTAGTTGTAGAAATCAGTCCATTGCAACGGCAGTTATTACCTAAAGCGTAAGAGCGCTGACTTACGAACTCAAGGATTGCGAGTTCGAATCTAGACCAATTAAAATGATTTTCTTCTGAATTAATTTTTAAAATGGTAAATGTCTATCTTCACTTTATGTCGTAATACTGAATGGAGATTTTGGTTGCGAAAATGCGTATACTAAATCATAAGAAAAGAAAGAAAATTTCAAGATAACTTTTGCAATCTTAATTATATTTTCATATACCTACTACGTTTCTAAACCATCAGACTTCTAGATCACCTTTCGCTCTCTTACGTCCCTCAACTTATTTCTACAGTATCTTAGTGAATCAGATGCACGTATATTACATATGTCGTATCTCTTTCTATTCTCTCTACATCACATCTGGAGATGAACCTTTCGAAAATATGCTACAGAAAAGATTTTAAAAACTAAGACGATCTACGCTATCAGTAATACATGTTGTGGTGTTTAACTTACCATATAAAAGATTAAATGGAAATATGAAAATACGAATTTTTTAGAGATGACAGTGCTCTCCTGCTTTAAATCTGACCTTTTACTCCCTATACCTACGTTAATTCACTAGTCAAAATAAAAGTTCTTCAAAATTAATAACAATTTCTTACGCAAACTTTCCTTCCTTGTAATACTTTGCGACAATGTTAATGCACTTTTGGCGATAACGATGCATAAGCGGTATTGACTACAAGTTTGTAATTATATGATACTGGACATTGTTCTTAATATATCCTGAAGGATGTTGAACGTTTTGAATATTATGAATTTGAGGACCAACGTAACATCACTTTTATTTTTAGGAAAGAGACGATTATGTTATGTTGTGCTAAAACAATTATATTGGGTTTTCTTTTTACGAACACATATATATGTTGTGTGTTGTGTTGTGTTGTTTTGAAATAATTACGTTGTATTCTCTTTTTATGCATTCATACGTGACACATTAAATTTAAAAGAATTCCAATGCTTGGTCTTTCTGTAATGTTATTTTAAAAATTCCATCACTTGGATTTCTAAACTTTACAGGGTCATGCATTTGCCAAATTTCTCTATTTTAAATATTTGTAAAAATTAATATTCCTTTACATTTTAATATAGTTCATGTTTTATTGATTTGATTTTTAAAGGATTTCTTTTTACTCTGAGATATTGTAATGTGTGATATTCTTTACATTTTGATAAATATAGTACTATTTTCCAGAGTGAGTATGTTGTATTGATTAAAATTATTGATATGAGTATTGTATTTGTTCATCTTAGTGTTAAAGAATACTCTCAATTGGCCACTCGAAAATTACATGGTATCCCTTTTTTACATAGCTTTTAAAGTTCATATATTATTGTTTACTACCACATCTATTTGAGGAAATTATACTTTTCTTATATTTTGTTTTTACGTATATCAGAAACAAAATCAGTTACCTTTTAATATAGATAAAACTGTCGATTTTATCACTATTACCCGAATTATTGCCATTCTTTATTAACGCTTCAAAAACTTAAATTAATATTGTGAAGAAATTGAAATTGTCTATGCATTAAGATACCTTATATTTGTTATATAGAAAATTCATTTTGCAAAATTTGGCTCTACCTTCATTATGAATTATTGGAATTACTAAGCCTCGTAAATATTGAATGTAAGATGCATAATATTGTTCTCTACTTTATTTATATATTTCATGTGTATTAAAACAGCAATAAACGGTATGTAATTGTTATCTAACTTGATGTTTATGTATATTTACAAGATAGGCATGCAGCTATTACGCTAACCATGAAAGCCTAACCTTTAACATAATTTAGCATTATCTTTTTAAATACTATTCAATAATATTAAGCTTTTTAAAAATAATTATTGCTCACAAAATCTGCCTGTAAGTTCTTTCGTATTAATCCTTCTATTTTTTAATTTATTTGATTTGAAGGTATGGTCTGATTAGTTATAACAACAAGTTTAACAACTTAGTGCGTAGGCCATTTCAAAAACCTTTAGATTTACTTATTCAAAGAAAATCAACAATTTTATGTTTATGTTTATATGTTTCTATATTTCTTTTACATATTTTCTAGATTTTCTTGTTTATACTTTGTATTTTCTCCAAGTTTCGTACCAAATAGTCAGAATGTATTATAGTATTCCTAAACGAATTCTTGTGTTATTTAGAATCACTTATAAATCTGTTTAATATACACTTTTTTCAAATTCTGATTAAGAATAACGTTCAACTTTCTACGACAGAAGACTTTACACTTCTACAAGTTTAGTAATGATTAATATGAAATTTTCGGTACTACTCCTAAACGTCCTTGTTATGTAATTGTTTTCCTTGATCTATTTTTAAATTATTGGGTTTATTAACTGAATACCGAGACAAACGCTTTCTTAAAATTAAAACCATGAAATGTAATAATACAATCACTGCAATATTAACACCAATCTCGCTTTGGGATTTTTTTATGCATTAACAAATAATATTATGCTTTTTGCATGAATTCCATGAAAATTATGACGGTGTTGAACTGAAAATTATACTTACTTTATGCCTTGTTTTTGGACGTCTTTATATGATTTTATATAAAGCATTTTGACAGCCGCTAATTGTTATGGTAAAATTATACAAATATCATTGTATCAAGCAAGTAGATTAATGGTATCATGTACCATGTAAAGATTATATATTTTAACTTAAATAACACGTTAATGGTTGTAATTTGTAAACTTAGAGACACTTGAGATCAGATGGAATACGATGCCTTCACTACAGAAAAACGCATCCACTACCTTCATCTTCCGATACAATGGTTAATTATCTCATAAAAAAGCTCTCAGATCTTATTACAGAAGTAAGAGGTATTCATGCTTTATCACCCAGAATCAATGGCGTATTTAAATAATAACCAGTCCTCTATATTCATTCTTTTACAAATGTTAACGTTAAATTCCCGGCATATGTTTGTGCATGTAGGAATACATATTAGAAACAATCGAGTATAGCTCGTCGTATGTGATATAGAAACTTCAAAATGTATCATCTCTATTAGGGGTATTACCTTTTAAACATGTTATGCGCCAACACTTACGAAAATGGTAATTTAAATATCTGTTATACTTGATGACGCTGATCACAAAGGGATAAATATCAGTTCAGAGGGTGCTCGGGATGCATTCCGTAGTTAGGTTACTTACGTTTACTGGAGTATAAAAGTTGATACAATTAAAATTTTGAACATATTGATAATAGAAAACAATAACCCAAGACTTTGGTGATCAACACTTCTGTGATACGAGGATTACCAATTCGAAATACCAGACAATATATAATTCCCATGTTGACAACAAAATACAAATGCGTGTGGGTCATTGTTCATCCTTGTCTACAAGCAATGTATTCCCTAAGATGTCCTTTCTAAAAATTTCATATGCAGCAGCTTATCTCTAAAATTAAGTAATAATCACGAATGCCGTAACAAACAGTGATTATACACTTTTGTGCCTTCATTATACATAAACAAGACCAATGTTTTAAAATTAGAGAAGCTTTTTTTTTTATCTGACCGTATCAGGCTTTTCCAGCCATCTGCGATCCGTGTTGTATTTAAAACAGTGCGTACTAAAGTGTGATGGTTTATTTCGTATTTTTCAATATTGCATCTTCACACCATGTGTGTATCTCAATATAACTTGCCGTAGATTGCTATTCTCTAAAAATCCTATTTGAGACTCAGACTGTTGCTCACCCATCCTACATTGTTCTAAGTGACAACTGGCTTAAATACAATTGCTGGTATGAAAATGTTTACTTCCTTTCTATCAGTGTACTTTCCATTGATGTGATTTTCATTTTTTGTTTTTAATTTGTTTTCATACTGGAGTATTTTGGCACACTTGCTTTTGACTATCTTCTTTCTGTCAGTAATGCAGTGCAGTACTAGCCACGTATTTTTTCTTTGGAAGAAATAGATTTTAGATTTTACGCTAATATCATATACTTTCTCCTCTGAGCAAAAAGTTTCATAAGATTGTCGCGTAGGAAGGACATACCGTTAATAGTAGATCACCGATATTTTGCTGCTGAAGTCGAGACTAACTACTTGTGACGTAGATACATAATGTGTATATTTATGATCGGTATTTTCATATTTTGGAAATTTAAAAAGGATATATAAAGCTAGGATAGTTAAAATATAGATAAATTGAAAATTTGAAGTTAAATTTCCTTACCAAATATTGTAACAAATTCATCTCCCTGTCTATAAAAACCAAGAAAAGCCCATACGCCGCATGTGTTGATTTTATGGATGTCCCACTCTGCCCTAAACATGTTCAGTAAAATAACTGCTTCTTGTTCCGAGTTGATGATAGCTAAATGGCCACCTTCGTCTTCACAAGTGGCCGCAGCGTCGTCATAAACTTTCTTATTCGTGTTGAATTTGTAATATCCAATTCCAGGGTAAAATTTGTAGTCCTTAGGTGGCATTGGAACTAAGAGTGGATAACATTATTTTGTATCAGTGAAGGTGTTGAAAAGAACTTACGTTCATAGTTAATAAAAATGCCATGAAATAATAATTAAATAATAATTATAACTATGAGACTTCAATATTAGATACTAATAGTCAGTAAATTAAATATTTGGGATAAAATGACTTTTATTTTAAATTTAGTGCTTTATTAGTGCGCTTAATATTTATTTCCAGGAGATCTCTTGTTCGACATTTTAACCAGTGATGATTTTCATTTCTAGATAGTAATCTGAATTTCTAGGCTATAACTATACTAGAATCGTCCAGAAGTGAGCAGTGGGGTAACTAGACAGTTTTGAATCCGGAAAAGTCGAACTTCACACTTAGGAAAAGGAAATTGACGATTTACAAAATTGCATTAAAGATGCATGTGAGCAGTTACAAAAGACACCGGGGATGATAAAATGCATTGGAAACTTACGTGTAGCACGTTCTATAGATGTTGAAGTAGTGCTCTTTGAACATTTGTAGGTACGTTTATTTTAGCACGTATGACCTATTAGTTTTTTTGTGCTGATCTGTGTAAGATGCTACGTTACAAATACAGCATGTTGTTGCGAACTTTGTCTGTTATGTGGCACAACTAGTTAGGCCTGTTCTCATTTCTACCCTCTCTCTGCAAGTTTCTCTCTGGTATACCACTCTCCAAAGCCCCCTGGGATTAAGCAACCACAATAAGTGTCCTATACTTTGACTCTAATCGTACATGTGTGTGCAATTGTGCCTTGGATAATAACATTTTCTGTGTGTTTTCCATCTTCACTGCACCTTTTCATAAATCCTCTATTCCCAGACGTTCGGTGAATTTATAAATTGCGTATGGAGAATCTTTTACGCAGTTATGTAACATGCAATTAACATATCAATCTGAGAGGACCTTTATGTCTTTCTCAACCACTTCCTAGCTCCTATCATTATTGCGATGGTAAGTTCACTCTCCCCATTCGAAGCCGTCTTTCTCGGCCCTGTCCATTTCCAGACTATTTGTCGTACCAACATTTTTTCTTGTTTGTGACCAGGAATCCGTTTTTGCTCTTTTCGATATTACTTTTTGGGATAGCTATTACTCTCAAAAGTAACATGCTTGACAATAACAACAGTTTTTATAGGAAAATGATACCATGGTTCGAAAAACAGTGCTGGAGACCATGAAAATATCTTAGTTTACATTTTCAATAATGTATGTTGAATTAGGTGAACAACAGAAAGAATTACAAAAATAATATGAAAAGTTAAATTACAATAATATATATTAGAGTAGCTAAAGTGCGCAGAACAAGTATTTGTGTTAACTAAAAGCTTATATAACATGTTTCACAGACCACTAAATTATTTACACGAAGACAAGAGACAAGAGTAGACGATACTTCATACTTAACCCTTAGTCGGTAATATCCATCCCCAGACGGATGTACTATATTTTTTCTTCACAGTTGGTACGTATATTCGCAGTATGATCTGATATTTCACCTGTGCTTAAGTGGTGAGTTCACTGTACTGTTTTGTGCAAGTAGTCGCGTGTCTAGGTCATTGGTGTAAAGTAGGAAGTGAATAAAGTTTTAGTGAATAAAGGAAATAGTAAACAAGACCTTGCCCGATTCATGACACATACAACTTATGAACTCAGTTACTCAGATTTATTTCACATCTAAAAATTTATAACGAATTCTTGATAGATAATCGAGTTTCCAAGTTACACTAGGAAATATTTGCAAAATAACGTTAATTCCCGGAAACTGTGTGCATATTATATTGTTCTAGGGTTTAAAAAATCATTTTACACATCAATGGTAATCGGAAGTTTAAGTGCCATATCTTCTTCTCCTACGGAGCTTTATCAATCAAAGTGTACACTGACCTATCAATAATGTTTATTTTTCAGCCTATCGATCACACATTTAAACCCTTTCCGAATTGTCAATCATTAATTATATTTACACATGTTTGATTTGCTTTTTACTTAGAAGTGTTTATGAGAAATTATTGTAAACATTATGTATTTGGTTGCAGATATTAAGATCAAATTTGTTCTGCCCTGATTATCAAAGATGAAATACATTATGAGAACTATATCTGGGTATCGTGATTCTGGTTCACCTACTTTCAAAACAAACTGTCTGCTATAGAGAACCGAAATAAATTTTGTTACACAAAGTAACAGCATGACTTCAGAAAGTAGTAGTCTGACTGATAGTACTGAAACAAATAATTTCTGATTGAATTGTGAAGTATGAGCTTCTTTCTAAGAAAATTTATTGGGAAAAGAGAGTAATGTACTTTTTTCCTTAAAGGGTATGATATTTTATGTAATGTAGTTTATTTACCTAAAAGTAAAACAGTATATATAAAATGAAATAGAGTGTTCCCAAATAGTTGAAGTTCTAGCTAAATGTTATACTTAATGTGTCCGATAAGTTATTGGTTCACGGTCCTTGTACATTTAAATTGCTCTTAACTGGCCACGTATTGGTTTTGATCACCAAATACTATAACCTAAATAAAATGTTTATGATAATATTCAACGATTCTATTGAACACAACATTATGTTGATTTAAATTATTCAAAAGAAGTACACAGTACATACATCGATATGGCTATGTAGTATTAGAATTCGTGCTGAAAACATATTGAGAGACTGACACAATATAAAGTGACACCATAATAAATTGCCAATACCTTTGAATATAATAAATGCATAGATGAACAAGAATTTAATTTATTAGTTGTAGACACAGGACATCAAGATTCATTATTAGCTTTTAAAACTAACTTGTTATCGAGATTGGAATGCCATCAGGTATATGGAACACAGATTAAATGATCTTAGCTGTAACATGGTTCATAATAGCGCACAATCATTAACAAATGCAACTAGAAATAATTTGGACCAAAAAATATTAAAAACTTGAAACTTTGCTTCCATCAACAACGAGTAACTGTGCCATATTTTTTTTCATTTTATATATTTATATATTCTTGAGAGCGCAAAAGAGAACATTTCCTTACATTTAATGAAACAGTCGTTAATATAAGTTCTGAAAATTATAAACATAAATCTGTGGTTTGAAAATCGAATAGGTTTTCTATGGCGTGAACAATATGAGCGACAAGTTGGAGAGTGATGGAGGGAAAGTGGAGACAAATCTCTTCATATAATTAATAGTGATTACTGTTAGTTCTAGCACTATAGTCTCGATTAGCCAATTTCGTTTGATTTTTTGACTAAAATCTTATCTTTTAAGTAATTTAGGTATTTAATTTAATAAGATAAGAACATAATGACATTACTGATATATAAGTGAAATTAGTTGAATAATACATGAATTAAGAAATGTTTTAAAATATGTTACATTTATAATTCATGTTTCAGTGCAATTTCATCACACTGCATTAGTATATATTAATGTCAATATTAAACATCTTTCCGAAAATTATCTTAGCATTTACCTCGCCAATAAACATGAACTAGTTATATTTTTTACGTATGATCAATGGAGAAATCAAACATTCTAGGGGGGATTGAAACAACTCTACTATTTTGCTACAAATAGAAATATAACTAGAAATGAGTCTAAAATATATAATAACAAAATGAAAGAATAAAAACAAGATGATTAAGTACAAAATATGGGAGAGATTACATATGCTGTTGTAGGTCATAAAAAATCTGCAAAAAGAAAATTTAGAAACTTGCATAATGAACTTAATTGCAGAACGAATATCTAGAATTTTATATGGGTTATAAGACTGTACCATTTCCTCTTGATAATAAAGTTAGCTATCACCAACTCAAAATAAATAAGTTATGGGATTATGTTTCTATTATAAAGATTGAGGGCATGATTTTAATTTCAAGAAATATCATGTTTCCATTAAGTGTATTCATAACGAAATGTGAAATGATTATGCAAAACCTATGTGGAGTATTAAATTTAGGTTTGCTGTATTAAATTACATTTTTGTAAAACAAAACAAAGTTTATATATAAACTTAAGGTAATATAATTTATTTAAATAATTTATTCTGTTATCTGTTTATTTTTCGCGTTTTAGTTCTTGCAAGGGTTATGAACTTTTAGTTTTACATATCTGATAAAGTTCCTAAACCAGAGTATGATTTAAAACTAACAATATTTCTAGGTTGTGTGGGAGGAACAACGTACGTCTGAAAGGGGCCATAATGACATAAACCAAAATTTTAGATCTGCGTGTCACGCTCCACTTCTATTTAACTTCTTATAAGTAAATTCTTAACTGGATTTGAATAATCACTTCTTAGTACTATTAGTATAAGTCATTCAAGCTGATACACGTACCGGGCAGGAAAGAAGAGTACATGTTTACTTATACTCTTTGGACCAAGTTAATAGTACAAGTCAATATACATTATAAATACAAGGAAGTAATCAGTGTTCAAAAGATATTTTATAAACACAGAATAATAACACATTTTTATGCCTAATCTCAGCTTATTAATTCTACTTAGACCACAGTTGCTTCGTCCAGTAAATAAGGTGTGTTTTGAAGCCTACCATGTTCAGTTTGTCAGCTCTTTTTACAAATTGCATTGTTTCTTTCATATTAGGAACGTATTGCAACAGTGTTTAAGAATCGACAAGCAGTTTCCAATACTTCCCGCTTTTCCCCCATCATTTCAAAATTTAATAGGCTTTTCTACCAATAATATTATGTAGAAGTTTACTACTGGTAGACAAAAATAATAAATTGAAAGTTGTGGACTACAGGTCGAAGGATATCTTACAATTGATACAAATATCGCAAGCAGGTATCGGAACTAAGCAGTATATGTATACTTTTATTTTTATTATGTGCTTAAGATGCCGCAACCGATTTCTAGGCTCTTGTCTGCAGCATTTCTTTGAGAAAAAAATGTTCCACGGTGTACAATATTATTTACAGTGACATATGTTATTTTCAAGCGGTATTATTCTATTTATAATATTATGGACGTTGTATTTAGGTCTCCTTCGGAAAGAGCACTCTCAGAGCTCCGGGGTAGTGCCCTCCACGAAACATGTCCGGATGAAACACTGTATGCCTGTATCCAAATGTAGACCCAGGCCAGGAGACCAGGTATAAAACGCATATTTTGAAATTCTGTTCAAATATTATTTCATAAATTTTTGTGTGCATTTGTGATATTTACTTTCGTCGGCAGCGAGATGAAATGTTGTCAGTTTCATTTGTGAAGAATCAGATAATCCATCAGTTCAATAGTTCTTAGGTATGTTTAAATGAAATGAAATCATCAGTTTGACAATGTAACAAATATTGCGACCACTGCGGAAAAAGAAAGACTTCGGTGCTGCAGTGAAATTGAATCTTCTGACCTAAGCAGTTATGACTAAAAGGAGAAAAACCGTTTGTATCAGGCATTGATAGTGAACGTAACAGTAGCAGTGTATTATTCCTACCTAGTATGACAAACGTACCAGGAAATCCAATATAACTCAAGGATGTTCCACAAGTTGAAGAAAGAGCAGAGTGAAGTCCAGATATTCAAAACCATTAAAACCGTGAATCACTAAGTCTCATGATATTTGAGAGAAGTTTGATAGAGACGAGTGATGTATAAGTTTAGAGGCTGTTTGAAGAATACTGGCCGTTGGGAGTCAGAAATAAAGGGGTTGCGTACGTTGTGCCCCTCGTTGAATGCAAACAACCAACCATTAGCAGAAATAAGAGCAAAATGATCCTGAGAAAGAGAAAAACAGACCAAAGATACACGTATTGAAATTCAAAATCAATGGTAATCGCGTACGTGTGTGTATAATTTGATTTATGGAACCTAAATATTTGTTACGCTTGCTATTGCCAGAGGAAAGGATTGTATTTCTGGAACTACATCAGAAGATCAAAGAGTGCACATTATATCGGAAAATGTGATGCAGTGAAGCGTCATAACTCTTCATCCCAGCATCGGAATCGCATTACACAAGACGTACAGGTAGTCGTTTATTCTTGCCACCACATGTGCATTTACAGATGTACATCGAGGAATATTTGAAAGCGATATCTCGTAAAATATAGGAAAGAGAATTTCATAAGCTGAATCTAAAATTAAATCACCCATAGTGGATACCTGCCACAAGTGTGATGTATTACATAACCGAAATTATATCGCTGTGAATAAAGAATCGAACATTACTCAGAGAGAATCGGGTCAATATCATTTAGAAACTTACGTTGCAAAACGTTCAAATCACTAGGACAAGAAAATAGGAAAACATACTTCGTGAATGGCATGCTACGCATTCGATCTTGAAAAAAGGAATCACCTTATCTAAATATACGTATTGCATTTTACAAACAACAGCAATGAACGTTCAACTTGTCAATCGACGAAACAAGTAGTGGAATGAAACTGATGGTGCACGTGGAGGAAAGCAGATAAATACGTGCCTTTATACCGAACTTACGTCTTTGTTTGATGATGTGAAACATGTGTTATATCTAAACACTTCTATCGGCCGATAGGAAAACTCGCAAGTAGCTCCCATGTTTTCTGCTATTATGCAAGAAAATGAAACCTTGAATATATTGATTAAAAATTTTATGTTAGAAGTCACAGCAGTAGTATTTCCGACACCCTATCTAAATTTGTACTTTGACCCCGACATTCGTGACGTCAAAGGTCAAAGTTCAATGACATGCGCCGGGAGTCAATGACCGAGGGGTACTTAGGACCACCCTTTAAATTTTGGCAGAGGTACCATGGCCCACCCCCTAAATTTTGGCAGGGGTACATACTACCACCTACCTTAAATTTTGAAAATTGTCAAATCTAAAAATTGGGTGTCGTAGCCTTGGACCCTAGTATGTACCTCTAGTAGTATTGGGGGGCTATGTCGTTCCATTTCGTAGATAGAAAAATGCCAAAAACTCAAATTCCGGACGATTTTGACCTAATTTATCCCTTTTAATGAGGTCTTATTACCCTATATAGTTATATGGGCGTATACAAGGGTCCATTACCTTTCATAAGATATGGGTACATTAATGCACCCCTTTAAAAATTTGGGAGGGGTACCTTGGCCCTCCCCTTCAATTTTGGAAATTGTCAATTTTAAACATTTGGTGTTATAGTACTGGACCCTAGTATGTATCACGTTTAATTTGGGTGGTCTACTTCGTTCCCTTTTAGGGGTACAAAATTGCCAAAAAATAAACGTAAGCAATACGTAATACTACGTGTTTGGTTTTGACCTAAGTTATCCCCTTTGATGAGGTCCTATTACCTTATATGGTTATGTGTAGGGGGTCCATTTTCGATCATAAGACATGGGTATATTGATGCACTCTTCTTAAAATTTGGCATAGGTCCACCGTAGAATTAGGGTATTGTCCAATTTAAGCATAGTACAGGACCTCCATATGTATCATGATAAATTTCGGTGTCCTATTGCAAAATTTTTTAGTACAACCATTTGTTCGGTTATTGACTCAAGTTATCCTTTTTGATAAGGTTATAAGGTATGGACGGGTATCCCCTTTCAATTTGGTAGGATCCTTAGGGTGTAGTACGGTCACGTTATCGATGATTTGGTTTTTATGCGCGACGGGTCCCTGGTCAATGTTTTCTAGGAATTAGGTGGAAACTTTGCCCAGGGTACTCATCATATATCGTACAGTTCCTTAGGAGAATCTAATAACGTTGTATGTATCATATTGATGGAATGAACAATAAAAGAACATAGATAAGCATAAATTGTATTTTATTCAGTTTCTGGTTGCTTCGTTTTCTTTCTTCATACACTAAGGTATTGACAATGTCTGTATATTGAGCTGGGTTCCTTCATTGGACCTCCTTCTCTTCTTGATTGTTATGATTTGTTTCCATGTTTTGCAGCATAGCTTCGTATAGTGAATTCTGTAAAAAGAACGAGGAAAAAGATTAGTATAGAAATACGTGATAATATAACAAATAAACTTTCAATGATAAATATGATAAAATTAACTGGAAGGTATTTTGCAGTAGTCTACGATCATTAACCGTGGGTACTGTTGTGATCAAGTATTGAATTTCACGCAGAGATTTTCCTTGGATTTTACAGCACAAATAAAAATAAGCATAATAGCCACGTACGGATGAACCAAGACTTTGCATTTGGCTATTATTATATTTATAGTACATACAATGAAGTTTTAAGAATGCAACATGTTGTGGTACATAAGGAGGTAGGCCATAGCTGTCAAAATAGTCTCCAACACCACGATTATCAATATAAATTGCAATGCAATGGCTTCCTAGTTTTATGATGGATCTGAATTTAAATGATTGCCAGAGGAAGAGAAATCCGTGATGGCAAATCATCGCTTGCAAATACCCCGGTAAAATTATTACTAAATAATGGACTACCATTAAAAGCACTAGCTAATTGTAATGTATTCAACATGGAGAATGGAAATGACACATAACGTATACGTACCTTGTAATTTAAATGTCCAGGATACTGTTGCGCTGGTGGTCGATCTCTAGGAGTGAGGAAAACTCCCCATACACAATACAGATTGCAGGTGCTGCTAATTTCTCTTGGAAATTAACTTCCAATCGGGTTGCTCCATGTCGTTGTAAATTCCAATAGTGGCAATCTCCAGCAGAAGAAGCCGGAGTTAGGTCAAACACAAACAGTGTATATCCATTCTTGTAGTCGGCTCTTGAAAGTGTATTTCCAGTATTGGAAAATATATGCCAGAGCCTGAGAACAATGTGTGGTATGATGAAATGTAGAGACTCTCTTCAAAGCTGGGTTGCAATGGTTTTGAAGGTACAGCTTTTCCATCCACGTACAATGTAAAGAAATTAATGTTTAGATGTTGAAATGCAAATGGATTGTTGGTAGTAGTTCCACTGGATGCTTAATTTGATGTAAATCCTACAATAATATGATTTGGCAATGTTCCCATAAACAGGCTATCAATAGTTTTGGATTGTATATCCTTCGGGATGGTAAATTATTTCATTTGAACCCTCGTCAGAGGATACTTTGCGGTGTAGATTGTAAAATTTTATTGTGTGCCAATTTGAAACTAGGGCTAATGCTGAATTTTTTCACCTGCAACAATGCATCTAGAATATTGATTTTTGCATTGACACAACTTTCACTGCCCATGAGACAACAGTTTGGTTTCGCAGGAATAAGTTTCACACGTAATTCCACACCATGAATTAAAAATCTATCTTGATTAAAAGTGCCGCAATGAAGATGTACAATCATATAAAATTTCATACTTTGTTTTGTCAGTTCACAGCGTTGTAGAAATCCTTTGTCTTCCCTGGTGGTTGCATTCATATGACCAACCGTATCTGAAACCAAATTGTTGTTTGTAAATGTGTATTTTTAGCTCCATCACTATAATTGAGCAGTTTTTCCAGGTATGAACGATATGGATGATTATTTGACGGACATGAAAACAGTTTATTGTTTAAGTAGATTTGTACTTCACTAAGCATAGCATTTAGAAAATCATTGACAGGTGCAATTGCTTTATCCGTTTTGGCCAAGGAGGAACCATTTGATTTCACAATTTGTGCTTGGATGTACAATAAAGTTTGTGGCAAATTAATATATTCATCACTGCTACCACTCACTACAAATTCTATTGGTGAATTTTCAGCTATTGAACTAATTAGTTTGTAGTCTATAATACGATTGTCCAGAACAGTGGTTTGCGTGAGTAACGTTAAAAAGTGTCCAATTCACTTTTTACACATTCACAGGATTGATGATGCAAGAAAGCCATTGTTGAATTAATCAAATATATCTGGTGACGATGCCAATGATCTCTTCTTCTCCTCAAGTGATAATTTACGTCTCTTCGTAGGATTGATGGTGTTTTTGATCGTTGGAAGCTCAACGTCAAACTGAGAGCAGTCATCCCATTTTCGTTTATGATATCCACTTCCCAGCATACTTTTCAACTTATTTTTAGCTTTTTCTTGTAAATTTGGTTATGCTTTGTTGATGCAACTGTTCTTCCAGCGGTTGATTCGAGATCACAATATCATTAACCATATTGTCACCTGATTTTAATAATTCTTTTCCCACAGTTTCAGCTCCTAACTTCACAAGTGGTAACACAGAACGAAGTAAGCCACTAAGGAAACATCAAATGCCATGTCCTGCTTGATAGAGAATTCCCATATAGACGTTGAAGATACAGGATAACGCTTATTTTTGGTAGTATTACAAACACGGATCAGTCATAACGACGACGACGGAAATGTAGTTTTGTATCCTCGTCGCCATGAGTGCCTTTACATCGCAGTGACGGGTATGTGACCGCGCAGTACTCCAAGGAAGGGATGGTTGTATAAGAATTTGTGATTAATTTTGAAGAGTTTTTATTTTGACTAGGGAATTAACATAGGTGAAGGGAGTAAAGACACAGATATGAAGCATCAGTTCACTGTTATTGAAGCATCAGTGCACGAAAAGATTCGTATTCTCAGTTTTTCTATTTATTGTTTTATATGTTAAGTTAAACACCACAATATGTATCACTGATATCGCAGATCGTATTATTTTTTAAAATCGTGTTTGTAACCTATTGTCAAAACATTCATCTCCAGACATGATGTAGAGAGAAGAGAAAGAGATACATCTGTAATATATGTATATGTGATTCACTAAGTAACTGTAGAAATTAGTTAAAGGGCACATAAGAGAGCGAAGAGGAAGTCTAGAAGTCTGAACTTTTTAGAAACGTCCTAGATAGGTGAAAATATAGTTAAAAATTGCAAAAGGTATCATATAATTTCCTTCTCTTTTCTCATATTCTAGAATACTTTTTCGTTCACATCCAAACATCTCTATTCAGAATTACAAGATAAAGGTGAAGAGAGAAACATTTCCATTTCAAGAATTATATCAGAAAAAAAATCTTTTGACTTAGACTAGATTCGAACTCGCAACCCTTGAATCCATAGCTCAGCGCTCTACCGAATAAGCTAACAACTTCTGTTGGAAAAGGTTGATTTCTACAACTACCGGTTGCTGAATGGTGTGTATTAACCAAGTTTGCCGAGATAATTTGCTTTATATAGCTATTGCAATAATAATAATAATAATAATAATAATAATAATAATAATAATAATAATAATAATAATAATAATAAAACAGAAGAAGAACAGAATCTAAAAAGTCGCATATGTTAAAAGTTTGACGTGCAGAGTAAGTCCTAATATGAGATTTTATTAATTATATATAATAAATGTAAGCGTGGGTTATTCGTGCGTGCTACTCAAACTGCGCAACTCACTACCGAGTCCCATAAGGGTTGTACGCGTATGGTACAGTAGCCTTGCGTCCTCCAACCGTGAAGAATGTTTCTGTTTGAACCTATGCGTGTCCTAAGAGGAAGGAGGAGATTGAAAGAAAGAAAAGTGGTTTAGAAATTATGCAAACGTAGAATATCTCACGAGGCGAGGTGATATAGAGTTCAGCGTGTCTTTCAGCTACTACTCTATACAAGACGTACATCTACGACTTAACGTGGAACCCGAACCACACGACTCCTGACGGGAATCGAAACCCGTATCACCTCTAGTTCTATCATGGGAGACACAGGAACATGTAAAAATAATCGAAAATGAAAGATATTAATGTTAAATCCATAGCTTTTGAGTGCATGAATTATGTATGATACCCTCTATATCGATCACATCAAATTTTAGCATTATCTGCATGGAGGTTTAATGGGAGGGGTGAAAATTAAAAATTCCTAATTGAAATATATGAGTGTCTTTTCAATAGCTTTCGGGGTCGCTGAAATGCAATATTACACTCCCGATACTATTAAAGGCCAAAGCTTTACTCTTTCGTTAGCAGGAAGTTTATTCATTTACTTAACTCAGGACACCTTAAAGTTAAGGATATGAAACTCGATGCATATATTTCTAATTCAAAATTATTAGATACGTATTGTAGCTTAGACTTCTAAGGAGGGGAAGGGACAATTTACGCAATGATTTCCTTCACATTCGAATAAAATACTGCCCCATTATATTGAAAAAACTCATTTCGAGTGGTGTCATTGCTAATAGTTTTCCGTATTTTGTTTATATCCCTACTCATTTATAACAGTATCTCACTTTTCCTGTGACGGGAGCAACACCTAAGCGAGCATTGAGGAAAGTAAATGCCATTAAAATCTATATTCATAGCACAGTGTTGCAAATAAAGTTGAGCTCTTTGGCAATCTTTAGCATGGGAAGCGAATAAAGCCACCACATTGGAAAAGCAGCTAATGAATTCCTCTCCGAAAAAGATCACCCGCACATTTATTTTACAGGTGGTGGTTTATAGCTATACTTAAGTTTGTTGAAATTGCTCCAGTGAGGCGAGACACTGAAGTCATTCGTAATAAGGGGGAAGGGACATGTAAAAGTAGTCAAATATGAACAATATTAGTATCGAAATCATAGTTTTCGTGGTCGCAGATGAATAGTGACGCTGTCGATGTTTCTTACGTAGAAGTTAAGCCTTGGTTGGCATGGAGGTCAGAGTGGGAGGGTGACAGGCAAAAAATAAATAAAATAAAATCGAAACATCCTATATTTGTGTCGAATATATATTTTTCGGTATCTCTGACATAAATAGTAATATTCCAGATGTGGTATATGACCAAGGTCGGCCCCATTCGCATGCGGTTTCAGAGGAAAAAATCGGTGAAGATTTCAGAACAGTTCCTTTGACTTAAGTTTCAGTACACTGAGAGGAAAGAGTGGTAATACACAAATACTGGTGTCACATCCGGACCTATCAGAGGTATGATTTCTGGGGAACTGTCGTTGCTCCAGGGAGGCATTATACCCTGATCAGTCCCTAACATTCTTACTGCTTTACAGGATCGTAGGCAGGAATTTATTTCAGTGATCGAAAACATTTTTAGGGGTAAATTGTGCACCCTCCAGGAGCCCAGGTAGCATCGTACGTTCAACAGTACTTTTTCTGAGTCAAAACTTTGTCTCTCTCTCTCTCTCTCTCTCTCTCTCTCTCTCTCTCTATATATATATATATATATATATATATATATATATATATATATATATATATATAACAGTAACAGAGTCGGTTGTAGACAAATTTCGTAACTGTAAGCAAATAATATTTAGGCGCCCCGCCTATATGATAATAAAACAATTGAAAGCTGTAATGGAAAAAAATTCTTCAGATAATTGTTACAATTACAAATTTCTTCAATATATAATAATTCAGTCTTCCAGTGAGTATTAAAGGAAAATGGTAAAATTAAACCTAATTAACTGTGGATGAATCATGACCAAAGTTCCAGTTTTAATAATTTATATCTTTTATTATTATTATTATTATTATTAAATAAGCACAGGAAACAACTAAAATGTATACCTAAGATGTATTTTGACAAATACAGTTGAAACATAAAAGTCGAAATAGAATAAAACTAATGTGCTTCAAGTCTAACATTATCACAGGTTTGATTTTGACAAAGAGATATGCTCTTACACTTCATTAAAAGCATATTTAAATAGTGTTTTCTAGTGATACAAATATGGTAATTAGCTTAATTTCTCGTTTTCTTTGTTACTGTAAAGTTCATGTTATAAAGACACTTTTCTGGCTTTCAATTTGGCAAAATCTCTTATTATTGCATCCATATCAATTTCATTCAAAATGTCATCTTCAATGGCCATCAAAGCTAGTCCATTTAATCGTTCTTGAGATATACTTGATTTCAAATAATTCTTTATTAATTTTAGTTAAACTAATTCAATACACAAAAAATGACAAAAGTGTGTGTCTTAATTTATATGTAATTTGTCCCCGATCAGTGGCAGAACTTTAAAATCAGGTTTCTCCGCAAAAATTCTTTTCAGGGCCTCTTATGCCTATAGAACAATTCAATTCTTTCGTGTTTCTTTCCAACATAGACGTTCGAAATCAGGCAGTAACACAATGTAAACACAAGTAATGATGCACCCATTGAGGTCCGAAGATTTTTTCGGAATAACCTATAAAATGCAAATAATTTTGTGTATTTGCCCCCTGAAATTATGCTAATTGGGGGATCCAGACTCTCAGACTGCCTGTTCAGTGTTTCGTCCACACATATTTTAGGGGGCCACTCCCCCCGGGAGGAGATCAAAATAATACGTCTATAATATAATAATAAATAAAATAGTACCAGCAGTGGCCCTACTAAGTGTGCCCCCCGGAAGATGTTTTCTGAATAGAAAACTGCACCTATTAGGGATGCGCACGATACAAGATTTGTGGCTGTCTCGTCTCGAAAATGTGCTGTAAAAGTGATGGCTCGACTCGAAAAATGTATATTTCTCTATTGGAAGAGCCGTGTCTCGACTCGAATTTTGTCTGGAAAATTCTGTCTCGACCTGGCCCCTTGCGCATCCGTAGCACCTATGTCGGTACATCCCTGAACACAAGAAACTAATAATCAAAACTCTACTTTGCATTAGAATTATTACTAATTTAAAATATCGCTCCATCTAAATTTATTAGCAGAGAATGGATTAATAATTATTGTTATCTGTCATAATAAAACGAGCATCTGTATACGCTGCTGTGATTGAAAGTAAGAGTACTGAAAAAAATACTTGTCATCCAAATGACCTTTCGTCGCTTTCGATTATATCCTTTCAAGTTCTATACTTATATGCCACCTGAAAACTAATTGTATTCAAACAAATTTTGAAATACATGAAATTTAATTCAGACCCGTAACCGAAATGACCGTATCGTTCCATTTTAATTCAACAATTAAATTACTGCAACCAGGTTAAAATAAATTTGTCAGCTTCAAGAGAATGTCGACCTACAAATGCTTCGTTAACAGTGACTGATATTGACAACTCCCCACCTCAATATTTGTCTAATTTTGTCCAGCACTCGAAAGAAACTTTTTTAGAGCCTTCGGGTGCCTCTTATCTTCTTTCACGTTTTGTAGCTTTCTTTTCCGATAAAATGCTCACTTGGTTTTATATCGTTGGTCATTATTATTACATGAAAAACAAAGTACTATTAAAAAGTGAAAGCACACATCATTATAAATTAAAATATAAACAAAAACGAAATGACTTAGGATAGAAATGAAAATGTTGACGAATGACAAATGACTAATAGATATTAACAAAGTGAGCATTAAGCACTGGACAGCGATTGTGAGTCAATAGGAACTTAAGTTAAAATTTCCCTCAGAAATGATTTTTAAAGAACCCATTTGTACCGCCCGTCTTTTCTTAGTATTCGCTCCACTCCCTGGACGAATGGACAAGAAAGCCTACTTGCTTGCATGGGGGCCCGAAGAATGTTTTTAGGGTGGTCATCTCCCTCGTTACTATATTACGTTTGGTATTTTTATTTGTATTAAGAAAATCTTAAGAAATTATACATATACATTATACTTGTCGTAAGCCAGGTGGGGCCTGGCCCTTTCGTCCCCTTTTGGGTGCCCATGCTGGCTTCAACTTTGATAATGTGCATTTCATTTACGGTGATCTTTCTCAACCCTTAACTGTTGAGAAAGGAATGAAGAGTCTGTTATATTTGTATTTTGTGCATATGGTGGGATTGTGGAAAGAATACCAGTCTTTAGCTCTACGGTCATAGTGCTTAATACAACATCTATTGGAAAGCTAAATTTACATTGATTTTATCTCATATTCGTACAATATCCCTCTTTCCTCTTTAAAAGGTCTATCCTGTGTCATGGAAATTTTCCTCAAACTAGCATCTCTTGTAAGTGTGGCATTGGCATCAATTTCTAGAGGATATCAGGCTTAGCGCCTATTTTGAATTTTCCCTGTATGTTGTTAGTGTTCTTCAAACAAGAAATTGTAATTATTAAATAATAAAGAAGAGACTTCCGTATGTTGTCACCTCATCCCAATACAAATTCATGCTTACCATTCTCTTCCTAGTTTCCGTAACTTCATCAAAACAAGCTCAGCCACGCCGTTTCAGCAATTAACAAACTTCCCTATTGACCAAGATAATTGTGATGAGCTAGTCATCCACGCGCGGAGCACCAGGAAGATGCGAAAGCAAAGAAGTAGAACAAAACCAGGGGAAACGGGACCCTCGAGGTGAGAAGTGTGACAGAAGCCGCCAGAAACACACTTTGGACCCCTATTCAGAAGAGTCGTCGTAGCAGCAATTGAAAGACGGTCGGCACGCCTAGGCCCTCACCAACCATTGCATGACAGAGGTGTCATTCTGAAGAGGCCAGGACATCTGGGAGCTGTTGCCCTGAGGTCGAGAGGTTCTTCACTCTCGAACGTGAGGTCCGGGATCGATACCAGACGGAAACACTCAACGAATTGGAGGATAAGGCTTCACCCGATATTTGAAGAGGCTCATCATATCGAAATGGCTGAAGTACAGTAAAACCCTTTCCTTTCCTAACCTTTGTGTCTCTGTGATTTCTTCTATTAGAAAATATGCATTTCATTTCATTCATCCCAATTAATTACTTCAGCGCTGTACTGCTCAGATCCCCACGTACTTTCTCTCTTGGCATTCGAAGTGCTATCCCCACATTCTTTCAGTAAAGAACTGATAATTGAGCAAATAACTGTGGTTGTAACTCCACAGTACAGTACAGCAAGAAATTGATGTGCGAGTCCATTTCATTTGTAAAGGGGTGTTTTACAGCCAACCAAGCGAAGATTCGACTTTATTGTCCTTTTGATGTATTTTATCTGTATCTCAGTCTGTACAATATTTATTCGAAGCTATATGAAGAAAATTTTTCATCATAACATTTTTAAAATGAATATTTACATTTAAAACAAAATTCATTTTTCTAATTTGGCGCCCTGTTCACCTGGCGCCTCCTGCGAACGCGTAGTTCGCAGGATTCAAAATCCGGCCCTGCAGTAACAATGGAATTCAGTATTACCGCCCGACTATCGTTGTTGTGAAAACATTCATCATAATATGACGTAGGAAAATGAGTTACATCAAGGTCTAAGATCTAATATCAAAGTTGAAACATCGCAAGTAAAACAAAAACATATAATAGCAAAAAGTTTTGAAAATAATTTCAGTTTAAACTAGCTGCGACTACATTTAATTCAAAATTGAACTTCTGGAGCGCAACATATGAGCGTAACTAAAAGAAAAAATCAATAAGAACAGTCGGGATTTGAACCTAAAGAAAACAAGTAGGAGTCCCTTATGCTAACCATTCATCTACTATATTTTGTTTACTAAAAATATTTTCCATGCAGCAAAATACCATTTCACACTGAAACATTAACAACATAAGAACAAAGTTTTCAAGACAATTTGCCAAAGCTTATGTATTAAAAGTATCCCGGTATTCGCCCAGTGGTACTGCAAAATCACTAGTCAGGATGCCTCGTATCGAAATTTGAACCTGGAGACTCACAATTACAAAGGTCAACGCTAACCAGTAACCTACGTTCGCTCAGTAAATGTCATGAAATTACTTTTCTGTAATTATTTTTGGAAAATGTTTATTATTTTCATGAAGCAAAGAGTGCATCTTCTACTTGGGCAAATACCTAAAGGCACAAGTTATACTTCTAAGAGTCAACTAATAGTTGATGTTTATTATTTCCGTCGATTTTCTACATCTGCTAAGTTATTTCAATTTTTTTTAAAGTTTTCCCTTCCGGTTATGACAATGATTAGAAATGAAGAGTCCTCTTCTTATACAATTCTTGATCATTGTAACATTTTTTAGTCTAAATTCTGAATTATTGAAAATATTTAAATTAGTTAGATTGAAGAGGATAATACTAAGAAACATGATTAGAAAAAAATAAACATTGTTGTTTAACGAATTGATAGAATCAAGCTTTTTCAAAACATAAAAAATACTGTATGGTATGGGATGATCATGGAAAAAGTAAAAATAGCCATCGAGGACACACTAACCAACCACGGTACGCAGGTATGTCAAGGTTCGTTAACTTGAAAATGAAATGAAATGAAATCTTGGAGTTTTACGTCCCGCGGTTATGCCGGTTAGGCTAAAGGAGATGGTGATGATGAATAATGAATGAAATGGTGGAATGAAGAAAGTGGGAGGAAAGGGAGAACTCCGAGAAAACCCATGCACACGGTGTTTATCCACCACAAAGTTCACTTGGCGGGGACTGGGATCGAGCCCGTGACCCCAAGCACCAGAGGTGAACGTTCTATAACTTGGTAGACGTATATGAAGAAATCACTAACAGAAAATAGCTGATAGCTTTACGCCTAACCATCTCAGCGACCTCGAAACTATGAACTCTACATGAACATCGGTTGTCGTTTTCGATCATTTTAGCGAGGGGCAGGGAAGGAAGAACGCACACAACTCGCTGTATAGCTTTAGGGCAAATACCTAAAGGCACAAGCAATAAACCACTTGACCAAGAGCAATGTTGCAAAACATAAGACAGGGTAAGCCCACGCTCAGCCTGTTCGACACAAAATCACTGACCCTTCGAACAAGATAACATTATAGCGCTCTCAGAGTCAGGTTTTAATTGCATTTGTGTTGAAGTATGTTTTCTTTGATTTTTAAACATTTGATGAATTTCTTACACACTGTTGTGTATGATATTTTCTATGTGGAATATTATTGAATATTTTCTACTGTACACATTGTGTAAATAGAACTCATCTGTATTTCTTACATTGACTTTGAAAACTTTAGCAATGCCCTCATGCGCTGTGTACGGCTTTAAAATGAACACACTAAATAGAAAAGTTGGTGAAGCGAATGTCAAGTTCCGTTCATTTCCAAAGCAGGGAGATTTACAGTAATTGTAAAGCAATAGGGGTGTAATTTTGTCATCTGTGGTTGGACCCAAAAAGCCGTAGGTCCACGCTGCTTATGCCCTTAGCAGAGCTGAGCTGATTTTGAGTTTAACATCCCGTTCAGCAGCGAGGCTATATGATATGTAGACCTACTGGTTAACGTGGAATCCGAATCACATGAGCTCCCACCGGGAATCGAACCTGGGTCTCCCACGCCAAACGCGCGTACGCTAAGCTTGTGCCCTTAGTTTTATGAATTTTACCAAATGAATGAATATCTACATATTTTGCTGAAAGTATATGAGTTCTTTGCTATATTGCTTTTGTAGTAATATTTTTGTCATTAATTTGCTTATTATGTATCTTTCTATATAAAATAACAAGTTCTGGCTGGCTGATTGATCAACGCTAGGCCAAACCGCTTAAGTTAGAAACTTGAAGTTTAGAAAGGGCATATGATTTGTAATGTAAGGTCCCACTAAAAGAAGAATATTTGGAAATTTGAAGGGAAAAGGGAGAAAGAGGAGTGGAAATTATCTTAAAATGCCCATACCTTGGAATCTTTGAGTGTTAACGACATGAAATTTGGTATATGGACTTCTCATTTAAAATAATTAGATATGTATGTAAGCGTTTTTATGATATTTGCCCTAGAAAGGAAGAAAATAGGGTAAAGTTACAATTGTTATAATTGGATGGTCATAACTCGAAAATCGTTAAGGTTATTGACATGAAAATTGGTTGAGTTGATTTTGAGTTTAACGTCCCATTAAGTAGCGAAGCTATATGAAACGTTAACCTACTGATTAACGTGGAATTCGAAATACATGAGCTCCCGCCGGGAACGAAAATTGGTGTTTAGGTTTTGCAAGTAAAACAATTAAAGACATGTTTCTGCGTTTTCTATTTTTCCTTAGAAAAAAAGGTTTAAATTGTAATTAGTAAAATATAATGGCCATATTCCAAAATCCCTTAAGAGTAGTAACATCTTGATTAAAAATGTATTTCAGCGTTATATATATATATATATATATATATATATATATATATATATATATATATATATATATATATTACGGTTAGAAGAAAAACAGCAGGAAGACAAAGTTGGGAGTTGAAATTGTTACAATAAGATAGCCATATCTCGAAACCAGTTAAGATCAGAGGTTTTAGGGATATGAGAAGTGAGAGGTCGGAGAAAGAGCAAATGCAAGCGTCTGGGGGCGGACTCCCCGCCTAGCCGAAAGCAAGTTATGCAATAAAAAAATTTGCATTAGTTAGACTTTACACGGCGGTTTCTGGGTGTTAGTTTTTGAAGCTCCAAGTTAATCACATAACTTCAATTTACATGGCTTTATTTTCTAAAATTCAGCAGTTGTTTATAAGTGGGTATTTTGGACTCAAATTTTACATTTAAATTCATATGTTTTTTCGTTATTTATATCTGGTATCAACTTTGTTTTCATTATCAGAAAGATAGAAGAAATTTTCTATTATTTTTACATGTTCCTGTGTCTCCCATGATAGAACTAGAGGTGATACGGGTTTCGATTCCCGTCAGGAGTCGTGTGGTTCGGGTTCCACGTTAAGTCGTAGATGCACGTCTTGTGTAGAGTAGTAGCTGAAAGACACCCTGAATTCTATATCACCTCACCTCGTGACATATTCTACGTTTGCATAATTTCTAAACCACTTTTCTTTCTTTCAATCTCCTCCTTCCTCTTAGGACACGCATAGGTTCAAACAGAAACATTCTTCACGGTTGGAGGACGCAGGCTACTGTACCATACGCGTACAACCCTTATGGGACTAGGTAGTGAGTTGCGCAGTTTGAGTAGCACACACGAATAACCCACGCTTATATTTATTATATATAATTAATAAAATCTCATATTAGGACTTACTCTGCACATCAAACTTTTAACATATGCGACTTTTTAGATTCTGTTCTTCTTCTGCTTTATTATTATTATATTATTATTAGTATTATTATTATTATTATTATTATTATTATTATTATTATTATTATTATTATTATTATTGTAGCTATATGAAGCAATTATCTCGGCAAACTTCGTTAATACACACCATTCAGCAACCGGTAGTTGTAGAAATCTGGCTTTTCCGACAGTAGTTGTTAGCTCAATCGATAGAGCGCTGAGCCATGGATTCAAGGGTTGCGAGTTCGAATCTAGTCTAAGTCAAAAGATTTTTTTCCTGATATAATTCTTGAAATGGAAATGTTTCTCTCTTCGCCTTTATCTCGTAATTCTGAATAGAGATGTTTGGATGTGAACGAAAAAGTATACTAGAATATAAGAAAAGAGAGGTAATTTACATGATACCTTTTGCAATTTTTAACTATATTTTCACCTATCTAGGACGTTTCTAAAAAGTTCAGACTTCTAGAGCTCCTCTTCGCTCTCTTATGTGTCCTTATTGGGATGTTTTATGAGACACATATTATTAGTTGCAACATGGGATATGAATAAATTGGTTTCTTTACGTTGTATATTAATTGCATAAATAAGACCCCGTATATTGTTATAATAGCGTACAGGAATAGTTACAACTTTCCATGGTTAATGATCATTACTACCTGATGATTTGTAATATTTTTTATTGCTTTCGCTGTTAATGTTAAGTAAAGAATGTGTATAATGAATCTCTACAATTGCCACATCCCATTTCTGGCGATAAGAATATAGCGGCAATTGTGTTTATAGCTTTGAAGTGATTGTAAATCATTTAAATCATATTCCCGTTGGTGATCAATAATGCTGACAACATAAAAATCTCTACGAAAACGACGACGTAAAGGACGATGTAACGTGTAGGTACGTGTGTTTAGCTAAAGTTTTATTTTGGCTAGAGGTATAGATTTTCCTGTGGCTTGCCATAATTCTTTTGCTGTGGAAAATCATGCAGGATGTGCTGGATTGTAATAAATAGATTTCAACTTTCTGTTCATGGTTTGTACGTTCACCATTGTGGAATGATACGTTTTCTTTTTGGTCGGACTTCTAAAACATCATTATCATCATCTTCTTCTTCTTCTTCTCTGGGAGAAAATAACTTAGCTGCAGGTTCTAGTGGTGCAGATCCTTCAGATGCTGTTGTACTATTCTGCTTGACAATATAGATTAATCTTCGTGGATTACCAATTAATATCTTACCAAATTTCGCACTGATCATGGTTTGGAGATGTGACAGTAATCGCTTCAGAAAATACGTTTTTCCATACCCACTAGGTCCTGCGAGAATACAGGTAAATGGATGTTTCCACTGTGTATCCATGATGAACACTAACAGCTAGTCTCAAATATGATGCGTATTTAAAGCGATGTCAATTTTTTTGTTTTGGTTTGTAAATTCTTGCACTCAGTGGTAAATGCTCCCGGGAAACGAAAAAATCGTTTATATGTTTATCGAATAGCTGAAAACCGTTTATTTCTTAATCGAATCATTGAAAACCGCTTATTTGTTAATCGAATAGTTCAAGTTTAACGGTTACTGTGAAAGTTGATCACTCATTTTAAATTCTAATTTTAAAAAAAATCGTTAGGAGTTTATTGTGGAAAATTTTTGTTTCAAAATTATGTTCGAATTTTTTTTTAAATTTTTAGTTTGAAAACTTTTTCGTTTCAAAAATATTCTTTCAAACTTTTTGTTTTTGTAAATTCTCGTTTGAAATTTTTTCGTTTCAAAATTTTTGTTTAAAAATTTTTCGTTTCTAAGTCTTTTGTTTGAAATTTTTTGTTTCAAAACTTTTGATCGAATTTTGTTTAAAATTTTTCGCTTGAATTTTTATGTGTGAAATTTTTGAAACTTTTTGTTTCAGAATTTTCTTTCAAAAAATTTTAGTTTGAAGATTTGTGTTTGAAAGTTTTTGTTTCAATTTTTTTTGTGAAAATTTTGGTTTGATTTTTTCTAGTTTGAAAGTTCAAAAAAGTTTTAAATGCCGTGAATCTCGTTCAAAATTTCCACCTAATTCCTAGGAAACATTCACCAGGGACCCGTCGCGCATCGAAACCAAATCATCGATAACGTGACCGTACTACACCCTAAGGATCCTACCAAATTGAAAGGGGATACTCATCCATACCTTTTAACCTTGTCAAAGAGGACAAATTGAGTCAATAACTGAACACATGGTTGTACTAAAAACTTTGCAACAGCACCAACGAAATTCATCATGATACATATTGAGGTCCTGTACTATGCTTTAATTGATAATTCCCTAATTCAACGGTGGACCTCTGCCAAATTTTAAGAAGGGTGCATCAATATGCCCATGTATTATGATCGTAAATGGATCCTTATACATAATCATATAAGGTTATAGGACCTCATCAAAGGGGTAAGTTACGTCAAAACCAAACACGTTTTACTACGTATTGCTCACGTTTATATTTTGGCAATTTTGTACCCCTAAAAGGGAACGAGATGGACCACTCAAATTTATAGTTTTATATATTAGGGTCCAGTACTATGATAAAAAATGTTTAAATTTGGTAATTTCTCAAATTTAAGGGGTGGGCCAAGGTACCCCTTCCGGGGTACACAAGTACCTATGTTTTATGAAATTGAATGGACACCTACACATGAGCATATAAGCATATAAGGTAATATAACCTCATCCAATTGGGATAAATTGTGCCAAAAAGCCAAACGCGTGGTTGTACTAAAATTTGGCATTTTTTACCCCTAAAACTGAACGAGGTGGACCACCCAAGTCTATAGTAAACTATATTAGGGTCCTATACTATAATACCAAATTTTTAAATTGGGCAATTTCCAAAATTTAAGGGGTCGGCCAAGGTACTCCTTCCAAATTTTTAAAGGGGTGCATTAATGTACCCATATCTTATGAAAGGTAATGGACCCTTGTATACGCCAATATAACTTTATAGGGTAATAAGACCTCATCAAAGTGGATAAATTAGGTCAAAAACTTCGAAATTTGAATTTTCGGCAATTTTTTACCCATGAAAGGGAACGAATAGACCACTAATACTACTAGAGGTACATACAAGGCTCCTAGGCTACCATACCCAATTTTTAGATTTGGCAATTTTAAAAGTTTAAGGGAGGTGGTCCTATGTATCCCTGCCAAAATATAGGAGGTGGGCCATGGTTCCTCTGCCAAAATTTAGAGTGATGGTCTTAAGTACCCTCGGTCATTGACTCAGGACCAAGGTCATTGTCCTTTGACCTATGACGTCAAATGTCGGGGTCAAAGTCCAAATTTAGATAAGGTTTCGCAAATACTACTACAGCCTACTGTAATGTGATATCGATCATACATTGATCTAAAAACAGGAGAACAGACAAAGCTTTCAAATTTCCCATCCTCATGATTTATATCAATTAGTGCGCTCAGGAGATAAAAATACCAAATTCAGTGTTACAGAACTCGCATACAGTGGTTTCATCAATTTCGGTGTTCTCCATAAAACTGCTAATTTTCTACGGAATGTAGTTAGCATCACACTAAATGGTTCCGATATGATAAACAAAATAGAACACTATACTATAAGAACTCACTGAATGAGCATGTGCCTTTCAGGACCATGAATGTCTGCCGGAAAGAAAGCTCAAAAGCTGCTTCGATGACTCCAAAATGCTACACTAACAAATTGCCTATCAAATGGGAAAAGAAAAAGGATCTTTTAGATGTTCCACCGGTGATACCACAATAATTCGACGCCATCTATTAAGGATTGTAAACATCGGATATCCCGTAAATATATCCAAGCATAAAAGTGCATGAAAAAATTATTGAAAAATATTGCAGTTTCACGTGCATGCATTTCATCCTTAGAAAAATGGATTGAGTGAACATGAAGTTCAGTTACTGTAGTTTCGTTATTTACAGTGACTTCTGAAATTTCGTTATTTACAGTGACCAGCTTAATATAAACATTTTATGATTATTCTTAATCTTCATTCAGTCTTAGTTCCTCCTGTATACAGGAATTTGTTTCCTTTTATCTGCCAATGTTCCTAAATGGGAACATGCTTTTATAAATCCTGTAGAGAGGTTGTAACTGAAAGATACGGACGATGTTTGGTCATTTATAATGTAAGAAGGTTGAATCGTTCATTTTAACTGAAATATTTTGTCTTAAAACATTTTTAAGACTTCCTGAAAAAAATGAATTTTACTTTTTCGGCACTCTTTGCCATGCATATAGTAAACGATTTTAAATTCGTGTCGAAAAAGAATTCTTGAAAATTCCTGAAATATCAATTGGGAAACATCAATGTTTGTAATAAATACCATTGCGTTTGGATAAATTAAAAAAAAGGGGAGTGAAATACATTTTTCTTCCATGTTCTCAAATGGAAAAACTGACAATTTCCGTTTGCGTTATGGAGCTGGAGATGGCGAAGAAGAATTCAATTTCCACGTCAAAGAGGTAAAATTACTACTTTGACTTTTCAGCAATGCTACTTACATTACTAAATGTAGTAGTGTTTGTTGTTTTTTTCGAAGTTATATATTACTTTCAGTGCCAACAGAAACAAGAACAGAGACATTTGTTTGGAAATGAAATTTACTTTTGATTTGCTATATACTTTTTTTTTTTAAAAAAAAGACAAATCATTCTACTAGTAACTCGTGTAGAGGCGAATGTATTTACAAAGCTGGTGTTTTATTCAGCTCCAATTCGTAATAGTTAATGAGAGTGGCGCATAACTGTCCAACAAAACCTACCTACAAAATCCCGTAGAAAACTTTATGACTTTTAGCGAGTCTGATTCACATGATGGTCTTCGAAGACGACGTAGATTTGTATCAAATTTCTTCAGATGAAGGTGGTCGCCTAACAGAAGAAATAAATAATATCATGTTGGAGGAAGTAGCCTATAAATGAATCTGTAGACAAATTAAATTACACTTTGATTATATATAAGAAATATCGGTCTCTTCGATGTTTTTGACAGATTATTGTGAAATTCCCGCCTAAACACCGCTGGAAAAGGTAGAATATATTTTCTAATGACTTGAATGTTGCTGGCCAGTATCTAAGTGAGCTGCCTTACATATCGGAAATTAAATGACAGTAACGAAAGTGAGGGCCTTAAGCACTAAAGAGAAGTGGCGATTACTCTTATGCGCCACAAGATAAGAACTACACCAAGACCAGGACGAAGAACACAATTTTTTGCATATCGTACGGAAACTCTTGTTCATTACATAACGCAATGTGATCGATAACATGCCCTATGTGGAAACAATTCTCGTTTGTAGTGTTTGAAATGCAAGTAAAGAATTCACATCCATTGATTTTCCAAATGTAATGTCATTTATTCAATAAAAAATATCCGTTGCATTTCTGAAAAGATAATGAAATTGCATTGAGCTTCCAGTACATTATATTCATACTATATGTTTTGAAGGCTATTGTATTGCATTTTTTTATTCTTCACAATAAATCCGTACATACACTCGCAAATCATTATCAATTTAGACTTTAATAATAAGAGACTAAACTTATGTAATAATATGTATTTACAACATTTTAAAAGCACAAAGCGCCGACGTTCCCAAGTGGAAACACGAAGTATTTCATACATGTACAACAATTTGTGTAACTAAAAGCACATAAACGTCTAAATAAACTTCGATTCGAAGGAAACTTTTGTTAGATATTTAATTTCTTCTCAATTAGGCAAAATATAAGATACCTAAGTGTAAGTAATCTATAAAGTGGAACTTTTAGATAAACATGACTTTTCCTTTTAATGCCTAAGAGTATTCTACTTCTTAAAATAATAAATATTCACAGATCCACAATAGACTTTTTATAAAGTGGCGAGGAACAAAAGTTGAATTTGGTTTGAACCGCGTGTGTATTACATGATGTAAAATCATGCCATATTGAATAATTTTATATCAAAAGACTGGTTTAAAACTAGTACAAGTCAGTTATTTTGCAAAACAGTAGATATTAGTAAAAACTTCTAGCTTTCTAAGATTCCCCTTTCAAATATTAACATTTCTTTATAATAATGCCATGCAGAACTGCAACATGTGTTACTAAAATAGATATGTCGGTGCCGGAAAACCCGTGTTTCTTCATACTGTGAAGATATGTGTATTTGGACAAACAACAAACCATTTATTTTGGAGTTCGGAACATTTTATTTAAAAATTCATACATTCAAAAGCATAATCGTTTATTTAATGTCCAATCACTTTTCGTTTTTTTCATCTTCTTCTTAAGCTTTTGCTTCATGAAACTGCAGGGGTTTTCAATCGGGTTCCTATCAGGACTATTGCCCGTCTATTGCCCCGATAATAATTTTGAACCTCTCGAAGAATTTTTTTACAGTTTTCCCTGGTTAAAGGGGTCCATCATGCATAAAGATGAAGTGTGTGTCATCTAATCAGATTGGAGTCTGTGGAAGCAGATTTCTTTTAGAACTTGTAGGTATTGTTCGTGCTTCATTATTCCCACTGTTATATGCAGTTTCTCAGGCCGAAGACAAACATGAACCCCCAGACCAGGACTGAAGTAGGATGCATCACTGTTAGAGGCATTCCAACTTGAATTCCTTCCCAGGTCGAAGTCGCACATATTGTGAACGTTCATCAGAAAGTAAGACACATGATTCATCACTGAAACACCTATTCTCCAATCAGCAGTAGTAGTAGTTGTCCCCGTTGGCGCGAATGACTCATAGTGACGTGATAGGTCAAAGGTCAATGACCTTGGCCTGGAGTCAATGACCTAGAGTTACATAGGACCACCCCCTCTAAATTCCAGCAGGGGTACCTTGGCCCACATCCTAAATTTTGGCAGGGGTACATATGACCACACCAATTAAATTTTGGAAATTGACAAATCTAAAAATTTGGCGTGGTAGCCTAGGGCCATAGTATTTACTTCTATTAGTATAGGGGGTCTATGTCGTTCCCTTTCATGAGTAAACAACTGCCAAAAATTTAAATTTCGGATGTTTTTGGATGGTCCACATCGTTCCCTTTTAGTGATACCTAATTGCCCAAACCTAAACGTAAGCAATACGTAGTACCACGTGTTTGTTTTGACCTAAGTTATCCCCTTTGATGAGGTCCTATTACCTTATATGTTTATATGAGCGTATAAAGGAGTCTATTACCTTTCATAAGACATGAACATATTAATGCAACCTGGAGGGGTACCATGGCCCACCCCTTAAATTTGGGAAAAAATGAAATGAAATCTTTGAGTTTATGTCCCACGATTATGCCGGTTAGCCTAAATGAGACGGTGATAATGAGAAATGAATGAAATGGTGGAATGAAGAAAGTGGGAAGAAACGGGAGAACCCCGAGAAAACCCACGCACACGGTGTTTGTCCACCACAAAGTTCACTTGTCGGGGGCTGGGATCGAATCCGGGACCCCAAGCACCAGAGGTGAACGCTCTACCACTGAGCCACCGCGCCCCTCCTAAATTTTGGAAATTGCCAAGTTTATACATTTGGTGTAACAGTATAGGAGCCTAATGTAGATCACTATAAGTTTGGATGGTCCAGCTCGTTCCCTTTTAGGCGTACAAAATTGCCAAAATATAAACGTAAGCAATACGTTTTACTACGTGTTTGGTTTTTGACCTAAGTTATCCCACCCTAAGTTATCATATTGATGCATTCTATTTAAAATTTGGCAGAGGGTCCACTGAAATTGTCCAATTTAAGCATAGTACAGGACCTCAATATGTTTCATGATAAATTTTGGTAGTCCTTGCATGCGTAGAAAATAGTACAGTCGCGTGTTCGGTTATTGACTCAATTTATCCTCTTTGATAAGGTTATAAGGTATGGACGGGTATTCCCTTTTAATTTGGTACGACCCTTAGGGTGTCAAATGCTAGTACGGTCCGTGATCGTTGGTTTGTTTTAATGCGCGACGAGTCCCTAGTCAATGTTCTCTAGGAATTAGGTGGAAACTTTGAAAGTAAAGATTCATGGCATTCAACTTTCTTCAACTTTCAAACTAAAAAAAATCAATCCAAAGTATTCAAAACAAAAATTGAAACGAAAACTTTTCAACGAAAATCTTGAAAGTAAAATATTTACAAAACAAAAATTTGTAACGAAAAATTTTGAAAAAGTTTCAAACGAAAAATTTTGAAACAAAAAAATTCAAACAAAACATTTTCAAACAATAATTTTGAAACGAAAAAAATTTTCAAACAAAATTTGAAACAAAAAATTGTAACCAAAATTTTGAAATAAAAAAAATTCAAACAAAATTTTTGAAAAAAAAATTCAAAAATTTCAAACGAAAAAAAATCAAATAGAATTTAAAATCAACTTTCACGGTTAACCGTTAAACTTTTTCCGGTTTTTAACTATTCGATACACAAATAAACGGTTTTCAACTATTCGATTAACAAAAAAATGGTTCACAACTATTCGATAAACAGATAAACTTTTTTTTCGTTTCTCGCCAACATTTACCAGTGAGTGCAAGATTTTACAAACTTAACCAAAAAAAATTAAATCACTTTAAAGACGCATCATATTTGAAAAAAGGTCTTAGTGTTCATCATGGATACACAGTGGAAACATCCATTTATCTGTATTCTTGCAGTATCTAGTGGTTGTAGAAAAACGTATTTTGCGAAGCGAGTACTGTTTCATCTCCCAACCATGATCAATGCGAAATTTTGTAAGATATACTAGTATTATGCAGAATGGCAAGACATGTATGCAACATTGCCGTTTCCAATAGAATTTCGTGAAGGACTTCCACGAATGAAAGATTTTCAGCCTCAAGCTGGACCACATTTGATTATTATTGATGTCCATATGCGAGAAGTAAATAGTGATATTGTCGATATGTTCACGAAATATTAGTGTGATTTTTATACCACAAAACATATTTCATCAAAGTAAAGCAAATAGAAGTATGAGTTTAAATTGTTCGTATTTGGCGTTGTTTAAAATCCACGTGACAAATCACAAATTTGGCATATGAGTTATCAAATCATGCATGAGCATTCACTACTTCTACAGGAAAGTTGTGCAGACGCAACAAGAAACCCACATGGCTATTTACTGATAGATCTTAAATAAGATACACCCGATGAAATGCGATTTCGTACAAATATTTTACCCGATGTTACATTACGTTTACGTACCAACAAAACATGTTTAAATTATTGTGAATGTGAAAAGGATCACTTAGTCTATCACGATGTCTCCTACAGTGAAACATGCTGATCTGCAACGTGCTCTGCACAAAGCTAAACCAAGATTGTGTAAAGCTATTATTGTCAATGCAGACGCTTCATTAATTCATAGTATTTGTGAATGTTGTTATAACGTCTTAAAAGGCAATGTTGCACTGACAAGTGCGCAGAAGTCAAGATTAAAGCGTTACAAGAACAACCTCCGCTATCTCGTAGACAACACAAAATCATTGGACAAAAAGAAGAAACGTTTAGCCGTACAACATGTATTCTTACCTGCATTACTTGCACCTATTGTAGGAAGTATTTAGCCGGACAACAAGGAGGATTCTTACCTGCATTACTTGCACCTATTGTAGGAAGTGTTTTATCCAATATTTTGTTTAAAGAATAAACATCGTGGAACATAGCAAGAAGATGGTTTTAGTGCCACCAGAAATGCTTCAACGAATGCATGCATCATCATCCCGTGCTAGTGAAAATCGGGAATCTAATCTTGATCGTGAAATGCAATCTATATTGAATACATCGTATCCAAGTGATGAGTAAAAATGGAATCAGTACAATAGAATATTACAGGAATATCTTTATTTGATACGTAAACAAGAAGAAGAAATACCACTTACAATTATATCGATGAAACCTGATGGTGACGTTCCGAATGTTGACGACAGCACGAAAAAAGAAATTTTAGCTGTAATACCACAAATGTATCGTAAGAAAGAAGAACTACTATTCCGTCGTTTAAAACAAGATGACGCAATTACGTGGGATCATAAAGGAAGAGTGTACATCAACGATCATAAACTACATGGACTATATATTGTAGATTTAATGTGCGATGTGACTCGAACGAATAAACATTCTAAACCCCAAGCCTGGGAATTGTTTTGCAACTACCTTGCATCGTCAAACATACCTCAAGAATTGATTGGTAATCCACGAAGATTAAACTATATTGTCAAGCATAATAGTACAACAGCGTCTAAAGGATCTGCACCACCAATACCAGCACCTGAATTATTTTCTTCCGGAGAAGAAGAAGAAGAAGAAGAAAATTTTGATGATATTTTAGAAGTCCGATCAAAAAGAAAACGTATCATATCACAATGGTCAACGTACAAACAATGAACAGAAAGTTGAAATCCATTTATTACAATTCAGTACATCCTGCATCATTTTCTACAGCAAAGAAATTATGGCAACACACAGGAAAATCTATACCTCTAGCCAAAATAAAACTTTGGTTAAACAAACAACCTACCTATACGTTACATCGTCCCGTACCTCGTCGTTTCCGTAGAGATTTTATCTTGTCAACAATATTGATGGCCAATGGAAATATGATTTAAATTATTTAAAATCACCTCAAAACTATAATGACCGTTACCGTTATATTCTTACAGTGGTTGATGTGTTTAGTCGGTACTGGTGGGCTGTACCACTAAAATCGAAAAGTTCCGAGGATATAGTGAATGCATTTGAAATTATTTTCTAGGACAGGAAACCAATTGTGCTACGTAGTGATCAAGGAACTGAATTTACCATCAAGACAGTACAAAAGTTTCTCAGGAAACACAACGTGCAACATGTTACAACAAAGGATCCAGATTATAAAGCCAGCATCTCAGAAAGATTTAATCACACATTGAAACATCGTATGTGGAAATACTTTACCAAATATCAAACATACAATTACATCAATGTATTGCCTTTACTTCGACGGCATACAATGAAAGTCGACATTCCACTATTAAAATGGCACCAGCAAACGTTTCTCAGGACAATTTACTGGAGGTGTGGCATTACTTATACGATAAAAAACTACAATGTACAAAAGAAGATACGGATTTATCTGTTGTTGATACTGTTCGTATTAGTAAAACAAATGTATCTTTGAAAAGGGTTACCTCGAGAACTAGACTTGGGAAATATTTAGAGTAAAAGCCATTTTACCAAGAAACCCACCAGTGTATCGACTAGAGGATTTAAATCATAAACTCATCGATGGCGCTTTGTAGAGAGAAGAATTACAACCAGTACCGCTCCCTTCGACGTTCCTCATAGACAAAATATTACGTATAAGGACAAAAGGTCACAGAAAGGAGTATTTCGTCCAATGGAAAGGATATCCTTCCTCACTCAATTCGTGGATCCCTGCAACTTCTTTGAAGAAGAAGAAGAAGAAGAAGAAGAATGGAACCTGATCAAGACTTTTAAGTTACACTTCCCAGTAATAGTTCCATGGATTATTTTCCAGAAAATACATTGATTTCATATATTACGAAATTACAACGTCGTGTAGAGTTTCGCCAGAAATGGGATGTGGCAATTGTAGAGATTCATTATCCACATTCTGTGCTGAACATTAACAGTAAAAACAATAAAATATGTTACAAAACATCAAGTAGTAGTGATCAGGAACCGTGGAAGTTTATAACGATCCCTGTACGCTATTATAACAATATAAGTGATCTTATTCATGCAATTAATATACATCATAAAGAAAATAATTTATTTATATCTCATGACGCAAATAATAATATATGCCTCATAAGATATCCCAATAAGGAAATCCATACTTCTGTACAATCCTCGCTACGTGTTAGTTTAATACTTGAATTTGAACCGAAAAGTGATTTAAAAATATGCAAAAGGGGCAACATACACCGGATGTACGATTAGGTTTACCATCACAAATGTTCGTCTACTGTGACATTATTGAATCTGTCATTGTTGTAGATACAATTGTACCCTTGCTACGCATTGGTAACATGGATCCTGTGAAATACTTTTGGAAGTCAGGCAGTACAAATCTTTAATTCTGCACATTATGTTCCGGTGGAAAAAATGAATTTTGTGCAAATACAAATCGATATAAGGGATAGCACAGGTCATCGTATGCCATTCACCTTTAGAGCGGTGTGTAAAAAAAAAAACACATTTCCATCGTCATGACTGATCCGTATTTGTAATACTACCAAAAACAAGCGTTGTCCGGTATCGGCAACGTCTATGCGGGAAGTCCCTATCAAGCAGGACATGGCATTAGAAGTTTCCTTGGTGGCTTATTTCGTTCAGTGTTATCACGTGAACGTTGACAATCCGTTCTGTACAAAAAGTTAAAAACTAAAAGATTTTATGTGAATTCCGGGGTTACCCAAGAATCTAATCTTGGACTCATTTTGTTTATATTATTTATTGATGATCTGCCTTTTTATATCCATACCTCTCATAAATTAGTATTGGCGGATGATTTATAAAATGTTGTAAATGTGAAATCTGTAGATGATTGTCTACTCTTGCAACATTATCTGACTAATATACTAGTATGATGTACTACCAATAGACATGAAGTAAATATTAAGTGTAAAACAATGGCATACAGTAGACGTGAAAAAAACATATAACTTTGATTATTCGATCAATGGAAGAAATATAGAAAAATTAGAAACAATTAAAGATTTAGGTGTGTTGTTTGAGAAAAAACTAACCTTCTCGCGTCAATTGGCAAATCTTACCAAGGATGCATATAGAAATCTTGGGTTTCATATAAGGACGACCAAAGAATTTAGAAATGGTAACACTTTAAGTATGCATTATATATCTTACGCAAGATCCAAACTTGATTATGTCTCACTTATTGGGAACACTTCTGTAAAATATTCAGTCAAAAAGTAGAGCAGATAGAAAACAAATTCATACGTTTTCTCGCATAGAAGAAAACAGGACATTACCCAAAATACTTCTGTGGAACATTCAGTGAAAACGTAGAGCAGATAGAAAGCAAATTCATACGTCTGCTCACATAGAAGACGACAGGACTTTACCCAGAATACGAACCAAGTGATGATTGACTTGATAACTTGATCCTTGATAACTTGATAACTTGATAAATTGATGACTTGATAACACTTGTAAAAAGACGGAACGACCTCCTCTTGTTACACAGACTTTTGCACAACAAAATAGGCTTTATAGACATAATTAAAAAACATAATGATCGAAGTTCCATCATTATCAAAAGAGGCAAGGGAAATAGTAGCCTATTCTAGTACAGGAATTCACGTACAAATGCACTGAATATTTCACCTACCTGGAGAATTTGTTCTACATACAACAAAATCATTAAGGTTTATGAATATGTAGATATATTTCATTGTTCAGAAACTCCTTAAAAATTCTAATATTGAGTGTTCTGTAAAAAAGTAAAAGGTATTCAAAGTATATATATAATATTCTATTCAAACATTAGGTTCATTATAATTTAATTTTTGTATTCAAGTTTTACATTATATTCTCACATTATGTATTTAAGTTCATATGTATACACTGTAATTGGCCGGTAACACCTGATGTGTAGATACATAAATAAATATTATTTCCATTTATTAATTATTATCTGTGTGTATAAGAAGTAAAAACGAATACACCTATAGGGCTATGTTTACTGATATAATGGGCATAAATAACCATAGATCATAAAATTTAACAAGTTTATTGTTCCCTAATAGCCGAGTCATGAAACGTTTTTTGTACTAACAGGGATGATATCGAAACTGCCCCTTGAACTGGGAGCCATTCTATTTATTTCCTGATAGGACATCTCGAGCAAGTTCCAAAACAGGTGTTCGTTTCTTGCCCGGAAGTGACCCCGCATTTGCAGGGGCTAAAATATATAGAACATTTTGCCATATTTTCTATAGCAGGTGTACAGAAAGTACGTTGCTACCCCTAAAAGTTGAAACCTATGCTAAAACGTCAAAACACCTGTTTCATCATTGTAAAAGCATAATTTAACAAAGTGTAAATATTTGCCCCAAGGTCTCCGCAGGGTCCCAAAGTGGGGTCCAACTCAAAATTTGCGGGGGGCACGGTGGCTCAGTGGCAGAGCGTTCACCTCTGGTGCTTTTGGTCCCGGGTTCGATCACAGCCCCCCCCCAAGTGAACTTTGTGGTGGACAAACACCGTGCTCGTGGGTTTTCTCGGGGTACTTCCGTTTCCTCACACTTTCTTCATTCCACCACTTCACTCATCTCTCATTATCACCGTCTCCTTTAGCCTAACCGGGATAACCGTGGGACGTAAAACTTACAGATTTCATTTCATTTTTTCAAAATTTGCGATTAAAAAGAAGGGCAAGTAGCATATCGTTTGAAAGCTACTGTTAAAAGAAAAACGATAACAGAAGTTTCACAGCTCTAATCAAACTCTGTGCGAAATGGCGGAAGATTTAAATATGAAAACAGTGCATGGCCACCACTAGAATTTCGAAATGATCATGTTTACCCCAGGGTCCCCTCAGGGTCCCAGGTGAGGTCCAACTCAAAATTGGCAATGAGAAGAGGGGCACGTAGCATATCGTTTGAAAGCTATCCCGCTACAACTTACCAACAGCCCGTCTCGTAGAAGCGATCTATAAACCTCTAGACGGCGTGGCTGTTTTGCATTTACAAGTGTCGTTTTGATGTGAAGAACCACATAGCTCGACATTTGTTTCAAAGCTTTAGGTGTAAGAGGTGGTCCTGAACTTTAAGATTCAGCATGTAGACGTAGTGTAAACACCCAACCATTTTGCACAGGATTGGCGTAGAGACGAAAGATTGGTTCCATACGGTGTCGTTTTGAGAAGCTTTGAAAGAAAATACTACTTCACTCATTTGAAAATGTGTAGTTTGGCCGCTGTCCTCATATAGGGACTCCAGATCATACGTTTTCATTTCTATACATTGCACGTTTGCAATGACGTATTTAGAAAGCCAGCAACCCTGACTTATAGCCTGTGATTAGCTTGAATGAAACGTTGTGTTAGTCAATTTGCAATAACGTTGACTTACATCTAGAAAATTGATTCTCTAGATTGCAAAAAAGATCACAAGCTCATCAAGTTGATGGTGACAAACTCTGTTCTCCAGGACATTACAATGACCGTAGACGATTATGTTACGTCCGAAGATAATACTCAATTCCAGCCCTTGGACACGACATCAAATCAACAAGGAACTGCTTCGGGTACCGAAGGCGATCCTGATTACGACTACCTGGACCCAAATCCTTCTCAGGAAACCACATTTTGGAGATCATGGAGTGAAACGAAATTGAGGGATACTGTAGCAGTTTAAAACAACGCATCCAGTGGTCAAGGATGCGAAACATGTGGCAAGAGTTGACATCTGTACAAGTGACAACACTTGGATGTAACTATTCCTGGACAAGGCATCCAAGCGGACCAAGCTAGCAGAACTCAGAGAATCTGTCAAAGCATGGTGCAAAAATCAACGCGCTGCTTCGAATTTTTTCGGGATCACTGAAGAAGGCATTTGCCGTGGAAGCATTGGAACAATGGCGGAAGCTAGGGTTTACTGGTTTCAAGGCATCCGCCGATTCTGGATCCGCCGACCATTGAGAGAAATGAACTGGGGTTCCAGGAAAATCACAAAAGTCGTGACAATGGCGGTCAGGACAAAAGCACAGGACCGCTCAACGAATTCGACAACTTCATTCAACAAATCAGGCGGGAGATTGAAGAGGGTAACTACAACCTTGATCAAATTGTGAATCTTGATTAAAGTGGATTCAATTATGAATTACTACCACCACGAACTCTGACTCAACGTAGATTAAAAAATGTCGAAACTCAAGTAAGATGCGAATCAAAAGTGACACATTCTTACACAGTCCAGGAAGCGATTTTGGCATCAGGAAAGCTCGTGGCCCTGACTGTCATTGTGCTCCGCGAACCATCCGGGAAATTTGGATCAAGGTCCAATGTAAAATCCCTCAGATCCCTGGAGTCATAATCAGAGCCAACAAGTCAAGAATGATGACAAAGGCAATATTCAAGGAATACCTACATCTTGTTCGAGACGTTGGAACTTCGTGTCTTTTGTTGAAGGATGACGCAGCCATCGTGAGAGATCCGGACTTGTATCAAGAGTGTCCTGACTTACACCCAGGAACAATCACTCCAGGCTGTACTTCTTATGGATAGCCATTCGACGTGGGATATATTCTTTACATAAAAATGATGGTGAACCGTGCCCACAAGCATGTTCGGAATGAAGGACTTGGAAACAAGCTAGACATGACAAATGTCCATATTCCAGTATTCCAGTGCTCACTTCAATGGGGTAACACGAAATCAGTTGGAATCACCCAGATTCCAAGATATGATCATGTATGCTTTCGGCAAATGCTGATACATCGACCTTCCTGATGATTTTAGTTACCTTACAGTGAGAGACTTGTCTTTCAGTTTCCACATAAGGGATCCAGCTTTCTCGACTCGTTCTATTCCGGACGACGAACACTGCATGGAGAAGAGTTTTATTCAGTGCAGTTGGTGTCTCTACCCACTGTGCTTTTATCACTTCTTCATGAACAATATCATGGCCGCACCCCTCCACGAGACACTCAAGCCTCACTATCACGCCGTAGAGTGATCGTCATGCATATGGCCCTCATACCTGCATAACGAAGATACAGTCCTGGCAGCTACCACGTTGCTACGACCGTGCGTGTCACTTACGTGGCTCTCACACATAGATCAGAACAAAATCCAAGCTTCAGCAAACAACATTCGACGGAGCTTTTACCAGACGGGTCGTCGGAAAATTGAAGAACGATAGCTTGTAAACGATATACTATTTGAAGCCTTTCCAAACAAAAACTTCGAGGTAGACTCCGCGTGGGACCCTACGAGGGCCCTGAGGCAAACATTTTCATTTAGATAAATTGCACGTTTTAAATACTGTAACACATGTTTTAGAATTTTGACACCTGTATCACCGTTTTGGAAATCTAGTGGTGACCATCCACTGTTAGCTGCAGACTGTTTTCAAATTTTTAATCTTATTAGAGCTGTGAGACTTCTGTTATCATTTTTTCTTCGTTAAATTACGCTTTAACAATGATGAAACATGTGTTTTGGCGTTTTAGCATAGGTTTCAACTTTTAGGGGTAGCAACGTACTTTATGTACACCTGCTATAGAAAATAGGTCAAAATGTTCTATATATTTTAGACCCTGCAAAGACGGGCTCACTTTCGGACACGAAACGAACACCTGTTCTGGAACCAGCTCGAGATGTCCTATCACGAAATAAATAGAATGTCTCCCAATTCAAGGTGCAGTTTTGATATCATCCCTGGTAAGATGAAGAGACTCGTACTTTTCTTAGAAAAGAAGTATTTTATACGAAATTATTTAATTCTTAACAAAAAAGGACAAATTATCGTTAATAATAATAATAACGAACAAATAAAAGAATCACAATGCCAGTTACGTAGAAAACATCTTCCAATAAACAAAAACAGCATTTGTATGACGAGATTCAAACCCGAATCTCTGACATGTGGGTTTCCTCTTTCACCCTTAGCCTCAAATTTCTTACACAAAGGTGACAATATAAATTGGGAGTTACGGTAGATAAACACGGAACATTCTATTTCAACACATGGTGATAGAATTCAAATAATGGGAAAATAATTTAAGTTGTTTTCTTTGTAAATTGGAAGTGAATTGAAGAAGAATTGAAATTTAATAGAGATCACCGTTGAAAATAACGATGTAGAATGAACATGAAGAACGCTCCGTAGTATTTTCCCCATTTAGGGAAGTCGATATACCTTTATTTTGAGTTAACAAGGAAATCTGGAGTATGTCATTGTGACACTCACATAAGCAACGCCTCCTATATTATTATTGATATCTTGTTTGTAGTCTTCATTGAAAATATTTTAGCTCCGTAATAATTTGAATCGAATTTGAAGTTACGTAATAGGTTAGTGGGTAGCGGATTGAACTTCTATTCGGGATACCTGGGATTCAATCCCGCAAGGTTGAAAGAATTTCAACTGTTTCAATTTCAATTTCATTGCATACTCAGTGGGACAAGCTAGATCTTTTCCTCTTCAGAAAGAAAATCATGTTGGCATGAAAAGAATTGTTGAGAATCTGTAATTGGAGAAAATGATTTACAAACTAATTTCCGGGAGCAATTTTGGGTTTGATTTTTCGTATAGTTTCAAGCATTTTCTAATTCATGCGTGGTCATAATGGCTGTTTTTTAAACATACAGTAGGTGATGAAATAATACATTACAAACGCAGCAACAATGAGATTAATCTACGATGTTCATTCGTGAAAACAATCCGAACCATAGTGATTATTATCAGAGGGTATAACTGTTTCGCACGGCATCTACTAGGACTTTCACTTGCATAAAGACCTGATTTAGTGCTACTAATGCTTTTAGTACCGAGTAAAGTTATTTTTCATTTGTTTAGGCGGTTTACGAACTGCGAATGATCCAAACATAATGTAATGGAATTGAAGCACACATGGAGGGACATACGTATGCTGGTGGTTGTACAGAACATGTCTGGATCATTCTCTAGTGCCCACTTAGCGCAATTTAATCAAAGCATATAACTTGATTGATTGAAGGTGTATCATATTGTAACAGTGTATCAACTCACCTAGTGTGGGTTGGAGAAGAAAAATAAGCAAAATACTGGTGGAAAGACGGAATTGGTTTCTTTGAAGAAACAGTATCAGAAGAACCGGTAATAAGAGGAAACCTTTCTTTCTGTGAAGAAAGGAAGGAGGAAGAAAAGTCGCAATCAATTTGGTACATCCTTCGTGAAGAGTTGAAGAAGAGAAAAAGAATATTGACCTCTTTTATTAATGGTTTGACTATAATGGCTACCAAATAGTTGTGTATATTTTCCTTGTTGAAAATCTACTTTTCGCTCTATCGTAATATTACTGAATTGCAAAATTGTTGTGCAAAATTTAAAACACTTTATGAAAATTTCTATTTTGAATCCGTAAAATTAATTTCTTGCACTGTAATTTTAGATGGTTTGTTCTTTTTAAATTTTGAAGCTTATTATTTAAAATATTACACAGAAATCCATTAAGTAAAATACAGTATTTTGAACATATTAAAACCAAAAATTAATTATATAGAAACCGGATCATTTCAATATTTGTTCTTTGTATAACATTTCTTATCCTGATCTTTGTTTTTATCATTGTATTCGTTTTATATATTTTATTTTATATCGATTAAAAGCTTTGTAAATTCGTTACTACAACTTGTGAATGTAGGTATAGGGCACTATATATCGAACACTTAGGGACATTCTTATGAATGTTAAATCAATATTTTCTGTCAGTGATGGACAAGCCTCTCTATGAGCCTTAAACTTTAAGGGTGTTACTTATTAGTTGATTCCAGCCCATTATGACAATTACAGTTAATAATTTTGAGATTTGAGGTATATTTTCATAGCAAAGTTGTATTACTTCATGTACCAAACGGATTGTCTTATATATCGAGCAGTGAGGTTTTAATTATCGAACAGGAGGTTTTATAGATTCAACAGCGAGGTTTAAATATTGAACAAAATATTTTATTTTTAATCATGTTCACTTTAAGGGTTGTATGGATATAATGACATTGTAAAGACATTGCAATAATTATGAAATATAAACTAAGATAGCAGATGTAAACAGAAATATATATTAAAATGTTCTTTGCTACAAAATATTTGTTTCATATCGCCACTTTTCAACACAGAGAGGAGCATGTCTTACGTTAATCTTTTTCGTTGCCCTTCTACTTCTTAAGTTCTTCAGGGTATTGTATGCATTTTCTTAAAGTTAAATTGATGGTCTTTCTCCGGAGCTTCAGGAATTTTGAGACACTCTTTGAAATAATCATAACTATTACTTGAAGAAGGCGAGCATGCAAATTCCGAAGCGATGCAATAACTCTGGTTGAGAATTTTTCCCCTTTTTGAAATGGCGGCACCTTGAAAATCTTTCCTGGGCGAACCGTATACTTCTAAGCGTTCCTTATTTCATGTGAATTTGTGATTATCACTTCCTTACTCTTTTTTTCTTCTTCTGAACTTCAACCAGTTGTTGTTAAGTTTTATGAGCCAATTTAGTTTAATATGTCGCACTGTACCAGGTTTTAAATTTTTCCCAATAAGCATCCAAATTTATATCACCATCACTCTGTCCCTATTTGTCTTGTCTTAGTTTGTCGCGGAACATATTAATAACAGGAGGAGGCAGGAATTCTTCCAAATTAACATCAACTAATTGCATTTTCTGATGAGTGGTATGAAAGAATTGAGAGGATGAAGGGATACTCTGATTGTGGGGTCTTCAGTCTATAGGTGCTGTAGTGCACAGCAGGATTCAATGTACACTTACGAAATGCGATTTTTACAATCTCTAGTTTGACGACATCATTGCAAATTTTCTTCAACTGGAGTGCAAAACTTTCCTTCTTTACCGATGTTTCGAGAGTTTTGATTTTCTCGTCCTAAAGAGCATTATTCAATGCTCTTTTCAAAGATGAAAATACACCTACGTCTCGTGGTTTCAAAAGATGAGTGGCATTGAGGAAAATACAATGAAGCAGTATTTCATTATCCTGACAATATTCCCTCTTGGGAAGTCATAGACGACTCAGCTGGCTATCGAGAAAGAAAATAACAAGAATTGCGAATTTTCTCAATCTATAGCCACGACCTAAACCGTTGGAGGTAAATCAAAAGCGCGTTAGTCTTCATTCAGCTGGTTTGTTCTGTCATAGACCCATGCCTCAGGTACAGTATTCTTCATAATTTGCTGAAGCCGTGTGTTGCTGTGGAAGATCATGGTTGGGGCGCAACGCCCGTCAGAATGGAAATTGACGAGTACTGCTAAGCCCTAATTTCCTTTACATGTTACTTTAATTTGAAACTGTTCTCCATTGATACCAAGGAACTTTCCTTAAACCTTGCGGAACAGGAAGTTAGTTTCGTCTGCGTTGAGGGCTCGTTTTAGTTATTTCATAATTGCACTTAATCCCTCAAATTCAAGATAGCTCGAAAGTTCAGCATAGCAGACTAAGGGAGGCGGATGATTAAGGGAAATGAATGATTGAATAATTGGTAGAATGAAAATATGTGAGTAGCTCATGAAAAGCCACGGACACGATGTTTTCCACCATAAGCTTCCTTTGTTCGGGGATCGAAGTGGGGACCTCATGCACCAGGCTTAATCGCTCTGAAGCTGCGCCACCTGTCCCCACTTCCACTACTAAATAGGAATACTAAAAACCAGGAAAGAACAAAATCCTATTAAGAGATTTCATCATTGCTACGCAATCTGTCAAAACACTTAAAGAACATGAGTTCTAACTTCACGCTCACGCTTTAGCTTATTTTACTTTTAACGCCACTTTCGTCACCTCAATAAAATTCCAATGAAAGCATTTACATTTTTCGTAACGAACTTATACCTCTCTGCAAATGAATGTATCAGAATTCAGATTATGATAAGTACAGTTCTCAGAAACGAGAGATGGTTATTACTCGATAGGAGTCAGAAACGTTATGACATTGCAATATTCTTCTTTTACACACACACACACACTGTCTTCTTGCAACGTGGTACAGTAAAGAATTAGCATACAAGCCTCTAACTAATTTTGCATTCTACGCGTGGCTTTTTTTTACACTACAATCGAATGTGAAGTATTAACTTTCTTAAAAATTGTCGCCTAATGCATAACTCCAATTATGCTATCGCATAAATATACATATAACTTGAAAGTAAACGAAATCGGGGAACAATACATAACATAAAATCGAAGATAACGACAAGTCTTATGAAAGGTTTCTCATTAACTACACGAGCTTTCATAGAAATTACAATCCTTCTACGTTTATCAACTTCATACAGTTCTACAGCTGTTGCAGCATTATTAAAATATAATTCAATGTCATTCTAATGAATTCGTCAACGTACGTAAGCCAGAGCGGAATGTAAGCGATAACTTAACTTTCTCAGTATCACAATTGTTCTTCGTACGTTTTTCCGTATAATTCAGCTCATCTCATAACGAAATCAAACTTTACAAACATTTCAGCCCGCGGTTGATATTTTCATTAGATCCTTGTTTAAAAAAGTTTGTGTTCCGTCCAAGAGATTTTTTATACATGTAATTTCCACTTAAGAGTTCAAGTAGTCCGAGACAAACGAAACCAAATGTACGTTACACTCATTCGGCAAATTTAACTTTACTAACCTAAATTGGTCATCCACACACCCAGATTTGAATTGTGGACCACGTCAATCAAAGGCAAATGTTCATATTAATCGATAGATCTTAGTGGCTCTCATCATGTAAGTTTTTGTTCATTTCTTTCCTTCAGCATTAACAAAACGGTCCTGGTTCAATTCTCGATTCATTCAATCACATACACACAAACACAGAAATATGTACAATTTCGGAAGTCATTCCCTCATTTTGGTAATTTCTAATACATTTCATTTTCAATTATTAAAAATCGAAACTTTACATCATAAAGTGACTTCAAACAAAAAAACTCTAGCTTACAATACCAAATATTCGTCTTGAGTATACGATTTCGTCTTGAGTATCTTCAGTAAACATGCCGTCACCTGATTCGAGGCTTCCTATAAAGTGACTTTGAATAAAAAACTATCTTCCCTATCGCAACTATGATTAACATCGGTGAATCTAAGCATTTTCATCATCAGTTCTTCAATAACTCCCACGTGGAACCTATTATCTATGGGGAGATTTTCAGTCTCATTTCATAGTTAACAATGGGGCGCAGTCCAAACTTATATGTCTCATCTTGTTTATACAGGCACCTAAGCTTGGCGACTAAGACCAATTCGATCAAAGTACAAAATTCATACACTCTGCTTTCATGGACATTTACGCTCTTCGCCGGAGGGGGCGGGGGTCTAAACTAACTACACAGTACATACCTATGGTCACATACAGAAAAAAAATACGAAAACATAATTTTTAATCTTGTTTCTAAATATCCATACAGCCGTCAAAGAATATGCATGACGCCTATTAGCTAGTAACATACTAGTTTATACCGCTTTAGGTCATGGAAGCTTTCCCAGGCCTAGCCTATAGTTTAAAGGTCAAATCCAGCTCTCCGCCGGGACCTCTACTAATGTATGTATCATAATGATAAGACCCTGATATGAACTAATTAAACTGTTATTTAATGAAATATCAATTTGGCTAAATACTGAATGTAAGAAATTGTTTACTGCTGCAAAATTGTCATCACCACTTAAATTTAGTAGTATCATGCTTGTCATTTTACAAAGTACTTCAATATATGCAGGATAAATAACTTCACCTGTTTCTCCAGGAACAAAAAAATCGATAGGTCCTTGTTAGGTTAACGGACGTTAGGTTAGGAATAACGGGACAATATTCTGCATTAGCGGTTGTATCATTTGTATAGTCAAGAAGTCAAATTCATCGGAATAACATTTAGAATAACTTTAATTTGTTTTTAGTTTTTATATCTTCAAGCTTTGCTTGCGTTACGAATTTTATAATCGTAGCACTGGCATGAGAGTTCCTTTTCCACATTTCGCGTTGAACTGTCCGACATAGTTAATAGCTTTTGCTTTTAAATTATCACCACCTTCTCTTGGACGTGCACGAGCAGATTTTTTAAATGTTTTTTCTTGTAAATCATCACCACAACTCGTATACCCATTTCTTATGTTTAACGACTTACAGCTTTAGCAGCCTTTTTTTAAAAAAATTAAAATGGAAACTGAAAAAAACCTTTAAGGAAGTGAGATACTCAGTGTCCCCTTCGATATAAAGATTTTAAAAAATACGGTACTACAGGTTCATGTTGTTAAAAAGCTTGACTTGATCTCATTTTTGTTATTTAACACCAGTATTAGAGTTCTCAAATTAAATTGAAGTGGAACACTCACTGTTTCAGAACGAAATGGCAAATTTCGGTTTGCGTAATCTCTTAACAGTATTATGATTGAATGATTTTGTAATGGTACTGAAATAAAATTTTATAAGTGACATATAACGAATCTCTTGAAACGTAATCGTTTGAAGTATTGCGTATTTAATATCCAAAATTGTTGGTATACTTAATAATAATTATTCGTATCAACTAAAAATTGGTTTAATATCTGTATAAATAAAATATTGAAAATGATATAGTTTTCTTAAAAATTTAATTTTGTTGTTAATAGAAGCATAAAAATATTTTCACTAGCCTACAATTTAGAAAATTATTTTACAACATACAATTTTAATGTCGATTTAACAGGGAAGTGAGAAAACTACAGTGTTTGCACTCATATAAATTACAATTTAAATACATAATTATAACGTCAAAAGGAAAACTATTGTCCATTGACTAATATATCTAAAACTATTCTTATTAGGATACAAACACCTCATCAAGTTACTTTCCATTTAGTAAAGTGCCAAGGGCCGACGACGTTAGCGTTCATTACTGACAGAGGGAGAATTGAATGATCATATATATCAGCGCATGTGAAGTCCCAGAATTAACATTTACCTCGCATCCATGGAACCAATGTCATCACATACGGTCGCTTTAAATCACAACGACAACAGCCACAATGTTCCCGTATTGAAAGAATTCCATCTGAGTAAAATGTTCGTAATATTATATCATTAAGGGAGGAATTTCGGGCGAATCTACCAGCACTCTTCGTGCATGAAAGCCCAGGAAGGAAACTATGTTAACCTCATCTCCACAAGCTGGACAGTGATGGCACTCACAAACAGCTAAACCTAAACATAAGACAATAGCAATTCGAAAGCTTTCATTTGATAAATGAAGGCCTAAAAGGTGGAGAAGGTATCGCCATTAACCCCGTCACTCGCTTCGGGAGATGAAACAGCGAGGAGCTGTCCGGAACCGCAACAGATTGTAACGGACGATTATGTAATTGAGATGCATCTGGTGTATACCTTGATGACTTATAACACTTTGCTAAATTCTTGCATGTTTGTATCTGATAAGCTTGCTTACTCTTGCTGGACTGAAACGTACGAATAAAAACTAACCCTGTGGAAGTAGAGCTTCAATTAAACGCAGACATCCCTGTTATGACGAAAAAATAATGTAGGAATACACCTCGTCGAATACTAAACCCGCCCAAGCGAACAGGTAAACATGCTTGCGGCCAAGAGTCGTCATTTAAAGAACAGTTAAGAATTGATTTAAGACCAGTTTTCTTGACAGTATCATATCTTTCCAGCAAAGAACCCTCATGCAAGGATATCTTAAAAATAGGTTCAGCATATTAAAATAGGTTAAGCGAGGAATTGATAAAGTTGCTTGTAAAAGGAAAAGGCTTTACGGGCTGAACTTCGGTACAAGAACAATACTAAATTGGATATTTTCTTCAATAGCAAGTTAGTGAGTGCTTCCGACCTGAGAACACAACCAAGAAGTCAAACATTTTGAGTTGTTAGAGGACGTGTGCCTCATGGAGCCACATTAAAACTAAAAATTTCGTCGAATGTAGTTTCATCTGTTCCAAGACAACCCACCTTGCATTTTGAAAAGTTAAGAAGCAAGCCAAGAAGTGATTCCATCTTATTTATTTCTATTAAGGATGAAAGAACTAGTTCGGATTCACCTCCAATTGTTCCATCGTCTATATACCAAATCGGTCTCCAGTGATTTAAATAATGAGTAAGTATTTATAGCAAAAATTGCTGGACCCAGGGAATCACTTGTTTTACACCTCTTTGAGAAAAGAAAGTTTTTCCGTCGAAAAACAGATAAAGTGATAAATAACATTGATAAATGTACGGATAAATTGAAAACAAATCATTCATTACTGCGGGAAGCATAATATCCCGATGGAGCTCATTAAATGCGTTCCGAACCTCCAAACTTACAACTGCCTTAGTAGCACTATGAATAGAAAAGGAATAAATTTGGGTTATGTTAACATCTGTCTCGGCCCCATTTTGAATACAAACACCAAGCTAATGGGGGATGAGAATGTTTTTAACTGACTCACGTTTTCTAAAGCAAAGGATATGGACCGAATGGACCGAATACCACCGCTATGGACCGAATACCACCAACCTTTTTTCTTAGGACTGGAAGTTTGGTACCGAAAAACAGAGGGCGAAATTTCATTGGTACTCTTCCAGAAATGATTAAATAAAATATATCACAAAAGGATTTTAGTAGTTCTTCGAATCCAGTATTTGACAAGAAAGGTCTTAAGAATTGAAGGAACAAACCCACCTAGGCCTCCCGTACTGAATAACAGAAAGGCATTAATTGTTGTTTGAACCTCCATAGTCAAAACTCCATGAAAAGTGTTTAGACCATTAGGAGTTCCGGCTGAATGAAATTGCCAAAGTCGGCAGAACGTTTCTACAAAAAAAAATGAAATGAAATCTTTGAGTTTTACGTCCCACGAATATGCTGGATAGCCTAAAGGAGACGATGATGATGAGTGATTAATGAAATGGTGGAATTTAGAAAGTGTGAGGAAACGTGAGAACTCGGAGAAAACCCACGTACACGGTGTTTGTCCATCACAAAGTTCAGTTGGCGGGAATTACATCGAACCCAGGACCCCAAGCACCAGAGGTGAACACTCTACCACTGAGGCACCGCGGCCCGTTGCACCAAAAGTGTCTCCAATAGATTGGTATCCAAAAATAGCAACCTTTTCATCAGAAATTAAAAGACGTGCTAATGCACGGATTTCACCATCGGCAAGTTTATTCTCTAGAACCTTGAAATTAAAACAATTAGGATTTAATATAGATTTGCTCATCTTGGTTGAAGGCCAGGTTAAGACGCCATGGCGAATATTGCACCAGAGGGGAACTCGCTGCTTTACCCAAGAAATCAGATTCTTAAATTTATCAGATTGTTTGGGAGCACGTAAAGCAAGAAATGGAAATAGGCATAGGTTTATAAAGTCTTTTGTAACATTTGAAATTGTTATATGATTTAACACCTCTGCTAGTGCATCAGGCACCGTTAATCCAGCACCTTTTGGAACACTTCTTAAAATATATGTCGAGGACCTTAGTGACAGTAATACCTTGCCCACTGTCGTTAAAACATTTATGTTCGTACTGTTGTTACTATGGGTAACATATGCAGTTTTACTCTGAAGGTAGGAATTAAAAGTGATATCAGAGTAAACATTATCATCGTACACATCGCGATGTTTCCAACCAATATGTACAGCTAAGCCTCTTGCACTTATATAATGCTTCCCGCAATAAAGACAGGGCAATACATTAGCACTTCTATAAGCATCAGCGAAATAGTTGCCATTGCTATGACTTAGCACTGTAACACTATTTGTATAAAAGTTAGAATCTTACCAGCTTGCGAAGCACATTCTTCACTTGAAAATTCAAATAGTTTGTTTTACTAAGTAAGTTTATTTTAATTATATGCATTTAATTTAATAGTCCATCTTTTTCATTATTTCACTTATGATGTTGATATCCAATATCCAGGTATAGTTGTCTGAACCCCCGAACTTCTTGAAAAACAGGTTAACTGTAAATCTAATGTACGTGACAATGGAAGTAATACTTTACGTTCAATATACTGAGCATTTACAATATTTGAAAAATCTAAATCTTATAAACCTTGATACTTTATTTAATTCCTCTAGTAAATAATTCATATATGGATAACATCGATTAAAGGGTTTACGTTTCATAATTTCTCCATTTCAAAACTTGTACCACATAACACTTTCGTCTATGGTAATATTAAAACTAGTTAATGGAATAAGCTCTTCACTTAATCTTAATACTATTCTGATTCTATAATTCTATGTATTTTAAATGCTGATTTTTGTTTGTCCACATTGTACCGTAAAAAATGCATAGCGCGCCCAAATGTGTTATTCTGTTTTTCGTCTGAGGTAAAGGCGTTTTTATGAAGGAGGAAACAAATAAAAAGGGGAGTGATGTGTAAGGTGCTGTTGTTTTATTTTCAAGTGGATGACATAGAACATGAAATTGATCGAGATAGTTAACTAAGCGATGAAAACATAGAATTAAGTCAATATGGCTATAATTCAGTACAAGAAAAGCCTGACATTGAATATTAGATTTAGCCATTTATAGGTTTTGCGTGCTACTTACTAGCTAAGATTTTCAACATAAATAAAGTGTAGTATGTACTTTTTATTAAGCAGCAAAATCACTTGTCAAATTATTATTTTCCTTGAATGTAATGCTGGTGTTTCTCATTGTGCATAAATATTGGACATTCAAGAAAGCATAAGTCATAACCTGAGATTTGTGTTGAATCGGTTATGATGTCTTTGAGTAAAAAAAGAAGTGTACATTCAACCAAGTCATATTATAGTAACGTCTATGAAGAATATACAGTGAAAATAAAATTATGTTCTGTAAAACATATCTCCATTCCAGACTCAATATTCTAGCAAATTTTTAGTGTTTTCTGTGTTGTATTTTTCAAAGCTATATGTGATATTTCTGTGCTAGTATTGTGAAGGAACAAATAAATAACTGAACACCAAAAGAAAAAAAACATGTTTCTCGTAAAATTAATAGATATTATCAGTATTACTGTACATCGAACAAAGTGCTCAACGTGCCTGATGGTATTATGATATGATGCGAAGATTGCTCTGCTTGAAGATTATTGTAAAGACAATCATCAATCAAGTATGTCAGTTATCATTTTCTTTTAAATTTAAATGTCAAATTCTCAGTTCCAAAACGCAATGGTAATTTAGACATGTTTCATCTTTCAAATTAAATTCTATTCTATCGAAATTTTCTTTGTAACTCTAATACAATGTGGTGTAAGAAACAGAAGACATGTTAGCTGTATATGTTCTTGACAATATATACTACGATCTCGAACTATTTGTCTTATACTTTGCTCTTTTAGAATATCAACCAAATATTAATATTATTTGGAATATTATAATCTAAATTATATTGACATCTTCATGTGTTAATATTAATTCTATCCATCACGACTCTGGAACTCACTAAAGAAATAATAAACACTTGTGACCAGAGTATATACACTTGTTTATTAAAAACTATATTCCAGTGTAACAGTTTCAACAACGTAACATATTTAACTTTTGACTACACTCCATTTTTATTTTTTTTTAATTTTCACTAATAAATAAAAGAATGTTTTGCAATCCTGTTGTAATACCAATAATATATTAGTTTCCTAATTTTAAAGGATAATTAATACCAATTGGATTTTTATTTTGATAATATTTTAACATTCGAAAGTTTTCGCGATTCATGTGTTGAATGAATAAAATACCTGGATAATATTCTTGGTTTATTTCAACATGATGACGTTCTAAGCTATTATGAATAATGGTAGTTTTTATATTCTTTTTATTTTCACGAACATTGTAAAAACTTCATGGAATAATAATTTCTATTAATGCAGCACTCCACTCCTCTTCAGTTAAATCAATATCTTGAGCTAATTTAGCTCTAAAGATTCTGTAGTATTATGGATAATTTACCGACTTGCATTTGAAGAAAGAGTAACGTAAAACTCGTGTGTAAATCCGGCATTTCAAATACCCTCCCCCGACTAATGGTTTAACTCACCCATAGTCTTTCCACGTTTTGTCTTCTAAGGCAAATGAAATACATGTAAGCCCACTTGATAGATGAACGCCTGGAATCGTGATAAACAATTTAAATTTATTTGTAAGATACATTTATCTTATGTAAAATATAAAACATTTTTTGTGTATTATAACATAGTTTTACGCTTACCCGTGTTACGTCTATTATTCCTGTATAAAGAAAACAGATATGCTTTACAGATAAAGTTGTAAAAAAACTAAATTTGTCCTGGGCTTGTACTATTGAGGTCAGAATAATAGTTACAAGGACCGTTTCAACTAAATTATGATAACAGTAGCACAGGAACTAGTTAGGACATAATTTGACTTACTACACATAATATGTATACATGATAAAGTTACCTCGCTAACAAACTTTCTTTATGATCACATGACACTTCACTTCTACGACCGATATTTTTGCCACATGAAGGCTCCCAGTTACGTTTCCCAACGATTTCGCCACCGCTTTTCTCTTTAAAGACGTGTTTCTCAAAAAATATTACGGATTACTTGTTTTTGTTTTCTCAAGAATGACTCCAAAACTTTGTAATTGAGGTAAATATACATCTCTTTACTTCGTACAGCTTTAAATAATAGCTCAAATTTTCTGAAACTCTTCGTGTAATTAACACGTTATGAGGTTGCGAAGCATTACATCAGAAGTCATTTCTATCATTTTAATGATGTCCTCAATCGAAATCTTCAAAACAACATCTGATTACGATACCAGAACATTATAGCAGACATCCATTCATCCAACATTACACGCGGCCATGATTTTTAATATACTGAGTTTACTCCTAGTACATCTGCAGAACAATTCACTGCTGGCTAGGCTAAAGGAGACAGTTATTATGAGAAATTAATGAAGTTATGGAATGAATAAATTGGGGAAAATGAGAGAACAGGAGGAAACCCACGTACACAGTGTTTGTCCACTACAAAGTTCACTTGGCGCGAGCTTGGATCGAACATTGACCACAGATGAATTCTCTACGCCTGAGCCTCCGCGGCACCGAGTCACTGGAACAGTTGCTAGAATTTGATACAACACAGCGAGGTTACGGAAAAAAATGAAAGATGGGAAATAAATCTGTAAGGTTAGGTGAACCTTTTGATAACCATTGATCGACAGCTCCCCTAATAAGTAATCGGTACATTTGGGAGAATCGAGTTGCTGCCCGAGACACATCTGACAGAGTAGTACAAATTGCGCTCAATGTGTGAGGGAATTTTTAGGTACAAGCTCAAATTGTTTAGGAGATACAGCAATTAGAAAATCACATGGATACAAATGTTATAATCGTAATACATACTCCAAAACATAAGAAAGATAAGAAACATAAGAAAGATGTCTTATACCTATTATTTCCTCTAAACTAGATTATGTTCGTACTTCCAGCAATATTTAATTGATGGAACAAAAGAGATAGTGTTTGTTTAGCAAATCCGAAGTAATTTTGTTATTCCATAGAAAAGTTACCAATTACTTCAATAAATATGTAGTTAAGAAAAGACTGCATGCATCGTGAAAATGTTCTGTTCACAGTGAGTAAATTTGAAAAATGCAATTGAGTGTCATTCGAAAACTTTTCTTTCAAAATTCTGTCTAAGCAGTAATCGTAAGGAGCGACCTAACTTCTAAGCTTCTCATCCGAGTATCTAGCCTTATGGAAAGCGAATCGTATTATATTCCAAAAACGAGCTGAGTGGGTGAGCTGGTGCATTATGAACGACTGAAGTTGTACGATCCTATTGTGACGTCATACATTCACGTCACTTTTGCTATTATTGTATCAGTGATGAACAATGATTTTTGTATGAACGTAACAAGTGAACATCCAGAAGCTGAATTATGGTAGTACATTAACCAGGTATCAGCACTTTGATCAATTCACACACACTGAAGAAAACTGTCCTTTTTGTTTGCAGTCCACAAATTAAGTTACAGCAGGACTTTCTTCTTATCACTTGGAATGCTTTTCCACATAACGTCTGAATAGAAACATGTGATGTCATCACACCTTCTACTAGCTGTATCATATAAATCCTTTGAGCTTTGCACCTACACTTTACCTTACATATTTACTCTATTAACACAATTCTATCTGCTTGTCTCAAGAAGCAACTCGATTCACCAATTATAACATTTACTTGTTAAGTGTCCCTCATCTTTAACTGTGGATGCTGTGCTGCTGTTATAGTCAAAGCCTTTGTCGAAGTTTTTGTCTTTTTTATTGTCTCCTTTACTACGAAAGTCGGTAATATCCACATCACGATGACCTGCCTTGTACTGAAGAAAATGTTTCCAGTTCTTTATAAACAATGGAACCATTCATCCCATAGTTTTCACATAATCTCTGTATTTTCTCCTCGTACAATTACTAGTTCACTTGCTGTCAAGTTAATAAAGTTACTATGAGTAAACGTGTTCATTTCTTTTAATACGCGAATGTTATAGTTACTGAAGTGATCTGTCAACTACAACATCATTGAGTCCAGCAAAATGTTGTACATCGGTCCATTCGGTCCATATCCTTTGCTTTAGAAAACGTGAGTCAGTTAAAAACATTCTCATCCCCCATTAGCTTGGTGTTTGTATTCAAAATGGGGCCGAGACAGATGTTAACATAACCCAAATTTATTCCTTTTCTATTCATAGTGCTACTAAGGCAGTTGTAAGTTTGGAGGTTCGGAACGCATTTAATGAGCTCCATCGGGATATTATGCTTCCCGCAGTAATGAATGATTTGTTTTCAATTTATCCGTACATTTATCAATGTTATTTATCACTTTATCTGTTTTTCGACGGAAAAACTTTCTTTTCTCAAAGAGGTGTAAAACAAGTGATTCCCTGGGTCCAGCAATTTTTGCTATAAATACTTACTCATTATTTAAATCACTGGAGACCGATTTGGTATATAGACGATGGAACAATTGGAGGTGAATCCGAACTAGTTCTTTCATCCTTAATAGAAATAAATAAGATGGAATCACTTCTTGGCTTGCTTCTTAACTTTTCAAAATGCAAGGTGGGTTGTCTTGGAACAGATGAAACTACATTCGACGAAATTTTTAGTTTTAATGTGGCTCCATGAGGCACACGTCCTCTAACAACTCAAAATGTTTGACTTCTTGGTTGTGTTCTCAGGTCGGAAGCACTCACTAACTTGCTATTGAAGAAAATATCCAATTTAGTATTGTTCTTGTACCGAAGTTCAGCCCGTAAAGCCTTTTCCTTTTACAAGCAACTTTATCAATTCCTCGCTTAACCTATTTTAATATGCTGAACCTATTTTTAAGATATCCTTGCATGAGGGTTCTTTGCTGGAAAGATATGATACTGTCAAGAAAACTGGTCTTAAATCAATTCTTAACTGTTCTTTAAATGACGACTCTTGGCCGCAAGCATGTTTACCTGTTCGCTTGGGCGGGTTTAGTATTCGACGAGCTGTATTCCTACATTATTTTTTCGTCATAACAGGGATGTCTGCGTTTAATTGAAGCTCTACTTCCACAGGGTTAGTTTTTATTCGTACGTTTCAGTCCAGCAAGAGTAAGCAAGCTTATCAGATACAAACATGCAAGAATTTAGCAAAGTGTTATAAGTCATCAAGGTATACACCAGATGCATCTCAATTACATAATCGTCCTTTACAATCTGTTGCGGTTCCGGACAGCTCCTCGCTGTTTCATCTCCCGAAGCGAGTGACGGGGTTAATGGCGATACCTTCTCCACCTTTTAGGCCTTCATTTATCAAATGAAAGCTTTCGAATTGCTATTGTCTTATGTTTAGGTTTAGCTGTTTGTGAGTGCCATCACTGTCCAGCTTGTGGAGATGAGGTTAACATAGTTTCCTTCCTGGGCTTTCATGCACGAAGAGTGCTGGTAGATTCGCCCGAAATTCCTCCCTTAATGATATAATATTACGAACATTTTACTCAGATGGAATTCTTTCAATACGGGAACATTGTGGCTGTTGTCGTTGTGATTTAAAGCGACCGTATGTGATGACATTGGTTCCATGGATGCGAGGTAAATGTTAATTCTGGGACTTCACATGCGCTGATATATATGATCATTCAATTCTCCCTCTGTCAGTAATGAACGCTAACGTCGTCGGCCCTTGGCACTTTACTAAATGGAAAGTAACTTGATGAGGTGTTTGTATCCTAATAAGAATAGTTTTAGATATATTAGTCAATGGACAATAGTTTTCCTTTTGACGTTATAATTATGTATTTAAATTGTAATTTATATGAGTGCAAACACTGTAGTTTTCTCACTTCCCTGTTAAATCTACATTAAAATTGTATGTTGTAAAATAATTTTCTAAATTGTAGGCTAGTGAAAATATTTTTATGCTTCTATTAACAACAAAATTAAATTTTTAAGAAAACTATATCATTTTCAATATTTTATTTATACAGATATTAAACCAATTTTTAGTTGATACGAATAATTGTTATTAAGTATACCAACAATTTTGGATATTAAATACGCAATACTTCAAACGATTACGTTTCAAGAGATTCGTTATATGTCACTTATAAAATTTTATTTCAGTACCATTACAAAATCATTCAATCATAATACTGTTAAGAGATTACGCAAACCGAAATTTGCCATTTCGTTCTGAAACAGTGAGTGTTCCACTTCAATTTAATTTGAGAACTCTAATACTGGTGTTAAATAACAAAAATGAGATCAAGTCAAGCTTTTTAACAACATGAACCTGTAGTACCGTATTTTTTAAAATCTTTATATCGAAGGGGACACTGAGTATCTCACTTCCTTAAAGGTTTTTTTCAGTTTCCATTTTAATTTTTTTAAAAAAAGGCTGCTAAAGCTGTAAGTCGTTAAACATAAGAAATGGGTATACGAGTTGTGGTGATGATTTACAAGAAAAAACATTTAAAAAATCTGCTCGTGCACGTCCAAGAGAAGGTGGTGATAATTTAAAAGCAAAAGCTATTAACTATGTCGGACAGTTCAACGCGAAATGTGGAAAAGGAACTCTCATGCCAGTGCTACGATTATAAAATTCGTAACGCAAGCAAAGCTTGAAGATATAAAAACTAAAAACAAATTAAAGTTATTCTAAATGTTATTCCGATGAATTTGACTTCTTGACTATACAAATGATACAACCGCTAATGCAGAATATTGTCCCGTTATTCCTAACCTAACGTCCGTTAACCTAACAAGGACCTATCGATTTTTTTGTTCCTGGAGAAACAGGTGAAGTTATTTATCCTGCATATATTGAAGTACTTTGTAAAATGACAAGCATGATACTACTAAATTTAAGTGGTGATGACAATTTTGCAGCAGTAAACAATTTCTTACATTCAGTATTTAGCCAAATTGATATTTCATTAAATAACAGTTTAATTAGTTCATATCAGGGTCTTATCATTATGATACATACATTAGTAGAGGTCCCGGCGGAGAGCTGGATTTGACCTTTAAACTATAGGCTAGGCCTGGGAAAGCTTCCATGACCTAAAGCGGTATAAACTAGTATGTTACTAGCTAATAGGCGTCATGCATATTCTTTGACGGCTGTATGGATATTTAGAAACAAGATTAAAAATTATGTTTTCGTATTTTTTTTCTGTATGTGACCATAGGTATGTACTGTGTAGTTAGTTTAGACCCCCGCCCCCTCCGGCGAAGAGCGTAAATGTCCATGAAAGCAGAGTGTATGAATTTTGTACTTTGATCGAATTGGTCTTAGTCGCCAAGCTTAGGTGCCTGTATAAACAAGATGAGACATATAAGTTTGGACTGCGCCCCATTGTTAACTATGAAATGAGACTGAAAATCTCCCCATAGATAATAGGTTCCACGTGGGAGTTATTGAAGAACTGATGATGAAAATGCTTAGATTCACCGATGTTAATCATAGTTGCGATAGGGAAGATAGTTTTTTATTCAAAGTCACTTTATAGGAAGCCTCGAATCAGGTGACGGCATGTTTACTGAAGATACTCAAGACGAAATCGTATACTCAAGACGAATATTTGGTATTGTAAGCTAGAGTTTTTTTGTTTGAAGTCACTTTATGATGTAAAGTTTCGATTTTTAATAATTGAAAATGAAATGTATTAGAAATTACCAAAATGAGGGAATGACTTCCGAAATTGTACATATTTCTGTGTTTGTGTGTATGTGATTGAATGAATCGAGAATTGAACCAGGACCGTTTTGTTAATGCCGAAGGAAAGAAATGAACAAAAACTTACATGATGAGAGCCACTAAGATCTATCGATTAATATGAACATTTGCCTTTGATTGACGTGGTCCACAATTCAAATCTGGGTGTGTGGATGACCAATTTAGGTTAGTAAAGTTAAATTTGCCGAATGAGTGTAACGTACATTTGGTTTCGTTTGTCTCGGACTACTTGAACTCTTAAGTGGAAATTACATGTATAAAAAATCTCTTGGACGGAACACAAACTTTTTTAAACAAGGATCTAATGAAAATATCAACCGCGGGCTGAAATGTTTGTAAAGTTTGATTTCGTTATGAGATGAGCTGAATTATACGGAAAAACGTACGAAGAACCCTTGTGATACTGAGAAAGTTAAGTTATCGCTTACATTCCGCTCTGGCTTACGTACGTTGACGAATTCATTAGAATGACGTTGAATTATATTTTAATAATGCTGCAACAGCTGTAGAACTGTATGAAGTTGATAAACGTAGAAGGATTGTAATTTCTATGAAAGCTCGTGTAGTTAATGAGAAACCTTTCATAAGACGTTGTCGTTATCTTCGATTTTATGTTATGTATTGTTCCCCGATTTCGTTTACTTACAAGTTATATGTATATTTATGCGATAGCATAATTGGAGTTATGCATTAGGCGACAATTTTTAAGAAAGTTAATACTTCACATTCGATTGTAGTGTAAAAAAAAGCCACGCGTAGAATGCAAAATTAGTTAGAGGCTTGTATGCTAATTCTTTACTGTACCACGTTGCAAGAAGACAGTGTGTGTGTGTGTGTAAAAGAAGAATATTGCAATGTCATAACGTTTCTGACTCCTATCGAGTAATAACCATCTCTCGTTTCTGAGAACTGTACTTATCATAATCTGAATTCTGATACATTCATTTGCAGAGAGGTATAAGTTCGTTACGAAAAATGTAAATGCTTTCATTGGAATTTTATTGAGGTGACGAAAGTGGCGTTAAAAGTAAAATAAGCTAAAGCGTGAGCGTGAAGTTAGAACTCATGTTCTTTAAGCGTTTTGACAGATTGCGTAGCAATGATGAAACCTCTTAATAGGATTTTGTTCTTTCCTGGTTTTTAGTATTCCTATTTAGTAGTGGAAGTGGGGACAGGTGGCGCAGCTTCAGAGCGAATAAGCCTGGTGCATGAGGTCCCCACTTCGATCCCCGAACAAAGGAAGCTTATGGTGGAAAACATCGTGTCCGTGGCTTTTCATGAGCTACTCACATATTTTCATTCTACCAATTATTCAATCATTCATTTCCCTTAATCATCCGCCTCCCTTAGTCTAATTGGCATAATCGTAGGACGTTAAAATGAAATATTTTATTTTCAGTATCGAGACTATTGGAGGCATGAACCAACAGTTTAAACTGGAGTACTAACAAGTGAATTGCGTTTAAATTTCAATGCTCTCCCTCCGGAAATCGAGCACAGGACCACCCTCACCACAATGAGATTTGAAAAAAGTAACATTAAAGCTGATTGTTTATACAATTCAGTGATTTACAAAAAGTTTATACAAAGAATTTGCAGTTAGATGATTTATATTAGCGTTTTTGTCAAATTAAAACTTTATACTGTATGTAGCATAACATTCTTATTTGTCAATGTGGACTTTTGTATAGTATATAGAGTTTCTCCTTTTCGCAATGCTGCTTTTCGTACGTTATTGTAATAGATACCTCAGTGGTAAAGCGCTCACCCCTGATGCAGGTGATTCCCGGTTCGATCTCAGGCCAACATCGTCTCAGACAATTTTCTCGGGAGAGTTCCGCTCCATTTCATTACATCATTTTTTTGAAAAAAAAAAATCATTATTCAGTTAAGTTATTCATCCCTACACCTTAGGGTAAAGGAGATATTCGTGGAACTTTAAACTGAAAGATTTCATCTTTATCGTTGCACACGTTTTTCCTATTGAACGCTCATAACATTCTACAATTTAGTCGTGTTTCTATTTTTATGATTAGCTTCGTAATTTTCACATTTTAATAAATTATGGTTATGCATGGTGTTCTAATACTACTACTAATAATAATTAAAATGAGACGAGACTTATTAAAGTATTAAACAACACGAGAAACTTCTTTTGTCTTGATTTCAAATCCGCGAATAAAAAGACAAGAGAAGGGAATTACAATTTTATAATGGAAAAGTTGAGCACTTTACCACTGAACTAACACACCTTCAATTCTTAAATGTATTTTCATATATACGTTATGAACTGGAAATAAGGAAGACAGTTTCTTTTAATGAACTTATTATCAGAAAAGATTTAAATGTTACAAGTCTTATTCTTAGCTTTGGTTTAGATTCACGATAACTGTAACCCTCATGAAATTGTGAATCTGTAAAGCACCCCTTGTTAGTTCCTATAGTTTCATCTCGCTTCTGATTATCGGTCATCTTAAAATAATAAAAAAATCGGGAAGCAATTGTCGCATTTCTCTCTCTCTCTCTCCTTTCATCCTAACACGAAACAGTCCCTCGGTGGATCAGTTGTAGAGCGTTCCATTTTCGTGAGTGGGGTCCGTTTTTTAATCCCAGCTCAGAAGTGAACTTTGTGCGGAGTAAACATAGTGTGCCTGGTTTTTCTCGTTGTTCCAATTCTTTTTCACCATTTTCATTCATATCTCATCATCACCGTCTACATTAGCCTAACCTAAACGTGGGGTGTAACACCTTACCTCCTTGTTAACAACGACTTACTGTTTAGAGGGATACTTAGTGTAGTAGAGCAATGTTCCTCAACCCTTATCTACTCGCAGTACATCACAGATTATCCATGACGACTAAAATTTATTATAACGACATTGTTACTTTCAGTACATACTAGAGCAAAAAAATACCGCAAATAACGCAAACACTAACGTAGTCCTATCAAACCCCTTCTAAACCTAACTGTCTAGCTTGCTATATTGAAAATCAGTAGCATGATGTTAAGTGTACTAAAGTATTTATTTCTTAAAACACCTACAAGTACTTTTCTTGTTGTTAATTTCGCTGCGCGATTGCCACTTTTGTGAATTCCAAGATTACAATACGAGATGACAATGTTTGGCTGAACTCTGTAGTTTTACTTTTCATTGATAATGCAACTCGATCGTAGCTACTGTGTGTGTGTGTCTGAGTGAAACGTGTTATTATCACACAAAAATATCTGTAGATGTAAAGAGAGAGAGGCTAAGGAATGTGTCACTTGTCGTATGCTAAAAAAGATCATTACTATAATATGAATGAAGATGTGTGTGTGTGTATGTGTGTTTTACCATTGATAATATCAAACATGCATCTTAAAGCGTATCATGAATCGGAAATCTTTAAATATTTCATTTATTTTATTATATGAACAGAAATTCTGATAATACACATTAAGAAAGAAAGAAAGAAAGAAAGAAAGAGAGAGAGAGAGAGAGAGAGAGAGAGAGAGAGAGAGAGAGAGAGAGAGAGATGAACGCTTTCATTTTAAGGTCACACAAATATTCCCTTTCGATAAGACAAGTAAAGGACGGTGAAATAAAAGGTGATAGCATGACAATGTGGAAAGAGCACGACAGAGTATCGCACTGAATAATTAACATCATTGTAAATTAATATTTTAACGCATTTGCATTGTTCATTCAAAAGTTACTACATTTTTATATTACAATCATTCTTCGTTTGCTGTGATCCTGGGCAACAATGAAGAACATTCAAAATAAAGAACATTTCCTGTCATAACTTTAATAAGCACAAGGTTCCTTCGATGCGAGCGGTCACGGGTTCTTTTTCCGGTGGGGCCACTCGGTCGAAAAAGTGTAAAACTTTTTTTAGGCCAGCCACCCTGAATGAGCTTTGCATTAATGGTGTGTACGAACGAGTTTTTTTGAAACTTTACTCGGCTTGAAATAACAGAACCCAACTTTCTGTAAATTTTGTTTAATGTAGGAAATGTAGGAGCGATAGTGTAGGTTAAGTATAGCATTTAGCAAATTTTAAGTAAGGATTTAGAGTATAAATGACTGCACTTCAGGAAATGTTGCTGAATATAGGACACTGTAGCTCATTTTATGAATAAAGGAGTAAATAACAAAAACTTCCTGTGTGTGCGAATGACTATAAGCGACGAAGCTTAAGATTTCGTGATTGCAGTGCAAGAATACTACTTTCAAAATTAAATTAGCAATTGATTAATATATTTTTTCTTTTGTTAATGTGCTAAAATAATTCGGCGCAAAAGCCGCATCCTTTTTAATTTCAGATACAAAGACTGTGTGCTCAAGCACAAGACATAAAGGAGCAAAATTTTGACTGCACAGCAGCCTGGGGCTTCTAATAGAAGTCCTACACAAGCAGATATGATCACCATACTGCAGACAATAATTTAAAAAGGAAGAACGTTCCAAGAACAAGAAAAACAGAAGTATGAAGAAAAAAAGAAGAAAGAAAAAGGAATCAAGAAAACTACGAGATGAAGTTAACAGGACGTTCAACAAACACAACGAAAAAATTAGAAAGCTATAGGAAGAGAGCATACAAGAACTAAGAAAATAACGAGAAGAACTAGCAAAGGAAAGAGAAGAACGAGAAAAGATCAGAGATAAGCAGAGAGAAGCCAACGAGGTCTGAGAAGCTCTACGTAAAGAGGAACAGCTACAAAATATTGAAGTTACTCAGATAAAAGAGCAGCCCAAGTACATGATGGACAGGAGCGAACCGGAAGAAGTCATTCTGCAGGAACCTCCACCAGAAGAAGATGTGCAGGTAGGGTATCAAAAAGTTAAACAGACCCCACACACATGCAGAGGTATCTACAAGTGTTCCCAACGATTTGAACACTCCAAAATTCAAGATTAAACTTAAACTGCGTGGAAAAAAATCCCTGGTAAAACAAGAATACAAACAATATGGGACAAGAATACATTACTAAAAATTTTCACGACAGACGTCCAGGATGGCAATGCAGCCATAACTATTCAGAAGGAAAAATCACTCAATGCCCTGGAAAGAACGGGCAGAAAATTCCAGAAATGAATAAGCAAAAGGTATGCTTGAGCTCAAGCATAAAGCACCATGTATAGATTACTACGACCAGAGAAGCCAAAGTGACCAGCGCGATTTACAAAGTAGTCAGAACAGAGTAGTTGGAACACAGGAAATGAGCAACAATAACTAGCAGAACAAGATCAATCCGCTTGCAGTACGTTTTACGATGTAAGTACAAGAAAAGGGGACCACAAATCTGACACAGAATGTAAAACTGGCCAACAGAATACATTGATTGCCGATAGGAAAGTGGTGAATACACAAGAAATGAGTAACGACAATTCCTACTACTCACACTGTATGAAAGAAGCCTCGAAAATAGCATGAATTGTATCGTCATTGTTACCCTTCACACAGCCATGATACATGCATGCTAAAAGTTGACTTTCAGCGGTCCAGGTTCGTGTCAAAGGTCAAGTAACAACTTGTAGGAAGAAAACCTCAGATACACAATGTCGTGAAAAGAAATGGAAGCACAATAATACAATGAATGTGTGAAAGAAGTAATGCAAGAAGATACTGCAAGAAAGGAATAATTGAATAATGAAGCATTAGCTGGGAAAAGAAAACTTAGCAAAAAATGTGAAAGAAACACACAAAAAATTCTTTATGGCACAACTCATTTAAATGTACCTGCAACTTTGATCTAAGTCGTTAACCCTATAAGATAAAAGGAAATAAGGAGATGAACTATATAGATGCATATTGCCCAGAAGTGAAACTGTTAAACCAGCGTATTTGTTTTAACTGCATTTCAAATATCGGATATGAGACAATGGAAATTCCAGAGGACGATTTGAGAAAGCTATTCACTAATGTGCGCAACCCAGCATTGAAACCGGCTCAGGATATAAAATTTTTGTTATCACGAAGAAGTGCTTGTATATAGAGCAATCGGTAGAAATGGATTCCCGATTTGAGCTCCCTGAAGTGAGGTTTTGCGTTTAGAGCAAGAGACTTAACGCACCCCTCCTCCTTGGTGATGATAGCTGCGAAAACGCGGCGAGCTAAAGTTTAATGAGCTCCGAGGTGAGAGCAGACAAGAGATCCACCAAGATGTTAGCAACTTCCCACATTTGAATGGTTCTAACGTGAAAATTTGCCTTTAACATTTGGCTATCCTTATATTTTAAAGTTAATAATGTCAAAACGGCATAGTAATAGGCTCCTATGTCAAAGGATCCGAGTCAAAACGGCCCCGCGTCAAAAGGGTTCGAGTCGAAAGTGCCCCGCTTAAAATAGGAATGAGGTGAAAGGCCCCAGTAAATTCTGTTTCACGGGTAAAAGATCTGAGATCAAAGCAAGAGGGGAGATCAGGCATGGACAAAGGGATATTACTCTCTTGGAAAGTTGAAGGGTTTGTACAAAAAAAAGGAAAATCTGTAGTTACTAGTAACAAATAGTAAATTTGAATGTTGTTATTAATTTTGTTTGGCTGTTGATTGTTCTGCAGGAATCGCTATTATGTACCTCATTCTCCATGAAAATTTGCTTGCACTTTCATCTTTATGCATTTGTATTCTCGAAAACATAGCCCAATCACAATTTATCTATTATTGACTTTCCCCTTAGTTCTAAAATTCTATTTCAAACCCTGGATCAAAGTATAGTATGAAAAATATTATGTGGGAAATATTAGTTTAATTTTGCTGTGAGAAGACACATTTGGTTTTGTATACAGGTTTAGTATTGGGACATAATGATAATGACAACATGTGTGGATAGATAAAATACAAATGTTACAATTGGTTTTATTGCAAAAATTGCTTTGATTTCTAGCGTGGTCACCATATAAGCCATCTTGAATTCCAACATATTGCATATCACACAATATTTTTTTAAATATATACGGTTATAATTTTACACTTCAACGTATGCGTAAATATTACCATAAATGAGAATGTGAATTCATTTTTGACATCATCTGTTCGAGACAAGGTGTGTTATTTTTTGCATACGTATCTAATAGGAAACATATCATGACATGGCAGTAGCAAAGAGACCCATGGGCGGAGGAAAAGCAAATGATTAAATTTGGCATTGCTGTAGAAACGTTATTGTACATTGTTTAGTGTACATCATGCCAGCCATTTTGAATTCCGCATGTAGTATATCACACAATATTTTTAAATAGAAAGTTATGTGTGTCACATAAATTGTTGCTAGAATCTTGCTACCAACGACAATGATTGATTTTTGACAGATCGTCATTAGTTTAAGAGATAGCATATGCTACGTTTGACATTGTTCTAGTAGAAAAATGAATCGGGACAGGCAAATCATAATTGTTTTATTCTTCACGTTTCTGTTTGTTGCTTGTTTTTGTAAAATGTTGTAGAGTGAGTTACCACATATATTAAGAGTAAGTGGAATATATTTTAACTTGTTTTAAATAGTAAGTATCTGTGTTATTGGTTGTTACTTTAAACAACATAAAGCAATAGAATGTTCTTAATTTGCAGTTTAGAATATTCAATAGACCTCAATGAAGAACTTGGTTCAAATAGTATGACATGATAACAGTGTTTTATATTGTCGGTGTATCGAGCTGTGGGGATAATATGGTAAGGTAGAATAGCTAGAAAGAAACCGTAGATTATATAAATTTAGAAAAATAAGATAGTTAATTTTCCTAGAGCTTACGTAGATAACCCAAAAGATGTGTGGGAATATGTGTTGCCTTCTGACGAATATAAATTAAACCTGCATGGATATGATGGTAGAGTAATAGTTTTTTGGCAAGTAAATACAGAGTTAATGTCAAGAACTGCAGCCTACTGTAAACCACGGAAGAGGGAGTGTAATAATTTGTGCTATTTATGTTCATCAGATGTTGGAAAGTTATTGTGTGTTGACGATGTTATTGCTATATATATATATAATCACTGCCACCAGGTTATAGAAGTATTTTTTGTGGACGCTCTGTATATTTCGTATTGACAGTGATTATTTTTTAGATTTATACTTTATTCTGCGACGCCAATAAGCTTCCTTCCCACGCAACTGGACAAAGAAGTCTTTCCTTGTCTTTTCATATATGTATTTAAAACATTGCTTTGAGGTGAGAACATTTCAGTAAACGGCGAACCTTCTCAGTGTTTCCGCCTGACTTATTAATATACACAGTATATAGTCTACAGTTATTACAACTGAATTAAGTGCTTTCTTTAATCGTTTATGGAAATATTACAGTAGATTAGAGCTGATCAAATTAGACCAGGTGCAGAAGAGTCAAATGGTCGCCAGCCACATCGCTTTACCAGTGTGTTATCTAAATATTCTCACAGTTAAGTTATGGCCAGTGGACTAAAATTAACATCAATTATCTTCCATATTGTGTTTGCATGTACATACAGCTAATTTAACTTGAATGCTTTTAAGAATGAACTGCGAACATTAATTAATGGACCAATGCAACTCGTATCTCGAACATATTGGTTCAGGGAGTGTTACTTCACGTTTCTAGGTAGCAACCACGCATGTCATGTCGAGCGTTAAGCATAATATTGTACTAAGGTGCATAAGATATTAGCCGGTGAAGGGTGTTTTTCTATGGCTAGCCCTAACCAATAAGTCCCAGATTTATACACCTATTGCGATAAAGTTACAAATGCGCCCTCCAACATTACCATTCCACTTTGGAGACATTGATTTCGCTGAAGACTCGTGTCGACTGTTCAGAACTGTTGGAGCAACATTTAGATACAACGTGGGATTATCCCGGCAACTTTTCAACCAGTCCTAATCCCCAAGTGCGTCAATGGTGAGAGAAAAGCATTTATAGTGTAATCTCAATTATTATCTATATATATAAAAGAGAACGTACAAATCCTTTGTTCCCTCATCACGCTAATACGGCTGAACCAATTTCTTTTATTTTTGGGGGGTTATTAGGATTTGGACCCTAGATGGTTTTTATCATATCACTTTAATTTTTAATTACCAGTGTCTTGAGATAATTGACCATTCAAGTGTCCGTAACGTACAAATCCTTTGTTAGATCATCATAGGTAAAAAATAAACGTATTTATATGCAACCCGCATGACCGTGTCACTCGGCGGGTTAACATAAATGACAGGCGCTATAATGTTAACATTTACTGCAATCACTTGAAAGCGAAAAAGTAAAAATTATCTAAGTAACAAAGTTTATTGCGTTCCGGGGTGTCCGCAGCGAAGCGGGGCGGGTTAACATAAATGACAGGCGATATAATGTTAACATTTAATGCAATCTTCTATGGTTTTTATCATATCACTTGAAAGCGAAAAAGTAAAAATTATCTAAGTAACAACGTTTATTGCGTTCCGGGGTGACCGCAGCGAAGCGGGGTGAACGCTGCTAGTCTTATATATACAGTATAGTGAAAAGTGAAATGTGATTTTTATAAAGGAAATAATTCTACATAATTATACACATTACACGTGTTAGTGTTGTGATCTTTTCTCTTCGTTACTTTTCTTTATAATAAATAAGTATAGTGCCATTTTACCCAGTGTGTTTTAGTTGTATGTGTGAGTGATGTTTATGTCCGTTATGATCTGGATGACCGTCTGATAGTCCGTGAGAAGAGACATCCGATACTCTCGGCGTCTAATGTTCATTTCATCATTGATACCGACGAGCAATTTGGGAACAATTTTGTAATCACTTCTTGGAGAGGTTCTTCAACGTCCTACCCAGGTAAGTCGAGGACTCAGGACAATACTTATTGGCAGGAGGACCTCGGAGGACACCGGATTACAGGACAACGACCAGGCGATTAATATATATATATATATATATATTAACATCTGCTAATGATTATGACACCAAACACTATTCGAAGCTTTCTTGCACCCACTGGAAAACGTGAAGTATATTAATATTTATTTGCATGTATTGTTATTGTAGACTGTTCCCATAATCCCACCGGCTTCGATTTAACACAATTTGAGAAATAAATTTCACTTTTTATTGTGTGGTCAATTTGAAGGCATTTTGTTATACTACCATTAAGAAACCCATATACATCACATTACGAATCAATCATTATGGAACAATTTCATATCTTAGGAGGCAGCAGTGGCACCAATCTTTGAAAATTTTATTTACAACGTTTTTCATTTTTAATTGATTTTGTTAGTAATAGTGCATTTAGTATAAACACACAACAAGATTTTTTTTCTCTCTCTGTCTGTGTGTATGTGTTTCTAGTTTCCGGCGTAAGCGTGTGGATACTACCAGGTATACTTTCGTGAGTATATATGGTAGTGTGTGTGTATGTGTGGCGGAGGTATATGAAGTATTAATTGGGATCCGCTGTGGAACTTATCGATATATTAGTAAGTACATACGAGAAGCCATTACTTCACATGATAACTTTAGACGAATGCGAATTTTTTTAATTCTGCTTTTTCCAAAAAATAAGTAGAGTGATTCCTCTTGAAGGAGTTCCTTAATGGAGGTGATTCACCGACTGGACGTGGTAGAAATGGGTTATTTCCAATTTTAACGTTGATAGAGCTTACAAAATTTGGACGATTACTGTGTTTGGATTTCATCATAATCTTTGAGTCGTCGAACATAACCTCGATGCAGAAAGGGAACCCTAAACTTAAATAATTAACTAACTCGAAACCGATTAGAGTACAAAACTCAAGGTTTCGGCAGAAAACTAGCACAAAAATTTGGAATAGAAAAGGTATCAATAATCCATTTGGAGGGGGAGGGAAAGGATGGAACACGGACATAAGACCATAAAACACGTTATTGAAATGGCAGTCAGTGATGATTATAGAGGTGGCTCTTGGGCCTAGAGCTTCGACATTCCCTCTATGGCATTTCCCGAGCGTGCACAATCTGAGTTCCTATTCATCCATCGTTTGTTCAATTCCTCAGCCTTTCAAAATCTGAAATGAACATTGCGTCCTATGGTGCTCAATATAAATTACATGTATTTTTTGCAGTACTGCTTTTTGTTATACTGTTAAACTTGTTTATGTTGATTGCTGCTTTAAACACTTTAGCCGTAACGTTTACTTATAATGTTAGGCTTACCAGTTAAGCCTAACGACATATTAATTTTTTCACATATATAACATCCCATTAAAACCAATCATTGTCAAAATGTACGAGAATGTATACTTTTATACAATCTATAATTCCGTGTAAAAGATGACTTAAACAAAACTATATTTATAAAATGTAGAACCATGAACAAACACTCAATACATCATATCAAAAACTGTATAATTTGAATCTAAACAATCCACATAATACACAATTCTTTTTTCTTCTTTTAAACATCTTTACATTTTTGCTATGTAAAGTGGGGGACTCTCCAAATGATAGACCCCAACCAAGTAAAATTCAACCACAAATCATCGCAATCGTTTGTACATCGTTTGTACAGACATGTGCAGGCCAAAGTTTAGTTTTTACACCATTAGGGACACCGCCAGAACGAAAAAGTGGGGATTGTTCAAATGGTAGATTCTACCATGTAAAATTCAATCACAAATCGTCGCAATCGTTTGTACAGAAATGTGCGGGCAAAATTTTTATTTGTACACATTTAGGGGCGCCGCAAGAACGGAAACAAAGTGGGGGCTGTCTAAGTGATAGCACCCCGCATGTCTAATTCAATCATAAATTACCACAATCGTTCCCACAAATTGTCTCAATTTTTTACGTCATTTGTGCAGAAATGTGCAGGGAAAATTTTCGGTTGTACACAATTAGGGGCGACGCCAGAACGAAAACAAAGTGGAGGCTGTCTAAGTGGTAGTACCCTACCATGTACAATTCAATCACAAATTGGAGCTCCCTCGTGGTAATCAGTAGGTCCACGTCTCATAAAGCCTCGCTGCTGAACGGGACGTTAAACTCAAATCAACTCAACTTAACTCAATCACAAATTGTCGCAATCGTTATTACATCGTTTGTACAGAAATGTGCAGGAGAAATTTTGTTTGTGCACAATTAGGGGCGCCGCCAGAACGAAAACAAAGTGGGGGCTGTCTAAGCGGTAGCCCCCCACCATGTCCAATTATATCACAATTTGTCGCAATCGTTTGTACATTGTTTGTACAGAAATGTGCAAGCAAAATTTTCGTTTTTACATAATTAGGTGCGACGACAAAAGGGAAACAAAGTGAGGGACTGTCTAAGTGGTAGCCTCCACCATGTCCAATTCAATCACAAAATGTCGCAATCGTTTTTAAATCGTTTGTACAGAAATATGCAGACCAAATTTCCGTTTCTGCACATTTAGGGGCACCGCCAGAACAAAAACAAATTGGGGGCTGTCTAAGTTGTACCCCCCACCATGTCCAATTCAATCACAAATTGTCGCAATCGTTTGTAGATCATTTGTACAGAAACGTGCAGGTGAAATTTTTGTTTGTAAACAATTAGGGGCGCCGCCTGAACTAAACAAATTGGGGAATGTCTAAGTCGTAGCACCCCACCACGTCCAATTCAATCACAAATGGTCGTAATCGTTTGTACATCATTTGTACTCAAATGTGCAGGCAAAATTTTCTTTTATACACAATTAATGGCGCCGCCAGAACGAATAGAATGTGGGGGCTGTCGAAATGGTAGCCCCGATTATGTCCAATTGAACCACAAACTGTCGCAATCGTTTGTACAGAAAGGTGCTGGCGAAATTACCGTTTGTACACAATTAGGGGCGCCGCCAGAACGATAACAATGTGGGGGACTGTTTTAATGGTACAAACATATAAAAAGTGTCACATACTATGGATAATTTTCTAACAAGACTTTGTGCACACTATTGTGTCGATTGGTATGTTCATACTATCGGGTGATTCACTACATTGATGTTATTCTAACGATGATGGAATTTTTTTTTGTTTTTATATTTATATTTATAATTACAGTCATTTCTGCTGAGTGAGTTTATCACTCCTCGGCTCTTATTATTACATTTATTCGTTACTTATTATGTGAGTTGAATCCTTATGAGAAAAATGCATTTTTGCCTTTTATCTTGCGCAGAATCCGTTATTCTCATCTCGTACAGGAAATTGATTTAATAAATTCACAAAGTAGACTGTTAAAGGGAAAATTATAACACAGTATCTTGTTTTATTTGAACATCTTCATGAAACTCATTTTGCAGAAACTATAGAATGCATGGTGAAGTATTTTGGTGCGTTCAGCGTTCTGATTTACGAGTAAGGTTCCTAACTGGCCGGTATTTCAACGGCCTGGCCTGGAATATTGCTGTGATTTTGATTAAGGCCGGTGACAGGTACAAACTTCTTATTAGCTCCCTTCTGACCGCTATTTTGGAATCTGCAATCCGGAATATAACATTAAGAATCCAATGTTTTCAACAGTACCTTTTCAAACACAAATTTCCGTTGTATTATACATTATCGATATTTTTGTAATCTATGGCAGTTTTTTATTTATTTTACATAAGAAATTTGATAACACATAGATTCTATTGTAATAGAATTTTATACATTTATTGAAAATAGAAAATGACGTTTTAAAGCAATTTCATTTGTTCGAAGTGTAAGTTTATAGAGTAAATTTCATTTTATGAATCAACAATGGTTACGTAAAGATTAATATCCAGTATTATTCATCTGTTTCGATAATTTTAATGACGTGGCAATTACTGGTAAATATAATAACGATCAATACAATCTTCAGTTTCTCATTTGGACAGGGAATTTTGAGGGTGGGCCGGTAATTTTGTTTTCCTGAGTTGGCAACCTAGTTACGAGGTTTTGTTTCAACTCTGCTACGTAGTGGCTCCGTACTGACACTCCGCATGCAAATAAGCATGTAAGGCTACGATACGCCCCGGTTTCTTAAAATTTACACCGGTGTGCAGAAATTTTCCTTCTTGTCCTGTTTTCTTTTATTATTATTTTTTATTAGTTACATATCAAAAGTTCTGAAAAGATAATAAAATCTACTTATTCCTTTTGTTTCGATTCCGACATTGCTATAGGAACAATTTGATTCCAATCTTTATTATTATTCCAATGGCTCTGCTTCCCTGGATATAACATGCAATGCTTAAATCCTCCTAACAGGCACTCTTATCACCAAAAAGAAGAATGTATACCCCGAGATGGAAGGAAATTCTTGTGACGTTGTAGACCAGCCCCAAAAACTTTTTTTTTTCTGGTTCAGAAAAACAATTATGCAAATTGCTTACTTTCAGTTTGCATTTAAGGCTAACAAAAATAAATCAGTCCATTGAAATTTATAAACAACTTCGTAAGTCTGGATATTTTTTTCTTTATAGACATGTAGAGCATGTGAGGTGGTATGTGTAATAGCATTGACAATATAATTTTTGCCTAAATATTGTATGTTCACTGATTTCGTTTATATTGTATAACAGCTTCTAGCTTCTATAATAATTTTTAGCACTGTTGATTAAGTATCGACTATATCAATACATTATTTAAGTTGTGTAATTAGTGCGATGCTGTAGTAAAATTCGAAAGATAAAATTAATACAAAATGCAATATTTACTACTAATTTGTAAGATGTCCCGTTCTTTCTGTTTTCAAAAAATATGGTAGCCTCAAAGTATGCTAAACCATACAAAATAAATTGTACTGTAAATTGTACCCCTCTGATAGTGCTCTCAAACAGGTCGGGTTACGGGTCGGGTCGGGTTGGATTGTCAGATTCTCCATTTATTTTGAAATACCATAAGGAGCTTTGTTGTAGAATTCAATTCGAAGTTGGTGAATGAATGATAATTGTGACTAATTGTAGCTGAAATAGTAATAAAATTTTAATTTAACCCTATATTAACTAATTGGCATGCCAATTGTAATTAATATTACGGCTGACTTTTTCTTTCTTCGTTTTTATGTCTAGTTAAATGTCACATTAAGTGAAATTGAAAGGAAGTATCTAGTTAAGGTCCCACGTTATTCACCAACGCTAGGAGAGACAGTGATATTGAGAAAAATTGAAGTGGTTGAATGGAAAAAGTCGGAGGAAATGGGAGAACACCGAGAAAACCCATGCACACGGTGTTTGTCCACAAGAAAACTCACTTGGTACGAGCTGGAATTAATATCCATTCACCCTGTCAAACATCTGACTTTGGACAGGACTTATTATACTATTATTATTATTATTATTATTATTATTATTATTATTATTACTTTAAGAGTGACCAAAAAAGTTCCGCCGCCTTTTCACCAACACCTTCGAACATTGATATGTAACGTAAGACGTACCTGGAATATCAAAAATAGTCTCCATCAGCATAGACGACCTTCTGCCAGCGTTCTGGAAGGCTATGGATACCATCGCAGTCGAACTTGGTGGGACATGAAGCGAAGAAGGTATGAGGTGCATATTGAAACTCGTACTCGCGATTTGAACTGGCGTTCTCTAAGGTGATTGTCCAACGAATGGAACAGGTGATAATCGGACAGTAAAATGTCCGTGGAGTATTTCGGATCCAATAGTATTTCCCATCCAAGGCGTAGAATGGTGTCCTGGGTCATCTTAGCCATGTGGGGCTTAGCGTTGCTTTGTAACAGGAGGACCCCTTTGCGATTCAGAAGTGCTGGATCCAGAGAGTGACAGTACACAGTTACATTGATGCTCTGATCAGCTGATAGCAGTTCCCGATGGACGATGCCGCGAGCAGTCCACAAAATGCGCGGAGAACCTTATTCTGGTGCAGTGCTGGCTTGGGCTGTTTTTGAACCGGTTCATGGGATGCTAACCAATGATGACGGCGCCGTGGAGCTTCATACAGGACCCACTTTCCATCACATATCAACACCCTGTCCAGAAATTGCTCCTTCTTAGACGAGACACCAAAGAAACACAGGTGTCTGCTCGCGTTGCTTTCTGGCCGCAAGTCAAATCATGTAGGACCCGTCAATCCAACTTGCACACCTTCCCAAGTTGATGGTGGTGGTGCCGAATGGTTTCTCCACTAACACTGGATTGTAGTACCGGTTCCTCAGATGTCTGACTTAGCCTCAATTGCTGCTTGAAGATCTTTATTTTAAACATCTTCCGGCACTCTACTGCTGCATCCTCCGCGTAGACACCTTCACCAAAGGCCTGTCATATCTTCCGCCCAGCGGAGAAGCGTATTTCCTCAATTTGAACTCGTACAGCAAACAAGCCCTTCTGACGCTCTAAGAAGGTCCCATGTTCACCCTGTCCTTACGCACCTTCACAGTGTATCTGAACAGCAACAACCAGGTGGTATGGAGAGCAGGTTCGGGGCATTCTCGTCTCGAAAATGTGTCGTGAATGTAGTCTTGTCTCTAAAAGTACATATGTTTCTTTTGAAAGAGCTCTGTCTCTTCTCGTACCCCTTCATAAATATTCTGTCTCGACTCGTCTCGTCCAACAACTGACCTTCGCTTTATCTCCATTCGCGTTCAACTCACGGTGTGAGGGCCAATTGAACACAGACCTCCACAAAAAGAGACAGAACTTTCTTGGTCACCTTCAGATTATGACTACTATTATTATAATTATTATTATTATTATTATTAGTAATAGTATTATTATTATTATTATTATTATTATTATTATTAATAATAATAATAATAATAATAATAATAATAATAATAATAATAATAATAATAATAATATTGGTGCGGTGGTGATTTGCCTTTCTCGGCATTAAATTACTCGCTGATTTTATATTACGTTGCAAATATCTTCGAAATAAATTAATCAAGAAAAAATTAAAAGGTAATTCCTTACAGAATGATATTTCAGTGCAATTAGTTGTTTATGATTCTATCAGACAGCAACGCTGTTTTTAAATAGAAAAATCGGAATGTTAACATAATGACTTTTTGTTTATTACACAGCAAAATATATTAAAATAAGTTCTATATACATTCCTTACTAGAATATCATGTTATCTTCAGAACTTCAAATTTTATTTTGAATTTCGAACTTGATTTCCTAAATTTTAACCTTGCAAATTTGGATGTGGAAGAAAATAGAGAAGGTTAGCAGGGTAGAGAGGAAAACGAAATAGGTAATGATGAAAAAATGCAAGAGACGAGAGCAATATTGGACGATATAAGGAAGCGAAAAAATGGACGGATCATAAGTTTCGATCTTGCTAAGGGATTGTATTCTGAGAGATGTAGTAAAGGGGTGATATCAGGAAAGGGAGAGTGTGTAAGAATGTTGCAATTGATAGATTGTAATAAGGAGGGTGGTACGTTATGTTGGGTTGCGAGGAAGATATTAGCAGGAAATCGCAAAAATGGAGCTTCTTACCTAGTTCACGGAAACTGGCCTGTCATTAATGGCGGAACACTGAGGAGAAGGAGGAAGATAATTATAAAACAAATATAAAAGCCGAAACAATGGTTTATGCATACGGATTGACAGCACTTTTTTCTGGTGGCAGCTTTGTAAGGTTCTAGTTCCCTCAAACTGGTTAGAGTGTAAGGTCAGGTCACTCGGGTCGGTTGTCGGGTTAGGTTACCTAGGTCGTGTCACTCGGGTCACTTCGGGTCGCGTCACTCGGGTCAACTCGGGTCAACTCGGGCCGAATTGTTGGGTCGGGTCAGCTCGGGTCGGGTAAATCGGACCAGCTCGGGTTGGGTTGTCGGGTAGAGTCAATCGGGTCGGATTGTCGGGGCGAGTTGTCGGGTTGGGTAAATCGGGTAGGATCACAGGTCGGATCAGTCAATTCGGGTCACGGGTCGGGTCGGGTTGGTCTTCAAAACATAATTACCACGAAAATTACAATATATCACGGTTTATACCTGATTGGACTTCGAATAAAACATATCTTCAATGATGTGTACACCATGTCGCCATTTTTGTATGAGGGAATTTCTAGAGGGATTTTGTGGGAATTTGATGGAGTGTAGATTCCTGTGTGTATGTGTTTGTGATACCTTACAGGATACAAGATGCCGAGGAAGTGTGTAAATCAACCAGACAATTTCTGTTATGTATGTGGGGAGCTGACATTTAAATGGCAACGTCGTTGTTTTACTTCACTTGTGAGGAAGTGTTGCCAGTTATATTTTGGTTGCTGCGTAGGAGACCAAGATAAGGATTTTGCACCTCACTACATTTGTTGTACTTGCATGAAACGTCTGACTGGGTGGGCTAATGGTGAACGAAACATGAACTTCGCAGTACCGATGATCTGGAGGGAAACAAAAGATCATTCTTCGGACTGCTATTTTTGTATGACAGAGATGTAAGAAATAACCACTAAATCAAACCACGCAGTACAGTACCCTAATTTGCCATCAGCAATTAGGCCAGTTCCACACAGTGCAGAATTACCTGTACCAGTATCTCTTTCTCATCTTACGGTAAATGAGGATTACGTAGTTGAGGCAACTACTGAAGTTCCAAATGAAGAAGATGATCCTACTTATGTAGGAAGCACATCCACATTGGACCCGCATCTGATAACTCAGGGTGAACTAAATGACCTCGTACGGGATTTAAAACTCTCCAAGATACAGACAGAACTTCTTGCTTCTAGACTTAAAGGCTGGAATCTGCTCCATCGTGACACTAAAGTGTGTATTTTTCGAAACCTTCATACAGAGTTTCAAAACTATTGTTCTCAAGAAAATCACTTAGTGTATTGTAATAATGTCTTTGCTGTGATGGATACACTTGGACATGAACATATAAGTACAGAGTAGAGATGGTTTATTGACTCTAACAAAACTAGTTTGAAGAATGTCCTTTTGAACAATGGCTACAAATTTCCTTCAGTGCCTTTGGCTTATGCAACTAATATGAAGGAAACGTATGAAAACCTCGAAATGGTGTTAGAAAGAATTCAGTATGAAAAATACAAGTGGGCCGTTAGGTGTGATTTAAAAGTTATTTCTTTGTTAATAGGTTTGCAGCTTGGTTATACGAAATTTTGTTGTTTCCTCTGCGAATTGGACAGCAGGAACAAAGCTGAACATTACACCAAGAATTAATGGCCAAAGCATGTATTAACTTTTACACAGAAGAATGCTGTTTATTCCTCACTGGTGAGCCCTGACAAGATAATTCTACCTCCTCTTCACATAAAGTTGAGGCTCTTCAAAAACTTTGTTAAGGCAATGGACAAAAGTAATACAGGATTTTATTTCCTCAAGGAAAAATTTCCTCGGATTAGTGACCCTAGGAATTTTTGTAGACCCCCAAATAAGATGTTTGATTCGTGACCAAAAAATTGAGGATCTCTTTACTCTGGTTGAGAAAGCAGCTTGGTGTTCAGCTAATGTTTAACAGAGAATTTTTAGAAAACAAGAAAGCCTCAAATTACCGTGAAATTGTGAGTGATTTTCTGCATTTATTCAAAGAGCTGGGTTGCAACATGTCCCTTAAAGTTCACTTTCTAGACTCCCACCTGCATTTCTTTCCTGAAAACCTTGGTGCTGTTACTGATGTGTATGGGAAACATTTTCATCAGGTCATTTCATCCATAGAGAAGAAATACCAGTGACAGTGGAGTTCAAAACTGCTAGCTGATTACTGTTAGACACTGAAAAGAGTTGTTCTACAAGCCAAACACAGAAGAAAGTCGACAACTAAAACATATTAGTTGAGGTAAGTAAGTGTTCAATTATTAAGAAGATACCACTCGCTTCTTTTGTATTTTTTATTAAGTAGATATAAAATGGTGATACGGTGTATATATCATTGAAAATATTTTCAGCGATGTTTCAGAGAGCGTCTACTATGCTGGTGTGGTCGCATCTTGAGGAAGCAGTGATAAATATAATTTAACAGAACAAATAAATGTGAATGTGCTCTATCTTGCATTTATTTCGATTAAAAAAGGCCTCGCTGGTATTATCTACATGCAAAAATAGTCCATGAGATACGAAGTGGAATCTCTTTTTTCAGAAATATGGAAATGAAAATCTGCCTTAAAAGTTGGTTCAATTTGTATTATGTACTGCCGTAAGTAATGTTTTTGCCGAATCTGTCTTTACTATTATTGAAAATACTAGGTAGGATAGTCGCAATCGCCTACTTGTTAGTCTTGTGATAGCAGAGATACATTGTAAAGTTAATTTTTCTCTGAAATCAGACTATTTAATGACAGAACTCATATTATTTATGATTAGTTAATGAAAAGACTCTTGCTTCATGAATGTGCGAAAAGTGACAGAAATCACACTTAAATAGCATTCAACTAATCATGTTGATATTATTTCAGTTTTACACTTGTCTCCCAAAGGGAAGAATTATTAAATCTCACATACTTTAAACAGATATAATCCGAAATTGTGTGTATAGTGAAAACGGTTATTACGTTTTGATTAGTAGTGCTTGCTAGTATTTCTATAATGTCTTACATTCGAATTCACTTTACACAAATACATAGTAAGCAATGTAATGATAATTGGGGACGTCACTACAGTGTGTTTTGAGCAGAGAAAACTTCAGAAATGTTTTTATTGGTTCAACATAGGCGACTTTTACCTTGATTATTAACAAATAATAAAAGTTTACTATTAAGTCTACGATGTGAAACAGAGCGAAAATTATTTTATTCCCAGTAAAACTTCCTAATCATGTATTATCGTCATCATCAACATCAATTATTTACTGAATTAAGAAACAAAAATTAAGATGAATAAATGAAGAAAAGAAATAAAAATCAAATCTTTTGCTTATGGAAATCAGTCTTATGCTTATGAAAGAAAAATAATCGGTACAGTAAATATAATCTTCAAAAGTACATCCATATATATTGGGGAACAAGAGAAGCACGCATTATTTACATTATTTGAGCCAATGCGGAGAACCTTGAGATGGGAACTGGAATATTCGTATTTCCTCCACATACGAAAAAAGTAGCGCAAACATTATCTTTAGGAGCAAGCAAGATAGTATTACGTTTATGAAGAAATGAACTCTTTACGTTAGGAGTGATAAATTACAAGATTATTGCGTTTTACATTTGATGTCTGGTTGGCATAAGCGAAATGAAACATATGTATTTGAATGGAAGAGTTTTCTAGTTATGTTTCTCTCACTAACATTCCCCTTGTAGTTATTAAAAATTCAAAACGGTTGATAATATTCACTATGAAAAAAGATATTTTCAATGCCAATACGAAAATAAAGTGATACGTTTTGCTTTGTGGAATATAATATAACAATTGGGTGTCCATTAAGAAAAACGAAACATTTCAATGAACATTCAGTGTGGTAACATATAAGCCATGATTGAACAATTTAATAGCATTTGTTTTAACCCGAAAAACATGCTATATTACCTAAAGAGTTAGAAAAATTGAAACCTCGACAGAAATGATGCGAAAGCAGACATTTGGCTTAATAACACGTAGATGAGTCTCTGCTACTAACATAAAGGACACTGGACTAAAAGGCGAAATATTTACCAAACGAGAGATAGAAGTGTAAGGTAGTTCCCATGGTAAGAACGTGTGGTTCTGCTTAAGGTGACAGTACGAGAAGCATAATGAGCTGTATCAAAGTATTGCCTGAATGCTAAAAGGGGTATATATTGGCATATAAAGATGAAGATATGCCATTCAATGAAGTTGGACAAAGAATTGGACGGACTGACTGTATGATAAACAATTTTCTTAAATTTTGGATACAGTATGGGGTAATGAAATCATCAGGAAGGACTCGTACAATAACCCCACAACAGAAAAGAGAGATAGTGCGAAAGTTCATTATTGATGTAGTATCTCTCACACAGTTGACGCGAAGCACTAAGAGACGTTTCGTATAAATTTATCCCATTAAGAGCTTTGAAACATTAGAATCATCTCCGATATAAGACGAAAGAATAACAGCCATGACTCAGCGGGCACTACAATTGGGAGGGTGAGCGCAACAGTAGTCTAACCGACATTTTTAGGGATGGAGAAAAATCAAGTTGAACATAAATACATGTGTTTTTGTGCAATATATATATATATATATAGAACGTATGACACATTCAACCATGTGTGGTTGCTTTTGGTATATAGTACAAAAAGCACATGTGTTTAACTTGATTTTTATCCATTAAAAGATGTTGGTTAGAGCACCATTGAGGTCACCTCCTCACTTAGCGGCGGATGGTATGAGCTAAAGCAAACCATTAGTTCCCTCTATGTCTTCTTATGTGTGTAAATTTTATGGTTGAATTAATCGTGAGATTTGGTCTTGGATGGATTACATGGTATGTGATTCGATGCAGATTCTGGTGAATCAGTGGATTAAGGCGATGAATCTGAGGTTTCGTGTAGTTATGCAGTGCTTGAAATTGTAGATTAAATAGCAAATTGCGAATGTGTAATCTAAGCTCTGAGATTGAGCATGATGATCGAAACCGGTACCTCGGAGGTAGTCTAGATACTTTTATCGTATTATATTGACAATAACTCTTAACGTTATCAGGCACTGGTAACGATCCAATGTATTAGCTGAGAAAGTATATAAGTACCCATGGATTTTCTCTTCTCATAAATGATGAAGTTATAATTATCGCTGTGACATTAACTAAAAGAAATAACATATGGTACAAGTAGGAAACAAACTGATCCTGATAACCATGTCGTATATCGGCAGACACAGCAATACACACGAAGCTCGGGTTAAACCTGAATTGTTGATCCTGATGCGACGATACAATGAATCTCGTGAAGAAAATAATGATTTATGGAAAACAGAGAAACGAACAGCACACCCTATTATTATGAGGCACAATCAATTCGTAATTCTTGTTCCGTCGTTCGTTTTATAATATCAATTTTAGAGATAAACGTAAGAAAAATGAGGCAAATTTGCCCCGCTTAAAGATAAGACATATGTGTTCAAAGAACTGAAAGTATTCACAACGTGTCAACAATACGTAAAGGGAATGAGAAATTGTTAAAATTTTGTGGCAGATGTTTTTTCGAGCTACCTATGTATACATGTTTAACAAACCGGGCAAATGTGTCAAAAATTGGGAAGTTTGTTATATATAACTTAGTTTGTGAGAGGCAATAAATTCATCGAAAGCCTATTGTCACAGTACCTGAGATCACAATCAATTACAAACGAAGAACATATACATTATTTTAATAGCAGATAAGGGAAAGGTGCGAAATGTACATATAAATAAATAAATATATTTATATTTTACTTTTCTTAGTATCTGAAACAATGCAGTATGTAATACTTAGTTACGTATATAACTTTTCGTGTCTCAGTAGACTCTGGTCTCTAAAACAAACATTATCCGATATAAAATTTATTTATATTTTGGAAAGGAGACTGTAAGTTATTTTTCAAATTATATGTCGACATATTTTATATCCTACAAACTCTATAATAATTTAAAGTCATTGCGTCATTAAATATAATTTATAAAAGGTAATTTCAAAAAAAATATTTAACAACTTGATAGTAACCGAAGCCAGAATATAAACAATTACTCTTTCCAAACTTTAAATAAGTACATACTTTCCACATAAACTTGAGGTTTTTAGACACAAATTGATACTTTAACAACAAATATAATAGTATCAATTACCAAAAATATAACTGAAGCCCTTCCAGGTATAAACCTAGGTCTTTTCTCCACTTCAAGAATAATATTTAACTACCTAATACGTAGCAAATTTTACTTTAAAGCATCATTAAAACTTGTAATAAGGAGTCCATTTTCAATCCAATAAGACCAATTTCAATGAACATTCTGGATGTAAATTACTTATTGCAGACAATTATACTTAAAAATTTGCTATTGCGAAAATACTTCTCAACATTTTATACGCACTTATGACTCGATTTAAAATAGCGAAGAAATCCATAATAAAAATACCAAGATGCTGAATATGAAACTCCATCTAACTGAATAATATTCAATAGAATTAGTACGAGCTCTTCAATCGTATTTGATATAGGTCTTCTTTATGAACTATACTCTTCAGAGAAAAGTACGAGTTTAGCCAAACAGTTCAAATTTTCTCCAGTAAGTAAAAATGAAACCACTAGCCATTAGTTTTGTAGCATTCTATCTTTTCTTCCATTTTTTACCTAAACTCACTACAGATGTTGCAATATTATACTCCTGTAATCTGCAGGTACACGTAGGTCGAACTGGAGATTATACTGAAGTAAATCAAGGGCCACAGGCTGTGAGAAACCTTTCATTTAAAAAAAAAATATGTAACTACATATAACTTCTTCACGAAGATAACTTTATCAGAATAAATTATAGCATGGATTGTGAAATCAGTAAGACTCAGGGAAAGAATAATCGCAAAAATATTCTGATAAATGTAAATAATCTCTAAGTGTCTGTTAAATGTAAAAAAAGAGATTGATTTATTTATGCTATTTTGTCTTCACCAAAATATGACGTTGGAATTACCCGTGCCGCAAAATAGCAAACAAATGAGTTGTTGTTCTTCAAGCATTTAACACAACATTAACGAGCAAAGATCCCGGCATCAAATTACAATTAATACTGGACTATATCAAGACATATAATAAACTTGACACTCTAGATATGCTTTTTTATGAATATACTTGCCTTTGGGGTACAATTAAGTACGCTCTGTCTTATTTCTCAAATATGTAGACGTCAGTCCCATAATCATTTTGTCACTAAGAAGGAGAATTTGCAGAAAGATACATATTCGAAGTCTCAGAAAAATGCGTGTTTAAGAACAACTTGGCAGACGTCTGATTCATTCATAGTTAACATATCGAAAATAAACCAGGAGGTTACAAGAATTTTATATTCCATACTATACACTTGTCCTTTTTTTGTTGAGTATTTGCCCTGATTTAGAAGTTGCTGATAAATGTTAATTTTCTATATTAAATCAATTATGTATCTTTTGAACAGTTTTCCGGCTTTAATATTTCAAATACCATGATCGTATCTTCGGTATTTAAGTATTATTTTAATATCATTACAGGTAAGGCAAAGAAATTATGTTGACTCTCGACAACCTAAATTATCTACAGTATGATCTATCTAATAAGTATCATATATATGTATTTACAAATATCACAATCAGAACTTTAAGCCTTCTATATTGGCGTACGTATTGCACATTGTTACTTAAATTTGAGCAAACAATTATAAAAAATAATGTTAACCAGAACATACCAAATAAAAGTACTTGAATAGTCTCATCATTTTGTTCAATAATTTTCAATTCTAGCATTATTATTCTAAACAAATATTTTTTCTTGAGTTAATATATTGCTTTTGTCCAAATCTACTTTACAAATTGCATTAAATTTGGTCCAAAATTAAATTGCACTGTCCATAATCTTTTATATGTGTTATATCAGAAGGCATATTATCAAGTAAAGTTTGCATTAAATATTTAGGATTTGAAGTATATATATGCATACCCAAGAACATCCATAAACAACATCCTTAAATGTCATATGCATATATTTTTTCTCTCTACAATGTAATACTACGTACAAATTATTTATCAATGATCACATTTATTACTGACAAAAGCTATAGCCCGAAAATAACTATATCAGTACGCATATAGTCATCAGAAGAAGATTGAAATGTATTGTCAATCATATATGCATAATGCTTACCTATTAATCTAGCTGAATATTTAAGTGTTTTCTTTTTGTTTCCAACAGAAGGTTTTTTCGAAAATGTCCAATTATATGTAGTTTTGCCCGTAAAAATGGTAGTCAGTTCAATGATCCAATAGTTTCTACAATAGTTCCGGTTCTCTTTCTTAACTTCCAAGTGCTTGATAGGAGATAATTGCTGGTACGGAACAATTTCCGAAGAAACACCACAAAGTACTATGATAGTATTGAAACTCACTATATATCGCCATAGATTTTTCATCATTTGACTGCTGAACTATTTCTGTAAACGCACAAAACAAATATAACTGTTGCACAATTTACCTTATTTCATAAAAAATACTATACATTAGGGTGGGTGTAATTTCAAATTATTTTAAAAATTAGTTCCGCGATGCAGCCAAAGGATGTGTTTTGGTGGGCAGAGTGTACCGGTTCTTTTCAGAATGTTTAATTGACGCCTTTATATGACGCAACACGCACTGCACCGTACCATTTTCAGTTTTTATTTGTGTAAATACATATATTCTAGTTTCTTTTCTCTTTAGATTCAACCTTAGGGACAGTTTAACTATACGTAATTCATCACCCAAAAGACAACTTATGTGCAATTATTTGCATACATTCTCCTAATTTCACCGCTTAACGCAAGAATTTTACGTAATTTTTAGTCATATAAAAGTGTTTTTTCACCCTAAGAAAAGAGCTTTTTTTGTTGCTGTAATTCAATTCATTTTCAACATTCACCATATTTTATTCCTTGGCCAAAATAACTCAACAGTCACCACAAGGAGGACTTCAATTCACCCTTACTTATGTCCTCCCGCTGCTTAATTTTGTGATAAGTCTTTGTTGTGTAACCTGCTTCACGTTTCTAGATCGCATAGTCTGTTTCGATCCGTATGTTGGCATTTCCTTGTGGGAAAGCAAGGCACAGCGTATGAATACGTCGCTACAGCCGACGCACACATAGAATGAGACGCTTGCCACACCAAACCTTTCGTTCGCTTTACTGCTTGGATATAGCACGGGAACTCAGTACTTTATTCTTCGGGTATTGTAGTTGATTTAATTTTTTTTTAATCTCGTCGTCGGACAGCATCTTTGTAAGTAAATTTTCTGTTGGGCTGACAAAGTCATCCACTGTACAATGTCATATTAATAATCCTCGTGAAAAGTTGTTTTAAGAACTGTGAATTCTCTAATTGATATTTTTTTTATGTTACTGGCCTTCATAAACATCTTCCAGTTAAGTGTATGAATTTCTGGAAGTAAACTGAACTGATATCTTAACGTTCGTAGCGGCTGGTTGTGACGGGACATCAATCAACACGGCTAGATCAAATGCTTCTCTATGTTGTTCAAGAATAAATTTAAATTGGGTACTTCAATTATTTTTTTGTCTCCTACACGCAAATAAACTACTAGTTAGTAACTTACTAAGACATCTCGCGTGCAGAATATCGGTTAGAAAAACGCTTTTTCAGCGAAAAAAAGCTTGACATTGCGAGGATGAGCTCTTGGTAATATACTAAACTAAATCTTGACTATTTTGATAAATCCACTGAAGTTGAAGATTGCATTGAGGACCATATTGCTTACTACCATAGATTCACTCAGCATATTTTTCATCAAAATTGGATATCAAGAACCCAGACCAGTGGTCCAATCACGTTAGCTCACCAGGGCATGTCAGATTCTCCGTTCGTACATTAGCACAGCTACACTTAGCGAGACTTTGGTGTGTCATGTACAATACAACGTCAAGATGTGCGGCCGGGTCTGGTTTGCCATCAAGAAAAATCCATTATGCTGTGAACGACTGCGTCATTTATGGAATTTAGGACGACTAGCCCAATTTCTACACACGGTAATAAAGCAGTTATTATTCTCTGCATTACAGTTTAATGGTTTCTTAGCGCACCAGAAAAACTTGTATCTTGCTATGATCATAGATGCCAGTTCGAAAATTCGTAAAGCTATCTGGAAGAGGGATTAAGAATGCTCTCCACATAAAAAAGAAAATATCAACCCGAGAATTCACAGTTCCTAAAATAAACTTTTCCGCAGTCGATGATTACGACATAGTGGAGTAGATGACATTCTACCCAACGGAACGTCCATTGAAAAAGATGCTGTCTGATGATGCGATTGAAATCAGCTACAATGTACAAAGCTGTGGCTTCCTTTCTCGCAAGGAATTTCCAACACACGGGTCGAAAAGTACTATGACGTATAGTACAAACTGCCCCTAAGTTGAATCTGAAAGAAACGAGAATAAGTCATTTACCACCGCTAAAAAGTGAAATATGATATGGTGTAGTATTTGGTGCATACCATAAAACGTCTATGCGACACATGAAGGCATTGACGAAACATTCTGAAAAAGAATCTTGTGCACTTTGTCCACCAAAAGACATACTTTAACCGTTTCACCGAACGCATTTTTGAATAACGTAGCCACTGTGTATGTTTACAACCTTAATTCGTACTAAATAAGTTGAGTAAAATGTTATTATTAGCTTACTGACTGCCCTAGTAAATTAGCACAACGTATTCAATGTTTAACTAGCAAGTGTTATGATTATATGAAAATGTATTAAGATGTGTCAAAATCAATGCAGCAGTAAACTGCAATATATACACCATGTATCGGTATGTTCTAAAATTTTCATACTAGTTTTATCTGTGAATATATAGCATAATGGAAAATGAAGCGGTTTAAAATTAGTATGCACGTTACATAAGGATAATAGTGCAAGTATTTATCTTGCACTCTAATAGTACAAGTATTTATCTTAGTTACAAGATGTTTTAAAATAATTAATTCAATTATAAAAATACATATTAACACAATAAACTGAATGTTCACTGAACAGTTCGTGTGATCAGAGAGTCCCACATTATTGCATCGAATGTAGTTCACCACTGATATCTACACGATTTACTTATGATGTTCCTTATAATTGCATTCTCATGAATATGAAAAGTTCAAAGTTAGCTAGCACACCACTTCTAGAGAATATACGGATGATAAGTTTGAGGAAATATTCTGTGTATACATCTCTCTCGTGTATTGAGGTAGCACAATGTACAAAATGCCTCAACACAAACGGCATTGTGATGATATCTGTCATGTCATGATAAAGAAAATATTGAAAACGTGAATTTCGATGACGGTAATGCCTATAATGGAGTGCGTACTGAGGTAAATCTTGTTATTGTAGGAAGTATAAAGTGTTCTGCGAAGTAGACCGCGACAGTAGTGTAAGTGATAATTTTAACGAGAGTACCGAAATATCAAAAGCGTTTAATTCTTCCATAGAAAAAAAGACGTTGGTGTAAAGCAGTTCCATTGCAAGGAAATCTTTCACTTTAAATGAATATTACTGAATATATACAGAGTAAATGCTTAGTTTAAGCTTCAACATTACAAAATATGAAGTTCAAGCGGTATGCATAGTTAGTGAACGAATATATGACCTGTGTCTACATGCATGACAAATCTGAAGCCCCTGGCAACAACATAATACGATGCGTCTAAATTGACATACTTAGACTGAAAAATGAGTAACGTTCACTGATAAAATATAAGAACACTGAATAATTTCTTCCAACTTACGAAATATTTTAACGTTATATGCCATGTGAAGTTCCTGTCAACCATTTTACATATTGAGATTCTCTTTCAGACATAATTACCAAGCTGATCAGTTGGATCTATGACCATTGCCTTTTATGATAGTTTCACTATTACTCGTGTAAATATAAAACACGCTGCAAAACGAATGAAAAGGTATAAGGCCAATATGATAAAACATTACCCGTTTTGAACAATGGGTAATTGTAAATTAAGAAAGATTTCCTTTCTTAACCGTAATACATTTATTAAATTATCTTTGTATAAAAAATCTTTTCTGAGTATACTTAATTACTTTCTCTTTTCAGTGGAACAAATATCTACAACAAAGTTGTATGAACAACAATTAGAAATTGGAGATAAATTAAAGCAGTATTGTAATTGTGCACAAAACATAGAAGGCAATGCCCAGAGTGAAACATATTACATTATTTTGAATATGTATACTTCAAATAAGAAATAGAATTTAAGAGCACCCTAGTTGAAACATTCTTGTTAATGCTTGATTAAGTTGAGAAATGCGGATAGAGTCAAATAAGATTGATGGGTACATTCGATAATTGCTGAAATTTACGATGTCCTCAACGTCCATGACTGGTAATCAAAAAGAAAATCATCATTGATAATTGAAAGTAATGATTGAATATTCAATAATTCGTACCACTAGTAACTCACTCAACGGAAGTTAAATTAGGGTCTAATACACTAGTATTAAATCAATAATAAACATTATTTATATGTTAAGAAAAGCTAATAAATAAGACTTCATGAAATAATAATAATAATAATAATAATAATAATAATAATAATAATAATAATAATAATAATAATAATAATAATAATACACTGTAGGAAATGTTTTTTCAGTACATGGATGTACATATACAGATAACCAACTAGTACTAAAAAGTCAATTAAAATCTGCAGTTTTCTTAATCTTTGTCGTCGCTATTCAGTGTGAAAATTTAACCTACGTACTCAATGTTGAAAGAAAATTTATCGCGTTAAACGAGAACTTTACCTCGATCCTTTACACTCAGAACGGAAATGTTAGAACGATGTAGTTTCTTAGGTGACACCCAGTTATGCAAAGAAGCAGGTCTCTGAAGTTCAAATTTAAGAACATTTGGAAAATGTATGTAAGAATGGAAATAATATAAGTTTGATCAGAATAGCTTACTAAACCTAATATACAAGTATAACGTATATGCTGAGGTTTTCTTTTATGTTCACAACCAAAATATCTCATGTTAGATAAGTTTGTAGCAAGGTTTGGTTTTCAATTTTATTAGACTAGGAAAAATAAACAGGGATGGTTTCCATAGTTCTCATTATTATAACAATTTCCGTAATCGCATTCACAGAAAAATAATAATATCTTGTAACTTATAAGCGTATCTTCCATTTTCTGAAAGGAGCAGCATCAGTTAGCTTTATCTTTTCGTCATAACCATGACACAGCCTGATGCCAAATGTCTAGGACAAAAGCATGAAATGTTAATGATATATATAAGGCACTCTCTACATTCTTAACTGCGTATATTTCAGATTTAGTGTATCTCAAGAAACAATTAGAAGTTCCAAGGGAATAAATAAAGATATAGTGGAAACTGAGTACTGTTGAAAATCGATTCTTTTATTGACCTTCTCGTATGGACAATTTTCACAGGTAAACGAAATGGCAATGCTCTACTTTATAAGCGAAAGCTCGTTTTGAAATTTGGTTACAGTAACATTGCATATACGAACTTGAGTACGAATCTTCTGCTCATATTATACAATGTGTCAATGAATAATAATACTACTAATAATAATGATAATAATAAATATTTAATTGCCACAATGTATACAGTTGTAGCACAATAATTATCCATTTCTTGCTTATCTTCTAGCAAGATTCATGAATGAACATCTTTTCACAGAACTGTTGTTAAGCTGATTTGTCGTCTATAATTTCATCTAAAAGCAGGTAATATCTCCAGACAAAAGATGTAATTTGCTTAAAAATCGATAACTGAAAGTAGAGTTTATCCAAAGATATGACAAAATGTAAGGCCTCTTACTATGACCATAAAAAGAACGTAATATGTGAACCTGAGGACCTGAGGATTCTGAGCATTTATAGTAGTCTGGTTATCTTGTTCTCGACTGGTTGAAACCGTTACATTTACTCGCGAAATTAAATAAGAACATGCGTATTTGCACAAACCATGACTCACAGGACCAACACACTCTTTTCCAATCATCTGCGGACCAATTAGCATGCTCCTCTGTCCAAGCGCGACGAAGTATGTGTTGACGAGAAGTAAGAATTTGGTGCCGAGTGGAATAGATCTATTCGAGCTTCATGAGTATCAATATATATCATATATTTGTGTGGGATATGGGTGTGGTGCAATACTGTGGATCGAAAAATCGACACATTCAAATTGAATTCAATAGTGCGGAAAGATTTCAGCCTCTATCCAAAAGTATAACTGCATTTTTAAAATTAAGCAATATCTTCAGTTCAAGGATAGGGAGCGAATTTCATGAAATAATGAAAATAAACTACTTTTGGGAACATCCTGTATAAAATGTAATTCACTTCTGATAGTTATAATAAGACGATTAGTTTTTCATTGGCAAATAAGAACATATATAATAAACGGAAACGGTAATCGGATAGAATTTTCAGTTCGCGTATAGAAGTCGACGTTTCGTCAAATTGTAAAAAAATCATACTTTTTTCGAACACGCTGTATAAAATACAGTTTACTCGTTACTGAAAGACAATTTCATCACAACCATTAATATTGTATATTAAAATGAAAGTACAAAAATTATTATAAACCAAGGGAGGAAGAAGTACTAAGCTGCAATTTACAATGTTCTGTACCTAGGTGAGATTACATCTTCTGAGATTTCTATAGGAACACTGTTAAACACAGAACTCAATGAAATACGCAAGCAGAAGGTTCTCCAGCACAATCACAAATGCGCATAAAGAGAGGTCCTACAGTCTTAGATCGGTTTGGCTTATAGAAAAGAGAGACCGCAGAAATTGCTTCTAATGTCTTACAAGACATTTTTAATTTCAGAATCGGACATGTTTTTGGTTACAGATAATAAATCATGAGAAAAGTAGTAAATTAGAAGGGCATTGCAAGTAGATTGGAAATGTCACCTAACTATATATTTGTCTTTCAATAAAGATGAAACTTTGGAATATGGAATATGGAATAAAATGTATCACCGAATAAGAAAAAATGTCGAATATTCTTGTATCACAAACTTGATAGTCAGTTTCTTATCCACGTAATGGCTGCATTTGCGAAAAACATATATGAGATCATACGTCCTTATTTAAGTAATAAATGCTTGAAGCTAAATGATCTTTCTGCAATCGTCTGTGATGTCACAGTAACTGATATTTAATTAAAAAAAGTGGAATTATTAGTTATATATGAAATCAAACTATTAAAACATTCCAGTACTTCTTTTATTACAATATAATGAGCTGCCTTTCTGGCTTTTATTCGAACATCTAGATGGTGATACTTCAGGCCCCACAACATTTTCTGGAAGTATCGTTAAACAGTTGAAACACTGTAAGAGGCTTCCTATTGTTGCATATAACGAATTTCCAAGGCATTTCTGTAAAAAAAAACATGCCCTAATCACAAACTAAAAATATCTTTTTTCATGAAGTAAAAGCTAAACACAGTTAAGAGTGTACAAGATAGATTGCAGTAAAATATCCAGGCCTTATAAGTTTTTCAGAGTAGTTAACTATACCCGATTGTATTTTGCGGTTTCATTTTCGACGAAAGATCCTTAATTTGAGCTGATAACACGAGCCACGAACATTGTATAAACGTACACAAAGGTTCAGTTTTTTCTAACAAAATGTCTTAAACGATGTTGGAGCACATGTTTTTAAACAGATTTACATATAATGATACTAACGTGAACTTTTACTAGAAATTATGAACCCTGTAATACAGCAGAACACTTTCGATGAGCACTCCGAAAATCAACTTTTGGCAATGACGATAGATAAACTTAAACACATAAGAGATTTAGCTTCCGGAAAGTCGGTAAGATCTCTTAACGAACAATCATTATGCATTTTCCCTCACCTCATCTTAATCTTCCAGCATCTGGGTAAAATATTGTTTATATTTAGGGACAAAAGTACTATTTAGAAGGACACAACGTGTTAAGAAGGAGAAGAAGAAAATATATGAAGTAATAATTTAAATATTTGTATTGTAAAGACATGTTTCATGTGTTGGTTCGTATGACAACCTGTTTTTCTTGATACACTCTTGTGTAGTTCATAAATACTAAAATATATTGTTAACTAGGGGGTGCAACGGAAGAAGCACGTTACGTATAGATGGTGCCGGAACCCTGGGACCTTTGAGATTAGTCAAAAGTTACGATAAACTATCTCATATACTCAAACACCACGAATTACATTTTATTAAGAAAGAAAAGGAAGATACATAGAAGAGTTAAAATGAATATTTTGATTATCTATAAAAGGGTGATATGTTTTTGTACTTTATTTGTAAATTACGCATATTACATCCACAGCTAATAAACTGTATGATTAAACCGATATTACTGATTCACCCAGATATCATGGAGGAACGACGAATATTTTAGATGTTACTTGCTTCATTTCTTATTCAAAAGTTCATGAGTTAATATGATAAATATGACATGCTTAGTTCGTATGTTAATATAATGATATAATACTTAAATATTAGTACAATGAATAACTTATCCTGTTCCTGCAAACTTTGTCTTCGATCACACATAAACTGAGCAGCACTCTAAAACACTATTAAGAACATGTAAGAATCTTGTATATTAATTAACATGAATGTTTTTTCTAAAAAACTATGAATACATTTGCTTTTCTAGAACTATGAATGAATGTTTTGTCTAGTTGAACTTGACAACACACTGCACGAATGCAGAGGCACCACTTGAATAGAACATTGAAGGCACTGTTGCCAGCCAATGCAAACACAAGTCACTAAAACTCACCAAAAAATATTAAAAGAATCACAAAGAATTCACTGAAAGCACTAAACTATATACAAAAAATGACACTAATATGAATAAAAATAATGTACATATACAAGCTTGTCCATCTTCCCCTCCTTGATTGGACACAATCAATTAATATTCTAGGGTCAAAGGAATTAATTTAGCAACATTGCTGCCGAAAAGGCCCCTTTTACACACAGTTGCCACTCGCACTAAATTATCACAACCCGGATGAACTTCTTCAGTCACACCTAACTTCTACATTTTAGGAGGAACATTGTCTTCTTTTAACAATAGATCATGCGTGGTTGTAGAATAGGCTGAGCTGAATTCCATTTTGTTCTTTGTTGTAACTGGTTGAGGTAAAACCCTTGACCAAAGTTTCCAAATACGCTGTTACATTTGTTGAATCCGTTGTCATCTGCCTCGTCTGTTGATAGGTGCGTCCAGTAGATCTGGTCACGGAAGGCTGAGAGTGTAGCTCCTATCAACAAATGTCCTGGACTGAGATATTGGATCTATAGGATCGTTGGAAATGGCGGTCAATGGTCTTGAATTTAGAATGGCTTCAATTTGAATAAGTAACGTGTTAAACACTTCGAATGTCAGACTTGCTGTTCCTACTACACGCCGAGGCTGGTGCTTCATGAATTTTATTTAACTTTCCCATGACCCCATGTGAGGAGATCTGGCAGGAATGAATTTCCCTTCTAAACCCTCTTGAGCTGAGTATTCCAGGATGTCCTTTCTGTTAATCTTGCATTCAAAAAATGTTGCAATTCTCGATTGGCGCCAACAAATTTTGAACCACTGTCGCTACCCATAGATAAGTATTTTCCTCTCCTAGCAACAATTCTCTTTAATGCTGTAATGAATTCTTCAGAAGTTAAGTCTCAAAACATTTCTATGTGAACTACTCTATTGGCTAAACAGATGAACAACGCTGCAGAGACTTTCATTTGAATTTTGCTGCGAATCGTGGGCTTGACATAAAAGAATCCTGCATAGTCCACTCCCACGTGTACAAATGGCCTTGCTTCATTTACTCTCTCCTTGCGCAAGTGTCCCATTAACTGAGACGAACTTGTTGATCTCCACTTGAAACAAACCATACAATTGTGTACTATTGCCTTGACCATCTTCTTAGCTCTTGAAATCCAATATCTGGTACGCAAAGATTCAATAAGAAGTTGTGTTCTTGCATGAAGTCACCGTTTATGTTCTTCTGTGACTATCAGGTGCGTGCAATGATGTCCTGCAGGTAGAATGAATTGATGTCTCTTATCGGACTCGAAGTTTCAATGTTCCAGTCTCCCTTCTACTCTTAGCATTTCTTCCGTGTAAAGAAAAGGAAACACATCGTTGATTGGGCTTTGTTGAAACTTCCATTTGCTGCTGTAAGTTCAATATTTTTTTATGATAGGTAGTATGTTGTACTATCTTGATACATCTGTGTAACGCTAAACGAAGTTCCAAAGCGTCAAGACTCTCGGTTTTTCTTTCTAATTTCTTGGAAAAAGAATGTTTGAATCGCAAACAATATGCCACTACACTCAACATTTTGTTTAACGATGAATACCTTTTCATAAAGCTTGTTTCATGAACTGCCACAAAACTTATCATGGACTTCTTCTCTTCTGCAATACTAGCTGGCTCATTTTGTTCTTGACATGGCCATTCTGTTGTGTGAAGAAACTCTGGACCATGCCACCTTCTCGAGACTGAATAAGAATGTTGGGATCCGCTCCTCGAGTAACTTTGTCTGCCGCATTTTCTTTACTTGGCACGTGGTGCCATTGGTTGATTGATGTGATTCTCTGAATTCGAGCCACCCTGTTGGATACAAAATGCCTTCAACAATTGGGAGATGATTTGGTCCATGACAAACTATCGCCGAGTCTGTCCACATGTGTATACCACTGATCTCTAATTTCAATATGGATAGTGTTTTGTCTATTAGCTTTTAAAGTAACAGTGCTACACATAATTGCAATCTAGGCAAAGTTGGCTTCTTCAGTGATGCAACCTTCGACTTCGATCAATGTTTCTTGATCGTCTGTAGCTCTGATATACACTATTGCTCCACAATTTTCTTCACTTGCATCGCAAAAAACATGTAATTGAATTTCCTTAATGTACTCCGAAGACATTACGTTTCTTGTAATTTGTATCTTCGGAATCGCAGGTAACCAAGACATTAATAGATTCCACTGAACTTATAATGGGTCTAATGGGTCATTCGAATCCATTCTTGTCTTCCACAACTTCTGTAAAAATTCTTGTATTTGATGACAATTGGAGCGATTAGACTTAATAGATCGAAGATAAATGACACTACGCTGACGATTTGTCTTTTTGTCATTGCAACATTACTTTCTACTGCAGTTCTGTGTTTGCAAATTTTGATCAAAATTATAAGTTTGTCTGTTAATGGAATCCATGCTATTCCTAAAGTCTTAACACCGTCTTGCTGACCAAGTATGATTGGCTGTTGGGATCTCCCTGAGTACCTCTTCTTTGTTAGAACACCATTTACAAAGCTTGAAACCTGCTCTGCTTAACATATTACTAAGATCCTTCTGTAGTTCTAATTCCTTTGACAAGTTTGGTACTGATTTTAACACATCATCAATATAAAGATTCCCCTTTATTGCTTTTGTTGCTTCTGGAAATTCCTTGGAATTTTCCTCCGCTATTTGCTTCAGACATCTTGGTGCCAAGAAGGACGCTGATGAAGTCCCGTTCGTGACTGTTTGTAACTCATACTACTGGATCGGTTCTTCTACTGAGTTTCCCCAAAGAATGCATTGTAAGTACTTGTCCTCATCATGAATTAATATTTGGCGGTACATTTTCTCTAAGTCTGCTGTAAAGGCAACAGGATACAACCGAAATCTTAAAACAATGGAGTACAAGTCATCTTGAACAATTGCCCCAACTTGAAGAATGTCATTCAATGATTTGCCATTAGACGTTCTTGCACTTTCATAAAAACACACTCTTTATTTAGTTGTTCTACTGTCCATCTTGAATACAGGATGATGTGGAATATAAAACAACTGCCGCTGCTGTTCTCGTCTTCTTCTGCAACTTTTCGCATGTGACCCAAACTTAAATACTCATCCATGAAGGCGGCATATTGTTTATGAAACTCTTGATATTGTAGCAATGTTCTTTCAAGCTGTTTAAATCTTTGTATTTCTATGTTGTAAGACCCTCCTAAAGCTGCATTCTTTTTCTTTTTTGATAATTTAACAATAAATCTTCCGTCTCCATTTCTGGTTGTATTTTGTAAAAAATGCTTCTCACAACTTTCTTCTTCATGCGTGTAAATCTTAGTCTGAAGATCTTCGAGTTCCCAGAATTTTCTCAAGTCTCTTGTGTATCCAAGTCTGTCTCCATCTGAGCAAAACATGAAATTACACACTGGTTGGCTTCTTCTGGTATTGAAGACATAATTCCGAAAACTACGTATCGTAGCTTCGTTTCCTGCAAAACTGGATAATGTCCTTTTCTAGTCATCTGGCCTGTCTCAAGTACAATACCATCACGAATAAGCATGTCCACTGACGGCGAGCAATGAAAATTTGAATCGAGTAAGCACATATCCTTTGGCAAGTTGCAATTACTGTTATCAATATCCTTAGCAAGTATGCAATCTGTAATGTTTGGCAGTACTAAACAATCGATCACTGCATTAAAATCACATGCTCGTGAATAAATATGAACTTCAACACTGTGCTGAGCTTCGGAGGTTACAGAATCAATACCTCTAATGGGAACACGACTTTTCCTTTTCTTGAAGCCTAACCTATGAACTAAAGCTTCGCTTACAAAATTCGATTGAGACGCTGCATTTCATAATTAACACTCTGCATTGTTGAAAACGACTTTCATTGTCCGTTACGTTAACTAACGCTGTTGCAAATAAGATTTGCTGACATTAATTAATCTTAAATGAGCAATAACAGTCCTGTGGTTGAAAGTTAACCCGATTCTGTTCCGTAACATTAGTACGTTAGTATTATTGTTATTTGTTTGGCTTGGACTTGCTTTGTTAGTAAAATCCTGAGTAGTATCTTCATGCAATAGTGTATTATGCTTAAAATTACATTTCTTACAAGTACTTGAATTACATGCCTTTCCTTGATTTTTATTACCTAAGCAATTAAAACATAATTTATTTTTGCTTCAAGAGCTCCTTTCTTTGATTAATGTTAACACTCATAAATTCTATGCAGCGAAAAACAGCATGCGTTTCTTTGCTACGGCAAATATTACATGCATTTGGAAGCACAGTAACAAACGAATTCACTTGACTATTATCCTTTCTTTTTGTATTGGAACCTACACTTTTGTCGCCATAAGTACTTTCAGATTGGGTAGGACGAATGTTTTCTAACATTTGACAACGACCTTCTAAAAATGAAAATAATTCCGATAACGATGGAAAGGAGTCACTACTTTGCTCAGCTTCCCATTCCCTTTTGCTTGCCGAATCAAGTTTTTCTACTAAATGTTGTGCTAGTAGTATGTCATGCAAAGAATTGTCCAAATTCAATGCTTCAAGGGCTTGAAAAATAGTACTTTCGTTATTTACAAATTTTCTAATGTCTTTAACGTTTTCTTTCGTTACTGGCTTGATATTGAGCAACCCTCGTATATATATCGAAGCTATCAACCATTTGTGTTCGTAGCATTCAACAAGAGGCTTCCATGCATTTCCGTACTTCACTTCTACTGTTGGCAGATTTGCTATTAATGTAAACGCTTCTCCCTTGAGTGATGTGATCAAATATTGAAATTTACAAATTGTACTTAATGATTCGTTATTGTGAATAACGGAAATAAAAATGACCTTAAAGGGCGACCACTCCTCGTATTTACAGCAAAACGTTGGCAAAGAAATTTTAGGCAACTGTACGGATCTACTACTTGAATTTGCAGCTTTGTTATTTGCTGGCACTGAATCCGCTTTTTGTTCAAAACTATCAATAAATTCTTGTAACTTAACCTTTAAATCATAATACAGTTCCTCGAGTGTAATTTTGAGAGTTTCTTGTAACCTGTCTCAACCAAGAGTTCTATTTCTGACTGTATCTCATCAAACTTAATAAAAACTCCTTCAAGAGCAACTAGCCTGGTTCTTGCTTCTTGTATGCTAGGTTTATTTTCATTCTGTAGTTTTTGAAGAAATGTCTGTATTCTTGTTCCCTGACCTTTGACCGAAGCACGTTTCTTAATTAATTGACCCAACTGCACTTCTGCAATTGTTTCAGTTATTTATTTTTTTAACTAATCAAATTGCTGATAATATATTTTACTTTTCACTTATGAGTGACCTACAAACATGTAGCCTTGAATTCAGCTGGGTTGAATGCACACACAGCACTGTGCTGATATGAACAGTTCTGTCTTGCCTATGACAGCAGCACCCACACAAACACACACGAGAACAAATAATGCAGTCACGTTTCTCGTTCTGATATCCGGTGGACGGAGGAACAAAAATGATGATGATTATGTATAAAGGGGCAATATGTTTTTGTACTTTATTTATAAATTACGCATATAAATAAAGCTGTATGATTAAACAAATATTACTGACTTACCCAGATATGATGGAGGAACGAGAAATAAGACTCAACGAATATTTTAGATGTTTCTTGCTTCAATTCTTATTCAAAAGTACATGCGTTAATATGATGAAAATGACATGTTTTGTTCATATGTTAATAAATGATATAATACTTTAATATTAGCACAATGAATTATTTATCTTAACTTGTTTCTGCAATAACTACAAATATTTGTCCACATGGTTGCTTGCTAAACGATCACACACTTTGTCTTCGATCACACATAAACTGAGTAGCACTCTAAAACACTGTTAAGAACACGTAAATTTTGTATATTAATTAACATGAATATTTTTCTACAAACTATGAATAAATATGCTTTTCTAAAACTATGAATGAATGCTTTGTCTAGTTGAACTTGGCAACAGACTGTACGAATGCAGAGACGCCACTTGAATAGAACACTGAAGGCACTGTTGCCAGCCAATGCATACACAACTCACTATAATTCACTAAAATCACTAAAAGAATCACAAAGAATTCACTAAAATCACTAGACTATGTACAAAAAATGAAACTAATAATAATACAAATAATGCACATATCCATATGCAAGCTTATCCATATATCCAGGGATGAAGATACCAGTATTCCAGTTGAAGACGTCAGTATACCAGCAAGTGAGTCAACAACGCATGTGATTTTTCTTATGCGGCAGCTAAGACAGCAAATGAATTCCATGACATGACAATTGGATTCTACATTGGAGCAAGTAACACAATAATTAATACAGCAGATGGATTGCTGATTGGAACAAGTAAAGCTACAAATAAAACAGCCGATGGATTCCAAATTGGAAGATGTAACGCAACTGATAAATACCTAGCTGGAACTAACCGATAATAACGTAGAGCAAATTATCCATAGTTTTGCGGTGGTGAGAAGTACAATTGAACTAGTAGAAACATAGGTTACTGACAATATAAACCAAATTCAGATATTGCTACATGAAGTAAGAGCACAAAAGAGAAAATTTGTACAGCTAATTTTAATATTGACCCTGTCATCAGCGTAACGTTTGTGAAACATAAGAGAACTGAATCAAGAGAATGTGAGTAGGAGCGTAATCCATCAGAAGGCTTTTCTGAAAGGGAGGACACCATTTCTAATATCGAAGATGAAGAAAGAAGACCATATCGAGGGAACAAAAAACACGTAAACCTAGACATCTAAGGTATATACAAATTAATAACCGCTTAAAATTTATTGAAAGAAAATCCATGACCAAATGTAGCGGTAGATTTCAGAATATACCTGAATTGTAGAATAATATACCTGCAGAATATACACTTTTTTTAGAAAAAATGAAGAGGAATGTGAACTAGTTGGTGTAAATAAATCCAATTTCCTCAAAGTTTGCCACCCATTTCGTTAACACCTAGTTCGGTATGGTATATAGCTATCAGAGACAGTCTACGTAACATTCAGATTTTAAAACTGCGCTTATAGCAAATTTTGAAAACGATTTTATGTTAGCAGACCGGAATGGCCAGATTAGAAATAAATGTTTTCATCCTAAGATGGACAAAAGTCTCACAGATTTTGTGATTTCAGCATACAATGACTGATTTCAGCATACAATGAAGCTGATGAATCCATATCAACAGGATTTACGTGTTATTGCATCAATACGAGTATTGTTATTGTTTAGTTTACAGCAAATATTGATCTATTCGCAATACAGAAATTTAATTATGATAGTTCAAAATTATAAGAAACTGTCTAGGTTGCAAGGTAATCCTAACACATATCAAGGTAATCATACTCCTCTTCGAAACATCAATATTAGAGAATATTGTAATGATAATAGAGAAGATAATGGTAGATTTTCTCGTAATGGCAATATAAAATTATATAATTTTAGAACAAACAGAAATAATAATAGCACAGGTTTTAGGAATAATGAAAATAACCTATCTAAGTTTCCACGTACTCCCAGATTTCGTAGTAATTAAAATATGGCAAAAATTTTCAAAATTGAATTCAAAGAACTGGTGAAGCAAATAACATACAGGACTGTAGTCTAGTTTGTGTTATTCAATGCAACTTAATGTAATCATTTGGGAATGTAATTTGAACTAAAGTTATGGCATTCGTTAAAACATATTCAATTAGTATTTATTTTGTTTTACTTTGAATATTGTTATGATTTCGTTTGTAATTTGTACTTCGTTTCAATTCTCCGCAGTTACACCATTTAAAAGGGCGCATGCTGCTAAGAAGAAGAGGAAGAAGAAAATATATAAAGAAATAATTTAAATATTTGTATTTTATCGAAATTTTTCTTGTTTTACTTGGTAAGACAACCTGTTTTTCTTGTTAATATGGTAACTGAGTGACATAGAAAGAGTATCCATATTGTTTTTAATGTGCCTAATTAAATATTTATTGCAAAATATACATACCCTAAAGTGCATCATTGTGGTGTGGGATGTATCATACTATTGTGTATTTTATAAATACTAAAAATATAGTGGTAACTAGGGAGTGTAACAGAAGAAGTACGTTACACACAAAATTCATGGATTAGTCAACTTACAAACTTTGTTCACCATCATTGATAGCTAGTGTGAAAACAAAGTGAATTAAGTCATTTCGAAGGACGAAGAAATTAACAGATGTTGCCTACGTAAAATTTCCATGCTAGAGTAACCCATAGAAAGAGTCCTGAAATTCGTAATAGGGGCCAGCCACAAAAGTCCATGACTCTTTAAACAAAGATGGCTTTATTAGACTGAAAAATTTGTAGGTTTAATGCCAGACTTATCACTATCAAATTTGGGCCAAATAAAAGTTATTCCAAAGTACAAAAAAATTGTAACGCGTTGATTGATTCGATAGTTGGGAAGAATTTGAAACCTGAAACAGTAAAGCCACCTGTATGTGGTGAGATTTTTATCTCTTCTAATTTCAGAACTGAGCGAAGAGTTGAGCACACAGATCGAAACGTAGGAAAAAGTTTTTGTAAAGTGTTCGATTTTTAAGTTGCAATGCGAGAACGGAATATCAAATCTAATTGCGAGTTTCTTTTCTTCTGTACATTGCATTCTGGCTCTTCGTCTGTTCTTCTATGATAAATAATGGTCCTATTTCACCTATAAGTAAGTAGAATTATTTTATATAGATTGTTCCAAAAAGCACAATGTATGACAATATGGCGAAATTTCTACGTCAATTAGCGATAACTTAGGATACTACTCTATTTCAATTTTCTTCCCTGGTTGTACTGTTACATGCATATGAAAAACTCTTCCGTGCTAAAGCTATAAGAAATAAACTGTATTTTATGCATGATGTACCAATATTAATCCTCTATCTGATTATTTGACGAAATTTTGACTTGATGCCGAACTGAAGATATTACCCGATTATGAAACAGGCATACACTTACATTCTTTGAATGGGCGAAAAAACTTTGTACCCTATTGAAACTTCATTTTAAAAACATTTTTCGATTCACTATATTTTTCACTTACTGTTGTATTGACTAAATAATTCCAGGACACTCTTGGTTCATTTGGCTGTCAATAACAGTTTACGTGACGCTCGCCCAACGGTTTAATTTTTCGTAGGACACTGTAGTTTCGATTTTCGAAAAATTTTCCTAAAGTGTAACTTTCAATTTAATCTCAAACCATTCAAAATATTTTGTATAATTATTTATCTAGAACGTCTCTAGAAGACTTAACCGTAGGATTAAAAAGGTTGGTCAAACATTACCGAACATTTTTTATTTTATTCTTTTACATTGAATATAATCTGACATTTTCCATTTTTCTGATATTTGTTCAATACATAATATTGTGTGTATTTAGACGGATACACATTTTTGTTTCATCACATATGACGTATTTATAAAATGAATTTGTGATGTTGTGCATATTTGACACAACTTGGAACGTCATTTCATCTAAATCTCAAGCTAGTCTCAGAAATTTATTTCCTCTTTTATGTACATTGTTGAAACTTTCCCGCCTTAACGTAATTGTTGGTAGTTCAAATGAACCGATTTATTGCTATTTGATGTGTTCTGTAAAGCACACGGTTCTATGTGTTTTAGAAGCTACTCCTTAGATGTCAAGAATTTTGGCTTAGCTTAGAATACAACAATAACAAGAACAATAAGTCTTTTCTTTTTTCGTAGTGTCTAGTTGAAGCCTTACGTAAGTTGAGTACAGTAAGAGTTGGAAGAACTATTTTGGGCTTAATATGGATGTTGTTTCCGAAGAAGAGATCACCAGATTGTTAAAAGCAGATTTGTCTTGAGTTAGAATATGTAAGCGACAGTGACCATGATACTCCGGAAGTAATCGATGATGATGACTCAAGTTCGGGTGACGACGAAGCGGTTAAACTGAAGTTATCAACAGTGAATTTGTCGTCACAGGTGATAAATATACAACAAGTTCTGGTAGAGTTTATATCTCTTAGGCACCAAGATAGTCTAAGAGGGATTTTGCTAACATTGTTGGACAACCAAAAGGTGTAACAGCTGAACGGAAGACAGACAATACATTGGAGTCGTTTATTATTGTTTTTTACATCAGATGTTGTCTAAGACAGTCCAAGAGGGATTTTGCTAACATTGTTCGACAACCAAAAGGTGTAACAGAAGAAGGAAAGACAGACAGTATATTGGAGTCGTTTATTTTTTTTACATCAGATGTTGTAGGTATAATTATAAAGCATTCAAAAGAGAAGACAACTAGAAAACATATCCCTCGTACAAGTGAAAAAGACATATAGGCCCTTATTTTGATTTTCAGTCCGATGGGGGTTAATCGTGATCAAGAGTTTTCAATCCACGATATAAGGTCCAAATTATTTCGAAGACTAATATATTTTTTAGTAATGATTAAGACAAGATTCCGTGAACTTTTATCAATTGTACGTTTCGACCAGAAAGGCTTGAAAAAGACAAATTTGCGACACATAGAGAAGTGTTTGAGAAAATCAATGAAATGTTTTCTTAATTCGTCCATTCCAGTCCCTAAAATACAATTGATGAGTTGTCCGTTTTCAGGGTTCATTGTCCCTTTAAAGTTTTCATGAATGAGAAACCTGGTAAATATGACATCCTTATAAGAATGTTGACTAGAGCAATTGAGAGGTATGTCATAAAAATGGAAGTGTATGCCGCAAAAGACAGCCAACCTGTTGAAGAAAGTAAACCACTGCAAGTTTTCAAAAGATTAATGGACCCTATAAAAATACCGGCTATAATGTGACAATTGATAGATAATACACATCAGTGGAACATCCTGATGTGCTATATACAGATTTTAAACTCACCTTGGTAGGCACTATGAAAGCCAACGCTAAAGGTATTGGAAAGGAGCTGAAATCAACAGATTATAGAGAGTTATATTCATAAAAGTGCGCTTTTACCGACCCGGCTACCTGTTATTTTTGTTTCTTATATAACCAAGGAAAATCCGAAGAAGAACCTCGTGATACTGTCCACTCAACATTGATATGCTGAAATAGAATTTGGATATCCCAAAAAGAAGAGTCACCTATATTACAACTCGACAAAAGGAGGAGTGGACCCCATAGGCCAAATGGATCGTCATTACACTACAAAGAGAGGTACTAGAAGATGGCCAATGTGATTACTTTACACGCTGATTTATATATACACAATTAATTCATACACTCTTTACATTGAGAATATTCCCACTTACCAACAAAGGAAAAATCATACGTAAAATGTATGTACAAAATTGGAAAAACAACTGGTGCAACCTTTTGTATAAGACCATTCTCAGCATCTCCGACAATTACATTTACCGATAGTGAATGCAATGGAACACCTACTTGGTAGAGAACTTCAACACCAGAATATCAACATTCAGGAGGAACTTCCTCTGAAGAGAAAATGTCACATCTGTGTGAGTCGCACACTATACAGAAAAGCTCAACAAAATGTCACCAAAAGTAATATCAGATGTGCATATTGTGGACTCAAATAATGTAGAACACGTGCTGATACAAAAGTTGTGAGCGCTGGAACATTTTGCACTGTAAATGATAACTAAAAAACAAATGTGTTTGTTCTCTAAATGAGTAAAACTGTAACTCATACTCCTTAAATCTTTTGCTGAAACCAAACGTGTTCGTCCTCTAAATGAGTAAATATGTAACTCATCCTTGTTAACTCATCCACTTAAAATAATTGTTAAATAATGTAAACGAGCTCTAGAAGACTAATTGTAATTTCTAAGTTCAATAAAACATCTTTTGTTCCTCTACAAGTAACTTACGTCAATTTTTATTTATTGGGCATTTTTTGCCCAACTTGGTAATGCACGATATATAAGATATCTTGGTAATGCTAGGGTTAATCTGAAAAATAGAGAATGTTGAATATCCAGATAAGTTGGAAACTTATTCCATAAGTTATTGTGGTCGATGACCAGCATAAAAGGTAAATAACAATGCAAACAAAGATCTACAAATTGAAGTCTTGCGAAACTGACTACACTTGGAAAATGATGGTCTACCAATATTCCACAGAAATACTGGTAATGTAAAATTAACTTATTGTAACATAGTGCTCCATATAATTATTTGAATTGATTTGATTAAATGTTCGACCCAGACTAATTAGAAATAGAAATCAGTCATTCGCCCATGACAAAAGGCGGTCTATTAAAATCACAAATTGACTCAAACTGTTGTGTTCGAACTTAAGATGATTATAACGAAAAGCGTCCCCGAAATTCCACTTTCGCTTATCACTAAAAAAAAACGGGAATGAAGAGACACCGATCTCAGAAAACTACACCGCATGTTTAAAAATATAAAAAAGGAACAACTCGCTATTTTATATGTCTATTGATTCCTTGCAGAAAGCAATTTAAACATTATAGTTCCCTAATAAACAAAATAGTGATAGGAGTATGTTGGACTTGCTACTGTTTCAGACTGTTAAACTTTGTATTCAGGCTGTAGTAGTCAGACTGTATTCAAGTTATATATACATATTTCTGACTTAGCAACATATCGACAATTTTTTTTAATTATATAGTGAGCGAGGTGTAATATGAAGATATGCAACCATGGATTTATGAACATATCTAACATGTTGAGAATCTACAGTTAGAAAACAAAACATTAGTAATTTCATTTTTTTTTCACTGAGCTGTTAATTCTGAAAACCACTATTCTGACAACACTAGTATAAATAGCTTCAAACCCAAATATATTTCGATTGTATATATCATAAAATAAAGAGAAACCTGAGGTATTATCTGTCAGGAAAGTAAATGTACCCTTTTCTTGAGTCTGGCATTCTTACGCTCTATCCATGCAGAATATGAGAATAAAATCAATCAAATGTTTACTGAGGGACAAGAAGAAAAGACTAATCTGAATAAGACATTACAGAGGGGCACAAGCTGTGAATACGAATAGTGCATAATGTAAATAAAGGGCGACACCGAAAGAGAAAGCCGAAACAGCTGCTAAACGGAGAAAAGAGTAAAAATTTTCGAAGCGGGAACATAGAACACAAATAAAACAAATATGTCAATAACTAAGCGTTTACCAAGCAACGACCTTGGTGTAGTGGTTAAGGCGCTAAATTACAAATCCAAAGATCGTCGGTTCGAATCTACTCGAAGTGATATATTTTTTTTAAATAATGCATACAGCACACGGAACGTGGTAAAAGAGAGCGTATTATCCGTTTAATACGTTAAGTGAAAAAGAGTTTAAAATTTCGGTGAAGTTTATTACAGAAGTGAGACAAAGAAAATGGGAAAGCTAGTAAATTTAATCGCGGGTTGTATCAGAGGGTGGTGACCGAAAAAGCTGGAAATTTTCCCGAATTTCGCCCATGTGAGTCTCTACGATGGGCACATTTCTTCAGAAAGAAAGAAAGAAAGAAAGAAAGAAAGAAAGAAAAAGAGAGTGATGCTCCTGGAACTGTGAGTGTGGTGCTTTCATTCAAATCAACGAGACGACAAGTAGACGATTACATAATAAGAATGCCGAATACAAACAACCATAAAATAGCAAAGTAATAATTGCAAGCGTTATCACCTAAGGTTGCAAGATCCGAACAACATATCACTAATATCCAGAATGCAATATATTGTGACTTACACAACTCCCACCTTCGCAAATCTGCCATGTGAAAACAATCACAAGTTTTATTATGAACCGTATTGAGACTATAGTATTAAACTATATAAGTATATATTAGGAGATTCGTATTCTGTTATTTCTACCACAACCAGTTTTATTGATATTCAAGACAGCTAAAGCACTATATTTGTTAACGACGAAGTGAAGTTATTGCAACACTGCGTTACACAGTGAATCATGCATATTACACTCCTGAGTTTTGCTATGCAGAGGCTAGCTACCGAGGCACGCTGAATAACGCCTGAAGGAAGCAGCGAAAACAGATTGCGATACAGTGAAGTGAAAAAGCAATGCATTACAGATATTTCAAGAGAAAAAAGAATGATCCCTCTTTCCAATCTTCATGCTGTAGTTCTAACATCCAATTCTCCATCAAAGTTACATGCCTAGACGATTATACAATTCCATTACACTTAATCCAGAGCCTTCAAACAACTTTGCTCTACGAATGGAAACGTAGAAAACTACACTTATAGATATATCATACATAGACAGTTAAGTAGTAATAGATTAATTCAAATTAAACTAACATAATATCGATTGTCTAAATATACATAGGTTTCAAACAATTAGACACATAACAAACATTCACAACATCATTATAACCTATCATATGTTAATTCCACTTCACAAGTGGTAGAATGAAAACCGCAGACTGACCGTGGAATGAAAAGGGTAGAAAATTAAATTATTTTTTTTTAAATGACAGTTATGAACACAAGGTAGTAAAGGCAACAATGACGGTCAATGAAAAGAAGATGAGGTCGGATTTCGAGAAATTACTTAATAATGAGATGAAAACAGAATTTTATAAAAGGAATGTTTATGATGCGCTAGACACAAGATGGTTGCCTGCTTTGTCTCGTCATATGAAAATGTGTCGTTTTAGAGAGGCGAAAAAAGCCTGCCTTTCGTCTTGTACAGCGGCAGATTTAGCTCAGGGGCGGGGGCCTAGGCCCTCCAACTTTCAGATTGACGAAAATAATTTAAACTATTATTTATATAGTTTTGAAAATTTATAGTAAGGTCATGATATATTTAACATAGTTTAAATTCGGTGTCCCACCAGATTTTACCTTCTAGATCCGCCTCATGTTTCGTGGCTATCCCGGTGTCATCTAGTGTTTCCGAAACGAGATAAATTGTTATCTAGTCTCCTTTCGTTTGATTTTCTTTCGTAATACTCATAATAATAGAAGTAAAATTGCAAGCCATGTAGCTTCGAAATGTAACGAAGTTTACAAGTTAGAATTTATAATCGGACAAGAGAGGGCTATGGAATACTTTCAAGACTTTTAAAACGCAACGAGTCCAGACAAGGGCCTGTCACGTCTCGTCCATGAAAACGAGACTAGACAGACGCTTTGTCTCGTCTCGTCTCGGATTTAACAAAACCGATATTGTCTCGCCCATGCCGCATTGGAAGCCTCTCAGCAGAGATGAAGTAGATGTGGGCCGTGGGCCAAAAGGACGTGACCAACTGCAACCCACCATCCACAGACAACTTCTGACCAAAGCATATATTAACTAATAAATAATAGCGTTACAGTTTCAGCAAATTAACTTTGCCTTTATCAGATATATTAATCTGTCTGGTGAAGGCAAAGTTAATTTGCCGAAACTGTAACGCTATTATTTATTAGTTTATATATGCTTTGGTCAGAATTTGTCGGTTATTTTATAGAATCACCTTGTGCGAAATTCAGGAAAATTTGAAGTTTTTGGTTTGGGATAACCACCCTCTGATACATACCCCTGATTAAATATACCTGCTTCCTCGTTTTCATTGTTTGACTTCTCTAACAAATTTCAGGGAAATTTATAACTCTTATTCACTTAACGTATTAAATAGATAATACGCTCTCTTCCACCACCTCTCATGTGCTCTATGCATTATTTTTAATAGAACTAAAAAAATATATACTCCTTGGAGCAATTGGAGCCGCCATCCTTTGAATTTGATATCTAGCGCCTTAAACACTACACAAAGATCGTGGCTTGGTAAACTTTTAGTTGTTGGAATATATGTTAGCATTTTTATTTTATGTTCCCACTTCGACAATTTCTACTTTCTTTTTCTCCGCTTTCTCTGTATGATTTAATGATCATATTCTAGATGGTTAGAACGCAGGAATGTAATGACTAAGACGCTAGATTGAAAATACAAAGGACGTAATTTCGAATCCACACCAAGTAGAATGATTTTTTATTAATGCATACAGCACGTGAGAGGTGGTAAAGGAGAGCGTACTACCCGTTTGAAAAGTTAAGTGAAAACTTGGTAAAAATTCCACTGACATTTATTAGAGAAGTGATACAATGAAAATTAGGAAGCAAGTATATCTAATCAGAGGTGTGAATCAGAGGGTGTTGATCGATAAAACGAAATTTTTCCGAATTTCACACATGTGAGTCTCTACAATAGGCAGGCTTCTTCATAAATGTTCCTATTACAGAGACCATCTTATTAAACCGAGTACACTAGCAAAAGTTATTTTAACAATAACAAATGGCGTAGTATTTTCTCCTCAGAACGATAAATTAAAAAGTGTATACAGCAGATGAACGAAGTGTTTGGAATGTCCTAGTAATTTCCTTGCCCTTTAGCAATTAACATGCCGAAATCATCTCTATCATAATACAAGTGTTTGCGTCCACCTTTCTTAAGGATTGCTCATTTAGTATGAGAAATCACTCTTTTATTCTTCACGACTGCTTTGAGAATAAAATAACTTGAAAAGGATTTGAAACTATATTGATTAGCTGTATTACTAACAAGTCCAGCACTTCACCCCTACTTTGTCTTCTCATGCAACATCATAAGCTGAATATTGCTAAGCTCAACCCTGATGTTTGGAACGAACCGGTAATGCTCCTTTAAAGATATTTCCACCAAAGTGCATGCCGAAGTTAATTTATTCGATGACCTTTAGGCATTTTAGTGCCCATTAATAAACTAAATAATACACAATGGAGAAAAATTACAGAAATGATATGATATTATACAGTAATTTCGCCGTGCAAGTTCAACAGTATAATAATAATAATAATAATAATAATAATAATAATAATAATAATAATAATAATATTTCATTGGTCCTGCGCGGAAAGTGAGAACTTAATCAATCACATGTGTAGTCAAGGTAAGGAGAAAAGCCTAAACTGAATGAAACATTGAAGCGAGTCAGAAGCTGGGAATAAAAATTGTGCATGGTGTAAATAAAGGATGACACCGAAAGAGAAATCCAGAAACAGCAGGTAAACGGAGAAGAAAGAGTAGACATTGTTGAAGTGGAAACATAAAATACAAATACAAATAGGGATTAGCACGAATCGAGCCAAAATTCGACTCGTCTCGAGTTTAATACGAGTCGAGTCAAAGGTAATTTTCTTGAGTTGACTTCCGAGACAAGTCGCTGTTTTCGAAGTCGTTTTGAAATAATGTCCTGATTGGACTGGAAAGTTAAAGCCATGAGAAATGTAAGCAGTAACATGGAATGCTTGCCCTAAAATTTGGCAAAACTTACTTAAGCGTAGAGATTTCGGGAAAAGGGTTCTGTAGCTTCAAGACACACCTCTGCAGCTATTAAAATTTTAAACTAGAGCGTTCCACTATAGTTTCATGTAGAAAGTCTTCTTCTGTATGTTTCAAGGAAAATAACTGTAACAAAATAACTAAATATCATGCAACAGTAAGGTATATAATCAACTAATTTTTAGGATATGTAGAGGTAAATATAGACGCTTAACTACAAAAATATCTACTCAGATTATAATTCAATGAGCTCTGAAATACAATGTAACGAAATCGCCTATGAGATTCAGTCTACAGAACAACTGTTACTTCAAGAATGGACATACACTATTTCGAGAATCAAGACAAGACGGGAAATGTTTACGATACTTTCCGTCTCCTCTCGATTCTCATCTCCAAAGGTAGACGAGAATTTTGAGTTAACTTTGTGCCGTCTCGAATGTAGAATGTTAATTCTAATGTTATTTTGTTTGTTTTAGAAACGAGATGAGAAATTCCCCTTCTCGTGAGCAACATTAAAGCTGACAGAACTATTATTTCCAAATGACACTTTTCTGCTTGTAATGGTATGACCTGAGCGATAATTAGCTCCTACCTTTTAATCTTCTACGAGATAATAATTACTATTATTCTTTAAGATTTGACAGCTCAAATATTGAAATACCGGGTATTCAAATATCTGAATATAATAAAACGTACGTGGGTCCTAAAGTAAAGTAAAAAAAAGTATCCTAAAGTAAAACAATGTGCGACGTGGATTCGATCAAGCACCTTGACCACTATGCGGTAAACGATTTGTCTTTAGTCTGATTACGTTAGATTTCTTTGTCTTCGCTTGCAAAGTTGTACATTATATTTCTTCGATTCGAAACGTCTTTCGTATTTTTTGTGAATAATCTCGCCAAACTTTATGTTAATAACTTGAGTTGATCTTAAATCTTTGGTTCACAAGTTTGTTTTTTCTCCACACGAAACTACAGAAAGACAGATTTAACTCTCATGCTTTGCATTTGTTTCAAAGCAGTAGCCATTACCTGGTCAGAGACTTATGTCCGCCACGTTACAGAATAACCAACAGAAATTCATTTTCCGGATTTCGGACAATTATGGAATTCGCTAAAATTTCGGAATTCAGATGAATTCCGGAGCTCGGAAAGAATCCGGAATTTACATAATTCCGAAATTCAGAAAAATCCAGGAATTCAGAAAAATTCCGGATTTTTTCGAATTTAGAAATGTTTATGAAATCAGAAATTCCCAAATTCCGGATTTTTCCGAATTCCGGATTTTTTCCAAAATCGTGAGTTTTCGAATTCCGGAATTTATCCTGTTTTAATTTAGGCAGTCCGGAAAGTAAAAATTCCGAAATTGGCCACCACTAGTTTACACACAACCTTTCAGAACACTAAACTAATAGCTATCTACAAACAAAGATGTAATGCCAAGCATTTTGTTTCCTGAAATACGTCATGTATTAAAATCCGACAGCAGTTTCAGTATCTAACCAGAAATTGAATATATCTAGCTACTGGAAGTTGAAGTATTTAGAATTGTATTGTGTATCATCTTTTTGTGTCTTATACAACCCTGCAAATCACTGAATTTCCAAACTGCTTTCGTTAAATCCAAGTTGTACTATTCACAGATACAATAATTAGTATCTATATGATTGGGTTAGTAAAGCTTTCTATATGATAGGGTTAGTAAATCTTTCTCTGTTCTCCCGTAAAGTTGTGATACGATCTACTATAGGATACAGAACTAATTGTCAATTTAACCAATGTTGTTGTATTACTACACATCTCCTTCCGCCTCTGTCAACTCTGGTCGATCTCATTGACGCGACATGTTTGCTTTCTAAACCATTTTCTTCGTTTACTGTACTAAACAGTAACTATTCTGAATTATATTACTACGCATGCCTCCTAGATAAATATTTCTGATGCCAATAGTATCCGTTTTCCCCAAGGAATGTTTTTTTTTCTTATTGGCAGCATGATCCTTTTATTACATTATATGAAAAGCATGTAGCTCTAAATACTTCATGTATTACATAGCATATAGGTTTAACTACTACATGTAAGAACGTTGTCGACTTCCAGCAAAGAAGTAACATATGATAATAGTATACAACCCACGGAAGTGATAGCTGTTAATGCAATACTTGTTATCCCTAACGACACTGTGAGAGAATGAACAAAGCACTGGCCACACGAGTTAGAATCTATCTTAGCTTTTTTATCCAGTTGAGAGAAAATATTGTTTCTTTTCGTTACAGGTAGGCACTCTTTTCATATTTTCTACCTTCCTTTGCATTTTAAAAAAGAAAACTGTCTATTCTTATTCGTTGTACGAATGATGTATCTTCTCTTTGATTCCATGTCAAACATGCGCAGGTAGTGAAAGACTCTCTTGGTGATAATAATAATAATAATAATAATAATAATAATAATAATAATAATAATAACTATTACTAGCTTACCCGTAAATAAATTTCGCACAATACAATTTAACATTAATATGTGAAAATAAGTAAGGTGGCTGGCGTACCCTTCATATATTTTTTCATGCGCCTTATGGGTCCACAGTGCCCAACGTTGGTCCCATCTCTCTACCACATTCTGCTCTCGATATCAATTATTGACATTTTGCCTGTGGAGGGATCAACTCTGGCCGCATGACTCCACATGACGATGCCCCGAAGGACGCTCTTCATTATTATTTGCATTGAAATTGCTTATTTTCATTTGTTTACTTTTTATCAAGTTATGGGGGGCTAGCATCTTGACATATTTTTTCGATGGGTTTTATAAATGCATAATGTCCAACGTTGCTCCCATTCTTCTACCAGCTCCCCTTCTCTAGATATAAATTATTATTATTTTTCCTCTAACGGAGATATGGCGTTTGAATCATTAGGTTTGATAAAGAATTGAGAAAGATAGGTAGTTGCATAAACCACACCTTTTAGTGATTATTATTATTATTTTACTTGTCACTAATGTTGCTTATCACTATTTCCAATGCAATGTGTTACTAAAAAATAAATTAATTTATACTCCTCGCCAATTATTCTCTCGAACATCAAATACTTGATTTATAGTTTCCTGTGTTAGTGGAAAGCACATTTATTATATTTTTCTTTCAAATAAAACGTTTCACAAGTTACTTCACTTTCAATGTGTAACATCGAATCATCACTAACAGTCGTATTTTCAGATAGGAAGATATTCAGCATGGCCGTAGCGAAAGGACGTGAACCTTAAGTAACTAATCGGATCCAATACTTCAATAAAAGCACATAAATTCCTCCACACCAATATTTCAATAAAAGAGGAAAAGGCACTCAAACATTGTGAATACATATTTATGGGCCAAATCTTGTTCCTTTGAATTTTTTAAAAGTTCGAACTGCCGATATTTTGGACATTTACATTGGATTATTAGCGTTAACGCAATCATCTAAGATATTTCAACAATTAATGTGTGCCCCAAGATTAATCTCCATCCGCTGAAAGTTATGACAGTTGTTGCGTTCACAAAAAAAGCGTTATATATATACAGAGAGAGAGAAAGACAGAGCGAAACTTTCAATCTGAGAATGGTGGAATGTTTTACGTCTCCGATGGTCATGTTTTTCAAAAGTACATAGAAAGCTTGCGACATTTCTGACTTGATGGTCTCTGCAATAGACACATTTATTTTTAAAAAATCCTATTGTAGAGACTCAAATGTGTTCAAAATCGGGAAAGTTTTGTTTTTCCGATCACTGTGCCCTGATACATACCTCTGATTACATTACCTGCTTCCTCGTTTTCATTATTTGACTTTTCTAATAAATGTCTATGGTTTTTTTAGGTCATTTTGACTCAACATATTACCCTACAACCACACTGTGCTTTTATTAGGACATGTATCACACCGTGGGGTCATATACGACCCCAGTCTGGAGAGTCGTTTTATTAGACTAGATACGGTTATATTATGTTAGATTAGATAATGTTAGGTTAGATTAACTTAGGGTAGATAATGTGTGGTTTGTTAGATTATATATGTTTATGTAGGTTATATATATATGTGTATATATGTATATATATGTTATATTATATCTATATGTATTAGTTTAGGTTAAGTAAGGTTAAATGAGGTGAGGTTAGGTTAGGTTTATTAGGTTATACAATCTTATACATTTCACGTATCACATTTTATATATGTTGACATAATTCGTTTCTTTACCGATTAACCAATTCGTCTAAAATACACGAGTTCTACATTATAACAATATATATAATATTTTCATTGGGTTTCAATTGTTTGATATTTTCATTGTTTTACATGGACATAAATGAAGCAGTTTTCATTGTTTACCATTGTTTACAGTTTGCAATTCTCGCAAATGTTGTGTCGGTGTTCAGCACACACACTTCTCTTACACAAATAACACACTGCTACTCCTTTTCTGTCTTTCTTCCGGCTACAGAAAGCACATCTACCTTGTCGTCCAACTGGTGTCACACTTTGTACCGGTTCCTCTTCGATGCCAAGAACATGACGAATATTGTTCCTTTTCTGTTTTGGCTACCTCTCGTTATTTGCTCTCCTTTTCATGTGTTGTTCACAGAGTGCCAATGCAAGAGCCTTCAAGAAATCAGAACGCTTCTTCAGTGTTGAACTAGATCCCGAATTGCACCTTAAGATAACGAAGCTATTTAGTGCCGCTGTATCTAACATACCATAAAAACTCTGAGTGGCCACCTAAGTGTCTTCCTGGCAACTGTTTTCGAATGACAGTGTTGATCAAATTGATCCACGCCTCCTTTAGTTTGGTTGTAGAATAAGATTATTTCTGGTTTCTGCGTCTCATTGTCTATGTCAGCTTGATTATGCTTACACGATATCAGAACTACGCACCTGTTTTTTCTTGGTACAAAGGAGACAGCGGTTTTGTTTTGGCAAAAGAAACAATGAGGAATAAACTGGTTTCACTTTTGTTTCAGTTACACATGGTGGAATTTCTGGTTTAATCTTCCTCATAGTGCCAACCATGGTGAGTCCTTTTTCCAAAAGGTTGTCAGCTACCTCACATGAACTAAACCAGTTGTCCACAGTTGCATTTCTGTTTGTGTGATGGATGGATTGTGTGAGATTTAACACATATTCAGTTGAAATTGCAAGCTGTGAATCTCTTCTCTCTTTTCCAATATATGGTTTTGCTGCACACATATACGATGTTTTGGCGTCACACATCATAACAACTTTTATCCCATATTTATCGGGCTTGCTGGGAATGTACATTTTGAAAGGGCATCTACCCCTGAACCCCAATAATTGTTCATCTATCGTGACATATTCTGAAAGAGTATAATATTCAGAGCAGTGACGCACAAAGATATCCCACACTTCACGGATGGCAGCGAATTTGTCTACATATTTCCTTTGGTCTCTTGTACCTTTATCGTCAAAGCGCAAGCAGTTTATGAGAAATTCAAATCTATTTCTTGACATAGTGCTCCTAAATGCAGGTGGACCAAACGCTTCAGACCATATATCACTTACTGTCATGTGAGAATTTTTTAGAACACCGGCTAGATAAAGCAAACCAAATAAGGCACACAATTCAATTTTGTCAGTGGGGGATAGATAACTCCGATCTGATTTGAAGACACACTTTTTTCTTTCTATTTCTTCATGGTAAAAATCACAATTGTGTTCAAAATGTCATCTGAAAAAAACAGTAGTCAAATGTCCTTTGCATCGGTTCTTTGTTTCGCTTCCTTCTTGGGCCCTGGGAGATGAATAACAATGTTTTTTTCAACGTTCCAGTGGATTTTTGGTGGAAGGGTTTAGTGTACCACTTACTGCCATTCTTCCTATAAATGACTTTACGTTGTAACAAGTCGGAAACATCATCGTTATCAACATCAGCTTGAAATTCATCCTCCGATTGATCATCCTGCTCCTCATTATCCTCATTTTCACTTAACAGTTCATCAGCATCGGACAGATCATCATCTGATTTTTCTAAAATGCGTACAATATCTTCCCGGTAAGAAAAATTCCTCGATGCCGCCATTCGTAAAAAAATCGCCCACTAGAAAATGATTTGTTATATGGCTATTCAAAACAAACTATGTTTCATTAATCACACCGTGGGGTCATATATGAACCGAGCACTCAAAATAACAGAACTTTCCGCACCAACACAAAATGCAACTTTCAGTGCCAACAGAATGCTTCGAACTGAAGCTAGACGAAGTGTTGTGTTTCCGTCTCACAATGGCGCTGGCGCAGATCGCATTCTATATGCACTGGGGTCGCCGGTGGATTTAACCAGTATTACGGGTTAAACGAGTAATATGATCTCTTTTACCACCTCTCATGTGCACGACTCGTTCGGAGAAGTAATACTGCAGAAGTAGAAACTAAACACAGGGTTCTGATTGGTTGGTGTTATCCGTTTCTCGCTATGCAGCATACATATAACAGAAAGGAAATGTTAGATTCTGTCCCCGTTTGTAGTCGAGTGTTCTAGGTATGGGCTATTAAAGAATTTCGCTTTCGGCGTGGGTTCAAACTCGGCCGTAAGAAAATTTTCTTTTAAGAACATTCTTTATCTCATACTCTCCGTGCAGAACCAAAGGATTATTATTATTATTATTATTATTATTATTATTATTATTATTATTATTATTATTATTATTATTATTATTATTATTATACTTTTGAAATTGCACGGCGAAATTAATGTATAATAAGATATCATTTCTCTAATGTTACTCCATTGTATGTTGTTTAGTTTATGAGTGGGCACTAAATTGTCTCCGTTCATCGAATAAATTAACTTCGGCATGCAATTTTGGTGAAAATATCATTACAGGAAAACATTACCGGTTCGTTCCAAACATCAGGGCTGAACATAGCAATATTTAGCTTATGATGTTGCATGAGAAGATAGTGTAGGAGTGAAGTGCTGCACTTTTAAGTAATACAGATAATCAATATAAATTCAAATCCTTTTCAAGTTTTTTTCAAGGCAATCATGAAGAAAGAAAAAACACTACACCATTTGTTAAACAAACTTTGGCTAGCGTAATCGGTGGAGTATGATGGTCTCTGCAATAGGCATATTTCTGAAGAAGTTTTCCTATTGTAGAGACTCACATATGTGAAATTCGGGAAAATTTCGTTTTTCCGATAACCGCCCTCTGATACATACATCTGAATAGATATACCCGCTTCCTCCTTTTCATTGTTTCAGTTCTCTAATAAATGTAACTGGTATTTTTTACCTCTTTTTACTTAACTTCTCAAACGTGTAGTATGGTATCTTTTACCACCTCTTGCGTGCTGTATGTATTATTAAGAAACCGATTCAAACGTACGTCATTTGGATTTATAATCTAGCGTCTTAGCCACTACAGCAGGATCTTTGCTTGGCAAGTGTTTAGTTGTTGGCATATTTCTTTGCTTTTGTATTTTACATTCCCACTTCGACAATTTTTACTATTTTTCTCCGTTTAGCAGCTGTTTCTGAATTTCGCTTTTGGTGTCGTAATGTATTTACACCATGCACTATTCGTACTCAGAGTTTGTGTCCCGCTGCAACGTCTTATTCAGATCGGACTTCTCTTCGAGCTTTCACTAAATATTTGATTGACTTAATTCTCATACTGTCCATGGCTAGAGCACAGGAATGCCAGGCTCAAAAACCAGATGTACATTTACTTTCCTGACAGATAATACAAGCATTACCAACTAAAAAATACTTAAATTTGGGATTTATATTGAACTATTGCTTACGGCGTACAAAGAGAAACATATTTCAAGACTATTAGCATGGAGAAATATGACACCAGTTATACGTAAAATGAATCATTATGTAATATTCCTAGTATCTTCTAATATGAAAGTACATCAATGAGAATCTAAGATATGTAAGAACTTATCTATGTTAATGTGTTGTAGCACTATTCTATAATAATTCCAAAAGTATGATTTATATCTCTAAATTTGATAACTATAAGTTGTCAATACCACATGATTTCTTAACAACACCACACATCAAAATAATTCCATTGGTTAATCCATAGTATCGAATTGATTTTCTGATTAATGACACTGTTTCTGATTCTTTCCTATAATATACCTAAAGTGTATTCAACTCCCTCTCTCTCTCTCTCTCTCTCTCTCTCTCTCTGTGTGTGTGTGTGTGTGTGTGTGTGTCTATATTTATTGAATATTTACGTTTTAAGTCTCATGTTTATAAGGGAAAAATCAATGAAACAGTGATGATGAAAGAATGTACGAAATTAACGGACTCATAGAATACTGAAAGTGGAAAGGAATTAGAGAAACCACGAACCACATTGACTATGTGGTACTAGCTGGGATGAAACAAGGCATCTGATGCACTGAATAACGTTACAAACTCCTGTAGTAGGTCCGCACACTACTACAATGTATATGTTGTAAGGACTACTTTCGTTTTCAGCGGTATATAATATATTTCAGAAGAAGAATCACGGGGGACATTTAAAAAGGAAGAATTACAGTGTTTATTTAACGCAATTAATATATTGATCCAACAGGATTTCTTGGTTTAAGTAGTGTTTGAAATTTTTAGGATAAGTAATGCTTTAATCGTTATCACTATTTTAATTACAATTTCGACGCTATAAAGTGTATAATTTCTTAGCGAGAAGATACTTCCTAGTTGCAAATTCAATTAATAGGCCCTATTACTCGACTAAGTTACCTTTGTATCATGTAAAATACAACTATCCTCCTTATACTAGTTTAGAAAAATATCTACTAAAGAACAAAATTCTATATTGCTTAGCTATTTAATAATTTCAATTCAATTACGTAGAAAAAGTAATATTCTGTAAAATTTATTAACATCCTACCTTTAAAAAAATATTATAAGTAGATAGATATATTCATGTAATAACTGGTTTATGGTAATGTTCTAGTTAATTTGCATTAACTACTTACTTCGTATTTCGAATACAAAAACCTCTTGGTATTACCCATTTAAATGTTCTGTTGAGAACTAATAAAAAGGCTCCAGAAAAAGAAGTATCTGTTTCCCTGAAAATACGTCATTCTCAAACAAACCTTATACACAGGTGTAATAGTAATTTGTGAAGGACGAACTTTGCACTACTTTACAATGATTTTGCTGTTTGCAAACTATTAAGATTTTCTTAATATCCTGAGAAACCCAAAAATGTAGTTAGTTTTGCTCTATCATGTACAGTTCTCTTAAAACAGAGGGGGAGAGGAAAATAGCCGGATAAATGTATATTTCGGAAGAAATACTGGCTATAATTACGAATATAAAAAGATACTTTAGATGTCCGATCCTTATCTTTGAATTTAATAAAAGATGTGCAGTTACTGATTGTGTTAATATTGAATCATATGTACAGTATCTAGAAGCTGAAGCATAATGAAAAAAAAAGTCAAACGAGATTGTGATTATCAGAGTTGGAAACATTGAACATTGCTATGAATAGTTAATGTGCTGCCATCTATAAACTTACGATTGATATATTGACCTATCGAACCTTGTAGTTTCGCAAGGTAATAACAAGAGTCAACATGTTATAATTTTGAGAGTGAAATTGTTTCGAAATTGTGTCGGGAAGATGAGAAGTTAAAAGTGTATAGTGTATTGTGGTTTGTATAAGGAAACAGGAGCATTGCGAGTGTGTGGTTAATATTCCCTGATTCTAAATTTATAACTTTTTTTTTTATTTTCCATTTTCGATCAAACGACCAGATGAGTATTGGTCACCCACTTAGGAATGGCCCCGATTCCTATTAGATCATCTGTGTATGTACATATTAATATTGGTTTGGTAATTGATTTCTACTTTCTATTTTGAGACTAAATGAAAACTTCAAATTTAAATCAAATTATTATAAATTAAATGAGTTGTGGAAGAATAGCTAATTTTCGCCTTCCGACATTAAGCCGTGATTGCGAGGCAATTTCACCCAGGAATCGGTTTGTTAGTTGTTATTATATTTATATGTTTTTCTTTAAATTATTTGTTATAATAAATTATGTCTCAATTGAAACTGATTCCTTCTAATTTAAATATAGTTTAATAACCCTTTCTCCAAGTCTTGTTTTCCGTAACCACTCGGAAAATGCAGTGTACTTGTCTTATCTTTGACATGATTGCTGCATAGTAATTTAGTTACCTTGCGAAACTACCGGAAATATTAAGACTTTGGTTAGAAAGAAAGGGATTTATATTATTTTGGAATTGAACCTGAGTACGAAAATTACGAATGAAAGACCAGACATTAATTGAAAGTGTAATAATAAGTGAAAATAGCGAGAAGGAATTTAGGCGTAATATTAGAAATTATAGTTTTAGGATTTAAACCTGGGGAAAAAAAATGTCACAGAACCTTCTTGAGTGTTTTTCAACGGGTGAGAATGGCCAGGGGAATTCTCTCCTAGTTGACCTTGGCGAAGGGGAAAGAGCGAATGCTTGCGGAAACGGGCGAGTAAACGATGACGATTCCTCGCTTGATTTCGCAGGTGTGGTTCTTCCTCCACATCGCGTGTTAAAGCCAGCTGTTAGACCAGCTATAAGATGTAATTTTAATAAGCTTTTGGGTGATAACATGTATAAAGCTATAGAAAAGCAGGTTAGTCATTTACCTGAAATAGATGGAAGTAATGGCTTTGAAGTATGTAAATTTCTATTAAAATTTAACTTGTTACAAGCTCAACTTGAAAATTGTGTAGAAGCTTTGTTAGTGGCTTCTCTGAGTAAATGTACAGGCCCAGCATTCGAGGAAATGCAAAGGTTATTGAATATCACTACTGACTGGGAAAGAATTATAACAGCATTTTTAGAAAGATTTGTTACTCCGCTAGTAAAAATGGAATTCTTGAAAATAACGTTGTATAGAATAATGCAAGTAGAGGAATCTCTGGTAGATTTTATTAAGGAAAAATTAAGTGTATTATTCATTTTTGATATGAAAATGTCGGAGGATGAATTAACTAAAACAATTGCTAACCTTGTACCACCTGAAATAAGGGATTTAATGATAATTACTCAAGTTCCCCATACTGAGAAGGAATTAGTTGCGTTTGCAGAAAGTTACGAAATGAATCGGCGTTCCCGGTTGGATTATAAATTTATTACACAAAAACAAAATCAGAATGTAAAGTCCCTTGGTTATGTTAACGAGAAAAATAGGCAGAGGAATAATTTTAGTAAATATAATTTATGTGGTCTTAATAATCATTTTTGGAAAATGTGTCCTTATAATAAAAAAAACATTCGTGGAGAAAAAACATACTATGTTAGTGAGGAACAACCTCCCTCCTTATTACAAATGCCTGTTTCGATTTGTCGAGATCTGTAACCCTGTATCATTGACTCTGGAAGTAGCCTGTCCTTAATTGAAGAACGAGTGTTGGCCAGGATTGAACGTAGGTGCCGTCCAAAAACTAGAGTAGTGAACTTTACCCTCTCAGTCATGAATTCTGAACCTATTAAAATCTCTAAACAAGTGGAACTAATATACTTTATAAATGGTGTTAAGTTTGTAAACTGGTTTTCGGTGGTTCAACATTCATCTTTAAAACTGCTAGTGGGACTTGATTTCCTACAAAAATATAACGTTAATATAAACATTCGAAATCGTGAATTGAACTTTACGGAACTAAATTTAACCGTAAAATTAACTGAATGGAATCAAACTCGTTGTGAATCCAGTGATCTGTGCCCACAAATTTCTCGTTTTAGGTCTGGTCCTGAGAACTCTGTGTCGCCGCACGACCTTGACGCAGGGGGAGCGGGGAAACCCAGACCTAGTCAGCGAACGATACAGCCGTCAACCACTTGTCAACCTCGATCAGCTGATTCCAGGAACAGCTGCCAGACAGCCCAGCAGTGTTTCCATACACAACGCAAAAGAGCCAAGCGGAATTTTTGTAGGGAGGAGTCCAGAGTTCGCCAACCGAAACCAGGGACCAGCCAGCGATCTTCCACAGTACTTCAGGATCATGATGTTAGGGGAGGTGAACAATATCAAGACATTCCAGCTGGAGTACCAATTTCCAATCCTACCATCCATGATATTTATCCGGAGGAAGAAAATACAGGTACAGTAAACCTTCATGAAAATATTTTTTCTGACGATTTAATACCACATGTTGAGAACGTTTTAGACAAATATAAGGACGTTATAAATGAAGAATTAGGAACAGTTAAAGATTTTGTTTATGAAATTAAAATGAATGATTTAAGTCCGAGTGTAGCTCAACCATACCCTATGCCACGTCATAAGTTGCGTGAATTAGATGAATACTTGGATGAATTAATTAAGAAAAAGGTAATTAAGGAAGTTTCCAGTTCTGCCTACATTTCTCCGTGCTTCTTAGTTAATAATCGCGATGGAACCAAGCGGCTAGTGGTAAATTATTTTAATATTAATTCAAAAGTGCTTGTAACTGGATTTCCAGCTCCTAATGCTGAAGCTACTATTGCTAATATAGGTAAACATAAGATTTACAGCGTTCTCGATGCCAAGGGAGCTTTCCACCAATTACTGTTAGATGAAAACTCGAGGCAATATACTACTTTTGCTACTCCAACTAGGTTGTTAAGATATTTGAAAATGCCGATGGGTTTCATAAATTCACCATTTATTCTCTCTAGTATCATGAATAAAATCTTTAGGGATCTCTTAGGAGATTATTTAGATATATTTTGTGACGATATTATTATTCATACTGATACTATTGAAAAGCATAAAGAAATATTAGAGCTAGTTTTACAGAGATTACGAAAATGGGGTATTACTATTTCTAAAAGAAAAACTAAACTATGTAAAAATAAAATAAAATTTTTAGGTTATATATTTTCAGGTGGATATATGATGATCGATGATGACCGAGTCCAGGTAATTAAAAATCTACCTCGTCCTAAGAATCGTAGAGCGTTGAGTAAGATGATTGGTTTCTTGTCATATTATTTAAAATTTGTGAAAGATTATGGTGAACTAATGGGTCCTTTACATGCTTTAAAATCAAATAAAATACCATTTCGTTGGGGAAAAGAAGAAGATGAGATACTAGATCAAATAAAAGAGGCCATTATAAATCATATTGTATTGAAAGTCCCGGACTTCTCTAGTCCTTCTGTAATCCACATAGATAGTAGTAGTAGGGCTTATAGCGCGATCTTAAGTCAGTATGATGATGAAGGACGTCTTCGTAGTGTATATTTCTTTTCGAAAATGATTCCATCTAGTGATTGGTCTAAAAGTATTTTCGATCTTGAAATGAAAAGTTTAGTCTATGCTTTAGATAAGTTTGATATTTACTTGCAAAAGAAATTTACTATTTATACTGACAATGCTAGTTTATCTTGGATATTAAGAAATCATAAAAGGCAAAAGAAGTATGGTTCTTTAATAGAGAAAATAAGTAAGTACTCTTTCGATATAATTCACCTGCGCTCTTTCAAAAACCATCTCGCAGATTACATCAGTCGTATGTATAATTATGTAGACTTTACTCCACCCAACAGTGATATAGAAGAGATTAATACTATTAATTAACAGAAGGTCCATCTTTCTTTTGTAAATTTCTGGAGTCATTCCATCTTTAATAAACCACTGGCTGAACATCAAAGAGAAGTTCCTCAGTTCAAAGAGATAATTTTAGCTTTAGAGAGAAAGGAAAATAAGGATCCGTACATATTGAAAGAAGGTGTGCTATTAAAAAGAACTAATGGTAGAAAATATGGTGGTTTACGTGCAGTAATTTCCCATTTTTTGCGCTATTCTGTTATAAAGTATTGGCACGAAGAATTAGTGGGGGGATGCCATGGTGGGATCCAGAAAACTATCTCTAAGGTTGCATCTAGGTTTACTTGGGATAAAATGTATGCTGAAATTAGTGATTTCGTGAGACGATGTAAAATTTGTCAAGAGAGCCAAGAACTTAATAGGAAACCGTATGGTACTTATTATTCTAAGGAGCCTCGATACCCGAATAATGTCCTACACTTAGATTGTATGGGAGCTTTGCCTACTAGTAATGGATTTAAATACATTATGGTTTTGACAGATAGTTATAGTCGATTTGTTATAATAGAACCTTTAAGATCTTTGAATTCTAAATTAATATGTTCTAAATTAACTAAGATCTTTCTAACCTACGGGTATCCATTTTCTATTTTGCATGATAATGCGTCATACCTCAGTAGTGAGTACTTCAAACAGTATTTGTTTAGCCTAGGAATTAAAAACATCTGTACTTCACCTTATTCTATGTCCTCGAACAGAACAGAGCGTATGAATAAAACGATTAAAGGGATACTCAGATCTTATATTAATAAGAATCATACCAAATGGGCTAACTATCTTTATCAAATCCAATATACTTTGAATATAACTGAAAATTGTGAAACTCAGAAAAGTCCAAGTGAGTTGTATCTTGGGCGTAAAATGTTCAATCCATTAGATGTTAACTGGATTTTAGATTTGGGTATAATAGAGAAATCACAAAATAAAGAAGAGATTAATGATATTATAGTTGATAACATCGAGAAAGCGTGGAAAAGGAGACAACAAGCTTATAATAAAAAACATGTACCTAGTAATTTGCCTGTGGGAGAATTAGTACTTGTAAAGAAAATGTTAAAATCATCCTTGGATAAGAAATATTATGCCAAGTTTGATACTAAATATTCCGGTCCATTCAAACTTTTGAATTATGTAACACCCAATACTGTGTGGGTTGAGTTAATTAGTAATCCTGATGTAAAGTTAAAACGTCATGTTCAATTTATAAAGAAGTACTTGCCACCAAGAAATGTAAACAGTGTTGCACATATTAATAATAATAATGACTAAACTAAGAAAGAAAAAAAATGAGAAATTGTTCATTTCCAAGATAATGTAAATTATATATATATATATTTGTGTGTAGTTTATGTAATGTTTCTGTAAGAAATGTACTGTTGTGTATTTTTACAATTCGGCAGGTTCAGAATTATGTGGATCCACTATGTTTGTGTTTGCGTCTGAGACAACTGATTACCTTGAATCTACTGCTTGGTCGAGGAAAGGCGATTTTGTCAACCCTAAGGCTAGATATGTTTCTCACTCTTTTCATCTCATGGGTGCTTCCAGTCAATCTGTGGTAGATAAGGAGGAAGATCTCATCTTGTTGTGAACATCTACTTCTGGGACTTAAGATAGGACGTCCGGACATTGGTAATCGTGTAATATCTGGAAGTTGTTGGATTACTCTTGGTGAGTCGAACTATCCTTATTTCTGCATTCAGTGATTTGACTTCAACAGTGAATTATATTTTTTTTTCATTTCGATAACCATTGTAAAGAAGCAAAACTTCCCAGAGGGGAGGAACTTAATATGAAGCATAATGAAAAAAAAAAGTCAAACGAGATTGTGATTATCAGAGTTGGAAACATTGAACATTGCTATGAATAGTTAATGTGCTGCCATCTATAAACTTACGATTGATAAATTGACCTATCGAACCTTGTAGTTTCGCAAGGTAATAACAAGAGTCAACATGTTATAATTTTGAGAGTGAAATTGTTTCGAAATTGTGTCGGGAAGATGAGAAGTTAAAAGTGTATAGTGTATTGTGGTTTGTATAAGGAAACGGGAGCATTGCGAGTGTGTGGTTAATATTCCCTGATTCTAAATTTATAACTTTTTTTTTATTTTCCATTTTCGATCAAACGACCAGGTGAGTATTGGTCACCCACTTAGGAATGGCCCCGATTACTATTAGATCATCTGTGTATGTACATATTAATATTGGTTTGGTAATTGATTTCTACTTTCTATTTTGAGACTAAATGAAAACTTCAAATTTAAATCAAATTATTATAAATTAAATGAGTTGTGGAAGAATAGCTAATTTTCGCCTTCCGACATTAAGCCGTGATTGCGAGGCAATTTCACCCAGGAATCGGTTTGTTAGTTGTTATTATATTTATATGTTTTTCTTTAAATTATTTGTTATAATAAATTATGTCTCAATTGAAACTGATTCCTTCTAATTTAAATATAGTTTAATAACCCTTTCTCCAAGTCTTGTTTTCCGTAACCACTCGGAAAATGCAGTGTACTTGTCTTATCTTTGACATGATTGCTGCAAAGCACTCAATCATATCACAACGCGTTACACGTTGGGAACGCAATAACTGCGCTATGTAAGATGTGATTGCGAAAACTAGGAGTCATGGTATGTTTTGTTGTTGTGTTTAGCTGTGCTGTCTGTTGTTGAATCCAAATAGAACATAGGAAATGTCCCAGCAATCCTGTATATTTCTGCTACATCTGTGGCAGATATCTAGAGTAGAAACAGAGTCGAAAAATTACGTCGTTTGTGGAACGTGCATCAAGACAAGTCGTTTGCACCACATACAGTATATAAATATGTGTCGAAGACCTGAAGAACTGAACGAAACGTAAGAAATCTCTGCGTTTCATAATAGCTGTGATATGGCGTGTAGCAAAAGATCATAAGATGACTGCTATTTCTGTCCGTGTGAGATTAAAGGTTTTACTGCTAAAATCAAACGAAACCTTACATACCCTACCCTAACCCTAACTGAGGCCAATCATAAAAAGAGGAGAGAAATCATACGAAAAAAAAATTAAAAAGTAGTAGAGAGAGAATTAAAAGGAAGAGTCAGTAGCGTCTGCCATTTAATAAGACCATATGAAATGGCAAAGGCAGGGGGAAAGTAAAGGCTTAAAAAATAAAAAAAATAGAAAAATACCCTGACCTGTCATATGCATTACTACCTTTACCACATGATTTTTGTGTTCCAGTACCTAACCCACCTCAAGAACTAGTTTCTACAGATTCTGCTTTTAGAAGCACCCAATGTAGTGATGAGATATACAACAGAGAAGAGGAAACTGCTGACCCGAAGTTATTTACACTACGCGAGTTAAACGATCTAGTGCGAGACTTGAATCTGTATGAATTATTAGTTCTGTGTATTTATAGAACACTTGCGAAAATATGAAAAAAAAAACTTAAATATGAGAATCATCAGTGGGTATTGTGTATGATTTTAAGGATGATATAGATGCTTCTTGGACTGCAGCAAGGGTATACCGAATATCCATACCACATTTGCGAATACGACAGCACAGAACGCGATAAACACATGACTCAAACTAATTTTACTCTCAGGAAGAAACGGAATATAGGAAATAAAAATGTGAAAAACGTCTGCCTAGATACGTTATACGACACTAGGAAAGTTATATTACCACCATGCATACTAAACCGGTCATTATGAAACAAATTGTCAAAGCTCTTGATAAAATAGGCAGTGCTTCCAGTATCTAGTGACAACATTCTCAGAACTTGCAAGTGCTAAGTTAAAAGAAGAAATATTCATTGTTCCTCAGATCAGAAAGTTTCACATCAGTCAGACTTTGAACATTGTATCACAAGTGTTGAAAGGGAAACATGGAGTGCATTCAGGGACGTGTGTCATAATCTCCTCGGGAACAGCAGACACGAAAATTGTGTCCATTATACGCGACAAATTTTAAACATTAAATTGTCAAATGAGTCTTAAGAATCACTTTCTGTATTCACATTTAGACAGTTTTTCTTCTAACTTAGGTGATTTAAGTGAAGAACATTCTGAAAGATTTCACCAGGACATCAAAGCAATTGACTGCGACTATCAGGGACGTTGGAGATCAACAATGATATCGGATTATTGTTGGACGTTGGTATGTGAAGATTCATGAACTATACGCGAAAGGAATGCTAGGTTTAGGACCTTCCAAGTGAAAAATCAGACACACAAAAGAGGTAAGTTGTTTATCAATGACATTCAGCACCGTGAATACCCGCCCAGGGCAAGAACCCGCCTTTACGCCCTTTTGAACAACTAAACGAAAACACTCGCTCAAATATTTGCACAATTTTGTAACCTCCCTATCCGAATGCCCGGCATAAGCCCCGTTTTTTCGTAATTACGTCCATGATGACCTTAGATATTTAGAATATCGATGTTCAGATTACTTCTTAAGCAAAATAATGTTCGTTTGTTGGAAATACATAGTTATCAGTTACTGTATACCAGCAGCGTTGCTGTGTAATTAGCAAAATTTACGCAGTCATATTTTCCGATTAGTGAGAAAACCTGACGTGATGGGGAAATACTAATTTCATTTTCGTACTTAGCAACCTCAAATTATATACAATCAGGTCTCAAATCAAAACAACTTTCAAAAAGTTTCATTTTGTCAAACAGTGTATCTACGAGAGTTATATACAACTGTAATTCATGTTATAATTCGTAAGTTGATGCTCTTATGATGTAAACTAACTACAAATAATTAGTTAATGTCTTTTTGTTTAAAGGTCTATAATTGAATATATTTTTATAATTATTATCTCCCCATAAATTTTATACAATATTGTGTATTCATTCTAAAGATTTTAATCAACATATATAATACTTGATACTTAATCAGCATATATCTAGTGAAGCGCTTCCTGTTAGCAGTAAATAAGTTATTGAACTATGTTCTGAAGAAGCACATACTTCATACCAACTATACGTTATATAAGTAACATGTTTGTGTGTTGCATCTATATGAACTTTTCGACTCACGCCAGAATATATTCGAAAAAATTTCCATTTCCAAATAAAATCTCAACTCTAAACGTGTAACATGTTCCTGTGTTGTATATCTATGTCATTTTGCACGCTCACCTTAAAAAATTGTTGCAACTCTCTGCTTCAAACTAACGGGATTTAGAAAAGTAATAAATAAAAGATGTGTGGGTATGTTTATTCTTTGCACAAATTATAAACAATAGAAAGTCAATAGAATTATATTGATACAAGTATTACAAATATTAAACATAATTTCACATCCACCATTGTTCACAATAAAAACTATATGATAAAAACTGAAATGCGTTTTTCTTAAAAGAAAATATTTTTCCTAATATTACAAACTCTTTATTTGAGGAGCAAGTGTTGTACTTTGTAATTTATTGTAATTACCTAAAAATTACAAAATTATTGTGCAGACTCCGATTCTTAACATTTTCTATATGATTTATTATGGGTTGCGTATACACACAATTCAAAACAGTTTGTTAAGGTAAGTATATTTCGCATCACGTAACTTGGTGATGCAATAAGAATTTCCTGCTCATGTCAAAAAAAGTATATGAAATAACTAATTAGTACTAAAATTGTATTAAACTAACAATTACTAACTAACCACAATTTTATGTACAGTATATAAAATTTGTCACTCATATATTTTACAATAATATGATATATATTTAAGTCGCAGTATATATATATCCTGTCGAACGAACACTACATATTCCATACTTAAAATACATATAAATTTAATGTGCTGATATTAGCAAGCGTGGTATCAAATAGTTCATATATTTTTACTTTAGAAGCCATATCTAATAAAAAATTCCCATTCATCTGACTATATTTCTTAATTAGTTAACATATATAAAGATGTACAGTATAATTTTATATCCCCAATGCCTTCTCTTTCATGGTTAAAAAGTATGGAAGGTGTGCAAAAGCGTTAACGCAAGAAAAGTAGTACAAATGTAAAAAAAAGCAATAATAATAACCAAGTTTATTGTTGAATACAAAGTTTAATTTCAAACTACAACCTTATCATTTGCGAATTTGTGATTAATTTTAATACTACTAATAAATATTTATTATTGAGTGCTCTATAATAGTAAGCGTCGCGTTATGTCAACAAAAACTTTTGGGACCTCACAAGTCAAATATGAATAACGTTGACCCGGAGTAAATGACCTAGGGGTACTTCCGACCATTCCCTATATATTTTAGCTGGGGCACTTCAAAATACCATTACATTTTTGTAGTGCTATAAGTAGAATCAAAACCAAACTATCAGCACATCTCTCCCCACCAACCCTGACTGCTTATCACTACTGGATCAGCTACTATCCAATATTATTTAGGCAGTACATTAGAAAAAGTAATACAGCATCGATACAACCCAATACGAAACTAATCCATAAGCCACTTAACAGAGAGAGTGAAAACAGTGAAAGCAATTCCATTTACTACTTTTTTGTTCCATTCAAATAGATTTTCAGATGGCGGTTTAATAAAAAAAAATTAAGACAGACTCATAGACACACACTAATGCAAACTCACAGAGTCAACTGATCTAATCTGAATCATATATGTATTCAATTCGTTGTTACATACATACATATATATATACATATGCTCCTGCATTCCTCCACAAAACAAAGAGATTAAATAATACCTCATTTACTTACATTCTCCTATATATATAAGTGGAATTTGCTTCTTGTATGTACACATGTCTTGCATAATACAAGTTAACGTATTTTCTTTCTTTCTTTCTCAAATAGGTAAAACAAGTTACGTTTCTATTCTTCAGCTACCTCTAATTCAGCTACCTTTTTTATACAGTGAATTGTCTTATTCTATTTTTTTAACAATACTCCGCTCAATTCTTCTACAAATACCACGCTATACATTACATTGACTACTTCTTTTTTTAACAAACCTCCACTATTACGCCTGCACAAATACCACGCTATGCATTACATACCTACTTTTATTTTTAACAATCATTCATTAATTAATTTTATGATTTTTATTTTATAAGTACCACGCTATATGGAATCTCTCTCACGCGACCCCTTCCATTTGAGACAAATTCAATAATTATTCAAACAAGAATTACTTTACACTGTCCTCCAGTTTCGTTTTATCTTAACCCCTTATAGATAATATACTATAAAAACTTACATGCAATTAAAAGTGAAACGTATAGTGTTTACATTGAAAACACCAATCTCTCTTTATGCTTATTACGTGTGACCTTAAGCCTGTTCAGATGTATTTTAAACTTCACCGTTAAGCTTAGTCTTCAGTTTTTATTTTCTTCTTGCAACCAGTAACTCAAGATAAATAGATCTTGGATATTTTCCAAACTTAACACAAACTGTTCTATACTTGTATGTTGCAGAGCTTTTATAACAATAACAAACAACTCTACAGCAGACTCAATTTCCTCCAACCTCCTACAATTAGAAACTACAAGAGGTCCTTTAATGTCTTCCATCTTACAGGATTGGGTTGCTCTTGGATATCTTCCGTCTAATCTATGTCCTTATCCTTATTTTTTTTAAGTTTTCCTCCTCTACTCGTAATCTAATAACTTCTGGAAAATATTTCCATTATAAGTCTACAAGCCATCTGTCTTGAGAGTTGCGAAAGGTGTCTGGCTTGGGAAATACAAAACCTCCATGCTTTTATAGGTCAATAAACAATAATATCACTTAACTATTTGGAAACTCTTAACTATTTATAGAGATTAATAAAATGCATATTCATTAGATTTTAGAAACCGAACAGTCTTATGACCATTTGTTTCGATTAAAACTCTGACATAATAAATCTTCTTAGCGTTAACCAAAATTGCGTGTAAGATGTATTTAGCTTTCAAATGTAGCTATCCCCAACGCGTAGAAAATAAATATACTAATTCTTCCACCCTTAGTTCTCGTAATGGACTTTGGTCCAAGGTGTTTACATACTATTCTCTTGAGTGTAATAGCCTGGTTGCATAGTCCTTGGCTTTTATTGCATCTTGTAATTCTAAGAGTTCGCCTTCTCTTTTGCTTCGAAAGTTTAAGTAAAAATTGTTAACTGGCTCAACTTTTCGCAAGGGGTATGTTCTTAATTTTTTTTTATCGATTCTTTTTCTACTTACTTCTGGAGTTAGATTACTTGTTGCAACAAGACTAGTTTGGTCTATTAAAATATTCGTGGATGGTAGAAAAGGGTATATTTGTGTTGGAGAAATAAGGTTTTCCCTGCTTAATATAGCAGATCTCCACTATAGATCTTTCTACTTATCTTTTAAGTTCGGGATTGCTTCTATCTAGCAAGTTGGTTAATATCTAGCAAGTTGAGAGACAATGCAGAAAGAATGAAATCAATTAATTTATCTTGCTTTCGTTTATGCTGTGGCAACTTAATACGTATCCGAGTTAGTTTGTTAGTGTGTCTATTTCCCTAATATGCAAAGTGTAAATGTCTCTCGTTTCTATTTACCACACAACAAGTACACTGCTGAGAATTACATACTCTAGTCCACATGCTTCGTATTTTTGCTATAAAAATGGAGCAGCCTGTAAGCATTTCTTGCTTTTCTGTAATAACCCTACACTATCTTTTATTGGATCTAAAGACATAACACAAGAATAGTTCGCATCGAAGTAATTATAGATGGTATCCAGACGCGAGATACCATACTCTTTAGCTAAGTTAAAGTTGTCTAGTAAGTTATAAATTATCTCTTGTTTATTAAAGATACTTGCCAAGTCTTGGGTAATATCGAAGTCCAATAACAAGTAATGTTCGTTCTCTAATTCTGCTAGTATGTTAGGTAGGTGATTTAGTAAACAACAGAAACCTTGTATTTTATACTTATGTGTGTCTTATATCTGTGTAGAATTTGATTCACACCTCTAACTCGTTTTGCATTAGAGTCAAGTTGGAATGGTAAGTTGGCGTTCATACATGTTCTGCTACTACCCAGCTGGAGAAAATAGATCTAAGAAAATAATTACACGAACCACAAGAGTCTTTCTTTAACAAGAAATTACCATTTAATTTTTCCTCACTATGTTGGAACTCTGTACTTTGAACAATCATAATGTTATCGCAAAAGGGTTCTGTAGTCTCTCTTAAGTAATCTTGTCTAGATTCTACTTCTGCATAATCTAAGTCACTGATATATGTTAATAGATCATTGCTGCCATAGTTTTCCAGTAATAGCCATAGATTAAATCTTTCGTCAGTTGGCTTGGAAATGTTAGCTTTTTGTTTCTAATAGTGTATTTGGTGGCAGAAATGATTTTTCTCGTTTCCAATTATTATAAAGAACAAGGCAAAATGTTAATAGGTTAGAGCAAGCTCTATGTAGAACAGGAAGCCTCTAGAAGCTGCACAATATGGAAAGGAGAGTGTGTATAGTCATTATAAACAGTACAAAGACTATGGATTCACAAATGTTTTGTCTACGGTTCATGTGGTTCTAAAATCCAAAGACCATAGAGTTCTACTAAGAGAGTTCACACGCTATTTTAAGGACAATGTGCTTCTAAGAAGTCAAAAGCTAAAGTGCGGACTCCATAGCTTCCAATTTGTTTAGGTGTGTATGGAGCTCTCACTTAAGAATGCTCACTTGGTATTAATGGAAATTTCCATTTCTTTTTTTAAATAAATGTCCTTATGTACGTCCCTATGCATACATCTTACAACGTGTACTAGTTCGCAATTCTCCCTCCACTCTATATTTTGTAAATACTTTCTGTTTTAGGGAAACAATTTATATGGGTAAGGCCATTAAACACATATTTTTATCTACGAGTCGCTATGTACTATTTAGTTTAGATATTCCCTCTTTACTTTTTGATATAAGTGTCATGTACATACCTCTACGCTACGAATTGTCTTTATATTAAGGGGATCTGATACCTCTTCGCTTAAGTTTCTAACTTTCCATTTGAAAGTATATAAATTTTAATATGGTTATTTCTAACAAAGTATTGCAGGTAATGACTTGAAATTTTTAATACAAATACACAAGACCCATGTAAATCCAACCACGGTCTTCAATTTACGTTACATGCGTTAGATTAATTGCAATATATTCTTCAGTAAGTTTAGCAACAGAGAATAAAAAGTATGCTGCAGAGAGGAGAGGGCTGACCATCTGTTCTAGCTGCTTTTAATGTGATTCTCACTTCCCAGTGGTTAGAATGGTATGGAGTGGAAGAGCCCAAAATCACTTCTTTCTTCCTTTCACGGTCTGTTTGTTTCTTCCACCCCCTGTAGTCACAAGAAGACAACTTGTTTCGGAAAGCATTTTGAATTAGTAGCGAAAAGCCAAACTGAATGACACCACCGACGGATTAAAGTGAGGGGCGGTCACTCCCTCCGAGAACATTGGCATACTTTGAATAATCGGAGTAAGAAACTAGAAATTATGTAATATAATAAGAAAAGCTAGTTGAAGTTACAGATCAGACGCATTTCAAGTGTCACAGCATTGTACTCTCATCCCCTCCCCTCCCCATTCCCTTCTGTAGAAGTTCTCTGTTGTTTCTCTCTTCCATATTGCCTTTACACTTACACTTTCACTATCCAGTATTGATTTTGACCATACCATCTGCACAGAAGGCGAGTAAGGTTTACGAGTCCTTCCTGTCCCCCCTTTTTTTTTTTAAATTGCTAATTATTATAAAATTTATCGAAAACAATTCATCTCAACGATAAAGACTTATACACATTCATTATTGCAATCTTAAAATAAACTCTCCGCCTGTCGCGTAAGCTAGCGATCTAATATATACGAATAGATGAAAAGTTAGTTTGAATCCTTATGTATTGTTTCTCTGTAAATAAGTCCGAATTCATATTTGTTTCTATTGTTGCATCGACAAAACTGAGTGCCAAATCGATTTAGCCTCGTTGGTCTTTGCGAGGTCCCTCAAGATGCAATGTCGTGGGCAGTCGCCCGCCACTTGAAACGCCTCTGCACTAGAGGTCTGCAAGTGCTCGGGCCTACAAAGCATGTATCACTTCGGGCCCAGGAGGGGTTCGGCCAATAGCGTCATTTCAGATTTGGTTTGGGGGGCCAAGACCCCTTGATATATGTAAAATTTCGCGTTTTTCACTGACTTACTACTATTCTATTGATAAAATCTATATAAATCTCAAACTCAGGGGGGCAAATGCCTCTCCCTGTCCCCCTAAATGACGCCGCTGGTTTCGGGCTATGAATTTTTAAATATACAACCATATTTCTCGGACTTTTTCGGGCCCAACTTTGTAAATATAGTGTAAAACGATACAAATTGCACCGTTCTCTTTGAAGGACTTTTAAAACTGCAAAATAAAACCTCGAATTGCTGTAAATAAAAATACAATTTTGCATTAATAATTAAGTTTCTGTAATTCAGGCTTATTTCGGGCTCATTTGATTATCACAGAGCTCAGTCCGGGCTCGGGCCTAAATGCTAAGACATATTTTGGACTCGGGTCGGGCCTCACGGGGTGAAAATTCCGACCTGTGCAGACCTCTGCTCTGCACCCACACACATTCCTTCCTAGTCTAGAAAATCTCCTCTCCTTCACATCGTCAATAATGGTAAATTTGTTCTTCGTATATTTGCTTATTATTGTAAGAGAAGTTCAAACCAGAGCTCTAAAATTGGTTCCTTTTCTGGGGTAATGTGAGTAATGCAAATTAAGAAAGATATGCGTAATATACAAATGTCAGAAAAAACTCTATATTAATTTGAATAGACCTTTTACGTAATGTTTATTTTAGAAATAATAAACTTATGCAAATATATCGAGGCATCTGAAATTTAATGTTAAATAGTGGCCAGTGAGCCAGAAGGGGCGTGCACTATTCAGTTAGTCAAAGAACTGATATATGTAGCTTGAAAACTACTACTATTTAAACCAATATTGAATTAGACAAATCTGTAAAAAGTAAGATAACCATAGTTGGAAATAGTGTGTGTATTTTTTTTAAGGAGGAAACCCAGGAGTAAATTCTCGATAAAATAATAATAATAATAATAATAATAATAATAATAATAATAATAATAATAATAATAATAATAATAATAATAATCTTCCTTCACTTCAATCATAGGTTAATGCGCAAGAAGGAAATTTTAAAACTTTTCTATCCCCTGGGAGAGATGTTTTATAATTTGATAAGGTCTCTTCTTCGTAACTGCATCTATCCTTGTTCGGGCCGCGGTGGCTCAATGGTAGAGCGTTCACCTCTAATGCATGGCGTCCTTAGTTCGATCTCAGCTCGCACCAAGTGAACTTTGTGGAGGACAAACACCATGTGTGGAGGTTTTCTCGGGGTTCTCACGTTTCCTTCCACTTTCTGCATTCCACAATTTCCTTTATTTCTCAACATCACTAGCTTTCTTAACCTACCAGGCATAACTGTGGGACGTAAAACTTATAGATTTTTCTGTCCTTGGTCTTCCACTTCCTGGTTTTTCTTCTGCCTTTTCCTCTATCAACACGGTGATCCGATCGGAGTGTCGAATAAGATAGGCAAACATGCTGTTTCTTCTCTTTCCTATTATCTTAATGATCTGTCGTCCTTCACTAGCTTCCTTTAGTACGTCTTCATTCCTTCCCTTATTATTATTATTATTATTATTATTATTATTATTATTATTATTATTATTATTATTATTATTACTAATCTTTCTACGAGTACATCTCCCTTTTGTGGCAAGATTCGCCCATTTTAATGTTTTAAACTTTCGCTCTTGATTATAAAATTCATTATACATTATAAAAGTCTATACAAAGAAATGTATAGGTCTACAACCTATAAATAGTTACACACATTCTACCATTATAAAAATAGTATACATCTTACAAAAATAAATTATCAACGAAATACCTCACACAACGAAATACCTGTCAAACAACAGTTGTACTGTGCATATATTTATATTAATTATATAGACTGTCATGTCTTTTAATCACATAGCTACCCAGCTTGCCTCACGACGATGGGCAGACGCCAATAATTTCAGTATTCTAGCAGGAATCGAACCTAGAACCAGGCGATCAGGAGTCGAACGCTATAACCACTAGACTATGGAACCCCATTGAATGACTATAATGTTAAAATTCAAATGATTCTACAAAAAACAATTATCAACGAATTATCATTTCTAACACTAACGACATTTATACTGTTGATACATTTATATTAATTACTTTATGAAAACAACTAGAATGACTATATATCTAAAATTAAAATGATCCTACAAAAAGCATTTTTTTTTCAACGAAATACCTTACTATTGTCAAAGAACATTCATACTCTGTGTACACATTTATACGAGTATTAATTACATTATAGAAAAGCATAGAATGATTATATGCCTGAAGTTAACTCATCCAAAAAAGCAATTATCAATAAAATATCTTGATATTGTACACTGATTACATGTACTGTATACTTTGTATATTACCAATACACTAATTTCTAAAAATTGAATAAAAATATTGTATGTATGAAATATTACATTGACCTCACAATACCAATTTTTGCCAAGTCTAATATCATCTTTCAAAGACATTACTTTTAGTTTTATTACAAAGTAGAGTACTTATAGCATCTTATACGAGAACAATATTGAGCTTCTTACGTTATTTAGATACAATATTTTTGTTCGTTCCAAATTTTTAATACAAATTACTGCTGCTGTTGTCTTTTTACATTTAGTGTCTTCGAGTTTATTTTTGTTTGTCGAATCTAACACTGAGGTTCACGACGGAGAAGTGACTGTTCCAACCTAGAATCAACAATTCCAAGGAGTATGACTGCTATTTCTACAGACAGCCGACAAAAGAACAAAGCTGCCCAAAACAAAGTTTTGAAAAAAAGGAAGAAAAGAAAGAAAATTAGAAGGAAAGGAACAGAGGCGACATTGGTTTTTAGCCTGAAGCGCTCATAAATCACTACCACATGTCACGAAGAAGAGTAGGGCTAGAGGTGCAGAGGGCTCTCAATATTCCTTCAAAAAAGATCTATTCATATGCTATATACAGCATAGTTGCCAAACTTTCTGAAAAATATAATGTAATTAATCTAACGTATGTAACGTAAATTGGAGACCGTGGTTGGATTTATATGAGTCTTATATATTTGTATTAAAAATTTCATGACATTACCTGTAATACTTTTTTAGAAATTACCATATTAAAATTTACGTGTTACCAAATGGAGAGTTAGAAACCTAAGCGAAGAGGTATCAGATGCCCTTAATAGAAACAATTTGTATTTGTCTAACCAAGACAGAGATATTTTTTCCATTTAATAAATGTATTTTCCTGCGGAGAAGCTAAATTCTGGTTCTGTTTCTAATTACATTTCTTTGAACGATGTTTATTTGGTAAAGAGACTTAGAGTAAAGGATATAAGCGTTGTTGCTACTAAAATTAGAGACAAACTGGTTCTCCATACATCTGGATTGTCTTTGTTATTGCCCGATAGACGCAAGAAGTTATTTAATAGTTCTGCTTCAGAGTTGATTAACAATTCTAACGATAGTTTGTACTTTACTTATAATGATAAAGAATGCCTATCTAAGTACAAATCATGGGAAAGTCTCACGATTTATACAAGTCCTATAGAAAGCAAATAAGAACAATTTGATTCGGATCACTCTTCTACAGAAGTTGCTTTGGTCTCCGGAGCTAAGAACAATATACCAAGAAAGAAGAAGAAGAAGTAATTAAGAGACAGCATTTGATTTCTTTTGGTATGGCCGTTAAGAATAAGAAGACTTCTTCTTTAAGAGACGTAAGAAAAAGTATGCAAACTGGTTTCTAGTAGAGATAGAGATAGAGATTAATGGTTCCGATTAAATAAATGTCGATTCCATAAAACACAAAGTTATTAAGAGATCATGGTATATTCTTGTAGCTTCGGTACGGGTGTAAAAGATTGTTTTCTTTTACATATTGCAAGCCTAACTATGACGTGCTTAATATGGGGATTGATTTGCTTGGTGACACAGATAGGTTGTCCTCTCATCATTATCTGAAACGACTAGGAATTGTCTAATTGATTAGCATAATAAGCGAGAGGTTATAAATGCAAATAACAAATCAGTTTTACGTAAGTCAAAACTCATGTATTTTCAATCTAAGCGATTAATGTCAAGTGTACAGAGTGTGTATTGTGTGGATATGTCAAAACTATAACAGATCACAATATCAACGATTCTGGTTATTTATCACTGGCAACAGTACTAGATAGGAACACATACCTTCAAGGTTCTGCGTTGCTTCCTTGGAATGATTGACAACTCTTCCTACCTTACAATGTAGCCTCGGCGGAATTGTAGTCTCTCAACAATGACTAGGACTCGAACTCTGGACAGCCATCTAGTGCTTCTCTAGTTACTTGAGTTCTAACCGAATCAAGAACTTAACGTGTCTCTGATTCCTAGATCTCAACTCCTCCTCCACTGATCCTCGTTCCATCCTTCAGAAGGTTTTTATTCTTCTTTTGAGTTTTCGAAATTCGCTGCCTCATCTGATGGCATTTCTGTATTGTCCTATTTCGTTGTCGAAACCTCGTTGTTTCTGCATTGTCATCTAATGATCGAAATCTCCAGATATCCTACATCTGCAAGTCTGATAGTTTGGACATATCCGAAATTTGTTATTGTTAACAAACTCTTACAAAAACGCATGACATGACATTTTCTCAACTATCATTCTTGTCATCACAACATTACATCATTTGCAAACTCGTGTCTTCAGGATTATTACATAAACATAAACATAATATACAACATGCTTTTGTAATGTTTACCTTTGTCTACAACCTTTCTTAATTGTGATAAATAAATTTAAACAAGATTTAATTTCTACCTAATAAAATATCCTTCTAATTAGATTAACTTCAAATTTCCAATAAAATAAATAATCCAAATATACTTGCGTTGACAATATATATGTAACAAAATCATTGATTACTCTACTCGCAAGAATTTTTATGGTATCATCCCTTGCGTCAAGCCTCTTTGCTGCTTCACGGTTTCCCCTTATAGTTTTAATTCTTTCAATCATTGTTTGTTTTTCCATTATGGTAACTCCATCATCAAAAGTCCCCAATGCTACGTGTTGAACCGTCAAGTACCAGAGTTGGCGTGAAAATTTAGAAAGAGCCACTTCAGAAAATTCAGCATCTATTTGTCTTCAACTGTATAAACGTTTCAAAAATTGTAGGTCTTGTAATGGTGAATGGGATGCTTGATCACATTTCAGCCAATTGTGAACATATAGTCATATCAGAAAATGCATATTCTCCGAAGACCCGTTTTCATTTGCTTCGTTAAACAAAATTGTTGGCGAAAGAGAAATATTTTAAAGAGTAGCTTCCTTTTCCCATCCAACATACATAGTGAATTGCTCCAGGCAAACGAAAGGAAACTCCTCAAGCAGGTATGCCATCCAAGGATAAGATGATCAGTTCTAAAAATTCCCTGCAATTTTCTCTGCAGTGTCCTGCTTCTACAAGTTTGATAGCAAAATTCGATACTTCATTTCTTACATCGGAAATATTGTTCGATACATCATCATCAATTACTTTAATAAAGTTAGTGCAATCTATTCTAGACCACCCGTTCTGAAAACACTTCAATGGGAGAACGTCCGGTCCAGACGCAAACGAAACAACACTTATCAAATATACATTTTAAAACTAATTCATAAATATGGTGCCTACAAGGAAGGTATAGAAGGTTATATTGGAGCTACTGCTCTAGCAGAATGCAAGCACCATTGACATGATCCACATTGCAGGGAGTAGTGCCACAATAAACTGCCTGCACGAACTTTACCAACTTCCATTCTTCAAGCGAATGTACTATAGTAGAAGCAATATGTTCTTCTCTTGATGCCGACATAATGGGAACACCAATTAGCTTCTCATGACCATATCTTGTAATAATTATTGATAACCTGTCGGCAGTCTCTCTGCCAGTCAAATTCGGCAGTAGTTTTCCGTTCCCATGCACAACTAACGCACTTGATGCAATCTGAAATTGTTTCTTGTGGTTCTGTGCAACTCCGCTACGGGTTTTCTCTCAGCATCGGTGAATGGAAGACCCATGTATTGCTAGTTCCTCTACATTATGGCCTACTGCTTCTGGCGTCGCTGTCAGAATATGTATTGCTGCTTTATCAGTGACCTGTTATCGATTAAGAACAACACCAGTCTTTGAGTAATAAAATTAGTTTTCCTTCTTTTACTTCTCTTGGATGGTCCGGGCACAAATGCATCCGTATTTACATTTTCTCTAACATTCTCAACTGGGTGTTTCTCTTTCTTACTTGAACTTCTTCATGTCTTTTGGTGTATAAAGTTCAAACAAAACATTTTCAGAAGTGCATATTCTTTCACGTTCCTCATTCTTTTGAAACCGTGCATATGTCTTTCGTTCTTTTCACGCCAAACTCATGTCTACCTTTAGTCGTGTAAGAATTATTACCTCTGAAAAGGAGAAATCTTTTCACATGTAATAATTCTTACACGATTAAAGCTATCTTTAAAATAGTGCCAGATTTGTCGTTCTGGTAAAACGATACTTCAAAACGATATATCACATGGCCCTCCTTCTATTTGAAATTTTTGACCTGAATCCAAAATGGCGGATTTCAACATGGCCGCAATGACAGTACTATAAAAAATTAGGTATGTTTCTTCCTCTATTTCTATCATCCAGCTTATCTTCGCATTACCTTTACCCGTTTCTAAATTACATTAGTTTATTCCAGATTTTTCCCATATACACGGTGTACTATGTGCTGTAATCGGATTCAAAATTTTAGGTCGCTTAGGGCACCATTTAATATTATTGAATGAAGCTAATTTTTCTCCTGGCTTAATTTGGTCCCATAAGGAACCATTTTATGGGGTGAGACCAGCCCGATCTGAAAATTGATAATTATGGACCACCCTAATTTATATATATATAGATTTACTTATGATTATAACATCAAATCTGATCCGAAGCTTTCTGGCATCCAGTGGGAAGCTTTTAGTATATTAATATTTGTTTGCATATATTGTTATTTTAGACTGTTCCCATAATGACCATCGACTTATATTTTATAAAATTTGATAGAGAAATTTAACTTTTTATTTCGTGGTCAATTTGAAGGCATTTTTTTACACTGTCATTAAGAAACCCATATACATCATCTTACGAATCAATCATTATGGAAGAATTGCATGTGTGTGTTGCAGCAGTGGTACCAATCTTTGAAAGTTTCATTTACAACTATTCCTTTTTCTTTTTTTAATTGATGTTCTGAGTAATTGCGCGTTCTGTGTAAAGGTGCAATAAGATTTTTTTCTCTCTCTCTCTCTCTCTTTCTGTTTCCAGCTACCGGCATAGGCATATGGGAACTACCAGACATACTTTCGTGTGTACATAAGTTAGTGTGTGTGTGTGGTGGGGTCGAAGGTATGAAGTATTTATTACGATCACTTAGTGGAACTTACCGTAACATTCCGCACGATAACTTTTGAAGGAATACGAATTTTTTAATTCTGTTATTTGAAATAGATAAATAGAGTAATTATCTCGAGGGAGTTCGTTAACGGAGATGATTTATTCAACAGAAAGTGGTGCAAATGAGCCATTTCCGGTTTCAACGTTGATCACTGTAGAGGACATACTGTAATAGATAACGACAAACGGTTTTCGGCAGTCGATTAAACGTTTCAAAGACAACTCCCATATTCATTCTTAACACTATAGTAAAACCGGAAGTGGCATAAATGAGACATTTCCATTTTTATTGTTGATCACTATAGAGCAAAAACAGTAAAAGATAGCAAGAAGCAATTTTCGGCAATCGATAAAGCGTGTCAATGATAACTTTCATCTTCATCATTAACATCCTAGTAAAATCGGAAGCAGTAGAAATTAGCTATAATTTCCGACTTCAAATTAATCTACATAGGGAGATAGGAAGAAGCTGTTTTGGGAAATCAGTTTAGCGTTGTGGTAATAAGTATCGTTTCCTCTCTTAAACTTCTAAATAAACCGGGAGTGGCAATACCCAACTACTTCCGGTTTTAGTGTTGATGACAATAGATTAGAAACCGTAATAAATAGCGAGAAGCGGTTTTCAGTAATCAATTAAGTGTTCCAAGAATTTTCTAATTCGACTTTAATCTTTCTACGCAAACCGGAAGCGACAGAAATCAATCACTTCCAGTTTAAGCATTGCTTATTATAGAATATATAGCGAGAAGGGAATATAATGGAAAATTTTATTAAGTACCCAAGAGTGTGTTCCATCTCGACAGTAATCACTCTACTCAACTAGGAAGTGAAAAAAAATATATACTACAACTTCTGGTTTCCAAATCAATTGAGAAAATATTACGTAAATCTTTACTGCTTTTACTATTAGGATTACGTAATGTTTGTACATACGTCCGTCCGTTACTCCGTACTATGACATTTGGACGGATACGAATTTTTAAATTGTTTTTGCAATAGAAAGATACAAGATCTCGAGGGAGTTCTTTAATAGAGAAGATTCACCAACCGGAAGTGGTAGAAATAAGTCATTTCCGGTTTTAATGTTGATCATTATAGAACAAAAACGCTAATAGATAGGGACAAGCGGTTCTTGGCAATCGATTACACGTTTCATAGCCAACTCTCATCTTCATTCTTAATAGACTATTAAAACCGGAAGAGGTCCGAATGAGCCATCGAGAATGGACAATCGAAAAAGCGTTTCAAGATTAATCTACGTCTTCACCCTTAGCACTCTAGTAAAACATGAACTGGTACAAATTAACCATTTCCGGTTTTAACGTTGATCACTATAGAGAGAAAAGGGTAATAGATAGTAAGAGGTAGCTTTCGGCAATCGATAAATAGTTTCAAGAACAACTTTCTTCTTCATAATTAACACCTTAGTGAAAAATATGTGGCAGAAATTACCTATAACTTCCGATTTCAATTTAATCTATATAGTGCAAAAACTATAAGTTATAGAAACTGTTTTTGGGAACTAATTTAGCGTTGTAGGAACAGGTATAATCTCTATTAAACTTCTAATCGAACCGGAAGTAGCAAAACCCAACTATTCCGGTTTTAGTGTTGATTGCTATATATTAGAAACTAACTAGCGATAAGCTGTTTTCTGTAAACAATTAAGTGTCCCAAGAATATGATCTATCTCGACTCTAATCTGTCTACTTAAACCTGAAGTGGTAGAAATCAATCGCTTCCGGTTATAACATTGAGCGTTATAGAATGAATAGCGAGAAGGCTTCTTTTGGTAATTCATTAAGTGCTCCAAGAGTATATTCCATCTCGGCAGTGATCCCTGTACTCAAATCGGAAGTAAAATAAATATAGTAGAGCTTCTGGTTCCCAAACCACTACACAAAATATAACATGATCCTCTTTAAGATTTTATTATTATTAGGATCACGTAGTGGAACTTGTAATATCGTAATGTTAGTACGTACGTACATACATACGTCCGTTACTTCGAAAGATAACATTTGAAACGATGCTAATTTTCTATTATTATTATTATTATTATTATTATTATTATTATTATTATTATTATTATTATTATTATTATTATTATTATTATTATTATTTTCAATAAGTAGATAGTGTGATTTTCTCGATAGAGTTCATTAATAGAGGTGATTCGACAAACAAAATGGTAGAAATGATTTTTTTCAGGTTTTAACGTTGATGAATAAAAAACAAAAACGATAATAGATAGCGAAAAGCGGTTCTGGGCAATCGATTATACGTTTCACGGGAATTTCTATTCTTATTCTTAACATTCTAGTAGAACTGGAAATGGTAGAAATAAGCCATTTCTGGTTTTACTATAGAGCAAAAACGATAATAGATAACGAGAAGATGTTTTTGGCAATCAATTAAACTTTTCAAGGATAGCCTTCATCTTCACTTTTAACAAGCTAGTAAAACTGAAAGTAATAGATTTGAGTCATTTCCTGTTTCAACGTTGATCACTATAGAGCGAAAACGATAATATATAGTAAGAAGCAGTTTTCGGCAATCGATAAAGCGTTCCAGGAGTAACTTTCATCTTCGTACTTAACACCCTAGTACAAAGGAAGTGTAGAAATCACCTATAACTTCCGGTTTCAATTTAATTTACATAGAGCATAAACTATAAGATATAGGGAGAAGCAGTTTTATGGAATCAATTTAACGTAGTGGGAACAGGTAAGTTATTATCTCTCTTAAACTCCAAACCGGAAGTAGCCAAATCCAACTACTTCCGGTTTTAGTGTTGATCGCAATAGATTAGAAAATATAACAGATAAGAAGAAGCGGTTTTCTATAATCATTTAGTGTCCCAAGAATATGTTCTGTCTCGACTCTAACCTTTATACTAAAAGCAAAAGTGGCATATATCAATCACTTCCGGTTATAAATTGAGTGTTATAGATTGGAGAGTTAGAAGGGATTTTATGTAATTCATTAAGTACCGCAAAAGTGTATTCCATCTGGACAGTAATCTCTGTATTAATACCAAAAGTGAAAGAAATACGATACAAATTCCGGTATCCACATTAATTGAGAACATATTACGTCATCGTCTTTACGGTGATTACTAGAGTTTATTTTTAAATTAAATACCAGCCGAATGTTTACTAAATTTTGTGAGCTACTAGCCCATTCCCTAAGGAATAAGTACTGGATATTCTGTGGTCAAACTCGGCCAAGAACAGGGTGGACGCGGGTTGCATTTCATACCTTATTTCTCGATAACTACTTAATTAGCCAGCAGCATTTTCTTGATAACTATTGGTCGAATCGGAACAAAATTCGGTGGTGCGCAGCCCTCAACCTAATTAAGATCTCAACATTTGCTGGTCGAGTTTGGCCAAGTTTTGGGCTTGATTTGCGTGTGGTAGTTTATTTCTCGGTAAACTCTTGTCAGATCCAATCTGAAGGATTTGCCATTACAGAAAGCCGCTCGTCCCTATTTATCAATTTTGCTTTATAATGTTCAATGTAAAACCGGAAATGGTTTATTTCTACCACTTTTGTTTGGAAACGAAAGGAGATGAAAAGTATTCTTGGAATCCTTAATCGATTGCCGAAAACCGTTTTTGTTTTATAGTGGTCAACGTTAAAACTTGGAAAAGGTTGATTTCTACCACTTTCGGTTTATGGATCACTTCAAATAATTAGCTCCTCCGAAATAATTACTCTACCCATAGTTTGCAAATATATATATATATATATATATATATATATATATATATATATATTTATCTTTTTAAAATAAAAAATTGCTTTCTTTCAAGAGCTATCGTGCGCAGTACCTTCGTCGCAGCAGCTATCGTGGTCTATTATTATTATTATTATTATTATTATTATTATTATTATTATTATTATTATTAAGTATTCTACCTGTTGGCAGGTACTGGGATTAATGGGAGATGTGAGTGTGATTGTGTGTTTTTTTAAGTTCTGGTCTGGAAATTCTTATTTCACCTTTCTCAGTCTTCAGCTTCCTCATTTTATCCCCAATATTTGATACCATTTTTCAAATCATCGACCAACTGCATTCGTCTTCCTACTATTCCTTTCTTACCTTTCATCTCTTACTTTCAACTTTTCTCTTCCTCAGTGGGTTGAGAAAAGCTAATACGTTTTAATCTGGTTCCTTATAATTATTACCAGACTGCAGTTTCCTCTATCTATTTTTAAATACTATTTTCAAGAAATTGAATTATTATTATTATTATTATTATTATTATTATTATTATTATTATTATTATTATTATTATTATTATTATTATTATCATTATTATCGCGTCTATGTTCTGTTATTCTTTTAACTGTTAGAGGAAAGGTTATTTTTTCTACAGTCTCACTTCGGTATTATACTTAATGTTTAGTTAACTCAAGAAAAAGTGGATCTAGTTGTGTGAATCCTTCAATTCATGTTAGCCTTCGGTGATCATTTAGTACTTTTCAGCGAGAGAATTTAACAGAAGTACAATGTTCTTATAGAGTATTCGTTGTAGTGTTATAAAGTAGGAAATGATACAAGACGCTGGGTTTTCTAAATTAAAGTTTTGGGATCCTCTAAGGCAATTGCTCCATTTTTAACAAGCGCCCACATTCTTAAACCCTACATACTTCACGCTTACATCATTCGCGATGTCTTTGACAGTTTGTGCAATTTTAGTTGCAGCATTGTATTCTCAAATCATCAGTAATAGCAACAAAAATAATAACAATAATAATAATCTATACTGTATATAAGACAATATAAATGAGTTACTCATTATCGACCAAGCCAAAATGCTATAATTAGCAAGAATATTCTTTGTGACGAAAGCAAGGGTTAAAGAAAGATTTTTGGAAATACGTATCCTTAGGATAGTGTATCTTGCTAATCCCTGAGGTAAGGAAGATGAAACTAGGCATATAAACTAACCATTAAAAAATACTGAACTTGTTTCTCACAGTTTCTGAAAATTCCACACCTAAACAAGAAAGGAGTAACTCGTATAACATTAATTTTTCAACTGTATTTTATTTCATTTATTTTTAGAAAATGAAAATATCATCATCATAGGTATTCTGTCTTTATTGGTAGTTTACTTGCCGCAGCTGAGAAGCTTCCATGCTCCACGGTCCTCTGCTAACCTCTACGTCTTAACGTATGATCTTTCTGTCTTTATATCATCCATTAATTGTAGTTTCCTTCGCCCCTTCCCTCTCTTTCCCGCCACCACACCCTCTAGGACGTCCCTCATGATACAATCTCTTCTTAGGGAATGTCCCAACCAATTTCTCTTCCTCTTCCTAATAATATCTAAAAGTGTTCTTTTCTCACCCACCATTTTTAACACACTCTCATTCGTTTTCCGCTCGACCCAACGAATTCCCTCCATTCTTCTCCACACCCACATTTCGAAGGCTTCCAGCCGATTTTCATCATCTTTACGTAATGTCCACGTTTCCGCCCCATACAGTACAACACTCTACACGAAGCATTTTATGAGTCTTTTCTCAACTCTTTATTCAAGGTTCCACAAAACAGACTTTTCTTCCTTCTAAAGGCTTCTTTCGCCATTCCTATCCTTGCTTTTATTTCAAGTTCGCACTTGATTTTATTACTAAGAATACTACCCAGATATCGAAAACTATTCACTTGTTCTATTTTCTCCCCTCCTACTTTTATATTTGACACAGACCCCTTCATTCCAATCACCATCGCTTTTGTCTTTCTAACATTTATTTTCATCCCATATTCTTCAAAGCCCTTTCTCATTTTTTCTAACATTTTATTGATTTTCTTTTCAGATTCTGCAACAAACGCCATATCGTCTGCAAATCTTATGCATTTAATCATTCTACCTCCTACCGAAATGCCATCATCATCATGTAAACTCTTTTTCACTATCTCTTCTAGATAGACATTAAAAAGTGTTGGCGAGAGGCAGCATCCTTGTCGATCTCCCCTTGCAATTGCACTCTCTTCCGTCAGTTCTTCCACTATCCTAACACTTAGTTGTTGGTTCATGTATAAGTTTCTTATTAGTCTTCTATCTTTCCATTCCAACCCTATCTTCGTTAGAACTCCCAAAAACAATTCCCAATTCACGCGGTCAAAAGCCTTTTCTAGATCACTAAATATAAATACACCTCTTTCCCTTTTTCTATAAATTTTTCACCGATCGCCCTTAATAATCCAATTGCATCTCTCGTGCCCTTGCCTCTTCTGAACCCGAACTGCTCCTCCTCAACTTCTTTATTTGTTCTTTCATATAACCTTCTGTTCAGTATTCGGAGCAGAACTTTAGCTGCATGAGACTAATAGTTCTATAATCCTCACATCACTTTGGGTTCAATTTCGTAGCTATCGGTATAATGATCGTTTTCAGAAAGTCTTTTGGCCATTCTCCTCTTTCATATATTTCATTGCATAATCGGAACAATTCTTTCTTTCCCTTGTCTCCTATATTTTTAATGAATTCAATTGGTGTGTTATCTATTCCGGTTGTCTTTCCATTTCTAATCTCGGATATAGCCTTTTCAAACTCATCCCTAAGAATACTAAATCCTTTATCATCCTCGCCTACTTCATTTTCTACTTCAACATTTAGGCTACACGGTCTATCCCTACTCTCATATAAGTCTTCAACGTATTCTTTGCACCTTCCTATGACCTCATTTCTCTCGCTGACTACCTTCCCATTCTTATTTTCTACTGCCATCATAATACCCTCTTGATAAATGTAAGAATTCTTTATATTGGAGACGTGAAATTTCAAAATTAATCTCAATTAGAAACGAACCAATACATGTTTAGGTTTTCCGAAAATTCTGTCCTAAGATGAGAATGGTGGATAGTGTCTACTTATTAAAATTTCTGCATTTGCTTACGTTTGAGGTGTGAAATTTGCCTTTGATTTCTTAACTATAAATAATTGAACGTATGTTTCCGGAAATTCCCCTCTTAAAGATGGAGAAAAGAGACGATTTCTATAATATTAAAATTTACTACTATTTATTCAGAAAATTTCATGAAATGTGAAATTCGCTTAAATTCGTAATGTGAAATTTTGTAAACCAACTCTGAAGTAAAAAGAATGGAATACGTATTTCATAGTTTTCGAAATTCTCCTTTTAAGCAGAAGGAGGGAGGAATTAATTTACTTATTTCTCGACATTCAAATCGGCGTTCGCTGTCATCATCATAGAATGTTCGAGGAGAATTACTTAACATATTTAGAACTACTCTAGAGCATGGTTTCATCATATCGTTTTCACTGAAATGCGTATCCTAAGGGAAGGGGTCAAGGTCTAAAATATTTGCTAAAATACAGTATCTTTCAAATCTCTCATGTATGAAGATGAAATTTAAATATAAAAGCCAAGTAGACACGCAACCCAGCGTTCTAGGAAATTCAACTTCCGTCTTATCTCATGAAAAATGATTGAGAATTTTAGAACATAGTTAGCACTTGGCTGAAGCCATTTTTTAACCATGTCAGTTTCATTAAAATTCGTATCCTAAGAGAGTGGAGGAGTTAATATATACGGCGAAAATTAAATATCTTCCAAGCCACAGAGATGAAACTAGGTATATAAACGTTTTCCTTAACGAGGTCACCATGTGGACATGCCCCGGCGTTTTCGAAAATTCTGCTTCCAAAACAGGTTACAGGTGACAAAGTGTTTGAAACGTCTGAAATGAATTTTTAAACATGTTTAGCCTATTGAGACATTTCTATTTTATCAACTCACTTTGAAAAAAAGAATCGTAAAAGCAGAAAAGAATTTAGATTTCTTGCAGAGAATAAATACTGCATCGTATGAAACACATTTTTGAACATGGTCGAGCTAGGGGTTTTATTTCACTTTTGTTCAAATAAGTTACGTAACGGGGAATGGGTGATCAAATATAACTTTCAAATATTTGCCATAAACCTATTCTACTCGTACGAAGAACGGGCTTGCATATAATAATGGTAAATAATAATAGCCATATTCTCACAGATTTATATTTATTTCCAGCGAGACTTCTGCATAGCATTGTAGTGCAGTGGAATATTATATTTTACCAGTTTTGTCAATGAAACCACTCTTCTTACACAATAGTTATTTCAAGTTTAAATGATGTTTAATTTAATGTTTTTTACAACATTCGTAATATGTGTAATTTTTAATTTAGTTCTGTCAGAGACTCGCAGCCTTAGATTAGGAGCCATTGCTCTAGGGACTACTTAAAAACTTTGAATTTACACCTACATAGAATTTGTGACGTGGGGTACCACTAAGAAAAATTTTTGAAAATTCACGAAAAGAGGAGGAATTGGGGTGACAGTTATTTTAAGAAGATACCCTTATCTCCGAAACGTATAGAACTGGGAACTTGAAATTTGGTATTTGGATTTCCAATTTAAAATAATTTAAGATATGTTTCAGCATTTCTTTTATATCTTAGTAATAAAGGGGAAGGAAAAGGTAAGAATATTAATTATTACTCGTATAATAGCATATCGGTATCTCAGAATCTCTGAAAGTTGCAAACATGAAATTTGGCTTTAGAACTTCTCATTTAAAACAAGATCTCTTAAAGACAGTAAACAGAATCACCCAATATTTTTCAATTAAAATTGAAACCAGAAATTGTAGCAGATATCTAGCACTTAGTGTTATTTACTAGTGATTATAGTGGAGATGGAATATATTCTAGGGACGCTTAATCGAATACAAACCGTGCGTATCTATTGCCGTTTGTCATATACAGTCTTTTTCAAGAAAACTTTGCCACTAACCTCTCTTTGAAAAGGCCTGTGGTCCTACCTACAGTTAGAATTAAATCAAATAAATGTGAATTTTGTTTGGTCGATTAAGAAGTTTATTTAGAGCCACAGCATTATGATGTCCTTTTGCAGTTGCAAGAATATCATCTTTCATAGAATGGTGAGTGGTCATGATTTCTTGAAAATTGGCCCAAGTCGCACTCAAATTCGCTTTTGAAAATGTTACTAAATTTAATGGTTTGTTAAAGGAAAGGTCATGAAATTTCATTTTGGAATTTTAGTAGACACCCTGTCACTTCTGATTTTATTAGAGTGTTATCAATAGACAAAATGTATTCTTGAGATGCTCCGTCGATTGTCGAAAACAGCTTCTCGCTATGTATTACAGCTTTTGCTCCACAGTAATGAAAAGTAAACGGAAAATTCTTGATTTCTACCGTTGTAATTTTATCAAAGTGTTAAGAACAGAAATGAAGGGTGTACTTGGAATCTTTTAGTCGATTTCCCAAAACTGCTTCTCTCTATATATTACCGTTTTTCCCCATTCAACGTTAAAGCGGGAACTTGTTTATTTCTGCCACTCTCTATTTCAATACAGTATTAAGAATGGAGTTGAAAGGTCTTATTGGGATGCTAAATCGACTGCCGGAAACCGTTTCTTGCTATCTATTACTTTTTTTGGTTTACAGGATCAACGTTAAAAGCAAAAATGGTTGATTTCTATCACTCCTGGTTTCTGATCCACAACCTCCTAGTTTATGATCCTCTACTAATGAACTCTTTCGAGATAATTACTCTAGCTATCAATTGCAAAAAACAGAAGTTAAATAGATTTTCGTTCAAGAGTTTTGTGCGGAGTAACGGACGAGATGGACCAAAGTACTAACTGTACAGTATTATTATAAATCTTACTCTGTAATCCCAATAATTAGATACATATTTCAGCGTTTTTGATTGTGATCTAGAAGGGAAGAAAAGGGTTTGGAAGAGAATAGAGGTGGATATTACAATTATTATTATACTAAGATGTTTATATCTCGGGATCCCGTGAAGCTGAATACATGAAACGTAGTATTTGAACTGAAATTGGTAAGCTTCCAGATATATAAAGTGCAAGGCCATAGGCCGAACAAACACGGTGGCCTGGGAACAAAGCCCCCAGGTATTTCAACTGAAAGTCAGTATATTCGTACTTGCAGGTATTGGAGGTGCGAGGCCGTAAACGAGCAAACACTGATGATTGCAGGTTTGAGATGCAAAGCGTTAGATCTAACAAATTTGCGGGTCTGAGGGCAAAGCCTTAAGCGAGACGAAGGCTTGTATTGAATAAACTCTGAGGAAGACACTAAGGAGGCTCACACAATATTTTCTTAATTAATAATGAAATAGGAAGTGATAGTAGATTTATACCACTTCCGGTGTTAATAGAGGGATTGGATTGGTGACACAATTATATTCTTGGGATGCTTAACTGATTGCAGGAAACTGCGTCTTGCTACCTACTTCCGTATAGAGGTTGATATCTACCACTTCCAGTTTTAGTAGAGAGTAAGGGATGAAGATGAAGTGTATTTTTAGTCGATTGTAGAAAACCGGGTTACGGTTTCTGCTCTGCAGTGATCAACGTTAAAACCGGAAAGTGTTGATGTCTACCACCTCCGGTTTTAGTATAATGTTAAGAATGGAGATGAGAACGGATGGTTAATCGATTATGGAAAACAGCGTTTTGTTATCTATTACAGTTTTTCTTCCATAGTAATCAACGATAAAAACAGGAAATAGTTAATCCCTACCACTTCCTGTTTTTGTTGTAGGTTAAGAACAGAGACAATATGCATTCTTAGGACGCTTAATCGATTTTCAGAAACAGCTTCTAGTTTTCTACTAATGTCTTTTGCTCTACAGTGATCAATCTTAAACTGGAAGTCTCTGCCACTGTTGGTTTCTGCCACTTCCAGTTCAAGAGTCAGCTCCATTAATTTTAAAACATTTTTTCCTATACAATTATATAACACTTGGTTTAATTCCAACTAAACTTGATACACATATGTCTTACAATCTGGAAAGAAATACGCGGGAGGGTAAAGAACCCCTAGCATCCCAAAGAGTGGGGATGGGAAAGCTGACATTTTAAAATCATTGTAATGATCGATATTCCTGTTGAATCCACAGTTTTCGGGTGAGTCGCTGATATGGATAGTGACTGTTTCCATGCCGTTCAAGTTCATCCCTGAAGAATCGGAAAGAGTGAAATTTTAAAAGTAATAGAAAATGGCGGATATTAAAGGCGAATCCATAGTTCTCATTATTTCTAATACGAATATTGGTACTTTTGATACAATTTAAAAAGAAGTTAGAATGCAACTTTTGAATTTAATTAATGTAGAATTCTGCATTAATAAAAACTATACTATTTGCCATCCGAAGTTGTAGGTGCGACTGTAGAGTTTTTTTATTATTACTATTTTTAAAGTGTACCTTTTAAATAGCACCACGACATGGGAGGGAGAGAGAGTGAGAGATTTCTGGCCTTTTCAACATATTCTTAAGCGTTTATAAAGATGTTATTAAGATTTTCTTATAATTTTAATTTATGTTTGTTTCTTATATTGCAAGTACACACAACTTGTAAGATGTAAATACAATTTAATTTTTAAGAGACTCAAAAATGGTGACGGTGTTCCGGTGTTCTAATAGCTAGCACGCGAGCCTTTTGTGCACGTAGTCACACGTTCGATTCTTAGTGGGAGGCTCTTACAAAATTTGGACGATTACTGTGTTTATGTTTCATCATAATCTTTGAGTCTACGTCTCATATAACTTCGATGCAGAATCCTAAACTTAAATAATTAACTAACTCGAAACCGATAAGAGTACAAAACTCAAGGTTTCGACAGGAAACTAGCACAAAAATTTAGAATAGAAAAAGTATCAAGTATCCAGTGATCCCATCAGGGAAAGGATGGAAACATGGACATAAGACCATAAAGCACATTATTGAAATGGCAGTAAGTGATGATTATAGAGGTGGCTCTTGGGTCTAGAGCTTCGAAATTCCCTCTAGGGCATTTCCCGAGCGTGCTCAATCTGAGTTACCAGAATTTTCATAGTACTATATTCACCCATCGTTTATTGAATCCCCCCGTACTGGAAAATCTGAAATGAACATTGTCTCCTATCGTGCTCAATATGAATTACATGTATTTTTGCAGTACTGCTTTTCACCTATTGTGTAATGAAATTCGTCCACGAGAAAATCTGTAATCAACACTAAGGCACGTAACCAAGGGGGGATCTGGGGGTCCGGACCCCCCTTCGAGACCAGAAATGAAAAAATTAAGGAAGGATAAAACAAAATGAAATGACAAAAAGAAGGATCAGCGTTAAAAATTAAACAGAAAACTACAGGAAATTTAGCTTACTCTCTCTTATGAGGAGATTTGTATTACTTGCAATATGGTGGCGAGGTAAGCGAGGTACTCTGGAAGAATCAGGAAATTTGAAAAATCAAGAAAAGTTATGGAATTCTCAGAATTCCTGCTACTAGTCAAGGAGATTTCAAGCTTTCGAAAGCGTAAGTGCCGTTGTGTAACAGCGTGGAAATTTTTTATCATAACTTTTCGTCATCGCATCTTTGCAATATCAAACATGTTATTTCAAGGAAATTTTCTGTTGCTTGTTTAACCTGTCATTTGGAACCGACAGTAGTTGACGGAATAATAATAAAACAAATGTTGAAAGAAAGTTCTGTTAGCATTTGATTCAACAGAGAAAGGAATGCATATATTGTAAAACTAGTTGTATATACACATGCTTCGCACAGGGGCTGTATTTGGAAGACCACGCCTGTGGGAGTATCACCATTGATTTTAGCGACTGCGAAAACTATGGATTTGATACAATATCGGTCATTTTGGATTACTTTTATATGTCTTGAGTAGTATGCATACCTAACTACGAGCGCACTTCTACCCTCCAATCAATAACTGCTAAAAATTACAAATCCACCACTAGCCATAGTACTTTAACAAAGAAGAATAGCACAAAGTAGATTGGGTAATTGCACTGCATATAGGCTTTTATGACATTTAAAATCATAAAAAAATTACAATCTAAAAATCTTACATCTAAAACTATAAATCTTCTAACTTATAATGACCCCATGGTAGGGTATTGACCCCCTCCTTTAAAATATATCTCTTATCATCCACGCAACTTAAAGCTACCTTATTTACTTCTATACTGTACAAATCGTGCTTATAACTTCTAATCAAATTCATCTTCTTATAATATTATCTTTGGCTAATCAAACAGTCCTTATATTCGTTAAATGTAAGTTCTTTATACACGATACTCTTCTTAACACCTTTAGCTTTCTTACAACACTTTTCTTTATCGAACTTACCTTTAAAGTCTTTATCTGTTAAATCTATTTGAGGTGCTTTTATACTGTACATCTTACTTCTTAAACCCACAAACTCTTCTATGATTGTACCTTTAATTTCATCCTTCATCTTACCAAGTATTTTCTTATTGATTTGTAGTATCTTATATTTGTTATCTTTAGGGTAGTCACTGGTATCGAAGTAATCAATGTAGTTTTTCATGTCCTCGTACACATCTTCTGTTTGAATATGCTATATATAGCTATCAGTATCTGTATAACATACTTCTATTTTGTCTTGATATTTTGGTTTCATCACATTGTAATGGAAGTCGTACATTAAATATTTCGATAGATCTAAGATACTCATTCCAACATATATTGGTTTATTAAAAGTTAATTTTGTTTTATTCATTATGATTGCACATAGATTCTCAGTATAAATAATTCTATCTTTAAAATTTGGTTTAGCAATTAGTTTTTCTACTCTTGTTGGATCACATTCTATTTTTATAGGTTTATATCTCTTTCTAATATTTTCGTTAGTCTTTCCAAAAACTGAATTGTTCATTAGCTTATAAAAGTCTTTTTCAAAATCATTTGTTGCTCTAATTCTCATCTGCGTGTTTAAATCTATGTAAGTCTTTAACCAATCTGATTGTTCAAACTCTATTACACGATGAATTTACTTAAGTTTTAATCCAAGCGATAAACATTGTTTTAAGTTTCGATAGTGAATTACATATTTTTCCTTATCGCATAAAGTTGTTAACAGTTTTGATTGATTTGAACCAGGCGGACACATGTTTTGAGGTGCTAATGGGTAGTCTTTGTGATAGTCATGTAATTCTTTAGGATATTCAAGATCAACTTTTAATATGTAACCAGTACTAGAATCATCAGGTATATTTGTGGAATCTGTTTCTTTTATCTCATCTTCACTTAACCACCTAAATCCCTTATACGGTAAGTATTGATTCATTGCCCACCCATACAAGTTATTAGCATCCAAGTACATTAAGTAAGAATCTTCTTTATCCTTATCGTAATCTTCCATATACTTATTGTTTGCTTTTACATATCTTTTACTACATTGTGAAATTCCACTTCTTATACCTTTCTCTATCATCAATACCATATCGTAATCAGTTAATAACTCTAGTTTTATAGTTGTCATCTTTAACATTGCATCCCAAGCTAAACCTGGTGCTGTCATATACCAAGCTGGATCGAGACCATAAGCTTTAAGACATGTTTCTTTAAAGTTCTCAAACACATCTGCTAATAACAATACATCAGTTTTTAGATATAAGTCATGGTATTGTCCGAGATTCTTAATTTTAAATGTTTTCCACACTTTCCTAGCATGTTCATAATCCTCATCACTTATATGTGTTTTGTTAAGCTTGTTGAAAAATGCTTTCTTTGGAGGTATTTTCTTCTGTTTAAACTTATTCCAATCACTAACATAATCGTACGGATAAACACCTTTTCTTGTTACAAGGTTAAATTGTTCTTCATCAGGATAGAAGTGTTGTGTGTGAATCATTTGTTCTCTCGTTAGGTTTGATGATAATTTGTCTAAACTACATGCCATAAATCTAAATGAATCTACGAATTTTAATTTGATAGTTCCAACTTTTTTACTGGATGATATGTAGCGTTGCTCGTTATTAGGTATTAATTCTATTTGTTCTTTATTACATCCTAGCTCTTTTATAAACAAGTGAGAGTCATATCCAGATAAGTTATGTATAATCACTGGTACGAACTTAGGTATTCTAACTTTTAAATTACAGTTGTTACATAATGCAGTTACAAACTCTCCTGTTATATGATCATGATGTTTAACTTTGTGGTTTTCTGGTGTATATTTTACTTTAAAGTAAGAACAGGATTGGGATTTTTTGAAATCTTTTATTTGTTTATGTGTTAATGGTAATTCATTATTTTGACTATATATGTATGATATTTGTTTAGATTCTTTCTTTAACATTCTTATGAACTTTTTTGCTGCATCTTTACCTCTATACACAACAGGGTGTGTTTTACTTCCATCACTTTTTACAATATAGGAACAGAATCCAGATGGTTTGTGTTGTTGATATTTTTTGGTATATGACTCATCTTCTGCATAACATTGTTTACATCCCATAATCTTATGTAATAGACATTCAAAATCAGCATAAATCACAAATGGCATTTTCATCGTATATTGATAGTTTTTAAATTCAACATATGTATCTTCTGATGACATTTCTATCTTAACAGCTTCATGAGTAGAACAATCTTTTCTAATGCAGTTTGTGAGTAAAAATATAACAAACATCTATCACATAAGTATTTTCGAGCTCTCCATTTAGTCATTTGACTGCTTACTAATCTACTTAGATCTTTAATCCAACAATAGTGTGTTTTAACTTGGTCTTCATTTTGCTCTTTTATATATAATAAATTCACATGGGTGTCTTTTTTGTTTTTAGTATGATATAAAACGTACACTATATACTTTCCATCATCATTATATGTATAAACGTTAAATGATATATTGAGTCGTCTTTCAATTTTTGGGATGTCACTTAGTTTTACAGGAAAATGAATATCTTTTAATTTTTCTTCTAAGTCTATAACGATATGCTTGTACTTTGACGGTCGTTGTGGGTCTTTTTCAACAGGATGCAATGCAGAGGCAATTGAATACAAGAAACACTTTTCATCTTTGTTCTTTACATTGATAACAGCTTGTTTCTATTTGATTTCATTTGGTAGTTCTATATATGATGATTCTCTATATGGTGCATATTTATTAAGAGCTAACTCCAAGTAGTTTATATTTGTAAGAGTCCATCCAGAACCTCTAGCTTGGAACTCATCCATTCTTGCTCGTAATATTTGTTTAGCATCACTTATGAATTCTTTTAGATTGGTTGATTGGAATACCTCTTTGTTATTAATGTTGAAGTAAATGTCTTGAATCTCCTTACCTTTCTTATATTGGCAGCTTATTAGTAGATTAGCCTTTAACGATCCATGTTTTTGTAAGCTGATGTTCAATCTATTTATTAAAGCCTTTGATGTTGAAGTGATATATTGTTCTAGAGGATCATGTTCTTTATAAGTTGTTATAAATCTCCATGTTTCTAATCTTGATTTGAATGCTGTGCTTTTAAGTTTTACATCGATTGGTTGTGATTCAACTTTGATTCTTGGTTCTTCAAATACTTCTTGTTTAAATGGGAATATATTTCTAATCTCTCTATTGCTTTGTTCATTGTCATATTGTTTAAGAAGGTCTATCAGTTCTGCCTTTCTTAATCGGGAATATCTTCTGATTCCCCTCTCTTTACATTGTCGTCTTAGCTCTATTAGAGTAAATCTATTATAATTACTCATCTTATTTATTATATAGAAAATCTTACTATGCTCAATTTTTAACTTCGCTGGATTATTTCTGTTCATTTTCATACTATTTTTACTCCCATATATCCTAATACAACGCTTAACATTGTACACTCCTGCCATTGTCTACATATTACGCGTTGTATTAGAACACGACTTTCATGGGAATAACCCATCAAAGTCACATATACACATATTGAAATTAAATCGTTTTTGTAAACTTACTCATCATCATCATCATAATCATCACTACCATATTTATATTCATCATCACTACTCAAATCAGATGTTTTTTGTTGCATTATTAATAATCCTTTTTCCTTTAACAGTATTTGCTTCTCTAATAGTGCTGCTAAGAGTTTAAGATCATGATGAATTAGTTCAAGTCTATCATGTAATATATCAAAATGTGCTTCCATATTTATTATATATAAACCAACAAAAATGAGATAAATTAAAAAAAGATAAGAATAAAAACGAACATGACTAGTGCTAAGGAAATATTATCTTACAAACCTATATTTGATTGTATATGTAAATATTTAGATATTGGTGGTTATAATGATGAAGACAAAATAAATTTTAGCGTGTCCATAGGTATGTTAGATCATTTGTTCAAGAAAACCACTAAAGAAAACAACTCATTTCTTATACAAAACATTCTCTATGCAAACGTTATGAATTTGTCTGATGAGATATTAGATTCACTGACTGATTAACAATGGTTATCTATAGATTATGATAATTATGAGGAGGAATATAACTATGATCACATTAGAGAAGACTTCATACGTAAATATCTGCAGAAAGTTAATTTGAGTGAAATATGTTTATGGAAAAAGTTATCGGAAGAGTTTATAAGAGAATTAGCTGATAAAGTTGATTGGGAGATTATTTCTGGAAGCCAAGACTTATCAGAAGACTTTATAAGAGAATTTGCAGACAGAGTTCATTGGAAAGAAGTATCGTATAATCCAAACCTATCTGAAGAATTTATGAATGAGTTTATAGATAAAGTTGATTTTGATGCTATATCTTATAGAAATAAACTCTCTGAAGCCTTTATACGAGAACATGCAGATAAAGTTTCTTGGTGGTGCTTATCCGCAACTCATCAATTATCAGAAAACCTTATAAGAGATTACGCTGACAAAGTAGATTGGGAAATGATTACAATGTCTCAAAATTTAACAGAAGGATTTATTGCAGAGTTCAAAGACAAAGTTCATTGGCATAACATTTCAATTTATCAACACCTCTCTATAGATTTTATATATTTATTTAGACATTACGTAGATTGGAGAGTTATAATAAGAAAATACCATAATAATCCGATTTAGGTAGTATATTGAATTTAGCATTCGATGTTACAACAGATGGTTTGTTTAATGTTTAACTGATTAACTTTTATGACTATTATATCATAAAAGTTGTAATAAGAATGAGTAGAGACCGGACTCGTTGATGAAAATTAAGAGCTCTGATGGATTTGTACCTATAGATGCGAGAAAATACTTAACAGATAGGGAGCTTCGATCGGTGCTACCAAAAATATACATGTTGAAGAATTGTATGAGGTTGTATGTTTGAAAGGGGGCCAGTGCTTGTGGCCCCCAGTTGTAACTTTAATTATCTAATATTAACATTAATTATCAGACAATAACCGATCATATAAACTATCAATTTCATTCATCAATTCTTCTTCTGATAGTGATGTCCAAAACTCATTGTCTTTACTTTTTACACCTATTCATCTTTTAACTCCAATCCTTTTAATTTTTCGATTACTTCATCATCTTGAATTTGTTCTATAACTTCTTTGATCGTGTTGAGTTCACACTTAAAAAAATCACCTTTATATTTAAATTCATCTAATTGTTTATGTACAAGTGACTCTAACTTTTTAGCATCATTTGTCTTACACGTTTCTCCATAATAAAATAGCTCGAAGTCAAGTCTAAACTCATTAAACTGACCTAGGCGTTGTTCAAGGTTTTTTGTATAACCCACTTTATATATATTCTTCTCTTGGTGCTGTTTGGTAGTTGCTATATAAACAAAACCTGACTTATCATTATCTTTTTTCAATTGAGACCATCTTTTTATTTCTTGGAACAAGTCTGGATGAACATATGTACTCGTGATTATCCTTGGTCTTCCTCCTAAAATCATGTAATATATTTTTTTAGACTGATACTTTTCTTCTATTTTTTTATTAGTTCTTTTGATTCTTTATTTTTCAGCCAGTGATCAAACCTTCTACCATTGATCTGACACAGTTTAGTAGCATTGAAATATCCTGTACTCTTATCTATAATCAATTTGAAATCACCAAAAATACCATACCAATAGTTATCTTTAATCCGTTCATAGCAAATATCGTTTAAACTAAGAGAACTATCCATAGTACTCATATTTATTATATAGAAAATCTTTGATCACTGTTTGTATCTTTTGGCTCTATATAATGCTTTGAGTTTTGCTGGCTTGCATGTAAGCCAGCTAATTTTTATCATAATATTCAAGTAGTTTCTTACTTCTTACTAATCTTAAAGTCATCCCTACGAATTCGGTGCGATGACTTTATATAAGAAATTAAGTCTTTAGATTGTTTATTTCGTTACCAGCTAGTTGTACCTTTACATGCGAGAAAATACTTAACATTTTGGACCTCTGAATACGGTGGGGCTAAAAATTTTCAAGCGCTTTTTCTATCATAATATTCTATTAGTTCTTTTGATTCTTTATTTCTCTACCAGTGATCAAACCTTTCTCCATCTTTGATTGTGTACATAGAGCGGTTGGTAGAATCGTCCCCATAAACGTTCTGTAAGGGGGAGTAAAACTCCCCCTTGTCCACAAACATAAACAGGCTCTTTAAAATTGCTAGCTTGATCAGGTTCTTGGGAAGTCCTGTGAAATCCAAAAAGCAATAGCAAGAAATATTTTCCTGTAAACGTATGTGCTTGATATGGTGTTATTGATCTTGTTACCTGCTAATTTGACTTTATATGATGCTTGTTTGAAACCCTCGGAATTCCGATGATTAATTTTCTGCTTATAGTACTAAAGTCAAGTCCTTAAAGACAACGTAAGACCAAAGTTTCAGAGTAGATTTGAAGATCTGGAAACTACAAATGGCGTCCGTAATCCGGACACCCTCCCAAATGAACAACCTCACACAACCTTCATCAACGAACCGGGGTTGTACTCTCTAATCATGAAGTCAAAAAACAAAGAGGCTGAGCTGTTTCAAGATTGGGTTTACGAAGATGTGTTACCAAAGATTAGACAAACAGGCAAGTACAAACTTACACAACCCAACGAGCTCTTCGAGATAATCACCAGTTTTCAAAACCAGCTAGCAATCAAGGACAAAACCATTGATCAAAAAGACAAACAGCTAACACAGAGAGTAACGGTTCGCTAGCCTTTTACGGAAAAATAGCCATAAAAGACAAACATTTATATTTACATTACATTACTTTTATCTATCCAACTATTATGTGAATCATCAAAACCTAGCCATTTAACATATACTTTATCACCCTTCTTTCTCAACACCTTTTCTACCAAGTATTCATCTTTATGTTTCGTCTTTAATAGTTCTGGTTCGTAAAATCTACCTTGCATATCCTCTTCTTCTAAATCTTTAATTCTATATGTAGGCGGATTAGATGGAATAACTTCACTAATAACAAATACTTCTGTTGACCAATTAGGTGTATATCCTTTCTGAAATAACCCTTTCGATTTACTTATACGAACATGATCGCCTAACTTGTATTTGGGCTTAACACGCTTATATTCTTTTTGATACACTTTCTCCAATATTGCTCGCTCATTCTTCTTATTAACTTATGTAGGTTTTAAACCAATTGTTCTATGAATTTGATGATTATACTCTTTAACTAGTGTTGGTAATATCTCTATCCATTTATAATTTCCTTGTGTTGTGAACTTCTTCCACATGTTCTGTTTAAGTGTTCAATTGAATCTTTCAAAAACAGAAGCTTTCTTACCACTATAGGTTGAGTAATGATTAATCTTATTTTCCTCCATTAACTTCTTAAACTCTTTATTGTAAAACCCATTACCTTGATCAGTTTGTAAGTTACTAGGTTTTCTCGTTCTTAATATGGATTCGAATGCTTCTGTAACATTTTTACCACTCTTATCTTTAACAGGAACAGCAAATGCATATTTCGAAAACACATCTATAACCGTTAGCAGATACTTATAACCTTTATTTAATTTGGAAACACCTTTTAATACTCCACTATCCATTTCAACAAGATCAGCTTGCCAAAGATCATCGATACCTTTTATAACTACACTTAATCTGTCAAAGTTTTTTCTAGATGGTTTGTGAATTTCTTCTATAATGTCTTCTCTAACACCTTTACCTTCTTCTAGTCAATCACGCTTTTTAACGAATTGAGTTTTAGTAACACCACATACAGAACAAATACCTTTCTTTAGATATCTTCCATTCTTTGTTTGTTCAATTTTAATAGTATCTTTCTTCGTATCTGTCGATTTCTTACACTTAGCACAATACATCCTGTTTATTATGTAGAAAATCAATAACTATCGCTCTTTAGTATTAGGCTATCAACTTTCTCATCATCATCATCCCTATCTTCATCTTCTCTTTCTACATACATAATAAGCAATAATAATTTACCATGTTTCAGATCAGAATCTTGAGATGGTCTAACTGCTAATTGATCATTTATATTAAAGTGTAATGGAAAAGTTTCAATTAGAGAACCATTTAAATATATATCTATAAAATACGTATTATAAGATGATTCTATATGCATTATCCTACCTTTATAAAGAAATTTGTATGCGGTAGATAGATTATGTATTAAAAAGAATGGATTTTCAACATTTTCTGATATCAATCGACCTGGAAGCTCTATAACATAACTTCGTTTGATGAAGTTAAGCTCTTCTTTTAACATGGCAATATCTTTTCTCACAACTGTATTATCTAACTCTGATATCATTTTAACATTACCAAAGATATCCATATTTATTGTATAGCAAATGTTTTTATGAAAGCTCTCTTTCTATGTACATTACAACAAACAATAATTGTCCTTCTTCCATAGCAGAATTTTTATTTGGTTTAATCGTAATTATATCGTTCTTCTTAAAGTCAAAAGATATCTCTTTAATCAAAGTATCACCCAAATATATATCTAGAAAGTATTTATCCAAACTTAATTCAATGTGCATTATTTTCCCATTATAGAGAAATTTGTAACCGTTAGAGAGATTAAATATTCTAAAGATTGGGTCTTTAACATTCTTAGTTCTCAATCGATATAGTAGAGGTACAGTTTCTTTTTGCATAATCAATTTAATAGTATCAATCCTAAACTTTTCAATATCTTCTTTCTTTATGTATGTGCCTTGTAACGTTTCTAATGCATCTTCAAATCGTTTTCTATTGTCCTCTAATTGGGCTTCTATTGACCTAGGTTGACTTACGCTAACAACATCATTTAAATTCTCCAACAAATTTTTCTTCACTAATATTAACATCATCTTTTCTATCTTTAACATTACCAAATATATCCATACTCATTTATTATACAGAAAATGTCCATCCTAATTTTTCAAAACATTTCTTTAACATCTCTATTTGTTTAGATGAGTGTTTAAAATCAATATCAACATGAACATCATGCTTTTTCAACAGATGATACAATACACATTTTAAGTTAATAAACAATACTCTTTTCGGATACAGTTCTTTAAAGGTTTTGTATAAGTTTTCCAAGTCGTTTATAAGTGTTTCTTCCATATGTTGTAAGTTTAATGGTTTTTGATCGGTAAGGTGATAGTGTATTAAATACACATCATCATAATATTTTGTGTATTTGTTTTTCTTTAGTACTTCTAGAACATTTTTATTGATATTAAATCTTTTGACATATCTTTAAATTCATCATTTAACACCTTTAACACATCTTTAGGAATATTTTTATCTTGTACAGCTTGTAAACGAGATAACTGTACCTTAAATCGTTTTGTAGTATCATACAATGGTTTTCTTACACAACCGGCTTTCATTTCTTCATTAGTACTGTAAACCCAACCACCCTCTACAGAACAATCATCACAAATGTATCTACTCATACCTTTTGTTAATGACTTACTACCACAATTACTGCACGCTAATGGTCTAGAGCTATAATTACACAACAACTCCTTTAACGTAATTATTGGGCGTAACTTTTCCAACTCTTCTTCCGTGTAAAAAAATTTAGGTATTAACATTTCCCATAAATCAATAACATCATATACGTTGTTTTTATCTTTTAAGTCTATCTTACTAACATCCTGAAAATACTGATAAAAATAATATCTATCTAGTTCATCTAGTTCATCTTCATGCTTCTCAAAATAATTTAAAAATCTATTGTGTATAGCTTCCATATTTATCTTAAAACTTTTATGGATATACCATAAAAGCACTTAGACCTAATCATTTTTAATCATATACATAACATCACTAAAAGAATACCCTTGATTTAGAAGATTTAAGACCTTAACACAAAGATGACCACATACAAAACTTCACTAATATGGACAAGGGGGAGTTTTACTCCCCCTTACAGAACGTTCATCCTCAAACAGTTTTTATCAACGAGTATGGACTTTACTCACTTGTGTTTTCATTTAAGAAGCCCCAGGCCAAAACTTTTATGGATACAAACCATAAAAGCACTTAAACCTACCGGGGGCTACGCTGTAGCCTCCTAATCATTTTTAATCATATACATAACATCACTAAAAGAATACCCTTGATTTAGAAGATTGAAAACCATAACACAAAGATGACCACATATAACTGAATTAAAGTCTTGTATTCGTTCGTCATTGTAAAATAAGTTTTCAGTACCAAGATATTGTACTAGCTGCTTAGGAGGAACAACACCATAAGAATCGAACACATACTTTATGTTGTTATCTTTCCAATAGCATATCCAATGAGTACCAATGTTTTCTGATTTATCGAGGTTAACTATACCACACTCATGTACATAGGGTTTTTGTGAAAGTTAATCACTCATAAATACACCTCTAAATCGTTTTATCTTTAATTCTTTAACGAACCTCTCTATATCGAAGTTTGTCAATGGTTTTAGTTTTTTGACTTCTTTGGTTTACCTGCCCCCTGCCTTTCTTTCATGGCCATATTGTGTCTTTTTTGTTCTTCAAGTTCTTGTTTATTCTTCTTAGCATCCAGTACAGTTTTAGTAATCGCTGCTGCACCACCTGCTAATGAGCCAACTGCTCCTAAAGCTGCTAAAATGGCTGGAATTGTAAAAATAAAACCACCCATATGATCTTTCTTAATCTTTTTCATTTGTGCAGCAGTTAAAGTTGAATCCATTCCTTTACCTTCTTTAATTTTCTTAGATTTATCACTAAGTTGTTTCTTTGTTAATACATGATCAATATTTAAATCCTTTAGTTCGTTGTAAGGAACGCTAAACATACAACCTTTAATAGAACACATCTTCCTATATATTTAAGAGAAATTCTTAGTTTGTAAAAGTACAGTTGTCGTTGCTCCACCAAAATCAATTAAGAAATCATTCTCATCTGTTATCCTTATCTCAAAATTGTCAACCTTGTCTTTAGATATAGGGAAAAATAATGGATAAGTAGGCTCATAAATAATACTATGTTTAAACTCGGCATCTGTTTTAAATGATGCTATAATTCCTGTTTCTCTATGTGTGTATTCTGTATTTTTAACAAACATACCATCTGCTATATTACAGTGAACATTTATAGTATCGAATGGGTGAAACTTTGGCAACTTACTTCCAATTTGTGTTTTGTTTTTCTAAAACTTCAAGAACATTAAACCCGACAGTACCTATACCCCAATTGTAACATCATTACTATCAGTTTCTATTTTCACTCCGTTTCTTAAATGATCTTTTGATAATTTATGTTGATTGACTGAGATTTTAAATATTGATTAAGTGATTTCAAATTGTATTGCCCTTCTGATATAAAGACTTGTTTATTACCATACGAGAAACTGTTTTTTCCTGTTGTTATATTTGGAGTTAGATACGTACTGTAAAACCCAACTAGTCCTATATTTAAATAGTTGTTACTGTTGTCTAATTCGTAATGGAGTTTCTTCTTTAAAACAAGTATCACTCGTTAACTTAAATACCTTAGCCATTTATTATATAATAAATGAATGAGTTTGATTTACCTAGAGATATTCCAAGAGAGAAAGTAATCAAGTTAATAGAAGATATCATTCAAAAGTTAGAATACAGTTTGAAGAAGAAAAAGAGAAAACTACGAATTGTTAAATATACATACTACACTTTGATCACGTTATCAGTTATACTTTCTGCAACAACTGGGTTTATTAATATTTTTATACCTGTAACAATTTACTCGATATTAAGAACGTCTCTTGCAACTGGAAGTACTATAATAACAGGTTTGTCTTCTAAGTTAAACATAAGCAAAAGAAAAGACGAATATAAAACCATTGTCACTTGTATCAATTCATTTTAAGAACAGTTAGAGATGATAATAACATTAAATGTTGAAATTTATAACGAATATATAAAAGATACGTAACTTAAGATCAGAGAACAACTTAAAGATATAAGATCATAAAAGAGATGATTTTCTCTATAACAAATGAGTAAGAAAACTATTAATTGGGATGTAAAAGAGACGATAAAAGAAACAACAGTTAAGAAAAGAAATGGAGAGCTTATACCTGATGATATTCGATGTCTTATAATGGGTCCATCTGGGTGTGGTTAGACGTTTTTCCTATTTAACTTCTTATTACAGCCAGGTTGGTTAAACAATAATTACTTCTACATATATTCTAAAAGCATGAATCAGCCCTAGTATGAGCAGTTAAAAGATCGATTTGAAAAAGCAGAACTAAAGTTTAAAAAGCAAATAGCAACGTTCTTAAGCGGTAATGATTCTATTGTACCTATTGATGAATGTGAAAAATACTCTGTCGTTGTGTTTGATGATTACATTTTAAAGAATCAAGATACTGTTAGAAATTACTTTACATAAGGTAGGCATAGACATTTAGACTGTTTCTATCTTGCGCAAACATATTCGAAAGTACCCAAACAGCTTATAAGAGATAACGTTAACTTCCTATGCATATTCAGACAAGATGATACTAATTTTAAACATGTGTATAATGAGTTTGTGGGAGGGGATATGTCTTATGATAAATTTAAAGAGATATGTTCAAAATGTTGGCAAGATGATTATGGTTTTATAGTAATTGATATGACAAGTAAGGTAAACAATGGTAAGTATAGGAACAAGATAAAACACTTTAAAAACGTTTGATGTTTTTTCACGTTTGTTCGTTTTAACGTTTGACGTTTATTGACGTTTATTGACGTTTTTTCACGTTTATTGACGTTTATTGACGTTTGTTCGTTTTCTATATAATAAATGGATGAGAAAGAAATTAATAAGAATATCAAGTTAAAGGAGTTCTTGATAAAGGGCTTCAAATCTTGGAAGAAAGAAAGAGCAGGTATATATGATAAGTTTAAGAGACAAGAGCAACCTGTAATTGATGCTATTCAAAACTTGGGAAGTGGGATCAAAGAAGTAGCAGAACAAAATAAAAATCTAATAACTGAACTTGTTCCAGTTGTACATAAGACGGCTTCAATAGATCCTAGTCTACTAGAAACCCCTAAAAAGATAACTTATGATAATTCTCCAAGTAGTAGTGATACACCTATAACGGGAGAAATAAAACAAATGAGAAAACAAATTAAAGACAGAGTGGAAGGAGTAGAGCCTTTAACAACAGCCCAATCATTTGGTAAGATTGCGACGAAATATTATAGTAAAAGAAATGATAGTGTATTTGGAATAAGAACTGTAGAAGAAAATGGAAAAATAATAAATAAGGTAGGAAATTCTGAAGTTAAAGTGAATGGTGATGATTTGATAATTAGTGGTAAAACTTATAAAGGAACAGAAGGTCTATGGTAATTGTTAACGATGAATACTAATAAAACCATTGAAGATTATGATGATGACGATTTTGAACAGTACAAGGAAATAATAATAGAATCAGATGCTGCCTTCCAAAAATATAATCGAGATAAAAAAGTAGCATCTAGTAGAGGTTCTAAGTACATTAATATTATCAAGCCTATTTGGGAAAATTATATTAAACCATCTTTACCTCCAACACCACCAAGAAAGAAAACACCAAAGTCTGGGGAAGGAATTAAACAATATACCGAGATACCTAAAGAATATGTATGGATGGATGACGTGAGAAAGCTTATAGATAGGCTAATTGTTATAGATGGAGAAGAAAAGGCTGGTAATAATAACTTTTACAATGAGAAAGTAGGTATATTGAGTATGATTAATAATAAGCTTTCACAATTTATTCCTAATGATCCAAAAGGTATAGGTTATTTGATTAAGATCTTAAATACATTGCCACCACGATTCTGGAATGATGAGAAGCTTGGAAAAGGATTAGTAAATGATTTGATTAATAAACTTCCAGTTGAATTACATATTCCAGGTTTTATATTTTGCGGGCCTGGGACTAAGCTTCAAGAAAGGTTAGAGAGAGGTGATGAAGGTATTAACCCATTAGATGAAGCTTGTAAAGAACACGATATATACTACAGAGACAATAAAGATACAGAGTCAAGATATATTGCAGATAAGGAACTAGAAACTAAAGCATGGAAAAGAGCATTTAGTAGTGATGCGTCAATTGGTGAACGATTAGCTGCTTTTGGGGTTGGTACTGCTATGAATGCTAAGGTTAAGTTAGGATGGGGGTTATGAGTTTTTAAATGTTATTATGTATGATTCTTTTATGGGTATGTCCCATAAAAGCGTTGTTTCAAGATTTTCTTTATAATGAATGGATAGTGTTGAGAGTTACGAGTTACAGAGTTTTAAAGCTAACGCAAGAACATTTAATAATTTGAATGAAGCTAACAAAGATATTGAGTTTGATTTCGATGTGGGGGATGGCTTCATACATCCACACAAAGCATATTGTCATATGACTTTTGAAGTTGTTGGCGCATCAGTTGGAGGACCATTTGGTGCAAATGATACTATAAAACTTGTAGATAACTTCTTACCATTCTTCTTTTCTCAAATTGAGGTTAGAAAGCATGGAGTTGTTATAGATAAGATTGAACTACCAGGAATAACATCAACAGCTATCGGAACATAAAAAATTTCCAAACCAGAAGTTGAATATCTAAAACAAGCAGGATTTGAAACAGGTGAAAAACTTGGTCTAAGAAAGGACTTTAGTGTTTTGTACCAATTAAGATTAATTCTAGGCTTTTAAGTGATTATAAAGAGGTTATGTGGAAAGGTGGATTGAGAATAACATTTACAAAAACTAACAACAATAACGATGTCTTGTACAAATGGACTGGATCAGGAGCAGGTGCAGCAGCTCCTCATGATGTAAAAATAACAATAAAAGGTATCGAGATAAGAATGCCTATTGTTGAATGCGAATCTAATTATGAAAACAAGTTAAAGTTGAATATTCTTAAAGAACCTAAAATCATTTTTTCATTCCTTACTTATCAATGTGTTCAGAAGACTGTTGTAGGTTCTTTCTTGGAGTTCGATGTTACTACTCAATTTAATTCTAGACAATTTGATATGCCTGATTTTGTAGTTGTAATGTTCCAAACTGATAGAAGTGGCAAACAAACAGCAGATGCACGTAAGTTTGATCATTGTAAGGTAAAGAATATCTATCTTAAAAATGGGAGGAATGAGGTATTTCAAAAGAATCAAGAAACTTAGATATTGCTAACAGGGATTATTTTAAGATGTATGAAGATTATACTGCATTTAAGAGAATAACATGTGGCAATATCGAAATGTACTATGGCCCTAAAGAGTTTATAGATAGCAGACCAATGTATGTGATTAATTGTAGTAAGAGGAAAAACGTATCGGCAAATGAGAGAACAAACATAAAGATTGTAGTAGACTTTGCAGAAGCTGTGGCTGCTAATACTACATGTTATGCGATTTTAATTGGACGAAATAACTTTCATATGATGCTAAGAATGAGAAAGTAGTAGAAGAATTTTAGATAGTTAAATGCATGTTTGTATTGTTTTATGGAAGTTTTTCCATAAAACGAAATTGATAAAAAATGATGAAGATTGTATGTGGTTGTGTCTTAACACGGGGTATTAATTCGATACCCCCTAACTTCTGAAAAATTTTTCTTATCTTCTTTGTCTACATGATCTTGCATGGCGTTTGCAGTCTTCAAATGATTAAATATTTTTGTGTATTGTTTTATGGAAGTTTTTCCATTAAACGAAATTGACAAAAATGATTAAATATTTTTGGTAAAGATAAAAATTGAAGAGTGTTGATTGATTTTCTATATAATAAATACGATGGCGAGTCATATTGAGCTTTTAGATAAACTTGGAAGTCTTGAACAAAAACAGGTTATTGGATTAAGAGAATTAGAATTAAATACAGAATATAAGATTGTGAAAATGGAAAAGATTAAAACTAAGTTTGGAAAGAGCATTTTAGTTGAATGTGAAGAGTTTAAGGTATTTCTTCCACCTAGATTTACAAAACACTTAACAGATAAAATGATTGATGAGATCGTTAAAGATGGAATAAAAAGCAAATACACTGGTTTAAAAGATAATTATCCAACTGTTGAATTCTGTATGTGAATCCAAAGAATAATAAAAATGAACAAAAATATGTCGTCAGAAGTAAAAAAATGGAGAGAATAGAATGGATCATCAAAAGAAATTTATACTTACTAATAATTTCAATGTAATTGTGAAAAATGTGCAGACCCAAGTTCAACTTGATTTTGATATTAACGATTGTCTATTCAGCTTGAATTATGATCAGTGGACAGAGTTTAAGAAGTCATTGTTTCCTATTGAGAACGAGGTTAGCAGAAGATTCCATTATCAATATCCGAACTTGTAATTTTAAGTATGTTTTAAGTATGTTTTATACTATCAAGACTATAAAAACTAAGACCTTTGAATATACAGAACATAATGCCATTTAAATTTTTAAGATACATGTATAAATAAGAGATTTATTTGAGCTTTTTGTAATTATATCCTTAGAGTTATGCAATTTATAAGACATTCAATAGATAGGAAATTCATTTGTCTATTGATTGCCGTTAGGGCGCCGCGGTGGCTCAGTGGTAGAGCGTTCACCTCTGGTGCATGGGGTCCCGGGTTCAAACCCTGCTCCCGCCAAGTGAACTTTGTGGTGGACAAACACCGTGTGCGTGGGTTTTCTCGGGGTTCTCCCGTTTCCTCCCACTTTCTTCATTCCACCATTTCATTCATTTCTCATAATCACCGTCTCCTTTAGCCTAACCGGCATAACCGTGGGACGTAAAACTTAAAGATTTCATTTCATTTCATTGATTGCCGTTTGAATTTTGAAAATCGGTTAATATTTGATGATGTTATAGCAAATTCGAAATTTCGGGAATTTTTTATGGGTTTATTTTTGAGTTTTTGGGGAAAATGTTATTCTTTAAAAAAGTCTTAGAATTTTATTGTAATTATGGTAGCATTTTTTATTATTTAAAAACTAACAATAATTAGTGAAATTATTAAAAATTAGGCAACCAGTTATACATGAATAAAATAGTACTTTTACGTTTCTATTGATTGTCGTTTGAATTTGAAAATCGGTTGATAAATAATAATGGTATAAGCATTTTTCCTTTTTTGCCCCTGAAATTTCAGAAGTTATGTAATCCCGCATTACTTGCCCCATGTAAGTATGCAGACCGCAATACATATATGGGCTATCCAAAAATGCAATCAGATTGCCAAAATATTCAATAGGAACCAAGATATAGATAATCTTATTGTTATATATTTTGAATTTACCGCTTCTATACTCATGCTCTCTCTAAAGGATTGTATGTTGGTAAGAGAACCATGAGATTCAATGACGTCATGTATTACGTTTTCTCCCCGAAGGAGACTACGTCACGGATTAAATGACGTCATGTATGATGTACTCTCCTTCGAGGAGACTACGTCACATAGAGCGCTCTTACAGTTGCTAGCTAAAAGTTCTGTTGAAGGAAGAGAGGCTAATGTGTATATATGTATGTTGATATGAGGAGAAGGAAAGAAATTTGAATTGGAAGGTCCTGTGCTTGTACTGGAATCGTTCAAAATGAATCAGTGACAGATCGCCTGTTCCAGAGTTGTATGTATTCCTTCTCATTGAGTTTTTAAAGCTAATTATTAACGGATTTTCACGATTCAAGTGTCAAATGAAAGCTTATAAACTGGAGATTAAAATGCAATAAATTTTTGCAATGAATATTTTGTGTAGGATTCCATTGTAATATTTTAGATGTAAGTTTTATAATTTTAAATGTCATAAAAGCATATTCAATCTCACTTTGGGGTATCCCTCTGTGTTAAAGTGTAATAGTCAGTGATGGTTCATAATTTTGTAGTACTTAGGAGGAGGAGGGGAAAACTGCGCTCGTAGTTAGGTATGCATACTACTGTCTTGGTATCTCATCCTCCCCTCCGGTGAACCCGGCCCGGAGCCGAATAGCGTGAATTTGGAAGTTAATGCGACTGGAGTTTCACCATTGATTTCAGCGACCGCGAAAATATGAATTCGACACTAATAGCTCAAGTAGTAGAGCGTTGGCTTCGCATTCGGGAAGTCGTGGCTTCGAATGCCGCTGCCTACCATCCTGACTGAAGTTTTCCAGTGTTTCCCTCAGTCCTACCAGGAAAATGCCGGGATGGCACCTACTAAACAGGCCCTGGGCGAAACTTCCCAAATCCTTTGCATTGTTAATGTTGTTGGATATTCAATGTAAAATGTCCTCTGAGCAGAATCTGGTGATTGTTAAATAAATAAATAAATAAATAAATATCGGTCATTTTCTACTACTTTTACATGTCCCGGTAAAAGCCCCCTGAGACCCTCTGGTTCGAATTTCGACAAAAATGTTTAACTTTGGTCTGGAGCCTGGACCAATGTATGCGTGACTAAAATTTGGTAACTCTCGGTCAATTTGTTTGGTTCCCAAACCGGTTCCGGTAAACGCCCCCTGTTTCGAGACCCCACTGTTTCGAAATTTGAAAAAACGCTTCGTCTTGATCTGGGGCCTGGGCGAAGGTACCCCTGGGCAAAATTTGGTAACTCTCGGTCCACTCGTCTGGTCCCCAGGGCACACACAGACAGACTAACACACATACAAACTCTTTATTTTATTTATATTAGAAGATAGTTTATAAGACAGTATTCCGTATGTATTTTTATAATAATTGAGGTCATAACGAAAGGAAAATTGTTATATTTGAATAAACAGAAGAACGTAAATATTGCGAAATCTTTTTCAATACTTTTTTTATAATTCTTCATAGTTTGTTATTAAAATACTAGCCAACATATCCTCATTTTATTGTCATAACAAACCAATATTTCTTGATACTAAAGCAGTTTAGATTGATCGAGGTACTGGGCTTTCAGAATTTCATGTCACTCCCACCCCCCAGCGTTACGAAATCCTGGCTAAACGAACCAGTATATATTCCAGTAAAATAGTTTAGAGTGATCGAGCCCCTTTTGTGATGACCACAGTATTTCATGTCACGGACCCCCCCCGCCCTTCCTGGCTACGTGCCTGCAACACTGTCAGCAGCTACGTTCTCGACTAATATACGTTTACAAGAACAACTTTCTTTTCTTGTTTTTTTTTCAACAGTTAACCAATTTAAAACCGTATTATAATTCAAAGCGCTTATTATATTTCTATCCCAAAACAAGAATATGTAGTTAACTTCTAAAATGCTTCGCTCCGCAGGGACCCGTTCAGCGCGTGCAACAAGCAAAAACAACATGCTTGGCGTCTCACAAATGACAAAGGATTAAATAGAAAAGCAAAAGCAGCACAGCAGGTCCTTACCGGAGTCAGAGCTGACAACATAGTTTCGGTCGTCACTTACGCCAATAGACCTACAAGCGGTGTACAAGAGTTATACAGTTACCATATATGTTGTGGCACAGTAGCGCTACAGGCGGAATGTGCACGAACTACAAGTGAATATGTCTCTTACAAGTATCAATCACTGTTGCACCCTCTTTACATTCTACACATCCTTTTTTCTCCCACCTTTTGACCTTGACAAGCAGAAGTAGCAGGCTTTCCGAGTTCACAACAGTAACCTGCTTGTGTGTAGAGTACGTTTTCAGTTCTTCGAACTTACTCTGCGCGCAAAGAACAATGGTGATGATCGGGCAACCGAATACGGCAGCGAGAAACACCCGGTTGCAACTTTAAATGTAAAATACAAATATAGAGCCTTGACAATGCCGGGAGGATGTATATATATATATATATATATATATATATATATATATATATATATATATATATATATATATATATATATATATATATATATATTAGGGTGGTTCTTAATTACATGGCGAAATTGTTTTTTCCTAAATTCTTTGCTCCCAACACCTAAATTGGTTCCATGTCAGACCCAATAAATCCATGAAAAAAATGGGCTCAATCGAAGAATATTTAACCGACTCCCAAGCGACCTAAATTTGAATGCATATCCTATATGTTAATATATAGAAAAACTCTAGAATAAGCCCTTCTTACTTTAAAGCGGCTGAAGGGAAAGGCACCAAATCTTGGATACAGGGATTGGAAGTAATCAACATCTGACTATGAGAAATAGCATGATTGCTGCCATTTTGAAGTCCGCAATTTTGTATTCGGACCCAAAATTTTAAATGGAAATGATGTTTTGTGACATCGTTTTTGGGTAAATTTTCATTATAAAACATATCTTCCTATATTGTCAACTTATCTCTGGTCATTCAATTTTTTAGCTTTGAAATAATAGTTTATTATCTTTCAATATTGTTTTTTCTTTATATTAATACTGAAATATTAATAAACTATTACATACATGTAACAGGAGATAATTATATATATGTTGTTATATAATTACATCCCGTCGAAATACACACCAGCCTATATTGAAATTATTTATATGAAATGAAATTATAATGAATGTTTAAAATGATAATAAAAGAAAGCTGACGGCTGTGGATAATTAGGCAAATTCTACTGCATCATCAAGCCAATTTTTCTAGCACCTGGATACATTTTTCTGTGTTCACTGACTATCTGCAATATCTATTGTTTTCCTTTTTCGTCCTTTGTTAAAATGTTCCCGTATTCTTGTATCAGTTTACACCTCCCTGCAACATCATTCGCCACCACAATGTTTTCAATATATTCAACCCACGTTGAAAGTTAACATCTTCTTTCCAAATAGATGAACATGTACATTTCCTTCTTTACTTTATGGTTTAATTCAAATAAGGAAAACTATTCAACAATCTTATAAATCTGCAGCCCGTACAGAGATATAAACTCTCGAAATATTAAGTTTTATTACTTCCGAGCTTTTATTTTCCATAGTTGATAATTATTACATGTTCAGAGATAAATGGAAAATAAAGACAAACGTCTGTTTGTCGTCAAAAGCTACCTCAAAATGATATATCATACGATGTCATTTCTATTTAACATTTTGTGGCCGAATCCAACATGGTGGACTTAAAGATATGCCTCATGTCGGTCACTAATAAGTTATGGACCTACTTTTACAACCTCTATCCAAGATATGATTCCTTTCCCTCAGCCATTTTTAAGTTACAAGAGTTTATTACAAACTTTCGCCATATACTATACATTGTAAATCATTCAGATGTTTAGGTCGTTTGGGGGTCGGTTAAATATTCCTCGATTGAGCACTTTTTTCACATTAATTTAGTCCGACATGGAACCAATTTAGGGGTTCGGAGCAAAGAAATTCGGAAATCGAAAATTAAGAACCACCCTAATATATATATTAATATATATATATATATATATATATATATATATATATATATATATATATATATATATATAAATTTGCTTATGGGCGGAAGCAATAGCCTAGCAACAAGATAACCACCCATCTCCCTTACAAACTAATAAGTATATCTCCGAACTTTATAATTAGTTGTTATCGAGGAAAAGTTACTAAAATAGAGAATGTGTTTAGTAATGGTAATCTGTATATGGATTTCGGATACACAAGGGTATCCAGGCAACTTTTAGAGCATTCCTGTTCTACTTAAAGCTTGCCACAAACAATTAATAATTTCAATTTTTTCTTTATAATGGTAACATTTCCAAGCCAATTGACGAAAGACTTAACACCCTCGGTCTGTGAGGCCTTGTGTTTAAAATTTGTAATTTAACCATTAAATAATAGTGTAGTACAGTAGAGTTAGCACATAATATTGCCTAAGTAACCATGCTTTGTTCTTTGTAATAATAAATATCCTTATTAACTACGTACAACTGTTTAAATAAATACACAAAACATTTTTTATTCTTTTAACTGGTAGCTATATATATATATATATATATATATTTAACATAACGTAAGCTAAGCTAAACTAACCACTTACAAGAAACATAAGTTAGTTTAGTTTAAGTTAAGTTGTAGCTATAGGTCGGTCGGTTATCAGATACAAAATTATTACACATTTTTATGCGCATACTAATTTTTGGGAAATGTTTTTCAAAAATGAGAAATAGTATAATATATTTTAAAAATAAATCCAATAGTACAATTATGAGAAACTGAATAATTATGTCATTACACATTACGCATTAGTTTAGGAATAAAACTGCAGTTACATATTTTTATTCATAGTAAAGTCAATTGCCATAGAAAAAGGCCTTGGTATTCTCCCAGTCTTGCACGATATTTTCTACTGCACAAAACACACAAACATTCTTGCTACATTCAATACAAATTGGCTGGTTGCAGATTATATAGGCAGTTTTGCGTTTTCACGCTGATAGAGATTTTGAAAAATCTTCCCTTTTTTCTAAGCGGTCATTGGGGTCTACCTTCTTACTCGGGTCTGCTTCCTTATCTTGTGATGGTTGTTCCTGTGGAAAGATCTTCCTTATATTATCTTTCAAATCTCATTGAAGACTTGGAATAGCAAGTCTTCTACGAAGGCGGGGAATTATGAGGTCTAATTCAAGTTGTTTGACAAATACAAATCGCGTCATTAAGAGTCTGTCCTTGTATAAAATATACAAAATAAAAGCATTCACACAAGCAATGTTGAATATTCTGTAAAACAGAGCCAGAGGCCAGCGCCTTGTTCTTCGACCGGAAGAAAAGACTGCACAGTTCATATATAGAAGATCGACACCAGCTTTCGTTCCGTTGTAAGAACATATAATTTCAGGCTTCTGCTTTTCGACATTAGTTTCAATACTATGGTGCAGTGTTGATGCAAGAACAACTGTTTTGTTCTTTTTGGTACAAAACTTAGCAATGTGGTTTATCTCTTAACCCGGTGGGAGCGATTTTCTTTTTGATCTGGATTTTGAAGAAACTCTTGTGGAATGAATTTCTTGTCTTTCTTTATGTTAGAGACGTAGATCAGTTGTCTTTCCTGAAGTTCGACGAGAACCTCCATACATGAGTACTAGTTATCAGCCGTGACATTCCTCTTACTAGGCACAATTGACTTGCAGACTTTGATAATTCCTTGACATGGTATACTGAGAGCTATTTCTTGTTCTCTTAGACCACTGCCGTCACTGTCTCTCCAAGTGTAAATATAACCATTGGCGAGGTACGATTTTTGGATTGAAATGAACACATGACATCTATTCCATATTTTCCGGGTTTGCTGGACATGTAAATCCTAAATACACTTCTATATCGAAAAGACACTAACATTTCATCAACTGTTACATTTGGTGATGCAGAATACACACTTTATTTGAGATAAACTGTTCAAACAGTTCCGATGTAGGAGCAGGTTTGTCCATCTCTCTTCTTAGAGAGTGTGTTGTGACGTCGTGGATCCTCAAACACATAAGCGAAGTCTTGAAACGTTTTTCAGACGTTGTTGTCGAAAATATGGGTCGGCTAAAACAGTCTTTTATAAACAAAAAGTTTATTTATTTGTCATTTGAACTCAAAATTGAGAAGAGAGCGACTCCAACCTAAATAGGGCATTCATTTCTTCGATATAAGTGTCACTGTAGTTACTTTCTTTTGTGTGAGCTGATAGTCCGGCTCTTATTTTAGGTAGCTTTAGATTTGTATTTCTTACGATTGAATACATCATAGTAGGATCGAAGAAAAGAACCCAAATTTTGTGCTTTTTGGTTTGTTGCCTAGAGTTTTTGCACGTCATTTGATGCAAAAAAGGTGTTCCTAGCAGAAGGTCTGATATATCTTCTTGGTTCCATACTACTTGAGGCATTTGGAGGGTCATTTTCTTCATTCTATCCAAACAGAAGTGCTGTTACGTACTCTGCGGCAGAAAATTTCGTACAACAGATTGCTGTACCTCACATTCCAAATAAGACTTTTTCGTCTTCTTCTTTTTCTTCTACTTCCGGATTCTCATCTGTAGTTACGTTTTGGCTTTTCTGTTCGTTAGGTAAAACAAAGGCTGGATCTTTATTTGAATCGTACGAAACCCTGTCATTGTCTGAATCATCAACACCCTCTTTCATCAATAACTAAAGGATTTGGTCAGAAAAATCTGGGTCACTTTTGTCCAATTTTCTTCTTGGGTTTTATGGTAGATTTGGTTCACCCATTTTTTAGATATGGTAGATTTTCACTCAGTATTAAATTTGTGCTTGATATTGGCTACCAGCGTCATTTCATTGAATTCATTCCATCTTAGTCTACAAATGAGATTGAGTGAACTTCCTTCTGCCCAGATACAAAGAATTATAGCTTGAGTTCAGCTCTCTCATTCAATAACTATCGGCAACAAAGACCCTAACATACTTGGTTATTTTTGAAGTTGTAACGGAGACTCTACTTGGTACAACCGGCTCTAAGAAACGAATGTGTAAGACTAACAGAAGCCCTCGGTATTAAGACCACACAGCAAAATAACATAAACCGAAACCCTCGGCCTCAGAGACGGGCACGTTTCCGACAAAAGATATATTACGGTCAAACACCTCCGTGAAGCTAAACAAAAACGGTTGATTTCGGAGCAGAGGAAATTGGAAGGAAGGTATTGAGTTGCTCGGCGATGCTAGTATAAGAAGATAATATTTTTCTGCGGATTCAGAGACCGGTGTTTCGGTAGCGGTGTTAATCTATGGCTACTACAGGAAAACTTACACAACAACAATCTATTAACAAATATTGGTGACTTAGATTATACATAATTAGAATCTAGACTAGATTACTTAAGAGAGATTACAGAATCCTTGTGCAATACCATTATGATTGTTAAAAGTACAGACTTCCATCATTGTGAGGGAAAATTAAATGTTAAGACCTTGTTAGAGAAAGACTCTTGTGGTTCGTGTAATTATTTTCTTAGATCTATTTTCACCAACTGGGTAGTAGCACAACATGGTGTGAAAGCCGACTTACCATTCGTTCTCGACTCTAATACAAAACGAGCTAGAGGTATGAATCAAATTATACAAACATATAAGATAGAGGTAAGTATAAAAGACAAGATACCTGTTGTAGCTCCTTATAAAATATAATTTTTGAAACCTTCCTATTACCAGTTTACTAAATCACTTACCTAACATACTACCAGAATTAGAGAAAGAACATTACTTCTTATTGGACGTCCATATTACCCAAGACTTGGCAGGTATATTTAATAAACAAGAGATGATCAATAACTTACTAGACAACTTTAGGTTTTGTATGGAATAACAAGTAAGTTATTATTTAAAGGAATTGGAGGAGGAAGATAAGGATGAGTGTTTACAGAAATTAAAGGTGAAACTAAATAACAATAATAACGTTGGGAAACAATGTATCCGATGTAACTGCAAGAATTCATTAGGGGAATTGTACAACAAATTCGTTTGTCAAATTCCGTGTGCGTGGGTTTTCTCGGGGTTCTCCCGTTTCCTCCCACTTTATTCATTCCACCATTTCATTCATTACTCATTATCACCGTCTCCATTAGTCTAACCGGCATAACCGTGGGACGTAAAACTCAAAATTTCATTTCATTTCATTCGTTTGTCAAATTACTAGCCCGGGTGTAACGAAACAGATTGGAAACCACATTATTGATTTTTAATATGTCCACAAAAACGACTTAGTCTAACATTCTCCTCTCCATTAGCTAAAGAGTATGGTATCTCGCATGTGGAAGTCATAATCTATAATAATTCGATGAGAACTATTCTCGTGTTAAATTTTTAGATCCAGTAAAAGATTATTTCAAGTTATCACAAGAAACCAAGAGATACTTACAGGGTGCTCCATTTTATGAAATACCAATACGAAACATATGGACTTGAGTATTTAATTCTGTGTAGATCAAACTGGTCTTGCTGCAACAAGTTATCTAATTCCAAAAGTAAGTAGAAATAGAATCAATATGAATTTACTAAGACCATACCCCTGGCCTAAAGTAGAGCCAGTTAGCATGGTTTATTTAAAGTCTCGATGGAAAAAATAAGCCGAACTTTTATTACTAAAAGATGCAATACATTCTTAGGACTATCCAACAAAGCTATTACACTTAAGAAAATAGTATGTAAACACTGTGGAGAAAAGTCCATTACGACAACTAAGGGTGGAAGGGTTAGCTTCTTTATTTTCTACGCGTTGGAGATAGCTAGACTTGAAAGCTACTAACAACGTACATGCATTATTGGTTAACGATAAGAATATTTTCACTTATGTCGGAGTGGTAGTCGAAACAAATGGTCATAAGTCTGTTCGGTTTCTAAAATTTTATCAACATGCAGTTTATTAAGCATTGTGTTTCCAAATTGTTATGTGATGGATTTTGTTTCTTACCTATAAAGAGATGGAAGTAGTATATTTCCCAAGTGACAGGCTTTTCGGAATTCTTAAGACAGGTGGCTTGTAGACTTATAATGGTAATACTTTTCCAAAAGCTATTAGCTTACGTGTAGATGAGGAACTCTTTAAAGATAAGGATAAGTACTTAGATTACAGATATCCTAGAGCAAGTGTAATCTGTTTAGATGGAACACATTAAAGGATCATTTGTCGTTTCTAATTGTAGGAGATTGTAGAAAATTGTGTTTAGTGTGGAGGTGTTTGATATTATTATAAAAGCTCTGCAACATAGAAATATGGAAAGGTTTATGTAAAATTGGAAAATATCCAAGAGGTATTTATTTCGAATTACTGGATGCAGCAAGAAAATAAAAACCGACGACTGGATTTAACGGGAAAATTTAAAATACATCTGCACAGGTTTAAGGTCACACCTAACAAGCATAAAGAGAGACTGGTGTTTTGAATGTAATCACTCTACGTTTTAGCTCTTAATTGTATGTAAGTTTTTGATAATATATTTTCTATAAAGGTCTAAGATAAAAAAGAATTCGATGACACTGTAAAGTAGTTCTTCTCTGAAAAAGTAAAGTATATGTCTGTATGGAAGGGACCGCGAGAGAAATGTAATTAGAGGAGTCTCCCTTTAGCTTGGTACTTATAAAATAAACATTGCAAAAATAATTAATAGATGATTGTTAAAAATAAAAATTAGCAATACAATTTAAACTATGGTATTTAAAAAAGTAATTGGTAAATAATTGTTAAAATTAAAAGCTGACAATACAATGTATACTATGGTATTTATAAAAGTAATTAATGGGTGATTGTTAAAAGTAAATGCTGACAGTACAATTTATAGTGTCAAATTTGTAAAAGTAAATAATGGGTGATTTTTAGAAATAGAAGTAGGCATTATAATTTATAGTGTAGTATTTTTTATAAGCATTTTAATGGGGGAATGCTAAAAGTACTAGTAGGCAATGTAACGTATACCGTGGTACTTGTAGAAGCATTGCAGTGAAGAATAGTTGAAAACAGTAGTAGGGAATTCGAAGAAGCATTGTAGTGGAGGATTTTTAAGAGAATAGAAGCAGGCAATACAATGTATAAACAACGTAGCTGAAATAGGGATAACTGAAGTATAGTAATGTCCTTTTTATTAAATATTTGAGAAAGAAAAAAAGAAAATTGTTGACTGATATTATGTAAGTCACGTATACATACAAGAAGCAAATTCATCTCATATATATGTAGATGAATCTAAGCAAATCACGTATTGTTTTTGTCTTTGTCTCGAGGAAGAATGCAAAATAATATGCATATATATGTATGTATGTAATAACTAATTGAATACATATATGAGTCAGATGAGAGCAGTTGACTCTGTGAGTTTGCATTAGTGTGTGTATATTCAATCTAAAACTTCATTTCTTTATTGTACAGGCATCTGTGAAGCGATTTGAATGGAACAAAGACTGTAGTAAATGGAATTGCTTTTACTATTTTCATTCCTTTTCTTCAATGGCTTATGGATGAGTGTCGTATTGGGTTATACCGATGCTGTAGAACTTTCCTAAATACTGCGCTAAATAATATTTGGTATTGGCGGGTTCAGTAGTTATAGGGAGTCAGGGTTGTTAGGTAGGGATGTGCTCGTACTTTTTTTGATTCTACTGATATATAGGACCACGTTCCTCTATTTTTGAAAATTGCCAACTCTAAAAAAGTGAATGGTATCGACGGATTATTGTGTGTACCTAAATGTTTTTTTGGGGGTCATCTCGTTATCTATCACGTGAAAAATTGACAAAAATTCAAATTTCGGATGTTTTTGCTTAATTTATTTCCTTTGATGAGTTGTTATTACCTTATATTGTTATATTAGCGTATACAGTGGCCCTTTCCGTTTTGGAAGGCATTGGTATATTGATGCAATCCTTTGAAAATTCGGGACGAGTACATTGGCTCAGCCTTTACATTTTGGAAATAGCACAATGCTAAATTTAGTATAATAGAATAATATCATAATATATACCATTATAAAGTAGGATGAACCATTTTGTTTCATTTCATTGATTAAAAAAATGCTAAAATATTAGTACTATTATATGTCTTTTTTTGCACCCTATTTATTCTCTTTGATGAGGTATTATTATCTTATATCGTCATATGTGTGTGCGTGCTTGGGTTCATTATTTTACATAGTCTGCAAGACAGTTTTTGAATAACTGAATGAAATGTACATTCTTAGAAACGTAGTTTAATTTTTAATAAAATGATACACAGATACTTACAAATGTTATAAAATAAATATTAAAAAACAGTTTTGAATGATAATACACAAGAACTTACAGTTATTAGCCTCTTCTTACACTAATTGACCTTGATAAATGCAATTATTACCCATGTATTTATTTGTATTTTTCCATGCAACATTTAAAGAGTTACATTTTTGTAAACCACAGTTACACACATTATATTTTTGTATGCGCTATTAAGATAATACACTTTATTATAAGCATGTAATTAACCAATTTCCAGCTAATATAATATCATAACCAAAAATATTTTCTTTCCACAGAAAATTTATATCAAACTTTATTTACAAAAACTAACAAATTTTGATGTTACTGAAAATTATTAATAGATTTATAATTACCTATACTAAAAATAAGAGCTCGTTTTAGTAGAAATGACAATTAAGAACTCTTTTAGGGAAATCACTCATAAACAGATAGGCTATAACCTAGACATACATGTTTTATATGAAGTGGAATTAATATCTAGAAGGTCTTCAATATCATCCAAGTCCTCCTCCATAGCACCTGAAGTGTTTGTTTCGTTTTTCTGTTTACAATTTTGGCATAGTAACAAATTACGATCACTTTGATCAGGAACACGAATACGCTGAGCTTTTGGAATGCACATTATGTGGTAAACTATGATCACACTTAGTCGTGCCATTACTGCGATTTACAGCACCTTTACATATATAACATTGTGTTACAGTCTTACGAATAGATTGTCTACTTAGAAATAAAGTTCTTTTAGTAGTCGTCTGTCCTTATTATTTTTCCTTTTTCTGAACTGGAGTTGACAATTTTTCTTTTTCCTGTCTCTAATTGCTTTTACGTTATGTAAGTTGTTTCCCCTCAAGTAATTCTTGATATTGTTTAAATGTAACAAAATAAAGAATCTTTCAGTGTCCTTTTTGTTTTCCTTTTGGACTTATCCCATAAAAGGAAATTATATGAAGTAAAAGTTGGCATATTAGTTGAAAAGGATGCTGCAGGAATTTGCGCTGGATCACCACTCGATGAATTCATACCTACTTTTTAATTTTTTGTAATTCCGAATTATTACAATTCTCAGTTACATCTGGATTATTTTCTGCTTCCTCAGTTTAGTACATTTTTTGTTCACCTAATCCCTATCTCAGGTATAACGTCGATAGCTGGGAGTATCACCATCTGTAAAGTAACTACGAGAGTTTTTGTTAAGATTCTCATTTCTAAGTAAATAAACTAAGGGCACAAAATAAAGAAATCTCAATTACAGCCAGTTTGATAAAAAATTTAGTTTAGCTTTTGAAATGTCTGCACTCTGCTTTCACCTACAATCTGTGTGAATGATTCATACGGTAGTCCTAATGACATTTCGGATGTAAGTCTTCCTACGAATGGGTGTATATTTATTGATTAAGTGCCAAGAAATTGTAATAGTCCATATCATCTGGATTAAATAGGTACAGACCGCAGGCTTCAAACCCGCTCTTCAAATGTTCTGGTTTAATGGTAGTCTCAACTGTGTCTTGTAAGACAGAAGCAGATAAATGTTTTGTGAGCACTTCATTAAGGTGTTTAGTTTGACACTTTCGTACCGATTTACGCATAAATATTTTGATGGGTCGAGACACTTCTACATCGGCAAGTTGCAGAATTCTGATTGCCTATCGCGACCATCTCTATTTCCAGCTGTGCACACAAAATGCCTATCAGATAAGTCAGGTGAGATTTGTGTTCATCAAGGAACAGAGTTACTGGAAGTTTTTCAGTATTTTGTACTGAAAAAGGGTGAGGTACCTCCCCTATGTATTCATAAAAATCTTGAATTGTCGTCCACCCAATGTCGCTTATTGCTAAGTCCCAAGAAGGCGAAACTGATTCGACCACCTTCTCTAAAATTCGTTTGTAGGGATATACTCTAACAGGCAGACCTGAAGATCCACTACCCAAAAATGTGAACAAGTCCGTTGTTTATTCTCTTCAGGATCCTTGTTGAAGGGGAGTATATATTGTAGCTCATTTTTTTTTAGCAAGAACCTTACCAGATTCTGGGCCTAACTGGAAAACTATTTCATCACCGTTCCAGATTCTCGGGAAATCTTCTAATGTATCTTCTATGTGTTTGTCTTGCACATACTGACATATGTCTTTGACACATTTTCGTATATTATCCTAATCTAAACTCGTGCTCGCTGATGTGAAGCCCTTGTTTTTTCGTTCTCTTATTTTTGGGGGCGTTTCAGGAAATCTGTAAAACATATTAAATATAAAATTAATTATGTGATAGATACATATGTTAGAAATTGACATAGCATTACCTTTGAAATCATGTGGTGAAAACACTGAACGTTTTTAAACGATTAATATATTTTCGTTTATGGAAACATTATTTTTGCAAAATAACCCACATCTTTTATTTATCTATTATTCCAAGGATAAATTTAGTTCAATACAACATTTTAACTGTCATGGTGAAATTTTAAAACCTGTAGCATAATTAGACTCAAGAAATCAACTATTAGCCTTATTTATTTCATTGCTAGTGAAAACCTTTGTGACCAGTTAGGATTACTAGACTAATTTACAGATTCCATAAAGTACCTGATTATACTTGCAAGGATATATTTAGTTAAGAGTCTCTAATTTTAATGTTTCATAATAATGGAAACGATAATACTGAAAGAATTTTGCAAATGCTAGTCTATATCTGCGACAAAATTAGATACAAGAAACAAGGATTCAAGGGGGAAATGCATACTTAACCAAAGAAGAGATCGTCAATCTACAAGTCGCGGCACGAACTTAGTGGTTCATAAGTTTTATCAAAAAATCATAACAATTGATATAACACTAGAAGCACGGAAATTTTGAACCCCCTAGAAGCACGAAGCAGTCAAATTGACTGCTTTCCATTTCTGGCTAAAAAGGAAACTTATGATGTCACATCATGACTGTATTTTGTGACTTTCTTATTGAGACATATCTACAAGTAACCCTATCAAGCAAATTATTTATTTTATAATGTTTATTTATAAACATTACGCACATCAAATATGTAATATCGAAATATTTATGAATACAATAAATTTAGTATCATAGATTTTAAAATAATAAAAATAACCAAAGATTACTGTCAACTCTCGTTAGATAATAAACGGTAATCGTAAAATAACATTTTCTATTGTACCTTTCGAAAATATGAGGAGGAATTACAGTGTCACTTTCACTTGGAGCAGATAATTCGCTTTCGGATCTCTCCAGTACACTATCCACGAATGTACTTTCGACATTTGAAACATATGTCTGCTCTTTTGTAGTTTTTCATAATCGTACTTGACATTGTATTCGCTTGCGTGTGGAAGGAACTTCCCTATCTTCAGATACACTTTCACTGTCATTAGTGACATTGACCATCATCTCTTTGGCCAAACGTTGGGGATATTGTAGCCAACTGAGTTTCTTTCCAGTAGCTTCTTCGTATACTATCCACGAAGTCAAGAATGTAAAATCAACCAAGTTGAAAAGAACGTTCATTGGCCAGAGTCTACACGCACACTGCACTGTGTATTTCTTTACCATTTGATCCACGATGTCCACAACAAACTTCATCTGACTGTAATATGTTATAGTTTTGGGTCATTTTCTTTGGTGTTGCGGAAATGGATACTTACTTATGCATGGAATTCAAGACACAAACACTTTTGATCCGCTTACATTTGTAGACAGTTAATATATTACCACTCTGGTCATGGTTAACATCACAGTGATACAGGTCTTTGTTTTTTGAGGTTGCAAAACCTTTAGGAAACTCTCTTCTGTTATGTTTTATTGTCCTAACTAAACTAGTACATTTAGCCCTAAAAGATTCAGCTAGTTTCCTTGTCGTGAAGAAGTTATCACATGTAACACTTATTCTCTTTCAGTGAATGGATTTATCAAACTAGAAACCACAAATTCACTTATCTGTGTCCCAGCAGGGCATTCCGAATCCTTGCCCAGATATGGAAAGTCTTTAGGACATAATTTGAATGCACGTCGGCAAGTAATCAGAACTTGATGCTAAGTTTATTGGATTTAATTGGCATTTATTGGTGAAATCGACATTTGACTTTTGTGGAATAGAGTTGCTCGTCAACGATGACGTCATGCGGTTTCTAACATTTTGTGCACTTCTCATTAAATGCATCCAAAAGTTCTGACGCGAGTGCGAATTTGTCCATTTGAAGTCCTAGAGATTTTGTTCCCTTTTCATCAAATTTAAAGTACCGTTTTGTTTCACAGAACCTTTCCCTATTCGAGCTCCCTCGTGGCTAAGCGGTTAGCGTACGCGCCTTTGGCGTGGGAGACCCGGGTTCGATTCCCGGCGGGATCTCATGTGGTTCGGATTCCACGTTAATCAGTAAGTCCACGTCTCATATAGCCTCGCTGCTGAAAGGGGCGCTAAACTAAAATCAACTCAACTACCTTTCCCTATTCGTTGTTTACTTTTAAATTAGTGACCCGGTTGTTCTTTTCCAGGAGACCCTAATGGATATTGCTGAGCACTATTAGCACCTCAGTAAATAAAGCCCAAATAATATTGTAGTTCTGAAAGAGTTGAAGTCCAATTTGTTTAGTTCAGTTGCCTATACACTTTAGCTTTAGTGCACTTTTGTATATGTCTCCCCATTGGCTCATCAAATAATAAACGAAAAGCACTACTACAATCTTTATCAGACACTCGCTTCTTGCCAATATTTATCGGTCCTGGAGCTTCGCGAACAATATTCTGCTTACATGGACGGTAAACGTCACCTTGTCCCAAATCCAATTTTGTCCACATTGTTCCATCTGGAGCAATACAACTGTCACCACTATTGTCGTTGTATTCTCCATCATCATTCCTTTTCTTCATCACTTGAATATAAAATGTTCTCTTCAGGTTCAAAAACACTCGTTTCCATCCCCTTCACTAGAATCCTGCAAATTTTCATTCTTTTCTTCAGACTCAATTTCTAAGACATCATGTATTTCTTGAGGTCTCATCGTAAAATGTCACATGTACACGGTTCACCTCAACTAACTATACATACTCACTATTGGCCGCATGTACATGAACTAATTTGTTTGTCTACAATAACACACTATGTGATATCTTGTAAGACAGTGAAAAATATAATATGAAGTTGTTAGAGAAAACAATAAGTTCTTTTGTGTCTCAAATTACAATCAATAAAAGTTTTAATTTTTCTTTTGTACAGAAATAAGAAGTGTGTAATGCTGCCACTTGCAAATCACAAATAGAAACACTAATTTTCTATACTCTTTATAAGGCAGTCAAAATGACTGCTTCGTGCTTCTAGGTATAACTGACACTAGCGCCCCTGTGAAAAGGGACATAAACTTATTGTTAATATTATCAACAAGTAGACACAAAAATATTAAAAGTCAGCCAATTTCAGGGCCTTAGCGAAAACATTATAGAAGTGATACGAAATTATATTTCTTGAAGCAGTCAAAATGACTGCTTCGTGCTTCTAGTGATAATTAAATAGTAATAAAGGGAACTAACATACTTGTGAAGGGAGGAATCAAAGTATTTCGGTTATATTTTGATTAGATAACATTATAAAGAAAGAACTGCTTTAAAAGTGGATCACGGAAAAAACTTACCTAGATTATTTCGAGTCGCAGCCTGAAAAAATCCCTGCTCTGCAATAGCTTAAAAGTGAAACTCGTACTTTATCTTAAACCATGCACAGTCAGGACGATTGCTTGTGAAGTGGTGCGGTCGCAGATTAGTTTCAAAATAGCTTTCAACACTGTATAATAAGTCATCCTTTTTTCTTGGAAAACATTTTCAAGAAAGCTCCAGAATGCACCTGTTAATGGTAAATATAAAGAAATATATAACTGTGTACAAAAACACTAGCATCGTTTCTTTGCAAAAAATGATTTACAGTAGAAATAACTGTTGTAGCAATAAACCTCTGTATCTATAATAGATCAACTCTTCATGGAATCACCACAATCCAACATAAACAAGTTGAGATAGTCTACATTGACAATAATGTTCGAGATAGCACTCGACGAGTGAAAGAACATTGTTTAAATTGTAATATTATTCTACATACTGAAATATAAATATTCCATAAAGTGTTCTTTCTAACGACTCTTTCTCTTCCCTTCTTAATACTGGTGATGAAAGGAAAGTTTTTTGTGTTAAGACCTCATCCTTTTAAACTGAATAGGTCCTCTTTGAACTCTGTACTTTCTGGCACTTGCGCTCAAAATAACTCATTCCTTGGTAACTGCCTGAGGTACGTTTCTGAGTGCTTCAATTGAATATTTAGGTTCTTTTCGTATTTTAATTCAGAGATTAAAACCTGAAAAATACTATTAACAATACTGATTGATAGAATAGTTCATTTCAGCACCTAAAATATTGCAAAAAGAGCAATGAAGTGATAGAAGCATTTTAAGGAATAATTATTAACTAACTACAGAACTAACCAGAGTTGATAACTAACTACAGACTAACGACAGTCATTAGCCACTCCGGTTATTAACTGTAAAGATACATTATAGGAACACAAGAAAACTACAGGTTGTGAACTAAAAAATAGTGTTTTCGAAAATTTCAGACCGCGGAATCTTCAAAAACGTGCCTGAAATTAAGATAGAATTTAACATATTCGAGCAAGGTAGATAAACGTGCCCTGGAATTTTCGGCTCAAATTTGCTCATAATATGATCTTGAGGTCCAAAATAGCGTTTCCTGAAAATTTTAGACCGCGAAAAATGTGCGCACGATAGAATTTACCGTATATGGGCAAGGAAGATAAACGGGATATGGGAATTTTAGTTGAAAATTTACCACAACCTGTTTCTTTGGTCCTAAATAGTATCTACTAAAAATTTCAGAACGCGGAAAAGTCAATAAGTGGCCAAAGATTACGATAGAATTTACCATATATGGGTATTGTTGGTAAACGAACAATCATATTTACGGTTCAAAACGTATCACATCTTGTTCTGTAGGCCACATATAGAATTTCCTGAGAATTTCAGACCGCGGAAAGATCAAAAAGTACCCCAAATTAAAATGGAATTTACCACATACGGGCAGGGAAAATAAACGGGTTCTCGGACTTTCATTTCACAATTGATCACAACGTGTTTCCTATGTCCCAAATAGTGTTTCCTGAAAATTTCAGAGCGCGGAAAGTTCAAAAAGAGTCCACAATTACGTAAGAATTTACCATATATACTATCGGAAGGGAAGATAAACGGGAGGTCGGAATTAAAATTCAAAATTAATAGCAACGAGTTCCCTAGGTCCCAAATAACGTTTCCTGAAAACTTTAGAGCGCGGAGTGTTCAAACAGGTGACCAAAATTAAGATAGAATTTACAATATATGGGCTAGGTAGATAAAAGGTCCCGCGGATGCTCGATTAAAAATTAATCACAATCTGTTCCCAAGTTCACCAATAGTATTTCCTAAACCTGTCGGACCGTGGAAACTTTTTAAAAAAAGTGCCCAAATTTACGATAGAATTTGCTGTATATGAGCAGAGTAGATAAACTGGTGTTGGATTTTCAGTTCCAATTTCATCACAGTGTTCGTTACGTCCCAAATACTTCCTGAAAATTTCAGATTGCGGAAAGTTAAAAAGGTGTCCAAAATTACGATAGAATTTACCATATATGGTCAGAGAAATTAAACGGGCCCTTGGATATTCGATTCAAAATTAATCACAACGTGTCTCCTATGTCCCAAATAGTGTCTCTTGAAAATTTCAGAGCGCGGAATGTTCAAAAAGGAGCCCTAAATTACGATAGAATTAACAATATATGGGCAAGGAAGATAGATGTGACCTCGGATTGTCGGTTCAAAGTTGATCACAACGTCTTCCCTAGGTCCTAATTAGCGTTTCATGAAAATTTAAGACGTCGAAAAGTTCATGCCCATGATTACGATGGAATTTACCATATATGGGCAAAAAAGATAACGGGAAAAGAAATTTTCGGTTCAAGATTGACCGCAACGTGTTCCTTTGGTCCTAAATTGTTTCCTGAAACGTTCAGATGACGGAAACTTTAAAAAGTGCCCAAAATAACGATAGAATTTACAATATATGGGCAGGGAAGACAAATGGGTTCTTGTAGTTTCAACCCAAATTTGATCCAAAGGTGATCTTGTGATCGCAAATAACGTCTCCTGAAAATTTCGAACCACGGAAAGTTCAAAAAGGAGCTCAAAATTACGATGGGATTTACCACATATGGCCAAAGAAAATAAACGGGCACTCGGATTTTAGGTTGAAAATTGATCACGTGTTTCCTAGGTCCTATATAGTATTCCTGAAAATTTCCTATCGCGGAAACGTCAGAAATTGTCCAAAGGTTACTATAAAATTTTCCATATATCGGCAGGGTAGATAAACGGGACATCAGATTTTCGGTTCGAAATTTATGGCAACGTATTCCTTAGGCCACAAATGGTATTTTCTGAAAATTTGAGACCGCGGAAAGTTAAAAACGTTCGAAAAATTACAATAGAGTTTACCACATATGGGTAAGGAAGATAAACGGTCCTCGGAACTTAATTCAAAATAGATGAAAACGTATTTTTTTTGTACCAAATAGCGTTTCCTGAAAATTTCAGGCCAAGAAAGTTCAAAAATGCCCCCACATTACTACAGACTTTACAATATATGGCAGAAAAAATGAACAAGCCTTCGGATTTTAGGGTCAAAGTTCATCTCAACATGTTTCTCAGGCGCAAAATAGTCTTTCCTGAAATTTTCAGTCCACGGAAACTTGAAAAAGGTGCCAGAAATTACGATAGAATTTACCATATATTAACAGGGAAGGTAAAAGGGCCCTCGGATCTTCGGTTCAACATTAATCAAAACGTGTTTTTTAGGTCCAAGGTAGTAGCTCCTGAAAATTTCAGACTGGGGAACTTTAAAAAAAATACCAAAATTGCAAAAGAATTTAACATATACGGGGAGATAAACGGGCCCTCGGATTGTAGGTTCAGAATTAACTAGAATGTGTTCCTTAGCTCCTAAATAGCAATTTATGAAAATTTCAGATCGCAGATTTTTCAAAAGGGTGACCGAAATTACGATAGAATTTAACATATTTGAGCAGGGTACATAAACGGGGGAGGGAATTTTCGGACCAAATTTGATCAGAATGTGATCTTGAGATCCGAAATAGCGTTTTGTGTAAACGTTAGACTAGGGAAACCTTAGAAGTTCCCCAAATCACGATAGAATTATCCATATATGCGCCTGGAAGATAAACGGGTCCTCGGATTGTCCGTTCAAATTTGATCCCTATTTGTTCCTTATGTCCCAAAATTGTGTTTCCTGAAAATTGTAGACCGTAAAAACTTCAAAAACGTGCCCAAAATCAAAGAATTTGCTATATATGGGCAGGGTAGATAAATGGGCAATCAGATTTACAGTTCAAAATCTATCGCATCTTGTTCTTTTATAGCAATTTGTGAAATTTCCAGACCACGAAAAGTTCAAAAACAGCCCTAAATTACGATAGACTTTACAATATGTGACAGGGAAGATATACCGCCAGAAGGGGTTTCGTTTCAAAATTGATCATAACGTGTTTCTTATCTCCCAAGTAGTAATTCTTGAAAACTTCGGACCACGAAAACTTGAAAAACGTGCCGAAAAACACGATATCATTTATCATATATGGCTAGGGATGATAGACAGGCCCTCGAATTTTCAGCTGATATTTGACCACAACATGTTTCTGAGGTCCTAAATAGTATCTCCTGAAAATTTCAGATCGCGGACTCTTCAAAAAATGCCCCAAAATTACGATAAACTTTACTATATATGGGCATTGTAGGCAAACGAGTAATCAAATTTTCGATTCAAAACTTATCGTATCTTGTTCTTTAGGCCAAAATAGCATTTCCAGAGACTTTCGGACCGCGGAAATTTCAAAATGTGCCCAAAATTAAATGGAATTTACCACATCTGGGCAAGGAAAATAAATCGGCCTTTGGATTTTTTATTTAAATTTTATCAAACGTATTCCCTATTTCCCAATAGTGTTTTCCTGAAAATTTCAGAGCGCGGAAAGTTCAAGAAATAGCTAAAAGTACGATAGAATTTACCATATGTGAGCAGGAAAGCTAAACGGACCGTGAGATTTTCGACTCAAACTTGATCACAACGAGTTTCTTAGGTCCAAAATTGTGTTTCCTTAAAATTGCAGGTGGCCGGATTTCAAAAAGGTGCCCGAAATTACGATAATTATCATATGTGGGCTAATAAGATAAACGGGCTCTCGGATTGTCGGTACGAAATTGATCAGAGCATGTTTCTTAGTTCTCCAATAGTATTTTCTGAAAATGGCAGACCGTGCAAACTTTAGAAATGCCCAAAATTACGATAGAATTCACAATATATGAGTAGTAAGGATAAACGGGTCCTCAGATATTGGGCTCAAATTTGATCACAAATTGTTTTTAATGTCCTAAATAGTATCTTCTGAAAATTTCGGACCGCGGAAGCTTCAAAAATTACCAAATTTACGATACAATCTACCATATATGGCCAGGGAAGATAAACGGGTCCTCGGATTGTCCGCCCAAATTAACGACTGCGAGTTCCTTATGTCCCAAATTGTGATTTCTGAAAATTTCAGACCGGCAAAAGTTCAAAAACGTGCCCAAATTAACAGACTTTTCCTATATACGGGCAGGGAAGATAAACGGGCCCTCGGATTTTCGGTTAAAAATTGATCACAAAATGTTTCTTAAGTCCTAAATAGTATCTCCTCAACATTTCAGACCGCAGAAACTTCAAATTATATCTTAAAATTTCGATAGAATTGACCATTTATGTCAGGGTAGGTAAACAGGCAATCAGATTTACGGGTCAAGGTTTTTATCGCATCTTGTACTTTAAGAATCAAATAGAATTATCTGAAAATTACAGACCGCGAAATATTCAAAAACTGCCTAGAATTATAATAGACTTTACAATACATGGCAGGGAAGATAAACAAGCCCTCGGATTTTAATCTCAAAATTGATCGCAACATGTTCCCGATCTCCCAAGTAGTGTTTCCTGAAAATTTCAGTCCGTGAAAACTTGAAAAACGTGAAAAAAATCACGATATAGTTTATCATATATGGCCAGGGAAGATAAACGGACACTCTAAATTTCGGATCAAATTTGATCACAACGTGTTTCTTAGGTCTTACATAGTATCTCCTGAAAATTTCAGAACGCGGAAACTTCAAAAAATACCCACAAATTACGATAGAATTTACCATATAAGGGAATTGCAGGTGAACGAGTAATCAGATTTACGGTCCAAAACTTATCGCATCTTGTGTTTAGGCCCCAAAAAGTATTTCCTGTAAATTTTAGACCGCCGAAAGTTCAAAAAGTAGCCAAAATTAACATGGAATGTACCATATATGGAAGGGAAAATAAACGGGCCGTCTTATTTTCGCTTCAAAATTGATCACAATGGGTCCCCTATGTCGCAAATAGTTTATCCAGAAAATTTCAGAGCGCGGAAGAATGAGAAAAGAGCCCAAAATTACGATAGAATTTACCATATATACTATGGGCAGGGAAGATAAACGGGCTTTCGAATTTAAGATTCAAAGTTGACTGCAATGTGTTCTCTAGGGCCAAAATTCCTTTTACTGAAAACATGCTCAAAATCACGATATAATTTACCATATATGGGCAGGGAATAGAAACAGGCACTCGGATTTTCAGTTGAAAACTGATCACAACGTGCTTCTTTGGTCCGAAATAGTAACTCCTGAAAATTTTAAAACGAGAAAAGTTAAAAAATCCTAAAATATTAAGATATAATTTACAATATATGGGAATTCTAGGTAAACGGGTAATCAGATTTACGGTTCAGAACTTACCGCATCTTGTTCTAAAGGTCCAGAAAAAAAGGATTTCCAGAGAATTTCATATCGCGGAACCTTAAAAAAGTTTCCAAAATTAAAATGGAATCTACCTCCTTTTGGGCAGGGAAAATAAACGGGCAATCGGATTTTCGTTTCAAAATTGATCACAGCGTGTATCCTATGTCTCAAATGGCGTTTTGTAAAAATTTCAAAAATTTTAAAAAAAACCCATAATTACGATAAAATTTACCATATTTATTATGGGCAGGGAGGATAAAAAGGCCTTCGAATTTAAGGTTCAAAATTGATCGTAACGTGCTCCTTGTGCCCAAATAGCCTTTCCTTAAAATTCCAGACCGCGAAAACTTCAAGAAATGTCCGAAATTACGATGGAATTTTCCATGTACGTGTAAGGAAGATAATCAGGCCCTCGGATTTCGTTTCAAGATTAATCACAAATTGTTCCTTAGCTCCTAAATGGTGTTTCCTGAAAATGGCAGAACGCAAAAACTTCCAAAACATCCCTATATTACAGATAAAATTTACCGCATATGGGCAGCGAAAATAAACGTGCCCTGAGATTTTCGGCTCAAAATTGAACACAGCGTTTTCGATACGTTAAACATAGTGTTTACTGAAACTTTCAGATCTCGAAAACTTCAAAAATGTGCCCGAAATTACGACAATTGACCATATATGTTCAAATAAGAAAAACGGGCTGTCGGCTGTCGGAAAATTGATCACAACGTGTTTCGTAAGTGCTAAATAGTACTTTAGGAATTCTAAACATTACGATAGACTTTACCGTATATGGCAAGGGAAAATATATGTGTCCTCGGATGGTCAGTTAAAAATTACACATGATGTGTTTCTTACGTCCGAAATAGTGTTTCCGGAAAATTTCAGACAGCGGAAACTTCAAAAAGATGTCCGAAATTACGATAGAGTTTACCATACATGAGTTTACCAAAATTGATCACAACCTGTCTTCTAGGTCCCAAATAGTCTTTTTTGGTAATAATTTCAGAGCGCGGTAATTTTAAAGAGTCTATAGTTACGATAGAATTTGCCATATATATTGTGGGCATGGAAGATAAAAATGTCTTTGAATTTAAGGTTCAAAATTAATCGTAACGTGTTCCTTGTGTCCCAAATAGCGTTTCCTGAAAATTTCAGACCGCGAAAATTAAAATAGGCGCCCATAAAAAGTTAACCATATATTGGCAAGGAAGATAAACGTGCCCTCGAATTTTCGGTTCAAAATTGATGACAACGTGTTTCTTAGGTCCAAAATAGTACCGCCTGAAAATTTCAGACGGTGCAAACCAAAAAATGCCTAAAAATTACGAGAGAATTTAGCAAATATTTGCAAGATAGGTAAACTGTTATTGAAACATACTATCACAATTTATCGAATCCTATTCTTTAGGCCCCATATAGTATTTCCTGAAACTTCTAGACCGCAGAAACTTACAAAAATACTCCAAAATTACGATGGACACCCAGTATTGGGCAATGTCAGTGTTGTATAACTTAAGTAAACTTCGGCGGTAAATAATATTTGCCACTGAGGTTTGTCATATCAGTGGCGTATCTATTACATGGTGTTGATGTTAAGTAGTGCAGTCAGTCACGTTTATGCCAGAAGTTATATGAGGACTACGGTCAGTGAGGGGCGAGGAGGAGTGGTGTGCTCATAGTGAAACTTCCCTAGTACTGAAAACGTGCAAAATTAAGGGGATTAAATTCTACAATGCAGCATTAAAACATATGAACTATGAACAGGTGGTAGAAATGATTCAAAACAGTTTACCTACTATTTTGAATTAGCTGTGTGTTAGATGTGAAGTGACCATGTAATAATTGTGTAAAGTCCTAATTCGTTAAATTCAACTTTTTTATTAAATTACATTTATCGACTACATAATCAAACTCTTTAAACTCCATTGGAACAAAACTTTTATTAATGTTGTATATTGCCAGACAGTTTGAATAGGCATATATTTGTTAATTGTCACTTTCGAAATTGTCAATAATCAGGACTAGTATCCTTCTTCATTTTCCTCACAACTTACGTACAACCTGATACTTTTATCGAACGTCGTGGTTTGTCGTATTTTATCGAACGACAAATTCATCACGTTATAGCCAGACAAAACCACGAAGGACACATCGACAGGGGGTATTCGACACACGGTTAGGATAGGTACAGTATTGATGAGAGAAGCGGATCGCATCATTGGAGAACAACCAGCTCCATAACTCAAAATTACCATTCTTTTGTATTATCACCGGTGATACATCGAGCTTAAGTCAAGGCTAGGGGAATGAATGTGTAGGAGAACATCATCGTAAAGACGCATTGTCAAGAGAGAACTCAACCCCTCTTGCAGATCAACAACATAGAGGTTCAGATGTTAACTGACTACAGTTTATCCAGGCGTCTCAAGAGAAAGACATTCATCGTTCCAGATGACCAGGACGTCACCAGCCTCGTTGGATCTATCAGGCTAGTGCGCATTTTTTTATCTTAGTTAAAACCTTTCTCATCCTCTTACATTTCCCACAACTAGTCATTTTTCAGAATAGAAACATTTGAATTTCATTTAAATTTAACCATAATTTTACAGTTAAGTACCGAGTTGTGCATCCGTTTCATCCCCATTTTGTTACGTTCATTTATGAAGTATTCTCAGCTACAACTGATGGCACAGCACTATTAACATTACTCTCGGTCATCATATTGCCCGCAACAAAGACCATAAATTGATCAGTAAGATATAGAATTTTAAAATACTTCAAACTACTTCCAATAAAATAAAACGTGTTGCAAATTATGACATCTTCATTATGGGCATTGAAAGAAAACAAGGATACAGTGAATACGTTGTTGTGGATGTAGTTATCTATCTATACTGAAACAAAGATGGATAATAAATTTTAAATCATTATTACTATTTTAAAGAGACTGAAATATGCCTTGGCCTTGCATATAATGATAACCAGGTAAACTTTTTGTAGTAATTAATTTACGTGATTATTATAAATTTATTCGTTTTTCAGCTAACGAATGGTATAATTTTCTATCGCATTTTTCACATATTTACGGTTATTTAAATGCTAGTAAAAAAACTTCATTGCCTACACAATAGGGATATGATTTTTTAACCTTTTACAAAATTTTAATTCTCCTCATGTATTTAATGAACTTTTGCCTATACGTTACTTCTCTGGTGTTATTTTTGTTCGGGGCTGGAAAAACGTCTCGTACCTAATCTATTGCCATGTCCAAGGTAAGAGAAAAAACGATATATGATAAGAATTTTTGATTCGCAAAACATGATAATGAAAAGGAGTCTGGCATCTAGGAAAGGTTTAATATCTATCGGTATAATATAAATTGTGGTAATGTGATCTATTTATCATATATTTACAATCAAAATGTCTGCACATCAACTCATCATTGCACATAGAAAGTCAATGGTTCCTATGTTAATAACACATTGTGTTTTGTTGTATGCTATAAGTAAGCAACATAGACACAAGTTATTTTCCAAATTTTACTTTATAATATGCACATTAAACACTTCTGCGAGTCAGTTTTATTGGTGTTGAGAGCCTGGAAGGTTGATTTGCCTGTGATAAAAAAAACTTCAGTATCCTTTGTTTTTATACATATTGGCAACAGTTGTTCCCTCAATTGTCTTTCTAATTGCTATCTCTTCTATTTTCATATTGAAAAATGTCATTCAAAACCAAAATATCAAAATCAGCAGTTGAAACAGGTGGGAAAAAGTGGACACAGAATTTAATAACATGTAGAAAACATCGTCCCAGCATACGAAAAATGAAAGCGGACATGAGTGAAATGTGTAAAATGCCTACAAACAAAGACATAGTCGGTAGATATTTGGGGCTGTACGATGAACTAAAAGGGCAGTTGGATAGAATAAAGGTAATCTCTGAAAAACTGTTTAGACTTTGGGAGAAGCTGAATTCTCCTTTGCTTACTATGCAGCAAATTTCAACAAAAGTTGCCAGCTGGTACAGTTGTTCGTAAAATATAGAAAAAAGGAGGAATGAGGTATTTGAAAAATATCTCACTAATGTCTTCGATATTACAAAAGAAAAAGGAAACTGGCTTTGCAGTGAAGACAAAGAATTGTATAGAAAACAACATGAATCTGGTGGACGAGTCGGATACACTACAGAGAACGTTGCCTCTGTATCAACGATCCATCCTTCAAAAAGGCGAAGTAGCTCAATTGGTCCGTGTACAAGCCAAGTGCAACATGTGAGTATCAGTGATACTGAAGAAGGTAAGGTCAGCAGTGACACTGAATTTTCAGTAGAGTCTCCCCTATGAAACGTAAGTATCAAACAACAAATTCTGCAGCCAAACTCGTTTCAAAACTGTCTCTGTCTACCTAGGTACAAGAAAAGAAGTGGAAGTTCTTCAGAACTTGGCTGGGGAAGAAATAGATGTACCCACACCTTCACAATCGGGAATTTTGTGTCGAGTGATCAAGGAAGCTGAAACAATGAAGAACCGTGTTATACCCCACTACTGGCATCAACAGTCCTGTTTTATTTGTTACTCGTGACACTTTATTTAATCACAAAATTAGTTTATGTTATTTTGTTTATGTAATTCATAATAGTTTGTTTAATTTACCAAAGTTAGAATTTCTTAGAATTTCCTAAGTTATTTAATTATGTTATTTTTTATCTGCACCAAAATTACACCTAGTTTAGACTATTAATTAATAAAAGATTTAATTCTCCGAAAAAGAAGAAGAAAGATTTTAGTTTTAAATCGATATAAAAGAAAGAATGATTTGTAAATGTTTTGATATCGAATTGAACCAATGTGAATTATTTATAAAAGTTATAAATTGAACAAATTTTGAAGCAAATTTGATATAAAAGACCATCCAGAAGTTAGTTTAAAGATTCTAATCTATACATTGTCTCTATATCATATTTATGGTTACAAATTGATTATTAATTGTGATGATAGGCCTAACTGCGATCGATATGTCGTATTAGAAAGTTCCTTCTAGGGGCTTAGGCCCTTTTCTTTACCGTAGGCCACCCAAAGTTTAAAATGTGGATATAGTAATCAATATATACATGTACAACTTCAATTAAAAATTTTAGTGTTCTTCGACTTCTGTTTATGTACTAATACCACCTTTTACAATGAATAGAGCATCTCTATATTTTCTCTATGTAATGGTTGATTCTAAAATATGTACATATCTGCCTGGTATTTATAATAAATATTGAATATGTTAAAATAGCTGCCTTCATCATGAAACATCTTATCCGCTTTACTATCAGCAGATTCTTTTATTTACTGGTGCTGAATATTTTGTTTTATTAGAATTAGCATGTGAAGTTTGGGCAAGGTTATATTAATTAAAAAATGATTAATATGAAGTATAAATTATATATATATATATATATATATATATATATATATATATATATATATATATCAATAGTAATTGTTGCATTAAATGAGGGAATAATTTTTATAAAATGAAGTTTTAACCTTGTCATAATATGTATAAATACGATAATGATGGAAGTACTAAGCACCTATTCATTCTGTTAAACGACAAGATACCTCTGAAACGCTATGTTAACCGATATTATAAAATTACATGGAGGCAAATAAGATTTCTTGACGATATGTGTTGAATGAATAACTACTGTATGTGTAAATACAGTTTCTAGTAACTCGTACATGGAACAGGTCAAATTTGGCGTACCCAAGCCAAGATTTTAATGTTGGAGGTAATAAGATGTAATCGCACCAAATATAAGTTATTCTGTGAATGAAAAGAGTATGAAGTAATGGTAAATAATTGTATTCCAGGCAAGTTACTTATTTAATACAATGAACGTAGTGAAATATATAACGGTGTGCTACGGGAAAAACAAAGGTGCTGAAGTATCTGGAAACTGTCAAAGAAATGGAGAATAAAGAAAAGGAACTTTTCAAATGTTGTAATGAGCTAATAGTTGCCATGAAGAAATGTCGTAAAAGGAAAGTAAACTCTCGCGATAAAACAATTATTTGCAATGAATGTAAAAATATTTTCCGTTACCGGTACCTGAATCTTGACGTGGAACAGTGTGAAAATATGAGTGATGATGAGGGTAAATGTACATGTGACGAGTGTTCCTCGAAAGCGTCCAAACAAAGAGAAGGTAAACGTATTGAACCCATAAGTGAATTGGATGACAACGAAAGTATCAAAAGTGATGAGGAAGAACAAACTGGAGAAACAAAGAACCATGAAGAAAATGATGAAAAGATAGAAGAAAGTACGATTTGTGAACAACAGTCATTTCCGACATCAAACAGTCCGGATCAGGGAAAAGAAAAGGACGTGTATACATTAATGGAATTTGTGGAAACCAATGAATCTGAGGAAGCCACGAATATAGCAATTGAAGTAAAGAACCATCAACTGTTATTAATGTAAATGAAACAACTTTCCGAATGTAAGTCGGAGATTTTGAATGGCATAAATACTTTCACTAACAGACTGGAAAATTTCGGAAAGGAATTAAGGGAAAAAAAGAAATATTTAAATGCTGGAGTTGAAGATATGAAGAAGGAGATTAAAGAAATACCGAAGAGAAAAGAAGATAGTATGAAGAACGCTCCTGTGGAGACAACCAATGGAATCAAAGATACGGATAAATTTGATGAAAGAATACAGTATGAAGTTTTAGCATATAAAAGAGCGGGAACTCCGAATGAGCAACCTGAAAGATTCCTTAAGACTTAACGAAATCTCGACAGTTGTGTAACAAAACAGGTATGACAATTTGGAAAGACAGGAGTTGGAGGAAAACACAGAAGAAATATAGGAAAAGTAAAAAACGAAAATTTGCATGAAACCAATGAAATCGAGAGCAATGAATTTGAAAGCGGTTTATGCGCTTGAAACAGATAGCAATACTAATCATCGGAAGAATATGACTTGGAGAAAGAAAAAATAAAACGAAAGGAACGAGGAAACCGAAAGAGCAAGTTAATGTACTGGAACAGAAGAAAATTGAAATTTATGACAATTTTGATCGGTGCAAACAAAACGAAAACAAGGGAAGGTTAGAAGGAAGAAAACACTGGAAACGTTTAAAAAGTAAAGTAAAGAATGCACAATACAATAAGATGTGGAAACATCACAGGAGGAAATAACAAAAGGCGAAGAAAGGCATAATTGGAAGAAATCGAAAGAGAAGGAAAGAAAAACAGAAGACATACAAAGTAAGATTTAGTTGGCGTAGAAAGAGGCGAAAAAACGGTGAGAAATAGATGACATTTCATTTTTGTTTTCTTGTTGATTTGTTATTATTGTTCCATTTTTGTTATTATTGTTCCATTGTTTGTCATTTTTAATGAATTCTTAACTACATACTCACATTCCAATATAACGACAAAATTCTGGAAAAAAATGCTATTTCAAAATGTAATTTAAATTATTATTTGGTCTAGGAATTAATTCGTGCGGTTGGTACGCACACATTGAAGCTGTAGTACAAACACAAAATACATAAATACCTTAAGAAAAATATTGTCCATAGCTAGCCACCACTTTCGCCCATCTGTCAGGCAATGTACGGATTCCGTGGCGAAAGAAGTCCTCATCCTTGGAAGCGATCCAGTCAGAGACCCATGTTTCGATATCTTCTGAAGAAGTAAACCGCTGTCCAATCAAATCGTTGTTCATGCAATCGAACAAGTAGTAGTCCGAAGGAGCAACGTCTGGTGAATACGGCGGGTGGGGTAAAACTTCCCATCCGACATTTTCTAAATAGGTTTTGACCGGTTTTGCGACAAGTGGGCGAGCGTTATCATGTTGAACAATAAGTTTATCATGTCTGTTCTCCCATTCTGGTCGTGTTCTGCCCAGAGCTTGCTTCAAACGCATTAATTGTCGTCGATAACGTTCTCCATTCATAGTTTCACCCGGTTGCAGCAGCTCATAGTACACCGCACCTTTGATATCCCACCATATGCATAGCATAACCTTTGCACAGTGAATATCTCGTTTTGGTTGTGATGGACCTGGTTCACCTGGTTTCACCCAGGCCTTTTTCGTTTAGGGTTCTCGTAATGGATCCACTTCTCATCACCCGTAATAATTCGATGCAGAAACCCCTTTCTGCTCTGTCGTTGAAGCAGCAATTCGCAAATGGTTTTTCGTCTTTCAACGTTTCTGTCTTTCAATTCATGTGGAACCCAATGTGACATCTTTTGAATCATTCCCATGGCTTTCAAGCGTTTGGGGACTGTTGTTTGATCAACGCCTAATGCTGCTGCAAGTTGTTCCTGCGTTTGACACGAATCCTGCTCGAGCAATGCTGTCAATTCTTCGTCTTGAAATTTTTTTGGCTGTCCAGCTCGCTCTTGGTCTGCCAAGCCGAAATCACCACTTCTAAACCGTGCAAACCACTTCTGACACGTTCGCTCAGCTAGAGCATGGTCACCATACACTTCCACCAAAATACAAAGACTTTCAGTCGCACTTTTCTGCATGTTAAAGTAAGGCAGCAGGACTCCCCGCAAAAACAGTTTATCAGGCACAAATTGCGCCATGTTCACTTAACTACAAACTGGTGTTGTTGACGCTTTAATCCACTGCCCTATACTACGAACGATACGCGATGACAGTGGTTTGCAACACATGTGTGGATACACGGAACTGTGGGACGCTCTGTTCGTTGCGCCATCTCTTGTCCACCCGCACGAATTAATTCCTAGACCAAATATGATAACTAATTGTGAAATTTAAATAACTTTTAATAGTTTGAAAACGAAGAAGAAAAAATGCCATCCGGAAGAGAAGACAATGAAAATATAAAGAAGTTTTTTTTATTTGACATTTCATATAGATGTTTACATTGAGTTGGTTCCTACCTATTTTTAAGTTGTGAAGTATTCGTGTTCGTCGTCGTTTTACATGATATATCCAAAGGAATCAGAGAAAATTAATGAACGTGAAGTGTATTTTTTTTTACCATTTTTTTGTCGGCAGGAGGGAAAACTTTTATGCCCCACTACTGGCATCAACAGTCCTCTTTTATTTGTTACTCGTGACACTTTATTTAATCACAGAATTAGTTTATGTTATTGTGTTTATGTAATGCATTTCATAATAGTCTGTTTAATTTAACAAAGTTAGAATTTGTTAGAAATTCCTAAGTTATTTAATTTGTTATGTTATTCTTTATCTGCACCAAAATTACACCTAGTGTAAAATATTAATTAATAAAAGATTTAATTGTCCGAAGAAGAAGAAAAAAGATTTAAGGTTTAAATGGATATAAAAGAAAGAAATATTTGTAAATGTTTTGAATATCGAATTGAACCAATGTGAATTATTTATAAAAGTGATAAATAGAACATATTTTGAAGCAAATTTGATTTAAAAGACCATCCAGAAGTTAGTTTAAAGATCGTAATCTATATATTGTCTGTATATCATATTTATGATTATTGACGATATGTGTTGAATGAATAGCTACTGTATGTGTAAATATAGTTTCTAATAACTCGTACATGGAACAGGTCAAATTTATCGTAACCAAGCCAGGATTTTGATATTGGAGGTAATAAGATGTAATCGCACCAAATATCATTTATTCTGTGAATGAAAAGAGTATGAAGTAATGGTAAATAATTGTATTCCAGGCAAATCAAAATATATATATATATATTAAAACATAGTACAAAGAATATTTCAAAAGTGGTTAAATCTAGTCAAAGCGCATGTCAACCGGCTTAAAGAAATTTTCGGTAAACAGAAATTCTGCTTGCATTTTGATGGGACGAGAATAGGAAGAAAAGATTATCAAGTGCAGAATTGTGAAAGAAGTCTTTGCCTCAGAGTTTTGGTTTGTGAAAGCAGATACGAAGAGAACATCTATATCTTACTGCAAGCCTTGTTGGATGAGTATAATGCATGAAGTAGTATCCCAGACATCACGTACGTGTACGAGACATGTGCCCTATCCATGCATAAGCCGTGCATGTGCACATGTGCATTTGTGTGGATGATGAACACATACATAGCCCGTGCATAAGCCATACACGTGAATTTGCGTGGATGAAGCACACATTCACAACTTGTGTATGTGCATATGTGCATTTGCGTGGGTTATGCACACGTACATAACCAGTGACTAAGTCGTGCATGTGCAAATGTGCATTTGCAATGATAGAGCACACATTTATATAACCCGTGCATAAGCCGTTACGTGCACAGGTGCATTTGCGTGGATGAAGCACACGTACAGAACGTGTGCTTAAGCCGTTATGTGCACATGTGCATTTGAATGGATGAAGAACACATTTATATAACCCGTGCTTAAGCTGTTATGTACACATGTGAATTTGTATGGATTCAGCGCACGTACATAACCAGTGCTTAAGCCGTTATGTGCACATGTGCATTTGCATACATGAAGCACACATTTATATAACCCATGCTGTAGCCGTTATGTACACATGTGCATTTGCATGGATGCAGCGCACGAACATAACCAGTGCTTAAGCCGTTATGTGCACATGTGCATTTGCATGGATGAAGCGTACATTTATATAACCCGTGCTGTAGCCGTTATGTACACATGTGCATTTGCATGGATGCAGCGCACGTACATAATCCATGCTCAAGCCGTTATGGGCACATGTGCATTTGCACGGAGGAAGCACATTTAAATTATCGGTCCTTAAGCCGTTGTGTGCACATGTGAATTTGCACGGCTACAGCACGTGTGTATGAGACGTCCATAATACCGTGGAAGTGTATACTTTTACTTTCATTCTTTTACTCTCATTCTCATCAACAATATAAAGTAACCTCCATTTTTGGTAGGTGTCGTTTTCCTCCAGGCGGTATTATAGAGACTTTTCGACGAATGACAGCTGAATGATTGTAAAAGCTCCATAACGTCCGCTGAGCTAGGATACAAGATCAACATGTGGCAGCACTGTACTGATGTAACTACTGTCAGACCGTTCATTGGTTTACGAAATTATTTTCGTGATCGATTACAGCTGAATATGTTGAGTTATTTGTTACTTGGCAAACATGTCAAAGATACTACTTAAAGCATTGCTCGTTGCAAATAATAAACTCCAAAAGTAAAATTCTCACTGACAATTATTAGTTACTTGTGATATACTTTGAAGGTGATGTCTTTGGTGTTGTAGATGGTATAACTGCGTAAGGCACCAAATATGTAAACTCTTTTTCATTGCATCTCGAAATATGCTTTTGCATCACCTCTGCACTACGAGAAAATCACCTGTGTCCTACATGTAAGTCATCTGGTTAGTGCGTGTGAATCATCTCTGTCATACGTGTAAATCACCTGGGTACTGCGTGTAAATAATCTCTGTCCTACATGTAAATCCTCTGGGTACTGCGTGTCAATCACCTGTGTGCTACGTAGAAATCCCCTCCGTCGTACATGTAGATCATCTGGGTACTTCGTGTAAATCACCTATGTGCTACTTGTAAATCACCTCTGTCCTGCATGTAAATCATCTGGGTACTGCGTGTAAATAACCTGTGTGTTAAGTGTAAATCATCTCTGTCCTACATGTAAATCACCTGGTTACTGCGTGTAAATCACCTGTGTCCTACATGTAAATCACCTGTGTGCTACGTGTAAATCACCGCTCTCCTATATGGAAATCACCTGTGCACTACATGTAAATCGAATACGTGCTACTTGTAAATCACCTGCGCGGTAGGTGTAAATTACTTGTGCAGGACGTGTACGTGTGCATTGCACATGTCCTGTGCACGTGAAGATGTTGAATAGGACTTGTGACGTATATGTGCATCACATGTACAGGCGTGCATTTATACAGATGATGCACATGTTGCATCCGTGCAATTGTACATGTACTGTACGGGTACTGTACGTGCGTTGTGCTGTCTGGGATTAAAATGATCATTTCTGACATCACAGCATTGAATATAGGGCACAGAAGTGGCGTTGTTGTTGTACTCCAGAGACATTTTAAACAAATGGGTTTCGATGAGCCTCGGTTCATAAGATGTCAACACGATATTCTTGACCTGGTTCTGCGTCACTGGATGGATTCAGTATTCCCAATAAAATCACGGTCATCCAGCTTCAACTATCAATTCATTGAAGATGTTTTCTCTGAGTATGAGGACTTACAAGATAACTATTCTGGAACAGGAAAGGTACCACCACGTGAAAACCCCGGATTGAGAAATGATTTCCGGCTTTTATTTGAACTTTGTGAAGGATATAATTTCTACCGGAAGGAGAACAATTGGCCTCAGTTGAACTGGCAGAAGCTACTTGCCTCAACAATGAGAGATGGAAGTCACGTGCAATCTATGCATTATTGTCTTTTTTCTCTTTCCAAAATGGAGAGATCAGCTGCAACGTACTTGCGACTTCATCGCAAGTAGATGGACAAAGGTATGCTTTTCAATTCAGCACTCTACAAAGGACATATACAATGAATTTTATGCTGCTATCTCCGACCTAAAGTGTCCTAAAGCTTTAAAGTGTTTTTCTGCTCACTGGGTAAAAGAATGTTCTATGCTGGATTTGCCTCGCTCAAATATGGTGGCCGAGCGAGCTGTGAAGAGCATCACAACACTTAAAAAGTGACAAATATCTCAACAGCAAGTTAAAACAGTAATTCACAATTTTAAAACCATTTTACTAATGTACTGTATAGAATATTCAGTGCCAAATGCAGACTGTGTAAGGAGACAAATTTTCTTTTAATGCTAAAACAACATCAATGTCGGTGCGGGAGCTTTTTTTTTACAATTAAAAAAATCAAATACACTTTTGAGGTTTGCAGCCAAATGTTCATTGTTTGCCACCCAGGCTTTTCAATTTGAAAAAAGTCATATACCTACTACGCAATTTTCAATTAGTGATAATTATGAAGTGTTATTGCACTGGTTGGCAAAATTAAACTTTTTTTTTCGCTCCCACGGATGAAAATAGGTGATTCCTATAGGCTTCGAGCTAATGAGTTCGAATCCGTAACCCGTTTTTCTCCAGGACCGCCCGAAAACGCATCTCCTTGTTTCAGGCCATTCTCGACATGAAAGCTCGTAGACAAAAATTTAGAAAATACCGCAGTTAACATTAATATAATGTACAGTGAGTTATATACAGTTTTTTTTGACGTAATGAAAGAATTGTAAACAGAAGCATTAAAATATATAACAGGTACACATATGAACTGTGTTCAAAAAACATACGTTCAGCCTGAAACAGATGAGACTGATTTTTTTTAAAAAATGTTTCCTCTTTATAGAGATAAGGTGAGTAATGACAAAGGCAGTTGATGATATAGTATCTCGGCATTCGCCTGGTGGGACTGAGGGCGGATATTGACGCATTTTCTGTTCACTTCATCTTTTGTGTTTTCATTTTACTTCATTTAACTTCTTCTGCATTGACCGCAGTTGCGAGCAACAGCTCCGTCCCATCAATATCTGATTGACAAGCCATACTGCTCCTAAACTGTAAGGGTCATTATATCTGATTACAAACACTTGCAAAACGAATGCTTCCACGCGTTCTTTCCTATTCCTATTACCTACTCCTACATCAAATTTGGTGCAAGTATCTGTGGGTTATATTGTGCTCTTCCCTTGTTAGACAACTGGCCACGAGCGTGTGAAATGGAGTTATGGTACTAGAAACAAAGGAAGGTAAGCTATATTCGGAGAGGTATCTCTAAACTTGTGTCACTCCCTTGTGTGTTAACGTTTGATTAGCGATATTTTGAATTGAAATGTTATAATTCTGGATTCTTCGGAATTCAGAATTTTTGAAAATCTGAGAGTTTAATGATTTCGGAATTCTGAAACTATAGTATTCCGAAATTCCGATATTTTATTGTTCCATGCCTAAGAAAGAGATTCCGAAATAACTAGATTCTTCATTGAGATGAATCTTTATTGTTTGGAGTATTTTCCAAATGAAAACCATATATCACTGACATTATTATTAATTGCGTGTAATATATTGGTTTATTACATACTGCATGTAAGAAGAAAGAAGACAGTGATCACACATGAATTAAAAACTCCAACTGGAAGTAGGTTCAAATGTTGCAAACGGTGCAAGATATTGAAAAAGTAATCGAAAAAATCTCCCCTTTACGGTATCTCTTGCCGATTTTTATCAAGACTTCTTTCACTTATGTTTGTACAGATGGGAGGAATAGGAAGGAGATTCATGCTCATAGGTGAATGATGCGCTGTCTAGAGAACGCAGGTTCAGCTAGTTTATTTTTAAAATCTAAGTTAGGTGAACATTACGTGACAATTTTGCATTGTTATCGGGTTTACATATGCACAAAATTTAAGAACTGTATCTACTTTGAAGGTTCATGCAAAATGAATTTTAAAATTTGAATGTAACAGCCACCACTACATGCATACATGCATATATGCATATGAAATAGTAAGTTAATATAAAGCGTTATAAATAATTATAATAATCCCCAAACATTATTTTGCAGGGATTATTATTTTATAGATGATTTGAGGTCAGCTCTTAGCATGATAATCACATTACAAATGTCTACAATCTAGTAGACATTTGTAGGTGCAAGGAAGGCAACTTTATACACTTTGTTAATTATTTAATTGGTGTTGCAATTATTTTCCTCTATCGAAACAACAGTGGGGTTGAACTAATAAAGTAGCTTCCAGTAGGATTAGATAATGTATCATATTATAATAATATTAACACTAGTTGAGCCTGCGGTCTCTGCACAATGCATCATTCTAATAGAATCATGACTTCCCTTGCCACTATGTCGTTGCAGTGTTAAATACCTATCATTTGTACAGACTATTTCAGGACTAAACATTATAATTTATAAGTTAACCCTTATCCGGGCAACCGGGGCCTCCCAGGCCCAGTAGCTTCATTTTTCTAAAATATCTCAATAATCATACATATTTTGAAGACATAAAATACTGAATTCTTCTATCTTTCGTTGAAGTTAAAATCATGAGCATATCGAGTGGGCAAAGTTTTTTTTTTAAATTTGAAAATCTTTTCCTGATGTAACCGCGCAACCGGGGCCTAGGAGGCCCCTAAAACTTTAGTGAAATTCCTGTCAAATATTAGATCAAATTGTCACATATTGAACACGTGACTATTGTAACCTTTAGTCGGAACAGTATGGGGCAACAGACATTGAATTTGGAGTGTTCTGCACTTAAAATTTATACTGGGCCTGACAGGCCCCGGTTGCCCGTTTACGTTACAAAAATGTCTGGACCGGAGTTGCTATTCTGCTTGGTCGGCTTACAAAAGCGTGACACGAAGTTTCGCTTCTTGACAAAAATATATACCGGTACATTCTAGACTAGTCTGTACAGTAAGTGACAATAGGCATTGATTTTGTGTATTCTGCACTTAAAATATATACTAGGCCTCGCAGGCCCCGGTTGCCCGTTTACGTTACAAAAATGTATTGCCCAGATAAGGGTTAAACAAAATTACAAGTACAGGGTGGCGCACGAAATGATCCACCGTTTTCTTTTTAAATACAAACTTTGTTCACGATCAGAACAGAAAGACATGCAAGTCACAAGAAGGAGTGTACTGTGGAGAAATGCTCTAATTCAAAACATGTTCAATGTGGACGCCATTGTTGATCTGAACTGCATTTAATTGAACACTCTGGTTATTCACTACTAGACGACACATGTTTTCATCAATTTCACTGCAAGCCTGAGTAAGAAGTCGTCTGAGTTCTACCAAATTGTTGGGATGTTTCAGAAAAATCTTTTCCTTCAAATAACCCCACAAAAGTAATCACATGGGTTGAGATCAGGACTATGAGATGACCAAGATTTTGCAGCATGAAACCGGTCTGGAAACCGATCAGAAATAACGCGCATGTGAAAAATGTCGTGTAACAAATCCAAGACAACATTCGCAGTGTGCGGTTTGGCTCCATCTTGCATGAACCACTTCGTGTTGATGAGCAAAGCAGTTGCAAGCAACTGCGGGACAAAGTTATTCCGGAGCATAGTCAAGTGCCGCTCACTTTTTATTGTTTCTTCAAGGAAGAATGGCTCAATCAGGCCATGGCTGGAAATTGCAACCCACGCTGTAATTCTGGGAGCGTGTCGTTGTTTATTATGAATCAGCCGTGGATTTTCATTGGCCCAAAACTGCACATTTTGCTTATTGACCACTCCGTCCAAATGGAGATGCGCCTCGTCAGAAAACCAACCATTGTGAAGGATTCGTTACTTACCCTCTGCCCATTGCGCGAACACTACACTGAGAAAAATCCATTATCCGGACAGCGGTATATTGTACAAATACAAGGATTCGTTATGTTTACTAAGGAAATCTGTACGGAGCGTACTTTATCCATATGCTACACAGGTACTGCCTTTTACCCGCTTAGATATTACATCATGTCGCTGCAGGATGTCTGACTTCTAACAATCTTCTGTATTTTACATACATATACGTATGTTAAATACTTCAGCTATATGTTATATACGTCCATCTGTGTGTGAGATCCAGGCCGCCTATAGACACCTCTTTCTTTCGCCATGGCTGACGTCATTGAACTACCGTCTTTTGCTTGCGAAACGAGGTTGTTTACAAACGGAAAAGAAGAGAGGAAGGAAAAATGCTTGGGTAAGTACACTAGTTAACTATTACTTTAGTTAAATATTCCATTAATTATATATTCTTTTAGTGTAACTTGCTTTAATATAGTACTAAGTAAGTAATGTAATTTATGAATACAATTCTTACTATTGTAAAACTCGTTAATGATTGAGGACAATGGAATGGGTGAATCTGAATTTTGAGAAATCTTTGAATATTAATGTTTTGAAACATTTTACATTTCAAGGTAGCAAAATGAATGTTATGTGTTTATTCATTCCGTTTTATATGTGACGATTTATTACTTGGTGCAGATTTACTACAGGGCTGCTTAACATAATTGCTAATAAACCGTTTTCAGCGCGAAAATTCCCTTGTGTAGTGAAGATTTAGGATTTAGATTTCTGGGCTTTCGGCATCAATGGCCTTGTTAGCCCGTCGCATATGAGGGATGACTTCCCTCGGTGATCACACTATCCGGGGAAAGGAAGGGAAGAATGGATTGGGGAAAAATGGGGCCGCGGTGGCTCAGTGGTAGAGCGTTCACCTCTGGTGCTTGGGGTCCCGGGTTCGATCCCAGCTCCCGCCAAGTGAACTTTGTGGTGGACAAACACCGTGTGCGTGGGTTTTCTCGGGGTTCTCCCGTTTCCTCCCACTTTCTTCATTCCACCATTTCATACATTACTCATCATCACCGTCTCCTTTAGCCTAACCGGCATAACCGTGGGACGTAAAACTCAAAGATTTCATTTTCATTTTTGGATTTCGGAAGGGAGAAAACGGCTTGGGACCTATATGTTAGGTACCACTCCGGCATTTGCCTGCTGTGAATGAGGAAAAGCCAAGGAAACCTCATTCAGGATGGCTGGACTTAAAATCTTTTGATACTTTTTCGACCGAGTTCCCCCACCGGGATCGAACCCGGGACCGTTCGCACCGAAGGCGAGAGCGTTAGCGAATACGCTACGCGGGGCCACTAGTGTAGTTTAGAAAACTCATTTTTACTAGGATATTTGCAAGATTTTTTTTTTCTTTTAGTTTAACGCCCCATGATTGTACATCAATGTAAGAGAGAAGGTGACGATGAGATACATGATAATGGTGGAATCAAGAAAATGTAAGGAAACTGGAAAGTCTTAAGAATAACCACAACTACAGTGTTCACCAAAAGCCTATTTGTCGGGAGCAGGAATCGAACCAGGGACCTACCGCGTCAGAGGTAAGCGCTCTCAGAGCTTTCTTTTGTTTAAAGAACTTGTTTACAATGATATATATATATATATATATATATATATATATATATATATATATATATATATATAACGAAGATATTGACATATTTTACAGCCTCACTGAAATTTAAAAAAAAAAAAAAAGTAGTCAGGGAGAGCTTACTTGTCAGGTTTTTATTTTTTAATTTAATTTATTTTTATTTATTTATTTTTGCTTTGTTATGTTCCCTAGTTAATTAATGTTTGGGTTACTGAAAATTAAAACCTTTTTAGTATTATTGTTATGTCATCACTTTGGAACCAAAACGTTAGATTTTTTTCTTGTGTTTTCATATAGGAAGTTGGTGAGTTTGTGCCTTAGCACTGGTTTGGTTTCTAGAACGTAATTGAAGGTCATGTTGAGTTGAGTCTTGGTGGGTTTGAGTTCGTGAAGTGTCAGGCACTGCTTGTGCCCCTGTCTTCTGTTTGTGATGTTTCCTGGCTTTGGGCTGTGACGTATTTATGTTGAGGAGTACCAACGAAGGCCGCGTGATATACAGGTAGCTACAACACAGCTTCAACAGTTAACGAGTGCCATGTCTTTGAATTTCAGCTTTCGTTACGGCGTGATAATGCAGTATAGTGCTAGATTGAAATTCTATGGGTGGTAAAAACGGTATGGTAAGAAATACAACGTAATTGTTATTAGTTTAATTAGTGTTTCTTCATAGTATTGTTTCACTATTTCTAGAAGGAATTAAGTATTAACGAAGTAATGAATAAGCAAAAGAACACATTGATTGACGTTTACTATTTCTCATACTCCATTGAGAATGTTTTGATCCTCAGTTGCGCAAACATCCAGTGTGCGTTTATTTTCTTTCTTTTTTGGGGGGGTTTACACTGCCTCACAGATGAGCTCTTTCGTGGCTAAGTGGTTAATGAACACGCCTTTGGCGTGGGACACCCGGGTTCGATTCCCGGCCGGGGGCCGCGGTGGCTCAGTGGTAGAGCGTTCACCTCTGGTGCTTGGGGTCCCGGATTCGATCCTAGCCCCGCCAAGTGAACCTTGTGGTGGACAAACACCGTGTGCGTGGATTTTCTCGGGGTTCTCCCATTTCCTCCCACTTACTTCATTCCACCATTTAATTCATTGCTCATCATCAGCGTCTCCCTTAGCCTAACTGGCATAACTGTGGGACGTAAAACTCAAAGGTTTCATTTCATTTTTTCTTAATCTCTTGCACCGACCGACCGATCTCGATCAAATTTCCAACGTAGATGCGCTTCTGGCCTGGGAGTGTTTTTAGCTATTTACTTTGACAGTAGAACTTAGGGGAGGGGGAGGAGGGGGACAGAAAAAATAAATGACTTAATTTACTTTGAAGTGTAAAAGTGCGAGCGTTTTCTTCTCTCTCTCTCTCTCTCTGTCTCTCTCTCTCTCTCTTCACTCCTCCAGTCTCCTCTCACTTTTAGGGCCGCGGTGGCTCAGTGGTAGAGCGTTCACCTCTGGTGCTTGGGGTCACGGATTCGATCCTAGCCCCGCCAAGTGAACCTTGTGGTGGACAAACACCGTGTGCGTGGGTTTTCTCGGGGTTCTCCCATTTCCTCCCACTTACTTCATTCCACCATTTCATTCATTTCTCATAATCACCGTCTCCTTTAGCCTAACCGGCATAACCGTGGGACGGAAAACTCAAAGATTTCATTTCATTTTTTCCTCTCACTTTGATTTCATGATTTCGCACTCTGATGAAAAGTATTAAATACCGCCAGGAAAAGTACTAATATATAACCTCTCTTTTAGGCGCCCCTCCAACCACGCGCCCGGGACACGTGCTTTGCTTGCTTGCCCATAGCTGCGGCTCTGTGAGCTACATAAGTAACATACAATGCTTACGTAATACTTTGGGTCATAAGCAGTGGCGGCGATTGGACGTTAAAAGTGGGGGGGCAAGACATGATCTGAATATTTGTATATCAATGTTAATATACAAACTTCCCTGGTTGAAACTATATACATTAATAGGTCATTTGAGAAAAGTGGGGGGCAACTGCCCCCCTTTGCCACCCCTAATCGCCGCCCATGGTCATAAGTACTATTAAGAAAGGAAGAATTGCATTTTTTTAACTTTGGGAAAGGAGCTACTATGGGATTAAAGTTAAGGTAGGAAAGGCAACACATTCCAGTCTATGCTTTCACCCAGCAGACATATTGTTTGGAACCAAAAAAATGTGACTTTTGGAATCTTGTACTTAGGTTCACAGCGGAAGCGACGAAATAACTTGAATCATCCATTGTAGCTCTCCCCGCAACCAGTTTCTAAAATGTTGGCAATAAGTTTGCGAAACGAGAGGTGACGACTCCAATTTTGGGTGAAAAGTCGCTATAAGAAATAATCGAGAAATTCATTGTCTATAAGCATTGTAAAAGTTGTAGATGTAAACTAAACAATATGTTCTACTCACTGGCGCAAATCCCGGGGGGGGGGATGACGGATACATGTCCCCTCCAATCTTGGAACTGAGGGGGACTTCTCCCAAATAATCCGATTTGAAATGTGTTTTTTGGGAGAAATTTGATGATTTTTGTCCGATTGCTACAAAGGAACGTGAGATGTCCCCCAGAATAAGCCTCAAATCTGCAGCCTCCTAACGCTAAAGACAACTCTGATCCTCCACAACATTGTTTTTCAACTTCATAAGTATTTTGGACATCGCCAAAAAAAGTATGGTAACGGTCTTACCCCCCCCCCCCCCCAATGTTGAAGACAGATTTGCGCCGCTGGTTCTATTCACATCTTTGTAAACAGGGCGCAACCAATCCTTTAATTCAGGGATCATTTCAGGTTGTTTCGGGTACTTTTGTTCATGTTGTGGTCAAAATAGTTCCGAAATAATTAACACTACAGTACTTACGTTAAGCAATTTTTTGTAAAAGAAAAAGTGCAGAATAATTAAAAGACCCCAGAGGACAAATATAACAAACACCTTCTTCGCCTTTTTTCACGCATCTATAGCTAATCTTGTTGCTATCGGTAATGATGTATTACGTGTGTCTCTCAACGGAAACTCTGCGAACTAAAGGACATCAAGTTTGTAGTTATTCTTCAGGGTAACATAACAATGCAGGATTGTGGAGTAGTGAGTACGCTGTATTTCCAAACTCTTCATCACTTGCGCTGATTAAAACAAACAAACAGAAAAAAAGAACGTAAAAACTGTTTTGAACTAATAATGCTTCTCTACAGATGAACATTTTGTTTGCAGCAAAAAGTCGCTAAATGTGTAAGTAGGTAAATCGTTATTTAAAAATCACCCAAAAAAGTCTCCAATCGGAATTTTTTTTTTTTTTTTGTCGTTATCGTAGGGCGACCATACGTCCCGTTTTGACCGGGACAGTCCCGTTTTAGGGGCGTGTCGCGGCCGTCCCGTCAGTAGATGGAAAAAAGTAGTATTCGTCCCGTTTTATGTAAATGAAAGAAGTAAATAACAAACCCAGTACCTTTACTCCTTTTAAAAGTATTAATAGTAACAAGGCGGCAAAAATTGAACTGAAAATCCCTATATTAAAAATACTCTATAGTTCGCAGTACTGCTCGAAAGGCAGCAGAGGTTTTAGCAGTTGGTTGTGTGTTAAACAAACTTCAACGTGTCTTTCCTTTTTCATAAGTACCCGCTCTGTAACGAAGAGAGAGAGGGGGAACTCTGATATCAAGGCACTGATAAGAACAAAGGTAGATCTAAAAGTCTAGTGTTGCAAGAACCTGTCCCGTTTTTAACTGAAAATTTTATGGTCACCCTGCGCTATCGTTGAGGTCGAATTCCCCTTATTTAGCGACTTTACCCAAAATTGGCAACATTGACCCCCACCGAACAACACCCCGTCATCTTGAGCCTAGCCAGCATAATAGTGGGACGTAAAACTTAAAGATTTCATTTCGAACAACACTCCCAGAAACCTACTGTTATACTATTCTCAAACCACCCTTTCGTACAGTTCTCCCTATTCGAAAAAAAAAAAATTGTAAATAGCAGTGTTCATACATAAATATGGAACTCAATTTCCCTGAATTTTGCAGGTTTTCCAGGTATTAATTTTGCAATTTCCAGGTCTAGTGGAAGAAACTAATAGTACGAGAACACATAAATTTTAAGAATACTATATTTATATATTTGAGAATGGCCACCCTTCTCCCCAATGAACGATTGCAATTAAATATTGAGTCACAAGAAAATAAATAATTAAAATAAATAAAATTTAAGTTGAAAAATATTAAGTTGAGAAGCCTACTAAGGGAATTATATAATACTTTTGTTCCATACTTGAATACATTCAAAATATACAAAAAAATATTGGCTTGGGGAAGAAAAAAGGGCCCGCGAGATTTTAACTGATTCTTGTAGTACTCGACGACAGAAATAGATTACTGAAAGAATTTTCAAAATCGGCACAGGCAAACATGAAGAAAATCGCATTTTCAGGTACCGGTTCAAAATGAGAAGAAAAAAGGACCGCGAGATTTTAACTGATTCTTATAGTACTCGACGAGAGAAATCGATTAGTGAAGGAATGTTCAAAATCGGCGCAGGCAAGCATGAAAAAAATCGCACTTTCATGTACCGGTTCAAAATGGGGAAGAAAAAAGGGCCCGCGAGATTTTAACTGATTCTTGTAGTACTCGACGACAGAAATAGATTACTGAAAGAATTTTCAAAATCGGCACAGGCAAACATGAAGAAAATCGCATTTTCAGGTACCGGTTCAAAATGGGAAGAAAAAAGGGCCCGCGAGATTTTAACTGATTCTTGTAGTACTCATCGAGAGAAATCGACTAGTGAAGGAATTTTCAAAATCGGCGCAGGCAAGCATGAAGAAAATTGCATTTTCATGTACCGGTTCAAAATGGGAAGAAAAAAGGACCGCGAGATTTTAACTGATTCTTGTAGTACTCGACGAGAGAAATCGATTAGTGAAGGAATGTTCAAAATCGGCGCAGGCAAGCATGAAGAAAATCGCATTTTCATGTACCGGTTCAAAATGGGGAAGAAAAAAGGGCCCGCGAGATTTTAACTGATTCTTGTAGTACTCGAAGACAGAAATAGATTACTGAAAGAATTTTCAAAATCGGCACAGGCAAACATGAAGAAAATCGCATTTTCAGGTACCGGTTCAAAATGGGAAGAAAAAAGGACCGCGAGATTTTAACTGATTCTTGTAGTACTCGTCGAGAGAAATCGACTAGTGAAGGAATTTTCAAAATCGGCGCAGGCAAGCATGAAAAAAAAATCGCACTTTCATGTACCGGTTCAAAATGGGGAAGAATAAAGGGCCCGCGAGATTTTAACTGGTTCTTGTAGTACTCAACGGGAGAAATCGATTAGTGAAGGAATTTTCAAAATCGGCGCAGGCAAACATGGAGTAAATGGCATTTTCATGTACCGGTTCAAAATGGGGAAGGAACAAGGTCCCGCGAGTTTGAACCGCTACGATGTATGTTTACGAATGTGCCCGTCTTCTCAAATTTAGTTAATTACTGTGACACTGAAACATGTGACACAGAGTCACATTGTGGATGACTCTGCAATCGGCAACCACTGCACATATACTCCTCCCGCCCCACAGTTTGATTATTTCGATCCATTCCTCACGTGCTAACGGCATGGTTCAACATCTGCAAGAAAGAGGTAAATGTAACGTTCAATTGGCAATAGCTTTTCACCAAATTAAGCTGCATGAAATCTGATTGCATATTTGACATACTGAGAAAATTCTAGCCCGTGGCCATATGTATCACATATCCCACCAGTTCATAAAAATTTTGAACACAAAATTACGGTCGTCCGTGTGACGTACTCCCAAAAGGCCTAATGTGTATCACCCACCTCACATTCAATGAAACCACATCCGTGTAGAATTAAGAAAGGAACCTCTTATGATGTATACAGGATGTCTCAAACGTTCCCTGACATAGGGTAACTCTGTTATTATCAGAGTTACGACAAAATGTAAGAGGAAAAACATCTCGAAATATGACGTTTTCAATCTAAAGTGAACACTTTTTTAAAAAATCGGACAAGATGAATGTGCTGTATACTCTTTATGCACCCAATTTTAAATGAAAATGCAACGTTGTCATTTACCTGGACCCACGACATAAGTGAATGAAGTTACTGTTTGAAACGGGGGCTGGCCATCGACATGTTAGCGTAAAAGACAGTAACTTCACTCACTTCTGTTGTGGGTCCAGGTAAATGGCAACGTTGCATTTTCATTTCACATTGGGCGCATAGAGAGTGTACAGCGCAAACGGGTCATCCGATTTTAAAAATTCCTTCACTTTAGATTGAAAACATCATAATTGGATATGCTTTTCCCTCCTACATTCTGTTGTAACTCTGATAATAACAGAGTTACCCTATGTCAGGGAACTTTTGAGACACCCTGTATACCTTATTTAATGTATGTTTGATGTCACTATAACTGTAGTATAATTTAGTTTGTTTAAATTTACAATTTAATACAAGTAGATTCGGATTTACATGCGTAGGATTTTGTATGCATCTAACTAATGAATTCTTTTATTTTTATGCTTAACTTAGTGACTTGGCTTTGGACTGCAACTGATTATTGTAACCCATTATTGCTTGAGAAGAAACAAGATATCCGAATCTTCATTTGGAGAAATCAAAGGTCTATTGGAAAGCTGGGGATTACAATCATTAATTTCTACATTTCAAGGTGCGTAGTAAATTATATATTGTGTTTATTGTTAAATTACTATTATTGGGTTTAGAATCAATGAAGCACTTCATGATATTTTATGGGGATCAAGATGGGTGCCGGATAGATAAGTATTTGAGCGTCAGGCTCTTATTTCTTTTCAATTTAATATTTAATCAATGATTATTTTTCTCCCTCATTATTCCACCAAATCGTATTCCAAGATCATATATCCATTTTTGTTCGATATATCCATATTTTTGATCTCTTTCATATTTCTATATTTTCGATTTTTGATATTGTTTATATTTCGATATTGCTGTATTTTTCGATATTTCGAACAAGTTTCGATAGTTTGTCGACATCGATTATCTATATCTAAATTCGGATATCCCAAAGCCCTATCGAGCACCCTCCGAAATGAAGTTTTTGGCTATGGACCTGATTAGGGATGCGCACGAGACAAGACGAGACAATTTTTGTTACGAAATTCGAGGCAAGATAGAGCTTTTCCAATAGAAACGGATCCAGTTTTCGAGACGAGACAACTTTCGCGGCACCTTTTCGAGAGGAGACAACCTCAAATCTTTTCTCTTGCGCATCCCTAGACTTGATCATGAGTTATCAAAAAAAAAAAAAATGTTAATGAGAAATAACATGTAAATACAATATAGGTAGCTAAAACATTTTTGTTTTCATTCTTCAGTAATGCATTGTTATTAATCTCAGGGGGGCGGTGGCTCAGTGGTAGAGCGTTCACCTCCGGTGCTTGGGGTCCCTGGTTCGATCCCAACTCGCGCCGTGTGGACTTTGTGGTGGACAAACACCTTGCTCGTGGGTTTTCTCGGGGTTCTCCCGTTTCCTCCCACTTTGTTCATTCCACCATTTCACTCATTTCTCATTATCACCGTCTCCTTATCCTAACCGGCATAACCGTGGGACGTTAAACTTAAAGATTTCATTTTTTATTAATCTCAGCATTTTATAGTGTATTCTTAAGCTTAAGGTGATGTATAATTAAAGTTTGAATTCAGTTAACTTATTTTGTTTCTCAGATTGTTTTTAAAATGTATGTACAATTGTTTATGTTCATTCTCGAGAGTTTAAAGTGACGTATAATTATTAAACATAGTATTTAATATTGTACTCTTAACGTGGAAGTGATATACAGTTAACTTTTGAATTCAGTAAACATTTTTCTTTCTGAAATTGCTTTAAAAAGTATGTAAAAACGTTTTTATTTTCTTTCTTGAGTGCTAAAAGTGATGCAAAGTTATTAAGCTTACTACTTTATATTGTATTCTCAACCCTAAACTGATACACAGTGCGTTTTTGAATAAATTGTCAAGTTATTTGAGTGATGAACACTGGTAGAAAATCCTGACTACTACTGGAACATTTTGATTTTAAGGTGACGACTACTGGTGCAAGGATTTTAAAATATTGTTTTTCCTTCAAGGGCTACTCCTTTTTGAATTCTGACTACATGGTCACTATAGGAAGGATCAGTGAGTCTTTCCAACTATGGTACAGCTCCGACAGAGTCACGATGCTCAGAGAAGAGACAAAATAGTATGTTTTCAAACTTAAAGTGAGAACCACTGGCGTTTTTACCTTGCTATGCAAAAGTAAGTGAGTACTCCAATGGGGTTCCAATGCGGTACCTAATTTCTGCATTTTAGATATATGGAAATACATGTCTCTAAAATGTAAAGAACTGATTTTTTTTAGGGGGGGGGAATAAACTATAGGTATGTGGGGCTTGCATACTTGACGCTACAATTCGGAAATTGAATTAAAATATGACTAACGGCTATCAAGATGTTGTCAAATAAAGGGAGGACCAACACAGTTAAGGGGTTTTCGTGTTAGATGCTAAAATTTCCGAAATCGGTCATGGAAAGTTAATAAACACCAGTAGCAATTTCATCTTAAAGTAATTAGATATCTTCATGGGGTGTTAGAACATCATGGAGTCTACCAAAATTAAATTTTAAAAGCTTTTGAAAATATAATCTGACATTTGTAAACAGTATTTGAAATATGTATTTACCCAAAACTTCCAGCTAGTACATCTAACATCTGGAGAAACACTGTGAAATAAAAGCTTGAAATTTCGGAAACAATTATTGGTCGCAACAAAATTAAATAAGATGGTACTTCTATGGGTTAAATCAGTACCTCAGTACAATTTCGATCGAAAGATTAGTTCAGTCCTAGGTTTTCTTCAGGCAATTCCAATGGTTCATCGAGCTGTACAAAAGAATGAAAATTCGCTGTCAATATCTTAGATAGTAACCAAGATAAAAGGAATTATATATTTTATGGCGTAAAAATAGAGATCTTTATATATTTGTACTTTTGGGTCTTTCCTATAAGAAAAAAAAATCAGAAAACTACTGTATATACCTTAATAGACAATTCAATGGGCGGGGACACAGTAGCTTAGTGGTAGGGTGTTTAACTAATCTTTTTTTTGCAGAAACTATTGGAGTATTCACTTAACCCGTAGAGATACGATCATACTTAACTCCCTATTTAATTTTAAAATTAAATAAAAGGAAATATTTCAGTGTAGCGACCCACGATTATGCATTTTAGTCTCAGGGAGATTATGATTAAAGCAAGTGAATGTTGTTGACAGAATTGATGGAATGCAAAGGTGGGAGGAGAGTACCCCGAGAAAACCCACGAATACGATGTCCACTACAAACTGACTTGGCCGTGGATCGAACCAAGAACCCAATACACCAGAGGTAAGCACTCTACCACTAAGCCACTGTGCCCCCGCCCATTTAATTGTCTATTAAGGTATATACGGTTGTTTTCTGAAATTTCTTCTTCTTACAGCAAATACTCAAAAGTACAAATCCATGTGGGTCTCTATTTTTACGACGTCATAAAATACATAATTCCTTATATCTCGCTTGCTATATTAGATATTGACAAAAAATGTTCACTTTATTTCAGAGCCCGATGAACGCTTGGAATTGTCCAAAGAAAATTTAGAGCTGAATTAATCTTTCGATCGAAATTGTACTGACGAGTCTGAGGTTCTCACTTAACCCATATAAGTACCATCTTATTTAACTTTTGTTAGGATCAATAATTGTTTTCTGAAATTTCAAGATCTAATACGCTTTTATTGTATGGTGTCTCTCTAGCTGCTAGATGTACTAGCTGGAACTTTTAGGTAAATACATATTTCTAATACTCTTTACAAATGTCAAAATATATTTTACAAAACTTTTAAAATTTAATCTTGGTAGACCCCATGATGTTCTTAAACTCCATGGAAATACCTAATTATTTTAAGATGAAATTGCTACTGATGCTTATTAACTTTACATGACCGGTTTCGGAAATTTTACCACCTAACACGAAAACCCCATAACTATATGGATCCTCCCTTTATTTGACAATATCTTGATAGTCATATTTTAATTAATTTTCTAAATTGTACTGTCTAATATGCAAGCTCCACGTACCTATGGTGTCGCTTTTTATTTCACCATATTTCGGTAACTGTTAGGCGTACCGACTTGCGGTTTCGGTAAACACACACCTCTAACGTTCTTTAAAACGTTATTAAGACATATTTTAGAATATTTAGAAATGAGAGTTCTGGGAATATCATGGTACCCGAAAACCCCCATCAGGGCGTGTGTGTAGTGTATTTAATTGAAACTACTTTTGAGGTTGTTGTAAGCCCTCGTAATTACGTTTCCGAAACTGCACCATCTAGTACGCAAACTCCACAGTTCTGTAGTGTCGCTCTTTATTTTCCCATATCTCGATATCCATAAGGCTTACCGAGTTGAGGTTTTCGGTAAACAGATGTCAGTTCCTTACATTTTAGAGACATATATTTTCATATATCTAAAAAATACAGACATTAGGTACCCCATGATAGCCCGAACACCATTGAGGTACCCACTTACTTTTGAATGGTAATACATTTTGAGTTGTTGTTCAGCATCAATAAACACTTCATAGTTTTTCTACGTGCAACCCAAAAGTCCATACCTGACCGAACATATTTTGTCCATTTAATCTCAAAAATGTTAAGATACTTTGTATTGTTAAGTACAACCAAATTAAGCACACTGAATATAACATTTTAAATATTTTCTGATTTTTGTTGCAGGTATTTCGTGCATCAAACCAGAATTCTGCTTGAAAGACAGTCAAAAGAAGCAGTGTAGGTTGTGGCTAAAAATACGCCCTTTCTGAAGACAGACTCAGTTGTACTTACATTATTTTGTACGAATATATAACCCTAATAAAGATACTGTACTACAAATTATTTCTTTCTTCCATAAATTATAATAAAATATTATCTCTGTTTAAAGAAAATGATTTGTTAATGTTAAGTCATTTTAATTATTTTTCTCTGTAATAAGAACATTATCCCTAGCAATATTTTTTATCTTTGTGCTATTGCGATTGGATGAAGTAAAATTCTATACGAAGCACTATTATTTCAGACATGCATTAATAACTAATGTATTGTTCTGTATGTAAGACAATGTGTATACTGAACATGTCTAGCGAAGGTGTTGTTTTAATACAGAATCTATAACTCAGCTTTTCAGTAGTCAACTTTATTGGGAATCCGAAGAACGAAGTTAAAAAAAAAAAAAAAAATGTTGGACTTACCAGCGTGTGTGTGTTCGAATTCTGGACTAATCCAAATTATCCAGAGAAATCATTATATATTTCTTTGTTGCTATTTCAGATGTATCCTTTATCCAAGTCGTATGAAACGGAGACTTCATACATCGCTATACTTTGTATGAACTATGTTCCGTATTTACTTAATCACTTTGTAACTTTCTCTAGTGTTGACAAGGCCGCAGGTGTCAATCGAATAGTTTAGTGTTTCACTCATGTCACCTTGTGACTAAGGTACGTCCTGTCGGTATATATATGGTACTGGGTTCAATTAGCGATAAAATACATTTTTAGCGTTAAACAAATGCAAAAATCTACACGAAATGAGATACCGTGATCTCTGACTTACGGATAACACCAAGCAACTAATGGTACTGAGTGTGATTGAGTTTACTAATTACTATTTGGCTAAAATCAGTGTTCCTTTATCTATAGTTCTTTTCGTGCTTTGAATTGCAAAGTTTGAAATAACCGTTTTAAATTATTGTGTATATATATCTTCCGAGTAATTCTGAGAATCATTGCTCTTTCTTTAAGCAATGTATGAGACTGTTAAATTGCTCTTTCCTTAAAATGTTGCACTAAGAAGGATGCATCCAGGAAAGTCCAAATTTGCAGAATGTCTATAGCAGGGAAGAATAAATATGTTTAGTCGATGGCTGCACAACGCCTCCGCTGTCACCACGTTGTCACACAGCGAATACAGCGAACGTTTAAGAGTATTCTGCACTTACTATTAGGTATCGGCCTGGGAACTTTGGCGCATCTACCCAGTCTCCTTCTTGGTGTTTCATTTTTAATGGCGAGTACTGAGTAGGAATAATATTGTAAGCGAATGCGTTTCCGGCTGACACCACACTTTTAATTATTGCGACATTTAAAAAAAATACCTGTTAATTAAAATGTACAGAGAAGTTATTTCTGGAAAATTCTATTCAGGCCTCTTGTGGTAACAACTGCACTTTAGTAGAAGATACTATTAAGGAAAAGAATGAGGTAAAATAATCTTTATATCGTACAAGCAATGGATGATAACAGCTTAATAAATGATTGTACGTAAATCTTGTTTGAGTTTGAATATAGGATTGTATAAGGCTGTGCATTTTGCATTATTATTGAGGTGCTGCAACTAACTAACTGCAAACCATATGATAAATTCTTACAGTAATATATCACATATTGATTTACTCTGTATGGAAACGAAAATAGTTTACTATATGGTTAACCTCCTTTGTGCCAGGGGCGGATCCAGAGGGGGGCGATCGGGGCGATCGCCCCCCCCCCACAAGAGGAAACTTTCTTATTTTATATATAAATAAACCCATCCATAACAAGTTTGGAGCTCTTAAAAGTAGCAGTATTACCGCCGACCGCCCCCCCCCCCCAGAAGTCCGTCCTGGATTCGCCCCTGCTTTGTGCCCATAATTTTAAAATTAACGTTTGTCACTTTTCAACACTTGACTTTGCAGTAGCTTTCCAACGAATTAGCAGGAAGCCCAAACTTATAGGACACCCTGCAGGTAAATACATTTCTTTGGACAGTTTCACTGCTCCAAACTAAGATTTGAAAAGTGTAGTATTGTTAATTTTATTATTATTGGCACAAAGGAGATCAACCATATTTTAAGCTATTTTTGTTTTCATACAGAGTAAAACAATATTTGACAACATTACAGTAAGAATGTATCATGCACTTTGCAGTATGTTGCAGCACTTTAATAATGGTGCACTATACGTACACTCTAGATCCTGCATATGTCCGATCCATACATTACAAGAAGGCAATACGTATTCGATACAGGTAAAATCTGTATATTTCATATGGACAACCTATTAGCTATATACATCCAATCTATACATTACATATGGCCAACCTGTACGCGACATACGTATAATCTATATGCTGCATGCAGACAGTCTGTAAGCTACATATATACACTCTGTATGGTGCATACGGATATTCTGTATGCTGTATCTGGACAAGCTGTGTGCGACATAAGGAAAATTTGTATAATACATACGTACAATACGTATACTGTATCTAGTCGTACGTATGGGGCACAAGTACAATATAGATGCTGTCTCGGGGTTGAACGCAAGAAACATACGTACAGAACGTATATTGCATACTTCTTGAAATCATGCTCCGTCCTGATAGTCAGTGTATGTCGTCATTATTAACCCACATGCTACATACGACCCTGACGTCACAAAGCTAGATATCACCTCCGTATATACTTGTTACTGCAGATGACGTCACACGAATGACGTCATTGCACTTATGCAGACAGTACGTATAATACATACTTTTTCAGCTATACGTTTGCTGCAGGATGTTATATACGGTTGTACGTTAAGTCCAGAAACTACAGGAATTACGAATGTAACCTACGTTTTTAAGTATGCCACCTACAATTTTTTTTCTCAGTGTAATCTCTGCTGCTTGTGACCATTTATGAGTCGTTGCACAATGGTTATCTTGTATGGATAAAAATGGAGGTCACTCTTCAGAATTCGTTGAACCAAACCTCTTGATATACCAAGTTGCTCTGCTGCCTTTTTTGTCGACTTCCAGGAACTCTAACAGCTTCAATAATCTGAAGCGAACACACAGGCTTCTGTCAAGGACGCTTCGGCTCCAATATTGTCCCTTCCCTCTGAAGGTTTTCATACAGTCTCTGGTTTTGTTGGAGGAAGCCCATTGGATATTAAACCTCTCTCGAAACCGTCTTTGAGCAACAATAACATTTTTTGATTCGTGGAACAAAAGCACGTTTGTTGGGCGCTGCTCTGTGGCTAGTCTGCTGTTGTCAGCCATCTTGAAAACTAGCCCTCTAGCGGCGGCAGAGTGAGTTAGGTGTCAATTTCTTCTTTAACTGTTTCTCCAAACTGTACTGCTACTGCTGTAAAAATGTACATTGCGATTTCTTGTTCCTCTGAAGCGATAAAAAATGGTGGACCATTTCGTGCGCCACCCCGTGAACTGCCTAATGAAAACATACATTATGCATACAAAGATGTATAATGTCATAGGTATATGGTATTCATTGGACAGCACAAAGCTCTTCCGTCTAAAGAGCTCTTCCGTGGCTAAGCGGTTAGCGTACTCTTCTTTGGCGTGGGAGGCCCAGGTTCGATTCCTGGCGCACAGTGTGATAAATGACCATTCTAGCGGGACAAAATAGCTGAGGAGTTAGTTTCGGAACCAATATGCGTGAAATGTGACTAGTGGGTGATTTCTTGTTCCTAGAGTATAATCCAGTACGTATTGACATCAGGGGCATCATGTGACGAGTAGGAATGGGGCAATAATCAACTCGAAACAGAACCATGTTTTAATGAACGAGTTTTGGAAATAAAAACGTATGAACTACATTTGTGAATACCAATATATATTAGCATACAGAGTTAGGATATAAAACGTTAAACAATTGCCAAACACATGCAAATATACTAAATATTTCGAGGAATTGAAGCTGGTGTTGTAAAAGGTTATTGTCACTTAACGAATTAAGAGAATACGGAATTAAAAGATTGCCTTAGCCTATGTTATGTATCTTTTGCACCCTCTCCCTCTGTTCGGCAGCACACGTTAGTAAAACATGTTCAAAGGAATTGAGAATGATATATCTTAGGTATATCTTTGCATTACAGTCTCTTAATTATCGTCCCCCTTACAAAACGTAAACTGACACACCTTATCGACATTTACTAGAATGTGAAACAAAATTCTTTACATAATGAATTAACATAAATAAAGGTAATTGCAAAATTGGCATATCAGTTATTGTGACACTTTTGTTCTACGATGCACAAATCAACATATAATGTATTCATAGCAAGGGATATATGGCCGTTGGGAAATAATGAGAAAGAAAGTTTTCTCATGGTCCTTCAGAATCACATTCATGATCATCTAAGGAAACGCCATCTGTATTGAAAGCAGGCAATGAAAGTAACGAAAGAATTTCACGCGTTATATGGCCGGTCTTCTTTCGAGGCTTGCTTCTTAAACTGGCTATTAACGGATCAGAGGATACCAAGAGTCTATGAATGAGATCTGTTTTGCTATCCACACGTGAGATTTTTCGTTTGAAGTTTTCTCGGTTCTTTCTAGTATCTTTATTTCTTACCTCTTGTGCTTCTTCCAGAAGTTGGCCAATTGGAAGAATACAAGGAGCAATAACAATTTTCCCATGCTCCAAAATTTTATGCACGCTACTTGGCATATGATACAATGCATAATCTCGTAAGTACAAGTGTCTAGTTGGTGCTGCATACTGCTCGAAAGCATCTGCGTTAATGAGAAAACCGCAATTGATGCATTCTAAAATTACATGAAAATGTTCAACGAGTTAAACATTAACCCCTGTAATGTAAGCAGACAGTTTAGCATTTCTGAAAAACCTTCGCGCTGTATTACCATCATTGGCATTTCCTCCCTTTAGTGTAGGCGTATCAACCAAAAGACCCATCTCATTTCGAAATCTTTCTTAAATACACTTTTTCTACTAGCTAATGCATTTTTCATTTTGTGACCTATTACTCGCTACACTTTTACATCTAATCTACTATGCATTGATTCCATAAACCTCATAACATAATGTATTGAGGAGTTGAAAGATTTACATCAACAATGAGTGCCAGAGCTTGATTTGCAAATATACATTCTTCATTTTATTTTCCTCATTAGACACTGAACTACGCATATTTTTACAGTATACTGGTCCCTCGACGAGGTGACGCCTCTGATAGTTCTTTCACTATGGTCGCAGACTACTTCTTGTTCTCTTCGCGAAGCTTCATTTCCACAGCAGTTTATATCTGCTCCAAGCTATTTGATGCGACGGAGTCTCAGTCTCTGAGCTTCCTATTCTTGGTTTTCTCGCAACACTCACTGAATGTCTAGGATGGCCTTCCAGAGGTAGCAGATGGTTTTCAGTAGATGGAGAAGGTAGTAGCTTTCGAACTCTAGTAAACTTATGTTTCCACATATCCAATCTGCATTCGATGTTAGGAATCGTTCACGATGACAATGAGATTTGTCCTACATACTCAACTTTCTGACATAGGCTTCTTACAAATACCATTAAATTCTTTTCATCATCATCAGAAAGGTATTCAAGTGACTATTTTCAGAACAAGTTCAAACACGTTCTCAAAAAACCCAGTTTTTCGGTGACGTGACCAAACATCAGATATTGCTTGCCGGGAGATTCAGGACGCCATTCTAAAATAATATATAATTATTAGAAGCGCAAACATGCGCAGAAGTTTTCTTCGTATTGTTTTAATACGCATCCTAGCACATGAACTAAAATCAGTATGACGGCTGTATAAGAGACTTCCAATCTACACTACATTAATAATAATATGATGACATTGCTACAGGTCAAGAGTTATTACTGAGGGTTCACAGACGCAAGACATTGGTAGACGTACATATGAAACTTAGTTCAATAATACATGGCAATAACACTCCAAACACACTGCAATATTTAGAGATAATACCTTTCGTTTCTGACTATCGTTTCGTATCTGACCACACCACGACTTACTTTGGACGAATTTGGGACCTTTATGCGACTTCTCTGTCGCAGATAATGACAATTCTTATTGATATTCTTCTTCGTAGGACCCTTCCCTTACAATGTACTAAATATCACATTTTTTCACTGACTTCAATTTTTCCAATTAAATCCCCCTGGATTGATCAAATAACACACTGTGCGGCGGGAGCTCACATGGTTCGCAGCTCATGTGATTCGTCCACGTTAATCAGTAGGTCCACGTCTCATATAGCCTCGCTGCTGAAAAGGAACGTTAAACTCATAATCAACTCAACTCAACAATCCGTCTGAACAGAAATATTCTAAGCCCATTAGAGCTCATTGCCCACATTTGTTAGCAGTTGTTATTCATGTCCTAAATTAGATAGGACGTTATTGAAATAAATATATTTACTCTACAGAGCAAGGACCTGGTCACATACATCGTAACATGTTGCTTTCGTGGCGTGAGTTTCCTTTGTTTGTTTATTAGCACATGTCGAAATCAAAGAGCAACGAACAATGGATAATTGCTAAAAGATAAATTAATGTATTGTCATCTTAACTTTCTTATGTTTCACATGATTTTTAAATTATACTGGAATTAGTCTTCATTTTTACATAAACAGAAAATATTTCGTATTAACAGTAGTTTTGTAGCACTCGCTTATTTTCCATTGCCGACATTTGTGGTAATGGGTACAAATGGCTAGGTGAAAACTCCTTTGAGCCATTCATTCATTACTGAAAGTTTGGAGACAAATTTCATGTGTTGTACAGCTTCTGTCGAAAGTAAATATATTCAGTACTATAATTAATAAAATATGAGAATAAATAATGTTTAAATAATGCAGAGTATTCCAGAATGATGTTTTGAATTTTGATCCCGTAAAAGTAAGAAATTCAGATAGATAGAAAGGTATGGTTTACGGCATGATGTTCACATTCACTTAAAGTTTTGTTCTATATCAACATTTCCAACAAATATTTCTTCTCTAATTTCTTTCGATTTTATCTTTGCAGGTGAGGAATTGACAAAAATGGCCACCCGCCGGGAGATGACAAAGTGTGTGGAATGATGAATAATGACCACGTCTGCCACCTAGGTCCATCGTAACTTCTGGACGCGTTACAGACGCATACCCCCTCACGTCCGATCATCCGGCAGTGGTGGACGAAGTTAAAGAAAAAGGGAATTGTGAAACGGGTCCAACACGCGTTTCTGCAGTGTTGAACAAGTTACAGCTGCTGCATGCTCTTTAACTTGATGACACACCAAAGCGAAAAGCATTTGCAATTATGATTCTAAGTCACATCGACGAGCAGACTTTCAGACATAGGTGTTGTTCTCGGACAAAGCGACCCCATGGTAATAAACCGACACCATATAAGAACATGAGGCTCAGAGAGAACCCCACGTAAGCTGTGAAATTGGCAAAAGTAAACGTGTGGTGTGGTCAGCTTCATGACCTCGTGTGGAACCATTTTTCTTTGCAGAGGTGTCAATCACCACCTCTGTTTATTTGGACATGTTGGTACAGTTTGCATAGCCATAGGCGTACACCTGCAACTTGGCATTTTGCTGCAGCAGGACGGTGCCCCTACTCATTGGGCTGCGATCATGCCAGGTAACTGGATTGGTTGAGGACGACTCATTGCCTGACCCCCAAGGTCTTCGGGTATCACTCCACTAGATTCTTTCTTCTCGGCTTTGTGAATAATGTATTATACAAGACCCAGTGCAGGACCTGCAGGAAGCATCGGGGCACATTTAGTTCTCTAGTTGTAGTCATTTACGTATAAACTTTAATTGTTGACGATATGATCAAGTTTTTCGAACATTTCCATGCTTAAAGTAGAAAGTAGAACTTGACACTTGTACTTTGCTTTTCACTATTATAAAAATTCTATATATGGTCATATATATAAAATTTAAAATTTTCTACATTTAATGTAACTAACATAATGTTTTCTCCTTTTAATTTTTTATGAATCTAGTTCTTACGTAAATATATTCGATGTAACACAACCCACTGTTCATTACCAATATTTGTGCGAGGTAAACATCCACACATAATCGTATTTTGCACATATTTGTTGGCATTAAATACCTATTCATTTGTGCTCATTGCCCAGATTTGTGACCAGCCCATTGTTGTGTTACGACTGAATTCATTTCAATAAAACAATTATTTTGTAGTGTATGAGACTCCGTGAAACACATATTGGCTTATTACAGCAATATATATATTTTTTAAATGTATCTGAGCACTAATGGGTTAAACTGGAGAATGCTTGAAATAATCACAGGAGATATATACTAACTCGCTATGCAAAGTACCTTTCTTGGAATGTAAAACTTGTATGATATGATGCTTTATGTTTCAAAATTTCAAAATTTCCAGTAAAACAATCGAAAGTAGAATAGAGAAATACCAGCCCTTTTTGAAATGCTTAAAGGAAACTGGCAAGCAAGGGTGGATAACTTAACGAAATGTGCAATATTTACATTTTGTTATCTGTTACGGTTACTATTTTGTAACCCATTTCTGCACCTAGTTAATAACGTTATTAGTCAGTGTAACTTTTAAAATGGTACGCTCTGAATTATGTTACGCTGAGTAACGTTACTCAATGGAACATTCTGCATTTTGGTATTATAGTTACGGTCACCAAGGGATTAGCGTTACTCGAAATACCCACGTAGGTCGTACCTGCTTGAGATTGTTAAGATAAAACTGGTTCCACTGAATACCAGTTCTCTCTCGAACCCAATGGGTTTTGTCCCTTGATTTTAGCGATATGAAACGTATTGAAATTCTGCAGAACATTTTTGTGTAAGTAGACATATTTTTGTTATGATGAGTACCATTTTTATGTTTCTCTTTTCTTTATCGGTTACCTTTTGTACCTGTATTTCATCTTCTTCAATTCTGATGGTCTTGGAGTTACGCTTGAGTAACGTTTAAACATCCTTGGCGACAGGGAGTCTAAGGTTGGCTTTAAAATAATCTCCATTATACTAGTAAATAAATTCCACGTTTTTCAGTCTGATTTCTTTTTCCTCATACTTAAGATTCAGTAAACACCTTAGGCCCCCCAGGCACATGTCCTTTGAGAATAGCATTACTTTGATTGCTCTGTATTTAAAAAGAGGAAAAAGAGAAATGATCAAAGAGTGAAGTTTTTAATGTAAGCTTATTGATAAGTTTTTACTTCTTGTGATGACACTGCCGATAGTTGAGTTGATTTGGAGTTTAACGTCCTTTTCGGCAGCGAGGCTTTATGAGACGGGACCTACTGATTAACATGGAATCGAAACCACATGTGCTCACGCCGGGAATCGAACCCGTTTCTTCCAGGCGAAAGGCGCGTACGCTAAGCGCTTAGGCAAAAAGGAGCTCACTGCCGGTAGTCACCATATATGTTTATTTTACAACAGTCTTGTACTGACCAATGTGGTTGAAGCTCGAGCTCACTTCCCAACAAGGATCGAACCCGGAGCTACATACACCAAAGTTACACATATACTGGCCCCCAGGGAAGCAGGAAGGCCATTTCATTTGCTTGCAAGCAATTTAGTTTATAAATCAAATACATATCAGACATCAGTGGCGTAGCGAGAAACTCATCAAGATTTGGTAGAAAGGATCTTCTGAGGGGGTGCACCAATAACTACCAGTAGGCCTACATTTGAATTGAATTGAATTTTTTTAAATGCCTTTAGCACCTGTGGTGTGAATGAGGAAATGCCCTGGAAATCCTAAGTATCTGTTCTCGGTGAATCCTTTTGTTGAACGTTTAGAAAATTGACTTAAACTATCGATTTTGCAAAACTTCCCTTTGATTTAAGCCCAAATCGAAACATGACAGAGGAAAATTTCGGAAAGTGTTGCTATTTTCACTTCTAGCTTCTCACTTTAGGTAGTGTATATTTACAAGGGAGGGGGTGCACGTGCACCTTTGCACCTTTAAAAATATTTCTATTTTATCTTATTTTTGTAAAAAAAAAAAAAAAATCTGCCAGAGAAAGAAAATTGTCAAAAAGTGCTACCCATTCAGAAGACTATTTTCTTCCCATGTGAATGTTTTGACTTCTCGTGGCAATGTGGTAATCTACAGTTTATTTTGTCTCATTTTCTCCCTTTGATTTTTAATGTTCAATTTATTGTTTAAATGCTTATAAGTTAACTTGCAAGAAAGTGTCATAGTCGAAGGTTGTACTACTTGTAGAACTGATATTAAAAAGTAAATAAAAGAATTATCATGGAAACAAATTTTCCATGTTGTATTCAGAAAACAAACATAGGGTTCTTGCGGTTCTAAATTGCGGTTCTGAAATTAATATATCGCAGGCATTTGTTGATATAGTAGCCAACATGTTGGTTCTCACCAGGTACATTCGTGAAGTGTCCCCTCGAGTCGAGATTCGTGTAAAATTGATTTAAATACAAAGTTCTCTGCTGTCTAATGTGTATTGTACTAAATTTAGCTGCCCATGCCGGTAATTGGCATATTTATGGGCCTTCATATATCCGGAATTCTATCATACACTACCATAACGCTCGGACACAAAATTTATTTTAGTTTCTTTAGATGTTACTCACTGGACATGAATATGGGCATATGAAAAACAAATTGGATCAAGTACTGCTTCTGACACGTTACCCATCCCGGCCGCCATCTTAGATCCGCCATATTATATTTTACTTTTGGTTTTTCAAATGGAAATAGGTGCAAGTGTTACATCGGACATTTACGTTTACATTCACTGGTGTAATATATTTTACCGTAGCTTGTACCATTTGGAAGGTATTACATGTTCATTCCCTCCAGCCACTTTGCGAATAGACATTGCAGGTTAATATTAGTTACGCTTACGTTTTTGATGTTGACAAATCAAAACAATTTCTAACTGGTAAACTCCTTAAAACAATCTTATTACATTTCCATGAGTGATTGTTATTACTTCTATGTTATACTATAATAAGGAAGTATTGTATTACTGTCAAAATGCCTAATGTAGATCCAGATACGGCCAAATTTGGGTAAAGACCTACCATTTCCGTATTGACATCTGTGTGTCTGCATGTATATAAGTTCAGAGAATATTTCATCAACGATAACACATAAAAGATTGCATATACACACGGGGCCCTGCACAACTTTCTATTTGGTTCAATATGAAGTGCTTGACATTTACAAGCTACGATAAAACTCAGTACACCAATGAAATTCCGAGAAAAGTTTACATTAATTTGATGTATCATTTGAACCTATTGCCATTTGAAAAACCGAAAGTTAAATCCAAGATGGCGGCCAAGGTGGGTAACATATGTCAGAGAACACTGAGAAAAATCCGTTTTCCGGACAGCGGTATATTGTACAAATATACGGAATCCTCTTGCTTACTACAGAAGTCAGTATGGAGCATACGTTATGCATATGGTACATACGCACTGTCCTTACATGTTACATCATGCCATTGCAGGATGTCCTACATCTAACAGTCTTCCGTATATCACATGCAGATACTTATGTTACATTCCTCAGCTATATATTATATACGTCTATTTGTATGTGAGATCCTGTCTGCCTATATTATTTCATACGGAAAGTACGTATAGATGGAACTCTTATGCGGAAAGTATTATAAAACATGCGTTTTCAGTTATACGTCTGTTGTACGTTAAGTCCAAAAATTACAGGAATTACGCAGGTAACCTATCTTTTTAAGTATGCCACCTACAATTTTTTTTCTCAGTGAAGGAGTACTTGATTCAATTTGTTCTGCATATGCCCATATTCATGTCCAGTGAAATCTAAAGAAACTAAAATCAACTTTGTGTCCGAGTGTTATAGTAGTGTATGATTGAATTCTGGATATATGAAGGCCCATAAATATGGAAATTACCGGTATGGGCCGCTTAAATTAGTACAATACACATTGGGCCACGGAGAACTTTGCATTTGAATCAATGTTACACGAATCCCGAGGGGACACTTCGCGAATGTACCTTGTCAGTCTCCGTACAACTTGGAATCGCTTAACATTAGTTTTACGGGAAGAAAAAACGACATCATTTGGAACAACTTTCCAGTTTCGATCATCTGTATTTCCTCCTTATTTATTCGGTGTAAGGACCTCAAACTTATTTTGTTGGATCTTGCTTATCGAAAGGTTTTTAAAACTGCCTTACTGCCCCCAAAGTCTGAAATTCAGGGTGGGGTGGGGGCGGATGCCCTCCTGCTCCATTGACGCCCCTATCTAGCGGCTGTCATATGAAACTATCCCACGGCCTTTAACGTGGTTTCAGTTATACTTATTGCGAACTCTTGACTGCGAAAATATTACGTTTGGAAATAAAATTCATTTGCTGAGCAAACCTGAACCTTATTGAAAATGGACTTGGATCCATAGTGCTCTGAACGCCTCAAATATTACTTTTCTTCAATGAATTATTGACTTAAAAAACAACCAATTACATAGGCTTGCAGAAAATATTCTAAAGTTAGCACAACATGAAGTGTGCTTCAAACTATCATTACTTTTCGAAAATTTATTATTTTAAGATAATTTTATTAGCATGAGTGTTCTGAAATAGTAATCAAATTTTTGCAATTAAAATTCACACCCGCCTCCATGAAACGCGATCTTAGCCCCTAAGAGCATAATTAGGAAATTTTCAGAAGCAGTAACTCCGAAAGACTTGTTTTAAGCCTAAAGTAACCGCACAAGCGTATTTCTGGTAAAGTTCTAGCCTTAAAACACGTAACATGACTCCATTTGTATTTGAAATTTTGAATTCCAATCAAAGATGGCAGCCATGATGCTTGATAGCACTATCTGATGTGTCAGACCACTTAAAAGTTTCACCTTTCTCCCTCAATCCGTTCTCAACGCACAAAGGTGGTGAGGACTTTTGTTTCACCATGCATATTGATAGATTGTGTGAAATCTCCACAGTAGGTAGATTTTAAAATCTACCTAAAAAGCTAATTACAACCAAGAAAGTACTTATGAGAATCACTGGCAAGAGGGTGTAATAAAAAGGGGTTGGAATATGAAATAAGTTGAGAATTACTAATCTATACTGAAATATTCTGTACCCAGCACAGTGTTATAAATCAGGATAAAATAAATGAAACGGTCGGTTGCTAGTAAAGAGCAAAAAGTCCTAAGAAATAAGTTATTACATGATTTTGAAACATGTTAAAAATCGTGTTTTAAACTGTTAAAAATGTTTAAAACATGTGTTTTTTTCGTCTGTGTTTTAAATCATGTTTAAAACGTTTTGAACATCTTTTTTTATGTTTAAACACATGTTTTGTTCTTTTTTTTAAAAAAAAAATAAAACTATTTTTCCAACTCTTGTCTGGTGCTTAAGTAATATAAAACAAAACCATGTACCAAATTGGTCGCCAGGTTGGAATTTTCGATCGCCAGATCGCCAATGATGACTGAATATTTCAGTTTGGCGATAGACATTTGCATAAATTATATCTTAAAAAAAAAAAAAAAAACTATATGATCTTGTTGCTGGATTCAGACTTGAGGTTTCGTGGCGTGCCTGTAATATATAGCAAATCAATATATAGAAGTCATTACATATGCCGGCATGAAAAGGTAAGAAATATGGCGTTTGAAGCGAATAACTGACAATGTACAGGGCCAAATGAACACATTCTCACACTCAAAATTATATTTCAGCCCCTTCACCTTCCGTCAAACAAAATATATTCGTAGTTCTTTTGTTGTTGTAAAGGCGAACCTGTCCTTTGCCCTGTCGCTTTGTAAAATATAGCGATCTTTATTCATTGGACAATGGGCTATCTGCGCACCATATTTCGATTATATTCAGCCAGTAGTTACGGAGAAATAAAATAGAACATATAAGGCAAGCCGAGCCGAGCCTATCGCCGGCCAAGCTCGGCCATCACATGTAGTGATCTTTATTTCTTAGATGATTGGGTATTTTCGCATCAAGTTTGGTTTAAATTGGCTCCTCTTAGTGAATAACCGGTTAAGTCGACTTTTTTTCAAAATTGAGATTTTAAAGATATAAGCTTCTATTGGCGAGTTCTGCATAGTGTAGAAACGGTTAAGTCGAATTCCTAAAATTGACGAAGTTACAGCATGTGTATAACCAGTTACTTCAAAATTGACAAGGTAACTCGAGTTAACTCCTTATTAACGGAAATATTTGTTTTGTGAATAACAAGGTAAGTCATTTTACCTGTTTGTATCCGTTGTAATGAACTTTGCACTGAGCGTGAATAAGCGGTTAAATCGAGATGACCTGTTATAATAAATTCGTATAATACATATTGCGTTGTTCTCATGTAGATTTAACCTTTTATGTTAACTAAAAGCGGAGACTTTGTGTGTCACATTTCGCTTTCCTTTGATGCTTTTGTTTACTTTCTAAAGAACCGAAAGCCGGTATGCTGCAAATATTATTGCAGCTATCAAGGGCGCCGATCAGATTGTTGATATGTTGCTTCGTATTCCAAGATGTCTCGAGCACAGGAAGCACTACGGCTTGCAAAAAGAGCTTATTTTGAAAAAGAAAACACGTTCGATTCTGGTGAATATAACTTACAATATGAAGGTAAGCATATTTCTTTAAATTACTCATGTTACATAAGAAACTGTAAAGTCTTAGGAAAAAGAGAAGTATGTAATTATCATTCACATCTTCCGGTTAATAAATAATATGTTTGAAGGATTAAGGGTCGGCTGTGGTACCTGTTTGTTTGTTTGGTAAAGCAGGAAATTTCCGAAAATTCTTTTCAGGATTTTCAGTGGTGGGGATCGAACTCAAGATCTCTCGAATACGAAACCAATTCTTTGCGTGGGAACGCAATGCTTCAATACTAGCTAATTCTATTATTGAAATAAAGCTTTTTAAGTAATGGATTAATGAATGTAAAAGTTAATAATAATAATAATAATAATAATAATAATAATAATAATATAACAAAGTTGCACTAAAATGAGTACCAACTAATCCGAATGAGACTATCACAGGGTTATTGCGAAGTCAACTGTTCAAAGAACCTTAATATTTGTTACTGTTATAAATGCTGATTTTCTTTTGATTAATACAGCATATTTTTCCTTGTTTTCAGATTCTAGAAGCCTGAGGAAGACTAGGAAACTGATATCCACCCATACAGAAACTGTTTGTGATGACTCTTGATCGAATTGTCACTTAGACTCTGATGACAGCACAAGAGATCCAGATTTTCATGTAAGCTATTCGTCAAGTAGCGACGAACAAGAGATAACGTCCAGAAAACAAGTTGGTCGTAAGAAGGAAAAACCAAAAGATGTAGGTGCTCCCAAAGACTTTAATTTGGAGAATTTCGCTTCTTCGAGTTCTGTAGTTGGTACAGTCTGCACACAAACTGGAAACGCAAAGTTAGAGTGTGGAGTGATTTCCATAAATCTACCGCAGTGCGTGCAAAAAAAATAGTGAAACTTTGAATCCGTTACCTGAGAAAGTAATCCAAAGGGAAATAAAACCACGTAGTAGAAAAGAGAGCGAAAGAAGCAAAAGACTAAGGAATGAAAGGCATGCATATATCATAGAAAAGGGGAAGGAAGTTCCGGCAAGAAAGATGAGTAAACTTACTGAGTGTACAATGAAGTGTACTAGTAGATTCACAGATAGTGATCGCCAATTGTGTTTCAATGAGTACTGGAAACTAGGTTCTCGTGATAATCGTGCTAAATACGTGAGTTCTTTAATCACTATCAAAGAGAAGAAAACAGAAAAATGTCCGGTAGGAAAAAAGAAGACACGTGAGTGTCACTGTACGTATAGTCTCATTGTGAAAAATGACAGACATCCAATTTGTGAAAAATGACAGACATGCCTTCTAAAAACTCTTGTAGAAACTAAATGATTTTTGAGGCGTTCTTCAAAAGAAAAAGCAGTCACACGCTGGAGTGGTTCCTGAAGACTTGAGAGGAAAAAATTATCAAAAACAGTACCAGAAGAGAAAGTCCAAGATGCGAAGAATTACATATTGTCTTTTCCAAGTTACGAAAGTCACTATTGTCGCAATAGAACATCCAAAAAGTTCTGAAGATGTACCGATTCTATACAGAAGGAAGAAACAACCCTATTTCAATCTCTCTATATTCTAAGTACTTTCATGAGTTGAATCTTGCATTCAAAAAACCAAAAAAAAAAAAAAAAATATATTTGCCACAAATGTGATTTATTGGAAGCTAAAATTAGAGCGTCCGAAGAAGGTAACTTGGAAGAGGTTATTAGTGTACGTACCGAACATCACACACTCGCCGAAGAAGCGTACAGCGCTAAGCGAAGGGACAAGGAAATCTCTAAAGAAGATAACACAAAGATGACTTTTGCTTTTGACCTCCAGCAATGCCTCCCTATTCCTTATTTAACATCATCTGTGTCATTTTACAAACGATTACTGTGGACCTTTAATCTAACAATTCACAATCTCGCTTCAGATGAAGCTACGTGTTACATGTGGGATGAATCTGTGTCTGGAAGAGGAGGTAACCAAATAGCATCATGTCTTTACCAACACATATTGAACCTATCATCTCATGTTCAAGAAGTGACTTTCTATTCTGATACTTGTGGAAGGCAAAATAAGAATAGTCATGTAGCATTAATGTTTATGTATGCCCTTCACAAGAAAACAGAGTTGCAAGTAATAAACCACAAGTTTCTAGTAAGTGGCCATACCCATATGGAATGTGATACCGATCACTCAATAATAGAAAGGGAAAAGAAACGATCTGGCATGAAGATCCATCACCCTCATAACTGGATGCAGCTTGCACGCACAAGTAACAAGAAGTTACCTTTCAATGTGATTTCCATGAGAAAGGAGAACTTTTTTTTCTTTATTTTAGCAGTTTGTGTAAAGGTGACGGTCCTTTCGTATTGCGAAAGCTAAATGAAAACGGAAAATTTTCTCTGGCACCCTGTGCAATGGCTTCAGTATGAGAAGCATTCCTTCCAGTTTAAATACAAGCACTCATTAAAAGACGAAGATCCGTTTCCGATGCTGAATTTGAGACGACTGCAAAAGGATTAAAAAATGCCATCATTGTCCTTGATCCATGAAGATCCCGTACCCATCAGTAAGGAAAAGAAGAAGGGCCTTCTGGATTTGCCTCCATTGATAGATCCTGTGCTCCATGACTTAAAGAAATTTACGAACATCTGATGAGATATCCGAAATCGATCCAGGCTTAGAAGAATTTGATCCATACCCTTGAACTTACTGTATTCATTACGAGCACGTGTTTTCTTTTTGAATTCCATTGTGTGAACAATGTTTAACCATTACATTTTTTTTTACATGAAACTGGGAAGTTAAAAAACAGGTTTAAGTATTGTATCTCAACAGTTCATGATTCAAAGGAATTATTATTCAGATAACTTCCACTGTTTTAAACTTAGTGAGCAGTATTGAAAGAACTGTCAATTTTAGGAGTAACTATTCAGTACGAAATATGTAATAAAACTGTTTTGGTAACATTTACTATTCACATTTTTAATATTTCACAGCTTTTTACTATATAGTATACACGTGCATAACCAGATAAGTAGGTCAATTTCGCAGTGCATAAGCAGGCAACTGAATAAAACAGTGCAAAATCACACTTCATTGTTGCATATTCTGGATGAGATTTTGCAACATAACACATCCTAATGACATAACTATATCGTCAAAAAATTGAGTTGATTTGGCTATATTCATACTCACAGGAACCAGTAGAACTTTCAAACTTCTCTCCTGTAAAATTAACAATTCTCGACTTGACCGGTTATTCACTAAGATGAGCCAATTTAGCTGATAGTTACCGAGGAATAAAGTAGTACATACACACACACATAATTACAGTACATCTGGAGTAAAAGTACAACATCCGGTCAGCTTACGCCGGGAACTAAAAAGAAAAGTTCTAACACCAGGATCACAATTAGAACATACTATATGTAAGCGGAATCCACTTTCAACATCGCAATACTAATGGGGGGGGTGCTTGAGCCGGGTGATCCTCCCTGACTACGCCACTGTCAGACATGACCTACAGCTTAAGGGGATGTCTTCCCATCATCAGGGGCTTCAGAATCTTCATAAGATAACATGTAAAATTTAATTCATAAATATCTTAGAAAATACTGCATTTAGGAACTGGTAATTTTGTTGCCAAAGAGTAATACAATTCAGATGGCTGTCACAATTTTGCACTTAATTACTTAGATTAATTGTAATGCATTCTTCCGTATTGAGTTACTGCACGTAAAGAGTCAAAAGACCACTTGCAAACCTCATGAATTACTATGGATGACATTCTTTGAAGAACAAATGCTGAGGAGGGATGTACTATGATAATTTGAAAAGTGAAGCCCGTGTCTACCCCTCCAGTTTCATAATCATTTATGCCTTGAGCAGTCTCCCTTCCCACTCCCACTTCCTACTGATTTCCCACAACTTTACGACGCAACTATCTGAATGTGCTTCTTCGGCGTAAGTTGGTATGATTCACGTGTCAACAAAATACTTCGTAGAACAAATATAATGATCTTTGAAACCTCAGTACGGAATGTCTTTCCAATTGCTTTTCTACATCTTTTGTTGGTTGAAACGGATGGATTCTCCTTCGAAGCAGTAGCTTTAATCTCTTCCACTCACAAATGTACAACCAAAAAAAGTCTAAATGTTTCTTATATATTTGCCTATTTCTTTTGTTTTCTGGAAGGATAGATTTCTTTTCATTTTATAATATTTATCACAAAAACGCACACAGTACTATGTTTCTGTGGTTAGAACGGATTAATTGTGTGCAGGGATGGCAAAAATCAAGTTTTCGTTGTTTTTTTTTTTTTTTGAATAACTAGAGTTTGGTTTATCAAAACTCCATTATATATTTACCATATTCGCGTGTATCCGTGTGTGACAAAAAGTAAATAAATAAATAAATAAATAAAATATTTCATGGATCATCACCAAATTTGGTAAAAATACAAAGAGTCAAGAATTAGGAAGTGAGTTTGTTATTAAAATAGTCTTCTCAAACCGAAAGTGGTTTAAATAAACCATTTCCGGTTTGATCATTGATCATCATAGATCGAAAAACGTAATACGTATTAAGATTCGGGTTTCTGTTTCGTAAGAACATATTTAATCTCTATTATTAACTCTCTACTAAAACCGGAAGTGGTTCATTCAACTATAATTTTTCGTTTCAATAAATATTGGTCTACATAGAGCAAGAGCGGTAAAAGATAGATGAAAGCAGTATTCTCCAATCGAATAGCTCCAAAGTGTCTCAAAAGTGCAGTGGCGTAGTCAGGGGGGCTCACCCGCCTCAAGCTCTCCCCATTAGTGTTGTAATGTTGAAAGTGGATTCTGCTTACATGAAGTATGTTCCATTTGTAATGTTAGAACTTTTCTTTTTAGTTTCCTTAGTAAGCATAAGGGGGCTTGTAGTTTTACTCCAGATGTAATTAAGTATGTGTGTATGTAGTACTTTATTCCTCGGTAACTACCAGCTAAATTTAAACCAAATTAGATGTACAAGTACCCAATCATCTAAGGAATAAAGATCACTACATGTGATGACCGAGCTTGGTCGGCGATAGGCTCGGCTCGGCTTGCCTTGTATGTTCTATTTTATTTCTCCTTAACTACTGGCCAAATATAATCGAAATTTGGTGTGCAGATAGCCCATTATCCAAAGAATAAACATCTCTATACTTGGTGGCCGACTCGGCAAAGGACAGGCTCGGTTCGGCTCTGTTTGTATGTGGTACTTTATTTCTCGGTAACTATTGGTCAGATTTAAATCAAATTTGGTTTCCAAGTATCGCTTAAAGAATAAAGATCATTATATATTATGTCTGGGCTCGGTCGCGGACAGTCTCGACTCTACTTGTCTTGTACGTTGTATCTTCTTTTTCAGTAACTACTGGCCGAAATATTTTAAACAGGGACGCAAGTGGAATGCAGGACAAAAATATCCTTCTCTCCTCTTGCCTTATGTTTTCTTACTTACTTGACAAAAGTTATATTATTTTGCTTGGTGAATTCTTTTCCTTCAACCTTCAGAAAATCATGCTTTTGCAAAGCTCTGCTTTCTTTTAAGCCCCAAACAGAAACATGATGGCAAAAAGTTTCGGAATGTGTTGCTATTTTCACTGCTCGCTTCTCATTTTAGATAGTGTATATTTACAACAAACGGGGGAAGTGCACCTTTGCAGTCCCTAAATCCGGCGGGGGACTAGCTCCTATAGCCTTCCCTCGTATCAGCGCCTGTATACAAGGGCGCCGATTTCTCTGTAAAATGAGGGGGAGGGGCCTCATATAGATGCAAAAGGCATATATGAGGATTTTAAAACAAATTGCATTCAAATTATTCCAAATATTATATCTTCTTAATTACAATAAGGGGGCCCAGTGCTTTGGGGGGTCCCGGGTCACCTTGGTCCCCCAGGATCGGCGCCCATGCCTGTATATATATATATATATATATATATATATATATATATATATATATATATATATATATGAAGTGCTTGTGTGTGAACGCCCCCTTGATGAGTTTCTCGCTACGCAACTGCAAGAATACCTTTCATGTCCTCTATTGATCTTCAATTGAAACGGGAAGTCGTAGGAATGAACCACTTTCGGTTTCAATAGTCATATCCATAGAACAGGAATTGTAACAGTAAGAAGCGGTTTTCTGCATTCTATTCAGCGTTCTAAAAATAGCTGCCATCTTCTGTCTTGGTCCTCTATTCAAACCGGAAGTGGTCAAAATTCAGAAACTTCTTGTTTTAACGTTGAGAGTTATAGAATAAATCTATAATAGATAACAAGAAGCTGTTTTCTGCAATCAGTTAAGCGTCCAAAAAATATACATTTCGTCTGTATTCTAATCTCTCTACTAAAATCGGAAGTGGTAGAAATCTACTACCTTTTGGGGTTTCAATATTAATTGTGAAAATAAAAATATTGCACTACAGAAACCTACTTTGTTTTATGAACTTTTTTTTGTTTTACTTTGTTGAGTAGCCCTAACGTGTATTTTCTTTTAAAAAATGAAATAAGTCAAACTCGAGGTCATACGTAAACTAGTTTTACAGATGATTTACCAGTAGAGCACAAATTATTTACCACTCTGCTCATTCAGTACTGTCTAAGCTTGACTAAGTCAAACGGAGTAGCGCGTCTGAACAAAGGATTATGAATTAGGGAAACTAATATATAACAGTGCCGTATACTGGTTTCATGGCTTGGGCTACCACTAACCTTTATGACACCTGCACATTATTATTATTATTATTATTATTATTATTATTATTATTATTATTATTAATAATAATAATAATAATAATAATAATAATAATAATAATAATAATAATAATAATAATAATAATAATAATAGCTCTTCTTCTTTGGAGTAATGAGCAGTTGCTAGTCGGGAGTAGTTTCTCTTTAGTAACGCCTATGCTCTTCCTGCTGGTCTAAAAACCTAGAGCCCGCTCCTTTGATGGACGTGGTCCCGGGACGATTTTTGGTGGAAAAGGTTGAAGGCATTATGATGGTTTAGATCCTACCTTAGACTGTTGGTCTGCATCTCCTGTAGCCTCAGTGCTACACCGGAAGGATGTCAGTGTAGCTCTGGGAACACTGCTTTCGAACAAACAAGCAAATAATAATAATAATAATAATAATAATAATAATAATAATAATAATAATAATAATAATAATAAAGAGGAAGAAGAAAAAGAAATGAAATGAAATTTTTCAGTTTTACCTCACACGATTATACTGGTTAGGCTAAAGGAGACGATGATGATGGTGAGAAATGAATGAAATGGTGGAATGAAGAAGTGGGAGGAAACGGGAGAACCCCGAGAAGACTCACGTACACGGTGTTTCTCCACCACAAAGTTCACTTGGCGTGAGCGAAAATCGAACCACAGACCCCATGCACTAGAAGTGAACGCTCTGCAACTGAACCACCGCGGCCTCTTATAAGAGAAAGAGTACAGATGAAGTGTAAAATCAAATTTTTGTGCTATATCAATCATTTCCATGTCGAACAAATACAGTTTTATTGAGAAAGTGTACAAATATATATAGAGTTAGGATGTTTTGAGGGGGCCAGACCTGTTGGACCCCGTTAGTGTGTCACTGTGTGCCAGTTATAAAGAACGCTGAAATAGGCGATTAGCAACAAAGGAGCCCAGTCTACAAGAGCTAAGATGTCCGACGCAGTTCCCAAATACTCCCAAAATGCGTTGTCATTCTTGTATAACTTCATGTTACCTTCGCCCACGCCCAAAAGTGAATGCTGTATCACTGAGCCACGCGGTCCTTTGTCGTTGAACAGGATCGTGTGAAAATACATAATGGAGAACGCATAAATGCGATTGGTATTTTGTTCAAGAGTTCAAGTTAAAATGTTCTTCACATCTAGCCGCGAAATACAAAGTGCATTTGCTCCAGAAGCGGTGAATGAACACACTATATGGTATTGGTTTGTAAACTTTCGTGCCAGTGAAAACATTGAAAACTAAACCCCGCGTCCACCGACTAACAACATGTTCTGATGAGCTCCTTAGGATGACTGTGAAAGCAGATCTTCGGAAAAGTATTCCTAAAATTGTAAACGAATTTGATACAGATCATGACACTATTGTTTGAGGTTCCACACAATCAGCAAGTAGAAAAAGTTGGATTAATTGCTACATAAGTTACATCGGCTAATATCGCCGTTAAAACGTATGCCATTCTTTGAGTGTATAGAATAACCAAGAAGTTTTCCTGCATTAGATTGTGAAAAATAGATCTGCAATTGTAAACAATCAGGACTTTAGACAACAATCGAAAACGGTCAGGACAGTAGTTGGATCGTGATCACTTCAGGAACATATTTTCCAATACCACCACCCACCTACAGAAGGTGCTGATATGATAATGTTTTATGGTGGAGGTGATAGATCATGTCTTTCTGTGTCGATGAGAAATTATCACTGCGGATCGTTCAACGGCAAGAAAGTGGAAAGAAACAGAACAATTCACGCACGCAAGGTTTGTTCACCACAAAAGCCCACTTGGAGCGAGCTTGGATTGAACTGAAGATCACACGAACCAGGGGCAAATGCTCCATCACTGAGCCACCGCAACCCCCTGTCATTGAACAAAATCGTGAAAGTGCATCACGGAAGGCGCTTCGGCTAATAAATATCGAGGATCTTATACCTTTTACCATTGGTTTCTCAGTCCTCCTAAGATAACGTAAATTTTACTTCATGAATATCTAATGAAATATGGTACTCAGCAACTACAAATGCTCCAAATGTACACAGAAAAGCAATAGAAGTTGGATGATTGTTTCAATTTTACCCTTAATTTTAGATCAAGAGTAACGAACATTTTTTGGTAACATTGAAGGTTGTCGGCTCCAATTTGATCTTTGCGAACAGATGTGCTGCTCACAGGCAGGGATTTCCCTCCCCCCTCTCAAGACGTTTTCCAATTCATTCTCGTTCTGCCTCCAGCACTTTGTAGAGAATATTTTCAATGATCTTATCTGGAACCACTATGCCATTTCTAAAAGAACTGAAAATAATTTAAAATACTGCTGCTAGACCAACATTATTTAAAAAAAAAAATGAAGTACAAAATAAATGTAATTCGTGCTCTACTTCCACTAAACACCAACTGGCGCTTCTAGAAGTAATACAAATCTTTATTGAGATTTTAATTCTGCGGACCCAAATATTAGTTCTTGCCCTTCCAGGGAAACTTCCTAGTTACGGCGCTGTCATCTTCATAGCTATATACTGTTGGTAGCCATACACTCAGCAATTATATACAGCCTGCGGAAGAAAAATACACAAGTATGCAATGTACTTCATTATAGCAAAGGAGAAACTTTCTAATAAACACGAGTCGTAAAACAACTTTCTTCAAAGCAAAGATGGCACCTATACTGAGACGAACAATACTGTCTCGAGATGCGACTGAGATTCGATGTGTCGAGACGAGACAGAGATAAATTTATAATTCGAGACGATATCAACCCAGTCCAGGCCAAGAATACTATTGCAAGGAGTGCGTGCTCTGTATAAATCGATGTGTTTAGCAACCTTAGAAAATAATACAGAATTTCATTTTTCTAGAAACAACGGGCATAAAGTAAAATCTCGGAGATACCCTAGTATAATAATAGTGGCTATAAATTGGCTCCGTATCTGTTAAGATTCTACTATACTGTACATAGAGTAACACAAAAATTTTATTTTTTACATTTTTGCTTCATTCGGTGTAAAAATACTAAAACTGAAACCTAAATAATATAAAATTGTTTCATGGTTTTCCCGAGAGAATTCTGAACTTCTGGGCTATTTTCCATCAGCCTAACCTCTGGATTCATTCCTTTTCAGCTGTTGTACGCAGTTATAAGTTAATAGTACATATTGATATGACATATTCGACAATCTCTGCTAAATAATTCGAAGGGGATTTTGCCATTTTAATTTTCTTGCTGACTTAAAAGAAAACTATTATTTTATTGTTAGGTATTATGTATGCACGTAATTTTAAGTGAACTAGACATATCTTGCCATTTTCGGAGTCAGCCGCAAAATGTTTAGAGATGTGTTGTCCCTTCCGTGGGTTTCCGCAGAAAAGAAAAAAGTGCTCATATTTTATCGTTAGTATGTACATATATACAAATTCAAGGTAACTGGACGTGTTCTAGCGTTTCTCTCACTGGCATTAAAATATTTCCGAAGGGTCGAAAATATTTCCCTTGAACGGGCTTTTCATGTAAAAGATAAAGTTCATAATATATTATTTTACTATTGTAATGTATGTATGAACGGAGCTATAACTGAATTAGTCATATTCTTCTACTACTTTCAGATTTAGCTGCAAAATATTTCGAGAGGGGCCATTAACTCTTTATACTAGTTTTCACAGAACAGGAAAATAAACATTATCCCTTATTTATTGTTGCTATGTTTGCACTAAGTTTCAAGTAAATTGGATATGGTTTTCTATATTATTTATTAGTTAAAAAATAAGTTCACTACCTAGTTTAAATCGAAGTAGTGGAAATGAATTTAAAGCTCAAAAAGTATATTCCATGAAAATCTAATATTTTTACGAAATATATCTTGGACATATTTCTTAATATAAAGAAAGGGGCGAGGGAGTGATTCATCACTCATTTATGACCGATTTTAATTACAAGAACAGCAGATTACGGAAAAAGTGAAAGAAAATATATATAATACTGCATCAAACCCAATGAGATTTATATAAGTTATTGTGAAACTATAAATAATCGGGGAGAGGGTAAAACCACTAAGCTATTTTTTTTACTGATTTCGGCTCCATGTTGAGTGAATGATTAGGAAGCCTTAAGGAAAATATACGGCATATTACACTAAAATCGAACAGTTATAACCGGGGAAGGCGACTAAACGCCTTACCCCACACACAAAAAAATATCTATGGCATTCCCCACTTTTTTTTTAAAAAAAAAAAAAGGCAAAGATAGGCTCGGAGGACGGCATGACGTCATGCAACCCCCTTCCTTTTCAGAAAAAAAAAAATGAAATGAAATCTTTGAGTTTTACGTCCCACGGTTATGCCGGTTAGGCTAAAGGAGACGGTGATGATGAGTAATGAATGAAATGGTGGAATGAAGAAAGTGGGAGGAAACTGGAGCATCCCGAGAAACCCCACACACGCGGTGTTTGTGCACTACAAGGTTCACTTGGAGGGGGCTGGGATCGAACCCGGGACCCCAAGCACCAGGGGTGAACGCTCTACCACTGAGCCACCGCGGCCCCCCTTCCTTTTCAGATCCACTACCCATACACTGAGAAAAATTCGTTCTCCGGACAGCGGTATATTGTACAAATATACGGAATCCACTTGCTTACTACAGAAATCAGTAGGGAACAAACGTTATCCGTATGCTACATAGGCCCTGCCCTTAGATGTTACATCATGTCGTTGCACGATGTGGGATATCTAATAGTCTTCCTTATAATATACATATATGTATGTTACCTTCGTCAACTATATGTTATATACGTCCATTTGCATGTGAGATCCTGATAGCCTATATTGTTTCATACGGAAAGTACGTACAGATGGAATTGGAATACTTATGCAGAAAGTATTATAAAACATGCGTTTTCAGTTATACGTTTGCTGTACGTTAAGTCCAAAAACTACAGGATAATACAAATGTAACATACAATTTTACGTATCACTCATTTTTTCTCGCTGTAGTTGTAACGGAAATTATCGAGAAAAATGTTTTTTAAGTTCAGGGGGAAGAGGGTTGAAATCACCGCTCATTCTTGAGTGATTTTAATTCCAAGCACTGGGGATTATGGAAAGAGTGAAAAAAAAAAAAAACAACATTATATTGTATCGAATAAATTATAGAAAATTTACCATTGAACTCTAAAAGAAATGCACGGGGGCTGGGAGGGTAAACCCACTAATTTATTTCTTATTGCTTTTAACTCAGAGCAGAGGGAATAAAAATCGGGAAGCCTCAAATAAAAGTACGCCAAATTACCCCAAAATCGAATACTTTCTAACGAAAATTATCGTTGACCATACATATATTATTTTAAAAAAAATTATGGAGAAAGGTGAAATCTTTTATTCTTGACAGATTTTAACCTAAAATTGAGGGATATACAAGATGTCATAAAGAAAATATAGTATATACCAACTTTTGTCATAAAAATATTTTACATAGTTTAAATTGAAATATTGTTTTCCATGTACACTCATGTCCAAAATGAATGTCGCATATCTATAACTATCTTCTTGTAAGAATAGAAGTTGATAATGATTTTGCAGGGTACTTTTAATACTGATACTATGTGTATAATCGAGAAATGTATATTTGTGGTAAATTTCATAGGAAAAGAATTATAAATACGAAAATTAGAATGAGTAAAACAAAATGTCGCTAAATGGACACGAATGTTTTACTTTCGTTTTATTGTTCTTATTTACTGCTCTTTTTACATGAAATTTGTCACATACATGTCTTTGCCGATTATACACCTGCTAACATTATAAGAAATACCAGGCGAATTCGTTATCAAATTATATCCCTACAACAACTATGAATAGACATGCGACAATAATTTTGGACATGAGTGTACATGTGTAAACTTGCAACATGGGATTGAATTTACTCCCCCTTCCCCCCGCAGTATACTTTATGAATTTTAACTCTAAACAATAGCATTATTGCTGCAAGTGAAAGGAAGACACATAGCACGTAACCAGATTCCGCTAGTCTACCGTAGTCTTAACGTATGAAGTTTTCCCATTGTCTCAAGATGCTGGGTAACACTTTAGCTCCTACTGAGAATTGAAACCAGGAGCTGCGTGGGGTCTACTGAATTCAGATTCCCCGCCCTCACTAAACTTCGTAGGTTGACGAATGTTTGTGAACTTTCTTAACACAAGTATATTTGTTTCATATCGAAATGAATGATATGGCCTAAAAATTGTATTTTATATCTCTAGCACTATCATTTTTTCTGAGAAATAGGAGGCACTAATTGACAATTACTTAGTCTTTTCAGATGTTGAATAACACAGGTTAAATACTACAATATACGTATAAGACCCCCCAAAAATCTTTGGATCCAGAAAGTAATAATAATAATAATAATAATAATAATAATAATAATAATAATAATAATAATAATAATAATTGGACGCGTGCCTGTGTGCTCTAAACATTCATTTAATTATGTAACAATATTTCAAATACAGCCTCTAAGGCCAATTTACAACAGAATATTTTAACATCAATAGTGGAAAAAGGAAAGAAGAAAATCAGGCAGGATTTATGCTTAAAGATAACATCCCGACATTCACCTTGTGGAACCGCGAAAAAACTGGTGTAACTAGTCAGGGTAGCAAGCCACAAGCTTTGTACCTAGGATCTCCCTTTTGCGAAGGAAGAACGCTAACCACTAGCCTACGCTCGTTAGAAATAATAATAATAATAATAATAATAATAATAATAATAATAATAATAATATCTTTACTCAATATAGTGAACTAATTGGGGATCTGCCGGGATTAAGAATCAGCAAACTCCGCTGAAATACCCCGTGGCCATGCATCGCACAATTTTCTAGCTATTTTGTGGGTTGTATAGAACTGTAAAGTTTTGTTTTAGTAATAATAATAATAATATGATTTTCACAGGCTTGCGCCCCCATTCATGGAGCAGGTTTCACATCAAATAATCCTACTCTTGTGGACAGCGAAGAGCGCTATGAAAACAAAGCAAGATGAAGAATGAAAGACATTGTCTATTTTTCCCTCCCCTTTGCCACTTTTGGCTCACTCTATGCTTCCCCCTGACCCTGCTGCCCCTTCCACGGTTCCACCTGCCTTGTGACTGACTTTCCCCTGTGATATTCACAGAAATCGATCAAGTTCCTTTTTCTCCTTACTGCTTTAGATTTGCAATAACAACATATGAAAGTGAAATTTCTTTCTGCTTCACCACCTGAAGAACGAAGTTCAATGTGACCCTCTGAAGAACAATACAATTGAAACCATGGCCAAGGAACTCTCCAAAGATCTGATAAGATCTGTAACTGATGAACACAATACCTTTACCAAACCTATCTGATCAACTTTGTTACTCATGTGGCAAATAGTCTTTGTAACGAAATAGCTTCTGTTCCGCACATTTTCGTTCCATTAGATACCCGCATAGGAAAGAATCTCATTCTGGTGGTACGAAAGCTGGATTTTTTGCCCAGAGGAGTTATAAAGCATACCAGAAACAGATTTGTTCCTTCAATTAGTTACGGTACAATAACGTTACATGCTCGAATAACGTTACGGTGTCGTAACAAAAATTGGTGGTATACCTCGTACCTACCTACATTAAATAACCAATAATTTTGTTACAGAGAGCTATTTTCGTTACGTTACAGTTACGTTAGTTATCCACCCCTGCTGGCAAGCTTATCTAAAATTTGCAATCGGCCAAAGGAAACGACACGTTTCTAGAGCTTGTAGTTCCCGAGATTTCATTGTTCAAAGGAATTACAGACAAATATATAAGCCTAACAGAGGAGACAAACATATAAACCTAACATTTTAATATATAGATTACTAATAGAATAATATGAAATAAATTGTGTTGAAGGTCTCAGTGATTTCAATTTGGAATTGTTGTTAAAGAAATATTACGGAGAGAAAAAGAAGTTATAAATACAAGGACGCCTGAGATTCTTGCATGTTGCTGTAACTCAGGGATCCTACGTTATGTTATGGTTACGCTAAGTTTGAATTTAACACAGCAGGAAAAATCAGTTTTTCTCTTATGTATTCCCATTGCTCAAGTGAGACATTTTCCTAGCATTGGCGGCAATAATCAATTTAGTGTAGTGGCGACTCTAATGGCCTGAGAACCATATAAAGCAGATGGTTCGAATGTTCTCGAGAGCCCCTTACACAGTTTGTTTCATATTATATTTATTAGAGAACTTTTTTTTTTCTGCGATGGCATCCTAGAGTCAGTTACCCCTCCATTGGCTTCAGCAACATCATTGAGTTCCAAGGTATAAATAAGAAAACTCATACAAGTAACTCATGTGCAAGTGTTTAAGTTAAGCATTCGCAAGTGACGTACGTTGTGATTGGTCATGGTTGTTTCCCTGAAACTTTAGATGTTGTTGACCGTTGATGGGAAACGTAAAATCTCGGTCGACCCCATCAAGAAAGGTTAACAAATCGGCCAATTACAGATGTCGATGTAGATTGATATCGGCTCCCGAGATGGGGGTCGATATCGTTTTCCAGATATCAACCCCACCTCGGAGCGCTATTGATTCTCCATGTCGAGCAACATCGATGCCCGATACGATCCAGATCGGCGTGGATACTGAATGTCAGAAATTGCTTCTAGATGTTCATCGATGTCAATCCAGATGCGGAACGTGATCGCTTCTATCGAATATTTTATCAGTTGTCTAAACTTTACACTCAGATCATTTTCGTGTTGAAATATTCCGAGAGCTATTCGCAGCACTTTTTGATAGCTACAGCACGTGATCAGAAGAAGGGAGTAATAAAATTTATTTGTCTATTCTCAGCGATGGTTTATTTTAAATAGAAAATTCCGTTCTCATGTACTACTTATAGCTGTACGAACGGAAACATAATAAAGGAAGTGTCCTATCATTGTACATGTTACATTACATAAAGCTAAATTATTTTGTATAAATTGTAAACTGGGTAAAATTATGTTTAATGAAGTGAACGAAATCTCTATAGAGAATCACGAAACATGGATATCCTGATCATTTACCAGTCAAACTTTTATTCTTTTAGCCACAAAACAAATAAGAAGGACGGTATGGTCGTACAAATATAACATTTAACAAAATCTTGAAACTGTTTTCTAATTGTCACTCATTTTTACGAGAGGAAGAGTAATCTATGAAGTTATTGCTAAGTTGATGAGTCATATCAAGTGTAGGGAAGATAATTTAAACTACAAGATATTGGTATGACAAATATCCAAAACTCGATTTACATATGTAACGCAAAGTGTATCGACTGAAAATTTGGCCCAGTGATATGCATCATTGATACAGGTTGCTCTGTAAATAAATGGAAAATTCTATCTGTTTTTACTGTTTTAGATACGGATAATCTGAATAAAGCCACCAAACATCTACAGAAAAATTATAAGTGAAATTTATTGATGCACATATATCAATAAAATTAAGCATTTCATTTTGTGTAACAAGACTTAAGGAAAATAATATAGCACATGATTTGACGATAAGAAAATCCGACTCGAAGTGAATATGAACAAACCGAAGTACGTTATAAGAAGTCGAAAATGTACTAACGGAAATATTACAATCAATAACAACAATGTAGAAATAAATAAGTTGGCACAGTAAAGTAGTTTAAATATAAGTAAAAGAAAGACCGAAATCAGTGCGGAAATAAGAAACAGAAAAATGGATGTCTCTTCAACTTATAAAATATTCTAATCGTAGGTACTATTATCTAAGAAACTGGAAGTAAAATATTTAAAAATAGAATTTTGTCAGCCCTATAGAATGGATCTTGCTCACAGAACAGAGTTTGAGTTTTTAAACAAACACTATAAAGAAAATATTTTGGCGAAGCAAGACAAACAGACTGGTGAATATAGAAAAATACACAGTGCGGAACTTATAATGCATAGTAATCGAATATAATTGGGATAATCAAATTGATACATCTATGATGGGCGGGATACGTCGCTCGCATGGGGAGTAGGCGTGTGATATATAGAGATTTAGAAGAAACGCAAAAAGGAACGAGATGGGAATATTAAAAAAACAGGCTCTTCATGTGACGAGTAGTAGTAATAGCGATTGCGTTTGGACGAAACAGAATCCAATGGAAATGTTTCATTTCTATAGCTTTATAAGTTGGGGTTCCTTAGGCTGTTGAGTAACTAAACTATGTGAAGTGTGTCAACATATAATTTATATTTAGAAGTGTCAATCTATTATTAATCTTTTGCATTTCCACTCTTGTTTTCTTTCTTCTTTTAAATAATGTATGTCCAGTCCAGTTAGTACAATGGTTCCTAATTTTTTTATTGAAGATACACTTTACAAAACTATCAAAAAATCGCGAATCGTAGTAGATTTTGTTAATATTTAATAATAATAATAATAATAATAATAATAATAATAATAATAATAATAATAATAATAATAATAATAAGAATATTATTATTAATAATAATAATAATAATAATAATAATACTATAATGATTACTAATAGCTATACTAATAATGATCAGTGAAGGTGCTGCTGAAGAGTTCAAGAACCCCCTAAAATTCTTCGTACGGTCGCAGTAGCTCAGTAGTACAGCGTTCTCTTCTGGTGCATGGGATCCCTGGTTCGATTTCTGCTTGCGCCAAGTGAGAATTGTGGTGCACAAACACTGTGTGCCAGGGTTTTCTCTCGATTCTTCCATTTCCTGCCACTTTCTTCATTCCATCATTTCATTTATTTCTTATAATCACAATCTAGCTTAGCCTTGTAAGCATAATTGTGGAACGTCAAACTAGATATTACATTTCATTCTTCGTGGTGAGAAACTCACCACAGAAGCTGGACGAGTCACAACTATAACTTTTATAGATAGAAACAAGTCATACATTATACATACAGCTTCATACCAAACAAATATACATTTCTCTTATACGGAAATCGAACGCTGCCCACGCGCACAGAAGAAACACGCGCTAACAATTTGTCTAAAAGGAATATAATTCCTTCTGCACGATCTAACAATTAGGTCCATGTCTTCAGCCCCCCCCCCACACACACACACACTTTAGAAATTAAAAGTATTCTCTATGCCAACATTTTGTGCCGTTTTCTACCGAAAACGCCAAGCTTCGTGTTATAACCGTTTTCGAGTTATCTCCCTATCAAATATGGGCAACCCATGTCTCCAGCCCCAACTCACCCCACTTTAGAAATTTTCTTTTCTATACCAAATTTTGTGCTGGTTTTGTGCAGGAAATTCCGATATTTTTTTCTTCCTTCAGTGTACTCTTACTTTGGGGGATAGGAAAAAATTCTAACACCCCTACGTGGCGAGTTTTATAAAAACAAGTCTAGAATCTTGTCTTATGTCGTCCCTCGAAAAAAAAATGTGAGTTCGCTATTGATACCCGAATTCGTCATACGTGTATAATGCACTTCTGGTGATCCAAACGTCTTCAAAAATGTGGTGTTTACAATTTAAGCTTCAATCCTTGATTGTGCTAGAGTCTATATACACTTTGTAGTAAATAGCACTGCAGGTGTAGGATTTCTCTACTTTTTTCTTGTGTTCGGCTGCATTTTAAGTACAACTAATTTTTTCTGCGCCATCGCATTACATTTAGCAAAGCTTCTTCAGTCTCAAGGATATCTCCATGTTTCGACTGATCCTCATTTCTCCTTACCAATTGTCTGATACTTTCATGGCAGATAAATGATAAAATTTATGTCCATCGTTTTAGGCAAAAAGAGAATATTCGTTTGCCCTAATTCTCATTACACCTAAAATGGCAGATTATAAAAAATCGGGCCGCTGTGGCTCAGTGGTAGAGTGTTCACAGCGTTCTGCTGCGTAGGGTCTCTGGTTCGATTCCCATTCACTCCAAAAGAACTTTGTTATGGACAAACATTGCAAGCGTGGATTTTCTCGGAGTTCTCTTACTTTCTTCATTTTACCATTCAATGCATTTCTCATCTTCTCTGTCTGCTTTAGGCTGACCGTCATAATCGTGAGACGTAAAACTAAAATATTTCATTTCATTTCATTTTAAAAAATAAATTGCGTAAATTCAACTAGAGGAAAATTACTAGAGGATATATGAAGAATTAAGAAATAAAAAATATATATTAACCAGCAGTTAATTCTTTCAAGGACTTAGGATTACCGAAACTCCTTTATGTATTTAACATGTCTATATATACAAAGTGTTTCAAAACAACACCGACAAGTAGGTGATTCCTGACACTAAGATAAGGCGAAAAGTATAGACCAACCCGGGTGCACAAATGCTTCCTTTCGGAGTTATAGGCTGTTGAAAACATAAAAAGATGAACTTTAAAGGCCCATAGCTCCAATACTATGGGACCTACCGCAGTCGGGTCAAGACTTCACTTAAGAACTAATATGTGTGCTATCCAAAAATACATGTTTCAGAATCCTAAGTCACGTAACAATTTTATAGAACCAGTTTAGCTACGAGCACATAATTTGAAGTACTCAACAAGCACCTCCATTTTTTTTTCAAAAGTACCGCAGGATTCTGAAACTTGGATATTTGGATATTGCACATATTAGTTTGTATGCACATCTTGACCCGACTACGGTAGGTCCCATAGTTTTGGACCTTTAAATATCCAAATATCCAAGTTTCAGAATCCTGCGGTACTTTTGCAAAAAAAAAAAAAAAAAGAAAGAAAAAGAAAAAAGAAAATGGAGGTACTTGTTGAGTACTTCAAACTATGTGCTCGTAGCCAAACCGATTCTATAAAATTGTTACGTGACTTAGGATTCGGAAACACGTATTTTTGGATAGCACACATATTAGTTCTTAGTGAAGTCTTGACCCGACTACGGTAGGTCCCATAGGTTTGGACCTTTAAATATCCAAATATCCAAGTTTCAGAATCCTGCGGTTCCTTTGCAAAAAAAGAGAAGAAAAAGAAAAAGAAAAAAGAAAATGGAGGTACTTGTTGAGTACTTCAAACTATGTGCTCGTAGCCAAACCGGTTCTATAAAATTGTTACGTGACTTAGGATTCGGAAACACGTATTTTTGGATAGCACACATATTAGTTCTTAGTGAAGTCTTGACCCGACTACGGTAGGACCCATAGTTTTGGACCTTTAAATATCCAAATATCCAAGTTTCAGAATCATGCGGTACTTTTGCAAAAAAAAAAGAAAAAAAGAAAGAAAAAAAAAGAAAAGAAAAAGAAAAAAGAAAATGGAGGTACTTGTTGAGTACTTCAAACTATGTGCTCGTAGCCAAACCGGTTCTATAAAATTGTTACGTGACTTAGGATTCGGAAACACGTATTTTTGGATAGCACACATATTAGTTCTTAGTGAAGTCTTGACCCGACTACGGTAGGTCCCATAGTTTTGGACCTTTAAATATCCAAAAATCCAAGTTTCAGAATCCTGCGGTACTTTTGCAAAAAAAAAAAAAAAAAAAAAAAGAAAAAGAAAAAAAGAAAATGGAGGTACTTGTTGAGTACTTCAAACTATGTGCTCGTAGCCAAACCGTTCTATAAAATTGTTACGTGACTTAGGATTATGAAACACGTATTTTTGGATAGCACACATATTAGTTCTTAGTGAAGTCTTGACCCGACTACGGTAGGTCGAATAGTTTTGGACCTTTAAATATCCAAATATCCAAGTTTCAGAATCCTGCGGTATTTTCCAAAAAAAAAGAAAAAAAATGGAGGTACTTGTTGAGTACTTCAAACTATGTGCTCGTAGACAAACCGGTTCTATAAAATTGTTACGTGACTTAGGATTCGGAAACACGTATTTTTGGATAGCACATATATTAGTTCTTAGTGAAGTCTTGACCCGACTACGGTAGGTCCCATAGTTTTGGACCTTTAAGTATCCAAATATCCAAGTTTCAGAATCCTGCGGTACTTTTGCAAAAAAAAGAAAAAGAAAAAGAAAAAAGAAAATGGAGGTACTTGTTGAGTACTTCAAACTATGTGCTCGTAGCCAAACCGGTTCTATAAAATTGTTACGTGACTTAGGATTCGGAAACACGTATTTTTGGATAGCACACATATTAGTTCTTAGTGAAGTCTTGACCCGACTACGGTAGGTCCCATAGTTTTGGACCTTTAAATATCCAAATATCCAAGTTTCAGAACCCTGCAGTACTTTTGCGAAAAAAAAAGAAAGAAAAGAAAAAGAAAAAAGAAAATGGAGGTACTTGTTGAGTACTTCAAACTATGTGCTCGTAGCCAAACCGGTTCTATAAAATTGTTACGTGACTTAGGATTCGGAAACACGTATTTTTGGATAGCACACATATTAGTTCTTAGTGAAGTCTTGACCCGACTACGGTAGGTCCCATAGTTTTGGACCTTTAAATATCCAAATATCCAAGTTTCAGAATCCTGCGGTACTTTTGCAAAAAAAAAAAGAAAAGAAAAAGAAAAAAAGAAAATGGAGGTACTTGTTGAGTACTTCAAACTATGTGCTCGTAGCCAAACCGGTTCTATAAAATTGTTACGTGACTTAGGATTCGGAAACACGTATTTTTGGATAGCACACATATTAGTTCTTAGTGAAGTCTTGACCCGACTACGGTAGATCCCATAGTTTTGGACCTTTAAATATCCAAATATCCAAGTTTCAGAATCCTGCGGTACTTTTGCAAAAAAAAAAAAAAAAGAAAAAGAAAAAGAAAATGGAGGTACTTGTTGAGTACTTCAAACTATGTGCTCGTAGCCAAACCTGTTCTATAAAATTGTTACGTGACTTAGGATTCGGAAACACGTATTTTTGGATAGCACACATATTAGTTCTTAGTGAAGTCTTGACCCGACTACGGTAGGTCCCATAGTTTTGGACCTTTAAATATCCAAATATCCAAGTTTCAGAATCCTGCGGTATTTTCCAAAAAAAAAGAAAAAAAATGGAGGTACTTGTTGAGTACTTCAAACTATGTGCTCGTAGCCAAACCGGTTCTATAAAATTGTTACGTGACTTAGGATTCGGAAACACGTATTTTTGGATAGCACACATATTAGTTCTTAGTGAAGTCTTGACCCGACTACGGTAGGTCCCATAGTTTTGGACCTTTAAATATCAAAATATCCAAGTTTCAGAATCCTGCGGTTCTTTTGCAAAAAAAAGAAAAAAAAGGAAAAGAAAAAAGAAAATGGAGGTACTTGTTGAGTACTTCAAACTATGTGCTCGTAGCCAAACCGGTTCTATAAAATTGTTACGTGACTTAGGATTCGGAAACACGTATTTTTGGATAGCACACATATTAGTTCTTAGTGAAGTCTTGACCCGACTACGGTAGGTCCCATAGTTTTGGACCTTTAAATATCCAAAAATCGAAGTTTCAGAATCCTGCGGTACTTTTGCAAAAAAAAAAAAAAGAAAAAGAAAAAAAGAAAATGGAGGTACTTGTTGAGTACTTCAAACTATGTGCTCGTAGCCAAACCGTTCTATAAAATTGTTACGTGACTTAGGATTATGAAACACGTATTTTTGGATAGCACACATATTAGTTCTTAGTGAAGTCTTGACCCGACTACGGTAGGTCCCATAGTTTTGGACCTTTAAATATCCAAATATCCAAGTTTCAGTATCCTGCGGTATTTTCCAAAAAAACGAAAAAAATGGAGGTACTTGTTGAGTACTTCAAACTATGTGCTCGTAGCCAAACCGGTTCTATAAAATTGTTACGTGACTTAGGATTCGGAAACACGTATTTTTGGATAGCACACATATTAGTTCTTAGTGAAGTCTTGACCCGATTACGGTAGGTCCCATAGGTTTGGACCTTTAAATATCCAAATATCCAAGTTTCAGAATCCTGCGGTACTTTTGCAAAAAAAAGAAAGAAAAGAAAAAGAAAAAAGAAAATGGAGGTACTTGTTGAGTACTTCAAACTATGTGCTCGTAGCCAAACCGGTTTTATAAAATTGTTACGTAACTTAGGATTCGGAAACACGTATTTTTGGATAGCACACATATTAGTTCTTAGTGAAGTCTTGACCCGATTACGGTAGGTCCCATAGTTTTGGACCTTTAAATATCCAAATATCCAAGTTTCAGAATCCTGCGGTTCTTTTGCAAAAAAAAAAAAAAAAAAAAAAGAAAGAAAAAGAAAAAAGAAAATGGAGGTACTTGTTGAGTACTTCAAACTATGTGCTCGTAGCCTAACCGGTTCTATAAAATTGTTACGTGACTTAAGATTCGGAAACACGTATTTTTGGATAGCACACATATTAGTTTTTAGTGAAGTCTTGACCCGACTACGGTAGGTACCATAGTTTTGGACCTTTAAATATCCAAATATCCAAGTTTCAGAATCCTGCGGCACTTTTGCAAAAAAAAAAGGAAAAGAAAAAAGAAAAAGAAAAAAGAAAATGGAGGTACTTGTTGAGTACATCAAACTATGTGCTCGTAGCCAAACCGGTTCTATAAAATTGTTACGTGACTTAGGATTCGGAAACACGTATTTTTGGATAGCACACATATTAGTTCTTAGTGAAGTCTTAACCCGACTACGGTAGGTCCCATAGTTTTGGACCTTTAAATATCCAAATATCCAAGTTTCAGAATCCTGCGGTACTTTTGCAAAAAAAAAAATGGAGGTACTTGTTGAGTACTTCAAACTATGTGCTCGTAGCCAAACCGGTTCTATAAAATTGTTACGTGACTTAGGATTCGGAAACACGTATTTTTGGATAGCACACATATTAGTTCTTAGTGAAGTCTTGACCCGACTACGGTAGGTACCATAGTATTGGAGCTATGGGCTTTTAAAGTTCATTTTTATGTTTTCGTCAGCCTAAAACTCCGAAAGGAAGCATGTGTGTACCCAGGTTGTTGCACACTTTTTTTCTTACCTTGGTGTCAGGAATCACCTTTTTTAACGTTTTGAAACACCCTATATATATATATATATATATATATATATATATATATATATATATATATATATATATATATATATTTGTGTGTGTGTGTGTGTGTGTGTGTGTCCGTTCCAGAGATAAGAGAAATCACTATTATGCACTTCAGATTCACTATTAGTAACGTAAGTTGATCCTTCACTACATAAATTTTCACTTGATCTCCGACACGCATCAACCTTAATCAGAGACTTATACTATGGACATTCCCGGTAGTATGTGTAACAAGTGGAATTTTCCAATAACAGTTCTCCAGTAACTATTTGCTAACGGTTACTCAGAATTGAAATATACTTTCCTTCTTTGTTCGTTAATAACACATTGAGATATTGGATTGTGGAATTATTCAAAGAGCAACGTGCTAGTGAAGCAATTTGTCGCAAATCACTCATTCATTCACAGCTGTCCATTGATATGAGCACATTTAGGTATTTTTTCAGATTTAACTCGAAATCTTTACACATTTTATATTACATAAAATTGTATAGATTCACAATAGAATTAAACAGTTCGCAAAATTTGCGGTCGCCAAGTCGTCAGTGGCGACAACAAATTTAGAATTGGCGAGCAGTGTGCACTAGAAATGGTTTCTGCCTAAACTCATACTGCTTCGCAATTTCAGTGAAAAAGTGGATCTTATCTTAGCAAAATGGACAGAATATAATCTTATTTTCTTCATCGATGTTGAATCAGACACTGAAAAGGATTTACAGTGAAACCTTCATTACGAGATTGCTAAATTTGCTTCCAATTGTCACATTTTGTGGAGTTTTACCTATGAGTGTTGCTTCGTGTAAGAGAAGCTTCAATAGTCTCATAAGAGCTAAGACTGTCTACAGGAATCCATTGAAGATTGACACATGGGATAATTCGCTGACAATTTCCATCAATGGCCCTTCACTTAAGGACTTTGACACGAAAACTGCACTCGACAACTGGTACTTCAGTGCAGAGAGAGAACGTTACACAAACGTGAAATTTTAAGATAAGATTTTTTTTAACATATATATGAATTGCCCAATTCAAATGATTATCCTACATGTAATTGTCTTGTTTTGAAAGTATATGCTCTGATGTAAACTCGTTCTTTGCCAAAACAAAGAGGGTAGGAGTGGCCTTCTCATAATTTGTACATGAGAGCTACTGGCGACTTTAATTTTTGTATTGTTGAGTGCATCTGACTTTGAAATTTTGCGCCCTGGATTGACAGTTAAAAAAAACTTAAAATACAAGAAAACAGCTTCTGCATCCATATAAGAAGGAAACAAACAGAAATGTAAAATCCAAATGATAGTTTCATCTTTACTCAGACAACTAAAAGTCTTTTAAGATACCCATAGCAGTACCATTTGACAATATAATATATTTGGAAACAAAGTGCAAACTAAAAGTGGCTTTGAAAAGCACACCTTTAAGCAAAATTAATCATAGGGATTAAAATAAGTGTAACATGTTGTTTTCTTTCTTCTCAAATGTAGCCACAATACATGCTGCCAGGGCATTAAATTTAAATGGGACATCGAACGTTAATGTTCTCAAAATGAAACGGAAAAATATCCATATCAAACTGTCAAAACTGTTTTCCAAAAGCTCGTATTAGAAATTAGTTTCGGGGAAATGAAATATTTCTAAGTTCTTCACATAGTAGGAAATATTCTTTTGAAATTTAGTTCCAGTTTTCTTTCTGTTTTTTTTATAGTCCATCATTTTAGGCAAAACAAGTAGTAGTCCAAACGATAGTCTTATTTCGCCTAAAGTGGCGCACACAATTCTTATAATTTATCTATCATAATAGTGTCAGGTAATTGGTTAGTCGGAACGGCGATTAGGTCAAGCAATACAAGAATGTCTCAAGAGCATGGCGATATTAAAACAACAGTTTCTTTTAATACATGCTGAATAGTACTGTTCTCGCAATTGGCAACTGTGGAAGTAGTATCCACTGCTTTATTTCCGCTACCAAGTTAAGAGTGGCACAGATGAGCCTCCTCTTAACTGGCCGTGTGTAAATATAGTTTTGGAACTTGTATCACTATAGCAGAATGGGCGTTGTTTGCACGTGAAGAATAGGTTTTATGGAAATTATTTTAAAATGTTACAACAATGACAAACTTAGTCAACGAATTTTAGACATAAAGTTACTGTAAGTTGTGTTTAAAGCCAAGAGTAAAGTACACTACTTTAAACATAAAACTCGTAATTGAGGAAAACTCGACATGAAATTAAATCTTCAACCTCGTTGTTTTCCCTTTATTTTTATTTATCGTCTCACTCTTACGCCATGGAAGCTGAGGGAGACGTGCAATTTCTGATTATTGTGTAATAGGGTGTATCGAAAAAACTTTTTTTCGAAATCTGGTTACGGCTAGTGCGGATTTTTGGCCAAATGGCATCAATTAAACGTATAAAAAATCTCCACTCGATCAGACAACTCCTTCTGCTGCCGAGTAGAGCCCAAATATTTGAAAAATCAGCAAAAGATTCACTTTTCAACTGATTTTCCAAAAAATATTTTTAAAATATTTCCTATATTTTTCGGTCTTTTAAATTATTGAAATAGAATTGGAAAGGAGAAATAAATACATAAAACAAATTTATTACGGTTATTTCTGTACACCATAAGCATAAAAACCTAGTTAATTATTTGTAAAAATGCACTGATTTTCTGGCGTATCGTACAATTAAATTTTAATATAAAATTATTGAAGTCTCTTGAATAACGAAGAAAACACTTTAGTGCTAAATTCTAAGAGCAGTAATAGTATAAATAATTTGCTCCCAATGCCGTATGCATCTGCTTATCACACTAGATCACCTACCGCCCACCTCTCCCCGAACGCCTCTTCTCTTGTACTGCCCAGCTGAAAGGATCTGTTTTATCAGTCGCCAGTAGTCAACCAGCTGTGTCGAACGTGATTGTCGCTGCTTGAGTTATTTATTAGTGCTGTAGGAAATTTTAACTAAACAATTTGTTTTCGTGTGAAGTGCAGTATGTAGAAGTGAGAACAGTGTTTCAGTTGTGTTAAGTATTTTTTACTAGGAAGAGAGTGACAGATACGCTGACGTTATGGCATCCACAAGTTTGTTACGGTCTGATGTTAGGAATAGCATTATTGGGACACCCAAGGAATTAGGTAGAACACAGCTACCAACCGTTGAAATGTATTGAGACAATACCTATGGGAACGAGAAGAAAAAATGAGAATTTCAGGATCCAGGAAAGAGCCTTCAACAAAGAATTTATCTTCTATCGTCGCCAGGAAGATTGTAGAAAATTGAGATTACGCCTCAATCTTGTGGTTCTTTGATCTGGAAGAAAAGGCGCCTCTAGCACTGGCACTTTTCTTCCTTTTTCGCAGTTGCAGGCAAGAGGATCGGAACACTTACAACAGGCTATATCAAATGAAATATTTTTGGCAGACTGTTGAAAATCAGCAATTCGTTTCGCAGAAGTTTGGAAACCGGACTTTGCTGAGTTTTACAAGTCACGGACAATATTATGGTACTTCAATATCATTGCAACAATTGTTCTGACACTGAAAATTGCTTTGCTGATTGAGGCGTAATCTCAATTTCCTACAATCTTCCTAGCGACGATAGAAGATAAATCCTTTGTTGAAGGCTCTTTCCGGAATCCCGAAATTCTCATTTTTTCTTCTCGTTCCCCTAGATATTGTCTCAATACATTTCAACGATTGGTAGCTGTGTTCTACCCAATTCCTTGGGTGTCCCAATACTGTTATTCCTAACGTCAGACCGTAACAAACTTGTCGATGCCATAACGTCAGCGTATCTGTCACTCTCTTCCTAATAAACAGTACTTAACACAACTGAAACACAGTTCTCACTTCTACATACTGCACTTCACTCGAAAACAAATTATTTAGTTAAAATTTCCTACAGCACTAATAAATAACTCAAGCAGCGACAATCTCGTTCGACACAGCTGGTTGACTACTGGCGACTGATGAAACAGATCCTTTCAACTGGGCAAGTACAAGAGAAGAGGCGTTTGGGGAGAGGTGGGCGGTAGGTGATCTAGTGTGATAAGCAGATGCATACGGCAAATTATTTATACGGGAGCAAATTATTTATACTATTACTGCTCTTAGAATTTAGCACTAAAGTGTTTTCTTCGTTATGGAAGAGACTTCAATAATTTTATATTAAAATTTAATTGTACAATACGCCAGAAAATCAGCGCATTTTTTACAAATAATTAACTAGGTTTTTATGCTTGTGGTGTACAGAAATAACCGTAATAAATTTGTTTTAAGTATTTATTTCTCCTTTCCAATTCTATTTCAATAATTTAAAAGACCGAAAAATATAGGAAATATTTTTAAAATATTTTTTTGGAAAATCAGTTGAAAAGTGAATCTTTTGCTGATTTTTCAAATATTTGGGCACTACTCGGCAGCAGAAGGAGTTGTGTGATCGAGTTGAGATTTTTTATACGTTTTATTGATGCCATTTGGCCAAAAATCCGCACTAGCCGTAACCAGATCTCGAAAAAAAGTTTTTTTCGATACACCCTATTGTGTAATCACAACCACTTTTTTCATACCCACTCCTTTTGAGCCACTAAACGAAGCATGGGTCTTCCTTTTAATCCCATTGGGGTGAAGAAAAATAATGATGTAAAGTGACTTATAATTAAGGAATCGATGTAATGAAAACTGAAAAGAAATATATAATAAAGTCTGAACAGCAAAATAATTCAGTGTTTGTCCGCTATTAAATTCACATGAAACTGCCTGCGAATAAACAAAGAACAAATGCCACCTTTAGCACTTAGTCATTGTAGTACCCTTTAGGGCTCACTAACTGGATGATTCTTTTCCCTTTCTCGCTATGGTGTCTCTTTCAAAAGTGCATGTGACCCATGTGACCTCTGTAAACTGCATCTCCTCTATTTTTTACCGTGAGACAAAAAACGAAAAGAAATATTCAACTATGTGAAGACATTGGTAGTTCATAGTCAGGAAACGATAGAAGCTAAATCACAAGATGTTTCATAATGGAAAAGGGAAACTCCTCTCTTGCGTCCAAGTGTTGGACTAATACATGAAAATAAAACAAAAATCTTACATGACTAATTCATGCAGACATGCTTAATTTTACACATCTTTATTTTTGTTAAGTTACTGATGAGAACGAAATAATTGTTCTACAATCCAGTAAAATGCTTTCTTTGTTTTGAACTTTTGTTATGATCAATATTCTAGGTAAATTATGTCAGTTGTCTATTTTCTTTTCTATTCTTTTCGTTTTTTGTTGCACTGCTCACTTGTCGCTCTCTCCCATTTTTGAAATGAGTGAGTGAATGGGTCTACGTCAAAACTCCCACAGCCAAAACTCACACACTTAAGAAATATCAGAAGGCCCACATGATCGGTCATAACTAACACACAAATGGGCAAATCTCCCAAACGCACGAACGGTCAAAACTCCCACACTCAAGAAATGTCAAAACGCCCACACGATCGGTCATAACTCCCACAGAAATAGACAAATCTCCTAAACGTACGAACGGTCAAAACTCCGACAACCAAAACTCCCACACTCAAGAAATGTCAAAATGCCCATACAATCGGTCATAACTCCCACACAATTCGACAAAACAGCCACACATAGCAACGGTCATAATCCCGACATAAATAGACAAAACTCCCACACAAATGGACAAAACTCCCAGATGCTGAGGTTGTCACAACTGCGACACAAATGGACAAAACCCGCACATAACCGGACAAATACTCCACACTTTGAAATGATCGTGACTGCACGTCTTGTAAGTTTCGCACGTTGAAAATAATTTTAAAAAGCCCTAAAATTGCTTATGATCCAAAGTGGACAAGGTGATAAGTGGACAAATGCCCCACACGTCGACACGGTCATAACTCCCACATAAATGGACAAAAATCCCCACACGTCGAAACGGTCATAACGCCCACACAAATGGACAAATCCCGCACACGTCGAAACGGTCATAACTCCCACACAAATGGGCAAAAAACCCAAACGTCGAAACACTCATAACTTCCACAAAAATGGACAAACGTCCCACACGCCGAAACTGTCATAAGTGGACATCGCATTTTCATGAACGTAAAATTAATGAAATATACATGCAACTCGGTTTTCAAATGTGTTAAATTATACATTTAATATGCAGTAACAATGCAATAAAAGACAGCATTTTCAAATATGCAGCAAAATTGAGACGAAGTTTTATAGGTGAACTATAAAATCGAAAGAGTACTTTGTTACTTTTCAGGGACTTATCTTCAGAATTTACTTTTATAATAATAACAGTTTATATATTCCTAACTTGATAAAAACATTCAAATTATGAGATTAAAATAAACACCGTGATACGAGAACATGATCTGTAATTTCTCTTCATACTTCTATTTTAGAGTATATTTACTTTATACGAAATAATAGAACCTCATATTTTTATTTTTCTACTGAACAAAACAAGAAAAAGGTGTTCGTTTTTAAGGATTTACTCCTTCTCATAATTAGCTACAGTATATTAAGAGGTACTCCTCTATACTTCTGGTGTCAGTCTGTAACGTTTGAAGTCAAAAAATAATCTCTCAACATAAATAATATTTAGCAATATTTATAAAGAGTTTAGTTTAATATCTGTGTTTCCTGGTAAGTTGAAATCTAACCCTTGAAGGTATTTTGCGATGGTTTCAATTTTTATTTATTTATTTATTTATTTATGTGGAGTTTCCGGCAAAAACTTCCACCAATTTCTTTTTCACGGAGAGCCCGATATTACCAAGAGCTTACTGGAGCTCTGCTGAACTTCATTAGCTGGAGCTAAGCATTCACTGGGCATCATTTCGCTCGTCTCTTATTGTTAAATTGTTGTCGACATGATAGTACAATGATTCTTTGTCATTATCAGATTTCCCTTAACATTTTGACAATAGAAAGCGTGTTTCTTCTGCAGACTGATTGCTAACATTATTGGTCCTTCGTAAAATACACGTTTTTCCATCCTCCCATGAAAAAAAATCATTATGTTGCATAAACATTTAAATGTATTGAAAATACAAACTAAAACTGGATATATTGCATGCTATAAGCATACATCTTAACTAAAAACTTACAGAATGTGTTCAGTTTGCTGTTAAGCAGCACAAAATGCATTAACCTTTGAAATATGCATTTATATGTACTATAAAACTTAAAATTCGAGTTGTAGTATTGTTGTTAGAATCCACTACCAAGTTCAACAGAGATGCATATAAACAAACAAAACATGCAGTTGCATAAAAATCCGATGTCTAGTCATAAGTTCATGAGTTAAGTATGCAATGTTTTTTTTTCTTACTTTTGAGTGAAATTTTGGTCACTTGGTCTCTCAATAGCGATGGGAGCAATACTTTTGGTCTTTGTCTTACATGGAAGACTAAGATCAAGGACAAGACCAAGAATCCCGATGTAAGACCAAGACCAAGAGTCTTGCAGCTACTACTTGAATAGCTTTTCTGAAGAGATTATATGTCGTTGAAGGAAACGTACGTATAATTATTCTATTAACGATTGAAATATTTCCTTTGTACTCACTTCAGAAAGATCATAACAAGTACGAGTTTTAAATGTATATACTGCATCAAGCAAAGCTAAACATAAAATATATATATATATTTCATACAATTATACGTTTCTTTTTGTTTTATGCACTACGCGTAATAACTTTCCAGACTTCCACATTTCGCTCAATAGAACACTGGAAAATTCATGCTGTGCTTGCTCTTTGCTACTCTTAACTTTTATATATTTAAGCAACTTACAATAAACACCAAAGTGTATTTAGAATAAGTGAAGTGTAACAAATGGACTTATTCATCGTGAAAAGTTTTCAAATTCACAACGCTTACATTATACATTCGTATCACTGCAAATTATTACTCTACAATCTCTAAAGTAATCTTACGCGTTCGGTCACTCGTTTCTGCCTGCCAGAACTCTCTTAACCCTGCAGTACGTGCGCGGATTTTTGTGACGTGGATAGTTGCGCGGGCTACCACTGTAGCCCATTGTTTTTTTTATTTTTTTATGTTGCTTAACCCTGCAATATGCGCGCTGATTTTTGTGACGCGGATAGTCGCGCGGGCTACCACTGTAGCCCATTTGTTTTTATTTTATTATATTGGCGAGCTTTGTTAATATTTCTGTCTTTCTTGTAGAGAATTGTTTTTACAAACTGTTTTGAGGGTTTTATACACAATTTGAGAAATATGTTTATTTTGAAAGCTGTGTATATACATGGAAAACCAACACCATTCATTTTTCAAAGGAGATACAGGAATAAGACTGTAAAAGTTATCTGTAATTATCAATAAATGGACCAATCTGGCGCATTTTAAACATTCCTTCATCTTAAACATATGTGTTAGAATTCTTTAAAAATTAAGTATAATTTTTCAAAAATTTCACAAATAGTACAAGCAACGTATTATCCATAAAACATATACCTTTTCAGCATAACGAGTTTTTGGTATCAAAGTTTGATTACGATTTTGAATAATTTTACATACTCTATTTACACTCACATATTTTTCTTTTTATGTTTCCGTATTCATGCCCTTCTAATTCTAAGCATGTTCTGCACACAAGTGGTGAGTGGTCAATCCACACTTTTCTTCAAGCATTGACCACTCATCAAAACCATCAAAATGTCAATAAGGGCACGTACAATCTCATCTGTAAATTTTGTATCACGGTTAAATACAAACCTCAATCTAACACTGTCAATGTAAATATTGGAAGAATCAACCTTAAGTCTCAAATGTTTGCATCTAAAAGCATTTCTAGGTATTCAATCTCCGACTACGCAGACCTACCCCCACCTTTAGGTCCTGGAAAACAAAGCACAATATTATGAGCACGAGCGGAAATATTACGGGTAGGAGTCACTTTTTTCCATTTGAGATTGTCTTTTACTACATAATAATTTATTTCAGAACTGTGTTTACTACTATTATCAACAGGTGTCAGCGATTCCTGCCGCCCGGAATTCTCAGTCATATCTTCTGAATTTTCACTATTTCTGTGTCCGAAAAAAAAAACATTTTTGCGGTCTCAAAATGTTAACTATCGCCATCTAGAAAACATTCCTCATCAGAATTCGCATTTTGCCAACTCATTGACCATCTGGTCAACACTTAAACTATAAAGAAAAAACTTTGACGCTTTGGAACACCCGTGACATCAATAGTCGCGCGGGCTACAGATGTAGCCCATGAGACTTTCAAGCAGAATAACAATGAGCTCCTTTCGATTTTATGTTTGACCACATACTAAACACGCAGAACGATAGTTGATAGAAAGGTACACAGACACCCTTTGAGTCATCATCTTGAATTACTTTGCTGCAAGGAAAATAAAAACGCTGGGCTACAATAGAAGTCCGCCCGCGTATTGGAGAGTTAACTTTGTTAATTTCTATCTTTCTTGTAGAAAATTGTACTTTTAAACTGTTTTAATGGTTTTATACACAATTTGAGAAATACGTTTATTTTGAAAGCCATATATATTGAAATAAGACCAACACCACTCATTTTTTCAAAAGTGATACACTAATAAGACTGTAAAAGTTATTTGTATTTAGCAATAAATGGACGAATCTGGTGCATTTTAAACTTTCCTTCATTGTAAACATATATGTTCGAATTCTATAAAAATTAAATATATTTTTAAAAATTTTACAAAGCTTACAAACAAACTTATTATCCATAAATCATATACCTTTTCAGCATAATGATTTTCTGGTATCAAAGTTTGATTACGGTTTTGCATAATTATACATATGCTATTTCCACTCATATATTTTTCTTTTTATGTTTCACTGTTCATGTCCTTCTAAGCATGTTCAGCACACAAGTGATGAGTGGTCAGTGCACACTTTTCTCCAAATATTGACCACTCTTCAAAAGTATCAAAATGCCAAATAAGGGCACGTACAGTCTCGTCTGTAAGTTTTGCATCACGGTTAAATACAAATCTCAATCTAACACTGTCAGTGTAAATATGCGTATAATCAACTATAAGTCTCAACGTGTTTGAATCTAAACGTAGTCCAGGACATTGAAGTTGCAACTACGCAGAACTAGAATCACCTTTAGGTCCTGGAAAACGAAGCACGATATTATGAGCACGGGTGCGAATATTACTAGTGTTTTTTTTATTATTATTCGAGATTCTCATTTGCTAGATAACAATTTACTTCACAACTGTCTTTACTACAACTATCATCAACACGCATCAGTGATTGCTGCCGATCGGAATTCTGAGTCACATCTTCTGAATTTACAGTATTTCTTGTCCGAAAAAATGCATTTCTGCGGTCTCAAAATGTTCACTATCGCCATCTAGAAAACATTCCTCATCAGAGTTGGCATTTTGCAAACTCATTGACCATTTGATCAACACTCAAACTATAATATGAAAAAACTTTGACTTTTGGAACACTCCTGACAGCAATAGTCGCGCGGGCTACAGATGTAGCCCATGAAACTTTCCAGCAGAATAACAATGAGCTCCTTTCGATTTTATGTTCGACCACACACTAAACACACAGAATGATAGTTGATAAAAAGGTACACCGTACACAGAAATCCTTTGAGTTAGCGTATCGAATTACTTTGCGGCAAGGGAAACAAAAACGCTGGGCTACAATAGTACCTCGCGCGCGTATTGGAGGGTTAAGCAATGACAAAACTCATTGTCCTAAAGAGTACAACTAACCTAATGTCTTAAAGATATCTAGTGGCTACCAAAACTATTGTATATAGTTGTATTCTTCCTCAAATTTACACGGTCAGAAATACAACCAACAATTACGTTTTATTACTAGTAGGATACATCGTTGAGTTTAATGCTACTAAAAATAACAATATTTGTAAATTAGATGTGAACATTTGTACTATTTTAAATATTTTTTCTAACACCAAGGTTATAATATATACTGTCTTGCAATATGGGATCTAAACAATATCATCTTTTATTCGAATCTAAATTTGCTTATCTAACATTATTTCTTAAAATGTATTGGAAGGAATTGAAGGTTGATATCTTATTGAATGGCCAGGCTGTATGAAACATTGGTCTACAGCTTAATACGAAATTCGAATAATGTTTAGAAAGGAATTAACATGACCAGTAGTGTCATTGATACCAGTCCTAGCGCACCCCGACCTCCATTTTTTGACTAGAACACAAAAATTGCACAAAATATTTACATAAAACAACTCCAAAGTAGATTGGTTAGTGTCTCTGCGCATTAGCTTTTATCACATGCAAATCGAATCGTGAAATCTATCTAGTTATAACAAAAAATGAACTAACTATTTTGAATATTTTATAATTAATAAATAATGAAAAAGTGTGCAATTTGTGGAGAATTAAAACAATTCCAAGAGTTTACTAGAAATGGAAACAAGAGAGCTTATAACTGTAAAAGGTGTTATAGAGCAGAGAATTTGAACAAAGAAATTGAACAGAGTTTAAAATATTCTGGACCGTTGGTAAATTATTCACTCTCGTCAAAGGAACGAGAGATTGAAATACATAATAAAATGTTAGAGCATGACTTAATAAAAATAATGTATTTTTTTCTTTAAGGATATAGACACACCATTTATGATCTTAACACCAGCTACATTATCGGAAGCTACCATCGGCTATATGTAGATTCAACATATAGCAACGTTGGTTTTACATTGCCAGCACCACAAGTTATTTTATTTAAAGATATAATACGTGTTGGTTTCCCACCATATTTTACTAGAAGGAACTATACTACATCTTGTTATGACTTACTTAATGAAAGAAATATTAATAATAATGTCTTGTATGTGGAATTCCTGCATATTATAATGAAACCTTTTGTTCCATATCTAATATAAAACTTCATGATTAGATACTAAGTAAAATGTCAGAATTTAAAGAAAATGGGTATAATATCACTAACTACAAATCGCCACTAGATGACTAATGTAATTACTAAGCATTTTTAACATTAGTTGACTAGCACAATTTTGAATATAGTTTTGAGACTAGACTTTTAGCATATGAAAATTGGCGAAAGAGTTGTTTGCGTAGAGCACTTTATAGCACTTAACTATAAAGAACTTAAATCTAATTTAGCTCTTCTATTCGTTGTGTTTCTCTTTCTCGTCTACTCTTAGCATATTGATCATATAACTCTTCTAACTTAGGAATCAAATCTTCTTTCCTTAATTCTACGGTATAATGACCCCAAGCTAGAGTATGTATAACATCATTCAATATATATCTCTTATTGTCATAAGCACTTAAAGCTAACTTGCTTTCTTCTACTGAGTATACATTATGCTTTTTACTACGAATATGATTTTGTATTTTGTATAACTCTTTCTTTTCTAAAATACAGTTCTCATAATCCTCAAATGATAAATCTTTTATAACAAGACTTTTCTTTATGCCCTTTGCTTTCTAATCGGTTCATTCTGATCTACCCCTTTCTTTTTAATAGCATACATTTTTGATTTTAGACCTACAAACTTCTCAATTACAACACCTTTCAATTCATTTTTAATTTTCCTAATACCTTTTTATTAACTAATTTCAATCCATATTCGTTGTTTTCTTTATAATCAGAGGTATCAAAATATTCATACATATCTCTCATATCTGTAAAAGTCTTCTGTTTCTATATGTGCTATAACAGAATCATTATCAGTCATTAACAATTTTACATTGTCTCCATATCTCTTTTTCAAAACATTGTAGTAAAAATCATACAAACATATTTTAGAAATATCCAGTACTGCCATTCCTACATAGATAGGCTTGTTAAATATAATTTTAGTTTTATACATATGAATAGCAACTAAATTCTCAGAGAATATCGTTATATCTTTGAAGCTAAGTTTAACTACTGAATCCTCTAATAAATTTTCATTATGTACTAATCTTCCATTTATTCTTTTTCTTATATTTTCCATAGTTTTGCCAAAGACAGCATTATTAGCCAACTTATAAAAATCCTTCTCAAATTCATTCTTTGCTTGTGATCGTATATTAGTATTTAGATCTATATATTTCTTTAACCAGGCTGATTGTTTAAATATTATTATCTTATGTATTTTTAAGTTTCATTCCTTGTGACAAACAGAATTTAAGATTTTGATAGTGTAGTATATAATGCTCTTTATCATATAGAGTTGTCAATAACTTTGGAAGCTTTTTGTTATTAATATAGTTTTCTGGAGCTAAGGGAAAATCTGAATGTTTATAATGGAGTTTCTTTGGGTATTCTAAGTCGACTTCTAAAATATAACCATCTTCAGAATCATGTTTTGTTTGTAGTATTGTTTTTGCTAAGTGTTTATCATTATACTTATTAACATATATCCATTGAAAATCTCCATACGGCATGTGATCATTCATCGCCCAACCATACTCGTTATTTGCATTCATGTAGGTTATATAAGAGCTTATTTTCTTCTTATCAAAGTTATCTAAGTATTTATTATTAGCAACTGCATATCGGTTTGAACAATGAGAAATTGCACCTCTTATACCTTTCTCTATAAATAGTAATTTGTCATAGCCAGTCAATAATTCTAATTTTTGTTTCGTCATCTTTAAGATTGCATCCCAGAAAAACCCAGGACCAGTATGATACCATGCTGGATCTAATTTATATGCTTTAAGAGCTGTATCTCTGAAATTTTCAATAATATCTGTTAGTTGATGAACATCTGTCTTATAAAAATGAGTATATTCTTTTATTGTTTTTAAATCAAGCTCGCACATGACGCTTATGACGCTCAGGACTCATTTTTCTCCTCTTAATCTGTTTGTAAATTTGTCTGGAGATAATGGAACAGGCTCTTCTAACTTTTCCTTACAATCAACAAAATCAAATGGATAATTACCTTTAGTACGAACTAATTCAAGCTGATTCTTATTTGAAAAAAAACTTTGATGTTTCTCGAAATAGTTCTAGCTTTAAATTCTTTGTTAACTCTGCTAAACCATTTAGTAAAATCTGAATGAATCAATGAATCTAACTTGATAGATCTATCTTTTCCTTTTACATCCCTATACCGAATAGTTTTTAAGAATGTAATGTAGTTTTCTTCAGTGTTAGCTATTACATCTATTTTTTCTTTCTCATTTTCACCTCCTAAACTTTTTATAAATAAATGCGCATCATACCTAGAGAGATTGTGGAAATATACAGGAAAAAATCTTGGATTTGTATATTCTATATCACAATAAGAATGAGCAGTACCCCTAAATTTACCTGTTAAATGATCATGATCCTGCACTTTTGTTTTACATGACTCTACTATTTTTAAGCTTTTTATATTCTTTCTTACATTCTACTAGGACTTCTTTTATCTCTTTCCTCTGCTCTTTTATTTCTGTTATGCTGTCATCCTCCTCGGCTTCTATTTTGAGATAGTGTTCTTCTTCTAAGCGTATAGCACCTTCTTTTATTTTCGTTTTTAAATACTCAATTTTAATCTTTAAGCTTTCTATTTTCTTCACTAATAAACGTGGTAGAGCTTTAAGACTTCCTTCACAAATGCGACATATTGGCCTGATTGATATATATCTTCTTCTTCCTCAGATAATGGAGTCATAAGTGTATAAGTGTCATATATTTTTGCTATTTTGATTGCTTCATCTGCTAAACTTTTAATAAGCTCATCTGCTACATTATCTCCTATGTATTCTACTGGTTCACTTTTGTGGGATTCCAAGATGCTTTCTACGTAATAAGTAAAACTACTAGGTTCATGTAGTTGATAAGCATTTGAGTAGGATCTTTCAGGATAAGGTTGACATGAACTTATTCTTCTTAGTATTGATTCTAAGTCTGCTATTATTGTGAATGGTATTCTTAAAGAACGCTTATCATTTACAAATTCTAATATCTTATTCCATTCTCTAGGTAAAATGATCTTAGCAGCAGAATGTAAACCAAAGTATTATTCATGTTGTTTTAATAATCCTTCTGATTTAAAATGCTAACATCCCTCACATAAAAATCTGATATGTCCATCTTTTGTTATTTGACTTCCAACAAGCTTCCATAAATCTTTAATCAAACAGTAATGTGTTTTATGTCTTTTCTTTAAATATAAAAGACGAAAATGATTTTTTCTTTTTTTAGGTATTCTAAGTGGGTAGATCTTTTCATTATCATCTATAGTAAAGACACTGATAGATATATTAGCTCGGTTTTCAAACTTTGCTATATCAGTAATCTGTACAGGAAAGGGAATATCTTTAAAATATTTATCAAATTCTTGCTCATATTGTCTAGGAACTCTTTGTGGATCTCTAATAACAGGGTGTAATGCTCTTAGAACAGGCCATAAGAAGCATTTTTGATCTTTGTTTTTAATATTAATGCATGCTTTTCTTCTTTGAATTGTTTCTGGAAGTTCTATACATGATGATCCATTCATTGCTACGTATTTGTTAATTCTTAGCTCCAGATTGTCGACAGAATGCAAAGTCCAACCTGAACCCTTTCATTGAAACTCTTCCATCTCTGCCCTAATTTTTGTAGTTGCATTTTTATAATATTCATTTAGATCGGTGAATTGAAGTATAATTTCATTTGACGTTTTAAAATTATTTTCTCGAATCTGTTTATCTTTTTTGAAGCTGTATGTGAAAGACATATTTACCTTAATTGCATTAAGATATTCAAATCCATTTTTATCATACTTTTAACTGGCTTGCTAATTGAACGTAGGAATTTGGAAGGATCTCTATATCCACCTGTGTTTTTTATTTTGAAAGTATGTAATCTATATTTAAATGAAGTTTCTATTAGTTCAACATTTATATTCACTCTTTTAGGCTTCGGTTCTTCAAAAATCTTTTTTAAATAGGAACAGTTTTAAAGCTCTCTTCCTACTTAATCCCTTAGGTTTTGGTTTTTCAAAAATGTCTTCTTGAAAAGGAAATGTTTGGTTAAAGTTTAATCTGTTTTGTTCATCTTCATGTTCAATAAGTTTGTCAATAAGTTCTGCTTTTCCTAATCGGGAATATCCTTCTATTCCCTTTCCTTTACATAAGATTTTTAATTCAATTACTGTATGTTTAATTAAATTTATTATTATTCTATCATTTTTTGTTATATAAAAATAATTTTAATAATTTTCGTTTTCTAATACAACAGCTAATATTCATGTGACCTAGGAAATCTCAATGTCTATTAGCATATTGTATTAGAACATGGCTTTCATGGTAATAACCCATCAAAGCTACTATTGATCTAATGGAAACTAATTCATTTTTAACAATCTACCTCCTCACTATCATTTGTAGACTCAAGTTCTTTGTCAGTATCCCAATTTGATTCTGGTGTAAATCTTTCTAGAGCTGCACTCTCTTTTTTCTTTTAATAACATTTGCTCTTTTAATAATATTTCTTTTTCTAGTAGTGCTGTTAGAGTTTAAGATCTTGGTGAATAAGGCTAAGGTTATTTTGTATCAAATCATATTGTGCTTCCATATTTGTTATATAGAAATTTAGCAAAAGTGATTATTATTTTTTTAATTAATATACAAAACGAGACTATGGAGAGGAAAACTATTCCCTAACAGTACGGCAGAGAGAAAGACATACATGGTTATTCAAAGTTTAGGAAAGCAGAACTAATAACCTTACTCAACGAGCACAGAAATAAGTCTCTAAGAACAACTAACACAAATTCACAACAACCAAATGAACAAGCAAAAACAACTGCAATAAATTTATAACAACTAACTGAACTTATAAAAGACATGGTTCAAAAATTAAACCTGAACATATTGTAAACTACTTTCAAAATCCACTTTGTAGAAATATAGTTATAGATGTACTTAATAATCGAAATGCCAAAGAATGGAAACAAATTTCGAAAATAAAGGGCTTATCCAATGAATTTCTACATACATTCAAAAACAAGATAAATTATTTATTTATATGGTATTTAGTTGCATCAAACCATAATCTATCACTTTCGTTTATTGAAAATCATGAAGAATACATCAATTGGGGTAGATTATTAAAAAGAAAAGACCTATTTAAACACGAAAACATCATTAACAAGTATGGTGATAAACTTTCCTGGGACAAATTGTGTGAACCAGAGTATAGATCAAGGTCTTATTCTCATTTAAAACCAGAATTCCTATTAAAACATAAAGAACATACAAGACAACATATTCATTGGGATTATTACAAGTACGAATATGCTCAACAAATGAGTGAAGATTTTCTTAATGAGTTTAAAGATGAGATTGATTGGCCTGCGTTCAGTGAAAAAAATAAGTGGAGAAAGTATACACAGAAACAAGATATTAAGTTTTGTACACAATTCAGAGAATACTTATATTGGAATATAATCTCTCATAATCCAAATTTGCTCAAACTTGCGTTCCTAAGAACCTTTGAATATAAACTCCGTCGGAATATTATTTCTAAAAGGAGTTACATTGAAATAAAAGAACTAAAAATCTTCTTGAGCGAATTTAATTATCTTATCGATTGGCAAGCTATTACACCACAACTAGATGAAACACATGTGAGAAAATAAAAAATAAAGTAATTGGCCAAAAGTTAGTTTAGATGATAAAAGCGAAAAATTCATTCTCGAGTTTGAAAGAAAAGGCTTAGATTTAAGCAAGATAGTATATACTTGGAATAGGAGGTTCTCTGAAAACCTTCCAATGGCGATCAAAGACAAGATCAATATAGTTCAATTCTTAAGAGTAAATAAGCATGTTAGCAATCCCCTTAGAAACAAACTAATATTACTATCATCAGGTTTACACTTAATACAAAACTCAGAAGAATGTCTAATATGCAGAGAAACAAGAACTCAATTGTGTAAAACATCATGCAAACATGTGTCCTGTGTTGAGTGTATGCTTACATGGTTAGGAAATAATAACACTTGTCCTTTGTGTAGAGCGGTTATACATAACAACGACAACAACGACGACAACGATATTGAATCTTCTGCAGAAGAACTTGATTCTGATAATCCGATTTATTCGAGATATTCTGAAAGTCCTAATATTGATAGCACGTTTTTTGTGAAGAAGAAGACTGGAATTGGGTTAGCGTAGATTAATGTTAACCTTTTATGATAATCATAAAAGTTATATTTAAAGCTTTTACATAGCATTAGATATTAACCGATCATATAAACCATCAATTTGTTTAACCAAATCTTCTGATAGGAATGTCCTAAACTCATTACCCTTACCTTTATGAATATCTAGTTCTTGCTGTATTAGGTTAAATAACTTAATACTGTTAGAATCTCTAAACTTTTCGTATATTATCTCATGATTCGGATATTTTTCTTCTGCTTCATTAGGAGGCTTATATAGGCTTCTCTTTTCGCATCTGATAGCATAATAAGGGAAAGAATCAATAAGGTTTTTCTTCTTGTATACGATTAGGCAATTATCTTTTGAATTATCGTCTGTATATGGTGTTGCAATTTCTTTTAAGCCCTCGTTTTGAATTTTCAATTTCTCCATTGTTTGTTCTATTTTTTCTACTCTCGCTTGCAACTCTTCTTGATCTTCTTGAATGTGTTTAAAGATAAAAACCAAATAGTCTTCGATAATATCATAGCATTTGTCATAGAAGTCTTGTGATATCCATAAAGCAATAGCAAGAAATATATTTCTATATACATACGTTCCTGAGATAATTGATGTTGTTTCTTTGTCTCCCCCTTTTATTAAATATGTGGAGCAACAGCCGGAATTCCGGCGGTTGGTTTTCTCTTTATAATACCTTACTAGTTCTTTTGATTGTTTATTTTCTAACGAATGTTTAAATTCTTTACCATCATCATTATATAGTTTTGTAGCAATAAAGTATCCTGTACTCTTATCTATAATCAATTTGAAATCACCAAAAATAACATACCAATAATTGTCTTTAATCTGTTCGTAACAAATATCGTTTAAACTAAGATAACTATCCATAGCACCCATATTTATTGTTTAGAAAATAACTCTTAACTTATTTTTCCTCGCTATCTGCAAGTTTTATTTCGTAAGTTGCTTTAATAAAGTTCCTAGAATTAGAAGGATAAAGTTTTTCGGTACTGTGTAAGATGAGTTTTCAAAGTAGTCCGAATTTGGTCCACTTAGTTTGTTATTATAATATACTAGCCTTTTGTGGAATAATAGCCATAAAATATGAGATTTATATTTACACTACAACATTATTTTTATCTAACCAACTATTAAATGAATCATCAAATCCTAGCAATTTAAGTTATACTTTGTTAGCTTTCTTTCTCAACACCTTCCTCACCAAGTATTCATCTTTGTTTCGTCTTCAATAGTTCTGGTTCGTAAAATTTACCTTGTACATCCTCTTCTTGTAAATCTTCAATTCTATACGTAGGTGGATTAGATGGAATAACTTCGCTAATAACAAATACTTCTGTTGACCAATTAGGTGTACATCCTTTCTCAAATAACACTTTCGATTTACTTATACGAACATGATCGCCTAATTTGTATTTGGGTTTAACACGCTTATATTCTTTCTTATACATTTTCTCCAATATTGTTCGATCATTCTTCTTGTTACCTTCTATAGGCTTTAAATCAATTGTTCTATGCAGCTGATTATTATATTCGCTAACTAGTGTTGGTAATATCTCTATCCATTTATAATTTCCTTGTGTTGAAAATTCTTCCACATGCTTTGTTTAAGATTTCTATTGAATCTTTCAACAACAGAAGCTTTCTTACTACTATAGGTTGAGTAATGATTAATCTTATTTTCCTCCTTCAACTTCTTAAATTCTTTATTGTAAAACTCTTTCGCTTGATTAGTTTGTAAGTTACTAGGTTTTCTCGCTCTTGATATGGATTCAAATGCTTCTGTAACATTCTTACCGCTCTTATCTTTAACAGGAACAGCAAACACATATTTCGAAAACACATCTAAAATCGTTAGCAGATACTTATAGGCTTTATTTAATTTGAAAACACCTTTTAATACCCCGCTATTCATTTCTACAAGATCTGCTTGCCATAAATCATCTACACTTTTAACAATAACACTTAACCTAGGAAAATTCTTTCTGGAAGGTTTGTGAATTTCTTCTATAATGTCTTCTCTAATACTTTTACCTTCTTCTAATCAATCTTTCTTTTTAACGAATTGAAATTTAGTAGTACCACATACAGAACAAATACCTTTTTTTTAGATATCTTCCATTCTTTGTTCGCTCTATCCTAATGGAATCTTTCTTTGTATGTGTTGATTTCTTACACTTAACACAATACATCCTATTTATTGTATAGAAAATAATCTAAGTTCTCTTTCTATGTACATAATAACATTTAATAATTGTCCTTGTTCGAAAGCTGAATTTTTATCTCCTTGAAACGTAATTATATCACCATTTTTAATGTCTAGGAAAAGTTCCAACTAAAGTATCATTCAAAAACGTATGTAGATAGTATTTATCCAAACTTAATTCCATATGCATTATTTTCCCACGTTAACAATTCTTTTGTCTTTAAAATCAACCCATGTTGTATTATTTGTTGTGAAAACTTTATCTAGATCACTAAGGTTTTTGAGCTCTTTACTAATGATTTTGCTTTCCCCACTTTTAACATTACCAAAGAAATCCATATTATTATATACAAAATTTATATATATTTAACAGCGAGAAGAACAGTTATAGAGCTCCACCAAAATCAATTAAATCACCATTCTCATCTGGAATTGAAACTTTAATATTATTAAATTTGTTGTGATGTATTGGGAAAAATATTTTTTCTTGAGGCTCATAAATAATTGGCTCTCTAAATTCTGCATTTGTTCTAAACGTCGCAGTTAAATCTGTTTCCTTATGTCTTGTACCATTATGTTTTAAAATCATACCTTCTCCTAAATCACATTGAATATTTATAGTATCAAATGGGTAGAACCTACGCAGCTTATCTCCAACATGTTTTGAGTTTCTAACTAACTTCTCACTAAAACCTAATGCAGTATTAATGGTATCTAAGGTAATATCACGACGCTCGCTGTCCTCAGTAAATTTAATATTTTTAAAGGTATCGACGGTGTATGGCAGATTTGATTTAATATATTCTTCTAATTCTTTTAAATTATATTGACCAGGTTTAACTATGAGTTGTTTTGTAAGAATAGGATACTTAGATTCGTTACTACAAAATGTTAGTTTATGATTTCTTTCTGTAATTTTTGAAGTTAAGTATGTTGTATAAAATCCTGTAAGAGCTACTTCTAAGTTGTTTTCAAATGGATAATGCAAAAACATGTTTAATACAGGTATATAACCATTTAAATTAAATACTTCCATTTATTATATAATAAAAGTAGAAACGAATAAATGGGATATCCGAGTAAGGTTATGAGACCAAAGTGTAAAAGAAGAAGAATGATATATTGTTACCTGATGATATAAGATGTCTAATAGTTGGGCCTAGTGGTTGTGGTAAAACAACGTTAATGATTAATAATTTTTTGTTAGCACCCGAATGGTTAAATATATAAATGTTTATACCTAATCTAAAAGCCTACATCAACCTAAATACCAACAGCTAATACAACTTTTTCGAGATATAGAATTAAATATTAATAACACAATTGCAATAGTAAAAGGAAACAACGAAGAGATTATTCCGTTAAATGACTGTGAGAACAATTCTGTGGTAGTGTTTGATGATTTCATTTTAGAACAACAAAACCACATTAGAGAATATTTTACTCGAGGGCGTCATAAAGGTTTGAACTCTTTCTATCTGGGACAAACATATTCTAAACTACCAAAACAGCTAATAAGAGACAACTTAAATTTTCTTTGCATCTTTAGACAGGATAACGCAAATTTAAAGCACATATATGATTAATTTGTTGGATCAGATACGTCGTTTGAAAAATTACAATCTTTATGCAATAAGTGCTGGGAAAAAGAGCATTTTTTCTTAAGAATAAATATGACTAGGAAAACGAATAAAGGTAAATACAGAAATAAAATTAGAGACTTTTTAAAAGTATAGACTGGAGCGAAACGTGATTGAACGTATCTAAACGTGTATGTTGTATTACGTTAGGTTACGTTTTTTATTTTCTCTTTATATAATAAATGGGTCAGTTAAGTGCTGCTGAAGCTAAGAAATATATAAAGTTAAAACAAGAACTTGCTAAAAGATTTAAGGATATTAAACAAAATAATCGTAGTAAATATAAAAAATATAAAGAGCAAGATCAGCCAGTTATAGATGCAATTGAAGGATTAGGACAAAATATATCAAAAGTAGCTGAAGAAAATATAAACATAATTCAACAGCTAGTTCCAGTTTTAAATAAAAGCACGAAAGTAGATTCAAGCTTATTAGTTACTCCTCCTATGTATGAGAGTTCAATAAGTGAAAGTGATACGGCTATAACAGAAGAAATAAAACATATGAAAAAGCAAAATAAGTGTAAAGTAGAAGGAATAGAATCTTTACCAGCTACCCATTTTGGTAAGATTTCTTCGAGATATAATGCAACTAGAGATGATAAAATTTTCGGAATTCAACCATATGATAAAGATGGAAAATCGTACGTATGATTGGGGATACGGAAGTTAAAATTCATGGTGATGATTTAGTTATTAATAATCGACATTGCAGAGGAACAGAAGGTTTACGATAATTGCTAACAAAACATAATCCAAAAAACTATAATGAAGATGATCTAGAAAAATATACACAAATAGTTATTGAATTTTAATGTAGTATTTCATAACAATGATCCAAATACAAGAAAACAACGATCTAGTAGAAGTGAAAAATACAAAGAAATTATCAAACCTACTTGGGATGAATATATAAAACCTACACTAAAACCATCACCACCAAGAAAGAAAACACCAAAGTCTGGAGAAGGAATAAAAGTGTACAACGAATTACCTAAAAATATATATGGATGGATGATGTGTGAAAATTAATTGATCGATTACTAGTTGTAGATGGAGAAGAAAAAGCTGAAAATGATAACTTTTATAATGAGAAAGTAGGCATAATGGATATGATTAATTCTAAACTCACACAATTTATTCTTAATGATCCAAAGGGTATAGGTTATTTGATAAGGATATTGAATACGTTACCACTAAAGTTTTGGAACAGTGAGAAGTATTGAAAATAATTAATCAATAGGATTTTAAACATGAAGGGGATTCCAGAGTTACATATACCGGGCTATGAATTTTGCGGGCCTTTTACGAAGCTGCAAGAAAGATTAGAAAGAGGAGATAAAGATATTAATTCATTAGATGAAGCTTGTAAAGAACATGATATTTACTACAGAGATAATAAAGATATACCTTCTAGACTTATTGCAGACAAAGAATTAGAAAATAAAGCATGGGGAAGAGTTTTTGCTAAAGCTGCTAGTCTAATAAGTGAGAAACTACCTGCTCTTGGAACTGCTTTAGCTATGAACACAAAAGTAAGGTTTGGTTTAGGTTTATAAGTATTGTGTGTAATTTTTATGGATTTTTCCATAAAAGTTTTATAATAACTATAAGTATGAAGTTAAGTAGTTTTAAATTTATAATTCCTAACGAGGAACTTAAACAATTAAATATTGATCACATTTTACCTAAGAAACAAATAAATGATAAAGCTAAAAAGATGAAAGAAGGTACAAAAATGCATTTAACTCTTTCTATACCTCAAGTTAAGAAAAAAAACAAAGAAATAAAGGCGAATGATAATAAATTTCACTATGGAGGTTTTATATTTACTATTCCAACCATTCTAGCATTAATAAGTGCTTTTGGTTCTGCTACTGCCGGAGTTGCTACTGTAGTCAAAAGGGTAGATGTGAAAAAGAATGAAGCAGAATTAGAAGAACAAAAGAGACATAAGTTAGCAATGGAAGAGAAACAACGTGGTAAGCTTACAAAAAAAGAAAAGCACAAAAAATAAAGAAAATAAGAAATTAAACCTTTAGGTAACTTGGATCTAATTCATCTTGTTAATCAGTTTAATATAAGAGAATTTAGAGGTATATTTATAAGTGATGAATTACCAAAACAACCAAAGAAGAATGAGTGTTGTATTGTTAACTTTGATACGTCTAAAAATATAGGAACTCATTGGATTTGTTATTGGAAAGAAGGAAATAGAATGTATGTGTTTGATTCACTCCGAGGTAATCCACCAAAACACTTGTAAAATATCTTGGTTATTATATAACGTACAGTAGCAATCCTATACAATATTTTAACCAGGTAATTTGTGGGCATTGATGTATTGTAGTATTAAAAATGTTTACAGATGGATATAGTTTTTCAAAAATCATTAGTCAGGTGAATAGAAATAAGGATATCTGGATAAGTTATATTTAAGTTTATTTTATGGGTTGAACTCATAAAAAGATAACAATATATTTTTATTTGTATTAAATATGGATAAAATAGAGTCATATGAATTACAATCCTTTAAACCTAATCAAAAGACAATCTAAAATTTAAATAAGCCAAACAGATCTATTGAGTTTGATATAGATGTTGGGGTTGGGTTCGTTCATACTTATTATGCTGATATTTATATAACTTTTGAAATTAGAGGTAGAGATGCTAATGGAGAATATACTGCTGGTCAGAATATTAGACTTGTTAATAACTTCTTCCCACATCTGTTTTCTCAAACACAAGTTAGTAAACATGGACAAATATTGGACATTATAGATTATCCTGGTTTAACTTCGACAGCTGTAAACACATGTACAATTTCAAAACCAGAAGCAAATCATTATGATGAATGTGGATGGGAAGGAATTACATGGCGAAGAACAGATGAAGGATTAGTATTTTTACTAAGACTTTTACCAGGATTTTGTTCTGATTATAAAGATATTAAGTGGAAAGGAGGATTCAAATATACATTTAAAAGAAGTGGTTTTGTTGATAATGCATTTGCTATTTGGAAAATTAAAAAGCAGGATGGAACGTATGAGAATGATCAACCACATCCAGGTAAAGTTAAGATTGCAAATATGGAGTTGAGAATGCCGATTGTTAATTATGAACCTAAATATGCTACCTTGCTAAGAACTAACATGTTATAAGAGGGTAAGATTCCTTTTTCCTTTAACACATATCAATGTTTACAGAAATCAGTTACAGGCAAATATTTCGAATTCGCTCTAACCACACAATTTAACTCAAGTGAATTTGATATGCCTAATTATGTGATAGCATTTTTCCAAACTGATAGGAATGATAACCAAGAAAGAGATTCAAGCTATTTTGATCATTGTAAAGTACAGAATATCCATTTTCGTAATTCTAGAAATGAGTCTTTTCCTTTAGAATCTTTGAACTTAGATTTTGAAAAGCATAAATATCTTAAAGCTTACGAAATATACGATATATACGAGATTTACAATTGAAAACACTGTGATGTTTTATTATCCAAAAGAGTTTTTAGAAAATAGACCCGTGTTATTTATTAACACAAGCAAGCATAAATCAGTAACTGTAAATGATAGAACTAATTTGAAATTAACTGTTAATTTTGAAAGCGATGTACGAGATAAAACGATTTGTTACGTTGTAATGATTGGCAAGAAAAACCTTGAATATGATGTTCAAAAAGAAAAGATGATTGAGAAAATTTAAATTCGATTAGATGTTTTTTAGTTTGTAGAGTGTTTTTATGGTAATTATCATAAAAGCTTATATATAAACCAAGAAGATAAACAGATTGTGATCCAAACCGTACTAAACAGAACGAATTGTTTCACTTGTGTTTAAGCGGAGATGAATTGTGTTTAATAGGACCGAAACGTTCCACTTGTGTTTAAGCTAAGATGAATTGTGTTTAATAGGATCGAAGCGATCCATTTGTGTTTAAGCTAAGATGAATTGTGTTTAATAGGACCGAAACGTTCCACTTTGTTTATTTAATGAAATCGATAATTTAAAAATGATCAAAAACTTATTTAATAAAATGAATATTTCAGATAACATTCCACGAGAGAATCTAGTTGCATTAATTCAGGATACAATATTAGCACTCCAAAACTTACTAGCAAAAAGAGGAAATTTAAGAGGTTAAAATGTATTTATGTTACTCTTATTACATTTTCGATAGAACTTTCTGCTTCAACGGGGTTTATCAATATATTTATTCCTGCTACAGTCTATTCTATTATTACAACACCATTTGCATCTGCTTCTGCCGTTATCACTGGTTTATCAACAAGATTTAATATAGCTCCGAAGAAAGAGTATTATAAAAATATGGTTACTCAAATTGCTATGTTTAGGGATGAGCTTAATGTTATTAAAGTAATGAATGGAGAATTAACAGACGTACATATAAAAGACATTGTTGATAGAATTAACTATATATATAACGAGATAAGATCACTACAAAAATGAAAAGAATTAAAAGTTTTATAGAATAAATGAGAAATGACCTCACAATTAAACAAGAAAAACAATATTAACATTTTAAAGCTTGTTAAATAGCAAGATCTGGAAGAAGGAAAATCATACGAAATAACCTCATGGAAATTGATACAAAGAAAATACACTGGGGAAAGGGTATTAGTGCATATAAATCTGAAATACAAAACCTTATTACCACAGAGATATAAAGAAGATACTGATCAAGTTTTAAAAGAGATGAAAACTAAGAAACTGTTTATGAGGTATGATGGAATGAAAGATCTTTCTAATGCTTCCAAAATGCATCAACTGTTCTTTAAAAACGATTCTAAGAAGTAACAAAAATTATTTTTTAAAAATTTTTCTAAAGTAAAAAATGAATTGGTTAGTATGGATCCCCAAAAAAGTTCATTCTTACTAAAAATTTCAATGTAATTGTAAAAAATGTGCAAACCGAAACGGAAGTACTATTTCAAATTAATGGTTGTCTATTCAGCTTGAATTATGACCAGTCGACAGAGTTTAAGAAATCATTGTTTCCCATAGAGAACGAGGTTAACAGATTATTCCATTATCAATATCCAAACTTATAATTCTAAGTATGTTTTAAATTATAGTTAATTGATTTTAAAAGTCATATGGTTACAAAGCCATAGAACTAAGACCTTTAGACATACAGAACGCAATGCCATTTGAATTTTAAAGATACATGTATAAATAAGGGAGTTATTTGAGTTTTCGTAAGAATATCCTTAGAGCTATGCAACCTCCAAGACACTCAGAAGATAGCAAATTTACTTCTCTACTGATTGTCGTTTGAATTTTGAAAATCGGTTAATAAATAACGGAAATATAGTGGTTTCGAAATACTATAGTTAAAGGTAGGGTACCACTTCAACACTCAAAACATTGTAGATTTATTTCTCTACGGAATGTCGTTTGAATTTTGAAAATCGGTTAATAAATAACGGAAATATAAGGATTTTAAAAGTAGCATCCCTCCAACGCCACTGATGACAGGGTTCAAAAATCATCATGTTTACCTTATTTGGTGGTAGTTCATTGGTAATAGTTTCAAGGCTTAATTCGTAATTTTAACAATTCTGGAAAAACATGTTAAAAATAATTAGTTTCCAAACCTGTTTTTAGAATTTGTCTCACAACTTAGTATTTAAATCTAATATTCTGGTATTGATTGCCGATGAGAAGGGAAGAAAGAGAGACACTAGCGCATTATGTGGCAAGTTTTGGAACTAGATGATAACTCCACTGATGAAGATTATAACAGCGAACATGCATTCGCTTGAAAGCTGGCTGTTACGAGAAAAACGTTGAGCGACGAAAACTTCTCTGTCGTTCAGAGCTGAGAAGGAAAGAGAGAAAGAGACCCAAGAGATATTTCGTCATGCGTTCAATGACGTCATGTATTATTACGTTGTCTCGCTCATGGAGACTACGTCATTGATACAGCGCCATCTCACGGCTGCTAGCTAGAAGTTCTGTTGAAGGAAGAGGCTAATGTATATATTTATGTTGACATGCGGAGAAGGAAAAAAGAAGCTGGATTGTTAATCACGCTTCAAAAAAGAAAGAAAGAGAATGATCATAAATCTCACGTACATATATGTTATTGCTTTTTTCTCAACTGAGACTTGCTTGTAAACTGAATGCATGTGTGTGTGTGTGTGTGTGTGTGTGTGTGTGTGTGTGTGTGTGTGTGTGTTTGTGTGTGTGTGTGTGTGCAATTGAATATCTAACGGCTGTATGCAATATACTAAATTTAAGTTCTTATAATTCAGCTATTTCTGAACCGGTTTGCACCAAACAAAAACTATTTTTTCAATCAAAGACAGCATTATAAGTTATAAGTTTTAGATGTAAGTTTTTATGATTTTAAATGTGATAAAAGCCAATGCACGGATACACTACCCAATTTACTTTGGAGTTGCAATTATGTAAATATTTTGTGCTATTTTTCTGTTCTAGTCAAAAATATGGAGGTAGGGGGTGCGCTAGGACTGGTATCAGTGACACTACTATGACTAATTTTTATGCAGATATAGACCTGATTTTAATGTTCTTTTTAGCACGGAGGCTAAAGATGAACAGGGACTTACAAATTAACAGAGGAATGGAACAGCATTATGTTGTATTGAGATAGGAAGTTAATATTCTGCATTTTTTTTAAATCTTGACTAAATTTTAACCTCCATTGAACGTCAGGACTATGTCACCTCTCTTATGGACGTAAGGTATGATACATACGAAGGATAGCGTCAGTTGAAAACAAAATCTTATTGTAAATGTATTATTTAGAAATGAAATGGAGTTTAACATGGCTTTCACCAAAGAGGCTCGAAAGCTCTGAGCACTACTGGGAATTGAATTTAAACATTTTACCTGTGAGGACATATTACTTATACCATGTATAACAGTATGGAAAATTTTATTTTCCTGACACATACACGCACATTATACAAAAGGACATATGTACCTATATTAGAACCCGTGACAGAAAATATGAACATGTAATGAATAATATGTGTTTAGTAATTACCGTAGATGATGCTCGTGAGATATTACGTTATTATAATATAAAAATCACATGCGCAGGTTAACAATTTTAAGTACGCACACTTTTCAAAAATAAGAGAGATTCATGATAAACTGTGTCTGTCATGGTAGGCATTTTGGTGAAAATTGGCACTTTAAGTTCTATAACAAATTGAAATATTTGTACTGCTCATACCATTATAAACTTCCTATGCTGGGATTACATTTTAACATCGGTTTTAAGATAATGGTCATATAAGACAAGGAACTAAAGCTAAGCACATAGTCTGATCAACATTACATCCTTTTGAGAATTCAAACTTAGTTATTAAAATGCAATTTTTTATTAGATTCAAGATATTAGCTGCTCTTTTAAAACTATGATTATATGAGACATGGAACTATAACTTAACATGGAATTCGAAACATATTGATGTCATTTTAGAGTTCCGAATTTGTTGAAAATTGTTGCCTTAAGGTACAGGACTGTATTCGGAGGTTCTTGTTTATGCTAGCACCGAGGTTAAATAAGAAATTGGACGTATAATTTAATGTTTGAGTATTAATCACGCTACGTCGCTTGGTTCCTTGTTCTGGACCAGACTTTAGGAACCCTTTGACCAACATGAACGTACGAAAGATAGGATTATAAACTAAATGAGGATCCGAAACACATTCAGTTCATTTGAAAATTCAAATTAGATATTGAAAATCGTTACTTAAGGTAAATGACTATATTTGGAGTTTGTTTCACACCGAGATTATAAAGAACACGGACTCATTCTCATTTTTGTACGTTTATAATGTTGTATATTATATGATGATACATTTTTGAAGTACATTAGATTGAATTCAGAACAGATATTATTTGTTACTTACGATTCTTTAATGTGCGGCCTCAATTGGAGTTTTTGTACTTTTGGAGTAAAGATTGGATGAATAAGATATTTATAATTTATTATTTCAAAATTTGATTGCTCTACATCGATGGTAAATGAATCATGGACCCACAGCTTAACTCTTAATCGAAATCTTAATAGTTTTCTAGACTCTAACATCTTGTTACGATAGCAGATAAAATGAGAAAACGGATGCTTTTAACTTCATTTGACAATTCAAATTATCTGTGGACGTAATTTTTCTTTTCATCGGATAGGATAAATTGGACTTTAACTTGTTTTGTCAGCATCCGGGGATTTGATGGAGGCAATTCTCGACGCGTCCCTGACATTGTTACTGGTGATGAGACTAGGGTCTATCAATTTGACTATGAAAATAAACGCCAGTCTACAGTTTGGAACTTTCGAGAAGAAAATCCACCCACGAAAGTGAAGCGACCGCGAAATGTGGGGAAGAAGATGGTCGCAACTTTATTCTCCAAATCTGGCCATGTTGCAACTGTTCCACTTGAAGAACAATGGACTGTTACTACTCAGTGGTACAGCACTGTTTGCATAACAAAAGTATCCACGAAGATTCGGGAACGGTGTCCAAGAACTGGATTGCTTGGGATCCTGCTTCATCATGACAACGCGTCCGCACACACGGCCAACATCAAAATTCAGTTTTTAGAATCTACGGAAGTCAAACTTATGACTCATATGCCGTATAGCCCTGATTTGGCTCCGTGTGATTTTTCAGTTCCCCAGGATCAAAAATCGCACGCGTGGGAAGAGATTTTACAGCCCTGAAAAAGCTGTAGTGTCTTAGAGAATAAACTTTCAACACTTGAAGAACAAGATTGGCAACACTGCTTCCAAAAGTGGTTTTCGAGGATGCAAAAGTGTGCACAGTGTAGTGGTGAATACTTTGACAAAATGTAAGAGTTAAATTGATTTTAAGTATGTAAGTTATTTCACATCTCAAAACTTTCGTAGTGACCCTCGTATCTGGTTAATTTTGACATAACTGGTTATGCAAAACGCTATAACTTCTTCAATTTTATGAATTCGCCTTCGGCTCTACTACACAATACTCCATTTGGACACACTTCCTGCTGATGTTTGGGGAGTGCTAGTATCATATATCGCTTTTCAGAAGTGTTGCCGGAAGAAGAAACACGCTATACAACGAACCGCAGTAAGTGGTGTATCATGTAGGGAAATTAAGATGTAATTTTCCTTCATTTTCATTGAAAGCTGCGATATTTGTTGTTATTCTTGTTTAGAAATATCAAATGTAATGTTAAAATTAAATTATCAATGTTTTGGTTCGATGTCAACTCTTAAAAGTATTTTTAAATCCATTTTAACTATACGGTTGCAATGTGAAAGACGGAGAAAATGATTTACAGAACTCAATTATATAAAACGTGTTTATTTTTACTAATTGTTGAGAGCTCACTGTGTATTGTTATATAACTTATGTACTTGCCTAATTATTAGTAATTCTGAGAGATATATTTTTACTTATATATAGTCAATAACTTGTAGTTTTTAACATTATTATTGCATTTATTTGTATATACAAGTGTGCAGATGAGGCATAGAGCCCGGATTCTCTGTCTCCACCAAGCGTCCTTTCCCTTTGTTCACTACAGCTCGATTTCCCTGTTGTTTCCAGTGTTCGCATATACAGGGTGGTCGTGCATGAATGTCGGAAAATTCGTGAGATGAATCTATAGGTAAAAACAAGCAAAAAAATGTTATATGAACATTGGGTGAATGCGGCTTCGTTTGGACGCTAGAGGCGTCTGAAATGTCACCTTCCAAGGCGGCAATTTGCAATATCTCAAGAACGGAGAGAAATACGAATGTCGGGTCAAAACATATCAAAGGAAACCCCATCCGAAGAATCCAATTATGCATAAGTGGTGGCGAAACAGTGGCGGCGCTAGAGGGGGGCACAAAGAAAGTGAATGAAACATGGAGAAAAGTGAACAATTTACACTGAAAAATTGTAGGAGGGGATGTTACTTGGAATATGCAACAAAAAATGTTAATGAACAAAGGCAACAACGGCTAGTCTGTAGGGACTTCATGAGAGGCGGATTGAAGGAATACAGTATCTTTGTAATGGTAAGAAATAAAAATGTCGGGTCAAAAGATATCAAAGGAAATGCCATCCGAAGAATCCAATTATGTATAAGTGATGGCGAAACAGTGGCGGCGCCAGGGGAAACAAAGAAAGTGAATGAAACATGGAGAAAAGTTGAAATTGGTGAAAACACAACTATTTGAAAGCAATCAGGAAACAAGGAATACAACTCTAGGTGTACTGTATGATACATGTCCGATGACAGAGGGCGCACAGGTACAGTAGGTGGAACAAGGGGGCGTGCAGAGCGTCGCGTAGTAGAGTTAGTTATAGGAGTAGTGATAGCGTGGGTAACGAGAGCGTTCGCATCAAAGGTGCAGAGGACAGCACACAGTTCATTCGTACTGAATGGGGCATTGACAGTAACAGAACAAGCGTTTTAGTGCTACACTCTACAGGTAGGGCAGTAGTCCATGTGTATGTGAATGTGGTTTACTTTGTGTCGTGTGAAACAGTGTTGATGTTGACAAGTGCTATGTGTAATGCACCACAATGAATAGGGTAGTATACACTAACGCCGAAATGGCAGATATGCATTTGATGTACGGCTTAGCGGAAGGTAATGCAGAAGAAGCACGTAGGTTATATGCGGAACGCTACCCAGATCGACAAATTCCAGCACCGGGGATGTTTATTCGTATTCATCAGCGATTGCGGGACACTGGGTCATTCCTTCCCAACACAGACATTCCGAGACGACGACGCGTTCGAACACCCCCCCTGGAAGAGAGGGTACTCCGACATGTGACTCGGAACCCGAATATTAGTACCCGACGAATAGCAAGGCAGGAACACGTTTCGCATCAAGTCGTGCTAAGCATCTTGCATAGTAATAATCTCAGACCATATCACGTACAACGAACGCATGGTGACTATAAAACCCGACGACGTTTCTGTCGTTGGTTATACCGCCGCTGCCGTGTATCACCAGCCTTTCTAACACAGGTATTGTTCTCGGATGAGGCATTATTCACACGGGATGGCATCACAAATTTCCACAATGACCATCGATGGGCACTCAACAACCCGCATGCAATTGTAGAGACAAAGCATCAACAGCGTTTCCAATTGCATGTGTGGGCTGGTATTATTGGCGACAACGTTGTGGGACCACATTTCTTACCACAGCGATTGAACGCAATATCGTATCTCCAGTTTCTGACTCAGAACCTACCTATTCTGCTTGAAGATGTGCCACTGAGGATACGACAGTGTATGTGGTTTATGCATGATGGCGCCCCTGCTCACTCATGTCACACCATTCGTGCACATCTGAACAAAACATTTCCACGCAGGTGGATATGTCGTGGTGGAAGACAAGCATGGCCCCCACGTTCACCCGACCTGAATCCCCTAGATTTTTTCCTGTGCGATTACATGAAGAGTCTCGTGTATACACGGCCCCTGCATGATGTTGAAGATCTTCGCCAGCGTGTATGTGCTGCATTTGCCACATTACGGCAAACGCCAGCGATTTTGGCACCAGTCAGACAATCCTTACGCCATCGTGTAACTGTCTGTCTCGAAGAACAAGGAGGGCATATTGAAAAGCTGCTATAGAATGGCATTATGTTGACCATGGTAAGTACAATACATCTTGTTTTTACAGTACACTGGGTCTCATCTTCCATACGTGTTTTTTTACGATCTGCACGTTTCATCACTAAGAGTGTTTAACAGTTTCTTTGCAGCTCCCATGCGCCGACACTGTTCCGCAGTACGTGTGCATAATTGGATTCCGCGGATGGGATTTCCTTTGATACCTTTTCACCCGACATTTCTATTTCTCTCCGTTAAAATGATACTGTATTTCAACATTCCACCTCTCATAAAGTCCCTACAGCGTAGCCATTGTTGCCTTTGTTCATTAACATTTGTTGCTGCATGTTCCATATAACGTCCGCTCCTACAGTTTGTCAGTGTAAATTGTTCACCTTTCTCCGCATTTCATTCACTTTCTTTATGCTTCCCTGGCGCCGCCACTGTTTCGCCATCACTTATACATAATTGGATTCTTCGGATGGTATTTCCTTTGATATCTTTTGACCCGACATTCCTATTTCTCACCATTATAAAGATACTGTATTCCTACAATCCGCCTCTCATAAAGTCCCTACAGACTAGCCGTTGTTGCCTTTGTTCATTAACATTTTTTGTTGCATATTCCAAGTAACATCCCCTCCTACAATTTTTCAGTGTAAATTGTTCACTTTTCTCCATGTTTCATTCACTTTCTTTGTGCCCCCCTCTAGCGCCGCCACTGTTTCGCCACCACTTATGCATAATTGGATTCTTCGGATGGGGTTTCCTTTGATATGTTTTGACCCGACATTCGTATTTCTCTCCATTCTTGAGATATTGCAAATTGCCGCCTCGGAAGGTGACATTTCAGACGCCTCTAGCGTCCAAACGAAGCCGCATTCACCCTATGTTCATATGGCATTTTTTGCTTGTTTTTACCTGTAGATTCATCTCACGAATTTTCCGACATTCATGCACGACCACCCTGTATATATATATCGGGTGTTGCAAAATAAGTGTTACAACTCTTGGGAGTTGACTCCTGCCACTGAGACAAGAAAAAAAGTTCTCTTCAACTTTCTGCTATCGGACATAGTTTCAGATCTACAAGGTGCCGAAAGCGTGGGAAAATGACTTTCGGACGCCAATAGTTCGGAAACTATCCAATATAAAGAGGGCGGGTAAAAAATTCACTGAAGAAGTCATACCTGCTCTATTGAATTTTGCATGCTTCACAATCCTACCGTGCACGCGCAAGCGATTCCCCAAAGAAACGTAGGGAGTCCCGGATAATCTGCCAAATGAAACTTGGTCTAAATGGATATGAATTGATAGGCTTTCTACCAGGTAACAATAATTCGTTCGTCTTAAGTCGATATCTGGAACAAATACAAAATGGCGGACACCTTTAGGTCCGTTGTGTGTGGTTGCATAATCGCCAGGTACGGATGCTGGCCAACAGTGACGCTCTGAGTATTAATTGTGGCGAATTTGTACTCAAATGCTCTAGAAAAACATCTGGAGTTTCAGTAGAGCATAACAGATGAAACAGGGTGATTCACATGTGTGGAAACACTTAACGAAAAATGCCCAGAAATGCACTAATACTCAGTAAAAGGGAGTTCAAAGCGTCGGAAATGTAAGGATTGGCGTCAAGAACATGAAAGTCATTTCCAATTCACCAATAATATTCCCTCAAACCGATGCAATATGATGTGCACGGTTCCATACCAATAGGGATGCAACAACTGAGTCCAAGTTGAAATTGTGCAATGGACTCAGTAAGAAACTGGGTAAACTAAATGAATGTCACTAGTGGGATCGCATGATCGATATTGAAATGTGGCCAATGTGTGTGTTGATATCAACATGTAGCTAATGGACAAATGTCAACATGTAGCACTACTGCTGGGACAACATCTCACGTGCGAAAACTAGGAAAATAACGTTGTACATTCTGCCATTACATCTGGTGCACCTTTTGGTAGAACGTAACTAGAACACGATTGTATCAATGTCCCTCTTTGTTTGGGATATTGTCCCCCAGTCAACACATATGAAAAGAAATCTCATAATGCATGGTTCAAATTCTGATAAAGTGTGAAAATAACAAACTTGTATCATGTTCCACGTCTTCTGAGACATATGACGTACTCGAAATATAGGAAAATACCTCCAGAAATTCGTATCTTACACACAGTGCACATGCCAAAACAAAGACGAAAATGAACAAATTTGGCACATTTAACACTACAGCTGGAACACCATACATATGGAAAATAAAACGACATGAGAAAGAGGAAGAAACGTCTTAAAGCTCTGATTGTTCACTACTGTGCAGTAGGAGTAACAAAATAAAACACACAAGTATGGCGGGAGGCTGTACAAGAGGGCATGCCAAACAAAATGGGTACTCCTCAAAGAAATGAATGCAGAGAAATGAGACTTCTTCGAATCTCAGGGCTAGAGCGCTCGCTTTTGCTCGCGTGGTCGCAGTTTCCAATACTACTGGGAGCCCACGGCCTCAGATTCAAGACCCGAGTAGTTATTTTCCTATTTTCGCACATGGGACGATGTCCCGGCAGTAGTGGGACATACTGACATTTGTTCATTAGCTACATGTTGATATCAACACACACATTGGAAACATTTCAATATCGATCATGCGATCCCACTAGTGACATTCATTTAGTTTACCCAGTTTCTTACTGAGTCCATTGCACAATTTCAACTTGGACTCAGTTGTTGCATCCCTATTGGTGTTGCATCCCTATTGATATGCAACCGTGCACATCATATTGCATCTGTTTGAGGGAATATTATTGGTGAATTGGAAATGACTTTCATGTTCTTGACGCTAATCCTTACATTTCCGACGCTTTGAACTCACGTTTACTGAGTATTAGTGCATTTCTGGGCATTTTTCGTTAAGTGTTTCCACACATGTGAATCACCCTGTTTCATCTGTTATGCTCTACTGAAACTCCTGATGTTTTTCTAGAGCATTTGAGTACAAATTCGCCACAATTAATACTCAGAGCGTCACTGTTGGCCAGCATCCGTACCTGGCGATTATGCAACCACACACAACGGACCTAAAGGTGTCCGCCATTTTGTATTTGTTCCAGATATCGACTTAAGACAAACGAATTATTGTTACCTGGTAGAAAGCCTATCAATTCATATCCATTTAGACCAAGTTTCATTTGGCAGATTATCCGGGACTCCCTACGTTCCTTTGGGGAATCCCTTGCGCGTGCACGGTAGGATTGTGAAACATGCAAAATTCAATAGAGCAGGTATGACTTCTTCAGTGAATTTTTTACCCGCCCTCTATATGTTGGATAGTTTCCGAACTATTGGCGTCCGAAAGTCATTTTCCCACGCTTTCGGCACCTTGTAGATCTGAAACTATGACCGATAGCAGAAAGTTGAAGAGAACTTTTTTTCTTGTCTCAGTGGCAGGATTCACCTCCCAAGAGTTGTAACACTTATTTTGCAGCACCCGATATATATATATATATATATATATATATATATATATATATATAAATATATATATATATATATATATATATATATATATATATATATATATATATATTTACATCAGCTAATCATTATCACAACAAACACTATTCGAAGCTTTCTTGCACCCACTCGAAAACGTGAAGTATATTAATATTTATTTGCATATATTGTTATTGTAGACTGTTCCCATAATACCCACCGACTTCGATTTTACAAAATTTCAAAAATATATTTCACTTTTTATTTAGTGGTCAATTTGAAGGCATTTTGTTATACTAGCATTAAGAAACCCATATACATCATATTACGAATCAATCATTATGGAACAATCTCATGTGTGACACGCAGCAGTGGTACCAATCTTTGAAAGTTTTATTTACAACTCATTTCCTTTTTCTTTTTTAACTGATTTTGTGAGTAATGGTGCATTCAGTATAAAGGTACAACAAGATATTCTCTCTCTCTCTCTCTCTCTCTCTCTCTCTGTGTGTGTGTGTGTGTGTGTGAGTTTCTGTTTCTAGTTTCCGGCGTAAGCATGTGGATACAACCAGGTATACTTTCGTGTGTACATATGCTAGTGTGTGTGTGTGTGGCGCGGGTATATGAAGTATTAATTGGGATCGCGTAGTGCAACTTATCGATATTAGTACGTACATACAAACGGCTGTTACTTCCAACGATAACTTTGAACGAATGCGAATTTTTAAATTCTGCTTTTTGCAATAAATAAGTAGAGTGATTCTTCTCGAGGGAGTTCCCCTAAATGGTAGCCCCTACCATGTCCAATTGAATCACAAATTGCCGCAATCGTTTGTACATTGTTTGTACAGAAAGGTGCAAGCCAAATTTTTGTTTGTACACAATTAGGGGTGTCGAAAGAACAGAAAAAATGGGGGCTGTCTAAGTGGTAGCCCCCCACCCAGGTCCAATTGAATCACAAATTGTCGCAATTGTTTGTACTTCGTTAGTACAGAAATGTGCAGGCGAAATGTATGTTCGCACACAATTAGGGGCGCCGCCAGAACGAAAACAAATTTGGGGCTGTCTAAGTGGTAGACCCCACCAACATGTCCAATTCAATCAAAAGTTGTCGCATTCGTTTGCGCATCGTTTGTACAGAAATATGCATGCGAAATGTTTGTTTGAACAAACTTAGGGGCGCCGCCAGAACGAAAACAAAGTGGGGGCTGTCTAAGTGGTAGCCCCCCACACCATGTCCAATTGAGTCACAAATTATCGCAATCGTTTGCACATTGTTTGTACAGAAATGTACAGGCCAAAGTTTCGTTTGTACACTATTAGGGGCGCCGCCAGAACGAAAAAAATTTGGGGGCTCTCTAACTGGTAGCCCCCCACCAACATGCCATATTCAATCACAAATTATCGCAAACGTTTGTACTTCGTTTGTACAGAAATGTGCAGGCGAAATTTTCGTTTGTACACAATTAGGGGCGCCGCCAGAACAGAAAATTGGGGGGCTGTCTAAGTGGTAGCCCCCCATACCATGTACAATTGAATTACAAATTGTTGCAATTGTTTGTACTTCGTTTGTACAGAAATGTGCAGGCGAAATGTATGTTCACACGCAATTAGTGGCGCCACCAGAACGAAAAAAAATGGGGGCTGTCTAAGTGGAAACCCCCCAGCAACATGTCCTATTCAATCACGAATTGTCGCAATCGTTTTTACGTCGTTTGTACAGAAATGTACAGGCAAAATTTTCGTTTGTACTCAATTAGGAGCGTCGCCAGAACTGAAAAAAATGGTGGTTGTCTAAGAGGTAGCCCCCCCCCCGTCACGTCCAATTCAATCACAAGTTGTCGCATTCGTTTGTGCATCGTTTGTACAGAAGTGTGCAGGCGAAATGTTTGTTTGAACAATCTTAGGGGCGCCGCCAGAACGAAAAAAAGTGGGAGGCTGTCTAAATGGTAGCCCACCCACCATGTCCAATTGAATCACAAATTATCGCAATCGTTTGTACATTGTTTTTACAGAAATGTACAGGCCAAATTTTCGTTTGTACACAATTAGGGGCGCCGCAAGAACGAAAACAAATTGGGGGCTGTCTAAATGGTAGTCCCCCACCAGCATGTTCTATTCAATCACAAATTATCGCAATCGTTTGTACTTTCTTTGTACAAAAATGTGCAGGCGACATTTTCGTTTGTATACAATTAGGGGCGCCGCCAGAACAGAAAAAAATGGGGCTGTCTAAATGGTAGCCCCCCACCATGTCCAATTGAATCACAAATTGTCGCAATAGTTTGTACTTCGTTTGTACAGAAATTTGCAGGCGAAATGTATGCTCCCAAGCAATTAGGGGCGCCGTCAGAACGAAAAAAATTGGGGGCTGTCAAAGTGTTAGCCTTCCACCAACATGTCCTATTCAATCACAAATTGTTGCAATCGTTTGTACTTCGTTTGTACAGAAATGTGCAGGCGAAATTTTCGTTTGTACGCAATTAGGGGCGCCGCCAGAACAGAAAAGAATGGAGGCTGTCTAAGTGGTATACCCCCACCATTTCCAATTGAATCACAAATTGTCGCATTCGTTTGTGCATCGTTTGTACAGAAATGTGCAGGCGAAATGTTTGTTTGATCAAACTTAGGGGCGCCGCAGAACGAAAACAAAGTGGGAGTCTGTCTAAGTGTTAGCCCCCCATCATGTCCAATTGAATCACAAATTGCCGCAATCGTTTGCACTTCGTTTGTACAGAAATGAGCAGGCGAAATGTATGTTTGTACACAATTAGGGGCGCCGCCAGAACAGAAAAAATTGGGAGCTGTCTAAGTCGTAGCCCCCCACCATGTCCAATTCAAGCACAAATTTTCGCAATCGTTTGTGCTACGTTTGTACAGAAATGTGCAGGCGTAAGGTTTATTTGTACACAATTAGGGGCGCAGCCAGAACGAAAAAAAAGTGGGAGGGCAGTCTACATGGAAGCCTCCTACCATGCCTAATTCAATCACAAGTTTTCGCAATCCTATGTACGTACAGAAATATGCAGGTAAAATTTTCGTTTGTAGACAATTAGGGGCGCCGCCAGCACAAAACCAAGTGGGGTTGTCTAAGTGGCAGTCCCCCACCAACATGTCCTATTCAGTCACAAATTGTCGCAATCGCATATACTTCGTTTGTACAGAAATGTACAGGCAAAATTTTCGTTTGTACACAATTAATGTCGCCGCCAGAACAGAAAAAAATGGGGGCTGTCTAAGTGGTAGCCCCCACCATGTCCAATTCAATCACAAATTGTCGCAATCCTATGTACGTCGTTTGTACAGAAATGTGCAGGCAAAATTTTTGTTTGTAGGCAATTAAGGACGCCGCCAGACGAAAGCAAAGTAGGATGCTTTCTAAGTACAACCCTTCCACCATGTCCAATTGAATCACAAATTGTCGCAAGCGTTTGTACTTCGTTTGTACAGAAATGAGCAGGCGAAATGTTTGTTTGCACACAATTAAAGGCGCCGCCAGAACGAAAAAAAGTGGGGGCTGTCTAAGTGGTAGTCCCCGACCATGTCCAATTCAATCAAAAATTGTCGCAATGCTATGTACGTCGCTTTTACAGAAATGTGCAGGCAAAATTTTCTTTTGTACACAATTAGAGGCGACGCAAGAAAGAAATTAATGTGGGGTCTGTCTAAATGGTACCCCGTCCATCATGTCCAATTCAATCACAAATTGTCGTAATCGTTTGTACAGAAATATGCAGGCGTAATTTTCGTTTGTACACAATTAATGGTGCCGCCAGAAGGAAAAAAAAGTGGGGCTGTCTAAATGGTAGCGCCCACCATATAAAATTCAATCACAAATTATATCAATCGCTTGTACATCGTTTGCACAGAAATGTGCAGTCGAAATTTTCGTTTGTACTTTATTGGGTGCGCCGCCAGAACGAAAACAATGTGGGGAACTGTATAAATGGTAGAAACATTTAAAAAAATGTGTCACATTTATGGAGTATTTTTCTAACAGGACTTTGTTCACACTTTTGTGTGGTTTGGTATGTTCACACTATCGTGTGATTCACTATATTGATCTTATTCTAACGATGATGGAATTAAATGTTTATTTTTTGTTTTTTTTGTTTTTGTTTATATTTATACTTACAATCATTATTGCTGAGTTAGTTTATCACTCCTTGGCTATTATTATTAAACTTATTCATTATTTCTTACGTGAGCTGAATCCTTATGAGAAGAATTTATTTTTTTCTTTCTATCTTGCGCAGAAACCGTTATCCTCATCTCGTACAGGAAATTGATAAGTGGAAGATATAACAAATTCACAAAGTAGACTGTTAAAGGGAAAATTATAACACAGTATTTTGTTTTATTTGATCATCTTCATTAAACTCATTTTACAGAAACTATAGAATGCATGGTGAAGTATTTTGGTGCATTCAGCATTCTGATTTACGAGTAGAGTTGCTAACTGGCCGGTATTTGCTGTTATTTTGATTAAGGCCGGTGACCGGTACAAACTTATTAGCCCCCTTCTGACGGGTATTTTGGAATCTGCAATGCAGAATATAAGATTGAACATCGAAATTTTTCAACAATGCCTTTACAAACACAAATTTCCGTTGTATTATACATTACCGATATTTTTTTAATGTATGGCAGTTTCTTTTTATTTATTTAACATAACAAATTTGATAACACTTATATTTTATTGTAAAAGGATTTTATACATTTATTGAGAGTAGAAAATGACTTTCTAAAGCAATTTCCTTTGTTTGAAGTGTAAGTTTATTGAGTAAATTTCATTTTATGAATCAACTATTGTTACATAAAGATTAATATCCAGTATTATTCATCTGTTTCGATAATTTTAAACAAGTGGCAATTGCTGGTAAATAAAATAACGAACAATACTTTCTTCAGTTTCTCATTTGTACAGAGAATTTTGAGGGTGTGTCGGTAATTTTGTTTTCCTGAGTTGGCAACCTATTTACGAGGTTTGGTTTCAACTCTGCTACGTAGTGGCTCCGTGCTGACACTCCGCATGCAAATAAGTATGTAAGGCCACCATACGCCCCGGTTTCTTAAAATTTGTTCCGGTGTGCAGAAATTTTCCTTCTTGTCCTGTTTTTTTTCTTTATTATTATTATTTATTACATATCAAAATTTCTGAAAAGATAATAAAATCGACTTACTCCTTTTGCGTTCAATTCTGACAATACTATAGGAACAATTTCATTCTAATCTTTATTATTATTCCAATCGCTGCTTCCCGGATATAAAATGCAATGTTTAAATCCTCCTAAGTAGCACTCTTATGATTAAAAGTAAGAGTGTATACTCCGAGGTAGCAACAAATTCTTGTGACGTTGTAGACCAGCCCCGAAAACATATTTTTTTTTCTGCTTCAGAAAAACAATTATGCAAATTGCTTTCTTTTAGTTCGCATTTTAGGTTAACAAAAATAAATCAGTCTATTGAAATTTGGAAACAACTTCATAAATCTTGATTTTTTTCTTTATAGACATGTAGAGCATGTAAAGGTGGTATGTGTAATAATATTGAAAATATAGTTTTTGCCTAAATATTGTATGTTCACAGATTGCGTTTATATTGTATAACAGCTTCTAGCTTCTATAATAATTTTTAGCACTGTTGATTAAGAGTGGACTATATTAATACATTATTTTAAGTTGTATAACTAGTGCGATACTGTAGTAAAATTGGAAAGATAAAATTAATACAAAATCCAATATTTACTACTATTTGTAAGATGTCCCGTTTTTTCTGTTTTCAGAAAGTATGATACCCTTAAAGTATGCTAAACCATACAAAATAAATTGTACTGTAAATTGTACCCCTGTACTGATAGTGCTCTCAAACGTTTCGGGTTACGGGTCGGGTCGGGTCGGGTCGGGTTGTCGGGTCGGGTCAGTCGGGTTAGCTCGTGTCGGGTCACTCGGGTCGGGTCGTCACATTCTTCACTTATTTTCTATACGGAATACTATAAAGAGCTTTGTTGTGGAATTTAATTCGAAGTTGGTTAATGAATGATAATTGTGACTAATTGAAGGTGAAATATAACAAAATTTTAATTTAACCCTATATTAACTAATTGGCATTGTAATTGTAATTAATATTACTACTGACTTTTTTCCTTTCTGCGTTTCTATGTCAAGTTGAATGTCACATTAAGTGAAATTGAAAGGAAATAACTAGTTAACGTCCAACGTTATGCAGCAACGCTAAGAGAGACAGCGATGATGAGAAATAATTGAAGTGGTTGAATGCAGAAAGTGGGAGGAAATGGGAGAACACCGAGAAAACCCATGCACATGGTGTTTGTCCACCAGAAAACTTACTTGGTACGAACTGGAATCAATACCCATGGATCTTCGGGTCAAACATCTGCCTTTGGGCAGGACACATTATTATTATTAATATTATTATTATTATTATTATTATTATTATTATTATTATTATTATTATTATTATTATTATTATTATAACTTTAAGAGTGCCCAAGAAAGTTCCGCCGCCTTTTCACCAACACCTTCGAACATTGGTATGTAACCTAAGACGTACCTGGAATATCAAAAATCGTCTCCATCAGCCTCGACGACCTTCTGCCGACGTTCTCGAAGGCTATGGATTCCATCGCAGTCGAACTTGGTGGAACGCCGTGGAGCTTCGTACAGGACCCACTTCCCATCACATGTCAACACCCTGTCCAGAAATTGCTCCTTCCTCAGACGAGACACCAAAGAAACTCAGGTGTCTGCTCGCGTTGCTTTCTGGCTCCAAGTCAAATCATGTAGGATCCATCAACCCAACTTGCAGTGCTTCCCAAGTTGATGGTGGTGGTGCCGAATGGTTTCTCCACTCGCACTGAAATGTAGTACCAGTTCCTCACATATCTGTCTTCGCCTCAATTGCTGCCTGAAGATGTTTATTTTGAACATCTGTTTGTCTTCCGGCACGTGGTGCGTCTTCGAGTGTTTCGTCACCATCCTTAAACCGTCATACCACTGCACTCTCCGCGTAGTCACGACACCCTCACCAAAGGTCTGTCATATCTTCCGCCCCGCGGAGCAGCAATTTGAACTCTTACAGCATACAAGCCCTTATGACGCTCTGTGAAGGCCCCATGTTCACTCAGTCCTTACGCACGTTCACGGTGTATCTGAACAGCCACAACCAAGTAGTATGTTGGATATACTTACTAGTGTTGCTCACGAGACCAGGTTTGGGGCATTCTCGTCTCGAAAATGTGTCGTGAAGGTAGTCTCGTCTCGAAAAGTGCATATGTTTCTATTGAAAGAGCTCTGTCTCATCTCGTACCCCTTCATGAAAATTCTGTCTCGTCTCGTCTCGTCCAACAACTGACCTTCACCTTACATCCATTCGCATTCAACTCACGGTGTGAGGGCCAATTGAACACAGACCTCCACAAAGAGACAGAACTTTCTTGGTCATCTTCAGATTATTATTATTATTATTATCATTATTATTATTATTATTATTATTATTATTATTATTATTATTATTATTATTATTATTATTGGTGCGGTAGTGATTTGACTTTCTCCGCAATAAAATACTTGCTAATTTTATATAATGTAGCAAATATCTTCTAGATAAATTAATCAAGAAAAAATAAAAGGTAATTACAGAATGAAATTTCAGTGCAATTAGTTCCTTATGTTTCTATCAGACAGCAACGCTGTTTTTAAATAGAAAAATCGGGATGTTAACGTGATGAAATTTTTGTTTGTTACACAGCAAAAAATATTAAAAGAAGTTCTATATACATTCCTTACTAGAAAATAATGTTGTCTTCAGAACTTTTATTCTTTTAGTCTTCAGAACTTGTCTTCAGAACTCAGTCAAATTTTATTTTGATTTTCGTAGTTGATTGCCTAAATTTTAACCTTGGACATTTGGATGTGGAGTAAAATAAAGAAGGTTTGCAAGGTAGAGAGGAAAACGAATTAGGAAATGCTGAAAAAATGCAAGAGACGAGAGCAATATTAGACGATATAAGGAAGCGAAAAAATGGACGGATCACAAGTTTCGATCTTGCTAAGGGATTGCATTCTGAGAGATGTAGTAAAGGGGGTGATATCAGGAGAGCGAGAGTGTATAAGAAGGTAGCAATTGATAGATTGTAATAAGGAGGGTGGTACATTATGTTGGGTTGCGAGACAGATATTAGCGGGAAATCGCAAAAATGGAAGCTTCTTACGTAGTTCTCCGAAACTGGCCTGTCATAATTGGCAGAACACTGAGGAAGAGGAAGAGGATAAATATACTACAAATAAAAAAGCCGAGACAATGGTTTATGCATAAGAATTGGTCAGCATTTTTTTTCTGGTTGCAGTTTTGTAAGGTTCTAGCTCTCTCAAACTGATTAGATTGTAAGGTCAGGTCACTCGGGTCGGTTGTCGGGTTAGGTCACTTCGGGTTGGTTCACTCGGGTCACTTTGGGTCGGGCCAATCGGGTCAGCTCTGGTCGGGTTGTCGGGTCGGGTCAGTCAATTCGGGTCACGGGTGGGGTCGGGTCGGTATTCAACACATATAATTTCAACGAAAATTACAATATACCACGGTTTATACCTCATTGGACTTCCAATAAAACATTTTCAATGATGTGTACACCATGTCACCATTTTTGTATGAGGAAATTTCTAGAGGGATTTTGTGGGAATTTGATGGAGTGTAGATTCCTGTGTGTGTGTGTGTGTGTGTGTGTGAGTGTGTGTGTGTGTGTGTGAGTGTGTGTGTGTGTGTGTGAGTGTGTGTGTGTGTGTGTGTGTGTGTGTGTGTGTGATACGTTACAGGATACAAGATGTCGAGGAAGTGTGTAATAAACCGGACAATTTCTGTTATGTATGTGGGGAGATGATATTTACATCACAACGTCGATGTTTTACTCCACTTGTGAGGAAGTGTTATCATTTATATTTTGGTTGCTGTGTAGGAGACCAAGATAAGAACTGGGTTCCTCACTACATTTGTTGTACTTGCGTGAAACGTCTGACTGGGTGGGCAAATGGTGGACGAAACAAGAACTTCGCAGTACCGATGATCTGGAGGGAACGAAAAGATCATTCTTCAGACTGCTACTTTTGTATGACACAGATAAAAGGAATAACCAGTAAATCTAACCACACAGTACAGTACCCTAATTTGCCATAAAAAATTAGGCCAGTTCCACACAGTGCAGAATTACCTGTAGCAGTACCTCTTCCTCATCTTACGGTAAATGAGGATTACGTACTTGAGGCAACTATTGAAGTTCCAAATGAAGATGATGATCCTACTTATGTAGGAAGCACATCTACATTGGATCCCCATCTGATAACTCAGAGTGAACTAAATGACCTCGTACGGGATTTAAAACTCTCCAAGACACAGACAGAACTTCTTGATACTAAACTTAAGGCTGGAATCTGCTCCATCGTGACACTAAAGTGTGTATTTTTCGAAACCTTTATACAAAGTTTCAAAACTATTATTCTCAAGAAAATGATTTAGTGTATTGTAATAATGTCTGTGCTGTGATGGATACACTTGGACATGCACATAAGTACAGAGTGGAGATTGCTTATTGACTCTTCGAAAACTAGTTTTAAGACTGTCCTTTTGCACAATGGAAACAAATTTCCTTCGGTGCCTTTGGCTTATGCAACTAATATGAAGGAAACCTATGAAAACATCGAAATAGTGTTAGAAAACATTCAGTATGAGAAATACAAGTGGACCGTTTGCTGTGATTTACGTCATTTCTTTGTTAATGGGTTTGCAGCTTGGTTATACGAAATTTTGTTTCCTCTGCGAATGGGACAGCAGGAACAAAGCGGAACATTACATTAAGAAGGAATGGCCAACGCATGTATTAACTCCTGGACAGAAGAATGCTGTTTATTTCTCACTGGTGAGCCCTGATTAGATAATTCTACCTAATCTTCACATAAAGTTGGGGCTCTTCAAAAACTTTGTTAGGGCAATGGACAAAAGTAATGCAGGATCTTGTTACCTCAAGGAAAAATTCCTCGGGTTAGTGACGCTAAGGAGTTTTGCAAACCCCCAAATAAGATGTTTGATTCGTGACCAAAAATTTTAGGATCTCTTAACTCTGGTTGAGAAAGCAGCTTGTTGTCCATTTAAATGTTTAAGAGATAATTTTTTAGGAAACAAGAAAGCCCCAAATTACCGTGAAATTGTGAGTGATTTCCGGCAATCATTCAATGAAATGGGTTGCAACATGTCACTTTAAGTTCACTTTCTAGACTCCCACCTGCATTTCTTTCCTGAAAAGCTTGGTGCTGTTAGTGATGAGTATGGGGAACATTTTCATCAGGACAATTCCTCCATGGAGAAGAGATACCAGTGACAGTGAAGTTCAAAAATGCTAGCTGATTACTGTTAGATACTTAAAAGAGATGTTGTAGAAACCAAACACAGAAGAAAGTCAACAACTAAAACATATTAGTTGAGGTAAGTAAGTGTCCATTTATTAAGAAGATACCACTCACTTCTATTGTATTATTTATTAAGTAGATATAAAATGCTGACACGGTGTATACATCATTGAAAATATGTTTTATTTCAAATCCAATAAGATATAAACCGTGCTTATATTGTAATGGAAGTTATATGTGATTTTATCTGCACTAATGAATATTGTAAAATGAACAGTACGTATAGCATATTTTTATATAAATATGTTTATTTCTCTAGATAGAATAATGCTACTTAGAGGGCTTACTAAGTATAAATCAAGCTAACATACAATATAATTTGTGTGTTTATATACCTAACGTACCCAAGCTACAAGTATGAAAATGGTTTTTTAAAAAAGAAAAAAAGAACAAGAAAAGAAATTTGAGGGGAAATTTTCCGAAAACACCTCTGTCACGGAAAAACTGAGGGTGATAGAGAAAACTGATTGCAGATTCGAATTCTACGTAAAAAGTTCTATTAGAATCAGGTATTTTCTTCCGTGTGCCAGAGAAATTTTTTTTTTCGACTAGTGTAATAGGTACCATTTTCAAACTCAGCAACCGTTATTCAAACCGGTTAACGTTGATCGCAGATAATAAAAATACTCACATCCGTATATTATTTGATACAAACGAAAATCTTACCTGCACATTTCTGCACAAACGATGTATAAACGATCGCGGCAATTTGTGGTTCAATCGAACTTAGACAACTCCCCTTTTTTTCGTTCTGTCCACGCACCTGATAGCGTAGAAAAAAACTTTCGCCTGGGTATTACTGCTCAAATGATGTACAAACAATTGAGATAATTTTCTTTTGAATCGGAGTAGGGAGGTGCTACCAATTAGACAGCCAATACTTTGTTATCGTTTTGGCGCGCTCGCAATTGCGTACAAACGAAAATTTCGCCTGCAAATTTCTGTACAAAACCGTAATAAACAAGTGCGACAGTTTGTGGTTGAATTCGACATGGTGGGAGGGCTATCAATTAGAGAGCCCATAGTTTGTTATCGTTTTGGCGGGGCCACATTTATGTGCAAACGAAAATTTCAGTTGCACATTTATGTACAAAGGCGTACAAACAAGTGCGACAGTTTGTGGTTGAATTGAACATGGTGGGAGGGCTACCATTTAGACAGCCCCCACTTTGTTTTCGTTCTGGCGGTGCCCCTAATTGTGTACAAACCAGGGCCGGTGCGAGGGGGGGTCGAGCCGTGCCACAACCCGGGGCGGCAAGTCTGATGGGCGGCAAAATTTGAAAAAAGAAAAGAATACAGGGGCGGCAAAATTTGAGAAAGAAAACAATAAAAGGGCGGCATGTGAAAGAACCGCCCAGGGCGGCAAAACTTCTAGCGCCGGCCCTGGTACAAACGAAAATCTCGCCTGCACATTTCTCTATAACTATATTCAAACGATTGCGACAATTTGTGGTTCAATTGCACATGGTGGGGGGCTACCACTTAGACAGCCCCCCACTTTGTTTTCGTTCTGCCGTTGCCCCCTAATTACGTACAAATGAAAATTTCGCCTGCATATTTCTGTACAAACGATGTACAAACGATTGCGACAATTTGTGATTGAATTGGACATGGTGGGGGGGCTATCTCTTAGACAGACCCCCAATTATTTTCGTTCTGGCGGCGCCCTTAATGATGTACAAACGAAAATTTAGCCTTCACATTTCTGTAGAAACGATCTGGAAACGATTGCGACAATTTGTGATTGAATTGGACATTTGGCCGGGGGGGGGGGCTATCACTTAGAGAGCTCCCAATTTGTTTCAGTTTTTACGGCGCTCCCATTTATGTACAAGCACAAATTTCGCCTGCACATTCTTGTACAAATGATGTAGAAACGATTGCGAAAATTTTTGCTTGAATTTGACATTGTGAAGTGCTGCCATTTAAGCAGCCCCCACTTTGTTTTCGTTCTGGCGGCGCCCCTAATTGTGTACAAACGAAAATTTGGCCTGGACATTTCTGTACAAACGATGTAGGAACGATTGCGACAATTTGTGATTAAATTGGACATGGTGGAAGGGAATACCATGTAGATAGACCCCACTTTGATTTCGTTCTGGCGGCGCCCCTAATTGTGTACAAACAAAACTTTATCTTGCACATTTCTGTACAAACGATGTAGGAACGAGTGCGACAATTTCTGATTCAATTGTACATAGTGGGGGACTATCACTTAGACAGCCCCCACTTGTTTTCGTTCTGGCGGCGCCCCTAATTGTGTACAAACGAAAATTTGGCTTGCACATTTCTGTTCAAACGATGTAGAAACGATTGCGACAATTTGTGATTGAATTGGACATGGTGGGGGCTACCATTTAGACTGCCCCCACTTTGTTTTCGTTCTGGCGGCGCCCGTAATTGTGTACAAAGGAAAATTTCGAATTCACATTTCTGTACAAACGATGTGGAAACGATTGCGACAATTTGTGATTGAATTGGACATGGTGGGGAGGCTACAATTTAGACAGCCCCCCAGTTTTTTTCGTCCTGGCGGCGCCTCTAATTGTGTACAAACGAAAATTACGCCTGCACATTTCTATACAAACGAAGTACAAACGATTGCGACAATTTTTGATTGAATTGGACATGGTGGGGGGTTTCCATTTTGACAGCCCCCCACGTTGTTTTTGTTCTGCTGGCGCCCCTAATTGTGTGCAAACGATAATTTCGCCTTCACATTTCTGTTCAAACCATGTACAAACGATTGCGACAATTTGTGATTGAATTGGACATGGTGGGGGCTACCACGTAGACAGCAACCACTTTGTTTTCGTTCTGGCGGCGCCCCATATTGTGTAAAACGAAAATTTCTCTTGCACATTTCTGTACAAACGATGTACAAAACGATTGCGACAATTTATGATTGAATTGGACATGGTGGGTGGGGGGCTAACATTTAGACAGCCCCACTTTGTTTTCGTTCTGACGGCGCCCCTAATTGTGTACAAACGAAAATTTCGCCTGCACATTTGTGTACAAACGATTGAGACCATTTCCGATTGAGTCTGATAAGGGGGGGGGAGGCTGTCTAAATGGACGTCTCCTTTTCACCTCTACTGTAATTAAATTCTTCCTCGAGAAAATCTGTAATCAACACTGTCAGTAGCTATGTCGTCGACTAATATACCTTAACAAGTACAGCTTTATTTTCGTATATTTTTCAACAGTTAACTAATTTAAAACTATCGCAAACAAGAATATGTAGTCAACTTCTTAAATACTTCGCTCGCAGGAACCCGTTCAGCGCGTGCAACAAGCAAAAACAACATGTTTGGCGTCTCACAAATGAAAAAGGGGAAAAAAGAAAAGCAAAAGCAGCATGGCAGTGCCTTATCGCAGTCAGAGCTGACAACATAGTTTCGGTCGTCACTAACGCGAATAGACCTACTAGCGGTGTACAAGAGTTATACAGTTACAATATACGTTGTGCCACAGTAGCGCTACAGGCGGAATGTGCACGAACTACAAATGAATATGTTCCCTTACAAGCATCAGACACTGTTGCACCCTCTTTACATTCTACACATCATTTTTTCTCCCACTTTTTGACCTTGACAAGCAGAAGTACCAGTCTTTCCGAGTTCACAACCATAAACTGTTTGTGTACAGAGTACGTTTTCAGTTCTTCCAATGACTCTGCGCGCGAAGAACAGGGGTGATGATCGGGCTACCGAATACGGCAGTCAGAGACACCCGGTTGCAACTTTAAATGTAAAATACAAATATAGAGCCTTGTCAATGCCGTGAGGATGATTAAATATATATATATTAAAGTGGTCCACAATTTCGAAAGTTTGAAATTTTACTGTGGCACCCACTTAAACAACACATGCAAAATTTCAAATCAATAGCTCAATAGTTAGAGATTGCACAATCGACTTATTTTTTTTTTTTAAAAAAATAGTGTTTTATTGTCACTGTATAGACAATGCGTTACATTCTGGTATTGAACATTAGTTCTCCTCTTTAGGAGATGTTCTTCGTGCAATGATCAATAAAGGCTAGTATATCATACCCTTTGATACATCCATTGCATTTTGTATTTATCATGCCATTAGAAACAATGTAAACTTTACAAACTTTAAACAATATTCAGTGCAATGACGAATTTGTCAACATCTACGTTACAAGTTGACCAAAAAGTTATTTATGGTTTCGTCTCAATTGGTAATCGTCTCTCAGTCACACTTTATTTGTTTTCCGGTGGGAGACTCGCATTTAGTTTGTTTAACAATTATAGTCCAGGAACACTGCAGTCGGTGAGACATTTGGTGGCAGTAAGCTGATAATACCGAATTGTAGCGGATGATTCTTTCCATTTGCTTACCAGAACAGAAGCTAGAAGTGTGGTGGTGCAGTGTTGGCTTGACTATGGCGTGATTGAGAATTTGGGATAAAGTCTATATATACTTCATTACTGTCATAGCAGAAGCCACTAAAAATAAGAGTAGACTTTATGTACTAGGAACAGTTAAGGAAACTCTGACCGGAAGAAAGTTACCTTCGAATGGCAGTGTTTTGCGTGTATTTTTTCACCATCATCTAACATTTGAAAAAGATAATGTGTGGTAGTGCTAGAGATGTTATACGAGAAACTATACAATTTTGGAAAAAGCCTCTTATTCTTTTTCGTGAGCAAAATCATGCAACTGCAAAACTCGAAAAAATGAGGGACAAATGGGCAAATTTAAAAAAAAGCAAGGACCCAAAATTTATCAAAGAGACAAAGAACGAAGCTAGGGAGAAGAGGAACGACGTGGTTGTATGGTATTAGTGGACAGAACTCTTGATCAAAAGGACGCCACAACTGAATGAATTGACGGAGGAAAGTACTAGTGCTAATACTGACAATAACGCAGTTATGTTGTTTGTTTCGAATGATAAGTTTGTTTCGATGACAGTAGCAGTAATTAGGAATAAGTTAAACTATTCTGATAACTAATAAAAACCCACGCAGCAGCATACCCTGCAGAAGTCCTCAGACACAAAACGAAACCAGAAAACTTCGAAGAACGTTGTTACTCGCAAACTTGCTTCTATGTTAGGTAGATCAAAATTAACTGACAGAGAAGCAACTTTTATAATAGCAGCAACGGCCAAGGTTTTGGCCACAATCTCGACAAAGTTACCCTCAGTCATTCATCCATAAACGGGCTCGCGAATACATTCATCTTGAATAAAACACCATCATAAAGAGCAAGTTCCAAGCAACAAGCGCCCTCGTTCTCCATTGGGATAGAAACATTCTACCAGATATAACAGGAAAAGAAACTATCCATCGTGTACCTGTAATAGTATCTGGAATGGGAGAAACTCAATTGTCGGAGTCCCAAAACTGAAATTTAGAACTGGACAAACTCAAGCCGATGCCGTGCTAGGTGCATTGAGATCACGGAATAATATTGACCATTTAAATGTGATGTGTTTCGATACAACTGCCAGCAATACTGGTCGCCACAACGCCGCTTGTGTCATAATAGAACAGATGTTTTGCTTGTTGTCACCACACACTGGAGATAGTTTTGGCTGTAGTTTTAAGGGGTATATTCAGGAAGGTGTGTCTTCCGGTTCACACGTAGCAATACTCAAGCATTTTAATGAAGTTGTGAATCCCTTGGATCACACACGTTATGATTCAGTAGAAAGAAGAGGACTAGGAAAAGAAATAGTACCTATTTCAATTGTTGCGGAACACAGGAATCAATATCAATACTGTTCAAAGAACACCTATCCACATAAAACTTAATATGTGAAAGTGAATATGAAAATAGGTTAATCAAATAAACTTTACAAAGTGTTAATAATGTATATATAATCAATAATAAGCTTTTACGTATAATCGTGTAATATCATGTAATATAATTCATTCCCATTCACACACAAAATGGATGTTTTTTTTTAAATAAACCCAAAAATATTTTGAAAAAAAAATTACCGTATTGTAAGTTTGGTTGCGAATTGTCAAGAATTATACATGAGAAGCTCAGAATAGTACACGCGTACAAGATGTTCAATATGTACCGTTAAAACATTTAACTTCTGCATTTCTATTGGCATGCTAGATCATTTATTTGAAAAAGCTGTTATACAGAATCATGTACTCCTTATAAAATTCTGTTAACTGTTTGTGAAGTCTGATTAAATCAAAACAGTCTCAGGTTTTAGACTAAGCTTCTTTTTTAATTTATTCCAAAATGTAAATTTTGATGTATTCTTATTTTTCTTGTTTTTTAATATGTTCATTCCATATTTAAAAAATAAAATTCTGTAAATAAGTTTTAAAAAAATGTATATACATATAAAATATATAACAATATATACGTATATGTATAACAATGTATATATACCGATAGTATTAAAATTTCAATCGGCTTGCGCAACATTAAAAATTGTAAAAATTTAAAATTTAACCAGTGTCTATCTTTGCAGTCGCCTAGTATATATATATATATATATATATATATATATATATATATATATATTTCTAATTTATGGTCCAACCTTCGTATATATATACATGGTGGTCATGCATCAATGACGGAAAATTTTCGAGGTGAATCTACAGGTAAAAACAAGAAAAAAAATGTCATATGAACATTGGGTGAATGCGACTTCGTTTGGACTCTGGAGGCATCGAAATGTCACCTTCCGAGGCGGTAATTTGCAATATCGCAAGAACGGAAAGAAATAAGGATGTCGGGTCAAAAGATTAAAAAGAAAACCACATCCAAAGAATTCAATTATGCATAAGTGATGGCGATCGAGTGGCGACGCGAGCAAAAAGAAAGTAATAAAACGTCGAAAAAAGTGCACAATTTACACTAAAAAATTGTAGGAGGGGATGTAACATGGAACATGCAGCAACAAATATTAATGAACAAAGGTAACAATGGCTACGCTGTAGGGACACAATGGAAGTCAGAATGTAGAAATACAGTATCTGTGTAACGGAGAGAAATAGGAATGTCGGGTCAAAAGATATTAAAGGAATCCCCATCCGAAGAGTTCAATTATGAATAAGTGAAGACGACGCAGTGGCGGCGTCAGGGGGCACAAAGAAAGTGAATGGAACGCGGAGAAAAGTTCTATCACAGATGTTGTTCTCGGATGAGCATACATACGGGATGGCATCACGTGTCCAGAATGACCATTGCTGGATACCCAAAATCCCACATGCAATTGTAGATTCAAAGCATCATCAAAGTTTAAAATTGCATGTGTGTGTTCTTATTTTTGATTACAACGCTGTGGGACAACACTTTCTTACCACAGAAATTGAACGCAAGCAATATCGTATCTCCAGTTCGTGACCCAGGGCCCACCTATTCTGCTTGAAGACATGCAACTGAGACACGAAAGTGGTTTATGCATGATGGCGTCCCTTCCCATTCATGTCACACTATTCGTGCATATTTGAACGAAACATTTCCGCGCAGTTGGATAGATCATGGTAGCAAACGAGCATGGCCCCCACGTTCACCCAACCTGAATACCTTACATTTTTCCAGTGGATTTACGTGAAGAGTCTTGTGTATGCACGGCGCATGCATGACATTGAAGATCTTCGCGAGCATGCATAAGCTGCATTTGCCACACTACGGCAAACGCCAGCGTTACTGTCACCAGTCAGAGAATCCTTACGGCATCGTGTAACTATATGCCTCGAAGAACTAGTACGACATATTGAACACCATCTGTAGGACAACATTATGTTACCACGGTAAGTACAGTGCCTCTTGTTTTTACAATACACTGGATCTCATCTTCCATACGTGTTTTGTACGATCTGTCTGTTTCATCACTAATAGTGTTTAAGTTTCTTTGTAGCTTCCATGCGACGCCACTATTCCGCAGTACGTGTGCATAATTGGAATCTTTGTATGGGGCTTCTTTGATATCTTTTGACCCGACATTCCTATTTCTCCCCGTTACACAGATACTGTATCCCTATATTACGCCTCTCATAGTGTTTCCACAGCGTAGCCATTGTTGCCTATATTCATTAACATTTATTGCTGCATGTTCCATATCACATCCCCTCCAACAGTTTGCCAGTGAAAATTGTGCACTTTTCTCCGTGTTTCATTCACTTTCTTTGTGTCCCCTGGCGCCGCCATTGTTTCGCCACCACTTATGCATAATTTATTTTTTCGGATGGGCTTTTCTTTGATATCTGTTAACCCGACTTTCCTATTTCTCTCCGTTACAATGATATTATTAAAGAGAGGGGCGGACGAAGGTGACTACAATTGATGGATGATATTAAAACGGAAAGATCATACGCGAAGACGAAGAGATTAGCGGAGGACTGTGGAGCATGGAAGCTTCTCACCTGCTTCAAGTGACCTGCCAATAAAGGCAGAATACCTATGATTATATATATATATATATATATATATATATATATATATATATATATATATATATATATATATATATATATATATATATCGGGTGATTCTGTTAGTCCGTACCAGGCCTTTAAATCGAAATCGGTCCGAGATATGTACAAACTGAAAAACACGTATCACATTAGTTGCAAAGGACAACAGAGCGAAGTAAAAAGTTTCGCCGAAGGGTCCCAGACGGTGTCCAACTCAAAACTGTCAAATGCAAAGAGGGGTCAAGTGGTATATTGCTTGAAAGCCCTTGTAAAAAGAAAGAAGCTACAAAAAATACCGATTCTCTACTATCTCCCTATGCAAAATGGCGGCTGGTCAAAATGTCATCAAAAGTTGCATTGAAAACAATATGTCCACCCCTATAAATCTGAAACGGGCAGCCAGACGTAAAAACTGAAAAACAAGAATTATTTCAAAATTACAACATATCAAGGTAACCAGTTCTAGATATCCAGTCATGGTCCACCTCCAAATAAGGAGTTGTTTGATACTGCTGGAGGGAAGACCCTGAAAATTTTGAACAGCTATATTTCCTTGGTAACAACGTTTTCCGGGTACAACACTACAGAGACTGTTCAGTCCTCTTTCATGACACTACTTAAAATTGTTGACTTGTCTCGTCTCGTAGTCAACACTGGTAACACACAGTTTGGAAATGGAAGCGTTATGGTGGACAGGTAAGCATATTATGTTGAAACGTCTAACGTTTTTCTAAGAATTAGTTTACCATCGCATAACGTACAAAGGATATATCATATTTACCTTGGAGACGGCTGTTGTCCGTTAGGTAACAGATGTGCACTTCACACAGCACGTTTTACATCACGTTTTACCTAAATTGGCGTCCATGTACAGCAAGACAACTGTCCAGACGTCGACTGGTGTTGTTCGTCTATCCGTGTAAACAAGATCCTTGAGTCGACCCCCGAAATAATAGTCCATGCACGTAAGATCTGGAGAGCTAGAAGGGAAAGGAGTATTGGACCCTCTTCCGAACCAACGGTGCGGAAATAAAGTATTTAATGCACCTCTGCATATACGAGCAACATGTGCTGGACAACCATCCAATTGCATCCATATATTACCGCGCACATGAAGTGGGATATTTTCCAGCAGTTGCGGTAGATGTTCTGTCAAGAATTAATGGAACAGAGCCGACGTTAAATTTCGATCAATAAACTAGAGCCCAATTGCATGTGTTCCAATGATACTACCCCACACATGCTCCAACGTCTTTGTCGGTCGATCTCTAGTGTCCAGTGCTGATTATCCGCAGCCCAATAATGCGCATTGTGTAGGTTGACATGACCATCACTTGTAAATATTGCTTCGTCTGTCCACAGCACGTACATACGGAAAAACTTTGGGTTTTTCCTCAATTTCTGAATGGCCCAATTACAAAACTGGAGGCGCTTATTACGGTCGGCATCTGTTAGCACCCGGTACAAGGAGATATGACACGGGTGGCGTTTATGCTTCCACAGTATACGAAGTGCACTTGTTTGACTAATTCCGCGATCGCGTGCAATATCTCTTGAGGATGCATTAGGACGTACTTCGACAGCAGCCGAAACATCAATAACGACATAGTTGTCATCTACAATTGGAGCCTGTTTGTGACACCGATATTGAGGAGGTATGCGCCATTTTTGTTTGAGACGATTTGGTAACCGTCGAAGTACATTATGGGAAATTGATTCGCTGTGGGAACCTTGCGTTATAAATTCGGGCTGCAGCTCTATAGTTTTGCCTACATTCCCCTAACACCATTTACATGTCAAATACCTCCCCGTTCGTATATGGCATTGCTCCAATACAATGCTATCCTTAGCCGACACTGCACTAACACACGATATTAGAGTAGTAGGTACCACCTTCTACAATGAAATGGAAACCTTCTGACACACACACACACACACACACAACTCAGTTCGTAGCGTGTATTACTTTTGCACAGCACAAGTACTTCACTACAATTCGTACTAACGACATTTCAGCAAAGCCTGCTCAACTTACTGTGGAACAAACTGTGTTCCAGCGTACCTCACGTTCGTGCCTTTCAATTCAAGGGTGTCTGCGACTGTTTCTCTCGAAAGGCGTTGGCTTGTACAACAAACATAAACCAGCAAACAGCACAATCTAGTTGCAGTAATCGTTATCAAAGGTGTCCATGTTTAATCATTTCGGTATTTCATTTGAAGTTATACACTTTCATGTCTCATGTATTTCACGCTTACACGACGTAAAATTAAAAAGTTCATCATTCTACATTAACAATACGAAACGTATATTTTACATATAATTCTACATAAAAATAGTTGTAGGGTTAGCGGCGGGTCAGTGGTAGCCCTCCCCGTTGCTCTAGTGGCTACCACGTGCATCTTTGGTGTACGGTGTCCCGGGTTTGGTCTACGGTGGAAGAGCCTTTGGAATTTTAACTGTCCTTGACGTTTCGGTGTTCGTGTCCTGTCGTTCTAGGTTATTCGAAAAACAAGTTAAAGGAGTAAATTAAATAGAAACTTAGTAACAAGTAGTTAAGTACGTTCGGTGATCAGTCAACTTTAAAAAAAGTGGTAGAGCGTTTATCTCTGGTGTCCCATGTCCCTGGTTCGACGACAGCTAGCGCCAAATAAGCTTTTAGGTGGACACGCAAACTGTGCTTGCTTTCTGTCGCTGTTCTCCCGTTTCCCCCCGTTTTATATATTACACCGATGCATTTATTTCTTATCATCACCGACTTCTAACCGAGGTACGTAAAACTATTTTTTATCGTTGTACCTAGATGACCTTAAACCTTAGATTTCTTGCAGAAAATACATGAAGTATTCCTCGCCCTCTCATGATGTGCTTAATAGTGTGACTAAGTGTTAAGGACAACCAACTTCCAAGATTTACCATTTAACACAGTTCATACAGTTGTTAGTCATTTTTGATCAGTATCGTAACAGAAAACTCCTTCTATAACCAGCTCAGATCACAAGCAGTCATAGCTTTTCTTTTCTATTTTTCTTTCTTTAATTTAGCAAGCCATGTGTGCTTTAAGGTTAAGGAAGACGGTAGTAACTATGATAACTATCGAAGAGAAGCGAAGACCGGAGGAGAAAACAGGAGAACTCTCGCATAAAGTGTTTGTCAAACAAATTCTATTTGGTACGAACTTGAGTCGAACCATAGACCCTTTGCACCCGAGATGAGCACTTTACAATGAGCCGCCACAGCCTACTTTATATACAGTAGAATACATTGAACTCTTTCGTGACATCTGCTTTAATGTTCCAAAATTGTTTCCGATACTCTTTTTTTTTTTAAGAAAATATTCTTAACGACTATAGTTTCAGCTTGTGATCCAACTACATTCTATATGGGAAGATGATGTCGTCCAATTGCGAAAGTCTTGTATGCGACATGAACTGTTAACTGTCCTATGAGAGACCGATTCGATCTGTTAACTGACCTATGAGTCACCGATTCGGTCATACTAACATAATGGAAGAAGATAGGATTGCTTCTTCTTTAACTTGTTTCACGCTGCAGTGTGATTTAGAACCTTATAAAATATACTATCAAAAGCTTGGTTCATTTTTTCACTGGGATTATTACGTGCAGCAGAGGTGTAAACACCATGACTGTATAAGACATATTCCTATATTTTGGTACTACCCAAAACTTTCAGTTGTATTATTTTTAAAAGAGCTTGTTTGTAGAGATTTTTAACAACAATCCGAACTGTATTACTTTCACATAGTCAGGGGGAAGATTTGAACCCGGACGACATTACACCGAAAGTGTCCATGCAAGTTTTAACTGTGGTATTATATATTAGACGTAATTTAGTTTTTGAAGACTTGTCTTGAATATAAACATGTACGTTTCTTACGATAGAAGCGCAAACAATATATAATATTCTTGGATATATAATGCGCGGCCCTAGCACGGCATGAACAGGATTTATGGTACCCCTGAGATTTGAACTTAGAACTTTTGCTATAGAAAACGAGTGAATAGAAGATTTTAACGAGACGTTCAGTTCAGGGGATGATAGCGAATTTGTTAGCCTTTCCCGCAGAAGACACTTACATTTAATACTTTGTATGTGTGTTGATATTAGCGGCGGACCACGCATAATTAACGCAAGTCTCTCTGATTACTATATTTGGACAATTGTTTTAAACAAGCACTTATTTATTTATTTATAATAAATTGTTGTCATAAATATGCTACATACCTGTACTGAGCGGGAGAAAGTTTTTAGCACGTTCATCGCGAAGCACACTTAACACTAAACTGGATAGTTCCAAAATTCACCACCAGAGCGCGCCAGCTATCAGTGGTTTTTGAAAAAACATGATAATTAATTAATTAATGTTGTTATTATAATTTCACGAGAGCAAACGACACGTAAAAATAAGAAGCGACTCAGGAAAAGGATAAGATGTAAACCGAGTGTGCAAAAGATAGAAAGAGGTATGAAATGATAAACAAAAATAAAATATTTAAATTTTGCGTATTTTCACTCACATCAATGACAACTGTATTTGTTTTGCTCTTTTAAATGGTTTCCGTAGGACATTTGGTTGAATTGATTTAAGTTATTATTTTGTTTAGCAGTAATTGTTTTGTATCTGCTCACAACATTTTGTTCGAACTACTTTTATTAGCAATCCGAAAAACATGAAGTACAGTTCACATAACGTGTTTGAATAAATATGACGGAAGTAATTTTGAATTATAGGAGTTTTACAAGCGGGAAAGTTTTAGAAGTAAGCTAATTTCAAAATGAAATGAAATCTTTAAGTTTTACGTACAACGTATATGTAGGCTAAGCTAAGGAAAATGGCTGATTCAGGGAAGTGAATGAGTATGTAAGTGCGAAAGTTTAGTACTATAAGAACATCCACAGATACAACTCACAAATTTTTTAGCAAAAACTGGGATTGAATCAAGTACTTCACGCTCTACTACTGAACCACCGCGTCAGCGAGCTAATTGTGTGTTTTATGTAAGGCCATATAAGATGCTCCTATCTAACTAACTAACTCTATGGCCTATGGAACCCGGAGGTTCAATGCCGCGTTCACAAAAGCTCTCCACTGACTTCTATCTTTAGCTAACTGCATCCAGTTTCTACTTTGTATTCCAGTCTCTGTGAGATCCATCTTAATATTGTCCTCCCATCTGCGCCTAGGTCTTCCTAATGGTCGTTTTCCGATTGGTCTTCCAATCAAGACTGTGAAAGCGTTTCTACTTTCTTCCATTCTAGCTACATGACCCGCTCACCTAAGCCTCCTAGACTTCACGACCCTAACAATGTTGGGTAAACCATATAAATTATGTAGTTCCTCGTTATGAAGTTTCCGCCATTCCCCATTCCCGTTCCTCTTGGGTCCGAATATTCGTCTCAGGATCTTGTTCTCAAATACTTTCAGTCTATGTTCTTCCCTCAGAGTAAGTGACCATGTTTCGCAGCCATACAAAACAACAGGCATGATTATCGTTTTATATATTTGAAGCTTCCTCGACAGAATTCGCGACGATAAGAGATTTTGAACCGAATAGTAACACGAATTCCCTGCTTTAAGTCGACATTTAATTTCTTCGTGAATATGATTTTTCTCTGTTAATATTGATCCTAGATATTTGAAACTATCCACTTTATCAAAAGTACTGTTTAATATTTTAACGCATCCATAATTTGCTGTATTCCGGTCCCGACGCACTTCCATGCATTTAGGTTTATCTGCATTTACTTCTAAACCCATGTTCCTGCAAGCGTTTAATAAGATCTTTGCATTTCTTTCTATTGTTCTCCTATCATCCTCTATTAAATTTACATCATCAGCATATGCCATAACCTGGTGACTACCGTTCAACTCTAGGCCCTGGTTGCTATCTTTGATTCTCCTTATCGCGTATTCCAGAACGAAGTTAAATAATAATGGTGACAACGCATCTCCTTGTTTCAGGCCATTTTCGACGTGAAAGCTCGTGGACAAAAATTTTCCTACCCGGACTTTACTTTGGGATTCATTTAAACATATCTTAATTAATCTAATAAGCTTTCTCGGTATTCCAAGTTCTGTAAGAACGTAGTATAATGTTTCTCTCCTAACCGAATTGTATGCCTTTCTAAAATCAATAAATAGTTGATGTACCGGGGTATTGTATTCCTACGTTTTTGCGAGTATTTCGCGAACTGTAAATATTTGGTCGATAGTTGAACGATTCCGTCTAAATCCGCACTGATAATCTCCAATAATTTCATCTGCGTATGGAGTCAGTCTTGCTAATAGTATATTTGAAAGGATTTTATAGGATGTTGACAGAAGAGAAATGCCTCGATAATTATTACAGTCAGTTTTGTCGCCTTTCTTGTGAATTGGAACAATGATTGATTCTTTCCACTCTTGTGGCAATTCTTCCTTGTTGCAGATAAGGAGAATGAGTTTGTGTATGCTGTTCCATAATTTTTCGTCTCCAGCTAGAATTAACTCAGCCAGAATTTCATCTACACCCGGAGATTTGTGTTTCTTTAATTTCTTTATAGCAGTTTCTACTTCTATTCGGTTGGGTTCTGGAATATACGGTTCTGCGGTGTGTATCTCCTTTTCTCCACGCACACTAGTTTTCGGTTGCGTGTTAAGCAAATCGTCAAAGAAGTCTTTCCATCTATTTAAGATGCTCTCCGTGTCAGTGAGAACTGTACCGTCAGATTTCTTTAATATATAAGTCCGAGGTTGATAACCTTTCTTAAATTCGTTGATTCCCTTATACATGTCCCGGATGTTTTTATTTTTACTATTATCTTCAAGTTCCTTAATTTTGGCTTTCAGAAAATCGCGTTTCTTTGTTCTAAAAGTTTTGGAAGTTTCCCGCCTGATATCTGCGAAATTTTGTGTACATATTTCATTCGGATTTTGTAGCCAACTTAATTTTGCCTGTTTTCTCTTCTCTGCTAGTTTTCTGCATTCCTGGTCGAACCATGGTTTGTTCCTACGTATTTCCGTATGTCCCAATTTTTCTTTTGCTGAAATTTTAATGCTGTCTCTAATTTCAATCCAGGTCTCCTCAACACTAGTGCACTCCGAATCTTCTAAAGCCGAGAATCTATTCGAAACTTCAATCTGGTATTTCTCTCTTAACTGGGTCTCTTCTAATTTCTTTAAATTGAGTCTCTCCGTTTTCGGACCATGAATATTACCTTTATTCAACGATAACCTCTCTCGTATTATCGCTGCTACCAGGTAGTAGTCAGTGTCACAATCAGCCCCTCTAAACGACCGGACGTCAATTATGCTAGATTGCCTTCTTCTATCTACTAAAACGTGATCAATTTGATTATGTGTTTTTCCGTCTGGTGATGTCCAAGTGTATTTATGGATGTCGCGATGTGGGAATTTCGTACTGTTCACGATTAGGTTTTTGGATGTTGCAAAATTCACGAGTCTAACACCGTTGTCATTACTTTCCTTATGCAGACTTTCGTTCCCTATAATCGGTTTGAAAATATCCTCTCGTCCTATGTTCGCATTGAAATCCCCTAATATAATTTTCATATGGTATCGCGGGAGTTTGTCAAATATCCGTTGGCTTTTATATCGTCATCCTTATCTTCAGTTGGGGTATGTACATTTAAAACAATAATATCACACCACCGTCCCTTAAAAGTAATAAAAGAAAGTCTGTCAGTAACAAATTCAACCCGTTTAATTCCTGGTAATATACGTTTATGAACGAAAAACCCTGTTCCTGACTGGTGACTTTTATTTCCTTCCCCGTAAAAGAACGTAAAATTTCCGGAATTCTCAGATCCATTTCCTTCCCACCTAACTTCTTGAACTCCTACTACGTCCATCCTCTATTTCTCTAACTCACTCGTTACGGATTTTAACGTAACCTGCCCTATAAAGACTCCTAATATTCCATGTTCCAAATCTCATGTCCATTTTCTTTTGCTGAGGTCGTGCCAAGTTATCCGTCCTTGTCCGAGGCTTTTGTGAATATTTCTGAACAAGTGCTTTTTTTTTTTACAGAATGAGGTTGTTAGCCCCACCCAAACCCCCAAGCTGGAGGACCACTCCTAGTCGGCTGTCCGCGACTGCTTATTCAGTATATTCGCAGCTAACCTCTATATCTAGAGGCCTTCTCCTCGATCCGCAACCTGAGGACGCGCCATGCCGTGGTGACAGGAACCCACGTTACACGGAAGATGCTGCTATCAGTGATATAAATTTAGCTAAGGTGAACTTGAAGCGATTTTCAGTTCAACAACAATGCGCTATAAAGAACATGACGGTAACCGTAATATAAGTTTAGCTAAGATTGCCTTTGAAACAATTTTTAATATGAGGTAATGTTTAGCAGCAAGGCTATATGAGAAGGTACCTACTGATTAGCGCAAAATTCGATCCAATCGAGTGCCAGTTGGGAATTGAAGTCGGATCTTTAACGCAAAAGGAGTGTATGCTATCCACTTACCCACAAATTGTTTGACTACAATTTATATATATGCAGTTATTAAAAATATAAAAAACAACAATTCTACATATTGCAACATTTATTAGCGGTAGACATGCAAGTTGCAGGACCGACGTCTATTAGCTTTGGTTTCACTATAGCGTTCATTTAGCAGTGAGGTTATATAAGACATGATTCTATTAACGTGCTATTTGAAACATATAAACGCCCATTGGAAAAAATACTCGGAACTCCAAGAGGAGACATATACGCTAATTGCTTGCCAATGGAGAAGTTTGAATTGTGTTAAGAATATTTTTGATTGATTTTGAGTTTACTACCAAGGCTATATGAGACGTGGAACATTAAAACTTCCACACAAAAATCAAACCAACGTCCGACATATTAGTAAAGTTTTTTTTATGGCAGTTTAGCTCAGAGCTAAAGAAACTAATATTTTAATTTCGCTCATGATTAGAATAATAGAAGTATTTTTTTGTGTTAGTTTCATATTATAAAAATAGTAATTATAATTTGTGCTCTCTTGTGGAAAATATCTTGTAATATTAACTCTTTTTTTTATTGCAGAAAAGATGGAGTCGCAACCACAACTTTCCACCTCATTCGCCAGCAATGACTGGTTTGTAAAAGTGGATCAATTATTGATGAGAGTTAAAGCAAAGAGAGGTAAAAAGCGGAGGAGGAGGATTTAAAAAGTAAAAAACAAAAGGAAACGTTATTTGCCGGTGGCAAAAATGGTAGAAGAGCATGTGTCGGAAGAAGAAGTGACAGTAGTACCAGTGGTAAAAGAAAAAGAACCGTAGCCGGGAAAAGAAGGGGTATCAGCACTAGTTCCGGTGGAGAAAGAAGTGGTTATAGTGCGACCACTGGATGTAATAGAAGTGGTACCAGCAGAGGAAACGGCGGGTGAGGGGAGAAATGATCAACTACTGATATTTTTATCCCTTTGGGGATCCTATGGTACAATTTTTACCATACGCGTTTTTCATGGTACATTGCGTTATTTCTCTTCTATTTGAGCTTTTTCGTCCGTTTTTTTTTCAAGTCCAGAGGCCTTGTAAAAGAAATTACGTATGGTTTCAGACCGTCCTGCGTCCAGACATAGGAGGTGATGACGTCATAAGTCAAAAATTTCTTTTCTCATTTTCTAAGCCTCTGTTCAATATTTTTTGGCGGGCTTAATTTTCTACGTAGAACATTGTAATTTTGCGCAAACATTCAGTCCACCGAGTAGTATTCACCAGATTTTTTGTTCCAATGTCAGTGTTAAAACAGGGGAAAACCAGAGGGGCAAAATGTTAAAATGGGATTTTTTACCACAAAAATCTCGTTTTTCGTCATTTTCCCGCCTCACATACATGATAGGACCACGTGAGTCATACCGTCTGAAAGGCAGTTCCATTCTGAAGAGAACGACGGTCGAATTATTGTTCTAGGGTAATTAGGGCCGTCTCAGTGAATTTTTATCCAAATATACTTCTGCATAGGGTAAAAGTGGGGCATGGTAGGGAAATTTTTTCTGGCGGGCCTATTTTTTCACGTAGAAGATTGAAATTTTGCAGAAACATTCAGTCCACCGAGTAGTATTTACCAGAAGTTTTTTCCGATTTCTGCGTAAAAACAGGGGGAGTCCAGAGGGGCAAAATTTCCCTTTTTCAAATTTTGCCCCTCTGGACTCCCCCTGTTTTTTCAGGAATTTCCCACCTTAGATACATGATGGAGACATGTGAATGGTACCGCCTGAAAGACAGTTCTATTCTGAAGAGAATGATTGGCGGATTATAGTCCTAGGGTAATTAGGGATGTCTCAGGATTTTTTTTCCCTGAGATCATAGTGTTTTATGGTAATTTGGGGCATTGTGGGAATTTTTGATAAAAATTCTCCCGCCCTTACTATTCAAGATAGAAACTTGAAATTTGGCACACACATTCAGTATACCAAGTACTATTTATCAGATTTTTTTCAGATGACTACGAGCACACAAGGGGGTCCAGGGGGGCCAAATTTTGAGACAAACATTTTTCCCTTCGAAATTTTCACTTTGACATTTTTTCCCGCTTCTGGTATATGGTATGAGCATGCAAGTGGTACCATTTGAAAGCCAGCTCTATTCTGAAGAGAATGAGGTATGAGAGTAGAATAGAGGGCAGATAGACGGCCGAGTCAGCGAAATTTGATCTTGTTTTCGTAGAAATCGATATCATTTCCTGGAAATCGATTTCTATCCAGGAAATGATATCATTTCCTATCATTTCCTATCAAGTTTCGACAAGAGTAGTTGCTATGTTCATAGCCTTTTACGGCTACCACAGAAGCGCGTGGGAAAATTTTGGTTTATTTGAACCCCCGTCACCCCCTACTCCTCTATAGTTGCTATGTTCATAGCCTTTTACGGTTACCACAGAAGCCCGTGGGAAAATGTTGGTTTGCTGTTGCTATGCTCATAGTCTTGGACGTCTACCAGATGTAAAAAACAAGATAAAACATCCCTTTTTCGTGTTCTTGTCGTTTATTGGCTAATAATTTGAATCCCCAACCCCCCCAGCCCTCCTGCGAAGAGCGTACGCGGAACGTATGTGCTTGTGTAGATCATTCTGTTAGCAGCTGTTGCAAAGGAAGAAACGTCAAGAATTTTAAAGATGTCATCGTCAATGAGTTTATTAGATAAGCTTAATAAGCCATCAATGGTACCCTTTACAAAAATGCGAGATTTGGAGATTGGAGTACCATTTCGTATTGTAAACTGTGAGAAAATTACAACGGTATATGGTAGGAAGACATGTGTGACATTTGAAGGAGGTGAATAAGTGATTTTACCAGGACGTTGTACTGAAAAATTGGAAGCAGATAATGGTGCATTGTAACCGTATTTACAAAGTGGGAATGTCTGTTTAATATATAAAGGAATGAAGATTAATGTATTTGGACGTAACATGCACAATCTTGAATTTACTGAACTGGTTTACTCATCGTAAGTGTATGGTAGCATGTACAAACAAGATGAAACATGAATTTTCCTCTTCGCCCCCCTTCCTCTTCATGCATACACATTCATCTGTATGCATAGTGTCTTTATTCTGTGCTGACCAGCGACTGGAGTAACATGTCTTTGAGTGCTTGTGCGTCAACTATGGATACCAAGAAAGAGTACTTGTTAAATGTTGAATATGGACTTAATTCAATGAAAACCAAATTAATTTGTATTGGACTGGATAGTGATACATTTGAACCAGTGATTCGTGTTGGCAAAGGACTTGTGTTTGGAGTGGAGTTAAATTTGGCAGAGTGGGAGAAACTTGTACATTTGACCCCATTTGTTACCGACTATTTAAATTCTCAAGTGGAAATTACATTTATAAAATCTCTTGGTCGAAAAAACGAACTGGTGGTGCGAAAACTAATGGGTGAAAAATTAGTGATATTAGCGAAGAAAGGAACACTTCACGCTCCTCGAAACACTGTGTACTTAACTTCAAGTGATTGGCTTTATTTGTTGGAAATATTACCGTGTATTGAACATGCTGTGTAATGTACAAAAAACAGTAAAGTTTGTAGTGTTGTGCTACGTGAATATTTTGACTTGTGTACAGATACTATTCGTAATCATGTACAATCGCAGTGTCTTATATGCAGAAGACTTGCCGGAATCCATATCTGTGTAGATGAACAGAGTATTATTAATGGTATGAACATGAGTTTTCCAAGTGTCTCTCTTGATAGGAATAGTGATGTGAACATTGATGGTGAACGATTAAAATTGGAAATGAAAGTATTTTGCAAACAAAAACTCATAGATTCAATTATGGCTGATTTGTTTGATAGTGTATCGACACAGCCATGGTGGGCGGAAACCGATACTCAACCTTCGGAGGGTATCAATGAAGTGAACGACTCTTCATAAAGAAGAAGAAGAAAATTGATTTGTTTTTTTCATGTATGCTAAACAACGTAATATCAAATGTAATAAAAATACATATAGTGAAAAGTGAAATGTTTTATTTGTGTGTTTTTTTCTGTTCGTTTCATACAACTCAATATGATAGGATTTTTAAGTTTTTATAAGAAAAAAATCCTAACATATTTTTTTCCTCGTATATTATAAATGATACGTATAATAATAATAATAATAATAATCATAATGAATTCAAACTCTTGAAATGAATGTTAAAATAAAAATTAGTATCTGAAATTATTATTATTATTATTATTATTATTATACAACTTTGTCTTAAGTATGATAGGACTTTTTTTATTTTTTAAAAAAAGGAACTAAAATAATTAATATTAAAATTTTAAAATCAAAAGTCCTATCATAATAATAATAACATTGAATTCACATACTTGATTTAATTTACGAAAGAATAACTGATTAAGTATTTGAATTCATTATTATTATGTAGTTATGTGATTACATCATTGAACTAAAAATCAGTTTTAGAATCTTTTTTTAAAAAAATCACTATGAAATTCTTTAATTCAATGACTTAAAAATATGTTTTATGATATGTGTATTTAATTACATAACTGATCATAAAACATATTTATTTATTAGGAAACGGAGAAAATAAGCAATGAAACATTTGTTTTCAAAGAGAAAAAATAATACAGTGTTTATTGCTGATGAAACTATTTACACAATTAAAACGACGGTAAGTATAGTACCTTTTAAAAGAACGTTAGATTTTGTTTTCCTTGTTCATGTGATGATAACTTTACAACTGCTATATATTGTTCACTGATGATGACTATACACAGTTCAATTAATAATACTACTGCTGTTGATGATGGTGATGAAACATAGATAGAAGTCAATCTGTACAATGAATATGATGTCCATACACACGATGACGATCTTTTACTCTCTGAAATGAAAAAAATTGAAAAACAAACTTAAAATTTATTTTATCTATAATCATGAACAAATAAAACAACAAATAATAATACATACAAACACATTATAATAAAGAAGAAGAAGAAGAAGAAATGACTACCTGCATTAATATGAAAAGAATGTAATCAAAACAAACGAAGAAGAAGAATGAAGACATGATTACCTGTAAAAGTAAATACAGCAAGCGACGATCATTTTTTTCTGGAGTTGATGAGAAAGTGTAATGAAATTCATTTAAGGACTTTCCTTTAGCTTTGAAGCATAGGAAAAGATATGAATAATGCCCACATAAGGACGATTTCACACTTTGAATTTGTTTATTATTAAATGTATAAGAAGTGGAATTTCTACGTAGAAATTGAATATGTTGCATTACATATCGAGGAATTCCAAATGTATCGAAGTAGTGGGCACGTCCGTCAGTATGAATATATACGGAAATCCAGTGTGTGCCAAGTTTGTTCGAGGGATCTGTATTTATGATGATAGCTGCAGGTAGTGGAACATGTGTTGGTAATTCATTGGCTGCATATACGCAAACGAAATGATTGTGAAATAAAGAATTTGTTTTTCAATAAATCTAGTGTAGAGGACAACATGTATAAAAATGCAGACATATACATATATGATATGATATTTAAATAACGTACCTTTAAAAATCCATGATGATGTTCCTCTGATGATCCACTTCTAAGAGAGATTGGAATTCTCCATACACAATGCAGGAGATAGGTGCTGGTAGAGGCTTCGTAAAATGAACTTCCAGACGAACACAGCCGTGACGTATAAGGTTCCAATGCTGCACAGCGATATCTTCTCCATCTTGAGTAATGTCGAAAACAAAAATAGTGTATCCTTGAGGAAAGTCAAGGCGAGGAATATTGTTGCCATGATTGGAAAAGTGAATACCTGATCCACAGAATAAGGTATTATATGAGGAAACATAGAGGTTGTTTCCGAAATTTGGTTGTAATGGTTTTGAAGGTACAGGTTTTCCATCAATGTATAAAGAGAAGAAATTGATGTCAAAATGTTTGAAATGAAATGGAGTTTGTTTGAAGTTATTGTTCCTGTATAGGCATCATTTTGTGTAAACGCCACAATCGCTCGAGTTGGTAATACTCCCATAAATAAATTATCAATTGTTTTTGATTGAAGATCCTTTGGAATGACGAATGACTTCAATTGCACTCTTGTGAGAGGATATTTGGCTTTTGTTGATTGTAGAAGCTTGTTATGTGCTAGTTTTATTGTAGGACTAACATTAATCTTTTTAATATGTAAAGCAGCGTCTAAAATATTTACTTTAGCCTCAACAGACGCATCACTAGCGATGAGGCAAAAGTTTGGCTTTGCAGGAATTAAGTTGAGACGTAATTCTACTCCTTGGATTAAAAATTTATCTTGATTAAAAATATCACAATGAAGATGTCCAAGCATGTCGAATTTTGCACTTTTTGGCGTTAATTCATAACGTTGTTAATATCCTCTATTACCACTAGATGTTGCATCCATATGTCCAGCACTACCTTGAAACCAGAATGCACATTGAAGATGAGTATTTTTAGCAGAATCATCATAATTTAACAGTTTTTCAATGTATGATCGATATGGATGATTATGAGATGGAAATGAAATCAGTTTGTTATTTAAATACACTTCCACTTCACTGAACATAGAATTTAAAAAGTCATTAACAGGAGCCACAGCTTTATCACTTTCACCAAATGCTGATCCATCAGGCTTAACGATTTGAGCTTCAATGCAAAGAAGAGTATGTGGTAGATCTATGTATTCATGACTTGTTCCTGGGATGACAGACTCTATAGGAGCATTATCAGCTAGTGAACTGATTGGTTTGTATGTAACAACATGATTATCCAATATACTGGTTTGCGTTGGTTTTGTAGAAAAAATATCTAGTTCACTTTTTACACACTCGCAGGATTGATGATGTAAGAAAGCCATGATGGTGATGGTTTAATCAAAGATATCGGTGATAACTTCCTCTTCTTATAAGACTGATTTTTCTTTGTTTTCTGTGTACGTTTCCTCTTGCCCTTCTTCTTCTTGCGCTTGATGATGTGTAATGAAGAAGGGTTAAAGATGGAATGATGTGTAATTCTTCTTTTCCTTCGTTGATATCCAGATCCTAGCATAGATTTCAGTTTATTTTTTGCTTTATCTTGCAAGACGGATCTCGCTTCACCCATTCGTTGATGAAAGGATTCGTTAATAAGTTGATTATCGATGATGACATCAGTAATAACGTTTGCTCCAGATTTTAATAATTCCTTTACTACTGATTTAGCTCCTTGTTTTACTAGTGGCATGACAGAACGAAATAATCATCCAAGGAAACTTCCAATACCATGTCCAACTTGATAAGGGGATCCAACATAAACGTTTCCAGTTCCAGAAAGAGCTTGATTTTGATAATATTGTAAATATGGATAATTCATATTTGTCGATGTTGACGCACTGGTCGAAAATGTATTTGAACGCATACAATTCCGAAAGTGAATGCCAGTGGAGAGCCTGTACTATCTCTTATATCTATTTTGATGTCTTCAAAATGCATCTTCTCTATAGGCACATAATGTGGAGGATTAAAAATTTCTATAACACCACTTCCAAATGTATGATTCACAGGATTCATATTTATGATACGTAATAATGGTGCTACTGTATCTCCAACAAATACACATTGAATTATATCACAATACACATACATTGTAGATGGAAGTCCTAAACGTAAATTTGGAATGCTTTGGCCTTGTTGCATATCCTTTAAATCAACGCTTGGATCAAACCTAAACATTGCACTAACACTTGGTGATAATGGAACGTCTACATCTATGTCTTTATGAAGACGTCGTATAAAACGGGTATTACTCTCACGAGTATAAGAAATATGTAAATTTGTGAATCTGTTGTATGTGTTTATTATCTTTATCAATTCTGATATGTCAGTGTAATAACGTACAGGAATAGATATAAATTTCCATTCATCACTTTTTGCAAGTTTGCAAAAAATTTTATTATTTTCTTCATTAATATTTAATATTGAATGAGGATAATGAATTTCAACAATAGCCAATTCCCACTTTTCATGGAATTTCATTCCTTGATGAAGTTTCGTAGTGTATGATGTTAAGGTATTGTCAGGAAAATATTCCATAGAACTATTACTGGGAAGCGTAACGTAAAAATCTCCATCAGGTTCCATTGTACTTCTCGATCTTCTTTATGATGCAGGTATCCAGGAATCGAAAGAAGAAGGATATCCTTTCCAATGAACAAGATATTCTTTTCTGCTGCCTTTTCTTCTTGTACGTATGATTTTATCTATGTAAAATGTCTTTGATAACATCACAGGTTGTAATTCCTCTCTGTAAAACAATCCATCCAGTGGTTCCTTGTTTAAATCTTCAATTTCATAAACAGGTGGATCTCTTGGTATTATCTTCTTCACTTTAAATACTTCCCAAGTCCAATTTTGCATATATCCTTTATCAAATGTACGTTTAGTTTTACTAATTCGTACTGTATCACCAGTCTTAAGATGATTTGAGAAATTTGGATTCTTCTTCTTCTTCTTCTTCTTTATTTTATTATCATATTGATTATGCCATACTTGTAATAGGTTATTTTGAGAAACATTTGCAGGTGACATCTTTATGCTTGAATGATAACCTTCATTGTATGATTTCACAAGAAGAGGTAATACATTTAAATAATTATACGTTTGATATTTTGTAAAATACTTCCACATTTTTTCTTTTAGAGTTCTGTTAAAACGTTCTACAATACTAGCTTTTATATCAGGATTTCTGGTTGTAATGTGTTTTATTTTGTTGTCCTCTAAGTACTTCTGTATTGTTTTATTAGTAAACTCACTTCCTTTATCTGTTCGTAATATAATTGGTTTTCTGTCTTTGAACACAAGTTTCAATGCTTTTAAGACATCATTTGAAGTTTTAGATTTTAATGGCACAGCCCATGCATATCGACTGAACACATCTATCACTGTAAGAATACAACGATATCCATCATTAAATTTATGAAGAGATTGAAGATCATTAATATCACTTTCCCACTCATCATCAATGTTATTCACTACATAGAAATCTCTTTTAAAACGACGACGTACAGGTTTGTGTAACGTATATGTTGTTTGTTGCAGTAACCATCTTCTTATACAATGTATAGGAATTTTCTTCTTTGTAGCTATCCACAATTTTTTAACAGTTGAAAACGAGGCAGGATGTGAAGGGTTAGAGTAAATCTTGTTTAACTGTTTGTTTACGGTTTCCACCTTGACCATACTGGGCGTTTACAGGCACGTTTCCTTTTCCTTATAGGAGATACTACTTTTTCCTTTTCTTCTTCTTCTTCTGCTTCTTCTTCGTCGTCTTCTGGAAACGATTTCAGAGGTATTTTTCCCTTGACGATGATGCTGTTTGTGATGCTTTAGTTCGTCGTAAAATATATGACAAACGTTTTGGATTTCCAATACGTTCTTGAGGTGTGTTATTAGAAGATAAATAATTACAAAATTTCTCCCATCCCGATGGATTTGTGTGTTTCCGGGGTCGCGACACATCTGAAATAAAATCTACAATGTGAGATCCTTCTAGTTTATCACCTCTGATGTAAACAGTTCCTTTATTATCCCACGTGATATTATCATCATGTTTCATTCTATGTAGTAGTAATTCAGCTCTTTTTACAAAACATTTTGGGTATAGATTATATTATTTCTTCTTGTACTTCAGGCTTCTCTGATTTAGTTGACGTTATTGAAAGTGTCACAGGTTCTTCTTGTTTTCGTATTAAATGTAAATATTTTTGAAGAATATTGTTATACTGATTCCACTTTTCCTCATCACTAAGCGATGATAGCTGTAAAATCTCTTGCATTTCTTGATCCAAATTAGATTCACGTTTCTCCAGGGCTGATGATGATGATAATGATGGTGTTTGTATACGATTCACAACTTCAGGTGGAACTAAAATCATCTTCTTTGCGTGTCCCATTGTACTAACGGAATAGTAAACTTGATAATGCACCAGTTAAAATACGAGCTAATAATGCCGGTAGGAATCCACCCTGCTGCTGCACTAATAAATGCTTCTTCTTCTTTTGGATGGAGTTCCTTTCTTCACAAGATATCGAAGCGTTCTCTTGTATCGCTTTAATCTTGCTTTCTGTGTCTTTGTATGAGGTACATTCCCTTTTAATACATTATAACAACATTTGCAATCACTTCAAATCACTGGTAGAGTCTGCATTGGCCAGTATAGCTTTACGTAATTTAGGATTTGCTTTGCTCAGCGTACGAAGAAGATCTCCGTGTTTTACTCTTGGAGACATATTGTCAGAATGAAGAAACACAGTTTAAAACAAACATCATAAACACATCTTCTTCTCTTTCCATGGAACATAAACGTAATGATAAATATCATCAGGAAAGATATTTGTTTGAAAACGAAGTTCATCTGACGTATCCTGTTTTAAATCAATAAAGAAATATCCATATGGTAACTTTGTTGCGTCGTTGAAACTTTCTTGAAGAAAAGTTGGATTCTCAGGAGTTAGTTGATAACTCAAATGTTTAATTTGTGTTTTATCTCTTGGATTTTTAAATAAAACGAAATAAGAACAATTCAAGCTCATATCTCTGCTTCCTTTTCCCTGATAAAATATGTTTTGTGTAATAAATAGTACACTAAGATTTCTATGATCAGAACCCTTTGTAAAGAAATCAACTATATTGCGGTTCACTTCACACATTTGGTAATCAAAAATGATAAGATGTGGTCCAGTTTTAGGTGAAAAGTCTTTTGTTCGAAGTAATCCTTCAATAAATTTTACTTTTGTCGAAATTTCTCTGTATGCATTTTGCCATTCTGCATAGTACCAATAAATATGACGAAACGATGTATTAACCATACGTGATAAATTGGACAGGAATCGTATTACAAAGGAAGTTTTTCCACATCCACTTGGTCCGGCAACAATACATGAAAAGGGATGTTTCCATGTCGTGTCCATGTTAAAGAGTATGATCCTTCTTTCTTCATACGTATATTTATAAAGGGCCTTATTACATTTCTCTTCTTCTTTTGTTGGAAGTAGTGTAGCTATATGGAAGAGTATCATATGAATTTGGTATTCTACGTCGTTTAATATAATTTATCTTATAAATTTTTGTTTCGGGCATGCTGACGATAGTATGGTCTTTCCTGCGGCAAATTTTTTTCTCATTGGTAATTTTGACTTCAGTGGGACGAGATTCTTCCTCTTCTTCTTCCGCACCCTCTTCACTATCTACTATCATTTTCTTCATTACATCAAAATTTAGGTGTTTTGAAGATTCATAGTTTAATGAAAAGCCCCGTATCTTGCATACTTGAAACTCCTTCTTAGTGCTGGGATCAAAAATACGTAATCCATAGTTCTTGGGTCCAGCCGAGACGTATTCTGGAATATAGGCCTCTTTACCATACTCGAGTACTTCATTTGTTAAATCGCCTAAAAAGTCACCAGTTGGAATTGTAGTTTCACCAGGTTTTTGCGTATAAATGACTGAATCTGTATCAAAATACAATACTCTTTCTTGCAGTTGATCTAAATACTTGTACAATTCTAATCTTGCTTGTGCTGTTGTGTATGCGGCTATGACGACGTTTACTGTTGGTAGTGAAACAGGAACTTCATCGGTGTATTGCCAATATACATATACCATATCATCATTTACTGGAAATATTTGATGAACGTCTATATCATGAGATGTTAATTTCTCATATAATTCCTTTGGATCATTAATAATGCTTACATGACCCATGTTCTCACGTTGTCCAAATTTTCCATAATATGAATTTAACATTAATTTAGTTAAACTTCTAAGTGCTGGATGATGTTGTATTTTATTTTCATCGAGACGTATTCGTTCCTTTTCATAAAATCGCTGAATGTACTTCTGCTTTAGCGCATCTGTTTCACACCATGATGGCCATCCACTAGCTTATGTTTTTGCTTTCAGGAAGGTGTTTATGTACTCTGCAAATTAGCCGCCACTTTTTGTTTCTTCATCATATTGAACAACATCATATGCCCAAATTTCATGAATATCTATTATTTTGTATCCTTTTTCTAATGCTTTTCTTACTTCATCTGCTACCCATGTACCATGTAGAACTCGGTCTTCATCGTTGTGATTACAAGATAACTGGTTTAATTCATCACAACATGTACGACAAAGTGGAAACATCAATCTATCATTTGACTTGTAAGGAAGAACTGAGTGTACGAGATTTTTTGAAGGTAGAATACTTAGTCTAACTAATCCTTCAACTTCTTCAATGGTGGGAATATTTGAATCTCCAGGCAGATAGATAGTAGGATGACGAATTAGAAACTTCTTAGTCTTAGAGATAAATGGATAAAGCGAAATAACATCTTTATATATTGGATGGTTTCTCCTTCAGATTCTTGTGCTTTATGATACAAACGTATGGCATTCACACGCGCTCCATAAAAAGCGTCACGAGGATTTAATGGTGTTTTCTTTGTATACGGATGATTACTAACATACTTCTTCATCTCTTCATTTCCTGCCAATTGTTTTTTTAAATTCACAACCCCATATTTCATGCACTTCACAGCCAAAATCTTTTAATTTTTGGATTTTCTTCTTTGTTGCTTCATATCGAAATTCCATGGTATCTGTAGCATTGTTATAGATGGGTTTATCTCTGTCGTTAGGGTAGCAGTAGATACAGCCATGTGTAAAATCGCCCTCATATTCCAAAACGTGTATTCTTCCTGTATTGTGATCTGTCCATACACCATCTACTTTCATTGATGCAATTCGATTTTCCTTCCAAAGTGCAGCATTGGTAATTTGTATGTTTCTTGTTTTTTCTTCCCAAGCTATCCATTGTACTGCTTTCATTGACTGGACATCTCTCCATCGATACCCGTTCTCTGGTATGATACCAATCGTATTTTCCTTTAAGAAATCGTATTTTCTACGATATACCAAATTACATGCACTGGCGATTGTAATGCATTCCAGTAAGGGATTTACATATGTTTCAGATTCAAATGTATTCATAGAGGAAATACATACTTGACGTAATACTTCAACATCCTGTACACAATATTTGATGAGTTCTTCTTTCATTTTAAAGGTATCGTTTCGATGGTCAGTATACCATTGGAGAAACTTACGTCTTTCGTCTACTTTCATGCTATCTGCTCCATAATATCTAATGTTTGGAAGTGTACCTTCATATGTTTGTTTTTCACGTCGATTGAAAAAGTGTGGGAAATATCTTTTGCACGATTGAAGAACAAATGCACCACTTAATTTACTTAAGGGCATAGGAAGAAAGCTTAGTGAATCAATGAATGTTACGTTCCCTATTTTAAGAGATAGAATTTTCGCTCCATTCATGATTACTTCTGGAGTCCAATTCATCTTCTCAACCATGGTCTTAATGATGAAATGTGCATCATAGCCCTTAGAATTATCGGCTACACATGTTACTGATTTAATGTTTGGACGACGTTGTTGAAGATGTTTTAGAAAGTCTTCTATTACATTTTCTCCGTCAAATATATTTTCTCGTTTTCCACAAACGATACAATTATTTTTGATGTCATTGTCTTCATAACATCTGTAACATGTATGCTGACTAACCAAGACATTAGGTATATGCTCATATATGTTTGCGTTCTCCTCTTCTATTTTCGTATCTTGTGTGCATTCAATATCATAAAACACAATCATAGCTTTCTTCTCCACGATAATTTTTTCATTGGCTTTTTTTGATTTTCTTCTTTCATTCCCTTTCATGTAACATTCATGATTGGGTGGTACTATATCATAGCAAATCATGCAATAAGTTTCTCCACATACGTGAGAAACTTTCTCTTTTACTACATCAATTTTCAAACACTGGGCACAACATTTCACAATGGAACATAAAGGCTTTCCATTTTGATACGGCGCTGACTTTGATAATCATAGCATGACTGGCCATAAAATACTCGATTTCAATCATTGCAAGTAATATGTGTTTCTTTATAGTCACATGGTGGCTTCTGATGACATCGGTAACATACAGCTGAACAATGTTTCAAATGTGCATGCTTGTTTTCATATTTCTTATGACAGCTTTCGCAATAATAACTACAGCTAAAACATGCTGTCAAGCTTTCAATGACGTTGTAATGATTATCTACGAAGAGTAAATTTAAAGGTGTTCTTTCATTATCACTTGGTGGTGCTTCAAACATAACATCACTTCCTGAAAATCCCCTATACACTGTGAATTTATAATCCTTTAAATATTCCTGAAATTTACGAATTTCAGGAATTCCACCACCATGACTAAGATCTACATCGGCAGCTTCACACAGTTCTTCTGCTTTTTTTCTATGATATATTTACTTTGATGTTTTACATATCTATTGTATTCTGTTTGATTTCTACCCTTGTATTCTTTCAGTCCTATGGCAACTACGATTGCATGTGCTAAACATCTTGTGCCTTTATTCTTAATTGTAATAATACCACGTTTTGCCTTTACATATTCCTCAGTATTCATAACATATTGTTTCAAAGGACCTTGTCCTCTAGGCATGCGTACATGAGGAAAATTCACGATGCAATCTTCATTTATAAGAAAAGCCGCACTACTCTGCAGTACTTTCTCATAACTTGTCCATAGAACTTCTCCTGAGAGATTTCTTGTTTCTCTGAACGACAACCAAAAAGGGCGATGTCCTTCTCTCTCATTTGTGATTGTTATTCCTACTTAATCATGCTGGTCCACATCACGTAGCAAATAATCTATTAAAGCACGTAGACTTGTTTCAATTGCAGTAAAAGGATTTTCACCTGCACGCACGGGGGCTAGACGGAATCTTAGCATTGTACCAGCCATATTGTATCTTCTGTATTGCCTTCTACGTTCTTCTATTATTTGAAATCTATTGTTTTCATCATTATTACGGCTGTTATTTCCAAATCCTACTTCTACATTTGAGTTTCGTTCTGCTTCAAATACGGATAGCAACTCGTCCATTCTTTTTTCTATTTCGTCTAATTCAATTTCTATTTCTGTATGTTCTGTATCAGCCTCAGTTAATATTTCCATAATTGATGGATATATTACTTCTTGCTGATGTTCATGTTCTTCTTTTTCAGGATTAGGAAATAAATTGGTAATCCATTTTTTTAGCTCAGTTTCGTAGAACACTTCTTCTTCTGTCTTCTCTTCCTCATTGTAAGTTTCTCCTATTCTTTGGGAGAACGTTAAATTTAGCAATTCTTCTTCTTTTGTTCTTTCTTCGACGTTTTCTTCTTCTTTTGCTGCTTCTTGTAACCATTTTTTAATTTGGGCAATACGTTCGGATGCTTCCTCTTCTTCTTCTTCTGTTATCATTCTATTACCTGCACTTTCCAATATTTCTAATAGTTGTTCTTTTTCTTCTGCAAATTGAAGTTCACTAGCTGCATCTCTTTCTTCTTCTTTTTCTTCGGTATTGATGATCATCTCTTCTTCTTCTTTTTTTCTTCTTCTTCTTCTATGAGATCTTCCTCCTTTTGTGTACCTTTCTTCATTTCATCATCTTATTCCTTCCTCCCCTGATGATCTACTTCTTCTCCTTCTATTGTAATTACGTCATCTATTTCTCTTAGAAGAACTTGCGTCTCTAAATTTACTTCTATTACCTCTTCTTCTTCTTCTTCTATGTCATTAATAAATGCGGTAATCTCTTTTAATAACTCTTGCGTACACTTCTTTTCCATTTTTACTCCCCGATGTATATACGTAATGCAAAACAAAAATTTTCCAATATGTATATGTAAATAGTGGATATATAAGTATTATTTCAAATAGAATATAAATAAAATCGCTTTAAAAGAATATATGAATAAATAAAAAAAGGTTATATATATATAAGTTATTAACAGCGGAATAATAATGTCGGTAAGGATAAGGAAAGTCTGATACACTTATCTTTATTTATATTCAACCTAAAATAAAAAAGAAATGAACTGGTTACTTATGAGCATATTCCAAATAAACATAAACAGTATATATACACATAAATTTCTATTCGTTATACGGAAAAAGCAGAAGTTTCAAGGGGAAAAATAGCATACTTTTTAAGTAGTTAAAATGAATTGTAACTTTTTTTCGTATTCTCTGGGAGTGAAACAAATGTATGTTCACAGTTAGCTTCAAGTGTATTATCTAATGTATAAACAATCTGTACGTGAATTTTATACTTAACCCCCTTAGATTATGTGTTATTGAGTTCAGAGTATCATCGTTGAACACAGCGACCCCGAAAACTATGTATTTGACACTACTATCGTTCATTTTAAATTATTTTTACGTGTCTCGATATCAACCCTGGAGACTCCCCCCACAACTTTAACCCCCTTAGATGATGTGTTATTGAGTTCAGAGTATCATCATTGAACACAGCGACCCCGAAAACTACGTATTTGACACTACTATCGTTCATTTTAAATTATTTTTACGTGTCTCGATATCAACCCTGGAGACTCCCCCCACAACTTTAACCCCCTTAGATGATGTGTTATTGAGTTCAGAGTATCATCATTGAACACAGCGACCCGGAAAACTATGTATTTGACACTGGTATTGTTCATTATAAATTATTTTTACGTGTTTCGATATCAACCCTGGAGACTCCCCCCACAACTTTAACCCCCTTAGATGGTGTGTTATTAAGTTCAGAGTATCATCATTGAACACAGCAACCCCAAAAACTATGTATTTGGCACTAGTATCGTTCATTTTAAATTATTTTTACGTGTCTTGATATCACCCCTGAAGACCCCCAACATCAACCCCCTTAGATGATGTGTTATTGGGTTCAGAGTATCATCATTGAACACAGCGACCTCGAAAACTATGTATTTGACACTATATTGTTCATTTTAAATTATTTTTACGTGTCTCGATATCAACCCTGGAGAATCCCCCCCAACTTTAACCCCCTTAGATGATGTGTTATTCAGTTCAGAGTATCATCATTGAGCACAGCAACCCCGAAAACTATGTATTTGACACTACTATTGTTCATTTTAAATTATTTTTACGTGTCTCGATATCAACCCTGAAGACCCCCAACATGAACCCCCTTAAATGATGTGTTATTAAGTTCAGAATATCATCATTGAACACAGCGACCCCGAAAACTATGGGACAAACATCGTGTACGTGAATTTAATTCAACTATCTCCTTTCCAACATTTCATTCATTTCTCATTATCACCGTCTCCATTAGCATAGCCGACATAACTGTGGGACGTAAAACTTAAAGATTTCCCATTAGCCTAATCGTCATAAGAATGGGACGTAAAATTCAGATTTTATTTCTTTGTTTCTCTCGTTAGATCTTAGATCGGGGGGATTTGGGGGTGACGGTGGTTCACTGGTAAAGCGTTCACCTCTGGTGTATGGGGTCACAGGTTCAATATCCTGTTCCCATCAAGTGAACTTTGTGGTGGAAAAACACCGTATACATTAAAGATCGTAGGTTCAAAATTCTGTTCCAATCAGAATGAACTTTGTGATGGACAAACACCGTGTAAGTGAATTTAATCCAACTCTTTCCTTTCCAACATTTCATTCATTTCTCATCACCACCGGCCCGACGGGGAGCTCATGTGGTTCGTATTCCACGTTAATCAGTAGGTCCACGTCTCATATAGCATCGCTGCTGAAAGGGACGCTAAACTAAAATCAGCTCAACTCATCACAACCGTCTCCATTAGCATAACCGACATAACTGTGGAACGTAAAACTTAAAGATTTCCCATTAGCCTAATCGTCATAAGAGTGGGACGTAAAATTCAGATTTCATTTCATTGTTTCTCTCGTTAGACCTTAGCTCGGGGAGATTTGGGGGTGACGGTGGTTCACTGATAAAGCGTTCACCTCTGGTGTATGGGGCCACAGGTTCAATATCCTGTTCCCATCAAGTGAACTTTGTGGTGGACAAACACCGTATACATGAAAGTGTGGTGGACAAACATCGTGTACGTGAATTTAATCCAACTCTTTCCTTTCCAACATTTCATTCATTTCTCATCACCACCGTCCCGGCGGAGAGCTCATGTGGTTCGGATTCCACGTTAATCAGTAGGTCCACGTCTCATATAGCCTCGCCGCTGAAAGGGACGCTAAACTAAAATCAGCTCAACTCATCACAACCGTCTCCATTAGCATCACCGACATAACTGTGGAACGTAAAACTTAAAGATTTCCCATTAGCCTAATCGTCATAAGAGTGGGACGTAAAATTCAGATTTCATTTCATTGTTTCTGTCGTTAGATCATAGCTCAGGGGGATTTGGGGGTGACGGTGGTTCACTGATAAAGCGTTGACCTCTGGTGTATGGGGCCACAGGTTCAATATCCTGTTCCCATCAAGTGAACTTTGTGGTGGACAAACACCGTATACATGAAAGTGTGGTGGACAAACACCGTGTACGTGAATTTTATCCAACTCTTTCCTTTCCAACATTTCATTCATTTCTCATCACCACCGTCCCGGTGGGGAGCTCATGTGGTTCGGATTCCACGTTAATCAGTAGGTCCACGTCTCATATAGCCTCGCTGCTGAAAGGGACGCTAAACTAAAATCCACTCAACTCAACAACTCATCACCACCTTCTCCCTTAGCATAGCCGACATAACTGTGGGACGTAAAACTTAAAGATTTCCCATTAGCTAATCGTCATAAGAGTGGGACGTAAAATTCAGATTTCATTTCTTTGTTTCTCTCGTTAGATCCTAGCTCGTTGGTTATTTGTGGGTGACGGTGGTTCACTGGTAAAGCGTTCACCTCTGGTGTATGGGGTCACAGGTTCAATATCCTGTTCCCATCAAGTGAACTTTGTGGTGGACAAACACCGTATACATTAAAGATCGTAGGTTCAAAATCCTGTTCCAATCAGAATGAACTTTGTGGTGGACATTTCTCATCACCACCGGCCCGACGGGGAGCTCATGTGGTTCGTATTCCACGTTAATCAGTAGGTCCACGTCTCATATAGCATCGCTGCTGAAAGGGACGCTAAACTAAAATCAACTCATCACCACCGTCTCCATTAGCATAGCCGACATAGAAAGACAGACAGACCTTGTTGGCTTTATTGTTGGACGTAAAACTCTTCATTATTCAAAAGGTTTCATTTACAGACAGAAAGACAGACAGGTATACATCATATTATAAAACTTAAAACACCAAGTCTACAGACACTTCTTGCGTCAACTGATATATAATTGCAATTCGAACCAGAAAACATTCAAGAATTCCATCTTATCATTTTCTTAGAAATCAACGTACAGCGAACAGAAGCATCATACAAGCTCACTTATATGTATGTGTTTTTGACTAGGTCACTCTGTTATCTAGTTGCGAATCATCAAAACATTTGACAATGGCATCTTATCTGTTGCTCTTGAAAATAAACCATTTTAAGATGGAGTTCAATGTACTAACAAACAGAGAAAGAAAGAGACTAGCAAAACAGACATTCACATATGTGTCTGTGTTTGTTTGTTTTTTTTTTTTTTTAATGTTAGAACATGAACGGAACTATGAATAAATACACTTGTTCTTTCAACTGCCTTTATAACTAAATGAAGAAAGAACATATATATATTTTACTTACCTATTTTAATAAGAACGACCACTATCACAAAACACACACTACAGTTTTAGGTTGTAAACACAATCAATTTGTAGACTTTAATCGTAATAACTGAAAGCACAAAACACACACTAGAGTTTAAGCTGAAAACACAATCAATTGGCATGCTTCAATCGTGATAACTGAAAGGACTCTGATGAAGATCCGGTAGCCGTTCAAGAGTCTTTGCGGGAGGGGGCGGGGCTTGGGAATTCAAATTAGCTAACCAATACAAGACGACTAGAAAAGGCATGTTTTTTCATGAACCTATAGCTGATGGTAACCCTAAAAGGCATGTTTTATCTTGTTTCTAGCAACAGGATGTTCTCACAAATCATCATTTTCCATGCGCTCCTGGGGTATAGCCGTAAACGCCTATAAACATAACAACTAAACAGGAAGTGATATCGATTTACTTGTCATAGCAGACATCATCATGTGAATATCCATATAACACATTTCACATCCTACGTTTTAAACAATATGATATGCTATGAGAAGCCTGAGCTATTAGAATATGCTCAATCATTGGAATCCATTCGCAGGAGGTCTGGGGGAGGAGTGTATAGGTATGTGTTTCGTTATGAGACTCATATATGGTTTCAGAGCTCCTCGGTGGCTAAGCGGTTAGCGTACGCTTCTTTGACGTGGGAGACCCGGGTTCGATTCCCGGCGGGAGCTCATGTGGTTCGGGACGGGACCCTGCTCGCTGCTGAACGGGACGTTAAACTCAAAATCAACTCAACTCAACTCATATATGGTTTCTTGTCCCACGTCTTAAAAAAATGTGAAATACAATATTTACCTTAGCAACTAAGTCAATTTCGTGAGAAGCTTTGATCATTTGAATATCACGTCTTCTACAGACACTTTGTGAGAATAGGGCCAAGGGGCTAATCATCACGATTTTGCATGGGTATGTGTTTCGTTATGAGACTCATATACTGTGTCTAATCACACGCTTTAAAAAAAATCATAACATATAATATTTACCTTAGCAACTAAGACCAATTTCATACAATCTGCTGAGAAGCTTCGATCATTTGAATATCATCCTTTCAGCTCATAATCTACAGTCATCTCGTGGGAATAGGACAAAGGGGGCTAAATCGCTTATGCTCTTTGGCTTTCCAGAAGGAGTAGGGGCTGACGGGGTTCAAATAAACCAAAATTTTCCCACGCGCTTCTGTGGTAGCCGTAAAAGGCTATGAACATAGCAACTAAAGGTTTGTCGAAATTTGCCTCCCAATTCCAGGAAATGATATCGATTTCTACAAAAACAAGATCAAATTTTGCTGACTCGGCCGTCTATCTGCCCTATATTCTACTATGAACCATGATCCTAGGATAAATAGTGACGATACAGTAGCTGCTTGACTGAAAGTCTAAAAAATAGCCCAAAAAGCCAGGATCCTTTAAGGGTTAAATGATGGGGAAGATGATATCTTTATAAAAGCATATGAAAAATGGGAGAGACTTAAAAACTAAAAGCAAGAAATGAAAAGTATTTGCAAAAAGTGTAAATAAATTTGTGTTAGTGTTGGGAATGGAACAAAATCTGTTTCTTTGAATTTTATACCTCTTTTAAAACCTAACGTAACACCTTTATTCAGCCTTTATTACTTTGATTGAGTTACTTAACAGTGCTACGGTATTTTGATAATAGTGTGATGAAACATACAGTTGTCTTTCATATACTATAAAGTCTATTCTTACTTGAAAAATTATGGTAACTATGTTTGATAAATTTTGACTTTTTCTTATTCTGTTCAGTATCGAGGCTATTTTTTAAAATTCACAGAATAATATTGCTCGTAAGAATTAATTTGGGACATCACTTTGCTTATTACCATGGAGTTTGAACCAAATGAACTTCCACCGGGAATCCAATCCCCGGTCTCCAATGTCAAAGACTGGTGCACTAACCACTTAGCCAAGGGTATGAGCACTAACCACTTAGCCAGGAAAGAACATGGTAAATATTTTTCTTTCCTTTTTGTTTTACAGGTCTTACACAATTCATCAGTAGAGAACAAACTATGATTTTTTAAAAAATGAAGGCTATATCTTTTATTCTCTCACACTAAAGTGTATAAATTTTGAAGTTTTCAAAGCAAATGAAAAAGAGAATTGAAGTAATATTTATCAGAGTGTTAAGTAATGATGTGAATTCAACGTAATCTTGCTTGTTTATTGGTGGTGGTGGTAAAGTGAATAATTGATTTCAAATACAGTATACTTAAAAGAAAACTGAAATGAAATCTGAATTTTACGTCCTGGTTCGGCTAAAGGAGGCGGTGATTATGAGAAATAAATGAATGATTTTATGTTATTTCGATTTATATAAAAAAGAGGGTTTGTCCACACGAAGTCCAGTTGGTGCGAGCTGCGATCGAACCAAGGACCCCAAAACTAGGAAAACTACCACTCCACCACCACTTCTCCTAACATTGAAATATGAGTTCAGGTTTTTTTGTTAGCTATCTCCTATGATTTTTGATTTGATTACTGTTGGTTCTGTATTCAAGAGAAATATTTAGTTTATTATCCTACGATTATGCACCGAAGCTATATATTAAAACTGAAAAAATTGTTAGGAAAAGTAAATGGAAGAATCCCCAAGAAAAAAATTCACGAACACGGTATAGTTCGATATGAAGAAAAGTAAGCTATAAGTTGTGTGGTAATTACCATTCCAACATTTAACTAACGAAATCTTGGCATGGTTTTTGAACTCATGAACTGTTGTACATAAGCTGTAAACAATCTTATTTTTATTTAACAAATTGTCCATTTATTTGACAAAGCATTTGCGTGGCAAGAGTACTTTAGTTAAGATACTCAATGGTAATATTCTTAACGGGGGTGCTTAGCAACGAGGCCATTAAGATGAGGACCTACAGCTTAATGTAAGATTTAAACTGTTGGAATTGTGTTATTATACTAAGGACCTGGGTGGTAATAACTTAATTTTTTAAAGTTCAATTGATTTACATACTTTTAGCAGCTGGGCTATATGAAACGTGTTCCTAAAGTAGGATCTAATCTTTTGACGAGAATTTTGATGGTGTATGGAACGGAATGATGATGATATTTAAGCTAATACAGTTGGATAATGTTAACGTCCCTTTTTCAGAACCGAGAGTATTTTCTTCTAAATTACAAACAAGAGAGTGAGCACTTTATCACTGAGTCACCATACGTATAGTTATAAAGATGTATAGTTTAATAAAGAAATCTTGAATGAGAAGTTGTTGATTGTAATCATTTAATGCACGTTTTCAGAACCGAGGCTATTATTTAAATTTTTACATTAATATTATTTGCGACAAAACAATCTGAAATATATAAATTTCCAATGGTATTAAAGTCAAACGCGCTAACCACTAGCGTAATAGAGAGAGGAACGTTTCATTTGTATATACATTCGAGTAAATTATACCTACGTTTGTGTAGAATACGCTTAGGAATTGCTCCTTTCTTACTCAGAGCCTATTATTGTTTTCCTCATAATCATATTTTCCAGTCTTTTTTAAGATAATATTAATGTTTCAATCTTATATTGGTACTATACTTTAAACGGAAGATTAGTTTTACAACTCTTTATTCAAAATCCCAGAAAATTGTATTTACTTTCTCTTTAAGGCTTCTACTTTTGCTTAATACATATATATATTTAAATGTTTACAAGAGACTATGAATTATGAAGAAGCATGTTAACAAACAAAAATCATGAATAGTCATCCTCAGAAATCAGGCAATATTAACTGAAGGTACCATCTAACAGAAATAGTAAGGTATATTCTAGAAAACTTAGTACATATATAAAGCATCGTTACGTGAGAGAGTTTTGATAAGACCCCTGAAAGTAAGTAAGTAAGTGAATAGCATGTAATCAACAAGAGTTTTCTAAGTACAGGCATGTTTCATACCACCATGGGATAAATTCATCTATAACTATACCAATGCATAGAGTTTTGGTAATAGGAACTCATTACAAATAAAAAACATCAACTGTTACAGTATAAGGGAAAACCAGTGAACAGTTTGAAACAAATTTCGGAAAAATGAAATATAGTTACCCAACATTTTTTTTTAGAATTTTCACAAAGACATTGTATGAAATAGATTTGTGAATACTAATAGAAGTTCGATTTAGATAAATGTAGATTCAAATATGCAGCGTGAAGAGAGAAAAAATCAAATATTTAATAAAGACATTTAGTCTAGTATAAAGTAAATAAGAATGTGTGGGAACAAAGCAAAGTATTTAAAAAAAGTAGAAATAACTGTTTATCTACTTTCAGACATCTTTGTACTCGGTGAAAGAACACACGCTAGTAGAAAAAAACATTAACTTTAATTCTAAGAAGCATCTGGTTTGCACTTTAGGGAAATTTTTCGAGACATAAATTATGCTCTCATTGATAATATCTAAATCTTAATTTTACTTAAAGATCAATACTGCTTTTTATTGACATAAAACTAGTAAAAAATCTTCATTGCACTAATGTTAAGACAACCATCTTCTGTACAGTAACAATACTTGTATACAGTAAGCCTTATTATATAACACCATGCAATTTAACACATAGTAGAACGATTGCGTCGAAATATTAACATGTATGTCAGCAGCAAATGTTCTCTTGTGTCATCAATATGCACGCTCCTCTTTTACTAACTATATTCACATATGACGTAAAAAGACCAAGCAGGTCACCATTCAATCATGGTATTCTATAAACTGTGCAACTTAACAGATATTGAAAAAATAAAGTCTTGCAGTTTAACATTAAGAGTAAGAATCGTTCGTTTATTTCATTACATCACTTTTGCATCACTTTTCATGAATGCACTTTTGCATTCATTACATCAAATGGTCATAAGTTGATTTTACATTACACCCGGAGAAATCCCAAGACACAATATTACTGAGCAAGAAACGAACCATGGTCAACATGTAAAAGAAAGCAATGTACCACAGTGTCTTTAACCTTTATAGGCATATTTTCACCTTATAGCGATTGTTAAATTTATGTGGAAAATGTATGGTCTGATTTTTTATTTTTAAAATTTCACATGATCACGAAAAGGCCACAAAGAATGTAATATAAGACGTTAATAATATATATATATATAATTTGTTTATGTTTTATACGTTAATCTGCATAATGTTCGTACAACTAATTTATCAACTTATATCTGCTTCAATCACGCCGTAGTAATTATAATAAAAATGTAAAAAAAAAAGAGTACGGGAATTTTAAAAAGTGAAACCAAAAATAGAAGCAAAAATAACATCAACAAGAAACGAATGCTAACGCACGTTAACAAAGTTACTAAAGCTGAATGCGTATGTAGAAATACCAAAACTACAAGACCAGTCATAATCTGTAAATCAGAAGTATAGGTATTAACAAGCAAGATAAAGAAGATGGGAAAAGTACATTTTTCTGTTATTCATAAACTGCCACTATCCAGAATTAATTATGGATTCGTTCCATGTAAGCATATATTAGGTACGCTGATATAATGATGAACTAAGTTATGAATAAAAGTTCGACAATATTGGAAATTTATCAACTGTAAATGATTTGAACCTGAGAAATGGTTTTAGGAAAGGTATAATTAGTTGGTGTAAACCTGTATAATCATATACACTAAATTTATAAAACTCAACTAAGACATGCCAGTGAACAATATTATTATTATTATATTTCTTAAAAGCAATAATAGTCAAAACTAGAAAAATGAATACTAATAAAAGTTAGCTATGCTGAAAGTAAGAAAAATGACTATTAGGAAAACTTAAAATTGCTGCCCGAAAAATTAAATGTTAACTAAAAGCAAGAAAGTTCGGAATATAATAATGTCGTAAATTTTCAAAATTTTGAATTTTTAATATATAAAAATTGATAATCATGTCTTTATATGGTTGTGAAAAATTAGCTATTTACTTTAAAACAAGACTAACATAGACTCATAAAACAAACGCAGGGGGAATGACTTAATTTTTTATAGTGATATCAGTCATCAAACAGAGTTCCAATTTCAAAGTAGAAAGCTTAGAAAGTCCAATTATGTATATAAAATACCTTTTTTACCTTTTTAGATCCATACTTAAAAGGAATAAAATCTATTGGTTGCAGAAGAAAGCCTGTTTTAATAATGCGTTTCATATAAAGGTGCCGCTAAAACAAGCTGAATGCTGCAATGAGGTCATGAGAATGTATATAAATACAGCTGTTAAAAAGAAGATAAACGTGTCTCTATTCTAGCCATTTCTCGTTTCTAATCATTGAAAACATAATTCTATAATTCTTTAATTCTATAATTCTATAATTAATTTCTGTAATTTTCTGCTGCGCACGCATGTATATATAGATAACTAAAAAGAAAAACTCAATATTTATAAAGGACTTTATTTTGAAAACAATAAAAGCTGTTTCTACTCCTGCTTCTGCGTTTTTCAAGGTAATAGTGAATAAAAAATGTCCGATCAAGCATTATAAATTTGCCATTGCAATGGAAATGAAATAAACATTCACTATTTAATAAAAACGTTCTATTTGTGTCTGCCTGAGAAAAAAGTTTCTTACTATGCAATGGCTGTTCAAACGGATATAAGCAATCTATTAAGCATGAATGTATGGTGATTCAGAATGATAATTTAAAACAAAGCAATTGTAATAAACCTAATCAGTGATTTCGAAATCAAAGACGATATTTTACGCCATTTTCAAAAATCAAACGGTAAAACGCTCAAAAAACTACAGCAATTTTTCAATATTTATGAACATGTAATTGAAAATGATAAAAATATTCTTAGGAAAGAACTTTAAAAGATATATACTTCAAAATATTATTTATAATATGAAGTCAAAGTATTTAAAAGTATAAAGTATATGTGTTGATCGAACTATGTTTGACATTGTAAAACTGATATAATTGTTTAAAAGTTTAGTTGTCAGTGCTATGCAGTGGAACATTTCTTCTTCTTCTTTGGATAAGATGGGTGGACACATTTCGATGATGAAGTGACTATTTTTATTAATATTTTTATTCTAACTGATAACAACTGATTCTTGCGGTGTCTTAAATGAATTGTGTACACTGTAATACTGGACAGTTCCTAATCAGGAGGAGCACGTGTTAATATTGTACATATAGAACAGCTTCTTGATACCTTGCACAAATTGCTCTTCACGTTTGCGTTTCTTAAAATTCCTCTTAGTCGATGTTCTCCTGTTCCGCATATTCAGTTCGAAATAAACTCGCCTACGGCTTGACTTTAATCTGCATCTAGTTCGTTTGTGACCGCGTTTAGTTCGTCTCAAAGTACGCTTGGTATGGCACTTTTCCTATACTCCTGCTTTACTTTCTAACATATGTCTGATGTTTGTTCGTTTGAACTGCGTGCCCACTCTGAAATTAGGTCGACGAATGTTATCGTCACCACGAGAGATCAGCTGTTTCTCATTCCTACTACTTGTACAATCGAAATTTCTCCCTTTGCACATTCGCGATGACGGGACACTAGCTTTAAAACTTACAAAACACGAAGAAATCATCTTTACTACGCTCATGACCCTATTATCTATCGCTATTTTTACATCTATGTACCTTGATCTTGCTAGCTATGCGTCGTGACATCCCTTTACTTTGTGCTACTATACTCTGGAAAATTGGATGGTCATTTCGAACTATGTTTTTCCCTATTGGTTTGGTTTGGTTTTATATTTTTATTACGTCTTTTACATTTCAATCTCTTCGGTAGCGTATGCTTACGGTACTTTTCAATCTACTTTTATTGACGATAATATTACTTTTTTGCCTGGTTATGGATAATAGTGCTGACCAATTAATCACGCAAGAACTATTGACTCCAAAAACACAATTCTCTTTGCAGGCTACATTTTAAGGTTTTCACTTGAAGTCGTTGGCATGCGCCACTATGTTCAATGTCGATATTATAGAATCGAACTGTAATATAAAGACATAAGTGACACGAAAGGACGCGTACGGTACTACAGACGCATATGTAGTCGTGAAATCGCGCAAAACAATTTGCTTGCGAAACAAAAGTAACAGCATTAAATTCTCAATATCGCACAAAAATAATAACTCACTCTCAAGCCTTCCTTGGCTTCTTCGAGAAGGTGGATGTACTGTACCAGTACGCTGCCATTCATTTCATACGATTCATCGGCATCCCTCGCAGGTGCTGCAGCTACATTTAAAACATATCTGTCTACTGGTATTCGCATCAAACCGTGTTTAGTTACTGTCTCTGTATTACCTATTTCTTTTCTCTGGACACTAAGATCCTTTTGTTTTGTTCTACATGTATTTATTATCGACATCCCTTCAAACGTTTCTCACAACACCTTAGATTCCCGTTCGAACCTACAAAACAATTTATCCGCCACCGTGCAAAGTTGTTCACGAAATAATTGTCAATAGTCTCACTAACGTGGTTTTTTCTAACAACTATTTCCGGTGTAAACAAAAAATATCTTCAAGTACGATATGGCTATCACATGAGTCAAAATTTTCTTCCGCAACGTAGGCTTGTGCGTACTCAAGGGCTTTTTCGATCTCTAATACGCCTTGCACTTCATTTTCTACGCTCAGAAATTCACTAACGCTAGGATAATGCACTATTAAAAACTTCACTACTAACCTATTCAAAGTGGATGTCATTCACACAAATTTCCTTCATTTCATAGATAATTAATAGTGTCACTACTTGAAACGGTTCCTAATTAATGTCAACTGTGTTTACTTCTTGAAAGTCTACTTTTATTTCACTAACAGTAGCCTGGCGTAAAACTAATGGTGGTCATTCAATAACTATGAGTGCAGAAACCTGACATCGTTCTGTACATTCATCTGCTACAAGAGTGGCGTTTGCTTGCACATTCTCTGCATGACTTTCCAGTAAACTATTTTTACTTTCTAATCATTAAAATTCGATAGGCCTAATTTCAAACTGTTTGGCTGATTGACACTCAACGGTGGTAACAGGGTTTAAGCAGAAGGAATGATTTCGTATGTTTCCTGACACAAAATATCTACTCTAAGTACCGTGGCATACTGTGGTTTTACTTTCGACGACAATTTTAATTCCACGCATTTTTCAGAAACTATATATTCAACATTATGTTTCGCACGTTTATTCGATGACTTCCATTTAGTTAAGGCAGCGTATTTAGTCAATAGTGCTGACCTACACAACAGCTGCTTGCCTCAATCTACATCGGATGTATCAGCTGACTTTTTATTCTTAGCTTTGCGTCTCCTATGCTTGCCTACTTCACTTTCCAGTTCTCGTACGATTTGTTTGTGCAAGTATTGATCATACCTAAAATAGTTAATTTTCTGATACTGTTCTAAAATAGGTTGTAACTCTTGCATTGTACGTTTACAAATAACTATGATCCGTCGTCTGTCATCTGTGCGCACTTCTGTCGTAACATCAAATGCAAATGGCCAAATTCATGCGATGAAAGTAATTTCCTTTGGAATCAAATTCTTATCTCCATCTGATAAAGCAAAATACTCTAATTGATGAACTCTACGCCAAGTAGCATAATTGGTTTCTTCACTTTTGTCTAAATATATGTCAAAAGAACTTGTACCTATCTTTACTTTAAACTTCCTCGTGTTTTCTTTCATAAATAGGTACTCGAAACCAAACACTGGAATATTCTAAACGCTCACAATTTAATTCTGTTTTCTGATCTAAACATTCATTTCCATTTTCTGAGTAGTGGTTGCTATTTTTTCCTACCCGGTGCTAATTGGTCCTTTAAAAAAGTTTGAAATTGCTCTAAAATACCTGACTACATATTGACATAAATTTTGAACAAGTAATTGAAAATACAAAAATGCAGAATATTAGCACATTCAACAATAAAACGTAACCACACAACTTTGTGGAACATAATCAGTCTCACTATTTCAATTACTACGAACAAATTCTTTTTGTTCAAAGTGCAATGTAAGTGTCAAATATTTTAAATGTAACCAAAATAACACAAATTGTTCATAACATCAACATCACACGTTAAATAGTTGTTTTCTTATACACCGAAAAATTCCTTTCCAACAAAAAGTGCATAGCACTGATGTTGAGGTGTATATATGTGTGTTTATTTATACTCAATCAGCTGTTTACTCTCCGCTCACATCTACATAACACTAAAAATCAACAGGAAAAATTTTTGTGAGCTGTATTTATCTTTCCCTCAATATTCAAACTGACTCGCCTAAGTTATGCAAATAAAAATTTGTTAGTTTTATTAACTCGCATATTTTCTGTCTACACTTGCTATCGCAAATTAAATTAATTATAACATTCTACTCGACATATAACTTAGCAGAAACCAACTTGTCGGTACTGAAGAGTCAACTCTAAATCTAAACGCGTTGTGTATATGATCACTTAAATAGCAATTAAAAACTGTTATATGAAAATTGCTATAATTTTGTTCGGGCACAATTACATTCGAAGATAATATTCGGTCTTGTCTAAGGTTATGCCATGTTGGATATACTGTAATCGAGATTTTCATGTGGTTAAAATTTTCTACGAATATAAATAAATCGTCACTCTCTTCTTCTCTCCTCTCTCTGTCTCTTGTTTTCCCAGCTATACCACGATGAAACTCGATTTATATAATACTTATATTTTATCGCATCCGGAGCTGGGAAACGGCGGATAAAATATAAGTACCGTAAAGATGTAAAATGACTGAATATTTAAATAGATACGTGAGCTTAATTGAAACGTAAACAGCAAGTTTAATTATCCTATGAGAGACTAAATAAAAATTCAATTTATGAGATATATTACATAATCTGGATGGATTATGTAATATGGATTGTAATATACACAAAATGACATTAGACATACAGACAAACAGATCCCTAATTATAACGTTTACTACCATTTGTTTCTGACCTTTGGTGGCTCGGTGCAGTATTAAAGCGCATTATCGTACTCACTCTGATCTTCGACCGGTCAACCTATTCGAAGTAGTCGTGGTCCTGGTGTCGAGTCCTAATTAGATGCAGGATGTCCACAGAAAGGTTCCTGTGTCACAGCTTGGACATTTCCAAAAGTATGTTTTCAGATTTCGTAAACGATAATTCAAATTTCTCCGCACTCAAGTGTTGCTACTCTCCCATTCAGTAATTCAGGTCTGGCGTGAAGGAATTCTCGTTTGCCCACTGTTGTTCAAAATATGATAATACGAAATAAAACCAAAACTTTTACAAGTTTCACATAGTCACTAATACTAAACTGAAAAGTTTGCTCTCACACATACAAAATAGCAATTTAAATTGCGAAGTTCAACCCGTACAGGGTAACGCATATAGAGAAATAGCGTATGTCCACTTTGGAACGATGTACCCCATGTACCTTCGTGGGTGCCTTTCCGAACGACGACCGCAACGGGACTCGCACTCAAGAGATCGTGCACATCACTGAAGGTTCTTTAGTTAACTATAGCTTGTTAACTTTAAAGAACGCCTGGTTGGCTAGGGATAGGGGGTACCGAGCAACCTGAAGCGATCGTGTCGAGCAGAAATGAGGTAGCGCCTAAGCGTGGCAGCTGGGTGGCAGCAAGGCAGCAAAATCAGACGGTATTCATGTGTTCTGTTTTTTTCTCCCTTTACTTATCTTCCCCTGTTGTCTTTTACAATTGCTTTGTGGTTTACCAAGATTAGTTTTTTACTTACATTTTTGAAACTTTTTTCTCCTTTTCTCCCACATATGCATTCTACCGTCTACAAATTCTTCACAGTTCATCTTACCTTATTTGCTAGTTAAATCACAAACCCTTTTTCTGCTCATTACACGCCTTCATCTACAAGTGAATGATGCCTATGATGTCTTTACTCAACGAATACTTCGAGACCACGGCCCCCAGGAAGGCTACTTCAAGGACCAGAGTTTTGTCTCCCGGCCATGGATTTCATCTTCTATCAACTCTAACCCACTAGGATACAGTATGTTTTGTGTTGGTCTAAGGCCTGTATTGACCGTTAAGTGGATAGCGTACCCTGACGCCATGTTGAATTTTCACCTCAGCCTGTTCTCCGAGCAAGCTAAATATCATTTAGAAGCTGCAATTTCTCACTTCAGTTTTACCCTTCACCCCTAAGGAGTGAAATCCTACCCTTCGCATTACGCAACTTTCCCTTAAAACCTACCAAATTTCGTTAGTCTTATGTGCCTTCCACCTACTGCATCAAGCATTTGTCTTTCCTCCTCTGTTCCGAGTAGCACTTATTTTACATTTCTTTTAGTTATTGCATACCCTTCCAAGTAACTGATTATACCTTTTATTGTCCTTTCGATGTCTGCTTACATCTCTAGTCGTCTTCGATCACTATTCTTACCAGGATAAACTAGAATTATAATCATGTTTTCGACGCACCAAATTTGTTTTATAGTTGACGGCAAAAGGCTTGCACTTGTTCAGACTTCAGTGCCGCTCTAGTGGAAGCTTTTGGAACCTCGGTCAACAAGACCACATGCATTCTTGGAACTACTACTGACCGACATACCAAGGAATTCAGTGTCAGCAGTTCTCTTCTGAAGGTATGGAGAAGAATGGAACTTCTAATTTAAATTGGTAGATTACTAATATCCATATTTTTTTCGTTTTGTTGTTGTGTTTTCTTTATTGGTAATACATTTATATACAGATAGGTTTCAAGTTAATGATGGATAACACTTATTTGACGATAATATAAAATAAACTTGCGTTTCTTTTATATATCTTTAGTTTCAGAGGCCGAAGTGTAAAGGAATCTGTGTGTTTGTGTTGGGTCCCACATTGAAGACTGATGTGATTGATTTATTATCGATTTATTGATTTCATGCATATATGTTTTACCAGCGAACAATGATGTGGAATATCTATTTTTACTTGTGTTATTCGTGTGTTGTGAGTTTTAGTGCATTTTGATAAAGGACAAAAACCTTCGCTATATGATTATCTTACGCTATCAGAAATAAGCGTGTCCTGGACTAGTGCTCTAGAGAGCTGCTGACCGACTGAATTATCTTTCGCTGAGTCAGCATTTTATAACTGTGATGTGATTCATTTAATTGTTGTTATTGTTTTGTAATAAAATCATGAGAGACACCATCCTGACTCCTCCTACAATCTTTTACCACATCTCTTGTGACGTCTGGTACTCGCTTCTAGGCTCACTTGTATTAGTCGCCGAGCCTTTGGCCCGAGCTTAAATACGACCGAAAAATTTCGCTTTGGGAAGTCGCGGTCGAAAAAGTAGAGGAGTTGCTGTTGGACTCCTACCAGTAGACAGGAGCTTCATTTGAGAGAAAGAACCTTGCCGTTGCTGTGAGACCAGAGCCATCAAAGGAGCCACAGGAGCCGAGCCTGTGGATACCAGCATTTGAGCCCAAACGTCGACATGGGGTAATCCTTTCAATTTCCTAATCCCCTTCCCACACCCAGTCTATCTTCTTTTTTAAAAAATCCTGCTTCTATGTTCATCTCACCTGATTGTGGATTCTCTTCAAAGGACAGCCGTTCGAACGTAGTACCTATCTTGAGCAAGTATCCCCATTTCTTTTTATGACGGCTTGTGTGATGGTGGCGTTTTCGTTGTCATTTTCCTCCCCCTTTCACACCATTTTCAATAGGGAGCCGGCTAAATCCCGATTTTCATTCGTAACATCGGGACCAAAATCATGGCAAAAAAATATCGATGAGTCGCCCTCGTGGAACGAACGATGGGTGATTTTCATTCTTTTCGACCGTATAAGGAGGTCCAGAGCGATTCGTTTGAAGCCAAGAGCTTCCAACACATAGGAAAAATATTAAACTTATGAGAGCAGCTCCAAGATCTTCGTTTCTTATACGAAGCTTAGTCGCTTAAGTTCAAAATGAACACTGTCTTTCCCATTTTGATTTGGAGGCGATAAATGGGCTTGAGGATCGGTGATATTCCTTTCTCTTCTTTTATGTGGAACATTTTCAGTTTCACCGTCATCATATTTTATGTTCCTTTTAGGAGTTCTCTTGAAGTCTTCCACATCATAATTTCTATTTTTACCAGTTCTCACGCAATTGATTCGGAATAAACAAGAAAATTCTTTAAATGGTGAAGAATTCTACAAGAGATGCCTACACTTTGTAAATGTCGATACATATATTAACTGTAACTGAGTTGTATTCTATAATTATGAGGACGATGTAACACTGTGCTCTGAAAGCAAACCATGTTTGAAAGTTTTCCAGTTTTTTTTTCGAATTTCCTTTCCTCAAATCTTGTGGATACTTTCCCTGGGGTATAATTTCTTATGGAAGTTAATATTGTTATATTCTCAACCCAAGACAGTCTTAACCTTTGGCAAGCATCCCTTTATCTGACTAACGAGTTTAAGAAACCTTGCTTGTTGTCTTCCCTTTGTCAACCTCAAAAGCGAAACGGTCCCATCTGTTTTGTTGAATTTGTGAAAAAACATTTACAACTCTTTCAGCAACAGCAAAAGATAAACTTCCGTACAAGATTCACCTGCTAATGTTCCTACTGGATTCAAAGAATACACCTCTTGATGTAAGAGAACCAGTGACATCCACTACTTCAGCTCAATCATTACCTCTTCTCTTCAAAGAGTTGCGTCGAGCGTTTGGTATCAACTCTACTGAGAGCAATAGTACCTGCTTTCCAATCAATGTTATTGAAGATGTGTGAAGAAGAGAACTTTCATGTTCACTGATTCGAGATTCGGCACTTTTCAAAATATTAAATCCATCTCTGCCACCCAATTTAGAGCTCTGCTTTTTCCCGAATAACAAATATGGACCACAAAAGAAAGCGGTTTTCTTTCTGACCAAATTAACCAAGTTCTTGGAGTTGGTTCAGCATTCGTTATCATTGAATGCCGGGGCAATAAATGACTGTACAACGAGAGAACATAAGTAAGTCGAATAACTGTATCACATACAAAATAATATTGTCTATTTGTGTTGCTGGTCATTCTCTGTTTCAGCTTCAATTAGCATTCTCTGTTTCAAAGATATTACAGAAAACAGTTGTGAAATTAGCATTATTATAATTTTCTGGTATCGAGGCCTGTTAACTGTTTGCTGTTGTTAACTTTTTCCAGCATACAGGTAAATTCGCGAGAATGCCTGGTTAGTTTTGAAACAATTTCGCTTGCACCAGGGCAGTAGACTGGATACCATCTTAATATTCTGACTCGATTTCCAGCATACATGGTCGATTTTGAAACTTTGTTCTCAATCCAGCTGACCAACACATCCATCCAGTAGTAGCTGCATCGTTCAAAAATTTTGCAGTGAGACTCCAACAACATTTCTTTCTGGAACCAAGTCGCAAAAAGACGTAGATGTCCCGTAGTTTAAATCAATATAGATATATCAATATAAAGTAAAATATGAACAAACCATTCCCATATTTTGATATTCAAATTTCTCCGAATAACAAAACACAATAAATAGACCTATCCTGGTATTCATTGTAACTTCTATATCCAATTGAACATCAATTTTGCACACTTAAAATACTCGTTTATTTTCATATTACCGATCACGTTAAAAATCGGTATATGTATAGATAATAAACCTCCTTGTTTAATAAAACAGCACAGGTGTATAAAGTGTTCTCACATTATTTCATAGGTACCGAAGACCTACTCTTCTACGGAAGGTGTAAACAATAATGAAGAGAAATATCAGTCGTAAAGGTCTCCACGTAAAATTGACTTGCTTTGGACATTTCTTTAAAAGTGGAATGAGTAGAAGCTTAATTGTTGTAAATCTCGTCGTTAGGATAACAATTGGGCTCATGTTAGCTTTCAGCATATGATTACAGTAGCAACTATACCAAGTGGATTATTCGCCATACCTATTCTAATAAAATTGTAACTTCTACATTTGATTATGGTTAAATATTTAAAATTAAGCATGAAAAAAATACTTCTTAACTAGGCCTAACCATACCGGTATCGATTTTATGACTTCACCTAAAGTATGAATGTATTTACGCATCATGAAAGCTTGACTTTTTAAATTATGCTAGAGCCAAAATAACCCTTTTTATGGAACGAAGCTCTATGACTACACAATCACTGAGTTTCAATTCAATATAAAATTCTATTAAATTGTCAACACGCCGTCAAAATTATTGTGGTAAGATTTTTTTGTTAATTAACTGTCGTGAACAAAATCCAACAATCTCCATGTTTCATGATTTTTTTTGTTTATAAATGAAAACAATTATCTTAGTTATCTTGATTTATCCTCGTTAATATTCCATAGTGCTGCAATTCAAGATGTCAAAGAGGCTTTTCTTATTACTTCTGGTTTTAGTTAGGTATTTAAGTATAGCGGGATAACATCAAACATCAAAGTTGTAATCTCCGTTTCAATATTTATTAATTGAGCATCACAGCTCAAGTCTTTGTCCTTGTGAAACAATGTTAGTATTCTGCCAGCACTGGTACAGAAAATTCAGTCCATAAACCAGTATGCTATTAATCAAAATTTAAGATACAACATATCGGCTTCAGGTACCTGCTTGTGAGCAATCGTAGCATTCCAGCAGTAATGAATTCACGTACTGTAAAATTAATACATTAACATTATGGTGCATTGCTGCCGCTAGCAGAAGTGTTACGATTCTTCAGTAGATGTCCAGCATTTGGTGAAACATATGAACCGTATTGGGCCGTCAACTGCTGAAGATTAGCCAAATGTTAATCTGCTAATAGGATAAGACTTTCGTAAGCAGAAGATTATTTCTGAACAGAGAATAAATTTGTATTTACAGTATTACGAGAGAGTCTTCATAATGTTCAACTGGACGGAAATTTGTTCTCATGCATTACTGTTTCATTTGAACTTAATTATAGTCCGGCGGTTACGGGTTTCAACTCTGCATTTTTTGACAAAAAGGTCACACTTCACACGGATATCCTTTGGGTTCTAGTCAACAATTAGGGAAGGGGAGCCAAGCTGAAATTCTTGTAGGGTGGCTTTGCCAGGCATGGTTGCATACCTATAGGAATGGACAACTGTTTGCTGCATTTGATTCGGTATTTTCATTCAAACGTACGACACAAAATGTGTAAAAATGTTACTAGTCAATCATTAACTAAATCTATGAATAATGTCGTTACCGTTCGGTTAAAAGAGGGCAGCCTTTATGGCGGATTGCCTACGTTGGAAGATAGCTCTTCAAATCTCAGTCCTAAAAGTGTTTGATTCCTCACATGTTCTGTCAAATTGTATACCTGAATAGGTAATCAGAAATCAATTAAACTGAAAATAATGGTCGCTAGTGTCAGATTTTAATAGTTGTTTAATTATAGCATAAGAGTACCTTTAAAATGAGAACAAATATAATTAATTTCTATCATTTTTACTTTACAAGAGGAATTCATAGTTAACTGTCATTAACAACACTGTGCACTGTTACAACATTATTTACACTATAAAGTAATTCCTAAAAGGAAATACAGAAGCCAAAGAAGTTAGAAAAGTACTCGAACCAGTTCATTCCCCGTAGCAAAGTGGTGTACAGATCAATGAAGACTTCTGGCATTTGCGTAGATTCTCGGAGCATATCAACCGCATTTAACCAACTCTGAACAGGTGTATGCACCAATGGAAATCGTGGTCAACTGCGGGTTAACTTGCCTTCATTTTCTTTCAAACCCCACGAAGTACGTTGGGGAAGGTCATGAAGTAATTTCATACATCAAGCTCAAGTCACAGACTAATGAGATGCTCTGCGAACATGTATAATCAGCGCGTCTTTTGTTTGTGTGGTTGATTCTGTTATTCTTTTCTTTATAAATAAATGTTTCTTTGCTTCATTTACGGAATCTATAATAGATGGCTTAACATATATGAGCACGACATACTTTTCTAATGATGAAATCGAAACATCTATAAAGGTAACCAAGAAAATTTAGTTGTTTCTTCACCCACCGCCTTCGAACATCAATATGTCATGTACCTGGAACATCAAAAATAGTCCCCATCTGCATCGACAACTTTCTGCCAACGTTCTGAAAGGCCATGGATTTCATCGCGGTAGAACTTGAAGGGCCGTGAAGCGAGGAAAGTATCAAGTCATTTTGCACCTCTACTATGGATTTGAACTAGCGTCCTCTAAGGTGATTGTCCAAAGAATGGAGCAAGTGATAATCGGACAATGCAATGTCCGGGAAGTATGGCGGATGCAATAGTGTTTCCCATTGAAGGCGTAGATGGTGTCCCGGGTCATATGAGACTTAGCATTGTATTGTAACAGGGGGAACCCTTTGCGATTCAGAAATGCTGTCTCCAGAGTTTTGAGTTTTTCTTGAACATGGCACAACTGCTGATACTACTCAGTTGCATTGATGATCTGACCAGCTGGTAGCAGTTCCGATACATGATGCAGCGAGCAGTCCACCAAATACAAAGGAGGACCTTCTTCTGGTGCAGTGCTGGTTTCGGTTATTTTGGAACCGGTTCATGGGATGATAATCAATGATTATGGCGCCGTGGAACATCATACAGGACCCACTTCTCATCACGTGTGAACACCTAGTCAAGAAATGGCTCCTCCTTCAGACAAGATACCAAAGAAATACAGGTGTCTGCTCGCATTGTCTTCTGTCCCGGAGTCAAATCATGTGGGACACATCGATCCAAATTGTAGTGCTTCCCAAGTTGATTTAGGTGCTGCCGAATGGTTTATCCACTACACTAAATTGTAGTCTCAGTTCCTTACATGTCTGGCTATCTTTAAACTTGTTAGACTACCGCTGCACTGTCCGCGAAGTCACGACACCCTCACCAAAGGCCTCGCATATCTTTCACCCCAGTGCAGTGGCATTTTGAGACCACTTTGAACTCGTACAGCGTACCGTTATGATGCTCTGTGGAGGTCACATGCTCACTCTGTCCTTACGCAAGTTCACCTTGTAACTGAACTGCCACAACCAGATAGTATGTTAGATATACCAACACCAACGACTGACCTTCGCCTTTTCTCTATTCCCATTCAACTCACAGTGTGTGGTCCAATTGAACACAAACCTCCACAAAAAGGAACAGACCTTCCTTGGTTCCCTTTATATATTCCTGTTGGCCAGTGCAGAAAAAGCTCCAGTCTGTTCTTGTACTGCGTTTTCTTGCCTCTTCCGTAAAATGATGTAGTATATCCCGTAAATGTATGGCACATCGGAAGTGTGTTTGTTTTTGAATTTAACGTCCCGTTCAGCAGCGAGGCTATATGAGACGTGGACTTACTGATTAATGTGGAATCCTAATCACATGAGCTCCCGCCAGAAATAGAACCCAGGTCTTCCATGCCAAGCACATCGGAAGTGTTTTCGCTTTCCATGGTCCCAATGACTAACATTTCTCTCACGTATATGTATCTGGAATACAGAAATGGCACATGGCTTTTGCGTTTGTAATGCTTAAGTATGCATAGCGAACAGTGTCATTCAATTAGCAGTAAATAAAAGGATATTTCACTAATGTGTGTTTCAGTGCATTTAAGCAAACACTTTCTGGCACTAAGAGAAGTGTTGGCGCGCCGGGAACATGAGCGGTCCCATTTATAGACATTATGCATAACGGCCTAGAAGGCCAAGCAGTTACGGTACTTCATACCTAATCTTAATATTCAGTTAGTAAGAAATTATCCCTGTTTCTAGTGTGAAATGTGTATGAATATGATTTCGCCGATTCCACCCTTGAAGAACCTTTCAACATCATATCCTTCATTAAATGACATTGCGTACTTACCGCGAGCTTTGTCCATCTCCAAAGGCAAAGAACATGCCCTCCAGTGCCAGTTTGACGAAAACGCTGATAGCCAAAACCACAACATCTGTATACAGTGTTCGAATGAACATCTTTCGATATCTACAAGAGACAGCATCTGCAACACTAAGCGTCATCCGTGTGCCCGCTTCCTCATGGTTGCAAGGGATAAAGAATTAATGCTTGGTCTGTTAGCCGTGGTCAGTGCAAACTCTCATTGGTGGTATAAACGTCTTTGTTCAGTTATCCGATCTCCATCAAATTTAGGGTGATTAAACGAAAAATTTGTCGCTTATTGTCATTTGATCGCAGGAACTGAAAAGAGTTCTTGGGAATTGGAGCGTTAGGTGAGATGCAATATTTACAAATAGTTCCCCTTTATTCTCGTGTCTTTCCTTTTATGGAGTTGGGAAAATATTTGCCCCATGCAACATCGATTCGTTTCACTTTGCAAGTTGTTTTCGATATATACTTCAAAAATTTTGAATGTTCCTCAAGGGATCATACGAATAATAGTTGCTTCATCAAATATCTTCACGTCTACTTCAAGTTCTTAAAAAATTTCACCTTTTGTAGAAGTTCAAGGCATTTGAACAAACTAGGTTCGTAACTCAGATATATAGTCTCCGACTGTCAGTGACGGAGAGTTGAAGTAATTTTCATGCTTGAAAAATTTGTCGATATCGCCTGATCCATATTGCTATGCAAAGTAGAGACAACTAAACAACACATAGTCATTTGTAAGGCTGGTGCACTTATCAGCAAGACATATTCGTCTCTTGTTGGTTCTTGAATAAGAAAAAAACGTCTTACATTTCAACGGATCAGTAAATTTTTAATTTCGTTCTTCAGCCTTTCTTCAACAAATCTTGTGAATTTTGATGGTCCATCTCTTTCATCATTTCGAGGGTGTCAACTGCTTCAGATTGTGTTATTATTTTGTTGTCGATGCGGTAAACTTTACTGTTGTTTCCAGAAAAGGATTACCAGCATAGTATACTCAAAAGTCATTATTAGTGAAAGAACACGTTTCTGAAATTTTTCAGGAAATGTTTTAGAAGTTTCTTTATGTTTTATGATGTTTAGTATCATCATATTTGAATTTAAAAGTGAATTCCTTATGTTCAATATATTGACATTTCCGGGAGTACTAAAAGAAATCTCCGTAATGTTTCCGGACTTTCCGTCAGTCCAATAATTCCCCCGTCACCTTTGAACATAGGATAATTTGCTTGGGAGATCGGTGTAGAGTCATCACTGAAAAAATCGACGCCTTTTTCATAGCGTCAACATAACACCAATTTAAAAATATAGACTGAAGATATAATTAATTCTTATTGACTGTGATTTTTTTATTGGCGTAACTCGCTTCGTGTGATGCGTGTGGTTCTCATATAAGTTAATTTGCGTGGATATTATGCTCAGTTTTAATTTATGGCAGTTAAATCACACTTCAGACTTTAAAGTAATGTATAATATACCTACTTCGTATCGTTAATTATATTCTTAGATGAAGGTGACAGAGAACTATTCAAGAAATAGTTTAACTTATTTTGTATGACTTGAGGGGAGGGAGGACGTAAGTAAACGCATGATTCTGCTGCTTGGTTTTCGGTGATTGGTACAGTCATCTTCTGAACTACAATACTAGGGTGTGGGGAAGAGTTTGTAAGGTGCAACTCTGTTCGAGCTTTTCTTACAAAGTGTTTTTTTTAAATGTTATATAACACTTGTTAAAATTGATACACTCATGAGGTGTATATACTTTTCAAACTATTACGGTACGGTATGCATTATTGTACGGTATGCAATTAGTAGACTTAAATTAATATAGACTTTTTGTTTATGTATTCACATTAAATATATTGTGTACTACAAATGTATACTTAATGTAAAATTAAGTAATTATTACTGTAATTATTCTCAATAAATCTACAGGATTTTATTTTATGTATTCTCTTTTAAAGGTTCATTCCTTTATTTGGCTTTCGGTTTGTTATGTAATCATAAGTAATGTAGGATGGTGGAATTTAGATAATTTTAAGGATAATTTCTCCATTATATACGATAACTCAAGGAAAGAATCGATTGTATATCGCATTAAATATTTACAAGATATAAAATTAGTTATTTTCCACATTTATCATGTATAAATCTTACCACCAGTGGGGTTCTGTAGTATAGACACTGGCTGCCCAAGTACTTCACAAGTTGCGGTATAGTCAATGCGGTCTGGTTGCTTGAGCACTGACTTCAGGAGTGGTAGAATGAATGACTATTCGGAAACAGTGAGTAGCCTAGTGGTTAATGCATCGACAAGGTAAGTTGAAGTTACAGGTTCAAATCTTAGTCCATTCTTGCATTTTCTTTCCTTTTGTAATTATGCACTTTAACTTAGTAGAGCTGATATCTTTATACTCGAGCTATTTCATCATCACTTTTAACACAAGAACGACATGAACCACTCACATGTTGATACCTGGGATGTCTCTCTTGTGCTCTGTCATTTATTCTACGCACTACAATAGCTGTTTTAGTGTTGTGTAAAACATACAACGAAGAGCACAATTAAGACACGTCGACTGTGAACATCTGAGTGGTCCACGTCATCCTTGTGTTAAGAGTCTTGATGCAATAAAATGGTTTCGTGGTGATATGATCACGTATTAAAGTGATTCTTTATAAGAAAAACTCACTATATACACGTGTATGTAAGTTTCGTATATTTTTAATACTTTTGTAAGAAACTGTACTATAGCATTTTTTAAGGAGTTCCATTAAGAATACTTTTCACAAAATGCATGGGATTTGTTCCGATTGTTATTGTTCCTCCGTATCATTTTTCAATTAATATTGGCATTGATATAATGTAGTGTGTCCAAGACAATTTATTTTGCTCTACTTATATTGCACAGTGCCCCCTGTTGTGTCGCCTTGTAATATTAAGGGATCCCGGATACATGACAAAATATTTAGAAAATATTTTCTGTACATGATAGAAAATATTCAGAGAATATACGGTAGACATATCAAAAACATTTTCAAATTAATTTTCTTGGTGTTTTGTAGCAGTATCAAATGTTAAGAATATATTAAACTAGTTTCAGACGATTTGTGCTAACAAAGAAAATATTTACAATTTATTTTTCAAAAATTGACATGTTTTTGATTTGTTATTGTATGTAGTTTCAGAACGTACTTAAAATATTTTTAACATATTCTGATTTTCTCAGAGAAATATTTTAAATTCTTTCTGAATATTTTTCGTCATTACCACCATAACACCTACAGTTTGAAATACATTCCTTTCTTCAACCTATAAGTTAGAATAGTAGAATTTATTTCCACAAATTTATGTGATGATAGAAGTTTCCGTGTGTTCTAAACCGGTTCCAACATACACAGACTTCTACCACTCCATCAATTTGTAAAAATGAAATCCAAATGTTTTAACTTACAAGAGTTGGAAAACTGTTCAGTATGCATTTCCTTCAGTATTGAAGAAAAAAATGTAATTCAAACTGTAGGTGTTATCGTGGTAATGACGAAAAAATATTCAGAAAGAATTTAAAATATTCTATGCGAATACCAGAATTCGTTAGAAAGTATTTTAAGTACGTTCTAAAACTACACACAATAACAAATCAAAAACATATCAATTGCTATTTGAAAAATGAATCGTAAATATTTTCTTTCTTAGCACAAATTCATATCTGAAACTAGTTTAATATTTTCTAAACATTTTCCACTGTTACAAAACACCAAGGAAACTAATTTGAAAATGTTTCTGATATGTCTACGCTATGAATTTCCTACACTAAATGTCTCTATGCCAAACTCTCTATATATAAAACGTTTTTCGTCGAATCTGCAAATTGAGCAAGCCAATGGGAGGCTGATGATAGTTCGTCACACAGGAAGACACTTTGAAATGCTAGGTGAGTCACAACACTTTTTTCCTTTGTCTGGGATTCATCCTTACTTACAGTCAAATTTGGTATCGTCTATGTAGTACCTAGGTGTGGAGTACGTTGAAGTCATCTCGGTTGATAGCCTCCAAACACAGTGGACTCCTAAAATAAAGCAATTGTTGTAAAATTACTATTTGTAGCATGTGTGGCAAAATTTCGAAACGAAAGATATCTCAGAATCAAGGTTAAGTCAAACGAAGCGTTTTATGCGTTTTTAAAATATATATAAATATATATATCTTACCTCAGGCTATCCCAAATACTTAAACATTGTTACCTATACTTTTTGAAGTTATATACTAAATATCTTAATAACTGTCACTCAAATTTGTGTTTTTGTTTTTGGTTGGCCACTATTGCGAATAACTTAGGTAAAATACTGATTATGACGATGTTTTGAATGATTAGACGTTAAGTTTAGTCGAATATTGATTAAGTAAATATAATTATAATTTTGTCACAAAGTGATTATTTGAAAAAAAAGAAAAGAAAATATAAGTATGGAGAAGAATGGATTTTTTTAAATTTTAAATCAACAAATCAGACTTTTTATTGCTTAGTATATATTTTAGTAGGTAATAAACAATGATAACTGGAAATAATTCACGGTTAGGATGGACGCCTAGTCGAGCAGCCGTTTAACAACGAATGTTCTGTCGAATATTGGGGAAATGCAAGATTCCATCGATTTATTACCCCTGAATCTTAAACGGGTTTTGGTTTCAGTTATCTAGTGATAGATAAATAAATAGTTGATTTTCGTAATATAGTAAAATAATTAATTAAGTAGTTGTAAATACATAGACACAGTTAAACATTTAAATATTAATATTATAGTCATTGTACTCACCCTTGTTATTGTAGATTATTGTTGTTTTACATTGTTTATTTTAGTAATGTCACTGTCACTATTCACTAGTTATTACACATAATGCCAGATTAAGGTTGGCTTCCTTAAGCAATAGCGTTGTTTATGAATTTAAGGTAACACAAGTAACACCAAAAATAATGTGTTAAATTTTGAGCACCAAGAAATGAAAACGGGACACGTCACCGATTGCGAATCAAACACTTTAGTGATTACGCCCGATAAACTTGCGAAAAGTGAACACACGAAAAACGGCGACAGGGAATACTTTTATCCCTGTGACATTATCGTTATTTGAACACAAAAACTCCCGAAAATTCACTAAAATTTTCGTTGTGTCGGATCACCGTGTTAACGTTGAAGCAAGACAATGCCCAAATGGAAGAGCTAAGCGGATGTTTGAATTAACCTTGATTTATAAAACGCTGAATTCGCGCTTCTCAATCAAAGTCATCCACATCGTTGCAAACTGGCTAAAGGAGAATTTTCATTCTCAGGAAATGAAAATTTGGTGTATATTTTTTTAAGGATGAAATTTATGAAGTAGTGATACTCATTTGTGTACTCTATAGTATCACATATGTGTAGATAATTTTCTTATTAGTGTGGAAGTTTTGTTTTTAAAAAAAAGTGAATAAAAGTGTGATAAAATGTGTGAATAAAACTTTGGGTGTACAGTCAACTAGTGCTCGAGTTGGCAACATTGTACACAGTGCCAATGGAAAATTTTTTTGTGTCTTGGTAACAAAAAGCTTAATTGCATATTATAAGAAGAACTTTATCTGCAATTAACACAGAATAGTTCACTCGTTATATTTCTTGTCTCAACCACTAGATGGTGTGAGGATACACATTTAACTTTGTATTTCATGCATTATGCATTACCATAATTGAATGATTAAAGATTAATAGTTGTAGTTAAATTAGGGATTTGGAAATGGATCAAATTATGAATATTTATTTATGTTATTATATATATATATTTTATTTTGGCTCAAACTATATTTTCAATTCAAACTATATTTTTATACTTTTATGTTTATATATCTACAGGGTGTTTTATATAACAACGATCTCCTATGAGATCTAATTTGTTAGCGAGGCTAACAAGGTTTCAAAGAGGAGCATGTGGCAGAGCCCATATTTTATAATTAATTTTTATGTATATTTTGGAATATTTACTTGATGAAAGATTTTATTTTTGTTTTGGTGAAGGATTAAAAACAAGGAAATAATTAATGAAAATATAAGCTATCTCACGAATGCGATTTTGAGTAAAAGTTACATGATTGTATTGTCAGCTTTTTAGAAAACATCGCAGCACATTGTTCTCTGTCTGAGAATTCAGGAACTGAATTCTGCAAATGTGTAAGAGAGAACAATTGACAGAATTTACGATGTTGCATTTGTAAAATCATTGTGAACAGGAAATCACATTCACGGGTATGTAGAAATTGTCTAGAATCACGAGACAAGGCATTCCAAGTGTTGCGAGTTGTTGATTTACTATGAGGAAACGACCTCGTTTTCCTCAAGAAAGGAGCACGCACGTGTCTAACGTCATTCGCCACAGCCGAATTCCTTGACACCGGAGTTCAACAAAAACGGAGGGACGAGAGGTCTCGAGACAGAAGTTGGAGAGACAGACAGAGTCAGACGGAGACAGAAGTGAGTTAGAAGGAGAGGAGTCCCAATGCTACTACGTTTAGCTAACTAACTTTTGGGTTATCCATTGAGTACATTAGACGTGGGGCTCGATCAGACCATTATCGTCGATGATTGCAGAGGAGTGTCTTATTTATTGAGGCACCAAACCACGACAGAGATATCAACCCAGGCGATATCTTCCATCCAGAGACCCGTCACAGAGAGGACCACCAAGGACCACCAGCTGAATCTGAATAAAGAGGTATGTGTAACCTTAATGACAGTAATCAACCGCTCAATGCTTGGTTTGCGTTGCTCGATCTGGCGATCATTCTAAATACCCGAAACTAAACATCACATTTTAAACTTTGACATTAATTATGAGAAATACAAACATCTATCAATAATTTTATATCTGAGTTGTCATTTTATGGTAAATCCTAATAAGAGCATGTATGAATCATTAACCTCTCGCTTAGAAATATAAAACGTTCCAACTCATTGTAGATGGTGAGTGGAACGTGACCTTTTCAGTTCAACATTTTCATCCCCGTTTTAGACACGAACTGAAGGGGTTGTCAATATATATATATATATATATATATATATATATATATATATATATATATATATATATATATATCTTACCTCAGGCTATCCCAAATACTTAAACATTGTTACCTATACTTTTGGAAGTTATATACTAAATATCTTAATAACTGTCACTCAAATTTGGTATGCTGAATAAAGTTATAGTGTAGATATAGAATTGAAACTGTAATCCAAACTTAAAATAATGATATTACAGAACACAATAAACTTAACTTAGGATGAAAATGGAAACTGTAGATGCACGAGTATTACTGAACGAAGGAAGGAAAGTAATTCAGCTGGGTTACGAGTTTGACAGAGTTCATACACAGAAATCATTCGGTAATTTATATTTCCAGCTTCGACTTAAGAGATAAAGAAGATAGACTCACTTTAAAAAGTTAAAAAGAAAAAACTTTTAAAAGATTTAATTTATCTGAATTTTTGTTCAGTATTTGTAAATAAATAATGTAGAAAACCGACACAGAGCTTGCCCGCTGGACTCTGTTGCCCTAATCCCAACTCTTCTATTTGCATGCCTGCCATAAAATAATAGAGATACAAACCTTTTTTTAAAAAGTGCAGATTAAGGGTAGCTTAATAAGTACATTTTTTTAACGATACAGTAATGCGCTAAATTCGTCGTACAAAAGCAGAGGACTGTTTCCTGAGAGTAAAACAAACAAAAACGTTCCAATAAACTTAGGGCAAAAAGCCCATCATTCACGTGTTATAGGCTGCCGAAAACATGAAAAAAATCAATTTTAAAGGTCCACAGCTCCAAAATTATGGGACCTACCAAAGTCGGGTCAAGATTTCATTTAGGAACTAGTATGTGCTCTATCTAAAAATACATGTTTTAGAATCCTAAGGAATCACCCCTCTGCTTTTGTACTCCGAATTTAGCACCATACTGTATAAATTAATAAGGTAGAACTATATGTGGTCCTACTCACTATGCTCACTTATATATATCTTAAAGGCTAGTGATAAATAACACCAGCCCTCTGCTCCTATACCACCCTATGATACCGGAGCAGGACGTTTGGACGCAAAGCCGTATATCTAAATAGGTTAATCTACTTAAATGGGTTATAATGCATTTCAAAAATAGAAACCTGATGATTAAGTACTAAAAGCCTTAAAAATAGGCACTAATATCACTAAAACTCTAAAAAAATAGCTGAACAACCTAAAATTAAGAAATTCGGAAAGGTTAAATTTGACGCAAATTTTCTTTAAAATGCCATCTTCAAAACTCTAAATTTTCGTTACGTTATAGTCCTATGGCAAACAGTCACTAAAAGTCTCAATTGCAACAAATACTTAATTTAGTTCTATTTTTTGTATAATGCAGAAAAATGGGTCTAATTATCTTGTTTTTAGAATGACATATCCTAATTTTAGGAAAATCGGAGACAATGACGTGCAGAACTTTTTTTCAGCATGAATCTATATTGGGCTAAAATAAAATTTGCTGTAGGCATCCTACAACACCCTAAAGTAAACTTATGTGAAGTTATCTTTACAATATCTCTAACGTAAAGGATATTCATAACTTCATAACACTGCATTACTGCTTATTACTACGTATTTGCAACACAAATAATTCAAAGGAAAAAACAGTGAAATCTAATATACCTATTGAATAATTTACTTTGTCTTATGTTACAATTACCATGACGGAATTATGGGCCAAATCCAGCATTATTCTCCAATGTCAACAGTTTCAAAATTCTGCACGACGAATTCTTTCATCAGCTTGAATATATTTTCTTATTTCAGTTCAGTTGATTTTGAGTTTAACGTCCCGTGAACAGCGAGGCTATACAAAACGTCAACCTACTGATTAACGTGGAATCCGAACCACGACGTGAGCTCTCGTTGGGAACTTTCTCCTTTTCTTGGGCGGATCGTCTTCTCGAAGCATTGCCTCGTGTCCTGGTCCTCTTTTTTTCTTCCAAATGCATCAATAAAGAGCCAAATCAACCAATGTCGTTCCTTTACGTTCGATATATTATAAAGAACAAAAGTTTGTTTATTTTGTGGTGTCATTGGCTGCCTACAGTAAATTTTATTTGACCCATTCTTCTTATTTAAATGTATAGTTAGTGCCTATTTCTATGAAAAATTATTAATATTATAGTCTCAACTTTCTATTAATACAATAGTCTCAACTATATGATTTAATGGGCATATCGAATAATAATAATAATAATAAAACATTCAATAAATACTCACTTTCTGAACTACCCAATACATAGCATAAAGAACACCATTTTCATTCCAAAACCAGCTCGTGTTCATTTTTTCTGATCTCTCGGAACAGGTCAATACTTAATAAACATTTTTTATGTTTTGTACCATGTGTTTTAATAACTACTATAGAAAAAGGAAATGCAAAAAACTAAAATATGTACAGTATTTTACAAATTTTAAGTCACATCTTTATAGTAACTAAAATTAATGAGAAACGTACATTGTTTTTAACTTAAATTAGATATCTGGCGCCTTACATTTCAATTCAGGCAAAAATAAATAAATAAATAAAAAATAAAATTGTACCATCACATTTCAGATATTGTTCAAACTTTTTTTTATAGGAACTAGACATGTTTTTAAGGAACCCCCTTTTTTGTCGGAAAAAATTCCCACCAAGTAATGGGCCATCAAGGACGGGGAGTACAAATCATGAATTGTAGAAAACGTGGAAAATGGTCAAATTCGGAGCCTCACAATTCAGCTATGGAGACATGTAGAGTTATAATTCTTGTTGTGGTATGCACATAGGGATATGAATAAACCATATTTTATTACAGTTTGGTTTACGCATGCGTATCTTTTTGTAAATAAATTAACAAATGAACGTAAGTTTATGTGAAAAGTCGAAGTTTGTGCTTTTCTTTGAGCACTTCCGGTTCGAACTTTAAATTCCGTTTTCACGGTTGGTAAGACCTAGTTACCCGCTTTCCCGTCCAAAAAAATGTATCGCTTCTGTGTGCAACCGTTTTATCGCAAAAATTCGAGAAATCGTCAAATTTTCAAAAGTCGCCATTTTCTCAAAAACATCATAATTTAAAACTCTTAAATTTTGTCAGATGGTTCAATTGTACATGAATAATAAACACACCAAATAGCAAGGCTTTTGAATTTAGCTTACTTTCGTTAACTTTGAAGTCACAGTTGGCAACAGTGAAAACAATGAAAGTGCAACAAATAAAGTTTAAAAAGAATGCTACCGCAAAGCATCGTCTAAAATTTCAAGATACAAATTCTATTTTACTGCATGTGGACTTCGCTTAAACTGGACTGTTATACTTCAAACGGAAGTTCAGAGTGATCACTGGAGAAACACGGAAATCTCCTTTTTTACGGGAGTGATATATTATTATGAAACAACTGAGAGTTTTGCTGTAATAAGCGACGACAAAACACACGATTCGGCTCGTACTCATGAATAGGATTCTAAAAATGAATAAGACTCTAAAAATACTCGAAGAAAAGCGAAAATATAAGTTATAAAAAATAGGTTCGAATACGCGAAAATAAGTGTCTACAATAGTAGTAGGGACCCCGTTATATTGAGCCGAGTCAGCAAAAATTTTCTCGATTCTGATTGGCTGAGAGAGGTCACGTGACGTTAGGCCCCGCCCACGCGGGAAATTCAAATTTTCAGGTCACGTGGTATGACGTCATGAGTCACCCTGTGGGGAAATCCCTCATTCTCTTTTATGACCGGGATTTTTGAAATTTGTTCCCTTTTACGGGTAAGATGTGTGTTTTGATTGGTTGATAGCTGTCACGTGATCTTAGACCCTACGATATTTGAAATTCGTTCCCATTTACGGGTAAGATGAGTGTTTATGATTGGCTGATAGAGGTCACGTGATCTTAGGCCCTGGGATTTTTAAAATTCGTTCCCTTTTATGGGTAAGATGAGTCCTTTGGTACCACGATGATAGAGGTCACGTGATCTTAAGCCCTGTGACTTTTGAAATTCGTTCCCTTTTTATGAGTAAGATGAGTGTTTTGGTACCTCGATTCTGATTGGTTGATAGAGGTCACATGATCTTAGACCCGCCACACGGTGAACAGAATACGTGGGAAAACCCCATCACTCATTTGTTTCCATTTTTTACGGGTAAGATGATTGCTTTGGTACCACAATGTTGATTGGTTGATAGAAATCGCATAATCTTACACACCCACCCCAATGCTAGACATTCAGAGTGCTATGACGACGATCCACCCTCGACCTGGATTTTTTTTTAATGGTTATCCTTTTTGGTACCTTAAAGTTCCCATGGAGGGTTCAACCCATCCTTAAATAACCCTTTTATGGTATGATATTGTACGGAAGTTTACATTAAATATTATCGTTCTCTTTGGCAGATAAGATGATTACCAGCTTTCTTACCTTGATGGAGATTCTGTCCTTGAATTAGTAGCCTATGTCTCTGGAAGTAACAATGGTGAAAGAGGGGTGTTGCTTGTAGATTTCTTATAACACATTGTTGTGAGTTTAAGCGATTTTTTAAACGCTCAGTAAGCGCTTCATTAATGGAAACAGTGTTGCCAGATTTTTTTTAACCTAAACTGCTCCGATTCTTTTCGAAACGGTTCCGCAGAGTGCAAGAAATTTTAAACTAAAAAATTTTTCGAACTAAAAAAATTTCAAAACTAAAAAAAATTTTAAACAAAAATTTTCAAACAAAAAATTTTGAAACAAAAAAGTTTCAAACAAAAAATTTTTGAACCCAAAAAAAAATTCGAACTAAAAAATTTTGAAACAAAAAAGTTTCAAACAAAAAATTTTCGAACCCAAAAAAATTTCGAACTAAAAAATTGAAACAAAATTTTGTCGAACTAAAACATTTTTAAAACAAAAGTTTCGAACTAAAGATGTAAATCACATCTAAAAATTTTCAAATCAAACTTTTTATCGAACTAAACTTTTAAAATTTTCGAACTAGAAATTGAAACCAAGTTTAAGAAAAAATCCTAAGAAATGTTTCTCCAGGAATCGAACTCAGGTCTTTCAAACCAAAGATGTGTATGCTAACCGCTTAAATGAATTCGGTTTTAATCGATCTTGGTGGGTTTCGAACCATGGTCCTTGAAAAGGATACACATATACTTTAAGAAAATAAATCTGACAGTGTAACACTTCTCAAATCAAACTTTTTATCGAACTAAACTTTTAAAATTTTCGAACTAGAAATTGAAACCAAGTTTTAGAAAAATCCTAAGAAATGTTTCTCCAGGAATCGAACTCAGGTCTTTCAAACCAAAGATGTGTATCCTAACCGCTTAGCTATGAATGAATTCGGTTTTAATCGTGCTTGGTGGGTTTCGAACCATGGTTCTTGAAAAGGATACACATATACTTTAAGAAAATAAATCTGACAGTGTAACGCTTCCGTTCGTGGATTAAAATAAAATGCTGATAGACTTCTTTGTGTGACGACATAGAAGTACATATGATTGAAAAAATGCAAACGTCAGCGAATCGCATTACTTTAGTTTTACTACGAACGTGTCAGCATGATTCATGAAAAAAGCAAACATTGACATTCTCGTATGGAATATGAGGAAAATGAAATGTCGTCACAGTTACGACAAGTAGTGACATGATCCTGACAGAAAGCATTTGGGATCAGAACTGTGATACTAGATGTTGTAACTATTGAGAAACGTGAATGACGTCACGATCGATTGTTACACATCGTTTTGGTTCGTGATTCATGACAAAAGCAGCGAGCGTTTTGATTGGTTCGTTGTGATGTCATTTTATAAATTTCCTCGTTTCTGATTGGCTGACGGTGACATCGTTTTCACAACGACCTAAATAAAAATCTAAATTTCATTTTTCAAAGCCTACATCGCTCTCAACTGTGAAGTGAAGAAGATCTGCTTTTTTTAGAAGTGTCTTCATTTAAGCTTTACTGCACCGACTTTTTGTTCATTGAATTTGAGGTAAGTTCAGTGAGATTTTATTTTTCACACAAGATTCGAAAATCATTTTTATTTTATATTTGTGGGGGTGGATCACTCATACACTGTTTTACTTTTAGTACGAAATATTTAGACTATGAAGAAATTAGTGGAATGGGAAAGTGGGAGTACGAATCAGGATCCCCACACATTAGAAGTAAGCACGATAAATGATATGTTTAGCGACCCTTCAGTGAACTCCCGTCGGGAATTGAACCATGGCCAGAAAATGTGTGCGCTTAGTTTTGAAAAGAATGCATTACAAAATTTCAGAAACTATGTCTGAGAATAATATGGTTCGATTCCCTTTGAAAGCATTAGCGGCCCCTTCAGCTTAACGTGATATTCGAGCAACCGCCCGGGATTGAACTAAGGCCAGAGGCGTGTACGTCAATCATTTAGCTTAGTTTTGAAAAGAATGTATGATAACGCGTGAGAATATTAATTTTTTTTAAGAAAAGGCTTGACAACGCTCCGATGTGGGAAAGCAAACCCCACCGAGGATTGAACCAGGACCTTTCACGTTAGAAGCATGTACGCTAACCACTTAGCCACGAGTGCATGAATATGTGGTTAAAAGATTTACGCTATACAGATTTTGTTTTGACAATTACGTATGTGTAACGTTAATGGTTGGTAAATCTCTTCAACTTGCATACGCATCATTTAAAGGTCGTTGTGAGTAGAAAAAAAATGCTTACGCGTATTTTATCACATCTCAGTACTGTTGAAACATTCATTCATGCATTCTTTTTTTATCACTATAGAATGGCAGGTCAGTTACATGCTGATGTAATGGTCTCGAGTTTGACAGCAATAAAACACTCATTTCAGTAACATAATTATTTTAAAAAAACTTTGATTTTTAGTACATGTGCTTTCATAATGAGATTCTGAACGTCACCGCCAGGGGAATCAAACTCAGGACCTTTACATGAATTGCTTAGTTAAGAATTTATCATGAATGTTATGATTTTCTGGGCTAAGCGGTTAGCATACGCGCCTTTGGCGTGGGAGACCAGGGTTCGATTCCCGGCGGGAGCTCATGTGGTTCGGATTCCACGTTAATCAGTAGGTCCGCGTCTCATATAGCCTCGCTGCTGAAAGGGACGCTAAACTAAAAATCAAAAAAATCAACTCAAATTCACGCTGCTCAATTCCTTTTTTCCCATTACATATTTGTTTTACCGTACCTGTTTGTTTGTTTTCATTTTTTAATCATGGCCGAATCGTGTTTTACTGTTTGTAATGAAATCACTCGTCATTATAGACGATTTATGTACGTTTATGTATTATGAGGTGTGCACGTCAACCATTTAGCTTAGTTTTGAAAAGAATGTATGATAACGCGTGAGAATATTAAATTACAGAAAAGGTTTGACATGCACCGACGTGGAAAAGCAAACCCACCGAGGCTTGAACCAGGGCCTTCCACGTCCGAACCATGTACGCTAACCGCTTAGTCACAATAATAATAAAAAAAATACGCTATACAGATTTTGTTTCGACAATTACGTATGTGTTACGTTAATGCTTGATGAATCTCTTCAACTTGCAAACGCATCATTTAAAGGTCGTTGTGAGTGGGAAAAAAAAATGCTTACGCGTGCTTTCTAACATCTCAGCACTGATGAAACATTCATTCATTTCATGCATTCTTTTTATCACTATAGGTCAGTTAAATGCTGATGTAATGGTCTCGAGTTTGACAGCAATAAAACACTCATTTCAGTAACATAATTATTTATTTTTTTTAACTTTGATTTCTAGTACACGTGCTTTCATAATGAGATTCTGAACGTCACCGCCAGGGAATCAAACTCAGGATATTTACATGAATTGCTTAGTTAAGAATTTATCATGAATGTTATGATTTCCTGTTTATCAGGTGATTAAGATTTTTCTTTCTTCTTTTCTTTTGTAGTAAATTCACGCTGCATAATTCCTTTTATCCCCACATTACATATTTGTTTTACCGTACCTGTTTGTTTGTTTTCTCCTTTTATTAACATGGCCGAATCGGGTTTTATTGTTCGCAATGAAATCACGCGTCATTATAGACGATTTAACATTGAGGGCAGAATGCTCGAAGTTCAATTCAACGCACCACCCGTAGGAACCGATATCATACAGTATGTACATAACAGTTTCCAAGCAATGCTGGACCATTTGTTAGCCAATGTCGACGATGAGGCGATGGTTGGTTTATCGGTAATATCGCCACGCAACACGAATAAACCGTTTTGGGTGAGTTTTCGCCAAGCACGAAACTTGACACTGGAAACGATGTGGGCCTCGTTCGAAAGAGTGTTACAAAGTAACAATGCATTTCTCCTGCACGAGCCATTCACCGTTCATTTTCATCGTGTGGATATTCCACGTGGCTACGGATATGGAGATCGTTTAGCACAAGGAATACTTCAAAATGAAGAATTGTTACGTTGCAAGCGAGGGATTGTACGTGTAAAAAATCAAGATTCAAGGTGCCTGGCGTACGCCCTTGTTATTGCTATTGGCCTGAAAAAATACAAGAATGTAGATGTGAAACGACATAGACAATATCAAGATCAATCAAAATGTGTTGTGGACGATGAAGTGAATGCATTATGTGCAAATGCAGGAGTGAATTTGGATCATGGTGCCAGTGTAAATGAAATACGACAATTCCAGGCATACCTCAAAGAATATAAAATTACAGTGTATACCAGTTTCACAGGCCGTGATATCATGTACGAGGGGCCCAACGATGAAAATCGCACTCCCATAAATTTGATTTGTTTAGCTGGCCATTTTGACATCATTCAATCTTTAACTGCTTGTTTTGCAACCAAGTTCTACTGTGAAGCGTGCCATAAAAAGTATAGTAAACGTAACAGACATGTGAAAAATTGTCCTGTTACGTGCTCCAAATGTTTACAGAGACCACTATGCGACAAGAATCAAACGCTGATATTATGCAACGACTGCAATCGTCAATTTTACGGCGAGGAATGTTTTAATAATCATCGTAATATTGTATATCATCAAGGGGAACCTGTATGTAAAATGGTGAAGCAATGTACTAAATGCTACAGAGTTTATTCTTTTGTACGAAGTGGACAACGCATTCACGATTGTAATGAGATCTTTTGCAATGTTTGTAAGAAGATTGTTCCGGGATCGCATCAATGTTTTATGCTTCCTGATCGCCAATGCTTGAAACCAGGTGTTCCTTCACTCATGCACGCAAAGAAAGCCTTGTTGATATTCTATGATATAGAATCTATGCAGGACACGAATATTGGCGATAATACGTATGTACACATTCCAAATTTATTGGTTGCACAACAAGTATGTTATGTATGTGTTGAAAACAATAATATCCAGCAGTATTGCAGTACGTGTGGTCAGCGCCAGCATATTTTCCAAGGAGAGGATCCAGTTTATAATTTTCTCCAGTACTTGCGGGAACGTCGTCCCAATATAAATAGGATTTTCTGTGTCGCGCACAACGCTAAGGGCTACGATGGACATTTCATCCTAAAGACCATGGTCGAACAATGCCAATGGAGACCCGACGTCATATTAAATGGGACCAAGATACTGAGTTTAACGTTGAATAATCTGACGTTCATTGACTCGTTGAACTTCCTACCTATGGCATTAAGTAAATTGTCAAAAGCGTTCAATTTACCCGCAACCAAAGGCTACTTCCCGCATTTCTTCAACACCAAGGAGAATCAATCGTATATTGGACCACTTCCAGAAACGAAGTATTATGGTGCAGATGAAATGGTCGTCGAAGACAGAAACAAGTTCATGCAGTGGTACAACGATCATCGTAATGACACGTTTGATTTTCAGAAAGAAATTCTCAAGTATTGTATTCAAGATGTCAATGTACTGCGACAAGCATGCGTTTCGTTTATGACGTCATTTGAAACAGAAACCAAAGTGAATCCCTTCTTGGAGACGATCACGATTGCCAGTGCTTCCAATCTAGTATTCCGCCGGAATTTCCTCAAACCCAACACCATAGGAATTCTACCGGCACATGGCTATCGATGGAGAAGTACCCAATCGATCGCTGCAATGCAATGGCTGGCCTACATTGAAAAAACCGAAGAAAAACAAATCTTACATGCGGCCCGACAAAAAGAAGTGTTTATTGCGGGATTCCATGTTGATGGTTACTACCAAGATCCTGAGACGTTAGAGGAGCACGTCTACGAGCATGCCGGTTGCTTTTACCACGGGTGTAAAGTATGTTTTACTACAGGCCGTAATCAGCCCATCTACAGCAATCCAGAAGACACTATGGAATTCCGTTATGAACGAACGCAAAGAAAAAATGCAAGACTGCGTGAATTGGGGTACATTGTACATGAATTGTGGGAGGGCGAATTTAATCAGTTCTTAAAACAAAATCCTGCAATGGCGACGTATCTGAAGAATCACCCGTACATGAACCGCAGACCATTAAATCCAAGAGATAGCTTTTTTGGAGGAAGGACCAATTGCGTGAAATTGTACCATCAAGTCGACGAAAAAGCAGGGGAAGTAATAAAATATTTCGATATTGTCTCACTTTATCCTTACATCAATAAGTGTGCTAAATACCCTGTAGGCCATCCACGAATTTATCTACAGGGTGATGAAAATATACCACCAATAAATAAAGTCAATGGTCTAATCAAAATGTCGATATTACCAAGTCGCCATCTTTATCATGGTCTCCTGCCTTACCGATGTAACAAGAAACTACTCTTTCCACTGTGTGCTGCGTGTGCCGAAGAAATGAACCCAGACCCTACAGCAACGTGTACGCACAACGACCAGGAGCGGTGCCTCACTGGAACATGGGTATCATATGAAATCCAGAAAGCAGTAGAATTAGGATATCAACCAGTGGAAATTTTTGAAATTTGGGATTATGACATTGAACAATATGATCCCATCACGAAAACAGGTGGCTTGTTCACGGAATATATCAATACATTTTTAAAATCAAAAATGGAAGCGTCTGGCTGGCCCAGTTCCTGTGTGACCGAAGAAGACAAATCAAAATTCATACAAACCGTCCTGGAGCGTGAAGGTATTGCATTGGATCCGTCCAAAATTGAAAATAATCCTACACGAAGAAGTTTATCTAAGCTTTGTCTTAATGCTCTTTGGGGAAAACTTTCGCAAAGATCAAACTTTAGCCAGACCACAATTATTGATCGGCCGGAAGAATTTTATGAAAAACTCACTTCCCCCGACATTAAACTCCATCAAATTGTACCCATCAATGATACGATGTTGTATGCGTTCTGGGAGTACAATGAACATGTGCCTGTTCAAAACCGAAACACCAATGTCGTGTTAGGTGCATTTACAACATGTCAGGCACGTCTGGAACTGTACAAGTACCTGGAAATGTTGCAGGAACGTGTTTTATATTTCGACACGGATTCTGTAATATTTACGGAGAAGCCCGGGGAGCCAACCATTGAACCTTCAACGTACTTGGGATGCTTATCGAATGAGATGGAGTCTTATGGACCACGAGCATACATCAAGACATTTGTCAGTGGAGGACCAAAAAATTACAGCCTAGAAATATACAATCCGGATACCAACGTCACCAGTTACATATGCAAAATTAGAGGATTTACATTAAATTACAATGCAGGACAACAATTAAATTTCAACACGCTAAAAGAAATGATTACAAATCAATGCCGTGGACAAGTCACCATCACTATCCCCCATAAGATATGCAGGACCAAAGACCATACCATCGTCACACGCAAAGAAGAAAAAATGTACAGTATCCAGTACACAAAACGTCGATTTAAAGAAATCAATTCCTACGATACGGTTCCGTACGGGTACGTTAAAAAACAGAAGATGGAACTGGAAAAAGAAGATGAAGAAGAAAAAACTGTAAACACCCAATAAGGCCGCCATTTCTTTTTTTCCTTTTCCTTTTTTTCCACTCCTTAACCACAAAGCAGCAACACCAAGAAGAAAATGAAGTACCCACAAGAGTTTATAAACCATCAACACAACCATCAGTGGAAGAAAATGCAGTCATCTCGTATCCAAGGAGGAACCTTAACCACAAAGCAGCAACACCTAGAAAAATGCAGTACCCAGAAAAAAGTTCGTAAACCACCATCAGTGGATGAAATGTACCCGAGGAGGGGGAAGATGAGCCTAAGCACATCCATCATTTACGAGTAAGTTTTATTTCTCTCTTATCAATATTGACTCATTTTTATTGTTTCAGAAAAAAGAAATTCTTAAAGTAATCCGTCGTTTCTTCTTTTTCTTTACAGGATACGTCTACAACATTCGAAGATGATGATACGTCCAATATATTCATTAAACTAGATCCTGTATTTATTGTGTTAATAAACATGTATAGGAAGAGCACATACTTTTCGTTAAAATACAACAAGTTGAAAAAAAAATATGTTTTATTATTTCTTGAAACCCTGAACACTTGTTTTCAAATCATGGTAATCTTGAAAATTTAAGGTGGAAAATATATTCAAGATTTGGTTTACATGATTTTGTTCGAAAAAATAATTAAAGAATTTTTTTAGTGTCCAAAATTTGATTTTTAATTTAGTTCGAAAAAATTTTTAATTTGAAAATTTTCAAATGTGGTTTACATCTTTAGTACGAAACTTATTTTTAAAAATTGGTTCGAAATTTTTTTAAAATTTTTAGTTCGAAAAATTTTGATTTGAAAATTTAGTTCGAAAGTTTTAAGTTTAAAATATTTTTTCGAAAAATTTTTAATTTTTTTTAGTTCGAATTTTTTTGGGTTCGAAAATTTTTTAAATTCCTTTTAGTTCGAAAATTTTTTGATTTGAAAATTTAGTTCGAAAGTTTTTAGTTTAAATTTTTTAGTTCGAATTTTTTTGAAATTTTTGTTTCAAAATTTTTTAGTTCGAAAATTTTTTGTTTGAAAATTTTTGTTTAAAATTTTTTAGTTCGAAAAATTTTTTAGTTTAAAATTTCTTGCACTCTGCGGAACCGTTTCGAAAAGAATCGGAGCAGTTTAGGTTAAAAAAAATCTGGCAACACTGTTTCCATTAATGAAGCGCTTACTGAGCGTTTAAAAAATCGCTTAAACTCACAACAATGTGTTATAAGAAATCTACAAGCGACACCTCTCTTTCACCATTGTTACTTCCAGAGACATAGGCTACTAATTCAAGGACAGAATCTCCATCAAGGTAAGAAAGCTGGTAATCATCTTATCTGCCAAAGAGAACGATAATATTTAATGTAAACTTCCGTACAATATCATGATACCATAAAAGGGTTATTTAAGGAGGAGGTTGAACCCTCCATGGGAACTTTAAGGTACCAAAAAGGATAACCATTAAAAAAAAATCCAGGTCGAGGGTGGATCGTCGTCATAGCACTCTGAATGTCTAGCATTGGGGTGGGTGTGTAAGATTATGCGATTTCTATCAACCAATCAACATTGTGGTACCAAAGCAATCATCTTACCCGTAAAAAATGGAAACAAATGAGTGATGGGGTTTTCCCACGTATTCTGTTCACCGTGTGGCGGGTCTAAGATCATGTGACCTCTATCAACCAATCAGAATCGAGGTACCAAAACACTCATCTTACTCATAAAAAGGGAACGAATTTCAAAAGTCACAGGGCTTAAGATCACGTGACCTCTATCATCGTGGTACCAAAGGACTCATCTTACCCATAAAAGGGAACGAATTTTAAAAATCCCAGGGCCTAAGATCACGTGACCTCTATCAGCCAATCATAAACACTCATCTTACCCGTAAAAGGGAACGAATTTCAAATATCGTAGGGTCTAAGATCACGTGACAGCTATCAACCAATCAAAACACACATCTTACCCGTAAAAGGAAACAAATTTCAAAAATCCCGGTCATAAAAGAGAATGAGGGATTTCCCCACAGGGTGACTCATGACGTCATACCACGTGACCTGAAAATTTGAATTTTCCGCGTGGGCGGGGCCTAACGTCACGTGACCTCTCTCAGCCAATCAGAATCGAGAAAATTTTTGCTGACTCGGCTCAATATAACGGGGTCCCTACTACTACAATTTACCAAACCGTTTAAGTGATTTCTGATGGTGCTGCATTCCACTTTAAAAATTCCTTTCAGATGTCCAAAACGCAGACAGGTCCGATAAAGCAGTGGCTTTTCAGTGAAACCGGCTGAGGTAAGGGTCTCTGCGACGTATTGGGTAGAGGGGGGATGAGAATATGGCAACATGGCTAAACGAAAAACAGATTCACAGTTTTAAACCTGCAGAAGAAAAATGAAAATGAAATGAAATCTTTGTTTTACGTCCCACGGTTATGCCGGTTAGGCTAAAGGAGACGGTGATGATGACTAATGAATGAAATGGTAGAATAAAGAAAGTGGGAGGAAACGGGAGAAACCCTAGAAAACCCACGCACACGGTGTTTGTCCACCACAAAGTTCACTTGGCGGTGGCTGGGATCGAAAGCAGGACCCCAAGCACCAGAGGTGAACACTCTACCACTGAGTCACCACGGTCCCTAAACCTGCAGAAGAATTCGTGAGTATAGTGCCAACTCCGGGTATTATTCTCGTCTTGTTGCCAAGAATCGAATTCGACAATTAAACAAAAAAAAAGTGGGAAAGTGTGCGACCGGTAACTGGTATTTACCGAAGTCATCTTTGGCTTTTATGGCAGTAACGGGTCATCATGGACTAACTTAAAATCGAGTTTAAAATCGAGCTTCTGCAATTCAAAGTGTAGATTTAAGAAATCTGCAAAAATTAACTTTTGTTACATACATATATGATAAACAGTGATGGATAGCAGAAATATTATCAATAAATAATAAATTACATGAAATTGAAGCGTTCTTTGTGTATCCAGGATGCGCGGTGGCTCAGTGGTAGAGCGCTCACCTCCGGTGCTTGGGGTCCTTGGTTCGATCCCAGCTCGCGCCGTGTGGACTTTGTGGTGGACAAACACCGTGCTCGTGGGTTTTCTAGCTGTTCTCCCGTTTCCTCTCACTTTCTTCATTTCACTCATCTCTCATAATCACCGTCTCCTTTAGCCTAACCGGCATAAACGTGGGACGTAAAACTCCAATATTTCACTTCATTTTTTTTCTTTGTTTCCACATGGTTCTTCAACAAGGTACAGGTTTCCAGAAAAGAATAAGAGAAGTGAATATAAGTGTTTTGTGACTATCGACAACGTGCTACGAGCTGTGAGTGCACCAACACCTATTGGAACACCTGAAATGGTTGCATGCTATTAGCGAAGAAGACACTAAGCAAGCAAATAATTACTTCAGTGTGGAAAAAATCAGTGAAACTTTGTTTCCGAAAACCATTTTAAGTAAGTTTAAAATTTGTTTCGTAATCGTAATTTTCATCTCAGGTTACACCGGTTTAAGAAAACGGAGGAGGAGTAGGGGGAGGCTCATCATATTATTTCAGAGAGCCTTTTTGATCAAAATAATAAAAAGGAGCCAGGAAAAACTTTTGTCCTTTATTTAATGAATGTGAACCACAAACATCACCAAATTGTTGCACTTTCATTGTTTTCAGTGTTGCCAACGGTGATATTAAAGTTAACGAAACTTCGCTAACTTCAAGAGGTTGTAGTTCATTCATGAAGCATTGGTCGAGAATGCTATTTGGTGTGTTTATTATTCATGTAAAGTTGAACAATTTGACAGCATTTCAGGATTTTAAATTATGGTGATTTCGAAAAAGGTGATTTTTGAAAACTTGACGGTTTCTCGAATTTTTTGCGACAAAACGGTTGCACACAGAAGCAATACAATTTTTTTCGAGAAGTGGGTAACCAGCTCTTACCAACCGTAAAATAGAATTTTAAAATTCGAACCGCAAGTGCTCGAAAAAATCGCAAACTTTGATTTTTCAGATAAACTGACGTTTATTTGTTAATTTATGTACCAACAGATATGCATGCGCAAACCAAACTATAATAAAATATATTTTATTTATATCCCTATGTACACTCATGTATAATCGGGAAATGTATATTCGTAGTAAATTTCAGAGGAAAAGAATTACAAACCCGAAAATTAGAATGAGTAAAACAAAATGTTGCTAAATGGACAAGAAAGTTTTATTGTTTTTATTTACTGCTCTTTTGACATGAAATTTGCCACATACATGTCTTTCCCGATTATACACATACTAACATTATAAGAAATACCGGACGAATTCGTTATCAAATTATAATCCTAAAACAACATATTTATAAACATGCAACAATAATTTTAGTCTCGAGTGTATATACCACAAAAAGAATTATGACTATCTGTCTCCATAGCTGAATGGTGAGGCTACGAAGTTTACAATTTTCCATGTCCTCTAAAATTTGTAAATTGTACTTCCCGTTTTGATGGCCCATTACTTGGCGGGAAAATCTTTTCCGACAACACAAAAAACGCGGGTCATTGAAAAAACATGTCTCGTTCCTATAAAAAAAGTTTCAAAAATATCTGAGGTGGTGACGGTACTTTTTTTTGGCTGATTTGAAATGGAAGACACCAAACAGTTATGTTATTTATATGTTGATTCAGTTTGCAATAGCAATCTACATGTAACTATATATCGGAACCTTACATCTATTATAATATTTATCATAGGTAGAAATACGTAATACGTAATGCATAGTATTCCGTAACGAAGCTATTATGAACTCAATCATTATGTAAAGTGATGATGCAGAACCAGAGGAGTAAAGTAAAGCTATATTAGATGTAATGCATAGTTGTATAGGATATAAAATTTTTGCACTATCCTCGGTTACGTGCATATTCACCATCGCTGACATGCCCGCTCCATACGGAATGACAGTGTGAATATAAGTAATTACTGTCAGTGCACACTGCAGAGCATATTGAAATAAATCTTGAGTAACAGTCAAAGCATGGTATGTGTTAGTGGGGTTAAGTTCCAAAGTTGGTCGTCCGTATCTAGTAAAATTTTGAAAATTTACAAGCAAGAAATAAATTTGGCTGTTCGTGTGCTTCATAATGTATAATGAAAGCGAAAGTTGTGTTTATTTTCTCATATAAACGGTTTTAAACATGGAACTATTTGGCAAGCGGAGGTATCTACTTGGCGCAAGGTTACTTCATAGTAGGATTATGGGAATGTAATGAGCATTTGTTTTGAAAACATTGCTGGTGCTTATGAGGAAAAGCCATTAAAAGTAAGTAAAAGTCATGGCTTAATAAACCTAAAAATAAATTGTAGAGAATGTGGTAAGCAAATAACTATAAAGAAACGTGGAGAAAGTTATATTGTTTACTGTAACGGTAAGTGACATAACGAACAAGGCAGCAATTTTCCAGAACACAGGCCCCTCTTCCCATTTAGCTGTAATAAAAACAGAAAAGAACGTGCCCTGCGGGGCATTAACCCGTCTCCACTCGCTAACGGTCACTCGGCATTATTATGTGAATTAAATGTAAAAGTTTCTTAAAGAAAGGAACCAATTATTACACTTTTAGCCAAAATCTAGGCGGACGACCAACTTCGGAATAACTGCCTGTTAGTGTGCTATTCCACTGTCATCGTTTATGCGCATAACCCGCTCGCTGACGCGCCTGCTCCCAACGGACGCACCCTTGTCACTCGGGTTTTCGTGCTGCACTCCTGCCCTGTCTCAGTTAGATTGCACTTGTGCTCTTCAGTGGTCACCTAGCATAAACTGGTTTGTGTCTTGTGAACGGGTTAATTTACAACGCCAGCTCCAGCAGGTATACTCTCTCAGAAAGGAGAAATTACACATTAATAATTTCATGAAAATGGATCAAAACTTACCTAACCTTAAGCTAACCCCTACCTTACCCTACTTATTTATATCTTACTCTACTTTACCTTACCTTACTCTACTACATTTTTTCAAAGGCCCTACTTATCGATGCGCAGTTGGAGCGTGCCTTGTAGTGCTTTCGTGGTAACCGCTACTATTTTCACTTTAAAATAAATTAACTAAATAAAATTAGAGATTACAGAATCAATTTACCTCCTAAGAAACTTTTCTCCATGAGTAAAAGAAACCGTTTTTGCTATTTCAAACATATTTGTCAATAATTACGTATATTCCTAAAATCATCACTTGAGGAACAAAAGGGAAATATAAATTGAATAAAAAGTTGGGGTTCATGTATTAATTAAATCTTCATACTTTAAAGACAAAACAAAGAAAAATATACATACTTTCCACGCCAAGTTCCTTGCTTACATCTGCCCATAATTTGTTCGCGACCTGTCGTTTGTGATAATCTGGATAAGCTTGGTTCCACTTATCAAAAGCACAATTCATTAAAGCATGAACATCTACTTCCATCTTAATTTTTATTTTTTGTTTTATCTCCGCACCTTGCAACGTCGTCTGCTTTCGGGACAACTTCGGCTATGGGGACCTCTACCAATTTTGAAATTTTTAACGTCATTCGATAGGGTTCCACTCCCTAATCAAGAAACTGAAAGAATTTCTTGTCGGAACCTCCCCCTTCCCCTCCGTAACCGACTTAGAATAACCGACAAGGGTTATGGGGACCTCTACCAATTTTGAAATTTTTAACGTCATTCGATAGGGTTCCACTCCTTAATCAAGAAACTGAAAGAATTTCTTGTCGGAACCTCCTCCTTCCCCTCCATAAACGACTTAGAATAACCGACAAGGGTTATGGGGACCTCTACCAATTTTGAAATTTTTAACATCATTCCATAGGGTTCCACTCCCTAATCAAGAAACTGAAAGAATTTCTTGTCGGAACCTCCCCCTTCCCCTCTTTAACCGACTTAGAATAACCGACAAGGGTTATGGGGACCTCTACCAATTTTGAAATTTTTAACGTCATTCGTTAGAGCTCCTCTTCCTAATCAAGAAACTGAAAGAATTTCTTATCGGAACCTCCCCCTTCCCCTCCATATCCGACTTAGAATAACCGACAAGGGTTATGAGGACCTCTATCAATTTTGAAATTTTTAACGTCATTGGACAGGGTTCTACTTCTTAATCAAGAAACTGGAAGAATTTCCTGTCGGAACCTCCCCCTTCCTCTCTACAACCGACAGAATAAACGACATGGGTTATGGGGACCTCTATCAATTTTGAAATTTTTAACGTCATTCGATAGGGTTCCACTCCCTAATCAAGAAACTGAAAGAATTTCTTGTCGGAACTTCCCCCTTCCCCTCCATAACCGACTTAGAATAACCGACAAGGGTTATTGGGACCTCTACCAATTTTGAAATCTTTAACGTCATTCGATAAATTTCCACTCCCTAATCAAGAAACTGAAAGAATTTCTTGTCGGAACTTCCCCCTTCCCCTAGATAACCGACTTAGAATAACCGACAATAGTTATGGGGACCTCTACCAATTTTGAAATTTTTAACGTCATTCGATAGGGCTCCACTCCCTAATGAAGAAACAGAAACTATTTCTTGTCAGAACATATTCCTCCACTCCATAACCGACTTAGAATAATCGACAAGGGTTATGGGGACCTCTATCAATTTTGAAATTTTTAACGTCATTGGACAGTGTTCTACTCTTTAATCAAGAAACTGAAAGAATTTCCTGTCGGAACCTCCCCCTTCCTCTCCATAACCAACAGAATAATCGACACGGGTTATGGGGACCTCTATCAATTTTGAAATTTTTAACGTCATTCGATAGGCCTCCACTAACTAATCAAGAAACAGAAACTATTTCTTGTCGGAACATCCTCCTCCACTCCATAACCGACTTAGAATAATCGACCAGGGTTATGGCCACCTCTACCAATTTTGAAATTTTCAACCTGATTCAATAGGGGTTCACTCCGTAACCATGAAACTAAAACAATTTCTTGTCCGAACCTCCCCCTTCTCCTCCGTAACAGACAGAATAACCGACAAGGGTTATGGGGATCTCTATCAATTTTCAAATTTTTCATCTCATTCGATAGGGCTCCACGCCCTAATCAAGAATCTGAAACAATTTCTTGTCGGAACCTTTCCGTTCCGCTCCACAACCGACATTGAATAACCGACAAGTGTTATGTGAATCTCTACCGATTTTCAAAATTTTTCTCATTTTACAGAATGGAGGTCCTGATCTCCAAACTGAAACAAATTGCTGTCGTCATGTGGTCTTTGCATAACTAAGTCGCGTGCGTAGGAATTTGATGTTCGATAATATAATGGCGGAAAATGCTTAGGAATGTTCCAGCCTAGTTTTTATACTTTGACATTGGTAATTTGAAGGCGGGAGTGCCTTGGCCCTTGGCTGCAGCGTATAAGAGTAGCACTGGAATTTTGCGTATTGTGTAGCATGTACAACAGGCGTAATTGCGGAACATTATCTACCATTCCACTTTCCGCGAACTTTGCGTGTTCCATTTCATACTCTAGCCGTGTATAGTGAAAAAAACCGTTTTTTTTCTGTGAAGTTTTTTTTTCAATAAAAAGCATTATTCTTTTTCATTTTTTTTCAAATGTCTGTTTTTTTTCTGGCAACTACTATTTATTGATTTATGTTGCAGATTATTGAAATAATCAACAGAACTTGAGTCGAAGCTCTCGTAACTTACAAACCGTTTGTTTCTTTGTACCTATACGAGCAAAATTGTGTGATTATTCCTTTCGGAACCAGGTCATTTTTGGCGTTTTCCTACATTTTTAGTTAGTGATTTATTGCTCAAAAACCATTCATTGATCGATCGATATCGTTAAGGCATTGTTTTTTAGAAAATGGACATGGCTATGTTTTGGTGTAACTTGCATTGCAGTGTTCCCAACGGGTGGGAAATTATTGAGGTAAATGTAGGGGTGAAAATTTACAAATAATTCCCTAACCGAATTTCATTTTTTTGTATCTAGCACCACTGCTGTTATACGAGTTCAAGTCACCTAAACCTATTTTTTGGTGTGTTTACAAGGTACAGTGAAATCCTGAAGTCGCTGGCTTTGATTCAAAGAGGGAAAGAAAAAATTCTCTGTCATCATACACATGAAATTTTGACATTTTTTACGCCTCAAAAGCAAAAATCAACAAATATGCCGGGGCTGCAGCTTCTCTAATTATCCTATTGAAACTTTTTATGGTCCGTTCAGTAGGGAAAAGAGGAAGCTTTTAAGTACGTTTGTTTCAATGTAGCCAGCAAGAGGGTAAAATAGAGGGGGAAAGGGAAATGTTCCGAATTTATAATCTAAAATCGGGAATTAATTGTTTTGGCTGGAAACACTGCCATCAGATAGACGAAAATTGTCTGAAAATAAATCTTAGTACTTCAAGAATATATCCTACAAGTATCATGGAGATATCTAGCAAAGTAAGCTCGAAATTTAAAAAAAAAGAAAATTCTCACTCTACCTCAGAAATTCACCATTTTCTTACCATTTCCAAAACATGGTTTATTATAAACCTCAACTGCAGTTCTTCTTATTGTTCTAGTGAAACTTTTTATGGTGCGCTGTGTAGGCTAAGGACGAAGCTTTTAGACATTGGTATGTTTGTTCGAGTGTAGTTAACAAGAGAGAAATAATAGAAACAAAAAGGGATTTTTTCCAACATTTTCCCTTAAAATCTGGAATTAAAATTTTCTGTAGCTTGCAACACTGCTATCAGACACACACAAACTATCTTAAAATAAGCTTTGGTATCCCCCTAATATACCCTACAAGTATTGTGACGATATCTAATAAAGTAAGCATATCAATAAAAAATGTCTCATTCTACCTTAAAAAAATCACAGTTATCTTTCCAATTAGAGAACAAGGTCTACTGTAAACTTCAACTGTACTTCCACTAATTATCCTATTGAAACTTTCTATAGTGCGTTTTGTAGGTAATAGATGAGACTTCCAGATACTGGTACGTTTGTTCCCTTGTAGCCAACAAGAGGGAAATAATAGAGACAAAACAGATAATTTTCCCAAAATTTCCCCCTAAAATCTGGAATTAAAATTTTCTGTAGCGGGCAACATTGCTACCAGACACACAAAAACTATCTTAAATTAAACGTTGGTACTCCAATAATATATCCTACAAGTATTATGGCGATATTTAAGGAACAAAGCTTCTAATTACCAAAAATATATTACGGTAAACATAAAAGGTAAAAACTAGAAAAATCATGGTTTAGAACCTAAATACGAATTTTTTGTGCGCCCCCTAATTATCCATTGTAACGATCTGTACTTTCGTTTGTTAAGTAAGGACAAATGTTCGATTGGCGTAAGTTGAGTTGCACTCGGACGTATAGGTACGGATTTATAAACAAAAATCTCGAATTTTTGCCCAAATTTAGGGAAATTTTAATTTCCCTAATTGGCAACACTACGCGCAGGCCCGTCCAATTGATGTCAACAGTTAGGTATCCATCCGAGGTATCTTCTGGTAAGTCTTAAGGAGGTCTTTCTACAACGAAAGAAGCTACCGGGAAGAAAAGAGTAAAGGAAATTCGAAATTAGAAAATTCTCGAATTTTTGACGGGTGAAATTTGAGAAGGAAATTCGACACCAGTAGAAAAAGAAATTAATATGATAAACTATGGTCCAACACGAATAATATCCCGATATCTTAATTAGTGTCCACACAGGAGCGGATTAAAAAAAGTGGCAAAGCCGTTTGTGCCACTTTTGCCACCTAGTGTGCATTTGATTACATTTTTTGACTGCTAATACGTGTTGTTGTAGTTATAGTCTCGACTAATAATAATATCGTTGTTGTGAACAATAAATTTATAAGGAAAAGTTTCTCTCCTTTTTACATCTTAGTTCCAACACTGTTGGTGAGAAATGGAGGGTGTTTCAAAATGAATTTCGGGGTTTTAAGTCTTCGTAGTACTTATTACATTTTACGTAAAATTATAAGCAATGCATCAAGTAAAAGAGCACCTCAAACAGTCTTTGCTACAAGTGTGCGATGTGAGATTAATTCGTCACATGGTACACATCTAGTCGATATAGGAGAAAGGCCCATAAACCTTCCTCCATATGGCACAAAACACATTCAATTTAGGGGAGTCTCGTTTCAACTGTACCATCTTCTGAGGATTTGCTGACGGCCAGATGCAAACATTATGAGTGTTCACATTAGCTCTTAGGTGAAATGTCGATTTATCACTGGAGACGACATGATCCAGAAAATCTTCATTGTTATGCAGCAATATTTCACTTACGAAATTGGCACGTAAATCGTAGTCTGTAGGCTTTAGACTTGTAGCAACTGCAAACGATAAGGACGTAGTTGCAAGCGTCTCCTTAATATTCTTCACACAGACAGTTGCACTGTACAGATCCAGTCTTTATTAAGACACAAAAAAAACTTTCTGCTCTCTAGTCTACATCTTTTCTGCTTGCTCTTTCTAACGGCAGACAGAAGAAACAATGCATGTACATGCGTGCGTACAAAACTGTTTGAGTTGCTCTTTCATTTGATATAATATTTATAATTGTAAGTTAATTGTAATAGATAGTACAAAGTTTCAAAACCCTAATGTTAATTTTGAAACACTCTGCATTACTTCAAATTCAGTCATCCTATATTCATGTATTGTATATAGGGGAAAGTCTTACAATACCGGACGTCTTACAGTACCGGACAAAGCTGTATCTTGCGTTGAGCACTAGATGGCAAGAGAATGTACACACCAGTACGAAGGGCAGGCACCAACATGCAACATAATTTGGGCGCGTCTTGCTTTGTTCAGTTTAGTGTGAGTTGCGGCTGTGAAAAGAAGTCAGTGTGAAATTCGTTTGTCAAAAGATATTTTTATCCCGTTGATTATCCTGATCAAGGTAAGTTGCTGACTATGTTGCATAATATACTTTATCCTTATTATAATAAGTTATAAAAAATATGTTAGTCTTGTGATTACTTTACATAGAACTGAAGAATGGCGAAACTTGTTGATAGGTTGTAATCTTACAGTACCGGACATCCGTCGTTCTTCCAGTACCGGACAAAACGAAGTTTCGACTGATCATTGTGTAATGTATTTTCCTTTTCTCTTATAGCAATATGGTTGCTAATGACAAGAAGAGGAAAGGAAAGTGGACAGAGGAACATATGAAACATGCAGTAACCGAAGTTATCTCCGGTCGTATGACGATCAGACAAGCAAGTAAAAATTTTAGTGTCCCGAAAAGTTCGCTAGGTGATAGAGTGAAGTGCATCAAACGCGGGAACTCAGTAAGTTCCACACTCCACAGTCCACAGGACTCCACAAGAGTCCACAGGACTCCACAAATGGGCAGATTTAAAATGACATTTGATGAGAGGATGGAAAGTCAACTAGTTTCGTACATCAAAGAGTTGGACAACATGTTTATGCCTTTAAATAGAAAGGAATTTCTAAAGTTAGTGTTTTCTTTGGCCAAGTATATGAAAGTTCCACACCAATTTAAGAAGGAAGATAAATATGCAGGTAAACAGTTTTATTATGATTTTATGACGTCTTCCAGATCTGTCCCTTCGATGACCTGAATCGACGAGCCTTCAGAGAGCCAAAGGCTTTAACAGACAACAAGTTCACATTTTTTTCACAAAATATCAACAGTTGCTTGACAAGTACAATTTTGGCCCGGACAAAATTTACAACTGTGACGAAACGGGTGTTTCCATTGTACACGATAACGATGTGAAAGTGATATCTCAAAAGTGTAAAAAACAAGTCAGTAAAATAACATCCGGAGAAAGAGAAAGAAATGTGACTGTTCTGCTTTTTATCAATGCTGCTGGTGACAACTTCATCCCCCCCTTTTTTTTGTTTTCCCCAACAAATCTCAGATTGATGAAATCCTGAAGAAGGATGCTCCTAGAGACAGTGTGTTTGCAGCAGAAGAAACTGGTTGGATTACAGTCAAATCATTTATGAAGTGGATGAACCTTTTTGTTGAGCGAACTCATCCTACAAATGAACAACCTGTACTCCTCATATTAGATGGTCATAGCACACACAAGGATCTGGAAGTTATTTTGTTCGCACAATAACATAATGTACACATGATAAGCCTCCCCCCGCACACTACCCATAAAATGCAACCATTGGACCGAGCTGTAATGCGTTCATTCAAAGCCGCCTACAATCAAGCGTGTAGTGTCTGGTTGAGAAAATACGAACCACTGAAAATCACCCTGAAAGATGTTGCTGGATTAGTTAATACTACCTTCTCCTCAATTTGCCGAATGGAACTTGCCCAATCTGCTTTTGCTTGTACAGGACTGTATCCCTTGAATCCAGGCATATTTACCGATTTAGCATTCCGTCCGAACATTTTGGAAAGCCTGCACCAGTCGATGAGGGACGTTCGCCAGAAACTTCGACACCTCAACCTTCAACTTCAACGTCTGATCTGAAACAAATTATTGCAAAAATTTCTCCCCAAGTGACAACACCAACAAAAGAGGCAACAAGAAAAAGAACTCGAACAACACAGAAGAGTGAGGTTCTTACGTCCACCCCCTACAAAGATGATCTACAGTACAAGAGGAGGACGTCAGCAGGGAACAGAAGAAAGGGAAGAACACGGAAGATAATACCTGAGGAGGACACCAAGGAACAGAAGATGAAGAAGAAGAAAGCAGACAGTACTGAAAGACAAGTCGATCTAGACAATCAAGAGGAAGAACATGCCCATACAACCAAAACAGGATCTAAGAAAAAAATAGATTTTGGCGGAGACAAGAATGAAGAAACAGAATGCATCATTTGCACTGAAACCTTTGAAAAAGAATGGGTGCAATGTCTGGACTGCAGAGGCTGGGCACATGTCAACTGTGCAGATGAAGACAATATTGCTTACTTCACTTGTGAACGTTGCCAGAATAAGGTATGACTTTAGACATAAGAGTTTTAGTGTAGAAAAGCTTCTGTCCGGTACTGGAAGACCAATTTTGATTTTTTGAAAATTGTGACCATTTTTTGTTTTTTTAAATATTGTGCACTTAATGTATCAGTTTGAATAAATCGTGAATAACATTGATAAAACATATATTCAAGTATTGTAGTATTGTATTAAATTCCCAATAGAACTAATAATTCTCAGGTAACAATAGAACATGTAAATCTGTCCGGTACTGTAAGACTTTCCCCTACATATACAAGAAGTGCCATTATTATCAACTACTAACTTTCATCATCATACACACGGCCGGCCCTAGGCAATTTGTCGCACCGTGCAATGGCATAATTTGCCGCCTCCCCCTTTCTCCAGAAAGAACAAATCTTAAAAGTCATGATTTTAAGTATGCTACTCCAGCATGAACAACGAAAAGGAGCGTAAGTGTAGTAGCACTCAGAAAGGCTTAAATACTAAAAATGCAAGCCCGTTGTGTCTGTCTTTTATCTTTAAATATTAATCTATTATGTTAGTGAAAGATAAAGCAAACACACCTGCAGAAGAAAGATGGTAATCCTTTTTATAAAATTCAAGATCAAGCTTCAATTTCAATGTATCAGTTTGCGATTCCAATGCAACTGGTTCTTTTATCTTTATTTCTTGATTTTTCTTCTACATCTGTTAACATTTAAAAAAAAACTTGTTTCTATCTTCAATGAGAAGGAACTTGTTTCTGACAAAAAAAAAGACTAGTTGTCATATCAAAACTGTGATAATTTACTAAATGGAACAGATATTCGTTTTATTCGAGAATTGAATTCCTGCATTTGAAAACAATCAAGCAATTTGTGCTCGGATTGATTCGACCATTTGCTTTAGCATTGTCCATGTAACCTTAAACTAATGCAACCTAAACATAATTTATGAATGTAGTATTCAAATAGGTCAGCTTAGTAAATGTAACTACCACCATCATGAAGTCTGTTTCCAACAAGAAATATTTAATTTAAATAATATACTTATAACTAGAGACCGGATGTTAGGCCTATTCTTTAATGCTAAAGATATGATCAAAAATAACGTTTTAAAGTTTATATCGGGGATTATAGTTTTGATTTAAGTCAACTTTATTTTGCCTATTTCGCCCCTCTCTGCCTAAATAATTGCTTTAGTGCCTAATGTTGCGTATTCTATGCATTTTCTTTAAAATAAGATTTAATTGGGAAATATATATAACTTATATACTGTAAATACCACAAGCACATGGTACATTACAAGCTCTCTCTCTCTCTCCCTATATATATATAAAGAAGACATTAACAAACAGGTATGTTGCTATATTCTTTGAACACTATTTATGACGAATCTTTTTTAAAATTTTAAGTGCCTATTTTTATCTGCCTATTTTTCAAGGCCTCCCTATTTTCCAAGTTTTTAATGCCTAAACATCCGGTCTCTACTTATAACAGATTTTGCCGGACCCTCCAAACTTGCCGCTCCATGCAAATGCACGTGTTACAGGTATGGTAGAGTCGGCTCTGCATATCATATATATCTAGTCGAGAAATTATTTATATATGATAATTAGAAAAATACTATTAGGCAAATTAGTATTAGTTTTTATCTTTACACAAGTTATTTGAATTTTATACTGTTTGTGACATTATTTTCGTACATATTAAAGGCCTGCTTTCACACAAAAAAAAATCATTTCTACTTTTATTTCTTAGTTGCTATTGATGAAAACTCCTGAAACCCGAATTGTTAATAGGTGTGGTATTCATGTAAATTGTAAAATGTTTGTAGCGTATTAGTATCTAGCGTTTCATTTATGTTGCATTTTACGGTGATTACACCTACATAAAAATATTTCATACTTAAATGGAAGTAAGATGCATTACAAATGACTATTTGAAAAAAAAAGAAATTTAGAAAAAAAACGAGAGGCAATGTTTTTTCTTCTAAAAAGAAAACGTACATTTCTGAAAAAATACGAACAGTTTTTTTTTCTATTTACAACACTTGCCGTGTAACTTGGTTGGTTCACTTTATATCCTGATATTTTCAATTGCTGACGAACTTAGCTCAATTTTATGTTTTTTGTTTAAAAAATAAGTTTGAGTTTACAGCAAATTCAACTACTTTAAAGGTATCTGTAATATAATTTAGAAGGTTACGATTAGTCCTTATAAGACGGAGTTACTTTGAACAAGATTTAAGGAATTTTGAAGAAAATCGCATTTAACTTGCAAACGTAACGATTTAGAGTACTGTATTTTAAACATATAACAGCCAGATATATAAGTAAAACATTCGTGCAATTGCATTAGTAAACATTCAGTATGGCCATAGTTATTCAAATATAATCTTTCGTGCAAAGTTACCGCACAGGTGGAGTTACTTTCAAGAGCATGCAAAAAGGTATATTCAACATACGAACATTGTCTTTTATGCACTGTTTTCCCTTCACTATTTATTCATTTCACTTCCTACACCAAACTGCATGCAGTCTACAAATATTGATTTAAAAAATGATGATACCGGTAAAAGTACTTAGTATATATTATCAATTTTTGAAATAATTAAGTATTTTCTGGTACCGGCACAGGAGGAAGCACAATCTGATGTTTAGCATATGCCCTACCAAAGTACAAACTCAGAACATAAGACAAACCGGTGAACTAATTTGCCTTGCTTGTTATTAATGTCCAAAAATATTATCCCAAACGTAATCACTGGAATATTTACGAGGTTTCGGGTTTTGAGGCTGAAGGCGACGAAAATTACATTATTTATTTTCTTAAAAAAATCTAATGTTAATCATTCCTATGCGTATAAGCTTCAAGATCTCCTAAATTTAGTGATTGAGAAAATCTAAGCTTTCCTGAGTGAAGCTCCTCTCAAACTATTTTTGGATCCGCCACTGTTCGTAATTTATTTTTCAATAAGAAATCTATTCCGACATCTATCTAAATAGAAAATTTATCTAAAATTTAAAGGCGGGAGGTACCAGTACTAATTTCATATCGAAAGCCTTACTTTGGACCGGTGCCCGATTCGTAAATCCGATTAGATGCTGAAACTGCCTTCTCCCAGTTTTATCTTTTTTATGACTAAAACGTTTCACACTCCAATTTCAACTATTAATTCAAAATCCCATTATACACAGTAGTATTCTACGAAACTGACTTGACTTTGAGGGAAACTCTTGTACATGATATCTTTCAAATTTGGTCGGCCTTTACAGTGACTGCTTTCCCTACCTCTACAACAATAAATTTTCCGGGTAAAAAGAGCTGATGGTATAGCCAAAATACAATTAGGTGTTCTATCTTACGGTGACAGTTGAAATTTTCTCTTAACAGTTCATGGTTTTACCTGTAAAGGGCTGTGCAACTCCTTTCATATTTTGTGTCTTACCGTACTATGTAAGTGTACGTACATCAACATCATTGCAAAGAATTGACAGGAAGCTAAAATATTTTAACAAAATACAAAGTATTTTGCGATTTATTTTATCTGTATTATTTGGTATCTTAAATTTCTTGCAATTCTGACGAGTGAATATTGAAGTCATCATCTATTGGTGTGTCTGTTTATCACTTGATATCCACATTTTGAAAGTACTTTAACACTGTGTTGTACGTGTTGTATCAACACGGAACAAAATTCATTGTCCAACCTATGAGTTACTAGGCCACCAGTGGAAACTTCTTCAGGATGGTTCATTTTCTTTATTTAGTACAATGTTCGAAGCACTTTGTTTCTTTGAATCATCATCATCATCATCATCATAGGTATTCTGCCTTTATTGGCAGGTCACTTGCCGCAGTTGAGAAGTTTCCATGCTCCACGAACCTCTGCTAAACTCTTCGTCTTCACGTATGATCTTTCTGTTTTTTATCATCCATTAATTGTAGTCTCCTTCGACCCTCCCTCTCTTTCCCGCCACCATACCCTCTAGGATGTACCTCATGATACAATTTCTTCTTAGGCAATGTCCCAACCAGTTTCTCTTCCTCTTCTTAACAATATCTAAAAGTGTTCTTTTCTTCCCCACCATTTCTAACACCCTGTCATTCATTTTCTGCTCGACCGAACTAATTCTTTCCATTCTTCTCCACACCCACATTTCAGAGGCTTGTAGCCGATTTTCTTCACTCTTACGTAATGTCCACATTTCTGCCCCATACAGAACAACACTCCACACGAAGCATTTTATGAGTCTTTTTCTCAAATCTTTATTCAAGGTGCCATAAAACAGACTTTTCTTCCTCCTAAAAGCTTCTTTCACCATTCCTATCCTTGCTTTTATTCCACGTTGGCACTTCATGTCATTACTAAGAATACTACCCAGATATCGAAAAATACTCACTTGTTCTATTTACTTCCCTCGCACTTTTATATTTGACACAGACCCCTTCGTTCCAATCACCATGGCTTTTGTCTTTCTAAAATTTATTTTAATCCCATATTCATCAAAGCCCTTCTTCATTTTTCTAACATTTTATTGATTTTCTTTTCAGATTCTGCAACAAGCGCATATCGTCTGAAAATCTTATGCATCTAATCCTTCTACCTCCTACCGAAACGCCGTCATCATCATATATGCTCTTCTTCACTCTCTCTTATAGGTAGACATTAAATAGTGTTGGCGAGAGGCAGCATCCTTGTCGAACTCCCCTTCCAATTGCACCCTCTTCTGACAGTTCTTCCCCTAGCCTAAAACTTATTTGTTGGTTTATGTATAAGTTTCTTATGTGTCTTCTATCTTTCCATTCCAACCCTATCTTCGTTAGAACTTCCAACAACAATTCCCAGTTCACGCGGTCAAAAGCCTTTTTTAGATTAATAAATACAACATACACCTCTTTCCTTTTTTCTATAAATCTTTCACCGATCGCCCTTAATAATCCAATTGCATCTCTTGTGCCCTTGATTCTTCAGAACCGGAACTGCTCCTCCTCATATTTTTCATTTGTTCTTCTTTATAACCTTCTGTTCAGTATTCGGAGCAGAATTATGGCTGCATGATATATGAGACTGATAGTTCTATAATCCTCAGATCTCTTTGGGTTCGATTTCTTAGCCATCGATATCATGATCGCCTTCGTGATACCTTTTCTTTGAAAAGGATATCTAATGTTCTTACAAGGGTGAAAATATATTTATTTCACCTCAAATATTTCAAGGTTCGTTGTTCGCATGTTCTTTAGGCAACAACGCAACGAAATGATCCCTATTCCGTAATGAAATATATATTTTACCTCTCACCACCGGCAAATTGTTGCTGTTAGCACTACGATTTCCCGTGCGTATTTCTGCTGTTGCGTATCTCCGTAGGTTATCGAAATACAGTAGATCGTCATAAACGTAACTAACAATATCCCTTCTTATTGCACGCTCTACTGCAATAGTATTGCCATGATGAGCCCACACTCATTCAGTTATAACGTCTCGAAGCTGCTGAAGGGGTTCCGGTGATGACGGCCCACCATCTTCGAAAACAGTATCTTGACCGAACACATTGAGAAATTCCTGGAAGGCAGCAAGACGAACACATGGCCAATAATCTTCGATACCAAAAATACACAGTGAAATTGCCCTGTAAAAACAATTTCTGTCACCGGTCGTAATCACAGGTTTTAACTTCGAGAGTTCTTCTCTTTCCTGTAAATCAAGTCCATTCCAATTTTCAGGTTCGTGAAACAATTCCTGAAAATTTTGATCTACTGCATGATGCAGCTGGTTGAATTTTGCTGTACTTCGTTTGCGTAAACCATGAAGGACTTACCTCAGTTCAGTTCTCTTATCAAGCATTATTTGTTTCAGTCCATGTATTACTTCAGGACTACCTTCATTAAATACATTCAAAAGAAGATAAATTATTTGCTTAGTTTCCTCTAGAAGCTCGGTTTTCACCTGTGGCACCCTGATGAGGGGGCTGCGTCTTGCTGTGTCATGAGGCGTTACTCTTGGGTTTGTTGATAAACCTTGCTCTCCATCAGATAGTTCAGTACAGTTGCGTCTCTGCCTCTTTGTTTTTTGTGCCAGTTTTTTCATGAGATCTGTTAGCGATAGATGGTTGAAATTAAACAGTTGCATCATTTCTTCGGAGAATTCTGGAGGATCTCTATTTGGGCCTGGATAAAGCCATTCTATATCCGACAGGAATTGTCTCATCTTTCTTGCAAGGGAAATTTTTTTATTAGTAAAATCCCTGAAAAATATTCGGCGATACATCCAATCACATATTTCAAGACTCATATGATTTTGGTTATAGGATGTAATGCTCCGTCTTAAAGAACTCCACATAGCTTCAACGTTATTTGTATGAATATCAGGTCTTCTGGGGTTTACAAAGACTTTGTTATGGTGAACCCACTCGTGACTACTAAAATAGTCATTTAACCCTTTATACATTTTCGCGCCGTCAGTGACAATGTTTGTGTCGTGATTAACAAAGTTTTCTGTTGTAGCGTACTTTTCTTGATATCTTTTACACACACAACTAAGTGCTCACTGGTTTCTCTGCACGTTATGCCTAAAACCCAGTAAGATTGTCCAAGAAGCGGATAACCTTTCCTGTACTTCCGACTTGTTATATGACACTCATCGATTTTAACTGTGCTGTCATAGCCACCAAGTTTGTGTCCTTCAAAATATCTTATTATGCTACTTTTCATGACTTCTCGAGCATAGTTTTGCCAATTTGCGATAGTTTCTGTACTGAACCCTGTGTTTTCTGTCGTCGTTGTAAACGATTCTCCTATGCAAAAATGAAACAGGAACATTAAACGTTCTTTGAACGATAGTCTATTGTGTCTTCCAACCCAAGTGTTATCCAAGGAATATTTATTCATGTTACATCTGGTACATTTGTACCACCAACCTAGCTTATAATGGGAGGTAGTGTCCTTCATACGGCACAAAAAGAACGAACTGTGTTTCCTCTTTCTCCTCTTCTTTTGTTTCAGCAGCAGTAAGTCTTCTTCCTTGCACTGGTTGCACTGTGGTTGAAATCGATCTTCACCGAAAGCAGGTCTTGGCTCTGTTATCGGTATTATGTGAAAATGTTCCAGTACCCGGCGGCAGACATCTTCAGATGTGAACAAAATATGAAAATTCTGGGGATTCAAAATATCAAAGATCTCTTCTGGATTAAAAGGCTCGTCACTGTTTTCAAGAAAGTTTTGGAGTAGTTGTTTTACAGCACACACAATTTCATTTGCGTACTGATCTTTGGTAAATATCCCCTGCAAACAAGATCAGCAAAGAATTTAAAAAAAAATCGAAAAGGAACAAGCATTCTTCCTTAAAATTAGAAAACACTCAATGGTTATTTACAGTTTATTTCTGTTCCAGGATACAGTGCAAATTTGGATATGAAAAAATAACTATATTATTATTTGTAACTTCATCTTGCTAGGAGATGTTTACACTACTCCAATATTTTTAGAAAGATTTCGAAATAAATACTACATATTACAGTAGTTACCATGTTACGACTTCTGTAAAGTTTCTTCATAACTTTTCGTCTCAAAACTATTTTAAAAGTTTATATCTATCTATCTATAATATTACAAAACTGCAAGAACGTGTCAGACTGATTACTGAAAATCTAACCCACTTTAAGAAGTGCTAGAGACTTATGGATTTTTTATTTGCATCCTCATGGTCGACTTTATTAAGAAAACAATATCAAAAATTCAAATTTCGAAATTTTGAAGTTTCCCCTTTAAATTTTTATCGAATTCTGAACTTTTATACCTTTTCTAGAAAGAACTTTTGCTGGTGAACAATTTTGTTTCTCATGACCCCTTTCGAAAAATCTGTACTTTTCTAAATAGGGGCGTATTTGTTTTACGGTAGTCGTTTGCAGTTATTTTGGAGCGCTCCTGCATAGATAACTAAGCTTCCAACCGAGGAAATTTCTGCCCAAAGTTGTATACAGGACTAAATACTGCCAGATGCTAAGGTACACAACAGATGCCTATTTTTCCCATTTAGTGTTCTCAAAAAATGGTTTCCAAAGTGCCTTTGAAGCCCCCTCAACTCTAAATGTGAGTGATTGACTAATCACGGGAGTTCTAATCAACTTCATGAAATGTTAAGAGAATTGTTTCTTATATTCGCGTCCTCATAGTGGACTTTATTAAGAAAATCTCATAATGCATTTTATTAAGAAAAAATGTCAAAAGTTGAAATTTCGAATTTCGAAGGACAATGAAACTTTGGAAGATATGGAACATCTTGTGAAATCCTTTTGCAAACCACAGTTAAAAACTGAATTTACGAAATCGAGAGAGCTCATAGTTTATCAAAAGGAGGTAGCACACCGATAATAGTAAAGTTCGCGTCATATAACAAAAAGTCGAAAGTACTAGAGAATGCATATCGATGTCGGGGCTGTCCTGTTATAATATACCAGGACTTTTCGCCGGCCGTTACTACTAGAGAATGATACGTAAAGAACTCGTAGTGCATATGAAAGTAGAAAGGTCACGTGGCAAAAGAGTAAATCTACAATTTTACAAACTGTACATTGACAACAAAGGATATACAAGCAATGAAAAATGAAACGTCTTCAAGTGTTAACTCTCGGACATTAAACAACCAAGAAGAAAGTGACATAGCAACACTGCAGTAGTTTCCGGCAAGTGAATCAGAGCAGCGGACAAGAGGACAAATGGGTGCTGGCTCCAGTCACCCTCGGGGCAGAGGAAGAACCATCTGATACCAAACTGTGACTCTTGAGGTAAACTACTAACAAGTGAAATATTTGGAATCAAAGAACTGCAGAGAATGCACCACAGAGGAGAAGGGAACTTTTTAATTGCAATTTCTAAATGTGGGCGGGGATCAACCATTATGTCTATTCCTGAAACTTCTATTGTGTTAAAAGAAAAGAAAGCAACACTCTTGGAAATAACAAACCGAAGGAGAAGTATACCCTCATAAACATTTATGTGCAAAATTGCAGAGGTTTAAGGACAAAGGTTTAAGAACATTCCTTTATAATGTGTTATCGTCCAATTATGACCTAGTTGCAATCTGTGAAATTTGGCTTTAAAAAGAACACTTTGATTCAATGATTGTTGACAATCGCTATTATCGATATTATGCGTACAGGACAAGTAGAGACAACAAAAAACAGGGAAAACCAAGGATAGGGGAGTACTGTTAGCTGTCCTAAAAACGTATAAAGTAGTAATGATTGACTGCGTATCAAATGAATATGTAGAATGTGTGTTGGTTAAAATGATATGTCGAAAAGTAACTATAGATACTTTGAGAGTATACCTACGACGGTCACCTATTGAAAAATATGAGGAAGTGTTCGACTTAATTGATTCAAAATGTCCGTCACCCTTCTCATACTTATTGACTTCAATTTGTTGGAAAGAAATTTCAATGACTACAATAGTAATCTCAAAATTTCCGCCAAACTACAATGCATTAAAAATTCCATGTCATTTAACAATTTACAGTTATGTAACCCTTTCAGGACCTAATGGCCAAAGTGACACATGCGGGGTTGTCACCCAGTTAATCCTCTGCTATGTGAACGTTAATTAAGATATGATTTTTTCTACGCCAAATATGATTGGACCATAGTTATGCTGGTCGCATTATTTTTTTCTGAGTGTTGTTCTCAAATTGGAGCTCAAAATCAAAAAGTCGTGAAATATCGAATTCTCTTTTTAGTTTTTTCAGTATTACTTCCTTCGTTTCTGAGCGTTCTACTTAGGAGTTGTCAGGTATATATCTCATACGGATACCTATTTATTTTTTTACCAATTTGATCTGCTCGCAATCAGTGTTGAAACTAGGGAAATTAAAATTTTCATATTTTTCGGTCAAAAAATCGAAATTTCCAAAATTTATGTTTATAAATACGTACCTATACGTAAGAACGCAAGTCAACTTACGCCAGTCGAACATTAGTTCTTACTGAACAAAATAAAGTGCAGGCCGTTAAAATCGGGCAATCAAAAGACGCACGAGAAATTCCAATGTAGGTTTTAAACACTTTTTTTCTTTTCTTTTCACCACAATCAATTTCTAAGTTTCAAGCTTCTTATCTTAGATATTGACATGATACTTGTAGGATATATTAGTGGGATATCAAAGTTTATTTTAAGATAGTTCCCGTCTATGTGGTAGCAATGTTTCTAGAAACAAAAAAAAAATAATTCCCTATTTTAGGCGGAAAATTTGGAAAATATTCCAATTTTCCCTCTAGAATATACCTTCCCTCTTATTGGCTACATTGGAATAATCTGAAAGCCAGTATCTGAAAGCCTCGTCTTTGTCCCACACAACGCACCATAGAAGTTTCACTTGGATAATTAGGGGAACTACAGTTGAGGTTTACATTAGACCTTGTTCTCTAGGTGTTAAAATGATTCTGATTTTTGTAAGGAAGAATGAGATATTATTAATTATGTGCTTAGTTTATTAGAATCGTCACGATAGTTCTACTATATACTAGTGAGGCACCAAAGTTTATTTTAAGGTAGTTTGTGACTGATAACAGTGTTTCCAGCTACATAAAATTTTAATTCCTGATTTAGGTGAAATATTCGGAAAATATTCTACTTTTCCCTCCATAATTTCTCTTTTGTGAGCTACATTGAAACAAACGTGGCAGTATCTAAAAGCCTCATATTTAGCCTACACAAAGTACCATGGAAAGGTCCAATAGAATAGTTAGGAAAGCTGCAGCACCTACATAACTTGATTTTTGTTTCTGAAGCGGAAAAAAGTTGAACATTCCATGTGTATGATGAGGTTTCCTTCCTGCTTTTGTGTGGCAGCCAACGACCGAAAGTTTTTACTGTGAATTTTCAACACACCAAAGAATTTTTTGAGAACCCATGCGGTGACAAGAGTGCCAGCTCCAAAAAATCTTAAATTACGGTTAGGGAATTTTTGTGAATTCACCCCTACTATTTCCTCCATGATTTCAATTCCGTTGGCAACACTTCAACCAAACTTACGTCGTAAGATTCCCACATCCTTTGATATAGGTTTTCATAACCCTTGTCGGTTATTCTAAGTCGGTTATGGAGGGGAAGGGGGAGGTTCCGAAAAGAAATTCTTTCAGTTTCTTGATTAGGGAGTGGAACCCTATCGAATGACGTTAAAAATTTCAAAATTGGTAGAGGTTCCCATAACCCTTGTCGGTTATGGAGGGGAAGGGGGAGGTTCCGACAGGAAATTCTTTCAGTTTCTTGATTAGGGAGTGGAACCCTATCGAATGACGTTAAAAATTTCAAAATTACTAGAGGTCCCCATAACCCTTGTCGGTTATTCTAAGTCGGTTATGGAGGGGAAGGGGGAGGTTCCGACAAACAATTCTTTCAGTTTCTTAATTAGGGAGCGGAGCCCTATCGACTGACGTGAAAATTTTTAAAATGGGTAGAGGTCCCCATAACCCTTTTCGAATATTCTAAGTCGGTTATGGAGGGGAATGGGGTGGTACCGACAAGAAATTCTTTCAGTTTCTTGATTAGGGAGTGGAACCTTATCGAATGACTTTAAAAATTTCAAAATTGGTAGAGGTCCCCATAACCCATGTCGGTTATTCTAAGTCGGTTATGAAGGGGAAGGGGGAGGTTCCAACAAGAAATTCTTTCACTTTCTTGATTAGGGAGTGGAACCCTATCCAATGACGTTAAAAATTTCAAAATTGGTAGAGGTCCCCATAACCCTTGTCGGTTATTCTAAGTCGGTTATGGAGGGGAAGGGGGAGGTTCCGACAAAAAATTCTTTCAGTTTCTTGATTAGGGAGTGAAACACTATCGAATGATGTTAAAAATTTCAAAATTGGTAGAGGTCCCCATAACCCTTGTCGGTTATTCTAAGTCGGTTAAAGAGGGGAAGGGGAAGGTTCCGACAAGAAATTCTTTCAGTTTCTTGATTAGGGAGTGGAACCTTATCGAATGACGTTAAAAATTTCAAAATTGGTAGAGGTCCTTATAACCCTTGTCGGTTATTCTAAGTCGGTTATGAAGGGGAAGGGGGAGATTCCTACAAGAAATTCTTTCAGTTTCTTGATTAGGGAGTGGAACCGTATCGAATGACGTTAAAAATTACAAAATTGGTAGAGGTCCCCATAACCCTTGTCGGTTATTCTAAGTCGGTTATGGAGGGGAATGGGGAGGTTCCGGCAAGAAATTCTTTCAGTTTCTTGATTAGGGAGTGGAACCCTATCGAATGATTTTAAAAATTTCAAAATTGGTAGAGGTCCCCATAACCCTTGTCGGTTATTCTAAGTCGGTTATGGAGGGGAAGGGGGAGGTTCCGACAAGAAATTCTTTGAGTTTCTTAATTAGGGAGTGGAACCGTATCGAATGACGTTAAAAATTTCAAAATTGGTAGAGGTCCCCATAACCCTTGTCGGTTATTCTAAGTCGGTTATGGAGGGGAAGGGGGAGGTTCCGAAAGGAAATTCTTTCAGTTTCTTGATTAGGGAGTGGAACCCTATCGAATGACGTTAAAAATTTCAAAATTGGTAGAGGTCCCCATAACCCTTGTCGGTTATTCTAAGTCGGTTATGGAGGGGAAGGGGGAGGTTCCGACAAAAAATTCTTTCAGTTTCTTGATTAGGGAGTGGAACCCTATCAAATGATGTTAAAAATTTCAAAATTGGTAGAGGTCCCCATAACCCTTGTCGGTTATTCTAAGTCGGTTAAAGAGGGGAAGGGGGAGGTTCCGACAAGAAATTCTTTCAGTTTCTTGATTAGGGAGTGGAACCTTATCGAATGACGTTAAAAATTTCAAAATTGGTAGAGGTCCTTATAACCCTTGTCGGTTATTCTAAGTCGGTTATGAAGGGGAAGGGGGAGATTCCTACAAGAAATTCTTTCAGTTTCTTGATTAGGGAGTGGAACCGTATCGAATGACGTTAAAAATTTCAAAATTGGTAGAGGTCCCCATAACCCTTGTCGGATATTCTAAGTCGGTTATGGAGGGGAATGGGGAGGTTCCGGCAAGAAATTCTTTCAGTTTCTTGATTAGGGAGTGGAACCCTATCGAATGATTTTAATAATTTCAAAATTGGTAGAGGTCCCCATAACCCTTGTCGGTTATTCTAAGTCGGTTATGGAGGGGAAGGGGGAGGTTCCGACAAGAAATTCTTTGAGTTTCTTAATTAGGGAGTGGAACCGTATCGAATGACGTTAAAAATTTCAAAATTGGTAGAGGTCCCCATAACCCTTGTCGGTTATTCTAAGTCGGTTATGGAGGGGAAGGGGGAGGTTCCGAAAGGAAATTCTTTCAGTTTCTTGATTAGGGAGTGGAACCCTATCGAATGACGTTAAAAATTTCAAAATTGGTAGAGGTCCCCATAACCCTTGTCGGTTATTCTAAGTCGGTTATGGAGGGGAAGGGGGAGGTTCCGACAAGAAATTCTTTCAGTTTCTTGATTAGGGAGTGGAACCCTATCGATTGACATTAAAAATTTCAAAATTGTTCCCCATAGCCGAAGTTGTCCCAAATCTTTATATATTTTAAGGAGAAACATTCACTAGAACATTATTGGATTTTCTAACTTTTGCCAGTTACGTTTCAAAGATTGTGTGGCCCTACATATAATCACAATGTCACGTTGATGCTGCAAAAAATTCACATAAAGATTATAAGGATATGCTCCAAAAATTAATTAAAGGGAAACGAAAGAGTACATGTCTTTGCGAAAATACAGACGCAAAGCATCAGACAGCAACCAGGTAAGGGTACAATAAAATTGTGATAATTTCATTGTCAGAAATAATACCTTTTTAATTTTTATTTATGTTATTGTGTATGTGTTGGTAAGGTGATGTACCGAATTATTTTGTTTTATCTCCTGGGATTCACCGTTTTTGTCATTTCGGGTGTTATTTTGGATAGTATTTTTTGTATATTTCGTAAGATTTTTCTGAGGTTTTTGCAGTTACGCATGTAAAAATGACATTTTCGGTTTGTACAGACTTTCCCCTTTCAAACAAGACCAAAATCATTACAATTAGTCAAATAATGTTTGAGATATGGCTCTTTTTGTGTCGTAGGGTGTTTTTCAGAAACGGCCTATTTGGAGAAATTCGTCACTTTTTGAACACCCTGTATTTTCCGCAGTATCTATTAAAATGTTCTCATATTGCATTTCTGTTACTTAGACCACACTACCTTTCAGTACAAAAAAATCAGCCAAATCTGTGAATATGAAGCAACAAATGTTCCTTCAATCTGGTGAATTCATATGGAATGACTCTGGTACCGTCTGAAAGGCAGTTCTATTCTGAAGAGAATGATGTGCGACACATGGCCCTAGGGTAATTAGGGAAGTGTCAGGAAATTTTTATCAAAATATACTTCTGTATAGGGGAATTTTGGACATTTTCGGTATTATTTTTGTGCTGGCTTATTTTTGCACCTAGAAGACTGAAATTGTGCACAAACATTCAGTCTACCGAAATGAAATGAAATCTTTAAGTTTAACGCCCCACGGTTATGCCGGTTAGGCTAAAGGAGACGGTGATAATGAGAAATGAGTGAAATGGTGGAATGAAGAAAGTGGGAGGAAACGGGAGAACCCCGAGAAAACCCACGAGCACGGTGTTTGTCCACCACAAAGTCCACACGGCACGAGCTGGGATCGAACCAGGGACCCCAAGCACCGGAGGTGAACGCTCTACCACTGAGCCACCGCGCCCCCTTCAGCCTACCGAGTAGTATTTTCCAGATTTTTTGATCAGACTTCTGCGTTAAAACAGGGGGGTACAAAGAGGCTAAACGTTGAAAAAGGGAAATTTTACCAAAAAATTTCCTTTCACGGGATTTTCCCGCCTTAGATACATGATGGAGGCAAGTGAATGGTACCGCCTGAAAGGCACTACTCTTCTAAAGAGAATGATGGGCGAAACAAAACCCTAGGGTAATTAGGGATGTCTCAGGGAATGTTTAAACATTTCCCTCTGTATACGGGAATACGAAACATAGTCGGTTTATTTTTTTTGACGAGCTTACTTTCGCACCTGGTAAATTGGAATTGTGCATAAACATTCAGCCCACCGCGTAGTATTTACCAGATTTTTTCAGATCTCTGCGTTAAAACAAGGGGGTCCAGGGGGGCTAAAAGTTGAAAAAAGGATATTTAGACCTAAAAAATCCCTTTTTTCCTAATTTTTCCGCCTTAGATACAGGATGGAGACACGTGAGTCATACCGTCTGAAAGGCAGTTCTATTCTGAAGAGAATGATGGGCGAAACATGACCCTAGAGTAATTTGGGATGTCTCAGGAAATTTTTTACCTGAGAGCATGGTGTTTTACGGTAATTTGGGGCATGGTGGGAATTCCTAATAAAATTTCCCCCGCCCTTGGTGTTCAAGATAGAAACTTGAAATTTGGCACACACATTCAGTATACCAAGTGCTATTTATCAGATTTTTGTAGATGGCAACGTTCACACAGGGCCGCTCCAGAGGGGCCCAAAGTGCGAGAAAAAGTTTCCCTCCGAAATTTTCCCTCTGACATAATTTTCCCACTCCTGATATATGGTATGAGCATGCTAGTGGTATCATTTGAAAGCCAGCTCCATTCTGAAGAGAATGAGGTATGAACCATGATCCTAGGATAAATAGTGACGATGCAGTAGCTGCTAGACTGAAAGTCTAAAAAATAGCCCCAAAACCCCGGATTTCTTAAGGGTTAATCGGGTTTTTTCGATATATTTCAATGTCTTTGGGCTAAAAGTGTTAAAATGTGGTTTATATTTCAAGATTGTCATTGTCACAACTTGCAACAATTTTCTACTCACTGCTGTTTTGAAAAAATTGCCGCCATTTTGAAATTTAACATACGATTGCCGAGAAAATCTATACAGCAAATTTAGCGTAACTCGTGCTTGTACTCTGAAAATTTTAACTTAAAAGGCAGGAAGTTGTACCCTGTAGTGTGTGTGGTAGAGGCAGACAAACGAGTTGAGTTGGTTTTGTGTTTAACGTCCCTTTCAGCAGCGAGGCTATATGAGACGGGACATACTGATTAACATGGAATCCGAACCACATGAGATCCCTCCGGGAAGCAAACCTGGGTCTCCCACGCCGAAGACGCGTACACCAACCGCTTAGCCATGAAGGAGCTCGGCAGACAAACGAACAAATGTAGATCAAGTCATCCAGAATCCTGACTGTCGTTCACCAAATATGAATACCAAAAGGGGTCTATTAATTTAAAACAAAGATACAATTCATGTTATATGAATGAAATAAATAAATGTTTCAAAATGTCTTAAATGAAATTAACATCTTCCAGCGTAAAAAACCTTCCATATTTTCTCCATGAGAATCGGGACACCTCAGATCCCCCCCTCAACTTTTCAACACAATGCAATGAACTGTAGTCTGGTTATGAACAAACGTATAATACGCCGCGGTGGCTCAGTGATAGAGCGTTCATCTCTGGTGCATGGGGTCCCAAGTTCGATCCCAGCTCGCGCCAAGTGAGCTTTGTGGTGGACAAACACCTTGTGCGTGGGTTTTTCGGGATTCTTACATTTCCTCCCACTTTCTTCATTCCGTCATTTTATTCATTTCTCATCATCACCGTCACCTTGAGCATAGCAGGCATAACCGTGAGACTAAAACTAAAAGATTTCATTTTATTTTTTATTTTTTTTCAAGAATATAATAGGCGAAAGTTCACTACGCACCAGCTGCTTTTCTCTCTTCGTACCCTGCAATTAATTGTACGGACTGAAGATGCCTAAAAACTTAAGATGTGCTATAAAAATGCTTTACAGGAAAACAATATGCAAAATATTTAAATCAGTGGTACAATTTACCTTCAATATTCTTCGCGCGTTTAGTAATATTTATTTACATGGCTGTATTTGCCAAAATTATTTTTTTTTAATGTTCTGGAAAGTATCCGAGTTTCCATAAAGTGCAATGAAAAAAGTAGCTTTGCAAATTTCGCTCGCTATCAAGTCGAACAGGGTGGCGTAATAACTTGCTTGAAACTGTTACCTGCAACAGCGCACTGTTCATTCACTAATTACAGGATCTCCAGCCAATGTCAGATTTTTTTTTCACTTTTCGAATAAGCTGATATTGATAGCAGAAGTGGAACGGAGTTAAAAATACGGGACATTTCCCTGTCACGACTAAATTTACGGGGACGCGGGACATCCGGGCCCAAAAACGAGACTGTCCTGTTTTTTACGGGACGTATGGCAGGCTTAAGCGTAAAATAAATAGTTTTATTCTTGAAGTATTCATTTCCAATCCTTCTGCGTTTAATTTCAAGAGCACTTCTTTCACGGCGTGTACATCAAAACTTCCACTAGTACGGAAATTCGAACTCAGGACTTGAAATAGTAAGCGGTACATAGTCTTCGGAACCCCGAGCATTAAGCTTCTTAAATTTGACAAGAATTTTTACGCTATTGCTGGTGTTGATTCTACAGAATAATTATTTGAAGAGTAGCACCAAATGACTGAACTAAACTGTTATTGTTGGAGAACCAAATTTTAGTTGAAGAAACTTGTGTTTTATATCAAAGGTAAGAAATAATACTAATAATTTTACTAATGTATTTACATATGTACAATTAGAACTGGCACCTATGACCTTAAACCCATCAAACGTATGAGTGATAACGTCCCACGGTGTCGCCGAGTCGACGAGCACACTATTCACGGAAAAATTTTCTAAAGTACAAAATTGCTTATTTTACTTCAAATAGGCTATCAGCATAATCCATACATTAATTTGTTCCATAACTATCTCAAGCTAAGGTTATTTTTTTTAATTCATTCAGTGCATTCAGAACTTTAAAGGTCGTATGTTGTTGTCTACCTTAACGTGAAAGCCTCTAATTCGCCCAAGGAAAGTCTAAAATCTGGTGAAAAGCACTTACAATGTGATCACCTTAGTTGTACCAATAATATACTAACAAATAGGTCAAAAACCCAGGTGGGTTTTAAAGTGGGTTTTTTCCAAGATTACTAGAAAACAGGTTGCCTCTTATCCATGCTGCACTGTCATAGGCTGTTTCGGAATGGCGTTACCCGAGGACCCATTAAGCGCGCAAAAAGATTGTCGTCTGCTCTTTTAACGCTTAAGAATAAGGAAGAGGGTCTTCGCGTGAGAAATCCTATACTGAATTAACGTTATATATTAAAATACCTTTTTGTTGCTTGCATGCAGAATCAAACTTAAGTGTATGTGATTTACTACAGAGAATAATGATCGAAAAGGTAATTTATAATCATTGTGTTCTACGATAATATGTTGTTAGAAATCTTACCTCATTGGACAAGTTTCCTGATCTTTTTCTTCCGTTTGTCCTAGGAGCTTCCGTCTCTTTTTACAAAAACCTTAACATTTTTCTGTCTTGCAAAACTATTCAAAAACTTAATTCTGGCAAATGTTCTTATTCGCACAAATGTAGTCACTATTGCAGAATCCACGTTAGCACTACTCCCACAAATAATTCCCTTCAGACATGTCATGCTATCTTTTCCCCTACGCACTGTTCTTCCATGGTACAATGAAAACTGTTTTTCCATATCTTTTACACACGAAAGCCATTCTTGAGTGGGCTGTGTGAGATGGCCATGAGACAAGCTTTGAATCCATGATGGTGAAGAGTGATGAACGGGAACATTTTTATTGTACTGTTGACTTAAATGAGGGTGTGTTTTTTGTATTTTTTTGCAAGTCAACCTGCTATATACTCCAGTGCATCTTCTTCCATTGCTGATTTTGTCTCAATATCGCACATTTCACTTAAGAACATCTTCGTCTTCGGTCATTGTCTTCAGCATTTCATCAGTATATACAACACCACATTTTTAAAGAAATGTGCTTGAAATAAATTCTTCATTTTCGACAGTGTTTTTGTTCCTGTTAGTTTCCAGTACGCCAGGGTTTTTGCCTAAAATAATCATTCTAATTCTATTTAATGCATTTAAAGCTGTAGGATGATCATAGAGTCCTCCATGGGAACGAGACTGCGAAAACATGTTTTCCAAAGAGTCCTGATTTAAACGGTGTGTTAGAACATACTTCATTCCCATGCTCCGAACACATGAGAGAAGATGTTTCAGGGATATAATGGACACAAGAATGGCTGTTTGAAACAATTGTATGCTCTTTTTGCCTCGATACAACATACTACTAATTGTATTATACATTTTATCTAATGCAGCATTTTGTTCTTCTAGCCGGATTCCGTATCCCTTTTTAGTTGGCAGATCTGAAGCTGATGGAACATGTGTTCATAATATCAAACCAATCATTAAAGGTTCCAATAAAATTTGCAGTGTTCTCAGCCAACTGAGGATCATCTCCAGGTTTAAAGTGATGAAGAGCTGCTGCAACAGTGTGCGACATCAATTCTGCGGCTCTTCTTACATTCATCCTTTCCGTACCTTCACAATTTATGTGATTTTCAGTTAATTTATAACAAGTTTTAATTTCATGACTATCACACTGGATAAGCGCATTTACTGGGTCTTTGGTCATATAACTGCCATCAGGAAAGATTAAACCTGTATCCAGAAACCAATTCCGAATTAATTTTAATAGGTGCGGTGCATCTGCGAAAAAGTATATTTTTTCCTGTGTTCTTGTATTATAAGCCCAAGTTCGTTCAATGATTATCCCGTATTCCTTCCATAAACATTGATTAGCTCCACCCATATCGCACACACATGCTATGACTCTGTAGCCTATATCTGACAGCCGAAGAATTAAATTGTCGAGAATATTTTAGACATATTTTGATCAAATTTCACATAGACTAATTGTTTCCAATTTTTGAACAAACCTCTGGCCATTACAGTTTGCATTCTTGCATAAGGACCTATAATTTCATCTTTCAACTGGTCGTACTCATAAGCGCTTTTAACTTTCATCTCGTCAAACTGTAGAACTGTAAGTCTTTCAGTATCTTTATAATTTAATCCAGCTACTTTCATCATACATTGAATATGTTCCAATATACCATTCTCGCTTCTCATATCGATTTTTGAAGCCCATTTCTGTAAAGTTGACAGTCCAGGTAGTGGATAGTGTAGTTTTTGTCTAAGGTATACGTACATTTTGTTTGCCTAGGTACAATAGCGTAAAGGCTACAGAAATGTCTTCATCAGTCCACCTAATACGCTTTTGTTTATTTGTTAGCATCTTAATTTGGTTATCAGTAAAAATCCCTCTCAGTCCGATACAAGCTTCTCGTGAACCACGCGAAGATAATTATTTTTACTTCTATATTGAAGGAGTTCTTTTCGCAAATCTGAAAGTGCTGTTCTTTTGAGAGTTAATTTCCTTTCTGTTGTTTAAAGTTTACTTTTTAATATTTTGTTATTCATTTTCTCCTGTAAAAGTTGATGTTTTAATTCATCTATTTGTTTTTGAAGGAAAATAGAGGAATCGTCTACTGTAGTTTCTTCTGTATTAACCATAGAAGCATCTAGAGAGTCTATTTCTTCCCTGGACTGCAGTAAAGTTGCTACAACTTTTCTATTGTCTCTTATTACTTTTCTTTCCGCGTGGTCTTCAAATTGTTTTTCTTTATATACATCTTTAACTAACCCCAAATTAACTGAAGGTACGGCGTCTTTTTTTTTTTTAGTTTCATGACGAGAGTCAGCCCTAATAATTCGTGTTTTAGATCTCTTTTAAAGTCACTGGAAACAAAATGCTCCGAACACACTTTACACAATCTGGATTCGACTTGCCATCACGCCTACAACGTTGAACCCACTGTCTTCGTAGTTCTGCATCTACGGGGAATTTAAAATATTTGACATGTTTTTTAAGATCATCTTTTTTCGTTTTCACTAAACTATTGTTGCATACTGCGACAGTACACCTTGTGCCCGGCATATTAAAAACTTTTGCAAGTACTATAGAATGCAACTAATTAAAAACTAAATTTTCACATCACCACAGAAGTATATATTTAAAAATCACTTTACATTCGATGCACTAAATTCCAAATATGAATATAACAGATTCATTCCAGGAAAATCTATAATAATAATAAATAAATATAACACAACTAAAAACACTACACTGTAAAAATGAAATAACCAAGAAAATGGCCCAAGTTTTCACTAACACGAACAGCTGAAAAAGATCTGTTAGCTTACGATATAGAATCAAATAAAATTTCCTTTCGAACACACACACACACACACAAAGATTTGCAAAGCACTTGTCACACAAGCTTGTCAAACAATTAACATTCTTTCGCACCCCATCATGTGTCTTCAAAGGGTTGGGTCTCCATGTGACGTATTTACGATCTTCACCGACTCTCTCCGAACGAAAACCGAAGTGTTTCGAGGCAGCCTGTTCTCTAGTAATCTTGGGTTTTTTCAGGTTGGTCCAACCCGAGGGCCCACTTGGGCAAACTCTGGCTACGGTTAATGATATATTTTAGACTACACTCTTGTAAACCACCAATGTTATGTAGTTACTGTGGCATACGCCTATGACGACATTTACTGGTGATGGAACTTAAGGAGACCACTGGGGAATTCGCAAAGAATGTAAGAATATTCGATACAATACAATATTTTTTAGTATTCGAAACAAGAAACAATACAAATTTGAACTTTAGTACGTTCCAGAACGAGCAAAATTTATATCCATCAGATATATAATTACTGAACTTTGGTTTTCAACGTTACCTCCCCCTGACCTTTAAATACGCCGCGGTGGCTCAGTCGTAGAATATTCACCTCTGGTGCGTGGGGTAGCTGGTTCCATCCCAGCTTGCGCCAAGTGGGCTTCGTGGTGAACAAACACCGTGTGCGCGGGTTTTGTCGAAGTTCTCCCGTTTCATCCTACTTTCTTCATTCCACCATTTCATTCATCATCATCACAGTCTCATTTAGCCTACAAGGCACAACCACGGGACGTAAAACTAAACATTTCATTTCATTTTAAATTTCCCTCGTTTTGTTTTTCTGAAACACTGCCTACCCACCATCACGCATCATCAACATTTAGGCCTACTCCTTTCACACACTCTATTCCACGTAAAAGCCTTCTATTACCCTTTTGATGGATAAGATGAAGTGCTTTACGACGGTTAAAATAACTAAAAAAACTGAAATGAAATATTGGTTTTACGTCCCACGTATATGCCGGTTAGGCTAAAAGAGACTGTGATGAGAGATGGGTGAAATGGTGGAACGAAGAATGTGAGAGGAAACGGGAGAACCCCGAGAAAACCAACGAGCAATGTGTTTGTACACCACAAAGTCCACACGGCGCGAGCTGGATCGAACCAGGGACCCCAAGCACCAGAGGTGAACGCTCTACTACTGAGCCACCGCGCCACCCGATAAAATAACAGTGCATATGAAAGATGACTATTACATGTTATTTTCCACAGGCGCGGCGGTGTATTTCTTCAGAGTGTACATAAGCTGTACATTATGTTTATATGTGGAGCGTTACTAGTATGACGCTCCGTTCAGATTCGTATCTTTACCAAAACCCATTTAGTTTCACTATCCTCGCTTACGCGTATACCCACGATCATTGACGCGCCTACTCCCTACGGACGTATCCCCGCAAAGCACACAAGCATTGCACAGCCCTGGCTCGGTTAAATAGCATTCGTGCTTTCTGTGGCCATTTAGCACAGGCTGGTTTTGTTTTCACACTGTAGTTCTTATGTCATACACCACGAAGGCGTATTTATATGGAAATCGAAAAAGATTTGTAACTTTTCAACAATTACTTCTTGTGGCCCCCTTGAATTTTATTTATTCATAGTGAGATATTTTCAAATATAACCCAGCAAAATCTTTTAGGAGATAATATGAAGGAAATCAATGAAAGTATCAATTTTTCAACAATTATTTCGTGTGGTGCGCCAAAAGTAAACCTGCACGTCCCTTTGTGCATTAGATCATTGTTTTCACCTCATGTTAAGTTCTTCATACATAAATTAATAAATTCTACTTGTAAATTTTCTAAAGGTAAGTAAAATAAAGAGTAAAATATTTGCATCCAATAAACCTTGCGCGCTATCAGATTGAAAGGTCCTACTCGATTCACTAGCAAGCGCTATACGAACATCGTATAATTCACATCTACTCCTGTAACATTTTTCATTTTATACAAAATAAAAAAATATTCAACTATTACTGTGCACTTACCAATATGTACAGCACTCATACCCTATATACAATATACCACAACATAAACAAAACAATGACGTCCCTTTCGTGTGCCAAGCGCAGTGAATTGTGGGTGGTTAGGTTGAAAACAATTTGCCAAATGTTTGCTGTTGCCAACTTTTGAAGCTACATTTGTATGAAATTTATTGCATTAAATTTACTCTTTCCTAAAAATTGCAAATGATATTTAATTTGTCACAAACATTCCACGTTTGCATTGCATTTTTCGAAAATACAAAATTAAAACTTTCACAATATTTGCTATGACTAACAATAGGCAAGTTTGCGGAAAACTTCTGTGCTATCGGGGTTGTATTTCTTGAAAAAACCCCGTCGTAAGTCTTGGTGAAAATATTGAGAATTTTATTTATTGTGTATTATTACTTCTTTGATAAATCCACATCATTAATGTGCATTTTTATTTAGTAACTTGTAAGTTAAAAATTATTTCTAAGTAGTGGGCTCATCGAACCCCATCCTTGGACTTCCATGTGACATATTTTCTACAAGTATATTTCCTGAACTTAGATTTTTTCGTTTGTATTTGACAAGGATTGTGTTTTTATGTTGGGAAACAACATATCAGCCACGAGTAAGTCCTGAATGCTTATTCTGTATTCATTTGTTGTTAGATGGCATTATGTGAATTATAATATGTTACACTGTTGGTTCGAGGAGCCTCCCCTTGGACCTACTTGAGACAAAAAACATTCTTGGACTTTCTAGGGTTAAGTTACAGGAGAAGGTAACAAAAACATATCCATACAAAATTAATAGGTGTTTTAAAAATATTTCTGGAAAATATTTCTCATATTACGAAAGAATTTATGTGTAAAATATTCGAAACATTTTTAAAATTATATTTCATACATTATCTCGAAACAATAAAAAAGATTGCAAGTAACACGTTGGACAACATTTGTAAAATCTATGGAATATATTTTCCATTTTTTATATCATTTATGTAAAACATTTTCAGTATTACTTTGAAACATTTTCTCTCTCAACATTGAAAACATATTACATTACATTGAACACAATAGTACAATTTGTGAAAATTTTCCTTAGATTATTTTCCTTCTAACGTTCTAAAAATATACTTATTGTACTTCATAAAATGTTTTCCAAACATTTTTTAAAAATATTTCCGGTAAATATTTGGGATATTTCTCAGATATAACAAGGAATATATTTTCTCCAGTAACGGAAGAGTATATTCTGAAAGCAATGTAAAAATATTTCTTTAATATATCAGAAAATGTTGTTCACTGAAAACACAAAATATTTTCTTAAACATAACGGAAAACATTTTCTATTCATTTTTAATATGTTTTCTTTTCACTGTTTTAAAGTTTTATATTCAAAAATCGATAAAATATTCTGGAAATAAGACTAAAATATTGTACGAAAATATTCCGTTTAAGTTATAACAGAAGGTTACTAAAATACTTTTGTTAAAATTAAGTAAACCTTCTTAAAACATTTCTGAAAAATATTTCTTATATTACGAAAGAATTTATTTTTAAAACATTCTAATCGTTTTAAAAATATATGTTCAATATGTTTTCTTGTAAAAATAGAAAATATTGCAAATAACCTATTAGAAAAAATTTTCCAAATATATGGAATATATTTCCTTTCATTGTTTCCTATATCATATATTAAAAACATTTTTATTATCATTTCGAAAATATTTTCCTTCTCAACAGTGAAAACATATCCAGTTACATCCAATAAAATATTTCTAATACATTTTGTGAATATTTTCCTGGATATACTTTCGGGCTAACATTCTCAAAATGTACTTTCGGTAATTTCTAAAATGTTTTCTAAACATTTTTGGGAAAGTATTTTCCGGAAATATTCGGAATACATTAGGGAAACCAGCATGGAAATCTCCAGAGAAGGAACACCTTTTGGAAACCAAGGAAAATATTTTCTTTTGGTTGAGAAAATATTCCTTGCTGTGTGGGATTGTACTGTCATCTGAAGTTTCCATAGTGTGGCAGGACTCGTTTTTCGAGTTAATAATTATGTATATTTTTAATTTTATTTTAATTAATGTTTATGTTACAAGGATTGTATATTAAGGTTAAGGTGATTGAATGTTATGTATGAGATATAATGCAAGCTGCAGAATGTTATTATTCAAGAGTCAGCATAATGTGGTAAATAGAATGTTAATAAAATGTCTTCGTCGAGAGTCTGGCAATGCAGGAAGATAATGCAGACAATGCGTCAATTCTCGCATTGGCCAGATTCTGTGCATTGTAAAAAGAGAAACTGTAAGCTTTCACAAATTTCACAAAATCACGGATATGCGGAAATTGCTTAGAATCGAGAAATCAGAGTGTGTCGAGAGTTGCAGTTTTTGAGTCTTGACACATGGAAGAAATTTGTTTTTCCATGTGAAAAGTGGTCGCACGTGCCGACAAGCAGACGACAGAAGTTGGACCAGGCTCAACAAAACTGGAGGAGTTCAGTAGATTCGAGATTCAGTTCATGATCACCGCAGGAGTTTTGTAAGATCAGTTCCCGAGGAGTCTTGAGAGAACAGTCTTCGAAAAGTTTGAAATAGCTTCTAAAAACAATGAGAATTAGTCCGTAGTGATCTCCATGATCAAGTCTTAGAGGATTTAGTTAAAGATCGCCGGACAGTCAGATGACAGTCAAAGGAAAGTCATCATAAACTACATTATTCGATCCACGTAGAACGTCTAGTCCGCATAAGCATTTGGGAGATTTCCATACCTCAATGCTCGTCCGCACCATCCAGTAATTAGGAGTACCATCTTAGAGGAACTACTTCCTACACCAGGTCATCGTTGGAGCAACACCAGAACCATCAGGTATGTGTTACACCTACTCAGGGCTCAAAGGCTCAATACTCGATCATAGCAATACTCGTCTGGCAAATATTCCAATTATCCGTTATTAACTCATCACGAATACTTACAGTCAAGTCTTACTTATGAGAAATATAATTTTATCGATCTAATGAAGTTAATGTTATCTTATTTGTATTTATCCCCATTTGGTAAACCTCTCGCATATGAATATTAGATCTGTCCCACTCATTCTAGATGGTGAGTGGAAGGCATCCAGTTACACTCTAAATTGCATCCCCAAACTAGGCACAGAGTGGCTGGGTTTTCATAGTGGAGATGCTGTGAGGCTTAGGCCATTTTTGTAGCGGACCTAGTAATTCATAGCATGGTGGAAGATGCTATGGGCTTCGATAACAGTAAACAATAATAGCAAAGCATGATGGAGATGCTGTAAGACGTAAGGTCAAGGTAGCGATTCCAGTGCGATAGTGCAATAATGCGATACAGGTTTGTTATTTCAGAGTTAATTGAATCCCACCCGACCCTCCCTTCATGGTGCAGATGCGTTCGGTTAATTCCCAGTTAAAGAGTTTAGTGAAAGTAAATTTAATTCCCTCCCAACCCGCCCATTAATGGTGAAGTATGTTACAGTATGTCAAAACAGGGAATTTAAAATAGTAATTTTAATCGCAAGTAAAGTTGAAATCCCACCCATCCCACCCTTTCGTTTACGCATGTTAACAAATATAAAATGTACCAATTAATTATCGCACAGTAATGAAAGAGTGAAAACAAGTGATACCAAGTGATATTTACAATCCATTTTGAAGGTCAGGATGAGTGATAGCATGAACAAAAGTGGATACATGATTTTGCGGTACTCAGTTCGAATCTTCATGAAAATAATTTTAAATTTAAAGTGATAATATTTACATTTTAGTACAGTTTATTTTATTGCATATACATATATTTTAGTGTAAGTTAGGAAGAATAATATCATACATGGTTATAGGATTTAAAGGTTATAGTAGAATTATTATTAAATTATTATTGTCCGAACAAAACAAGCATCGCTGTAGCCGATGTGAGTGAGAGAATCGCACGGACCACTGAGAGCGTTGAAAGCCGAATGGTTCCGATTAGCGACGAAGCTAAGCGAAGTCTTTCGCATCAGATACACTGAGTCAAGGACACGAATACAGCGGCGAGCGCTGGAACGTATAATAGTGGAATGAGCATGTGCCAGTCCTGTCATAACAATAAAGAGTATTATTCAGTTAGTGCAATATGCTTTCTTTAAGCATGAATCATAGAGAACATTACCCGGTAATGAGAGACGATGGGAAACCGGGCTCAATATTTATTAAGTCTAAATACTATTGCTTAGATCTAGGGGTACTTAAACATTTTTCAGAGTACAGTCCAACGTACAACGAAACAAAAGAACAAGAATTTCGAAGGAACGTATTAGGATACGCCTATAAGCACTATTATTTGATTGAGTTCACGCAGAAAAACTTCGATATGGAAGAATTAGTAGAATTAGGGTTTTTACGTCACTACTTATCCATTTTGTCAGGAACTTCCGAGACAAATACACTCATAACAAATGCTGTGTTTTTCGCAGTTAAGGAGGACAAAATTAAGTATAAGATATATGCGTTGTTTTCGAATGGTGCGAGCCAGGATGTTGTAAACAAATGGCTAGATAGGTTTAGATTTACGTACAATTGTACTCAAGCTATTAAGGTAGCAGATTTTGTATCTACCTTAGGTCAATTACACAAACAAGCTAAGTTTATTGTTGCAAGCGATAAATCCTTGCTGGATTTAGCCGCTTTTGCGAGTCTATTTAAAGAAAGGACACCGTGGTTGGTAAACAAATATCGTTAAAAGTGGAATATTGTTAGTATTTAGAGGATTATATATATGTTAGAGTATTAGTGTATGTTTTGAATAGGATTATTAATTGGTGATTAGGAATATTATTAGAATCTCTATAAGAATATGTAGGTCATAAGAATATTTAGTAATTAATGCGAATAGAAATCTGACTATCAATTTATTTTAATGAATTATGTCTTTAAGGCATATAGTGGTTAATTTAGCGATGTAATAAATAGATTAACATTAGGAAAGACTATGTAGAAAAAGAAAAGAAAAAGGAAAAGAAAATATGAATGATTTTGTCATTAGTTTTGTTTTAGGAAATTAGATATAAGAAAGGCAAGAATGAAAAAAAACGAGAAATGAATGATGCAATTGAAATAGATATAAGCTAGACATGTAAGTTAAAACTAAGAACCCTGAAAATTAGGCGAACCTTTCATTAGGGGAAACTCTAATCAGGAAGGAAATCCCATTCTCTTCGAGTTGAATTTGGCGATTACCAAACTTCGATGAGAATATTTTATTTATTAAGCCACATAAGTCTTCCGTGATTGTTGAAAAGAGACACAGGTGTTGACTCGTACATCACGCGCAAAGCAGTGCAAATTTTTTTTGTGGAGAGATCCTTCATTTTTAGCCAAGTCCCTTAGTGTAAATTAAATTAAGCTAGTGATAAATTAGTGAGTAGTTAATTCAGTATCCTAGAGTATATAATTAGAATAGTCAGAATAGTTCTAGATGTAAGGAGTGCATCTCGAATAGTAAAAAGCAGAATATAGTGATATTCTGGTATTTATAATATAAGAAGCTGTCTAGTTCAATCATTTCATTTGTATTATTTTGAAGGAAAGAGGAAAAGAGTTGGTTTCTAGGAATGTGAATAGTGAGAAGAAGGAAATTTTAGTAGAAAATAGGTTCTAGAAAGGTAGACAATTAACAACGATAGACGTAAAGAAAATAAGCAAGCATAAATACATAACATAGACTTAAATAATAATAAATGTGAATATGGAGAAGAAGAGTGAAATAGTAAATAATAAATAAAGAATTATGAATAAATAAGAATAAAAGAGTAGTAATAAGTATTGAATATTTATATAAGTTATATAGCATGCATCATCGAATATATAGTTATAGAAGAAATATATATGCATATTAAGCGCTAGAGTACTCAAAGAATAAGTATATGAAAATGATATAGATGAATTAAGCGCAAGAGTATAGAAATAAGAGAAAATATTATCGGGGACAAGCAGATGTTGTTTTCCTGCACAGAGTAGCCCTGAAAAGTTATAGTACGTTTCCGAGTTGGACAAATGAAGCAGTTATTATACTCACTTCGAGGAATTCCTTCTCACAGTTATAGGCCCTGTCGGCATTACTTAAATAATTTAATATGTTAATATTTTAATATAGTAATAAGAATAATAAATGAATAGAGGAATAATAATATAATAATTAATAATGAAATAATATTTTAACCTAATGATCTTGTTGTGGGAATGGCCACCCAGGACGAAGTAATTAGGCAAATAACTAAATAAATGATAATAAAGTAAATACGAAGTCTATGGTTATAAATCTAGTGTAATAAATAAATAGTTACGTCTACAATTTTGAAAAAAAATCACGTCACGAAAGTCTTATTGAATTTGAGTATGGAGAAGAATCAAATTTTTGAAAATTTTTAAAGAGTCAGATGTTTATAAAAAAACATGTAGATAGTTAATAGTAAATGTGTTAGCAGTAGCCAAATTTTGATTGGGATGAGACGGCTAGTCAGGCAGCCGTTTTTAACAACCAAAGCCTTAAGGATCTCAAGGAAATATGAGATTCTATCATTTTCCCTGAATCTCAATCAATTTTTGTATACAGTTATCAAGTGTTAGGAGTCATAATAATAATAGTTGTAAATTAAGCATAGGTAAATATACATAGTGTTCAAATATATATATTCGCGTATTTAAATATGTAAATTTTGTACTTACCCATATAGAATATTAATCCAGTGTGTAGTCCATTATATAATCCATTGTTTATGTCCATGAAATAATTTATATCCACTAAAGTAGATATCACTTAATACCGGTAACATTTTCACCACATTTTAATATTTGGATAATAAAAGGAAAAGCCAGATTGAGTATAGCAAGGTTAAGTAGTAGTATGAACTTTGAATATGTGTAACATCAGTGTAGTGCACGAAATCCCGCAAGTACATGTCACGGATTGGAATAATTTTGTTATATCCAATAGACATTCGACAAGGGAAGAAAAACTCCGACACGTCTTGTGATGTTGTTGTGCTATAAAAACACAATATTTTAGGAAAAATAACTAAAGATTTGGTAGTGCATATTAACAGCCAGTGTTATCCGTACTAGAACGACGCGCAAACAGAGTTATTGGAGCGGAAATAATCTTAACCTTGGTCGAAAAATGATGAAACAGCAGTTACCAAGTTGGAACTAGAGCAGCGTAGCAAACGCCCTACAGCAAGATTTTATTTCCCTCAACTTTAAAATATCGGTGTTTAAATTTTATGATGAAAATAAAACAATTATATTTTCATTTTTTACAGTGCAACGATAATAATATCAGTGTAATATGTTTTAATACTGTGTTAAGAGTTTTGTTTTCTAGATTTTCAATCAAATGACAATGGAAATGAATGATGATTAACCATTACAAATACGGCCAATAAATGTGTCAGTTGGCACGTATGGACAGCAAGAGTAGTGGAAAATTTTTGTAATAGGAAACCTAAAAGCGTTGTTGCGAGGAGAGATATTAACCAAGAGTATCTGTAAATGTACATATATGTAATTTTGCACAGAGTGCTTGTGCAAATGTGATGATCAAGTAATTCTCTGACAGCTCACTAGATGTCGTGAGCATATACTTTGTCAATACATTTTTGAAGTTTTGCATCATATAATTATATTAATTAAGAAAATGATTAAAGATTGAAATATATATATAGCATTAATGTTTTAGGTGAAGGAATATCGATTATTGTTTACATTACTATTTTGCAGAGTTACACATGTCCTATTTAATTTCAAATTCAGACTTATGTTTTATTACTAATTTTATATTGTATATTGTACAGGGAGTTCATGAAATATCGCCCTCTAACGAGGTCTACTTTGGTTTGCGGAGCAACCAATATTTTAAGGGGGGCCATGTGGCAGGACTCGTTTTTCGAGTTAATAATTATGTATATTTTTAATTTTATTTTAATTAATGTTTATGTTACAAGGATTGTATATTAAGGTTAAGGTGATTGAATGTTATGTATGAGATATAATGCAAGCTGCAGAATGATATTATTCAAGAGTCAGCATAATGTGGTAAATAGAATGTTAATAAAATGTCTTCGTCGAGAGTCTGGCAATGCAGGAAGGTAATGCAGACAATGTGTCAATTCTCGCATTGGCCAGATTCTGTGCATTGTAAAAAGAGAAACTGTAAGCTTTCACAAATTTCACAAAATCACGGATATGCGGAAATTGCTTAGAATCGAGAAATCAGAGTGTGTCGAGAGTTGCAGTTTTTGAGTCTTGACACATGGAAGAAATTTGTTTTTCCATGTGAAAAGTGGTCGCACGTGCCGACAAGCAGACGACAGAAGTTGGACCAGGCTCAACAAAACTGGAGGAGTTCAGTAGATTCGAGATTCAGTTCATGATCACCGCAGGAGTTTTGTGAGATCAGTTCCCGAGGAGTCTTGAGAGAACAGTCTTCGAAAAGTTTGAAATAGCTTCTAAAAACAACGAGAATTAGTCCGTAGTGATCTCCATGATCAAGTCTTAGAGGATTTAGTTAAAGATCGCCGGACAGTCAGATGACAGTCAAAGGAAAGTCATCATAAACTACATTATTCGATCCACGTGGAACGTCTAGTCCGCATAAGCATTTGGGAGATTTCCATACATCAATGCTCGTCCTCACCATCCAGTAATTAGGAGTACCATCTTAGAGGAACTACTTCCTACACCAGGTCATCGTTGGAGCAACACCAGAACCATCAGGTATGTGTTACACCTACTCAGGGCTCAAAGGCTCAATACTCGATCATAGCAATACTCGTCTGGCAAATATTCCAATTATCCGTTATTAACTCATCACGAATACTTACAGTCAAGTCTTACTTATGAGAAATATAATTTTATTGATCTAATGAAGTTAATGTTATCTTATTTGTATTTATCCCCATTTGGTAAACCTCTCGCATATGAATATTAGATCTGTCCCACTCATTCTAGATGGTGAGTGGAAGGCATCCAGTTACACTCTAAATTGCATCCCCAAACTAGGCACAGAGTGGCTGGGTTGTCAATAGGAATGTTTTGAAACGGAGTGACACGACTTCCTAATTCCTTCGTCATTTCCTAAAAAAAAGAACTGATTTTCTTCAGGGCTGTCTCCGATAGATAGGTATCAGAATGAATTTTTAAAGATATCTTGGTTTCGCCTTCATGTTTTCGTTCACCTAGTATGTCATCAACTTACAGTTATCCGAATCCCGTAACAAGCATAAAAACACAAGTGAAACTTTCCCTGCACTGACGAACAAAGTTGTTGTCATGTATTCAATGTCATGGCTCTTCCAAGATGGAGATATGGTTCATCCATTGAGTCAACTTTCTTACATTTGAAACCAACCAGGTACTTTTCTTTCCAACCAGGTTTCCGAAATTTCGTTTTACGTTACACAATGTGACACGGTAGCAAGTGGTGTACATGAACGTCCTGCACACACTTTAACCTGAGGAGCCTGTGAATTGTTTGGTTAACAGTTGACGTTGGAAGGTAGAATCTGTGGTCTATATTACATTGAGTCGGGAGTTTTCTTGGCAGACCATCGACGAATTCACCTTAGCACTAATTGCAGCATTTCTCCTATTGGTATTCGTGGGTGAACGTTTCCCAATGAGAGACTATTGTGTTTAACGGTCCACACTAGCTTTCGCAGTAGTCATTTCGAGTACTAACCCATTCTTCCAACACTGTTTCACAATGCGTCCGAACGAAAACAGCACGGAAAAGGGCTGTTACGTAAACCTCCCAGTGCCGGTTGATTTTCGACACATTTTGATAATATTACCAATAATCATGTACCTAGAAGGTCAAACACAACACAGCTCCCGCCAGTAAAAAAAATAGTTCCCGTGACACTTAATGTGCCAGTACCGAATCAAAGGTAGTCGGTTATACAGGGTGCAACCTTTTGTATCCTGTACCGGATTTGAACAAAATCGTAAACTTTCTCGTTGGAAGCATTGGCGACCCACTAATTATCACAATTTGATACCGTTGTGTCCCTTAAAAGCTGATGATTTTTAAAAAGGATTATTTCTTCAAGAAACATTTGTCGCTCAAACGAAAATTCATTTTTTTTATTTGGTTAAGCAAAGCTTGAAAATCAGTATTTTGTTTTCCAAATAAAATATTGATAACTTTTGCAACTTCAGCAATACAAGTATTATTATAGTGGTAGCAGTAATATTAGTTTTGTTTATTTCGTTAGATTTAGCATACTTTCATAACCTAATCAATATTTTTTTATCTGTTAACCTTCAGTCCTAAGGTTTTAAAATGTGAATATATAGTTTAATAACAGACTAGCCTTTGCCTAGCTGGGGAATCCGCCCCTCAGACCCCCGTGTTTGCTTGGACTACGGCCTTGTATCTCTTATGTAACAGCCCTTGCAATAAGGGTGAATCTCGTGCATTGTCCCTTTATATTTTCTGAATTTGTTCAGCTGACGGCTTTGCCCACACACTTCAGCCTTTGCTCGGCCTACGACCTCGCATCTCTTAAACCCACAATTCTACCTAATGCCAAGTTTATTTTCGTATTTCAACTAACTAAAAATAAGATTTTGTATCGCAAAAAAAACCCTTTTAAATAACATGGGAATTTCTTCCTTCTCCTTTAGACCTCTTAAAATCTAAAAATATTCCCTTTTGGCAATTTTCCTGTCGGTTAGTACCGGAAGGCTAGAATCACTCAAAATATCATAATTCTAATCCTGCCGGAAGTGCCTAAACATTTAGGGGTATAGGAAGTGCGATATAAATAACATGGGAAAGATTTCTCAGTTCTCTCTATAACCACTCCAAATTTGGAAGTTTTTATTTTTACTGATTTACTTAGGTAACGCTAACGGAAACGTACAAGCATGCCGAACTCCGATTTTTTATTCTAATTCCAGGAACCTAAAACATGAGGTAATAGGCCCAAAAAAGTTTTAAATAACAAGTGGAAATTCTTCATCGCCCTTTTAAGCCCCATAAAAATTAAAAATATTCACTTTTGGCAATTTTCCTACCGGTTAGTCCCAGAAAGTTCCAATCATGCCAAATTTCAGCTTCCTACGTCAACCAGAAGTACCTCTTTAATTTATGTCAGTTCATGAGGTTTTATATATATTTATTAAGATAATTAGACAATATGTTTTATAATGATTTTACCGTCTGATTTTCGGTACTAATAATTACAAAACAATCTATCTGGCAGCATTGATTATATTTACGAAAATTTGAACATCAAGTTTGATTTAATTTTTATTAAATAAAAATAGCCTAAAGAAGTAACATAGCTACCAATCGTGTTAATATTGTCGACATTACTTTTAAACAAAGCAGGACGTAGAGGCCTATGAGTTCCCAGACAAATTCTTAGAACACAATTGTTGGCAGGTAACTACATTGATTATTTGTATGAGAAACGATATTTAATTACTTATGGAGAATATTTTTTGTTGTACTAATTGCAACATTCTTATTTGTGCAATCAGTCAAATCATCTGAAGAATTTGAATGTTACGATTGCACTCACTGGGTTTTAGTAGATCATATAAACTGCATAAATGTTGACAACACGACCAGGCTGACATCTTGCCAATTTAATAAATGCGGAATTTCTGTAATATTCATTAAAACTTAACATAATCAAGAAGAGGTACATTATGTCAGTCGTTTTTGTGGATATGATTATAGGATTGAGAAACAAATAGAAAAAGTGGAGAATATGAAAAAGGATCTAGAGAGGGACGGAAAAATTGTTAGCCAGTCATATGTATATGTGTGTAATACTTCCCTGTGCAATATAGATTACCCAAATATAACCACAGTACGACCCGAATCAACAATTGTGGGCACTCAATCAGGTACACGAGAAACCAAACCGTCTTCCACTGAATCAGGTACACGAAAAACCAAACCGGCTTCTACTAAATTAACAGCAACTACACCAGCCGAATCATTAGCCACTAGCGATTTGACAGCAGCTCCTTCTTCCATAGTGCTACGTGGTATCTTCAATTTGTTGCTCATCCTTTGGAAAAAAATATCAACTATTTAAGTAGATATGGACTCACTGGTCTCGTACTGTTGTACTTCAAAATTAATTAAGATACACAGTAGCACTTCACAATATATTTGATGTTAATTATCATAATTTTTATGCGTTAAAATATAAAATTCCTATATTAGTGAAGTTAACCCATTAAGGTCCAAATTTTGTTTTTAAATAAAACTCATCTGGTAGACGTGTTTCAGTGAGAAAAAAACAAAAAGATTTTTTCAAACCTTTTTTTGATTAAAACTTCCAATTTATGTACGATCCCCAAATGAGGATCATGGGACATGCAGTGAATATATTTTGTTAGCCTAGATACTTTTGTTGAAAACTATACGGGTATTTTTTCTGTTATTAGAGATATTTTTTGTTGAAAACAATAGACATAAAGTTTTCTCAGTTAGCTCTGCATTTGTAATCAAACCTGTATGTAAAAATAGATTTATGTAAACGTACCTAAACAATAAAATATGCAGCTACGGGAAAAATACAACATAGGTAAAATGAGGACATATAGTTTTAATTTGAATGTCTTAATCTTTCTTAGATTTCAAACTGCAGATGGATTTACTCTACTTTGTGATACACATCAAAGCACTCCATGTGCAAACCAACATTGAGCTTGCAGCATTGTTTCCTCACATTGATTTTACACACCGCACGCTTTCGTTGCGTACCTTCGTTTGTCCTTTCCAAAGAATGCCCAAATGGATCTCTCCTCATTGCATGCGCTATATCTCTACTAAATTTTGTCTTTCTTGCAGTTGGCCGTCCTTGGTTTCTAGAGTCTGAATACGATTTCAGAGATAAATATCTTACAGCTATCTCCCTACGAAACTGAAGAAGAGAAATCTTCTTATTTGATATGTAGTAAATTTTATGAGCGTTCACAATAGCGACGTCAATAGCATTTGTCAAAAGAGGAAAGTACCATTTTTAACTCTCATTCTAATTCTATATTTCTGCACCTCCCAGTCCAGTTTGTAAACTCCCCCCATGTACTTAGTGTAATTATGAATCAATGAGGGTTGGGCTACTGCAACGTCTTGTTTTTCGGAACGAGAATATCTTCGTACGTTGACTCTCCGAAGCACAGTTTCGTGGTTACTTAGCACTCTCACGCACCGATTATCATTCCAAACAACAGCAAGAACCCCATTGTCCTCATCAAATCTGTAATCATAGGATCCTCTCTTTTCGTTGGAAAACTCTTTATCTTGTTTGAGTGGACAGTTATTCATTCTGTTTGATCGCACTGTTCCTGTTACGCGTACTCAACAATCTTTGAGCTGTTTCGAGAGCTTATGGCTAGTAAAAAAATTGTCAAAATACAAGTATGAGCCATAGGATCTTCTATTATCGATAACATCTGATAAACAACAGCTTCTCCAAGTCCCAGCTTTCGCGAGTAATCTACGCGTTTGCCTTCATAAACACTCATCTGGAAACAATATCCGGTCTCAGAACACGAAAGAACCCACTGCTTGAAACCGAACCTAACCGGCTTACCTCTGATAAATTGCTTTAGAAAGTGATGGCCATAATACCGAACCATCTGTTCGTCAATGCTTAACTTCTCAGAGAAAATACCAAAAGCCTTATTTAATAAAGCCCAAAAGCCCAATTTCATAAAAGCCTTATTTAACATATCAATAAGTGGTCGAATCTTGAAAAGTTTGTCCCTCTCACTAGGTGGAATACCAGCGAGATCTTCATTGTTATTAAAATGAATGTACTTTTCAATATCCATAAACCGGTTTCTGCTCATGCACTTTCTAACAATACCTACATTCATATCATCATCTTCGCACCAATATAACCGTTGTTGCGAGAAAACGTGATATTCACTAAAAATAAGAATGCCAAAAAATTTACGAACACAGTCAGATGGCAAAGGAAACTCGTAGTCATTACTCTGAAATGCGTACTTTACACTTTTTTGAACAATATACTCTAAGACTTCCTCGCTAAAAAATAGTTCAAATACGTCCACGGGAGTTTTCCCTTGTACACAAGATATGAGCTTCTCACGATTAGTATTCCAAGTACTGGTCTCTTTAGGCAAAGGAGAGTATTCACCATCCTTCTTCAACTAGCAACTTTTATACGAACTTGTTTTTTTGTTTCTTGCGAAGAACTTCTGGACCGTTTGAGACACTTTCAGTTTCGTCACTGAGTGCCGCCCGAGGTATGAATCTAAAAAAAACAGGTACATTGCGCGGAGCTGTATCAACTAATTCTTCATCGTCACCCTCCTCAATATCAGAAAGTGAGTCTACATTATCAGGAGGTAATTCGCAAATGTCAATTGGAGAATCATCCCGTAAATCTTCATTTTCGAAGGAACCAGGATCAAGAAGCAATCTTCTACTTCTTTGAGTGTCAAATACTTTCGACTCATTTTCTAAAGATGTTCACAAGAAATTTGATCAAAACTAAAACACACTAGTCTATTCTGATAACTGATTTGGCGTACATTAGACGAAAACACAAACAAAAACACGAAAATAACGTCCATACTTCAAACATTAGCTTACAATCACTGTCTATCCCTACAAATGAAACAAATCTGGGAAGTGCTGCCACCTACAACACGACTTTTTATCTTGTGCTGCCATCTGTGATGCAATTGTCTGTCAATCTACCGTTTCTTCAAAACAGTGGTGGAAACTCACAGTAAAATTCAAGGAAATACTGCTCTTTCCTAAACTTTACAAATAGGATATAAACAACACTCTATGGCCCATGATCCCCAAATGGGGATAAATGTAATTACATATATATTTCAGATTGTAAGTCTTGTCGAGCAATTATATTCAGTTTAGTGCAATGTAGAAGCATTGTATATATCGTAGTGTGAAACTAAAACCCAAGTCTACATTCATTGTAAAGTTATTGATAAAATAAATTTATTGTGTATTTTCAAAAACGAAAATTTGAACTTGTTTTAATTTATTAGAACGTAAGTCATTATTTTGTGTATAATAATGCCAAGTATTGGTTGCATACGTTAACTGTAATATTTAACTACAGATGGGAACAAACAAAACACGATATAAAGATGATTACAGAAAAAAATATTTAATCACCGATCCCCAAATGGGGATCATGGGCCTTAATGGGTTAAATTAACTTTTGGGGCTAGCAATGGAGAGAAACACAACACTGGTATGATTCAAAAATCAACTTGTCATATAATCTCAGTTGTGATATGTACTATGTTTAGGATATTTTCTGACAAAATTAATAAAGACATTACTCAACAACGTTGTATTATTCTTTAATTCACGAACCCTAAAATGTAAGTTATTAATATTCTTTCAGTAATGTGTAATGCCTAACGTCACTTCATACTAAATGCAAATGTATAATTTACTCTGAGTGTAACGGACAGATAAGCTTCTATGAAATAAAATGAAGATGGTTAGTAGAATGAGCTTGTTTGAAGAAGAAAAAAATAAATTTTAAATTAATGGCAATGCTATTACGTTAATAAAACCATTTGTTACCCGCTGGGAACTGTCTAAGCCACGTTAGATAGTATTTTCCGTTTACTTCATTACAGACGGTATATTTTTTGGAAGTGGGGGCCCAGAATATTTTGCTTAAATTTCGCCCTATTTTGATATATTTTCTGTACTTTTTCATGGTTTCCCTAGTAGCACAAACCATAGGGCCGATATACTTTTATGGTCGGCATCGTCCATTTATCGTCCGGTCTTTTTCATTACAATGTAGCACGTAGGCCCTATGTTCGAAATTGTCGGGAAAAAAGCATCCTTTTTGGGACGATTAACCGATGTCGGCCCGATAATCAAAGTCGTCCAGAAAAGGACTGCCAATGTTTGTCGGCATTTTTTTTCTCCCCTACATCGGGAGTTTGTCGCCAATTCTGAAATTAGGAAATTGAACGGAGAGATCTAAAAATATATATTTTGTTTAAATATTGTCAATTCCATTTGTTGTTCATCCCGATAATGAACTTGTGTGATAATGAATTTGTGTCACTAACAGAGGTGTCTCGCGATTCGTTGCGTCGTTGTTAGCTAAAGTTTAGGAATAAGAATTCTGGGAGTAAGGCAAAGAAGTTGAATGTTGAAGTAGAGCGGGGGAAGGTGAGTTGTGTTTCTTTATTACTTATAAATTGAATCTATGTATTTTCAGTAAATAATTATTATGTAGAAGTGCATATATGTGTTCCCTAAAGTTGGTGAAGAAATATCAACTTTCATCCTTAATGCAATTTGTAGGTATCAAGCTGATTGTTTTGCTTACAGAACGAGGCCATCAGCTTATATTATGCATACTCAACAAAAGTACATGAGAACATGACCCTGTCTTGTCCAAAATTAAAGCCGTGGTATTTGTTCATTATATGTATGGTGCATGGTTTGAGCCATAGATACTAAAGGGCTTTAAAATAACACTCAAATGTACGGTTCGCTTGAGAAGTGGTAGAAAAAGAGCAGACACAATAGCAGGCCTGCATATATGTATAAATTAACATTTTCAGGCATAATCCTTTTTGATGATTGTAAACCAAGGGTCACACATAAAAGAATGCCCCTATCAACACAAGTAACTTAAGGTAATGGGTTCACTCGAGCAGACGGTTCTGCCAAATAGAAAATTTATAGCTAAAATATACGGGTTAACTTTTCAACGCCCGCTCCAGCAGGTATACTCACTCAGAAACGAGAAATTACACTCGAATAATTTTATGAAAATGGATAAAAACTTACCTAACCTTAAGCGGACCCGTTCCTAACCCCTACCCTACTTATTTCTATCTTACTCTATTATACTTTTTAAAAGGGCTCTACTTATCGATGCGCAGCTGGAGCGTGTCATGTAAAGTTTACCCAAATATACTATGTGAACCTTTTTCGTGAAGGATGAGTGTCTGAATATGAGTAATTACTGTCACTGGACAGTCTTTGAAATGAATTTTGGGCTTTACTCGAGCAGAATGTTCAACCAAATTTTCACACAATTAGTGCATTTTAAGCTTTCTTTTAAATGAGAGCTACTGTATAAACCATGAACCAACTTGTGCTAGGTGGCCACTAAAAAGCACGAATGCTATCTAACCGAGTCAGGCAGGAGCGCAGCAAGGGGACCCGAGGGAGGGGGTGCGTCTATAGGGAGCAGGCGCGTCAGCGATAGAGGGCATACGCACCAGCGAGAACAGTGGAAATATACATAAAATATCCGCAATAATTTTTAGCTTCAAAAGAACTTAAATAATTGTAATAATTCCTATCTTCAGAATGGCATCATTGCTTTCCCGGGTACAAATGGCCCGCTGCGAGGAGAAATTCATCTGTTCTTAATTTTTACTATTTTCCCACTATTCGCACAGTAGATTTTACGTTTCAACATACAATGACGCTGCAAAAACTTTCTGACATAACGCGCTTTATCACAGTTCTTTGTATTAAAATTGTATGTTTGCATTACTTCCATCGCAAACGTCCAATGCTAAGAGGAACAGAATGTTCCCGCCGTTTATTTCCACCTTTGCATTTTTGTATTCTTCCGCTCCAGTAAATAGTTACATTTAGAATAAGTTGACTGCCATTCAAAATGTATTTCAATATGATATCCAATAACAGTAATTACTCATATTCACAATCTTCTACTTTTACGAAAAGTGTTTTACACCGTATTTTACTTATAGATTTTGTTTTCAGTAATACCGTTTGCTCGAGTGAACCCGAATTTTGAGTAATGGTGAAAGTATTGTATGCGTGTCTTCTTCCATTATACTCGTTCATGCGTATACTTCTCATCGCTGACGCGCCTGCTCTCTACGGACGTACCTCCTCGTTATCTCTGGTTCCCACTGATGCACTCCTGCCCTAATTCGGTTAGATAGCATTCGTGCTTTCTAATGGCCACCTAGTACAAGTTGGTTCATATTTTATGCATTGTAGTTTTTATGCCATATGTCACACTGAGCCCTCCTGAATTCAATCTGCAAGTAGTACTGGAGCTTCTTATTTAGTGCATGCTCTGTTAAAAGAAATACAAAGCTCTAATCTAACCCGAAAATGTAAGAGATGAGTCAAAATTAGATAGAACCTTCTGCTCGAGTAATTCCAAGGTAATTTTCGTCATTCTTTATAACAATTTCAAATAATAATAATGACTTGGTGTTACTCCAGTTGCGTAATCCTTTACAAGAGTGACTTCGTGGATTCAATAGCGAAACCAACAAAATTGTAAATTGTGATCAGTAGAAAATCTTCATTTATGGTCTTTGTATCTCGAACGAGAAAGGAAGCAGGTAGGCCTATGGTTGAATATGTACAAGGCTATTTTTATATCGGCATAGGATCCTTACTGCGTCGAACAGAATGAATACGATTTTGGGTTCGGATCAGTTTATCTACACCAAGTAAAGTCAAATTTATATGAGAAACGTGATGTTAAGGAAAGTGTGTTGGAGTGAGTAAACGCAAAGAGAATAACTTTCGGAGTCTCGAGCCATTGTATTTAGGATGAAATACGTAGATATAGGTGGGACTATATGTTCTTCCACCATAGTGGTGGTGAGAAAACTATGGAGGATAGTAAGTGAAGTTAGGCCTAATTGCTATCTATCTGTAACGACATTTATTCTGAAGTTGACCGTCCACCTGATTTGCCTGATTTTTGACCGAAAGTATAATAAAAGCTCCTAGTAATAGGCAGTAGTAGTGATAGTTATATGCCGACTTTTGCATATTTAAGTATGAATGATTTTTTTTTATTAAGAAGGATTGGTGTATAGCGTATAATATTGGTGAGTAGGGTAATATCTATTGCTTTGCACCTGCCGCCTACTCACGGGTTCAAGCCTCGACGGTGTCCATCGAACGCAATGGTTTATTTCCAGTGCCCGTTAACAAATACTGTAGACTCCGTCCGCCCTTAGTAGTTCATCTGCTTGTTTAGGATGCTAATATCAATTCAAAGAAACAGACATGTTATGTAAAGAGGCACAGGGAAGCCGTAAGATGAACGATAAAGAAAATGAACACTATAATTTAGTAGTCTGTTGTGCTCTGGCGAACCACGAAGTGCAGAGGGAATGTTGTACTGCAATTACACCGCTATCACATGTTTTGATAAGAACTCGGTAAAGCCCGATTGAATGTTCTTTTTTTTAACCTTGACGAAAATAGCTCTTGTGGTAAGACAGTTGTATATGTCCACTATAAATAGTTTTGTACATGTTCAACAGCCGGTTTCCGTTCTCACTCGAGGCATGAGCACTGTAAATATAAATTTGTAGAGAGAACATTTTCGTTGGCTTCGCTGTTATAATCCATGAAATTGTTCTCGTTAAATATTATCAGAATGTAAATGAATAAAAACCTAACTTACCTAAACCATACTCTTACTTGTTTGTCCCCATTACCTAGTTAATGGACTACAAACTCCAAGTGTTCGCCACTGAAATTAGTAAAAAATGCTCGCCACGTATTTGCAACACCTTCTGTTTTCATTTGTGGTTTAGGAATTGCGAGTGTATTACAATTACATACCCATTCTGTATGTAAAAGGGCAACTCCATGGAGCTTTGACCTACAGTGTTACTATCGAAATAAAAAAAGTTTCGTAATCTGCTCGTGAAATAACCATGGTGCATAATGCTGCACCACAGAAATCATTCTGTAATCATTCTTTCCAAAGGCCTCGCGCATGGGGCAAGCATTCGTCAGTATAATCAAATGTGTACTTGCATTTTTAAGAATATTTTGTGAAGATAATTTTTGATTGTGCCTGTACGTTTTCCCTTACTTTCATATAGTGGGCGGAACTGGTTATATTGCATGCTCTAATATTGTTTATCTATAGCAGTAACATTATTGACAAGGCAGGTAATAGTGTTTGTGCACAAGAATTTTAAATGAATGTTTTAAAATATATTTGTATTAGGATATTCCACGTTGTCGAATTTGAAAGAAGCTCTGGAGGTGGGCTTGCACTTGTGAGGGATGAATGGATCACTCCCAGAAAAAAAGAAACTTTCTGGCCCCCATGTAGTTGTTCATAAAAAATCTTTTTTTTTAGATGACATTCTTAAAGCCAGACAGAAATTGAAGCAAGCAGAAAGCGATTCAGAATTACAATCCGCAATAGAAGAAATGGAGAAGAGGAACCGAAGAATAAGGAAGATAATATTGTCTTGTTCGGAAAGTGATTCAGATGGATCTGATGACGAACATGAGAAAAGAATGCGAATTATAGGTAAAAATCAACTGAAATTCCCAACACCACCAAGTGCGTCATTAGATTGCACCAGGTCATCATCTGAATTGCATATTCGCGTAAGGACTGACCAACTTGTGAATCGGAACGAGGCTACTGAACACCTGACTTTATCATCTGCCAGTAAGTTTGTTTAAATCATTGCAAGCTACCACTAGAATAACACATCAATGTTTACAAAAATGGATAAATTACGGTACCACATGATTTCATTTTAATAAAACATCTAGTTAAGGCAAGACTTTTCGCTTTAGGAATCACACTCGAAGGTGTACCCAATCCATCTATTCCAGCAAACTTTTTGATTAAAGAAGTGCTGCATACAGAATTTTCCCTACGTATAAATTCATTTGTCACAGTATTAGTATGGTTTAATAAGGCATGTGAAGAAATTCAACCAGCATTATCCGACCATAAAGTTTGCTAAAATAGAGCCATTGGTTACAACTTCCGCTGTGATTTGCTAAATTGGTACGGCTTGCGTCATTATTTGTAGAGATATTACATTTATAAAGACGCCACTATAGCTTTACACAGGTCTAGCTGAGAAACTTTCGAATTTTTTTGAGAAGAACATTATTCTTGTTTTAGTGCGTGGAATTCACCCTTAAAATTTCTATCCATCCTAGATATATGTGTGTTTTCTTATGATAAACCTAGCTCTTCGTTCACAGTTCCTAATATGCAAACAACATATTAGGTTTTCATTACAGTGATAAGCCATGAGTTCTATAGGATAAGTTATATTTGTTTAATCATTCATTACTGTTTTGTGTAAACTGTGTTTGTGTATCTTTTAATAAAGTCAGAAGGATAGATGGCTATTAGAGTGGGGTGATTAGAAGGCTGTAAAAATTAAATGCCATTCTCATTGAAACACAGAAACTCTTGAAATTTTAGCGTTGCTTGTAATAGGTACAGTATAGAACAAAGTAAATAAGAGGACGGAGAATTGTTTGTGAACACTCGGGGAAAATCTGAAAGAGTCAGGAAATTCATTCTTCAAAAAAGTATGTGAGACCTGTTATTCTCTATAATGCAACATAATCGAATATTTTTATTTTTTCAGAAAGTTGTTGGTAGAGGATAAAAGTCACCCCATGTCTCTCTCTCCCGTAACTACAAAGAAATTCTGAACTGGTTTTTAGTCATTCAATCTTTTAGGCAACGCACTCTCACTGTATTTCAACATTTATGACGGTATTTCGAGTCAAAATCGAAATCGGACATATAGAACATATAGCAAAAATGCTTTTTCCACTTCGAACTGTGGTCGAGAGAATATCTCGTGTAAAAAGTGGTAATATGTGTGGCTAAGTTTAGGAAGATTTTCGTTATTTTGTCTTGGCAGTGCGCGCCAGGTCTTTAATAAAACACTAATACTGAAGTACCACTACTGGAAGACTGATTCGACAACAAAGTTCCCAAACTGTGCTCTCATTTTGTAAGTTAGTCTGTATTTTCCAATTGCATGCCGACCATTATTTTTATCCCATTTTTAATTTAAGGTGAAGGAAGTTCATTAGCTGTTGATCATAGCTCAAATGAAAGGCATTTCGAATCTGACCAAAACTATTTGGCAGTGATTTCCGGCACCTTGCAAAAATTGAAAGAAAGGTGGAAGAAGTGAGCGAGCAGCAGAAAACTATTATAGAAAATTTTGCTCCCAAACCAGAGGCTAGTAGATCTTTCCCTGAATACATAAAACTACCTTGTAAAACTGCGGAGGACATTAATAGAGTGGAAGAGTGGTTACTATCTTCACCGGACAATGAGCAGATTCTGGTAAGTTTACTTTTTTTTCATACAGAAAACATCACATAATTGTAAATACAATTAGTTTTACATAATCCTTATTCTTTCTTTGTAAACTTCTCAGGTGAGCTCTTAGTAGTAGTACTAGTAACAACATTACATAACGACCGCAGCAAGCACAGTCGTAAACTTTACTCCACTTGACTATTAAAACAACTGCTAATACTATTACTAATAAAAACTATTGTGCTGCCAAAATGTCTTGAGCCGTGGCAAAAATGCGAACTAAAGCTCACACCCACGCGTTGAGCCAATAAGGGTTCAGCAGCTGCTAAGAGAGAGAGCCTTAGCGAAAGAGAGTGGAAGTCCTTCAACCGATAGCAGCGCCTGAAACGGAAGACTAGGTGTCAAGACAATGTGGTATATTTATACCATCATTATTATTAGTAGTAATAGCAGTAGTAGTAGTAGTAGTAATAGCAATAGTTATAGTAGTACTATAGCAAGAAGAAGAAGAACTATACATCTCAGGATAAAAACCAGAGCCATTTCTTTGTGAACTAAGCGACTGCAAAAAACTACGCAGGATGGAAGCGACTTTCGCAAGAACACTACACAGTGTAAAGTAGCATCCGTTATGGAGTATATATACGCCATAAACAGTTAAGGGGTTAACAGTGCTCTTTGTTGGTCTATATTAAGCTGAAATGAAGTTTATTGTACATGAAATCTTGCGAGCTTTCGAAGATATGGAACACGCTCATGTTTGAGGAAAAGTTGTCATTTACACCTTGAATACCTCAAAACATGTCTCTAATAATTCGGAAGAAAATATCTGTGGTACTAATTAATGTATGGCCACTCACTTCTGCTGCGTCAAGCCCCGGCTCAATTCTAGCTCGTGTCATGTTGACTTTGATGGACAGACGCCATGCGCGTGGGTTTTCTCGGGTTCTCTCGTTTCATTCCACCAATCATCCCATCAACATTCATCGGTTTTAACCAAAGTTGCAGAGAGACCTTAAATAAATTAAGTTCGAAATAGTACATACTAAAGTATATTGAAAAGTTCAAAATGGTGCTACAATACTATGTATAGCTATGGTCTACAGCTTTTTCATCTACACAATTACTGGAAAGCTCGGACCCACCCATTTAATTTCTTTAAAACAAGTGAGGCCATGAATGCGACCAAATGAACTACATACATGACAGGGTTTTTATCGGTCACGAAATCCAAAAACGTTTATGACAGTCCCGAAAGTTAGCTTTTGGGTCACGATTTTTTATCTGCACATATATAAGTACAGATTTAAAAATTTTGTTCTATAAAATGTCCAAATTCACCACCAAAAATGTATATGGTCGGCTTTAGACACTATCAAATCTCAAGAAAAACGCGCTTCTATCGCATGCATGAAAATTAGGCCTAATTTTCACCCAAATACACTCTTGAGAATGTTACGAAATATTATGGTTTGGTAAAGAAAAGGTCCCAAAGAGTCACGATACTTCATTTCGGAATTTTAGTAGACACCCTGCATGAGCTCAAGTAGTACATCTGTATAGCATATTAGGCATAACGTCTCTCATATTGGATTTCACTTTATTTCCCCAAAGTGCAATAGGTTCTGGAGACATACCAATTTCATGTAAAGTTTTCTCAGAAATTCACTGATGATGTTTTACCGTTGAGAAGTTTTTGCATGTGACATGTAAGTGATAGTTGGTTCTTCGGAAAAGTAGGTATGTCCTTGAGGAAACTTTCGAGCAGCGCATTGGAACACACATTAAGTGCATGCATTAAATGCGTAAGTAGGTTATGCAGTCAGTTAAGTGTGTGAAAGTAGGTTATGAAGTTGCATTTTGCAAAGCATTAAACAGAATTTAAGCATCTTGTACCTGTATTACCTGCTGAAGATCAAGAGAACGAACATATTTATCTTCATGTCTTGCGAGGGCATCTTTGTTCGAAATTGGGTGTGCCTTCATCTCTTGATTGTGTCCTTGTACATAGACAATTAATATGTACGATTTGAATTGTTCCTGGCAGCGAATATTAAGCAATTTTACTCGGGTTTTTCATATATATATTTCAAATGATATGCTTCTGCATGTGATCTACGTCAAATTTCGCTCTAAATGTCTAAGTGTTTTTATTGCAGGAGCTACAACTGAGCCTTGTAGGAGGAAGAAAGTGCAACACATCGTACGAAGAATATTGGAAAACTATTCTGCAATAATTTGGCACCAATTTAACTGGACAGGCAAGCACAACAAGAAACCTCTCAGGCACCTGAAATTGATGGATATTCTACTAGGTGAGTATTCGGGATGCTTTCAGTTGTAGGCTTCTAATACTCTGTAAGGATGGCCTCACCGGTGGTTTGTCTGTTTGTAGCGAGTTTCAAATCAGGGTTCCCCTATAAGTATCATGAAATTATAACATTTTGAAAGCTGTAGGATACATACTTCAAATGGCTCACCTCTGGTGCGTGGAGACCCCGGATAGGACCCAGTTCATGCGTGGGGTTTCTAGGAGTTCTCCGTTTCCTTCCCCCCCTCTTCCATTCCATCAATCACCATCCATCCATCCGGTCTGAACCAAAGTTGCAGAAGGACCCTAAAATATATTCAAACTCTCGACTGTTAAATCTCGCTGTTGTTTCAGATTCTTTGGACAGTTCCTGTTCCATTTCTGTCAAGGTGCATTTTTCTCGTGCGATTTAAATGCATTTTTGGTTCCGTATATCCCCCATAGCTAGGTAGAAGGAAATTCATTCAGCTTTAATGTTTGGACTGTAAATTAATAGGTAACATTAATAATACAAATAATGTGTTTTCTGCATACTGTAACGAAAGAAAATAAAAGAATATTTTGACTGTCAGGTCCCCAGATAGTCCCGCCCTCCAACCGTTGAGGAACGACCGCTCTCCAACTTCTACTAGTGAACTCCGCATGCATGCATGCAACAAAAGCATCTGTCGCGGGTGTGGATGCTACGATTTCTGTCAGTAAACTATGCATGCGAGTAGTTACTGTTGTGACTGGATCCAATTAAATTAGTTTGCATAATTTAAGTGGTTTGATTGATTGGTTGCGTTTAATTTGCGTCATGAGATTTTTATGATTTTCTTGGAACTGTAAATTGCTGAACATACATTTTTTCGTTTTACTGTTGTTTAGGTGGAATACGATAATAAAGTAATTTTCTTACAACATTAACGACTATTTTAGGGTAAATTAATGTCATTACTGCATTTTAGAAGTTTTTTCTCTTTTCGTTTTACTTCATGTTGGAATGTTACTTGTCAGGATGAATATCATGTATTCATCTTTTATTCCTTGTGCTCGTTCCTAAATATGTTTATGACAAATATGTTACCTTTACCGTCTGTACTCTAGAGGCTGTATTGTTTTTATGGTAGCATTCTTATTAGTACATTTACTGAAGCCGCGTTGGCTCATTGGTAGAGCGCTTGCCTCTTGTGCATAGAGTCCTTGGTTTGATCCCGGCCCGTGCCATGTAGGTTTTGTGTTGAAGAACCACCGTGTGCGTGGGTTTCATCGGTGTGAGTCAAAGCTACTTAAAGCCTTTTAAAAATTTAAAAATTCAGTATACCTATTACTGCTATTATTCTCTATTCCATCTATACATGTGCATTTTGTATATAAAGGATGCCGCCTTCTATGTTTGGGGGCTAGTGCCATAAATGAGTCATCGTCCGCGAGAACTTGTGGAAAACACACCCGATAACTAAATGACCAACCAGAACCCTCATTTTTAGCATTTGACAACCGGTCGTCAAGTCCACGTGGGGTACTTAGTTGCCACAGTTCCAAACGCTGTCCTTTCAGTCAGTGATTAGAAGGTTGCTCTTCAACATATATAGTTTTCTTATACATATATATTATGCTCGATTATAGCGAAATGTGGAGGCCTGATATCTGTTTCACATTAGTGATAGTATTGGGAATGAGAGTAAGAGACACAAGACACAATGGGTGCTGCGACATTGCAACCCCTTAAATGCGGTCAAAAGAGGGATAGGGGGAGGAAGAGATACTGCTATAAAATCCAGCAGGGGAAGTTCAAACAATTAGCCGAACTGCACATTTATAGATGGAATACACAATAATGCAACTGACATCTTTCGGAATATCATTTTCCATAAATTCGACATACCTGCAAGACAGAAATAGGCATCAAGAGGATAATGTTATCTTAGCTGAGATTTTCCAGGATTTTCCTCAGCAGCACCAAGCATATGTCCCAATTTTACCGTATTAATAGGGCGCTCTTGTCACCTTCTTACTATCCCGGCCAATCCAAATCTCGGTAATTAACAATTAATTGAATCCTGTGAAATTAATCTTGAGTCAAAACAAAAATAACTACCGGTGATTGATAACATCACGTAAGAATACGTTGCTTTGTATTAGTCAACAATTTCCTATAATAAGGTAGTGTTATTTAAGAATAACTAGACCAAAGCCCAGCCGTGAATGGACAACTATAGTTACATATATAACCCTCCCAGAGTAGATGGCGTAAACGTTTCAACGAGGTTAGTCCAGTGAATCAGATGCATTTGTCCTAGTCTCCCAAAAAGTATGTGGGGTAGTAGATAGGAGCCAAGCAAAAAAAAAAAAAAAAAAAAAAAAAAACATCAGCATAGAATTTAATTCCTGATTGTAGTATGCCGATCAAATTTAAAAGTCATTGCTCCACAGATTTCCTGAAGAGTGTATCAATTTCTTCACATTGTATTTTACATGTAATATATTTTAGGATATGTTAACAGAATCGCAACACTAATTTCTTTGTAATTGTTTTCAGGTGCAGTTCGGAGAAGCCCATACGCATTGAATGCTTCTGAATGTGAAGTGAATTCCGTAATACAGAACTGGTTTCGCCACGTTAAAGACAGGGATGGTGGACGTAAAGCGCGTAGACAGAAAACTGGTCGTGGTCGAGATGCGCCACAACACCCTGAAACGGAACGCGTTGTTATTGTGTAAGAGAAATAATATGGTTGTCTATCTTCAGAGTGGAAAAGAGAAAGAGGACAGGTACTACTTTGTCTTCAGATTGTTTACATAAAAAGTGCCTTCTTATTCCAGACTTGTCAGACTTTTTGGCATATGTTTGCATACCTTTCTGTAACATGGAACATTTTTACTAATGCGTATATGTCATGTATGAAGACTTCTCATCATAGATTTTTCCAGGATACACATGATTTTCCGGTATGTTACAAAAAATGAAAAATCAACGTTCCAAATGAAAAATTTGAAATGTACGAGTTACAGTACAGACGAAAATCTATAAAATATGGTATTATGGGAGCTAGGAAAATCTGTTGATAGAATGGACATTTCGAGTATCCCTGATGACAAGGATATCCAAAATGTATGTTCTGTTACATATTTTTCCAGTGTAGTTATAGAGGGTTTTGCCAGGACTAACTCTTACTTTTCACATTTTTCATATTGAACGTTGATTTTGCATTATTCACAAGAAATGAAAAATCAAAGATTCCTTGGTAGAATCTGCACAACAAGTTCGTTAAATTCTACTTGCTTTCCCAGGATGTTTTTAGTTTTTACGTAACAATAGTCTAGTAATGATTAAAATAGTCTTCTTGTAACTTAATTACAAACTGGTTTACTTGAAGTTTCAGTTTTGTTAAGAGCGTTTATTAACTCTCACATTTAAATGCGGAAGGAGGACTTGAAAGCAAGGATACTTAGTGCTTGCATTTCAACTGAAGTTGAGTTTTGTGCGATTTTTTTTTTTCATAGAAGGCTAGGTAGTGAGATATTTTCGGTAAAGGAGCATTCATTTTTTCTTTTATTTTTAATAACATCTGATGTTTAGTTTTTTGCGTTGTCAATTCTTCAGTTAATCTATGCTATGTAAACTTCTATGAATAGGTGTAAACAGGTATGCTTCTGATTTTTACTTGTACACACACTACTGAACATGATCAGTCTGTTCAGTAGAATATCTTATACGTAGAACTCGAGTTTCAACAGAAACTGCAATTCTACTAATATGTTTAATAATTGTTTCGAAAAAGGAAATATGCATACTAAACAGACACGTTTCTTTGTTTTTATTTACAATTTGTATGTTTTGTATTTTTATATGACTTCTTGAGCCGTTTTGTTTTGCAAAAAATCTGCTGAAATATATAGTATGTACATCACGATAAAGTAATGCGGCTTCTGCACATAAATGTATGTTTCATTCCTTTTAACCAATTTTATTATTATTATTTCTGTGAAACTGAAGAATAAAGCCTTTCTCAGACGGGACTGAAGTAAGGCTACGATTCACGATCTAAAACTCACGACCTTTCTTAATGATCGTGTGAGAGGTAACTTGCCCTTAGGTCAGGTTGAAATTTTCTGCTGTCTTTATCTGGTTCCTGACTTGGAAGAAATAGAAGCAGTTTCTATTTTCTTCTGGACTTCCATACAACTACCAATCAGAAAAGAGTAGCGCTGGACGACATTCAACTTCATTTCTTGCTGTAATTTCAAAACAATGCTGCCTGGACAAGAGAAACATTAATAATATTAATAGAATCATACGAAAAGTATGAATTTTTAGATAATGTGTAGCACGATTAATATTATTTTTAAAAACTGCAAGAATAAAGACCTTAGAGAAGGTATGCAGTAAAGTAAGTAGTGTCCGTCCGATCACAACAGGTGTGAACAAATGTAATTAAATCTTTTAAACGAAAAAAAAGGTTATTTAAGTATGTTGTTCAACTTGTATACCAAAAAATGTAACATGTTTTAAAAAAGCGTGCTGGTTTACTTTTGGCGCACCACTCGAAATAATTGTTCAAAAATTAACATTCCTTTACTAATTTCCCTCTTATTGTTTTCTAAATGATTTGTGCTGAGTGACATGAAAATATCCACAATGCATAGTTAAAATTCAAGGGGGTATCATAAGCAATTGTTGAAAAATTATAATTCTCTTACTATTTGCCTATAAATACAGCGTCCGGATGCATGCATAAAAACTACAGCCAAGAAAACACAAAGAACCTGCGCTAGGTCGCCACTAAAATGCACGAGTGGTATCTAACCGAAGCTGGGGGACCCGAGTGTTAGGGAGGGGGTGCGTCAGTGAAGGTGGGTATCCGCATAAGTAAGGGTAGTGGAAACGAATGGGTTTTGGCAGTGATACGAGCTTCAATAGCATTTATCATGGTTTCATACTGGTAGGGTTCCACTTGTAAACGAAATACTACTTCTGCACACCTGTGCAGAAATTCACCGCCGGTGGAAAATAGTTTCTATACAGGCACCTTTCATATGAACTCACTTATTTTATCCGTCGCAAAGCATTTGTAATAATTTTACACTAGTAATTCTACACATATAAACATAAGATTCAGGTGTGGTACGCGAAAAGTAAACCAACACCAGAAACAGAAACAATGAGAGTTAATTGTCATCAATGTTGTGTGGCCATCGTGCAATTTTTGGGAACAGTTCTACAATGCTGGCACAATACACAAAGTCCGGGTGCAGTGCATGAGAATGGCGGCGGGGCGAGCGGTGCAACCGCCCCGGGCCCCACTTTGTGGGGGGCCCCGAGGGTAAATAAAAATAATTACTAAGGAACCTTGTTAGCATGAGCCGTACAAGGGCCGTCAAGGTTTATAATCCACACCTTCCCTAAATGTAAACGCAATTAATTGTCAATCAATATTACACCAAATAACGGATGAAACAACAGAAATATCTGTCTAATAAAGCTTATAACCAGTGCTGGATTTCCGTACAAGCTAAACAAACTATAAGCTTCGGGTCTCACTCTCTTGGGGACCCGAAAGAAATTTTTAAAAAAATACTGAATGTAGATTAAAAATAAACAAAATAAAAGTTTCATTATCTTAGAGGTTCCCAAAGAAATTTAAAGGAAAAAGCTCTGAATATAGGTGAAAAATAAAGTAAATGTTTCATACTCTTCTCCCCCCCCCCCCTCAAAGAATTTTAAAGGAAAAAGCTGAATGCAGCCGAATAAATAAAACAAACGTTTCACTTGCTTGGGGCCCCCAAGAATTGTTTTTAAAAAAAGTTGAATGTAGGTGAAAAATAAATAAAATAAAAGTTTTACTCTCTTGGGGCAACAAAGAAATTTTAAGGAAAAATGTATGTGGATTAAAATATGAATAAACTAAAAGTTTCACTCTGTTAAATGACCTCAGAGAAATTTAAAGGAAAAGCTGAGTGTAGATTAAAATATAATGAAAGTCAAAGTATATTGTGTTATTTACATTCTAAGGTCTTATGATGCAAGTAATGGGGCCTCGTCTGCTAGCCTGCTTTCCAAACTATCACTATTTATTTATTTATTTATTTATTTATTTATTTATTTATTTATTTATTTATTTATATATCAGTTTAAGAGAAGGGTAGAAAGAAGGGATCAACGTATATAATGCTTTATTAGGGTACTAGCATTCTGTTCCTAATTAAAAGCTCTTTGGTGCGGACGGTATTGTCGCTGATTCACTTGTTTTCCTTCTGTCTTTCTTCTTTTGTCCTTTACAAGTCGAATTTTCAGCGACCGAGACCCTTTTGCTTAGCTGGTTTCCCCATTTCTGCTTTTGTTTTTTCGCGTATGAATTTACATTTCAGCCCACAAATTTATAGTGAAGAAAATGTTCAATAAGAAAACAAGTCTTCAAATAATCAAAATACTTCGGCATTATATTTAATTCAACTCTTGATTGTTCTCATATAGAAAACTTGTCACAGATCATTCGACATGTTGACATACAACGTGATTCTGTTCAAGTTCGGAAAGCATTTATTGATTTCATCTATGTCGAAGGAAAGACTGCTGAGAGTATTTCTGCTGAAATATGAAGAAACTAGAGGCCAGTCTTGTGATAATTAGGCTACAATGGCCGGGCAATATTCTGGAGTTCAAACTTTCATACGGAATATAAGTTCTTTGGCCATTTTCGTTCCTTGTAACATTAATTCACTGAACCTTGTGGCTTACATGCTGCGCACGATAACGTTCTGGCGGTGACTTTGTTGGAAGCAATGGAACGTTTGTTGGTATTCTTCTCTAGATCTATTCACCGATGGAATGTGCTGCAAAATCACGTAAAGATTGGTCTGAAATGTGAAAATGGCACTAGATGGAGATCAAAAGCAGAATCTTTAAAGGCACTTTCTGGTCAACTGGATGAAGTAATTGATCCGTTGAAAGATCTTCATGACACTTCAATTGAAACGCTTGATACTACAGGAGATGCTGGTCTTCTTCTTGCAAGCATCCAGTCATTTAACTTCATCAATTTACTATATTTCTGGTCTGCAAATCTCTCATATATTGATCGTATCCAAAAATGCTTTCAATCTCAGGATATGATTTCAATCAAACTCTTATTCAGTTACAGAGCCTGGTTAACACCATTAATATCTGGAGACTTGAGCTGGACAAGGATATCATATCCACAGCTGAAAGAATTTGCAGGGCATGGGACATAACACTAGTAGTGGTCCGCGTTGGCCCGAATGACTCATCCTCACTCTCTTTTATGACCGGGATTTTTGATATTCGTTCCCTTTTACGGCTTGGCCCGGGGTTAATGACCTAGGGGTACCTAGGACCACCCCCTCTAAATTCTGGCAGGGGTACCATGGCCCACCCCCTAAACTTTGGCAGGGGTTACATAGGACCAGCCCCCTTAAATTTTGGAAATTGCCAAATCTAAAAATTTGGTATGGTAGCCTAGGACCATAGTATGTACCTTGGCCTGACTATAGGACACTTTTTGGCCCCTGGGTCCCTGCCTCAGGACCCATGGTCCCTGGCCTGGGGTCAATGACCTAGGCTTACATAGGAACACCCCCTCTAAAATTTGGCAGGGGTACATAGGACCACCCCCAGGACCCATGGTCCCTGGCACGTGTCAATGACCTAGGGGTACTTAGGACCACCCCTCTAGATTTTGGCAGGGGTACATAGGACCACCCCTTAAATTTTGAAAATTGCCAAATCTAAAAATTTTGTGTGGTAACCTGGGACCATAGTATGTACCTCTATCCGTATTGGGGGTCTATGTCGTTCCCTTTTATGGGTAAAAAATTGCCAAAATCAAATTTCGGGGTTTTTGACCTAATTTATCCCCTTGGATGAGGTGTTATTACCCTATATGGTTGTATGGGCGTATACAGGGGTCCATTCCCTTCCATAAGACATGGGTTTATTAATGCACCCTTGAGAAAAATTTGGGAGGGGTACTTTGGCACACCCCTTTAATTTTGGAATTTGACCAATTTAAACATTGGGTATTATAGTACAGGACCCTAATATGTATTATGATAAATTTGGGTGGTCCACCTTGTTCCCTTTTAGGGGGTACAAAATTGCCAAAATATAAACGTAAGCAATACGTAGTACCACGTGTTTGGTTTTTGGTCGATTTTATCCCCTTTGATGAGGTGTTATTATCCTATATAGTTATATGGTCATGTATAGGGGTCCATTACCTTTCATAAGATATGGGTATATTTGTGCACTCCTTTAAAAAAATTTGGGAGGGATACTTTGGCCCACCCCTTAAATTTTGGAAATTGATCATTTTATATATTTGGTATTATAGTACGGGACCCTAACATGTATTATAATAAATTTGGGTGGTCCACTTCGTTCCCTTTTTAGGGGTACAAAATTGTCAAATTTTAGTACAACCACGTGTTTGGTTTTGGCTCATTTTATTCCCTTGGATGAGATCCTATTACCTTATATAGTTATATGGATGTATACAGGTGTTTATTTTCCTATTGTAAGACGTAGGTACATTTGTGCACCCCTTTAAAAATTTGGCAGGGGTGCCTTGGGCCACCCCTTCAATTTTGGAAATTGCCCAATTTAAACATTTTGGTACAATAGTATAGAACCCTAGTATGTATTACTATAAATTTGGGTGGTCCACTTCGTTCCTTTTAGGGGTACAAAATTGTCAAATTTTAGTACAACCACATGTTTGTTTTTTTGGCCCAATTTATCCCCTTGGATGAGATCCTATTACCTTATATAGTTATATGGATGTATACAGGTGTTTATTTTCCTATTGTAAGACGTAGGTACATTTGTGCACCCCTTTAAAAATTTGGCAGGGGTGCCTTGGCCCACACCTTAAATTTTGGAAATTGCCCAATTTAAACATTTGGTATAATAGTATAGAACCCTAATATAGATCACTATAAATTTCGGTGGTCTATCTCGTTCCCCTTTTAGATGTATAAAATTGCCAAAATATAAACGTAAGCAATACGTTGTACCACGTGTTTGGTTTTGAGCTAATTTATTTTCCTTGGATGAGATCCTATTACCTTATATGGTTATATGACCATGTATAGGAGTCCATTCCCTATTATGAAACATAAGTACATTTGTGCACTCCCCTTGAAAAATTTTTGGGAATGGTACCGTGGCCCGCCCCTTAAGTTTTAGAAATTGCCAAATTTAAACATTTGGTATCATAGTACTGGACCCTAATATATATTACTATAAATTTGGGTGGTCCACCTCGTTCTTTTTAGGGGGCCATTTTGTTTCGCTTTAGGGGTGAACATGGATACCTTTGAATCGTCCCGAGTTCGATTCTTGGTGTTAGTTTAAGAAATGTTGAGTTTACCGTCCCTTGAAACGATGATGAAAAATGATAGGAGGAAACATGAACTTACTTCGTTGTGGATTGAAGCAGGAACCTCACTCGTTAGAGACAAGCGCTGAGCCACCGTGTCCCATTTGGTGTGAACAATTTTACGTATGAAAAGAAACATGGACATGTTATGTTACATTAAACATTTTTTTCTGCTCGTTGTTACGCATACGAATTGTTGTGAACTTGCAGAATCTGCTTTTACGAAGAGTATAATGTCAGTTCGTTTATTGAATATCTCTACACTTTGTTGATTACTATGTCATGGTCCCGAGTTCGATTCTTGGTGCTAGTTTAAGAAATGTTGAGTTTAACTTCCCTTGAAACGATGATGAAAAATGATAGGAGGAAACATGAACTTACTTCGTTGTGAATTGAAGCAGGAACCTCACTCGTTAGAGACAAGCGCTGAGCCGCCGTACTCCATTCAGTGCGAACAGTTTCGCTCGATTCTTGGTGCTAGTTTAAGAAATGTTGAGTTTAACGTCCCTTGAAACGATGATGAAAAATGATAGGAGGAAACATGAACTTACTTCGTTGTGGATTGAAGCAGGAACCTCACTCGTTAGAGACAAGCGCTGAGCCACCGTGTCCCATTTGGTGTGAACAATTTTACCTATGAAAAGAAACATGGACATGTTATGTTACATTAAACATTTTTTTTCTGCTCGTTGTTACGCATACGATTTGTTGTGAACTTGCAGAATCTGCTTTTACGAAGAGTATAATGTCAGTTCGTTTATTGAATATCTCTAAGAGGTGTAAAGGAGGAACGATTTCGGGCCTGGTTAATAACATTAATTTATAACGTTTTTTGTTCGCAGATTAAATAAAAATGATGAAAAAAAGCTTCTTCGTGCATTGGCTTATAATCATATGTTTAGAAGCAAACGTCAGCTATATTGTGTTACATGTGCTTACGTATTCGTTGTCAGTATCATTGCATATTGAACATATACAGTATTTAATTGCCAATGGTTTACTTTGAAAGGATATATTTATTTTGAGATGAATAAAAGGGATGGGATGATGTGATTTTGGACCTAATTAGTATCTTTTCGTTTCCGTTCGTGGATTAAATAAAAAGATGACTCTTTGCTTAAATCTGATTAGTTCATTGTTCGAGTGATTTTTTTTAAAACGGTTAGCATTTGTTGATCAGTAAGCGCTTCATTGATGGAACCGATGTTGCCAGATTTTGAAAATCTAAATTGCTCCGATTCTTTTTGAAACGGTTCCACTGAGTTTAAGAATTTTTCAAAACTAAAAATGTTTCGAATAAAAATTAAACTTTTCTAAACGAAAAAAAAATTTTTTTGAACTAAAATTTTCAAAAGATTTGAAACGAAAAAATTTTTCAAACTAAATATTTCAGAAACAATTCAAACAAAAGTTTTAAACTTTCAAACTAGAAAGAAAATTTAATCAAAAAATTAATCAAATTTTGGAAAGTTAAACTAAATTTTTTTTCGAATTAAACTTATAAACTTAAAAATGTTCAAACTCAAGATTTCAAACCGATTTTTTTTTTGAAAAACAAACTTTTAAATTTGAAAAAAAAACTTATAAAGTATATTATATTCTCATAGAACATAATAAAATAACTTTTTTTATTTCGAATGTTATGTTAAAAGTAAATAAATAAAAAATTTTAATTAGGATACTTACTTATTTTCTAATTTCGTTTTCAAACTTTTTGAACATATAACATTTTCGATGACAAAACACACAATGTTTTGTTGGATACAGAAGATGGAATGTTTTATAATGGTCACTTGTGTAATAGTAATGACCATTGTTTCCAATTAAAATTCTTTCAGGACCTCGTTTTTTTAAAATTTCCTATCAAAACTCTGATATACAATTGTTTTTCCTTGTGCACACTTTGGTATTAATTGTTCGAAGTTAAAAAAACGATGCTTCTTAAATTTTTTCACCCTTACGTTTTCACTAGCTTTTGCGATTAAAACACATGTATCATACACATGGCACGACATATTGTAAATGAAATTACACTAAAAGATAAGTTAATTAAAATTAATTTTACCTAATATCCGGTGTCGTATGTTAAATTTAGATGAAACAACAAATAGCTGATTATTCGACTATCATGCTAATTTCAGGCATTCTTGAAATTTTATCATTAAAGGTGAGAAAATAAGACGACATGTTCACTGCTTATGATTAATTTGCTTTCTATAATCATGTAATTGGATCCTGTATTTCCTTTGTATTAATTTAATAAATTGTGTATTGAGCAGATCTAAATGCTGATTAACGTTGAAATTTTATATAAAACATCCTTTTGAAGTTTCAAGCTATGTGTTGAATAATGAGTATCGTATAAGCTTCTTATATGTTAATGCTGATTTATACTTTTTACGAAATTAAAGTTTCGTTTAACAGTAACACTCAAATATTAGATTAAGAAATATTTGCCAATATTTCATTTTAATGCATACATTTCGAACAAATTTGCATATTTTAGTAAATAGCTCATAATTAAAGAATTCATTATCTGTCCTAACAAAATATGTGCTTACAACTAATTTATGTGTAAATCAACATTATTGTAATTATGACAAATTAAAATATGTGAATGCTATGCTTAAAAAATCCTTAATAAACGAAAACGAAATTTTCATTAATGATTACCTATAAACATGAGTTACTTTGTTAAGAAGTTAGCATATTTATTGATTTAATCATATAAAAGGAATTTCTTATTGTACTGACAAACAAATTTTAATATTTTTTAGCTGATATAGTGATGACATAAATAATAGTCATCACTATATTATCCATATCAAAATTCAGTTGTGAGGAAATAAACTTAATGCGTCAGTAATATATTTGTCAAGTTTACGATTTATTGATTAAGAATGATGTCATACATTGTGAAATTAAGTTTATCCAATTCATTAAGTAAATGAATATGCCTATGATTTACTATAAATACTTACTTCAAACAACTTTAAAGCATTACAAAAGCATCATCATCAACAGCTACAACAATAACCATACATACAAGTATCAAAATGGCTTCATGTTTACAGTTTTTAAATAGCAAGAATACATTAAAATTTACGAAAATTGGTGATCTGGAGACAAACATACCATATATGATTTTGTATGCTGAAAAGATAAAAACAAAGTTTGGAGAACGTTTCTTACTACACATGGAAAGAAATGTAAACATCATTTTACCTAAACGTTTCTTCCCAGAAGATACGTCGAAGCAAGAAGAGTTATTAAACTTTTTTAACGCTAGTGATGTGACATTATATTACGAAGGCCTCGTTAATGGCACTCATAGACTAAATTTTAAACAACATCCATCTGCTTCAAGAAATTAGCACAAACTGTAAAGAAAACTCATAATGTACAAGTGAATGAAAAATAAGTGTCTTAAATATAGTGTAATGTATTATAATACAGTGTACTGTGTTAGTGCTTTCTAAATCTGTTTTTTTTATGAATTTTAAGTGGGTACCTTTATTTGTTTCATTTATAAAATATACCGTTTATTTATAAATAAATCACGATTTACTTTAAATGTTAATGTTTATTTCTATTACGAAGTTATGAACTTGATTCTCTAAATCTAGTAATCTGCTACACAACAATGACCTAATGTTGAAGAGTAATCAGAAAACTTAAAGGATATACTGAAACTTGCAAACTAATCCTTTCACCTGATCGACTTTTGCTTGATTCATATCAATGAATGGTCTGTACGTGTATGTGTGTGTGTGTGTATGTGTGCGTGATGTTATTTTAAACAACAGTCTTTTTTCATGAATGGTTTTTAAATTATTGTTGTGGTATCTGCTCCTCGAGAAAAGCTGACGCCTGCAAAATGATCTTCCTCAACTCAGTGACCTTGCTTGTTTCATGTTAAGTATATCATTATCTGTTTTAGTCGTGATGACTCAATGACAGAGGTGTGTAAGGTCGCTGGTTCGATCTTAGCTAACGCCAAGTTGCTTTGTAGTGAACAAAAAAAGCCGTGTGTGTGAGTTTTCTTAGGGTTCTCCCCACTATATTAATTCCATCATTACATTTATTTCTCATCATCATCGTCTTCTTTAGCCTAGTTAGCATAAACGTATACGCGTAAAACTCAAAGATTTAATTTCATTTCTCTGAACCACCACAAGTGTTCTGAATCAGTTTACCGGTAAAATAAAATCAATGTTTTGCGAAAAAAAAATCAAACTAAATTTTTGTTTCAGAACTTTTTTTTCATGTACGAAATAAAAAAAAAATTGTGTACAAAATAAAATTCTGTTTCAGAAAATTTTTTTGTGTACGAAAAAAACTGATTCAGAAAATTTTTGTGTACGAAAAAAAATGTTTTCAGAAAAAAATTTTTGTACGAAAACAAAATTCTGTTTCAGAAATTTTTTGTGTACAAAACAAAAACTGTTTCAGAAAAAAATTTTATGTACAAACAAAATTCTGTTTCAGAAAAAATTTGTGTGCAAAACAAAAATCAGTTTTCGTCACGAAACTGCTCCGACTAAATGAATCGATTAATTCTGATAGTGTTGGCAACACTGGAAAAATTTCAGTAAGTATCGCTCAAACACTGAGTTACAGCGAACACAACTAGATTCGAACCAGCAACCTTAAATGTCTGATTCATCTCTAAATACAGCCAACTAAACAATAAGATTATGTGTATACGTCAATGCTTTGCACTGAGTCAGCAAAGGTTTTTTCTTCAAGGTCAAAGTTGCACACGAAGTAAAAAGATGACAACACAGATCTTCTATCTTTCTATATGAAACATAAACCTAGTGTAAACTGCTCGCACTGAAATGTATAATGTAACATAATTTGTTCGTCTTCTTTTCATACGCGAAACTGTTCGCACTGAATGGAGTACGGCGGCTCAGCGCTTGTCTCTAACGAGTGAGGTTCCTGCTTCAATCCACAACGAAGTAAGTTCATGTTTCCTCCTATCATTTTTCATCATCGTTTCAAGGGACGTTAAACTCAACATTTCTTAAACTAGCACCAAGAATCGAACTCGGGACCATGACATAGTAATCAACAAAGTGTAGAGATATTCAATAAACGAACTGACATTATACTAGTAGTAGGGGTCCCCGTATGGCTCGCCGAGTCAGCAAAAATTTTTGTGACGTCATAGGTCAAAGGTCAATGACCTTGGCCCGGGGTCAATGACCTAGGGGTACATAGGACCACCCCCTCTAAATTTTGGCAGGGGTACCTTGGTCCACCCCCTAAATTTTGACAGGGGTACATAGGACCACCCCCTTAAATTTTGGAAATTGCCAAATCTAAAAATTTGGTATGGTAGCCTAGGACCACAGTATGTACCTCTATCCGTATTGGGGGTCTATGTCGTTCCCTTTTATGGGTAAAAAATTGCCAAAAAGTCAAATTTCGGGGGTTTTTGACCTAATTTATCCCCTTTGATAATGTATTATTACCTTATATAGTTATATGGGCGTATACAGGGGTCGATTACCTTTCATAACATATGGGTATATTAATGCACCCCTTGAAAAATTTGGGAGGGGTACCTTGGCCCACCCCTTAAATTTTGGAAATTGACCAATTTAAACATTGGGTATTATAAGACAGGACCCTAATATGTATTATGATAAATTTGCGTGGTCCACCTCATTTCCTTCTAGGGGTACAAAATTGCCAAAAATATAAACGTAAGCAATACGTTATACCACGTGTTTGGTGTTTGGTTGATTTTATCCCTTTTGATGATGTGTTATTATCCTATATAGTTATATGGTCATGTATAGGGGTCCATTCCCTATCATAAGACATAGGTACATTTGTGCACCCCGGGAGGGGTACCTTGGCCCACCCTTTAAATTTTGGAAATTGCCTAATTTCAACATTGTGTATTATAGTATTGGACCCTAACATGTATTATGATAAATTTGGGTGGTCCACCTCGTTCCCTTTTAGGGGTACAAAATTGCCAAAATTTTAGTATAACCACGTGTTTGGTATTTGGTACATTTTACCCCCCTTTGATGAGGTCCTATTACCTTATATGGTTATATGGTCATGTATAGGGGTCCATTATCTATCATAAGACATGGGTACATTGGTGCACCCCGGGAGGGGTACCTTGGCACACCCCTTCATTTTTGGAAAATGCCCAATTTAAACATTTGGTATTATAGTACAGGACCTCAATATGTATCATGATAAATTTGGATGGTCCACATCATTCCCTTTTAGGGGTACAAAATTGCCAAAATATAAACGTTGTACCACGTGTTTGGTTTTTGGTCCATTTTATCCCCTTTGATGTGATTCTATGATTACAGGGGTCCATTTCCTATCATAAGACATGGGTATATTGCTGCACCCTTCTTAAATTTTGGCAATGGGGGTCCACTGAAATTGTCCAATTGAAGCATAGTACAGGACCTCAATATGTTTCGGTGGTCCTATTGTTAAATTTTTAAGTACAACCACGTGTTCGGTTACTGACTCAATTTATCCTATTTGATAAGGTATGGACGGGTATCCCCTTTCAATTTGGTAGGACAGAATGACTTAGTCTGTCACGATGTCTCCTACAGTGAAACACGCTGATCTGCTACGTGCTCTGCACAAAGCTAAACCAAGATTGCGTAAAGCTATTATTGCCAATGCAGACGCTTCATTAATTCATAGTATTTGTGAATGTTGTTATAATGTCTTAAAAGGCAATGTTCCACTGACAAGTGCGCAGAAGTCAAGATTAAAGCGTTACAAGAACACGCTCCGTTATCTCGTAGACAATACAAAATCATTGGATAAAAAGAAGAAACATTTAGCCGTACAACAAGGAGGATTCTTACCTGCATTACTTGCACCTATTGTAGGAAGTGTGTTATCCAGTATTTTCTTTAAACAATAAACATCATGGAACATAGCAAGAAGATGGTTTTAGTGCCACCAGAAATGCTTCAACGAATGCATGCATCATCATCCCGTGTGAGTGAAAATCGAGAATCTAATTTCGATCGTGAAATGCAATCTATATTGAACACATCGTATCCAAGTGATGAAGAAAAATGGAATCAGTACAATAGAATATTACAGAAATATCTTTGTGATACGTAAACAAGAAGAACCAATACCACTTACAATTACATCAATGAAACCTGATGGTGACGTTCCGAATGTTGACGATAGCACGAAACAAGAACTTTTAGCCGCAATACCACAAATGTATCGTAAGAAAGCCGAACTACTATTCCGTCGTTTAAAACAAGATGACGCAATTACATGGAATCATAAAGGAACAGTGTACATCAATGACAATAAACTACATGGATCCAATATTGTAGATTTAATGTGTGATGTGACTCGACCGAGGAAACATTCTAATCCTCAAGGCTGGGAATTGTTTTGCAACTACCTTGCATCGTCAAACACACCTCAAGAATTGATTGGTAATCCACGAAGATTAAACTATATGGTCAAGCATAATAGTACAACAGCATCTGAAGGATCTGCACCACCAAAACCGGCACCTGAATTATTTTCTTCCGGAGAAGGAGAAGAAGAAGAAGATGATGATGATGATGTTTTAGAAGTCCGACCAAAAAGAAAACGTATCATTCCACAATGGTCAACGTACAAACCATGAACAAAAAGTTGAAATCCATTTATTACAATTCAGCACACCCTGCATCGTTTTCTACTGCAAAGAAATTATGGCAAGCCACAGGAAAATCTATACCTCTAGCCAAAATAAAACTTTGGTTAAACAAACAACCTACCTACACGTTACATCGTCCTGTACGTCGTCGTTTCCGTAGAGATTTTTATCTTGTCAACAATATTGATGATCAATGGGAATGTGATTTAAATGATTTACAATCACTTCAAAACTATAATGACAATTACCGCTATATTCTTACAGTGATTGATGTGTTTAGTCGGTACGGGTGGGCTGTACCACTAAAATCAAAAAGTGCCGAGGATATAGTGAATGCATTTGAGATGATTTTCCAGGACAGGAAACCAATTGTGCTACGTAGTGATCAAGGAACTGAATTTACCAACAAGACAGTACAAAAGTTTTTCAGGAAACACAGCGTGCAACATGTTACAACAAAGGATCCAGATATTAAAGCCAGCATCGCAGAAAGATTTAATCAGACATTGAAACATCGTATGTGGAAATACTTTAATAAATATCAAACATACAATTACATCAAAGTATTGCCTTTACTTGTAAAAGCATACAATGAAAGTCGGCATTCCAGTATTAAAATGGCACCTGCAAACGTTTCTCAGGACAATTTACTGGAGGTGTGGCATAACTTATACGACAAAAAGCTACAACGTTCAAAACAAGATACGGATTTATCTGTTGGTGATACTGTTCGTATAAGTGAAACAAAACGTATCTCTGACAAGGGTTACCTCGAGAACTGGACTTGGGAAATATTCAGAGTAAAAGCCATTGTACCAAGAAACCCACCAGTGTATCGACTAGAGGATTTAAATCATCAACTCATCGATGGTGTTTTCTACAGAGAAGAATTACAACCAGTGCCGCTCCCTTCGACGTTCCTCATCGATAAAATATTACGTACAAAATCAAAAGGTCGCAGAAAGGAGTATCTCGTCCAGTGGAAAGGATATCCTTCCTCATTCAATTCGTGGATCCCTGCAACTTCATTGAAGAAGAAGAAGAATGGAACCTGATCAAGACTTTTACGTTACACTTCCCAGTAATAGTTCCATGGATTATTTTCCAGAAAATACATTGACTTCATATATTACGAAATTACAACGACGTGTAGAGTTTCGCCAGAAATGGGATGTTGCAATTGTAGAGATTCATTATCCACATTCTTTGCTGAACATTAACAGTGAAAACAATAAAATATATTACAAATCATCAAGTAGTAATGATCAGGAACCGTGGAAGGTTGTAACGATCCCTGTTCGCTATTATAACAATATACGGGATCTTATTCATGCAATTAATATACATCATAAAGAAACCAATTTATTTATATCCCATGATGCAACTAATAATATATGCCTCATAAGACATCCCAATAAGGAAATCCATACTTCTGTACAAATCTCACCAAGTGTTAGTTTAATGCTTGGATTTGAACCAAAAAGTGATTTAAAAGATATGGAAAAGGGACAATATACACCGGATGTACGATTAGGTTTACCATCACAAATGTACGTCTACTGTGACATTATTGAATCTGTCATTGTTGGAGATACAATGGTACCCTTGCTACGAATTGTCAACATGGATCCTGTGAATCATACTTTTGGAAGTCATGCAGTACAAATCTTTAATCCTGCACATTATGTTCCGGTGGAAAAAATGAATTTTGAGCAAATACAAATCGATATAAGGGATAGCACAGATCATCGTATGCCATTCACCTTTGGAACGGTGTGTACAAAACTACATTTCCGTCGTCGTCGTCATGACTGATCCGTATTTGCAATACTACCAAAAACAAGCGTTATCCGGTATCGGCAACGTCTATGTGGGAAGTCCCTATCAAGCAGGACATGGCATTGGAAGTTTCCTTGGTGGCTTATTTCGTTCAGTGTTACCACTTGTGAAGCAAGGCGCTAAAACTGTGGGAAAAGAATTATTAAAATCAGGTGCCAATATGATTAATGATGTTGTGATCTCGAATCAACCGCTGGAAGAATCGTTTCATCAACGTATGCAAGAGGCAAAATCAAATTTACAAGAAAAAGCTAAAAATAAGTTGAAAACTATGCTGGGAAGTGGATATCATAAACGAAAATGGGATGACTGCTCTCAGTTTGAGATTGACCTTCCAACGATCAACAACACCATCAATCCTACGAAGAGACGTAAATTATCACATAAGAAGAAGAAGAGATCATTGGCATCGTCACCAGATATTTTTGATTAATTCAACGATGGCTTTCTTACATCATCAATCCTGTGAATGTGTAAAAAGTGAATTGGACATTTTTTCAACATTACCCACGCAAACCAGTGTTCTGGACAATCGTATTATAGGGTACAAACCAATTAGTTCAATAGCTGAAAATTCACCAATAGAATTTGTAGTGAGTGGTAGCAGTGATGAATATATTGATTTACCACAAACCTTATTATACATCCAAGCACAAATTGTGAAACCAGATGGTTCCCCCTTCAACAATACGGATAAAGCAATTGCACCTGTCAATGATTTTCTAAATGCTATGTTTAGTGAAGTACAAATCTACTTGAACAATAAACTGATTTCATTTCCGTCACATAATCATCCATATCGTTCGTACCTGGAAAAACTGCTCAATTATAGTGATGGAGCTAAAAATACACATTTACAAACAGCAATGTGGTTTCAAGATACGGCTGGTCATATGAACGCAACCACAAGTGAGAACAAAGGATTTCAACAACGCTATGAACTGACAAAACAAAGTATGAAATTCGATATGATTGGACATCTTCATTGTGACATTTTTAATCAAGATAAATTTTTAATTCGTGGAGTGGAATTACGTGTGAAACTTATTCCTGCAAAACCAAACTTTTGTCTCATGGCCGGTGAAAGTGGTGTCAGTGCAAAAATCAATATTCTAGATGCATCGTTGCAGGTGAAAAAAGTCAACATTAGCCCTAGTGTCAAATTGGCACACAATAAAATTTTACAATCTATACCGGCAAAGTATCCTCTGACAAGGGTTCAAATGAAATCATTTACCATCCCGAAGGATATACAATCGAAAACTATTGATAACCTGTTTATGGGAACATTGCCAAATCGTATTATTGTAGGATTTACATCGAATGAAGCATCCAGTGGAACTATTAAGACCAATCCATTTGAATTTCAACATCTAAACATTAATTTCTTTACATTGTACGTGGATGGAAAAGCTGTACCTTCAAAACCATTGCAACCCAACTTTGAAGAAAATCTCTACATTTCATCGTACCACACATTGTTCTCAGGCTCTGGCATACATTTTACCAATACTGGAAATACAATTTCAAGAGCCGACTACAAGAATGGATATACACTGTTTGTATTTGACCTAACTCCCGATTCTTCTGCTGGAGATTGTCACTATTGGAATTTACAACGACATGGAGCCATCCGATTGGAAGTTCATTTCCAAGAGAAATTAGCAGCACCTGCAAACTGTATTGTGTATGGTGAGTTTTCCTCACTCCTAGAGATAGACCACTAGCGCAACATTATCGTGGACTTTTAAATTACAAGGTACGTATACGTTATGTATCATTTCCATTCACGATGTTGAATACATTACAATTAGCTAGTGCTTTAAACGGTAGTCCATTGTTCAGAAATCATTTTACTGGGGTATTTGCAAGCGATGAGTTGCCCTCACGGATTTCTCTTCCTCTGGCAATCATTGTTAATACAGATCCATCCACAAAACTAGGAAGCCATTGGATTGCAATTTATATTGATAATCGCGGTGTTGGAGAATATTTTGACAGCTATGGCCTTCCTCCTTATGTACCACAACATGTTGCATTCTTAAAACTTCATTGTATGTACTATAAATATAATAATAGCCAAATGCAAAGTCTTGGTTCATCTGTATGTGGCTATTATGCTTATTTTTATTTGTGCTGTAAAGCCCAACGAAAATCTCTGCGTGAAATTCAATACTTGTTCACAACAGTACCCACGGTTAATGATCGTAGACTGCTGCAATATACCTTCCAGGTAATTTTATCATATTTATCATTGTAAGTGTATTTGTTTAATCATCATCTATTTCTATACTAATCATCTTTTTCCTCGTTCTTTTTTACAGAATTCACAATACGAAGCTTTGCAAACGGGTGCTATGCTGCAAAACATGGAAACAAATCATTACAATCAAGAAGAGGAGGCGGTCTAATGAAGAAACCCAGCTCAATATACAAACATTGTCAATAAGAAAGAAAAAGAAGAAACCAGAAAAAAATTAATAAAATGCAATTTATGCTTATTTATGTTTTTTTATGTCCATTCCACATACAACGTTATCAGATTCTCCTAAAGAACTGTGCGATATAAGACGAGAACCCTGGGCAAAGTTTCCACCTAATTAATAGAGAACATTGACCAGGGACCTCGTCGCGCATCAAAACCAAATCATCGATCACGTGACTGTACTACACCCGAAGGGTCCTACCAAATTGAAAGGGGATACCCGTCCATACTTTATCAAATAGGATAAATTGAGTCAGTAACCGAACACGTGGTTGTACTTAAAAATGTAACAATAGGACCACCGAAACATATTGAGGTCCTGTACTATGCTTCAATTGGACAATTTCAGTGGACCCCCATTGCCAAAATTTAAGAAGGGTGCAGCAATATACCCATGTCTTATGATAGGAAATGGACCCCTGTAATCATAGAATCACATCAAAGGGGATAAAATGGACCAAAAACCAAACACGTGGTACAACGTTTATATTTTGGCAATTTTGTACCCCTAAAAGGGAATGATGTGGACCATCCAAATTTATCATGATACATATTGAGGTCCTGTACTATAATACCAAATGTTTAAATTGGGCATTTTCCAAAAATGAAGGGGTGTGCCAAGGTACCCCTCCCGGGGTGCACCAATGTACCCATGTCTTATGATAGATAATGGACCCCTATACATGATCATATAACCATATAAGGTAATAGGACCTCATCAAAGGGGGGTAAAATGTACCAAATACCAAACACGTGGTTATACTAAAATTTTGGCAATTTTGTACCCCTAAAAGGGAACGAGGTGGACCACCCAAATTTATCATAATACATGTTAGGGTCCAATACTATAATACACAATGTTGAAATTAGGCAATTTCCAAAATTTAAAGGGTGGGCCAAGGTACCCCTCCCGGGGTGCACAAATGTACCTATGTCTTATGATAGGGAATGGACCCCTATACATGACCATATAACTATATAGGATAATAACACATCATCAAAGGGGATAAAATCAACCAAACACCAAACACGTGGTATAACGTATTGCTTACGTTTATATTTTTGGCAATTTTGTACCCCTAGAAGGAAATGAGGTGGACCACGCAAATTTATCATAATACATATTAGGGTCCTGTCTTATAATACCCAATGTTTAAATTGGTCAATTTCCAAAATTTAAGGGGTGGGCCAAGGTACCCCTCCCAAATTTTTCAAGGGGTGCATTAATATACCCATACGTTATGAAAGGTAATCGACCCCTGTATACGCCCATATAACTACATAAGGTAATAATACATCATCAAAGGGGATAAATTAGGTCAAAAACCCCCGAAATTTGACTTTTTGGCAATTTTTTACCCATAAAACGGAACGACATAGATCCCCAATACTGATAGAGGTACATACTGTGGTCCTAGGCTACCATACCAAATTTTTAGATTTGGCAATTTCCAAAATTTAAGGGGGGTGGTCCTATGTACCCCTGTCAAAATTTAGGGGGTGGACCAAGGTACCCCTGCCAAAATTTAGAGGGGATGGTCCTATGTACCCCTAGGTCATTGACCCCGGGCCAAGGTCATTGACCTTTGACCTATGACGTCACAAAAATTTTTGCTGACTCGGCGAGCCATACGGGGACCCCTACTACTATACTCTTCGTAAAAGCAGATTCTGCAAGTTCACAACAATTCGTATGCGTAACAACGAGCAGAAAAAAATGTTTAATGTAACATAACATGTCCATGTTTCTTTTCATACGTAAAATTGTTCACACCAAATGGGACACGGTGGCTCAGCGCTTGTCTCTAACGAGTGAGGTTCCTGCTTCAATCCACAACGAAGTAAGTTCATGTTTCCTCCTATCATTTTTCATCATCGTTTCAAGGGACGGTAAACTCAACATTTCTTAAACTAACACCAAGAATCGAACTCGGGACGATTCAAAGGTATCCATGTTCACCCCTAAAGCGAAACAAAATGGCCCCCTAAAAAGAACGAGGTGGACCACCCAAATTTATAGTAATATATATTAGGGTCCAGTACTATGATACCAAATGTTTAAATTTGGCAATTTCTAAAACTTAAGGGGCGGGCCACGGTACCATTCCCAAAAATTTTTCAAGGGGAGTGCACAAATGTACTTATGTTTCATAATAGGGAATGGACTCCTATACATGGTCATATAACCATATAAGGTAATAGGATCTCATCCAAGGAAAATAAATTAGCTCAAAACCAAACACGTGGTACAACGTATTGCTTACGTTTATATTTTGGCAATTTTATACATCTAAAAGGGGAACGAGATAGACCACCGAAATTTATAGTGATCTATATTAGGGTTCTATACTATTATACCAAATGTTTAAATTGGGCAATTTCCAAAATTTAAGGTG